>NC_133549.1:34448715-37009965 GCF_048773025.1 Camelus bactrianus
TGTTTCTCTTGTTTACTGTTGTGTCCACAGAGTCTACAACACTGACTGGCACAGAGTATATGCTCAACAACTTTTGGAATTTGTTGAGTATAGTTCAGTGGTTCGCAAATGTACATCAAAACCACCTGAGCAGCTTATTAAAAGTTTATTTATTTAATTCTTAAAAAAAAATTTTTAAAGGAGGTGCTGGGGATTGAACCCAGGACCTCATGCATGCTAAACATATGCTCCACCACAGAGCTATTCTACACTGCAACCTTTTATTAAAAGTTTAGAATCAGCCCCCACACAAACCTCTCCCCACCAGAGCTCTGCTTGAGTAGGTCTGGGTCACATTCAGGAAACTGCATATTTAGTCAACACCATAGATGGGCAGTGGTCTACAGTCTAAACCAGTGGTTTAGATATATTCATGTTGATTCAAATATTTACTTTGGAAACCACATTTCAGCACCATCCCCAAAGATGAAAATGTATGGCTTTCAGAATTCAATGGTATTCTCATATATAGTTAAGTCATAAGGTATTAATTTAAAAGCTTTTGAGAGAAAACCATTGAAAGAATCTTGCGGTCCCTCCTATCTCATTTGACTCTCATTGGAGACCAGGAAAGCATCTCTTTGGAAGGTCTTTTATGTGAAGAAAGGGGATTACCCAAGTTCTGAGACAATCCTCCTCTTCTACCACATCTCCAAAGTATGTGTCCCACATGCATTTACATGTATATGAAATTCCTTTACTTGGTGATTTTCATGAATGTATGTTTTTGTCTGCACATCTATTCCCTTTTCCAGTAAGAGTGCTTCAGTATTCCTTTGTGGAACCCCTTTTCACCCCATTGCTGCAGTCTTGGCACTGTTCCCTTTCCCTGAGCAAGAGGTTGGCCTCAAGTTGGATCAACCAATGTTTTCTCCCTAGCATTTAAATACTGAGTAGAATGACACAAACACTACAGAAGATCAGAATTCATCTTGAAGGAGGTCCCTGAGGAGAATGTGATTAAATACTACTGCAAAAATCTTGCTTGACTGAGCTCCTGTCTCTTCCAAGACCTGATTATTCAGCTTTTCCTTCAATTCTATGAGCCATGAGCCTTATTCTTCCAATAAATTCCTTTTGCCTAAATTAATAAGAGTGGTCTCAGTTGCTTGCAATGTAACCTATAACATAGCGGTTAAAAACCTCGCAATCTATAGTTACAGGTAAAGCTTTCAAAACAAACCCTTCCTTAGAGCAGTAGCACATTGAACCATGTTTTCACTAAAGTGTAAATGTCTGATAGCAGAGACTGAGCAGGTAGATGAGAGTGAAAGTTCTCCTTGTTTGACATCAGTCCCACCACAGAGATAGGAAGGAAAAGGATGTGGCTGGCACATGACACATAAATCCCACTTTACAAATTTGTCCTGAGTTTACACATGAAATAAATACCTTGCTGGAAACTCTCAAAGTAATTTCTACTCAGCTATCCCAGCTCCTGAATTTCTATCTTCAGACTAAATGTTCAGAGTAAGCCTTTCCAAAACAGGGCATAATTACTGGGACATATAAACCTAAGACATCAATTTATGATGAGAACTCATAATATTAAATTTAGTTCTCATTTCCTTCTGTGGCCCCTAGGGGAAAAAAAGAACATCCTGTCCTTATAATCATTTGGGTTAAATTCTAGTCATTTGTTGACCTTTTAAAAAAAAGACCTATAACTCTTTAAGACTCTTAAGAAATTAATGACTTAACTAGTGTCTTATAAGCATTATTTTTGAACAAGACAAGGTTCTCACACCTCATTCATAGTGATTACTGAAATTGTCACAAGAGTGAGGATGCTGAACACAGCCAAGAGCAAGTTGAGTGTGAGCCACACCCAGAGAGGAATAAGGAACATGTTATAATTTAACAGGAGTAATAAAAATGAAATCTAATCACTTGCAGATTATATGCAGTATAAGTGGAAATCAAATGTAAAAACCAGTCTCTTTAATTTAAACATATTTGTTTTTAGTAGTGATTGCTATTTGTGTAAACTAAGTGCAATAAAATCTGGCTATAAATCTGTATGGTGTTTGCATGGCCAATCATTTTCATTTCAAATGTGGGGAGGGGCAGATCACGATTCTCATCATTAAAACATAAAATAGTATTACAAGCATTTGCTGAACACTTACTATATTCCAGGTACTATTCAAAGACTTTATGATCTAAATATCTCATTTAATCTTTAAAACAACCTCATGAGCTATTATCCTATTATTCCTGTTTAGAAACAAGGGAACTGAAGCACTGAGAGATTAAGCAATTTGCTGAAGATCAAAGAACTGATAAATGGTGGGAAAGGTGTAGCTCGAGTGGTAGAGTGCATGCTTAGCATGCATGAGGTCCTGGGTTCAATCCCCAGTACCTCCTCTAAAAATAAGTAAGTAAGCCTAATTACCTTCCCCCCCCCAAAAAAAAACCCAACCAAACAAAGAGCTGGTAAATGGCAGAGTTTGAGTTTTGAATCTGGGTAATAAAATGACTCCACAATCTCGGCTCTCAACGTCTTCCCTTACTACCTTCCAACATCTCTTGGTGAGTTAGAGAAACAGCACCTGGTCTTCTCCCTGTACTTGAGGCCCTTCTAATTTTCACTTTGAATGTTTAAAACTACATTTTCAAAAGTACCTAAACCAGGTAATGGAAAAAAATAGACTTGTCAGACGCCAAATTGCTCAGATGTTAATTGTTAACTAAGTGGTGAGCCTTTCCAGCAGCCTTGACAGAATTTACTTACCCAGATTCTACATTTACACTTTGAGTAAAATAGTAAGAATTTAGAGCTCTAATCCAAGTCAAGTCTCCAAATGCATGAGCAAAGAATTTGGTTTTCAAATTCCCTTGAAGGGTTTGCCAATTGTTACTGTGGATTTGGGATGGGAAAAAGGCTGATGACCTCAGAAAAGTGGGTTTTTTCTCTGATAGATGGCTTTTACTTCTTTGCCAGAGAGGTAATTGAGAGACCAGTCTGGGACTTGAATCTGGGAGCAACCTGGGTACAGAGAGGGTGACACATACATTAAAAAACCTATTCTTGAACATTCTCTTCAGGTACAGTGTGGACTTTCTGAACTGGTCTCCCTGCAATCTGACCATGACATAGCATGCTTCAGCCCTGAAGGTGGGTAGTTTCTTGAAGATTCTTCTTAGTCTTTTTTCATTTTCTTTCCCTTGAAGTGGGATGTAGAATTCATTCAATCCTGACTGCTTTTCAAAAGTTTACCAGAGTTTTTATAGGATGTACCTCTAGTTGGGCTTGGCTTCTGTTTTTTTCAGGGAGCATGCAGCCCCTCTTCCCTCAGGTAGACACTTTCTTTACATACAAGATTCATACCTTTATTACTGGATTAGGAATCCTAGGTGTTCAAAAAAGAAAAAGAATGGCAGGTGACACCAAATGGTCCTGCCCTTTGTGCCTTTGCTCCTAGAAGAGACAAAATCGGGGAGAAAAGGAAGAATCAGGAAGAGAAAAAAAAAAGGCATGATTCCTTGCCTCTAATCATGTATTTGTTGTAGGATATCAAGATGGAACCTAGGTTAGCCAAAGTCACAAGGGAGTGCAGTCGTGCCTTGGAGATATTTCAGGTTCTGTTCCAGACCACCAAGATAAAGTGAATATCACAATAAAGCAAGTCACATGAATTTTTTGGCTTCCCGGTGCATATAAATGTATGTTTACACTATACCACAGTCTATTAAGTGTGCAATAACATTATGTCTACAAAGACAATGTACATACCCTAATTTAAAAATATTTTATTTAGAAATAACATATAATATCATTTGTATGTGGAATCTAAAAAAGGATACAAATGAACTTATTTACAAAACATAGACAGATTCACAGACACAGAAAACAAACTTACGGTTACCAGAGGGGAAAAGGGATGGGGAAGGATAAATTGGGAGTTCAGGATTTGCAGACACTAACTACCATATATAAAATAGATACACAAAAAGGTCCTACTGTATAGTACAGGAAACTGTATTCAATAACTTGCAATAGCCTATAATGAAAATAATATGAAAAGAAATATATGTATGTGTATAGCTGAATGACTATGCTGTACACCAGAAATTAACACAACATTGTAAGTCAGCTATACCTCAATAAAAAAAAAGGTCAAACCTCTATTGCCAAAAAACACCAGCCATCACCAGAGCCTTCAGTCAGCAGTAATCTTTTTTGCAATAGTAACATCGAAGCTCACTGATCACAGATCACCATAATGAATAGAATAATAATAATGAAGAAGTTTAAAATATAGCAAGAGTTACCAATATGTGACACAGAGACATGAAGTGAGCAAATGCTTTTGGAAAAAATGGCATTGTTAGACTTTCTCAAAGCAGGATTGCCACAAACCTTTAATTTGAAAAAAGGCAATATCTGCAAAACGCAATAAAATTAAGTATGCCTGTAAAGGGTTTCAAAATTAGGTAGACAAAGTGCTAGAAAGGCCACAATCATGGAAGTAGTTGTGTTCTATAGGAAAGTCAGTAGAAGAGTCACCATGATGCTTGGGTTCTGCACTAGTTAGCTGTGAACTTGAGAAAGTTACTTGAAGATTCTCACCTTCTGTTTCCTTATCTGTAAAATGGGTGTGGGAGTCAAATTATACATTTGTAAACTTGGAAAGGGACTTGGAGCTCATTTGATCCAGCCTCTGATCCACTGCAAGAATTTTGCCTGTGATATTTTTGACAGAAAACCAATCACCCAACCTTCCATGAAAGGACACTCTTAATCTCCTTACTCTCCTTAATCAGAGCTAGGCTCTGTATACATCAGGAGGGACCTCAGACCTCTATTCATTGGCCTCAGTTCTCCCCTGTGAAGTTCTGAGTTGGCAACATGGATGGTGACAGAAAGAATACAGTACAGTGGAAAAAGAATCAGGTGAGCCTGAGTCTGGGTCCCCATCTCGAGCTCTTACCTAGCTGTGAAATCTTGACCAAATTGCATCCTTCTATGAGGCTCAGTTTCCTTATCTGTCTAGCGTAGAAATGGCAACCTGCCCTGTAAGTCTGTCAGGAGAATTAGAAATAATTTATGTAAAATGCCTTCACATAAAGAGTCCTTAATAAAAAAGACTGTTAAGAAGATTCTTCTTCTTAGAATGTAACAGAATCAATATTTATTGAGGCTTGAGGAGTTTATGGCATGATTTTATGTCCTCCTTACAATGGTTTGTTTTGAAAGTGTCCTAATTTTTCCCATTGTTTCAGTCCTAAATAAGTAACCACTTCCTGTATGTTTCACTGCATTTGCCTTCCCAATAAATCTTCTTTTCCTTGTACAATTAGAAAAGGAGAAAAAAAAAAAAAGAAAAAAAAAAAAAAGGAGAAGGGAGCTTGAACATGGACTTAATGAAATTGTAGGTGAGCGTATACTGGCCCGTTAGGAAAAAAAATCCACTGTAGAGGTGGAGTTTAATCTTTACTCTGAAGCTTGAGAGGCTTCTGAATTTTGCTACAAAGAAATCATTTGCTTCTGAAATGAAGCCTAGTGGCTAAAATGTGCTCTGGGAGCACAGGTTGCAGCAATACAAAGAACATGTTCACTTTACTGGAGTGAAAGGAATTCTGTGACTTTAGAAATAAGATAACCCAGAGCTGTGGCTCTCACATCAGTCAAAACCTCAGAGAAAGTTTCCTTACGAACAGAGGCTTCAGAGTATCTCCTCTTGAATTTGACCATAACCATCAAACATGAAAACATATGACTCTTTGACTAAGTAAATCCACATAAAAGAAGCTACCCAACGGAAATTCTTGTATGAGCAGTTGAACAAGATAATTATAAGAATGTTCCCTGCCATGTGGTTTGCAATAGCACAAATGCCTCACATACAAAAATTATTCTTCAACAACCAGACTTCATCACTAATTCCAATGGGTTGCATCTTGAAATTATTCCACTAGTTGTAAGGATTAGGGGACTAGAGAGTGTGATTGGTAAAGTTCATCAATTTGTTTATTCACTTATTCATTTCTCTCTTCATTCAGTTGTCAGCAGTAAACATAGAAGTTAGCAGTCCGCTGGGGGCTTTGGAGTCAGAAATATTTGGATTTGAATTCCTGGCCTGAAACTTACTGATTGTAGAATCTTGGCAAATTACATTCCTTATCTATAAAATGGGGGCAGTAATCAAAAGGTTGTTGTGAGGATTTTTAGAAGAATATTTGAAGAGCCTAGCACAGTGCCTGGCACATATTTTATGCACAAGCAAAGTTTGCTACTGTCATTCATGAGTTTATCATTAAAAAAAATTTATTGACCACCAATGGTGTGCCAAATTTTGTGTCAGATTCTGAATTTTTAATGTGGTTAGGATATGATCCTTGCTTTTAAGAGGGTTAAGTTTAGTTCAGAGGTGAATGCAGGGACTTCTTGAACATGGATGGGGAAAAAAATCACATATCTATTTTTCACTAATCTCTCACTGAAACTTAACATTCCTTTAATTATGCCTTTATACAACAAGTCACAGAGGTCTTCACAATATACGTAGCTTTGTCACGCACAGAAATTGTGGGCATTTTCATAGCACATTGTAGTTTTGCAGAAATTTTGAAATTTCATTCATGTGCATCAGTATTTCTTAGTTATAATAGTTATTAGACCCACTGTTAAATCTAGGGATTGTGTTAATAAAGAAGCAATATATATCTCAAATTTTATTTTGTAATTTGAAAATTATATATTAGTTTAATTGTCTATTTTTAATTATCTAAACTATATGTTAGTTTAATTATCTTTTTGGTAATTAAAAATAGATAATTCCCTTACATATTTTATTTTGCACATTTAAAAACAGTGTTCTGAAATGCGCACGTAACACACATCAACCATGTATGAGGACATGGTAAATGGATGAGGATGTTCGTGACAGCACTATTCATTACAATGAAAAACTGAAAGCAAATTACATGCCCATCAATGGAAGAATGGATAAATCAGTGGTGGTATATTCATAAAATGAAACATCTCCTAGCAATGAGAATGACTAAGTAATTACTACATTCAGCAACATGGATGAATCTCACAAACATAGATTGAGAAAAAGAAACCAGACGCAAAAGGGAACATACTATGTAATTCAATTTATAAAAAGTTTAAAAATCTCTGGAGTTAGACAACAAGATAGTGTTCACCCTTTTGTGCACTGGTGGCTGGGATAAGTGGGTGGAGCTTTTGCATTATTTATTGATCCAAATGTTAGCAATGGGAATGTGTTCACTTTGTACCGACTCATTGAGCTATCCATCTATAATTTGTGCTCTTATTTATAGTTGTACTTTGGTAAAAATTTACTTCAAAGAGAGGGGTCCATTGGCTATACCAGTTTACCAAAGGGATCCATGCAACAGAAAAGACTGAGAACTTCTGGTCTAGTGGAGACACAAATCCACAGAAAGTACAATAATACGTTTCATACACAGCCTGGATGTTCCAGGCCATTCGTGATCCCAGTATTCCATTGACTTCTTAAGTATAACTCATACTTTTCAGACCAAGAAGCCTATATTTTTATATTGAAAGTATGGTCACTGCAGCTGTAGGAGAGGAATTACAAATTATTATGAAAGCACAGCAAAGGGAACCATTCATTTTGCTGAGGGTGGTCAGGAAGGCATCTCATGGGGGAGGAGATATTTGAGTGGAGCCTCAAAGAATAAGTTGACTTTCAACTTAAAGGGCTTCCTGTCAGGGTGAGCAGCACCAGGAAAAAAAATAGGAAGCATGCTGTGTTCGGAGAACATTGGGTCATCTGGTGTGTCTGGATCCTGGGGAAGATAATTGGGGGTGGCGGGGGAAGAGGGGGACAGGTGGGAGTACATGAAAGACTGTGTATCATGCTAACGGGAAGCGACCAATGTCGCTTGTTTTTACTTTCTATTGAAGGAATAAATATAGAGAAAGGTGCCTAAAACATAGCTCTACAGCTTGATAGATGTTCACACATTGAACACATCTATTTTACTAGCACCCCAGATCAAGAAATAGGGCATTGACAATATCCCAAAAGCTACTTTCACTATCCCTACCAATCCCAAAAATTGCTCCCCACTTTAATGAGATGTGATTGATATGTAAAATGCTGTGCATATTTAATGTATACAACTCGATGAGTTTGGGGGTAAGTATAGACCATGACTCCGTCACTACCATCAAAGCCGTCAACATATCTATCACCTCCCAAATTTTCCTCCACCCCTTTTATTGTAATTACTTTTGTATGTGTGTCTTATAAGAAAATTAAACGTAAGGTATACTCTCTTAGCAAATTTAAGGTACACAATACGGTATTATTGCTGCAGAAACTATGTTATGTAGTAGATCTATAGAACTTATTTAATCTTTCAGAACTGAAACTTTGTACCCTTTGACTATCCCCTCCCCATTTCACCTTTCCCTGGCAAACATCATTCTACTCTGTTTCTATGAATTTGACTATTTTAGCTTCTATCTATAAGTGAGGTCATGCAGTATTTGTCTTTCTGTGTCTGACATTTCATTTAGCATGCTGTTCTCCAGGTCTACCCTTGTTGTCACAAAAGGCAGGATTTTTTTTTAAGGCTGGATAATATTCCATTGTGTGTGTGTATACACATATATACATACGTATACATATATCATATTTTCTTTATCTATTCATCTGTCAACAGGCACTGAGGTTGTTTCCATATCTTGACTATTGGGAATAATACTACAATGAACATGGAAGTACAGGTAATCTTTGAGATCCTGATTTCAATTCCTTTGGTAAATACCCAAAAGTGGGATTGCTGGATCATACAATAATTCTATTTTTAACTTTTTAAGGGCTCACCATACTGTTTTCCATAATGGCTGCACCAATTTACATTCCCACCAACAGTGTACTAATGTTCCCTTATCTCTACACCCTCACCAACACTTGTCATCTTTTGGGTTTTTAGTAGGAGCCATCCTAAGAGGTGTGAGGTAATACCATTGTGCTTTTGATTTGCATTTCCTTCAAGATTAGTGTTGCTGAATACCTTCTCACATACCTGTTGGCCACTATTGTGACTCCTAACATCACAGACTGGTTTTGCTGGGTTTTCACTTTATTAAACGTATGTATTCTTTTGTGTCTGGCTCTCATTCATGTTGATAAGTGAAACATAATGTCATTGTATGTAGTTGTAGATCGTTGCCACGTAGATTTTAAGCAGGGGAATGGCTTGGGCTGACCTCTGTGTTGGAAAAATCACTCTAGCAGCTTGGAGGAGGGCGGGATGGAGAGATAAGAGGTCCCACGTGGGGAGCTAGAGCAATACCCTAAGTGAGAGATGATGAGGGCTTGACCCAGAGCCCAGGCAGTGAAAATGGAGACGAGGCAGACAGATTAGAGTCACCCTGAGCTCTGGAGAGGCAATTCAAAACATATGTTCCATTTACAGTGTCCTTCAAACACAGAGGAGAGTGCTCAGAATCAGATCAACATTAATTGACCACGACATTAGTTTGGACGCTTGTCAAGATTTAAATGAAACAAGCTACATCCCTTTAAGGGTCTATTGTCACAGATGACAGGGATGAGATAGACCAAAAGCCAAAACAATGTGGATAAATGAAGGATATCCCACGAGACTTTAATGACCTCAAATGATATTGGCGGAGTTTTGCAGTTGAGCTATTTCTCTTAAAGATTTTTTTGAGTAGTGGAGTTTCAACGTAAAATTTAGATTAGTTAGGAAAACAAAGTCAAGATTGAAGAGTCAACAGGGGTGGGGGATAATTTTATCAGAAAGTTGGGAGGCATGAGGCTGCAGAGGGTGTGAGCTGGGTGTGTAGGGCAGAGAGATGGGGAGATAGTTGGTGAAGCATGAAGTGAGGGCTCATTCCGCATCTATCTTACTCTCATGCTTCTGGAACTCAGGTATGCACATCCCTCACAACATGTCAGGGAAAACCTGAGTCACCTGATAAATATGGTACATGTTGCTGGAGTGTCCATTTTGCCCTAGGACTGAGGGGAAGGATGCTACATATATGGAAGCAGATGATATGTTATGGAGTAGAATAAAAATTTTATGTGAAGTTTCAAGATAAAACACAAGACTTCAAATACTTTTCTAGCCAAAGGTTTTCACCTTCATCCCCAAAGCTCCCCTTTCCATTCATTATGAAGAATTCAGAGGAAAAGTTTTTAAGACGCCTCCTCTCCATCACTGCTAACTCCACCCTCCATTCTATGAAGCTAGGACCTCCACAGAGGCCCTTTCCAGTCTGGGTGTTGCAACCCATTCGACAACATTCCTTCCTTCTTTACTCGTTCATTCCAACAATATTAAGTAAGGGCTTACCATATACTAGGAGCTACAAGAGGTTTTTCTCCTATAAAATGTCATAAATTCCAAAAAGGAGTGTCCTAAAAAAACAAAAACAAAACAAAAATCTTTTTTTAAGGACTATGTCTTAAAAGGAAAAAAAACCAAACATCTTAGAGTCTCCTTAGCACTTGTCAAAACGTGATATATCAAATGTTCTATAAATATTTGTTGACATGAAATGAAATAGGATCTTTGTAAAAACCCAAAGAAAGAGGAAGATAAAGAAGAGGGAATGGGATGGGTGTATATGAGCTAACTGCTACCCGCTATGAACTAGGCATACAGTTTCATCTATGAACAACTCTGAGATATACTTTAAATTGTACCTATTTTATAGTCAAGGAAATTGAGGTTGAAAATGAATAAAGTCACTCGTTTGAAGTAACACAGCTAGTAAGGGGCGGGACACAGATTCAGTCCCAGATTTGATACTAACATCTGTGGCAAACATTTATAGAACTGTAAAATGCATATACCCTTTGGCTCAGTAATTCTACTTGCAGGAATTTGTCCCTGTTATACCGTGATTTATAATAAGAAATATATATTTGGTCTAAGTCCCATTTCTGGCACACAGCTCCTAAAACTCTTGGAGTTTCCTAAGTGAAGAGAGAGATAAAGATATCTTTTGTTCTGTTAACGAGGTGATTTTTGGACCAGGCCTAAGAATGAGGTCTTGTTGTCAGTGGAGCAAACCATGTGATTAGACGGCTGGAAAGTTGGAACTTTGCATCACAGCTCCTCCTCCCTCCCCACCTGGGGAGGGGCTGAAGATTGAGCTTAGTCATCAGAGGACAATGATATAATCCATCATGTATATGTAATGAAGTTCTAGAAAAACTCAAAAGGATGGAGTTCGGAGGGCTTCCTGGTTGGTGAACGTGTGGAGATTTTAGGAGAGTGGCACCCACAGAGAGCATGGAAGCTCTGTGTCCTTTCACTGTACCTTGCCCTATGCATCTCTTCTGTCTGGTTGTTCCTGAATTGTATCCTTTTATAGTAAACTGGTAATCTAGTAAGTAAAATATTTCTCTGGGTTCTGTGAGCTGCTCTAGCAAATAAATTGAACCCAAGGAAGACTTTAAATCTATAGCAGTCAGTCAGAGGCACAGGTCAGAAGCGTCTGGAATCGTGATTGGTGTCTGAAATGGAGGGCAGTCTCGTAGGACTGAGCCCTTAACCTGTAGAATTCGATGCTATCTCTAGGTAGACGGCGTCAGAATTAAGTTGAATTGTAGGACACCCAGTTGGTGTCAAAGAATTGCTTGGTGGTGTGGGGAACTCCCCTTCACTTCACATTGTAAATTGGGTGCAGAATTATTAATCCTATAGATATACTGAAATAAGGGCTCAGAGATACAAACATAAGCATGTTCATTTCAGTCCTGATTATGATAAAGCTAAACTGAAAATAATCTAAATATCCTTTATTGATGAATTAGTTGAATAACTTAAGGAACGTCCATACAGAAAAAGGCGTACCTATATATACTGACATGGAACACTATTCAGGATATATCATTAGTTTAAGATAACGAAGTGTAGAACAGCATATATTATTTAATTACATTTTATCGCTTTAAAAACAAATGCATAAATCATATATGCATGTATGTACAGGCACCCAAAATTCTGGAGGACTACCTAACTTCAACAGAGATTACATCCAGGGAGGTGATGTAAAGCTCTGCTCAGGTGGGATTGAAGAGAGAGGTCTCTTTTCACTTTATTTCCTTTATGAGCTATGTGAAAGGAGATTTTAAAACACTACTAAGTATTACTTTCATAATGAAAGGAAACAAGTTCATAAATTAAATAAAAATAAAGCCTGAGCATATATCAATATACCCTGATGCATGGAGTAAGTAAAGTCCCAATCAGAGAGAAGTTGAAAAAAAAAAAGCAAAAGGAGATAAGAGGCAAAAGAGTCAAGGAAAAGGGAAATCGTAGTATTAGTGAAGCTCCTTCCAAGGCTTTTATTTCTATTTTTTACCTTTAATTGGCTTAAACAATTGAAATCTAGTTTCTCACGGTTCTGGGAACTATAAGTCCAAGATCAAGGTGTTGGCAGGTTAGCTCCTTCACAATGCTTTGAGGAAGAATCTGTTCTCTGCCTCTCCCCCAGCTTCTGGGATTTGCTGGCAGTCTTTGGTATTCCTTGGCTTGCAGACCTCTGCCTTCATGTTCACATGGCATTCTCCCTTTGTGTGTGCCTATGTATCCCTCCTTTTTAAAGACTGAATAATATTCCATTATATATATTGCATTCTATTTATCCATTCATCCATTGATGGACTCTTAGGGTGCATCCAGCTTTTGGCTATTGTGAATACTACTACCATGAACATGGCTGTTCAAATATCTCTTCAAGAACTTGCTTTCAGTTCTTTTGGATATATATACCCAGAAATGGAAATGCTGAATCATATGTAATTCTTGTTTAATTTTCTGAGGAGCAGCCATACTGTTATAAGGCTTTCTAAATTGTTATATACTTACTGCTCACTTAGAAAGACAGAAGGCAGGAAGGTGGCTGTTTTTCAATATATAAACCACACACACCCAGGGAAGGAGCTTTGCCAAGAGTAGAATCAAGAAGTTTATTTTAAAGAACTTTATAACATCAGGAGCAAATGTAGGAGTATTCTACAGACCGTTTCCCTGAGAAGTAGAGAAGGAAAAACAATTGCTGACTAAGTTGCTTAAAGATCTAAGTATTTTCTACCGGGAAATAATTTTTCTGTTTGGTGGAGCTGCAAGTTCTGGGGAGTGCTCTCTTTAGAAAACAGCTGATGATTCCGGGAAAACTTGGTAGCATCACCATGGTGATGGAGAGTGACCCATTTAAAGTGTAAGGCCTATTGTGAGCTGAACTTCAAAAGACGCCTGCATAAAAGTTTCTCTTTCATTTTTTGTTGGACGTACGATATGAACTGAAGTAACATTATTATTATTATCCCTATTCCTCTTGCAGTCTGATGTGCTAAGGAGGACCCCAAGATGCCTTCAGAGTCTGGTCCTGCCTTGGCTACTCCTTGGCTGCCAGTGAGTTGAGCAGGCCACTCTCTCCAACCTCAGAAGGCTGACCTAAAGAGACTCTAAAATCCCTTTAGTTTGTGGATTTACTTCTATGCATATTTATAATTGCTTCAGCTCCTTTTGGTTTGCTACTTATTTTCTCTGGAACTTGGCTATCCAGCAAACCCACTTAATTAGACACAGTGGAAAAAGAGGAAATAAGCCAAAAGGTGCTAAATGGACAAGCACAACATCAAAGCCCATGTGCTAAAACTCCTTCACCTTATTGCTTTCCTCAGACCTCAGGTGCATGGGGTTGAGTTAATCACCCTTGTGGGTTCACGTAGTCTTTTTTTTTTTTCACTTAAAAAAAATAAATTATTGAAGTATAGTCAGTTACAATGTGTCAATTTCTGGTGTACAGCATAATGTTTCAGTCATACATATACATACATATATTCGTTTTCATATTCTTTTTCACTATAGGTTACTACAAGATATTGAATACAGTTCCCTGCACTACACAGTATAAATTTGTTTATTGATATGTAGTCTTTTATGGTTAGTCTGGACAAAGCCCTCTTCTGCTTAATCTTACTCTATTATTTTCTTCTCCTTCATCTCCTAATCCCTTTCTCATTGCCAGCACTGTGCTTGTTGTGTGGACTACTGTATTTAATTTTAATGTCAATGCTATGAGGTAAACAATGGTGTTATGCCCATCTTACACACAGGGAAACCAAGGTTTATAGAGATTAAGAGGCAGGGAAAGAATTTCCACCCAGCTAGACAGACCCAGAATCTACACTCTTAAACATTACACCAGCTAGTCAAGAAAACTTGTTTCAAATACAACTTGTCTCTAAGTTATTCTGAACTGCCTGTAGGAAACTCCCCCTCCCATTCCTCAAAGAAAGTGTTAATGGATTTATTTTGAGGCACTCTGCTTCTCCTCATTCATCTTTTGTAGAATTTTATCACCAGAGACAGTGTTGTAAAACTTTAGTCGCCATCTCTTTGGATTTCCCTTTCCTGTATTCTCTCTCTCTTGCAAAACTTGGAGTTATAGCTGTCAGCTTGGCCCTTGACTCTATTGCTTGCTGGGGACATAACTGAAATGCTTAAGATAGCATTTCCCCTCCATAAACAGAACACATTTCTACTCATATTGTACTCTTTCTGCATCTCATATGTAAGATGATTGTTGATGTGCAGAATACATTCTTGAAGTCACGTTTCTGTCCTGGATGAACAGTCTAGGAAATTTATAATAGAATGGAGTTTGTGTCACCTTTAAGGTAAATCCACCCCAAATTGATGGTTAGCTAAAGTGATGGCCATTTGACATTCCTGGTATTCTTAACACAACTCTAATTGTGATGGGACCACATTGTTAGCATTGGGTGCATTTTGTTTGTGAGCCTAGGTGGGAGGGGAAGACATACCTCTGGGGGAGATGCAGGGACAGAAGAGATTAAGGGCTTGGTTGATTAGGAAGATTCTTCCCACAGTAGTCTGAAGATGGATTACCAGGATGGGGAGGTCAGATCATAGCTGAGATGGGCCAAACTACAAATAATGATGATGATGGTGGTGATGATATGTCAGTCTTCACTGAGGGCTTACCATGTTTCAGATACTGGATTGTATTACTTTATATGTACTCTCTTATTTAATCTTTCCAACAACTTAAGATAGGTACTATTATGGAGACCTGAAATAGATACTATCTCTATTTTATAGTGGAGAAATTGAGGCTTAGAGAGGTAAAGTAATATACTTAAGATCACGTAGCCAGCTATGAGTTACTGGTCCATCCTTTTAACCACCACATGCACACAACTAGTGAGCTTTCAATCCCAGGTTTAAGGTAAATGTAGAACGGAAGAATGCCTTTTGACGTGGGTGACTGAGAAGGTCTACAGTGGGCCTGTGTGAACAGCCCAGGTCTGGCTGAGTGGTTCGAGATTTTACTCATATGTGGAGACAGAGCACTCCGGGATGGTCCTCCTGACTGGTGTCAAGCATCCATGAATTCAGGCCAGACTCATGCTCTGTCCTTAGGATCATCTCTTTAGTATCTCCTTCCTGGTTTTAAGGCCATGCTATTATATAATTTGGATATAATAGCCAAAGATAATTCTCTGCTTGAAATAATCATCATATTTTATTGGATAGATTTGACTGAGTAAAAGACTTCTTTCTTCAAGTGAGCATTTTATTCTGTTAATTGTAGAAAGTCCTTGCAGAGACATCCTTGCAAACGATGAAATTCAACCCTTCCCCTAAGAGTGTCATCCCTAAGCATTCCCAGACCTTGCAAGAAAATCACACACCCCCAGCACTGAATTCATTTAGAGTCCCATCAGAGCATTCTAATGCAATTTTTATGAAGTGTCTTTTATTTTGTATTTGGTTCCTCGGTAACAAATGAGTCATTGATTTTCAAAAAAATTTTAAATGTATCCAGAACCTTTTTTTCTTTTTTCTTTTTCTTTCTTTTTTTTTTTTTTTTTTTCCAGTTTTTGTTTTGAACAGCCACTCAGAAGCCAAAACCAGTAACCCCATCTTCTCTCCCTGCTGCTTTGCTGTAAAGACAGCTTTCTTCTCCTTGGGTCGCAGTGGTCCCTCTGACAAGAATAAGCAACTCTCAACCAGCCAAATTGTTGGCCATGTGAAAGAAGCGCCTCCCAAGCTTTTGTAAAATGTTGCCAGCAATTTTTTTTTTTTTTTAACACTTGTGTGCTAGGTTCCGGGAAAGCCTGAAAACAACAATAATTTAAAAAGAGAACTTCAGGGACAATCTGAGTTCTCTGTGATTTATGAGATATTCTAACCTAGAGTTTCTTTGGAAGCCTTTCCTTGGAAGTTTAAGTAAGGAAGCCGACTGGAGCCTCACGATAAAACTGCGGCTGGGTACGATAAACCCCCGAGGACGAGTCAGAGACAAACACACTTGATGCCAAATTCTTTTCTATCATCCGAGAGTGGCCAACGAGACCAAGGGTGGGAGTGGGAATTCACCAGGGTTTTCAACAAAGCATTCCAATAAATTAAAAAACAAACAACCTTTGTTAGGACGGGAAAAAAAAAGTGTTTGTAATGCTGGTTGGTTAGAGCGCCCTCATGTGTCTCAGCATGGTAGTATCATTTCAGGGCCTTCAGAGGGCATGCAACGCTCTTCCAGGCACGCCACCAACACCATTGAATGGCCTTCCCTTCCTTCTTCGTTGTTTCCCTAGGCCACAAATGAAGCTCCTTCTTCTTTAGGTGTTGTTAGAATTTCCAGTGTTATGATTTCTTTTTTATCAGAGGCTGTAGGCATAAACTATTTCGTTTTTCAGAGTCTACTTACATGCATGGTCGGTAAGTATTTGCTGAATTCCTGCTCATTTAAATCTCAGTTCCTGCCAAAAAGTGAAAATAATCCCAATGCCCATCATCTGGTGAGTTAATAAATAAACTGTGGTAGCCCATACCATGGAATGCTACATAGTAATAAATAGGGAAGAAATACTGACATATACATCAACAAAAGACTGCTTATTGTAAGATTCCATTTCTGCGATATTCTGGAATACAGACACATATCAGATCAGCAGTAGTCAAAGGATAGGGGAAAGGGGGTGGGGCTGGCTGCAAAGAACTACAAGGGAACTTTCGGCGGTGATGGAAATGTTCTATATCTTACTGGATATTGGTTACCTGACTATATGCATTAGCCAAAACTCAGAACTGGCATTGGTGGCATGATGTTGAGTATAGCTTCCAAAACTCATTGAACTGTACACTCAAAAAACCTGAAATTTACTACATATAAAAATTATACCTCACTAAACCTCAGATAATTTTTTCAATTCCTTAAAGAATCACTGTGGACTTCTTCCAATCTACAAATCCCCAACCCTTCTGGGTTTGCCTCTTGGCCTCCTTTTCTTTGCCCATCTGAAAAAGACACCAGGATGAACTCTTGTGATAGTCTGCAAGTTCCAGCAATTTAAAGCCCTAGTGGGGCCAGACCACATTCCAAACAGACCGCTCCCTGACTCTGCCATTGTGTCTGAGACAGTGTGTGCACTGACACAGAGCCTCCCTGGCATTTGGATATAGAAAACGAAAACTTCAAAGTTCCAGGCCAGTGCTAGCCCAGCTCACAACATGTGGGAACCCATTGAGGGGAAATGAGATCTGGGCCTTGAAGGCAAATTCATACTGTCAGCTTGCTGGCTTCCCTCTGGAATGGATAACAACCAGTTGTTCCTGGGCAGAAGCGTGCCTTGTGCGGACCATCCATTAGTCACAAGACTGCATCTTCCACCCCAGGCAGCGTCAAACATCTGATTCTAAAGAAAACAGCATCGGTTCAGTGGCTCCCAGATGTTCTACACCCACCCTCATCCCCAACAATGGTGACCCACAAATGGTGATCCAGGCCAGTGGTTCTTAAACTTTCCTGGGCTTGAGAATCACCTCCCTTGCTAGGAGAGTAGATCTTACCTGTTCTCACCACACACACACACAAAAACGTAACTACACAAGGTGAGGTGATGAGTGTGTTAATTAATTTGATTGTGGTAATCATTTCACCGTGTATACATATACATTGAACTGCTGTCTACCTTAAAAGAATCACATTGTATAACCTAAATATATACAGTTTTTATTTGTCAATTATACTTCAGTGAAGCTGGAGGGGAAAAAGAATGACCTGAAAAGTGTATTTTCTAAATGCCAGTTCCCAGCCCCAACTCATACCTGAGATTCTAGTGTAATAGGTCTGGGAGTGGTCCCTGGAAAACTACATTTTTAAAAAATTGAAGTATAGTTGATTTACAATATTATATTAGTTTCAGATGTACAACATAGTGATTCAATATCGTTATAGAGAGTACACTCCGTTTAAACTTATTACAAAATAATGGCTGTATTTTCCTATGCTGTACAATATATCTTTGTTGCTTATTTATTTTATACAAAGTAGTTTTTATCTTTTAATCCCCTACCCTATCTTCCCTCTCCTCACTCATAACCACTAGTTTGTTCTCTGTATCTGTAAGTCTGTTTCTGTTTTGTTATATTCATCCATTTAATTTTTTAGATTCCACATGTAAGTGATAGCATAGAGTATTTGTCTTTCTCTGTCTGACTTATTTCACTAAGCACAATAGCCGTTAGGTCCATCCACATTGTTGCAAATAGCAGAATTTCATTCTTTTTTAATGGCTGATTGACATTCCACTTTATATGTCTATATGTATCACATCTCCTTTATCCAGTCATCTGTCTATGGACACAGGTTGCTTCCGTATCTTGGCTATTGTAAATAATACTGCTTTGAACTTTGGGGTGCATGTATCTTTTTGAATTAGTGTTTTTGTTTTCTTTGGATATATACCGAGGAATGGGATTGTGGAATCATATGGTCGTTGTATTTTTGGTTTTTTTGAGGAACCTCCATACTGTTTCCATAGTGCTGCCCCAATTTGCATTCCACCAGCAGTGTACTAGGGTTCCCTTTACTCCACATCCTGCATTTTTAATAAGCACCTCAGGTGATTCAGATGTAGGAGGTCTAAGGAGCACACTTTAAGAGATGATGATCTAGGCCTAGCAAACCTTTTATTTTTAGACTTGTTTTATTTCAGAAAGTTCAACGATTTACTTTGGAAATATTTGACCTACAAAGTGTTTGAATAGCACCATGATTATGAGTGGGGCTCTGGAGTGGGGTTCCTGAGTTCAAAGCTCACCTCTGCCTGTTATTACCCATGAGGCCTCGGGCAGCTTACTTAATCTCTTCCCAGCATGTGTGTTAAAGGGGGTAAGAGCATATATACCACTTATAAAGCACTCAGAATAGTGCCAGTAAGCATTAGGTAAACATCAATTATCATTCTGTCCAGATCAATAAAGGCTGAGGGAAATAGTGCAAACCATGAACAAAGAAAGTTACTTCAAAGAGCTTTTCATTTAGAGCTTGGACATCTCCAAATACTTCAAATGGTAGACAGAACTCTAATTACCTTATGTATGCCAACTTCCCTATGTCCTTAATTTCTTTGCCCTGTTTTAAATATTAAACACATAAACTGGAGGGGAAAAAAGCTGAATTTATCAGGACTCTTTTTTGATTGGTGAAGAAGCTTAAGACAATTCACATATAATAACTCATACTGTTTACAAGTTGTACATAATCTTTGGTGATTCTTGCTGTTGTTCTTTTTTGGGGGGAGGGAGAGGACAGGTAATTAGGTTTATTTATTTATTTATTAATGGAGGTACGGGGGATTGAACCCAGGACCTCGTGCATGCTAAGCACATGCTCTACCACTGAGCTATACCCTCCCCTTCTTTGGTGATTCTTAAATGGAGATGCAAATCAGAATCACGTGCAGAGCTCTTTAAAAATACAAATTTTGACTCAGTAGAGATTTGGATGTGGCCCAGGGAATGTGAATTTCTAAACAATTCTCTCTGTGATCTGGATTTACATTTAAAAACTACCATTCCAGGTGAAGGCTAGGATAATCCACCTTGGTTTATAGCTTAAGAAACAGACCAAAATTGTTAAACACTTTGCTGAGGTCACACAGCAAAACATTTGCAGAGGCAGGAGTTGGATTTTGGTCAGTGATTCTAAGGCCAATATCCTCTCCATTACAGTTTACACTGTAGAAGCTACTTGTGCGGAATGGGATAAGCATATAGCACGTTTTCACTGGCTTATGAAATAATACTCTGATCTGAATTTAAATTAGAACTGCTGATCTGGGATTCTGAATTCCTTTTAGAGTTCACCTTTTACCCTCTTATCTGCATGTCCCCACTTGTTGATTATCCCCCTTGAATCCCTGGAAGTGTCAAGGAGAGTTGGCTCACGTGGAACCTGGGTCAAATCCCTGTGGGAAATATGATCAGGATCTTGAGGACTCTTTCTTCTTCTCCATCCTCCAAGCGTAAGAAATTCTAAGGACCACAGTTTCATTGTGAACAAATCCA
Organism: Camelus bactrianus; assembly: GCF_048773025.1. Classification (NCBI taxonomy): domain Eukaryota; kingdom Metazoa; phylum Chordata; class Mammalia; order Artiodactyla; family Camelidae; genus Camelus; species Camelus bactrianus. The sequence goes on from NC_133549.1 coordinate 34,469,134, forward strand.
AGATTAACTGGCATCTAAAGCTAGGAAACGAGGATCTCCTAAGATCATGATTCTAAGACTATTATCCTGTAAATCATCAACTAACAAGTCACTAGAACACAAAACAGGAGAAGATCCAACAGGCCATTTTAGTGGCTGAAGGCAGTGGCATTTTGGTGGCCTCTACTCTGGGTTGAGGTTCTTGTGGGTTCCTTTCTCATCTTGGGACATATGTGTGACCTATAAAGTCCCTCAGAAACCATTTTCTTTAATGTATCATCAAAGAAGAAAATCTGTCAAATTAAAGTCTGCAGTGGGAAGGGGGTGGCCACCAGTCCAGTGAAATCATTCTGCTGAACTTGAGCCAGGGAATCAAACTGAGGCAGGATCATTTCATTTACAAAATGGCCAGGCAGGCTGGACTCCCGCCTGCAGCCTTCACACATCACCAACCCCTTGCTAATAAAACAGACCCTTCATTAGTTACTTCTTGGCACCCACCAGGTGCTTTCCTTTTAGATTTTTTGTTGCCCATATTTCAATATCCTGCCTTTGCATTCTGCTCTTGCTCTTATTAAAATACTGTTTCTTTTTTTTTTAAAAAAAGATCCCTTTTAATCAGATAGCTCTTGCTAGCATGATCTGTCAGAAGTATTCATTTCAGTGGACTCTGGCCTTATGCTACATTACCGTGGCAACAAGATTTAGAGGCACAAGCCTGGCTTTGAACTTGTCAGAGTCTCCAACGAGGTGAACTCAGCACATATTACTCTCTGGTATATCAAGTTGTCATGACAACTGCTAACAATAAAACCCATCTCTCTCTGCTAGGGTTTTTAATTTGATAACTTTTCAAATTGGTTCCTTCTGTAATTCAATTGGTCTGAAATGTAATATATGAATGTATGTGTTTGTGTGTGTTTAACCAATCACTAATGGTCTTCCACTAAATGACTGGAGATTGGAAATACAATTTAGGTCAAAAGTTCATCAAAAAAGCAAAGAAAAACCAGTGCTGGATCTAGCAAAAGGAGCCTGTAATTTGGGAAATTCTGACAAAGAAGTAACTAGACAAAAATCTCAGGAGCTGACTTCTGCCTTTAGTACGTATGTGACTTCTATCCCGACAGCTGCATGGCACGTTCGATACCCAGAGTAGCTGCACCCCGAATGTATTTTGAGTTCCTCTGGCTAGTTTTGAATAGAAACCAAGTTCAATTTCTTAAAAGCACTCCTACTTTTATACTTACAGTTCATTTTTCTCTAAGCCACAAAGCTTTGTAGGAAGCTGTCCCCTTAGAAAATCTTTTAATCCTCTAAGGACACTCAGACAAGGCACTGCATGGAATCCAGGAGCTAGAAGAAACTGGGAGACAGGGTTTCTCAAACTTACTTGTTTCAATACTTCCTTACCCTTGTGCCCACTGTATGATTATTTACTTATTGTTTTTTTCCTATAATTGACTTATTTAAATACATAAATTTAGAAAGGCACCTTTATATCATGGACCTGATGCTCTGCTTTTTCAGACCCTCTGCCACTTGGGATATTTCTTGGGTTATTTCTTAGCTTTCAATAACTCGTGTACAGAGGTTTGATGATGAACTAGGTATCGTTGAAAATACTTTTCACGTACTAACTCATTTAAGTCTCACCACCACCATCACAACCTGTTCAGCCAGGTAACTATTTTTACCATCCCAAATTCACAAAGTAAGAAATGGAGACACTGAGAAGTTAGGCAGCAAGTCCACAGCCCTAGAGCTACTAAGCGTCAAGACTGAGCTTCAAACCCAGCCGACTCGTTCCAGAGTGTCAGCTTCGTATACTGCTTCATTGGATTCTGGTTGATTGATTGAGCCTCGTTGCAAAGTTTTATGTGGGAAGCATTGATTACCTAAAATCACAAACTTCTTAAAGGCAGAGGCTGTATCTAACACTTCTATCTCTTTCTTAGTATCTCGTTGAGTGCCTTTCATATAATAGTTACTCAGAAATATGGTTAGCTTGGTAGTGATTGATCTAGGAGAATCCTAGAATATCAAATTCGAGGCCACTTTGAAAATAAGTTTTTTGTTTAAGTAATCATCACCTCCCACCCATAAGCCTCCTGGAGACCAAACTCACTAAGAACAGAAGCCGTGTTTCATGGAGTGATGGATATCCTTGTTTGGCCCCACCAGAGACACTTCCCACCTTCTCTCCCTGTGCTCTTGGCCCAGGGCACGTGACTTTTACAGACCATACCAGCTGGGCTATCTTGCTCTCTGGCTTTGCATTGGGCTGGGAGGCACTGGCAGGAGAACAAGAGAAACGCTGGGGTATTTATTCCCTAGCTTGCTCCTTGCCAAGGCAGTTTGGTGATTTTTGCTTCCCTCTGACAAAGTCCATTGGTTCCATTGAGCAGGTCTCTCCTATAGCTACAGCTCTTGCTGAGATGGAATAGCATTCTGCTAGTACTAGTTCCAGGGTCTTCACTGTTCTTTACTGGTGTCCCGAAACTGACTGCGATTTTATGAATGGTCCCCCCAACAAATACATCATTTGTCTCCCGACAGGATCCTGGCTCTTGCCCCTGTCATCTGGTCCAGTGCTTCTCACATGAGACTCACCTACAGATCTTGTTAAAATGATTCAGAGGACTGGGATGGACCTTAAAATTCTGCATTTCCAACAAGACCTAAAGTAAATGGATGCTCCATGGGCCACACCTGCAGTAGCAGAAATCTAGTAGCTGGTCTATAGCTGTCATTCGATATGTATTTTATGTTGAATAAAAGAATGATTAAATGAACGGCTTGGATGCAATGCTGCATTTGTCAACACTGGTGGAGGAAGCCATGCCCTTGCCACACCTATCTTGTAACAATTTACCCTTGAGGTCCCAGTGTGGTGACAGCAGGCCCACCTGGCCATACTAGGAAGCTCATGGCTGGCTGGACATGATTATCTTTGTCCTTCTCGTTGCCAGAGCTATCCTGGTGATTCTCATCACCCCTGGTGAGTACTGTTAATTAAAAACAGCAAAAACCACAACTAACTTCCAAGGTATTGAATTCACTCACATGAATATTTTTTTCTTCGGAGATAAACATGAAACATCTATTTTCAACATCGGAATTGATCCCCTACCAAGGGACAATCCTTGCTAAGAGAAAGGCGGTAGAGAAGTTCATGATTTGCCAAGCAGTAATTCTTATTTGCTCAGATTCTGTACAGTCTTGTACAAACAGGTTCTATGGGCAAAGGTAAGATCATGCTCTAAGGGATTATTCAAAACAAGACTCAGCTCAAGGCAAAATATACCTAACTGTGCCTGTAAGCAAATCAAGCTGTCAGGAGATCTGAGTTCCTCTTTACAAATAGCTTAGCAACACACACTTTTTGAACACCTACTAAGTTCCAGACACTTTTCAGGCCATGATTATGTACCCACTAAAATCTTACTAATTTCACATTTGAATAAATTGAATATTGTAATAATTCCGATAGATGCTAACCTGCCTTTGTCTATTTCACTAACCATGTGAAAGGATTTACTTGGCCAATTAATAAGTCAATAATTTTACAAAGAAACTACTTTAGAGGATAAATGGTTTTCAAGACTTCTCAAGAGTTGTTTATTTTTAATTTTTAAAATTTTTTACTTTTTAAAATTGAGATATGGTTAATGTACAATATCATATAAGATACAGGTGTACAACATAGTGATATACTCCATTTATAGTTATTATAAGATGTTAGCTATGTTCCTTGTGTTGTACAATATATCCTTGCAGCTTATTTTATACCCAATAGTTTGTACCTTTTAATCCCCTACCTCTATCTTGCCCCTCCCCTCTTTCCTCTCCCCACTGGTAACCACTAGTTTGTTCTCTATATCTGTGACTGTTTCCTTTTTGTTACATTCACTAGTTTATTTTTTAGGTTCCATATATAAGTATCATACAGTACTTGTCCCTCTCTGACTTCACTCAGCATAATACCCTCCGAGTCTATTCATGTTGTTGCTAATGACAGAATTTTGTTCGTTTTTAATGGCTGAGTAGTATTTAATTGTGTATCTGTATACATACCACATCTTTATCAATTCATCTGTTGATGGTCACTTAGATTGCTTCCATATCTTGGCTATTGTAAATAATTTGCTATGAACATTGGAGTGCATGCATCTTTTCAGATTAGTGCTTTCATTTTTTTCAGATATATACCCAGGAGTGGAATTCCTTGGTCATATGGTAGTTCTATTTTTAGTTTTTTTGAGAAACCACCATACTGTTTTCCACAGTGGCTGCACCAATTTACATCGCCACCACCAGTGTATGAGGATTCCCTTTTCTCCATATCCTTGCCAACATTTGTTGTTTGTGCTTTTTTTTCTTATGATAGCTGTTCTGACAGGTGTGAGGTGATACCTCACTGTGGTTTTATTTTGCGTTTCTCTGATGAGTAATGATGTAGAGCATCTTTCCATATGCCTGTTGGCCATCTGTATGTCTTCTTTGCAAAAATGTCTATTCAAGTCTTCTGTCCATTTCTTAATCGAGTTGTTTGGTTTTTTGATGTTGAGTTATATGAACTGTTAATATATTTTGAATATTAACCCCTTATCTGTCATAGCATTAGCAAATATTTTCTTCCATTCAGTAGGTTGTCTTATTATTTTGTTGATGGTTTCCTTTGCTGTGCAAAAACTTTTAAGTCTAATTAGATCTTATTAGTTTATTTTTGCTTTTATTTCCTTTGCTTTAGGAGACAGATCCAAAAAAATATTGCCACAATTTATGTCATAGAGTGTTCTGCCTATGTTTTCTTCTAGAAGTTTTGTGGTTTCCTGTCTTACATTTAGGTCTTTAATCCATTTTGAGTTTATTTTTGTATATGTTGTGAGAAAATGTTCTAACTTCATGTTTTACATGTAGCTGTCCAATTTTCCCAGCACCACTTACTGAACTTCTCAATTGTTTTAGAGAGGCACGTTTAGGTTTTGACCATGGAGTCACTGATTGATTGATTAATAATGTTGATTATTGTGTCAATTAAAAACATTCTTTTAAATGCTACATAATATCCTAGATTATATCCTGGAATAGGAAACTGTGAAATCTGAATAAAGTGTTGCGTTTAATAATAGTAGAAATGTTAATAGTAATGTGCCAATGTTCTTAGTTTTGGCAAATGTACTGCAGTAATATATAATGTTAACATAAAAAAAACTCTCGATGCAGAGCATATGGGCATTCTCTAGGCTATCTTTGCAACTTTTCCATTCATATAAAATTATTCCAAAAATTTAAAGTTCATTTTAAAAAATCTTGCACACTCATGAAGTCTGATTCTCCAAGAACTCCTTAGTAGCAACAATAGAAACTATTTATTGAACCTATACTTTGGGGTTGGCATGATACAAAGTACCTTACCCATGTGCTCACAACAATGTTATGAAGTGGTTATAGTGAATTATCTTCACTTTCCAGATGAGGAAAGTGTATCATTTATTCACACTGATACTCATCTTTCATTTGAGTTGGGGAAACACGAACCCAATAATTTGCCCTGCATCTTTAAGTAAACCAGATTATCATTTTGAAAGTAACCAAGTTTAACACAAGGGCAAGTCCAACATCTTTCTGTTTGTTAAACTGGGCTCTAATTTTCCTGGAGGAGGGGACCGTGAGGAGAGGCTGTGAGAGGCTTCTATGCCAAGGAGCTTGGGACGCTTGCAGAGCTGAGCAACTGGCCCTTTCCCCTTGGCTCCTGTCTTCGTTTGCCCATCACATGCTCACCTGGGGATGATGCTTGGGATTCTGCCAGCACTTTTCACTCTCCCAGCACTTTTGGCCTTAGATGGTTTACTCAGAAATGGAAGAAAGGTAGCATGCCATGGCCTGCTATGTGGTCCAGGGTCAAGAATGCTAGCTCTTTATGCAGCGATAGTAACTGGCTCCCTTAACACTGTTACTGGAGAAGCCCTAGAATTGTCTTTGTCCCCAGATCTCACTCCCACTGGTCCAGCAAGGTGATCAGCTAATTCGTGTTGAACTCACACATCGTCTGTCATGGCACACATTCCTCTCATGGCACCTCAGGGTTTTGCCCAGGTTTTGCTTAGGTACACCACTAGACACACTCCAGAGGTCTGTGCATCCCAGCTGGAGTTTATCCTGCTTTAATCCATCATTCTTTCATTTGTGAAGGGGCAAATATTATTACACAGCAAAGTTCGCACCCTTTGCCCCCTCTTGACAGCCAGAGGATTATGTATCTGTGAATTGTTCTGCCCTTTGAGAAGGACTCTGTCATTGCCAGATGAATGGTTCTCTGGGCTTTCTACATACAGAATCAGATGGGGAGGGAAAAAGAGGAAGAGGCATATTAGCAAGCCAGACAGATTTTAGAGAAGATTGCAGGTTAGGGGCAGTTTTAATGAAAGAAACACAAGAAGAGGCTTAAAGCCCCATAAGAAAGAACTGGGGCTTAAAAAATAGCTTGCTATGCTATTTTCCCTTTCTTGGTGCTCAGAAAAATGCAGATTAAGGACCAATCTTAAATGGATGAAAGACTTGAATGTAATATCTGAAACCATAAAAACTCTTAGAAGAAAATATAGGTGGTAAGCTCCTTGACATTGGTCTTGGCAACTATTTTTTTTGGATTTGACACCAAAAGCAAAGACAACAAAGGCAAAAATAAACAAGTGGGATTACTTTAAATTAAAAAGCTTCTGCACAACAAAGGTAACCATCAACAAAATGAAAAGGCAACTTACAAAATGGGAGAAAAAATATTTTCAAATCATATATCTGATAAGGGATTAATACACAAAATATATGAAGTCCTCATGCAATTCAGGAGCAAAAAAAAAAAAAAAAAAACTAAGTGAAAAATGAGCAGAGGAACTAAATAGACATTTTCCCAAAGAAGACATACAAATAGCCAAGAGGTACATGAAAAGATGCTCAACGTCACTCATTATTAGGGAAATGCAAATCAAAACCACAAAGCCATGTCCCCTCACACCTGTTAAAATGGCAGTTATAAAAAAGACCAGACATAACAAGTGTTGGTGAAGATGTGGAGATAAAGAATCCTTGTGCGCTGTTGGTGGGAATGTAAATTGGTGCAGCCACTATGGAAAACAATATGGAGGTTTCTCAAAAAATTAAAAACAGAACTACCATATGACCCAGCTATCCCACTTCTAGGTACATAGCTGAAGGCAATGAAATCACTGTCTAGAAAAGGTATTTGCACCCTTATGTTCATTGCAGCATTATTTACAATAGTCAAGACAGAGAAACAGCCTAAATGTACATCAATGAATGAATGGACTAAAAAAATGTGGGATATATATACGTGTGTGTGTGTGTGTGTGTGTGTGTGTGTGTGTGTGTGTGTGTGTGCATGTAGATATACATCCTTGGTCATAAAAAAAGAAAATTCTGCCATTTATAAGAACATGGATGGATCTTTAGAGCATTATGCTAAGTAAAATAAGCCCAAGTGAGAAAGATAAATACTGTATGATCTCACTTACACATGGAATCTAAAAAAGCTGAACTCATAGAAACAAATATAGATTGGTGGTTGCCAGAGGCAGGGAGGTATGGTGAGGGAAATGGGCAAAGGTGGTCAAAAGGGGCAAATTTCCAATCATAAGATAAATAAGTTCTGGGGATGTAATGTACAGCATGGTAAGTATAGTTATCAATCCTGTAATATGTATTTGAAAGTTGATAAGAGAGCAGATCTTAAAGTTCTCATCACAGGAAAAAAAATTGTAACTCTGCTAAGTGATGGATGTTAACCTTCACCTGTGATCATTTTGCAAAATATACACATGTCAAATCATTAAGTTGTACCTTAAATGAATACAATGTTGCATGTCAATTATATCTCATAAAACTGAAAAACAAATCATTCTGGAAAAGCATAACTTTGGGGTAATGGGTCTCTGAAAATTGTTAGTCGTCCAAAGCTAGGAGACCTTAACTTGGGACTCAACCTTTCCCAGAAACAACAGCTTACCAAATGACAGTGATCAAAAGAGATGGGAAAACCAAAAATAGTAAGGCTTGGCATTGAACATCAGTGGCTGTTAACAGCACAAAAAAGAGAAAACTAGGCATTAAGTCCCTTCTGATGAAAACAAATACCATAAAATCATCTTTAAAAAAAATCGAACCTGAATCTGATCAAGCCTTCAGATGTAATTTTCAATTTTTAGGAAATACAGGGGTCAGGAAGGCATGAAAGGTCTATGTTAACTATGTCACACGGAAGCAATCAGCAAAATCCAGACTGAAGGAAACTGAAGGAAAGAAAGATGTTTCTTCAATAAATAAGTTGCAAGGGGGAAAAAAGAGAAATGAAAGGAGATCCTATTGATTTTTTTTTTTAAGGCCATTGCAATGTGTGGATCTTATCTGGATCCTGATTCAAATAATCTGTTAAAAGAACATAGACATTCGTCACACCCTTGGAAATTGGAACACTTGTTGGATTTTTAATGCTGTTAAGGGATTATAGTTAATGTTTTAGGGGTGGTAGTGGTATTGCAGTTGTATTTTAAAAAGAATCTTTAGTTTTCAGAGGCACATCCTGAAATGCTTAGAGTTGAAATGATATGGTTTCTAGTACTTGCTTCAGATAATATTGAGGAGAGGTGCAGGGATTGTGCAGGGAAATTGGCCATGAGTTGATCATTGTTAAAGATGATCACAGGGTTCATTATGTCTTTTTACTTTAGTATATGTTTGAAATTCTCCATGAAAAACCCAACCAGAAAAGCAAGTAACTGTAGAACATGATGCATCAGTTCAGTCACCATTGTCTAAAAAAAACTTACAATGTCTCACTTTTCAAGATGTTATATGCCACTTTTTAAGACATTTCCATAGCATTTATCCAATTTTTTTTTTTTTATCAGTTCCCAGTGGAGGTGCAGAAGAGACCCACTCCAATTCTTCCTGTTTACAGATAGGATTTGGGTGGGGGGAATAAAAGGAAAGAGATACCATTCTACACTGTTTTTCCCTTCTAAGCATTCAGGAAATGCAGATAAAGGACCAGAGGGTTGAGTTTTCTTTTTATTTGTCAGAGAGTATTTTTTTGGGCAGGACCCTGCCTGCAACGACACTGGACCACATAGCACCCAATTTTAGCAATGATGCATGTACTCACCACCAACCTCCTCCTCTCCCCACCAGCCACCACTCCCCTCCTGCCAGCTCAGATTTTTGTCCACAGCACTCTGATGAGCTCTGCCTGAATCTTCATCGATCTTCTAACTGCCAAAGTCAGTGCACACTTCCAGCTTTTACTTACGTGGCCTCTGCAGTACTTGTCTGTTGCCAACTCTCAGTAGCCATGTCCCATATACCGACAATCCTCAGATTCAAGGCTCCAGGTGATTTCTGTTCATTATTTATTCAATCCCCACACCTTCAGGGAAGAGGTTTACTTTCCCATCTACCCTCAGTTTTGTTAAATGAGGAAACTGGCTCAGAGACATTAGTAACATATCTAGGTTCTTAGAGCTTAGAAAATGACAGAAGCAGGATTTAAGCCTAGAACTATTTGATTCTGAAATGCTTATTATTATTGTTTAATAGTTTTATAAATCATCCCTACATATTTATTATACAATGTTATAATATTATTATATTAGAATTATATATATTACATTTTTTAGTATCATGCCAATGGCTTCAGCTTTCAGATTTCATGGACTAGAAAAAAGGTTTAAACTTTCTTGGGTCTCCAATATGAGGCTGCTGTGTGTGTGTGTGTGTGTAGTCTTTAGGGCATTTTAAAAATGTTCAACCACAAAACAGCATCACTCTCATTTAATTAAAAAAATACTCCCCCAAATGCATTGACCTGGAAGCATCTCTACAATCTGTTATTTAGTTAAAAAAAAAAAATCAAGATGCAAAAAAAAATCAAGATGCAGAATGCTACCTGGTGTATTAAAAATGAGTTTCTATTAATGTATCTGCTTGTATATGCATAGAACATTTCTTGAAGAATAAGAAATCAGTAACAGTGGCTGCTTCTGGGTTTGGGAACCAGAGCTCTGGGGTAGGAGGGAGATAGTCTGCATAATCAATACTGGGGGCTTTTGTACATTTTGAACTTTGTGCAAGGGGCATCCAGTATTAACTATTTCAAAAATCAGTGAATAAATGCAAAATAAATCTCTAAGAGAAAAGATATTTCTATGGTCTGAATGTGTCTCCCTAAAATTCGTATGTTGATACCTTAACCCCAAGAGGTGATGGTGCCTCTGGGAGGTGCTTGGGTGATGAGAGTAGAACCCTCAAGAATGCGATCAGAGCCTTATAAAAGGCTCGAGATCCCTAGCTCCTTTCTTTCTTTCTTTTCTTATTTTTTTTTTTTTTTTACATCTTTATTGTGGTACCTAGCTCCTTTCACCATGTGAGGATAGAGCGAGAAGGTGCAGGGTATGAATCAGGAAGGGAGCTCTCCCCAGAAACCAGCCATGCTGGCACCTCGATCTTGGACTTACCAGCCGCCAGAACTGTGAGCAATAAATTTCTGTTGTTTATAAGCCATCCAGTCTGTAGTATTTTGTGATAGTAGCCCAAAGAGTCTGAGACAGATATTTTAACATCTCCAGAAAGACAGGGCTAACATAATCACAAAATAATGTGAATAAATTTAACTTTACCCTTATTATTCTCTTTTTGACATGGCTTGGTGAAAACACGGTTAGGGTCTGCCTTCTAGCTGTCCCTCCAGTTCTCACTGATCACTCCCCGGGAGTGTGTAGATGTGATGTCCTTAAGTCTTCCTGACCCATGAGTGAAGACATCTCTTTTGGCAGTTCCTTTTTAGGTACCCCAAATTCAAAACAATTCCCCAGCATTACAGCAAAAGTAGGGGAGTGTGGTCTCACTGGAGTCAGTGCCCTGAGATTAGGGATCTGGGTTTGAGTGGCTCTTATCCTGACGCAAGTTGTTGAACTTGAATGCACTTCAGAATCAGCTGGGTGATTTGTTAGACTAGCATCTTGTAGACTGTGTCTCGAGGTAGGGCTGGAAAGCTGAATTTTAAACAAGCAGCCTGGGGATTCTGATGTACCACGGACCACTATTTGAGAAGCAGGAATCACCCAGAAACTGTATATCCTCCTGGGCTGAGGATGATGATTGAGTTTTTTTGTACTAATTCAAGATTTTCCTTTAAAAAAATAAAAAATAAATAAATAAAAATAAAATTAGGAAAAAAAAAAAAAAAACCCAACCACAAAAAATAAAGTGGAGGCCCCGAATCAGAGACCGTCAAAAGTCAAACAGAGCAGTTCCCCTCCCCCGTTACGCCCGAGGTCAAACAGGATGTGTCTCAGATGGAGTCTGCTGATGCAAACAGGATCTGGAGAGAAATAGCAATTTTTCCTTTTCATTCTGAACCTCCATCCGACCAGTTCCGGAAACAGTCCTGATTAGAGCGTAATTGATTTGGACTCGAAGAGGAGCAGGCAGGCCTGCGCTCGGCCCTCCCGCGGGTGGGAGCTGGGTAGGATCATCTGACTCTTTACTGCATTAAAAACAATATGACATGACATGCGCTGGTTTTCTAACGACGTTTGCAAACTAAGTAAGTTAACACAGTCCATGACTGTGCAGCCATACTCTAGAGAAATAGCAGGGCATCTCTACCCAGCCCCCAAGGACAGCAAATAAACTCGAGGCATTGCAGTTGCTTAAATGCTAACTCTGGTCACACAGGATTTGGGGTCTTTTGCTGGTCAGGAAATGATCATGTATTACTTTCAAAGCAAAATCAGTTCTTCCAGTTTAAACAAGGATTCTAAACAGTTTGCTTTTTTGTCTTTTTTTTCCATAACACACATCATAGAGTGATTATAATTCAAATTTATCAGAGATTGAAAAGACAAACCAAATAAACAAACCAAAAAAAAAAAAAAGGCCATCGTACCAGAAGGCTGGGAGGAAATGAGTTGAGTCAGAGATTTCCAGCAGGGACTTTTCGGTCAGTGTGTTAGACATCCTACTTTCAAGTATGTGTTTCCTCTTTTTGCCCCAGTCTGTGTCAAGACCTGCCTGAATGGCAAACAGGTCACCAGCCAACTAAGGACTAACCACTGGTCTGAAGCATCATTTATGATGTAGATCCACATCATAAATCCTACTCCTTGAATTTACTTTTCCTCCAGATTAGGTATACACAATCCAGTTATTTGGGAAAGTGAGAATTCCAACGGTATGTGTGATCTGTGAATTTACAGGAAGGTGTAGGCATTCTGCCATGAAATAGTCCGATATAGAAGATGTTTATTCCATAATCTCCAAATGGCTTAATTTTGCCAGTGTACCACATGATTTTGTTCTGTGTACACCTGAAACTAATGCCCTTTATGATTTAAAAAAAAAAAAGTTACATATTCTATTAGATCTTAGTTTGGATTTTTTTTATGACACAAAATAAATATGTCTGTGACAACTTTTATTCAAACCTCTGTGTTATGGAAAATTTCAAGGATCCTATATAAAAGTAGAGAGATGAAAATAATGCTCTCCAAGTTTAAACAATTATCAGTTTATGGCTAATCCCCATGCTCTACCCCTAGATAATTTTGAAACAAATCCACATCGTATCATTTCATCTGTAAAGATTCAGGATGTGGTTTTAAAAACATAAACACCATACCATTATTATACTTTAAAAATTAATATTACTTCTTTAATATCAACCAATATCCAGTCATCTACCAACATTTAAGCAGAAAACTTACAGAAAGTCATGCTGATGAAAATCTACAATTCCTGCATTGCTGCAGGAACTGTGTGATCTCCCCGCCCCCTCCACACCCCAAGGCAAGGATGCTGAAGAATCAGATGCACAAAAGTTCTTTCAAGGACTTGAGACTGAATTCATGTGTCAAAACCTTGCTGGCTGCGGAGACCAGCTTGGATTCTCCAGCACTGTTGACTTTGGTCTGGATGTTTATCCATTCATTTTTCAGACCTCCAGTCGCTTGTTTATCTTGGCCATCCCTTTCCAGCCCGAGACTTCCCACACTCTACCATCTGGCACCCTCTCTGGTTTCATTCCCACAGCCCCAGCTCCAGGCAGAAACCTCAGCGGAAGCCTAGATCCTGCAAAAGCTCCCAGTGCTGGGCCCGTCTTCTCTACCTTAGTTTTTCCTGTAGAAAAGAAGGGGCGAAAGGATATTTGGGAGACAATTCTCAAGGTTCATTAGCAAAAGACTACAATCTATTGTCAGCTGATAGATTTATAGTCCATTAATATCTCAGGGCCTTGGTGAGTGTTATTTCATTGTGATAAGCTTAGAAATCAAGTGTAGAACTGTACCTGGTGTTTCCTTTTTTAATTCATAACTGAATGTTCAATTTGCATCCCTAGACTTATAAATTGGTCTAGCCAAGATAGCACATTTTTTAGCTATGAGGACTTCAGGTTTATTTAGATTAACAGAGCACTTTTGATGATAAAGAAAAATTTTAATTAATCCCATGCAAACTGAAGCAGCAGGGTTGCTGACTTCTGGCAAATAAGATATTTGACATTTCCTAAAATTGCTTCCCACTTTCCTGCTGTCCTGGGAATCACCCCTGACTTGTCAAATTTACCTGTCATCGAGGGTTCTATTGATCATTCAGGTCAAAGAGCTTCCCCCTCCAACAAGAGTGACACCATCTCCACCGCCAAGATGTCTTCGACAGTTTCTGAGAACTTACTATGTGCTTTTGTCCTTAGTCTATTATCTCACTTACCTTTAGTATATTATCTCAATTAAAAGCTCCAGGGGGGAAAAGTCCTTTTACAGATGAGGAGAATAAAGAGAGAGTAGGAAAATAGCCAAAGTCACAGGGACAGTAAATGACAGAGCTGGGCTACAAGGCCTAGAGGACCTCCCATCAATCCTCAAGCTGTATTTGCCATTAAAAAAAGTCATATTCCAACTTGTGTTTCAACAACATGTTTACGTATATGTGCCCTCTCCTTAACATGGGCTATGTAAAATTAACTAGTGTGGTATCTGGCAAATAGAGGTGCTTGATGCTCGATAAACATTAGCTATCATTATTGTTGTTGTTGTGACCAGCAATTATTTATTGCCTGGCCCAGAACAGTCACTTCCACACTGAGTGCAGTGATAAATGCAGAAGCCTGGCCTTCTTGTTGCCGGACATAGCAAATGAACACACAGGATGCAATACATGGGACATACTTATCCTAGGAAGGTATTTGTTGTTTCTCTGAAATTCATATTTAACTGGGCATCCTGTATTTTATCTGGCAGCACTAGTCGTGGGACTTAACAGCAATCAAGAGAGATGACCACGGCTCCACGGAGCTGGAGGAGCATTCCCAGCCCAGCCATATGGTGCCGATTAGAAGCATTGCAGGAGTTCTGAGAAGGGACGGCAGATTGAGTGCTGGACAACCAGAGAGGGCTTCACAGAGGAGGTGTGGCTCCCAAATCAGGCCACAGAGGCATTTAAAAGGCTTATGAGCCAAAGAAAGGATTAATGGAAGCAGCAATAGATGAAGTGGTTTCTAAAATGTGCTTATTATGGAAATAAATTCACAAAGAAGCCACAACAGCACAGTTCCTGTAAGGCCAGAAGTGCCCACATTCCTGGTCTCTTGTTAAGAGAAGTGGAATAAGCACTATCTTGGAATAAATAACTGCTCTCTTGGAGAGATGCTGCCTCATGAACAAAGGTGCTGCCTCAATCACCTCCTGTGGAGACATGAAGTTATAAAGCTCCCGTGATCATTGCACAGGGGCAGAGCATTTTATTCAGTGCCTGTGGAATATGGGGTATCATTGAAGTCTCATAAGAATTCTATTTTGTATTGTAATCCTCATAGAATAGAGGAGGAAACAGAGGTTCTGAGAGCTCAGATAATTCACTGCAGATCACCCAGCTAGCAAGTGGCAGGGCGAGGTTTCTGCTAGACTTCAAATCCTGGTCCCTTTCTCCTCCACCACCTCGACGTGAGTCAGTTCTCTGCCAGTCATTTGTAAAGAAACACTCCTGCTCTCTGTTGTCCTCCACTTACAGGACAATGACTATGTTCTCACTTCTGGTGAATGGATTTCTTTTGGCTCAGATAGGCACACCAGTCTTCCTTCCGACAGTGGGGCAAGTCCATGAGGATATTCTCATCCTTGTACCTTTGGGTGGGCAAATTCTCCTGTGGTGCTGTCATCCGGATCACTTAGGCATCTTTTTCTGGAATCCTAGGGGAGTCCTCGGCACCATGGATGCCCCCTAACAGGCCTCCATCTGGCTTAGTGACTCTGGGCACCCCTCTTCCCCCCAGGTCCTCTGTAAATACAGTGCCTTCACTAAACAAGGAGAGGAATAAAAATGTGTCTAATTAAAATAAATTTCCAGGTGCAGGAACAAAATCCAGGCAGATTACAGGCCAGGGCAGGCTAGCCACTAGCTTTTGCAGATGTCGAGAAAGAGCCCACTTAGGACACGGAGTAGAGGGAAAGACACTTCCAGCCATAAAGAGCTGAATGCTGAAGTTGAAGGGCTGTGACAACAATCTATCTAATTTATTGAAACATGTTTTTCTAGCAGCTTTGGGTTAGAGCTGTGATTGCCTCCTGCAGGGATTTGTGACCTCACCCTTTCTCCCCCTCTCTCTTCAACTGTAACTATAGGGTTTTCCCCTTATAACCTAACATATGGTTTGCAGCAGGAAGTGCGAAATCCCAGGAATGAGTAAAGGCTCGGGTTTCAGACTCAAGAGAGACTCAGGTGAGCTACAAGGAATGGCCTTTGTTTCCCATGAAAACAGAGTTGAAAAGAGAGTTTTTAGTGACCCCTTGGTTTGGAATGAGGTAATTAATTCTCCAGAAACTCCCTCCAGTTGCCTGGGCAACACATCAATGTGTTGTTGATAGAAAAACCAGGAACAATAAATTGGTTTATATTATGAATATTCATTTTTTTAAAAATAGAGAGTTCCTCCCCAACAACCCAAAATCTAAAACAAAACAAAAAGCCAACAAAAGATTCAAACAGCACACACACACACACACACACACACACAGAGCACATACACACACACCAACATAAGTTTCCCTCACATGCTTTGACAGCTTTGCTCTTTTTAAAAATTATACGATTAGTGCTGAGTGAGTATTGCTGCGCTCGAGAAGACAGGGAAGGAGAAAGGTGGATCAAATCCCATGTGTGATTGTACACAGAACAGGAACATTTTTAGATAATCTTCAGGCCAAAGACTCTCACTCTGAGTGGGGTGACGGCCGGGTCAGCATATCAGAATTCCTGGGGGGTGTCAGAGGGAGGGAACCGGTATGAGATTTGTGTTTATCAAAAAGCACTGAGGATTAAAAAAATGAAAGAGACTGAGAACCTGGCTTAGACTGCCTTGGCTCCCCCCCCCCATTTCACAACCAACTAAGTAAAGTTGTGTTTTTAATGATCAATTTAAGAACTAGGTAAATGGTGTGGTCTTCTTGGAAATCCTATTCCCAGCACTTTCTGAACTCCCGGTTGACATCAAAGCATATTTCCCCCTCTATCCTCTCACTGGGGCAGCAGAAATCTCTCTGCAAGGCCTGAGAACTCAGATTCCGGAGCCAAACTGCCTGGACCCTCCCCTGGCTCTCCCACTTTCCGTATCTTATCACATTGAAGATGCCATTGACTGTAATACACATCATTATTTTCAGCATCCCTAAGAAAGGAAAAGAGCTGCCAACTAAATTATGACACAATGCTAATGTGCCATCAATTGTAAGGCATATCCTAATTTCAGTGATGTTAAAATATGACAAAACTTGTCTCAGAATTGATGAACAATGGCACTTGTTTGGGAAATTTAATATTTCTCTGACTTAACCTCTCTTTATTTCATCTTCCCACTTAAAAGATGAAAATCATAATGGTACCTACCTCATAGGGCTGTGGCGAGGTTTCAGTGAGTTGGTTCACGTGAAATACTCAGAACATTTCTTGGCACTGAATTAGCTACTATTGTATTCAAACTATACCACTCTGATTGACAAATACTTGCTCAAACGCAGTGTGGAGGTTTTCATGGTTGTCATTTCTGCTAGTGAGGAGAACGGCATGGTAACACCCACACACGGCAAACTGTGATTTTAGAGAAATAAAAACAGGCCAAATTAGGAGAATGGTAACAGATCGTTTCTCTCTGCCTTGGTCTCTGGGTGATTTCTTCAAGTACACCCTGGTTCCCACAGAAAAGTACTTGGCTTGTCTGGTGATTATTCTGTTGTGGGAAGAGTTTTTGTATTCATGATGCTCTTGTGGATTATTTTTGCCAATTTTTTTTGTTGTTGTTGTTGTTGCTCTAAGCACTTCCTGGAGGTACCCCAGTCCTAGGAGAGTTCTGCCCTCAGAGGGTTGCCAGGCAGGGTTTGATGCAAACAGTCCATGCTCTGCCTGGGCCAGATGGTTCCACACAGCAAGCACTGTTAGTCCATTCACAAAAGTCAGAAATAAGCTGATTTTTTTTATTTTAGCCCTAACACAGGGAGAAGTGAACAACTCTGTCTTGGTATGCAGGCCCATGTTGAAGCAACTCGTTTTTGCAAATAGATGAACATGGGTGCAAATGAGAATTCCCAAAGCAAATACTGCTTAGATGTAGTTGACTCAGAATTAAAACCCATAAGGGCAGGACTCCAAGTCCACATATGTTTTCCAGACTCTTGGAAACTCTTACATTTTGTTGTTGTCCTTAGCCTTCTGCTATCCCTAACTTCCTCTTGAAGTTATTGAAGAAATAAGATATTTGGATGATTAGAATATGATCTAGCTGGCACAAATTTAAAGGCACATGTCTGCTTTTACACCCAACCAAGTTTGATCAAAAAAAGATACTGTGTGGGAGTTGGCCCTGGGCATAAGATGCCCAGCTCCAGAGTTTGAGAAAAAGCATTGTACTGGGGTTCAGGAGACGTAAATCCTAGCCTCTCCTTCTGACCCTGGGGTCACTCTTCACCATTCTCTGGTTCTTAGATTCCTCATCTATAGATAGAGTCTTTCCTAGCTCTGAATCCTTTTTTTTTTCTTTTCTGTTTTTAGGTAATTATTTTTATTACTTTAAAGAAGGGCAGAGGCTAAAAATACTTGACAGATCAGCACATTCAATCTTAAATTGATTCTTTTTCTTTTTTAAAAAACTGAAGTATAGTTGATTTACAGTGTTGTTAATTTCTGATTCATTTATATATATAATATATATATATTCCTTTCCAGATATATATCTATATATCTGTATAGATAGATAAATAGACCTCTTCCGATTCTTTTTTTTATAGGCCATTACAAGGTACTGAATATAGTTCCCTGTGCTTCACAGTAGGACCTTGTTGTTTAGCCCTGGATCTTTATGATGTAAAGAACTTAGTCCTGCCATGTACCTTTAAAAACTACATGATGGTTAATTTTGTGTGTCAACTGACTAGGCTATGGTGCCCAGGTGTTTGGTCAAACAATAGTTGAGGTATTGCTGTGAAGGTGCTTTGTAGATGTGGTTAACATTTACAATCAGTTGACTGTAAGTGAGGCAGATTACCCTTCATAATGTGGGTGGCCCTCATCTAGTCAGTTGAAGGTCACAAGAGCAAAGACTGTGGTTTCTTGGATAACAAGGAATTCTGCCTCAAGACTGTACTATAGAAATCTCGCCTGAGTTGAAATCCTGTTGGCCTGCCCCACAGATTTGGTACACCAGCCTGCAACACCAGCTCTTACTTGAATTTCCAGCCAGCTGGATTTCCGAGTTGCCAGCCCCTACCAAGGCATGAGCTAATTTCTGAAAATAAATCTCTTTCTCCTCTTTCTCTCAATTTATGTATTTCCTACTGAACTGTTCACCCTGACTAACCTTGCCCTTGACCTTTTTATGTGACCTTCTCAGTTCCTGGCTTATTTTTCTACAAATGAACTTACCTCACTCCTCACCTCAACATTTCTAGTTTCAACCTTGTGTTTTCCTCCATGATTTAAACTTTCTTTTTTGGCCTGGCTATTGTTTATTTCCCTGAAACTTCCTCTGATCTGCCTCCAAACCTGAGACCTCACAGACTGACCCTAAGGGACCTAGACAGGTAAAACTGAACTCAGCCAGGTACACACATGACCATCCACACTCTCACAGCCTCCAGGGTTTTTGTGCTCCTGTGGTTTACAGCATTTATGCCCTACATACTTCTGCTCAGAAACCACATTCTTTACACAGTGTCCCCACACTTTTACAAAGGGTTAAAAAGTAGCTGGACTCATTTCCATTTTCTGGGTGTTGTATTTCTTATTCTTGTCATAGGAGATATGGTGGTTATGGGAGGACATGTTTAATTAAAAGGGAGTGCATATAATATAATTAGTTTTTGCCTATTCGCAAAGGAGATTTTTAACAATAAGTATAGTTGTATGTGTGTGTGTAAAGTTATTTTACAGCAATGTTTGCAAAGCTCTTGGAGATCCACAGAGGGAGATTGCTTGGCCAAGGCCAAGAATTATTAGAAACACAGGATTTTATTGTTGACTCTACTCTAGAAGACTCTTATCGTATAACAAGTGTTTGCCTTCAAAGGAAGTCTAGGGCCTATTCTGACTTCAATGCATTGCCCGCCTGTTGAGGTCTAAAGGGTCCCATATATGATCACTCAGTCTGTGGTGTCTTGAAGACATTATATATTTTGTTCTCCCTCATACTCTGGTGGAATCCGGCCAAGTTAGCGTTACATAACACCACTGCCTCACTCTATAATGAGCAACTTCTTTGGAGGAGGCAGCAGGGGGAACAAAGCCACCTGCCCTCTGCCAACCCCTCCATGCTCTGCCAGTGCACCTGCAGAGAGCTCTGAGGGCTCGGCCTGGAAGAGAGGTCGCTTATTATGTTTCATTGTGTAGATGACACAGGGCCTTTCCAGGACAGGCCGGACTGAAAAAAAATCTCTGCTTTGTTTCTTGGCCAGGTTTTATCCAAGGTCTCCTAGGGTTGCGGGATCATTAAGCAGCTGCCTTACTGAACCCTTGCCTTTCACTCACCTGCTTTGAGAAATTTGATCGACTTGGACAGAGACATGAAATATTCAAAGGAAGCTCCCAGCGACCAGTGTCTGAACAGCTTGCAGGGTTTAAATTGGAGAAGTGTCACATGTTGGTTACACCTCAGTGGCACTTGTCTACAGTTCAGGTCTGCCCTTTCGGTGTGCTAAGTCAGACTGAAGTCTTGTCACAGCTCTTACCAATTAGATAAGCATCACTCTCTTCCCAGGGGTCTGCCCCTCTAGGGTGGGAGAGGTTATGAGTCAGGGCCCTTTCTGTCGAGACAGAAACTCAGTTCAAATTGGTTTAAGTAAAATAGGAAATGTATTGGATCAACTAACTAAAAATCCCAAGGCTAGACTGGCTTCAGGGATGGCTGGCTCCGTGGCTCGAATGAGGTCATCAGGACTTGGTTCCTCTCCATCGCTAGGCTCTGCCTTCTGTTTGATTGGCTTCATTTTCAGTGGCCATGGGGCGTCCCCAGCAGGTCAAGACTCCCCCTTGTGGTGGTAAGGTGGCTGCTCCAGTTCTAGCCTCCACAGTATAAAACGGGGTCAGTAGAATGTTTCTATAAGGGTGACAGATGGGAGACACTGTAGGTATTGTAGGCCATACAGTTTTTGTTGCAGCTACTTGACTCTGCTGTTAAGAGTACAAAAGCAGCCATAGATAATACGTAAATGAATGAGTATGGCTGTGTTCCAATAAAACTTTATTTAAAAAAAAAACAAGCAGTGGGCTATAGTTTGAAGATCCCTGGAACTTTAGAGTTGTTACTGGAAAAATAGCTGCCCAGCCAATCTCCCAGCTTCCCTTATAATTGGGTGTGGCCACCTGACTGAGTTCTAGCCAACGCAACACAAGTGGAAGTTATGTGGACCACTTCTGGGTCAAAGCTTTAGTAAGCAGGTGTGCCCCTTCACACTCGCTTTACCCTTTTGTTACTGATCCAGAGATCAATAGACATTGATGAGGCCAGTTGAGAATTTCAGGCAAGGCTTTACTGGAGATGGTGCTGCAGCACAAGAGGGTGAAAGCAGGAAACAAATACCCTAGTCTGCTCCCTGAGCGGAGCTGCATGGGTCCTTAAACGTGGTAATAACAGGGCTGTTGGGTTGTGCAGGATGTGTAGCCTAGGTGGCCTGTCCACCCCTTTGATGGTGCCGTGTGCAGGGATCATGCCCAGTACCCTAATTTTGCTCCTGGGACCTCAGAAATGGCAGTTTGTTTGTAGCCTTTTTTTTTTTTTTTAATATATTTTTATTGAAATATAATCAGTTTACAATGTTGTGCAATTTCTGGTGTACAGCACAATACATCAGTCATATAGGAACATACATACATTCATTTTCATATTCATGGCCTTTTTGTATCTCATTGCTCATAATTGCCCCAACTGCACATACGTGTGGTTATTTTTAGTCTCTTATAGTTTCCTTGTATCTTTATTGCTCAAGGAGACATTTGTCCAGGTACAAGCACTCTGGTAGAGAATCCCAGGTCCCAGGCTGCTTCACTTTGAGAGGACACAGATGATGAAGTTCTAGGAGTGCATAGCCACAGGAAAAAGGAGTCTGTGAACAAAAATACTGCAAACCACATCAGTAAACAAAGAACGCTGAAACCATCAAGTCATCAGTGGCTGCTGCCACTCCCCAGTGAAGACAAGCCTGCAGGCCAGCCTCTGCAGCCACTCACAATGATGCCCTCTGAGAGGACTCAGAATAAGAAAGATATCTGGCCCTAGAAAGCTAGATAAATGCTTGTCAAAGGAATGAATTCAATGAGCCCAAATGTTTGCTTCCTCCCATACATAGAAAAGCACTAAATTCTTTAACTTGAGATGCCTGGTTTTCTTTAGATAACAAGTAATCTTTTATTGTTCCAACTACATGGTCTTTGTTGTAAAGCTCCTATATATCCTAGCTCCTCCTCTACCTCTTTGGAGCAGTCCCTCAGAGCGACCTGAGAGGCTGTCATCCCAGCTCAAGTCCTCCCACCAAATAAAACGTAACTCTCAACTTTTAGGCTGCGTATTAATTTCAGTCGACAAGTCTGATTCCTTAATCACCGTATGGAGGGGAGTCACTCGATGGCCAGGAACTACTGCCTTAGACTGCTACGTGAGTAGTAAATAAATTTCTATTTTGCTCAAACCATTATACATTTCAGGTCTATTTTTAACAGCAGTCTGCTTACCTTAAGTAATACAGCAATTGGTGTTAGAAAAGGCGTGCTAAGTAAGAAACACCTAAATTATGTGACACTCACTTAGTAGTTGTGCAATGAGCAACAGGAAAATAGAAGATGCTGCAAAAATGGTGACCGTGTTATGCAGCGGCAGAATATTTGTTAAACTGCTGCCAGCAGTCATTTGGAATGAAGACCAAGATGAACCTGTAGCTCTAGGGAAAGCCATTGGGAAGAGACAGAATGTTAGCCCATGTTAGAGTTGAGTTCCTCCCTACTTGTAAAAAGTCGTTGCTAGAAGAATATGAGCCCTGGCAATAACTCACCATTTATGAGTAGCAATAGAAGGGACTGAAGGACTCCAAATTGAAAAAGCCTACTGATCGTGGGTCTCAAACTGTAAGAAATCAGATTGGAAGAAAAAAATTAAAACCCTGGACATAGAAAGGACAAAAGCCCATTAAGAATTCTCAGTTAAATATAGCAGCTCAACCCCTGCAGCAAAGATCAGATTAAGGGTGTAGCCTTTCCACTCAAGTTCATTGTTCAGATGGCCTCAAGGTAGTTGCCATTAAGTTGAGAGAAAGCTATGGAGACAAGGAAATACACATATTAGGTTTCAGAATCATGTCCAGGAAAGAATTCTGGGTGTGGTTATAAGCACTTGGAATTTACTAGAAGCAAATAAAGGAGAAAGTTACCAATTTGTTTTTGAGAATGTTGTATTACTGAAGAAGTCACAAACCTGGATGAAATAATTTTCGATGGGTCAAGGCTTATCCTTTTGTCCTAAATTTGCATGAGCAGAAAGTGGACTGTGGACATTGCAGAGTCTTCAGTGAGGGCACTTGGAAGTGGCCAAAAAAAAATAGTGGGCAAGGAAGGATATCAAGAGGGTGGAGTAAGGGGCACTAGAGGAAAATAGACAATGAATTCTGTCCAAAGAGCAGATCAAAGGACTAAGCAGGGAACTTATCCCCTTTACAAGGCAGAGGGTCTTCATACTGTCCACCTAACAAGGTTCCATCATGCTCTTACCCAAGGTCTCTATTTTCTCCCCTTCTTCCTTTTTCTGAACTGAAGTCTTATTGCAGTTATCAAGTCCTATTCTACCATGTTATGGTGGATATGTGTTAGAGGGTCAGATAACTGGTCTTTTAGTTAATAACTCCTTGGACTGTGAGGAACCACATACAGACCTGATTGAGAACACGCTGCATCCTCAAGAATCCCAGACTTTGAGGTGAATGTTGTGAGTAATGGAGCTCTGGGTGGTCTTCCTTGAGGAGGCCATGTGTGTAGGCTCTTTATGAAGAAGGGTGCAAATGGACAGTTAGTGTCTGGAAGGTCAGACTGTGATAGAGTGAAACTGTTTACTAAAAATCCATTCCCTCTTCTTGAATGTATAGCTAGACCTCAATTCACAGCTATGAGTGAGTTCTAGCCAACAGAATGTGAGTGAAAGTGATGTAAGCCATTTCCAGGCCAAGAAGGTTATATGTCCCATCCTTGCTTCATTCCCTTTCTGCTGGCTGGATATAGAAAATGATGAGATCCGGGGCCCTGGAGAATAGTGCAGCCACAAGCTGGAAGGAGCCTGGGTTTCTGAATCATCACATGGAAAAGAGCTGCCTTCAGATTGTTGAGTAAGCAAAAAAAAAAGAAGCTCCTATTGTTTCAGAGCAATTATAAAATGTCATGTACTTGTTACCCTAGTTTAGCCTACTTAATTGATACAAGAAGCAAAATGGTCTTTGTGTCTACTTAACCCTTTCTCTCTCTGAAGACTGCCTTTTGTTGCTCCTCTGTATCTAACTCAGATGTTAGCTGGAGTTTCCCTTCTCCTTGAGTTCTAGGTGAGACTGGAATGAACTCTCAGTTACTTTTCCTATGTGTATCCAAAGCTTTTTCCAAGATATCTCTGAATTCTCAAAGGAGAGTCTGTCCTTATGGATTCTTTTCCCTCTTGAGTTCCTCAGCTCAAGTGGTCTCTGTTCTGTTTCAGTGACCAGACATGAGACTCAGACCCTTTTCTGACTTACACACACACATACACCTCACACACCTCTTGTTCACACAAATTCTTTCTGAGCATGAGAAGCTGGGCTGAGAAACTGGTGGGGAAGCACTTACAACCATGGTAGTGTAAACCTTAAATGGCATCACCACGCTTAAGCAGGTATCACCACACTTAAGCCACCCACTCCTGGAGAGTTTCATTGCCCCTTTACTTCACATAGTCTGAACTTACTGCCTTAGTTTTCATTCTTCCCTCTCCTTCTGTTTTTCTCTTTCCCCTTTACTTGTACCGAGAACCAGACAAAAGCTCTTGTATACGATGGCCAGATTAACAGTTTGGCACTCTGGGAAGACTGACAATTGGATGTCTTTTCAAATCAGTATTTGGAGGAGAGGCAATGCCTTGCATCGGGTGCGTGGGGCGGGGGGAAGCAAAAGAGGAAGATCACATTCAACCTTTGCTTTGTTACCCTGAGTAATTCAGTTCTGACCCCAAACATGCACAGCTCACCGAGGAAAATAAAAGTATTGTGTTTCGCTTGACTCGCCCTCCTAAAAAGTTGTTTTAAAACCAGTTGTCTGTTTTTGTGCAATCATGTTCTTGGTGGCTCATCCAAACCCATGGGGCTTATCAAAGTTTCTGTTACAAGCTTACCCTTTCCTATCTGAGAGAAGTTTTGGTAACCTCAAATTTCCTATTTCCATCCCACTTCCAGTGGCAGTTTTATTATACTAATGAGGTTTCACTGCTGTTTATAGGTTGGCATTCCAGGCAGTGGCCTCCCAGCTTGCTCAACTGTCTCCATTTTAGGAGAAAAACAAAGAAATATTTCCCTTTGATCTCCAGCAGCGTGGCTTCCCTCCTCCTCTGATGCCTTGGCACCAACTTATGTTTGTCATTGAAGGATTCCCCCAGTAGCTTATCAAGGTGTTTTCTCATACAAAGATATTTTTTTTTCCCTAAAATAAGTTCCAGCTGGTAATATCATAAAAATGTTTTTCACTTTGTTTTACATGGACATGATGGAATATGGTCAGTTCAGTTCTGAAACTAAATTTAACTTTTAGCTCCAGCAGGGTTGTCATGTACAGATGTATAGGTTGTACACCAAGTGACTCTAGGGGGCACCATTTACACTATGGTCTATGTGGTTGGTAATCTCTAGAGTTGTGTAGTCCACAACCTGTACAACCATAGGTTACAGACCTGTCTCAAAGACCACCCACCAGCGAACTGTCATCTTAATGGTCTAATTCCAAAATGATCATCCATTTTGTGTCAGTTGTTCATTGTCCAATCAGATAAGACCAAATTAGAAGCATCGTGTTATAGACACTTGGATTCAGAGTTTCACTCCTTTTGGGGAGCTTACATGGGGGAAGTAGGGTTATATGAGAGAGAAGGTTTATAGGGGAATGAGAGACATCTCAAAACCCAGCACCTACTAAAAGATCTTGGCATTGTTATTGACAAGGGCCAGTGACAGAAAAAATGAATAGCCAAAGGGTGCATATAAATACAGTCAAGCCAATGTTTTAAAACTGTGAGCTATGATCCATTAATGAGCTGTGAAATCAATGCAATGAATCACATTTTTTAAATCATAAAAATGAAATAAAACAGATTAGAAAACAGCAGAGAAGCTACCCCGTCATGGTAAACATTTGTTTGTGAAATTAAATTTCAGTCATTTGTATACTGATTAGTATATAAAGTGTGGATTGTGGTGCAAAAGATCAAAGCCAAACCAAAATCCAAATCAGCCCGTGACCCTCACTCCCACCTGCCAGCCCACAGGTGTGATGCAGGTGCCCTGGGGACATTTATCTCAGAGAGTCTCTCTGGGCTTCGTCTCCCCAGCTGCTCCTGCCATCTCCTCTGATCTGCTTAGCTGCCCCTTTATTTTGTATCTCTTCTTGCTCCCCCATCATTCAGGTCTCAGACTATCTTACTCTCAGCTCCATGCCCAGGTCCAGCTCGGGGAAGTCCAGCCTAGTATGAACCCCTAGCGTCCCCAGAAAGGGAAAGCTGGACAAATGACAGCAGTCAGAGTCTCCAGGCTCAGCCCTCTCTTGCCCACCTACTAGTAGCGCTAACCTTTTTTAGTTCCTGAGCCCACTGTTATCTTGGCAGATGGTTAGTCTGATTTTCTAGCCTGCAGAAGTAGGACTTCAAGTTAGTTGTGCTCATTAGGGCCCACTATCCCACAGGCAGGGGCTACGTCTCAGAGACTCACTTGCTCCTTGAACTGCAGCCCACGGTTACATTTGCCTAATTGAAACAGCCGGGTTTTTGCTTAAATTTCTCCGTGCTAGGGTTTTGCCTACTGCCTAGATCGTGTAAACCAAGTTGTCCTTGGATCTGACAATATTCCTCACATCTCCCTCTATCTACTGACACTTCCTATAGGCACTGGTTAGGTCTTTTGTTTGAATGAACTGATCGTCCAGAAGCACAACCCTCCCGCCTGCCTGTCTTCCAGTGTCCCCTCCCACATTCTGCCCAAGATGCCAGCTGAGGACAGTTTTCTGTATCAGGTGTATACCGAGGACTACCCTCATGCTACTTCTGCCATCTGTGGATTCCTTCTCTGGAGTCCTGGACTTACAGTCTCTGATACCTGCCTCCGGATCTTTGATTTCTATAATTCACTTGAATGCCCTTTTCTGCATCTATGGACTTAACACTTTTACTTCCTCTCTCTTTTGAGGAACTGGCCAAGCTTTAGAAGCATATCCACAATGCCTTCTAATGGTTCCTGCACATTGGGTTGCCAGATTCAACTGACAAAAATACAGGTACTCTGTTAAATTCCAGGTAAGCAATGAATAATATTTGCAAGTCCTGTGCAACATTTGGGACACACTTATACTAAAAATTATTCATGTTTATCTGAAATTTAAATCTAGCTGTGCACCCTGTATCTTATTTGGCAACCCTACGCTTACAGTTTCTTGCTGAAGGAGGCATCTTAAGCTCTTCCTTAAGCATAGGTAGGCGGTTCTGTATTATAAGACACCATCCCCTCCCCACCCCACCCCCAAAGTCATAGCTGATTGGATCACAGGTGAACACATGTCTTAAGAGCAGCTAGTCTATCTAGGCTGGCCCACGGCCTATAATGTAGCCTGACACAAAAGTTTTGCATGTGAGAATTAATAGTAGTTTAGTAAACCAATCAGATGTTCTCTCTCAGAGCTTTGAACTCACTTTGAAAGTGAGACAGTCAGTTGGGAGGAGGAACAGCCCCTCCCCTTCCCATCCCTTATCGCTTGCTGCCAGGGGAATCCCCAGATAATGAAGCAATGCACCCAGCCTGGAACTTTGGACCCTGTATCTTGTGCCCCTGTCTGCCCCTCCAAAATCTTGGTTCTGGCATCATCCTGTCCTCATTGACCTAACGCCCAGCCCAGCACCTGGTACAAGCCTAGGGGTAAAGGGATGCACACCTGAATGTCCTCCATCTTTTGGGTTGAGGTGATCCTGCTATGAGGCTTTAGAAGCTTTGCCTGTGAGTTCTGGCTCCACATCCTCCTCCCTATAAAACCTTGGGCAAGTTACTTAAATCCTCCATTTTCTCCTCTTTGTAAAATGAGGGTGGTGTTATTTAACTTTTAGGCTGTTGTGAGGTTTAAAATAGCAGATGTGTGAAAGCCTGTACTTAATAAGCCCTCTAGAAACATTTAATCCATCTGAATATAAGGAAGTTGCATTTTATATGAGGGTTGTACTTTGTAAGACCTCATGTAAGTAAAAAAAACAAACAAATCTCAAAACTCTCCCTGGCAAAGGATGGCAGCCAATTATGTTGGCCAGCTGGCAAGAGAATAAGCAGTGTTTCCAATTCCCTGGGCTCTCAGGTTAAAAAGTTTGCAGTTTTGAACACATTTTAAATTTTAGTGTATTTTCAAAATTTAAAAAAATGAGTCTTTATTATTACTCTCCTATCTCACACTTTTAAAGACACCTCAACCAAACTTGCTTAAAATGCACCAAACTCCATGATTTGAGAGAGAAGAAAATGAAAAATGCAAAATGAGTGATTCTTCATGGTCCCACACAGCTGTATGTTCCCGCATCTCAGTAACCTCTGGATCTGCTCAGGCTTCACTCTGGAATTTTTTAAATGTCATAACAGCATGCTTTCAAAATAATATGCTCGAGCACCCCCACCAACTTCCCCTAGTGTGTAATATTGTCAGGATATTTTATCTGGTGCCATATATCTTGCACATGACGTATCCATTTCCCCAAATAAACCATCACACATGTCAACTGTGTCTATAAATTTTGACTCTTGGCATCTACACTGTTACCTTCTGACATTTGGATTGGCCTCACTTGGGCATAATTTGAGGGCGATGTTTTTTAAGGAATGAAGAGGATGTCACTCTTTTCTTTCTGATGGACTCCCTCGGGAGAAAGTGATGTCAGGAACATGCAAGACTTAACCCTGCTGGAGAAAGCCCCAGATGTTCTCCCCAGGGTACCAGGAGATTAAGCAGGCCTGATCTGCAAGCATCCCTGCTCCAGGGGTGATAACAAGGTCATTCTGTACTTAGGTTTGGCTTTGTAATAATACATCTGGCATCGATAGAGTTTCCTTCTTTCCAAAGTGCTTTCCTATTTATGATCTCATTTTTGCCCTCACAGGAGGAGGAAAGGCAGCCAGTTGGGATTTGCATATCTGAGTTTCTCTTGCTCTGGGTTTGGGCAAGTCAACTTGCTTCACCTTTCTCAGATTCAGTTTCTCCAGCTGTAAAGTGGTATCAGAAGTGCTTTTGGGTGCTTAGGGTTGTATAAGTGCAAATGTGTCTGTGACTTGAAGCAGGGAGTGTTTTGGGAAATCCAAAAAGCTTCACCTCGTTTTATTGCGTTTCACTTTATCGTGTTTCTCAGATGCTGCATTTTTCACGAATTGAAAATCTGTAGCTATCCCGCATTGAATATAAGGAAGCTGGATTTTATGCAGATGATGCTTAGCATTTATTAGTAATGAAGTATTTATTAATTAAGGTACATGCATTGTTTTTTTTAGATATAATACTATTGCACACTTGATAGACTACAGTCGAGTGCAAACATAACTTTTATATGCACTAGATAACCCAAAAATTTGCAACTTGGTTTATTGCGATTTTAGCTTTATTGTGGTAGTGTGGAACTGAACCCAAAATATCTCTGAGGTCCGCTTACAGACGGAAATGTACTTTGATGGTGAGAGTCATTTACACACTCTTGAAAGAACTTAAGAAATAAAACAGTAAAGAGGTTTTCACCCTTTCTCTTCTGAAGACCCACTGATGAATGGTGGTCATGAACAGAACACATTTATTCCATAGACTCAGGTTTTTGTTCCATTGCTTCAAGCGACGCCTAAACTCTGGGTCAGATGCCTTTGCCTGTGTTGGCTCTTTCTCCACCTCATTCTCTCTCACTCCAGAAGGCATTTCAGAATGCAAGCAAGAGAGGTGTTTTTCTAAGGGTACCCTTGATTTCAGTTCATTTCTTTTCATTCAATTCTTTTTTCCAAAAATGCAAGCTCAGGATTCTCATAAGCAATGATACCCTGACCAAAACTGACTTAAGCAAAAGATAGAATGCACTGACTTGCATAATGTACAAATATGCAAGGGCAGGTGCTTTAGTCATGGCTGGATCCAGAGGCACACGTGGTTTCATCAGGAGTTAGACTATTTATCCATCTCTAGGTTCTGCTTTACTTTGCAGTGACATTTCCAGACAGAATCTCTTCATGAGTGATAAATGGCTGCTGGCAGCCTTAGGTTTGTCTTCTCAAAGCTTAGCACCCTCTGAAAAGAGAGCTTTATTTTCTCAATGCTGTAGTTCTAGCATAAATCCCAGGATTAAGACTCATTGGGTTGACTTGGAAGCACTGCCCTCTGTCCCTGAATCAGTCACTGGGTTCAGGTCAATGGGTTAGGCTGATTGGCTGGAAAGGTATTGCCCCTCCCTCTCTCTCCACTGCAGGGGGAATAGGGGATGGAGGTGGGATCCATCTCATCTGAACCACATAGACTAAGAGTGGGTGTAGGATATGCCCTAAAGGAAAATTGAGGAGCTGTTATCAGAAACTTGGAGAATAGGGTGGGGGAGGGTATAGCTCAAGTGGTAGAGCGCATGCTTAGCACGCATGAGGTCCTGGGTTCAATCCCCAGTACCTCCACTAAAAATAAATAAATAAAATAAATTACCACCAGCCCCTCCTCCCCAAAAAGAAAACTTGGAAAATGGAAGCTGAATGGTCAAAACCAACAGATGTTCACTACAATAAACATGATACTTAGACAATTATTAGCAAGAAATTACTTGCAACACACATTACAAATGGGTTGTGATTGACCATTGTGTTAGAGGAGTCTCATTGAAAACCTCTGATCTAGTTTGAACCTCTCATTTTCCAGTGGCTTGATGAGTTTGTTTTGGGCATAAAGAGTCGAAGTTTTATTTGTGATTTTGACATACCTTAAAGGTTTTCTCAACATAAGGAGCCAACCTAAAGGCTTATTTCACAAGTTTTCCCAGAAAGAAATTCCCCTTCCAAAGGTGAGGCGATTACTGAAGCCTGCTTTATGTAGTACTTCTTGCTGTGAGAAAAAAAAACTTACAAAATTTAATAATTCTGATTTCCCAACTGTTTCATATCCAGGAGCAGTAGAATGAAGTGCAAGTTTTATCACCTGGAGAAGATAACATGGGCTGGGTCGTAGGGTGAGGGTGGGCAGGGTCTTGCCTGATTGTAAATCCATATACTGTCAACAGGAGGAAGGGAGATACATGCAAAGAATGCATCTCACTAGGTTCTGGCTTTTTATTAATGAATAGAATGGTACTGAATATTTGTAAATACAACAAGTGGAGCAATTTTCAAGGAAAGAAGAGAAGAGAATTTTAATTTTGAACATGTGGAGTTTCAAGTGCCTATAGAATATTCGGGCAATACTGTTGAATTGAGAGTTAGGAATAAGGACTCAGTACTCAGAAAATTAGGTTTGGTCTGGAGATACAGATATGGTAGCTGAAGACATGACAGTGGAAGTAAGTTGGTTCAGGGCGAGCACCTTGGGGCAGTGCAAGGCCAGTGCCCGGGGGCAGTGCAGGGTGAGGGAGAAGGAGCCCTGACACCTATAGAGGTGGGAAAAGGAAAGGAGAGCCAGGGGTCTGGGGAAAGTAAGGAGAACACTGTATCAAGAAGATGTAGGGCGGGGGGAGGGTATAGCTCAGTGGGAGAGTGCATGCTTAGCATGCATGAGGTCCTCGGTTCAATCCCCAGTACCTCCATTAAAAATAAATAAATGCACAACATTGTAAACTGACTATAATTCAATTAAAAAATGTAAAAAAAAATAAACTGATCCAATTTAAAATAAATAAATAAATAAGTAACCTAATCACCTCCCCTTAAAATAAATTAGTTGGGAAAAAAAAAAGGAGGCCCAGGGGAAGAGCAGTTCATGAAGGAGGGAGGGGTCATCTCAGAGGCCAAGTTAGATGAGGCCTCAGCAGTGTCTGTTCAGTTTGGCAGCTGGGAGATCTGCGGAGGGACGCAGTGGGTGAAAGAGAGTCAGTGAGGAGAGAGGGGAAGTGAGGGGGTGAAGGCAGTGACCGGGCACCTCACCTTGCACAGCCTGTCTCTGAAGGTCAAGGGGAGAGAAAGCAGAACTCAGAGAAGAGGGAGAAGGCTGTCTTCTTCCTGACAGGGCCTTAAACAGCTTAGTGCCTTTTGTAGCAGTCCTTTTCACCTTTTGATGCTCCTCTCTCTGGACAGGGAGGGCAGGTGGGACATGGTGGGGGTGCTGGAGTCTACTACAGATTGCAGACCACAGCACAGAGACCCCAGATACTTCCTTCTCCTGGACTAGGTGAGGCCTGATGGCCCCCCAGGGTGAGCATCTGTAAGGCACCCCAGAACCCAGGTGCTTTCCTGCTCTTCCCCTGTGCCTGGGAGCCAGCTCAAGGCATCTTTGAGCGGCAGCTTGGGCATCCTGGGTGGTGGCAAGTATCTCCACTTCCGTCCACCCCTCACCTCCCACTTCCCCCTAAAGGAAGTAGTGAGGCCTTTCAAACTCCACACAAGGACTTCCCAGTTCGCCCAGCATGTAGACTACAATGTCCAACCTTCCCAAATCCTCTCCCTTTCACTCCCATCTTCATCTTGCAGTTCAGCCTTCATCTGCTTCAAAATCCCTGTTTGACCCGTGGGGGTGCCTAGGCTTCAGGACACAGGATCTAGTGAACAGCCTCTCGTAGGCTTTGGTCTCTTTATGTCTTCCATCCTGCTGTCTCAGTGGACTTACCGGCCCTCTCCTTTCTGTCTGTTGCTGATCCCTTCCACACTGCCTGTCCCCAGGGAAAACACCTGCGGCTGCTGGGCCACGGGGACTGGGCCCAAGCTGCTCAGTCAGCACTTCAGTGAGAAAAGTCTCAGGGAGGGTGTTTCTGAGGCTTGGAGAAGGGAAGGAGGCGTTCCCAGGAATGTTTCAGAGGAATGCTATGGTAATGCCTCTAATTGGCACCCAAGGGCACTCCTGCACCCTCCGGCCAGCTGTCCTGCTGCATTGTAATCATCCCTGCACTCTGCCTCAGACCGAGCGGGAGCCACTTCTGAGGTACAAGACGACGATTCCAGAAAATGCAGGCGGCCTCAGAGGAACAGACGAACTTGGCTGGGATGAAAGCTGCTTTTGTCTGGACACTAGGTGCTGCTTCTGTAACAGGGGGGCTGTTAGCTTCTTCCCTGGACTCGCACTGCACCCCGCACCTCCCCTCTGGAGTGGAGCATCTTGTGGTTCCGGGGGCACCGGGCCTTGCATTCTCCCTCTGCCTGTTCTGAGTGACAACCAATTTTAGCGGGTGACCAGTCTGCTCTGTGCTCAGCACTGTGTGCCAACAGGAGGGCCACAAAAGTAGATTTTTCCTACCTTTAACTCCCTCCTTGTGCTAATGGTCTAGTTCCAAAGGCAAGACTTATGCAAATAAAATATTTAGAGAAGTCAACTTTGTACTCAGTTCTTTGAAAAAGGAAATGAAGGCAGCACAGGGAGTCAGAGCTGTACTATCCAGTATGGTAGCCACTAGCCACGTGTGGTTGTTTAAATGTAAAATAAAATTAAATAAAAAAACTCAGTTTCTCAGTCATACTGGCCATAGGAGGTGCTCTGGAGTCACATGTGGCTACTGGCCACCATACTGGACAGAGCAAAAAGAATATTTTCACTCTTCAGAAAGTTCTATTGAGCAGTGCTGGCCTTGAGTAATAGGGGCCAACTTCAGAGAATAGGTAGGGCTTGGGTTGGGCCTGGATCGAGGGCAGAATTAGATAAAAGAGGAGGGGAAGGGTCTTCTGATGGGAGAAGCTGTGAAACTGTGTTCAGAGGTTGGACTGAACCCGGCAGGTTGGGGCAGTACCTGGAGGGAGAGGACTAGCTGGAGCAGAGAATCCTTTTTGAGGAGCTGTGAGGGCCATCACCACTCTGATGATAACAGGTACAGGGAATGAAAGGGAGAAGGCCATCCTCCTCCTCTCAACTTGTAACCCCATATCCTACCCTTCACATTTACTCTGCCCCCTCAGGAGGAGAGTGTTCTGAGCGGACCTCAGCTCCTGATCTCAGGGGAGTGGCATCTTGGCATCCTTACTCTGGTCATCTGCTCTTTTTGAAAACACTGCTGGGAATGGACTGGGATGGGAATCTGGACCTGTGACCTGTGACCTCCCTCTCCCTACAACGCGGATATCTGGCGAGCTGAACTCTAAACCTCCTTGGCTGAGCAGGGAATGGGAAGCCTGGAAGTCAGCTCCCTAGCCAAGTACCTGTAGGCAAGCAGTTTAACTCTAAGCCTCAGCTTACCCACTGGCAAAATAGGGATGATAATAATGCTGACCTCACAGGGTAGTTATGAAGGTTCAGTGGGCAGTATTTGCCAAGGTTGTGGCACAGTTCATGGCAAAATAGACGTTACGTATTCATGATGCTATTTCTTATACTGAAGCTGTTTGCAGGTTCGCTGCTGTTGTCTTTCTGCTTCTTCCTTAATTAAAAAAAATTAGGTAATTGATTAATCAATTATTTCTTAAGGATTTTTGATCTTTGTGTCTAATTTAAGAAAAATTTCCCTACCCCAAGATCTTAGAGATAGTCTCCTATATTTTATTCTAAAAGTGTCTTTAAGTCAATTTTAATCGAAGTATAACATGCTTATAGGAGAATGCGTGAGTTTTAACAGTGCAGCTCTGTGAATTTTCAGTCAACGCATCCATGAACCACAACCTAGATCAAGAAAGAACATCATCAGGTCCCTGGAAGCCCCATTTCACCTCCTTTAGTCGCTACTTTGCTGCTAAGGTAACCACTAACCTGACTTCTTACGTCACAAATAGGTTTTTCCTGTTTTGAACTTTATGAAGGTGGATTCATGTAGCATCTGCTCTTAAGTGTCTGGGTCCCGTTTGTGAGATTCATTCACTGGCAGTAGTTTGTTCATTCTCATGGCTTTATACCATTCAGTTGTATGGACATACCACAGTTTATCCATTCTACTGTTTATAGACATTTGGGTAGTTTCCTATTGGGGCTACAATGAACAGTGCTGCAATTATATGTGCCTTTTGACGAACATATGTCTGTCTGCCAAGTGTGCAGAACTAGGAGAGGAGTATCTTGGCCTAGGAGAGGAATGTCACTTGATATTAGAGTCACCAAATGCTAGAGCAGGAACAGGGCTTGGATCACATCTGGTCTTCTATATTACAGACAAGGGGATTTTGGTCCAGTGGGGACAGTGACCTCTGAGGTCACACAGCTCAGCAATTGGCAGAACCAGGTCTCCTAAGGCCCTTTCTCCTTCCAGCTTGTGATCTCCGAGAGATCTGTTGGACCCCCTTTTCTTTAAACTCCATGCCAGTTTCCCCCTACCCACCTCCAACACACACACACCTGGGAACACACTCGCTGTTCCAGGGAACAGCAGCCCCTTAAGGCATTTACAGTATGCAAAGGTCCTGAGGCACGAGGGAAGTTCCCTTTGAGGCACTGGAAGGTGAGGCTGGAGCCCAGAGGGAGGAGTATGGATGAGGTGGAGGGTTGGCCAGAGCAGCACAGCAGCTTAAGGTTTTTAGACTTTCACAGCCTGTTTGCAGTTGACAGGTGATCATGTCATACAACAAAATCTTCTTTAGAGCGTTTTAATCTATCACATTTATTTTCTATTACTTAACACCCACATGATTCCAATTCCACCTAACTTCAAAGAAACGAAGACCTGGTGGGTGGTGAGGTCATACAATAGAAATTTTTGTTTTACTCTCTCTCCTATTTAAGAGCAGTTCCTCCTTTGCTTTTTCTTCCTTAAGTCACTCCATGGCTTCTTTGTGCCGAAGAGCTGGGGGAAGCCATGGGGACGGGCTGTTTTTACAGCTGTGCTGTACTCTAACCAGAGAGCTGTCCATCCCACTCCTCACGTACTCAGGCCACTCCAGCGAAGAGGGAAAGGTTGTAAATCCTGCCCTCCCACATGTGTTCCGAGCTCATTTGTCTCTGAGCTTCACCCGGGGGCCTCTTAAGTTCTGACTATTAAGCAGTGAGCCAAAACTGTCAGAAAAGGTGACTCTCTAGCATAACAGTAAGGCCACCCCATGGGCAAGTCGACCCCAGGGTCTACAGGTGTGCCTTGCTTTACACAATAGGGGCATTGACAAAACCTGAGACTGATGGGACCACACACTGGTCAGGGCCATCCCCTCATTTTAGGGAGGAGGAAACTAATTTTCTCATAAGTTTGGTGAACTGGATGGTCTCCCAGGACCTAGTTTTGACAGTCAGGAGTTAACGGAGATGTATAGATATCAGGTTTTGTGACTGCACTGTGGGAGCTCACTAGCAGTAACAGAACTGATGTTTCTCGGGTTCCTTCTGAGCTCCAGACACAGTGCAGAGGGCTTTCCTAGCATTCTTTTGTTTGGTCTTTGGAACCTCTGTAGGGTCTCAGGTATTCTTTTCCCTGGTCACCAATTTGCAGTTGATTAGAAGAGCTGATCTGCTGCACAGCAGAGCGTGGCACGTTCCAGAAACGAGCAAAGCCCAGCTCCTCCCACCCGGGGAGGTGAAGGGCTCCAGCTCACAAGGTGGCATGCTGTTCCCAGACTTTCTCCTGTGGGGACTTGTGCTCTAAGGCAACACACGTCTTGTTTCCTCTTTGAAATCCGCGGCAGCCTTGCAGCATCTGCTGCTTATTTTTTGAACCGAGGCCAAAAGGAGGCCCCACAGAGGCCCCACAGCGTCCCCTCCTCTACTTCTCCCAGCACTCCAGTCTTCCTGTTTTGATCATCTGCTCCCCTGATAAGCACCCCCGAGGCTGCAAAGATCTCAGTACCCCATTGGTATTTTTCTGTCTGGTGTCTGTCTTTCTCTCTTTAACCAGGGCCATGTAGAGTGGGAGTATTCCTACTACAGCAAAGGCACCAATGCCTCACGTATGTCTCAATTATCTAGACAAAGAGTCCTAAATTCAAATTCTTTCAGGAACTGGGCAGGTAGTGTGATGAGAGGGCACTGGATGGTGTTGCTCAACTCCAGCCTGCTTGTTGCAAAATTTAAGTGGGAACCACTTAATGTTAGTAGATTTTTGGGGGGTGAAATCTCTTCATTTTTATGAGTTGGTAACAATCT
This sequence comes from Camelus bactrianus, assembly GCF_048773025.1. Lineage (NCBI taxonomy): Eukaryota > Metazoa > Chordata > Mammalia > Artiodactyla > Camelidae > Camelus > Camelus bactrianus. The sequence goes on from NC_133549.1 coordinate 34,506,097, forward strand.
TTTTAAAAATACTTAAAACACCACATAGCACAAGCTAACATATCTGTGGGCTAGGGTCAGCCCTCAGGTACCCAATTCACAACCTTTGATCTAGGCTTTTACTTGAGTGGGTTTTGTGGTGGGAATTATCCAGGGAATCACCTAATTCTTCATTTTTGCTTGGTGTGTATATGGATGCAGCCCTTACTCTTTAAATTACTGCTGCCCCAGTGTTTGCTGAGCTGGGTTTGCCCAGATGACTGAGTGACTGCGGGTTGAGCTGACAAGAGCAATAATAGAGAACCAGCAGAGCTGAGTTCCAGTCTTGTTCTGCAGTAAGCCAGCTGGGTGGCCTCGCTCACGTGAATCTCCTGGTTTGAGCATCCTCACTGAAAAAAATGAAAGCATTGGTGGAGGGATCCTTAGGGTTCCTTCCAGTTCCAAAATTCAATAAATCTATGGCTTTAAGTGATTGAATTTCTTTCTTTTGTTTGTATCTAAAATATCTCAACTAGGAGCTTAGAGACTCAGGCTTGTGGTGCACTGTGGAGACATCTGATTTACCAGAGCAACAGGGACATTTGAAGTATAATGCTTTTCAGTGGCTTCCCTGAAAAGAAAGGCTAAGTAAAGGTTTTCTCTATAATGAAGTGCCATCTCACTTCCCCAGGGGCAAAAGTCTTTAGGAATTTCAGTGAAATCCTGAAAGAGTTGACAGAGGAAGAAGGACAAACATATCAATCAAGAATAGTAAGAATGGATAAGGATGTGAAGGTATTGCAACCTTGTTCATCACTGGTGGGCATACAAAATGGTGCAGCCACTTTAGGAAACAGCTTAGCAGTTCCTTAAAATGTTAAGCATACAATGACCAGCAATCCACTCCTAGACAAACATCCAAGAGAAAGGAAAACTTATACCCTTATACATGTACAAAAACTCATACAAGAATTTTCACACCAGCATCATTCATAATAGCCCTGCAGTGGAAACAACCCAAATATTAATTAAAAATTTAATTAATTGACTTATGTTTGACAAATAAAAACTATATATACTTAAGATATACAGTGTGATGTTTTGATATATGTATACATTGTGAAATGATTACAAACAATCAAACCAACATATCTATCGCCTCCCAAAGTTATAGATACATATATATTTTTTGTGATGAGAACACATGAGATCTATATTCTCAGCAAGTTTCAACTACATAATACATTATTATTAGCTGTATTCACCATATTGTACATCAGTTCTCTAGAACTTACTTATCTTATAACTAAGATACCCTTTGATCAATATATTCTCTTCTCCCCAACCACCAGCCTCTGGTAACCACCATTCTACTCTGTTACTATGAATTCGACCATTTTTTTTTTTTTCAGATTCTACATATTAGTGAGATCATGAGATATTTGTCTTTCTGTGTCTGGCTTATTTCACTTAATGTAACGTCCTTCAGGTTCATCCATGTCTCAAATTGGAGGATTTCCTTCTTTTTTTTTTAAGACTGAGTAATTGTGTATATAGACCACATTTCTTTTTGATTTATTCACCTATCGATGAACACTACTTAAGTTGTTTCCATATTTTGGCTCTTGTGAACAATGCTGAAATAAACATGGGAGTGCAGATATATTTTTGAGATTGTGATTTTATTTTTTGGGGTATATACACAGAAGTGAGATTGCTGGATCATATGATAGCTCTATTTTTGATTTTTTGAGGAAACTCCACACTATTTTTCATAATGACTATACCAATTTACATTCCCATCAATAGGATACAAGGGTTTCCTTTTCTCCACATCCTTGACAACACTTGTTATCTTTTTCTTTTTTTTTTTTTTACAATGGCCATCATAACAGGTGTTAGGTGATATCTCATTGTAGTTTTGTTTCGTATTTTCCTGATGATTAGTGATATTGAGTAATTTTTCACATATCTGTTGGCTGTTTGTATGTCTTCTTTGGAAAAACCTCTATGCATGAGTTCCTCGTATGTCCCAAATGTCCATTTGAATGGATAAATAAAATGTGGCACATCCATACAAGGTAATATTATTCTGCAATAAAAAGGAATGAAGCACTGATACGTACTATTGCATGGATGAAACTTGAAAGTCTTATGCTAAATGAAAGAAGTCAGACACAAAAATGACATACTGTATGATTTCATTTATATAAAATGTTCAGAAGAGGCAAATCTACAGAGACAGAAAACAGATTAGTGGTTGTCTAGGGCTGGGGAAAATTGGAGCAATGATGCTCAAAGATAAGAGGTTTCTTTTTCAGGTGATAAAAATGTTCTGAAATTAGGAAGTGTTGATGGTTACACGGTGCTGTGAACATAGGGAAAAAACACTTCCTTGTACACTTTACATGGGTGAATTATAGGGTTTGTGAATTATATCTCAATGAAGCTATTTAAAAAAGAATAGTAAGGATAAAAATATGTACGTGAAGGAATGGATGAATAAAGAGTTAGACAAAGATTAGTGAGAAATAGGGGGAAAGAATGTTGCATGACTAGGTTAAGTTACTAATATATCTTCTTAGAGATTCTAATTGTACTCTGAGAGGGAGCTGCATTTAGCAGGCAAATTATGATTGGGGAAAGGGATGGTTAACAATCAGAAACTGTGATTTTCACTCTTGGCTATGGTCTTAAGCAGGGAATTGTTTTTCTGGTATTTTTATGCAGTGTTTTGAAGCTAGGCAGCCTGTTATTCTGTTTTTCAAGTTCGTTTGTTTGAGTTTGGCTGATTTGAGTTAGTGATGAAGATGCATTATGGCAAGGGACACTCATGACATCAGTACCAACAGGGCTGCCAAAACTCTGGAGGCTTTGCCAAGCCCTAGTGAGCTGCCCCATGCTTTACAAATCCAAATTGCAAAACAGAGGAGTGGAAGACTTGCTGTTCTGTGCTAAGTTCGGGGGATTCGGTGTTTAAGTGCGAAAGGTGAAAACATTCCAGCAAGAAGTAAGCGATTTAACTCAATTGCAAGGGCAATTTCAGTGGAGTTGAAATTCAGTCCCTGTTTTAGCAAATTCTCTAGGAGAAGGAATCACCACCTGGGATGTGTACAAGGGCCTTGCAGGTAAAATAGAAAGGACTCCATGGACAAATGGAGGGCTCCCTGTCTCATGTCAAAGGAGTAGCCCCTGCTCCATTCGTGCTGCTTATTGCTGCATAGGAGGAAGGACCAATGTTTATAAACCAACATTCTGATTTTCCAAAAGAAGTTGAGGATATGAATTTTTAAGTAGCGAAAATTTCCTCTTTAAATGTTGTTATCTATTTAGAATTTAAAAAATACCATGATCCACAGAATGGGAGAAAATATTTCCAAATCATATATCTGATGAGAGACTTGCATCTAGAATAAAGAATGCTTACAACTCAATAATAATAATTTAAAAATTCAACTTAAAAGTGGGCAAAGAATCTGAATAGATATTTCTCCAGTGAAGATATACAAATGGCTAAAGAACATATGAACAGAAGCTCAACATCGTTAGCTACCAGGGAAATGCAGATCAAAATCATGTAAGATACCATTTCATATTCACTAAGACGACTAGAATCAAGAAGAAAAATAATAGTAAGTGTTGATGAAGATATGTAGACACTGAAATCCTCATACACTGCTGTTGGAAATATAAAAGGGGTAGCCACTTCAGAAAACAGTTCAGCAGTTCCTCAAAAGGTTAAACAGAGTGACCATATGACTCAACATTTCCATGCATTGGTTTATAATCAAGAGAAATGAAAACGTATGTCTACAAAAATCCTTGTACATGAATGTTCATAGTGGCATTGTTCACAATAACCCCAAAATGGAAACAACCCAAATGAATGAATGGATAAACATGATGTGAAATATTATTATATTCCATTATTGCATTATATTGCAATAAAAAGGAATCAAGTTCTACACCATGGATAAACCTTGAAAACATTATGCTAAGTGAAAGAGACCAGTCACAAAAGACTGTATATTGTAAGATTCCATTTATATGACACGCTCAGGAGAGGCGAATCTATAGAGACAGAAAGTAGATTCGTGGTTTCCTCAAGTAGGGAGGATGAAGGGAAATGGAAAGTGGTAGCTAAAGGGTGTAGGCTTCTTTTTAGGGTGATGAAATGTTCTAAAATTGATTGTGGTGATGGTTGCACAACTCTGTGAATATACTAAAAACCATTGAATTGCATACTTTAAATAGGTGCATTGTATGGTATGAGAAATATACTCAGAAAGCTGTTATGAAAAAAGAATACAGTGAGGGCCACAGAAAACATCTACCAGGCTGCCAACTTTTAAGTCCTCTGACTAAGACTTGATCAAATGCACAGCAGGTCTGGAAGGGGCTGGTCAAATTCAAACTCTTAGGAAACCAGAGAAGTGGGTGATCTGCCAGGTCTAAAGTCACATGCCTTTTTAGTGGCAGAGCCAGGGCCAGAACTTGCCTCTTGACCTTGACCTCTAGGCCATGCTACCTCTCTAGAAAGCCCAGATTTCAAGGCATAGCCAGGAAGGGATGATAAGTCACCATCAGAAACAGTGGATAGGTTCTCTTTCCTTTGCTACATTTTACAAAGGTCCCTCAAAGACTTTGAGGGAGAGAAAGGGATAAAATATGGTAAAAAGAAATACTCCTTAAAGGAAGAGACAAACATAGTGCCTCCATATGCCCCCCCCCCCTTTTTCTGTATAGCATGGGAGGGTGTGTGTAAAGTCCCTTACTCTGTATGTTTCTGATTCATTTACACTTAGCTCATCAATATGTTGCTTGTGCGAGAACATCTGATGTCCAAGAAACCCTCTGGGCCTCCTTAAGCGTTTTTTCTTTTCTTTTTTTTTTTTTTTCAACCAGAGAACTGAACTTTGCCAAGAGTAAATGGAACTCAGATATCAAAGGTCTGAGTTCAGTTTTCATTGAAGACAAAGGGTGAGTGGATTCTGAACTGAGCCAAATGCATTCTCCCACCCTTAATTTACAGTACATTGTTTTGGCAGACTCTACAATCCTGAAAGTTGGCTTTTCTTTTCTAATTCCTTTCTAGGGTGTAACCACAAGCCTATCTTTCAGTTAACTTTACAGAAAATAGGACCATATTATAACAATTTATGAGAGCCTCACTCATCACTGTTCCTATAACTATCAATTTTATTAGAACAAAGTGAAATGTTTGAAAAGGTTAAAACCATCCTCTAAAGTTATAATTTTGTATAATAGCCTACAAGAATCTCTATTTTTTCTGTCCTGTTATCTCGGGGTTTATTAAAACGGATGTTACCCCCTACCCCCAATAGATGGTCAGGCTATCAATATCAGTTATCAAGTTGAATACTGGAGGACTAATATTGCTTGTGGTACTCAGATTTGAAGGATGCAACAGGCTCCCCATTCTCTATTCAAAGGAGAAAGGGTCAGAGAAATGATTAGAACTTTGAGTTTCTTTTAAATTTAAAAAAAATTTCAAAAAACCCCAAAGAAGCAGAGGAAAATTAAGATCATTCCAAATTCTCCCACCTTGAGATAAGCATCGTTAATGTTTTGTGGATCTTTTTCCTTTTATTCTAAAAAAAACCTATATTATATAGATTTATGTATATAGATATATATACATAGTATATATACATATACATATATATACATATACATATATACATAGTATAGATATATGTATACATAGAATTATAAAAATTGAGTATTACATTGTTTTGCTATCTATTTTTTCCATTTCTTAGTTCATGGTTTTTGAATACAAATATATCTACCTCATGCATAAAATTCAGCTGTACAGATGGATCATAACTTACTGAAGTAATTCAGTGAGGAGTCTTTTGCTTGCAAGTGACAGAAAATCCATGTCAAATGGACTTAAACACAAAAGGAAATTTTTTGGCTGACATCTGAAAAGTCCAGTGGGAGATCTGGTTTTAGGCATGGCAGGATTCAGGGCTCAAATGATATTGTGAGGTTTCTGCTTCTCCTCCTCTCTGCTCTGCCCTCGGTAGCTTTGGTGTCGCTCACATGTTGCATGCAAAGGCAGCAGTTCCAGAGTACAGGTGTCCTGGTTCTTGCCTGGCAAAGGAGAACAAGGCTCTCTTCTGGCACTCACCATGGAAATTTCGTGGCACTGGTCCCAAAGCAGTTTTTGAGCCTATCACTGTGGCTTGTACCCGGGTCATGATGGACTCCTGGAATTCAACTATTTCACCAAATAACAGGCTGAGAATGAGAGATGGAAGAAACGATGGGTCTTCAGAGGGAAATAGGAGGATGGTTACCAGGAAGATAAATGAATGTTGTGTGGCCAAAATAGCAGCTCCACAATTCACACACTTGGATATTTAGAACTCATTTGGTATTGTTTCCTAAGGCTTTTGTAACAAACTACCACAAACTGGGTGGCTTAAACAGAAATGTATTGTCTCACAGTTCTGGAGGCTGGAAGTCCAAGATCATGGTATCCTCAGGGTTGGTTCCATCTGAGGGCCATGAAGGAAAATCTGTTCATGCCTCTCTCCTAGCTTCTAGTGGTTTGCTGGCAATCTTTGGGGTTCCTTGGCTTGTAGATGTATTGCCCTGATTTTTGTTTTCATCTTCACATGGCATTTCTTCTGTGTCCAAATTTCCTTTTTTTAAAATAAGGACACCAGCAATTTGGATTAGGGGTCCACTCTACCCCAGTGTGATCTCATCTTAACTAATTACATCTATAACGACCCTATTTCTGAATAAGATCACATTTTGAGGTACTGGGGGTTGAGGCTTCAACGTATGGATTTTGGGAGGACACAATTTAGCCCATAACATTTCCACACACTTAATGTTTCTAGCTACCTTTAAAAACCATCCAGTCTGAGTTTGAATGATGAATCCAATTGCCTCTCTTTTTCCACGGTGTGGACTAGGAGGTTGGGTGAGGTAACCTCTAGGGTCCTTTCCATATAGTTTAGTGATTAAGTGTTTGGGAGGTAGGAATCCATCCTGCTGCCTGAATGTATTCCACAATCCAACCACTTACAAGCTTGTGGTCTTTGGGCAAGTGACTTAACCTCTGCAACTCTGTCTCCTCAACCAGGAAAATGAGGATTACAGTTCTTTACTCACTGGGTTGTTGTGGGCTAGGCATATAGCACTCAGTAAATGTCAGTGTGACTGTCCCACCTCTTCAAACATGTGAGGACCGCAGAACTGCAGAGCCAGGAGAGAAGCCTGACATAACCCCAGTGTTCTTCCCCTCTGGTGATAATTCGACTCAGTAATTTCTCCCTGAGGTTCTCCTGAAAGACATTCAAGAAGGGGAGAGGTGCTTTGTTATCCTGAAAACAGAAATTCAAATCTGGTTCAGAGAACACAAAGTATTTCTCTTTCTCCCCTAAAGCCAGATGTGATAAATCCTGAGCAGACTCCTAGGCGATGTGATTACGAAATACCTGTTCCCCTGAGGTCCCATTTATCTGTCTCTCTGACATCTCCTTTTTTTTCCTCACAACTTGATCTTTCCCACCATCTTTCAGATGTGGGCTGGAACCAGTCACTTTATTTACAATCTTGTTGTTGTTTTATTTTTGGCTCCATAACTTTGGGGAAATGGAACAGATGTCTGCTGCCTTCCAAGGCGCCACATCTTTTAGTTATTTTGTATGTTTCTACAGGCCCTAATTTAGCTGGTCTAAATGCTTATTGAGTAACAACTAGAACTCTGAGCTCTTGCAGGCAGCAGAACCTATCTGATCTAGGTGTATCAGGTCTTTACCAAGGTCAAAGCAAGAAGTGTAGATCGCTTTTAAAAACGTGGTCACTTTCATTTGCCAATATTTCTGAAGTCATGACACTGTGTCGGGTGCTGTTCTAAGCTGTTCTAACCAGGGTAATAACAACGAACAAGAGAGCCACCATCCCTACCCTCAAGTACTGCAAATTCTGGGGACATTCATTCATGCAGAAAATATGTAATGAGAATTTAGTACATGTCAGGTATTACTCATCATTAAACAACACAGACACAGTTCTTGCGCTGATGGCTATGGTGTGTGTGCGTGTGTGTGTGTACATGTGTGTTTGTGTGTGTACATGTGTGTTTGTGTGTGTGTGTGTATGGTGGTAGGGTGGAATACCATACATATAAATACATCTTTTCATCATGTTAAAAGGTGATAAGTGCTATGGAAAAAAACAGACCAGGGTAAGGGGGAATAGGACTGTTGGGGAGTGGTTTACAATTTTAAATAGGGTGATCAGGGTGGGTCTGCTGAGAAGGTGATACTTGAGCAAACACTTGAAGGCAAGATGAGGGATGGGTGAGGAAGGGAGCCAGATATTTGGGGGAAGAACAGGTGCAAAGGCCCTGAGGCATGAGTATGCCTAGCTTTTTCAAGAATAGCAAGGCCAGTTAAGCTGGAGCAGAGTGAGCAGTGTGAGAACAGAAGGAAATGGTTAGGGGCAAATCAAGCAGAAGTTTTAGCAGGAGTGAAATGAGGAAAAAGGAACCATCAGAAGGTGCTAAGCAGAGCAGGGACATGATTTCAGACTTCAAACGACTGACCTGGCTGCTGTGTTTAGGCTACACTGTGCAGGTGCCTGTGGCATCAGGCAGGCCAGTGTAATCAATCACAAGGGTGAGGCATCAGTGACGCAGACCAGAGAGAGGACAGGTGAGGGTGATTAGAAGTGGTTGGATTAGGGATCTGTTTTGAAGAGGGGCCAGCACGGTCTTCTAACAGATGGATGTGCGGTGTGAGAGGAGGTAGGGATACCTCCCAGATCTAGCCACTGAGTGACATGGCGAGAACTGGGGTTTTGTCTTGGTGTGTTGGGCCAGGAGAGCCGTTCGCATGTGTTAAGTTTGAGATGACTAATAGCTGTCCAAGTGGAGAGAGCAGCTGGATTTTGAAGCTGCCTGTATAAGTGGCTTTGGGGATACCTCTTAAGCCTCAGGCCGTGAAACTCTACTGAGACACTCCCAGAACTGGCCACGTCCTCCTCCTCTCTGCCCTCCTAAAGGCTGGACCATCCCTGAAAGTCAGCTCATCGCGCCACAGCCCCTTCCGCCGACAAAGCCCTTCTTTTTCCTCTTCGGGGAATGGCGAGAAAAATGAACAGAAATGACGCGCTGCGGTACGGCCTCCACCCCCTCACTCGCCGCAGGGAGAGAAGCAGTGCGGGCTGGGGTGGGAACGCAGACCGGTCCCGGGCGGATGGGCGGGGCCCGAGGGTGGGCGGGGCGGCGGCGCGAGCGCACGCCACAGAGAGGGGCGTGGCCGGCTCCGCGCGCGCTGGTCTCCTTCCCTCCTGCGGGTCCGCGGATGATCAGCTGGTCTGCGCTCCCCTGACGTGGGCCGGGGCACGTCACCGCCGAATGGCAGCCTCCAGAAAGGCACCGCGAGTAAGGTGAGGCGGCTCTGCCGGGGAGCCGGCGTCCGGGCAGCGCGCGGCCCTCCGGTCCTGGGCGCACTTATTGCACCCGGCGGGGCAGGGACGAGCGGATGAGCAGCTGCAGGCGGCACACCGCAGTCAGGCGCCGGCGGGGGATTGCCATAGTCCCCCGGGCGAGAGCAGGGGAGGGAGCCTTGCAGCTGGGCAAGTACCGGTTCGTTTCTGGCGGGGCCGCGGGCACCCCAGGGCAGCCGATCTGGGTCTCTGGACCAGTGTGTGTGCGGAGCTGCAGCCCCCGGCCCGAGGGGCTGTGGCCATCGCCGCCCCCTCCCCGGCCCGGTGAGAAGGCCCCTCTGTGGCAGGAAGTTGCAGGAAGTTGACCCCTCCTGGCTTCTCCTGGGGTCTGGGGAGGTGGGCGAGCCCCTGCCCTCGCTCCTCTTCCCTGGGAATCTAATCCTTAAATTACAACCCTGACAATATGACACCTGCAATTCGCCTTACTGATCTGTCACAAGGATAGGCAGCCGCGGGCCCTTCCCCACCCAAATGGTTTCAGAAGCTGTAGAAGGGAATACTTAGGCATAATCTCCAGGAAAAGCTCACCAGTAACCTGCTTGGGGTTCTCCCTGCATCCAGGGAGGTGAGAAGGATAATCCCCTGGTCTCACATTAAACAGGTTTCAGCCTCTTCTTCCCCTGCAACTGGGGTATACTTATCAGAGCACCTAGCAAAATGGGAGAGGGAGAGAGAGATACATTGAGAGTTCACAAAGGCCAGAAGCCAGACTCCCTGGCAATACAGACGGGGTAAGCCATCCTCTGACCAGCTGAGACTTGGCAGCGTGGCCAGGCTCACTTGCTGAACACAGACCATGGCTTGTGCTTGTGTTTGTGAGTGGACAGATCCCAAGTCGACCTTGACTCGGGCTTGGCCTTGCTAAAGCATGTTAGGGGTGAGGAGAGAACCTGCCCTGCCCTTTAGAAGCAGGATGTGTGAGGTCTGGCCAACCTGCATGGGGAAGGAGCTGTCTGTGTGTTAAGTGCTGGCAGTGGGGTCAGGCAGGTGGATAATGAGTTAGGCCCTAGGCTTACAAGTAGTCTTTAAGGACCGAGTTGGTCTTTACTGGATTCGTAGGATCACAACATTTTAGGGGCAGAAAGTTCGTTCAGCTGATAGAGCCTCCTTACCTTGCACAAGAGGCTGCTTAGAGGCTGAAAGAAGGGAGGCCATTTGCCTCAGTTGCCTTCCCTAGTGGCAGAATTTCAGTGCTATTCAGTGTAAACATGACTCAGTTTAGGGGATGGGAACTGAACTCAAATTGACTTGGATACAGAGGGATTGAGCTGGCTTCCGGTGCAGCTGACCAGCACTGGCATCTTGTCTCGCACCTCTTGGTTCTTGTTTCTTCAATGTTGGCTTCATTCTCAGGCAGACTTTCCTCTTTGGCAGATTATGATAGTTCTAGTCTGACAGCCCTTTTACCTAATGGTTGGAGCAGAAGTTCCAGATCTGATTTTCACTGGGCTGATTTGTTCCTTATGTCCATCCCTGAACCTGTCATTGTGGCTGGAGGGATAGATTGTGCAGGCCTGGGTCCCAGAACTTGGTGGGTGAGTGGGTAAGACTCGTTTCAACTCTGTGGACTGAAAATGCGGAAGAGACAGTCTCAGAAGGAAAACCAAGGTGCTCTGATCAAAAGAAGGGAGGGAAGGATTCTGGGTAGGCAAAACAACATTGTCCACCTTCTTCTTCACCCTTGAACTTGTTCCATTCTACCCCTGTCTCACCTCACAGGACGTGACTGAGCATCTGGATCCCTTTTTGTCCCATCCTGAGTGATAGATATGTATGATTCTCATCATGGACTGGGGGACGGGGAAGGGTAACAACCCTGCTGGGATTTCTTTAAAAAGAGAAAGGGAGAAAAATGCGCCATAAGCAGCTTATAAGAAGATTGAATAGGAAGTTCTCTGCTTGCTTCTTTCCTCTTACCCACCTCATGGCACGTCATGTCATTGAGAAGGTGTAGGCTGAAGAAGTCCTGGAAAGGGGAGGAGCACCGAGCTGGAAGTTGGGAGTCCTGGCCTCTAGTTCTAGACTAACTCTGTCATCGAATAGCTCTGAGATCTGGAGCAAATTGTTTGATCTCTGCTTCTCAGTTTCTTTCTAGAGGAAGGAGCTGAGTTGGATGGTTTCTGAAGTATATTCTAGATCTAACATTTAATGATAACCTTGCTTTGACTGAGAGCCCGAGAGTGTGTCTGTCCAAGTAAGTGAAAGGTGGATGGATCTTGGACTCTGCAGAGACCAGGAGCAAGACAACTGTAATATGTAGCTGCTTTGTGGCTCCTTTGATCCTTACAGGAAGGTGGAGGTGGTGATGCTCCAAGAGAGCCTGAACTCAACCTCTCTGTGAGCATCTCCTGTTAGACCTGATTTCTGGTCTTGGCTTTGCAGCTACTGATGTGTATGGCCTGTGGCAAGTTATCTTTGTTTCATCTCTTGTAAAGTGAATGAATAGGGCTACTTCTGAATAACCTCCCTCCAGCTTTCTTGTTCTCTGTGTGAATTAGTCACTGGCACCAGTTAAATTTGAGTATATAGAGAAATTGACTTCCGTGGCTCACCATCTTGTAAATGTGCATATGAAGTCAAGGGAAATCAGGTGAGAATATGACTTGTATCTCTGTCCAAGAAAAAGAGGTTTCTGGCTTTTTAAAATATTAGGACAGCTTTATTGAGATATAATTCATGTACCACACAATTCACCTATTAAATAGTACAATTCAGTGGTTTTGAGAATATTCCCAAAGTTGTACAACCATTACTACAATCAATTTTAGAACATTTTAATCTTCGCCAAGAGAAACCTGTGTACATATGCAGTCACTCCTCATTTTCCCAACTCCACCCCAGGTCTAGGCAACCACTAATCTACTTTCTGTCTCTGTGGGTTTGCCTGAATGCTGCGTATGGAATCATATAATTATATGGTCTTTGACTGGCTTTTTTCACTTGGCATAATTGTTTTCCAGGTTTACTACGTTGTAGCCTGTATCAGTGATTATTTCTTTTTATTGCCAAATAATATTCCATTGTATGTTTAGACCACTTTTATTTATCCATTGGTTGATGGACATTTGGGTTGTTTCTAATTTTTGGATATTATGAAGAACGCCATTATGAACATTTGTGTACAAGTTTTTATGTGGAGTTATATTTTCAGTTTTCTTTGGTATACACCTAGGAGTGGAATTGCTGGGTCATAGGTTAACTCTGTTTTTAACCTTTTGAGGAATGCTGGGCTGTGCTCCAAAGCCACTATACCGTTTTACATTCATACCAGCAATGCCTGAGTGTTCCAGTGTTTCCACATCCTTGCCCATACTTGTTATTGTCTTTTTTTTTTTTTAATTATAACCTTCTTAGTAGATGTGAAGTGGTATATCTCATTGTGATTTTGATTTGTATTTCCCTAATGAATAATGATGTTGAAAATCTTTTCATGTGATTGTCGGCCATTTGTATGTCTTCTTAGGAGAAACATCTATTCAGAACCTTTGACCATTTAAAAATTGTAGTATTTGTCTTTTTATTGCTGAGTTGTGGTAGTCCTTTATATACTTTGGATACTAGAATCTTACCAGATATTTGAGTTGCAAATGCTTTTTCTCGTTTTATGGGTTGTCTTTTCACTTTCTTTATGTTATCCTTTGAAGCACAGAAGTCTTTAATCAAGTCCAGTGTATCTGTTTTTCTTTTGCTGCTTGTACTTTTGATGTCATATCTAAGAAATCATTGTCTAAGTCAAGGTCAGTCAGATTTAAGCCTGTGTTTTCTCCTAAGAAAACACTTATGTCAGTGATTCATTTTGAGTTAATTTTTGTACATGGTGTGAGGGTAGAAGTTCAACTTCATTATTTTACATGTGTATATCCAGTTGCCTTAGTATCAGTTGTTGAAGAATTATATTTTCCTCCTTTATATTTGAATGATATCCTTGTAGAAAATTAATTGACAGTAAATATGAGGGTTTATTTTTGAATTTCATTTTATTGATCTGTGAGTCTGTCCTTACGCCAGTACCACACTGTCTTGATTACTGTGGTTTTCTTAGTTTTGAAATCAGGAAGTGTGGATCCTTCAGCTTTGTTCTTTCTCATGATTGTTTTGGTTATTCTAGATTGCTTGCATTTCCATATGAGTTTAGGATCTACTTGTCAGTTTCTACCTAGAACTTAGCTGGAATTTGATAGGGATTGCATTGAATCTGTAGATTATTTTGGAGAGTTTTGCCATTTTGACACTTTAAATCTTCCCATCCATGAACGTGGACTATCTTTCCATTATTTGTCTACTTCAATTTCTTTCAACAATGTTTTGTAATATTCAGAGTGTAAGTTTTACACTTCTTTTGTTAAATTTATTCCTAGATATATATTGTTTTGATGCTGTTATAAATGAACTTTTTGTAATTTCGTTTTTGGATTGCCCATTGCATGTATATAAAAATACAATCGATTTTTATATATTAATTTTGTATCCTTCAATCTTGATGTGCTTGTTTATTAGTTCTAATTATGTGAATTCTTTAGGATTTTCTACATTCAAGATAATGCCATTTGCAAATAAAGACGATTTTACTTCTCTTCTAATCTGGATGCCTTTTATTTCAGTTTCTTGCCTAATTGCCCTGGTTAGAACCTCCAGCACAGTCTTGACTAGAAGTAGCAAGAGTGGACATCTCTGTCTTGTTCCTGATCTTAGGGAAAAGGCATTAAGCCTTTTAACATTAAGAATGATGTTAGCCATGGATTTTGTAATATTCTTGATCAGGTTGAGAAATTTCTCCTTTTCTAGTTTATTGAGTATTTTTATCATGAAGGGGTCTTGGATTTTGTCAAATGCTTTTTCTGTGTCTATTGAGGTGATTATGTAGTTTTTGTCCTTTATTATGTTGATATTGTGTATTGCATTAATTTTCATACTTTGAACCAATCTTGCATTCCTGGGATAAATCCCACTTGGTGATGGTGTATGATCCTTTTTATATCTTACTGGGTTCAGTTTGCTGGTATTTTGTTGAGGATATTTCATTTATATTTATAAGAAATACTGAGGTATCTTATTTTTTAATGAAAGAGTATATGCTTCCTCCAGTAAGGAACATTCATTCTGTCCAAGGAAATTAAAATAGCAGCCATCTGAGAGCAGGCCTGGAGTGGCTGGTAAAAATGTCTGTTTCCCTGGTTCTGGCTGTGTGGTGGACTGAAGACATAAAAATGTGGTAAAATTATAACAAAACTATCTTTACGTTCATAACTGAATAAAATCTAAAACCCTTTCTATAGCCAACAACAGACTCCTTGTTGCCTCTCTGATCTTGTCTCCCAACCACTTACTTCCTGTGGTCTGACACAAATCCATACCACGGTGGCCTTCTTGCTTTTCTTCAGGTGTACCATGCATACTCCTGCCTTAGGGCCTTTGCACTTGCCATTCCCTTTTCTGGAATATTCTTTCCCTAGACATCTACATGGCTTGATCCCTCACTTTTTTTTATTTTTTAGGTCTCTGCTAAAGTGTCATCTGTCCGCAAGGAGGCCTTGCCTGGCAACCCCATATAAAATAATCTTTTTCCTTAGTTCTCTGACATTGTCTTCCCCTTATCCTGCTTTACTTTTTTTCATAAAACACGTACTCACCTGATGGATTGTATTCTTGTGTCTGTTGCCTCTCCTCTTGTATACCCACCCCCCAGCATCCTCCACCTGCCTCCCTCACCATGTAAACTTCTTGAGGTCAGAGATGTTATCCGTTTTATTCACTGTTGTGTCTAGAATAGGGCCTGGATTATAGAAGAGTCTCAATAAATATCTGCTGACTGAACGGGCTTGGAAGAAAGAGAAGTCCTCAGGTGCCAGAAATGAAGGGGAATTTAAAGCCTGCATGACAGCTGGGAGATTATCCAATGCTATAGGCCTTTTCTGTTGGGGTCCAGGGCATCAGACTATCCTCAGATGGGGACAGGAGACTTGTGTGTAAATCTCCTAGCTAAGAAATTAAAGTGAAAATTAGTCTCAGAAGCAAACAACAGTGACAGTGGTGCTTGTACAGTCCAGGATATGTCTCATTCTCATAGATGAAATAGTCTGAGTCTATAAGAAAAGGAATGATTCACCAAGAGGGAGCCGGCAGACTTAGCAAACTTGAGGATTACTGTTCCAGGGCCTTCTAATGGAGGGTCTGAAATCATTTATAAAATAAGGACCCCAAATAAAGCTAAAAGAGGGAACAGAAACCATAGTGAAGGAATAGGACACCGTGAAGAAAGGACAGGCAAATTTGAAAAAGAACCAAATAGAGCTGTACATGTGAAAAATGGTCATTGCAAATAAAATATTTTTAGACTAGTTAAACAGGAGATTAGACATAGCTGAAGAGAATTCATGAATTAAAGGCTGGGACTGAGATGGTTTACCTGCCATGGTAATGTTTTATCTGCAAATTTTATCTGAAACTTACTTATATCATCACTGATATGGGGTGAGTTTTTCTGACTCATGAAGAAACATTGCTAAGTCAAGTTGATGTTCCTCTCTGACTAAGCCTTACCACGTTTACTAAGGTCAAAGTCTGCAGTATCCTGTTCTTTCTCTTCCCTAGGGCGAATTACCAGGATTTTCAGCTGAAAAACTTAAGAATAATTGAACCCAACGAGGTGACAAACTCAGGAGACCCAGGTGTGGAAACAGGTAATAATTTTGCCCATTACTTAGATGGAACATCTCCAGAGGATTTTAGGTCCTCCACCCCAACCTCAAGTTGGAGAGAGAAGAGAGGGTAAGGGATTAATAATTGGTCGTGGTTGGAGGTGAGGGGATGTATATCTGGAAATTAAAAACCAACCATTTTGTCTCTTGGCTTTCTGATTTGGTTATTGTTCATATATTTATATATATATATGTATAACTTTTTTTTGGGTAGTAATTTAGAGAATTATGATTTTTTGCATTTCCTGTTCCTGGGGTGGTGGTGGTGATAGAGATAGATTGCTATTGAAAAAGTCCTGTTCTAATTTTTCTAATTTCTCACAAAGTCCTTTATTGACAGCTTTAGAGATCAGCTTTCAATTTTCATCATAAGGCTATGAAATAAGAAAAGGTTAATGTGTTATTGTGCATTATAAATTGAATGTGCATTCAGGAAAAATTTTGGGGGAAAAATTTCTGGAACCATATCCTCTTCCCAGAACTGGTTAGTTATATTGTTGGGTTGCCAGAAACCTGAATTATGAAAAGCGGTGTATTTCTATATTTCTATCCCATGTGAACCAGGGCTTTTTTGTGGACTACCTAGGAGAACTAGAACACTTCCTTCTGGTTGACTGAAAAAAATCAATCCCATGAAGCACATAAGAAACTAACCATAACTAACCTGTCTTCGGAAGATCAATGCTGTAGCTGCATGCAATTTTAGGTCATTTTGCTTTAAAAATATAGATGTATCCAACACATTTCAGGAGGGAAGAGAGGAAGGAAAGGCAAAAAGAGGAAGTAGGAAAGGGAAAAAGTGATAGAATCATTGAATTTGGAGTTTTAAGAGAATTTCACTCTTTATTACATGTGAAGAAACAGAGGTTCAGGGAGCTTCAGTTGTCTGAGGCTGCAGATCCTAGCTGGAAACTGGAACCCACTTGTTTTGACTCCTTTGGTCTTAGAATGCTTTAAGAGAACCTCCGTTATGTCCTCTAGATAATAGGATATAACAGCATGGCTTGGGAATTGAATAGACCTTGGGCCCTGGTCCTGATGATCCAGTTGACTTGGGCAAGTACTTAACTCCTGTTTCTTTATCTGTAAACTGGGCCTACTGAAACTTCCCTGGGGGGATTATTGTGAGAATTAACCACTAATGTATGTAAAGCTCTTGGCCCTCGCTCAGCAGTGGGACAGAGGAACAAACCACCATCTCTAAAGCTGTTGACGCTGGAAGAGCAGCTTGGCATCTGTGCAAGTGTTAAGGTGCTGAAATTGGAGTAAACCAGCCCCTTCTATTCTTATAACAAGGCATGTAGGAATCCCAGCTGGTGCTTCAGACCCAGATTCAAATAATATTTCTTGAGCTTCTACAATGTACCAGATGCTGTGCTTGGTGCTTTCACGCACGTTGTCATATTGGATTCTTCTAGCCACCCAGTGAGGTAGACAGGATGTGCTCTTCAGGTACTTCCAAGTAGTGAAAAGTCTTTTGTGATAAAGGCTAAAGATTTGGGAACTTATTTTAAAAGCAGACCTACATATGCAAGAGACTTTTAAATGAGTCATTCTTTTTAAAGCATGATTTAAAAATACCTGGCAATGTATGGGCTAATTTTACATCATGGACTAGGTTTGTTGCTCTTGGCTCCCTACTACCCTGCACACCCTGATTAGCTCTTGGCTGCTTCTAACATTTCTGAAAAGTAATGGGATGTGGAATGAGCAGATGCTATAATACAGCATTCTCTAGGATCCTAGCTTTCTTTCATGAAGATTCATTACTGTTTATTGTATTGAGTCTGAAAAAAATCACAGACACAAAGCTGTGATACTCATTCAACCATCTTTGAGTGAATGTCTGCACATGTTAGGTGCTGGGCGAGAGACACTGATTCACAGATGAAGATGACATGGTCCCTGCCTTAAGGAGAAACAATGTATATGCCTATTGCACCAATGATCACATTGCTTTCCTAGTTAATTGTGTATCTAACTCTCATAATTGCAAACACAACATTAACTATGTGCCAAGCTCTGTTTCTAAGTGCTTTGTGTATAGTAGCCCATTAGGCCTCATAAAATTTACCCTGTGAGGCTCACCAGCCATGATTTTCACCTCTTCCATCTTGACTGTTATTTCATCTGCTGCCACTTCAGTGACTGGGTCTTTTAATTGTACCTGCTTTGTCTCCTCCTCAGCTCTAGCCGTTCACCCATTCCATTACTTTTGGCCTGTTGTTCTTGTGGCCACAGCTACCTCAGCCACCTTTGCCCACCTCCTTGGCAGCCGCCTCCACTGCCACAGCCTGTCCATTGCCTCAACCACTGCCTGTTGCTTTCTTCTTCCCTTTGTTGGTGCTGCCACTGCCCCTTACCACATCCTAACTGTTGGTTGTGGTATTGGAAGTTCTTTCATTGAGTCTCATATAGGTGACAAGAAAGTGGCTGCATCAGACTAGGGACACCAACCAAATGTGAAGGGTGTGAAGGATAAGGAAGGAAGGAGCCAGGAGGTGTTAATAGTGGGGAGGGGGGCAGGTGGCATTGTGGAGGGAGGTATGAAGATGCCACTTTAGTGGAGTGAAACTGATGATGCTGGTAATTCTGAGCAGGCCAGCTGAGAGGAGGAATGTAATGATGAGGCAAGAGATGGTGATGAAGGTCAGAGCGTGGTGGTGAAGAGGCAGGTTGTGGTGACCAGGAAGCAGACAATGTCTTTGACCTGCTCCATTTTGCCTTTGATGGTTTTCAGTTTGTAATTGAGGATTTTGTTCTTGCCATTGGTTCTGTTGACTTTATTGATGAAGTCAGTATCCGTTACTATTACATTACATATTACATATTACAGTATCAGTTACATACTGCAGTCAGCGCTGTCAACACCCAGTCAGTACCATCAAAATCGTTAAGTCGGAATGTGCCCAAATAGAAGCCAAATTCTATAAGGAAATTAATGATCTTGAAAGAAAATATATTGGCTTCTATCATATAGTTGCTTTTTAAAATTCCAGATGCTCAGGCTGTATTCCAGACTAATTAAAGAAGTTCCCCAGGTAGTTCTCATGTGCAGCCAAGGTTGAAATACTGCTTCAAGGGATGTCTACGTTTCTGCTTGAGTTTTTAAAATGTTAACTTGCTCAGAAATATGGTTTGGAAACACAAATCTATTCTGAAGCTCCTGAAAGATGTCGTAATAAAGTTTTTAGATGCTGGCAAGCTTATGAGTTCACTATAGGCTTCATTTTGAACCCAATGGAGATACTGACATATAAATTTAAGTCGGATTAGATACTTCTGTTCTCTTTTTTTTTTTCAGGTAGGTAAGAAATTGTAGGCTCAGTAGATCAGACAACAGCAAAAGATGTCCCTTGGAAAAGTATTCAGAAGCAGCTGTACTGTAGGCAACATGGACGTATTTGAATCATGAATAGGACCATTTCCAGTGACTCTCTCTTTGAGTACTTCTCTTTTTCAGGGGCTTCTGAGATAGAGCCCTGAGGTTGGCTACTGAACCTGCCCTTGCAGATTATGAATAAAATAGGGCACTTTTTCAGTGAGTCCCAAGATTAGCATGGTACCTCATAGAGGAATCTATTGAAGATAACTGAGGCATTTATAGCCCAAGGTGCTGGTGATGATGGAGAAGCAGCTGATAAAAATGTTAAAGAACCAAAAAAAGGATCCACACCTAGCAGAGTACAAGCCACAGTGAGTCAGAGTGTGAATTCCTGAAGATAACCTAGTGCAATTCTCTGTTGCTTACAGCATTGTGCATTAGGATGTTTTTGGTTAAATCAAGTACTTTTTATTTGTCTGAAAAATGGCTGGCAAAATCTGAAACAATGACAACACCAACTGCTGGCTAGGATGTAGACCAGTAGGAACTTGCATTCATTAATTGTGGGAATGTAAAAATGGTACAGCCAATTTAGAAGACTTTCTGGTAGCTTCTTACAAAACCAGATATACTCTTAACCATATGATCCCAGCAATTGCCAAAACTTGGAAGCAACCAAGTTGTCCCTCAGTTTGTGAATGGATAAATAAACCATGGTACATCCAGACGATGGAATGTTATTCAGCACTAAAAAGAAATGGACTATCAGGCCACGAAAAGACATGGAAGAATCTTAAATGCATATTGCTAAGTGAAAGAATCTGAAAAGGTTACATACTATATGGTTCTAACTGTATGACTTTCTGGAAAAGGCAAAACTATAACCTATTAAACCATCATAATAGGTACATGTCATTATACATTTGTCAAAGCCTATAGAATGTACAACACCAAGAGTGAACCCTAATGTAAACTATGGACTTTGGGGGATCATGATATTTCAGTGCAGTTCATCAGTTGTAACAAATATACCGCTCTGGTGGGGGTCTTGCTAGTGAGGGAGGCTGTGTGTATGCTGGGGCAGGGCAGGTATGTGGGAACTATCTGTACTTTCTCTTCAATTTTGCCATGAACTTATAACTGCTCTAAAAAATAAAATTATTTAAAATTGAGTTGGAAAAACTCATTATTCTATTTTAAATTCTACTATTTTAGTTTTGTGCCAATATATGGGATGTAGTAAAAATTTTTTGTGTAGTTGTTTTGTTATGTACTCGTGGGACTCTAGCTGTGATATAGTTATCTGTCTGTCTGTCTGTCTCTATCTGTATCTATATCATATGATTTATGATGATAGATTTAGTATGATTTATCAGAACTGTTCACTGATGTCAGTATTTGTCGAGAAAAGGTTTTTTTTGAAGAACCAACTAAAGTTTTAAAGTCAGCTTGCATCATCTGTGCCTTGATCACATAGAAATAGTCTCTTGTACTCACTGAGAAGCAATACTCTTTGATTTTGATTACTTGAAATTAGTAAAAGTTTAAGGATTTCTAGTAAGACTACATTTAATGTTCCTAACATTTTCTTTTTAATGATTTTTTTAGTACTGTTTCTATTTTGTATTTTCTAGAGCTGTTGACCCCAGTTCTAGTTTTATTGGGGTGATAGGCTCCTTGGGATCCCTGGGGCTTTTGGGGGCTCAGTTTGAAAACCCTGGATCCATTCTGATCCCACCGTATTTTAGAGAGGAGAACATGGAGCACTGCTAGCCTGTTGCCCATCTCCCCGAGGTCGTACACTAGAGCACACGACTTAACACTTTTGACTTCTAGTGGACTAAGCTTCCTGCTCCAAATCTGTGCCTGTCTATTTAACAAAAATATAAAACTTCTTTTAAAGCCATCAAAATTAAGCAGCAAAATACAAGAAGAAGAAAATTAAAAATCACTCATATCTCTTTACCCAAATGTAACCATTAACTAACACTTCATTGACTGGCCTTCTAGAAACTTCTCTCTGCATATACACATACAGAATTTTAGATAAGAACAGTCTATACATGTTCTTCCGTAATCTATTTTTAATTACCTGCCAGTGTTGTTGGTATCTTTGTGAGTTAAAATACAGGTCCATGTAAATTTTTTTGTTCATGTAATTTTTCATGGTTTCATACTCTACTGTTGTATGTCTTATAGTTCATTTAACCAATTATGTGTCCTCCCCTTTTTTAAACTACTATAAAGAAAGATAAATGCCTATATCTTTGAGCATCTGTTTATCTTCTCAGAATGAAGTCCTGGAAGTGAAAGAGGTAACTGATTAGTTTGGAAATGAGTATTAGTAACTCAACTTTTCTTGCAGCAATGGCTATTTGGAAGTGGTATTTAAGAAGCGTAAGCTTTAGAGTTTCTGGCAGGTTTGGTTTTGGTCTGGTGTTGGGGTGGTTAGGTTGAAAACGTAGCTAGGGGTTGGGCAGAACATGGCAGGTGCTTCTCTAGGGAGCTTCTGCATGGGGCAGGCTGGTTTTGGAACAAACTCTTCTGTTGTTGCAGACGGCAGAATGGCTCCAAAGATAACTTCAGAGCTGCTTCGGCAGCTGAGACAAGCCATGAAAAACTTGGAATATGTGACAGAACCGATCCAGGCCTACATCATCCCGTCGGGAGACGCCCACCAGGTACTGAGTGGAGATGGGCTGGTGATGGAGCTCATCCATCCCTCCTTTCTTCCCATTCTTTTCCCCCAGCCCCAGTGTGTTTGTAGGATGCTAGTTGTCAGCCCACATCTAA
This sequence comes from Camelus bactrianus, assembly GCF_048773025.1. NCBI lineage: Eukaryota > Metazoa > Chordata > Mammalia > Artiodactyla > Camelidae > Camelus > Camelus bactrianus. The sequence continues at coordinate 34,528,366 of NC_133549.1, forward strand.
GCATGTCCCCCAGGGCTAGGCACAGGGACCCGTGTCCAGTAGGGTCTCACTGAATGCATGTTGATTTGGCCCTGGCTTTCTTGTTTCCAGTGTATTTAGCTAGCTTTCAAACAACTGTGGAAGAATTAGGGGACAAATGAAGGGGCAGAAGTCTGGGCCTTTCTGTTGCTCATTCTCTTTACCTCATCTCCACTGCCGCACCCTGTCCCCAGCAGAATCGTCTGTCCTGCCTCCCTTGTCCCCATCCAGACTGTCCCATCCCGCTGGCACAACCAGAAGAGCAGTCAGAAAGTCCTCTTGAATCTCTACCCCCGCAGGTTTTAGGGATGATTCCTAATATCACCCCTTCTTTCCCCTCAACCACCTTTGATGGAAGCATTTCAGTAAGTGCCCTTTACTTCAGAAAACAAGTCATTTAAATATGGGAGAGTCAGGATTGGAGAGGTGGAGACTGCATGTGACGGGGCTGAAGGGAAGAGGATGGAAGGATTCTAGGACTGACTCTTTTAGGTCATTGAGTCAGCAAGTGTGTGAATGTGTACACCATGCTCATGGTACTGTTACAAAGATGGATTTAAGATTGAATGTCCTTACTATGCTTACAGTTGAGTAGAGGCATGAGACAATATACAAAGTGCTATTCTTCCATTGAGTCATCTATACATCTATTTTTTATAGCCTTTGTTTATGTGCAAGGCGCTGCCTTAGGTGTGGTACATGACACAAGGATGTGACTGGCCCTGGTCTCAAGAAGCATACGGTTTGGTAATGAAGTTAAGATGCGTACACATGTCTGTATTGTAAGGTGGAATGTAGATGTGCCATCAAGAAAGTCTGGACAGAGGGCTGTGGATGTTTGAGGGGGAGGGGGAGGATAACGGAGGGCTTCATGGTCAGGGGAGGTATTTGAACTGGACCTTGAAGGATGCATAGTTGTATAAATAGAGGAGAAGGGAGGGTATTCTCAGCAGGAAGATTAGCAGGAGCAAAGGCTCGGAGTGCTTTTCAGAAACAATGTGGCAAGTTCCTTTGGCAAAAGCCTAGGGGAGTAAAAAGCAATCGTGGGAAATACTGATGTTCTAGCATTATTTAGTTGCAGGCAGCATAAACTACCTTGAAGTACTTCAAGCAATAAACTGCTTGATTTAAGGGTTTAGGGGCAGGGCCTCTGGATTAGCACTGCTCCAGGTTGTGAACGGTCCTCTCCGGAGTCGTGCCTCAGGTGTCCCCTGAGGGCAGGGATGCAGCTGGCCCTCTCGGAGGACTTGGGTGGGAGGAGTTTCAGCTCTTGCTGCAGATGAGTTTCTTTCTTTCTAGGCAACAAAGTAGATAGTAAATAGGTGGCCACCCCACATTTTCTGTATTCATATTTCTTTATCTCTTACTTTCAAGATCCCTGACTTAATTCCAAACCCAGGGTCAGATTGGTGTAGTGGCTTGGTGTTTACCCTTGGTCCTGGTCACTGTGACTGTGTGCACACACACGTGTGTGTATGTGCACATGTAGGATTGCGTGTGGCGTAGACATGACTCATGAGGGTCTGCCACGATGGAGGGGGCGGCAGATACAGGTATTACTGTCAGCTGAGCTGAGTTCCCAAAAGAGGCCCACTTGAGCTGGCCTCCTTTCTGCCCCTCCCCAAAGGGGCTGGACCACTCGGTTGTGGCAGTATCAGGTCAGTGTTAACCTAGGGACAGTGTCAAGATTAGACCCCTGCCTGGGGACACATGAGATTTCCTGGCCTCAGGAGCAAATAAAGGGCTGAAATGAATAACCAAAAGGATTGGATGATTTGAAGCAACAGCATGAAATTTAGGATATTTTGATGTTTAGAACAGTTTCCCGAACTGTATTCTACAGCATTCCTGTTGTGTTTTGTAAGATGTTCTGTGAAAAATGTAGTCAGGGGTCAAGAAAATAGTGAAATGAGCTAAACAGTTTCTTTCTTTTTTTTTTATTGTGGTAAAAATGTTTAACATAAAGTTTATCATCTTAACTATTTTTAACACTGCTGTACAACACAGCATGGTAACTGTATGCACATAGCTGTACAACAGACCTCTAGCGCTTTTTCATCTTGCAGAGCTGAGACTCTGTGCCCACTGAGCACCTCCCCTCTCCCCGTGCCCTGACAGTTGCCCTTCTACTTTTCTAAGAGTTTGACTACTTTAGGTGCCTCATCCAAGTGGAATCTTGCAGTATTGTCTTTTTGAGACTGGCTTATTTCACACAGTATAATGACCTCAAGGTTCATCCATGTTGTAGCTTAAGACAGGATTTCCTTCTTTTTTAAGGCTGAATAATAGGACATTTTCTTTGTCCAGTCATCTGTTTATGAACATTCAGTTTGCTTCTACCTCTTAGCTCTTGTGAATAATGCTGCCCTGAACATGGGCCTGGAAATATCTCCTTGAGAGCCTGTTTTCAGTTCTTTTGGACATATAGCCAAAGTGGGATTACTGGATCATATAGTAATTGTACTTTTAGTTTTTTGAGGAACCACCATACTGTTTTCCATGGTGGCCATGCCATTTTACATTCCCACCAACAGTGGACAAGGATTCCAATTTCTTTACATCCTTGTGAACACTTGTTATTTCTTTCTTTCTTTCCTTTTCTTTCTTTTTATCATGGTGGCCTCCTAATGGGTATGAGATAATATCTTGTGGTTTTGATTTGCATTTCCCTAATGATGAGTGATGTTGAGCAGCTTTTATATGCTTGTTGGCCATTTGTATGTCTTCTTTTGGAAAAATGTCCATTCAAGTCCTTTGTCTGTTTGAACTGTTTCTTAAGTGCAGGACTTCTCAGGGCCTTTAATATACTAGTGTGCACTGTGTGACTCTAAAGGTGAAGTACTGAGTATTTTCCAGATTTAAATATCCATGAAATTTCCACAATTATCCCAGGAGTGGAGTAAGGGACCCAGTGTGGAATTCCTTAGTTTGTTAATCTTTTTTTGATCAACACTTTTCGAACCATAATGGGTTAGAACTTGCTTCTTGAAGTGAGATGGGGGGAGAATAGTATGTGAGAGGAGAGGCCACCAAAGACGAGGGTTCGGCATGTGAATGTGGGTGAAGGGGGAGGTGAGAGGATACAAGATGTAAGTACAGCAGATGTAGAAGATCTAGCAGGAAGGGGGGTTGTTGGCACGTGAGGAAGCTGTGGTGGCCCTGCACGTGAGAGTTAAATTAAGTAGGCAGTGGGCAGGTAAGGAGAGGCTGGTGAGGTGTAGCGTGGGCATTGGCAATGGAATTCTTCCATTCACCTCTGTTCCCTGGATGAGCAAGATTCACCAACTTCATAGGAACCCAAGTTTCATCTTGACTAAGGACTGGATGAGTAAGTTGGGTGACCGGCTTGAGCCACCCTACTTACTTGGGCTTGAGGAGGTGTAGGTAGCAGAGGAGCTGGGCACTCCACTGTTTAAGAAGAACAGACCTGGGCCTTGTCCTCAAGGAACTCCTTTTTTCTTCTCCTGCCTGGGCACCTCTGATGGGCTCTGCCCTGCCTCCTGTCAGTCCCAGGCTTCAGCCTTTGGACTTGGGCTTCATGTCACACGGATTCTCTGCTGGATTCACCAGTGGTGTTTGTCATTCTCTGCCCTTTAAGCATCAGGCAGTTGCCTTGGGCTGTTTGACTCTAGCCATCCTATCTCAGTACTGGGCAGGGTGGTGGAGCACATTATACAGCAGTTGGTTTAGGGTCTTCTGTAAGTGCCTGTCAGTAAGAGTTCTCCAGAGAGAACCAATAGGGTGTGTGTGTGTGTGTGTGTGTAGATATGTATATACATGTATGTATGCATATCTATATACACATATGTACATACACACACACGCACAGAGAGAGAGAGAGAGAGATTTATTATGAGGGGTTGGCTCACACAACATCAGCTCCCCTGGTTCTCAGGCCTTCGGGTTTGGACTGGAGTCACACCACTGGCTCTCCTGGTTCGTCAGCTCGCAGATGGCACCAATGATGCAAGTCTCCACTTAAGCCGAAGGCCTGAGAACGAGAAATGCTAAAGTCCGAGGGCGAGAAAAGATGGATGTCTCCTCTGAAACAGGAGAGAGCAGATTTGCCCTTCCTCCACCTTTTTGTTCTGTTCAGACCCTCAACAGATTGGATGCTGCCCATATGTGTCAGTGAGGACGAACTTTATTTGGTCTGTCAAGTCAGATGTTCATCTTTTCCAGAAACAACCTCACAGACACACGCAGATATAATGTTTTGCCAGCTAGCTCTCTGGGAATCCCTTAGACCAGTCAAGGTGACACATAAAATTAACCATCAGAGCACTAGCACACTGCTGTCTGAGGTTGGGTCTCTCCTTTGAACGGGGTCTCCCAGGCTCCAGCCAAACTTCTGCTAGTTCTGCTTTATTCATGAACCTCCTCCTCCAGGTGAGGCCTCATTGTGTGGGAAGATTTGACCTGTGAGTATTACTTGCATTAACCTTTGAAGGTTTCCAGTTAAGGGTGTGTTGGCAGCTTCGTAGTGTTGGTATTCCAGCTTTTGTTTCCTTTTGTCTGCAATTAGGATACAATCTGTATGTTTACTGGTACGGGATGTTCTTGTAGCCAAACCAGATTTATCTTGGTGTTCTTGGTGCTGGGTGCTGTTCCTGAGCTAACTTCTTGTCATAAATCTAGTTTTTGGCCAGATTTGATACCATGATTGATTTTTTAGGAATTCTCTGTCTTTGACATCAGATGTGGCCTAATATAGCCAAAGCAATTCTTATTCAACTTTGGGAATGGCAGTGATGCTGACCAAACCACAGGTGTTGTTCCAGGCTTTCCCTTAGTGTAGCAGCTCCTGCTAATGATCCTGGAATATCAGAAGCTGAGGCTCTAATCCTAGAAATATGTGTCTTCCGGCAATGTCCTGAAAACACAAGCTACGCTTGCTTGATGTGAGCTGTCACTCTTATTGCAGAAGCTGCTATTTGTTTAGGCTTCACAAACTTGTATCCTTGCAGTCTTGCTGTCCTCTTCCCCCTCGCCCCCTCACCCCCTACCCATTTTTCTTTCATAATCTTTAACTATCGTTTCTATTGCTGCAGCTTAGCCATCTGCCTTGCAAGGTGGGAGAAGCTGTGTTTTGTTTGTCTTGTGCATGTTTCCTGACTACCAGCTCAGGGCTAAGTACTGGGACAGACCTAAAGCGCAAGCAATTAGCATAAAGGTAAGCGTGTGGGCTCCAGGACCGTCTGGGTTCAGGTGTCAGATTTGCCACTTAACTAGCTGCTTGACCTCAAGAAAGTCACCTCAGATTCCAAAGTGTCAGTTTAGCTCTCTGGGTCTCAGTTTCCCTATCTGCAAAAAAGGGATAGTGACCTACCCACCTCTTTGGGTTGCTGTTAGGATTAAATGAGTTAATAGATGTAAATACTTAAGGAGTTAATAGATGTAAATACTTAAAGCATGTCTGTCACCTAATACGTTTCATTATATTAGCTGCTATTACTCTTGTTATTATTACTATGATAGAGATGAACAAGGGAATATCCCCTTAAAGAGATTTAAGAGTGGATAGCCCTAGTCACAGATGCTAACACAAAATGCAGCTAGTAAATGCTGTTGGAAGGAACTCAGTCAGCACTGTCCAGTAGAAATATGTGAGGCACATACATAGTTTTAAATATTCGAATAACCATAGTAAAATAAAGTAAAAAGAAATAGTGAAATTATTAATAATGCCTTTTATTTACCCCAATATGTCCAAAATGTTAACATTTCAACACATCATCAGTATAAAAAATTATTAGTGAGGTGGTTTACATTCCTTTTTTAATACTAAGTCTTCAAATCTGCTATGTACTTCATTACAGAACATCTCAAGTTGACTGTGGAATGTTCATTGAAAATATTTGATCTGTATTTAGATTTTGTAAAATTTACAGTTGAAAAAGTGGGCTTACATACCAAAGTTATTCTACACATACTTAAAAAGTTTTATAATAACTGAGTCTTAAGCATCAGTTTAAAAATTTATATATAATTGAAACGAAATAAAATTAAACATTCAGTTTCTCAGGCACATTAGCCACATTTCAAGTGTGCAGTAGCTGTGAGTGGCTGGTGGCTGCTCTACTGGACAGCACAGATTTAGGTAAAGTGTGGACTGAACTCACAGGTGAGAGGGACTGTTTTAAGATGGTGGTCAAGGAAGGCTTCATGATGGAGGTGCATTTAAATTGGCATGTGAACAGGTAGAATTTGGGTGCTTGGAGGTAGAGAGGTACAAGAAATACCAGGGGCACATCCTTGCAAGTGGGAGAACATGAATAATGATAACCTTAAAGAAGAAAGATAATAGGGGTCTGGTCAAGGCCCCCCAAGAACCACCAGAGTCAGGTGTTCAGGTTTTTGTTAGACAGTAGGGTCCCACTGAGGGTCTTTGAACAAGAGAGTGATGTGATCAATCCATGGGAGCAGTGTGTAGTATGGATTGGAGACGGGAGACACTGGGCGCTGAGAAACCTGCTCAGAGGCCACTGCAGGATCCCAGAGTCGGGTCCCGAGGGCCTGAACTTCGGTGCTGGCCCTAGGAGCAGAGGAGAAGGGAAGGGTGTGGAGGAGAAGCAGCAGACAGATCGAAGGTGGACCCTGCAAGCAGATGGCCATGGGGACTGAGAAGCTTGGGAGCTGAGAGGGTTTGTGGTGCCCTCCACAGAAGGAAATGAGAAGTCCCGTGTTCCTTGTTTCAGTGGAGAGGATGGGCATCTTTGGGAGGACTCCTAAGTGGGACTCTGGGTCCTCGCCAGGACTGTGAGGACAAGGAGGATGGCCTGGCTTTGTCTGTGCCCTGCCACAGCAGCCTCCTCAGTGATAGAGAGGCTGCTGTTCTCTGGGGCTCTTGTTCTTACTGTTTCATTTCAGGCTAGATTCAGGGTTGATGGAATTTCTCTGACGGGTTGGGGAGGGAGGGAGCTGGAGAAGTGGAGAAGGATCTTGAATTCTCCTTTGTGTACTTTACAAAACACAAATACACACACCCACACCCCGTTGCAGGCTGGAGAGAAAACGCACCCCAAATGCATGATTACGCAAGCACTTGGCACTCTAGGGGTCTGCTCCTCTCTGTCTTGTGCAGATCTAAGGGCTTTTTCTTTTAAATTCAGAACAGGGATTGTGGTATCAGTGAGTTTGGGCCCAAGGGGACTTTGAAAGTGAGGAATTGTCCATTCTCCCTTGTCACCTGGGTGCTTTCGTGTACCATCTAAGTCAAATATTGGGATTTGTGGGCACCACTGGACCCCAGACCCGGAGAATCATTGGTTGGGGCCAGAACTGCCCTAGCACTGCCTTCGAGAAATCCGAACTCTTCCCCTTCCCCTTCTGTAAAGGCCCCTTATTCTGCTCTTGGTCTCAGCTTAGTCAAAGAGTTGCATTCTTGCCCGGGTGACTCTACCAGCTTGAGTTTTTGGCTGTGTTTATGGTTCCTCCTTTGGAAGACATGAATCAGATTTTCCTAAACTCTTTGGATCCTGCTCCCATTCCTCCAGGAGCTGGCTTCCTGTTTTGTATTTTTTAACCGGGCTCTCTCTTGGGGTGGAGGTAGTGATTTTTATCCCAGAGTGATTTTACCCACTGCGTTAATTAGAGTAATGCCAGCATCCTACCATGCCACCATTCCAGCTGGCAGAAGGGAAGGAGGATGGAGAGGGCACATCCATATTTAACTGCCCTGACTCAGACATCACGTCCCACCCACATTCCGTTGGTGAGAACTAGTCATGTGACACACAGCCATTTACTCTTCCAGTTTCATTTTTGTTGAGAACCTAGTGTGTCTGAGGCACTATGCCAGGCTCACGGCTTAGGGACGTGAAGGGTCGAGGAGGGGGAACGATGTCACTCCAGCATGGCCCCTGTAACTTTAGTCATGCTTGTTGTGGCACCCAGCCATCTGCCTTGAATGCCCTTGTCTATCTGCACGTGGCCATGTTGCTCACTCTTCTTAAAACCCAGCTCTGGTCACGTCACCACCTCCTCTTGAACTTTTATTCTGTCTCTAGAACTTGCAGGATAAAGTTTAAGCCTCTTAGTGTGATGTTTGAGGTCCTTGACCATTGTCTTCAGGCTGCCTTTCCAGGAGTTTCTGCTGCCACTCCCTTGAACTTTCTGCCCCAGCAGTCAGGCTAATTGCTTGCTGTCCTGCCACTGACCTCTTGCTTCTGGGCCTTGAACCTTTCCCCCTGTCTGGATTGCCTTCCTGCTTCTCCTCACCTGTCTGTGGTGGCCCAGGTCAAACCTCTGAGGTTGGCGTGATGGATTCAAGGCAGATATGAGCTTGGAACTGTAGCAGATGCCATACTGCACATGCAGCATAGGTTAGGTGGCTGTTGATTAGGGCTAGTGTTTCACTGATACCTGTCTTGTTTTGCTTGCTGGGTTGTGTACTCTGAGAAGGTACTTTCTTAAGCCTTCTATAGAGTCTGGCTTATCGCCTGGCGCAGAGTATTAAGTGCTGCAGTTTATCAAAAGCTTAGCATGTGCTAATTGCTTTATGTCACACCTCAGCCCTCCCAGGTCGCCATCTTTATCATCCCTGCTCTACTCATGAAACAGTTGAGCCCACAGTTTACCCAGCCAGTAAGTGGGGGAGCCAGGTTTGAACACAGGTTTGATTTCTGGAGGTAGGAGGTAGGAGACCTCACCTGCTTCTCCTCACCTGTCTGTGGTGGCCCAGGTCAAACCTCTGAGGTTGGCCTGATGGATTCAAGGCAGATCTGTTATGTGCTTGATGAAGGCAGAGGTAAATGGGGGGCATCCCTGTGTTTCTTGTTCCCCCAGAGTCTATAATCCAGCTATGCAGACCAGCTATGCACAGTGTCTGTACAGAATAAAAGAGGTTGCTTGGCAGGTGGCAAGGGCAAGGGCTTTTGAAAGTCAGACCTGAGGTCATATCCTGGCTCTGCCACTTAGAGCAGTGGTGCCTTGGGGGAAAGTAAATAATTTATTTCTCTGAGCTTCTTCTTTTTTCTAATCTGTAAATGGGGAGGATGATACATTCTAGAACTGCTGCTGTTGGGATCAGAATTAGAGGAAATGAAGCTAGGTACTGGCAGCTAGTAAATCTTAGCCAATATTATCTGTTATCACCCAAGGTGGGGGGCATGGATAAATGTCAACGTGGATGATCCTATAAAATTCAGAGATGTGGGAGATCTCTGAAAGCTGGATAAGTAAGAAAGCTTTGTGGAAAAGGGCGCATTTGAGCTGGATTTTGTGAGATGGCTAAGGATGTTTTTGTTTTTTTCCCCTGTAGTTTACATATATGTTTTATTTGGCTCTGTGTTATTTACACTGTTTGAGTTAGATGCCAACATTTAAAAACTGGGTGCTGTTTCACGAACACACATGCACTTAGCTTCTCCTGAAATAGTGAAGGTTGGCGACACATGGCTGCATTCCAGCACTGCGGGAATGAGCTGAGTAGGAGCTGCTGTCCAGAAAAGACACCCACCCTGTCTCGCTTGCACTCATTTAGTTTACTGGCTTGTACCCTGGGGCATTTGAGTTTGAAACCCCAGTTATAAGCCCTTCTGGTCTTTTTTCTGTTGGATAGAGAATTAGTTTCCTATTGTTGCTGTAACAAATTACCACAAACTTAGTGGCTCACAACAACACAAATGGATGATCTTACAGTTCTGGAGGGCTGCAGTCTGAAGGAGTCTTAAGCAGGGCTGAGTGAGTGTGGGAGGCTCTGGGGAGAACCCATTTCCTTGTCTCTGCCGGTTTCTAGAGGCCACCTGCATTTCTTGGCTTGTAGCCCTTTCTCCATCTTCAAAGAGGTGGCTAAAGGTTTAACTATGGAAAAAGATTCATCTCTCCTGCTTGTTCATTTATTCAGCAAATGTTGGTTGAGGCCTACTGTGTGTCGCCTGTGCCCTGTATAAGGGGCTGTGACAAATAAGACAAACACCTTGATCTCATGGGACTTACATTCTGGGGAGCAGGACAATACAATGACAATGTAAAACAGTCATTAAGATGAGAAACATCTAGAAAAATGTGCTGTACAGAGACATGAAAGAGGCTGAGTTGCTTCTTAAGTGGATCATTCAGGCAAGCCTCTCTGTGAAACTGACATCCAATCTGAAGTACAGTGATGGGAAGGAGCTAGCTTTTATTAGGTATGAGGAAGAGCATGTGCAAAGGCCCTGAAGCAGGAATGAGATTGGGAAGTACATGGAGCAGAAAGCAGGTGGGTGGCTGGAGCATTGTGAGTGGGTGAGTTGTGGGAGGAGAGCAGGCTGGATCGAGCCATGCCTTGGGGACTGGGCTGGGGTTTGGATTTTATCCTAAATGTTATGGGAAGCCACTGGAGGTTTTTAAGCAGGATGCTAACATGATACACACACATACACACATATTTTGAAAACTCTGAGAGTGTGTGAAGAGTGGGTTGTAGGGGCAATGGTCCAGGTAGAGATGAGGGAGGCTTGGACTGAGGCATGTTCGAGATGGAGAGAAATGGATGGTTTTGGAGAAAAAGCCAACAGCTGTGTTTCTTTGTGCCTTTTTCCTAGCATGCTACAGCTTTGGCTTATTTTAGACCTTTTGCTGCTCTCTAGGGAGAATGTTTCCGGGCTTTGCCAGCTTTATAGCCAGGGGAAGAGTGGGAGGCCCAGGCCCAGTGCTTGTCTGGCCTCTGCCTAGCCTGTTGGTGTGGAGGTGACAGCTTCGGTCAGCGATGTTTTTCTGGCATGTTGACCACTTAGGTCATGTCTAGACGTTCTTGTTCCAGACCTCATCTCGGTCCCAAACCAAACACGTCCACCTGCTGTTAATTCCACCTCCCTTTGGAGAAACTCTTCTCCTGCCTTTGCTGATGGCAACTCTAGGTAAACCCCTGTGGGGCCCTGTGCCTCCTCTCAGGCTTGCCCCAGGGAAGGGGTGGGGAGCGGCACTCCTCGAGAGCTGTGTCCCTGCGTGTAAGAGCCCAGCTGGGCCAAGGTCAGCAGTCCCTTCTCTGCCAGCCCCTTGCCAGTGTCCTCAGCCCCAGGCCAGGGGAACCTCCTTGTCAGTTGAGAGTGTCCTCTCTGTGTCTTCCCTGTTGTGCACTGTGGTTTTTAGCAGAAGGGTTATTTTTGTTAGCTTAGTTTTCCCAGCCTCTTAGACACTTGGTCACCCCTCAGGAAGAAGAGATTAATATTATCTCTTCTGTTGCATGTACACAGCCCTCTCAGGTTTCTGGTGAGTTGCTTTAAATGTTCACTTACTCTTCCTCACAGCAGTCCTAGGAGATGGGTGGGAACCCACTCCCCCATTTTGGCCTTTTTTCCCCACAGTCTTGTACTCAGTGATTACTGGGTTAATAAACAAAGGAGGATTCTTACAGTTCATAAATGATGCCTGTGGCCACTTTTTTCTGTGTCCTTAGAGCTCTCTGTTCAGTGTTCCTTTGTGTTTTGGGGATAAAACATTTGCTTGCCGTTGCATTCAGCAATCTGAAATGACCCATTGTAGAAATGAGGAACTGAGGCTGAGAGAGGCGAGGAGACTCGTTGAGGACCACATAGCTGGCCTGCTAGAGGGCAGGTGTGGCCCAGGGCTCCCAGAGTGCCTTCATCCTGCCATCATGATTCTCTCTGCTGGCCCTTCTGGCACCTCCGTGGGTCGTGGTGTTTTGACTGGTTTGAGGCCACGATTGTGGCTGCATTGGCAAAAGGGGCAGCTCGCAGCCACATGACAGGAGTAGAACATGGGTGCCATTTTTTTCCCGCCATCATGCTGGCTGTCCTGAAATGCCTTGGGGTCCAGCCAGTAGCCCCGTTTTCTATCTTTTTCTATCTGAAACATTCTTAACCGTGCCAGGTCCTTCAGCTCAGCAAAAACCACGTGAACAGTAGAAGGAGCAGTGGCTCTGGTGTCAAGCAGACCAGGTCCTGGCCCCGCTATTGACCTGTCAGTTACTTAACGATTCTGTCTTTGAACCTCCGTTTTCTCATTTGCTATTGGTCTTATTCTGGAAAGTCATTATGAGAATGAAGGATGGTGTGTTTTACTGGGGCAGCGTGGCACAAGGCTTGAGTCAAGGCTCTGGAGCTGACTGCCCAGGTTCAAATCCTGCCTCTACTACTTATTAGCTCTGTGACTTTGGACAAGTTCTTTAACTCTCTATATCTCACTGGCTATTGCCAGAAGTTACACACTGTAGCCTCATACCCCCTCCCCAAGAGTGGGAACTTAATTTTCTTCAGCCCTAATCCCCTTCCATTCAGAGGAAAAGAATTATCAGCTAGGAAGGACCTAGATGTGAACATGATGTTTTATTTTGCTGAAGCCTCTTGGATTGTAGGAAGTGTTTCCCTTCGTTCCCTAACAGGAAGGGACAGGGTCTGCGTGGGAGAGATTGGTGACACTGCCCTGGAAGAGGACACAAACAGGAAGTTCAGAAATAAGCTGATACCTAAAGAGACTTAAATTAGAGAATTATTGGCACTTAAAACAGAAATTCAGCCTTTTCAGAAAAAATAACAGATGCCTGAATGTCAGTGGCAAGGAAGGGAGAAGGCTCTTGGTTTGTTTTTAAGTAAGGGCTCAGTGAGGAGAGAGCAGTTTTGATCTGTTTCTCTTGACTTGCTTTGTTCTCCAGATGAAGAAATTGAGGCTAACGGGGAACAGCCCTTTTAGCCCTTAATTAATTAAGGTCTTTTGCAGTGTGCACTTATTTTCTTTTTTTAAATGTTCAGCTTGCCTTTTCAGCTAGACTGTCAGTTCCTTGCAGGCAGGTGCCCAGCTTTTGCCAGCCTTTGTCACCCTGCTGGGCTGAGCACGAGTTGGCATGTGACTGACCAAAGCCCAATTTCTTGTCCTTTGTGTTTCCCAGAGTGAATACATCGCTCCATGTGACTGTCGGCGGGCCTTCATCTCTGGATTTGATGGCTCTGCAGGTGAGTCACTAAATTCTCCCTTTGCTCTTTGGTACTTTTGTCTGCCTCCCCAAGATAACTGGACCCAGTTTCAACCTGTGATATAGAAGCAAAAAGAAAACACAGACTAGACGTCTCCATAAAGCCTCTGAAGAGGGAACGTGGTCCCAGCCCCCTCAGCTCCTAAGCTTACGTTTTAGCAATCCTTTTCTCTATGCCTTTGCTTTTCAAATCTTAAAAATTTTATCAAAAAGATATTTTTGAACTTTTTATTAAATATAACATACGTGCAGAAAAGTGTATCAATTAACCTGAGAGCAACGTGTGACTAGCACTCCAGATAGAAATGGGACATGACAACACTCTTGAGCCCCCTCCTTAGCATATCCGTCCTGTACAATTCTCTCAGTGCTTGGCTTTTGGTTTTTCTGTTTTCACTTTCGGTTTAAATGACAAAAGATTAACGTTGAGCTACATTGGTGCCCTGCACTAACTTTTTCAAAACTGTTGTGCCCTTGAGTTTTAGGGAGGGTTTCCCTCTTCAGACTCTTATCCCTTAAGCTTCTAGACTTGGTGGGAGCCCCTCTCTCCTCGAAGTTACCCCTCTGCTTCCTTGGATGTAAGTGTTGTCTTGGTTGGCACATTAGGATTGGTTTTGGCTGCCACCTCTGCTGAGAGCCCTGAGTTCTGCCTGGCCTGTGGGGACAGAGGGGAGGTAGAGGTGGGGGGCTTGAAGTCCCTGCTGGTGACTGCTAAGTCACCATGAACACTCACAGGGCCTGGGGGGTCTTTCTTGGGAAAGGTGAAACACCTTTTTTCGGGTGTCTGGTGGAGCTGATCACTGTGATCACTGAGCAGGAACTGTTTCCACCTCTGCCTTATTGATTAGGGGGCCCTTGTGGCTGTAGGTCCACAGACCTCGGTTCTACTGGTCTTGACTCATGCTGTGCAAGTGGGGTCCTTTCTGTGCAGGGACTGGTACCCACTGGGCTGCCTCAGGACTGTTTCCTTTAGAGCTTGGCCCACGGCTGGTTCTCTGTGGAATTGTCTTCGCTTGCCTGGAGGTTTCCTTGGAGTTAAAGGCCCACCGGCCCCACTAGAGTGGTGGTGGGTGGCCAGGCCACACAGGATCTGCTGCCTTTCACCGTACTGGCCTGCCTGCTGCCATTTTGTGTAGCTTCTAGGTGGTTGTCAGAAACCTTGTTAATTTCTTTGCTCCCCTGTTCCAGGCACAGCCATCATCACAGAAGAGCATGCGGCCATGTGGACTGACGGGCGCTACTTTCTTCAGGCTGCTAAGCAGATGGACAGCAACTGGACACTCATGAAGATGGGTGTGTAGAGGCATGGCTGCCTCAGCCTGAGCTGGCCAGCTCTGGGAAGGGACCTGAGTGCTCCTCAGGGCTCCTGGGTCTTAACCCTTTCATGGGGCCATGGACCCTTTTTAGAATCTACGATGTGTTAGTCTGCTCAGGCTGCCATAACAAAATGCCATAGACTGGGTGGCTTGAACAACAGAAATTTATTTTTTCAGTTCTGGAGGCTGGAAGTCTGAGATGAGGGTGCCAGTGGGATTAGGTCCTGGTGAGGGCTCTCATCCTGGCTTGCAGATGGCCACCTTCTCACTATGTCCTTTCACGGCTGGAGCTCTCTCTGTTTCTCTTCTTAGAAGGCCGCCAGTCCTGTTGGATTAGAAGCCTACCCTTATGCTTCATTTAGCCTTAACCACCTCCTCCAACCCCTGTCTCCAGACATAGTCACATTTAGGGATAAGGCTTCAGTATATGAATTTTGAAGGGATACAATCCAGTTCATGGCACAAGGAAAACCAAGAAAATGACATGCTTACATATACCATTATGCGTTCAATTTTGGAAGGTCCTGGTTCAGAAGACTCATTTTAGTGAGGAGAGACTGAGTGCCTGACAGGGCAGTTGCTTTGCTGCTGCTCACATAGCGTGCTGTGCATTTGATTCATGCGCTGGGGCCCTTTCCACTGCTTTTTGCTGTGTCATGATTCAGAGATAAAGGGAAGGGGCCACAGGCAGCTGAAACTAGGAAGCTCTCCCTCTGAGGATCCTGGACTCACTTTTGGCAGCTCAGCCATAGGGCAAGAGCGTGGGTCTGGAACTTTCTTGGGCAGGTTACTTCACTTTCAGTTTCCTCATCTGTAGGATGGAATAGTAATAGTAAGTACCACGTAAAATGGTGAGGATTAAATAAATAACATATGGAAGGAATACAGCTCAGTGTTTATGGAATAATGATTGTGTGATTGTGTGTGTGTGGGTGTTTGTGTTTGTGTGTGTACTCTGGTTTTTCATTTTCTTTTGTGCTGTAAAACAGTCTTTAGAAACATAGTTTTAGTGGTTGTACAAAGGTCTCTGCCTCCTGAAATCTGAACTTGGACAATAGAAGGAGGGAAAAGGGCCTACCAGGGCTGAGTGAGGAAGAGAAGATGAGGCCAAACACCTGATATTTCCTGTTTGTTGTAGGAAGTAAAGAGGAAACCAGGTTGTTACCAGGTTCACAGTTCAGGGATCAGAGGGCTGTTGACAACTGAGTTCAGCTGAGTTGACACCAAGATCCAAGCAGTTAGTTTACTGAGGGTGTGTGTGTGTGTGTGTGTGTGTGTATGCATACATATACATGTCTCCATATACATGTATATGTGTTGTTTGTCTTGGGGAAGAATTAGGAATGGTTTTATCCTGGCAGTGGATTTATTTTAAATTTCTATTTCTCAGAAATCTTTTTAGAAATATAAAAATATCAAAGCTACAGGTTGATGTTGCCCCAGGTGTTTTCTCTCTCTGTCTCTGTCTCTGTCTCTGTCTCTGTCTCTCTCTCTCTCACACACACACACACACACACACACAGGCATTTGGAGTCATGGGGCTGTTATAAATGGATAGGCCACTAGGCCTTTAAACTTTCTGATTACAGGCCTCTGTTGATGGCTCATGTGCCCTTAGTATATATGTATATTTGTTTATATGTTATATGTATGTGCTAGTGTCTGCCTGTATTTCAAATATAAGCAAAGATTAATTTCTTATTTTTTCAGAAAAAATACAAATGGAAGTTCTGATACTTCCTGCTTGCACCCCAGTGGATCATTTAGTGAGCCCCTGGGGTGTGGGTGTCTCTCTTTGGGGCCTACAACTCCAGCTCTTAGATCTGTCAGCACTTTGAGGGTCAGCGTGTCAGAGGAGCAAATACTGTCTGCCTGTTCCTTAGAAGAGCCCTGGGGGATGAATCCTCCTCCCTTCCAAGCCCCTCTCTGGTTTCTTCCCTAAGCTGTCTCTTCCCTAAGCCCACCTCCTCCGGTCTCTTCTGGTGGATTCGTTTGGGGAGTGATTCATCCCTGGGTTTTGCCAAACATCTGTCAGCTAAGAGATGACATGACTTCATGCTTTCAAAGTTGCACTAGGGGCATGGAGGAAACTGTTAATAAGTGGCTTGTTTAGTAATTTGAAAAAAAATAGGAATGCATCAAATAGCAAAAAACTCAATGCCAGCTTCTAGGCAGTTTTTTAGAATTGAGATTCATGAGCTCATTTCTTTATAAACCTTTAAACTTCTGTGGTGATGTGGTTATCAGTACTCAGATGAGAAAGTAGTAAAAATCAGTATTGTTTTAGAATATGTGAACTTTCACTCTTAATTTGATATTTTACCAAAATATTAATTGTTTAACAAAAATTTGATGAGAAAAGTATATGTCCCAAACATACAAGATTTTGGGTTGGATTAAAGAAAAACTGGGATATCAAAAATAATAGTTCCTTTTTTGAAACTTACTTGGTGTCCTATGACTGGTCTCTTAGAAATGGGAAGGGCTCTTTGCTCTTTGTAATTGGGAAACCCAGGGAGCCATGTTACAGACACAATGTTGGTTTCCTGTGTGTCCCTCTTACAATCTCTGGAAAGATTTCTCTGCTGCCAAGTCTTGTGCTTAGTCCTCCATTTAGGCCCGATTGTTGTGTGGGGTCCTCTATGTGGATGCTGCCCTCCAGATGAAGAGAGAGCAGTGTGGTGTGTGTTCCCCTTACCTGGTGTGGAATGTAAGGGAGGCTCCCAGCTCCAGCCTTCACGGAATCGCCACCTGGGCCCTCATCACGTGACCAGTAGTGGTAAAATGATCGAAGGCTGATGAGATAATTTTCATGATGACACCGTGGGAATTGTTTCTTATCAGTTCTTCTCTCTGTAGGTCTGAAGGACACACCGACTCAGGAAGACTGGCTGGTGAGTGTACTTCCTGAAGGATCCAGGGTTGGTGTGGACCCACTGATCATTCCTACAGGTGAGTAAGCATGGGCCCTTTCAACTTGGGTGAGGAAGTGGGTTCTAGATGCCTCTCCATCCTCCTTGTTTGCTTGTGGGATGTGAATATTTGGGGGCTCAGTGTGACTTGATGTCACAGTGAAGGTCAAGGTGAGGAGAAGAGCCACAGGAGTACCGCCATTCAGAAGGTGCCAGGCTCTCAAAGCCCTGCTGCCTGTAAAGGGTATTCAGTTCATAGCTAGGTCTCTTGTGTGTCTCCTCAGATTACTGGAAGAAGATGGCCAAGGTTCTGAGAAGCGCTGGCCACCATCTCATTCCTGTCAAGGAGAACCTTGTGGACAAGATCTGGACAGAGCGTCCTGAGCGTCCGTGCAAGCCCCTGCTCACACTGGGTCTGGATTACACAGGTCAGAACCACGGCTGCGCCCAGCAGGCCCCCGGCCATCATCCCCTCCACCTGAATGGAAGTCCTCTGAGTCCAAGTCGAGCTTGGGCTGATGGGGGGGATTTTGCCCCATCCTGGCACATGGGGCACTTGATGGAAGCAGTTCAGTTTGTTTCCACTTTGCCACCTACTTTGGCAGAGTTTATTCTTGCAAAGCTCTTGTGGGCAGACTGGCGAGTGCTGCCGAGAATGCTTTTTTTACCACTCAGTTGCTAACTGCCCCTCTAATGTGACTGATGTTGGAAACAGAGCGTAGAGGTTTCTAGATTCCTTCTCCTTTTCTTCTGCCAGCATTTGTAAGTTTACCCTCCTGGGCCCCCTGCCCTCTGTCTTATACCTTCTGTTTTGGGGTGTGGCCGGGTTTCTTTGGCCTGTGTGATGGTGCTGAGTGAGGAGCAAGCTCTGAACACTTGTGGGAGATGAGAGCGTGGATTTATGGAACAGTGAGGAGTGCAGAGGGAAAGGCCTGGGAGGTGGGGCTGTAGGGGAGGGAGCCTTGCTGTAGAAATGGAAGAAGAGAGGGGGATGGGGGCGGGGGTGGGTGGGTGTCTGGAATGTAGGCACATTGCCCAGAGGGGTCCTGGGAAGAAAGCATTACAGCCCAGATTCTCAGCCAAGTTTTAAACAGCATTCCCGAGCTGATCTGCAAAGCAGCGTTTGGTTGTGGCGGCAGCTTGCTTTCCTTGTGACGCCCTCACCTGAGGGTATTGCAGACTTGGGGGATGGGGCCAGTGAGCGGCCTACAGTCAGCTAAACATTTGCCAGTAGTGTGTTTTGAACTTTGTTTAACTGAAGCAGAGGCTCTGACCTGTTGGTTGTAAGAGAGGGGAGAGCACATGTGGCTAGTTAAGACGTCTGTTCAGCAGACACGTGAGTGCCTGCTGTGTGCAGGACACTGCCAGGTGCTGAGTGAATAAGACAGATGCCTGCCCTGTTCACCAGTGGCTGTACCCTGAGATACAAGGGCTGTTTCGTGGCGGGTGGTGATGGTGGGGATGGGGTGAGCTCCTCTAGGGCCACAGTTCATTTCTGGGGAGCAGCAGGGACACAGCTCAAGTGTGATTTGGATGTGATAGTCATAGTGAGTAGACTGCAGAGAATTCCTAGGTCTCAGCACTGAAAGGCTCCAGGAATGTATAGTGGTGGGTGATCGTCCCCTGGCCTCTGAGACTCGGTGAGTTCTCTCTGCTGGGTGGTCTGTTCTCAAAGCTCCCTGTGCTTCCTCTATTGCAGCAGCCTTCATACAGAAGTGTAGCTGACTGCTGGTTTGTCTGTCTTCCCTTCTGGATTGTAAGCCCCTTGAGGGCAGGGACTGTGTCGCTCAGAGCTGTAATCACAGTGACCCGCATAGTACCTGCAGGTATTTGCACCTGGGAAGTCTAGATGCTTCATGGACATTTGTTGGGTGAACAAATGAGTTACTTTTGCTGGGAGGCCATCAGGGCTCTCGACAGTCAACTAGCTTAGACAGGGTCACTTCTCTTGTTTGGGACTTGAATCCGGACCTTCTGGTTAAGAATTTGGAGTGGGTTCTTTCACTTGGCTCCCGCAGGTTCCTGGGACCAGTCAAGGGATGGAATCACAAGCATGTCTGTTTCTTGCAGGTGTTTCCTGGAAAGACAAGGTTGCAGACCTTCGGTTGAAAATGGCCGAGAGGAACGTTGTGTGGTTTGTGGTCACTGCCCTGGATGAGATTGCATGTGAGTGCTCTGGTTTCACTGCGGGGGCATGTCACTCCGTCTCTCCATTGCTTCTCTGGGAGTCTGTGTGTTCCTGCAAGTCAGCTTTCTGAGTGTCAGAGAATAAGCCAAAGACTGTGTTGTCACCAAGTGGGTATATGACATACCAAGTAGGATGGAGGAGGAATCACGGGGAGTGGGGGAGGGGAATGTAGCCTGGCCTGGAGCACTATTACAGCCAGGGGCTGATGTTAAATCTGTGGTGATGTCCCCCTCTGGCCTGTGATACCTCTGAGGAGGGACATTTCCTCCAAACTTTTTGTGTCTGTCAACATTTGTGTCTCTCTATAGGTGAAAAAGTGGGATCATAGGAGATTTTTTTTCTCTGTACTTTTCCTGTATTTCCCCAAGTTCTTCACAGTGAAGATGTTCTAGAAGTATTTCTACTGCAGAAAACTTCAGGCACTGAAAGTTCTTCACGAAGCCTTTGGACACACTAGCAGTTTCTTCATTTTCAGACCTTAAACTGTCCTCTGTCCTCATGCGGTTGTTCAGTGCCTTTTAGAACCTGAAGGGATCTGGTTGAACCTTTCTGTTTTGTCTGCTGTTTTATGACTGGATTTGACTCAGGGTACCGAAGAGGCACTGCCTTATCTTTTTATTTTCTCACTAGAGAAAAAGAGCCTACTACACAGTGTCGTATCTCTCCAATACCCAGCCCCCGAACTTTGTCAAGAGTATCAGTGATTTATATCCCTAATTAACTGAACCTCAACATCGGAGAAAATAATATATAGAGATAACTTCTCCCCTTGATTATTAAAAAAAACACATTTCTGTGTGGAAAACCTAGAAAGTGCAGAGAAAGTAGAAGAACAAAAAAATCACCTATAATCTTGTTACACAGAGACTCTGTTAACATTCTGTGCATATATAATTTTGTAGCTTGATTTTTTCCAGTTTATCAAGATACTCTAAGCATATACAAGCATAATTTTAAGCGAATACTAAATATCCCATTATATGGTTATATCATAATTTACTTAACCATTCCCCTAAGTATGGCTTTTGAGTTATGTCCGGTTTTTTTCATGATCTTATTACAGTGCTGCCATCAAAGTCTTGGTGCATCAAAATCCGTGTCTTAGTTTCCGATTATTTTCTTTCAACTTCTGGTTGGCTTTTAGAGGTGGTATTATGAGTTAGAGGGTGTGTGCATGGTAGGGCTTTTGACCATTTTGCCTTTTATTTACCTGCCAGAAATGTTGCACAGGGTGTATGACGGCACCCATCTTGCCACACCCTCGCCAGCTCCAGGTACCGTCATTTACAAAGAGTGCTGGTTTGGTCTGATAGGTAAAACATGTCTCATTCCTTTACTTTGAGAAGCCACGATTTAAAAGTGGAGGCAGTACTTTTTATACCAGGGTCTTTTTTGCACTCTGATCCTCAGGAGAGCACGTAGCTGAAAGCCCTGGGACCGGAGTCCTGCTCTCTGCTGGTCGGTCTAGTTTCTCAGACACACAGTGACCTCACCAACCCCCCTGACACTGGCCGTAGGCAGGTCCTCCACCCTGCCGTGGTTCCGCAGCAGACCCATGGGTGGGCCGCGGGCTCGGGTTTCATTCCTGGGCCGGGAGCCCCGCTGACTCACTGCTTTTGTTCCTCTGCCGGGAAGCCCCGCCCCTGGGGCTCCTTGACCCTCACGCGGAGGGCCTCATTCGGCTCCCTCGTGGGTGGGTCTCAGCTTTTCTGCCCGAGGTCGTTCCCCTCAGAAGAGAGCGGGTGCTGGGTTCCTTCCCTTGGATTTGGGAGCGCCAGAGGTTTTTCTGCAGCGAGGCCAGGCCTGGCCGGTCACCACCAGGCAGACCCGTTTCAGCTCTTTGTTTGGAGGGCATTTCTGGGGTTTTCTGACTAACAGCTCTTCCATTCCCTTCTCGGGACGGGATATGGCAACAGAAAAAATAGCTCTGGTGCCATCACCTGGCGGACATGAGCAATTGCAGCTCAGAGGTGGAACCAGGAGGTAACTTAAGGTTCCTAGCTGCTTTGAGAGATGCCCCCAGTTCTTGCCTAGGAGGTGGAAGCCCTTCCCTCCCCCAGCAAGCTACCCCTTAAACTCTGTCAGCAAGTGACTGGAGCTTTCTGTTTCAGGGCTGTTCAATCTCCGAGGATCAGATGTGGAGCACAATCCGGTGTTTTTCTCCTATGCAATCATAGGACTAGAGACCATCATGTGAGTGTTGGCCCCACACCTGCAAGTCCTTCCCCCTCCTGCTGCTCAGAGCCCCAGCCTCCCCCTTCTAGTCCGGGCCCACCCAGTCTTGGCCCCACGCGCACTGACGCCTGCTTTTCTCCTGCCCTTTTTCCCTTTCCCGCTTTTCTTCCTTCCCCTTCTTGTCTTCCTTAACAATAGGTATTTATTTATGTCCTGCCTCTCTTTTAATCCTGAAAATGATTTGAAATCTCTGAAAGTCCCTATAGTACTAGGAGATAAAAAAAAATAGGTAGTCGAGGACATTGGAATAAAACCAGAGAGAGTGAGGTTAGTTCACAGAGTTCTGCTGCAAAATCTTGTTCAGGTCGCACATTCGATTCCAGGTTTTCTAGTAGCCAGTTCAACAGAGGGGAACATGGGCTTCTTATTACAATCCTGGGTCCACAGTGCAAATAACCCCCCTGAGCTGTCCCTTGTTGAATTGTCAGTTTATCTTTTAAACTGTTGCTTGTGGCCTTCCTGCCATAGCCCTTCTATTTGGATCGTTCTGCATTCAGACAATGCATTTATGGAGTGCCTTTTATGTGCTGGGGTCTCTGTTAGGTGTTGGGGTAAATGAGACACACAGGGTCCTGGGTTAGAGTTGGGGAGATGAGCATCTCCTCTGGGGATTCAGGCACACAGTGGGCACTAGCTAGCTCGTCAGTGGGGTGGGTATGGATGACATAGGAGAGGCCTGACCTAGACTTGGGGGTCAGAGAGACTCTTAGGGAAAGTAATGCTGAAGCAGAGATGAAGGGTACATATGAGTTAGCTTGGTGAATAAGGGGCAAGGAGGAGAAGGAATGGTGATCTAAGCAGAAGGAACAGCATTTTCAAGGCTCTGGGCAGGAGAGAGCACAGGGCATGTGGAGGACCTGGAATGGTTCAGGGTGGTTGGGACATAGAGTGTGAGGCCAGCAGGTGAACAGGGGCCACATTAAGGAAGGCCTTGTGAGCCAGGTTCAGGAGCCCGGTCTCATCCTGAGGATGCTGTGGAGCTATTGAATGAGTTTTTCACAGGGAACTACATGGTTAGGCTTATAAGTCATAAAGAATATTATGATGGAAAAATAGGGCAGATAGGGAAGCCTGGAGGCAGGGAGACCAGTGAGGAGGCTGTGGCACTAATCCAGGCGAGAGGTGATGGTAACCTGAACCTGGGTGGTGGCTGGGCCAGGCTACAGTGGAAACTGGAGAGATTTGAGGGAGATTTGGTCTATAGGTTCAAAGACCTCAATGAAGGAGGGAAGGTGGGGCATCAAGGAGGACACTGCCAAGGTCCTGGCTTGGGGAACTGGGTGGAAGGTGACAACCTACACATGGGTGGGGGTAGGATTTGGGAAAGGAACGGAGGGAGGAGGAACTGCTTGGTTTGGATTGCCAGAAGACAGAGGCTGTGGCTTGTGTGTGGGTCTGTGTCCTCGTCCTCTCCTGTGCCTGCCTTTCTGTCACCTCACCTCTGGCCCCTCTGCAGGCTCTTCATTGACGGTGACCGCATAGATACCCCCAGTGTGAAGGAGCACCTGCTTCTTGACTTGGGCCTGGAAGCTGAATACAAAATCCAGGTGCTTCCCTACAAGTTCATCCTGAGCGAGCTCAAGGTCCTGTGTGCCAGCCTCTCCCCGAGGGAGAAGGTGTGGGTCAGCGACAAGGCCAGCTATGCTGTGAGCGAGGCCATCCCCAAGGTTGGTAGCCTCGGGGGCCCATCTAAACCTGCCGCTCCAGCTCCCAGGCATCCCCTGACCCCCCACCCCCAAGTCCTGGCGTCATGCAGCTTGTCTTTGAAGCAGAGGCTGTCAAGGCAGACCTCTGGGACAGGCTGTCAGGTCAGAGGCGTCGCCCCCCCCGGATGAATGTGAGGCTGTTAGAACCCACTGAGCCCTGTGTTTCCCAAAATGTGGCATAAGAGATAATTTTAGGTGCTACACACTCATACTTAGGATTATTTAAATTTGTCTGTTTTAAAAGTGTTTTAAGAGATACAGAGAACAAACTAGTGGTTACCAGTAGGGAGAGGGAAGTGAGAGAGGCAAGATAGGGGTAGGTGATTAAGAGATACAAACTACTGTGTATAAAATAAACGAGCTACGAGGATTGTACAGCACAAGGAATAGAGCCCATGTTTTATAATAACTTTAAATGGAGTTTAACCTTGAAGAATTGTGAATCACTGTGTATACCTGAAACTTAGATAATATATTGTATCAACGACACGTCAATTAAAAAAATCATCTTAGTGTATACTAGAAAAAATGATTGTCATATGAGACCATATATTGTAAAAATTATTTCTCAAGAGAAAGTTGAGTTGAATAAACTAAGTTGATTCAAAGAGAGTCTGAAGAAAAGTATTAAGTAAATAAGGGTCCAGGAGGTAGGCAGCTGGGTAAGTCCTGTGCAGGTATGAGAATGTCTGGAATTTGGGAAACACTACTCTGCACCCACCTCCCCCACCACATTTTATAGTTAAGGAGCCTTGAGGCCCAGGGAGGCTTGAGGAGTTGGGGATTTGTCAAAGGTCAAGTGACAGTGACAGCCCTGGCCTTGACTGAGCCCCTGCTGGGTGGTGTTAAGCAGCTGACACCTGCCCCCTCATTTTAATTAGGGCCTGGGGCAGGAGTCCATGCCCCCTGAGTTACAACCCTTTTGACTATCCTGCCCCGGGCCGCTGGCTGCAATGTCCTCTCTCCTCCACTATGCAGTGAGCCATCCTGGGAGGAGCCCAGGCCTGGCCCTCTACACCTGGCTTGCCATTGCAGCCCTGTCACTGTCACACTGCGTGACTCATTTCCTCAGAGCTTTACTTCCTCAGGGGTCATGCCTGCCTTCTTCGTCTCATGAGCGATAGGTGTGAGAGAGAGAATCAGGAGGGTGGAAAGATGGAAAGTCCTTTGAAAAGCTCGGAGCAAGTGCATGGTGGTACGAACAGCCCCCTGCCCTGCCTTCCCAGCAACACAGGCTGGATTCTAACTTGTCATCAGACTGGAAAAGCTCTTCCAGTCCTTTAAGATCAGACCATTAATAGTGGCTGATCCCTAGGCTGAGGGGGAAGGAGCAGGAGCTCCCCCTCCTCCCTCGTCGGTCATGTGCATCCCCAGACAGTGGGAAAAAGCCTCCTTTGTGTAGCCAGAAAGGGGTTATTTTGGTTAAGCTTTGATCTGTTAGTGAACTCTGACCATGACTGCAGCAGAGGCCTGAAAAGCAGTATCTTGCTGCTGGCTGGCAGCCAGCAGTCTCAAAGAGCTAAGAGGTGGGGGAGCAAAGAGAAATACCTTGTTTGATGTACTTTATCTTTTTGGATGAGCTCAAGCGCCTTTTGTCCTGCTCGGAGTCATCAACCAAAAGGGGCAGGTCTTCAGGCCCCAGGGGACAGCTGGGTGGGTCCTGAGTGGGAGCTCTTCCAGTGATTTGTCCTAAGTATGGAGTGCTGGGTGGAGAGGTGATTGCCTGGTCTTGGGCAAGCGGAGCCAGGCTCCATTTGCCCCACTATTGCCTTTTGCCCCAGGATCACCGCTGCTGTATGCCTTATACCCCTATCTGCATTGCCAAAGCTGTGAAGAATTCTGCTGAATCAGAGGGCATGAGGCGAGCTCACGTGAGTACCGTAGCCTGGGTAGAAGAGGGGATGTGTGGTGGTCAGAAGGCCCAGCTCCCTCCCCTGCTGAGCGGCCTTGAGCCTGGCACATGGTCAGAACCTCTCTGAGCCTTCCAGAGTTAATGAGAAAATGAAATAAAATACTGGATGGGGTAGATCTTTACAAAATATAACATGACACAAAAACAGATATTGGTGATGATGATGCAAATGATGAAGATGAAGCCTCTGAAAAGGCCTAGATTTGTGTTTCAAGGGCAACAGTGGATCTAGAAAGATTTGGGGCCCAGAGATGCCTTTTGACAGTGGCCCGTCTTTCCTGCCCCGGTGGTACAGGAGTGTCCCCTCTGAGGGAGCTGCGTGTCCTCTGAGGTGGGCCTCCCTGACTGTCCTGAACAGCTCAACAGCAGAGGAGCCCTTTCCCCCATGGTGGAAGTTGCTGCACACTTGTTCACAGGAAACGCCTGCACGTAAAGCCCTGATTGCTGATGGTTTGTGGTCCTGTATGTGCGACCTTCTCAAGATCATGTTAGGGCTGGACTCTGAATCTGCCCATCTGATTTTCAGTAGTAACTTTAAAAAAATGTCTCCCCTGTCTGCACAGATTAAAGATGCTGTTGCCCTCTGTGAACTCTTTAACTGGCTGGAGAAAGAGGTTGGTTCTTAGTCCTTGTTTATCTCTTGGATATAGATTATTCAGACATTGTAAGTGATTTTAACTGTGACTCTGGCTGACCATGAGGTCTAAGATCTTGATCTAATTTTAGAACTCTCGTTTAATAGTTCTTTGTGGAAATTTGGGGGGTGTGTGTGTGTGTATTTAAAAATTCTTTAATTATAGAAAATAGAAACAAGGGTGAAGAAATTACTTAACAGAATGGATCCTTTTTGGGTTAAGGAATTGCCTTGTAACTAAGTGGAGTTTCATTAAAAGAAAAGATGACTCTCAATGTATTATAGGCAAGCTGATTATATTGAGAAAAAAGATCTTTGTGTACATTTTGAACTTTAAGCCATAAAACTTTTTATATTAAACTGACTCTTGGTCATTAGCTGCTTGCCTTTTCACTCCTTGTAGCTGTCAGGAAGGTGATTTCTTTGTGCTGTTATTAAACAATATCATCTTCCCTTTCAGTATTGTATAAACAACTCTTTAAAAGTAGCTTAAGTCAGACAAAGAAAATGTCACCCATATTCCTACCAGTGTAACAATTTTTTCCCCTCTGGCTATTGTTCATTTGTGTGTATCATTTTTTCAATGTAAAGCATTTTTACGTGTCTCTTACTGTGCAGGTATGATTTTGTACTTTGTTTATCTGATTCACTTAGTATCATAGTGTGAGCATTTTCCATGTGCTTTGAGGTCTTGGAAAAATGATCCAAATGGAGACTGTTTAGTGGCTAGACTGATTTATTTACCCATTCCTCCTATTTTCAAATATTTAGATTGTTTTTAATTTTTTTGTACCTACTATAAACTTTGTAATAATATCTTTGTATCTATCTTTTTTATTTATCTAAGATCACTTTCTTAGGATGATGTCCTAGATGGGGATGCTTTTGAATTTTTAAATTTAGGTGTATTAAGTTTTGGGAGGTTTCAGGATATAATACTGAGGCAAAATGGTTGAGTGAAAAATTAAATGGATAGAAACCCTTCTACTTTAGGTGGCTTTGGTAAGAGCCTTTGGAAGTTCCCTACTTGTTAAAGATGAGACTTAAGCTGTGTCCTATAAATTGGACAGTGGGGACATGGGAATTGAGGAAAAAGTAAGCTTTTAATGCACCCCATATAATACATAGGTGACACATGAATTTACCACACCTGATGGTTTATAAGCAACTTCCTTGTAGGTGCCCAAAGGTGGTGTGACGGAGATTTCAGCTGCTGATAAAGCTGAGGAGTTTCGCAGGTGAGCCTCAGTCTGGGAGCCCCATGAGCCTGGGCTCATTTCCTTGGCAGGTTAAATGAAGCTGGGAGGGCCCTGATTCTTGGCACAGTAAAAACCTTTAAGCTGCTCTGCTTTGTGTGTCTTTTTGTTCCAGGCAGCAAGCTGACTTCGTGGACTTGAGCTTCCCAACAATTTCCAGTACGGGACCCAATGGCGCCATCATTCACTACGCGTAAGGCATGCGGAGGAGCACGCTGCCTGGCTTCGCTGCTGCTTCTGCACAGGAGCCTGAGCAGGGGAGAGACATTGTTTTACCAGAGGCCCCAGCGCCCACCTCCGTGTGTCTGTTGAGATTGTTCTTATATGGGAAATAAGACTTTTGAGGTCTTATGTTCTCTTACTTGCTCTAAATCCCCATGCCTCTCCCTTTTGGGAGCCAACTCTTAGGTGCAGGTGTTTGGCACTGACACTCTCCATGATGTAGTCAGACAGGCTGTCCCTCTTTCCAAACTCTGAGGCTGCAGTATCTGTTTTCACAATCTCTGAATCTTAACAATTAGAAGTTTTAGTGTTTTTTTTCCCCCCGACAGTGACAGTCTTCTTCAGGCACTAGTGCAAACATCCTATGAGCTCCAGCACCTCCATACCAAAAACACTTATCCCTAAGTTGTGGAACACGCTGTCATGGTTAAGGAGATAATCTGCACCCTCTCTTTCTTCCCCAGCCTTTGGGGATTTTTACCACATGACCTCCAAGAACGCCATGGACGCACAGAGCTGGGCATCCCTGCCCTGTGAGACAGGAAGGGCACTGATGAATTTAGGACTGCTGGATCTGCCTGTGGAGGTGAAGGGGGAGGGAACTGGGCTTGCTTTGGGCTCCAGCTTCAGCTTCACGTGGTTTTGTCTTGTGCGGGGCATTTCGAGTTCTTTGCTCCCCATCTGTGACGTGCACAATCAGTGAAGGAACACCCGGGCTGTCTCACTGTGCTGTCCTTGAACACAGGTTCGCCACCCACGCTTTTAAGTAATTGCTTTTTGGAATTTTTAGTCTGGGGACAAATTTTGAAGCTGTTTGTGTGAGACAGTCACATCTGTGACTGTACAGTCCTCTCACATCAGTGCCTCTGTTCCAGTGTTAAAATACCAAAAGAACTTCAGTTTTTGTCTTATATTTAACTCAGGTGATGAATTTCCTGGCTGGATACTATCCTAGGATTTTGCATATAATTAACACATTAAGTAATTTCAGACCAAGCTGGGAGAATTTTGCTTCTCCTTCAGTGTTTCTTCACTGTGGCTGTTGGAAGCCTGTTGACAGGCAGGGTGCTGAAGCTAGGCCCAAGTCTCGTCTTTTATCAGTCGTTGGGCTCGGGTGCCCACTGGCACCCTTATTGATGAAGAGGGGCTGGTGCCTGGAAACAAAGGAGAACCTCTCTGAGAACCTCTCTCCACTGCAGGGCAGAGACTTGGAATGCTCACGTCCCTTTGAGCTTTTCCCAGTCCAGTGCATCGCCTGGAAAAAGGCTTGGGGAAATCAGATCACTGTAAAAAATACCTTGTGTTCACTTGAAGAAAGTGCTCCAGCTTAAGAGCATCGTGATCCACTCCTTTTCCAGCAGCAATCCCTTTAGTTTATCTCCCAAATTGAGACATCACCTCCTGCCCGTCTGGTGGTCTGAGAAGCAAGTGGGGAGGCCCCTGGTGGGGTTAGGACTGGAGGGAAGGGGAGGCTGAGGCAAGGGCCTGGACACCGCCACCCCTACATCCTCCCCCCAGAAAGACAAGTGGCTCCAGGCTGCTGTCTTCCCATTTCCCAGCTTGGTCCTATTGCTTCTATTGATGATTATTTTTGAAGCTTCTACAGTTATCTCATGAACACTTATTTTGTTTCAGACACAAGTGGAGATAGATGTAAAGAAATAGGTTATTCTTTCTCCTGAGATCTTAATCTAGTTGGATAGATAGGTTGACTGGGTCTTTGAATAGTAGAAGGTTAATATTAGTTGAAATAATTAACCTGTTGGGTAACTTTATCTTGATATAATTTCAGGCTTACATAAGTTGTAAAAATTGTGCAAGGAACTCTTACATTCCCTCCTCCCGGATTCAGGAAGCATTTATGTTAGTGGGATAACTAATTTTTAATTAACTTTCTTAGGCCAGTCCCTGAGACAAACAGGACCTTGACGCTGGATGAGGTGTACCTCATTGACTCGGGTGCTCAGTACAAGTAAGTGAATCAGGGCACCACTGGTATTCTTCATGTCTGTATGAGTTTGCCTATTCTGGACATTTCATGTAAATGGAATTACGTAGCACATGACCTCAGTGTCAGGCTTGTCACTTAGCATAATGTCTTCAGGGTCCATCAATGTAATCACGTGTATCAGTACGTCATTCCTTTTTATTGCTAAATAATATTTCATCGTATGTATATGCTACATTTTGCTTATTTATTCATCAGTTGATGGACATTGAGGTTGTTTCTATGTTTTGGGTGTTACGAATAACGCTGCTATGAACATAACATGTACAAGTTTTTGTGTGGACATATGTTTTGAGTTCTCAGTACATGGCACATAGTAGGCACTGCAAAGTGTTAGTTATGATATATGATAAAATCATAGTATGAATAAAATATTATAATCAGTACATTATATTAAAATTACCAAAAGCTAATTAAGTGGAACTTTCTCTTAATAAATGTAAGTTAATGGATTTAATCCTCTCAAAATTTAGTTTGGAGACCTTGCTTGGGTGCTTACATAGGAGCAGAATTGCTGGGTTGTAGGGTAACTCCATATTGAACCTTTTAAGGAAATGCACACTGTTTTCCAAAGTGTTTTCCATGTTCACCAGTAGTGCATGAGCATCTTAATTTCTCTATAGCCTCACCTGTCTCATACTTGAGCAAAAGCTTATTTTAAATGAAAACTAATTTGTCCTTTCTCTTGGAAAGGGATGGAACCACAGATGTGACCCGTACCATGCATTTTGGAACTCCTACGGCCTATGAGAAGGTGAGAGCTTCCTCTGACAGTTCTCTTTTGTGAAAAGGGATAAGTAAAAATTATTATATCTGGGACAATAAAATAGCTCATTACTGTGGAGTCAGGCTTATCTGCTTTGTGACATCAATTTAATTAATTATTGGAGAAATTTTAAAAGCATTGTGTCTGCTAAGGTCAAAGGGGCTCAGATTCAGGTTGAAACAGCTTTGGCCTTCTTTGGAGTCAGGAAATCTCTTTGGGGATGGGAGTAGGGTAGTGAAATGTGTGCTTTTTGCAAACTGTCTAGATTTGATTCTGAAAGCTACTCCCCTTCTTTTTTCAAGTTCAGCATTCCTATTTATAGGCTCAACTCTCTAGGAACCCTCTGAAATACATACACTGCTCAGTTTCTGGTCTGTCAGACACGGAAAAGAGGAGACAGCTGTAGGGTAGAGAGATATGTACCAGGAGTCTGGAGACTGGGCTTCAGATCTTCTCTGCTGTTTACTGGCTCCATGACCTTGAACACAGCACTTAGACCATCCCTAAAAATGGGGATAGAAGTACCTGCTTCCCAGGCTGACTGTGAAGGTTCTGTGAGCCCAGCAGGTTCCTGGATCATAGTCACTGCTCGGCAAATACTGGTTGAATCTCTGAGTGACTGTCTTTTCCCAGGGAGCTCCTTCAGGAAGTTTGTCCAGGGAAGAGGGTTTTATGTGATGCAGCGGGGCAGATTTCAGTGTTGGTCTCTTGCATCATTCATTTGTAGACACCAGTGCCTTAAAAGAGTTTACTTGGGTCCAGATACCTTTGTTGTGACTCTTCTTATGCTGTGGAATGAGCTCCAGACCAGACTAAACAGTGTGTTTAGTCCTGACTCTGCACCTTACCAGCAAGCCATTACCCTTCCACACAGCACTTTTCTTGTCCTGGCAGTAGGGAACAACCCAAGTATAGATGGTGGTGAGTAGCACAGAGATTGAGGCAGGACCACCTGGCCCCGAGGCTAGATGCTGCCACTTATGACTGTCTTTCTATAAAGTGAGGATGACAAGGGTGTCCCCATCATGAAGTGTGGGAGTAAACATGCAGTGCTCAGTATCATGCCTGGCACAAAGCAGCAGCTCAGTAGATGTTAGCCAGTGTCGTCGGTACTTTTTATTACTCCCCCCCGCCCCCCGTCTCTCTGAGGCTCAGATGGCATAGAGTGTGTCACGGTGTCCCTTATGAGGGGAAGACTGGTGGGGGCATCTCTCAGACAGTTGTGTTTTACTAAATTTAATTTCATGATTTTCTGGAAAATTGGTACCAAGGCCAAACTTTTTTTCCACTAGACTGTTTCTTTTTCCCCTGGTTTTCTCTGGAGTATTGCTAGAAAACCTTCAGAGGCAAGTTTTTCTGAACTGCCAGAAAACTCCAGGATTAAAGCCTCTGTGCCCATTCTGAACACGCCCCCGGGTTGTCTTTGGCAGGAATGCTTCACATATGTCCTCAAGGGCCACATAGCTGTGAGCGCAGCCATTTTCCCGACTGGAACCAAAGGTAGGTGTTTCCTTTTGTCACGTGGCAGGCTTCTTGTTAGGCAGCAGACGTGTCCCAGTTTGAGTGGAGGAACGTGTCCATCCCTCGCCATGTCAGCCCCCAGCCCACTTCAGGCCCAGCGAGGGTATGTGGGAGTGCTGCACAGACTGAGCTGAGAGGACCTCCCAGGGGGCCAGGCGTAGGATTGGGCCCAGGGTCAGCTGTGCACCTCTCTTCTGACCACTTACGGTGTTGGGTGTCCCGTGTGGGTGGCTCCCAGGAAAGGGCAGCAGGGCATGAAGGCCTCAGGGTCCCAGTGGAAGTTGGTGCAGCCTCCTGTCTGCCCTTCACTGCTGGGCCGTTACCTCCTTGCAGGATCCTTGTTGGGATTTATTTTACTGGGAACCTGACTTGAGATACGTACCTCTTTGCATGAGGATGGTGGGTGGGGCATTGAATGTGGAGGTGACAAGACCTGAGCCTTGAATCCACTCAGACTGGGCCACACTCATCTCCCTGGGCACCCATTTCCTCGTCTGTCATGCCTGCATGCAGTTTGGTTAGACTCTCATCCTTGTAATTCTGAAACAGTAGGGTCCCAGCGCTGGGAAGGGAATGTCTGTGGCATTTAACATGGCCCTTTCTGGCTACAGGTGACCGTCCCTCACCAGCATCCCCCAACTTCAGACTGAGCTCTGACTGGCTGGGGAGCTGCCCTCCTTAAGAGCTCCAATTGTTAGAAAGTTCTTCTTTGTGCCGGGCTGAAACCTGAACCCTCCAGAACTTTTACCCGCAGGTTTCTGTTTCACCTTCTGGAGCCAAACATAACAAATCTAATCTCTAAAGTGCTTTGCAAATTGAAAAGTACTGTACAGATATCATCAAGTGGTTCTTTATATGTCTTTCAGGCCACCTTCTCGACTCCTTTGCCCGCTCAGCATTGTGGGATTCTGGCCTGGATTACCTGCACGGCACAGGGCATGGTGTCGGGTCTTTTCTGAATGTTCATGAGGGTCCTTGTGGCATCAGCTATAAAACGTTCTCCGACGAGCCCTTGGAGGCGGGCATGATTGTCACTGATGGTAGGTGTCCCTCACCTAGAGGGTATATGCATGGATCCTCTGGCTTTTTGAAAGCTCTTTATTGTTCTTATATTTTAATGATTATAAAGTAAATTGGAAATAATTTCCCCCTTCTGATACCTTGAGTTAAACAACAATGACAAACAGCAACCTGATATGATTATAAGGGTGATAAATATTCACTGTAGAAAAAAGTAAGGTTATAGAATGGTGTAAAGCAGAAAAGGAACATCATTTGTAGCCCAGCCACTCAGAGGAACTGTGACTTAGTACTTTGGTATGGCGTCAGCTTCTGGTCTTTTATCTATGTATGTATCTTTTTTTTACCATTGAGATTATCCTGGACATGTCTGTGTTCTGCTTTCTTACTTAATATATTGCCATTTCCCATGTCATTACCAAATCTTTGTGAATGTATTTTAATGCTGGCGTCATTATGTTTTATGGATAAGGACCACACATTACTTGGCGGATCCCTGGTCATTGCACTTTCTACTCTGCGGCTGTTTTCAGAACTTCGGAGCCTCTCGCTCCCTGCACCTCAAGTGCCTATTCAAAGTGGCCACGTGAGAGGAGGAGGCACCTCTGGGCTCTTGACCCGGGTTGAGTGGGCCCTTCCTCTGTGTCTCCTCCTCCCGTGGGGAAGCACTGTCATCCCAGGAGTGAAAGCTTCTCTGCACACCTCTTCATTGTGGGCTGCTTCTCATTTTGGGATTTGGTTTGTTTTAGAGCCAGGGTATTATGAAGATGGGGCTTTTGGAATTCGCATTGAGAATGTTGTCCTGGTAGTTCCTGTGAAGACCAAGGTGAGGAATTATGTGTTTGTTTGTTTTTAAAATTCCCTTATTCCTTTTTGGGGGGAAGATGAAGACTTGTGTCTTTGGAACCAAGAGTGTGCCATTCTGGGGCCAGAATGGAGCCTTCTTCCCCTGATATCAGGGTCTTTCCTGGAATTGCTTCTCCTCTGCAAAGCCAGAAAGAAAATCCTTAGTGAACTGGGACCCCAAACGAACTCAGGGAGCCCCAGGTAGGCCCCTGCTGGATGTTACCTGGGGCTCTGAGTTTCTTGGAGGCAGCTTCTTGTTGTGACGCCTGCTCTGCCTTGGGGGTGCTCATTTAAAGGCCCCTTCCAGACACTGATGCAGCATCTCCAGGGCTGGGACCTGGAGACTAACACCCCAGATGATTTTTATCAGGTAAAGCTGAGGAAGCCTGAGTTATCCCCTGGGTCAGGCCCCTCAGGAGGATGATACACTAGGCGTGGTGCCGTCTGGAAGACAGGTGTTTCACACTCTCCCCATCACATAACCAAGATGTCGCAGGATTCAGGTCCTAGGCTTTACCTAGAAGACCTGTGTGCTCCTCCTCCATGGGTGACTTCGGAAATAGAACAGTTGGAGGGAAATGTCTTCCTAGGCCTGCAAGGAGGCTGACTGCAGGGTCTGCTCTCAGCTTCCACGCTGAAGTCACTGTTCTTGAGTGGCCTCTCCCCTCACTCCCAAAGGCCCTGCCAGAACAGAGACCCGACATGCTCTGTGCGCCCCGGCTGTTCCAAGCCACGTGCTCGGGACAGACCTGTTACCTGTCACCTGATGGGCGGGCCGCATGGTTGATGTTAAAAAGAAGTGATCTTCTGGGGCTTGTGCCTTAGCAAAGTCTCAAGAACTCAAACCAGAGATGTCCCCGCGTCCGGACATCCCGCGGCCTGCCCCGGCCTCCTCTGTCACAGCAGACGTGAGACTGTGGCCCTGCGGCTGGAAGCCCCTCAGCCCTCTTTGTGTGGCTCTTCCTGATGGCACAGGCTGTGTGGTTGGCACAGCAGAGCAGCTCCTGGAAGGTGGCATCAGCTTTGTCATCGTGCCTCCTGCATATTTTAACTGGTGACCCACTAACCGCTTCTCGACGCCTAGTCACACCTGACCCCAAGGGATGGTCATTTCTGGGGGGAATGGCCTCCTGGTGGTTCACTGTGGTGCAGAGGAGGAAAAGCTTCTGTTTTCTTCCTTCTCCCACAGTATAACTTCAATAACCGGGGAAGCCTGACCTTTGAACCTCTAACTTTGGTTCCGATACAGACCAAAATGATAGATGTGGATTCTCTTACAAACAAAGAGGTAACATGGGAGTCTTGGGGGAGGGCAGACGTGTGTGTTGTGGGGAGGGTCACCCTCTGTTCTTCCCCCGTGCTCACGCTGAAGTTAGAATCCAGGCCAGCTGAGTCTGAAAACCCTAGGTCTGCACTGGCCTGTGGGGTTTTGCGGGTGGGAATGCTGTGCTAGTGCTGTCCAGGAGGGCAGGGGCCGTAGCTTCCCTGAGGCGTGTTTAGCAAACATGGGCCATGTGTCTTCTTACAGAAAGCCAGATGGGTGGTGGGGCCTGTTGGCCATTGCACATGCCAGATTGTTTTCTTCTGTTGCATGAAACATTAAGGAAATGGGAAGCAAACTCTGTTATCGTACGCCTAGTTTTCACACAGACAGGGAGAGAGGTGGTCACTCAGGCAGTGAAGCCCTTCACAGAGCAGAAGCACAGCAGTGCCCACCTGTCAGGCTCAGAGGGTGACAGGTCTTGAAACCACTTCACATCCTAGTGTGGGTCCCCAGGCTCATGAGGCCAGGCCAGGTGGCAGGCCCAAGAATCTAGAGTAAGGCTTGAGGGACCAGGCAGGTGATGAAGGTCAGAGCAGAGACAAGGGTCAAAAATGAGGCAGAAATAGTCGGCCCTGGACAGACAAAATAGTTCCCAAGCCAGGAAGACAGAAGCCAGAAGGACATAAATTCCAGAGCAAGGCAGGTGGTCAGAAGTCCGGCAAAAAGCAAATGGCTGGCAGGAGCCAAAGGGAGGACAAACGTGCAGGGTTACTCCAGGAGTAAGAGGTTTTTGTTACAGGAGGCAGACATCCCGGGTGCTTTCCAGTGCCTCCTGAGGCAGAAATGGATCCTCGCTGGAGCTTAGTAGAGGAAGTTGCCTCTGAGCGCCGAGGAGCTCCCTTCTACGGGACGTGGAACGGGGTTCTCCCAGCCAGGGCTCGCTCCCCCTTCTGCCTCTTCCAGCTCACAGAGGGCTGACAGAGGAAGGCCCCACCCTTGGGCACCTCTCCTTCACCCCCAAGGCACTCGTTTCAGCCAGACATTCCACTCACAGGACCAACCAGGCCCTGCTGATGCTGGTTTATTCAGTTTGTCGGTGGGTACAGAACAGGAAACAGCCCGTGAGCAGCAGAGTGTCAGCTGTGTCTCTTCAGCAGGAAGACTCTCTCCTCCAGTCCCCACAGGGGTGGCTTAGGTGAGAGGGTGAGCACATGGCAGTGGGCGAGCCACCCTGCTTAAAACCCTGTGCCCCAAGGAACCAGTCTCTTCTGATGGCCCTCAGGCACAGCTTCCTGCGTCTTAGCAAGGGACTCTCCAGTAACGAGTCACTTTGCACTCTTAGGAGCCCAGGGCTGTGGCTTCTGCCACGTAATTCTAGGTCCCTGCTGTCCACACGGAATGTGCCCTTCAGGAGGCATTTCTCGCACATGACATTCCACTTTTTCCAGGGACGTAGTGCGTGAGGAAGGGTACGCGAGGCCATTTTCCCTTGAGGGAGTTTTGTTACCCTGTGACTCAGTCCACCCCGTGACATTGGATGAAGACCAGTGGACTCTGTCTGGTCCAGTGTTCATTGCTGTACCATATATATACCCAACTCACTGAACTAGTCTTTTAACCAATTAGTTTTTTATAGGACAGATAATATTTTCTTATCTTGGGATCATTAGCAAGTTTTCATGAATAACAAGTAGTGGACAGTATTTAATATACCAAGCAGAGCATATTTATTATCTCTTTTGGCAAAAGGGTTCTTTTCCCATATTCCACTCAGTAAACCTGGGGCTTCATTCTGTCCTAAGGCATAGTAATACCCCACAACAAGATTCTGTCCATTGGGCTTTTAAAATACCACTCATTGCCCTTTGCCATTTCTGACTGTCTTAGAAACTTCAGGGAGTTTTGGGGTTGGGTCTACATTCCCATCAATCTGTCACCAGGTGGCGGCAGAGGAGTTTGGTTGGACATGAACATGGGCCCTACAGACTACCGGGGCCTTTGGGATGTTGCCCAGGCCTGCTGAGGCTGCCCCGACGTCCCCTTCTCCCCTCCCCGCAACCACAAGGGTCTTGAGAGTTTGTCTGTGGCCCCAGGGTTGCTCCTGGCTCCTTCACTGTTGAGCTGCTTTGGACCTCAGGCTGCCTTACAGCCCTGCCTGACCGTGCTGCTGACATGTAGCCGTTCACTTGCTTTTGATACCACCCTGCCCGTTCCCCAGCCCTCCCAGCAGGGGCTGGTATGCTCTCCTCAGCAGAGATTGGAGTCCTGGTTGGGTCAAATCCATTGGCAACACCACCCCACCTGTCTGATGTGAAGGGGTTGGGCCCATTTCATGGACAGCGGAGAGAGTGGGCTGTTGTCCTCTTGGTAGAACTTGCGTCCCTCCAGCCTTCATCCTCCCCTCCTTGTCACAGGGAGGTTTCACCTTCTACACGCACAGAACCTTTGCCATCAGGTCCAGCTTACTCCCAGTCCCACCCTGTAGAACCTCCATCCTTGACCAGCAGAGGTTTTGGGTGCATCTAGACAGCCCCACTCTCAGGACCCTCGTGGGCTTGCCTGATTCTGGTCTCTGCAGCTCTGCAGGCGGTTGCAGGATAGAAGACTCAGTGCGTTGGAAGGACAGCCTCAGGCATGTCTTCACAGCAGTTGAAGCAAGCAGGGTGGGTGCAGGAGCTCCGAGAACCCAGCCCCATGACTCTTGTCAGGGATTCCAGGGATGCTGCTGAGGGGACACCTGCCTACAGTTGTCTCTGCATTCAGGGGAGCCCACAGCCATGGCTTGTCGTTGCGTGTCTGTGATTCCCTCACAGTCACTGCTGTCCACGCACAGTAGACTGTGCTGGGAGCATTTTCACCAGAAGCCACATGGCCTCATCCCATCTGTTTCCAGGGAGGTAGAACACAAGGAAGTCACTTGTCCACGAGCAGGGAGAGAGGGTTTTGTGCTCCTTTACTCTCATCCTGTGATCTCAGCACAGGGGCTGCCGCTTGCTGTTTGCTGCGTGGCCTTCGGTAAAGGTGTGATGCTGAGCCCCGCGTCTGACTTTCTTCCCTCTGCAGCGCGACTGGCTCAACAATTACCACCTGACCTGCAGGGACGTGATCGGGAAGGAACTGCAAAGACAGGGTCGCCAGGAAGCTCTCGAGTGGCTCATCAGAGAGACACAGCCCATCTCCAAGCAGCATTAACACTGCCCTGGCTTTTAGGAAAACAACACTCTGGGGAAAGGAAGAAGCCTGGCAGACCCCTGACATCCCCCCTTTTCTCCTACCTTTCCTCCCCTCTTACTTTTAGACTCTGGACTGAAAATCTTCTCATCCTCTTTGATATTTTCTTGCAAATGCTCAATCTTTTATGATTTTTTTTAAATTGTTGAGAATGAGCCAAGAATAAATTGCATCCCCAGGAGGAGGGGCCCCACAAAGCCGAACGCTCGACCGGTAGACGCCCGGAGCAGCGCAGCGCATCGCCCTGGCCTGCGATGGCGAAGCAGGGAGTGCTCAGCGACAGTCACGTTCCAGGTGCTAGTCCATCATCCACGGTCACCCTCACGCACACGAGACTGTACTTACGATCAGTGAATAAAATGTCAGAACCTGCTTGGTCTCCGCTGTCTGTTTCCTCCAGGCACTGCCCACCCGGAGTGTGGGGCGAGCTCATCTCCAGGGCATGTTTTCTGGGGGGAAGGAGCCCTCTGGGCAGAGATCCCCAGCCTCCCTGCATATTTGCTGGCTTAATTCTAAGCCTCTTTTTCTTTTCTCTAGAAGAAAGAATACAAAGAAATACATCAGTAATATATAGAATGAGAATGTGTGCGCAAATATCAGGCCATTCTATACCTATGCAATTTGCTTTTTTTTTTTTTTAATGAGGTACTGGGGAATAGAACCCAGAACCTTGTACATACTAATAAGCTCATGCTCTACCCGTGAGGTATACCCTTCCCCTGCAATGTGCTTTTTTAACTTGGCAGCATAGCCAAGTCACTTTTCCATATTGATACGTATAGATCTAATTATTTTTAATGACTGTAGACTATTCTGTTGAATGGTAGTGTTCTTTTTAAAACCAGTCTCATTAAATCTTAAACCACATCTTTGATTTGGATGGCTGTGAAAGATGAATAAGCAGCAGCATACTTTGGCTTCTCACCAGAGCGTGCTTGGCAGTGTTTAATGCCTGTTACTTTCTCCAGCTGCAGTGAACTCATCTGTAGTTACCATTCAGAACCAGGGAGGCAGCAAAGGAAATTTTACACATAGGGAGCCCAAATGGACAGAATACCTAAAAACAGATTTGTCAGCATTTCCATCACCCTTCCTGCCTTCTTTTCTCTCAAGGATCATTGATTCCAACGTGCTGTGTGGGAGGAAGCAAGACAGACAGCTCCTTCTCAGGTTATATTTGTAACCAGGCCAGGAAAAAGCAGAAGCGGGTCCTCACAGTAACAGGGTGTGTTTGATCCACCGAAGATCAATTCTTGAATGCTTTTGGTTCACCCTTGCTCATGTTTCTAATATGGTTCATAAGATCAGACTTAAGAGACGTTTCTCCTCCAGTGATAGAACTTATTAATCGTGTTTCTCATCCATCATGTCTCTAGAAGTCAGGGGCCCTCCCCTTTAGGATATCCTGAAACTTTCCCTCTCTCATGAGATGGGAGCTGTGAATTGCAGTTGGTTTGAGTTTAAACAGACTGTAACTCAAGTGTGACAGCAGCTCCGCCGTTTGTTCACTAGGCTGTTAAGCCTGTCACTTCCCAAGGCAGCCTCAGAACAAAGTTTGATTTAATTGGCTCAAACCCAGGAAGCAAAGTTTCCTGGTGCCGGGTGTCTGGAGCGTCCTGCCTGGACCTGCATGTCTTGGCATTAAGTCCAAGAGCCATAAACTAGGCATGCCCCAGAAAGACCAAGGACCAAAATAAAACTAATGTGCAAGAGCTTAGGGGGATGATGGGGAGATACAGTGTGGATTAAAAGAATCTTCTTCACTTTCAGATAAATGATAAGAAAAATTTGGGTTCAAAAACAGGCATTATGCTAAACTTACGGAAGAATTACAGGGAAGCTGATCTTGTCCCTTTGTCTTGCTTACTTTATCCCCTCTTGAAGTTTTATGTACAAGATAGAATTCAAAAAAGGGTACGGATGTGGGGCCTCTGCTGTGAATGCCCCAGGGGCTGACTTCCGGAAGGAGCGGCTTCTCATTCACTCTCTGGTTACAAATCCATCTACGTTGCTAGTGCCGTGAGAGAAGCAGCGCCACCAGCTGCCCAGCAGTAACAGTCATTTCTCATCAGAGAGGAGTGGGAAGTTGCACTCACAAGCGGGGGGTGGGGTCGGGGGAGGTTTTGCCCTTGTTTCCCAGCAGCTGGAGATTTATACCTGCGATGATGTGAGGACGCATGTGCAGCACTGTGACACCTTTCAAGCGCTGTTAGCAATGAGGGGAGACGGAAGTGGGTACTGGGAGGGCAGGGTGGGTGCATGGCAATTTTAATGTGTTTTCTAGTTCCTGAAAGCAGTTGGACTACAGAGAGTGAGAAATTCACATGATCAGATTTGAAAACAAACATGCAGATTCTGGCAAGGTGGTGACAGTTGTGTCATAGTTTTTGAATCCCTTCAAATCACTCTATAAAAGCACAGAGAAGCTGGGATAGCAAACTAAAACCCGTGGACAAGATTTACACCAAATAAAGGTGATGAATATCCTCACAAACCCTTCACATGAGCCGGTGAAAACCACCAAGTGCGTCCTCAGCATCTGTGCAGGAGGAAGCCGAGGGGAGCAGTGGGGTGTCTGGCAGAGCTGAGGACCCCAAATAACCATCAGGAAAATATACTGTACTTCAGAGAAAAAAAAACCTTTAGTAGTCAAACAAATGATCCACTCATTTATAGTGGAAAAAGTATGAGATTTCCAAGAGAAGTTTTTCACAGCCACATTTTAGGTCAGAAGAAATGGAATAATGTGGGATTGTGGTGACAAAGGTGTTTGTTATAGTTCATTGAACCTCGAATTTCTTTTATGTGTTTTTTTGCATCTGTGCTAAATGGAACAATAATGACGTTTAAAAAAATACTAACAGTGCCAGGTGGGCAGGGTTTGAGCTGATGGGATTGGACCACGGTGGGGGGGGGGGGAGGGAGGAGCCAGTGTCCTGTGTGAGGAGGGAGGAGGGATCATCTACAGCGGATTGGTCATGTGACGAAGACTCACAGGAGAAGCGTGAAAACGTGATTTTAAAGAGAAGGTGGAACTCCTTTGTGTGTGTGTGTGTGTGTGTGTGTGTGTAACATATCCTAGGTTTTATACATTCATAACCAATTTAACACAAACCAAACCAAAAAACAAAACAAAACAAAACACCCCAAAACAGAGCATGTGTGGCTGAATTAGGGTCTTGGGCAGCAGTTGTGTCTTACTGGACTGTTAGCTCCTTGAGGCCGAATGAGACGATGACTGTGGAGCTGCACACACCGCGTACTCGCTGTGAGTCCTCGGGCAAGAACACAACCTCTCTGAGCCCCTATTCCCCTCTCTGTAAAGTGAGGTTAGTGGTGGCATCTCCCTGTCATTTGGTTGTGAGGAAGACATGTTTCTGAAGAAGAGAACATTTTTTGAAGAAAAGGATCATGATATACTTGGAAAACCATAAGAAGGACAGCCTGGGGTTTCCAGAGCTCAAAGTATGGCATACCAGGGGTCAGGAGGTCATTACTCGGGGAGTTAGACCGAGAGACTTTCTAGCAAACCCCGGCAGCGTGGGCACAGCTGCGTCAGGTCCCTCCTGTGCATCCAGCCAGCAGATGGCAGTGTCGTTCTTTAGAGAGAGGAAGACCACCAGCCCCAGGGAAATGGGTTGAATTAAATATTAAGAAAGACCTGGGAAGGAATCCCATGAGCTCAAGTGGCTGCCACTCAGTGTCCTCTCAGAGGTCACTGTACCCAGCCCGTGACTGTAGGCAGGAATACAGGTAGAGTTCACTGAACAAGATGGACTGAAATGCAGCCCTGATGGGATGACCCTCAGCTGGTCATGATGGGAACACAGATGCATCCCAGGGGACCCCTCACAGAGTGTGCCTTAACGGAGACGCGGCGTGTTCAAATGTGACTACAGCACAGGGGAGTTTATAAGGTAAGTGGAAAAGGCAGGAAGTTTACACAGAACCTCTCAAGGGCCTCCCTGCTGTTCTGTCCCATTGGCACACCCCCTGTCTGCCTCAGACCTCCTGGGAGTCCTGGGCCGTGTGAGTCCATTCAGTTAGAGCAGCTTACTTTTGGCCATCATGCTAGATGCTAGAAAGTCACCATGGCTCACTCCTTAGCTTTTTTTTTTTTTTTTTTTTTTGACTATTTTTAAAAGCAGTTTTAGGTTCACAGCAAAATTGAGAGGAAGGTACAGATCTCCCATATGCCCCCGGCCCCATTCACGCACAGCCTCCCCCATTACCAACATCCCCCACCAGAGTTGGATGTTTGTTACAACTGATTAACCTACACTGACACGTCATTGTCACCCAAAGTCCGTAGTTTACATGAGGGTTCACTCTTAGTGTTGCACATTCTAGGAGTTTGGACAAATGAATAACGACAAATAATCATCATTATGGTATCATACTGAGTACTTTCACTGGTCTAAAAATCCTCTGTGTTTCATCTCTTCATCCCTTTCCACCCCAAATCCCAGAGAACCACTGATCTACTGTCCCCATAGCTCTGCCTCTTCCAGAGCATCACAGAATTGGAATCATACAGTATGGGACCTTTTCAGATTGGCTCCTTTCACTTAGCACTATGCATTTAAGTTTCCTCCATGTCTTTTCATGGCCCGATAACTTGTGTCTTTTTACTTCTGAATAACGTCCTGTTGTCTGAATGCACCACAGTTTATGTATCCATTCACCATCTGAAGGACATCTTGGTTGCTTCCAAGTTTTCGTAATTATGAATAATGCTGCTATAAACATCCATGTGCAGGTTGTTGTGTGGGCATAGGTCTTCAGCTCCTTTGACTAAACACCAAGGAGCTGGATCGTATGATAAGAGTATGTTTAGTTTTATAAGAAACTGACAAACTGTCTTCCAAAGTGGCTGCAGCGTTTTCATCTTCACCGTCAACGATCTCATCTTCTCTCCCTTTCCCTCTGGGGCTCTTCCTTTGGAGCCCTTTGTGGCTTCCCCCGGTTTTGTCCATTTTGTCTTAAACAAGGAGACTCCATGAGCATTCCACTCTCCGAAACAGGAAGCATACAGATAATAGTTCCCTTCTACAGTGTGGTTTCCTGTTTAAACAAAGGCTCTGTACTGTTGTGTCACAAGAGGTTTATGTTCACTCGGACTCCATCTTTTTCTCCACGTGTTGTGCTTGGTAATCTGTAGCCTCGTTAGCTCCGTGGTTTGGAGCTCAGCACCAATAAAATCAAAATCCTTTTTTTGAGACCCCAGGTGAGCCAATGGATTTCCTTTGGTCTATGATCCTACCCAATAGCTTCAACCTTGTTGTCACCATTGTCATGGTGTCCTGGCTTCTCTTCCCCCATCCCCAACCCTTCAGTCCAAAAATGAGGTCCTTCAGCCACCACCTTGAAGACCAGCTCACCAGGACTCCAGGACCATGCCCACCCTCTGTCAAGCTGAATATTATGCTGATTCTGAATCCTTTTCCTGCCAGCCCTGTTTCTCCCTTAGGCTCACTTCTAAGACAGGGTATCAGTTTCTAAATGATACTCCCTGCCTGAATCTAGCTTTTGTTTCCTGCTCAGCCCTCTGGTGGCTCCTGGACTCCATCAGGGCAGAGGTGGGGTGCAGCTCACCCACAGCTTACCACTGAGTGATCTTGGCTTCCTTCTGTGGCTTCTCTCAATGAGTTTCTTCTTAAAAGGGATGGGAGTGGTTAATAATGCTGCCTTGTACAAATCTTATACCAAATATGTTCAGTCAAAGCTAGTTCCCATCTGCCCACCTTTCCCTGTCTTTGCAGTCCTGGGGCCTGGGATGCCTTGGCTTGATTGATGCCAACTGTTTGCCTGACTGTCTATGTTTTCCTTACCCTAGACTGAAGAATCCCATGTTCCTTCCTACTTGGTGGGACACTCCCCCTTTGCTTGACTCTCTAGAGGTGCCACTTGCCTGGAACACTGCCTCTCACCCCACTCCCTCTCCAACACCACTGCTCTGTCATCGGGTTTTTGTGTTGCTGCCTGCCCCAGGGAGGATCAGTTCAGATCCCTGATGTTACCAGTCCACTCCCTGCTGTGGGCCCCCCTTCTCTTCCAAGGGCAGGCAGCAGACACACTGCTTAGCCCTCTGTGGCACTGCTGAGGGAGTATGTGTGGATGACAGTGCAGCCTGTCACCATTCTGGGTGCCTGGTTCAAAGAGCATCTGGTAAGGAAAGTGGATCCCTTGCAAAATGAAAAACAAAACAAAGCAAAAGCAAAAAACAAAGAACAACCCCCCCCCCAAAAAAAACCCCAAAGCAAATGATTAGGAGCATTACGGTCTATGGGACTGCTGTAAAGTTTGGCAAGAAGGTCTCTACAAAGTGCATATGTTGGAGGCAGAATAATAGCAGGCATGTTTTACTGAGCACTTCCTAAGTGTCCAGCCTTCTTCTAAGTGCTGCACAGCTGATTTCCTTTAATCCTTCCAACAACCCTATTAGGTGGGTGCTACTAACAGTTTAATTTTACATGCAAAGAAGCTAAACGAAATGACTTATTCAAGATTGCACAGTTCGTAAATAATGGAACCAGGAATTTCACCATGCTGTCTGACTCTGGAGACTGTGCTCCCCCTACCCCCACAC
Source organism: Camelus bactrianus (assembly GCF_048773025.1). NCBI lineage: Eukaryota > Metazoa > Chordata > Mammalia > Artiodactyla > Camelidae > Camelus > Camelus bactrianus. The sequence goes on from NC_133549.1 coordinate 34,572,923, forward strand.
GATCTCCCCCAGCCCCAAACACCACTCCCGCCCCCATGCTGATCTCTTGTAGGCAGCTGACACTTGCAGATTTGGACACATTCCTTGCACAAGCAGGGTGTAGTGGAAAGGCATGGAGAGCTGGGGGGGACAATTTTGGTGATTTTATTATGAAGGAAATTGTATTTGCCATGAGCATGGATCAAAGAAGAGCATCTACAGACACAGATGCAGATGTTCCAGCTGTCCTTTGTCTGGTACCAGTGCACAAACAAATCCATGTGCATAAAGTGAAAAGGAGGTCATTGCTCTCCACCCCTCTAGCCCGGTGCGCAAGTGCAGAATTAGAGGACTTCTGTGTAAGGGACAGACCAGATGCTAATTGGCAGAAACACTTTTCACTGCCTAATGAAGCAAGATTCATTAATTAAAACATAATGTTCAGTGTGACTTTAAAATTAAATACCTAAGACATAATGTCTCATGAGGCAGACATGAAGTGGAGTTATTTATATTCTTGCACTTTAGTATGTTAACTTATTGTATTAGTCAAACCCAAATCCACTCTAGGAGATTTAAGGTAGTTCTATTTGGCCTTTTTTCAGTGAACTTCATGCTAAGTTTTGATACTTTGACTTGTGAGGTCATCAATCCCTTTCTCTTTCTTTGCTCCGTATCAGTGAGTGTTTCTCAGCTTTGTTGCTGAGTATCTATTTCATTGGCAGACTGGGAAGAGAAAATAGAGCTTGTCTCTGCTGTCAAAGAACGTGCAATGCACTGGAGTTAGAGTTTACGAGGTAGAGACATACGGTCACATTAAATGTGTGATAGAAACTGGACCAGCTGGATTCTCATTTGCAAGAATCAGAAACTGAGTCTGCCCACATTTAGGGGAAAAAAGTGGAAGAGGGGAGGGATTTATGGAAAGTTGCAGCATTGGTGTTGAGGCATCAGGAACAGTTGGTGTCAAAAGGCTGTAGTCACTGCTGAATGTGCCCTTCAAACATTCCCTCTGACTTAGTGCTACTTGGCCCAGAGTCAAGGTCCCAGGCAGGAACATATGACTGATCTAGCCTGGTCACTGGGTTGTCTCTGTGGGTAGTGAAGAAATGATGTGGTCTCTTGATGCCTCCTAGTAGAGAAGGCACTGTGAAGTGGCCAGGGCCAGGACTTAACTTCTGCCAAGACCTTGAACGTTGGGGAATTCTCCCAAACAGGCCATAGTGGGGCTAACAGAAATAGTGGTGGGTGTTGATGGCTTGAAAGCCCAAAACAAAACTGTCCCCTGTGGACACAATGGCAGAACCAACCAACTACAGGGAGATACTGGTATATATCTTGCTTTATGCGATACATAAGGTTTTTAAAAAGTTATGTTTATAAGGAATCCTGTGTCAGATGGACCAGGACATCACCTATTAAGAGACACTCTTGGTGCATCCTTTTGCAAAGTTGTGATGCAAAACATAGCCTCAGATTGATTTAGTTTTAGGTGTAATTGTCCTATAATGGGTTGTTCCAAAGGAGAGTCAGCTGCATACGTAACTGCGCACCCTCAGGGAAGGGAGATCTTGAGTTTCCCCTTGATGGTCTCTCTCCTGGAATCGACTGTGATGAAAGATTCCACCGCAGACTCCATAATCTCACCAGACAATTATTTCTTAAGAGCTGGAAGCACTGGGATTTTTCTTACTTTTCTTATTTCACGTTTATCCTTTTGCCTCCATGGTTCCTTCAGGGCAGGGGATGAGTCTGAATAATTTTTCTTTTAAGGCTTCTCCACAGGGTGAACGTTGGAGGGATACAGGTGCAGACGGACTCAAACTCCTCTGCAACTGGGATGTTCACAGCCGCACAGGTGATATTCCTACTTTCTGTCCCAGGAGTCAGTGCAACATACATTTTGTTTTAACTGAGTACCTGCCACAAGGCACTGCGGTCTCTTCAAGGTCCTGCTTAGGCTCTGAGGGCCTCTTGAGGACACAGCCCATGGCCCAATCCTCCCCTTCCCTGAATCCCTGAGTTGAGGACCTTGGACTTGAACGGAGGCTCTCTTGCTCTGTTTTCTGGTCCTGTCCTGTAATTGGGTTACAGACTTCTATGCTGCATGAAAAACAAAACCTCATCTAGTCTTTTCTAAAGGGAAGTTCCTGTGTCTTCTTGTCTCCTGTCTGCGGTCTTTAGCCTTGGCCGCCTCCCTCAGCATGTCCAGCCCAGGAGCTATTTCATGACACTGTGTGCAGGGCCTGTGTGCAGGCTCCGAGGTGGGTGCTTAGAGGACCACCCAAATCTCTTCTGCTGCTGCGAGTAAACAAAAAACTTCGGGGATGGTGGTGGTGGTGAAGAACGCATGCATGTGTGCGCATGTGCGGAAACATGCGCGCGCACGAAAATGACATGACTTAGGCGCGTTCTCACAGCAGCACAGCACGGGAACTGGGATGGATTAAGGCAGTGCCTCGGAGACCTGGCAAGCCCTGAGAGGCTGCAGAGCAGGAAGGACTCGCTTTGTGCAGAGCAGGGCGTCTGCACGGAGACTTGAAGGCAGGGAGGAACAGGGATCGGCTGGCGGTAGGTGGGGGCCTGGGCAGGGGGCAGTCCAATCTGCTTCCTCATCGGCCTGAGTGACAGTTCCTCTCCCAGGAGTGAGACTCTCTGAGTCTCCATTTCCTCATTTGCCTACATCACGGTCTAGTGACCGAGATCACAGGCTTGGTATCAGAGTGACTTGGGTTTAAATCCTGGATCTCCTAATTGTTGACTGAATGACCTTGGGAAAGTCATCTGAGCATCAGTTTTCTCATCCTGCCAGGATTGTAGGCGGCAGGATGACTTAGTGAAGCTAAGTGCCTGGAAGATCATAAATGCTCAGTACAGCCTTGGATGCAATGACAGAGCCTCGAGCCCTCTGCCTTCTCTGAGGAATGTCGCAAGCTAGGTTTCATAAGGGCTGGGCACAGCGCTCAATTAAATCACAAATTACATCTCAGAGCAAGATAGGTCTAAGGTTAATTAAAAACCCTCGATACCACTCTGTTTGTCTTTTTTCCTTCTAGAAAGTGTTAAAGGATATATTTTTTTAAAAGATAAAACCATGACTTCCATACATATAATAAGCATGTGTCACTTAACTCATGAATGAGGGAATTTCTGCTTTTGCCCTGTAGTCTCTACTGTTGTCCCTTTGATCATTCTGATTTCCTCCCATGGGTTTTAATTCTTACTGTACGGGTTGAAAAAAATTTTATGTGTGCATTGGGGAGTAGTGGTGGGGAGGATAATAACCTTGGTTTTAAGAAGGTGCTTTCCGTTATATAGTTATAGTGTGTTTTGTTGTCAATTTTCTAATTAATGTCAAGCCCTCATTAGTCCTAGGAGGGAGGCGTTCCTGAGGGTGAATGCTATGGAGGAAAGAGACAAAACTGAAAGGAAGTAAAGGGATGAGATCTTGCCATGGAAATCCAGCTGAGCCATGCAGGGAGTCTATGAATGTAAAGAGAGGCTACTATTTGTCAGTATTTACTGAGCACTTACTGCCTGCAGAGGTGGAATATGCCAGGATGCGTGAGTGGTACAGACATATTTATGACCACAGTCCCAGTTCTCACAGGGCTTATAGCCTGGTTAGGGGAAAAAGCCACCTTGAGCCAGCCTGTTGAGCACCTTGCTTTAGTGGTCAGAGAAGACATATCAGGAAGGTGAAGCAGCTTGGAAATGTATCTTAGAGAAGTTTTAGCAGAAAGGCCAGGGTCTTCAGTGTCTCAGAAGACTCCTCAGAGTGAAGACTCATTCATTCATTTATTCATTCACCCAACAGATACTTACTGAGTGCCATTCTGTACCAGGCTTCAGTCTAGACATTGGGGTTATAAGCAGTAAATAACCTCCCCACGCAAATTCCTGCTATCAAGGAGCTGATTTTTTTTCAACAGGAGGAATCGTAGGTAAAAAGTTCGACAGGAGAGGCAGTAAAAATCCCACTAGACTGTGAATTTCACAGCGTAAGAGGCCGTATTTGTTCTCACAGTTTGATCTCCAGCATGTAGCACAACACCTCACCTCACAAATGGCAGCGACGTGTCACAGGCAGTTTTATATTCATTCAACAAATATTTATTGAGTGCCCACTAACTGGGTCTAGTGACTGTTGTATAAAATGAGAAACGGGGAAAATGCCCCCCCCCCCCAAATAATGGCTGCAGAATCACTGGAGAAAGAAAGGTTGCAGAGGCAACATGATTTAAAGAGGCAAATGAACAAAGTACAGAAGTCAGTAAAACAGTTTCTGCCTCCAACAAAGAAATGCTCTCGGCATGTCACGCTTCAGCTCATGGCTACTACCAGGTTTGTGGTTTCCCAGGATTACAAACTCCCTGATGTGGCCCACACTTCCCATGAAACATCAAAACAGTAGTGGGGAGTTGTTCAGAACTCTGGGAAATGCAACTGAGAATTTTTATTTCATTTAGCAAATACGTACTTAGGCAGGGTCTCCGATGAGGGAGGGCTAATGTGTTAGGAGCAGCAGGAGTCTCACCTGCTCTGATACGATTCAGTCACAAGGCAGAATGTTCTTTGATGGCTGTAGGAAGAGCTGTAGTCTAGATTTATTTGTCAGCTGAGACATATCTAGAGAATACCATCTTTCAGAATGAAAAGCAAATTCTGGAGATGAAGAACTGTTTTTTAAGGGAAGTTTGTTTGCACTGACATGATCACTTGAGAGCATCAATTTGAGTCTTTGTAGCCAGAATTTACTGAACTGTAGAATGAATATACCATACATCATCTGCCTTAGGCATTGCATTGTAAATATTTCATGGCTTTAAATATATGCCATGATTAGGTATGTGTTTTAGTAGTCAAGTGAATAAGGGTTTAAAGCAATGAAATGAAAATATTTTCTTTCAGCTCAGCATATTTTCATCTGGGGGCTTTAAAATGTCACAGAGAAGATTCTATCTTCAAAGCAAAGGTTTTCCTGGTGATAGTGGAACTGAGTGATGGGGAAGAGATCCCAAGTTTTTGTCTTCAGTGCTCCCATTTTTCTAGAAGAAAATTCCTTAAAAATGCTCACAGACAACCTCAGCTATTCCACAAATTCGTTCTGGTATTAGATAATATTACTCCCCAAACCAGTTTTAAAATACATATAGCCAATAAAGATAGAAAAAGGGTTTTAATGCTGAAGTGACCTTGAAATCAAATGAATGAATAAACAAATAACATTTAACAAATATTGAGCACTTACTATGTATTGAGCTGTTTAATATCCAATTTGAGATGACAATTAGCAACTCCTGGCACCTTACAGATCTAGTTAAGTTTGGTTTGAATCCCCAAATCCATGTCCTGTGGAAGTCTATATTCCTCTAGTCTTAAAAGAATGTACTATTTAAGAGGGGAAATAAGGCAGGTTTGGGAATAATTATAATACAGGAGAGAAGTCAAGTCTACAGAGGAGAAAGAGAAAGGAACACTTCCAGCTGGAAGAATCAGAGAACGCGTGGAATTATGGAGATGGGTTTAGATGAACAAAAAGGATGCAGTTGTGGACTGTGTGAGCAAGGAAATGGTGGCAGGAAAGCATGGGCAGGGACAGGGAAGATTTGTTCTTTGGTCTGACTGGACCCACTGGTACATGAGGGGAGAAGCGAGGATTAGACTGGGAAGGCAAGAGAAGATGAGATTTTGGGGGCATTTGGAAGTCAAGGATTTTTTCCTTTAACCTGTAGTCCATGAAGAAATTATCCAGATGTCCTGTTCTTATCCCCTGACACTAAGGACACTTGTGTGTGGTCTGAGTACCTATTTTCAGTTGTTTTGTGCAAATACCCAGGAGTGGGCAATCTGTTCTTAATCCTGATCTGATGGACAACCTCATTCCATTTTTATAGTTTTGTCCCAGAGCCAAATCCTTCCTGAAGAGCTCAAAAACACCATTTCCCCATTTAAAAAAATTTTTATTTATTTGTTTATTTTTTAAATTGAAATATAGTCAGTTACAATGTGTCAATTTCTGGTGTACAGCATAATGTTTCAGTCGTACATATACATAAAATATTTGTTTTCATATTCTTTTTCATTGTAGGTTACTACAAGATATTGAATATAGTTCACTGTGCTATACAGAAGAAATTTTTAAAAAAATCTATTTTATATATAATAGTTAATATTTGCAAATCGCGAATTCCCCATTTATCCCTTCCCACCACCTTCTCCCGGTACTCATAAGCTTGTTTACTATGTCTGTGAGTCTGTTTCCCTAGTTTTGTTTGAATGCTCCCTTTAAAGAAGTCTTATCTTCTCTTTGTTGAAAGGCAGTGTGGGATAGGATAAATGACACATGATTAAAAGCCAGAAGACTTGCAGCCTAGGACCAGATCTCTTCACTAGTGAGCTAACTGTAAGTCCCCTCAGCTTAGTTAAACCTCAGTTCACTCAGCTCTACTCTGTATTTCTAACAGGGCTGTGATTAGCATCAAGGCAAATGATGTTTTAGAAAGTGTTTTCCAAATATGGACAGTTGCTCCATATAGGATGTACTAGGTCCTTAATATTTCCAGCCAGAAAGGACTTTTAGAGATTAGCTGCTGCACAATGCTGTCATTTCACAGATCTAACTGAGGCCCAGAGGGGTGGGCTATTTAGGGGCTGAATGCAGGGTAAAGTCCAGACCTCAGCACAGCCAGACCTCCTTCTGAGGCTCAATCAAATCCTTTGTCCTTTCTCCTCTCACTGGGAAAAAGCAACAGCACAAACTGTACCTCTGAGTCATTCATTGAGTCAGTTCAGCTCAGATTTCTCTCTAAAATCTGGCTGCTTTGTGACCTTTCCTGAATTCCATTCTCCAGGCGCGGGAGGGAAGTCAGTCCTGCCCCAGCCCCCGGCCTAGTATCCTTGGGAATTCACTTATTTGTATTCCTGTCATTGCCACGTTTAATGCATCAAAGCCTGCGTTTAAAGCAATAACCAGCCTGAAGTTTATGAAATAAAAGATTGATATCAGCTTCATGAAACTCAGGCAAACGCAATATCTTTTCTATATCTTGCTATGCCTTTAACTCCAGAATGTTCATACTTGGTGGCCACTGAAAAATGAAATAACAATAATAATAATGACACTAATAAAAAAAAGGCAATGTCTTCCAAGAACCACACTTCTGACTAATGTTGTCTTTAATTTCTTTATTGATTTAATGACTAGGGAGGATTAGACTTACTACTTTCTTCAGTCTCCCAGTACATTTTCACTTTTAAAAGAAAGATCATAGCATGTGAAAGATCATAGCTTAAAGGTGAACGATTGCTTTGTCACCTGGCTTATTGATGCACTGGGGGCTTGGGCAGCTGAAATGCATGACCGTGGCCACCTTGTTTCCTCATGAGGAGAGAAGAAACCAGGAGATGGGAGAAAGATTTGCTTCCCTTAGGAAATAAGCCATTCTGGAAAGTAAGTTAGCTTTATACCTGTTCTTCCAGAAGGTCATTCCATTTCACAGGGTGTACTATTTATTTGCGTGCAGAAGGCACAAGTTCCTGTAGTAAGTATAGGTTTTGACACCCATGACCCAACATAATTTGGCTTCATCAAACTTCCCAGTCTTATCTCATGTTACCTTTCCAAATCTGATGTGTTGTGTGTTGGTTAAACTGGACCGTTGCCTTTTCCCACGTGATTATTTTTAATTTTACTTTTATCCAGACAACCTCTGTCTTTTAATTGGAGTGTTTAATCTATTTACTTTCAACTGGGGTTGAGTCTACCATCTTGCTTTTTTTTCCCCCTATTTGGGCCATCCATTCTGTATTCCTTTTAACCTTCTTTCCTGCATTAAGATTAACTGAAAATGATTTAGTGTGTTATTTCATCTCCTGTAATGGCTGTTTTAAAGCACCTTCTGCTACTCCTATCAGCCCTTTCATTTCTGTATCTGTTTCTGTTGACTGATTGCTCTCTTCGTATGGGTCACGATTTCATGCTTTTTCATATAATAGAAAGTTTTGTTTTTATGCTGGATGCCATAGTGTGATTATCTGTATTTCACTGTCTTCCTTGAGACAAGTGTTAAGTTTTGTTCTGGCAGGCAGTTAATTTACCTGTGGATTGATCCGGATGATCTTTTCAAGGCTTATTTTATGCACCTAGTGCATATTAATGGGGACAAAGCACCTAGGATTTTGTAGATCTCAGTAAGAAGTTTGAATTTTATTATAAGTAAACATGAAGCTGTTAGAAAATTTTTAGCAGAAGAATGATATAGTCTGGTGTATCTTTTTAAAGATAATGACTTCCCTGACTATGGCTCCTCAGACCACAGTCCTTTCACCACCATCTTTGCCTCAACACACATGCAGAAGCACCCTTTAACCTCCTTGCTTCTCACATCTTCGATTCTGGTGGAAAAATTACCAGTGTGATATTTATACTGCATGTTTTAAAGTCCAATAACCTTAACGGCAATTCTTCCCTTTGGCAGTTCCTGTCTTTTCTTTCTTGTTTTCCATTTTAGTAGGTCACAAATAGAGAGCTGAGGCAGGGAGAAAGAACAAGAATAACCTTTTTTTTGAAGAGACCACTGGCCTGTCTATTAATCAATCAATCAATCAATCGACCTATATCGCACATTTGCTTTCATTCAGTCTGACAATGTTGAACTATACCTGAGCCCTATGCTCCCCAAGAATAGTGACCATTAAGAAATACCCACGACCCGACCTTTGTGTCCTGATAGACAGCTTACCACAAAGAACTACCCTTCCCCATGTGACTTAGATAAGACTTAAAGTGTATACTTTCTCACAACTCTCACAAGACTTGGAGGCGGCCCCTGTATTTACCTGTGACAAAGCCAAGCACAGACCTCTCCCCCTTTGTCTGAGCCATCTGACAAAGGCTGGACACAGCCCCTCCAACTTCCTGGTCTTTGTTACATGATTGATTAGCTGAAGTTAGAACCATTGTTCCCCTACTAGCTAACCACAGAGAAAAACATTTCCTGGTCTGACAACTGATTGAGACTTGTCTTGCTGGCAAAACAACCCTGAAAATAAATCACCTTATCTGTGACTTAGTAATTCCCTTTCCCTTCCCATTAAAGTTCAAAGTTTTGCCAAACAAAACTCTTTGGGACGCATCGTGATCTTGGGATCTTTTTACTGTGACAGCCTCAATACAATCAATCTTCTTACTCATTTGTTTTTTGCCTCTCCCACCGCCAGGTTTATTGGGATATAATTAACTGGTTTCTGTCTTTGACAAGCTGCCCAGGTTTTATTGAACCTCTAACATACCTGTGGGTGACACAGGTAACTATGACACTCTCTTCTCCTAGAGCTCACCATGGAATGGAGAAAAGACACATGAACCCAAGAAATCCTTCGAGCTGGAAGGCTGTAAAAAGTGTTCAGACAGGTGCAGAGTGCCAAGACAACTGTGGGCATGGAGAGAGGAACTCTACCTGGGGAACAGGAAATTTAACATGGCTCTGGAAGAGCTGTCAGCCCTCCCAGCGTGTGGTCTCCTTCTAGGGACACTGAGGTCTGAGCTGGGAGAGTTCTAGTTACACCTTGCATCAGCGCTCTCCAAGCCATCTAGAACAAACCCACAATTCAAGTAAATCCAGTGTCCTTGATATGCAAATATGACAGCTTCAAAGAAAGTCTTCTGGCCCCCATTCCAACGGGATAGCTTCTTCTCATAGAGAAAATCAGTGGCAGACACTGCTTTTCAAGTCTGAAAGTTATCAGAGTAGCCAGAGTGAGACCAACCGACAGGGCAGGGTAGGGGTGGGCAGCGGCATGTAATACCCAGCCAGCCTCAGAGAAGTGAAAAAGGGACTGGGTTGCCGAACGGATGGCTGCGTGGAGGTTATTCCACCCAGTCTGGTCCTGCCAGGAGCGGACTGAATGGATTATCAACTATAGTTCATCATGGCTTCAGCTTTGCTTCAGTAACGCAGGCTCAGATGGCAGCAAGGGGGTTGGTTTCCCTCCCTTTTAAAACTGAGGATGGGGGGCGGCTGGGAAGGGGAGATAAATTGCCAAACAAAACCAGATTGCAAAGGGCAGGAAATCACAGCTTCCGGGGAATCATAAAGGGCACCGTCTTTATCATAAATCACAAATGTGCATAAACTTAAATGCACATTACAGTAGATGAAGTCCAGCCTAAATCGGAGCATCTTGTTTCAATAGCATTTGATTATTCTTGTGATGTTATTACCATGATCATAACTATTGCAATTTGCCAGGATATAGAGATGGCTTGTCCAAAGAGAGGCAGCTTAAAATCAAGAATAACAGAGATGATTTGCTGTGAGCCTCCATGGGGAGGGTGAGTGGGCAGGCAGCATTTCATGTGTGTTAGGGAGATCCTGACCACTTATGACAGGGGAGGAAGACACTGAGGAAAGAGAACCATTCTTAAGGGGGAGGATAAAGCTCAGTGGTAGAGTGTGTGCCTAGCATGCACAAGGTCCTGGGTTCAATCCCTGGTATCTCCATTAAAAATAAACAAATAGAAATGTGTTTATATTTGTTTATTAACCCACCCCTCACCCCCCAAAAAAAGAGAACCATCCTTAAAGTCAAGCCTTGCCTTGTAACGGTGGCAGGACATTAGACCCCTTGGGCCAAGTCACTTGGCTCCTGCCCTCATCATGAAGTTCTGTGAACACACTATCCTACAAACCAATCTTTGCACACCCTGTTCCCTCTGTTGAGAATGCCCTCTTTTCCTCCTCTCCTTTCTTCAAAGGTTTGTCCACTTGGTGAACTTTCTTCCTTCAAACAGAGCATCACTTTGTTAGACCTTCCCCTTTTCTCTGTTGGTGGAGCAGAGGACTGAGGACAACCATCACCATTTATTTGCACCACACAGGTAAGACAGTCTGGAGGAAGTAGGGCTCTTAGCACAGAGTTATACTTATTTGTCTACCTGCTGCCTGCCTCTCAGTCCATAAAGTGTCTTAAAAACAGGAGGTGTGTGTGGTTCTACATTATATCCACTACATGGTGATGGCACAGGACATGGTAAGGTACTGGTTGAATAAGTTTCTTCCTCAGTATCATAAAAATTCTTACAGAATTGTGGCAAGGATCAAGCAACATTGTAAGTATCAAAGCACTTGGTAACAAACTATATACACATCAAATGTTTTCATAATCTCCCAACTGGATGAGAAGAATCTGGGTGAAGAATCATGCCGCTGCTCCTAAACCCAGCCGGTGTCTGTCAACCCCAGTCTTTTAGAAGCCAGTTCTCCTACCTCAGTGGCTTGGCAGAAAAAGAAAATCCCACCTTGTGAGTCAGAGAGGAAAAAGTGCTGCCATTTAAAAAAAGCAGAGCCTGGAGAGATGTAGGGAATGGGAAGTTAGAGTGATGCTCTGAAACAAAACCTACTTGTCAAAAATTGCATTTGCCAGCTTTGGTTCTGCCTCACACTCAGACTTTACATGGCAGGCTGGCCTCTGAAATCCAGGATCTTCTCCTTCTTAGAGGGTCCAGAGGACAAGCAGGGTTGTTCTGTGGTGGTCGCTCCTTCAGCAGGATGGAGGGAAACATGAGGCATCAGGAAGACCAGAGAAAGGGGTCTTATCATGGAGGGAGCGGGGGAGAGGAAGTGCTTGGCTGGGACACCCCGGGCTACCCTCTGCTACTCCTTGTCTGGATGGCTCAGCTTAATCTCCAACCTACCCTCACATGAACACAGGTGGGAGGCAGAGGAGAGGATACACCACCCAGAAACAAGATGAAAAAAGTCCTCAGGACACACAAAGGCATCGGTCTTAGCACCAGGACTTGTTCTCCCAAAATTTGTCACTGACCTCGTCAGCAGTAGGCAAATATTTACCCAAATGATTCATTTTTCGAACTTTAGTTCCATTGATTGTTGTGGATATATTTTATGAGAATGAGGGCAGGACCTGAAACGGATGGTTATTTTCTTTTGCCAGGGAAACCTAGTAGAGTAACCCCAAGGTGTGGGCTGTACTGATCGTCTTGTCATTGAAGTTCCTGGAGGAGGAGCTTGGGGAGGACTGGAGGGAGGGTGTACACCGTGTGTCAAGGGAACATGCATCAGTTCTCACCACCTTCCTGCCAGACTAGACTGTAAGCTCCCCGAGGGCAGAGACAATGGCTGGCTTACTTAGTTTTCTATTCGGTGTGCACAGGATAAAAGTGAAGGCATGAGTGAAGGGATGAATGGATGAGGTCTCTTAAACACCACCCATGTGGGAATGCAGTTTGGTGCAGCCATTATGGAAAACAATATGGAGATTCCTCAAAAAACTAAAAAGAGACATACCATATAATCCAGTAATCCCACTCCTGGGCATATATCTGGAGGGAACTCCAATTCGAAAAGACACATGCACCCCAATGTTCATAGCACAATATATACAACAGCTAAGACATGGAAACAACCTAAATGTCTAATGACAGATGACTGGATAAAGAAGTTGTGGTATATTTATACAATGGAATACTACTCAGCCATAAAAAATAAAATAATGCCATTTGCAGCAACATGGATAGACCGAGAGATCATCATTCTAAGTGAAGTAAGCCAGAAAGAGAAAGAAAAATGCCGTATGATATCACTCATATGTGGAATCTGAAAAAAAAAGAAAAAAGAAAAAAGAGGACACTAATGAACTCATCTACAAAAAGAAACAGACTCACAGATATAGTAAACAACATTATGGTTACCTGGGGAAAGTGGATGGGAAAGAGTAAATTTGGGAGTTTGAGATTTGCAAAAGATAACCTCTATATATAAAAATAGATAAAAAACAAATGTCTTATGTATAGCACAGGGAACTGTATTTAATATCTTGTAAAAACCTTTTTAAAAGTCTATGAAAATGAATATATGTATGTATATGCATGACTAGGACATTTGGCTGTACGCCAGAAATTGACACATTGTAATTGACTGTACTTCAATTAAAAAAAAAAAGAGGACAAAAAAATTAAAAATGGAAAAAAGTTGTACATTCTATTGGAAAACAGTTTGATAGATTCTTATAAAGCTAAACATAAAGTTACCATATGAAATAAAGAAAAACACCACCCATGAAGAGAGGAGTGTACTTGGCTCTGTTTTGGGGGAGAGTGTTCTAGGAAGGTGGAGATGGGTGGGGAGGGGTGAGACCTGGCTTCTAGAGGAGGACCAGGCATGCTGAACCCAGGGCCTGATTTCTCCCTGCAAAGAGCAGCCAGTGGACCTGTTTTTCCTCCAAAGGCCAGGCTGGAGCAAGTTAGGTCAGGCAGGTTCCTCCCTCCAAGTCTCTGTCAGATGAGGGGTCCTGGAGAAGGAGAAAGGGGAACCCGGCTTGGGCTCTACCCATAGACACAGTGTGGCCTGGACAAGCCCCTTTCATTTCTTGGGTCCCACTTTCATCACCACAGACTGACCAGGAGGTGGTTCACTCTGTTTCTTTTCCATTCCACTGGAGCGCGTCTGGTAGCAGGGGAGAGAGAAGGCTGGTGGGTTTGGAGAACAGCCAAAAGCGGCTCCTGAAATCAATCAAGTTTTTGATGATGCCACTTAACAAATTCAGGCAAATTGTTCATTTGACTTGCATCTGTGTTTGTTTTAATATATAACATGCATGCAGAAAAACCGAGTGCATAGAATTATCTTGGAAGCTGAGTCATATTTGCCTTTGATTCCTAGTCCCCACGGCATCACCACCTCATTCCTTGAGCATTGGGAATCCCAGAACTCCAGGTCCTTTCTAGCTCCCAAATTTCAGAATTTTTAAAGTTGAAGCAGGTGGCTCCTTTCACCCACCTCCCCCAACAAACCTCCATTTCCTTTCCGTGTTCCACAATATTCTGATGTGAATGTCATTCTTTGACAAGAAAGTTAAGGGTACAGCAAACGTCTATGGAATTCTTCAGTAAAACCTTGAATTCAGTAAAGTGTCCTTTGTTGTTTGGTTTATTTCTTTTTGGCCATCCTGCTTGTCAACATCCCTCATACATTTAGGTGGAAAACATCCATGAAAAATTCCTTTCCAGATATGTCTCTTCTTTAAAAGCATACTATAACCCTCTTAGTGGATGCCAGCTAAGCTACTTGCTTCTTGATAACAATCTGGTGAAAAAAACTACAGGGAGAATACTCATTAACTATTTCCTTTTGTTGGTGGGGGGGGGCGTCTTAGTAATTAGTTTTATAATTGCTAGACCTCTCTTGGCCCCAGTAAACAACTGGTCACCATTTTAGAAGCATACCTGAGTTATAGAGATTACTAGATATTGACAAGTGCTAGAATTATGTGGCAGCAGTAATATATAATGTCTCTGGTGTCCCTGTCCATAATTTTCTAGCTCTCCCTGCACAGCCCTAACAAACTCAGTGAAGGTCTGCTCACTGCTAGGGGCCAAAGAGCAAGTCTCCCTTGATTACAGCCGTTGGGAGAACACATTGGTTATGCTGACAAAGAAATTATTCTGTCCTTAAATCAGAATGCTGTCTTCATCCCCTCTCCGGATGAGAAGGCAGGGGCTGCCATCCTTCCAACTTTCATAGCCATAGACCGTTTAAAGGACCATTTCAAGCACATCTCTCAAGTATTGCTTGTGACAGTTGGATGTCACGAACAGGAAACTGTCAGCTCGGAACATGGCCTTATCAGCACATTCGGCATACTGTGTTTTGGGAGGACCAATGCCACATGAGAAATGGGGAGTAACCTGAAGGGGAAAGAGTATTGTTGCCCTTACAGCTGACTCTTCATTTTTTTTTTAAACCAAATTTACTGAGATTTAATTTATCCACCATGAAATGCACTCATTGTAAGTGTACAATTTAACACTTTGGTAAATATATGCAGCTGCGTAACCATCACCATGATTAACATATAGAACATTTTTATCACCTTCCCCAATGCTTTCACGCCCTTTTACACTCAGTGCCCCTCACCCCTAGCTCCAGGAAACCACTGCTTTTTGTTACTGTAGATTAGGTGTTAAATGGGTGGAACAATATAGCATGTATGCTTTTGTTTCTGGCTTCTTTTGCTCAGTGTATCACATCTGAGATTCTTTCATGTTGCTATGCATTTTAGTAGTCTTTCCTTTTTGTTTATGAGTAGTATTCCATTGCATAAATATATCACAATTTGCTTAACAATGTACCTGTTGATGGAGAGTTGGATTGTTTTCAGTTTTTGCCTATTATGAATAAAGTTTCTATGAACCAAAGTCTTTTTGGTAGACATACATTTTCACTTCTCCTAGATGAGTATCTAGGAGTGGAACTACTGGATCATATGGTAAGTGTAGATTTAAATTTTTAACAAATTGCCAAATGGTCTTTAAAGTGATTGTACTAATTTATATTTTCATTAGCAACGCATGAGAGTTCCAATTGCTCCAAGTCCTCACTAACATATGGTATCATCAGTCTTTTAATTTTAGTGTATGTGGAGTGGTAATCTTATTGTGGTTTTATTTGCATTTTCTTGGTGACTAAAAATGTTGAGCATCTTTTCATATGCTTATTGGCCATTCACGTATCTTCTTTTGTGAAGTGTCTGCTCAAATATTTGGCCAGTTTATATTATTTGTCTTCTTATTTTGTAAGTTTAAAAATGTTTAGATTTTGTCAGATATATGTAGTGTAAATCTTTTCTCCCAGTCTGTTGCTTGTATTTTTCATTTTAATGAGCAGATGTTTTAAATTCTAAGTTCAATTTTTCTTTTTCTTTCTTCCTTCCTTCCTCTCTTCCTCCTCCTTCTCTTTCTTTCTTTCATAGTTCATGCTTTTGTATCCTAACTGAGAAATTATTGCCCATTCCAGGGTCACAAAGATCTTTTCTATCTTTTTTTTCCCTAGAAGTTTTAGGTTTTAACTTTTCCATAGAAGTCAATGATTCACTTCAAGTTAACTTTTACATATGGTGTGGGGTAAAGTCAAGGTACATTTCCCCTATATTTATGTCTAGTTGTTTCAGTGAAAATGTTAAAAAGGCTGTTATTTTCCCAATTGAAGAACCTTAGCAAATTGCCAAAAATCAATTTGACTATAAATGTATGGGTCTATTTCTGCAGTTTCTGTTCTGTTCCATTAACTTGTATGCTTGTGTTTATGCCAACACCACACACTTTAATCATCAAGTGTTTATTAATAACTAGAAATCAAGTAGTGTAGATCTTCTTTATTTATTCTTCTTTTTCAAAATTGTTTAGACTATTCCAGTTTCTTGCATTTTCATATACATTTTGGAATCAGCTTTTTTAAAAAAAGACTAGCAAACCTCTTTGGGTTTTAACTGGGATTACATTGTATCCATAGATTAGTATAGGTATATCTTTCATTTACTTAGACCTCCTTAGTTTCTCTCAGCAATGTTTTACGGTTTTCATTTCATAGGTCTTGCATATATTTTTTATAGATTTATCTCTACATATTTCATGGTTTTTGATGCTATTATAGGTCGTATTTTTTTAAATTTCATTTTCCAATTGTTACTTGTATATATACATAAAACTGAGTTATGTATGTTGACTGTGTATCCTATAAACTTGTTAGACTTATTTGTCAGTTCTGGTAGCTTTTTGTAGATTCCTTAGGATCTTCTCCATACACAATTATGTCCTCTGTGAATAAAAAGTTTTACTTCTTTTTCTATCTGTATGCTTTTTCTTTCTTGCTTGCTTGCTTATTTCATTAGGTAGGACCTCTAGTACAATACTGGTATCAGTGGTGAGAATGGACATCCTTGTCTTGTTCCCAGTCGTAGTGACAAAGCATTAACCTTTCGTCACTTAGTGTGATGTTAGTAGTAGGATTTTCATAGATGTTCTTTTATTAGGTTGAGGAAACTCTCCTCTGTTCCTAGGTTGTTAAGAGTTATTATTACGAATGGGTGTTGAATTTGGTAAAACAGTTATGCATCCAAGTAAATAATCATAGAACTTTTCTCCTCTGTTCTGCTAGTATGATGAATTGTATTGATTGATTTTTAAGTGTTAACCCAAACTTACATTCCTGTGAAACCTCCTAATTGATAATTTCTTGACTTTTTAAAAATTTTGCTGGATTCTTAATTTTTAAAAAATAATTTAAAAAAATCTATGTTCACTTTCTTAATTTTTAAAAAATAATTTAAAAAAATCTATGTTCACAAGGGATGTCAGTCTGTAGTTACCTTTTCTTATAATATCTTTGTCATACACTGATTTTTATATCTTTTTATAATGTAAGCATTCAAAGTTATAACTTTTCCTGCAGACACTTCATTTTATTATTTATTCATTTATTTAAATGGAAGTATAGTTTATTTACAATATTATATAAGTTTCAGGTGTACAACATAGTGATTCATAATTTTTAAAGATAATACTCCATTTATAGTTATCATAAAATATTGGCTACATTCTTCATGCCGTACAAGAATATAGTGCAGACACTTCCTTAATTGCAGCATACATATTTTGATTTCTGTGTTTTTGTTTTCATTCAATTCAACATTTTTTTCTTATTTCTTTTGTGATTTGTTCTTTGACACATAGGCTATTTAGAAGTATGGGGCTTAATTTTTAAATAGTTGGAGATTTTCAAAGCATCTTTTTGTTATTATTTTCTAACTTAATTGTGCTTTAGTCAGAGAACATACTCTCTTTGATTTCAGTCTTTTAAAACGTATTGATTCTTGTTTCATGGCTCAGCCTCTGGACTTTTGTGGTGCATGTTAGATATGAAATTGAAAACAATATTCATTCTGCAGTTTAGGGTGGAATGTTCTATAAATATCTATTATGTCAAGTTGACTATAGAATAAAATAAGAGATAGGATAAGTTATAGCTACTCTATTATGGCCAGGAGCAAAGTTTTCTTCATTTACATTTGACAGTACATCCTTTAATTAAACCAGATTGCAACAGGTCCCCAGAGCCATCGTGAATCAAATATAACACCAATAATCCATATTTGGAGATCATTCGTGACCCAGTGCTTTCAGCTGGTTCCTTGCTAAAAAGAATAGCTTCTTGGTATCAACATATTTTTTTTTCCACTGAAAGCAAGTTAAAACAAGAGGTCCAAATTACTCATCTCTGGCTTCAACACTATGTAGAACTGTGTACTTAAAAAATAACCAAAGAAAAGTTTACAACTACTAGATAATATTATATTTTATAGGTAGATAATTAAATTTTATTCATGGCTATAATTCAGAAATTATTTATTATATGATAAAGGAATGGAAAATTATGGTCGAGATAGGGAGTTTCCTACCTCCACCTCTATCTAGAATCCCATGAAAAATAACTCTGTTAAAATATATTTTAAGAACCTGTGACTTAAATTTGATCTGTGATCAAGTTCATTGATAAGTAAAATATATTCTGCATTAAATGGTAATGGTAGTAATGGTGGATGAGAAAAAGGAAGGAAGATGAGAAATAGGAGATAGGGGATGAAAAACTATTCAGTCTTTTTTTTTTTTAAACTTTTTTTTTTTGAGTTATAGTCATTTTGCAATGTTGTGTCAAAGCCCAGGATAGAGCACAATTTTTCAGTTACGCATGAACATACATATATTCATTGTCACATTTTTTTTTCGCTGTGAGCTACCGCAAGATCCTGTATATATTTCCCGGTGCTTTTTTTATTTAAAAATTTTTAAACTTATGCTTAATTGCCTTAAATGACACATTCTTGTTTAAAGCAAAAACAGTAACAATATTTTGTGTGTTTCTAGCATACATAAAATTAAAATACATGACAACGATAGCACAAAGGACAGGAAGGCATAATTGGAAATAAACTGTTAAAAGGTCCTTAACAAGTACAGTTCAACTATATTCCCACCTACCACTTTTACTATGAATCCTATGTATATTTTACCACAATTAAAAAATTGGAAAAAATAGGCTGTCTTGAAGAATGAGAAAGTTAGATGTGGATAAATATAAGTCCTACAAAATCTGTATCATCTTAGAGTGTTTGGAGGGGGCACAGAATTTTTATTGTTGTTTTGTTGGTTGCACTAATGTTCTTGTGCCTTTCCTCAGTTTTTCCAAAGAGCAGTATTTCTCAGTATTCAGTCTTTGTTTAAGGGGGAGCAGAAAGCTATGGTTGTGGTCAGCAGTAGGCAGATATCTCATACAGGTTCTAAAATAATGACTTATGTCAATTTAAGAAGATTAGAATTTTTATTAAAATATTATATATAAGTATATGTAGAAAAGCTCACGTAAGTGTCAGATCAATAAGTCATCATATACTGAAACACCTTTGTAACCACACCCAGATCTAGAAATAGAGCCTTCAGTACCCCAAGAGGAACCCTGTGTACTCCTCCAGGTATCACCTTTCAAAGAGAAAGCATGATCCTGACTTCCAGCAGCATAAATTAGTTTTGTCTGTTTTTATATTTTATATTAAGGGAAGCACATAATTTGTATTCTCTTGTGTTTGGCTTCCTTTACTTAATATTATGTTTCTGTGGAATTTACCTATAGTGTGTAATTTCAGAGAATTCATTCTCATTGTGTATAGTATTTATTATATGAATACAACAAATCAACTTATTCATTCTGCTACTGATAGCCATTTGGATAATTTGAATAAATTAAATGATTATGACTGATAGTATCTTCTTAATTCTGGGGTTAAAACATTCATGTCACACAGAATACTATACAAGTGTTGACTGTTCTTAGGAAAAAAGTTCGTAGGGCATATATAAAAATATTAGCCCTTAATGCTACCTTTAACTGATTTTGAATTCTTTCTGCTATTTGTACTTTCCAGTTTTCTCAAGTTAACATCTATTTAGCACTCAAAACAAAATAAAAGCAAAACCTCATAAAATTGAAGACTTAAGCTTTGCCAAATTAGTCTGGCTATAAGTCCTTGGCACTTACTAATATTTATGAATCACCAAGCCAAGCCTGTGGCACAGAGTAGAACAAATCTTTTCTGAGTGATGGAAGCCAGTAAACAGAAGAATTATCTGCTGGCCTATGTAACTGAAAGTTTACTGATCAATCTGAGTTGTTTGCTGAAGAAAAGTGGACCAAAAGTCAAATTCTCCAGTCTATTTATTACAAAAAGGAACATCACTATTAAGCTGTTAATAATGTACGTATGGAGAAAAAGCAGAGACACACCAAACAGACAGCAGAGCAAAGCTGAGAATGTACTCCAATGCCAGCAGCAGCTTTTGCTGCCTGGGTGCTATTAACATGGAGTTGCTTCTCTCCGAGAAATGGTAGCAAAGATTTATTTGGCTTAATTTCCTAAGCCACCCCCCGGCCCCTCCCCTTTTTTGTGAGAGACCAGAATATATTCCTTTCTCTTGTGTCTCTCTTCCTATATACCATTTCCCCAACTTCTGTTCACTCCTAGATTGTCTGTTAACCTCACCCCGAGGGCTTAGTTTGGAGAATATGTCTACACATTGGACAGAAATCATGACATAACACTACTTCTTACGAACTTTTTCTTCTTATGAACATACTGGTTCTTTAAATCTATTCCAATAATCTCTAGCTGTCTTCCAAAAGCACCAGCACAGATAGTATTATCAGGTCTTCTTTGGGAGAAAATTTTCTACAGCCTAATGTATTTGAGAAATTCTGGGTTAAAACAATCTGAACAGATTACTTTCTTGTAATGTTTCTAGAAACTTAAGTGAATTATGATGCTCCAAGTGGCTGAGGATTTATTATGAAGCATTTCCCAATGTATGTGCCAGGGAGACTCTCTGTGTGTGTGTGTGTGTGTGTGTGTGTGTGTGTGTGTGTGTGTGTTTGTGTGTATGTCTGTGCCTGTGAAACACATGTTAGTATGTGAGGATTCTAAGAACATCTTTGTTAAATGCTGATTTGAGTTCCAAAATCCCAAAGCCTAAAAGGGCTGGACAAAACATACAGATGGGTAGGGTCTGTGATACAGGGCAATGGTGGGTCCTTCTGAACTGGGCAGACACTGCTCAGATCCAGCGGATGACTGCAAAGTTGAAGTGCAACCCCAGGACAGTTAGATTGACTAATCTGACAAAAGAAGAGAGGAATCTAGATTTTTATGTAAAATACTCCCAATTTTAAGTGTTGGAAAATAATTTGAAGGTTTAAAAAAAAATACTGTGTGGATCACACAAAACATGCTTGCTAACTAGATTTACCCCATAGGCTGATAATTGCAAACTGAAGGCCGTGTATCCATCAATTACCACACCATGCTCTGTGCTGTCCCACATATTTCAGGGCACTGTGTGAGAACTGAAATTGTGCAACATATCATATAGCGTTTCATGCATGTAACAATAACAATACTAAATAATTCACTGAATAATATTCACCAGGTATGGTGTTAAGCGCTCAAACCTAAGATATTTAACTGAATCTTTGCCATATGACACCAAGTGTTAACCAGATTTTAAGGTGAGGAAATAGAGAAGTTAAAGGAATCAAGTATATCATTCAAGGTCAACAGTTAGTAAGTGGTAATAGGTGGAGGTGGCAAGGGCTCCCCATGGGGCCATGCTTGACTCCAGGTCTGTACACTTTATCACTAATCCTACACTCATCTCTCCTGTCCCCAAGTAGGCTGAAAAATTCATAATAAGTATTCAACAGATACTCTTGAATTTATGGTATTGAATGTAAACTCTTTGAGAATGAGAACCACACCTTCTACTTCTATTGGATACTTCTTCTTCTTCTTCTTCTTCCCCTCCTCCTCCTCCTCCTCCTCCTTCTTCTTCTTCTTCTCATCATCATCATCATCATCTAAATTATCTACCTACCTATTTATCTCTATATATCTATCATTATTTGTTTATAGTAAAGGAACCACAGAACCAAGTGCATAGTTGGTTATCAAAAATCACTGTCTAGTGATTCAGATTCTTAATGTATTAATGAAGTAGTGTGGAGTGGTTGAAAAGAATCACTTGACTTCAAGAAATTTGATCTTGATAGAGAGCTTGTCACCTACTTGTGGTCCCTTTTCCAAAACACTGTAGACTTTAATTCATAAAGTGTGCTAGACTAGAACTCAAGGTTCTTTTCCAGCCCTAAAAAATCTGTAACTCTGGTGATCTGTGTTGCTGTGGAGATCAACCTGGGAAACTAGACTTCTGGTCTGAATTTGCCAGCAGTGGTATATCCATTAGGACAACTCCTGTTGCAAGTAACAGAAAACAAAACAAAACAAAACACCCCTGCCCCACTGTAATCAACAGTAAGTTATTGCTACTCCAGCATATGCTTTCTTAATGCCCAGGGGAACACCTCTAGGTACCCCGGGGGTGTAAGAGGCCAGGAGGACAGGGTTCTGCAAAAAGAACAGGCAGATTGTGTCCAGTTTTCAGGGATCAGGTGAATTCCTTCAACCCAGAGACATAAAGTTCAAATTAATTTGCATAATTGTTTTCCCATGAATGAAAAATGCCTGAAAGTAGATAAGAAGCTACTTCATATTGGTCACTGATTAAAACACTTTTTATTGATACACATGTCTATTTGAGGGTGTAGTTTTTTGGTCTGACAAATACAGAGGATGCATTCAGCAGCTAAAACTCATCATCTCCATGTTTCTAGGCCGAGGCTCCCCCAAAATCCCTGAGAAGGGCAAGGTCGTAGAAAGAGAAGAATCTAGAGCTTTGGGGACAGATCTGGGATTGTGTTCCAGCCTACCCTTGCTAGCTCGTTGAGCTTCAGTCAAGATCGGGTGCGTTCAGGGTGGTATGGCCATAGACTCATGGAGCTTCAGATCCTTCATTTGTATACCGGATTTAGTGATGCCCAGGTTGAAGATCAAAACAGTGGATGCTTGTGAAAGAGTTTATAAAGAACAAGTGCTCTTTGTGTGAGGTACTATCTGATTATCAAATCATGGTAGATTTTTCATTGACGTCTTGGGTCAAGTAAAGGGATATGTTTATCTGATGATGCCAAGATAGAAAACTGTAACATCTTTATTTGGACCCCAGAGTGCTAGGTAGTAAGGACATTGATCTGCCTCAATACAGTAATGCCTATATTTCATATGTTTTGAGTTTGAAAAGGCTTCTGCAATGCTCTGCAAGGCTGCATAAAAAAATGAATGAACTTCAGAGAAATTGCCATAAACATGTAATGGGAAAATTGTACTGTTTGGGGAATAAAGCTTTACTTGTTGATGGACAAAAATTAAATGCAGACACTGTAGGAATCTATGTATAACATACTAGTTTTTACATGAAATGTCAGCAGAACTTACCCTTCTGTTTTCAGAGAATTTTTTTTCTTAAATCACAGAATCAAGAAAAGGCCAAGAATGAGAGACTGGCACTGATTTTCTTCCAGGAGACCAGGGTGTTTCTTGATAGTTGAAAAAGAGATCCTTTAATATCCCCTTCCCCTGCTTTTGTTATAGTTTCTGATGAATTTGGCCACAGGAAAGCAGTGAATCTTGCTGTCTTTGGATATAACTGATTTCAGTACAAGTCAAAGAATACAGCCTAGAGAAAAAGTAAGATGAGGAGAGAAAAATCCTGTTAGGATCATTTTCTTCATTCCAGTATGGCTGAAAACTGGAGCCTTCCTGCCAGCACATACTTGGTGTCTTTGTCCAGTTGATGTTAAATAACTTGGGTGACTGGCCTCCTGTTATTTCCCTTGGGAACTCATTCTACCACGTAACAGAGCTGGCTCTGAGGAAGTCCTTCTGCACACAATATTATTGTGTACAATTTCTCTCACTGCTGTTTCACCCACCTGGCATTGAGTGTAATGTTTCTGGCAGTCAGTGTGGTGCTACCTTGTCTCTCTAGTTAGATCAAGGAGACCATGGTCCATCTCCTGCCACTGTCTTGGCCACCTCAATGCATGGCATAAAGATGGTTGCTGCATGAGTCTAACAGTTGAAAACAGTCTTGTTCTGCATCCAGTTCACACATATAGAAATCACTGGGTCCATCCTATTGATCTTTCCTGATATCATTTGGTCTTAATGCTCCCAACCAAACAGCTCTGTATCGTCAGGCCCGGCTGCCTACTGCAGATCTCCTCTGGTGAAACGTCAAGGAAACCACTGTATGCCTCTTGTTGAATCAACTACAACAGTGAGATCTTCTTTCTTTTTCTTCTCTCAGTGCTACAGTTGTTCGAACAAACACTTACTATTGACGATGCAGGTGCCCCAGTTTCATTCTCTGCTGTGTGCTCTAATTTGCTTCCTTTCTGGGTCTTGTTGTTGACCTCCTACTGGGTGTTCTTGGATGTAGGACCATGTGGGTGGTCTGGGAGAGCTCTTGTGTTTCTGTACTGGTTTCTGCAATGATTATTGTTTTTAAAAGATACTTGAGTACCACAGAACTGTTTTGCTCTTGCTGCTCTATGAAATACATCCATAATCATGCCTACTCCATTATCCTCTGATTTAAAAACTTAGGGCACATGATCTGGAGTCAAGGTGAAGTGGGAAGAGAAATCAGATTCTTTTACCTATTTTTTTTAACTTTAGTTAAAAATTTCCTATTTTTAAAAAAAAAATTTTAGTTAAAAATTTAGCAGGAAGCTAACCAAGAGAAAATTGTGGTGTCTACAATTTCAGCTGTTAGGTAGGATAATGGAGTAGAAGATGGACTAGAATAGATTTTAATCTGTGTTCTGCTTCTACCTAGCCAAATGACCTTGACTCAGTCATCTCAACTTTTGTGGACATTATTTTTTTCATCTAAAAAATGAAAGGATATCATTAAGTAGACTAATTCTAAGGCCCTTTCTGGTTCTAACATTCTAGAAAGACATGGTACAGAAACCTCAAAGGTTTAAGGACTGGAATTGTTCTAGCCCAGTGCGGGATTTGGAAATGACTAACGGATAAAAAAAGGCTTAGTGAAGGCTTACCTTACCACCCATAATCAGCTGGTAGAGTGTGCACTCTGAGGTGTTTCTGCAGCAGCAGAGGGGGCACTGTGCTGAGTTATGTACTGAATTACACACTCACTCTAGGGTGGTCCTGTCTATCATGGGCTATACTTGTGGAAGTCATGGATTCCCCACTTCAGGGAGTTTACTCAGAGGCGCCTTATATAGAACTTCAGAACCAGAAGAGACCCAAGTGATAATCTGCTCTCGCATCAGACTGGCTGGGGCTGGGGTGCTGGACCATATGAGGACTGGTGCATGACTTCAGTCTTGGGAACATCATGTTCTTCTGAATTAGTTGAGAATATGTGATTTCAAGTAACAGAAAATGATTTAAGCTGGTGTACGGTGAAAATGGGAGTTTATCATGAAGATGGGGCAAAGGGGACTCACAGAGGAAAGGAAAACAGCTGAGCCTCAGGAGTTGGAACCAGAAAAGTGCAAAGTAACTGGAACCCAGGGAACCGTCTGTGCCTCCCACATGTCTGCTTTGTTCTGTTTATTTGCTTCATTTATCTATGTCTGCAGACTGGCCCTCTCAGCAAAGAGTCACAAGGCAGAAAAGATCTGGATTAGATCCACAGGGGGAACTTCTACTCTCCATCCCCATGAAAAGGATTTTCATTGATCTGCCTTGTGTCAGGTGCTGGGTTAATTATATTGCTGGTCCCAATTCCTTACCACCCCTTCAAAGAATTATGTATCTGCAATCATCGCATGGTCTCTTGGTGAACAGATGGCCATGAGAAAACTGTTATAGGATGCTGGGAGAGTGGCAACTCCTGTTCTGTACTGGTAAACACTTTGTAAAACTATTGCCTGTGGCAGTCTGGAAAACAGAGGGCATTCTTAACTTGAGCATTGGCTTAGTCAGTTTTAAAGCAGAATCTGAACATGTGAGCTGGTTGCTACCAGGTTTACTTGATAAGATACAAGAAAGAGAGAAGCTCAGGAAAGAGAGCTTGCCAACAGATTCAGATAGTAATAGAGAACCCAGAGGCTCTGGGACTTTTGGGGTTGGGATACGAAACTGCTTCTAAACATTTCACGGTGTGGCTATTAAAGCACAGCCTTAGGACCAAGACCAAATCTAGAGCCTGGCCACTAAGACAAAACCTCAGAGCAAACAGATGTCACAGCCTTTGTTAACAATTCTGAAAAGACTGAGATATTACTGAGTAGGTCCTTTTATCCAGACAGAAGTGTTGTTAGAAATGTTAGGGATGTGGTCCCATGTAAGCCCAGGCAGCAGATGCTCCCCGTGTCCCACCCAGATTCTCTTGACCAGGTGGTGCTCTCATCCCTCATCTGCTAATGGCTCACGCCTGCACTCTTTCCCGCGGGACTGCCCCTCTGTGACTAGGGCTGCCCCAATCTCCCTTTGGCCTATGGCCGATGTCCCATCAGCCAGTGGCCTTTCCACAAATACTTCCCAGTGACTGCAGACTTAAACAAGAAGGCAGAGTTTACCTAGAGCAGCTCTTGAAGTTCATGCATCAGTGAGTGTGGAGTAGCGACTCTGCTTTACATATTTACTGATTACATGAAATCCCACAAAGACAGGCCCACAGCATTTAAACAGTTTTCTTCATGTGATGAAGATAAAAATAATACCCGAGTCACAGGCATAATCCTTTTTTCCACCTTCCTTGATACTTTTGTGGGAGTTTAAATGAGAAGAGGAAAATGCCGAGTTTTATACAGAACACTTATCACAAAGCCAGCTCACGAAGCCTCGGTGACTGTAACAAAAGGCAACTGATCTGAATAGCCAGAAAGGGGAGTCATTAGTACCCAAAATATCTTGACAGGTGAATGTGGCTGACCTTCTGATGCAGAGTCCTGAACACTGTAAAAGGGGAAGCAGCCTCTTGAAAAAATGTGCTCTCTATTCAATGTAAAGCAGTGGTTCTCTTTAGCTCTGACCGTGTCACAGGTAATGTGGCTCTGTCACCACTCTTCTCCCAGTAGCAACTGATGTAAAGAAAGGTCTTTGCCCCTAGGAACCTGCTGAGCAAGGACTGTCCAGGGCCTCCTCACTCTGGTCCCCTGTCCAAGTTCTCAGCCCTCCTTTCTCCTGATGCTTCCCCTCGCTGGGTACCATTTTCACTACTCTCTTGGTTCACTTCTTAATGGGCAACAAATGTAATATATCATGTCATTCACCCATCTTCCCTGTGGTCAAATCATTCTTCAGGCCCAAAGATACCTAATTTAGAGGAGGGGGATGAGTAAAATGGGTGAGGGAATTTAAGAGGTACAAACTATCAATTACAAAATCAGTGTCATGGGGATGAACTGTACAGTGGGGGGAATAAAGTCAACAATTATGTAATATCTTTGCATGTTGATGAAGGTGACCAAAGGGTGCAAACTTCCAGTTATAAGATAAAGAACTAGGGATGTCATGTACAACATGATTTAATATCATCAACACTGCTGTATGTTATACATGAAAGTTGCAAGAGAATAAGTCCTAAGGGTTCTCATCATAAGGAAAAATTTTTTTCTTTTTCTTTTGTATCTATATGAGATGATGAATGTTCACTAAACTTATTATGGCAATCATTTCATGGTGTATGTAAGTCAAATCATTAGGCTGTACACCTTAAACTTACACAGTTCTGTACGGCAATTAAGTATCAATAAAGCTGGAAAAAAAAATAAGATCCCTAACTTAGTTCTTCGTTTTGCCAATTTTTAATTTTTAAAAAAATTGAAGTATAGTTGATTTACAATGTTGTGTTAATTTCTGGTTTACAGCATAGTGATATAGTTATACATATATATATTCCTTTTCATATTCTTTTTCATTATAGGCTATTACAAAATATTGAATACAGTTCCCTGTGCTTTACAGTAGGACCTTACTGTTTATCTATTTTATATATAGTAGTTAGTGGCCACAAATCCAGAATTCCCAATTTATTTGTTCCCACCCACTTTCCCCCTGGTAACCATAAATTTGTTTCCTGACTTAGTTCTTTAAGTAAAACAGAGTGATCCTTGCTCAAAGCTCTGCTGGAATGTTACATACAACTTACAGCTTTTTTGATGAGTTTGCATTGCATAAGGGATAAAACCCCAGATCTCTTCCATGGCTGGCAATGTCCTGAATAATCTACTTTGATTCCTTTCTCTGCATCACCCCTTGTCTCACAAGTCTGTAGCCACATTGGCTTCTTCTAATTCCTCGCAAGCAGGGAAGCCTCAGGGCCTTTGTCTATTCCAGAGCAGGTTTCTCCTTATTTATTGTTCATTTGTTCAATTTCTACTCATCCTTCTGATGGCTCAATGACACTTAAATGCAGCCTTGCAGAGTGGCTGGTAGTGTGGGCTGGATTTGTATCTGATTTCTACTACTGACAATATTTGACCTTGGGAAATCTGTTTAACCTCTCTGGGCTCTGCCTCGTCTGTATTATGAGAGCCATAATGGTAAGTACCTCAGAGAGTTGTTTAAAGGCTTAAACACATAACCCAAGGGAGTCTGGGAAAATGGCAATGGTGGCATGGTTTTGTCATTTCTCCAAGTACACCTATAAAATTAAACAGAGCAATTAAGATAGGAAAAACCCCAACTCCCCCCAAATTTATAGTCAACATCTACAAAAAAGCTAGTTAATGAAGAATTTTCATGAACAGTAAATATGAGTTAGGTGGGGCCAAACCATCAGCACTCCAAGACCTGAATTGTATCCACAACTGTGCTGGGGAAAGCAAATGAAAGCGGTGGGCATCTGATGTGTGCCACGATCTCCCAGACTAGCAGACAGGTGGTCACTGGAAATTGGACATCAGCCTGAGAACAACTGCTGAAACCAGGAATTTTTCAGACACTGCTTGCGTGCAAGTGGTGAGCTCCAAAGGGGCCTGGCATTTGGGACCCCGTGAACTCTCAAAACTAACCAGACAAAATTCCTTCTAAGACAACGCCCACAGTGAGTTGAAAGTGCTGGGAATAAGATCCAAAGGGAGCAGCCCGGGGTCAATAGAGACAAGTAAGGAATAAAGTCCAGATGACAGGAGACCAGAGCCAGCTCTTCAGAAAAGGAGGCAACATAATGTGAACATTTCACAAAAACAGCACAAGAGGGAGCTCTAGAGCCATGAAGTTAGGAAAGAAAACAACCGACTCCACGTAAAAAAGACAAAAGGATGGAGATCAAATTTCATAAAAAGATGTGAAAACGAAAAAAGGGAATAAGGAGCAAAAGATTCCCCCAGACAGTTAAAGCATGCCAGAGGAATATGTGTACACAGCTGCTGGGAGCGTATTCTCAAGCGCAGAGAGAAAACGAGAGGACGCGCTCACGGCTGTGGAGCCGGCTTCTGCACTCTGTGGATGGGATGGGGGAGGAAGTCATGGGTGTTTTCTAATCTTCCCCCTCACAGAGACCCAGGCAGAGCCAGTGGGGCACCGTGTCAGAGGCTCGGTTCCAAGGAGCTACCTGGAGCAGTGGCTGCCAGCCGAGCGAATCCAGAGTATAACGCATGATCTTGCGCGGATAAAGGAACCAAGAATCTAGACCGGAGCCAAGAAGATAAGAGCCAAGCAGAGTTCCGTGGGGGTTAGAAACCAAGCAGAGCCAGGGCAAGCAGGAAGTGACTGGGGTCACTTTGGCTTTGGAACCTGTCTGGTGCCCATGCAGGGGTCAGTGTGTAGGCAGCCTACAGGCACATCAAGCTGGTTTAAAAAGTCTGTGGCCGAACAAGGAGGGAGGATGTTTGGGGGCAGAGCAACACCACCAGTATAGTGAAGGTTTAGGATTTGGAATGTGTAAGCCAGCATAACGAGGGGAGTCTGATGTGGGACCTCTGCCTCCTTAAATCCACTCTCTGACAACAATCTTCTCTCCTTCCGTGTTGCCCACTCTGGATCCCCTACTTGAGCAATTACATAACCTCGTTGTTACTGTCAGTCCTCTTCCCCTGTTAGGCTTCCCCTATTCTTGCTGCTCTCAGGACCTTTTCCCCCTTCAGTTAGGCTCCATCTACATGTTCACTCACTTGCAAACACTGATGTCAGTCCCTTTTCCTCCATTGTACTCAAGTAGCAACGTTGGCTCTGGTAAACCAATCAATAGATCAATAATTGCACAGTATCTTTTTCCAGCTCTGACCTTTCTGAGCAATTCCATCTGCTTTCTTGACATTTCCACTCGAGTATCTAAAAGACTTGAAATTTAACTTACCTAAACAGCATTGATTTCTCTCAACTGACCTGCTCCTATCCAGTCTTCCTCACGTCAAGAAACAATGCTGCCTTTACTAGTTACTCAAGCCAAACACTAGTTCTCTTTCCCTCAAACACCACATTCAATTTATGAATACATCGTTGGTATCTTCTTTCCAAACATACACTGAATCCATTTACTCCTCTGCATCTCCACTAAATAGCCCTGGTACAACCCACTAGCACAACAGTGTTCCAAGTGATCTCCCTGCTTCTCGGGCTGCCTCCTACCTCCATTCATTTCTACACAGTAGCTGGAGTAATCATTTACAATATAAATACACTTCACTGCCTAAAACCCCCAGTGTTTTCTGATTTGAGTTTTCATGAGTCTGGCTAATTTGCCTCTCTGATCTACTTATCTCCCCTTCCTGCTATATCCCAGCCACACTGGTCTTCTTTAGGTAGCTGGAAACTGTCAAGCTTGTCATGATCTGAGACCTTTAGGGCAAAGAAGGAATGGAGGGGTGGTGTGTGGTGCTGGGGAGCCTCTAACAGGGAGGCCTGACCTTGTCTTGGGAGGTAGGGAGGATTTCCCTGAAGGAGGGACATTTGTGCTGGGACATAAAGGCTGAGCTGGACTATTATGTGAAGAGCTTTAGAAGAGCATTCCAGACAGAAAGAAAAGCATGTGCAAAGGCCCTAGGGCTGATGAGATGGTGGTGTGTTTGAGGAGGGAGACAAATATTACAAGTGGATATAAGTAAACCTGGGCAGAGGCTGGATCCTTCAATGACTTAGAAGCCACATTAAGAGTGATTTGCCTGGTGCCCAGCCTACTCATAAGGCAGGCTATTAACTAAAATCCCACTCTTAGCAATTCATTCCTTTAGACGTAGGGCTTGGTCCTAGTTAAAATGTGACAACACAGAGAAAAAATTCCTCTGTTATCTTGGTGTAAATGATGTCTCTGAGAACAGGTTCTATTAGGGGAGGAGTGGATGTTTTCTTTTATGGAAGTCCTGAGCAAAATAAAAAAGAATACTGGGAGGATACTTCTCCCTTCAGTGCATGGAGGCCCTTAGAGCAATGCCTTGATGGGAGCAGGAGAGGGAAGTATCTCCCAGTTATTCCTATTGGCCAAAGCCTTCCTTCTCTCCGGAGGGCAAGGAGCTCATGCATAGGACCTGTGCATCTGGAAGCCCTGTGTGGTCTGAAGGACCAGCTGGAGCTCAGGCCAGTGGGACAGGACCGTCTGCCAAGCTGCCCTGGTGTCTGGGTTTTTCTGTTTCCACCAATTACAGGGACAGGAAACAGGTACTTCTTAGAGCTCCTGAGCATTTGCAAATGAGAATAACATTAGATTTGGGCCAGGTCTGCCAGACTGCTGAGCAATTCTAGACACATTATGGTTCTAGGCTTCAACTTCCTCTATCCGCTTTTGGGGCTTTCATGAGTAAAGGCTCACCTTTGTTTTTTTCTTCTGTGGTTACTTCTGTCCTCCACTGGCTGTCTTTTTTCCCTTCAGTCTCCCTCTTGCCCTTATCTCTTATTTTGCAGGTGGCTTAGAAAAGCCACTGCTCATGGTGTGTCTCTGTAGCCTCAGTTTGACCACCAGTCTTCAATCTTCAAATCTTACTTCTGGCCACACATAGAAGACTTGATTCCTGCCTGCTTCCCCATCACCTGCAGGAATAGCTGAAAGCTTCTCCCTTTAAGACAGACCTGATGAAGTATAGACCCCTCTTCCTCTCCTATTTTCCCCTGTATGAACCTATTTTCCAAACCCTGCCTCCTTTATAGGTCTTAAAGCCTCTGAGACAATGACCAAATTTCTGTCTGTGCCCTAAAAAGCAGTGGCAGAGGGAGGTAGTACCAGTGTCCTTGGCCCAGACCCTTCAGTTCAGCGTGATGGGCTCACAGGAGTTTGGAGGCCAACAGCTCACTTTAATGGGCAGGATGTATTTTCTAGTGATTGATCACTTCCTCCATAAATTATGGATATACATCTCTGCTGAGGCCGGTGACTTATTGAGAAGCCCTTTAAGCAGTAAATCCCCTCTCTCTCCATTCTCTGGGTAGTAATGACATATCTCAAGTCACAGAGAAATACAGGGCTGTGCTTTGCAGGGCACGTTCTTAAAAAGCAAATTTTCACTTGTTAAAACCTCAGCAGGAATACTTTGGGGGAGGGTTAGCAACTTCAATCTGGGCGGTCTTGCTTCCCTCAGTTCTCACTTAGCAAGGAGGCCTGGCTGGGAGCCGGGCACGGATTTGTATGAATCGAAAGGCATGGCTTTAGATTTGTTGTTGTTGTTATTGTTATTTTGGGGCAAAAGAATATTGATTTGTGGGCTGAGAACAGGAAGAGAGAGAGAATAGGTATCAGAGGGAAAGGAATGCCTCCCACTCTACCCCCATACCAGTCTTCACCCCCACCCAGAGATGGGGTCATGGAGAAAGGCCCTGTTCTATCTACCAGAACAGTCTACCTATTTCCCATCAAAGAGCCAGAGGACCAGCCTCATTCATTTCTCCTATCAAGTCAACCTCTCCCCTCTGGGCCAGTCCAGATTTCAGATGAAACAAGTGCAGACACCCGAACTGAATAATTTGATTTAAACTCTCCCATGAATGGACCACCAGATCTCACACTGTGCACACTCGCTCCCCAGCTCTCCAGGTCATACCCCATGAAGCCCATCAGTTACTCTCTCACTCTTCCAATCCTCGTCCTTCACAGAGACTACCTTCCCTTTTCCTTACCACTGGCCTTGTCCACGTTCCATCCCTGACTCATATCTCATCTGCTTTATTCAGCTGCATAAACTCTGAAAGTGGATATGTTCTCTGTGGACCCTCTTTTCCCTCTTTTCCCCACCTCTTTCAATTCTTATCTATTCTCTATTAATCTTCTTATATAAGTAAATGAGATTTTTCTATGGCAGAGGAATGCAGACACCACTCAATGAAATCAGGAGGTTCATCAGAAATAGTCCTAGGGTTAAAGAATTAATTCACCAACAAGGGCTCTATAAGCATGACTCTTTTCTAGGAAAAGAGATCAACCGGAGCCTGGAAGGAGATGTTCCCAGAATTTATTGTACAGAGCAGATGAATCCCATCAGATCAAAGGATCAGACTGTAGTGGATGCTGTGGTGCAGCCCCAGCCCTGACCCCTCTCACATTTAGGCTCGAGAGACTTGTTCTCCCAGTTGCCGCAGTGGTTGGCAGCAGACAGCTCTCAGCTGAGTTACTCTCTGAGAATTGCTCTTAGCTTAAGAGAGCTGCTCACCCAAGTTCACACTCCCTCCCTGTGGGTATCAGCTGAGGACACTGTTGTGACCATGTCAGAACGCAGTTCCTCTTTTTTTTAATTCTACTTGGTTTCCCCTACAGGTGGTAGTCTTCATAACATTCTCCAATAAATCTGCATGCAAATCTACATCTCAGAGCCCTGTACCTGGGGAACCTAACCCATGACGTCCAGTATCTACGAAAGCATCCCATAGTTTTCACAACACTGCTCAGTCACTCTTACATAGTCTGTTACCTCTTGACAAGAACTGCTTATTGCCCTGATAGCATTCTCTTATATTCTCAAAAGGCAATGTTCTTTTCTTCAGTTTGATGTTAAGCTCACCTCTTAATTCTTACTCATTATCCTAATAACGTGACTGCTCAGTTGCTGCAAAATTAAATTACACACATTGATTACACTGTGATTATGCATCTGTGAAGGATTCACCAGTATCCCCCAGTGTCCTTGCTGGGAACTACCGTAGACTGTGCACTGGTCACAAGTGTGTGTTACTCTGCTCTAGTTACCTCGTTATGCAGGCAGTGAGCTTATTTTCACCGGACATGTTCAAGCAGAGAAAGAGAAGGAAGGGGAAAGTAAACTAGTATTTACTGGCGACCTGCTGTGTGTTCACTAGCCTATGACTGCTATAAATGTTATCTCATTTTATCCCCCAGAACCACCTTATTTACAAAGTGCCATTAAGCCCTTTGACAAGTGAAGATTTTGAGGCTCAGGGAGGTTAAGAAATTCCTAAGTAACATAAGAAAATGGAGGATTTAAAGTTCCAACCAGAATTTACTTGACTCTAAATCTCACGCTTTTTCTCTTAAAACATGCTTTTATCCAGAAGCATAAGATGAATTGTTTGGGTGAGTGTGTCTCTTTTACAAGAAATGTATACCTCAGTAGATGATTTATGCATGAAGGTGGCTGTGTGGCTGTGGAGACTAATGACAAATAGTGATGACTGTGGCTTCAGATTGCCTAGACTAGCTGTGTGTCACTGGATGAACTTCTTAATTCCTTTAAGCCTCACTTTCCCCATCTTTAGAAAAGAAATAACAGTAATGCCTAAATCATAGGGTTACCTTTAGCAATCTGAGATAAAGAATTAGGACAGGGGGCCTGGTACGTCATTAGCATTCAATAAATGTAAGCTGTTTTAAGAGTTATTAATAAATAAAGATTGGACTTGATTAGTAGTTCAAAATTTACAGTATGCACTTAAATCACTTGACACTAAAATAAAATTACCCAGGCCCCAGTTACAGAGTCGGATAGAGTACGTCTTAGATTCAGCCCTGGCATTTGTATTTTAAAAGAAAGAGTCTTCCCAGATGAATCTATTACAAATCAATGGGTAAGGACAATTCAATCAGCAGAACAATATGTTTCCTTATATTTCTGAGATGCTGTGATTCTAAAGGTGAGTATGGGCTCTTTAGAGAAAACACTGTAGATCATTCATTCTCAACAGGGGTGGTATTGCCCACAAAGGGGCAAAAATTAGTTCTTGCAGAAGGAGGGGTGGTGAAAAAAATTTTACTCTGTTACTGTATAGATATAAATATAATACATAAACAGATATACAGTACATCTGTGATACTAAAATTTCACTGGAGGAGGATTAGTAGGAAAAATTGTCTAAAAGGGATCTTTTGGAGAATGATAACAGAAAAAGTTTGAGACATTGTTGTAAAGGAGTGGGTTTGATCTTAAGATTAAAGCAAAGATACAGATTTCCCACCTGCCTTTCTGTTTGACTAACTCATACCCATGCCACTATTGAATTGTGAGTAGGAAAAACAGAGTTAATTGGTAGCCCAGAGATCAAGGAAAAGAACCTTAAGAAATGTGAAGATACCTATGGACTAAGATTTAAAGCAGACCTTTCATATTTGAGAGTTTCTTGCTTTTTCTTTGTCGTGTTTGTTTTTTAAGCCTTATAATTCTTTTACTCTTTTTATAACCTGACTACTGTCTGTGTGATCTAGAAGGCAGTAGTGGACAGAGGAGGCAAAGAGACCTCAAAACCAGAGGAAACAGTATTTCCTCTGGGGCCACGTATTAGAGGTTGCAGAAGTAAGCTGCAGAGAGATTGGGCATAAGTGATGTAGGAAATGCTCATTAATCAAGACTTGATTGCCTATTTCTCAAACAGCTTAGTGACAATATAGCTGGAATTTTCTTTTTCCACCAAAGTCTCTCACACTAAGCATCCTGCATGAGAATTTATGGGCATCTCTCCTGTAGATTTACTGCTTTTCCTGCAAGAAAATCTACCTCCTTAAATGCTGGGCAGAGTGAATGGAGGCTGTGAAACAGGTGTGCCTGCTTGTCAGGGATCATGGCAAAGAAAATCAAATGCCAGATGTGCTATTCTCTAGAAACCATTTCTGCCAGACTGTGCTTCGTGTCAGCATATGAACCTTGAATTTTCACACTGCACACACTTATTTTAGAAAGAATGATTCTATATACCTCTCACTTCACTCCTAAAATAAATACATACACGAATAGACATATTGTCTTTAACTGAAGTAAAAAGTAAATAATAAATGGAAAAATACTTGCAACTTATATAAGAGGAAATAGTTACTATTAATATTAATAATTATAAATGTTCAAAAATATGTAATCATAAGTAACGAATAAAGAAATGCCAAGACTCATAAAAATGTTCCAAGTGTCACTCCTCACTAGTAATTCAAGATACATAAGTTTAAAAATTAAAATGTATTCATCAATTCATTTCCTCAAAAAATTAAAAATAAAATCACTATGCAATCTAGCAATTCCACTTCCTGGAGTATACCCTAAAGAATTGAAAGCTGGGGCTTGAACAGATATATGTATCCCCATGTTCATAGCAATATAATTTACCATAACCAAAATGGAAAAGCAGCCAAATGTCCACTGATGGGTGAATGGATAAACAAAATGTGGTATATGGTTACAATGGATTGTACACATTAAGCATTTGTAGCTCTTTGTATATGAATGATACTAAATAAATAATAAAGAACACATATAAATCAAGCAAAACCCCCAAATAATCCAATTAAAAATGAGCAAAGGAACCAAATAGACATTTTCCAAAGAAGACATACAAATGACCAATAGTTTTATGAATAAGTACTTAACATCACTAGTCATTAGGGAAATTCAAATAAAAACCCAAAGAAATAGTGCCTCATACCTGTCAAAATGCTATTATCAAAAAGATAAGAGATAACAAGTGCTAGTGAGGATGTGGAGAAAAAGGAACCCTTGTGCACTATTGGTGAGAATGTAAATTGATGTAGCCAGTATGGAAAACAGTATGGTGGGTCTTCAAAAAATTAAAAAAAGAACTGCCATATGGTCCAGCAATTCTATTTCTGGCTATATGTCCAGAGGAATTGAAATCAGGATCTTGCAGAGATATTTGCACCCCAATGTTCATTGCAGCATTATTCTGAATAGCATGGAAGCAACCTAAATGTCCATGGAATAAGAATGGAATGGAATGGAAAAAGAAATAAGAAAATATGGTGTGTATATATATATATATATATATACACACACACACACACACACACACACACACACACATACACACACACACAATGGAATACATTCAGCTTTAAAAATAAAAGAAATCTTGCCATTTGGGACAAGATGGTTGCATCTGGACTAAGGTACATTATGCTAAGTGAAATAAGCCATACACAGAAGGAAAAATGCTACATGATACCACCAGGAGGAATTTAAAATAGGCAAACTCACAGAAGCAGAGAATAGAGTGGTAGTGGCCAGGGACTGGAGGAAGGGGTAAATGGGAAAGCATTAGCCAAAGGGTACAAAGTTTCAGGTATACAAGATGAGTAAGTCCTAGAGATCTATTGTACAGCACGGTGCCTATTGTTACATACTGTATTGCACACTTAACAGCTTGCTAAGAGCATGGATCTCCTGTTAAGTGTTCCTTTCACGTACGAAAAATAATAAAGAGAGTGGGAGGGAAAAATATAAGCCACCAATTTCAGCTTTAAAGTCATGAAAAGTTAAAAAAAAAGCACATTAACTTTTTGAATTTTCTTTTAAATGTGGAAAAGTTTTAAATCTTTTTCAGCTTGTTTGCAATGCTTTCTATCTAGCTGAGCCCAAAGGTATTGCCGACTTAAAAAATAATA
Source organism: Camelus bactrianus (assembly GCF_048773025.1). NCBI lineage: Eukaryota > Metazoa > Chordata > Mammalia > Artiodactyla > Camelidae > Camelus > Camelus bactrianus. Next base: position 34,610,445 of record NC_133549.1, read on the forward strand.
GTAATAAAAGGAAAAGCAACGTGTAAGAGGCAAATGATAAAACTCACCTTGGAAGACATTTCAGAATAGAATTTTTCAGTAAACAGTAGGGTCATTTGCTCTAAGAGAAGACATAACACTAGTAGACAAAGGGATATATGCAGTCTACTAGACGCTACTTAGCAGTACCTGGTGTGAGAAGACTTAAACTCTTTGGTTACAGAATGATGGAATGAGATAAAAAGTAAATATGTGATTCTTCAATAACAACATTCCATAGCCATATTTTATTAGTAACCAGCATTTGTGAAAACCTGAAGGTACCTTGATAGTAAATGGAAACGGTCACACCTCCCCTGAAATGCTACATTCTGTGCTGTGAGGGTTAATTACAGCAGATCTGCAATCAGGCTGAGCTGTTTTGCATGGCACTGACCCCAGATCAAGGCATGAAGCCTACTGATTAACAGTGTTGCTCTGTAATTCTGGGTCTGAGGAGTTTCAGGACTGGGTGCCAGTACTCTTTATTTGTAACAGTGAGACTAATGAGTTGCATCTGGTCTCAGTGAGACCCCTGGAGGGCTCTGCGGTTGAGGCTGGTTACTTAGCAAAAAGATGCTTACGTGATCAGGAAAATATAAAAATCCCCAGCTGAGGCTGCATTTAGGATTCCCTGGTTCCGAGGTGTTCTCTGCACATGTCAGTGGTTCCTGATATGACAAAGTATATTCTGCCAGGCCCTTACAGTGGGGGCAAGAGCAGCTTTCAGATATTTCATTGTTACTGGTTAGAAAGGCAACAGATTTCTGTATATTAATTTGCTATCCTGCAACTTTACCAAATTCATTGATGAGCTCTAGTAGTTATCTGGTAGCATCTTTAGATTTTCTATGTATAGCATCATGTCATCTGCAACAGTGACAGTTTTACTTCTTTTCCAATTTGGATTCCTTTTATTTCTTTTTCCTTCTTTGATTGCTGTGGCTAGGATTTCCAAAACTATGTTGAATAAAAGTGGTGAGTGGACATCTGTGTCTTGTTCCTGATCTTAGAGAAGTGTCCATTGACAGATGAATGGATAAAGAAGATGTGATACACACACACACACACACACACACACACACACACAGAGGAATATTAGACAGCCATAAAAAAGAATGAAACAATGCAGCAACATGGATGAAGAGAGAATATCATATTAAGTGAGGTAAGTCAGACAGAGAAAGACAAGTATCATATGATATCACTTATATGTGGAATCTAAAAAATGATACAAGTGAACTTTTACAAAACATAAGTAGACTCACAGACACAGAAAACAAACTTAATGGTTACCAAAGGGAGAAAGCTGGGGGTATAATTTAGCAGTTTGGGATTAACATATACACACTACTATATATAAAGTAGATAAACAATAAGGACCCAATATATAGTACAAGGAACTATATTCAATATCTTGTAATAACCTATAATGGAAAAGAATCTGAAAAAGAATGTATGTGTATGTGTATGTGTATGTGTATGTATATGTATATGTATATGTATGTGTGTGTGTATATATATGAATCATTTTGCCATACACCTGAAGCTAACATAATGTTGTAAATCAACTATACTTCAATTAAAAATAAAAGAGCAGCAGCTTTCACCTGGCCACACCAGACCCCCTGCTGTGAGATAGTCTGGCTGTGATACACATCCTATGTCATGCTCTTGGCTATACTGAGTATGCGTTATCTGTAATGAACTGTGGATTTGTAAGTATTGTGGGTCCTTTGACTCTTCATTAGCAACTCAACCTTGTTTAACTGCCACCATTATGCACAATCACACACAATAGTGCACACTGAGGTTTCTTACTGTAAATATAAGAGCCTGAAAAATCCTTTATAGTTCCTTCAAATACATAAATCAGAGGTTTAGAAAAAATTATTAATTGTACTTTGGTCCAGAATTCTGTATTACTTACTAAATACTCAGATAAATAACCCGAAGAAGCAGGTTAAAATTATATTCTGTCAAAAAAGGCAGGCAATTCTGACATGCTACAGCATGAATGAACCTTGAAGATGCCATGCTAAGTGAAATAGGCCAGTCACAAAGAGACAAACAGTGTTTGATTCTATTTATATGAGGTAACCACTGGAGTCCAATTGACAGAGACAGAAAGTAGAATGGGGGTTGCCAGGGACTGAGGAGAAGGGGGATGGAGAAAGAGTGTTTAATAGGTATGAGGCTTCAGTTGGGAAGATAAAAATAGTTCTGGAGATGGATGGTGAGGAGGGTTGCAACGCAATGTGAATGTCCTTAATACCTCTGAACTGTACACTTAAAAATAGTTACAATGGTAAATTCTGTGTTATGCATATTTTACCACAATTTAAAAAATATTTTCACTTACATTAGCAAAGTTGATTTTCCCCCCATAAAGATAACACACTGTGAGTTTGCTAAAGTACTTTTGATAGGACAACACATTGGTACAATCTTCTGAGAAAGCAATTTGTTGATATGTTTCAATGGTCCTAAAAATGTATTTATATATCATTTGACCCAATTTTCTCTCCTAGGTGATTATCATAGTTATACTCAGACTATTCTATTAATAAATGCATTGAAGCATGGTTTGTATTTTTTAAAGCAAACACTCCAAAGTTTCCAAAATTGGTTAAGTAAATAAGGATGCATTTCTACTATGGGACACTATTCAATCATTAATATTATTTATGTGAGTATTTAAAGATATAAAAGAAAGCTGCCAAGATATAAATTAGTAAAAAATTATGAAACTATACTTTGTTTTGCTAAAAAGTAGCTGGTTAGCTAGCTAGAAAAAATGTTACTGTATGTTATTATCTCTTATTACATATACATATATAAAGAGCTAGGTAGATTTATAAAAGAGAACATACTTATCTTTGGGGCAGGATTACAGTTCATTTTTATTTTCATCTGAGAACTTTCCCCCCGTGTAGTTTCTATACATTCTGCCCTAAATATCTAACCCCTTGCTAATCATAATCAAGTAATGAGCGTTGTTAAACACACAAACTATCTTTCCCATCCCATGTTTTCTAACGTCTTTCTTTTGTCAAGGTGAAAGGCAAAGCACAATCAGGTTTAGTTCGGGATAAACAGAGGCATTGGCAAAAACTTTCGAGGATTCTCTGGGCCAAGCAATGACTATTCTTGGCAGGGGAGAAATGTGGCTCTTCTAAGGGATTTGGCTGGGCAGCAGTATGGTGCCGGGGAACACTGCTGCCTCTGGCACTGGAAAACTTTTGTCCCTCCAATTTTACCAATGACTCAAAAGGGACACTGGGAAAGCCACTTCACAATCTGGGACCTCTTGGTTCTCATTATAAAACAAATTTGGGTCTTAAGGCCTTCCAAGCTCGATTGCTTTGCAATTCAATGTTATGTATTGTTCGAGGCTGGTTTGTGTCCAGGCCTGGAAAGGATTAAGCCCCGCCTTTTGTAACCAGTTTGGAACATCACTGCATGCAGCTCTTTTATTAAAAGATAGAGCAAATTTAGATTCTGCATCTTCAGGTGCTGGGATCTCCTTCGGGCTGAACTACAAGCTCAGTCCACTGAAGAATTTGCGTGAGCTTTAAACTACTGGTGTTAGGGCAACCAGAAATGGAGACTTGTGATTAAAATTCAAATTGGGTTGAGTTTCAAAGTACTTCATAAGACAGTATTGAGAAGTGGTTACATGATATAAATTAATAAAAATCAATTAATGAGGTTGTATTTATAGTTTTTAATAACATGGGCTTTGGAGCCAGACTGGATAGGATCAAATCTGGGGTCTGCCACTTAATGGATGTGTGATTTTTGGGGAATTACCTCTCTTGAGTCTCTATTTCTTTACTCATACTATGTGGGTAGCACTAGCATTTACCCCATTAAGTGACTGATTAGATTAAAGGAGATAATACCAATAGAAATTTTTAGCACAAAGCTGGGCATATTTTAAGATTCAACAAATATTGTCAAAAAATGGTAGCAGGTACAGAAGCTATTATATCTTTCTAATACATAGTATGTTGTATCATTAAATCCCACTCACCTCTATTCCCTCTTCAGGTGTTCATGACACTGAATAAGCAATATGCTATCATATTATCTTTCAAGAACTCAATATTCAGTGCTAGCATGAGGCTTACTTAGCAGACTATTTATGGATTTGTGTGTGTGTGTATGCATATAGATATTCTATAGCTATATATGATTTTGTCCCTTGGTTCCAGTAACATAAAAAACTTCTCAGTATTTATTTGATTTTAAAAATAAAATCCACTCCACATTAATTACACATATTTTGATGTATATTCTTTCAAAGTATGTTGTGTGTGTGTGTGTGTGTGTGTGCATAGTAATTTTGTTAGAAGGGAAAATAACTTTTTTCTTTCATCCATTGTTAATGTATTTTTCCCTGACCTCTGATATATACTACATTTCTTTTAAAAAGAACAACCTAATGCTCCCAAATGTGACACATAAATAACTGTACATTTCTACTATGAAATGCAAAGCCATCATTAAAATTATTATTTTTTAAAGTATAGTTGATTTACAATATTGTATTAGTTTCAGGTGTACAACATAGCGCTACGAATATTTAGAAGTATAGGACCATACTTAATATACCACTTAGTGAAAACATCTACATAAAATTATGTAACCAGAATAAGCTTCTTTTTAAAAAAAAGATACTTGACTAAAATATTGTTATTGTTATATATCATTACATAGATGAAAAATCAGAAAGATACATAAGTGGTCAGACAGAGGAGCAAGTCTGGTCAGCTGTTTAGGAAGAGAAACACTGGAGACTGGCATCACAGAAAACGTAACAGGGGAGTGTTTCACATAAGGAAGGGTCCAAATGTCAGATGCCACTAAGATGTCAGCTAAGGTGAGAGGAAGGATCTACCCACTGATTTTGATGACAAGGTAACAACACAAGGCAGACTCTTCTATTTAAAGTATTTAAATAGTCCTCACTCATTGTTTAAAATTATGACAGTCAGCCATCTCCTGAGAATTAGGAAACACTTTTTTTTCCCTCTAGAGTAGGAAGACTTCTCATGATTTCAAACCAAAGATTCCTGAGACGTGGTTTCAAATAAGTACAACATGTTTATCAACTAACTCTATGGTGGAGAAAATGGGCAGGCACCAAGCCCAGTGATAAACGTTCACATCTCTCATTACGAGGCTCATGGATATTGTGCTTCTCCTGACAGGATGCACTGGGACGGACATGGCAACATTTCTGTGGGATTTCTGCTTAAAATGCAAAAATCATGATGGAACTTAGTAGAAAAACTTAGGATCTTCTACAAAGTAATTAGCTTCAATTCTTAAAAAACAGCAAAGTCATGAAAGGCAAAGAAAGACTGAGGCAACGTTACACACTGAGGGAGACCAAAGAGATATGACATGACACTTGCAATGCATGATCCTAGTTTGTGCCTCAAACCTCTAAATGATAGCATCATAATTATTTATAAATCCTGAATAGGTACACATAATTATTTTCTGAAATAAAGAGAAAATAAACTCTCAGCAGCAAATACCCACATTACTTTTCATCTTGAAATTTTGCTTGCCCTTCTCTGAAGACAAATTCTACAGATTCCACCAATGTTATGCTGGGTTATACGGGTTTACCTCCCATAAACACATAATTAGGGAAGAGTACGCTGTTTTAAGAGGCTTTTATTATTATATTATCATGGGAGGTAGGATTTGGGGAGTACTTTTTTCTACTTATTTGAACATTGGGGAGAGAAACTGATTTTTAAAATAATTAAAGTCCACAGGAAGAAATATAATGGTAGTGTTATTATTAACAATGATAATAGCTACCCTTTACTTGCTTAATATAAACTAGGCACTATATTGAGTAATTTGCATACATTATCTTAATTAGTTTTCAAAATTCTATGAGTTAGTTATTATGTCCTTCAATTTACTTATGAAGATTATAAACTCAGAGTGGTTGAATGATTAAAATCACAAAACTATTAAGTTAAAAAAGCTGAAATTGAACCCCCCAGCCCTTTTTGTCTCAGATTATTTGGGAAGGACATGGAAATAACACCATGCTCTGTTTCCTGAGAATGAACATCACTGAATGTCTCTCTGTAGCTCCTAATACGTGCATGCCATAAAAATCAAAGTTCTGATGGTAGCCCAAAGAGTGGCCAACCAAGCCATCATCTTTTCCTTCTGTTAAACTTGTTTGGCTGCACTCACACTTGCCTTTTCCATTGTCTTTCTGCTCATGTAGTTTATGGAAATATTTCAGACTATATTCCGTTCCTAAGATTTGAATGACTCAGCTGGGATGCTGGATAGTAAGAACTACAGTGAGAACAAAAGGTAAGATTCTGAGTGCATTTCTGTGTTGATGATTCTAGATGGTGTGCCCAAAACATGATATTTATGAATCTCATAGTGAATTTCATCTCACACTGAATTTTACCCTCATGTAGAGGAGAGAGGAAGAGGTGATCTAAAAGTCAAGAACGGGACTCTAAATAAGATGGCAGTGTCAGCAACTTGTGCAGAGATGTAGCTGGCACTTCTGCCTCCTAATTCATGGCCAAGGACGCTGTCAGCCAGACACTGATAACCTTCAAGGAGGCCACCAAACTGAGAACGAAAGCTAAGGCTGATGAATGATCCAACAGAATAATGGCAAGTCATCTGCTTGGCTTTTTGCTGAGTGAGCCAATGGAGATGTATTTTGTCATCACAATAATGTTGCAGGTGTAATGTGGACGTCTTCACAGTACTGATCTGTACTCCTGGAAATATCCTTACACTTTTTGGATACCTTTGCAATGGGGTATGTCAAGGGAGAAAAGGGACTCAGATGTCATTCCCAAGGATGACTTATGCTTAGAAGTTTAATATCCAATGCTGAGTTTCTCTGACATAAATCATACTGTTTCAGGGTGAGAACTAGTTGTCTACTCTTTTCAAATGTTTTCCCAACTAATGATCCTACGTGGCTTAAAATTATATTGACAGAAAAACAACTTCAGTGACGTTTAAACTAATGATACAATCCCATGGATAATTTCCTCTAAATAGCTCAGAGATGTGAATGAATGAAACGTCTATCATTGCAGGAAGCAATTTCCCTCAATGGAGTCTACCTGACAGAATCTCAATGCGTATCAGATTGGTGAAAGCTTTCAACTGAAATAAGACTCTGAAACTGGCTCTGAAGCAAAACCTCAACCCTGAGGGGAAACAGCTGTGAATATATTTAGAACTTTCCACTTTCCAGCAGCTCTTCCGTGACAAATGTCTCTTTTCTGTGCATAGTAACTTATTTTGTGAAGGAATCAAATGATATAGGTGGCTTCCGCAATTCTTCTCAAGTTTCATTCCCTTCACTGTGGGTTGGCTTTCTTAATGGGTCACCATCCTGCAATGTCTTAACTATATTCCCCCAGAGGTTTATTTCTTTCTGATCTACATATGTCACAGACATACCGATGTTCATCAGGAAACAGGCACCTTAACAAACCCAATGGCAGCATCTGGGATGTTGTAATCAGAAGTAAAGTGATGCCTCCCAGATTTAAAAGTAATGTTGTACCTTTTGCTTTTGTTTCTAGCTCTATCACACCAATACTTCTGGGGTGTGTGTGTGTGTGTGTGTGTGTGTGTGTGTGTGTGTGTGAGTGACGGGTTTCCTTCCAACCTGGGGCAGACCTTCAGTAGACAATCCTGTTTATCTTGGTTTGCCCAAGTGTTCCTTTTGTTTGTCTCCTTTCTAGGTCTTTTCTAGGAGAGGAATAACAAAAAACCTTCCATGAGTAATTTGCAACTCAAGGGATACAAATTAATTATACAAAATCAAGCACCTAATCTAAATGGATTAAGTTCTAGTACGTCTTCTAATACTCCTTAATAGAGAGGCTATCTGGCCTCATGCTGCTGTCATCATCACATCACTCTGTCCCTCTAAAGAAACCACAGGCACCTTATGGACAGAAGTGTTTCAGGGTCAGCCTGTCCCCTACACAGGGTTGGGTACACCAATCATTTATGTTTGATGCCCTGCAAAGGATTACTTTGTTCAATACAGACTTATGACAAATGAAAGGGGTTCCAGGTGACATAGTTGCTTTTAACTATCTGATTCAGGAACATATAATAGACTCAGCCTATAATATGGAACCGCAGCTTGTGGTGAGAAATCATAAAATCTGGGCTCTGGTCTCTTCTCTGACCTTAACGGGTGAGATGCTCCTTGATGACCTCATCACCTGAAAGGGGACAATGCCTGTTAAAACGCCCTCAAATGGCAGCTGTAAGGATGCAAAGACAGGAATGTGCATACTGTTGAGTGCCTCATAAATGCCTAGCATCACTATCAACATGATGCTGTGTTTTCTGGGGCTCTGTAACAACCATAGAGATAATTACATGGTACAGGAAAGAAAAATGAAGAGACACAGTAAAGGGAGGAGTCAGTGAAAGGATTGATGGGCACCTGCTTCTCCATAAATCTGTAAGAAGATTTTTTAAAAAGGCCTTGAAATAAGCAACATTCTTCCACAAACACTTATTTGTCAACTACTATATTCCAAGCACTTTCCTATGTTCTATTAATCAGGAAGATAATGATAAGAGCCACTATTTAGTAAAAGCTCATTATGTACCAGTCCCCCACAGCAAGAAATGTATTAGGTGTAACCTTCGCTGAATGGGGTTGATATTGTTATTCTCATTTTACAAATGATGAAATTAAGGCTCAAAGAAGTTGAGTAACTGTGGTACAGCCATTCAGCTAATGAGGGACAAAAAGAGCAAAAGTCACAAGGGATTAGCACCTGCCTCTGTTACATCTTGGCTGCCTTCCCTTTCTGATGGTTTTATGTTCTATGTGACCAGGGGTCATTTCCACATTAAAGTGTTTGGTTCTTTACAGCATGTGGAGCTATGGGCACCAGTTCAGAGGTCCTGCTGGTGCAGCTGATGGTGTGACAGATCAGGGCAGGGTTAGATCCTGCAGCTGGTTCTCTGGAAGATGCATGGCTTGTGATGGGGCTAACCTCTGGTCAGAATAGTTAGTGCAAGATCAACACCACATTTTATCCAGTTCCAAGAGACTATCAATCACAGATGGCGAGGTGACTAGGTCCAGAACCAAGACAAACACAGGCAGATCTTAGTGATTCAAACAGAAGAATCCAAAGTCTGGAGATCAATGCATTGGGAAAATAAGCACTGCCGGGTCAACAGAGGACACTCAAGCTAAATCCAGAGCCATCTTGAGAGACTGTTGAACCAGCCCTATGGTTATTGCTTGCTGTTTAGAATGAGGCAGTCAGAGGCATGTAGGTGAACCCTTACCCCTGACTGGGACAAGGCTGGACCCCTGTAAAAGACCCTCACATGGAGAAAAACTCGGGTTGGGTATGTAGGTGGCAGGCATTTCTGTGACTACATGAGGGTCTCTTGGACTCCAGAGAGTTGTACACTCCAGAGCAATTCAGACATTAGCACCAGTGCTCAGACCTAAAGGGACCAATGAAAGGATAAATGAAAGACTTGCTCCAAATGTGAGTGATGGGATGTCAGTGTTTTTGTGGTGACACCAAAGATTGCTTACAGACACATGGTCCTGGAACAGGCAAGCACAATCTCAGATCTCCTTTTCCTCTTTAGTTTAAAACAAACACATGAACAAGTCAACCCCACCTCACCTCAGTGATTCATTCCACCCTACATTTTGAGGGAAATGAAAGCCCTTGCTTTTTCATTCTGAGCTTTGATATGCTTCATGTTTCTTGCATTCATTGCTCTGATGTCTTTGCAGCACAGATGCCATCCTTGATAGAGGATAGATGTAAACTTTATAATGTATATCTAAACAAGGAGATTCATGGCTAATGAATCCTGCATATGGCAGGCAGCTACTCCCCACCTCTCATCCGACTCAGAAGAGAAAACACTCATCTTCATTTTTTTTTTATAGCCCCTGGCTGCCCATGAATGGAAGATCAACTTATTTTAGAATCATCCCTAAACTTCAAACTCAAATGAAAGTTTCAGTGAGAGCCACTGCCTCTGTGGAGTTACTGTCAATGATTTAGCGCTGTTCCCCCTGATGGAAGACTGGAAGCTATTCTCTGCTGGGGGAACAAGGGAGGCCAGCTTCTTGCCCCAGCTCCTTCACAAACTGTTAGATTTTGCTGTTTAACCATCTGGCTTTCAGGGTCCTCATCTGCACCATGTGAGGGTTAGAGTTAATTCTTCTGCAACAGGTTGTAAAGCTATAAAGTATACATTAACACACATGTGCATATTTTCAAAGCCTTCAGAATCTCAGATGTTGAAAATGTTAGTAATGTTTAGCTACCATTTTTTTTTTGGTCCAGATGTCTAATAGATATTTAATGCAAGGGTAATATTATTTCTCTCATTAACTACCTCTGGGCTTTTTGTATGTCATTTAATGATAATGGATGTCTTTGGAATTATGACTCAGATAATATGTACATAAATAATTGCCTATTTAGTTTACTGGTATTACTGTCATCAGCATCATACAGATTGTAAAAACAATTGTTATTATTTTTTTTCTTGGATGTGTTAGAACCCTGTCCCATCCTCTTTCTTTGCTTGGTTTTGGTATCATTGTAATGACTGGTGACATCCCCAACCCAGTCCCCCACCAATGGTTGTAATGAGGACAACTAAACCCTCCTATGCTGCATTTCTCGGTTCTTTTGTGAGGGAGAGCACAAAAGAGGGCTGTAGTCTGAACCAATATGTCCTGATATAAAATACTCTTGGGGAAAAATAGCTTCAAAGTGCTCTTCAAATACGAGGCATTAGAATGACTGATGAATATACCCCATCATTGTTATACCTCTATGCGAAGAATTGTGACATTTATATTGAGAAAAGAAGCACAACACAGCATGAACGCACCCTTTGTGCAGAATTTCAGCCACTGTAAAAAGTGTTTGAAACAGCCCAAGCCTGAGTGGGAGCACTTGTCAAGGATAATGGGTCTGCATCTTGGGAAGAAGAGCCAGGAATCCACTGTGAGATTTTTGTCCTGTGACCCGTGGAGTTGGGTTTGCTTCCCTCATTTTAGCCACATGCCTGGGAGACAGGTTCTGTGTGTACTTTTGCCCCTAGCTGTATCTTCCTTTTCAACACAGATTCCTTCATTGTGCAATGCTTACACTGTTGTCTAAGTTTCCCCATGTGTCTCTTTATCTCGACTAGAACTTTGAGGTTACTGACTATCGTTTTTGCTTTTCTCATTTCCCACTTTGGCTCGAGATGGGTGCCTGGCACAAAGAAGATGCTCATAAATACGTATTGAATGAATGAATATATGGATGGATGGATGAGTGAGGAAATTCTTTTTTTTTTTCAGGTTACAATGTTAAAAGTGGCATAGAATGTTGGGTAGACAAAAAGGTTTAAAGACTAATACGATGAATGACTGTGAACCCACTACCGTGATTCGCACTATGACTGGCTCATGCTTCTCCCTGTTCAAATCCGTCCTCTCCTTTTCAGGGAGGTTACTGAACTTGGTGTTCATCATTTCTGTCTTGACTTTTTATGTCTTTACTACTTGTGTATGGAGCTCTAACAAAAACTACAGTATCTTTTTGCCTGTTTAAAAAATTTGCAAAATATTATTATGTTGTATTCTTCTGAAACTTGCATTTATAATCAACAGTATATTTGTGAGACAAACGTATGTGGATATATATTCTTGTTCAGGCATCTTATCTTCTCTGTTGTACGAATGTATCATACTCTGTATCCTTTCTCCTGTTGATGGAATTAAAAATGATGCTGTTAGAAACAGTCTCATCCATGTCTCCATGGGCACCTGTGGGCAGGATTCTGTAGGGCACAACCCCAGGAGAGGAACTGCTGGGTCACAAGGGATGTGTATTCTCAACTTTACCAGGATTGCTGGATAACGATCCAAAGCAGTTGTACCAACTTATATTCCCATGGACCTGCGTTTATAAGACTTCAGTTGTCCAAAACTGATGCTTGCCTTTTTAGGTGCTGACTTCTGCTAGAGGATGCGCTTTGTTGCCAAGCTTGCCTGAGATCCGCTGATTCAAGGACTGGGACTCTGACCCACAGTGGTCTGAGGGGACTCCCATTCCTCCCCTGCTGTTTCATTAGCTGAAGCCACTGTGCTGCCTCAGTGTCTAAAGTACTGGAGTTCTTCCTCCTAACCCTCAACTGTCTACACCCCATTCATTGCAAACTTAGCGTGCACCAAAATAGGTTGCTTTTAAGGGCAAAGAAAGAGTTACCTTTATCTAAATGCGATCTGTGTTCGCAGCACTGATGGTCACCCCTTTTATACACTCCTGGCGTCTGCATGTCCTAACACTCTCTCTATATACATCCCAGTACATTGTGTTGTGGGATCGTAGCACCATAGGGTGAGAGTGTTGCTGCTGGAATTCTGTGGTTTTGGTAACAGTAGGTTTCAGATTAATGCCTCCTACTGAAACTTATTAAATATCATAATGCTTCAGAATAGAGGGTATTAAAACAAATCAGACTATGCAGTATTCAGACCATGTTTCAAAACGGAAATCTGGGATAGGTGACCGTGTAAATGATGATTTGCTGCCTGAAGTATCCCAACATGATTTGGAGCCAAGGTATTTTTTTTTCTTTCTAATAGTAACTTTTCCCTTCAAATGAGATGAAGATTCACAGGGGGTTTAAACATTTTTAAAAAGCATTTTTTAAAAAATTGATGTATAGTCAGTTACAATGTGTCAATTTCTGACATACAGCACACTGTCCCTGTCATGCATATACATACATATATTTGTTTTCATATTCTTCATTAAAAGTTATTACAAGATATTGAATATAGATCCCTGTGCTAAACAGAAGAAACTTGTTTTTTAATCTATTTTTATATATAGTGGCTAACATTTGCATTTTTTAAATTGACGTATAGTTGGTTTACAATGTTGTGTTAATTTCTGGTGTACAACATAGTGACTCAGTTATACATATATATTTAGTTATATATATATATTCCTTTTCATATCCTTTTTCACTATAGGCCATTACAAGATATTGAATATAGTTATCTGCGCTATACAGTAGGACCTTGTTGTTATACACACACACACACACACACATATATATATTTGATACACAGTAGTTAGTATCTGCAAATCCCAAACCCCCAATTTGTCCCTCTCCCACCTTTCCCTCTGGTAACCATAATTTCATTTTCTTTATCTGTGAGTCTGTTTGTTTTGTAAATAACTTCATTTGTGTAATTTTTTTAGATTCTACATATAAGTGATATCATATGGTACTTTTCTTTCTCTTTCTGACTTACTTCACTTAGTATGACAATCTCCAGGTCCATCCATATTGCTGCAAATGGCAATGTTAAAAAGCATTTTTCTGTGTTTATACTTGACCCTTTTTCCAATTAGCATTTAAAAGTGGCTAGTATATTTTTTGGTTGGTTTGTTGTTTCTAATGTAAACTTTCTTCTTGAAGAATAAAGTATATATAGGAAGTACACCAATAATAAGCTTACAGATTGATGATGTTTCATGAAGTAAACACTTTCCTGGAACAGCAGTCAGATCAAGATTACTAGAATCTTGAAACCCCCTCACCCTCTCTTTCAGTCATTGTACCCCCTACTCCCAGGGTAATCACTATCCATTTATTTTTTTCTCCAATAGAGGTAACATTCCCTAACCCAAATTGCTCCTTTTACAGATGAGTTCAGTAAGAGCCAGAGAGAGGAAATGATTCACCTGAGGTCAGAGTTTGGAACCCTTGGCCCTATCCACTGTCCATTCTGTCACGATTCACTCCAACTGTTCTTATTTTCTCTTTTACTGACATGTGGCAAGAACTGCATCGTGCACCTTCTCTCTGCACTGTGGAGGTTGTAGGTCCTCCCCTACATTGTGTTCCTTCCTGCAGTAGCGTCTCTCTACTCCTAAGACTTTATGTTTTTCACACATGCGGAGCAGACCCTTGTACAGATGTGTAAGTTTCAGGATTCTAAGAATGAAGGTAGGATTTGAAAAACAATGCATGCACTGTATATTACCCAGCACCTTCTGATGGAAATAACCAATTATTCAGCGTATCAGCTATCTGAGCCCTCTCTCTGAGGGAGTAAATAATGACAACAGTCAGGTTCACATCACTTACATAACCCAACACTTTTTAAAAGCTGCTCGCCCTCAACACACACTACTTTCTACATCCAGACTGAAACTCCTTTCCATGACAACAGTCCCTGAATGTTCTGATTAATTGAGGTGTCAGAGTAGTGCAGAGCAATAGACAAAGTGTGAAATGTGGAGTCAGATGAATCAGTCTTAGTCCCAGTTTGCCTGTGTATGAGCAGTGTGACCTTGGCTAAGTCACCTCAGCTCTCAAAGCCTGTTCCTCATTGGTAAAACAGAAAGAATACGGTTCTTGTAGCATTTGTGATAATATAAACAAATCATTTAGCACAGCGTCTGGCAGCCAAAGAGCTCTCAACAGATGGTAACTGACTACTGTAATCTTAGCTAGGGGTCAGCATTCTCCACTTCAGTATCTATCTCATTGATGACAGTATTATTCGGTGTTAGGTCGACAATAGTAGTCCTTCAAAAGTATATGGCAAGGACCATTTCTCATATTTAGGAGAAGGCTCAGCTGAACTTTTACATAAAGAAGAAAGATTATGTGTGGCTTCCTAAAAAGATTCTGTACCCAATTCCAAAGTGTGTGTGGGAGGTTTCCCCACACATCAAAGCAATTCTCTGGACACGAGCTGGGTGTCTGACAATTAAACTCAGTTCTAGTCTACCAGGAAATAGCATCAGATTTCAAAGTTTAAGGGTTCAGTCCTATAAGACTGCTGCTCCCCCACCCTATCCCATTTCAGATGCCAACCCTAGTTCCAGGTTGTCATCTGTACTTCTGACCAATTGGCTATGGATTGGACCCCCTCCTTGGGTTCGATTAATTTGCTTAAGCGGCTCACAGAGAAACATGTTCCTACTAGATCATTAATTTACTATAAAATGATGTAACTCAGGAATAGCCAGATAGATTTGTGTGGGACAAGGTTTGGGGAAAGGGTGTGGAGCTTCCTTGCACTCTCTGAGGAACATGCCACTGTCCCCAAATCTGCATATGTTCACCATCCCGGGAAGCTCTCTGAACCCTGTCCTTTTGGGTTTTTATGAAGGTGATATTACATAGGCATGACTGATTAAATCATCGGCCATTGGTGACTGAACTCAATTTCCAGCCCCATTCCCCTCCCCAGAGGTCAGGGAGGGTGGGGATGAAAGTTCCAACCCTCTGATCGCTTGGTTAGTTTCTTTGGTTACTACCATCCTCAGATCCCATCCTCAGATCCCATCCTTAGGGGCTTTCTAAAAGTCACCTCATTAACATAACAAAAGAACACCTTTACCGCCCTTATCACTTAGGACATTTCAAGAGTTTTAGGAGCTCTGTGCCAGAAACTGGATGAAGACCAAACTTACATTTCCTATTATAAATCACAGTGTCACCCTGCCTCCGGAAACATCCCTCTGTCCTCACCTAAGGTATCAGCAGACATCCTGTGGAGGGATCAGACTTCCTTAGCCAATTAGGTTGAGAGGTTTAATTTAATTTTACCTCGATCTCAAGGGTCAGAAGACCCCAGTGACATCTGCACAACTCAAGTAAGAGGATAATTACCTGATAAAATAAGAACTACGATAAAGGGAGAAGAGGATGTAGCCCAGCACAGAGGATGGTGCCTAATGTAATCTGGGAGCGGAATACTGAAGAGGGGTGGCTGGAGGAGAATTTCCAGGAAAAGTGATGTTAATCTGAGGCTTGCGGACAAGTAAGAGGAAGCAAAGAGAAAATGGATGAGATATGTAAATAAGCAAGTGATGGCGGGAAGGAGGGAGAAAAGGGAGAGAGAAGGAGGGAGAGAAGGAGGGGGAGACCTTGAGATGGGGAGAGGGAGAGGGGAGAGAGAGGGGATGCAGTCTCCACCCAGGGTCTTACTATTGTACCCTAATTAGTCTGAGGGAAGCAGTAGGGTTTCTCTATCCATAGAACTCCAATATCCCAAGAAAACATAAGGATTTGAAGATTATTTGCAAATCTTCTAAAGAATGTCAAACCTGTTCCTACTAGGGAAGAGAGTTCTGGGTCTGACTCTGCATCTGAGTTCGAAGAAAGAAAAATTCTGGGGTGGCGAGGAGTGCCAAGCTAAGCCTTGAAGACTGTTCACATGGCCAAAAATCATGTCTAATTTTAATGTATGATTTCAGAGACAGAACTGGTTCCCAGAAATCTGTGGAGCTGACCAATTAACCATGTTGGTCTTTGGCTACCTGTACCCCAGGTGCTAATTAGTTAGTGCTCAGGGCTCTGTACTTGTTCATCAGGTGCCCTGAAGAGCCCAGGGCCCATTTGTGATTCCAACAAGTCCTCCAGCAAAGCTCCCATTACCCATGGACTCCATTCACACGCGTGGGAGTACACAGAGAATCCGATACTCACACGTGCATTGAATCACTAGTAGCTGACTAGCGTATCCTACAGCACCTGTCTAGGGAGCTAGCCACAAAACATTTCAGGTGTTGTAGAGATGCAGCGAGGAATCTTTCAGTGGGAGCAGGTGGGGATTTGCCCAACACTTATTGTAACTTCCAGCCACGAAGACGGAACATAAGCCTCTTGTTGTTTAAAGACACCTATTCTTCAATCTCATCCATGAGTGTATGGTATGCATGTGCACTCATAATGCGCTTGTGTGAAAACACATACACACACACACCCTTCACAGGAAACCAGGGCCTCAGTCACCACACTCATCAATCCTTCTCATTTCATGTTGACAAATTCTGCTTGATTTCTTTCAGGGAGACCAGGTCTAAAGTTAGGTCTCTCAAGCCTTTCAGCCCAATTCGTTTTCTTTCCAATCCTTAGATAATTATTTAAAAGAAAATTATGATATACATTAAATAAATAATTTATTTTCTAGGCACATCTCTGACTTGAATCATTTTTTGGAAGCATTTTTAAATTGGTAATTTTAAGAAAGTAACTGTGGAATTAGGGAAATGTTCTCACTAGTCAGTAATTACTTTTACTTATAACATATAAAATTGATTTAAAAAGAGGGACATAAAAAAGGGGTTATTTAGAGTTTTACAGATCAAATGAACGTTTCAAGTTTTGTTGGAGAAGAATAAAGAGACTCTAACAGGACTTGGTTTTATGTGCCTGCACATTCATCTTCAACAGAGGCAGACAATGAATTTGTGGGAAAAGCCTCACCTGGTTGGACTCTCACTAACTCCCCTTGTGCTTGGACTGCCTTTCAACAATAAACAGGTGCCTTGTTTTCACATCAAATTTTGAGAAGCAGGTTTTTGTACCAGTATGTCTTGGCTTATGCCATTCCCATTAGCTGCAGGTAACCTCTGCCCATCCCTGCCTGTGGAGTTGTACATGCTACATAAAGGAAAGAGAGAAGAGTATTTTGGCTCTCCGCCTACATGAAGCCCTCCTTGATCAACCATGTCCTTCTTCTGAGGCACACATCTGCAAATCACATGGGTAGCACTGAGCAAAAGCTGTGATCATGCCTGTGCTAGTCATGTCCCTTCTCCCACGGGAGAGGTGGTCAAGTGCAGTGGCTGGGCTCATGAGCACTGAATCCAGATTGCTGGGTTCAAAGCCCAGCAACCCTACTCACTAGCCAGTGAGCTTGAGCAAGTTATTTAATCTCTCTGTGTCTCAGTTTCTTCTAATGTAAAGTAGTGATGATACTAAAAGTGTCCACCTCTTGGACAGCCATGAGCATCTACTGACTGATACAGATAGGGTACTTACAACAGTACCCAGCAATCATAGCACTCAAGAAGTGACAACTTGGTACTACTGAGGGCTGAAATTATATTATTCCCCTTAAAATCCCACCCAGCCCCTGATATAGCACCAAGCAGACAAGATGTGCTCAGTAAACATCACTGATGTGGTCAGTGATTGTGACCACAGCCAGTCTAGCTCACCAGCCACAGAATTTTCTTATGTTATTTCCACCAATGACCAATGAGACTGCACATTCTGTTGGACCCAGCCATGCTCCATCCCATTGGGTGTTAGTGGGTGTTTGTCTTGGAGAAACTTCCAATTATTCCATGGCAGATATTAACTTCTAAAGAAGAAAAACAAAGACAACAATAACAACAGCAGCAACAACAACAAAGACAGGGTTTATTTAACTCCTGTCCCTGGGAGCCAACATTTTAAATCTTCTATCTGTGGACACATCAGTTTGGCAGTAGTTGAACAAAGCCATTCAGTCCTTTGGTTCTTTAAATAACTACCATGTCATTACCCTCCTGTCTCCTGACCAACCCTGAAGTCCTTTGAAATGCCCACAGATGGAATAAAATGTGCATGTTAAGTTCTTTTCATCCATGGGGTTTACAACTGCAGCTGACACCGTAATCCTGGCATGGGGAACTACATCAGGAAGGGAGTTCACTCCCTTCCCCTCCCCCTCTGGGAAAGACTATTTTCTCCATCTGCTGAACGGAGGACTGCAGAGGTCAGGAGCCAATCACTCAAGGCCCTAGGGGTGGGACAGTCTGCACCGATTTTCTTACAAATCACATGATCCTCAGCCATGTTCCTTCTTCCTGTCCTGGAACTGAGGCAGAGCTGTACATGGAGAGAGGTGGGAAGTGCTGATAATTTGCTTGAAAATTGTGACTATCCATATGGATAAAGTTCTATAAAATTAACTCTTTCTTGTTATTTCTAGTCAATAGTATTTATCTTTTATGAAATGTTTAGAATGGTGTCTGGCACACAATACAAAAGTACTGGCTAGTTTCTCTCTATACTATACAATTATCTGGCATGTACTTCATTCTTTTTAAACATTCCATGTTTGTAATAACTTTTATTTCGCTTTTTATTTTCTTCTCAAAACCCTTGATGAGGAGGAAAAGAAAGATATTGGCTCCCTGTATTCAAGGAGAAAACTGAGACCCAGATAGGTATTTGGGGAATTTGGAACATAAAGCAGAAACTGGTTTTCTGACTTGGAAGCTGGCATTTTCCATAAATAAATCCTCTCCCAAGGGCTGAAAGATAGGCGGCTGGATGGGTCTGATGATTAATTTTCCTATTTTTCTGAGAATGGTATTTTCCTCATTTATAACTGATCAGAGTCTTCTAGTTCACTTCTCTGAGGGGTATTTGCCTTTAACATTGAGAAGTTTCAGGTTTTTTTCTGATATAGAAATTTCAGAGGAATATTTTAGTGATGAGGGTGGGAGAAGATTCATATCACATAGACATTTCTTATTCTTTCATGGCAAATTGCCCTGTACACGCACACACGTGCATACACATGCACAGACAAATATGGGCAGAGTAATTCTTCAAAGGAAACAGGAACCCCAGTCAGAGAGCCGAATTAACCCTGCCTCCTCTTATAGTCATCATTTCTGCCTCATTTGTACCAGGAATATCAGGTCTCTTAGCCCAACTCCTGTAAATAAAATAATTTCTTTCTGTGACAGATCTCGAACTTTAAACATTTTTAAGCTGATTACATGTAATAAAATAGTTGCTTAAAAAAAAAAGAAAAAAATAGCTGCTTAATTAGGAATATATTTGTCACTACTTAATAATTGTCATATTTAGACCATGTAAAGATAGCTTTTTAAAGAGGGAAATAAAAAGATGCTATTAAGAATTTAACTGAATCAAATCAAAGTGTTAAGTTTTATTGGAGAGGAATGAAGAGCCCAAATTGGAATTGGTTTTATGGGCCTCTAAGTCCTTCTTCAACAGGGGCAGGAGATGAATTTGAGGGAAATGCAACCTGGCTGGATTTGCGCTACCTGCCCTGTGTAGCAGTACCAAGTTGGGTCTGGGCTAACACAAAGCCAGTGCCGGTCCTATCTCCTCCCCCACTTCCCACATCACTCCCAGCTTCAGCTTGCCATTGATGGTTTGCACGTCCCCATCTCCATGTCAACTCTAGTCAAAGCCACTCTTGTGTTCTGCTTGGGCTAGTCTGACAGCCTCCTAGCCAGTTCCCACATCGGCTCTTTTACCACAAACCCATTCTCCACATTGTGATGACATCAGAGAAGGAGATCTTCTAAGGCCTTTCAATAACTGCCAGTGGTCCTTAGGATCAAATCCCACGTTGTTACCATGACAATGAGTTGAATATAGCCAATGATTAATTTCTCACTTTCCTGAGAACAATTTGTCTTCCTTGCTATGCAAAACCACTGTGAGCCATCAATCTCCCTCTCAAAAATGCCAATGGGAAAGCTTAATACATTTAGAGTAACAGAGCCAATCATCAAATGTTGGTGTGTGTCAAGTCAGTATTTCCAGGTGAATGTTAATTCCACCACACGGTACTTATGAAACAGGATGGTGCCCACCTAGTGAGACAAGTTACCGATGAAAGTGAGGGCAGATGCCCTCCATGGATGATCCACTATTCTTCTGAAAGCACTTATTTTATATTTTATATATAAATGATCTAATTATTTCTGAAATATTCCTGGATGTGTTACAGTTGTCACTGGGCTCTACAAAAACACATTATTATGAACAGTAGTGAGGTGAGGTGATCTCAAATCAAGCAAGACTTCACGTCGATGCCACCTATTAAAGAAAATTTTAATTGCTCTTATTGCAAATGATATTTCATGATTTGCTATTACTACTATTGTTGTCAGTAACAATGGTTTTGAAACATGAGTAGAGCACTTTGTGGATTAAAAGGATCTTTGCATACACTATTAAACTGTATTAGATTCATACAACCATACTATAGACTTTACATAGATTCTAACCTATAGGTTAGATCGAGACTCAACAAAATTTTTCTGTCAAGGGCTAAATAGTAAATATTTTGGCCTTGAGGGTCATATGGTCTCTCTGTTAACTGTTACTCAAATCTACCATTGTATCATGAAAACAGCCGTAAGTAATAGGTCAATAAATGGGTATGCCGTTAAAACTTTATTTACCAAATCAGGCGCACGCTAGATTTGGCTTGTGGCTACTGTCGGCTGAATTTTGAGTTAGATCATGCCAGACCATCATCCTTCCTTTTGTAGCTGTGGAGCCTGAGGCCAAGGGGTTAAATGATTTTCCCAAGTACATATAGTGAATTAGTGAAAGAACAAGGATGTGGTCCCTGCCAGCTAGCTCCCAGTCTGGTCTTCCCTCTACTGAACTGTGATGACCAGCATACAAGTGGAGTGTAACCCTGGGGCATCGTGCTAGGTGTCTGAAAGGTTACATTACTACAAGCCTGCAGATCCGGGCCCTGGTCCTAGATTGGCTTCTCTTTAGATGTGAGACCTTAATAAAGTCACTTCAACTTAGCTTCTGTCGATTCATCTAAAGAATGAAGAGATTGGTTGAGGAATCTTCCTTCTGGCTTTAAAAGGCAGTGTTATTAAGATAAGGGATGGGGAAGGAATATTTCATTGTGAAGTATTCAAACTGATAATTTCTTACAAATTTTGGAGAATTTATTTACATAGAAGTCATTATTAACCAAACAACAAATATTTACTGAGCCCATTATGCTGTGAAAAGATGGAAGAAACATACAACATAGTCTTTGCCTTTAAATAAGTAGCAGTTGTGAAAAGCAATTTCTAGCACTTATAGAAAATGAATAAATAATCAGTGTGCAAGAAACATTGGTTGGTAGAGATGGTAAGTCCCTTTGGATGTCTGGAGGACAGACATCAGATGAGAACAGCAGCTGTCAGAGAAAACCACATGGAAGGTCTGGGTTTAGAGGATGAACGGTAGGGTGGCAGTGAAGAGAAGCACTGCAAGGCTGACAGAGGCAGGTGTGAAGACCCATGTATAAAAGCTGCTCATATGTGTTGCAGCAAGTCAATGGGGTTGATTAGGAAAGATGATGTGGGCTGGGGGAATATAGGAAGTATTGATTTTGTATCACTTTGTTACTAGTTGGAATATAGCACCATTTAAAAAATACAGCACAAAAATGTGCAGCTTTGCCATTTATCACAGACAAGGCTTTGCTCCTATTAGTGCACACCCGGGAGGTTTGCCTGGATTTCATCCTATTTTGAGCCTTGTAGTGAGGCACCTCTTGTGGAGCAGTTGAGCATCCATGATCATTTAGTCAGGTCTCTCATCTCAAATTTTCGAGAAGAAAACTGACCATCTCAGCTTCCTTTCTGGTTGTGTGATGAGGGGAGGGCTTCATTCCTCCCATCCCTGAAGGTCCTGAGATAGGAAAGATGTGGTTTTCTTCAATCCCTTTAAGCTCATTTTCTCAAACAGAGAGGCAATTTAGATCAGGGCACTTTGGTAATTAAAGCAAATTCTCTTCAATCACCAACGGTACTTGGCTTGTAGTGTGTAGGGTTAGCTGTTTCTCAACCTATGTGTTCCACCACAAGGTTCTCTAATCTAGATGTCCCCCAATTTTCCCCACCAGGCTTTGAGATGACCCACAAAAAGTCAACTGGAAAATGTAACTGGCTCACCACACTGTGGAAGGCAGCTATCACTGCCTCCTTTCATCTGCCATGTCTATTTAATCAATATATTACCCAGTTAAAGGGATGCTCTCCAATGGTGAAGCTAATAGTTGTGGGAGCATCTTATAAAAATCAATCATTGTCCTAGGTTCTACTTTTCATACGTTATGGAAAATCCCATCTGATCCTGATAATATTTTTGTATTTCTGTCCTCATTGTATAGATGAGGAAGGAGGCTGAGTTTCACTGAGGCGAACCTGCTCAATGTTACACATAGGTGACAAGCTGCACAGCATGGGTCTGAAAGAGGGCACTTTGGTCCCAGGATTTCATGATTCATCATTAGGTTAATTCAAAAATGTGCTGGAAACCATCATGTTTTGATACATTTAGGTTAATGAAATTAACCCTAAGATAAGTAGAAAGGCAGACAAATATATCCTTAAGGTCATGGATGGATTCCTGGTTGCCATGGAGATAACGCCAAGAGTGAGAGATGTATTGGAAGACAGAGATGGAATGTATCACAGAATTATCACACTGAGGCTCAGAAAACAAAGGCTTTAACTAATTGTGTCAAGGTACACTTGGTCCTCTCTCCCTCTAGACACAGCTGTAAACTGGGCACCTGGAGGCAGCAGGGAAAAGCTAGAGCCCCAGGGAAGCCACCCCCAATGCCACAGTCTCACCCAGCCTCTACATCCCCTCAAGATTTCACATGGGTCATGGTTACCAGTTGGCAGCTTATATATGTTCAGGATCCTAAAGCTGGAAAACTTCAACTAGGGCCCTGAAAGTCTCTCTAAATACAAAGGCTTTATGCTGAGGTGAACTGGGAATAAGGTGCCATTTGAATAACAAGTAAAGCTT
This sequence comes from Camelus bactrianus, assembly GCF_048773025.1. NCBI lineage: Eukaryota > Metazoa > Chordata > Mammalia > Artiodactyla > Camelidae > Camelus > Camelus bactrianus. Next base: position 34,633,908 of record NC_133549.1, read on the forward strand.
AGGAGAGAGGATAGAGCTCAGTGGTAGAGCACATGCTTAGCATGCACAAGGTCCTGGGTTCAACCCTTGGTACCTCCATTAAAAAAAAAGAAGAAAAATTTAACCTTCAGAAAATGATCAAAAATAAACTCTTTAATGTACTAAGGTTTATATTTCAATATAGAGTTAAAAATTAGGTAATTGGGGGAGGGTATAGCTCAGTGGTAGAGTGCATGTATGAGGTCCTGGGTTCAATCCCCAGTACCTCCATTAAAAATAAATAAATAAATAAACCTAATTATCCCCTCCCCCAAAAGTTTTTTTAAAATCAGGTAATGGGAGCAGCATTTATGGACAAATTGTTGATCTCAATAATCTTCAGTTGCCTACTACATAAAATGAGAATGCAAAGTTCTGTCTCATTTTTTGGTGTGAGGATCAAATGAGAGAATGCTCACCATGGGGTCCCTCGGCATGTACTTAATTGTAGTTGTTGTATATGTACATGTTGTAGCTTGGCATGTACTGAACTGTAGGTGGTAGCTTTTGCTAGGAACCAGTAAAGTGTACTGGTTACCTATGACTCATACCAGGTGTGTGATCTTAGCCAAGATGCCTTGTGCCTCAGTTTTCAAATCTGTAAAATGGGGTTAACAATATTACCCATCACATGGTACTTAAGGAAATTAGGCAGCATGTTTAAAGCACTTTGGGCAGTGCCTGCTACGTGGTGAGCACTCAGTCAACTCAACTGACATTACTGTCATCATCACATCAAAAATGCATCTCCTTTATTAATAAGCTTCAGCCCAAAGACTAAAGTCTTTGCAATAACATCTTTTATTTAAGTTTTAAAGTAAAAGAAGACTATTACTGGATAGAAAGGGTCTCTTTTCCAAATAAAGGTCACAGCACCATTCCAGTGCTGTTTCTCACTTTGCCTCCTAATTACTGGGAATGCCTCTTTACTGGCCACCCCCTGCTCTCTGCTGCCATATGTTAGTGATGCTGACTGAAGCAATGACACAAAACTCGCAGAGTGAGAGGGCTATCCAGTTATGACATCTCATACATTTGTTGTATTAGCCATTTAAAAAATATGTATAAATTATTAACTTTTTCCGAAGTGGTATTTGATGGCAAAAGTAGTATCTATGTGGAGTATTAAGTGACTTTTAAGAAAAAAGTTGGATAATTTGACAGTGTTAAAATTAGGCTGTCAAAGATTCTATTTTCTCAGAGCCATCCCTATCCCGCTTCAGTTGTGCACACTATCATCATGATGGTGAGATTTTTCCCCTCTAACTGCAACATGGTAGCCAGTTTTATAGGAAGTAAAGCAGTGATGCCTACTTTTCAGAAAGGGGCAAAATCCATGACATCACTTAACTAGGTGATGATGTTCATGATTAGGAGAAGGCTTGAAATAAAGAGATAAAAGAAAAACAGGCTTTATGGTTCCCTGTTTAGATGTTTAAAAATATTTACTAACCAGTGATTTATTTATTGGCAGGAAGACAGAAAGATCCCTCATTGCAGGGAATGGGGGACTGACCTCTCTTTTGTAATTTTCTGCATTTTGCATTCTCATCCATTAAATATAGAGCATGCATTATTCACCTTTGAAAGCTATTTCAAGGACTTTGTGTGGTTTCCCCTTATAACCTCAGAAACTTCACACATAATTCACTAGAGACAGATAATGATCTAGTGCTTAGGACCAGGAGGTAGGGTCAGACCTGGCTTTTCTCCTTCAAACTGCTACGTGTGTACTGTAAGGTAGTATGACTGGTCTGCATTTAGCTGGGCTCCCCAAATGTTCATTTGTGTTCAATATCATGTATTGAATGATTTCAAAGGGGGTTTATTTTGTGCTAGGTCCTGGGGGCCGTACTCAGGAAACATAAGCTACATCTCAGGTATTACAAAACGGTATTAGAGAATTAAGACTTGTACTTATAAAATGAACTTATTTACAAAGCAGAAATAGACTCACAGACATAGAAAACAAATTTATGGTTACTGGGGGTGGGGAAGGGTGGAGGGAGGGATAAATTGGGAGTTCGAGACTGGCATATACTAACTACTATATATAAAATAGATACACAGAAAAGTCCTACTGTATAGCGCAGGAAACTATATTCAATACCATGTAATAGACTCGAATGAAAAAGAATATGAAAAGGAATATACATATAACATATATTCAGTTATATACACATATAACTGAATCACTATGCTGTACCCCAGAAATGAACACAACATTGTAAACAGACTATACTTCAATTAAAAACAAAGCCTTGTGTTTATAAAAACTTAGAGGACAAAATAACTCTCTACTATCAGGTGTAGATGGAAAATAATTAGATGCATCAGTGAGTGGACAGCAGAGCTGAGCTCCTAAGAGTGCAGACTTCAGCAGGAGCAGTTTTAGGCCTGAATCTCAGCTCCTCCACTAACTAGCCGTGTGACCTTGGCAGCCATGAGAGAGAATACCAAGGACAGCAAACCAGGATGGGTGTTCAGGGAAGGCCTCCATAGAGAAGTGACATTTCAGCTGAAACTTCAAAGTTAAATGTTTAAAATGCTTTTCCAATGAATGCTGCATGCCTTATTTCTCATGCTGCAAGTATATCTGGGCTATTTCTTTATTTTTACTCTAATAATTTTTAGCGAGTACCACTTACTCCTTATTATGAACAATGGTGAAATCAGTATACTTCAGCTTCCTATAGACTTACCTCTTGTCCATCCACTTCCTGATGACAGTGTTTATAAGAGTTTTCTCAGTGCTTACCTTTAAACATTTAAGTATTTTTATATGGTTGGGTGACAACAATTACCTATAAGGCTCTCGTGTTTCTGCATGACTTGTATCAGCTTTTGTTGGGGACAATCTTTTTAGTAATGTTTACATAGCAAATGACCTTGGGATATATAGTGTCCCCCTCTAGAGCAGAGGAAAGATTTATTTGCTGCCCAAGGTAATAAAGATAATGTTTCCCTCTGGGGCAAAGTTTGGGCAAGTTCACTAATAAACCCCTTATGAAAGATTGGGGTTTCCTAAACTCTGGGCTCCTCAGCTATGATGCAGACTCACTGTGTGCACAGCATCAATTCAAGCTGCTCTGCATTGTCTCTGTAGGACTTGGGGGACAAGAGGAACTGATGTGAGCATGATGTTCATGCTGCTTTGCCTCTGACCCAGGAGTCTCGTGCTTTCTGTGAGCTCTGTGAAACTGTGGCAGAATGAGTTGTTAGCTTGCAAGCAAGGTAAAAGCTCACTCCTCAGTTCTTGACATAGAATTCCACTACTTGATTTACTTGCTGTGAAGGTGCTTATACTATTTTCCATTTTTTTCTCCTCCTTCCTGTCCCAACTTTGTTCTGTCATTTCCACTTTGACAGGGCTTATAGAATATTTACATTCTGTTCTGTAACTATAATCTCCACACTTATTTCAGTTTTATCCCCTCATTTCATCAGACTAAGTTTAGCCGTACTTTCTCCACTCAAGCTCTTAGGTGGTTGAAATTTGCCCTAGAGAATCTTTTAGAAAGTCTTCTTCATTCATACCTTGATAGACACCTGTTTGAATTTCAATTGGCATTGACCATTCTGTTACCACATTTTCCAGAGACATGGTATGACTTGTTGATCTATATATACAATGCTTCTTTTGTTTCTGAAAAAAATTATTGTGCTAAATGTCCCTTTACTTCTCTCTCCAGCATGCAAATTTTCTGATCCTATGATTAATGGTGGAATTCCTTAAATTTTAGAAAGGGACATTCTAACTTGTTCCAAATGGCAGGGGAACCGTTACTGTTCTTGAGTTGGATACTGAACTGAGTAAAGGCAGGAGATGGAAGTCAATGCCACCCACCTATCCCATATGATGGCTCAGATTTACAAATGAGTGAACAGTCTTAAGAAATAATGTCCATCACCTAGTGTGGAGCTTTATGTTTTGTCCTCAGTTAAAATCATGGTCATTATTGGACTTAGGCCAGCTGCTGGTTTCTAGGATGTTGCCTCTTATACCCACACTTACAAATGGAAAGAAGTACCAGTAACCCAGTGACACTACCAGCATCATTCTCATCACCCCCACTACCACCACCACTATTTCTGAGTGTTCTTTTGTGTGCTGAATACTTTATTTCCATATTTGATATCTACAGCAATCTTAGTAGAAGATACTGTAAGTCTCCCTCTATGGATGAGGTAACTGGTGCTCAGAAAGCATCAGCCATCTTCTCAAAAATGAGAAGCCAGTAAGTGGGAGAACTAGAATTTGAATCCACATCTGTCTGACTCCGTAGTCCTGGTCCTTCCTGGCACTGTATGTGGCTCACTAAGCAAGGTCAAGGAGGTCACTTTCACCACCCAATGGTAGTTCCACTTGCAAGGTCATTATACACTTTTATTCTTCCAAGGGACACTAAGTAGTGTCAAAAGTAAGTGAGACCCAGTGAACACGCTTTTTGAATAAAAAAGGACAAGAGTCTTAAAGAGGGGGCTATAACTCTTCATCAGAGAATGCATAGCCTCAGCTATATCCCTGTGAATACAGGCCAAAAATCATAGTTGAAAGGCAGCGAGAAGACACGAATTTCTCTTTTTTTCAAACAAAATTTCTCACATATTTATTATGGAACCAAACTCCTAGAAGAAGCCTAGAAAGAAAGAGAAAAATCATTTTCCCAATAAAACATGTGCAACTTTCCAGATAGTGTTAACATTTTCAGCTTGACATGGCAAGACGTTGCTGACTTTGATACAGCATAAATATGTATGCTGGTGCATCTTCAATTCCTTATAGACTCAGCTTGGTTCTTCTCTAGCATTTCTTCTAGGAAATGTAACCAATTTTATTACAAATTTCATCTGAATCCATTTGAGAATGGGATGACTGTGTCTTTGCTTTTTGATCAAGGAATTGCTTGACCCTGACAGTCTTCCAGAAGACATGGCCAGGAAGTGAGTCAACTGCACCCATCATGATGGCAGAGAAAGGGTGAGAAAACACCAATTTCTAAACTTCTTTTCCTGCCTTTGTCTCATCGGCTTTCATTCACAAGTACAGAACATAGTCTAGCAATTCCTTTTTCTCCAGTTATTTTACATTTGCATTCCATTCTCTAACAGCTTGTAAGCTGTTTGAGGGCTAGGACAATGCCCTCTTTTATGTCTCTATATTTTCACAAAGTTTGGCACAGACTGGACACATTACAATCATTTCAACCAGCTTATCAAACGAACATACTGGAGGTAGCATATCTTACTTAAAGGGCAGTAAGATTTGAAGTTAGAGAAGTCTGAGTTTACGCCATCATTTCTCTGCCATTTACTAACTGCGTGTCATATATTTTTTGTATTTTATTTTATTCAAAAAATTGTATTTATTTATTTAATTTTAAAAATTACATTCAGCAGTCATTTTTTATTTACAAATTTAGGATAATGTATATTTAAAGTAAAATACAACATAAAATAGGTCTAACACAGTGACTGACTTAGAGCAGATATTCAGATGCCTATGACACAAGTGGCGTTTTCATGTCAAGTTCAGGAATTACAAAAGTGTGTCAAGAATTCCACTGCTTGTATTTTGCTCTGTTGTCATGACAGCTATGACTAATTATTGTGTATTAAAAAACGGACACTTTCAGCATACATAGAGTAATAGGGACTGGATTTACCCTGAAACAATAACAAAAAAAACCTGAACACAATATTTAAAGCAGCAGTTTTCAAGACACTGGACACTGGACAATGAATAAGACTGATCCCTGAGAGACAGGAGACAAATAAGATGAGTCCTATGATTGTGCCAGGTTATTGCCTGGAGAGAGTTTCCAGGCATTACAGAGAGAGGAGACCCCCAGGTGGGCCACTGTGGTCTCCCTGAAGTAAGAAGGTGGGGTTGAGGAACCAGAAGGGCCAAGGTGGCTGGAGTACACAGAGCAGAGAGCTAGGTTAGAGAGAGTGTCACAGAGAAGAGTAGAGTCCTCTGGCTTCTTCACCTGAGCCACCATAAGCATGTAAAGAAACTATTAGAGTCCAGGGCAAAAAGTATTCAAAAGGATTAGAGTTAACAGTGTCCAGAACTTACACATAGCCAGGAATAATTCTTGCTCTCACCAGCCAAATGAAAAACATTGTAATGTATAGGGTGTTGGTTGGAAAACTCAGGAGTTTTGCCCCAGTTTTGTTTGCAGAACAAAATTAGCCCCAGACTAAACACTACCCTGGTCCTACCTAACAAAGATTAATAGCAAGATCCAAAAGGCTCAAACTGTTTCTAAGTAATGTAAACGTATCTTAGAACAAAGCTCAGGAATATTTATAGGAATACAAAAATTTCTAGCACCTAGAAAGATAAATTTCACAAGGTCAGCATCCAGCCAAACATCACTAGCTATGCAAAAAAGGAAGAAAATAAAATTTATAGTGAGGAGAAAAATCAATCTATCTATGACTCAGAAATGACTAGATAATGGAATTAGTAGTTGAGATCATTAAAACAGTTACTGTAACTGTACTTCACAAGAAGCTGTTGAAAAGATTAATCATGTTAAGTAGGGATGTGAAAGATATAAAAAGATCTAAATCAAATTTCTAGAGATGAAAACTATAGTATCTGAGATGAAAAATACATTGGTGGGATTATCAGTGGATCACATACTTCAGAAATAATGATTAGTAAATTGGAAGACATAGGAAAGTATCCAAAATAAAACACAGAGAAAAGTCTAAACATGAACAGAACACAAGTGAGCTGTGGGATAGCTTCATGTGGCAGAAAATACACGCAACTGGATTCTTTGAAAGAGGGGGAGAAATGGACCAAAATATATTTGAAGAAGTAATGACTAAAATTTTTCCAAATTTGATAAAAACTATAAATCAACAGTTACAAGTTTAATAGACCCCAAGTGCAAGTGACATGAAGAAAACAATACAATGGTATTAAATAATCACATTTCCTAAAATCAATGACACAGAGAAAAATCTTAAAAGCAGCCAGAGGATTAACAAAGTGGATAAAGTGGGTACAGAGGGAATGTACCTCAAGATAATAAAGGCCATATATAACAAGGCCACAGCTAACGTCATACTCAATAGTGAAAAAATGAAAGCTTTCCCTCTAAGATCAGAAACCAGACAAGGATACCCATTATTGTCACTTTTACTCAACACGGTATCAGGAGTCCTAGCCAGAGCAATATGGAAAAAAAAAAAAAAAAAAGAAAAGAAAGAAAGAAAGAAAGAAAAGGCATCCCAATTGTAAAGAAGTAAAACTGTCACTATTTGCAGATGACATACTGTACACAGAAAACTCTAAAGAATGCACCAAAAAAGTGTTAGAATTGATAAATGAAATCAGGAAAGTTGCAGAACACAAAATCAACATACAAAATGCTATTGCATTTTTACACACTATCAGAAAGAGAAATTAAGATCCCATTTACAACTGCATCAAAAAGGATAACATATCTCACAATAAATTTAACAAGAGTGTGAGAGACTTGTACACTGAAAACTATGAGACATTGCTGGAAGAAGTTGGAGACACAAATAAATGGAAAGATACTCCATGCTTATGGACTGGAAGAATTAATACTGTTAAAATGCCTTTACCATCCAAAGCAACCTACAGAGTCAATGCAATTCCTCAAAATTCCAATGGCACTTTTCACAGAAATAGAACAAACAGTCCTAAAAATTGTATGGAACTACAAAAGATCCCTAAGAGTCAAAGCAATCTTAAGAAGAAAGCTGGAGACATCTGATTTCAAACTATATTACAAAGCTATTGTAATCAAAACAGCATGGTATTGGCATAAAACTGACACACAGATCAACAGCACAGAATAGGCAGCCTGGAAATAACCCATGCATATATGGTCAATTGATTTTTAACAAAGGAGCTAAGAATATACAATGGGGAAAGGATAGTCTTTTCAACAAATGGTGTTGGGTGAAACTGGACAGCCACATGCAAAAGAATGAAACTAGACCCTTATCTTACACCATAACTCAAAATAGATTAAAGACTTGAATGTAAGACCTGAAACTGTAAAAATCCTAGAAGAAAACATAGACGGTAAGCTCCCTGACATCTGTCTTGGCAATGATTTTTTTGGATTTGGCACCAAAAGCAAAGGCAACAAAAGCAAAAATAAACACGTGAGATTACATCAAACTAAAAAGCTTCTGCACAGCAAAAGAAACAATCCACAAAATGAAAAGGTAGCCTACTGAGTGGGAGAAAATATTTGCAAATCATATATCTGATAAGGGGTTAATTTCCAAAATATAAAGAACTCATGCAACTCAATAGTGAAAAACAAGCAATCCAGGCAGAGGTTCTGGAGAGATATTTTTCCAAAGAAGCCATATAGATGGCTAATAGGTCCATGAAACATCATTAGTCATCAGAGAAATGCAAGTCAAAACAATGAGATATCACCTTGTGCCTGTTAGAATGACTACTATCAAAAAGCCAAGAGATAACGAGTGTTGGCAAGGGTATGGAGAAAAGGGAACACTTGTGCAGTGTTGGTGGGAATGTGAATTAGTGAAGACATTACAGAAAACAATATGGAAGTTCTTCAAAAAATTAAAAATAGAACTACCATATGATCCAGCCATTCTACTTCTGGGTATATATCCAAAGGAAATGATATCACTATATCAGAGAGATATATGCAGCCCCTCATGTTTACTATAGTATTATTTACAATGGTCCAAACATAGAAACCACTGAAATGTCCATTGATGGATAAATGGATAAAGAAAGTGTGGTACATACATAAAATGGAATATTATTCAGCCATAAAAAGGAAGGAAATTCTGCCATTTGGGACAACATGGATGGACTTTGAGTACATTATGCTAAGTGAAATAAGTCAGACAGAGAAAGACATATACTGTATGATCTCACTTATGTGCAGAGTCTTAAAAAAAACAAACTCAAAGAAACAGAACAGATTGGTGGTTGCCAGTGGCAGGGGGTGGGGAAAAATGAATGAAGATGAAGGTGAAGTTCTCACTCCACATAAAAAATTGTAACTATGTAAGGTGATGGATATGTTAACTAACCTTATTGTGGTAATCATTTTGGAATATATACATGTAACAAATTATTATGTTGTACATCTTAAACTTAGAGAATGTTGTATGTCAGTTATATATCAATAAAATTGGAAAAAAGGGATGTGTGTGCATATTTGAATAGACACTTCACCAAAGAGAATATACTGATGTAAAACAAGGACATTAAAAGATGCTCAACATCATTAGTCATTAGGGAACTGTAAATTAAAACCACTGTAAGATACCACCATTTAAAATAGTTAAAATGAAAAGAAACTGACCATACCAAGTGTTGCTGATGATGTGGGGAAATGGAAAGTCTTAGGCACTGCTGTTGGTAATGTACACACACTTTGGAAAATAGATTGGTAGTTCTTAATAAATTAAAAATATTCCCATCATAGGATCCATTCTACTCCTAGGTATGAAAGCATCTAACCATACAATGACTTGTATATAAGTGATTTTGTTTGTAACAACCTCAAAACTGGAAACAACTCATGTGTCTATCAAGATGAATGGATAAACTTTGTTAAAACTATACAATGGCATACTTAGCAATAAAAAGGAATGAACTACTGATATATACCATAACATGGATACATCTTAAAATAATTACACCAAGGAAAGAACCTAGAAAAAAAAAGACTATATTCTTTATAATTCCATCTACATGAAATTCTAGAAAATGCAAATATAGTTCTAGGAAGACAATCAGTGGTTACCTGGGAGTGGGTGCAGGGCAAAAATGAACAGGAGGGAGAATTACAAAGGGGCACTCGTGAGTTTCTGGGTGATGGAAATGCCCAATGATGGTTTCCATGGATGTATGCATATGTGAAAATGTTTTGAATTCTATACTTTAAATATGCACAGTTTATATTAATTATATCTCAATAATGTTGTTAAAATAATAAAAGAGCAAAATGGTAAATGAGGCGGGGGGGTGGTTTACAAAGTATTCTCTGTTCTAGTTTTCCTAGTGATAAAGTTGGCACAGAATCATTTTCATGTTTATTTGGCTTTTGGTTTGAACTTTCTGCTGTCAGTTGACTAGAACTGAGAGGAGAAGATAGATGTTTGATTAGTACAGACAAAACTTCAAGAAGGTTCCTTTCAACTTCACAATGATTGTAGCACAAACTCTGTTTTCTATTCTTGAAATAGCCTGAGCCATCTCTTAAAATTGTCTGCTCTGTCGCTAGAGGTTTACAAACCCCAGCTGAGGCAATTTCTAGGTAGGAAGACCAATGAGAATGGTAGTGTTAATTTTGGCGAGGAGGAGAGAATTCACCTAATCCAAACTCTTCATTTTATAGATGTGGAACTCAGAAAAAAATTATTTTATCTTTCTGGTCCTGAGTAACACAGTTCATTTGTAGCCACGCACGGGTGGGGAAAAACCCAGATCTCTTTATTTCTCTTCTGGTCCCTGACACAATTGTTAAAAGCTTTGTTCTCATGAGTCCGATGCATCTGGGTTTAAAATCTGCCTCTAAAACTTGAAGTTAGCCTTGTGACTTCAGTCATCATTTTAATTCCTTTTCTCAAGATTTATAGACTGACGTTCAGGGCAGTTGGATTATTTGAACAGTTCATGAGATCATCTGGCAAAGCCCTTGGCACAGTGCACAAGACACAGTATGTGGCACTTGATAAATGGAGACTACTATCAATATTACGATTATTACTTCATTCTTATTACTCCTATGGCATTAGCTGCCCCCTTTTAGTCTAATACGTATCAATGACCTGCCTTTAAAGTCTCCTTCTTCTTATATTTCCTTCCCAAGCACACTCAGGAGCCTGATATCATCAGCCTGATTTCCATATCTGAGCCACATTTCCTCCCTTTATAAAATCTCTCCCATTTGCATCCTCTAGCATTAGTTCCTGAGCGTCTGCACTGCCTGGGATGGGAGTGGGGGTGATTTTACTCATTAGATGCTAAATTACTGCCACCAAAAAGTGACAAAGGACAGTTTGCAACTTTTACCATCATAAAGCTCATGCATTAAAAACTAAAAGGAGCTTTAGAGAAGTGTGGTTTGTGAGATCATAAGGAATATCTGTCTGCTCCAGGTGGTCTGACTGAGAGGCAGAATTCAGTGAGCTAATGCTTGAGGAAGTAGACAGCTTTGTTAATGAAATGAAGTATTTAGGAGCACAGATCTGTCACCATTGCCTGCCATGTAAAACAGTGGATTTGTTACTTGTGAATGCACCTGTATTAACAGAAACATTTGCTCATACTGAAACCTCACCCAGAGTAGCAATTTTCTTAATAAAGATACAAGCTATCAAATATTTTCTTTTTGTCCTTGGAACCCTTCCAAATAGCTTCCTGACTGTGGGCCATGGCCTTCCTGGGGCCTTAGTCCATGGGATGATTTGACAAATTCTGTGCGTTCACCCGAATTTCAGTGCCAGGGAGGATGCTCTGAGCTGAGCCCTGGGGATTCCCCTGTGACACCTGAGGTCTGAGCGCATGTGCTATTTGTGAAGCAGGGAATAGAGAGGTAGAAATCCTGGGCTGTCAGAGCCACAGCAAAGCTGTGCAATGTGGCAGGAAGGTCATTCAGGTACCCATCCCACATCTTCCCCCTCTTCTTCACAGCCAAAAGTCTCTAGAGAATTTTCTCTACTTTTTCACCTCTCCCTCGCTTCTCTTCCCACTCCCTGTGGCTACTGCGTTTTCACTCTAATTGTTCTCACCTGGATATGCTTCAATTAAAAAAAGTAAAATCATAGTATTAACTGAAACCACTTCTTCCTTGGAAACACAGTAGAAAGGTCTGTTGACTCCTCACACACACTAATTGAGAGAAGATGGACTGTCAGACGCACAAGTTTACCCTCCTGTGAGCAGCCACAGGCCAGGTCACGACAGCTGCTCTGCCATCCCTGGCCTCCTCCACTCCCACTTGGCTGGGGGGACATCCTGTCTTTTCAGAGGGGCAGTGGCCTGATCTGAAAGCTGTACAGTCTTTGATGAGCGACATCCTCCATCGTTTTCAGGGAAAGGCAGCCAAACAAAGAAAATAAATCTTGAGAAGACTCAGAGAGCACACTCTCGGGTGGGCAGAAGGCTTTTCCTGGCCTCGGGGCTGCTTTTCATTGTGTTTGCCGTGTTCACTAATTTCACCTCTGTCAAGAGCCATCACAGGTGAAACAGCAGCTGTAAAAGACTGACTCTCAGGGAGGAATTGGAAGGCATCTTTCTGGGGCTACACATTAGCTTCACATCACAAAAGCTTGTGGAAAAAACAGCGCTGACAGATCTATGGGGCTTTCCTTGGAGATGAGACCCCACGGGCCACAGGTGGCACTGCAAGACTTGGAGTTCTCTCTAGCTTTACACAGTGCGATCAGCAGCCTCCCTGCAAAATCAAGGGTGCTTAAACTTCAAAAAAAAAAAAAAAAAAACTTTATTTTTTAGGACTTAGATTAAGAGAAAAATTGCAGACAGTGCAGCGGGTTCCCCTATATCCCATTCCGAGTATCTTCTATTAATAACATCTTAGATTAGTATGTACATTTGTTGCAGTTAATAAACCAATATTGATACTATTACTAACTAAATACCATACATTATTTAGAGTTCCTCAGTTTTTACCTAATATCTTTTTTTCTGTTCCAGGATCTTATTGATGACAGCACTACCTTTAGTTGTCATGTCTCCAAAGGTTCCTCATGGCTGGGCAGTTTCTCAGACGTCCCATGTGTTTGATGACTTTGACACTTTTGAGGAGTACTGGTGAAGAATTTTGTAGAATAACATTACGCTGGGTATTATCTGCTGTTTCTCTCATAATCTGTCATGTTTCTCCGCTGTAAAGTTACTCTTTTTCCCACTTTCCGTACTGTATTCTTTCTTTGTACAGCCCACCGGTAAGGAGAATAGAAGTCCCTGCACTCATGAGGTTGGAGTGGTTCAGTTTTTATAAGCTGAATTCCACTTCAATCCAGGGCAACCTGCTGTTTGAGAGAAGCCAGACGTGAATCCTCTGGAAACTCAGAGTCCCCTTATTCTGTGAATAGCCATAGCTCTCAGAAAGGTGCTGAATAAATAGAATAAATTGAGATTTTCATTTTGGCATGGGCGAGCTCACAGTTTCCCCTCAGGTCAGTTCTGCTCATTGTTATGCATGGGCTTCTTTATTTTAAATGATGAGTGGGTTTTGTTTTGGGGTCAATATTTTTTTTCCCTGAAAAGGAGTCTTTTTGTCGGCATCTTTGTTAAGTATGCTAAATGTTGGAATTGGTGACTGTATTACTGTAGATTATGTGAACACTCTGGGAGCAGGAGCTGTGCTGCATTATCTTTAAATCGGCAGAGCCGGCATCTTGTCCACTGCTGGTCTCCAGGGCACTGAGGCCCTTATGGGAGGTTACAGAAGGTCAGTGCACAGCTTCAGTGGGGACAAGGATGCGAATCCACAGGAGAGGAGGTTGCCAGGACGTTGCTATTTCTTAGCTGGGTAGATGGAGGTTAGCAGTCTCCAGATGAGTGGCTGGAAGGTATTTTTTACCAGATGAGCGCTCACTGTCATGAGATCAGGTGTTCTGGTCTGAATATTTGTGCCCTACTCCAGCAATTCACAAGATTTCATAGTTGAAATCCCATCCCCCAAAGTGATGGTATTAAGAGGTGGGGCTTTTGGGAGATGATCAGGTTATTAGATTACTGCCCTTATAAAAGAGACCCCAGAAAGCATCCTCACCCCTTTCACCATGGGAGGACACAGAGAAAAGGTCAAGTCTGTGAGCCTAGAAATGAGTTCTCACCAGACACTGAACCTTCTGGCACCATGATCTTGGATTTCCCAGCCTGTAGAACTGTGAGAAATAAATTTCTGTTGTTTATAAGCCACCCAGTCTATGGTGTTTTGTTATATTAGCCAGAACACACCAAAGACACCTAGTAACACAGTCACCCATCGGAACCCTGGATCTTAACAACTGTGATGCAGCCAAATCCCAGATCCCACCAACAACTGCTGACCTGATTCTAGCCCCTGCATGTGGTTCCCAACTCAGAAATCCTGCCTGAGCAACAAAGTGCCAACTGATCATTTGTTTTGTTTTTTACCCACTTTTATTGAGATACAATCGATATAGCCCTGTACAAGTTTAAGGTACACAGCAAAAGGCTTGATTTACATACACTGTGAAATGATTGTCACAATAAATTTAGTTAACATTCTTCATCTTCTGTAGATTCAAAAAAGGATATAATTTTTTTCCCTTACAATGAGAACTCTTAGTATCTACTCTCTTAACAGCTTTCAAATACACCATCCAGCAGTGTTAACTGTAGTCATCCCATTGTATGTTACATTCCAGTACTTATTTATCTTATAACTGGAAGTTTGTACCTTTTGATTCCTTTCATTCAATTCCCTTGTTAATCTTTTTAAATGAAAAAAAATCTTGCTACTGAGAAGCTAGCATTTGAGGTAAATGTAAGAAGATGAAAATGTGGAGGACTTAACTTTCTTTTTGAATCTGCCAAGTTTTCTGCCTTTCCAAGAGTGACAAACCTGGAAAGTGAGACTTCCATTTTTCATCTTCTCATTTAAGATTTCATAACAGCCCTCACTGGTTTGGACACATTGCTCTTTCCAAAAAGATCACAATCTCCAAGGATTAAGAATATGTTATTTAACCTGGAGGAAATATCTGCAGTTTTGAAGCTGAGTTTCTCTTGCAGACAAGATTTTTCCCTGCCTCTTCACTTTTTTCAAAATCCCTGAACTTGATCAACAATCAGGGAATTTACTTGAGGGATTAAATTTTAAAAATACACACAGCCACCAAATGCTTCATCAGAATTTTACAGCCAATGCTTTGCTTTTACACCCAGACACTTGCAATGGCCCTAATGCCTTCCTGTTCAGGATTACTTGGAAATTCTTGGTATAATTATTTGTCAACAAGGGTTTGCATGACACTCAGACTTTGTGCTTTCAGTTTGCAGTGTAGCTTTCAAAATCTAGTCTTGTTTTTTTCTCATTTTTTGCTTCCTTTCTATTACTTTGCCTTACACCCTTTCAAGAACAATCCTCTCCTCTACTTGGTTTGGATTCCTGAGAACATGGGTAACATGGAGCAATGAACTCATGCAATAACATACCTGATTTCTTTCACTTCTTGATCCCCTTCACTTGCTGTATAAGGAAACTGAACTGCTATTCATTTAAGAATATTTTATCATCACCACATAAGTTTTATTTTTAGTTAAGTTAGTATTATTTAAAAAAACTGGGATTTTTTATTGAAGTATAGTTGACATATTAGATTCATTTCAGGTACACAGCATAATGATTTGATTGATATTCATGTATATTTTGAAATGATCACTCCAGTAAGTCCAGTTAGCATCCATTACCATATGTAGTTACAATTAATTAAATTAATAATAATAATTAGTTTTTACTACCAGGTAAGTTTGATGGTAAAAGCAGAAAGACTGCCAAGTAAGAAATTTCAAAAAGCTCTATTCTTTTATTTATAAACAAATTGGATGATTTAGTGCATTTGGGCTTTGATTCACTATTTTCTTATAAATGATGAATCCTTTTAGAAAAAAGGACAACTCAGAAGCTATCTCAATAAACTCCCACTAACTTCACTACTTTTAATGTTTGATGTCCTTCTGTATAATTATTTATTATATTATGCTACACTATATTTAATAAAAGCAATTTAAAAAACATCAGAGACAGAAATAATCTAGCCATGAGTCTAACTCACTGAAAATCATACCCTAAAATTTAGCTGTGGTATGTGTTGCAGAATTACAAACTAAGCTGAATTCACTGTCTAAGTCAAGACAGGGGATGGATTTGGAAAGACTAAGAGCCTGAAACTTGGAATGGAGAGATTTGGGAGGACCATGAAGTTGAGAATCTGAATCCTATGGGTCTCTCTAAGCCTTCCTTACTACAAGATGTGGTCTTTCTTTCTGTGTCTAAGTCTAGCTTTCCCTTACTTGAAGATCTTGTGATACCTTACCAATTCCTTCTGTTACATTCATTCTGTTGAAACAGAATGTGATTTTTATTTTCCCACTTGGACTCTGAATAATGCACCATCCTAAAATATCATTTCATTCTCCTTGAAAATAGTTCCATGCGCTGGGAAAAAATTGATAATAATGATTATCCATTAGACTACATAACCATTGGACTTTATTTCCACCTTACTACCTACCAGATTACACTTGGATTTCTAGTTCACACTTTTTAAAAAAGAGCTTAGTATATTATAAGTTTTTCCCCCACATTTCTTAAATATGGAGACTATATTTAGATGTTATAATGACATCGCTTCATAAATAGCTGGTTGATGTTACAATGACATCTCACTATTTATAGTTATATATATATTTACATATTTCCCCTTCTTCAGCTTGTAGCAATCATAGCCTCTATTGGTGAAGCCAATTAGTAAAAATGAATCTTTGTTTTTCCACCTACCCCTAAACCTGAATTTTCCCTGTGTCTCCTACCATTAATATTACGGTCATGTAAACTGCAAACTTAAAATTACCTTTAACTTCTTTATCTGATGAGTTGCCAAATTCTATGCAGTTTAGAAAATGTTTGTGGAGTCCTTATTCAATAAGCTCTCATTATTTCATTTTTTTAATGTCTACTTCTTCCTGATCCTGCCGTGGTGCTAAGCACAAAACCTGCCTCTGGAAAAACACTACATCCTCTTCTACCTCTTTCAGTTTTATTATCCTATTCCATCACTGCAGTGTTTTGACTTGTCTCCCTGACCCCTCTTCCCTCTCCAGATTATATTTACTGACAGAATTTTAAGGCAATTTCCCTGGAGGTCCCACATATATTTTGTGACTTTAAGAGAATATCCAGAGACCTCCAGACTTTGGTAAAGAGAAAAGTAGCACAGCCTGATCACCTGGCTTCCTTTGTTCACACTCCTAAATCTGAAGGATGCAAAATAGCTGAGTATACGGAAGTGGACAACACAATGGTCTCATTGTTCTTTACGGAGTCATTTTCCCTAGCCTGTTAGTACGAAATTGAACAAGATGAGATATATTTACCACAGTTTTACATGAAAAATATATATGCATTGACATAAGTAATAACTGGCTCTTGCCTCGGCAGTTCATGATTTCGGTAAGGGAATGCATGCTTCCCTGAGCCCTGCTGATGGCATCTCCTGGTATCTCTGATAGAAGAGCTGGAAGCAAGAATGCTGGTGTTGATTTTTTGTTAATGAAGAAAGAGATCCAAGGCTGGACTGACCTTTGCTTATCCAGAGCCCATTTCAGTTTACCAAAATTCAATTCGCTTGAGATAAAAAGAAAATTGACTTTCTTATTTTCATTGTCCTACCCTGCAGGGAAAAATAAACTAAAGAGGTGAACAGAGCTGCCTTGTCATCAAAAAGTGCTGGCTCTGACCTTCCACAGCTGGGGACGCACTGGAAATGGAAACTTACACCACCACAGGCACTGCCTCTCCTCTGAAACAGGTCACTCTGGCAGTACTATTTATATTACTGGGTTTGCTTTACATTTTCATCACATTCCTGCCTAACTAGTTTCTTATAGAAAACTCTGTGTGTCTCTGAGATCAGAGTTTCATTAAACGTAAGTAGGCAGCCCAAGGCATTAATCAGATATTATTCCATTTGGAAAATATATTTCATTCAAGTTTTCTCTCCCTTCCTCCCCTCCCTCTCCCCCCTGTCCTTTGAATTAATTACACTCATATGCTCACAGAAGCCACCTCAGAGCCCATGGGTGAGACAGGGGACTCTCAATCACAACTTATTCTTTTGAGACTTCACAGGAGGTGGTGCTCAAAGACCTGGAGCAGGTTCAGTTTTCTTCCTGGGGGCACTCCTTTCATTCCTCTCCAGGACGCCTGATCCTAATATCAAATCACATTCTTTTCACTGGTTGCATTGAATTATTGAATTGGATCACTCTTATGCTAAACCCCAGATCATTTGGAAAATCCACACAAGACTAATTTATGTTCTTTTTTCTCTCCCTCTTGGAACATTAAGAAAGTAAAGTTTGTACTTCTTTATATTTTTCTAACCAGGTTGGTATGTTCATTTGTACTGCTCAGGGATGGCACTGGATGGCAAAGTAGCATTGTACGCAGGTATGTGTAGACACATAGATTTAGCCTGTAAAGAATTTGCTTGGAATGCTCAATGGAAGATGCCTGTGGCAATTGGAAGCATGTGCTATTTGTCACAGTGTCCCGGTGGCTATATTGTAGCAAGGCCAAACATTCCAGTCAGTGGAAGACACAAAAGCATCTGTCCCAGATGGGGGTGTGAGAATCTTGCCTCGTTCTAGCTTTACACCAAAACTGTAACCCAGTAAGTTCATGTATATCCTGAGCATAGTGAACCCTTGTCTTTTTCTTTCTTTCTTTCTTTCTTTTTTTTTAGCTATTCAACTTTCATTTTCCCTTCTTTTGGTAAAGAATACCTCCATTTGCCTCGAGAGATCCCAAGCTGCCTCACTCTCAGACAGTATGTTTTGGATGAAGCTGACTTCACCTCCTGCTCCAGGTGTGGGCATGTGACCTTAAACCTGAGCCAATCAGCACACTCCATTCCCTCGGCCATAGGGATAGTCAAAGAACCAACAGGCAATGTGAACCAAATGAGAACTAATCTTAGGACTTGACTGAGGTGACCTGGAGAGAGACATGCTATTTCTTTTCTCCTGGAATAAAGATGCTGCCTGAACTCCGGCAGCCACCTCGTCATGACAAGATGAGAAAGGGGCCAACATGAAGAAGAGAGACTGCAAGGATGTCATTGGACTCTAGAGTCAAGCCCTATGGGGAGATCAGTGTTACTTTTAGACTTTTTATTTTCATAAGAAAATTAAGTCTTAACTATGCTTAAGCATATGGTTGAGTTGCATGCTGAATTCTTTTAAGTCAAAAGCATTTGCTTCTTTTGACATTAATCAACCACTTCAGAAATACTATCTCATTGTCTTATATTAATTCTCAGTGGGTCATTATAATTATACATTAGTTCTAAGCTCTTTTAAGCTCCTTCAGAGTCTTCTCTAGCTTATGTGCTATTAATGAGGAAAGCTGCCCATTTAAAGAATCTCACAGTTAAATCCCATCATAAATGAGGGTACCCTCTTGTAAATTGATAGCCACCCTCTAATGTACAGCTTTGTAGGTTCCATTTTCCATCTGCTTGAGCTTAAGACCTGTCCATGTCTGAGCCTTGCTGGTGGTCCTCTGGTCTCCCAGCCATCAGTCACTCTCTGAAGGAAATATGTCTGGCATCCATGTCTCAGTTAGTTAGTTCCCTACACTCTGGAGCCCGTAGAGCATACAGGCTGGCAGAGAGTCTGGTAGGAAGAAAAGGACGTCATCATTGTGAGCATTGATTTTTATCCCTGTTTTATAATCTGGCTCATGGCCATGGCCTTGAGGTTCAAAAACATAAAGCCTCTTCGACATGGTCTGACTTGAAAAATCAATCCAATACATAAAGGTTATAATTCTGTGAGGAGTGCTGAGGATTAGGGAAATGGGTGGTGTATGCTTAAATAAGTAAGTAGCATTCATATTTCCTTCAGAGAATACTGAATTGTATATTTGAAAGTTGCTAAGAGAGTAAATCTTAAAAGTTCTCATCGTAAGAAAAAAATTGTAACTGTCGTGATGGATGTTAACTAGACTTACTGTGGTGATCATTTCACAATACATACATAAACTGAATCATTATGTTGTACACCTGAAACTAATGTTATATGTCAATCCATCATATTTCTAAAAACAAACAAGTCACGGCACGTTACATAGCATCTGGTTTGGGTGCTAGCATCTGAGTTGATATTTTCCTCCTAGTCTGATATTCCATCGCCTTGAACTTTCTCTGCCAAAGTCAAGAGGGGGCATGAGATGGACAAGAATTTTTCCTTGGCTACCTTCCACAATCCATCCCACTTTCAGATTATGCCTCTTTTCCTGACTGAACATTAGGACTAACTCTTACAGCAGCATCAAGATAGGTGTTATTATTTCTCTTTTAAAGAGAGGAATATTGAAGCTCAGAGAAGATCATGTAATGGCCAAATACCAAATAGTGTGTAAGTGGTAGAGTTGGAATTTTAACCCTAGCCTGTCTGACTCAGTTTAAAGCCCATTAGCTCTCAGGTCATTTGCTTCCTTTTGCCCACTGAAGCTGTAGATGGGTTTACTTCTTCCACAATGGGGAAAATTGCTCCCTCAGCTCAGTCCCAGTGACTCCATATCTGTATTCTCTCCTATACTTTCTGCTTTCAGTGGTGTGTGGTAAACTGGGGTAGGTTGGTTCAGCCCTGTGATGCTCTGGAGAATGGGTGGTTAGATGTACTGATTCATGAAAGAAAAAGGGAGGAAAGAGGAAGGTGACAATGACCCCACCATTGCACTCAATCTTTCCTAGCTGAGTGATTTCTGAAAAAGCTTAACAAAGCCTATGAGGGTATTCTTGATTCAGTCCAGACTACAATAAAAAAGTCCTAGCTACAATAAAGATTTTAACTAGAAATCTTATTTATGTTTTTATGGTTTCTGAAGCTCTTCTTTAATTACTGCCTACACAGAGCTCAAGATCTGTCAGGAATGATAAAGAATCATTCTCATTATTACCTTAAATTTACTTCCCTTCCAATACATTAACCTTTATTACTGTAGGTTATGGCTGTTAGGAGCCAGAGCTAAAGAATGAAGTTTACTTTCATTTAAGATGAGAAGGCGGGCAAGTCACTGCTTTCTGTATTGAGAGTAGGATGAGGAATGGAAAGTGTGTCATTTGGTGGATACATAAAAAATGCATTATATTCCTTTTAGAAGATAATTATCTAGGAGTCATTTGCCTAGTTCGGTCAGAAGTTTCTTTCTGAGGTGGAAAATGAGGGGAGAGAAAAGAGAAAAGAGAGAAAGATGGATTGGCTGACAGATGGACTAATTAAGTGATGAAGATACAGAAGAAATGAGAGGGTTATAGACCAGGAAGACAGCAGCTCTCGTGAAAGCAGCAGGATGTGAAACGTCTCCTAAAAAGGAAATAATAAAACAGATGGTTCAAGTTAAATAAATGATGTTTGGTTCTTGAAAAGTACATTTCTTTGTACTTTCTAACACACTCAAGTGTATCTAGATAAGAAAGAACGGAACAACACTCATTTTGGATGCTTAATGATAAATATTAGTCTTTTATTGCTTTACCTCTTGTTCAGAGATTGCAAAATCCTTTTCTCAGCTTAGTTGATTAGCATTTTGCAAATTCTCCTTCATGGGGGTAAAGGCAAAACTTTGTTTTATTGATTGGATAGTGGAAAATCATAGGAGTTGCCTTTTAAAAATGATGCAGGAACAAGGGGCTACTTCTTAAAAATTTCTCCAGCCCCTCTGCTGGAGGGTCTCTGCCCATGACTGGTGGTTCCACGTCTTGTTCTATCCAGTCTTCCATTCTGTGTTAATCAGGATTGTGTTGGTTATAAGCATCAAAAACCCAAGCCAAACTTATTTAATCAAAGCAAGCAAACAAACAAAACTGGGAAGCCCAACTATTGCCTTCAGATCACCTTTGATCCAGGCATTCTGACATCATCAGGCCTGTCATCTCGGACCATTGGCTATGTGAGCCTTGCTTGGGTTATTCTCTGCTAAGCTCTCTCTCTTGCCAGTGGCAAGCTGATCTCCAGAGCTATAGCCCTAAATTGTTCTTAGAACTCACAAGCCCCTAGAAAGAAGGTCCCTGTTAGTCTCCAGGAAGAATTCTGTTTGGTTGACTGACATATATTCTTACTCATTTCTCAGGTATGAACAATGAGCCCCTTGACTGGTCACCATACCTGAATCATATGAGGGGGAGACAGAGGACTAGGAAGAAATAGACCAAATGTATAACAGATGCCAACTATACATTCAATTCTGTAGGAAGTTTCCACAGATTTAGATATTTTGTTTCCCATCTTATCTTCTTAACATCCATATTGGGTAAAAAGCACTAACTGGAAAATTTGCAATGTGGATGTTTCTGTTTCCCACATTAAGTGCCTGTTCTTCTATTGTTCCCCTGCTGGAAACCCCGCCCCTCAGCTTACTTTTATCCTACCTGATGCCCTCTCACCAATCTCCTCCTTCCACAACAGTTTACATCACCCAACCTGATGCTTAACAGTAGCCACCCTTTTGGTCTTTTCTGAAATTTCATTTGTGTCAGTCAGTCTGTTTCCCAACCAGAGTGTAAAGAACCATAAAAAACACATCTGGCTTCATATGTTCCCCTTGCCTGGCACACAGTTCATACTCAATACTGTGTGTGAATCTGCAGAATTATTTACATTTTGTACCTATTGTCTAGTTTAGTCATTTGTAAAATGAAGATAATGCCAACCACACAGAACTCCTATGAAGAATAAGATGGTATCTTTGGGGTGCTTATCACACAGTAAGTATCCGATAATCTACCCATTATTTAGCCATACATGTATGTGATAAATAATGGATATGCATATACACGCACATATGTATGTGCCATTTAGATGATAAATTTAAAATGTTCAACTTGGATGATACAGCCCACGTCTCTTTATCCTTCCTTGTCATGCCAGAGGTAGCATACATACCACAGACACAGTATGGGTCTGACCATCGGATTCTATAACTCGGACTCATATTTTCCCATCTCCCATATAATATCATGTTAATGAAAACAACTGCCGCCATCAATACACCCTTTCAGAGTTTCCTTCTGATCATAGGGAAACATCTGAAAGCACGAAACACAAACACATGCAAGTAGCTAAGCCTAGAAGTCCTCCTTGTGCTCCTAGTGTATGAAGTCTTTGCAAAGTAGCACAAAGAAAGGGCTGGAGTAGGGAAAGGGAGTGGCAGGGAATTCAGGATCTTCTGGCAACTCTCTAATGGGTGGTTCTCTTTTCTCTCTGGATGGTTCTTGGAAAAATGACCATCTCCAGTCTTGTTAAAGAAATACAATGAAAGCTAATATATTCCACTGCACTTTAAGTTTCCAAACTAAAAACATCAGCACACAGGTAATTAGGCTTTTAGTTATGCATAACTCTGGTTCTGTATTTTCATGCTTTTATGAGGCACTGGGACACTCACAGTCTGGAAAATCTAAGAATTGAATTTAACAAAATAAAAGCATTTATAGCATAGACAAGGAGGACAGAGCCAGTAGCTTCTTAAGGAGAAAGATTTGAAGCACATGAACATCTGAAGGAAATACTCATCGAAACTGAAGGTTGAAATCTTGGAAATGATGTCCCTTGGAATGTTAATGTTCATGGGTCTCTAGGCGTAGACATCTTGTGTGGGGGTGAGAGATCCTGGGTTGCTTTTAATGAGAACTGAAGGTATATATGGATGGCAGCACAAGTAAGAGAATAGAAAACAAAGCTCCTGCATGACCTCTGGATCTCATAAAAGGCCTTGAAAAGCTCCAAATAACTTCCTTCTCTTTTGGTGCCCATATGAGAGTGACCATAGCACCATGAAAAAGACCACAGATTGGCTTTGAATCAGACAGACTTCAGTCTGACACCTGGTTCTGTCATCTCTTCTGAGAGTCAGTTTCCCCATCTATACAAATCCAGGTAATAGCAGTACTCTCATACTGACTTATCTGACTCAGAAGTGAGAGTGTATGGTCAGCATTCTGCAGCACGTCTGGCACAGAATTAGCACTCAATACACTGGTGATGATGGTAATCCCAAATATTGCACTTGCCATATGGCTCCACCCCTTAGATACATTTTTGGGAAAAGTACATTTCATAGTTACTCTAAAATGTGGAAACAAAACTTTATGAAGGCTTCAAAAACACAGAAACCAACCAACCAACTAATCAACCATCACAACTCATAAGGAACTATGTACAGACACAGAGTCCTATGACTATTCATTAAAATTTAATTTTTTCAGGTGTGACAACTGGGCCATAGAACTAGACTGCAGAAAAGTCTAGGTCAGTTCTCACAACTCTATACCCCTAGTCTAGGTGTCTTTGTATAGCGCACCGGTTTACTTCCCCCAGAACACTCCCACGAACCCACTGAGAGACCTTAACAGAACTGCCCCTCTAAGAACACAAGTAGAGCCAATACTGACAGAGCTGACAGAAGAGACCAGCTATAAGGAACAGGTGATGAGCTGTCCAGCAGGCTCTCTGTCCTGTGTAAACTGTGAGGAACTCTTAGCTACACACTCACTGTGAGTCTATGAAGCCCATAGTTTTATTTTAGAGTTCAGCTCAGTTGTTTCTGAACCAGGAAAGATATTTTATGGGCTACTAAATACTTTATATGTAAAGGTTGTAAGAAAATTTCAGTGCATGCCATTTAAAAAAATATCACCTTCTCAGTGGAAAACTCTTTACTAAAGAAAGCTACTTAAAAGAAATAAAAGAAATGATGAAATTAGAAAATAACCATCCTGGAATTATCAATATAATAATTACTTGGGCAAGAATCACTGAATATTACCAAAACTATTAGGTGAAAGTTTATTGGGGAACAGGATGTTCACATAATCTCAATATACCAGCTCATAGATTATTTACCAATTCAAAGTGAGGAATAATTCTCAAAGGGAGAAATCCTTACAATAAAGAATTCTGGCCAACATGAATTTAAATAAATGATCAGACCTGGTATCATCTAACAGTGGAATAAACTGACATTATGTAATTTTTTTTTGAGTGGACATTATGTGACTAACTCAATGTTTCATGTCTTTCATGCCAATGTTATGAAAGACAAAAAAAAAATGGAGGAACTTTTCTAGATTAAAAAGATAAAGAATGATGACTAAATGCAGTGTATTTAATTCATCTTCTTAGGGCTCAGAAAAGTAAGTCTTTATATCTAGGGAATGATAAAAGAAAACATATGTGAATTTATAGCACGAGAGGTGCAGCAGATACTTTAATTTTATTGAAAACAATCTGAGTTGGGAAAGCAATGATCACAGAAGTTGATTAGGAAGTCTGCCCTCTCCCTCCCACCACACTGGCCTCCTTGCTGTTTCTCAGACCTAATGGACCGTAACTCAGTGCTGCTGGATTCTCAGTTCTCTCTGCTTACAATGCTCTTACAATGGCCTCTCCCCCACATCTCCTCAGCTCATTCTTCAAACAGCCTTCCCTGACCACCTACTTTAAACTAAAATCTTGCTCATACTTGTTTTTTTTCCGTTAACTTTTATCTGCCTACACATTATGTATTTCACTTGTTTATTTTGTTCTTTGACCGTCTCTCAACAGTTGAATGTTGATATTATGACGATAGGGGTTTTCGCCATATTTGTTCACAAGTTTTCAGTGCCCTCTATGTGTCAAACATTGTGCTGGTTACTACGTTCCCTGCCCCCAGGTAGTTGCAGTCTAATGGACTTTCAGAGCCCAGGAGGAAATGTTAAAGGAGCAAATGTGACACCAGCCACTTCTCAGCCTTATGATGGCTTTGGTAGCTGGCATGAGTTCTTTTAGGAAGGCACATCCTGGATTTACATCAAAGATTGTACCTGCATTTTCCCATGGCTGGAAGAGCTGAATCTAGATTTTAAAAATTTCCAACACTGAAAGATTATTCATACCGTTTTGACACAGAGACATTATTTTTCTGAAGTGATTTGTAAAAAGAAAGTGTATGTCTTTTGATGGAACAGTTAAGGAAGGTCCTACTGACAGATACAGAGAAAAATCAAGATTAAATTTCAAAGTCCTTTCAAATTCATTTCCTGTCTGTAGCTACATGATGGGACGGAGAATTCAGACCCGGTTTCTAATGCCTGGACAGCCTTGATCACCTGCCCATGCATGAATTATGTTCCACTTGCTGGACATACTCTGTATCTGAAAATGATATTTTGATTTTTGTATTTGAGCACTTGTAAATCATGCATTCTGAGGACTCTTTCCTGTGGAGCAAATATGCTTTCTCCTTTCACCTTCCTCATGGCAAAGTTATTCGACCATAACAAATGACTGGTGAGGGTGTGAGTGCAGCCTGAGGGCAGGAAGAAGTCAAGTTAAATCATCAATTTAGGAATTCAACACATCACGCTCAACTCACCATTGCACCTTTCATGGACAGCTTAATCTCCACTAGCTGCTGTGAGTCAGAATTTTGCTGTCCTTGTGACATGAGTCAGGGGACAGGTCCTGCCTTTGTCAAGAATCTGAGGGTTTTCACCCTACACAGCTGGAGAGCTGCAGAGTGGACACTTGAGGTATCTTCCCCTTAGACTCAACTAGAATAGCTGCACAAGTTTGAAAAACATGGTTAACTTTTGAGACTTGAGGTTCTTTCATAAATATAAAAGGAAAAAGACTATGTGTTAGACTTTTATTCAACAACCTGTCCTTTTTCAACTCAGCACTTCCTCCCACTGTCCATGCATGCTGTCCTTTTAGCTCCTGGATGGATTTACCAGTCAAAACATCTAAGCCTGTACCTCTGTTTTTCATGAAGACTTCCCAATATTACATCTAATACAATCATCATCATTCACATTTAAGATGATTTTTGATATGACTGGGTTAAAAAAAATCTATCATTGAGGTGGTTATTTTCTATTTGTTTAATTTATTCTTTGATTCATTTTCCCTTTTTTCCTGTCTTTCTTGGCTTAATTAGTAGTTTTTATAAATCTATGTTATCTTCTCTATTAACTTATTATTTATACTCCTTAAAAAAATTAGTGGTTACCCTAGGGTTTACATTATATACTTAAATAAATCTGAGTCTACATTTAAGTAACACTATACCTCTCCACATGTAGTGTAAGGACCTAAAAAGGACAATCCATTTCCTGTGCTATTTTTATCATATTAAAATTTTAAAATTAATTTTTATTCATATTTTAAAAAGCATATTCATAATTAGTTCATAGTTTTAGATTAAAAAATGACAGCTTATTGAGGTATAATTGACAACATTACCTACAGTTAAGGTATATAATTTAATGTTTTGATATATGCATACATTATGAAATGATTACCACAACCAAGCTAATCAACATATCCATCAGCTCACATAGTTATCATTTTCTTTTTTGGTGAGAACAACTAAGGCCTACTCTCTTAGCAAATTTCAAGTATATAATACAGTATTATTAACTTTAGTTGGTGCTATATGTTAGATCTCCAGAACTTACACATCCTGCCGGACTGAAACTTTGTACCTTTTGACCAATATTTCCCCCATCCTCTAGTCCATGGCAACCACCATTCTACTGTCTACTTCTGTGAAGGAAAAACCAGGCTGGTCTAACAAGATAACTCACAAGTCTAGGAATGTGAAGAAGAGGCTGGGCTGGGCTAACAAGATAACTCACAAATCTAAGTATTGGAATACTGATTGATCTGAGTTCTGCTAGACTAACTTGTAAATCTAGGTTAATTAGTGTTGGTTTGCTGTTCATGTTTTTTTTTGCTAGCCAGCTGGGTTTTCAAAGATACATATCTGGCTTTGGAATGTTGGTTTGCTGCCTCCCCGCCTCCACTTTTGTGATGATAATGCTGCTAAAGCTGTTCCATGCCTATTGGCCAAATACCCCAAGCTTGTACTTTACCCTATAAAACCTCATGCGCACGTCTTGGAGGTGCTCAGAGCTTCGGAGCAGAAGCCCCTCTGAGCCTGCCGGCGTAATACATCTGAGTACTCCAACCCTCTGAGTGGTGCTTGTTTCTTGACTGGCCTGTCGTTTCCATAACACTTCTGTAAGTTCTACATTTTTTAGAGTCCACATATAAGTGCGTGCAGTGTTTGTCTTATTGTGTCTGGCTTAGTTCACTTAGCATAATTCCAGGTTGCATTAAGGGGGTTTTGGAAATGTGATCCCAGGGAGCAACTGTGAGGGCAGAGAATGAACAGGGAATGAAAGAAAACCAATACAAGAAGGCACTATCAAGTTGGCTACCACTACTGGTGACTAGCACTCTATTCCAGGGTACTTCTGGGGAGCCTTAGGAAATGTATCTTACAATTACCTGCCTAGGGAATAAAAGAAGGAACTATTTATGCAAAGTTTCCCTCCCCCATTAGTTCAGGGAGGCTCAAAAGACAGACATTAACCCTCTGCATTTCCGGACTGCATATCTGAGTGCTGAGTGGGTCCTAGGGATATCAGCTGTCAGGTTCAGAGACGCCTCAGGCAGGAAGCAAGAGCAGGTCCTGAGTTGAAGCGTTGTCAGGTTGTACTTGTGCAAAACTGATCGAAGTCACCACAGCAGTGACCAGAGGCAGAGATGGGACTAGGAGATGACATCATGCTTAAAAGGCTTGTCAATACAGTTCCTCTTATGTCCACTCTTTTGTGTCTTATTCTCATAATAGCATATGCTCAGTGGTTGAATAAAACTCAACAGACTCACCCATTTAAGGAAAAATACATTCAAGCTATGCTTTTCTCAGGAACCACGTTGCCTAGACCCACATCTAACCATTTACTTCAGATTTAAATTCGCTCACTGAACACAGTGAGTCATGCTGCTAAGCCTTAGAACATGGCTGCTATAGAGGGAACAATTTTAATGAAAAAAGTATAGTGTAATGCACTAATAAAATGAGGAATTCTCATCATTCACCATACAATATTAGCCTGACCCATACTGCTTATTATTTTTGTGAAAATTAATATTTCCCACAAGCTTTCGAAAAATACACCAATAGTAATGAAACATAAAGTTGATGAGTATTAAGAACTTAAGGTGCTCCATCGTGTATTAAAACTTGTACTTCTTTTTGTCCCTGCATTGTGAGGAGCTTGCAAAGTTTGTGAATGAAAAATAGTGCAAACCACATCAGTAAACAAAGAATGCTGAAGCCATCAAGTCATCAGCTGCTGCCGCCACCCCCCAGTGAAGACAAGTCTGCAGCCCAGCCTCTGCAGCCACTCACAATGGTGCACTCTGAGGGGACTCAGAATAAGAAAGAACAGGACACTGGCCCTAGATAGCCAGGTGCTTATCAAAGGAATGAATTCAATGAGCCCAAATGTTTGCTTCCTCCCATACACAGAAAAGCACTAAATTCTTTAACTTGAGATGCCAGGTTTTCTTTAGATAACAAGGAATCATTTTATTGTTCCAACTACCTGGTCTTTGTTGTAAAGCTCCTCCCCAACTCTTCGGAGCAGTCCCTCAGAGCAATCTGAGAGGATGCTATCCTGGCTGAAGTCCTCCTGCCAAATAAAATATAACCCTCAACTTTTAGGCTGCGCATTTATTTCAGTCGACAATTTTAGACTGTTTAAATTTGAGAGGCATCAACTTTTTTGTTTTAGTTATAGTGGAAACAATAATTTCCACATCTATCATTAGAATGTTTTAAAATTTTTATTAATCAACACACCATAAAGCAGAAAATGATTTCTGTACCCATTTCAATCATTTGCCAATTATAAATTTAATTTAAAGTTAGTAGATCCATAAGCCATGGTGATTACATGGGTAAGATTTAGAGATAGATGGAGCTGATAACGTTACCATCTCTTCCTTGACAGGATTAAGATTATGGCCTCAAGCTGCAGAACGCAAATAAGTACATCTGGGATTTTGACATCATAGCATGGTGAATGTTTGATGTTGGAAACCTCTGGTGCTGCCTCCAGGGCACAGGCAGTTGGTGTCCTCATCACATCTGTGGGAGGCCTATCAGGTGGTCACTTCAACTCTTGCCCCTCCCAGTGGTGTGCACACTTTTGCCAAGCAGCTGTGAGACACGATGGAAGGGGGCAGGGCACAGCCATTCAAGGAACGCTACAGCAATAACATCAAAGTGGTGAAGGATTCAACCCCAGTAGGCCTTGAGGCTCAGGATGAAGAGATTTAACTTCTAGCAGATCTTGAGCTTCATTATACGCCCATTGTAATACATTAACATGGTGAATGACACACCCACAGGCACCATGGCAGTCCCAAGGCTAGCCACAAAAGGTCAAAGGGTGGGAAATGGCCAACTTCTTGGGAAGCCCAGCCCCTTCCCCTTAGACTCCCTTAGACTGGTCCTTCTACTTATTAGCATATGAAGCCACCAAGCCCATAAAAACCAGCAACACAGCACCTCACGGCTGCCCCTCTCTCTCCCTCTTCAGAGACGGCCCACATTCTGTCTAAAAAGTGTGTACCTGTGAAGGAAAAGCTGGGCTGGTCTAACAAGATAACTCACAGGTCTAGGAATGTGAAGGAGAGGCTGGGCTGGGCTAACAAGATAACTCACAAATCTAAGTATTGGAATACTGATCTGAGTTCTGCTGGACTAACTTGTAAATCTAAGTTAATCAGTGTTGGTTTGCTGTTTATGTTTTTTGCTAGCCAGCTGGATTTTCAAAGATACATATCTGGCTTTGGAATGTTGGTTTGCTGCCTCCCCGCCTCCACTTTTGTGATGATAATGCTGCTAAAGCTGTTCCATGCCTATTGGCCAAATACCCCAAGCTTGTACTTTACCCTATAAAACCTCATGCGCACGTCTTGGAGGTGCTCAGAGCTTCGGAGCAGAAGCCCCTCTGAGCCTGCTGGCGTAATACATCTGAGTACTCCAACCCTCTGAGTGGTGCTTGTTTCTTGACTGGCCTGTCGTTTCTGTAACATACCTACTATTAATCTGAGCACCCAACCCCTACACCTCATGGGCTTTCTCTTGCCTTTCAATGTATCTCTCTGAATAAATCTACCTTTACTCAACTGTGGCTCGCTCTTGAATCTTTCCTGCGTGAAGCCAAGGACCCATGCTTGGTGGGGCATGTCCCAGGGGCTCAACCAAAGCCTGGGACACAGCCCTTCTCATGCTCCACATCTGTTTTCCTGCATCATATCGGTCAGGCTTAACAATAGAGCTTAAGACACAGCTGATGAAGTTTCAGCCATTTTTCTTTATAAGCCTCACCCCAGTTCTCAGTTCATCTCCTAATAATTAATTCAGAATCTTCTGTCTTCTCTTCACACAGAACATGTGGATTCATATTCAAACTGTGCCAGAGAGAGGGAGGAGACAGCATTTACAGTATCAGTACTGAGCTGGTCAGATGCTGATTGATGTGGGTCGTAATGAAACATCATCATAGATGATTTATTTTCCAAGGGTTGTACAGCACGAAGGAGGGCGCATGCTACAGAGAAAGCGAGACTGATGGGCTGGCCAACTAGCCAGAATTAAAAACAGCCCAGGAAGAAGCAGCTCAGGAAGAAGTTCTGAGATTTAAGTCCCCAGTGCCACCTGGCAATTTGGGGAGTGGGGGCACCAGCTGTCCTGTGAAATGGAGTGAGTTGCTAGTGCTAAGGACCCAGGCATAAAAACTTGTGAAAAAGAAATGGAGCAAAAGAATCAAAGGAATAAAATTAATCTGACAGGGAAGGAAAATATGTACTAGTCTCATCTTCTACTCATAGCAGACATTACTAATCTCTCATAATCCCTTCCCTGACGAGCACTGAGATAGTCTAAAACTCTCATTAACCCACCCTTTTAGGCAGTTAAATTGTCCCATTTTGGGGAA
Source organism: Camelus bactrianus (assembly GCF_048773025.1). NCBI lineage: Eukaryota > Metazoa > Chordata > Mammalia > Artiodactyla > Camelidae > Camelus > Camelus bactrianus. The sequence continues at coordinate 34,665,543 of NC_133549.1, forward strand.
GAAATCAGTGTGTCATCCCTGATCTATGACCCTATCTAGTGTTATTCTAAACACCTCAAGTATCCTAATGTTTGAGAAGTTAAGAACAGATAGAAAAGGGTCTTTGCATGAACTACCTAGAATCTTTCCCTTCATAATTATAACTTAAACCATCTATTTATCATTTTATCATGTTCTATCTTGTGCTTACCTTCTCATGTAATAATATTGCTACCTTAGATGAATATGGTATTTACTATTTATAAAATATTTTCCAATGTTAATTTGTCTGATCCTAAAGTAATTATAAGGTCGTAGGCAAGGCAAGCACTGTTATGCTTCTAAGATTCTTCTAAGAAGAAGAAACCTTCTTCTAAGGTTTCTAAGATTAAGAAAACCAAAAACAAAACCTGAGGCTCAGAGAAGGAAAGTGACTTCTTAATTCCATATTTTTAGTAGCTGAAGAGGCTGAGAGTTCAGATCTTCAACCAGAGTGCTTGTCGTCTGTCTATTATATACACAGAGGAATCTGTCCATGATTAATTTTAAGGAGGTCAATTGCTAAAAGAAAAGTTTGGAAACCATGAGGGTAAACTGTATCTGAACTTCTTTGATGACTAGCACTCAGAGCTTCTGCTGCCAAGGCCAGTTTTGCTGAGGTCTTGAGTTTGGAGTTAAAAGCTATCCTATCCTGTCCTGCAATTCTATCCCTAAAATTAATAATATCTCCCAAGTACAATATCAGAGGCAATCAGGAAATTACATAACAATGTATCATTATTTTCTGATCCTCCAGGCATTTGTTTTATGTGCTGACACAGGAACATTTGATTACTCTCTTAGCTGTCTAATGGGGAATGGCTATAAATGCTAATATGCATCAGGGAATTACCTGGCCTTGCTATAACCGTGGAAAGAAGTTTCATGAAATCATGGCCTGTGAGCGTGCATTTTGTGTCACTGAAAGGCACCAGATAGATGATGGTCACACTGCCAGGTCTTAGTCTCAGGAAGAAACTGGGGTTAAAATTCATGAGTTGGTGTGTCCTCAGAATCACAGTTTACTCCCAAAAATGCATGATTAAATTTCCTGGCAGATGAAGACAACACTAAATATTTTTCTTACAAGAGGAAAAACATTCCAGAAAAAAAAATCTTAAAATTTAATGGTGGAGAGGCCAAGGGAAATCGTGCAGTGAACCCTCCTGTGATGATAAACTTGGGTCCCCTAAGCTTGTCATGGCAGAAGCAGAGTCATGCTGAGTAAGGTCTTTGCTTGGCAAAGCCTCCTGAGACTTGATTATTCAACAAGTGTTTACTGAGTACCTACTTGCCTTGTGACTGGCCCTGTGCTAGATATTTTGTACAAATGATCTGGAGATCTTCACAAGTACCCTATGATACAGTTACTCTGGGTGGCTCAGGTGGGTTCTTCTGATACAGGAAAAAGAATGTGGGGCACCGGAGGATGGCCTTGTCCCAGGTCCCAGGCGAGTCCCTGGGATGTGCCCCTCCAAGAGAGGGTCCTTGGCTTCGTACAGGGAAGAATTCAAGAGTGAGCCATAGCTGAGTAAAAGTGGATTTATTTAGAGGGTTGTACACAGGGAAGGGCGGGGGATGGTGGTTAAAGTAGAGGTAGATACACACTCCATAGACAGTCTCAGAAGGCAAGAGAGAGAGCGAGACTGGTAGGTGAGGTGTTGCTGGTTTTTATATGCTAACAAGTTGGAGGATTATCCCAACTACTTCGGGGAAAGGGTCGGGATTCCCAGGAATTGGGCCACCACCCTCTCCTTGACCTTTCATGTTAGGCTCTGGTCACTGACTGTGGTAATACATTACAATGTGTATAATGAAGCTCCAGGTCCACTGGAGGTCAAATCTCCTGTCGTCTTGGGCCTCAGGGTCTATTGCTAATTGCTGTGTCATTCCTTTAATGGCTGTGTCCTGCCCCCTTCCTTCCTGTCTCACTTTCACAACTGCTCTAAGACATCACATTTTCCCTTGTTTATTGATTTATTTATCAAATATTACTCTCTCTCCAAAATGCAAAACAAATTTGAAGTCAGCACAGCATCATGAGAAGAGTTCACGCCGAACACACTGTTGGCCCCTCTCTTGCCGTCTATTTCTGGTAGAAGAAGTCACCACTCACCAATGCTGAGACCACTGCCTATTATACTGCTAAGAGTTTCTCCTCAGGTGCTTCTGTCCTGTCCTGCAATAGTGAACTTAGCTTATGGTGTTTATTTTTTTCAATTTTGTTCCTACTACCTGCAGATTTTCAATGAAATGAGGTATTTGGGACTCTAAAGTCATCCATCTGAAAATGTTTTTGTGTGATCTGAGACCATTTCATCATTGATTTGCTTATTCAGCTATCTGTTGTCAGATAAGTAAATCTGAGCACCAACATCTGTGGAGTATGTGTTGGGCAACAGCGATAAGGCACTGAGAGAGGCACAGCCTAGACCTTAGAGACCTTACAGTTTACAAGGGGTGACAGGTAAACAAAGAGGCAATTAACACATAGTGCAGTAAGTGCTTTGATGGGGTAAGTGTGGGGTTCTTTGTGAGTGCCTTATCAGGACTTAGGGGGATGCCTCAGGGTGGTCATCCAACAGCAATTTTCCTAAACACTCTATACTGTACTTAATATATGCAGGGAAGTTTGTATCAGAAACACTTGGATTTTTTTTTTTAAATAGAGATTCTGGGGTTAGGACTGAGTAATCTATATTTTAACAAAGTACTCCAGGTGATTCTTACATCCAATGAAGTATGAGAACCACCCACTTAGATCAATTGACTGATTAAATGCTTGTTCCTTCTCCAACGTCGATGAAATAACCAGAAAGTCAATGTAACAGCGAGAGTGTTGTCATAATCTTGGCTCAAATGTAAATCATTGGCTCTTTGTAAAAGCATTGTCAGTCATGTGAACGAAAAATACTGCAAACCGTATCAGTAAACAAAGAATGCTGAAGCCATCAAGTCATCAGCTACTGCTGCCACTCCTACAGTGAAGCCCGGCCTCTGCAGCCACTCACAATGGTGCATTCTGAGGGGACTCAGAATAATAAAGGACAGGATACTGGCCCTAGATAGCTAGATGCTTGTCAAAGGAATGTATTCAATGAGCCCAAATGTTTGCTTCCTTCCACACATAGAAAAGCACTAAATTCTTTAACTTGAGATGCCAGGTTTTCTTTAGACAGCAAGTAACCTTTTATTGTTCCAACTACCTGGTCTTTGTTGTAAAGCTCCTATATATCCTAGCTCCTCCCCTACCTCTTCGGAGCAGTCCCTCAGAGCCAATCTGAGAGGCTGTCATCCTGGCTGAAGTCCTCCCGCCAAATGAAACATAACTCTATAAACTTTAAGGCTACACACTTATTTTAGTTGGCAGTCATAAATTACTTGCAACTCCCACCTATTAACTGATCATCAAATAGGAGGTTGTATATTCTAGTGGATGAAGTTCAGGCTCTGGGGCAGGGGCTCTGTTCCTTACCAGCTGTGTGGCTTTGAGCAAGTTATATGTACCTTAGTTTCTTCGTTTTAAAAACAGGCTGATGATAAGACTCCTATCATACAGGGTTGCTATGAGAACTAAATAAATTCATATGCATAAAGTATTTAGAATACTGATATATACTCTCAACATCTAATCTGGACTCAGCCACTATTCTAGATCAGTTCCCATCAGTTCCCATCCCTTTCCTCGCAGATAGCTGCCTTCTTGTCTTTTCTGGGGCAGAGGCGGTGGTGGGAGGTGTGGAAACGTACTGAATCAAGAATTTTGTCCTAAAAAATTACATGAGATGGAGGAAATCATCTTTGTCCAAGGAAGTCCCCTGTGAGCAATTTATTTCCTGGAGTGTTGTCTCATCTTTGCTTTATATAGTGTAGTAGGCAGAATAATGGCCCTCAAAGATGTCCCTGCCCTGATCTTCAGAACCTATGAATGTTACCTTGTATGGCAAATGGGATTTCTCCAGATTAAGTTAAGGACCTAGAGATGGGGAGGGTATCCTGGAATATCCCAGAGAGCCCAGTGTAATCACATGAGTCCTTATAAGTGAACCTTTCCAAGCTGAGGTCAGAAGGAGATGTACCACTGTTAGGTTTGAAGATGGAGGGAGGGGCTGTAAACCAAGGAATGTGGGCAGCCGATAGCAGCTGGAAAAGGCAAGGAAATGGATGGGCTCATGGTAATTTGTTACAGTGGCAATAGAAAGCTGATGGATATAATCGTTAGACATCTACTTTTCCCTTAGAATAATATGTGTCTGACCTCTCATTTTTATCTTTTATACCCAGAAAATAATTCCTTCCCATGTTAGAGGCACACCTCCCAGTCCTTCAAAATGAAGTTGTTGGAAGTGAATAATTTCAGCAGATCATCCATCCGGCAGGGTACGTATAAATCAGAATTTCTTCTACTTCTCCACATCACACTCCCCAACTTCCTTATATTTAATTATATTTCTCTTCCCTTAACCTTTAGAAATTTGTATTTATGGAATTTTCATCAGGTGATTTCTTGAAGACTTTTATTCTTGTTAAACTCCCTGTTATTTCATAGATTCTTCTGATAATGTGCCTGGAAATAGGGCCTGGGTAATTGGCAATCACATCATATGCCCCACCACTCTAAAACTCCATAAAATTATAGTGCAACTAAATGAACCTAAAAGAAATAATGCAAGTGGACTATTTAAAGAACCTGACTAAGAGATTTTTGCATGTATTTAAAAAATATGCCCTTACTTTAAACTTTGGTTACTTAGTGAAGATAATTTTTAAAGCTACGATTAAAAATATATTTAAATTAAAATGTTAGTTAAGAGGTAGAACAGAACCACTTATAAAATCTCTTCTGTCTCGAAAACCCCAGTGGAAGTAAATGTCTTCTGCACACTTAGATATGGTTTATGACATCTCTATTGTGCAGGAGGAACAATAACAAAGTTTGCAGCTCAGCGAGAGCACCAAAATTGATTTAAGCTTCTTTTCATTGGAGCATACATTTATGACAGTCACCATCAGCAAGAAAGAGCTAATTTTCTAACTTAGTTAAGCATTCACAAAGCTGTTTGCCTTCTCCTCCAAAGAGACTTCCCAGTAGTTTGTACTGACCACAACATATTTTTCCTTGGGAAACTTTGAAGCAACTGGAAATTGTTTATCTGGGGATGGAAGGGCTGAGGATTATTTCAGGTGAAAGAAAATAAGTCCCTAATGAAATTTTCAGTGTGATGTGGTCATCAGAAATGTTGATGGGATCTTAAAAAGAATTAACTGCATTCTCTTGTTTTATTCTTTGGTGCTATTCTAATCACATCTGGAGTATTCATTTCAGGCCACCCTAGATGAAGGGCTGAGATGTGTCAAAGTGTACTCAGAGGACAGGACAGGGATATCTCTGTTCTATCCATGTAAGGAACAGTTGGAGACATTAAGGCTACTTCACCTCAGGAAGAAATACCTGGTGGAATAGGATGGCTGGATTCAAATACCTGAAGAAGAACATGCAGAGAAGGAATCTGACTTACTTCTTTCTCAAAAGGGTAGAAGTGGAGCCAGTGGATAGGAATTACATTGAGGTTGATCTAAATTCTTTATGAAGATGACATTTCCTGGGATCAGAACTCCCTGAAGATGAAGATGATGAGCTCTCCGTCCCTATAGTTGCTCAGAATCAGCCAAGAAACTTGTAACTGTGTCAGGATCCCTAATTTACTCTGCTCCCCACTGTACCCTCTCTGCCAGATGGAGTGAGATGGGGCATCTACTGCTGCTGAGAAGGAGTTCAGGTCTGTATCCTCAGAGCCTGATACCCTAAAGGTACATAGGACAATTAGGTGGCTCGAGGCCAGAAATGGCAACTCTATGCCATCATGCTCTCCTTCTGCCCATGGAAGATGTTCTAAATCTTCTGTTCCTTCTGTAGGACCCTCTTCTGCTGCATAACTATACCTCAGAATCCTTCTCAACACAATATGCTACCATTATGAGAACCAGTGCACAGATGAAATCTATTTGTCATCTCTGCTTTAGGACAAAGTTGGTGTGCCATTTTTTACTCCCTTGGTTCCAAACAGCTCTCCGTGTTCTTCTCTGTGATACTTGTGCTGGGATTCTGCAAGTTATGTTTCTATCTTGCCAGCTGGACACTGCAAGGCTGGAAGAAGGAGGGACTTTCTTTTCCTCTGTGTTTTCTGTGGCTTCCTGCCGCCTTTCTGCAGTAGCAGCTGAATCCAGTTTGCAGTTTTTTCCCAATACTCTCAGAAACAGCCTTCTGGTTTCCTCTTCAGGAGCAAGAGCATCTTCCAGTCCAGCGCACCTCCTTGGAGGTCTGAATTTCAACTGCTTGAGCCCCTCCTCCCGCTTCTAAGCATTAACTATTCCAACTCTTTTCCTCTTACTCCCCATACTAGGGGTGGTATCCCTTTCTACTGTGGCCACTTTTGTGATATTTGTCTCTGACTTTTTAGTTACCTTCAAATTTATATCTAACTAAAAATTCTTTAATTTCCCTGTTCAAATACCTGATACGATTTTTGTTCCTTGACTGGCCCCTTTTGCTACCTCCTATCAACCCTATTGTCCTGGCATTCTCCTCTTCCCTTCCCTCACTGGCAACCCTGAGACCCTGCTAAGTCCTGTCTCCATGATAGCTGATAAATGGGGTTTAGTACAGGCCACCACACGTGGTTGTGTATGGTGTGCACTGAAAAAGCTCTAGGGGGCGCCATTTACATTGTAATCAACACTGATCTATACATATTGAGAATTTTCTAGCAGTCCAGGAATAGAATGCATTTTAAAATTTACATTACACTAGTGATGTTTTAGCCTTTCATGGATTAAGGGGGTAACTGTGTTTAATTTTTTATTAGATTATAGACAACTCGAGCAGTAAAGGACTTTTACATCATCCAGACCAATTCCCTCTTTTTTTTTTTAAATTATAGTTGATTTACGGTATTATTAGTTTCAGGTATACAGTATAGTGATTCTAAAAAATAATACAAGTGAATGTACATGCAAAACAGAAACAGACTCACAGATCTAGAAAACAAACTTGTGGTTATCAAAGGGGAGAGAGAGGTGGGGAGGGACAAATTAGGGATTAACAGATACAAACTAATACATGCGTGTGTGTATACATATACAATAGATAAGCAACAATTATAGTAGTTCCTTTATTTTAAAGACAGGAAACTTAAGTCTCAGCAATAATGGAGGAGCTGACACTGGGCCTTCTAGTGACTTGGGAGTTCAAGTTAGAACTCAAGGCTTCAGACTCAGATAGCAAAGCCACAAGAGAGAAATAATAGAACAGAAATTCTCCCTTTAACATAAGAGGCCAGTCCTGAGGGAGTCCCAACAAAGTACTGTGGCTCTGTAATCTCTGTGTCCTCTCTTGCCTCCTTTGGCTAGAAAGGTTAATAATGAGTCCAGACTTGGTAGGAGACAGAGAGAGACAGACAGCTATCTTAGAAAGAAGGTTCCAGAAGACACTGTGGGTTTGCTGACAGAATGGGACTTAAGAACACCTAGGTCATTAAAATGCCCTTTTGAAGATACATGCACCCCAATATGCATAGCAGCGCTGTTTACAATAGCCAAGACATGGAAGCAACCTAAATGTCCATAGACAGATGACTGGTTAAAAAAGTTGTGGTATATTTATACAATGGAACACTACTCAGCCATAAAAAAGAATAAAGTAACATGATTTGCAGCAATATGGATCGACCTGGAGAATGTCACTCAAAGTGAAGTAAGCCAGAAAGAGAATGAAAATACCATATGATATCACTTACTTGTGGAATCTTAAAAAAAGACAAACTTATTTACAAAACAGAGACAGACTCACAGACATAGAAAACAAACCTATGGTTACTAAGGGGCAAAAAGGGTGGGGAGGGATAAATTGGGAGTTCAGGATTTGTAGATACTAACTACTATATGTAAGATAGATAAAAAACAAGGTCCTACTGTACAGCACAGGGAATTGTATTCAATAACTTGCAGTAACTTATAAAGAAAAAGAATATGAAAAGGAATATATATGTATAACTGAATCACTATGCTGTACACCAGAAATTAACACAATGTTGTTAATCGACTATACTTTAATAAAAAAAATTGGAGAGACACTAAAAATGCCCTTTTGAGAGTGTTAGAAAGATAAGAAAAATAATAGAGAGAGTTAGGCTCCTACAGGCCAGATATAGAACATGTATGTTCATGACTTGAGTTTAATGGTGAATAAAGTTGTTAATGGCTGAATGTGCTATCAATGTCCTATTACAGTATAATACAGTAAAATGCAGTGTGAAAGTTAATGCAGAAATTATAAAGTGACTATCATTAAATTTCAGCAAGAAACTTTATGGACGAAAAAATTCTGAAGAAAATGAGATGCAAAATTCAGCAATGGAAATGTTGTTGAGGAATAACCAAAAGCATCACAAATCAAGACATTTGTGAAAATGAGGTAGAGAATGAGTCTCTAGCTCACCGCCAGGAGCAAGTGACTCTGTCCCTGATGTAGAAAAGACCTAATGGAAGACAAGAAAACAGAGGGTTAAAATCACACCGGATGGGATCCCAGTATTTATCCAATTGGGATTATCTGAATTCTGAGCTTCATGTGGGTAAAATTTAATTATTTATTTTAAATAATGGCTATCACTTCTTGGACCAGATATTTTACTAGGCACTTTGTATCCATTATCCATTTCTTACTTAACCCTCTTAACAATTCATTTTTCTCATTATAGAGATTAGAAGGCTGAGGCTCCCAGAGGTTGAGTAATCATCCAAGGTTTCAGCAGGCCGTGATCTGAAACCTTGCCACTTTGATGTCAAAGCCTGTGATCTTCCCACCACCTCCTGCAGCCTTGCCTGCTTCTCTTATTCAGTCCTCATTTTTAGGAGGTGTATTTAGTAGACAGCCTATGGATTTAAATTAAGCTATTGATTCCAGTGAAGACCCACAGACAGGGCCTTCAACTACCTCCCTCTCTGTAGATGGAGCCCTGGGGGAGGAGGACAGGGTGCAGTGGGGCTGGGGCTGGAAGTGGGTGATGAAGCAGTCTGTGGGTGGGACAGGAACAGCTGACTCTGCCTGCACCTTGACTAACTGACCCTTCTCTCCTGTCATCTTGCATAAAAAGGGAACACACCTCTGTGGCTAATGGTCTTCTGTCCAGCTGTCAACCTCTGAGTTGGTTCCTTAAAAAAGAGCAGCTTCCTTCATCAGAGTAGCCATTGTGAGAAACCATTAGCCTTTTAAATGCACACAAAGGCCACTGACAGGACTTTTTATGGTTCTTGCTTTTGTTTTTCAATAAAAGAAAGCCTTTCAGGTTTGCATCTAGTGCACAAGGTAAGTCTAAAAACTCCGAAGGGTCACGCCAGTGAAAAGAGGTCCTGCCACTGCTGCGCTGTGGCTTTCTCAGCCCCAGAAGGTGGTCCTGAGATGGGAGAACCTGTGGGAGGGGCCACCCTGAATCGAGTCCTGCCCCCTCCAGCTTGTACACAGAAAGAGGAGTGGAAGGAAGAGGAGACCCAGGGTGGGAAGGGGCCTGGGAATGGAATATGAGAGCACCGAGGAGAGCAAGGAGGAAACTCCAGGCAAGTCAACATCTGGATTCAGACCTGACCTGGCCCCGCAGGGGAGGGCTTGGCTCGTCAGGACAGATGTCCTACTTGGTCAGTGTGGAGACAGAACTCCACATTCCACAGAACACGAGCGGTTAATGAGCAAGAGAGAAGCGCCCTCCTTGAGGGCTTCAGACCTTTGGGTCAACCACATCACAATAAATGTTCCTCTACTAGGGTCCATCTGTGAGTTAGAATAGCAGAAAGTTCATCGGAGAAGTGAATAAAGGTCATAAACATGCAAAGGACTAGTTGTATTGATTGTCACCGAACCGACTGAGAACCATTGGATACAGAATAGTAAGACCAACCAGATAGAAAGCAAAAGAGACAGTGACAACAGACTTCTGTCACCTCCCTTTGCATGGGAGATGACATAAGAAAGTATTAGCAGAGCCTCTGGCCACTGAATACCATTTTCTGTCTGAAGTGAACTTATTCAGTTTGTTTCTGAATACATTTCTATCTGGTCACAATAAATTTATCACAATATAGTAGTTTCCATGCATTGCTATTTGGAGTTTATTTTCTCAAAATTGTCAAAATTTACTGTCTCAAAATTGCACTCTGTAAAAGTAAACTTACACAATCCAGGATTTATCTTTAGAATTCACAGAATTTATCTTTAGAGTTCATTTCTCCTTCTTTATGGCTTCAGAGCACTTGGGCTGAATGATACTATTATTTTTCTTGTGTATGTGTGTGTGGTGTACACAGAAGCATACAGTAATTAGGCTCATGAGCATGGGATAAGGCAGCCCTGTGTTTGAATCTGGAGAGTGATATTCAGCAAATTACTGAATTTCTCTGGATCTCATCTTTCATAGAATGGGATTTAAAAAGCTACTTTATAGGATTATTATGAGGATTAAGAAGAATACACTTTGAGCACTTCTTACAAAATGGTCCCTCAGTAAATAGTAGGTCTCTTTACCTTCAATTAGAAATGTTCTTCAGACTCAGCTTTGATGCAGTTTTTAGCAGAAGATGGGGAGAGGGTGGAGGAGGGGTTCTTATGAACACAGCGCATCCATAGCGAATATATGTTGAATTGAATCCCTTGGCTCAATTTTTGTGTAAGGAACCCTTCAATATTCCCCAAATCAAGTAATTCCAGTTGGTTTTCAAATTACTGATAAATATAGAAAACATGCCCCCAACTCAAGACCACTTCTTTCCAGAACACACTCAAATCCAATGTCCCACACTGACATTTCATTTTTCATATCTTTTCCTGGGGAGAAGACATTCCAATTATTTGAACAGCACCGATCCAATTTCAGCATTTAGACTTCATTTTCACAATTAATGACAGAATTAGAGTATGACAAAAATGTTAACAATAAAACCAGCGTCTGCCTTAATTTTATGATTATACAAGGTTACATACATTCATTCTATGACTTCAAAACATTACCATTCTTAAAATTTAAAAAAAAGTATCCAATTTTGACTCAGTATAAGATTTGAAGCATATTAATCTGTCTTCATTAATTAAGATGGACACCTTCTGTAACATAGCTATTTGTTTTCCAGACCCGAGTCTAACACATCCTCATTGCACGTCTGAGGTGTGGAGCTGCTGGCAAGACACAGCCCAGCCACTGGGAGGGATGCTCAGGCACCTAGAAGAGAACAACTCACTTCCACATCCCACTGCTTTGCCTTTCACCCTGACCACGCAGTCAGAAAAGAAAATTGTCTTTTGCCTTGAAAAGCTATTAATCTAATAATCCCAACTGTGTGTCCCAAAAGGTGCCCCATGGCTTCTAGGGGATTCATAGAAAGATACCAGATGGATAATAGGGACAGGGGAGTGACACAAATGAGGAAATTTAAAAAAGACACACATTCTTCCACAAACTGAACATCTGCTCATAGTAATACATGATAAACTGGTCTGTCATTTTTAAAGACAGATTTCATACACAGCAACTGGTGTCATGGTGCCGTTTTTGAACTAAATTGAAGGAAGATAAGTTTTTCATTATAGCGTATTCTTGAAGATTTAAGCATATTGCAAAACTGTATTTAGATTCATGCCAAGAAGGAAAATAGCTACTATTTTCCAGCCAATCTTGGAGAATCACGAATACAATCTGCAAGGAATGATTTTTAAGCAGAAAGGTAAATAAACCAGAACTCAAAGCTATAATTTGAGTAAGTAACTAATATTGCTTTAATGTATTTTTTAGCTCTCTGTGCTTCGGCGGAGAGAGCCAAGAAGGAGAAGTAGTGCTTACCAGCGTGTCTATCTTACCTATGGGCCACCTTGACAGCTATCCACAGGAAAGGCACTGCCTGACTCAACGTGGGGCTGCAGCGTCACTGACCTTGGTCCTGATAGCATTTATTTTAAAATGAGGAAGGAGAACTGGGCTAGAATTACCCAATACCTATTAACTCCCAGGCTTGTGCTTTTTCCAACAATTATGTCTAAAACAGTACAGGGGAGTAGTTAACATCTTGAGCTTTGAGGACAGGAGGACTTAGGTGATACCGACAGCTCTGCCCTTCACTGGCAGTGTAACCTTGAACAAGGAACTTAATTTTTCTGAGCCTCAGTCTCTTCATCTATCAAATGTGAATAAAAACAGAACCTGCCTTGCAGGGCAGTTGTAAAACAAAATCTACAGGGCACAGAATTTGGTAAATGTCACAAATATTTGGAGCAAAAGGTAGGTGCTCACAAATATTTGTCATTACTAGTGCCAGGACCCCCATTTCAAGGACACATGGGTGGCTTTTTGGGGCCAGCAAGACAAATAGAACCTCATAAGGCTTTACTGAGATCAAGATGCCCTGTATAAATGCATGGAGTCAGGCTGCCTAGGTTCATCCTCCTTTACCACTTACTAGCTGTGTGACTTTAGCCAAGTCACTCGCCCTTTCTGTGCTTTGGTTTCTGTAACTTTAAAATGTGGACTATAACCCTGTTCTTTTTATAGGACTGCACTCAGGATTAAATGAGTTTATATTTGTAAAATGCTTAGAATAATATCTAGCATGTATTAAGTCTTAGATGACTGTAGTTGTTACTATTTGCATTTGTTATGGAAACCAGGTTGCTATCTTCAGTCTAGTTCCAGAATAGACTTTCTGAATATGGTAAGAAAGAGGAAATGAAAGAGATCTGCACTTCTATACAATCACTCTTTTTAATCCTCTCTAGTCTTTACAAGTATTCACATTATGTATTAAGAGAGAATTAACTCAGCGACATCTTTCCTGAAAGGCTTCCTTCTCAGTTCTTCCTGGAGCTCTTAGTACTTTGTGACCCATAAGACCATAGGATTTGGGCCCTATCAGGCACATTGGTATTTAGGTCTTTCCTTCATGTCCATCAGTCTTTGACTGGAAGATTAACCCATTCTGACATATCCATACCTCCACTGGACCAATGCAAAACATTTGAAGAAAAAGAATGCAGGCAAATGGCTCATTTTAAGGGATGAGGAAATAACAAGAAAGTTTTGTGATAGGAGAAACTAGGGACTTTAAACCCTGTAAATTAAGTGGGGAACCTAGAATATATCCCCAGTCTTGAGTTAAGCCACACTGCCATAGTTCCTGCCCTTCCTCTCTTTCCCCTTCAGTTTGGCTGAATATTCACCATGACCAAATTTCTCTCTATACTGGTCAGTGGGACACTAGCTAGTGTGTTTTCTCCAAGCCCTTCTCTTCCTAAAGGTCAGTCTGGCTGAGAGCAAGCAATCTCCTATGACCAAAGTCAGGCTTAGAAGCCACAGAGAGAGCATATCATCCAGGGTGGAGCAGGTAAGTTTCCTTCTGACACTACCAACATTTTCTATCCAGCTGTAAGATTTTCTATATTCAGGTCAATTTCAAGTAACAGTCAAGTTTCTCTAGATTTTCAGTATTTTAAATGTATAATTAGCTAGATAATATATTCTTCTTAGACTTTAGTAAGATTTAAAATATATATAAAAAATTATGTTCTTTGATTCAGAATGTCTAGTTCTAAGAACATATAAAAGGAAATAATTGGACAAGTGTAAAGAGAAATATACATTCAGAGATGTTTATTGCAGTGTTGTTCACAATATCAAGAAGGAAAGGAAAATAACTTTCACAATATTTAGAAGAAGTAAAGTACATCTATTTAGATGGACCAGAAAGTTATCCATGATAATCTTAGCAAAAGCTAACTTCTGTTGACTGCATACTGCTGCCAGGTACTGTGCGAAGCTCTTTATAGGTCAACACACTTAATCCTCACAACTGTTCTATCAAGTAGGCATTATCATTTTATTGTTATCAATTTACAGAAGAATATACTGAGGTTCAGAAAGATGATCTGTTCAAAACAAAAATGGTTCAAAGTGGGGAGGCCAAGATTTGAACCCTGATCACCCTACCCCCAGAGACAGAGCTGCCAACTTCCCCACAACAGCTTTTGAAAAAGTCCCTTGCCACTTCAAAATAGTCTCCACTGCCCCAGAAACAACTGCCTCCAGTGCAGAAGCACTGGTGAACCTTATTTTAAAAGAATCAAAGAGCAACCAAGTGTGGGGAAGAAATACATGGGCCTGACATAGCCATTCCTCTGATGGATGCTGAGATCACTGATCAGAAAACGAACACTGGGAGCATATTGTTGGCAAAGGAAGCAGTAATTAAGAATGGAAACATATGAGAGAAGGGCACAGTGTTTCTAAGCTTGAAACAAAGTAGAATGCCCTTCACACAAAATGGAACTTGAGCACTTATGATTGCAGAGACTGGTCCCTCTCTTTCAGACACTGTGCTCTACAGAGATGGTGCAGTCATCCCAGAAGTTCCAAAACAGGGCCCACTGTCATACATCCAGAGAAAACTCTAATTGAAAAGATATATGCAACCCAATGTTCACAGAAATACTACTTACAATAGCCAAGACATGGAAGTAACATAAATGTCCATTGACAGATGACTGGATAAAGAAGTTATGGTATATTTATACAACGGAATACCACACAGCCATAAAAAAGAATGAAATAATGCCATTTGCAACAACATGGATGGACCTAGAGATTATCATACTAAATGAAGTAAGTCAGATAAAGACAAATATCATATGATATCACTTATATGTGGAATTGACAAAAATGACACATAAACTTATTTACAAAACAGAAACAGACTCACAGATAGAGGAAACAAACTTATGGTTACCAAAGGGGAAAGGGCAGGGAGGGATAAATTAGGAGTTTGGGATTAGCAGGTACAAAATACTACATATCAAATAGTTAAACAACAAGGACCCACTGTATAGCACAGGGAACTATATTCAGTATCTTGTAATAATGAAATGAAATATGAAAAGGAAATGAAATAGGAATATGAAATAGCATATAATGAAAAGGAATATGAAATAGCATATGTGTGTGTGTATATATATACACACACATATATATACATATATATACACACACATATATATATATGCATGCTGTACACCAGAAACTAACACAACATTGTGAATCAACTACACTTCAACAAAAAAGAAGTGGGGTCTCTGGTCTCTGGGTAACATCTATTTAGCTACTGAATTGAACCAACCCCTAACTTAATAAACTGCTAGAAGTAAAAAAAAAAAAAAAAGGGCCCATTGTGTGAGTGTACACTTTTCAATTAAAATGGTTCAATAAAAAGCATATTGTGAAGAAACATCATTACTAAGAACTCTACCTATTTTTGTTTTTAGTAGTTGGTAAGCCTTTATACATAGATACACTAACAATTAGAAGAATATTCTCTGTCTTAGCTCAGGCTGCTATAACAAAATACCATAGGCTGAGGGACATATGCTTTAGATGACAGACATATATTTCTCACAGTTCTGGAGGCTGGGCAGTCCAAGGTCAAGGTGCCAGCCAATTCAGTTCCTGATGAGAGCTTTCTCTCTGGCTTGCAGACAGCTACATTCTATGTTCTTAAATGGCACAGAGAGAGAAAGAGAGCTGGCAAGCTCTCTGGTCTCTTCTTAGGAGAGCACTAGTTCTATCATGAAGACGCCATCCTCATGATTTTATCTAAACCTAATTATCTCCTGAAGGCCCCATCTGCTAATATAACCACACTGGGGTTTAGGACTTCAACATATGAATTCTGAGGGACAAACATATTCAGTCCATAACATCTTCCATCTTTAGTTGGAAGATAAAGCTTTGTAACTTCGTGACTTGGGTTTGTCAACTTTCTTATTTAAAGAGTTTAGGATTTTCTAAATCACTGAACATCTGCCATTAAAATTCACTCAGCTTTTCAAACACATTACCTGATAGAAACTCTGACTTCCTAATCATAATCATAATCATAGACATAAACATAATCATCATAGTAATACTTAGACTTTATTTGGAAATGTTTGCTTGGCTCTATGATAGTCACTTTCTATATATTGTCAAGCAGTGCTCAGATAACCTTAGGAATTGGCCAATTTATTTCTCCTTTCTGGAACAGAAAACTTGCTTAGAGAAGTTAAACTGCACAATGAAATGAGCTATTGAAAATTTGAGCAGAGACTCAAACCCTGGTCTGTCTGACCCTGGAGCCCCTGCTCTAATCACTCCCCTGTGCTTCCTTCTCATGCTGCTCAAAGGACAAGGAGACATTCGTAAATATATTATGGTAATATTAACTAAGAACAAGTGCCAAAGGAAAGCTGGAGGATGTTCCATTATTTCTTCTAGGGTTTGGGTCTCTTATTTTGAACGAGGAATTACAGATATTGTCAAGTTATGATCTGTCGTCTAGGGAGCAGTACAGAGCATGAGGTTTAGGTCTAGCCTCTGAAAAAAAACAGATAGATCCTGGAAGATGACAGTGGACCACAGCAAACCAAACCAGGCAGAAATGCCAGTTGCAGCTCTTGTGATATCTTTGCTACAGCAAACTAACAGAGCCTTAGTGACATGTTAGTACATGGCCATTAATTTAGAGAATGCATTTGTTTGCATAGATATTAGGTAGGAACATATTTCTCAGGACTTTAAGGAGAGTGTTAATCTCTGCCATTCCTTCCATGAAGAGATAGATTTTGATGTACTGTTTTGGCTCAAGCAGGAGTGGAGTTTTAGAGGTTTCTACTTAGTCTTTCTCACTATCTGGAGCTCTGCTACTATTATAATTAAGTCCCATGCCTGATCTTTTGTTCTTTCTGCCCTCTGGCTGTCAGAGATGAGAGTTTCTTGATGTGTTGCCAAGAAGACCCTTTGGCTTTTACACTTTCCCATCTTGTTTTTATAGTTGTTTTCCTCTCGAATTTATTTATGGTCCCCATCAATAGCTCTACAGATCCAAAGTCCTTATAATTACTATTTCCTAGGAAACTTTAAAATGTGTGAGACATTCTCGTCAAGTGTGCTTAACAATTACTGCACCTGCATGCCAGGGGCTTTCATTGCTCTGCCCGCCACCAGTGAGGGTGTCCTCATTGCTATCCTGCTGTTTGGTTTGTAAATCAGCAGCAACATTCCATTTTAGAATCTGCCCACTTGGATCATTTCTGGTTTCAATTGCTGCAGGTTGGGTAATCCAGGATATAAATGTTAACATTCTCAGATTTGCATGCAATCACATTATTGAGGAATGCTTTCAGGAACAACACCTGGAAGAGAAGAGGGAAGCAAGACTGGACAGAGGGAGAAATTGTATTGCACAATGCAATCATAGAGAGTACTGATTCCATAAGGATCTCTAAAACTGGGTTGTCCTTTCAGAGCTGCATGTCTTTGAAGCAAGGGGGCTGGCTTTTGTACCCCAATATTAAATAGTCGTTGGATAAGGGTTGTCTCTGGGGAGGGAACATCACCTTGGTGAGGCAGCGCACTTTGGCCAAGATCAATTACTGGGGAGTCATCAGCTGCCAACCCCCGGTCCTGGCCACTGGGGAATCAGGGTCGTGGACCACAGTATCCAGCATGAAATTAAATGAAATGATTCATGCAAAATGCTCGGATGACAGTAAATGCTGAAAATTATGATGATCACTATCCTTTTGCTTGACAATCTGCCCAGTCCTGACATGAAATTTGCCAGGTAATTGGGTGAGTATGGCCTGGGTGGTGAGCAGTATAGATTCTGGGTATGAAGAAAGGTCAGGGAGCACTGAGTTCCTGCAGGAACAGGGCTGAAATAATTGCAACTATGTCTGACCTGCCTTAGTTGCTTTTGCAATTACAGACGAGAATTCCACGGGAGGCTTGACTCTCCTGATCTCTCCTCCATAGCATGGAGTGCCCTCCTCTTTCCTCCAAGAGTTCAACACTCCGAGGGCTTGAAGTGGCTTCTACCTAACTACAGGAGAATGCTGTGCCCGATCAGTAAAATATTCAGTGAAATGGCAAAAGTGAATTTATTAAATGTATCTTTGCTTTGTTTGGAATTAAATGAACAACCCATGGCTTTCTGCTCTTGTGGACAGGTTGCTGATACAGAATTTGGGCTAAAATCAGTCATCTTCATAGTTAATCATGGTAATTATGGTCTTGACTTATTCTCAGGGAGGGATGTCATTAATGTCTCAGGTCAGAACAAATTCAAGTGCAAGCAGATGGCACATCT
Organism: Camelus bactrianus; assembly: GCF_048773025.1. Lineage (NCBI taxonomy): Eukaryota > Metazoa > Chordata > Mammalia > Artiodactyla > Camelidae > Camelus > Camelus bactrianus. The sequence goes on from NC_133549.1 coordinate 34,683,771, forward strand.
GTCCCCCCAAAAACAAAATGTTTCCAATGCAGAGCCAATAAATTCTACTTAGAAACGAGATTTTAAAGCTATTTCAATAGACAGTTTGGCAAAACCTTTCATTCCCAGGTGGACCAGGGCAATTATGGTACTCTAAAGATTTATAAAATATAATGGCTTCTTTGCAAAGAACTCCTGGAGCAAAGTTCTCAAGATTCTGATGTTAGGATTTTTATTTGGTCTTTTCTAAAGGGAGGCCTGCTGGGCTTTTTAATGAATTAGTGCATGTAAACTCCTTGCTGATTTTCCAGTCTCTACCCTGTAAAAGTAAGTTTGAATCAACTTAGGGACATATTTACATGGAGCCTGAAAAGTTGAATATTGCAAAAGCCAACTTCCACAAACCCCATAGGCTTTTCTTTCCCTATGAACAATATTGAAGTGAAGGAGAGCATTTGGAGCAAAACAGATTAAACGCTCTTTCATGTTGGAAGCCCAGGAAGGTTTATAAGCATATGTCTGAGCTTCTCTGTGGACACATTATGATTTAATGTTTCATATTTTGCTTTTCTGATAGACTTCTTTGAATTTTTCATTGGGATGGGTGAACACAGCACATTTACTGATGGGATTTTAAGGGGATTAAAATTGGCCTCAAGGAGGCCAAGGAGATGTGGCTTTGGAACTGTACAGCATCATGCAGATGCTAGTTTGTTAGCTTTTTTTTTTTTAAGGCAATGTCTGATGCCTTTATGAAGGTTATAATTAAGAAGACAGAACAAACATATCCCAATAGGAGAAATATATACACACATAACATTAGGCAATTTAGGATGTATCTGAAAAAAGGTACCATGATGTATTCTCTAAGAAATAAGACAGCCACAATTTCTGCGAAGTGAGGTATTTAGGGGACTCTGTGGAACAAGTGTACCTTGAAGAACAAGTAGGATTCAAATTGACAGAGAGGAGGCTGCCTGTGTTTTGCTGTGAAGTTCCTGGGTACCGCATTTACAGCACACCTGGTCTACAGTCTCAAATGGTGTCCTGCCCAGTTTATATGCAGTGATGAGGGTAAAGGACTGCTGGAAGTGAAAAATATGAACAGGACTCCTTTCAGAAAATGCCAGTTATCTGTATCATTAAGGAAGCTAAAATGCAGTTGAGACCTTTTGGGTGAGGATGTGGAGATGAGGGAGCTGGAGAAATGGAGCCCTGAAATGGAACCAAGATTGTCCTCCGGGCACCAACCCCTGCACTTTGACTCTAAAGAGTTCTCCTCCCCACCTACACTTTCACTTAAAGACTGACTCTTGACTATGTGGACTCAACAGGGTGCGTCTGCAGTACAGTGACTCTGCTCTCCCTGTCTCTCTCAAGAGTGCTCCGACTCATTCCTAACAGTAATGGATTTGCCGACCAATGTAGCTAGGTGTTTGCATGCACATAGCAAGTCAAAGCTGCCTCAACAGAGCCGTTAGTGTTAAAGTGAGTTTCTCTACTACCAAACATAATAAAAACAAATTAGGGGCTGGAATCAGGCTCCATGACCAAGAACTGAACGTGATTTTTGTTAGGTGGTTTTACAGAAAACGCGGAGTTCCTCTTAGTCTGCAGCAAATGACTGAATCACATGAAGATTGCATCCAAATTCCTCCAGTTCACCATCCTTCAATTACAGACACAAAGGTATTGCTAGTTTATTGGCATGACATTGCAATCTTTCATTTAGAAAACTCACATTCTGTATACCTAACAAGCATATCCAAAACACCTTGGATTGTTTTCCACTGTCAGTAATGTTCTTCCCTGCAGAGGCCTTCGCCTTGCAATCACCTGCCCAGAGACCTGAATAAATGAATAAAAATTTAAAGAGAATCAATGTCTCAAAGAAAAACTGCAAACTAAATCACTACTTGGAAATAGTTAGGATCATATGTCACAAATTTGTGCCTTTCTCTTCTTGACTGAATTCAATAAAATAGGCATAAAATTCACCAAAAAGTTAGTTTTAAACTCAAGGAAAACGGACTTCTCAGGGACTGAGAGCCCAGAACTTGCTCAGGTGGTACTTCTGAGAATCTTACAAGTAAGCAGCCATTCTCTGTGCACATTGATTGGCAAGAAACAAAGGTGTTATCTGTGCATGACATAATCAGAGATGGAGACTGAAGTGACTAATTTTCCTGGGTGCCCCTTGTATGCAAACCAACTCTTTTCCCAGAATTCCTCATCTGTGTCTAGAAAACCCATACTTATAACCAAATTATATATCCCAAGCACCTAACTGAAGATGTGTGAGAAAAATAATGTGAACAAAATGTTAGAAAGAGCCTTTTGACTATTGATATCTAGGTAGGTGGCTTTGAAAACATGCCCTCCCTTAGAAAACACATAATGATAATAAGACAAGCCACAGATTGAGAGAAAATATTTGCAAAAGACATCTGATGAAGGACTGTTATTCAAAATATATAACTGTTAAGTCTAGAAAGTTACAATAAGAAAACAAATGACTGATTAAAAAATGGGCCAAAGACCTTAACAGACAACTCCTCAAAGAAGACATACAGATGGCAAATAAGCATATGAAAAGATGCTCCACATCATATGTCATCAAATGTCATCAAGGGAATGCAAATTAAAGTGAGATACCTCTACACACTTACTAGACTGGCCAAAGACAGAAATACTGACAACACCAAGGGCTGGTGAGGAAGTGGAGCAACAGGAATTCTCCTCATTCATTGCTGATGGGAATGCAAAATAGTGTTGGAATACAGTCTGGTGATTTCTTACAAAACTAAACATACTCTTACCATATGATCCAGGAATCATGCTCCTTGGTATTTACTCCCAAAGGCTGAAAACTTAGATCCACACAAAAATCTGCACATGGATGTTTACAGCAGCTTTATTCACAATTGCCAAAACTTGGAAGCAACCAAGATACCCTTTGCTAGGTGAGTGGGTAAATAAACTGTGGTACATCAAGACAACAGAGTATTATTCAGGGCTAAAAAATGAGCTATCAAACTATGAAAAGACATGGAAACAACTTAATGCATATTACTAAGTTAAAAAGCCAGTCTGAAAAAAGGTTATACACTGTATTATCTCAATTATATGATACTCTGGAAAAAGTAAAACTATGGTGACACTAAAATGGTCAGCTGTTGTCAAGGGTTAGAGCACAGGGGATTTCTAGGGCTATGAAAATACTCTGTGTAATATCATACTGTTGGGTATGTGTCATTATACATTTGTCCAAACCCACTGAATGTACAACACCAGGAGTGAACTGTAATGTAAACTACAGACATTGTGTGATTATGACATGTCACTGCACATCATCAATTGTAACAAATGTACCACTCTGGTGGGGGATATTGATAATGGGGGATGCTGCGTACACGTGGGGGCAGAGGGCATTTGGGAGATCTCTGTATCTTCCCCTCAATTTTTCTATGATTCTAAAACTGCTTTAAAATATAAAGTTTTAATAAAAACCAATTAATTAATAAAGAAAAAGCGCATGTAAAATTCCATGGCTTGCAGGAGTCCAAAGCCTGTCTCGCCATTCCTGAGATTACCTAGGGGACTGATCCTCTTGTGGCCTCTTCTACCTCTTTGGCTCCAGATTTGTCATTTGAGATTCTTGTTCTTCACACTGACTCAGACTTAAAATTCAGTCCCTTCATTGATTTCTCATCAACCTCCCACCCACACTCACAACTCACATCAAACATGCATGACTTCACAGAGTGGGTGTCACATCCACGTCCACATCACAGTCCATATCACAGAGTAAGCAAAGTGGCTTATTTCTCCTCTCCAAAGAACTTTTTGGCAACCTCATCACACAGGACCCAGCCCCAAATCCATTCCCCCCTCTAATTTCTTCTCTTCATCCTTTTTCTGCCAGTGTCTAAGCAGAGGCACAGGGGCCTTTTCTTTGAAATTCTTGGTGCCACCTGATTCCCAGGTCCTTGAGTCCCACTTTGCACCAAACACTTGATTTTCCATGTATTTATTTCCCTCCCTAAATGGAATCCGGGTGCCTGGTGTTAAGATAAAACATGCTCCCCATATTTTTACACAGCACTGCTGCAGAGAGGAGATTAGGAGCCACCTCACAGCCCCTGTGATAATTCCAAACTGGATTTGCCACGCTGCTTCAGCCCCGACTGAGGGAAGGACTTGCCACAGCAGAGACAAAGCAAGTCCCTGGCTGTGCTATCATCTTGTCACATGCCAGCAGGGACCTGATCTTAGTCCAGGATGAATCACAACTTCAGAGTATCAGAAATCAATGGCAGTGCCTCCTTTCCATTCAAAGAGCCACCAGTACTACTTGTGGTAGATGGTCACACACTGCATTAGCTGATTTTCTTCCAATACAGAGAGACAACAGGGATGTGAGAAAACAGCCCACACACAGATGAGTAGTGCACACATTCCTGGTGCAGACACAAATGAGCAGAAAGGCATATTCGATCTGTTTGAATCCAGGGTTTTGAGCACTCAAATATCTTAACAAGGTCTGAGGTCTAGGTCCAATTGGTTACTGACTTGCTAGGTGACTTCAGGTAAATGGCGGAACTACCTTTGCTTAATTGTGCAATAAGGCCAACGTCACCTACGTGGAACGAATGTTTCATGTATACTGAAAGGTACTTAACACTGTGCTTAGCATAGTAGGTGCTCCCAAAATGGTGGCTTTCACAAAGAGAATTCACATGGAGAAGCCAGCGCAAAGCTGAGCCCCTGATTTTGCTACAGTACCAGAAGTGGATGTTCCTTTTGTACAGCCTTTCCCTTCATGCACAACAACCCATCCTTAATCTCATTTACAGCAAAGAGAGTTTTAGTCCAGTACCTCAAAACCTATCATTCTGTTATACTCACTCTCTTTCTTGAATTCTTCTTTGAAGCATATTGAAAGCAAAATAAAATAGGCTCAGATTTTCTATTCCTGATTTGGTATCTGCAGCCAGTGCTGTTTCTTTCCTTTATATTTTGCTTACAGACAGTATCCTCTTCTTTCTGGACTCTTCACAAGATGGCCAACCTGAAGCCTGCTGAAAAGGGAACATGGCGACCACAACATCAACACGTCCCAACCGGAAATCTGGGATTGGGAGTGTTGGTACAGGAAGCTCCCTGCCTACAGCAGACTGCCAATTGTCCTAAAAAATCACAGAACAGTTCCCAAGTTTCAATATGCTGGTGTCCAAATCATAGCCCATAGATTGCCTCTTATTCCTAGAAATAACTCCAAAATCCTTTTCACATCATGGGTCCTTATGCCTGGTGTGGAGAACACTGCCACTAAATTTACCCATCACTTAGTCCTACCAACACCATCTCATAGAAGCCTGGGCCCCCATAAAACAATAATTTATATCTGTGTAGCCCTCTCACCACACTACTGAGGAAATCAAGGGCACTGAACTCATGCCTTATTGGAGAAATGTGCACCACAGACATGCCAGTCCTTTTCCCACACACAAATCATGAGTACAAATGGCCTGCTCTAAGGAAACCTTTTGTCTCAAACCACCAAGACTATGGCCCTCAGAAAACAGTGTATTCAGATGATACAACATTTCTTCTCTCTACAAAAGAATTTGCTGCTTTTCCCTCAAAATAAAATTTCCTTGTCTTTATTAAAGATCATAACAATATGCATTAGAACTATTTGTGTCTATAGCCACGTATCGTTGATACGATATACAGATAACGTATTTAGACATTTTATATGCTAAACTTCTTGGTAAGTGCTTTGCAGGGAGTGTTTCATTTACTATCCCAAACCCATGAGACAGGGACTCATTATCAGCCTTATATTTCAGATGTATTCCTGGCATAGTTTAGATAAATTGTTCAAAACCAGACAGGTAAAGATCTGGCATTTGAACTTAGATCTGTCTGAGGCCAGAATCCAAGCCTTAAGCAGTGCATACAATTCCACTTACTTTGGATTTGTCAAGGGCAGAGCTTTTGAATAAAGGAAGCCACTGGACAGATAGTGAAGGATACAGTAGCCACGGACATATGGAGGGTGTGGAGTGGACACCTGAGATATAGAGATGCTGTTTAGAAAGCAAGTAGCACTGTCCTCTTTATGAATACTTGTTAGCATGTCATACTTAAAGCTAGGGCAAATTTCTAAGATTTAGCTGAGAAAATAGTTGGCAATAATAAACGTATGCTATTTGATGAGTTGATTCAGTGTGTTCCCCACCTCCCTTCACCCCTTGCCACTTCAGCAGGGGGAACCTATTAGGATATATGATAGTCCAGCTATTTTCTTGAGAATAAAGACCTCTCTTATAAGTCAGTGGATGAAGATATTCAAAATTTAAACACACTCGAGGAAAAAAAAATTTAAACACACTCACCTACACACATGAGCACAAAAACACTGGGGAAATTGGAAAAAGATTAGTCAATAAATAATTGAATAGAATGGATGTTAATATGCTGGTTGTGATATTATGCTACAGTTTTGCACATCACCACTGGAGATGCTAGGCAAAGTATCCAAGAATCTCTGTACTATTTTAAGATGGTTACATGTGCATCTACAATTATTTCAATAAAAGTTTCAGTTAAAAAATTTCTAATGACAGCACTGAAGGTTGGCTCATCTCTCTCCCTCAGCTCTATGGCACTGCAAGATTGCACAGAGAATCTAAAATAGGTGTAGTTATGCTGTGCACCAGAAACTGACACATTGTAACTCACTATACTTCAATAAAAAAAAAGTAAAATGGGTGTAGTAAACTTTATTACACATCAGCATCCTGGATGATAGTTTGTCATACATATTTGTTGCTGGGAAACACCCAGATTACTAAGCCTGACTTTTATCTATCTGAAAAAGAAAACTTCCCAACCATAAATCGCCCCTATCTAAAGGCAACTGACCACCCTCTGCTGTGCCCACCTCCTGGCACCTACAGCCTCCACCCACATAGGCCTACCCTGGTTGGGCCAACATTCTTCCCTCCTGGGGTTCAATTCAGGGTATATATGTTGTGGGTGGACTGTTTTTAATTTTGTTTTGGTTGTTATAAAGTGCTGTCCTAGTGAAATAATGCATTATTTATTATAAGAAACACAGCTGGACAGATGGATGGCTTGCAGATTTTTGTACCCAATGTGTCACCTGCAATTGAAAAATAATTAGATGATCCATCTGCTTCCTGCCACACACACCTCAATTTTTTTGCTATCCATGATATTTAAGAATAATCGGCATTTTTGGTACAAATTACTCACTAAGAGAAATACTGTAGAGAAACTGATTGGCCTTGCAGTATAATTTTGCCAACACTTAACATAATGTCTTCTTTTTAATATATTTAAGTCTGACTGTGATGAACTTTCTTCTTATTAATGATTTTCATCTTTTCATGCCAATACAATGAAGATTTCTCTTTATTATATAGACACTGCTGAAAATAATTTATCATATAACAGGTGGAACAATAATCTATTATCCCTACAGTAATCCTTGCTAAGAAGACAAAAAGTTCACAGAGGTTACATCTGTCTGCTAATTCTACTCAGAGGTAAAGGTTGAAATAGACAATAACCTTTGGAACAAATTAAATATAATTGTACCAATTTCTCTCCATGACTTGTAATTATCCCACCATGAGATAACACATCTCATTGCAGAGAAAAGCTTATATTTTTATTTTTCAAAAATTTTAATTTTTAATTCTTTCCTGCTCAGAAACATTTGACTTTTCTTCAGTCACTCGATCCAGGACAATATTTGCAGCACTTTGGGAGGGGCACAGAATCTAGAGACAGTGAAGAGCAAAAGAAAACCCTGAATTCAGAGCTCTACTTTACTAACAGGAGGTAAAAGACAAGTTAGTATTATGGAAGTTAAATAATTTAAATAATAGTTTAGTTCCATCTATCTTCTCTCTTTATTTATTTATTTATTTACTTACTTACTTACTTACTTACTTATTTATTTATTGTGAGAAGTAGGTAGTTAGGTTTACTTATTTATTTTTAGAAGAGGCACTGGGGCTTGAACCCAGGACCTTATGTATGCTAAACATGTGCTCTACCACTGGAGCTATAACCTCCCCACTGCCTTCTCTATTAAAGGTCAAGATAGATGCCACAGTGGAGCTTCATATATAACACAGGAAAAATAAAACATAACAAATGAGAAGACAAGACCTCAAATAGAAGATTCCACAGATGCCTGAGCCAGAGGGATGCCAACTCAATGAGATGTTTATGAAATACGTAATAGCTGAAAGGAATTCAAACTCTCACAAAGAAGTGTATTTGTCATCCAAACACATGACTCTCCCAAGTTCCTTCTCTGCTTCCAGATTTGAGAATCTGTTCAGGGCACACATACAGAAAAAAAAAAAAAAATCACCACGTTAAGAGGGTAATTTGGAAGGCATTCCAGGGAACAGCTTCAGCTGTATAATTGAAGAGCTGCCTCTCATACAGCCACATGGGGCCTATGAACTTCTTAGTGCAAGTCACTGCCAATTTCTGAGATGAGCCTGGTAATATTTCAAAGCAAAAGCTAGGATGCATTTTTCACCATAGAAGTGAAGTGGGGTTATATTTTCCTCTCACTCCTGCATTTTCCCTTCTTTCTACTTTTCTGCTCCCTGGAAGCACATTACTCAGTCAGGCAATGCACATATGTTGCATGAGGACCTACTGTGCACACAATGCTGCTATTGTGTGAGTATCAGTCTGCTATTATGTGAGTATCAGTCTAGCAGGTCACACCTCAGGTCTCTGGGGAGACATTTCCTTGAGGGCATTAATGATGTTCTGAATCTTACTCTATCGCTGCAAAGTCTTCACAGAAAACTGTGCAAACTTTAAAACCAGTCAAGGGCTGACCAGGTGATCGATGTGCTCCCTTAGCTTAGGTCAGACTAAAACTCTGTGCTGCACTTTGTTCCAGGAAAAGGTTTTTTCCCTCAGTGTCTATGATCTCTTAGAAGGGCTTGGAATTAGGGCTGCTTTGGGCTGCAAAAAATTGCCTAGCTTTAACAATAAGCATATTTATACGTTACATAATGTGAATGAAAAATGTTGTCTGCTATATCAGTAAACAAAGGATGCTGTGGCCATCAAGTCATCAGCCAGTCATCAGCTACTACTGCCACCCCCGACAGTGAGCGGAGGGAAATCAGAATGGAGACAGGTAGGCAGCCTGGCCTCTGCTGCCACCCCCAGTGGTGCCCCTTGAGGGAACTCAGGATATGAAAAACAGGCTACTGGCCCTAGACAGCTAAGATGCATATCAAAGGAATGATTTCAATGAGCCCAGACTTTTGCATCTTCCAATACATAGAAAAGCGCTAAATTCCTTAACTTGAGATACCTGGCTTTTAAAAATTAATGGTAATCTTTTAATGTTCTGAATACTTGGCCTTTGTTGCAAAAACTCCTATATATCCTGGCTCCTCCCTTGCCTTTTTGGAGCATTCCCCTTAGGGCCATCTGTGAGGTCACCTCCCAGGCTCAAGTCCTCAGAAAGTCCACCGAATAAAACATAACTCTTAACTTTTAGGTTGCGCACTTTATTTCAGTCGACAATAGCAAGAAGTGCAGAGGTGGCTGGATCTAGGGTCCCTAATCACAGCTGCATCCCACCATCCCAAATGGATACTTCCATGTTCTCTACTGCTGGACACATTGATCCTGTCCATAAGGCTAATCTTATTATTACACACCGATATGACAGCATCTTTCCAAAGAAGTCAGATTGTCATGTATTTCTTTTTAATAGCAGACACTTTTCTCAGGAGACTGCCCTCATGCCTCTTCGATCCTTTGATGCATACTAAACCAGTCTCTGGAAAGGATTCTGGCTATGGTGTTTGGCTGAAGCTAACCAGTATGAGCTCCCCAAATCACGTGTGGAGGGAATGAGCACTCAGGACTTGGGTTGGCAGACAAGCATGTTGATGACTCTTTGGGGGCTCAGTTTTCTTACTTTTTCAAATGAGGCATAATACCTTTTCTCTAAATATGGGGTGGTTGGGAAATTTAATTCAACAATTTACTATGCCTTCTGGTTATTTAGCACTGTGCTAGATGCCATTAGGTGTTAAGAGATGACTAAGACACTCTCTTAGTCCTTAGGTTACTTACAATCTCATGGGAAGAACAAAATAATTCATAGTATATAGGACAAGGCATATTATAATAAAAGCCATGTGAAAGTTTAAACTACTCTAGGCACTAGACTGACTCAAGATTTAAATGTGCTCTTCCTGGACTGGCCCTTTAAGTAGATCCCTGCTTCTCAGGGCAAATTTAAATCTGGGCCATAACTGAGGGCCTGGAACTGGGATTAAGATAAAGGGCTTAGCTGACAATTGGTCTGGCCATGGGCTTTCACCAGTGCATTATTATAGGGCAACTGTGTGCTGAAGATGCAGCAAGCAGAGCTCCAAGGAGGGATGTGAACCAGAATTTACTGAGACCCAGTTACAGGCCAGATTTTTTTCATATGCTTTACTGCATGTAATAAAATTCAAGAGCATCCAACAAGCCTTGAGGTAGTTATTATTTTCATCATTGCAAATTAGGTAGTTGACATTCAGAAAAGTTAAGTAGCTCCCTGAATTGACATGAAACCATATGAAACTAGCTGTAGCCAAGATCAGAATCTCTCTTTTGGGGACCTTGAGTTTCCTAGCTATTACAGACAGAGGGTAATCCAGGCCCTTACCAGGGTCATAGAAGTCTACAGGCAAGAAGCATATTGGTGATTAGAAGGAATGTCCTAAAATAATTAGCCAGAGTGCTAGAAAGAACAGAGTGCATATGCTGATGACTGAGGATTCGAATCATTCTGTCTTAGGACAACTCCTGGACCCCAAGAAATAGATGTGGGGTTGGAGAAAGGGGTTCTAGTGTGCTCCTATTTCTCTGCAGAGTTTATTCTCTAGTTTTTACATTAAACTACTACAATCTTTACACATTTTAGTGCTCCATTCCCTCAAAGAACTTACATTCTAGCTGTGATTTCAGGGCAAATAATAAAAAGAAAGTGTAATAAGAGGGTAAGGCTATGTTGAGGCATATACACATCCTGGAGGAGACAGTGGGAGCATCTGACCTAATTTAGGAGGTGGCCAAGGAGGTTTCTTAGAAGGGAAAAAGCACATTCCTCACATCCTTCCCTGGAGAGGCCAAGGAAAGAGCCAAGGAAACAAAGGTGAAAAGGGAAGGAGGGAGCCCTTGGAGAACATCATCACTAAAGAATCCCCTTTATCTGTCTCCGCTTTCCTTGCCTGTGGAGGCTGGATGCCAAACCTGAGAATCTGAAAGACTGCAGAATCCAGGACAGAGATGTTCACACTCAGGGGGCAGGAAGGCAGAGTGGTATTGCAGACACAAAAGAGAAGCCTAGTTAGCCCTTGGAAAAACAACTTCTGAATCAACCACTCCGTTCCCTATTCATTCCCCATCTATTCTGGATTATGGACTTTTGTTGTCTGTAAATTGTGCTTTTCACTTTAACATTTATTGTAAGCACAGAGTCATTACTGAAAATAGGATCATGAAAAAAAGAGAAAGAAAATAAAATGAAAACAAGGAGTGATATCCAAGTTAGAAGTACTGGAAAAAACTACAAAGACTTGGTTTTGTAAAATTTTAAATCTTATTCCATTTAATTTGAAGGTAGACTGGGAAAACTATTTCCAGTAAGTATGTCAAAAGATTATCATACTTTTATTACAAGAGCTCATCCAAACAAATAATAACTAAGATATTGATAAATAATATGATTAAAAAATTAAAAAGAGGATATTATATTATAATATAACCATGTGAAAGAATGTTCAATTCTTTAGAAATATTAGTTAAAGCAATCAAGAGATACCACTTTCAGCTGTCAAATTGGCCAAGATTTTTAAAAAGATGAAAATGGCCAGTGCTGGCAAGGATGAAGTTGGCACTCACACATTTCTGTGGGTGTACCCCTCTTCAAGGATGCTCTTAGACAACTTGAATCCAAGTGTTAAACGTGTCCACAGCCTTTAACTTGATAGTATGCTAATTAAGACATCTGTTCTAAAAAAAGCCCTGAGTGTAGGATAGTCTTTAAGCCTAAAGATATTTTTGGCCCAAATTTTTAAATATAGAAATTAAAGTAGAGGATACATAACAAATAATTTAAAAGATGTTCTTATGGTGCATGTGTTCTTTTTATAATGTCAAAACAATAACTAAGTGCAAGTGGCATACAAATATAAGCTGTCATGCCAAGACACTGCCTTGTCTTTAATGAGCTTGCCAACCAACTAACTGGGACAAACACATGGGAACATAACATTGAGAATAACAGAAAAGCAAAAGATCACTGGGGGTGGTGTGACAGAGTGAAAACACATCACCTATGGGGATACAGAAGGGAGGGGAATTGGAATAACTGGGATTAATCATGACTCTTCTTTTTCTCTTTTATTTATACTTTTAATTTAGAAAACAAATGCAAGTTTGTTGCAGAAAAATTGGAAAATACAGAGAAAGTAAAAATTACTTGTAATTCTACAGATGACAATTAACCTTTAAGCAAGTTTCCTTCTTTTTTTCCTTCAGCAAAGATGTCTAGGATTGGGAAGAATGAGATCTGAGAAAGAACTGCTGGATATTCATGGATTCATGGGAGTAAAAGCAAGCAGGTCTTTTAAAAGCATGACGCACTTTTAGACATTGTACCAGTGAAATCCAAGGCCCAGTTTTCTCATCAGTGAAAGCAGATGATAATAATGCCTCCTCACCACAGGGTCATTGTGGGGATTAAATGACACAGTAACTCAGGTTAATTTGCTAGGACATAATAAAATGCCAGCCTGTGTGGCTTGAACAATAGAAATTTATTTTTTCACAGTTATGGAAGCAAGAAGTCCAAGACCAAGGTGTTGACAGGCTTGGTTTCTTCGAGGCCTCTCTCCTTGACTTGTAGATGTTCACCATCTTGCTCTGTCCTCACATGGTCATCCCTTGCCTGTGTTGTCTGTGACTTAATCTCCTCTCTTTAGAAGGACATCAGTCATATTGGATTAGGATCCACTTCATTTTATCTTAATTACCTCTTTAAAGGCTTTTTCTCCAAATACAGTCACATTCTGAAGTACTGGGGCTGAGGACTTCAACATATGAGTTTTGCAGTAACATGATTAAGTTTGTAACAGTTGTATATGCATTTAGCTCACTGCCTGGCTTACAATAGGGATTTTAATTGGTTATAATTTTTATTAGACAGAACTGTGTTTTTCAACCATATGGCATTTTATACAACATGTAGAGGTATATTTTCCTTTTCATAAGCATCAAAATTCCTGCTGCATGAACATCCTTTACCTTTGGGAGACTTCAGATTGAACATACTCATTTAATGCTGGAAACCACTTTTCAATTAACATCTATTAATTAATGTGTAAAGAATTTATATATGGCAGAAAACTCTCAAGAAGTGCTGACCTGTACTAGTAATACAGATTGCAAACTTTAGATTGAAAAAAATACATCTGTATTTAGTTATGATAAATGTTTAATTTCAACTTGGTTGTTACTAGAGAAATTACACTCTAATAGAAAGAGAGAAAACATTTGCCTGCCCTGTTCCACTCTACTACCACAGTTCATCCACTTCCTCCCTCCCCTTCCGCTGTGAAGGAGCTGACCATCTATAAAATAGATGTTAAATGCACTCCCTAAAGAAGAGTTAGCATCTCTCTCTAAATCTATATATACATATACACATACATATATACATGCCTTTCTCGCAGTAGTCAAGCATAAATCTTCATTTTAATACCCTTCCTTGATAGTCCCCACTGATTGAAAGAATCTGTTTCAGGGATATGGGAGAGGAGATTACTTATCAGATTATCTGAAAATAACAATAACATTTAGAAATCCAGCTCATCTAATAGACAAACAATAGGAATTACTGAATCTATCCCTTCACCTAATGCCCTCAGTATCTGTTTATTTAGATAAAGAAAGTGGAAACTTGATATTGTTTCTCTTTCAATATACAAGTAATATCAGGGACCTAAATTAATCATAGGCTGGGTTTATTTAATCATTATAAATTGTTCTAAGCTCAGTATTTTGTTGGTTTGAGGTTAAGTCTATTCTTTTTCTTTTTTTCCCCTATTGTTTTGGGCCATGTTAATTAGTTTGTGTTTGTCTTGGCATTAGCTATCTAAAATTGGTTCGAGTCAGGTAGGAATATAACAGGCACAAACTCTGTGACTTTGCAGGACCCTCGGATGCCAGTGTGGTGTGCACGCTGGCCTACATGGGGTGGTATCCATTCTGATGACACCGGATCTCATGGCAGAGTAACTTGTGTTTACAGGGTTTGAGTGGCTGCCTGTTGCTTCAGTGAACGTGTTGACATTCGTTCACTCTCTGTAATGACTGATAAAAGAAATATAACCACTGCTCTTGTCCCTAGCACCCCCCACCTTAAAGAGCAGTTCAGTACTTGAAGCAGACATGACCTTACTCTTGTTTATAAACACAGCTACTTTAAATCACAACTGAAGAGTGGTGTCTCTCGTATCACCATTATCTCTCATCCTAGGTAAAGGCTTTCTGCTTACTTCAGTAAAGACAAGCATCTCTTAACGTTACAGCTGGCAGCCACCCTACATTAAAAACCAGTTGTAATGAGTTCCTTGTGGCTGATAAACTAGTGGGGTAAGTCATTTTAGATGCTGAAATATTACATTGAAATTTATAAAAAGAGAGAGAGACTGCCTGCCTGATGTCATTTGGGTTCCATGTGTAGCACAGTCCGAGGGAAGATATAAGCCACCCCCACCAGACATGGCTGCTGGACTGAGTTGGGCAGAGGTGCCTAGAGTTGGTGGGATCTGTGGGCCACGGGAGGACAGAGCACTTGCAACATCAAAGCAATTTCATGCCCCAAACATTTGACGCTATGAATTACTGACCCTCACTTCATTCATTCAGTGAATATAATTCAGTATCTACATTGTGGTGGTGTTGGGATGGAGCAGGGAGTCAGCCAGACAAGAATGTTGCTGCTATAAAGCTGAGGTTCCAGGAGGGGCCAGAAAGAGGGGCGGGGGGAGGGGGGAGAGAGAGAGAGAGAGAGAGAGTGCGAGCAAGAGGGAGAGAGTGCAAATAGACACGAGGTAGACTAAACCTGAGGATCTCAAATCAAAGGAGGCTGAAGTATTTCAGGGGGATGGGGATCCCCAGAAATGAGCCACAAAATTTTACTAGCTTGGGCAATGCTACACCTTCCCCAAACCTTGGAGAGGAAGTCTTTCCCAGAATTCTTAATTGTCTCCATAACCCCAAAGAGCTTACAAAAAAATCAATGCACTAGCTTTTAGTCACTGAGTTATGATATTGAGCAAGTTGCTCGATTATTTAGCACCTCAGTTTTTCCATCTGTCAAATCAGAACAATTTAGTTCCTGTCTGGTATACCTTCGGAAGGATGAGGATTAGATGAGATTAAGTCTGGGGACTCCCTCCCCCTCTTTTTCTCCCTTCCGAGACAGCTTGTGCAATTTAACCTGCAGGTTCATGGACCAGCTCCATTCCCCTGTGTCATCAGCTCTTCTCTTCTGCTGCCTTATATGTTTCCTCCTTCTCAAATACTTAGTATTCTACACTCCCTGCTTCCTGCAAATTGTTATTTCTGTTTGCTCCCCCAAACCAATAAAATTTTAAATTAAGAATAAATGAAAACAGTAAATATTGCATTTCTGCCAAACAACATAAGGATGGGAGATGAGGGGAGCAAGTGAACACCCGAAATGATACACAATCACTTCCAGGTAGATTAGGAAACTGCTGAGTTTAAATCAGTCGCTTTCAGAGAGACAGACAATCCAGGGTGGCTGATCTGAGCATGCCTTCCAACATGAAAATATTTCTACTTCTTAGAAATTCCAAATGTATGATTCTGTCCCTCAAAGAGAAAGAGCTGGGAACCCAGGAGGCACTGAGGTACCTGTTATCTTTCTTGCTTTATCCTGATTCTGCTGATTCATTCGAAGAGCATCACATACACACATTATGGGAACATCTCGAGGTCAGACAGTGCTCAGGAGTAGCATACAAGGAGTGTTCAGTAACGTGACTACTGACTGTGGCGCAATTTCCCTGGTGGGTTTCCTGAAGAAGCCTCACAATTAGTATCATGTAGGAAGAACATTTACCTCCCAGAGAGTGAGGGTTCTCTCACTGGCCTCAGTAATCTGCACCTTCTGAAATCCAGGTAGCAGGGGAAAGTTTAGTCGAGAAGGCGGCAATCCAATGATGGGAATAAAGGAGAGGGCCACAAGGTTTCCCTGAAACATGACAAGGACTTAGGAAAAAGCGGGCAGCTCCCTATCCTCACCATGAGCCATGGAATTACATCTTTTGTCCTTGAGGAATGTTCTGTGGATGGGGAGAAAGATTTCCCTAAAAACTGTTAAAAGGCACAGTTACACAGAGGAAAAACAGCTATTTTAAGTGAATTGAATCTCAGAAGCTCAGAATTAAATCAGGCACTATTTAGCCCAACCCCCTCCCTCATACTCAGATTTCTGCTTGAATCCCACACGTGTCAGCAGTGCTGGAACATCTCTGGTGCCAGGGAGCTCACTGCTTCCATGACTGGACAGGTCTAACCATTATGTAGTTACGCTCCTACTCAAACATTTACTAAAACATGTTTTATTAGGCAGTGGGAACACAGCAGTGGGTAAAAAAAAAAAAAAATGTGATCCCAACTTTGCAGACCTTAGAAATGAGTGGAAGATGAACCAAAGCCAGCAACTACAATATTGTATCCTTCCGTATTGAACTCTCATTCCTGCAGAGACTGTTTAAGCACGCGTGAGAAGTCTACTCCATCTCCTATAGGACGAATCCAGCCAGTATTGGAAGACTATGATCATATTTCCTTTTAAGAACTAAAAGTACTCATCGTCCTTCCGCCCCTCCTAAGGTGAATTAAGTAAACCTCATAAACCAGGATGAATACCAAACTATACCCTTCAATGTATGCTTGGTCAGGATACTATAGATTATATAATAAAGGCAAGCCAGCCAATAGTTGGTTACCCCTTTTGCCTTCTGAAAGTAAAACAAAACTTAATCTATGAAGAAAAGAGGCTGAAGTTACTTTTGTTTAAAGGTTTCTCACCCCACCCAGTCTTACTGGAGCATCTGGCTCCCTCTTCCACATCTCCCCTCAATCATTCATTATACTTTTCATATCCTCAAACTTTTCAATAAAAAACATAAAACTTAACAAAGAAACCTAAACAAATTAAATGGGACCTATTTTTTTCCATATGCAAAATGGATTTCAGTTTTGCCTTTCGAAAGTCTTATGCTTCATTATTATGAAAAATGTCATGAATATTTTGCCTGCTGGGAGCGCAGATTTTCTTCCAATTTTTCAATCTTCCTCAAAATCCCTCATCGCATATTTTATGAGTTATGGCAGCTCTAAGTTGTTGCTTTTGTAAAATTACAAACTCCAAAGCTTATGCTGGCATTCTGCTAACAGTCTTTGCACATGCAGTGTTTTTGAGTGTTTACAGAGAGAGAGGCAATAAGAGAATCATTTGGGGGATGAACATATACTTGTGTGACTTTTATAGACGGAAATAGGGCTATGTTGAGGGAACAAGATGAGTTTCTCCACCTATTAATTTCAATGAGAACTTCTTCCAACTTGGGTGGCTTAGATCATAGGCTAATCTACCATCTTCTCACTTTTGGGAAATCTATAATTAGGGCCATGTACAGAGCTGAAAGCTGGGTTAGGTGCCTCGAGGTCTCCTGTTTCCTCTTTGCCTTATCTGCTAGGGAACTGTGAGCTTCTTGAACTCAGATGGTGTATCCGCAGTGTGAACTGTTCCCGTTGCAGTTGGGAAGAATTAAGGGTGTTCATGGAAAATGGAGCAAAATAGTTGTGAGAAGTAGTTGAGCTGGGGAGCACTGAGATCTCAGGAGTGAATTTTCAAAGTTTTTTTTTGGTTTTTTTTTGTTTTCTTTCCAAAAGGCATTTCCAGAAAGACTAGAGGGAGATTATGACAATTAAAGGGTAGAAGGCATAGAAAGTGCTTAGCACAGGACCTGGCACCTGAGAAGTGCTCAATAAATGTTTATTATTATTAATTACTATGTTGCAGGCACATTAATCTTGCATATGACTTACTGTAAAATCCTCAAAGGGCTTTGGGAAACTTTTTAAAGGGGGCTTTAATTGCATCAGGAAACGTGCAGAAAAGAATATCTTATATGACCTGCATCTAGGATCTAGGACCAATAACAAAGTCCAAGAATAATAGTGGCCCAAGGTTAGCTGGTGATGCTGTAGGCAGTAAAAGGGATGTGCATTCCATGAGGATTTGACCACTCCCTGTCCTCTGTATCTTGAGACAGTCCTGCTCAAAAGTAAACTCTGGAGGCCAATAAGCCCCATGACCTCTCCAAATCAATTTTAGTTTTGGCCTCCCCTACACAGATCACCATAGGGAAACTGATGTATCTCTCTGGGAGTCAGAGTAGTGGGCCTTCAGGGTCAAGAGGGAGAGCCACAACTTAGTTCAACAATGTCTGTATCTTCTTTTTTCCTTACCCTTCAGGACCACATCCTGATGCCATGATCACCTTGGGCCACTATTATTCTTGGACTTAGTTATTGGTCCCAAATCCTTTCTGAGGAAAGGGGTTCACTCTCTTACCATCCTCACGCCCACCCACCCACACACAGCAAATGTTGCATTAACATAGTGCTGCATCATGTGTATCCTGGCTCGTTCTAGCACAGCTGGACTGGAGCTAGTATTTCTTTTACTTCCATCCTTCACTCCTTCCATTGCCCTCGTCATTTCCCCTGTTGCTACTTTTTGAGACCTTAACCCTTTTTTTTTTCACTTTGGCCTGGACACCCTACTAGGGAGAGCCACTTGGGAAACCCAACTCAACTTTTGCCTATTTTATTTCTTTCAGGAAAATCCCTCAGCCAAGACGCTGTTGCCTCAAATTCTGGAATTGAAGGTGATTTTTTTAATACAAATATATTAATAACAATAACTGTAAAAGCAAATATTCAGTGAGCACTTATTGTATACTGAACATGGTTCTAGATGTTTTTTATATGTTCATCTCATTTAATTCTCAAACAAACCCTACTATTTATTTAATATAAATATATTTAATAAATACAAATATTACTATTTAATACAATAATTATGTAACATTCCACCTCATTGCAGGAAGGACTGACACAAAGCTACTCCTACTAAGGAGAGGTGGAATACAATTTTTAGCTTTCTTCCAGCTAGTGCAAAGAGATCCTGAGCCAAGTGCCCATCAACAGATGATTGGAAGGTATAATAGAATATTACTCAGCCATTTAAAAGAACAAAATATCGCCATTTGCAGCAACATGAATAGATCTAGAGAGTCTTATGCTTAGTGAAATAAATCAGACAGGAAAAGACAAATACCGTATGATATCACTTATATGTGGAGTCTAAAAAATAATACAAATAAATCTACATACAGAACAGAAACAAACTCACAGACACAGAAAACAAACTTACGGTTACCAAAGGGTGGGGAGGGACAAATGAGGTGTATGGGATTAAAAGATAGAAACTACTATACATAAAATAGATAAATAAGCAACAAGGATTTAATGTATGGCACAGGGAACTATACTCAATATCTTGTATGAACCTATAATGGAATATAATCTGCAAAAAACCTGAATCACTATGTTGGATACCTAAAACTAACACAATATTGTACATCAACAATATTGTACTTCAATAAAAAAAAAAAGGTACTAAACTACTTCCTAGTCTAGGATACTGAACTATTGTGATGTTTGCTCTCTCTAATTTTTTTTTTTTCTGAAATGCCTATAGTCCATCAGAATGGATTGTGGTTACTTGACTCACTGCATTTCTATCTAAACAGATGAGGTGAGCAGCAGGCAAAAGAGAAGCAACACCTTAAAGACATCCTTTTGCCTATAATATGAGACCAAGCTGGAGACAAGTGGTAAATCAGAGCAATAATCAGGCCAATACAATGTGAAAGTAAGAGGTATGGGGCAGCTGAGTCTGCACATGTGTTTTGGGCCCACCGGGAGTCTAAATGTCAAAGCTGGTTACAACAAAGCCTCTTTAGCAGCAGCTCTGGCCACAGAGAATGATATGAAAAGATCAGGTGAACACCCACCAGACATCACAGCTACATCTGCTCACACAGATGGTAACGCCCTCAGTAGCATCAGCCTCAAACAGGAAGGCCAGAGACAGTGCATCACAAATGAGTATCAGAAGAAGAGACCAATGGCTCTTTTATAAATCCAGAGCACAGAGAAATGAGCAAATTCACTAGTCACACTTCTGTTGGTCAAAATCAATCCCTTTTAATCAATCTACGATTAAATTAATTAAAGCTGCAAGTGTCTGTTATTGAATTAAAATGTGTGCGTGTTCCCACATTTGTGTATTAACCTTATACACTGTCATTTCACAGAAGGAGCTCACTTAGGTTATATTTCTATAATTAACCCAAACACAAGATGAATGAATCACCCTTCACAGCAGAAGTCAAAGCAGACCTCTTATTCATAAATTTACTTAATGTTTTCTCTTCCTCGGTTTATCAGTTTACTGAATGTTCTACCCTTAGATATTAATCACTGTTTCATCTTTAGCTACAACATTTTTGGCAGCCCCAGAACAACATTGAACAGGATAATCTATCTTTTTCTTTTGTGCAAACAATAAAAGTTTCTTTGAGAACACACACACAAAAAAAGGATAATCTACCTTTGAATCAAACTGTTGAAAGTAATTCAAATTGTCCAGTCCTAGAGTATAAAAACAAAGTGAATCTGAAGGAGACGCTTAGGTCTATCCTATGTCCTTACTAAGTAGCATTTAAAGTGCTTCTGGGGAGGGTATAGCTCAGTGGTAGAGAGTATGCTTAGCATGCACAAGGTCCTGGGTTCAAGACCCAGTACCTCCATTAAAAAAAACTAACTAAATAAATAAACTTAATTACACCCCCTCCCCACCAAATAAAGTGCTTCTGGCATGTTCACACCCAAGCCCACGGGTGCTTCTCTTTGTATGGTATTTTCAAAAGCTGAGGCTCCTGTTGTATTGCTGGCTGGAACTCCTCTGAAGCACAAACAGTGCATTCACCATCTCCTGCATAGCTGCTGTGGTCTCTGCTCTTCGTGGAGATATATTTCTTTTCAAAGGCAAAGACAAGTGCATCTTCTTATTGAGTATTAGCAGTAATCCAAGTGCAGAGGGTCACAGAGATCTTGACAATCACAGAGTTTGTTCCTGAGGACCCTGTAGACTGGGCCCTTACCAGCCTTTTCCTACTGGCATTGTTTTCATGTCTTCTGTGAGTGAAGCTTCTCATCTGCCTTCATTCCCATCAGCCAAATATCATCCAGGTGCAGTGCTGATGACTGAGTTCTGGCTTATACGGAAACACAAGGGGTCAACGTCATTGGAGAGCGAGGCTGTGTTGAGGTTAACTTCCACCATGATTCTCAATATCTCTCTCCTTCCTTCCTCACTGAGTTTACCACAAGCAGGAATCCAATTGCTTTTCGTGTAAATATATAACACTATTTCTGTGAGACAGAAATCTCAGAAAGATATGATGTAATTTCTGCCTGTCTATAAACTTTTCCACTGAATGGCATAAAAATGTGCAAAATTCTATTTCTATTTCCTCACCTTTCCATTTTAGGGGTGAAATTTATATTCAACGTTGGAGAGACAAGAAAAACTTCCAGAACAAAAAAATGCCTTTTTTCTTCTTTTTCCTTTGTGTATCTTCATGGTATGTATGAAAATGAAGCCCTACGTTATAATACAGCTTCCTGGCTTTCACGGTCCTTTTAATTTTTTCAGAATTTACACTTCTTAATATACGAAGATACTAGTACTATCCTCTGATGGATACCAACCTAGCATATGAAACCACTGAGATGTTTGTTCTCCCTTTAATTTTCTAAAATGCCTATAGTTCATTTTCATGGCCATAATCTTATAATGTGCTCTTTGTTCAAATAGCTATCTTCCAAGATCACATTTTCAAGGTAACAGCATTACTCACAAGAGTTATTTGATTAGGGTACAGGCAGTATCTCAACTTCTGAAGCTCTTTCTGTGAAGTTTCCTCATGTTTTGCTTCCAACTAGGGAGATACATTCTGAAAGTTCACCATGAGCTGAGCAAGAATTGAGCCAAGGTGGGCCAGAATGTGGAACTTATCTGTGTTAGAAAACTTGCCATGTTGTGCAACCAACATCACAAACTAGTTTTAGAACATCTTCATCACCCCAGTAAGATTGCTAATTTGCATCTACTATTAATCCCCACTCCCACACGCCCTCCCTGGGCAGCCACTCATCTATGTTCTGTTTCTCATAGCTTTGCCTTTTCTGGATAATTCATATAAATGGAATTGTACAACCTGTATTCTGTTGTGTCTTACTTCTTCACTGAGCATAATGTTTCTGAGGTTCATTCATGCACAAGGTATTTGTAGTTCTTTTAATTGCTGAGTAGTATTCCATTGGATGGACATACGACATTTTGTCTGTCTATTTACTAACTGATGGACATTTTGGTTGTTTCCAACATTTGGTGATTATGAATAATGCTAAGAACATTTGTTTACAAGTCTTGTGTGGATGTAGGTTTCCATTTTTCTTGGGTAGATTGTACCAGTTTAAAAAAAAGAGCTTTACTGCATTATAACTGACATACAATAAACTGAATACGATTATACAATTTAATCTGTTTTGACATATGTAAACACCTGGAAAATCAACACCACAGTTAAGGGTAATGAACATATCCATATCCCAGAACAATGCCTCATGTTGATTTGTAATCCTCCTGTTTCTCCTTCCCCACCAACCCCAGTCCTCCAACAACCACTGACTTGCTTTCTGTCACTTCAGATTAGTTTCCATTTTCTAGGTTTTACATGAGTGGAATTATAAAACATGTACTATTTTTTTTTGTCTTGCTTCATTCACTCAGCGTAATTATTTTACAATTTATCCATGTTGCAGTGTATATATCAATAGCTCATTCCTTTTTCTAAATTGCTGAGTAATAGTTTATCTGCATATACCTCAGTTTATCACTCATCTGTTGATGGGTATCTGGATTGTTTCCATTTTTTGTCTATTGCAAACAAAGCTGCTTTAAACATTTACATTAGTATGAACATATATTTTCTTCTCTTTTGGGTAAATTCTCAGGAATAGAATAGACTGCATTATATTGTAGACATCTATTTAACTTTGTAGGAAGTTGCCAAATCATTTTCCAAAGTGGTTGTCTCATTTTACATTCCCACTAGGAGTACATTGAGAATTTCTGTTCCTCCGGATTCTTGCCACCTTGATATGGTCAGTTTTCTTAATTTTAGTTATTCTAATGTGTGAAGTGAGACTGCATTGTGGTTTTAATTTGCATTTCCCTAATGACTAATGAGGCTGAATATCTTTTCATGTGCATATTTGCCATCTGTGTGTCTTCTGTGGTGAAGTATCTGTTCAAAACTTCTTCTCATTTAAAAAAATTAGGTTGTTTGCTTTCTGAATATTGAATTTTGAGAGCTCTTTATAAATTCTAGATACAAGTCCTTTATCAAACATGTGCTTTGAAAATATCTTCTTCCAGTTTGTGGCTTGTCACTCCATGAATCAAAAGAAAGTTGGAGCATCTACATTAATATCAGACAAAACAGATTTCATAGCAAAGAAT
This sequence comes from Camelus bactrianus, assembly GCF_048773025.1. NCBI lineage: Eukaryota > Metazoa > Chordata > Mammalia > Artiodactyla > Camelidae > Camelus > Camelus bactrianus. The sequence continues at coordinate 34,707,598 of NC_133549.1, forward strand.
ATTACCAGGGATAAAGAAGTTCATTTCATAATGGTAATAGGGTCAATTTATCAAGAGGACATAGCAATTCTAAACATTTATCCAGCTAATAACAGAGATTCCAAATACATAAAGCAAAAACTATTAGAATGGCAAGGAGAAATAGGCACAGTGATATTTGGAGATTTTAATACCACTTTCTCAGTAATTCATAGAAAAAACTGGCAGAAAATCATGAAGGATATATAGACAACTGACAGTATTAACCTACTTCACCTGATTGATATTTATAGACACTTCACACTTTGCCCTCACAATGCTGTACACCCATATAGCATGACAGAGACTAATTACCAACTCTCAGAGCTTGCACCCTTTGTGAACCTGGTTTACATAGTCTCCTATGTGCCCAGCTCACAGGTGAATCATAGGGATGTAGCCTCATATTCCCAGAGCACCCAGATGACATCCAGCTTAAACTACTCTCCACAAATAATCACACTCAGAACTTTCATGGCCCTAAGAGGTTCTGGGATTCCAGTTAATAGAATGATGCTTCTCAGAAGTTGAGAGAAGCCTGGTTTACATCTTTTTTCCCTGTGTGTACCAGTATATGAAAAAATAAGGAGACATTATCAAGAGGAGTTAGAAAGTTATGGCATATTTTAAGCATTTATATTTCAAAAGTTAATGCTTTTAACATAGATGGTTAATAAAAATAATATTTAATAGTGTACTATGTGCCATGTGGTTGATAAGTGTAAAAGTATTTACCAAACACCTTCTTTCATTTGATTTCAAGGCATCTTTATAACAATTTGCATCATCTCATTATGATTTTGCATTAAAAATGAATTTGAACTCTTCAGAAGCTCTCTCCCTGGATCATTCTTTCTGATTTTTTGATGAAACTTCTGTTAATATTATGAACAATTGTTGCCCCAGCACATTTTCATATCCCCAACTAATTCTGTCTTAACTCTTTATTGATGTGATTGATATATAAATGTCAACATTCTCTGCTCTACTACTGAGCCAATATGCTCATTACAAACCACTCATACCATTTTCAAAAAGCAGGTCTGATCAATGTGCAAAACAGTAGTGTTTTGCATGGAAAAACTGGACCATCTCACTGCTCCCATGATGAAATTCTGGCATATAGATTCTGTGTTGCACCAGAAAAGCCTGAATTCTCATTATGACCAAAAAGATCATTATTAGAAAGCAATCCTTTTTTCTCCAAACTAAGGTATATTAGTGATGGAGGAAACATGGTATGGAATAAAGGATGTGGGCTCTAAGGTGACTTGATCAAGTATGAGCTCTGACAATTTTTAGGAAAAGGCCTTGAGCCAGTCATTAAGCCTCTCAGCACCTGAGCTTTCTCATTTTGAAATAAAAATTAGTAACCCCTGAATCATGGTTTTGCTCTAAGACTTGTGCAGTATAGCATAAAGAGCCAGCATAGAACACAGTATGCACTCAGTAATTTATTCTTCCCACCACCTTCCCCTCCCCCAGTAACCATAAGTTTGTTTTCTATGTCTGTGAGTATGTTTCTGTTTTATAAGTAAGTTCATCTCTCTCTCTCTCTCTCTTTTTAGATTCCACATATCAGTGATATCATATGGTATTTTTCTTTCTCTTTCTGGCTTCCTTCACTTAGAATGACGATCTCTAGGTCCATCCATGTTGCTGCAAATGGCATTATTTTATTCTTTTTTATGGCTGTGTAGTATTCATAGTATCCCATTGTATAAGTATACCACAACTTCTTTATTCAGTCATCCGTCGATGGACATTCAGGTTGCTTTCATGTTTTGGCTACTGTAAATAGTGCTTCTGTGAACATTGGGCTGCGTGTATTTTTGAATTAGAGTTCCCTCTGGATATATGCCCAGGAGTGAGATTGTTGGATGCCCAGGAGTGGGATTGTTGGATCATATGGTAAGTCTAGTTTTAGGCTTTTGAGGAATCTCCATACTGCTTCCTATAATGGCTGCATCATTTTTGGTAAAACATTTAAGGTAAGTTCTTAATTTACAGATTAATAGGTATCACTCATTTGAAAATTTGATCACTTAGCCCCCTGAATCGACTGCTTACATTAGCACATGCAGGCTGTTTTGCTCTTGGGAGAGAGTGTGTTAATAGAAATCATATAGTCTAATACTTAAACTGGGAGACACAGAAACTAAAGTTTTAGACATTGGATACTGATGACAGTGTGATGTCGTTTGAGAAGAGGAAGGAAACGACTGAGGGAGTGGGGGAGGGGAGGTACTCACTGACAAAACCAGGTGGTCCCATGGCTGGCTCTGCTGGTTACTCAGTAAAGCCAGGGTCCTCTCCTTCCTGGGCTCACAGCTAGACTTCATTTCTAGCCTCCTGGGTGGTTAGGCGTGGTTATGTGACTGAGGTTTTGACCATGGAATCTGAGCAGAACATATGTGTCTCAACAGTAGCTTGGCCTCCGAAAGTCCTCCAGCATGTGCTTTCCATTTTCTTTTCCTCTTAAATGTTGGGTCACAATGAGACTCTGGTGGGTGGTAGAACCACAGGGTGGAAGGGGCTTGAGCCCTGAGTCATCCCAGAGAGGAGAGTCACCCACGAACCCAGAATATAGTCCCCGGGTTGTTACTTAAGCAAGAAATACTCAGTTCTTGTGTTTGACCATTTAGACGTTGGGGTTTAATTATTTCAGCAGGTGTACTGAACTACTACAGCCTAGTATTGTCTTTGGTTACTTGGTCTGCCTAGTAGGTCATGTGCAATGCTAAGACAAGTTGTTCTGTAACAGATAAATGTTATTTTTCTAAATGTCAGTCACAATCATAACTAGACACATTCGCTTTAAATCCATTCTGTAATATATTTTCACAGTTTTGTTCTAGTTATATTTTGTGTTTATCCATGACCTCCTATCCAGGCTCATCCCCCATTAATTGAGAATTATCTGATTTAGAATTTTTGAGGAATTCTTATATAGATGGCTGCACTGCTATCACTTAAAGGATCCACGGCTCTTCCCAAATCCATCCATCCTTCAAGGACCAGCTCAATTCTACCCTTCCTCTAGGAAGCCTTCCCGATGCTGATACCTAAAGGTCTCTCCATTCTATGAACCTCTACAACACTGAAAAAGCCTGGACTATCTTTTAAGCTCTAAGGCCATTTTTTATAGTTATCTTTTAAATGTGTGTGACTTATCTGCTTCTTTTTTATCATTCATTCAACACATATTCAGACACTTATGTTGTTTTTGGGATTGTGTAGGGCACCACATTTACAGAGATGAACACAGTGTGGGACCCTGAATTCATGCAGATTGGTGTTTCTGTAGAAACAGACAGGTGGCCAAGTAATACTCTAACACTCAATAAATATTACAATAATGGCATGTAAAAAGAGCTTTGGGAGCCCAGAGAAAAGATCAGGGTTACAAATGCAGTTACGCTCATTGTGGTCCTTACAGACCCATTGCTAAGTCACTGTGCTCATCTTATAAGATGCTGTGGAGGCACTGTCTTAGGCTGTTCAGGCTGCTGTAACAAAGTACCACAGACTGGGTGGTTTATAAACAACAGAAATTTATTTTCCGTAGTTCTGGAGGCTAGGCAGTCCAAGATCAGATATGGCGTCTGGTGAGGGCCTGCTTGCTGGTTCGTAGGTGGTATTTTTTTGCTGTGTCTTTACATGGCTGAAGGGGTGGGGAATCTCTGGAGCACCCCCCGACCTCGTTTTTAACATAAGAACCATAATCCCATTTATGAGGGTTCTACACTCACAACCTAATCATCTCCAAAGCCCCATCTCCCAATCTCATCATCCTGGGGGTTAGGTTTCAATGTATGTATTTTGGGAGAACACATTCAGACCATAGCAGGCATTAAGCTCATTTTATAGGTGAGGAAACTAAGGCACAGAAAAATAGCTTAGTTTTCCTACAATCACCTAGTGGATGAGCATCGGGGCTAAGATGAAAACTCTGGCCACTAATTTCTCAAGACTTCTAAACACTAGACTCTTACGGCCTCCTTTAAACAATCAGCAGCTGATAATCGAGTGCAGAGAAGATGAGTTACAGAGGGAACAGCATGGGCGGGGCTCAGAGGAATGAAAATATGTGATAAGTTGAGGAAACAAAGTTCTGAGGGCCTGATGAGATGGCCAAAGGTGAGGGGGAGGAGGAGGCTGAAGCCTGATTTTGAAATGTTTTGGCATCACAGTCAGGAATTCAGACTGAACGTGTGAAGCACTGGGAGGCCACTGGAATGGGTCAGCCTGAGGAATGACTTCATAACAATGTTCAGTAATTACTGAGTGTGCACCAGGTGCCAGGCACTGTTCTACCTGCCTATTTACCTGCCTATACTACCTGCCTCTACTACCCTGACCCTAGGAGAGGACTTGTGCTTCTATCTTCCAAGCAAGCCCACTCCTCTCCTCCCCGTGACTCCAAATGCCTCTTGCAGACCTACATAAATAAAATACATCCCTCCATGCCTGGGCTGACCTCTGAATTATATTTATCTTCTGGAAAGGCTTATAAAGGTTTATAAAGATGAGCAATTATTTATGCTGAGGTTCCTCTCCACCATCACTCTTCCTGGGTTGACATTTTCTGGTCATCTGCAGTGAGTTACAATTATCCTGTTTTGTGCCTCCAGAAGCCTACGCCTGGCCTTGGGGAGGCATCATCTATTTGTAGAAACCTTGAAGCACCACCAGACCTGCCCAAGCATAACTTTCACTGCTGTTGGATTTTGACTGCATTATGACTTCCTCAGTGTTCACGATATCATGTGTAAATACCAATTAGTAGCATCCCTGGGAACATTATTTGGTGTCCAAGCATAGTGTGATTAAAAAATGTATTCATAATTCAGTCCCCAACTTATCTTTTTCTGCTTCGATGATTCCAAAGTTGCAGACTAGAGATAAACAGGCACCTTGCTATTCTTTGCACATACTATTTCACTTCTACAAAGATCACCGCATCCAGTATTACCCCACTCCACAAACGTTCTCTTCTTTGTGGGTTATTATAGGGGGTCACAAGAGACAGCTTTTCTTGGTGAGCACCCAGGATGCTCTGGCAGTGACAAAGACACAGCAATATTATGATGTTTGGGAAACAGAAGGAAAGTGTTAAAAGTAGGGCTCATGCCTTGGATGGAGAATCCAGGGTGTCTGTAGGATTCTCACGGTACACCTGTGCATATTTACTGTAAAATGCACTTACTAGGGGTTCAAATCCAGCCTTTTTCCTTTTATCAGTACCTGAGACCATGTGGCTGTATCAGGCTAGAATAGGAGAATTTCCTGACTTGCAAAAAGGCACCCATAGGTTAACCAAGGTCTTAGAAACCTGAGCCTAAGGGACAGAATGGACTGAAATCATGTGTCTTTTCTAGATTTATATATTGAAGCCCTAAACTCCAATATGGTGATATTTGAAGGGGGGGAACTTTGGGAGGCAATTAGGTTTACATGAGGTCATGAGAATAGGGCCTCCCCCCATAATGGGGTCAATTTTATTATAAAAAAAGGAAGAGAAATTAGTGCTCCCTCTCTCTCTTTGCCATGTGAGGACACAGTGAGAAGGCAGCTGTCTTGTCAGCAAGCCAGGAAGAGGGTTCTCACCACAAACTGAATTCAGGCACCTTGATCTTGGTCTCCCCAGATTCCAGAATGGTGAGAAATAGAAGTCTGTAATATTTTGTTATAGTATATTAAGCTATAACAATAGCAGACTAAGACAGTCTAATTCACAATTCAGTTGTGAATCTGCTAAAGTATAACAATGACTCTTTTGGTTACAAGTGGGCATAAAAAGCCTTGAATTATCTTAAGCAGAAAGGGAAATTTATTTAAAGAAAACACTAGGTATACAGATAGGGACTTAAGTTGTACAGATGTATGCATTTGCCGAAACTCACTGAATGCTACACTTAAAATCTGTGCATCTGACTGTGTAAATTTTACCTCAATAAGCAACTAATAATTGAACTCTGCTTAATGACAGGTGTTCTAAAATATTTAGGGTTTTAGTGAAGTGATATTTGCAACGTAAGCTAAAATGCATGAAAAATAAGATGATTTTATGGATAAGGGATGAATAGATAGATTTGTGACAAGGCAAATCAAATAGACCAAAATGTTAATTGTTGAATCTAGGTGGTGAATATGAGCGTTCACTGTAAAATTATTTCAACATTTATATTTGTTAACATTGGCATCAAAAAACGTTGGATCAAGAACCCAAGAACTAGTCTACGGGTGGACCTCCATAATAATAGGGCCATCGGGATGTTCTCCCTCTTTCTTGTTTATTTCCCTCGATGTGTCATGTCAGCCTCCTTTCTCTCTACTGCAAAGTAGCTTTCTCTATGTAGCCAAAAACATGACTACCAAGATCTCCACAGGTTTACATCTTACAGATTCAATACCAGAGAGAGACTGGCCAAATATTCCTTTTGCTTCCAAATCCAAATATCCAGGAGGAAAGACTCATTGACCCAGCTTGGGTCAGGCACCCACTTTTGGATCAAACAATTGTGGCCAGGAGGACAGGGCGATATGAAAAAAAGGCATCTGTTTAGAAAACATGAGATAAATAACTAAGTTGAAGGGGTGTGGAGAGAGAAGGGCTTCAAGAAGAATAGGAAAGCTTTTCCTGGAATAAGATGCTCTGGAATCAGACCAAACAGTAAGTGCCAATTACAAGAACATAAAAGTGAGAAGGACCCACATCATTCACATAATTGAATATACTTCCAAGTAAAAAAAAAAATGAAAAAGAGTAGAAAACTACATCGACTCAGCCAGTCGTCAACAAAATTGGTTCCTGTAGTTACCTCCTCCAAGCCCAACTTGAGCAGTGTTCTTTCTATGTTTTACTCTATTTAAATCCTAGTCCCCTCATGGGGCTTACCGCATGTCTCCCCTTTCCCAAGTGTCATGTTCTTCACTGATCTATTTCTTCCTCCCACAGCGTTTCCTGATTATACATTGTCTTACTTTCATTAATGGTTTTGTACGTAGATCTCATCTCTCCTAGATTCTAAGCTTCAAAAATACCTTTACAATAATTGTTATTATTCGCATGAATAATTGACAATTACCTTTCTTCTGTCCCCTGCAATGTGTAGCCCAATCTCACATACAATCAGAGTAACTACACATTGGGGAAGAGATTTTGGAAGAAGAGGTTTCATATTATACAAGGTACGCTGGATGTTTATATAGCAGGAAGAGCAGATGAATGATAGAGTTGCTGATTTTTTCCTGACACATAAATAAGGCTCCAAGTATTAAGTAATATGTTAATGAAAGAACTGAAGATAAAAACTCAAACCCAAAATGTAGAATATGTGACAGTACTTTTGCTATAAAAAGCACTGAACCAATAATGAGTAAGGACACAGTTACTGCAAACTTCTCTACTTAGGAAAGTCTGAAAAAAAAAAAAAGAAGTTCAGAAGATGTATGTAGATGCATTCTTTCTAGAAGGCAATGGAAATACCTGTTTAATATAAATTTCCAACTCTGTGGCTTGCCAGATAAGACTTATTAATTAACACTAACTAATCGAATGATGATTAATCTGAATTTGTGAAAAGTAAGAATTACTTGGTCTGCAAATTATGTTACATAATTAAAAGGCAAAACACTGATTTACGAAGTATTATCAGAAAATGTCCCTTAGAGAGACTCTTCTTTGGGGAACGAATCCTGAAAACTTTTCATTTTAGGATATATGTGTTTTCTATATGTCTATGTTCTTGTCAAAATGAATCCCCACACAAGTTGCCGATATCTTAGCAGTACTTTACAGTCTAAAAGTTCATTCTCATTTAACTGTGTCTTGACCTCATGAAGCAGGCAGGTTTTGAGGCTCGCCAGAGGTTGGGAGCCACTGAGTGGTAGGAGGAACTAAGCATCAATATACACCAACATACGCCAATCCAACACACCAGGCAACTAGGAACCACTGATTTGAATGGTTCTAAATTACTAAATTTTATGGGGTTTTTGTTTGTTTGTCTGTTTGTTTTTTAGAGAGAGAGGTATGCCCATAGGGCAAAAATTACAAGAGAAAAAAACCGTAGAATATTTAGGCTCTTAGGGACAATGTTTATGACGGGTTGGGGGCAGGAAACACAGTGAGTTCAATCTGCTGATTTTGGCTTAGTTAAACGCCACTGTAAAATTGACAATTTATATATTTTTGACTGTTTCAATTGGAAAACTGTCTATGTATGTATGTTTGTATGTATGTATATATCTTATAAATATACACACACACATACATTTAAATAAATTATTTTCTGCTTTATTTATCTAGCAAGAGCAGATAATTGAAACCAAATTGATTTAAAGTTTCACTCAGAATTCTCCCTCCTTCCCCTCTATTTGTGCTACTTTTGTAAGAGGAAAGCTTCCAGAGGAAATTAGATTCTCTGTATGTGCTTAAACCAATGTATTTAGCTGGTGAATATGCAGGTCCAATTAACTCCTCTAACAATTTGGGCGAAAAGAGATTATTATATTATGTTTCTAGCCAATTAGGGCTGTTTTAGTTGAATACTTTCTCTTGTAAACTTATTTAAAGTTAACAAGACATGGTACTGAAACATATTTCATGGGAGCATAAGTCTGGATGGGGAAATAGAAGGAAAATGTGGGCACAAAGTGTTTTGAGGGTATTTTATTATTACCTTTGCCAATCTTATTATTATTACATACATGAAGTATCTGTAATGAGTCACAATATGGGAAAGTTGAAGCACTGGGAACGAGTATTGGGAACACAGCACTGGGAACTAGCAGTCCCAAGTCCTAATGTCCGTTCTGTGGCTTCTGAATCACAAACTCTTGAACTTACTTTTCCCTAATCTGGAAGGTGGAAATAATACTCTTATTGCTCTGAGGACCCAATGATGTAGTGAATACAATGTGCTTTGAAAAGCATGAGTCATAAATTAGAGATTATAAAATAGAGTTAAAATACTAAGTGGTCTTTTTGAAAGTATGTAAAAATAGACAAGGAGACTTACTTTTCTCAACACATATGTTCCCAGGGAAACATTTATAAGCAGAAATTTTATAAATAAAACCTGAGTTTAATTGAGCTAAAGATATATAATCAGACTTCTCCCTCCCTTGGTCTAATTATACTATAAACTAAAATGGGGTTTATGAAAGGCAAAGACAAAGCAAAATCATTTCTGCAAAAGCAAATAGTTTCTCATAGAGGTTGGGATGGATCTTCAGGACAAGCAGAGGAGGCTCTTTAGGAAAACTGTAGCCAAATGAGACAGGTCTGCTTTGAGCCACTATCTGTAGAAGGTCCAGTGAGCCAGTAACTTTGAGCACCAGGACCAATCAAGAAGCCCCAGATCTTGGCCAACAGTCCAAGGGACAACAATGTTGATGGACAGTCCTCCCAAAAATACCTCAAAGTAGATGCTCTTATCCACACCTCACAGGTAAGGAGTACATGCCAAGGATACACTGCTGGTAAGTGAAGGAAAATAAATTTGATCCAGGTTCTACTTGGGGAACCCATAGTCCATGTTCTTTTGAACCCAAAGGGGAGTGTTCTTCCTTCAGAGGAGAGTTAGTCTTCCTCTGGCGAGCTTGTTCCCCCTTTCCTACCCAGCCCTAACCCAAAGGCTGCTTCCTTGCCCAGCCTCTTGTTTTTGCAAAAGTATCCACAAATTCTTGATCACAAGCTGAGAAGATGAAAATGTTCCAGAAAGACCCACAAAAACCTAACAAAATAATGGAAGTCAAAATGTAAAGAATTATATAATTTACTATTATTATTTACTGAATTGTTATTTTTCCCCCCAAAGTTTATGGAAGAAATGTTTATGGAAGAAATTCTTATGGTGTAATTTGGTTCAAAGAAAATGTAAAGAGTGTAATCAGTATACCGAGTGCTTAATGACTCCTCAAGTGATCAAAGAACACTACCTTAAATAATTCCCCGATCACAGTTGTCAAGAATGCGCAAAACCTGCTTGATGGTCTTCTTCCAAGTGCTCTCTGCATCTGCAAGCCCATGGAGCTCTGGCACTCTGCCTAGGATGGGAGGATGTGGATTTCAGCAAAGAACTACAACATCTGATAGTTTCACCTGGATTTTTTCTCCTGGGACCTAAGATGTCATTGCCTTGTGGTGTGGCACCATGCTTTGGTTGAACCAAGTAGGAAAGAGGTTCATCAGATTTCGTCACTGTGATCCTCCTTATTCAGGTGAGATCAGTAATACCCTCCCTAATGAAAGGCCTCAGAAACAAAAATCATTTTAACATATTTCGTGTGAAATTAGGGTGGTGGATGATGAGGATGCTGTTTGATCTTATAATTATGACTGAGTTACTGATTGGAGGAAAGAAGACAGGTCCTCCCTTGGAAGAGCTCAGCCAGGTAGTATATCTGCAGGGACAGGCTTTCTGAGCAATTTCATGATCAGATTCGGCTTGCTGATCCAGGCTCTGATCTAACACTCAGAGTCCCCTGGGCTCGGCCTGACTCATTGGGAAGAACAGCTCCCTAAAGGGCAGGCCTTGACCCTGGGGAAATCTTGGCTGGATTTTGGTGGCTCTACTTAAATTAAATTCAGCATCCTGGGAAAAAACAAACAGGGCAAGCAAGGGTCATGATGGGAGTTACCCAGGTGTGCTGGACAGACCATTTTAGATAAACATTACATAATAATAATAAATTAGTAATAGTGTTATTATTTTAGCCATAGTTGGGGATTACATCGTGTGTGCCAGACATTATAATAAGTATGCTGTATCTTATTTAATCCTCACAAGAACTTTGTTAGGTAGATATTATTACTATCCTCATTTTCCTTTCTTTCTTGTTTTTTGTTCTTTTCGTTTTGTTTATTTGTTTGTTCTGGATCAGGAAGATGAGGCTTACAACTGGTAAGTGATTTGACCAAAGCCATATGCATATGGACAAAGTACGAAGATTTAAGCCCTAGTTTGTCTTACTCTAAGCAGAGTTAGAAAATGCTCATGTGTGCACATGCACACACACCTCTTACATTTATTTATGACTATGTCTGTCTGTCTATTAAATATCATGAGTCCATACAGATACCAACAATTCCAATCCTACAGCACAGGGTACATCCTAAGCCTCCCTCTCTCCACATTCATCACTCTACTTTGTGCAGCATTTGTGCAGATTAAATATGTATATGTAGATTAAATATAAATATTAAATATATTATATGTGTATAAACCACCAGCGGTGCCTCATGTGAATTGGAGAAAGATACCCCTTCCTCATGGGGAACAACCCAGCAAGTGGAATGTGGCTGGATTTTAGCTCCCACTCATCACTCACTCACCCTTCAGCTGGGCATCTCTGTCTCATTACACAACTAGAATAAGATGGCATGGAGACCCTGCAGAGTCAGCACGCAGTAAGTGGTAAATTATTTGCACTTAAGGTCAAATCTTTCAGGAAAATAATGCAGATACATCTAAAGAATTTATGACTAATAAAATTTCCCCTTAGAGGATTTTTGCATAACTAACAGGGTAGTGGAATGAAAAAGAAAAGTTTCCCAAGGTTTTCTGCTTGAATAGGAAAACCAATGCAACTCAGTATGTTGTCAATATTACCAATTTTATCCTGTTGAGCATAATGGAAAGTGGGTTGACTGACCTATAACAGATTATTTTTTTAACCTGATGCCTGACTATATGTCACCCTAAACTCTGAATCAGAAACAGGTTGATACAGAAATAAAACCTATCCCTGTCTTCCAAATGCCTGGCTAGCAGCCTAGAAGAAGCAGATCTCTCCATAATGCAGACTACATAATTCAAAATGACATTGGAGGTAAGGGAAAAAAAGCCTTGCTTAATTTCCTGCAAGTGGTTAGTAAAGTTCGCTGACAGATTTATGAGCTTCAACCTGCTAAACACTCCTCTGTTGAATTTTTTCCACTAACTTGTCTTTGAAGAGAGGCAAGTGAGCTCATCTTTGGGCTCTTTGGATGATCTTTCCCCAGAACGGGATGGACTTTAAATCTGTCACAGAGAAACTGATTAAGTTTGACTCGATGCTACAAATGTCTGATGCTTACAAAAGTCTGAGGCCCTGAGAGGGAGGCCTTGAAAGTGACACAGACCTCCCCAACTGGTGTTTTCCACAGAGGACAGCAAAGTGATTGTGGTCCTCTCATCTGCATTGGGGATGGGGTGGAGACAACGTGGGCAGCCCCTCTTCTCTTTAAGGGTCCACACGAAACACAATGTCACAGTGACACAAAATTCCCTGGCCCCTGCGGCATCTGCTCAGCCACAGTGTTCTTTTTACCCTTTCAATGGGACTAGAAGTGAAAGAACTCAGAACCCTATGGCCTCTCACCTCTGAAGCCAGGTGACAGCAACACTTAAAGTGTGTCTCAGGGGATGTTGGGAATGAAAGAATGACATACAAGAGACAAAATGAAGCAACATTGCTGCTCCCAGGGTTGGCAACTCCCAAATGAGTGCTTTCAAGAGTTTCAAATTTTTCAGGCTGAAACAGATGACACATTATAGATAGAGATAGATTTATTTTTAAGGAATTGGCTCATGTCATTGAGGAAGCTGAAATCCGTAGGGCAGGCTGAAAACTCAGGCAGTTGATACTGCAGTTTTGATGCAGAATTTCATCTCCAAGAAATCTCAGATTTTGTTTGTTTGTTTGTTTTTAATTTTTTCATCTGATTGGATGAGGCCCACCCACATAATTAAGGGTAATTTCCTTTACTTGAAATCAACCGACTGTAAATGTTAACTACATCTAGAAAATAGCTTCAGTGCAACACCTGATAGTGTCTGATTTAATAATAGTATTACTACTTAGCCAAGTTGGCACATTAAAAATTAACCATCACACAGGCTTTGAGCTAATGCCTTATCTTATATAGCAAAAACTATGCAAAAGCCAAGCCAAGTAAGTTCTCTGTGATTTATTTTCCAGTTATCTGATTCCCCATAACAAAGTTTAGTCAACAGATCTCTCTGAAGAAAGAAGAATGAGCTCTCCATGAGATAAGTCTGAAAGAGCCTAGCACAGAGTGTGCATCCAGTAGGTGCTCAATAAATGGGTCCTCACTCCTTCCTTGTATAGGATCCCCTCCTCTCCTACCTAGGATGGAGGAAGGAAAGAGGTTAGTTCTGTTCAAAGGAGAGGTGGGTCTGAGGATTCCCTGGGTTGATTCTTATGCCATAGGTGAGGTTCAGGCATCACCCTCATTGTCACCCTCTACCACCTGGTAAATTCCCACCACAGATGGGAGGGAAACATCATCACCATGGGTGTGAGAGGGGATCCCAGCTAATCCTTTGCCAGGGTCATTCTGTGTGCAGATAGGGTGGGTGGCGCCTCTATCTGACCGTCATAGGGAATGGTTTCCTGCTCATACCAGTGTCCTTCATCCAGGTGGACCAGAGAGGTTGGGTGTGGTTTTAGAATGAAACAGGCCAGCATTTGAACTCATTTCCCCCACTTTCCAGCTGTGACATATGAGCCAAACTATTTGCCATTTCTCCATTAGTAAGACAGGATCAGGTATCTCGTGTAAGGTTGACATAAGAAATGAAATGGGAGGGACTTGATGGAGTGCCCAGAACTAAGTAAGAACATGATACTTGGTAACTGTTATTATTTCAACTTTAAATTATACCACTTGAGAAATATTCCTTTAAGTCCCCTCCTCCACAGTCATATATTTTAGTACCACCTGACAGAGGTACCACGTTATGTTACCAACACTCAGTGTGGATCAATATCCCAGGTCACTTTCCTACATGAGAAGAGTGATATGGGGACACTGGGGAGGCCAGAGGTGAGAGTCCAGAAGAAGTGTAAGTAAACTTTGTTATTTTTGCAGAATTTCCCTGGCCTCAGAGATTCATATTTCTTAAGAAGAAAAATTGTGTCTTCTGGCCAGATGCTAATTTATTTTCACCAGCATGTGGACTAAGGGCAATGCGTAGGCCCCCTACAGTGCTGTTAGGATATACAGTAGATGGAGTCAGATTATAAAATGAAGAAAATTCAGTTCTATTCTAAAAAAGAGGACCACAAAGCTGAGACTCAGGCCATGATTCTAGAAGGGAAAAATAAAGAAGAGAGGGAAGACAGAGGAGCATGAAGGGCTGAGACTAATTCTTTTGACTTTTAGCTTTCAATATGAAGGCAACGGAGTACACAGAGGTTTCGTAAACAAACCATCGGTGAAACCAAGATAGATGGAGAACAGTTGAAGAAGCCCTGCACATTCCCTCAGCTTGCAAGACTCCAGAGATCTGGAGCAAATGAGGGATGGACAAGGGTTACAGTGGTCACAGAGCATGCGGTGGAGTCAGGTGACCTGGATGTGAACATCACACTCACTGGCTGGCTGTGTGAACTGGGCCCCATCTCCTACCTCTGTAAAATGAGAATGATATTAATTTTAATAATAATAATACCTCATATGATTCCTGTAAGGAGTAAATGTGAATGCTTAAGTGAAGTACTTAGCTAAGTGCTTGACATCTGAGACTCAATGAATTCTTTTTGATTATCTTCATCATCACCACCATCACCATCTAACTCATAAAATAGGAAAAGCAGTTATCAGATGTGGACTTACAAGGAAGATCGTGGATAAATATTATCCACAGCAAATCCCAGTTTGCTCTGCATTATCCCACTTAAGCCTGCAGTCAGGATTTGGTTAATTAAAGTTAATTAAAGCTTAGGGATCTTAAGATCAAATCTATTTAAAGACACTGAACTATGGAAATAGAGCCAAGAAAAGATTTTGAAGCTAGAAGCAGAGATGTCTCAAGTAGAAGATCTGTCAATGAGTCAGTCTCCACTAACAGAAGACAACTGGTTCTAAGGCTCATGGCCCTAATCAGCCTGCAGAAGCCTTTGATGGTCAAGGAGACTTGGGTATAGAGTCCTCGACTGGGAAGGCAAGTGTTCTATGATTAGATGAAACACCAAACCACACAGGGCTTTCATAAGCATTAATTTAACTTAGCATCACAAATGTTTAAATGCCTCAGATACATACAAGCATGACAAATGGGAGCACACAAACTGATCATTAGGATTATAAGGTGTGTGAGGAAGTCATCATTCACTCCCTGCAAATAAAGGGCCATGTAAATACTAAATAATTTCACCCCTTATTACTATTAATAATGTGTCATCTGGCTGAAGTAGTTCCTTAAATACTTCATGGTTTCTGCTGGGGGAGCCCTGAGTCCAAATTAGGTTCCTGAGAAGCTGTATTCAAATTACAGGCAAGGGAAGGTCCTTTATCCTTTTTTGGTTCCCTCTGCAGATATACTGTTGCTTTTTTACCCCTGAACTCGACTGAATACTGAATAATATCCTGCAAAGATGTGGCTATTATAGCTCATGATGGTTTTGAGCTGAGGATGACCCATGCTTTGTGAAGACCTCAGAATAACCCTGGTCCATTAATAAGCCTCCTCTGTAGCATTCATTTTCCATTCGGCCCAAGCAATCAGGTTTCTCTGTGTGCCATTAAAACAGAACAGGGAGGGAGAATGCCTAATGATGTGCCCCTCTCAAATGCTGCAAGGCAATTAGCCCAGGACCTTCTTTCAAAATGAGGGGCAGTAGAGTAAGGTGGCTGAGGGTGGGCTCTAGAGTCAGACTGATCTGCTTCCTATCCCAGCTCACCACTATCTGAATCATCATTTGTTGAGTTGTATAATGTCTTTCAGACCAAGTTGTCTCATCTTAAAAACAAAAAAAAAAGATTAAGCCTTTAAAATGATATAGTAGTAGTAAATTCTTTAGGTTTATTAGGAAGTTTATTTATTTGTATTAGACAAGGAAGGAAGGCAGGAAGACAGGAGGGAAGAAAGGAAGGGAGAAAGAGAAGAAGGAAGGTAAAAAGGGAGGGAGGGAGGAAGGGAGTAAGGTAAGCAAAGAGAATGGACTCCCTGAAGAGTCACAGCTTCACTCAAGAGACCTTAGAAAGGACAGGCTGGAGGCACCCTCCCCAGAGCTCAGGGTCTCTTCGCACAGAGTCCATCCTCGTTCTCTGGTCACTGAAAGTTTCAGGAGCAGAAAAGCTGTGAACCTGAATGGAGCAGCTGACTCCTTCAAGGAGCTGGGCCAGGGGCCCGCCAGCAGCAGAGAGTTTTTGCTTTCTGATGGGGGTGGTGGGGTATGTCATGTGGGCATATTTATAGAAAACAAAGAGAGGGACGTGCGGAGTCTGTCTTGTGGCCAGGCTCCCTGTAGAGGATGTCTTGGCTAAATCAATTTGTCCTTGCTCTGCAGTTACAAGCCTAATTAGAGGAGGAGGTTACAGCAAGGAAGCCTAATGCAGCTTTAATGACTATCAGCCACTCTGGCTATGTATATAAACAAATATATAGTTTGAATTGGGAACATGTTCAGAACTACGTGAAGGAGAAATCATCCCTTGGTTTCAGGTAGATCATTTCAGGAAAATGAAAGAAGTTTCCATGGAATTCTTGGAGGAGATTCCATGTTTCTTTACTGTAACAGATCTAAGCAAGCTGATAAAGGTTTTCAATATATTTTCTATCAAATGCTTCCAGATTATTCTACATCAGAGGTTTCACAACCAGAAGAAGGTCCTTATACATCAACAACAACACATTTATTAAGTCTTTGCTAAATGCCATGTACAGGGATGATGCTTTGAATGTATTTTCTCTTCTACTTTATGAAACAATTTCATTTTTAGGTGAGGAAACTGGGCTGGATATATCAATTAACCTTTTCAAGGCCATGCTGATAAATGTCTAACTCAGATTTGAATCCATATTTATGCAACTTTAAGTCTTGTATTTTATTTTTTGATTTTCAATTGAAGTATAGTTGCTATATAATATTATGTTACCAGCGTACAATATAGTGCTTCACAATTTTTAAAGGTTATACTCCTTTATAATTATCATAAAATATTGGCTATATTCCCCATGTTGTACAATATATCCTTGTAGCTTATTTTATACCAAATAGTTTGTACCTCTTACTCCTCTCCCCCTGTAAACTCTTCCCCCTCACTCTTCCCACAGGTAACCACTAGTTTGTTCGCTGTATATGCAAGTCTGCTTCTTTTTTGTCATATTCACTAGTTTGTTGTATTTTTCTTCTTCTACATATAAGTGATATCATACAGCGTTTGTCTTTCTCTGTCTGACTTATTTCACTTAGCATAATGCCCTCCAAGTCCATCCATGTTGCTGCAAATGGCAAAATTTCATTCTTCTTTATGGCTGAGTAGTATTCCATTATATATGCATGTATATGTATATACAAAAATATATATACACACACACACATACCACATCTTTATTCAGTCATCTGTTGATGGACACTTACGTTGCTTCCATATCCTGGCAAATGCAAATAATGCTGCTATGAACATTGGGGTGCATGTATCTTTCTGAATTACTGTTTTTTGTGTTTTTTAGGATATATACCCACAAATGTAATTTCTGGGTCATATGGTAGTTCTTTTTTTAGTGTTTTGAGAAATCTCCATACTGTTTTCAGTGGTAGCTGCACCAATTTACACAGCCACCAACAGTGTATAAGGGTTCCTTTTTCTCCACATCCTCGCCAACACTTGTTATTTGTGGGTTTTTTTTTTTTTATAACAGCCATTCTGACAGGTGTGAGGTGATATCTCACGGTGGTTTTGATTTCCATTTCCCTGATGATTAGTGAGGTTGAGCACCTTTTCTTGAGAGGAAAAGAAGACAGAGGTCTTGGTGATGTCTGTAAGGGGTGAAGGAGACAACTCCTGAATTGCTGATGGTGACACTAATGACAATTGTTATCCTCTGGTTAGACAGAATTTGATACAAAGTGGATATCTGTTAGAAAGTGGGAGCACTGTGCTCTGAAGGCAGGTGCCCACTGAGCTTGGGGAATTGAGCAGGACTGCATTATCTGCTCCAGGAGGGCTGGGCACAGGGGACAGGCCGTCACAGAGATGGTATCTTAGTGACTGGAGCACATCCCAAAGCCTTCCTTGAGGCACAAATTCTGCTGCAGGAGAACAAGCAGTTTTGCCTAACAGCAAAGAGCAGGAAGTAGATTCTTCTGAGAGGATGTGAATGAATAAATGCTGGGAAGCCACCCTGCTCTATATGGAAGCTCCTGATTCACAGTCTCTTCCCTCAGGAGCCTCTGTGTTGAGCCGTGAATCAAAGCCCAGCCTCATGAACAACAGAAGCTCCTGCTGAATGTGTTCTGCTCAGCATTTAATAAAACACTTAATATGTTGACTACTTAATGCCCTCACGTATTTAAAATACAACTAAGGATTAGAATGAAAAGATTCATTTTCACTCCTGTCTCTCCTCCCTCAAGTTTACACCCTTCTCCCTTGGATAACTACTTTACAGTAGATTTTTTTTATTGTATTCCTCTGGGGTTTAAAAAATGCAAATAAAATATGAAAAGATACAGTTCTTTTTTTCATTTTTTATACAGAAAGTAACAGACTCTTCTGCACTATTTTTTCCCCCAAATTAGCAGCCTATCTTTTTTTTTTAAGAATATGGTAAGATTTCTCATTCTTCTTACAGGTGCATAATGTCTCATTGCATAGAGATACAATAATTGATTCCATCAATTACCCATTGGACACTTGGGTTGTTTCCAATCTTTTGTTATTTAAAAGGATGCTGCAGGGAACAACGTGTATACATGTCATTTTACACATGTACTTTCCAAGGTAAAATTTCCAGAGGTTGGTTGCTCTGTCAAGGGTATGCGCATTTGTCATTTCGAAAACTATTGGCATTCAATGGGTATTCTGAGAATCTGAGTTGAAACTTTGAAACTCATCCTTGAGAGGTGACCTGGAGTACACTAGGTCACCTACATTTTCCTCATTTTTTAGGGGAGGATCTCTTCATTTGAAGATCCCTTCTAAGCTGTGGGTGTAGAGCTATACCACTTCTTAGAAACATAACTCCTCCTAGAATCTGGCTCTGTCCATTACACTTCCTTGCTTAGACACCTTCAAGCGGGTTCCCAGTGGCCACAGTCTGGAAACCCAGGCCTTTCACTCTCAGATTCAATGAACATCTCCACTGCTCCTCTGTGCAGCTCTGTGCTCCCTGCCTGTCCACCAACAGGCATGAGTCCTCTCGCCTGCCCCTCCCCTCTGGAACAGCATTTCATTTGTCCTCCTCATTGGTGCTCACTCACGCTGCACCGTGTTCAGGGAACACACGTTTTCTCTCCTTCTGGACTATAAGATCTTCTGGTGCAGGATTTGGTCTACCTTCTCCAGGTAGCCCATTCACATCAATAATTTGTTAATGGTTTTGCACACAGTCAGTCCTTAGGAAATATCCGGGGTGATGCTCACAGCAACTGCTCTCTGAAGCTCTTAGCTGTCACTTTTGTTCTTTAGGCTGAGTGCCTACAGCAGCAGCTTCCCTCAGTGGTAACTTTCTGTGATTGTTTCTGTGGAGTCCTGAGTGTTTCTCACTTTCTCATGAAACTTTGGACAGCCATTCAGCCTCTCTGAGGCTGAGCAGCTCCATCTTACTTCCCCCTGAAAAGCAGCTCACAATCAGCCCTAGCGAGGCCCCACTGGTAGTGGATGTTGTGCTGCAATTAGTCTTTGAAGGCTCTGAGTCAAAGCCCCTTGCATCTGCCCTCTAAGCTCCTTTCTCTTTATCTTTAGCCTTAACAAGGACAAAGGGCCTGGTCCCTACAGGGTAGGCTCTTCTACCAACAAAAGACCTTTCTCTTCCTCTCAAGGTTGCAGAGAGCTTTATATCTTTTCAGTTTCCAAACAAGATGAAAGACTTAGTGACAGTCCCAAATTCAGTTTCACAACTTCTATTTGCGCAGAGGAATCTGGAAATGAAGTCTCTCTCGGAAGCCACTCTGCTAAGACTGGAGTTTGCTTTATCAGGGATGCACCAAATTCTAACAATAGATCTGCAGTTATGCAGGGAGGAAGTGAGTAAATCTGTTGGCTCCTTCATCCACGTCCTCAAAGGGTGGACCAAGCTCCACCATATCAGGATCATCTGGGTGATTTAGATGCAGATCAAATTTTGAGAAACTCTGATCTGATTATTGAAGGTGATTGATAGAAAACCCAAGAAAGCGAGAGGGACTAGGATTCATAATCTACAAATCCTTCCCCACCTCCTACACAGTGGGCCAGATTATTCTGTGGAAACTACATTAGTCATTTGCACAATTTCCTTAATCAAGTGTGTGGCTGTATTAAACATGTCTATAAAACTCTCAGTTGTTTTGTATAATTGGGGTACCAGTCACGACTCTCCCTGTTGAAAGTATCAGAAATCCCAACTAAATCTAGTTTAAGCAAAAACTTTTTTTTTTCCACTCCATAAGTGGAAGTTTCATGATCCAGGCAGAGCCACATCTAGAGGCTCAGGTGGCATTGCTTCCCTGGGTATGGGCTTCACCCTCAGGCAGGCTCAGAGCCCCAGTCTCAGAGTCTCCCTACTTCATGCCCAGCAGAGGAGAGGGTTTCCCCTTCACAGCAGCTTTAGATGGGCCAGCTGGGCTGGAGTGTTCACTCCCGAATCAAATACTCCGGCCAGAGTTTATGCTCTCTTTAAATACACACACACACACACACACACACACACACACACACACACACGGATTGAGAACAGAAGAAAAACAGATCTTGAAAGGGAAATTCTTCTTGCTGTTACTCAAAATAGAAATGAATACTGTGCAGGGAAAACAGTAGATTTCACCACAGTCCGTGCATTAAATAACAACAACAACAACAACAACAACAACAAATGAACCAAGAAACTGACTGATAACCAATATAAGGCAGTGGTGCTTCAGCACTTTAAAGGTAGTTGTGATTTCATAAGAATCCTAAATTTAAAGTCAAAGGCACAAATTCTTGCTCCTACATTTGTCTAAGAGCCTCTGGGGGGCATTCCATTTTCTGGCCCAGAAAGCAGAGTTCCCTGAAGAGCTCCCTTTTCATGTGTAATTACTCATTTCATGTCTGGCTTCCATTAGATGGTAAAATCCACGAGGGCTGAGCCCATGGCTGTCTTTACAGTGGCCCCCAGAACTTGACATACAGTAGATGCTTAATAAATATTTGAAATAGAAGTTAAATCAATATATGGTGCAAACAGAATTGGAGGAAAAGTTCATATACCAGAATGTTATTGGTCCTGATCTGTGAGTTCATAATAATGGAAAGTCAGATCTATACAGAAAAGACTGTAAGGGAACTCAAATTCTAACCCCAGCTCTGCTGTTAATTAGGGCTATGACCTTAGATGATCACCAAATCTCTCTGAGCCTCAAATTTTCCCTTTGTTAAATATAGGAGCTGAATATATGGGAAGCTAAAATTCCTTCACTGCAACTAAGTTCTGTAGTTAAGATATCTGGTGAACCGGAGTATAAGCCCCCAAATATAATAAATTTATCTTTCAAAATCTTAATCCAAAATGATTGCTCTAGACTAGACTCATAAGCCATGGGTATGAATCCTAACCATAGAGACAACCAACATCATCCTCCCTTTCTTTTCTTTCTATTTGTTCACGCATTCAAATAATTATTAAACACTTGCTCTGTGTATTCTGGCTCCATTGATGATTAAAATTAATCTCATCAATCTACATTCTTGCCTTGATTACACGGTCCCCTCACCCCCACTCCTTGGACCCTGTAGGTTCTGTCTTTGATGACGATCAAAGTCCAACCATCAAAGATTTACCATGTGTAATTCCATAAAGTGATTAACAGACATTCTTTCTGAGCTTGATATACTGTGGAAATGACAGGCGCCCAGAATCCCCCCTGAAGTATAATCTTCTGAGGACAGAACTTTGGTCTCAAAAAGAAAACCAAGTCCACACTGTAGAGAAGCTTTTTTACACTACCCTCCACTACTTCGTGAGTTCTTTTATCCAAGATAGATTAATTGGGTGGCATTTAGTTTCCCAATAGATTCCCTTGTCCTCAACCACAAATCAATGTCATTCTTGTCAAATTGACTTCCCTGATGATGCTTTAGGAAAGAACATTGCAAATCTTCAGACGACAGTCTTTATATCTCCCTTTTATTTTAGCTCTACAGGTACAGTAGTTTTCACATGCTTGTTTATTAGTTCAATCCATTAAGAGAACAATGATCAACTATAAATACCCCAGGCAGAAATATAACAAGGGCAAGGAAACAGATGACTGCTGGCACGCATCTGTAACATAATAAATAGTATTACAGCATGCTGTAAGTTTTTGACCTTAAGCAAGAGAAAGTTGATGACTTTAATAGAGTTTTCTTCATAAACCTTTTTCTTTCTGCTTCAAAACTGCTGACATTTTTTTTTTTTAAATCCCTAGCTCTCTTATAATTGCTTTACAGCACACATCTTTAAGTTTCCAGACCAGGGTCTGCTTGGAGGATGCTCGGTTCACTGTATGGGCTCTCACTGCTGACAGCAAGCAGAAGCTCTCAAAGACACGATGAAGCACAGAATTAGAACATGGTTCCCTGCTTCCCACAGAAGGTTTCACTCTGATATGCAAGAGGCACTGACTGGCTCCAACTACCTAAGAATTTAGCTTAATAAAAATACTTTCTTAAATGTATAGCAAATAATTAAAAGATTTCTAGCCATGCAGAAACCACTCCATAGGCATGAAATTTGAGGCACTGAACTTCTCTAAGTTTCAGTTTCTTCACCTGCAGGATGTAAGTGACAATAGTATCCATCTCATAGGGTGGTGGTTAATATTAAGTAACACTGGGCTTGTATAAGGCTTATTAGCAGGGGCTTGGCACGTACAGATGCTCTGTAAATGGTGCTTACATACATGTGGATGTCTGTGTTCCTGTTCTCTTCCTCACCCCTGCCTCCTGTTACTGTGTAAGCAAAGAAATGCCATTAGCTCTAGAGGCAAACTCAACCAAAGCAGGGGATTTCTGCAGATTAACATGTGATAGGATCTGTGCCCATTTCCAGCCCTTCCCTGATCAGTCTGCCCCATAACTAGCTTCTTTATACTACTGGTGTCTTCTTGTCACACCTCCTTTCAGAGGACTCCTGACTTTGCTTGTTAACTAAACATCTCCATTTCTTTTATTCTGTGATCTCCCCTGGCTCCTTTCCTCTGTGCTCAGGGTTCATTCAAAATTAACCTGTTTCCCTCCACTTCTGATGTTCTATCAATGCTCAGAAAACAGAAGTCTTTAAAAATCCCTTACCTCACAGAAACTATAAAGGCATACATAAGAAAATTTGAACTTACAGAATTAGAACTATTGATCTCTTTGCTAAGATGGAAAGAAAAAAAAAAACCACACACTCTTCAAATGGTCAATGGACCAAATATGTTGCTTTGACAGAAAGATGTAAGAACTTGTTTTCATGATGAAGAGGTGAGAAGGGGTTGGGAAAATAAAAATCACACTAGACATAGATCATCAGTGTTATAAAAGTACAAATATTTGACTAACTGTATGCTAGTGTGCCTATGGGATCTGTAAAACCAGTGCGCTTACAGAAAATCTGACTTTGTTGGGAGAGGGCTGTTATCTGTCATTTGTAATACAGAGTGCCACAGCAGATTTAATGAATAAGGGGGTATAATAATAATGCTTAATTTCAAAAATCATCATAAAGTAGTACCTTGAGAGTTCAGTTAGTCCATCTCACCATCTTTACACGTACAGCCCCAAATGGTTCCAATAAAAACCTCAGTGGCCAGGAAAGAAAAATCAGTACCTTTGAAGGCAATGCAAATGCAGTTTACCGTGGACTTCAATCACCTGCTTCCAGGGGCTCAGCAATGACCAGTTTCTGTGCTTCTGTGATTTGATTCTGATATCAAGTCTTCTTCATCTACTGATTACCATGCAATGTACTACAGATACCATGCCTTTCTTGCGCATAAGAATTTACCTGGCGTTACTCATACCTTCCTCTTATTTTCTAGGCAGATCCTTTTCTCCACCTAAAGCCACTTCTCATTCTTTTTTAATCTTCTTGACCCAAACCCACTCATGTTGGTATTATACCATTATTATATTATACTATGCAATTGTAGGATCTGTGGACAATGAGAGGTAAAAGTGTGAAAACACAAACATATTCATTCTCCCCTCTTTCTAAGTCCATCAATTTCAGTGCTAATGAAAGCTTCAAAGTCATTTCTCTTTTAGTCACCTGCTTTTTCTATAAATCTTTCTTATTCCTAAAGTTATAGCCTTCACTTTCTTTTATATATCTTAATTTGTATATTATTATCTCTAAGATGATGTTCTAGTAGGCAATATGGTGAAAAGGGAATTGTAGTTTTTTCTTGCACTGCTTAGGTTAGAAGTGGGAGCCCCAGCTACACTGTTCTTAAAGCAGCCTAGATGCAACTGGTTACTCAAAGGGCTTTGCTATTGCACGTCTCCATCTTCCTAGGAGGGCCAACCCAGCTATAGTAATGGGAAAGAAATGCATTCAGATGCCTATGTGCTAAATTAAAATGTCATCTGTGAACTTTGGACGTTAGAGCACCCAAAGGGACATGATCAATATTCTCTGCAGCTGTCATGGGTAAAGGAGGCATGCTTATAAATCAGAACTTGCAGGAAGGAGGAAGGAAGGAAGGCTTGTGAGCACTGGGTAGAGTACTACTGGTCTACTTGTATCCTTGTTCTAGGCTGCAAGTGCCTTGACAGAGTGGGAATTCTGTCTCAAATGTATTTATATGCCTTGTTGTGTCACAGGCAGAGTGCCTTACACAAACACACACACCACACAGAGACAGACGTATATTTTAAAATACCAATAAAAAGCTGTATTTCAGTCTGGATAGAATTATATATGAATATTCAACATAAGTTTCTGTGGCCATTGAAATCAAATAATGGATGAAAATCAAACTGACATGCCCAGGATATTTTACGCAAAAATTCAGAAGCAAAGCTTCAGAAAGACTCTAAATTCACCTCTCTAGAAACTCTATCCACTTGGATCTAAGTACGACACATTCTGGGGCAAAACATTCTACCAGAACTGGAAACACTCGTAATATTTTAGTCAAGATTAATCAAGTATAGAAAAGATTTTTTCAAAAAGTGAATTAGGTTGGAACTACTAGGTTTCTATCTGGAAGAAAATAAAATTGGGTTCACGCCTCATGCCAGAATATATTCTAAATGGGTCAAAGATTTAAATGTTAAAAATGAAAGTACTAAAGCCATGAATCCATGAAATTACTAAAAGACACCATGGGAGACCCTCTCTCTCTCTCTCTATGTATCTCACACACAAAATCTTGATGTGAAAGAGCCCTTCTAAGTATCAATTTATTTTGCATATAATCAAAATCAAAAGACAAATGACAAACTAAAAACTAAATTGTAACATATCAGAAATAGCTAATTTTCCTAATATGTAAAGAACCTTATAAATCAATAACATACTAACAGTCTAGTATAAATTTGGGAAAAGATAGTTTACAGAAAACAAATAATATATCAAGATGCTCAGTCTCACTTATAAGAAAAATGCAATTTAAAACCATATTGGGTGCTATTTTTCATATATCAGATTGGCAAAATAAGAGTCATATGTACAGTCTGACAATGGGCTAATGAAATAAACACTCATGAATCATAGGTAAAGTTTTTAAAGGAGAAAAAGTTGTATTATTTGTCAAAATTTTAAGTGCACTTGCCTTTTGACTTAGTAATTTCACTTTAGCCTACAGATTCTTTCTCATATGTGTGAAATGAGACTAAGTACACAACTTTATCTTGTACCACCATTTATAACAGCAAATTGTTAGACACAAATGTCTACCAGCAGAGCACTGGGTAAATCCAGGAAGGAGAGAGGAGGGTTCATTCTTGGGAACTTGCAGAGTTCTCTTCTAGGAACTTCACTGTAGCTTAGAGGCCTAAAGCCAGCCGGGACAGAATGCCTTCCCAGAAAGTGTCCCCAGGGAGCTCACCTCTAATAACTGTCTTGGGTTTCCCAGTTCCTTCCAACCTGTGCTCTTGCCTCAGCCAGAGCTGGTCAGTGTTTGGCTTAATCACCAGGTGAGCTGCTTTTCTGTCTCTATTATGACTAGATAGAGTGACTGGTGAGACTGAGGTCTTGGAAAGGATGAAGACCCAGCACTTTTGCTTTTTGGCTTGGTTTGGATTTGAAGAAATGCCCATTGTTGATTTTCTCTTCTCTTAGAGAAGCTTCCTTTATACTCCCAGCAGCCTAGATTCTGTTATTTTGACGGATCTGAAGTGAGCATGTGCAAGTTAGCAGGGCCCCAGGTAAACTGAGATCATCAGGAAGCTTAAAGAAAAATTTAAAAATCTGCATCAACCACCAGGGCCTCCACAGTACCCCACCCAACCCTTGCCTTTTAAAAATCCACAGCCCATTTCTAAAAAGAAGTAATTACAATAATAACAGTTAACATATAATTTTAGGGATACCTTCAAAAAAGAAGGAAGCCTTTCTTTTGGAATTTACTTGAATAAGCTTTAATTATGTGTTGGGAGCCACCAAATAACTAATCAGGAAGTATATTGGTATGTTTAGACACACACCCATCAATACACTTTGATAAGTTGTTTTGATTTAAGAAGATCACATTTTGACTTGAATTGCAGCCTTAATCTTTGTTAATATAGAGTGAATAGAAATGGAGGGATGTGGAGAAGAAAAAAAGGTGAAAGTAAATGTTTATGGCAAAGCCTCAAAAAATACAAATAAAACATCATCAGTCTTAATTGTGTCCGCAAACTGACAAGATTTGGATCTTTCTAAAAGTTGTCAGAACAGTCCCCACCTGCTCTCCTGCTGGGCGATGTTTCCAAACTCATTAACTTCCATTTACCAGGACAGAACTGCTTTCTCACAGGAATGAAAGCCCTAGAAGTTGTAAAGGACTTGGTATGGATGTGATATTGTGTTCATGACTGAATATGTGGCTTCAGAGTTTCTATTATAAATCCTTTTAACTGAATTTGAAGCAGAAAATTATTTCTACCCTAACATTTTCAGGGTGACTGCAGCTGTTTTGTCTCCTATACAATCACAGCCACCTCACTACGGACTCCGTAGACACCCTATAATATAGAGATAGTTTGGGTTTAAATCTGTACCTCCAAGCATTCTAGGTATTTAGAGGTGTGATTGACAGTGATCCAATGCAACAGCCAAAGCAGATAACAAAGCATGTAACAGTAGAAATAACTGCAGCCAACATTTATTAACTATTCAATATATGCCAAGTACTGTGCACTTGGATTTATACAAATATTTTGTTAAACCATTCCTACTGCACTAAGAAATAAATATTGTTTATCACTAACAAAATCTTTATTTTGACTAGAACTGAAACTCTCAAAACTATCCTCTTCAAAAGGGTCTTCATCAAAAATACTGGCAAATCCTTCCATGGGGCTACCCCCAGGCAATTGCCAGAAATAACTGACCCAAAGCATTTCCCCCTCAGGCTGAAAAAGTCAAAAAAGCATCAGTCTGCTCCACAGGGGACCCACACTTCATATGCGTGCCTGCCTGCCATCATAGAGCCTTAAGCCTGACATCAGTAACAGGGAGCGTATCTGATCAGAGAGCTCCTCATCAGTGGGAGGAGGGTGATTGATGAAGAAATCGTTTCCTGGATTCTTAGGACCAGGTGGCTATTGTCCTCTATATCCCTGGTCCTTTACAAATGGCTGGCCCATCCATTAATTGCACACAATGACCGGTAAGAGACAGATCCAGATTATAAAGTATATTTCCAGGTAGGGACCCAGCAGTGCTTGCCAACATCACCTGCTACCCATCATCCTGCCACCGGGCTTCTCTAACTTGCAGCTTATAGTTGCTTCCTGCCTCTCTAGGAGGCTCTCCAAGATCAGCAAGTGGGTCTGACCCAGGCTCCTTTCAAATTACTGCGTTTGCTCTGAGACTTATAGAGTGTGTGAGATTCTGCATGTGCCCTTTAAAAACAGAGTCTCTATTTCCTACAACCCGCCAGCTCTTCCACATGCAAGCCCTACTGGCCTTCAAAGCCAGACATTCGGAGTGCTGATCTTCATGGTGCAGGACTCCTGGGCGGGGGAGCCCAATGTGGTCTCATTCCTTGGGGAAAACCTCTGCAATGATGCTTATTCTTCTATTTGTGGGTCACTTATCCCAGAGTGTGGGTCTTGACTAAACCACATCTCTGCCCCTCCTACCAGTCTCATTGTGGTTCTTTCTTTATATCTTTAGTTGTGGAAAGTCTTTTCTGCTAGTCTTCAGGTCATTCTCATAGATAGCATCTCTGTAAATAGCTGTAATTTTGGTGTGTCTGTGGAAGAAGGTGAGCTCAGGGTCTTCCTATTCCACCATCTTGGCCTATTTGTATTTATTTGCAAATACACTAGCAACCACTACACTACTGAATTCAGCATAATAGGTATGTATGATATGTTGATGACCTATAATAATGTTTCTTCAATGTACAGTTCAAGATATATAAACATTTAAAATTTTAGTATGAGGTTTTATTTATTTCTTTTCAAAAAGCTCAGAGTTTGATAAATTATTTAGTAAAAGCTGTATAACCAACTCTGCACACCATGCACTTAAACTGAAATTGTTTCAAATAAATATATTTCTTTGATAAATAACTTCTATCTGCATGATTTATCAACTTGATGTGGAATGATTCTACAACACCAAGGTACTAGCCCTGTTTCACAATTTTTAAAGATTTTCCACCTAGGCTGAGAGGAAGGTTTAGGGAATGTATTTAATTTCTGAAAAGAGATTAAGAAAAAAATGGGTTTAAGTCAATAGTGTATGATTAAAAAAAATGAACTAAAAACATAAAAGGTAATGAAGACACAACAATTTTACTTAAACCTATGATTGTGGAAATTAACTCTGTCCAGTGAAGAACTGACAGGAAATCTTTGGAGTTAACTAAGCGCACTAAACTATAAATCACAAGATTATAAACTCATTCCCAATGGCCACAGTCAGACTGGGATGTAAGGACATCTCCACAGATTAATCAATTTTGGTGGGCTTTGGAAAGTAGAAAATATTATAGCTGAAAACTATACTGAGTAACATATCTGAAACCACAAGCAAGTAGTATTTAAATGGTAAAGTGTAAATCTCATGGTGGACTAGATAAGGGAGGTAAGGGAGAGATAAGGGTCAAGGTTGACATCTGGGTTTCTAGTTTGCCAACTGGAATGTGGTGCTAATCCTGAAGATATGGAAGAGGACTTGTTTGGGGGTAAATAACTTTGATTTTATTTCTTATTCTTAATGGATTTGATAAGCATTTTAAACATTTCAGTGGAAATACTTGGTATAGGGCTATGCCAATCTGAAACTTGGAAGGTTTGGGGCTGGGAATATAAATCTGGGAATCTCATGAAGATAAAAACTACCTGCAGAAAAATATAGATTGAAAAGGGAGCCTAGGCTGAGCCCTGAAAAACTCCAATCTCTAAAAGCCAGATAGGAAAGGAAGAGCTGGAAAAGACTTAGAAAGAGCAGCTGCTAAAGTAGAAGAAAAATGAAGGGAGAGTGAGAGAACAGAAGCCAAGGGAGGTGAGAGTTGAAGAAAGTAGGGAGCTCCCAATAGTGTCAAATGTTGTTGAGAAGTTAGATAAAATGAGGACTGAGAAGTGCTTGCTAGATGTAAAGGGATAATCACTGTTGATCCAAGAGCATTTTAATGAAGCAGAACATGTCAGAGCCATACTGGAATAAAGTGAGTAATGAATGGTGGGTGAAGAAGTAGAGAGGGTAGGGTATCTACTTTGCCCAACTGGATGGCAATGCCATTACCCAAGATGGAGAAGACGTCCAGGTTGGGTTCTCTTTTGAGATAATTGTCTTGAAGGAAAGAAGTCAGAGCAGTAGCTGGAGGAGAATATACGATTCATATAGGTTATTTTAAATTTTATTTGTTTTAAACATAGAATTGATTTCATCATATTTGGATGCCACTGGGAAATGCTGGGTAGAGAAGGAGAGGTTAAAGATAGGAGAGGTGAAACTTAATAGCTTAATGCTTTAGTAAGGCAAGCGGTGATGGGATTCAGAGTGCAGGTGAGGAGGATAAATACTTCAGAAAGGCACAATAGTTTTTTATATGTTCTTTTAAATTTTGTGTCAGATTATGTGTATTACCTACTCAAAATACAATAAAATTAATAACATTAATTTTTGATAAATAATGATTAAGATCCTTTTAATTGTTCAATGACAATAAGTGAAAAGAGAATCTTTCAGGGTAAAGGTGATCAAAGAGAAAATACATAATTAGATGGTTCTTAAAATAAAATATGGGAGCTATGATGCAAAATGCCTCTCTGATGAAATGAAACAGATGAATCTCACCTTTCAAGGTCGGGAGATTCTAAAACATCCAGATGGTGGCTGAGCAAGATAGAGTAAGTTGTGTGGATTTTTTTTTTATTTGATTCTAGAAGAATTAGAAAGTAGAACTCATGGAAACTTGTAGAGCAGTGGATTAGAAGAGTGGGCTTTTGTGTCTCATAGACCTGGATGTTTAACTGAAGTATCCAAATTTGATCTAAAATAACACACTGTTGGCCCCAAAGTGTTATTGAATGGATTGCTTCCTCTGGGTTGTGGGCTGGACTTGAATGACTCAATTTTAACTAATAAAATGTGGCAAAAAATGATGGGATATTACTTCTTAGATTTAGTTACAAAAAGACTGTGATTTCTAGTTTGCTTGACATCTCCCTGCCTCCTCCCATTTCTCTCTGCTTATCTCTGTCTCTGTGTTGCTGTGTCTTCTCTCTTTGTCTGCCTCTCTCTCTCTTGGTGGGTGATTTAGGGCGGCAAGCTGCCATATAGCGAGTAGCTCTATGGAAAGGCCCATGTGGAAAGAGTCTGATGTCTCTGCCATCAACCAGCAAGGACCTGAGGCCTTCCAATAGCCATGAGAATGATTTTAAAACAGGATCTTCCCTGACTGAGCCTTGAGGTGACTGCAACCCTGATTGACACCTGATCTCTTGTGAAAGACCTTGAACAAGAAGCACCCAGGTATCTGACCCACAGGATGTGAGGCAATAAATGTTTGTTGCTTTAAAATGTCAAGTTTTAAAGTAATTTGTCATGCAGCAATAGAAAAGAAAAATATTTAAGAAATTGTTGAATAAGGAGTAACCGAAGGAATAAAGTCTTATTAATGATGGGGCAGTGCAGACAAGTCCATCATTATCAAATGATAGCCAGGTTATTCTAGAACCAATGTAAGTGATTATCCATAGACATTATAGATGTCACAAGGAAGCTTAGCAAGCTGAATATTTGTTACAGCAGTGTTTCTCAATTCTGCTTACACATTAAAGTCACCTGGGGAAATTTTAAAGCATAATATCAATGTCAGGAGTCCACCACAAACCCATAAAATAAGAATTACTATGTGCTGGTCCTGGACATTGGCCTTTATTAAAATCTCTCAAGTGATAGTAATGTGTAGCCTGTTTTGCAAAGAACCACTGAGCTAGCCAACTGCATCTCTTTATTAAGAATTTTAAATACATTTATCCATTTTCTTGATTTTATAAGAAACTGTGGTGATACCTAATTTTTGACAATCAGTTTGTGTTTATCATTGTAATTCATTCTCATTATAGACCCTAGTCCCTATAGTCTAGACTAATCAGGATGAGACCTTAACCAGCAATTTAATTTCTTTAGCCTCAGTATCTTTAGCAATAAAACAAATGTGTAGACTAAGCTATTTTTAAAATGCCCACTGTATTAGCTTTCTATGCTGCCATAACCAGTAACCACAAACTTATTGGCTTAAAACCACACAAATTTATCATCTTTTAGTTCTGGAAGTCAGGAGTCTGGTACAGCTCTCATCTGTCTAAGATGAAGATATTGGCAAGGCTGTGTTCTTCTCTAGGGCTCCAGGGAGAGTATTTCCTTACTCATTCAGGTGTTAGAATTCAGTTCTATGCAGTTGTAGGACTGAGGTCTCTGTTTCCTTACTGGCTGTCAGCTGGGGATCATCTCTAATTCCTAGACACTTTTCTTTAGTCCTCAATAAATATTATTATCATTCTTCCTATTTTTATTAGCTACTGCTGTGCAAAACCATTCCAAAGCTAAGTGGCTTAAAATGACAGCCATGTACCTGGTTCATGATTCTAAGGGCAGGCAGTTTAGGCTGGAGTCAGCTGCTTGGTTCCTCAGGTCTTGGCTGAGATCAAATGTATGTCTGCAGTTAGTGGTGGCTCCCCTCCTACAGTACCTTGATTCTTCTCCATGTGGTATCATAACTTCCAGCATGATAGTCTGGGCTTATTCTCATGGCAAACACAGGAGAGTAGGGGAGAGAGGGAAAGAGTCAAGGATTCTTCAGGCTTGGACTTAAAACTGGCACATTATGATTTCTGCAACATTTTATTGGCCAAAACAGTCACAAGGCCATCCCAGGTTCAATTTCTTGAAGAGAGATGCTAAAAAAAATCACATTGCAGGGGTATAAAAAAAGGGTAGAGTGTTGTAGCCATTTATTGTAATCAATTTACTACCTAATTATTTTTAATATTATGACTATTCATTAAACTTACATTGACTGACTGTCATCTATGAACCAGGTGGTGTTCTACGTATAGAAAAAAAGAAATCAGTAAATTTGTCCTTGAAGGGCTTACAGTCTATTAGTAATGATTATTGTTGATATTTATTGAATATTATATTTAATATTTATAATCAAATACCTATTGTCAGGCATTATTCTAAGTGCTTTATATGTTTTAACTCTTAAAACATGCACAATAGTATTATATTATGTTCATTTTTTGGTTATGGAAACTGAGACACAGAAGTTAAGTTATGTGCTCAAGTTCACAGCTTTACGTAGTAACTAGATTTAAGGCCAAGGCTAACTAACTCAAGCGGTTATGCATTTCTTCACTACACTATACTGTCTCTGCCTACTAGAACTCTTTAAGAATGGGCAGAACCAGGCATAATGCAATGGGAAGATTTCATAGAAGGGGTGACATCAAGACAAAGTATAGATAGAAGAGTGAAACTGTACCAGCTACAGTACAGTAAATACCAATGATATTTGTCAATTAATGCATCAATGGAATTACTGATTACTGAGCATGTGGCTCAGGTCTAAAGGATGCCGAGTTAGTAATTACTCTGAGTGATAAGAGGCAAATACAACTCAAACTGAATTAAGGAACATAAAGAAAATGGTCATTATTTATTGGCTCACCGTCACAGCAGGATCCACAGATCATAACAATGTGATGCACAGAAGCTCTCAGGCTCTACTTTTCTTCTCTAATGGCTTCATTGTTTGCCAGGGTTTTGCCACATTTGTAAAAAACAGACCACCAGGTACCCCAGGAGCTCATCCTGTGAGAGTAGCCACCCCAAGAGAGTGTGTTGCTGCAGAAGCAGCGGTAGGCAACCTCTGCATCATCTCCTCTTTCTGGTCTCTCAGGATGACTGCATTTCCTAGCCTTTCTTGTAGTTGGGTTGACGCCAAAAGGCTGAGTTCTAGCCAAGCAAAGGAGGGTAGGAGGGATTAAAGACACTTCAAGACCTGGCTCTTGTATACAACTCTTGGTGTCTTCTAGCTCCCTCTCTTCCCTTTGTCCTGGTGCCCTAGAGGTCCCATGTTTTAGGTGGGGAAGCTACATCATAGTGGAGGGCTGCCTGATATGAGCTGGACATTTTGTGAGGAAGAAATAAAACTTTATTATCTTAAACCCCTGATATGTCAGGTTTTATTTGTTCCTGCAGCATGGTCTAGCCTATCCAGATTAATACAAGCACTACTTTCCCAATTTCAACTCTTAGTCCACTCACTTGGCTCTTGTACCCACGTATAGAAGAGCTCCAGCAAAGCTAATCAAATGTGAAGAAGAGCTATTCCTCATAAAGAAATGGAAAAAACAAAAATGGTGCTAGGATTTTCCACAACCATTACTGATCTTCTGGAAGATAAATACTATATATCATGGCCAATTTTCTAAATTATTGGTATAAAAACATGCTCACAAGTCCACCAAGAGCTAAAAGGATAATTATTCTGAAACTAGGAATTTGGTCACTTTTACCAACACAGATTCATTGGAAATTTTTTACTCCAGTAACTAAATATTTCATCAGTCTGTAAATTTTCCTCTTACTCATACTTTTTTCATGTCTGGGACTTTATGCTACTCAATTTAGTGTATTTGCTCAAATATAAAATGGCTTTATGTAAATTCCTTATTTTTCACTAACACTGTAATCTAACTTTGTTTTTATTAAATATTAATACATTTATCCTGGGAAAATTTTTAATTTTTTCTTTTTAAATCCTGCAGAATTGGAAAGTTAAACTCCAGAGACTAGGTTAGTATTGTATTTGGGAAATCTTATCTACATTAATCCCATTCTGGGACCAATTTTTATTATAGAAAATCTTTCTTGCACTGAGGAAGTAGGTCAGGGAATATTAGCATATTGAGATCACAGGAAAAACCATTTAGTCTGCATACTAGAATTTTTACTATGCAAACAGAGAGATCTTTAATGACATAGGTCCCATCTACTTAGGAACTTCAGATCTCTCTGGAACATTCTACTTCCATAATTGGGCAAAATCTAAAGGTGGCCTCTGTCAAGATTGTTGCTTTTGCTGGCAATTACGTATTTCTGTTATAGTGTGGGTACTTTACCAGTGTTACAAAGAATAAAAAACCCCACAAATGTGAAGAATTAAATGCCCAGATTTGTAATGTGGGCAATAAGCTAGTATTGAACATACCAAATCCACAGAAATTTGGAAAAAAAGAATATAATGCGTGCCTGTATATCTCTTAAGTAGATTTACTACTCTTAACACCTTTCCAAATAGCTCTGTGTGTGTGTGTGTGTGTGTGTGTGTGTGTGTGTGTGAACACACATATGTGTATCTGTGGATATACATAAGCTCATACATCTTTTTCCTCTGCGACAGCCCTTCCTGGGAAGGAAGGAACTCCTTCAACCCTCTACTCTATTCCCCCACCCTCTATATGCAATGCACACTGCTCAGAATTCAGCCCAACCAGACTATCCCTTTTTCTACTGCCTGGTGATCTCTCTCTCTTCACCACCTAGATATTCCAGCAAATGTCCCCATTACACGATTATTTTCACATCACCAAATCTCAAGCCTGACTTTTCTTTTGCTAGATGGGGAGAAAACACCATACTCTGAGAAAGCACAAGTCTCCTCACTCTTTAACATGTTAGGGTTTCATTTTTATTTCTGAATTCTTGTCTCCTTTGACTTTTTAAAAAATTTGTCAGGCTCACAATGGATATATTTATATTTAGAAACAATGTTTAGCTTTAATTCAAACCTTTTAATAAACTCAGCTCTCTCTTTCCATTCTCATTTCTCTTGCTGTTTAGATGAAAAGAAACCTGTCTTCACCAGAGGTACTTCCTCTAAGAAAACAATTCATTTTGCTTCTTAAGAGCCCAACTTCATGAACAGAATATTTACATAACATGATTTATCTAAACGTATCAGTTCATGATATTTTAAAGTTCCCACTTCTTCTGTTAGAGCTGCTAAACCCTGCTAGAGTCAGCTGAGGATGACATCAGGCAAATATAATCCACCATTTTGACAGTGTGATATGAATTCCTGAGAGACAGAGCTGCACTAATTTATAAATATCTTTAAGAACTAGAGATCAGGGTGAAGCTAAAGGGAGTTAGGGCTGGGAAAAACAATGAACTTATTACCTATATGTTCTATTACCCATTCATCACTAATCCTCACCAGTTGTTTGTTTAAATTGAAGTCTTTCATGGAAACAACCTAAATGTCCATCAACAGATTACTGGATAAAGAAGTTGTGGTATATTTATACAATGGAGTATTACTCAGCTATGAAAAGAATGAAATAATGCCATTTGCTCCAACATGGATGGATCTGGAGATTGCCATTCTAAGTGAAGTAAGCCAGAAAAAGCAAGAAAAATACCGTATGATATCTTATATGTGGAATTGAAAAAAGACACAAATGAACTTATTTACAAAACAGAAACAGACTCATAGACATAGAAAACAAACTTATGGTTACCAGATGGGAAAGGTAGTGGGAAGGGATAAATTGGGAGATTGAGCTTTGCAGATACTAACTACTATATATAAAATAGATAAACAAGTTACCTGTATAGCACAGGTAACTATATTCACATCTTACAGTAACCTGTAATAAAACAGAATATGAAAACAATTGACTGAAAACAAGTATGACTGAAACATTATGTTGTATACCAGAAATTGACACAACATTGTAAACTGACTATACGAATTGAAGGCTTTTTCATTTGTAGTAATTTTAGAGAGCCATGAATGATAATGTGTCTTGATTGTCCTGTTATCTGACAATATTCAACGAATTACTAGCCTAACCTAGTAATTACAGTTGTACTTCTGAGAATAACTATGCACAGAAATTATGACACAAATGTTTACTATCAGTGTTTACTGGCTATGGACAGTAGCCTCCCTGTCTATTGCCTCAAAATATCATTCTTTCACTATGATTACGAGCTATCTAATTTTTGGCAAGCCATTTACCCTCATTAAATGTCAGTTTCCTCAATGGTAGAAATAGGAAAATAATATAATTCAGTTGTCATGAGGATTAATTAAGCCTGACACATATCAGAGCTCAACATATGTTAGCTAAAATTATTATCATTTTTTACAATCGTTATATGTATAGTTACTGGGCATCCACTTCATGTCTAACACAAGGCTAAAATCACTGGCGACTGTCTAAGAAACAAGAGACATGGTTCCAACTTTCAAGGAGTTAAACCCTCTGTGAAGAAGTAAAGGCTAATTATTAAGAGAACAATATGATGCCAGATATATTAAAGCCTAAACTGTCTGCAGGTGCTTTAGCAGTTGAGAGATGGAATAGATCAGAGTGAGTTGTAGTAGAGTGAAGGGCGGAGACTTCTGTGTTCCTCCTGTGAAGTGTACGACTCTATAAAACTCTTAATCCTTTTAATAAATTTATAGAAGTAAATTATATTTTATACAGCAGAGAAGGTAGACTGGGGTTACTGCCAAGACAAGACATTGATGCTTCACTGACAGTACCGTCCAGTGTCTTTGCAAGCTCAGTCCTTTCCAACTTTGCTATGAAATTTACAGGTAACACTAAATTTTAGAATAACATTAGTGGATATTTTATGGCAAAAGCATTCAGGGAAGCTGCTATTGTAGTTTCTCATCATATATATTGAGGACGAAATCTATCGCCACTCTATTAGAGCTATTTTAATTTTTTAAACCTATCATTTGCACAATTGATTGTAAGCCATCAATAAGAGTGTTCCAAAAGATTGTTCTCAGCAGGAAGAAAAGAGGCAGCAGTATATTTGTAATTATGGAAACATACACCCTATATTTTTCACATTCAAGAGATCCATGCTTTCATACCATGTGATAAGGGAAATGTTGGCATAATCATCTATTTCTTATTAATAATTACTATTTTTATAAAGAGGATAGATGGAGAAACTTATCTGGAGGCTATACTTTTAAATAGCTAGATTAGAAGCAGATATGAAATTACTTTTGCAGTCTGGATGCAATGCAAGCTGATTTGGACAGGCTTTTTCTATCATAATAAGATTTTAGAAGTGAATGCAGGGGAATAATAGGCCCCATTACAGACAGGTCACCTGATCCAGTCCTAGAGACAATGTGGAATTGTTCCCTAGAAAAA
The DNA here is from genome assembly GCF_048773025.1 of Camelus bactrianus. Classification (NCBI taxonomy): domain Eukaryota; kingdom Metazoa; phylum Chordata; class Mammalia; order Artiodactyla; family Camelidae; genus Camelus; species Camelus bactrianus. The sequence goes on from NC_133549.1 coordinate 34,745,429, forward strand.
TGTCTATAGCACTTTGTTCAGATTAATCTGAAATGAATATTCAGGAAAATGCACAGATCTGCCTGTCTTAGTTTTAGCTTGAAAACCTGTTTAATAATACTAGTAATGATTAGTCTTCCTGCCTATTTATGTTCTTCCATTAAGGTGGAAAAGAAAGCAGTATTTTGGGACTACCATGCACAGAGGAGAGTTAGCTCATTGGTTAGGTGACAGCAAGATGGTAGCTAAAGTTGCACAAATGCCCTGGAGCCTCCATCTGATGATGTTTGGTGCAATAGACATTATTCTAAAATGGGGGATAGGAAAGTAAATTGAACCCAGAGAAACATGGACAATGAGTTTTAGGACAGTTTTGTTAGTGATGAAGTTATCCTGGAGTTGCAGAGGGATGTATCTCTCCTTGAATCTCACTTGTGGAGAAGACCACTAATATTTGAGCAGGAAATGAATACAACTGCTATATTATCCACTACGACTTCCAGATGTCAAGCAAATTAGTGCTGAGATTCACTGTTATAAATCATATCACAATGGCATAAGCAGAAACAAACAGATTAATGGAGCAGAAGGGCCTAGAAATGATCACAAATAAATTTAAGAGGGAAATTAAAGTCTTCTTGACAAATGGTTCTGGACATTTATACAGAAAAAAGTAAACCTTGTTTCCTATCTTACTTGAAAGTTTAATTTGAGATGGATCACTTAAACACTAATACAAGAACCATAAGACTTCTACTAGAATTGTCCTAGAATATCTTCATGATGTTAGGATAGGAAAGATTTCTTAGAACACAAAAGACATTAAAATCATAAAAAATAAACAATAAATTAGATTTAATCAAAATAAAAAATTTCTAGTCATCAAAAGATGAAAAGGCAAGTCACATTCTTGTTGAGAATATCTGCAAAACATATCTGACAAAGAACATGTATCAAGAACATGTGCAGAAAGTATTATTAACTGTACAGTAATAGGGTCATATTTTCATTTTAGTATATCACTTTGGTAGATGTGACAGATGAATTTCAAGGAAATAGAATTGGAAACAGGGGAAAGGAAGGACACTGGGGTAGGAAGTGAGGAGGGCCTAGTATGCAAGAGACAGTTTCATTTGGAAAATTCTCTGAAGTCTTTGAATGTAGAAAGAACCAGGAGAAAATCTAAGATGTGTTTTTAGTTCCTTCTTATAAGCAAGAAACTGGTACATACTGGTGTTTGGGATTCTAGATTAAGATCTCCACAAATAAGTGAGAGAAGAGAAAGCTCTATTTCTGCTCTAGTAAGACAGACCATCCAAAATCTGATTGCTTTAGACTTCTGGCCGTTAGTAGGGATTCTGATTTATTAAAGACAACAAAAAGGGAAAGTAAGAAAAGTGGGAAAGATAAACAGGGAATCTGATGTGAGGGCAAATAAGACATTCTACTAAGCTATTTCCAGTTTTTGAAAAGATGGTCTAAAGTCCAGAAAAGGGCATTTAAGGGATTAACTGTAGACTACCAGCTGAGGAATGAGAATGGTTAAGTCCAGGAAGAATACACTCTGTAGTTTTGAATTTATCAAGAAAACTATCATTTTAAGTCAGTCCATGGAAAGCACACTCTTGTGCTTTTGCTGAACAAGAGGTGCGAAACAGTCCAACTCTTTATACTCCTATCAATTTTAGCTTTTGAAGAAGGCTTCTTTCTTTAATTTTTTCTATACTAGGGTTTTTCTTCTTCCCTTCCTCATATTCTCAAATGAAAAGAATAGTAAATCTTTTTCATATTGTTCCACAACTTCCAAAGGCTCTGTTCATTTTTTCAACACCTTTCTCTGCTTTTCAGATTGGATAATTTCTATTGTTGTATCTTAAAAGTTCAGTAACTCATTCCTCTGTTAGCTTCATTATTCAATTTAGCCCATTCAGTGAATATTTTATAAAAGATAACATAGTTTTCAGTTTTTAAATTCTAATTTGGTTCTTTTTTATACTTTCTGTCTCTCTACAGAGAACTCATATATCTCTCCATTAATTTCAAGCATTTTTACTTTTATTTCTGGAGCTGGTTGTAACAACTGCTTTTAAAGCCTTTGATAATTTCAATATCTGGAATATCTTGTGTTGGCATCTATTGATTATCTTTTCTCTTGAAAACAGGGCATTTTGGGGTTTCTTTTTAAGTAATTTTGGATTATATTCTGGGCATTTTGAATATTATGTTGTCATACTCTTGGTATTATGAAAATCCCTTTTTTGTTTGTTTTAGGAGAAAATGTATCTCAGTTATTGTCAATCCATGAATTCTGCTTAACTTTCCGTAGGTGGAGATTCCAGTGTTGGGTCAGTTTTCAAAGCCTTGGCTATGTTCCTTGGGGTCTATCCCAAGCATGTGTATCTTGGAGGTTGAGCTTGGAATTTGTTCATGACAGAATTGGGGGAGCCTCTTTTCCAGGTTTCTCCTCTGGGATTTCCCTCACATTCTCTTGTTCCTAGTGGTTTGTTTCCTAGTCATCTTACTAGAAACACAGGATTCATTTTGGAATTTCATCCACCCTTATTTCTGCACGGCTCCACGTGGCTGGTGCTATTCTGGAGTTCAAAGCAGAGAGAGAAAAGGAAGAGAAAAATAATGGGATTTCTCCACACTCTTTGGACCACAGGTCTCTTTCTCCAAATTCTTCTGGACACAAAGAGTCAGGTTTTCTCTTGGGGTTCTAGGTGACTGTTCTGTTGCCACAGTTGTTGCTGCGGCCAGGACTGCCTTTGGTCTAGGGATAGGAGAAAAAAAGAGAAAAACAAAACAAAACAAAACAAAACAAAATAAAAACATTAATTCCCCCCATACTCTGAGGCTCACAGGGGCTCCTTGTCTTGGTCCTCCGGCCAGAAAGACAGGGTTTCTCTCAAAGATTTTGCTTTGCCTGCTCCCTACACACTTAAGCATTGAGGTAGGCCTTGGATTAACCTGGGCAAAGACTAACCGCTTGAGAAATTTACCCCCATACCAGGTGTCCTTCAAGTTTTGTCTCCCCTTCTCAATCTGCCCAGTATTAACTTCTCTGAGCTTTCAAACAGTTGTTTTTTGTATTGTCCCAGAACTTTAATTTGCAATTAATATGAGGCAGGAGGCACTGGAAATTTCTGTGCTTTTGTGACCTACATTTTAAAGCAGTCTATCCATCAAACACTGTCTTTGAAAAAAATAGTTTCCTTTACATATGGACAACATGCATATCTTTGCCCTTGGTCAACATAAAATGATCTTGTCTTTTATTCAAAGTCTGTCCACCTTATTGGTATTTTAGGATCAGTATGTGTACATGATTTTATTAGTGTGTAGAGCATAATTCTAATTCTAATACAGGCTTATAAAAAGCTTACCAAGTACAATAAAGGAGGAAGAAATTTCCAGAGCAACCTTTGTTTTAAATATCTTTATTGTGGTATGATTCCTGGACAGTAAACTACACATATTTCAGGTGCACAATTTGATGAATTTTGATAGATATATATACACCAGTGAAACCACCACCTCAATCAAGATAGCTAACATTTCCATCACTCCCCAAGAGGTGGAAATTTCAAATTCCCAGTTTATCCCTTCCCACCCTCTTTACCCCCTGGTAACCATAAGTTTGTTCTCTATGTCTGTGAGTCTGTTTCTGTTTTGTACATAAGTTCATTTGTGTTCCTTTTTTTAGATTCCACATATAAGCAATATCATGTGGCATTTTTCTTTCTCTTTCTGACTTACTTCACTTAGAATGACAATCTCCAAGTCTACCCATGTTGCTGCAAATAGCATTATTTCATTCTTTTTTATGGCTGAGTAGTATTCCATTGTATATATATACACCACAACTTCTTTATCCAGTCATCTGTCAGTGGACATTTGGGTTGTTTCCACATCTTGCTTATTGTACATAGTGCTGCTGTGAACATTGGGGTGCATGTATCTTTTCAAAGTTCCCTCTGGATATATGCCCAGGAGTGGGATCCTGGATCATATGGTAAGTCTATTTTTAGTTTTTTGAAGAATCTTCATACTGTCCTCCATAATGGCTGTACCAATTTACATTCCTACCAACAGTGTAGAGCAACCTTGATTCTTCTTATTCTCTGAAATTATTTCTCATGACAAACTTCTTCATGATGTAGAGCAAAGGCATTCCTTATTTACCAAGCACAGCACAGACTGTATGTGCAAGGAAAATAGTCCACTGCATAAATGCCAGGAATACCACCTGATATGAGTATATTTTCAACTAATCCTCCAGAGGCAATGGTTGGAGCTTCCCCCCCTCACCTTTGAACCTAAGCTTCTCCAATGACTCAGACCTACTCAACAGAAATATTGGGGAGACTCTCTCTCGGTCTTAGGAAGCCAGAAAAGGAATAACAGAAATTCTGAAATAATGTTCCCATACAACAGATATCAGTTAAACAAACAAACAAAAAAGGATAAATCCAGAGAGAGATGAGGCCACTATTAATATCATCCAAGTGTCTGTGGGTCCTTTTGGAAATAAAAGGAGAAAAAAGATAAAATTATCACTGGGGAAATCAAGGCTCCTGGGACAGCAGAAACACTCAGTTATTCATTCAGCACACATTCAGGCAAGATTTAGTGTGCATCTTCCATGTATCAGGCACTGGGCCAAGATCTGAAGATTTAAATATGTAAAAACGCAATCCCTTTTCTCAAGAGTTTATGGTTCTTGTTATATTCTGGAGAGGAGTGGTACAGATTCTAGATGGATGTAGCCACTGACGGAAAAGAGGGAGGAAAACTGTTCTAAATGTTAGATGAACTTATGTGTGTGGGAAAACTCCGAACCTGAGATGCCCCAGATTTCCTCTCATTTCTGTGATTGATGGCTTAAGAAGAAAAATTGGAAAAAAATCTGAATACTGGATACTTCAGCATCAAATCTTTGCCCTTCTGTAGTTAGAATATCATATATAATATAACACATATGTATGAATTACATATATCATTTATTATATATGTATTATATAGAGTATGTGAGTTATATATAAATAAGTAAATTATATATATTATATATGTAATAATACTTCTGCCTTGTTCTTTGTTACTTAATTCATATTCCTTATCTACTCTGATTTTTTAAAAAAGAAAACAGTAGAAGTAGGAATTTCTGTTATTTTAAGTATAAAGTAGACCTATTTATTTTAAACTGGATTTAGTTTGACATGTAGCAGAGAAGCCCATGTTTTAGAAAGGGATGTTCTTGAGATTGAATACAAGTTCTGCTATTTTCTTATGTTTCTTGCTATTTGTGCAAGTTACATAACTTCTCTGGATCTTTAGTTTTCTTATGTGTATAATGGGGGTAATAACATATACTATGATATTAGGAAGATTAAATAAGGTATTGCATGGAAAGTAACCGTGTAATATCTGGGACAGAGTAGCTTCACAAAAATATTGATGAAAGTAACCAAATGTTACTAAGCAATTATGTTCCAAGTAAAATTTCTTTGTATTTTGTATCTCTTCTCCTTTTCAGAATAACCCTGTGAGCTCAGAACTATAATTATCTTAATTTTATAGCTGAGGATACTGAAACTTTATGGGGTTAAGTAACTTGCCCAAAGACCACACAACAAAAAGAAAGCAACAGAACTCGGGTTTGAATGTCTCTTGGACTGCAGAGGGGGACACGTGGCCACTATCCTACCTCAAACAGGACTCTGTGTTTCCCTTCCCCCGTCATCTTCCCCCATGGATTTTAGAAGAACCTCACCAGCCTGAATCTGCTCCAAAGAAGACTGTGCTCTTGAAGGATTCCAATATATTATCTATCCACAGACCAACCGTGATTTCCCACATTCTCTGTCTTACTCTCGCTCAGCAATTCCTCTCCTCTTTAGATTTTATTTCTGATGCGGAGAGGTTTTTTTCTCTCCCTTTTCCCTCCTTCATTCTTTTCATACCATCAGTATTTAGCCCCTTTACTCAGGAGTTGGACCTCTGTCCTAGTTCCTCATTTTTTTCCCTCTCAATCCTCAGGTTCTCCCCTCTGCCATCTCTTGATAACTTTCAGTTTCAGCTATGCCTGCAGGGCAGGTGTGTTCTAACCAGAGGCTTGGGGCTCCCTCTCTTTCTACTGAATTCAGCACAGGTGCTCTGAAGTCATGAAACAAAGGCTTCTGAGAACTCAGTTTGGGGCTCCTTTGGTTATAGGTGGGGCTCACAGATGTTTGCTTGCATGAAACCCAAACAAAAGAAATTAAAGAAAGAGACCAAAGCATTTTTAGGATAAGGAACAAAAGAATACACAAATCAAAGAAATCGCAAAATGTAGAAACACTGTCCTGCTTGTCTGCAAAGGAAAGTATTTTAATACCAGTTGCTTAAAGGTAACACACACACACACACACACACACATACTCCATTTTGCTGAAACACAAATGTTGAAAATACTGCCCATGTCAACTAACCCAACTCTACTGAGCTGTCAAAAAAAGGCCTGGATGAATAAGACAGTAGTGAGGCTATCTTGGGTTCCAATGTAAATGTATGCTTTTTTCAATATTCCATAAATGATTTAAAGTTCCAGACAGCAGACAAGTATTAAACTTTTCTTTGGAAAGCCAGTTTGGGGCAAAACCCAAAAAGGGATGAAAAGAAGAAGGCCTGAGAGAGAACAAAACACTTTAGCCTCCAGCTGCTGAGTGGCCCTAAATACACCACTTATTAAGCTATTTAAGTTTAAGGCACAGTTTGTCATCTTTTATTCATTACCTCACTTTTCTACACCATCACCTAGAAAACAGGAATTATTATCTACATTTTACAGGTGAGGAAACTGAGGCTCAAACTGTTAAGTACCAGGGCTATAGTCACACACCTGATTATTTCTGTAGTTGGGAATGACACCGGTTTTGCAAAATCCCCAAATCTGTGCTTTTGATCACTCTGCTCTCCTCTTAAGAAGCTATGCTTTGTTGTCACTGCTTCTTTGTGGAATTAGTGTCTAGCTCTGGTGGGGAAAAGCAAGCGCTCCCCCTCTAGGGATGGGCAGCCACTGAAAAACAGTGGTCCAGTCTGCTGTTTTCAGCCATTTTCCTGTTTGTGGCCACATGGCTTTTATCCACGTCCAGTTAAATACATATTGTGTCTTCCTGCAGCCGAAATGGGAATCGATTTAAACATGCATTTGAACTTCATTTTCATTTTGTATGTATGTGCCAATCTGTCCCTCTCTCCTTTCAAAGCAAAAAAAAGGGCAAAAATTATAGTAATAAGCTTCAGATATTATGAAAATGTCCACATTGGCAGGAGAATTTAATGACAGTGAGCAGGCATGAAAGCATTGTTTTCTTTGGTCAAATCTCTTCCTGGGACTCTATTCCAACCCTGACTGGTGTATTGCAATTTGATTCTGAAGCTAATCACCTGAAATTAGTGCAGACCCCATAAGTTAAGGACTCAATCCTCCACAAGACTGTACTCATTTCAGAAGACAGTTGTACTTCAGGGATCCACAGGCCACCCACACTTCTGACCAACTGGCTATAAATTCAGGGGTTCCTACAACCCTTCAGGCTCAATAATTTGCTAGAATGACGCAAAGAACTCAGACAAATGCTTTGTTTATGATCACAGTTTTGTTATAAAGGATACAAATCGGGACCAGCCAAATAAAGAGACACATGGAGCAAGGTTTAGGAGGGTCCCAAATGCAGAGCTACGATGCACTCTCTCCATGGAGTCAGGGCCCGTCTCCCTCCATGCAGACTGACACTAATGTGTTCACAAGCCAAGAAGATCCTCCGATTTCATGTCCAGAGTTTTACTGGAGTTTTATTACATAGGCATGATTGATTGAACATTGTCTAAATGACTGAACTCAATCTCTAGTCCCTGACTCCTCTTCCTGGAAGTTGGGCTGACTGAAGGCTCCAACCTGGTAATCACATGGTTGGTCCTTCTAGTGACCAGCTCCAATTTGAGTCATCTAATGTCATTAATGTAAACTCAGATGTGATCAAAGGGGTATAATAATAAAGACACTCCTATCACTTTGGAAAGTCCAAGGATTTTAGAAACTCCATGCAACCTGGGATAAAAACCAGACAAATTCTTCATTATACAACATTATATGGGTTGGGGTTTTGCTTGTTTTCTTTAGGGTCTTTGAAACTGAATGGGTACTTGCAAAGAAGACCTCTTTTGGTTAAACGTAGGGTAATCACAAACTTTATTATTCTTATACCTGAGTAAGAATGTGAATAAGAAATGAGAATTCCTTTCTGGAAGAAAGGAGTATTTCAAATTGATGGGGATGCCAGACAACAGGTGTAAACAGGACATGTTCTGAGTGAACTTGGATTTTGATCACTCAAGTCAGTTTCTGTTTCACTCCCAAGAAAGTGTGAAGGGTTTGGGACCAATTTGTAAATTCTTGGAGTTTTACTTGGCAAGACAAGAGCTTATTTTGCCTCTGCTAGTTACTTGAAACTGAGGGAGACTGCTCAAAGGGATGATAGTATGTACAAAATTGAATCAAACTTAACACTGGCAGACTGTGTCCCTAACTGAAGAGGAATATAATTTCAGAGCAGATAATTCAAGTTATTCTTACTCTACACAGAAGGCAACATACGTAACATTCTTTTCTTCACTTCCTGCTTTTTCTGAAATTTCAGGGTCTCACAAGTTTTTCCAAATCCAAGGCAGTAACTCCACCTATGGAGGTAATCATTATGTCTTTTCCCTAAAAGCCAGTCATGTTTATATACTTCAAAATTTGTTGGACATCAAATACAAATATTTCATGACTTCATCTCCATTCTTTTCTACACATTGGTGCCTGAAACACCCAAATTTCTGGGTATTACTTTGTCATACCAGAAATTATATAAGATAATCCAACACCACTCTAGTCCCATAATTCTGTGAGTCTGAAAAATCATGTTTTCAAAAAGAAGGGTCTACGAAGGCAACGGTTATTGTAACCATAGTTTCCATAATCCCAGGGTCCAGAGGGGTGCCTAACACACACTAGGCAATCATACACATTATTTTCAAGTAAGTGAATTAATGATTGAGAGAAACACTAGCAAATCCAGAGGCTTGAACTGCCTACTGACACCTATTGTCTGCAGAAGTGTTAGAGAGCAAATCCATACCCAGATTCCTTTTGTGCCAGTTCTAGGATTGCCTAGTTTTCTTCTCTAAAGGGCAGGAAATATTTAGGTGTGAAACTCCTAAAGGAGAGAACACTAAGTTGGCTCAATCAAGGTCTTTTGGAAGCTGGATGGGTACACTGTTTCATTTCATGGCAACTGCTGAAGAGTGTGCCACAGTAATTTCCAAAGACTGCATTTGATTCTCATACATGAGGTGCGGAGTCCAGTGTACTGGTCCCATCTGTGACAATGGCTGAAAGCCCACATGTAAGATCAGTAGTCTGGCTCAGGTAGGAGGGGGTGGCTGGGCAGGGTGCAGTTGGCATAAACATTGCAGTGGAAAGCCACCAAGTCATTTCACAGCAGCCTGACCTGGCGTTCGTTGTCATGAATAACGGAATAATAATAAAATCAACAAGAGTAAATATTAGAAAAGGAAACCTCATTGAAGACATCAGATCAGGACACCTGCATGAGTTGGTCTATTGATAGTTTGAATTAGAAGCAGGAAATGTAAAGATAAATAAAATGGCTTGTAATTTCATGGACATAGAGGTTTGAGAGCTTAAAGCAAACTTAGAGTGCAAAATTCAAACTCTATATTTAAAGAAATGGAGGCCAAAGGAGGGTAGTAACTTTTCTATATCTCATTCAGGGTTACACAGCTAAGTGATTAAGATCTCATTCAAATCTTTAAGAACATTTATCTCTTTATCTCCTCTAGAAGGCAAGCTCCATGAAGGCATGTTTTTTGTTTCACTCATTCACTAAATATTCCCTGCTACCTAGAACAATACCTCATACACGTTAGGCAGACACTCATTTCTTTGAATGAGTCTAAAAGTATACATAGTTGTTGAGATCTTGAGTTTGGATTCACACAGTGTGAACTGAAATACTAACTACTGCCTGTTAGGTATGTTACTCTGGGCAAGTTATTGACCTTTTACAAATCTTAAATAAGATATCAAACAAAATAATGAAAGTAAATCAGCTTGGTCAGCCTGGTACTACCTAGTAAGCACTCAGTGAGTGCTGAACATAGTAATAGTAATAGCCATATTTTACTTAACTGTTGATTACATTATTATTTCTAATGCATTTTATTTCATCCATTTTTTCCCCCAAGTACAGGGTTTTAACATCTTGCTTTCATAAAAGAAATCTTAGGCTATTCTCATACCCAGTCCTTAAAATACTAATTTTCTTCATGAAAACATATTGAGAAGTGTGTTGCATTAGCATTCATATTATGACCTCATTTCACATGCTGAGCAGTCTGTCAATTGCTACTTTATTTTTAAATCATAATTACTCTCCAATTATTCATATATTTATACAACCAGTGCCATTAAGTCAGAGAACATCCTCAGTTGAGGGTATCAAGATAAAAATTATCTGACGGTGGAAGCAAAACTGAGTACTATTTCCAGTTGTATAATGGGTGTGCAGCAATTGAAAATAGTGTCCCCCAGTGTTTATGTTTATTAACTGCAAGAAAAATAAGAAAGCTCCAGGGTTCTATTTACCTAGAAATCACAACAGCACCAATAAACAAGGGAAAACAATTCCGGGCCAGAACTGCCAGAAACTACATATGGAATGAGTGATGAAAAGATCTGCTGGGGTAATTAACAAAAACAGTTAGATTCTTGTAATGCAAGGTGTTGCTCTCAGTTCAGCAGCATTGTTATCACCTGGGAGCTTGTCTAAAATGCAGACTGGCCCTATCCCAGACCCTGAACAGTCCATAGAATTAGAACTCGCATTTTAACAGGGTTCTCCAGGTGAAAGTTTGAGAAGTGCTGGTTGTTTAAACAGTACAGAGAGTAAGAACTGCTTCCTTGTTTTAAAGCATTTTGTTTCATGTGAACCAATTCTTATAAGCAACTGAAACAACACTGAATCAAGGACATGGACAAAAGGAAAAAAACCATCACAATCCCATAATCTAGCAAAAACCATATTATCTATGGACGTAAGCGTGCCATTTCAGACACAGCAGATCATGCTATACATGCTACTTTGTAACATGCCTTTTCCCCCCTCACATAATAATACACCATGCTCATCCATCTAGAACAATAGAGATCTATGTCACATTTTGAAGGGCTGGATAGGGTTTATGTTTTTTATGTACTCTTGTTTATCAAACGTCCTACTGATTGAATTTAGGTTATTTTCAATTTGATGCTATTATAATCTCTAAGTGGAACATCTTTGTGACGTGTCTCCTTGGGCTTGTGTATTTATATTCTGAGCCCAAGAGCATACATAATTTGTCAGAAGCTGCACAATGTTTTAGCAGAAAAAGCACTGTATTAGGAATCAAAAGACCTAGACTCTAATCCCAGGTTTGGTTTCTACTGACTTACCCATTTATCTTCATGGCGCACCATAGTTTCAAACTTTCAGTGAACATTATGAATTGTCTATCATATTTGATAACATGATGATTTTGTAGGCAGTTTGTGTTTGTTTTTCAGTCATTGATAAATTCTGCTAACTACGTTAATTTCATCTAATATCAAATATTATCTGCATTTCTTAACTTCATATCAGTAACTTGATAGTGAGAAAAGATGGCCTACGGAAATCCTAGGTGCAGAAGAAAATTAACCTGGCATTAGATAGTTATCATGAGTATTTGAGAAATTATGGTGCAATGCTTTTAAATTGGGCTTTGATCCCAAGATACTCACAGCTAGTATTGATTGGTGTCAGAAAACCAAAGTTTTAGACCTAATTCTGTTAACCACAGGAGTTTGGGCAGGTATAAAAAACTCTTTCAGCCTCACTTTCTTCATTTAAAAAACAATGATCTTCAGAGGTCTGTAGGGCCTTGTGTGTATTATTTGAAGAGTTTAAAGCAGCACCTGGCATGTACAAAGTGCACAACTTTTCAGCATTTATTTATATTTTCCAGAATTGTAAACTTCTTCCTACTCTGAAAGCTTTCAGGACATGGGAAGACAGACAAAAATCCCCAGATGCTACCAGTAAAAAACATGATGAGAATGTGAAAGCAACTGAGGCTTAAGAGGACCTGGACTCATTTATTTTAAATTCATCTCATAGATGTAAACATAAGATTTAGATTAGGATAGGGCTATCTGATCCTATAACATAAGATTATGTAAACATAATATAGGTTATTCTTATTCAAATGAGGAAAATAGGGTACAGAAAGGAGTGACTTGCCCAAATGATGTAGCAAGCCACTATCAGAGCTGCAGTTGCCTTTCTGTTCTTGGCCCAAGCTTCAGCCACCAGCATCACTACTGACTCAGGGGAAAAACTGGAGTCAGTGATGTCTGAGTGCTCTAGTTCAGTGATGAATTATTATTACTCTGTGGAGCATGAATGAGGAACATAGAAAATGTCCAAATGGACAAATTATATCATCATCCTCACTATTAATCAGAGGAAAAAAATATGAAATGTTGTGTTTGACCTATCAAATTTCCATTTTTTAAAAATGCTAATACTCAGGCTTGGCACTAGACCATGGAAATAGCCATTTGGCAATAAGTACTGACAGCTAAAAATGTTCATCCTATTTTACCCAGTATTTCTTCACATAGGGATTTATCCTAAAAAAATTAGTCATAGGCACACCAATATTTATGAACAAGTATAATTTGAATAGGAAACAACATAAAATCTATTAACAGGACAGACAACACAAACTGCAGAAATAATGCAGCCATACAAAATCAAAATTTAAAGGAATACTTATTGGCATGAAAAATGTTCATCATGTATTAAGTGAAAAAGCAGGGTACAAAACAGTAGAGGCAGAATGCCCTCAATTTTGCAAAATATAGCTAAATAAAAACACATGCAGATATGAGAAAGCTGGAAGGGTTTACAGCAGAATCTATATGATTTCTGTCTTTGGAATGAGGAATAACCACATAATTTTTTTCTGCTTTGTTTTTCCTTTTCTGTATTTTAAAAAATATCTCCACTGGATTATCCTAACATGATTACTCTGCACTAAGTATTCATGTGCCTCTTCTCAGTAAATAATTTCAAGCCCAAGTGTTCCTAACATCATCAGTAGTAAAAGAAATTGCTCTTTTTAGTCATTCCCTTTTTGGACACTGATATTTAAATGGCTTTTCCATCTGGGGAGTCTCTCCACGCAGCACTGGAATCATACAACATGGGAGGCAATGTGGAGTACAAGACATCTAGTTTTTATCTATACTGAGCATAAAGAATGTCTGTGAAAGATCCAACTTGTCAGCAATGTCCAGGAAGTTTCCTAAAGTTGTTGCTCAGGGCAAAAATTTTCCCACAAGCCAAAATCTACCCTCTTGTCTCTTCTTTTTTATTCTGCAGGAATCCTTCCCAAACTCTCCCAACACATTTCTCCAAGAAAGCAAACTGGGATTTGGACTCTATCAGCTCATACGTACTTCTGCTATATATTCACATGGCTTTTACCATTATACTATTATTTTCAGAGGTAGGGCGTCTCTGGCAGTCACTGAGAAAAAAAGCAGTTCAGCTGGTTATAAATCAAAATCTAAGACTACTTGGTTGGTACCACTTTTTTGGTGCCCCCAGTCAGGAATTCTGTAACATTTTCCTTCTGTATTGTATGTTTTTCCATAGTATTTTGATAACCCGCACAGATTTTTTTCTACACTTATTAAATTCATTTATTTGGTTTCTACTAACCTTGAAACCTTTTTCTTTTTAAAGTACAGTGATTCCTTTATTTACTGATACTGCCCAACTTGGTTTGCCAGAAAGAGCAGATTCTCAATCACTCATTTCACACTTATGCCACATGTTTGACCAATTTTCTATTCTCTCTCCACTAAATAAATCACCATGATGATTAAACAAAGTGAAAAATGATGCTCCCAGCCACCATCTCCCAAAGGGCTACCCTATATAAATCTCTGTCCTCTCACCCACTAAAACTTGTACACCTGCTTTCTCCATGAAGAGCAGATATACTGGATGGAGTTGTGGTTTGGCACATCATAAAGAATTTTCTGGTTCTTTGCCTTATTGGCCAATTAAGTGACAAACTAAAGATGTCTGGTTTAGTGAGGAACCTGGATCCCATATCAAACAATTATCCTTTAGACTCTTCAGAAAAAGCATTTGGATATATTTAGGGGGAAAAAAATCTGTAGCAAGGATTAGATAAAGGAATTCCAAAATCTGAAGAGTTTCTAGGCAGAGTTTTTTGGGCTGGAGCAAATGCTGAAATCACCTGATCTATCATTTTTTCTGCTATATACAAGTAGGTCTTTGGTAACCAAAGAAGAAAGTCCTAAATTGAGGCTAAAGACCAATTTTGACTCATATTAAGAAAAAAATGTCTTAGGCTCACAATTTCCCAAAGATATAATTAAGCAATTCACCTCCAGAAATATTTAGTAAGAAACTGGTAAGAAGTTATCAGAGAAATTTAGGAGACATTTGGTAGGAGCTGGATTCACAGTCTCCAAGTTTCACCCCAAATCATACATCTAGGAGCATTTCAGTGAAAAGTTGTCCCCTGCCTACTTTTTTGAAGCCAATAAATGAAGGGTAAATAAGACAAAAATTCAATGATAAGCAAGCCTATCTCTTAAAGATCATTGATTTGGCACTTGAATGCCTATTTCATGCACCTTAAATGTCTCCTGTATCCAGAGATACAATGTGGTATTGGTAGAATGAAAAACAAACTGGACCTCAGGTAAGAAAGCCTGAGCTCTTCTGCTAATGGAGGACTGTATGACCTTGGGTATTAAGATCATCTTTCTAAAAACTGTATTCCAAGGATTATACACATAACCTTTTGAAAGCTGTAAAATGTTTTATAGATATCAAGTAATTTTATTTACATACATTTTATGGAAGTTATTTCAAACAGAATGCTCATTTGTAGTTAATAAACTTGTTTCCAAAGTCCCAGTTTTCTAAGAAACAAAAAGACCAACCATCTCATATGATTGACAGGAAGTTTCTTAGCCCCTAGAAATGCAGGGTCTTTTTTGTTTTTGCCTGTAGTTGACACATCAAATATTGTTTTTACACTATAAATAATCAACTGAAATAGCTTCCTTTTATTAGCCACTACTCTCCATCGTTGGCTTACATTCTGATGTTCCTGTATATCTGCAAAAGCAATAAGCCAGTTTTATGTACATAATCTAGAATAAGAACAGAATAGAAAAAGTATGCAAAGAACATCCTTTGAACAACTAGCACTGGCATAGAAGGCACGCATGAAGAACAAAAATATTAACCAGTAAGTCTACTATCTTTAAGGGGAGGGGTGTGATTTACATAAAGGAAATTATGTTTTTTTCAATACCAGATACAACAGTCAAGTTACATGGCACTTCACTGCTGAAACAGGCTGAGCATCCTTCTCCATTGTTCACCTGGGTCACAAGCCTGAGGCTTTCAGCTCACTCATCATGGGAATCAGTGGGGCCTAATGGACTGAGGGGGCCATATGGACTGTTGACGCATTTAGTCACTTTGGGCAAGATACTCATGCCCTTGAAACACACGACTTGTTCATGAAAAGTGGAAAATCTTTTCGTATTTGGTTTTTACCATCAGTCTTCCTCATAGGGTCACAGTGGGACTGGTGGAAAATAGTAAGATATTTTCACAGTTGAGCCTTAATTATCCACTTGAGTTTGGGAAAATCAAGCACAAACAAAATCCATAACTTAGAATCTGCCCAGTCATCTCAGAATATTTCTAACTATCTGCATTGTTTTGGATGAATACGAAACAGTAATGTTTGGTGGTCAAATGTTAATTTTTGGAATCAGACTGCCTGATGTCGGTTCCATATCTGCTACTTCGTAGCTATTTAACACCAGGAAATACCTTACCCTCTCTGGCCCCAGTCTTGTCACCCATGAATGAAGATTCTTATTGAAAGTAGGCTTGTTTGGATCCGTTAAATGAGATAATTCATTTCATGAGGTGTGCCAGTAAATGTTTAACAATCAGCTTTTTCAGCTGAGGTGGAGAGGTCAGCATTTGCTGATTTCCATGGTGTAAGTGCTCCACCTGCTCCACCTGGGCCATTTCAAGTTGGGATGATGTCCACACAATCAACTTGCTGGCCCCAGCACACACCACTGATGTAAATCGCTTAACACTGAGCCTGGAATACTAAGGGGCTCAGTTATTATAGTTGGTTATTATTGTAAATTTCATCATTATTTTGTTTTGGATTGTATTGCTACTGAAATTCACTAAAAGAAATTTGTCTTCTCTCCTCCCTTGATACCCTTTCTCCAAAATATAACAAAAGAAGAAAAATTACAAATTTGGGAAATTATAATGACAATAAATAAATAAATAAAGCCAAACAAAAAGTTCTCCTTAATGTTTCTTGTTTAGAATGGAAAGCCAAGAACTAGAAGACTTTTATTTTAGGTCTTATTCTGCCACTGTGGTTCACCTGACTTGGGTAAGTCACTTAACTTCTTTTTGGCTCAGTTTTTCTGCCTGTATAATGGGTGAAATAATTTGTATTTTGCCCACTTTACTGGTAAGTTGGAGTATTGAAATCTGAAACTTACAGGGAAATTCTTTGTAAACTAAACAAGTCTTGTTTTATTATCAGGATCATTGATTTAGTAATCCAATTCATGGGATTTATCCTAAGGAAATATAGTCAGCTGCCCCACCCTCACCCCCGCCTCCTATATCCACTGGTTCCTCATCAGTGGATATGGTGGGGCAATCCTACTACACTACAGTATCTACAGATTTTGGTGTCTGTAGGGATCCTGGAACCAATCCTGTACAGATACCAAGGGATGACTGTAATTATACAGAAGTAAGAAGCCTTTTAAAAAACCAAACAATTGGAAACAACTGAAATGTGTATTCATGAATTTAATCTGTTTTAGGAAATTTATCTTAGGTAAATGCAATTGAATGTTATGTTCATGTAAATAAATATTATACAAATGTATATGCATATTATGCTAACATCATTTTAATATTAGTCAAAGATAAATTTGCCAGAGAAAAATATTGTTGAAGACAATATAAAAATAGTATTTTTCTAAGAGAAAAATTTTATAACAGAGTATATGGCAAAAAGTCACAACTGTATTACATTACAGACATAATATAATACATGGTACATTTGGGAAAAATGGGAAGGGAATGTAAGAAGGACAAAACTGTGGTGTTACAATCATGGATTTCATGCTATAAGAGTCATGAGTAAAAATCAAAATTTTAAAAATCTATTATGAAAATAGTTACAGGGTAATAAGGTATTAATAGAAATCCAGTAAGTAGAAATATGTAGAAAGACATCAGCTCAGAGAATCATCTCTTTCAAAATGACCCTCTATATTTTTTCCCATATCAGGCCTAGTTATGTGACTAATTACTCCAACAAAGATGATATTGCTGAGACGAGAGAGAAAATAGAAAGGGTGGCCACTTTTTAAAACTAGAAATATATTTGAAATTTGAGCTGGTGACAGCCCTTCTGCTCCAGGTAAAGAACATATCAAAACCGTCACATACACCATCTCATGCCCATGGTCAGCCCTACTAGATGGTACACAGAGACCTCTGAGGGATGCAAGGTTTGCCTCCCATTCTGGTTCATGTCCTGGTGCATAGGTGATTTGAGTTTTGACTTGATTTATTGTAAGCCATGACTTTAAGGCCTTAGTCTTCCTTGACCTCCAGTTTGCTGCTGATTTCTTACAACCATGTGCTTCTGTACAACACCTCGGGCCCCCAAATCCCAGGCTCCAAACCTCTCTGGCTGCCCTGTAACCAATGACTCAGGATAAGAACCATATCTTTATTCTTTCATTGGTCTGAATTACTATTACCTTGATGGGGTGGGAATCTTGAAGAGCACGGGAATGAAACTTGGAACATGCAATAATGAAGAGCATTTCACTGACAACACTTGACAGAAACAACAGCTGTTCTCTGTGTCTATCAACAGGCTTTAACTTGAGTTTGCAAACTCAAAATCATACAGGGGCAGGCAGATGGCACAGAATGTGGTGAAGTTGCTGAATTCTGTTGAGATCTAGAGTAACACCTTGTTGGTTGTGCTATGTGTGAACTGAATGTACTGGTTACAGAGAATATGTCTGCAGGCTACCAGTCTGCTCTAACTCACGCGGATTGCCCGACACAGCATAGAGAGTAGCAGGGATGCTCATTTGGTGATGCAGCATGTCCAGCTGAGAGAGAGTGCAGCCCCTCTGCCTGCCCTTCCTTGCTGTGTCTCTCTCCCCTTGCCACAGCTGGCTCCACAGATCCCCCTGCACTACTTCTAAGACCAATCTGGGCTTGAGCTAGAAAGGATGAAAATAGCTCCTTGCTGCTCTGACACAGTAATGCACACCCTCTGGTTCCCCACCTTGTTCCCACACACTCTGTCTAGTCTACCTTCACGAGCTCACTCAATTCCCAGGTTCATGCACCTAAGCACCTGGCCTATACTGACTGCCTTCCAATCATCCCAGTTTCTAGAACCTGATACCTACATGAGTTCTTTCAGAAATGAAAGTCAGGTCCTGGCTTCACAATTGATGCAGCTTCCTTCCTGTGGCCCTGTATCAAATGAAATGCCCCAGGGCAAACATGACTGTCCTCTAAATGTAATATCTAAGCTGTTGGGCTCATAGTTTGATAAAAGAAAAAATTTTCTGTGACTTAGACTCAGATGCTATCAAATGCTCTTTGGATTTTATCAAAAGCTGTGGTAAGTCTACTAGAATGCACTTCTGATGTTTTTACACATCCTTGACGGAGCCAAAGATGATTTCGCATTTCCTTTCTGTCAATAAATCAATCAAAATAGTTACTATAGTTGTTAAATACCTCTTTACTATATGCTCAGAGCTATGTTAGGACTGCAGGGGATTTAGAAGAAAAGTAAACCATGTAAACTATGTATTTGTCCTCAAGAATTTACACTTCAGATATGGACACCTCTCCTCCTCCCCCATGCACAATCACACTCAGGGAAAGAGTACACAATACAAGTCAGTACATAAATGGTAACAGACAACATCGACTGAGTTTCTCGGGGGCTGGGCAATTGACCTAAGTGATCCAGTATCCTCACAAAAACTCTAAAAGCTGTCAAGTCTCCCTTCTCACTTTACACATCATCAGCTGAGGTTCAGAGACCTCAGCCGGAGGTCAGTCAGCAGAATGGTGGAGCCAAGGGTGTGTGACTCCTCTGAATGAGCAGTTCTCACTCTTCAGTGTGTATTTGAATCAACTGATACACTTAAAAAAAAATACAGATGCCTGGGCCATGCCATCAGCGATTCTGTTCATTTGAGGCCTGGGTATTGGCAGATTTAAAGAATCTTTGGTGATTCTAATGTGTCACCAAGGTGAAGAACCACTGTGCCAAATCACACTGCCATCGTGCAGCCAAATACTCAAAAAAGTATATAGTATTATGAAAAGAGGAGTTTGGTGTGGGATGAGACAATTTGTCCCTAAACCACACAGACTTACAGGTTAAGCATTTTCCTCCAGAGTTGCAGCAACAGGTACCCGACTTGATTGCAATCTGATCTGTAAAAAAGAGATAAATGGGTGAACTTTGTAATATGTGCATATTGCTTATTACTGCTTGCACTGTCTTGATACTTTTATCTCATTTGAGCTTCACAACAACTTGGGGTGTGACAGGTCAGGTAATTTCTTTACCAAGGAGTAAACTGAGACCCAGAGTGACTAGGTGACTTACTGAACCTCACTTGGTTAGTGAGTGACCCCATCCAGTGCTCATTTCATGGCATCCCCCAGACTTGGCTGCTGCCATGGCATGGAGCTTCATGGCACTGCTGCAAATTGAATGGTGAGAGATCAATAACTGAAGAAACTGCTGAGTGGGGTCAAAGGTATGGCTATACTAAAAGCAATCACTACTCTAGGAAGCACTTTTTTTTTTTTTAACATTTTTTATTGATTTATAATCATTTTACAATGTTGTGTCAAATTCCAGTGTAGAGCACAATTTCTGTCATACATGAACATACATATATTCATTGTCACATTTTTTTCTCTGTGAGCTACCATAAGATCTTGTGTACATTTCCCTGTGCTATACAGTATAATCTTGTTTATCTGTTCTACAATGTTGAAATCCCGTCTATCCCTTCCCACCCCCCACCCCCTTGGCAACCACAAGTTTGTATTCGATGTCTATGAGTCTATTTCTGTTTTATATTTATGCTTTGTTTTTTTGTTTTTGTTTTTGTTTTTGCTTTTTAGATTCCACATATGAGCAATCTCATATGGTATTTTGCTTTCTCTTTCTGGCTTACTTCACTTAGAATGACATTCTCCAGGAGCATAGGAAGCACTTTTTAAGCTCCTATGACAGGTATAGCTCAGCCTGTATTATCATAATCATCCCTTTAAATAAATTATTTAGATTAGGCCATTCATGTTCATGAGCTTGTGAAATGCAGATAAACACATTTTTTTTCCCCAAGCCACTTGCTCAGGGCATTAGTATGCATTTCCCCTGCCTCACACTCCCTCAAATATAATGGCTTGAAACACTTCAGACCATGACCAAGGAAAGGCACAGGAATGCTCATTCAAGCATGGGGCAAAGCATCAAATTAGCAGCTTACAGCAAAACTACCCTATTTGGCAAGTGCTTCCAGAAAACAAGTTGTTATAGAATAATTAATTTGGGGAGGCAGCCACACAAAGCTTCTGTAACAGAGTGAGGAGCTGAAATACCAGATGGTGCTATCAATGAACAGCAGGTGTTTGTTGGGGAGCTGGGATCACGGTTTAAATTCCCAGAGTAAAATGGTTTTCTAAAACAGAGGAGAGCCCACTTCTTTATGGGTTCCCTTTGTGGAATCTCTGCACACGGTGGAACTTTCTGGAGAGTCAGACCCAGCTCATTCTGTGCACAGTGGCAGAGAGGGGCCAGTGCATTCATTTTCTTGGCCTATTGTGGATCATTTCACTTTTCTAGAGAATCTAAGGGAAATGGGGACTTCTGGTCTTAGGACACTCGAGAAACCTGTTGATTGGCTCTTAGAGAATAAAGGAGAGAAGAGAAAGTTCCTAAACGATTAAGATGTATTGTCTATTAAATAAAATAATAATATTGAAGACAACTAAAAAGATATAAATCAAGCAATATGAAGAGGTAAAGGTTACTCCCACATACATTTAATTCATCAAATAATGTGCCTACTGCAAATATTTTCTGAAGCATTATTATCATTAATGTCATTACTTGTGAGAACACAGAGTTCCCACCTAAAAGTCACCAGAGCTGGGTTTAAATTCTAGCAGCAATTCAAGGATGCACACTATGCTATTTTGCTTTCAAGTAACAAATAGTTAATTGAGTGGTAAATGAATGGGTCCAAGAAAGAGCTGGGTGACTGGGTCTCGACAAGAAGATAAGACAATCTCTCTTCTCGTAAGGAATTGGAAGTGACTGGAGTGCAGCTTTGACAACCTGTCAAGATGGGAGCTCTGTGAAACTCAGGGAGGAGGAAGCACGCAATCTTCATATGCTTACCACACAGCGTGTGTCCAGAGAGCTTCCCACGGCCCTTCACTTCTCAAGAGTGAGCAGAGAAGCACGTGAGTTTATGTGCTTTTGAAGACATCCAGATTTATGACCTCTATTGTCTCTAGTTATCATCCACCTTGAAGAGACCCGCCACCTTCTATGAAATGTGCGAGGTGTCTAACAGACATCCCCTCCTCAACATGCAGACAAAAGAAGAGTAGGAGACAGAATGCTGGGAGCATACCGACACCTTCCTCTGGTTTATAAGACCGTTTTATTTATATCCTCAGAGAAAAATGTGACTGAGGACACACCTTTCCCCACTTCTAACTCATCTTTTCAAAGTGGCAATCACTGACTGCATGTGGAAAGTGTTGGAAGAAATATAATTAAAAACAAAAACTTCTCCCAACCAAGAAATCCTGTCCACAAATGTAGTGGAGAAATAAAACAATTTTCTTGTGTATCAACATTAAACCAGAATGGGATGCACATCACAGTTAATCCTCAGTCTTCAGTAAAGATTGACAAGCATGAGAGGCTGACACCTCCCATCCTGGGGCAGGTCAAAGTCATCACATTCACCCAAAAGAAATAAATCAATACTGTGTCCTGGGACTGTATTGAGTGAGGAGGTGATTGACATTTGTTCTTCTCTCCCCCTCGGGATCTAGTCCTCACAAGAAAATTATTTTCTCAACCCCCTATCGAGGTGTCTTCCTTCTCCTCCCTCACACAACCTTTACCTATTTGCTCAGATTTGGATTGTAAGGGCCAGAAGATCCTTGCCTTTCCAGAAGCAGTAGCCCTTAATTAATTGGCAGATGTTGTGTTGGTAAATACTAAATAGTCTACAAATTACAAGTGTTGGCAAGGATTACAGGAAATGGGTCCCATCATGCATGCCTAAACTTGATATAAGTTTGAAAATCAGTTTCTCTTTCATTCACATCTTTGATTCTTTAATGGAAAGATGCAAGAAAATACGTGTATTTAATTCCTGATATTAAGAATACCATAATTTCCTGGTGTCTAGGCTGGGATGAGACATGGGTATTGTGGATATCCAATGGTCTTCAGTAGACACTTGTGATGATGCCAGTGTTAGAACAATTATCACATGTGGATTTCTAATTATCAAAGACTGGGACTGCAGACATTACACCCAGTACTCATAATGGCTATGCATGGTAGCCTCTTAGCTCAGAATGTAAGAAATATTACTTTCATTCATTTAAATCAACATAATTAAGCCCCATGTATCATCCAGCTGGACTAGATGCAAATTCAATTTCAGTCATTAGGTGGCCCCCTCCATCCACAGAACTATTCTAGCATCTTGAGATGTAGGTAATGTCCAGAAAATGAAGGCAGCACCCCTCCGTTCCTTGCACGCTGGCTACTGACATCCTCAGTGTCCATGCCTATAGGGGGCGCTCTCCTATTGATTCATTCTGTGGGATGCCATACTTTGGGGTGAAGCTGGGTCCCTGGTACAGGGGGCGTTATCCTGCTGACCTTCGCCATCTATTCTTCTCTGGAGCCTGCCTAGGAGATGTCTCAGCACCCCTACTTTCACCCGCCCAGGGATGGAGAGTTGTCTCTCCTCCCCCAGAATGGGGACATTGTTTCCTGCCTTCAGAAAAGCTTTGCACTCTTCTCTTCTTCAAGTAACTCTCCACCTTCCGGTAAAACCTTCTATCTTTAACAGACTCGGATTTTCATTTTTTAAAAAAGGGGGCCAGGGAGATGGGCAAAGGCGTCTTGCCTTCCAAGACAAATATATGTGTGTAAACATTTACCAAAGGTGGTTCTGAAATCACTTCATATTTTTGCAGTGCTTTAGATCACAATCACGAACCAAAATCAACATAGATGGTGAAATGATTCAAGTTCTTAGAAATTTTGGACTGGTCCGTGATTATGAAATTATCTAAGAGTTAATCTTTCATGAATTTTCTGAAGTTATGTACTTCTTAATTTTGTGCAGACATCTGAGTTATTCACCTTTACAGATCCATATTTAGATTTTTTAAAAGAAAAAGAAATTTATTAGATAACTCCAATTTTTCAGGATAGATGGATCTAGGGACTCAATTTATATTTATCAAAAATAAAGAATTAATTACCACCCCCCTACCTGATGGTTCTATTCTCTGACAGTCCCTGTCTTTTTTGTTTAAAAGAATAAGATCCTGGCTTATATGATCATTACCTCTTGTAATCTTACAAGGAAAGAAACCCTCCCTCACCCAGCATCCAAATCCAGTCTGTAAGAATGGCCTCTAGTTGGCCTGTGTTGTACCACCTTTCCACTCTTCCGGTGGAAAAGGCAGTGCCCCTTGACTAACAGTCCCCCACAATTCCCCTCAAGAGGAATCTGAGAAGAACAATTTCTAAAAGGAAGGATATAGAGAAAGCAAATAAAGTTAACAGCAGGCTGCGGCAGTGACCGACATTCAGACTTGATTGTCAAAGAATGATTTTGATGGTTTCTGGGAGTAGGTTTGGATAGGGCTTCTTTCTTTTTACAGTTCATATCTAAACTTCCAGTGACTAAGCCCACCTCCCGAAAATGCAATGTAAATCCACAAGCATGCTGCAAACACCCTCATATACTAGAGGGCTTAGGAGTTAGCACAGCATTATAATTGGTAACATAGGTACAGATGATGAAAAACAATAATTAATAATTGTGATAAAAATTATTACTCATCCTATGATTCAATCACATCTTTCGCCCATATTTTTTTTTCTATATCTTTTAATACTGTTTTCCTCATCATTGCACCATTCCTATCCAGAGACATAGGAATTAGATATGCCATTGCCCTTGGGTTTATTTCACAGCCCTGAACTGTCTTGGGATTCTGATTGTCAAGTAAATCTACTGTAGGAAGCTCTTGAGGGTACAGCATGCCTTAAGGGCTTTAAGTCCACATGATTGTCAGCTGCCATCAGCACTATCTAAGTACAGAGCCTTCTTGATAAAAAAGAAGACAAAACAAAAAACCAACTTACTCATCTGAAGATAAAGTCACTAAGCAGTGACTGAACTATTTTTCACCATTCTGAACCAAACTGAGGTTATCATGAGTTAGTGAGAAGACAGGATGAAAATAAATTTGATGAATAAAAGTGTACATCTCTAGCTGATTAAGCTATTTCTTTGGTAGTTTTGTTAAAAGGGATGTGTCTGGGGGAATTAGTGGTGTTTTTAACCTTCTGCCTATTGACAGAGGCAATAAGGGAGCAGAGATTTATGAATTAAAAAGTAGTGTAACAGTAGTAACCATAAAAATAAAAAACCAATCAATTAACTTTGGAACCAATTTAATCTAGATCTTTTTGATTAAATGGAAAACTAAAATTGGAGATGAAAAAAACCCAAGGAAGCCTCAGTGAATTCCTCTCAAATGGATCTCAACCATCCCCTCTCCAAGGGGATTTATGGGGCATGTTAGTTCAGGATGAAAAATGTAACCTTTGTAGGGAGAAAAATGAGCTGTATTTTCATCAAGTTTCCACAGGAAGTACTTCATGTTGGAAAAACACTTTAAAGCAGCAATGGTCCTACACTAAAATGTAAGCATATTAAGGCAAAATAAGTATTGGCTAATAGCCTTCAGATATTCTGATTTCTTCTTGCCTATCCCCTTTCTATTTGCTTTTCCCAGTCCCATGTTTGGCTAGGGATCTATCCTGGTTCTATTTTTTCATCTGCTCTTCCTCTCTTGGAAGAACTCCAGCATACTTATCCAGGTTGGGAAGGAGGCAAGCTGGACATGAAGAGAAGGCATTAAGCAAGTGATCCTGCAAAGCTTTCTGAGGAGATGGGAATGACTGCCTTGGATTTCACAAAGAACACTTGTAATCTGAGAGGAGGGAGAATCTCCACTGTCCTCTCTCCTATGTAGAGGCCAGAGCCCACCAGACGTTGTTACCTTTATGGAAGGGGACAGAGTTAGGTTCCAAGGACGAGCCATTAGTCAAGGGCCACAAAAGGGTGGAAATGCCAGGTTCCTTTAATGTCAGACACCACTCTATTAAATATCTACACACTCAACTTCATTGGCTGAGAAGGCTGCTCCCCTTCTACTCGTACTTACCTTGGAGTGCTCTTAAGAATTATGAGTCAGGGAACTTTGTTATAATTCTGCCTTGGGAAAGTTTGTGTAAGATAAGTTTTCTTAAATCCTGTTGGAAACTTCGATGAGGAACAATTCCTATACTGTCTTCAAGGTAGACCTGTCATAGACACAGGGGTCAAATTTTCAGTGATGTGACCACAGAAATAGCAATGGAACACACACACACACACACACATTTGAACTGTATTATTATTATTGTTTGTAATAGGTATTAATCATCCTGGTATTCATTAATTTAGTTATAGATAGCTGCCGTCCAATTATTATGTAGAAATAGCTGTGTTATAAAGTCTGTGAGGACTCAGAAATTTCAAGACAGTTTAGCCCTATTTTAAAAAATTGGCTTTTAATTTAAAAACTTAGTAATTTAAAACATATTCATCCACCATAGATTTTCATCTGAACTTTTTAAATCAGCTGAGGTTCTGGGTTGATATGATAAAACAATTCAAAATTTTAGTTATTGGAGGAGGCTCTATCACCTATACAACCCCTATCATTTTAAAGCTCAGCCGAGCGGTGGCTTGCGCAAGGATCCTTTACAAATCAGTGGCAGAGAATCTAGAACTGAGCTGAAGTTGGCTAACTTCATTTAGGTTCATTTCAAGTCATAAAAAGGAACATATCACCAGCTTTGGGTTCCGCCTGAAGGTGAAAACAAGACCAATGTGACTGGTACCTCTGGGGTATCTGTGTCTCATCCTTGGTGTTCGGCACATTTCTAAGTAGGGCTGCGAAAGTGAGAAAAATCCAACACAGCGCCTTGTTTCCTGGAGCTCGCAGTTCCGTCTTTCTGTCTCCCAAGAAGTTTGCAGCGTTCTGAGGAAACCAAAACACACGCCCGCAAAACCTGTAGAAGGTGGCCAATAGGAAAACGTTCTTTTAAACGGAATGCGGTGCGGCATGAGAGAGGAACACTTTCAGGAACAGGAGCATACACAAATCATTGATTAACATTATCTTCTGCCCAGGGGAGGAAGCACAGTCTGTGCTCTGGGTCAGTTCAAGATCCCCTCAGCTAGCGGCTAGGGGCTCTCGGCGGCGGCAGCGGCGGCGCGCCCGGCGCGCCCGGCGCGTCCAGCGTGTCCGCAGTCCGCACAGGCGCAGTGCGGGGTGCCGGGCGCCGAGCCGGACCCCTCGCCGCTCCCCGCGCTGCGCGTGCGCGTGCGCTCCTCAGGCGGCCGCGTCCAGTTTGAGACTCCAGCTCTCGCCCGCGCGGCGGCGCCTTTATCGGCGCAGGTGGCCGCCCCTTGGCCGCGACGCCTCCGGCTGCTGCCACCGCGGCCTCACTTGGATGGAGATGGGGTACTGAGCACCTGCCCCCACTCCCAGCGGGCGAGCGGAGGGCCTCCCGCCGCTCCCTCCGGTACAGGACCCCCCCAACCCCCCAACCCCGCGCTCCTCTCGGTTCCCGCGGTGGGAAAAGTTGGTGCGGCCGGCGTCTCCTCGGCCAGGCTGAGCGCGCTCCTCGCCGGCGTGGGGCTCTGGGTCCTCTGGGTCCCGGGCGACTGAGGCGGCGGCTCCTGGTGGGTCGCGTGGTACCAGGGTTCCCACCCCCAGGGGACTTCCCTCACTCACCAAAAGCCACGAGGCTTGGCTCCTGCCACTCGTTTGCCTCTCTTCATGAGCTGCCTGTACTGAGGGGGCCAAAGGGAGGACACGGACTGCGGACCCCCAAGAGTGCCCAGAGACCGAACGCAAGCGCGGTCGGTACCCAGGCCAAGCCACCCGCCTGGAGCGGGAGGAGCTAAGGCCTGTCAGCATCTGTTTTGCGCTTGCCAGGTGACTCCACACACGTCTAAGCCTTGGTCCACTGTCCTGGCCGCGACAGCAGCCTGAAGAGAGGTGATGGGGTTGGAGACAGACAAGTGTGGAAAGGGTTAAAGCTGCTAGGTAGTTTTTTGGAAGAAGTGCGTAGATTGGGCTTCTGAACTTAGGAGGTGCTGCAGACCTAAAGCCTCTGCCTATTTTCCACAGGAGTGGTATTTCCTTCTGCAAGAACAAGCTCCATCCTACCCAGTCCCCGTGTTCTTTTCCAAAGTCCAATCCTGTAAAAACTTAAGAGTGAGCGGACACTGTGACCTATTTCCGTGATCACAAATCAGGCAAAGCATCAAAGTGTCAGGAGTGCAGAGATGAAAGGGTGAATTTTCAACAGGCCGACTTTCCTTTCAGGGACTCTCCCTTTCTGGTGGGCTCCCGTTAAAGGATCCTGTTTGTAGGGTGATTTAGATAGAGAGCCCCACCCCTTCTTCCGTCTTCCGCCTAGAGGGGAGGAGAATGTTAGTGGACAGTCTGCCCAAGAGATTCCCTGTTTATGGCCTGCAACACAGGAATTACAGGGAGGAAACTCTGCAGCATCTTCTCAACAGCATGGAGAGTGGCCTGTACATGAGCCACTGTTCCCTGGTGTGATCAGTCCTAGGAAGATAAGCCGTACCAATGACAACAAAGACCTGTTGTACCGTTGCCTGACCTTTTTTAGTGAAGAGCACAAAATCATAGTCCTCCCAGCTTTATGGAAGGAGGAAAGGGATTGCTGGATTACAGGAGGCCGAAACTGGTGAGAGTGGCCATGAGTGGCCTTAGACTAGACACACAGCAGGTGGAAACCAGCGGTCTTTGTTCTTTTCATGGGAAGTTTTCTGTTTTTGAGAAAATTCTGAATCTTTTCAACCTGAAACAACGGTTGCAATTTAAGCTGATTCTGGAAACTTTAAATTTCTGAAAACAGAAAAACATCTTGGAGGCAATCACTAAAGGCCATTTTAAAGTGTTCTCCAGGCATTGAGAACATTAGCACCAACTAAAGGTACCTTTCATGGTATTTTCAGTTGTCTCATAATTGCCAGAAACATTCCCAGAGGGGTGTCAGGAAAACCTGTGTTCAGATTGGCTCTGTCAACTAAACTTGAAATGTGGTTTCTGAATCCAGATTTGTTCTCTGTCACAGTAAGGTGTTCTGCACTACCCACCCTCGTGGGCCTCTGGGTAAGGAGTTGTTATGATACCTTTCCCATGCTCATAGTGCTGTATGGAGATAGCCACCATCGTTAACTATACTCAATACTCCAACACCATCATCAATACTTACTGAACACAACCCATGTGCCAGGAACTGTTCTGATGATGGCATCAAGAATGGAAGATGTTGCTCTCCCACTGTGGGTACATTTTTATCTTATGCTTTTTACGAGATACCCTGAAAGCTTGGGAGTTTGTGTGAGGAGTAGCTGCAAGAGTGAGGAAACCACTGAGGAAGGGAGGTGAATATAGAACTTGTCAACCCCAGAAATATAATAGCCAGTTATTTTACGAGCAAAATGGGTTTGTTCTGAAGTAGCACAGAATTGCAGTTTCAGACGGGCAAGCTACGATGAATCACAGACAAGTTTTAAAAGACGAAAGGAAGGTCAGGTTTTACTAGGTTTCAGGAAGAAATTGAGGAGGGTTGTTTTAAGTGAAAGTTCTTTGGAGAAGAACAAGAGTTTAAGGTGGTGGTGGTTTCTTATTGGCTGCAAGTGGTAGTTAATGCATTGTTGTTGTGGCAGGGAAGGCTCTTCCTTCCTTTTCTTAAAAGCAAGAGATGAGATTCCCATGTGAAAAATGCCCTCTCTTGTATCAGAAGAAATGTAACATTCTTATCATCGTGGATAAGAAATTGAGACCCAAAGAATTTTACACAAGGAATTCTATCCAATTCTATCGTGTTAAAATAATTTTCATTGCTCTTCCTGCTGGTTATGCAGGCAGCAATGAGTGGTACGTATGTGAGAGCTCTCCCTTCCTGACTCCATTTTAAATGAGTTTTTGTTTATTTTCACATTGCCTTCTTTTAATCAGAATCTTTCCTGATCAAGAGTCAGGTTGTCCATATTTAGTGTTTTTTGTCCCTTGGTACCAGGTTGTTATGTCCCACAACAGAGGGAAAGTGCTTAGTGATTGGAAACCTTTGAAGCCACGTTTGAATAACAAGGAAGGGCATGAGGGAGAATCCTCAGGGATTTCCCATCCAAAGTCTATATCCTATCTAGGCTGTAAATGCTAGAGCTTATGCTGAAGTGCAGATCTAGCATTACCCTGTTGGGTACCACGTTTATACAAAGGTTTGACAGGCAACAGGTACAGACCTTAAAAATCATTATGCAAAGCAGAGTTAAAAGTAATATGGCAAATCTACTTTCTATAATGGTAACCAACTAAATGGATCAAAAGACCATGGAGTGTCAGGGGAAATTTGTTGTGCTTGTTCCTTGATTTTGTGTAATTAAATTTCTGCCTCTCCAGAGGTATTTATCCATGTGCAAAAGGTGGTATTTGCTATCACAAAGACACCTCCTTGCTCAGCAAGTAAATAATCAAGGGCGATGCCACTGTCAGAAAGTACTTTACACAAAAAGTCAAATTGTCATTTTTGGTCTGGTACTGCTTTGGCTGTAGATTTGACTAGATCTTCCAGTGTTAAGGAGAGACTTCTGATCATGTGTTCACTGGCACTTATTCTTCCTATGGAGACAATATTGGAGTCATGTATATCCCCAGGTAGTTCCTATTTAAAGTGGCCAGGGAGGCTTAATGGGGTGGACCTTGGGAAACTTCAAAAATCTTACTTTGTAGCTGATGTCAAGGGAACACTGGGTGAAATTAACAGTAACACCTGGGATAAGTGAAAAAATTTCTTTCAGGGTGGACTAAATGGTTACCATTGTCAAGAATGGATCGAAGTTTCTGATGGCAAGCTCAACAGTTAGGTAAGTTTCCCCCTTTTGTAATGGACTGAGAAATTTGGATAAGAGTGTTTCTTTCCAAGAAAAAGAGGGAGAGGATAAGGTAAAAAGTAACTGTGGGAAAAAGGTGTACAGGCCTGGTCCTGACATCTTGGGAAAGCTGTCTCCTTCAGCTGACTTCTGCTTCAATTTCTGGTGAATTTGATTCGAAGTCTCCAGCATTTGTATAGGACAGAGTCAGGTGGAGACTTCTTTAGCTGTAAGACTTGTATCTAGACCTTGAGTGTCTGAAGTTCGGGTGCCATCTGAGTAAGGTGAGAACGACCTTGTATAGTACCTTCCAAGGAGATTTAAGGGCAGTCTTTGTTCTTACTGATTCCAAATCAGAAGATTGGGAGAAAATTGGAAATGTTTAGTTTGGAGATTTCTCATCAGATATTTGAGAAAACTAGAAGAGTTTAGAATCCAGTCCAGCTCACAGATGTATAACAGAACCTTAAAGACAATTAACAGGATAAGAATCTAATATCTACAAAGGTGCAAACTTAATTTCTCTCTCCGTAATTATCCCCTCCTACCTTTTTTATCAGACAGTTGTGGTAAAACTAATTTGTTTGAATTGAAATGGCCTGGTTATTTATATCAATACAGCAAGAATAATAATTGACCATATAAACTCTTTTTAAGATTACTCTGCTGGAACTTTGTAAGCAAGGTACTAGGCTTATATTTCCAAGTACTTCCTTAAAATTGGTCATATCTGAGTCTGTGTATATCTCTCTCCAATATGACATTCTATTCAAATCCTTGGTATTGTCGCCAGTGTTTCCAGTTGTGTCCTGTTATAAGAACAGATTCTTAGCCAACTCATGCAAACGACTACACTGCCATAAAAATAAGAATACTCACTGAGAGTTTCCAAATTCGGAGGGATCAGGCAGAGGGAAAAAGTAAATTCTTCACTTTTGCTTACAAAGATACACTATGTCAAATTTCTATGAGTCATGATAGCCTACGAGTAAGTTTCCTTAAATCTGGAAAGTTAAAATATTAAAAAATCCAGCAATGTTTCAAATAAAAAAGTCCTAAAAAGAATTAGTCATTCTCCTCAGTTCATTTAGTCCCATGTAATTAGTTCCTGTTTGTCTTGATCTTTTGTTAGAAGTTTTATGAAGCCACCAGTTTCTTCATTAGAGTTCTTAAATTCTTACCTAGTTCAGTGGTATGATCTGAGAAGTGATCAGCAACCTATATTCTTTAGTACTTGTCAGAGTTGTTTCCATGAACCTCTTTCAAGAAGGAGCACTTTTGTAGGAACACTTTTGTAATGTTGTTTTAATATAATTTTGGGGTGAAACCAACCAGAAGGGATTCCTGCTGCTTATAAGGAAAATTTGGGCTGATTTTCTGTTTTTTAATTTAACATTATAAGCAAACTCTACAATGTTATATATCTTTGACCCATTAGGGAAGTAGGTCATTTCAAAACAAACCTGCAATGAATATATTTGTGTCTATTACTTGTTTTTCCTTGTATTATTTTTTCTTCTGAAAATTACAAGAAATATGTGCACTGGGTCAAAGGGCGTGAATTCTGTATATAACTGTGCTTTCCTGAAAAGTAGTAATAATTTATAGCACTGCATGCAGTGTATGAAAGTGCTAATTTTATTGCATCTTTATTTACCTGGTGGGTATTATCAATGACAAATATTTCTACTGTTTTCCTGGATGAAAAACAGTTCCTTAATGTTTTAATTTTTACTTCTCTGATTACTAGTGAGAATAACATTGTTCCCTAATTTTGTTTACTAGTTGGGATTTCCACTGATTTTTCTGTTCACAAGGCAGGAAGGTAAAATAGGAATATGTAAACATGGAATGAACTTCTTAACAAGGTTACAAGTCCAAAATTTGAGCAGACTGGGCAAACTGAAATTGTGATGGGGGTGGGTGTGGCAGGGGATGCAAGAGGTATAGATTAAATAAGGTCTTTCAATCCTGAGACTTGTTATTCTTCTTGGAAGGAAGGGAATGTGGGAGTATGCTGTGCCTGCAGGTACTGAAATCAGAGTGTCAGAATCACCAAGGAAAAATTATTTCTCTTATAGGTTCTGCCTTAATGTTCTCATTTCTTTTATTAGTATTTTTTTTTCTCCCGTCCTAAGAAACTGAATCCTGGGAACATTTCTTTAATGGTCACTTTCTGTTTAATTCCTTTTCAAGTGTCTTAAGATCCAAACTTGTGGTTTCTCCAAGATAATTTCTCACCAGTGGGTGGCAGCCTGTTGCTTTCAAGGGAGGCAGTTACAAGCTTTTGTGTGTAGAGGGCGGGGTAGGGTGGAAAGAGAACGGTGTGTAAGAGATAACTGGAATTTGGGGGCAGATAAAAGGCTGTTGAATCTACTCGGCAGTAGGATTAATTTGGCAGTTTGCTTGATACAACTTTTAATGATGACTGATTTTTAGGACTACTCCTAGGAAATTTTGAGGGGGCACCCTACAGAGAAAAATATTTTATTTGATATATTTCTGCTTCCAAACTCTCACAAGGAGATTTGATTTCATCATAAAATACAGGCACCTGGTCTTACCCACTCCCTGTCACCCTGAGTCAGAGGCTAAGTAGTAACAGGGTAATCTCAAACTCTTCCTGTTAAAGATAAGGTTTGCATTATGCTTGTGACCATTTTGCCCATGTTCCAAATAGCAGGCCTGGGGAAAAAAAGGAGTTTTTCTTAATTCCTAAAGGAGGAGTCATTTTGATCATTCTGTTAAAAGTTTGGGTGAGTCGGGGAAGCAGAAACCCCAGGGCTGTAATGATCCTTACACTGGTTAGTGGGCTCAGCCAGTTTGTCTTTGCACCTCCAAATAGCTTTGCTCAAGCCGCTCTCAAGGGAGGTATGGAGTGGGGAGCATGAAAAGAGTAGCAGATGATGATGGAATAAGCTGGGGTCAGTAGCCGTCCACCACCAGTTGGCTGATGGGCTGGAGGACACTTTCTTCTCTCTTTGGGCACCAAACTTTCAACTACATGAGAGGACTGTACTGGACAGTCTCCAGGGCCAATTCCTGCTCTAAAATTCTGTGAGGCTTCCGTCTTCCCTGCCTTAAACTTCTCCAGGCAATCCACCCATCTTCTAAAATTAACTTTTCCTTAGAATGCACTCTGGATACATAATGGGTTGTATATTTTCTTCAGTTTTCTCTCAATGGGGACAGCAGCATATTTCTTAACTTCTCCATGCATATTTTGCTGCACAAGAAGGTTCTGGTGAGAAAGTCAGTGACCTCAGAAAGTATTCTTGTCAACTTTTTGTGCTTCCTTTAATTGGCTGAGAGAGCCCTCTGAATTGCCTGTTTAGGTCCATGAGATTGCTAAAGGGCAATTCATTCATTCATTCAGTTATTCATTCAACAAATATTCAGAGAGACCAGCTGAGTTCCAGGTACTCCGCCAGCTGCAGTAGTGCTTCCCAAGGGCTGTTTGATTATCTACCTCTCTCTTGCCTAAATGTGAATCTGTCTACATGGGTGGATGGTCCTCAG
Organism: Camelus bactrianus; assembly: GCF_048773025.1. Lineage (NCBI taxonomy): Eukaryota > Metazoa > Chordata > Mammalia > Artiodactyla > Camelidae > Camelus > Camelus bactrianus. The sequence goes on from NC_133549.1 coordinate 34,779,540, forward strand.
ATTCTCAGAGCCTTTCTCTAGGAGTTGCAAGTAGAGGAATAACCATTCCCTCCATAAGATCCTCCCCAACAGGCTCCCACCTCATTAAACAGGATTTAAATCACAAAGCACCTTGCCCAGAAGGTGTGGGGGTCTCAATTCTGGGCCAAGGGAGCCTTTTTCTAATTTTTTTATATGTATGTATATATATTTATTGAAGTATAGTCAGTTTACAGTGTTGTATCAGTTTATGGTGTACAGCATAATGCTTCAGTCATACATGAACATACATATATTCATTTTCATCATAAGTTACTGCAAGATATTGAATGTAGTTCCCTGTGCTATACAGCATGAACTGGTTGTTTATCTATTCTCTATATATCAGTTAGTATCTGCAAATCTCTAACTCCCTATTTATCCCCTCCCACCTCTCTCCCTCACTGGTAACCACAAGGTTGTTCTCTATGTCTGAGAGTTGGTTTCTATTTTGCAAAAAAGTTTGCTTGTCTTTTTTTTTGTTTTTTTTTTAAGATTCTAATTTTTAGATGATATTTTTCTTTCTCTTTCTGACTTATTTCCCTTAGAATGACAATCTCTAGGTCCATCCATGTTGTTGCAAATGGCATTATTTTATTATTTTTTATGGCTAAGTAGTATTCATTGTATAAATATACCACAATTTTTTATTCAGTCATCTGTTGATGGATATTTAGGTTGTTTCCATGTCTTGGCTATTGTAAATAGTGCTGTTGTGAACAGAGGGGTACATGTGTCTTTTTTGAATTAAGATTCCCTCTGGATATATGCCCAGAAGTGGGATTGCCCAGCAGTGGGTAAGTCTATTTTTAGTCTTTTGAGGAATTTCCACACTGTTTTCAATTAACGGCTGCACCAAACTACATTGCCACCAAAGTGTAGGAGGGTTCCCTTTTCTACCTTTTTCTAGTTTGTACAAAAGCATCTTATGGAATGTGGTGGCTCTGCTTCCCAGAGTCCAAGCATATGAGTGTTTATTCCTTCCCTCCTCTTACTGGATTCTTTCTCATTTTCATCTTTAGATCTTCACTCCCAGAAATGAGAGATTTTGTCCCATTCTGGACCCTCACTCTTTTAACACTTTTCCGTGGTAAAGAACGCTCAAAAATACATTTAAATTTTTATGAAGCACTTGGTTTATTATGCTAATAAATCCTCCTTTGGACTGTGAAACATTTCCAGTAAATGGTGAGTTTATATAGAAATTAAGGTAGCACTACATCTTTTAAATTAGACAGACATACATGTAAACGGGAACAAATGTCTACTGGAATGGAGGAAGGATTGGGCTTAGAGAAGAGTTCCTCCTCAGTTATTTTCATAGGTTAATTTGCAGTCTGTTGACTCACAGGGTCCATTGTGGTAGAGTGCCTGCCTCCTCAGAAAGTGAAGATCTGTCCTTTTTTGCACTGGATAATTTATTCACAATTCCCTGCCTCTCCTCCTGATATTATTGATGTCACAGGCAAGGAAAGCAGCCTGCATTTTTCTAGGGAGAATTCAGAGGCCTGTCCAATTGCCTAATATAGTTGTTCTTAACCATGGCTGCACATTAGAACTGTCTGGGTGCTTCACAAAGATCTCGTATCTGGACTCCACTGCAGAGTAATAAATGGCAGTTATAATCTCTGCAAGTGGAGTTTGGACATCAGTATTTCTCTAAAAGATCCCCAGAACTCATGCAGATAGATTGAGAGCCAATGGCCTGTGTTTTCCAACAACAGCACAGAATAACTTGATGGGCTAAATTGAAGTTGTTTAAAGTTGTCCTTTGTCACACAAATGCACATGTACACGGCCCATTTGGTGTGGGATACAAATAGGAAATTTCACTGACAGACACAACACAGACAGAAAACAGATACACATACAACCCTGACGGGAGACTCACACATCATAGACAGAGGTACATATGCACATGCACACACACACACACCCATGGTTAGAAACTGTGGTTCCTGACACACATATAGACATATATCCTGGTACAGAGACACAATCCTAGAACATAATAAAAAAGGACACACACAGACAGACAGACACAGAGACACATGCACACAGGCACGGGCATTTTCATAGAGAGACACACAGTTATAAACAGACACACACACACACGAGCTCACATGTGTAGATATAGCACAAGATACACAGACACACACACAGACCTTCCACATTTACAGAGATGTGAAGGCAACATAGAGGCATATTCAGACACCCTGCAGTGTGGAGGAACATGCTCAGAAATGCACTTTTAGAAAACTTTAGGACTTTTTGTATGTAAGGTCTTAAGCATAGTTGAGGATTTGCTTCTTTTCCACTTTTCCTAGTGCTTTGCCTAGGCTTATTTCCAAGTGGGCGTGAAGCATGAAAGTTGTGTGGCCTCAGAGGAGTGAACACACTTGCTTTTAACAGAAATAGATCCTGCTGAGAAGTTATCTTTCACATGACCGTGCAATCCTGGGGAAGGAACCACAACAACAACACAACAACGATGAAACAAACCCTGGCGGTGCTGACTGCTCTGGAGACTAGAATAAAAGATCCTATCATAGTAATTCTGTACAGTCTACCAATTTCTCTCCCACCCATGAACTGAAACCTATTATTTGTAGCAAGATTTATAGGTATAATGTCATTTGATCTTTAGAACAGCTTAGTGGGCTAAGTTCTATTATTTGTCTTCATTTTGTAGGTATAGAAACTCAGGCACAGAGAGGTTAGTTAAGTGACTTTCCCTGGGTCACTCAGCTGGTAGATACAAATTCATGCCTGCTTTGAGTCTGTGCTCCTCACCACTCCTGACATGACTGCTGCTTCCACTGAAAAGGAATTGCAATCTGACTGTTCTTACTTTACTTTACAGATGAGAAGACAGAGGGTCAGAGAGGCTAGGCACTTCAGCCAGGGCTCTTGAGGTATAAACTAAAGCTTTGAATCTGGTCCAAGCCTGCCTTCACTACAGAGATGGACTTTTGGTTCATTCCTTAGGCTACATGTAAACATGATAGTATGGAGTTAGTGATTCTGAGAGTGAGGACCCAGGACTATGAATAAATAACAATGGCCATGCTATGACTTTACTCAGAGTCAGGATTTTATTCTCATAAAAGACAAAGGAATTGAAAGCCTTTTCTGTTTCTCTCTACAACTCTGTTTGCCTCGTTGAGAGCTGGGCATCTGCTCTTTGTACTACACAGACCACTGGTACTTAACAGCTCTTGAATTTGAATTAGTCCCGGCAGAGTGTCCAGAATGTAACCTGGAATCCCATCCCTGGGGGAGGACTACCTTGACTTTGGGAGGATCTATTTTCTGTGCATGTGTGTCTCACTAGAATGACACACACTGGGTGGGCAGCATCTTGGCCATAGTGCCTCAGTGTAGGATCCCCTCCAGCCCTCTCCCTAGTGCTCAATTGTGGAGGGTACTTTGGCTCAGAGTATGCATATGGTGTCACCTGTCAATCAATAGTCAGTCAACGGTTTATCCAGCATTTATCATAGGCTTTTCTCTGTGACAGCTTCTGTTGTGGTTACAAAATGGGTGTTCCTTACTCAAGGGTTTTATGATCTAATTGAAGGCAAAATTAAACTGATCAACTGATTAGCAGCAATTAAACAAGAGGTTAGAGATTGGAAGTGGTATGACTGAATCTGACCAGGAGCTAACTCCCTTCACCCCTCCAAGCACACACATACAATGCTTTTAAAATATCTTTAAATGAGTTGGCAGTATTTATAAGTCAGAACATTTCACATAAAAATTCTTGGATTCCTAGGTTCTGTTTGAAAAAATGTAGATTTGGCAACTGAGCTTTTGTACCAATAGAAATAATTGGCTGGAGCCAAGTAGCAGCTGCCCTTGAGAAAAGACATGTGCTAGTCCAGCCCCCACTCTCTTTACAGCCTTTAATTCCGGCCCTATTTAATTCATTAAGATGATCTGCCTGAATGCTGTGTCTGTCTAATTCACTGTCATGCATAGGCATAAATTACTATCCAAGTTCAGTGATAAGTATCTTAGGAAGTTGAGGTGGGAAAATCATTGAGGGTTGGAGAAGTCAAAGAAAGCTTCATGAAGGAAGTGATCACTTATCTGGACTATAAAAAGTCAGGACTTAGGGAAGGGGGTGGAGCACTGAATGTACTTGTGTAGGGTACGTAAGAAGAGGGATAAAAGGTGACTACAAAGTTAAATTCTGAACAGACTAAAAACCTACTAGGGAAAAGCAATTTTTTTGAACATTAGGAAGAAAATACAGAAGACTACTTATTTTAGCAGAACTGGGAAGAATTTATTATAGTGACATAGACAGTCCAAGCCATAAGGGAAAATATTCAGAAATTCGACTTCACTAAATTAAAAAAAAAACACAACAAAACCTCTGTTTATCTAAAAGTGCAGAAAACAAAGTCAAAGGCAAGCTGAAGACAGGGAGAATATTTGCAATGCGTAAAATAGAGGATAAATATCCAGAATTCATTAAATAAATAAATAAACAAATCAACAAGAAAAAGAAACAATTCAATGGAAATTTGTATAAAATATATGGACATTCTGCTGACAGAAAGGAAACACAATGGCCAATAAATAATGAAAAGATGCTCAGCCTCAAAAATTTTATTTGGGAAGTGAAAAATAAAACAATCATGGTATATCATTTGATAAATATCACATTGGCACAAATTTTGCAATGTGACAGTTCCAACAGGTTAGTAAGGATGTTGAAAATTGCCACCTTTATAGACTGCTTATAGGAGAGGGACTTGGCATAAAACCTCAGGAGAATATGCCTTGTATTAAATTATTAAAGTGTATGACAACAACAGCATGAAGGACTAAGGAAGAAACAGAGTTATGCTGTTCTAAGGTTCTTATATTGTACATGAAGGGGTATAATATTACTTGAAGATAGACTGTGTTAAGTTAAATGTGCAAATTTTAGGCATAGAGCAACCACTAACAAAACAGAACAAGGATGTATAATTAAGGAGCCACAGTGGAGCTAGAATGAAATATAATGTTCTGTTAGTTCCAAAGGCAGGAAAAAAGGGACAAAGGAAAGATTGGATGTATAGAAAATAAAAAGCAAGATAGTAAATTTAAACATAACACTCCTGATAACTAAATAACAATTAAAATGGAGATTGTAAAACTAGATTTAAAAAGAAGATCCAGTTACACTGAACTTACAAAAAACACGTCATAAATAAAAAGACACAGAAAGGTTTAATGAAAAGGGCTAAAAATATATTTAAAATGTATTTAATACAGTGAGTAATCATGAGAGAGCTAGAGTAGCTGTGTAATGCCAGAAAAAGTAGTCTTCTTAATGAGAAAGATTTCCAGGTGTAAAAATGAAAATTTCACATTAACAAAAGGGTCAGTTCATCAACAAAACATAACAATCCTAAATGTGTAAGCACAACAATGTAGTTTCAAAATGCATAAAGCAAAATTTGACATTACTGAAGGGAGAAGTAGATAAACCTATAATTATGATTGAAGATTTCAAAACATTACTCTAAAATTTGATTTAATAATTGCTGCAGAAAAACAGTAATGATATAGAAGACTTCAATAGCACCATTAACTAACTCAAGCTAATTGATGTTTATAGAACACAGCACTCAATAAGAGCAGAAAACAATCCTTTCAAGTGCACGTGAGACACTTAAGATGGACCCCATGCTGAACCATGAAACAACTTCTAGTAAATTATGAAGGCTGAAGTCATACAGAGTATATTCTGTGACCACAACAGAAGTAAATTAGAAATCAGTACAGGAAGATATCTTGGAAATCCATTAAACTTGGAATAATATAACACAGTTCTGAATAATTAATGAGCCTAGGAGGAAATCACCAAGCAAAATACTTTTAATTGAATGAAAATGAAGCAAAACTTCAACATTGTGGCATGCAGTTAAAGCAGTGATTGTGAAGAATATATGTATATATATTTGTATATGCATAGATTGAACATTTACAAGAATTATATCACAGTGTTAACTGTCAGTCCCAGGGGGTGAGATTACAGGTCAATTATAATGTATGTCTTGAAACTTTACATAGTTTTTAGTTCTCCACAAAGAACTTGCATTATTTTAACATTCAGAGAATAATGTTATTAATAAAAAACTGAGATTCATAGATATTTTATAACTTTCCCAATTTCAAACAGCTGACCAGGGAGTGGGTCATTTCAGATTTGAATCCACCTGTATCTCAGTTAGAAAACCCATGTCTTTATCACTATATTGTGCTGTTTCCTATAATCATCTCCAGGGTAACACTTGTCTTAATTAAGCACATCTGTAGTACACAGCTTTTTTTTTTTTTTGTCTTCGAGCTTTCAACTATGTTATCTCTTGTCCATCCACAATAAGCCAGGCAAGCAAAAGGAACCTGAGAGTGTAACTCTTCTGTCTTAGAACTAGTAGTCATGTTCCACATCTTCTGGACATTTGTGAACATTTAAGGATTTATGGGTGTGTGAGCCTCAAGTGATGCTTAGCAATAAAACCCACTCAAGTTAGCATCGCCTGTATCAGAAGACTTCAGAGTGTGGATACATTCTCTGCATGAACTCCATTGAATCTTTCAGCAGAAACCAAGTTGCTGTGATGGAAAAGACCAAGAGGGAAGATCCACCAAGTCCATTTGAGGAGATCCTTGGAGCTGTCCTGTTTCTCACCCTTCCTGTGACCTGGTTATTCAGCTATTTCTTTGATTTAGTAAGACACCGTAGTTTCTTTTCCTATTTGCTTAAGTTGGATTTTGTTACTCTGAATCAAAAGAACCTAATATTCCTAACCAAACGCAACCAGATATTAAGTAGCTATTGAGGATTCAAATACAGATTGGCTGAACTCCAGGACAAGCAACTATTTATATTCATGTTCAAATGGAGTAGATGATGACTGATGTACAAAAAGAAATTGTAAATTATACACACTTGTTTTGAAGAATAAAATGGACATTTGTGTAACTTTTCCCTCATTCACGTTTGATTGATTTATATGCTTTCCGTCCCCAGAACACATTTAGCTTATTTTTAATGGAAAAAAAATGAAAGAAACATCTTACTCATGTAGGAACATTTCCTTCTCTTCTTCACTCCCCAAATGCACATTTCCTGGTTCAAAAACGTTTCTGGAGTTTTCTTGACAAGAATCCCAGTTTTAAGAAGTGTTCTAGTAAGATCGAAGTACGAGATCACAGGACAAGAAGGCAATGTGCTGGTTCTTTCCTGTTCCCTCATAAGGAATGGAGCTGGCTCACATGCCCAGTTAGTTCCACGGTATGGTGTTCAGGGATTCTACAGAGGTGACTGACAACAGTGAGCTTCTCTACATTCCAGAAGCTCATGTTACTCTGGAAATTCAAACCGAGGATCCCAGCTTCCTTGCAAACATCTGCTATTCATTGATAGCACTGTCAAGCTCCTATTTCAGCTCTTCACTCTGTTGTGAAAGCATCTGTGTAAGCTCCCTTCCTGAAGTTGTTTATTATGAACTGGCATGCTGGAAGCAGAGGCCAGACAGAGCAAGTGTGCTGAAAGCTACAAGTTAATTTGATGGTTTTCCTGCTCTTGAATACTTTCTGATGCCTTCATCTTGTCATAGTCTGAAGCATATCGGTTCATTACACTTGGGAAAAAATGCATATTAATGTGTTCAGTAAGTAACTTGGGAAGAAATGTGTTTATCTTATTCCACCAAAATGCATTTCCTATATTTATTTCTGAATAATTAGAGGAGAGTGATTATGATCATAGAGCTTGGATTGCTGGATTGCATCTGTCACAGGTACTTTTGCTGTGCTTCCTAGAGAAGTGATTATTTTTAATACACCCATACCCTTTGCCTTATTCAATTAGTAACTCCTTGAATTGTTGATTTCACAGTTTAATTTGCAGTGGTGTCATCAGGGCCAGCTTCTTGGGCATGCCACCTGTGCAGTTACTTAGAAGGACACCATACTTGGTTTAATACTCTGCAGTTGCTGTTTTGAAATTCCTAATACCCTTTGAAATTCTTGATACACTTTGAACTCTGATTTTTGTTTTGCATTGGGCCCCACAGATATGTAGTCAGTCCTGGCTGTCATCAAGCTGCAGGGACATTGGAGTGGGCCAGTGAGAGGCAAGTAATGAAATGAACACAGAGCTTGGTCACTGGATAGCTGTGTGACCTGCAGCAAGTTTGGTCCTTGGTTTTCTCAACAGGCAATAAATAAATAAAACAACTACCCCTATTTACTCCCAAATTCTTGTGATACTTAAAATGAAATAATGCTTGTAAAGATACAATGTAAACTTTCATGAATAATATGTATATATTAGTATTATACATTCATTTACTTTTCTTAGACCTGAAGTCAGGTTATGACTTTGGAAGAAGTTGATTAACATTTAAGTTTTTTTGGCTGGGAAACACCTGTTATAGGGAAAATTGTTTCTTTTCAGCTACCTCCTAGAAATTTTCCCCTACTGAACTTTCTTAGTATGTATTATTTAGCCCTTGGGCTATATAATGAATTAATGTTTTAGTTCAGATCCCCTTGGCTGTACAAGACATCTGACATCCTAAAAAAACTATTAAAGCCAAACCAGAGCTGAATTAAGAATCTGATGAGGAACCAGGATTTTGCATTTGTTTTATTTTGCTTTGTTTTGTTTTTAGTGGACATAACATCAGTTTTGCTATCAGATAGACTTGGCTCTGCCCACTTGCCACCCATTTCCTATTTTGTGAAAATAGGAAAAAATAGGTGAGAACTTTCAGAATTGTTGTAAGCCTGCAAAGTCACTTTTGCCTAATTCTGTAGAGTCACAATACATAGCAACTATTATTATTTATTTTTCATCTTTTATTGTGTACTCTTGTTTCATGAATGGTGTGTGTGTGTGTGTCCACAACTGGACTGTAAAGTCTTTGAGGTCATAAACTGTGGTTTACTTTTCTTTTTAATCCCTTACAGCTTCCAGTATAGTGCTGAGCATTTAACAAATAGGTTCATAAAAACTATTTTTTGATTGATTTTTTTACAGAAATGAAATTAAAAACCAACTCAGCTCTGTCAAATGCATTTATACACACCAAAATTGCATTCTGGCAGACTAACCACAGATTTTAATACGATCCTAAGAGCATTTGTTCATCTGTGTCTAGGCTATAGAGACTTTTTTTTAATAATCAGTCTGTGAAGCCTATCAGTTTAGAAATTCCATTTGGACTGATAAATTTGTCCTGCGTCATTCCATGCTATACTGGACTGCAAGAAGCAAGCTGTGCGTAAGTTTTGAGGACAGTGCCTGCATGTAATTTCTGAAAGGACTAATGCAGATGCTGTATTTTATGAATACTGAGGGAGTATGGTAGAAAGTATCAGGAGGGTGGTGTCTGAGCACACGGAAGAGGACTGGGACACAGCTGGGGAACCAGAAGTCATTCAGTGGTATCAGAATAACAAGGAATGTGGCTGGAGAATGAGGATGTCTAATGGTCAGCACTGAATCTTACCTTTCTGGAAATCCCAAAGAAGAATGGTTTGGCCTTAGTTAAGGTTCACTGAATTTGGGGAGGAGAGTAAGGGGAAAGGATGCAAATACATTAATCTTTTCTGCTCTAAGCCTGGATTTATCTTAGAAGTAGAGCAGAATTGAACCTCTAGGTGGGAGGCACTGCCCCCCCCCCCCCCACCGTGGTGCACTGTAGAGATGAAAAGCAAGGGAGGTCAAGCAGAGGGGCTGGACTTCTCTTTCCACTGAGCACACTGCAGGAGCTCTCCTGCTGTGGTCTCCACTGAGATATTAGACCATAGCAGAAGTTAGAGCAGACTGGAGGCTCATAGGCATGTTTTATGTGTCTTTTTTTTATAGCTTTATAGTATGTGTGCCAAATAGATCCTAGGATGGGCCACATGATTTCCACCTCTTAATATTCATGTATTTTGTATTCCACTCCCCTAGAGTGTGGGCAGAAATTGTGATTTGCTTCTAGCTAGCAGGACATGTCAAAGTGAAAAGGGATTTTGCAGCTGTATGTAAGGCTCCAAATCAATTTTTATTTAAAACAATTTATCCTGATCTATCCTGGGTGGATCTGGAGTGAAAGCCCTTAAAAGAGGGACTGGGTCCTTCCTGAGATGAGAATCTGTCCTCATGGGCTTGATGAAGTAAGTGATCATGTTGGAGAAGCCTATGTAGCAAGGAGGTATGGGCAGCCTTGAAGTTATGAGGGCACCTTCCAGGCAATAGCCCGCAAAATGCTGGCTTCTGTAATTGCAAGGAAATGAAACTGAATGAGCAGATTTCCCCTGAATCAATCCCACACAAAGAGAATTTTGCCTTGCTGACGTCTCTACTGAAGCCTTATGAGACTCTGAGCAGAGGACCCAAACAAGCCATGCTCATACTTCTGACCCACAGATGCTGTGAGATAGTGTGTGTGTTGTTTTAAGATACTAAATTTGTAGTACCTTGTTGTGCAGAGGTAGAAAACTAATGTACTGTTTTAAATAGCAATGCAATCAGGTAGAAGTCACTCCAGGTCTTTGGTTTTATTTTATTTTACTTTATTTTTTTTCTAGCTTTATTGAGATATAGTTGGGCAGACAAAATTGTATATTTTTAAGGTGTACAATGTGATGATTTGATATACATATACATTGTGAAATAATTACCACAAAAGGCTAATTAACATATCCATCAGTTCACATAGTTACCTTTTGTGTGTGCATTTGTGTGTGTGATTAGAACACTTAAGATTTCCTCTCTTAGGACATTTCAAGTATACAATACAGTACTATTAACTATAGTCACTTTATTGTACATTACATTCCCCAAACCTATTCATCTTAGAAGTGAAAAGTTTGTACCTTTTGGCCAACATCTCCCCATTTCCCTACCCCCTGCCCCCTGGAAACCACAGTTCTAATTTCAGATTTGTGAGTTTGACTCTTTTAGCTTCCATGTATAAGTGAGTTTAAGCAGTATTTGTCTTTCTCTGTGTGACTTATTTCACATAGCACAGTGTCCTTCAGGTTCAACCATGTCATCACAAAGTGATATACATATATATGTATCTCATATTCTGTATCCATTCATCCATCATTAGACATTTATGTTGTTTCTATGTCTTGACTGTTGTAAAAAAAATGCTACAATGACCATGGGGTTGCAAATATCTCTTTGATACATGATTTCATTTTCTTTGAATATATATCCAGATGTGGGAGTTCTGGATCATATGATAGTTCTATTTTTAATTTTTTGAGGAACCTCCATACTGTGTTCCATAATGGCTGTACCAATTTACATTCTCACCAGCAATGTACAAGGATTTTCTTTTTTCTATGCCTTTGCCAATAACTTGCCTCTATTTTTTGATGATAGCCATTCTAACAGATATGAGGTGATATCTCATTGTGGTTTTGATTTGTATTTCCCTAATTAGTGATATTGAGCACCTTTTCATATATCTATTGGCCATTTATATCTTTTCTTTGGAAAAATGTTTATTCAGATTTTTTGCCCATTTTTTAATTTTTTTTTTTTTTTTTGCTGGAGTTATATGAGTTCCTTGTGTATTTTGGATATTAACTCCTTATCAAACATACAATTTGCAAATATTTTCTCCCGTTCTGTGGATTATCTTTTCATTTTGTTGATTATTTCATTTGTTGTGCAAAAGCTTTTTAGTTTGATGTAGTTCTGCTGTTTATTTTTATTTTTGTTGCCTATGCTTTTGGTGTCATATGTCATAGGAAGGAAATAAAAGAGAATAGAAAGAAAGAATCAATGTTACTTAGCAGTCACCACCTCTCCTCCCCACTATAAACACATTTTTCTTTTTCAAGATAAACTCTATTTTAACTTGTATAAATATAAAAATTTCACCCTAAAACTACTCTCAATCCATCAACCTATTCCCATTCTCCCTGCAGTTCCCCATCAGAACTTTGTCTGCATGGACATTTGCTGACTCTCTCCTCACCCTCACCTAAAGGTGAGTGTGGATGAGAATATTTACGCTGATAAGACCATGACTTTGTGAAGATGATATGTCACCAAAGGCTTCATAACATCTCATCATGACTGTGGATATTTACTAACTATTGTTGGAGTCTCTGCTCTAGTTTCTGCCCATAAAATAAAAATCATGCTATTATTATCTGAATAAAATGGTACATATATAATTATCTCTAAAGGCCTTGAAGGTGAACAGTCTTCAAAAAAGGGGAAAAAGTCTTTTTGAGTTAATAGGGAGTATTAACTACATCATTGCTGAATACAGCAAAAGAAAATTATTTTAGTCAAAGATAGACATTGAAGACAACTTATTTAAAAAGGCAGGTCACGTATTGTACTGCCAGCTCCTGCTAACAAGGTTAGAGTTAATAGATTATTGATCCATTTAATGTTTAGTAGAAAGCTAATTTTTTTATCAGCTGTGGCCATTGGGAATTTGTTTTAGAGGCCAATTCAATAAAAATCTTTCATTTGATATTACTTTCTAATGTCGAGTAGCATATGCCTTTGATGCACTAAACCCTGTTTATTGCTACAGTCACCCTGGGGCATTGGTATTCCTACCATTATGAGCACTCTCCTTTCTGAGGTTTACTTTTCTTTGTCCCTCAAGAGACTGGTAAACCCTTTCTGGGGTAGAAAGGCTTGGGCTTGCAGGCACCGAGATAAGGGTGGAATCTGATTGTATCATCCGCTGCTAACACCTGCTCCACTTCACTGAAGTTCCTATTATGAAGGATTTTATGCAGTATTGCGACGAGGAACTTGAAATAACATGTTGCAAGTTATCTCCCTGGTGTCCAAGAAGTTCTAATCTTTAAATAATAACAAAAGGAAAATTGTGATAGCATTGAACGTCTGTAGTCCCTGCGTTTTGGAGAAGATGCTAGACTTGAGAAAGAACAGACGTCAAACTCCAAATTACATGTGGGGTGTGTGTGTGTGTGTGCGTGTGTGCGCACATGGCTGTGTGTTTGCATTTATTTTCCAGGCTTTAGTGAAATTGGAGCCATGTTATCTTCTGATTTATATAATGAATAATTGAAAATCTTTTTAGTAAATGCAATAAAGATGTGTCATCTGTTTCGCTTCCTATGGAGATACAACACATTTGTGAAGCAGCAAAGAGCAGAGGTTGAGAGTCTAAACCCTGCAGCCAGGTGGTCTGGGTTCAAGTCCTATCACTGCCGATAAGTAGCTGTGAAACCTTGAAAAAGACACCAGATAACTTTGGCTCTGTACTCTTTTCTTAAAAAAATGTGGATATTAATAGCGCTTTCTCCATGGAGTTTTTAGAGAATTAAACAAAGAAATATATATACAATACTTAAAACAGTGCTCAGGAAAATGCTTGGCTTTGCTTCTAGAACTACATGTTTTTATTGTTTCCAGCCTAACATTTACTTTTTAAAAATTAATAAACTTTATTTTCTAGAGCAGTTTTAGTTTCACAGCAAAATTGAGTAGAAAGTGCAGAGTTCCCATGTACTCCCTGTCCCCACACGTGCCCAGCCTCTTCCAGTACTGACAAGCAGTGCTACAGTGGTACATCTGTCAGAATCTGTGAACTTACGTTGACACAGAATTATTATCTAGAGACATTTACTTCTTTTAAATGTGTCCTTTTTGATTTAAATGATTTTACCTTTTTCTTGTTCCAAACTTTCTATTTTCCTCCCTGAGTTTAGTGAGCGTTGGGAACAGGTGATTGTTACCCTAATAACTCAGTAGAAAAGAATGAAGACACAGTTACAAGTGGAGACTATCCCTCTAGGGTCTATGGTAGATGGGTGTGCAGTATTTATATTCATTCAATATTTAGGTACTCATCCATGCAGCTGACATTTTATGGATTCCTTGTGTGTGCTAAATACTATTTTAGATTTAGGGATATAAAGATGAATGACAGAATGTTTAAATTAAAAAAATTTATACTCGAGTTTGAGAGATAGTGACTGGTTTGTTACTATCCACAAGATGCTTTGGGGACAAAGAGGTCACACTAATGTTTAATGTTGAAATCACAATTTTGGCCAATACCCACTTTCTTGCTAGCTTTCAGCCCTCAGTCTCTGACCGCCAAAATTTCCTCTGTTAATTTTAGAAGTCCAAGTGGGGTCCATCACATGTGCATCTACATACTTCTGAATTTCTAATTACACTCTCCACTGATCCAGAGCACCAATGTAGACAATGCTTTCTTGTTTTATCCAAGCAATTTACACCCAGAATGTAGGATATATACTGATGAACATGATGGATGCTATCTAACCTGTTTATGAGAAGACTCCTAATTCTTCTGCCAGATCTCACTCCTCTCAAATTTGTTTCTCTTTTTCTTAAGCATCTACTAAAGTACAGAGTCCTTGTTGGGGGGAGGGGCAAGTTCTGTTTATCTTATACCGAGGGTGGTGGTCCTTGGAGTTTTGAGAAAGCAAGAGTGTGAAATCAACAGGAGTTCATGGAATCAAGGGGACCCAGCTGATTTTCCTTGGAGGTGTTAAGCACCAAGTGTTAAGTAACAAAAGTATCAAGGGAAATGCCTCGACCATTGCTGGCACAGATGTAATCCTGTTGGAAGACGTTGTATAAGGCCGCAGTATTTTTACATATTGCCATCCGAGTTTTATTTCCCCCATGACTAATTGCCCATGCTGTAGTGGAACAACTAGGATATGATTTATGACACTGAATATCAGGCTGATTAATTTGACATCTGGATGTCATGCTGCAGAACATAGCACATTGATGTCTATTTCCTGCTCAAGGAACAGTAGTCTCCTCTACATACTCAAGGAGAGGTACGTTTCTCTGCAGCTTGAGGCACCTTCGTCCCCCTTGAAACACCACAGGCAATTTACTTCCATGTTCTTCAGGCTCCTCTTTATTTTCTCAGGCTCTCTGTGGGATAAAGATTATTCTACCAAATGCCGGATGAGTTGCTTAAAAAGCATATGATGTAACCTCAGCTCTCACCTTTTTGTCACCGAGGTCTTGTGAGCAACTCTCATGTCTGGTGGTTGCAAAACACTGTTTTCATTTACATTTTTAATGGAAGATGAATGGGTAGATGGGTAGGCAGATTAGTCATTACGGCCATTAGGAAATAGGTTTTCAAGCTGAAAATAAAGGAGAAAGATTATTAGAACTGTGCTTTTTTTTTGAGTATCCGTTTCAGACTAGTCTGGATAAAGCTCTGAAGACATTACTATATGGAACAATTTCACATTATCTCTAGGGCTGAATCAGGTGACCTGTCTGTAATGGGCCCTTTTCTTCCCTCTGCACTCACTTCAGAAATCCCATTGTGATGGAAATGGTCTGGCCAAATCTGCTTCAATTGCATCCAGACTTCAGAAATCATTTCATAACTGCTTTTAATACAGCTATTTAAAGGTATAACCTCCAGATAAATTTCTCCATCTATCACTCTTATAGAAATAGCAATTATTAATAAGATATAATTACTTCAGTACATTCCTTATCACTTGGCATTATGAAATTATACCTACGTTAGGTGTTTCAAATATATTGTGCATGTTTCCATAATTACAAATACACTCCTGCCTCTTTTCTTCCTGCTAAGAAGAAATCTTTTGAAAAGCACTTATTGATGGCTTACAATCAAATGTGCAAATAATATGCTTAGAGAACATTAGAATTTCTCTAATCGGGTAACTATTTCCTTTTAAATACTTATGATGAAAAACTTCAAAAGCACATGTACTTAATGCTTTCACCATGAAGAATAAATTTCCACACTAATGTAATTCTAAAATTTGGTATTGCTTGTAGATTTCATAGGAAAGATGGACAGGGCAGCACTAGCTTGTGAGAGGGGTTGGGCTCAGTAAGACATGAGCAACTAGACCATCAGCTCTTATGAAACATTTTTTTTTCCTTTTAGAATTTGCAGAGACCAAGATCCTGCTTCTCTCCTAGAATTAATATATGTAATTTCTGTAAAATAGTCTTTGAAAATATCACCCAGCAGCTACTTCCACTGAAGTGTCTGTGGGACTCTTGATTTTGGATAGAGCCATATGCCTTTGACCATCTGGGTAATCATGTCAGAATTTCAATGGCCTAGAGGTGTGTTCAGCCAAGTAATGAGGTCTCTGGAGTCCTACAGGCAATTGATCTGGCTCTGGCTCTTTCTCAACCGGGCATGATCTTCCAGTGTTGGCAGCATCCAAACCAGCCCTAGTATCATATAGAGCAGCATGTAGTAGCATGGGGAGTGCCATGTACAGAGTCCTTCCTTTTGAAGAAGTAAAGGTTCCTATTGTACAGAATTATGAGAACAGGGCAAAATAGCACTTGGTTCCAGCTATTTGATGAAAGCAGTAGAGGAGTCCAGGGAATATTTAGCAAATCCTCACCATGTTTACTCTTGAAACTATAGATTGATTATGTCTACTGCTTTTCTTAGATGGGAGAGTTTTGTAACACTATGCAATATTGTGGCTAATGAACATTTTATATGAATAATGCTAAATAAGGAAAGGTCCTACCCTCTATTAAGAAATCCTTTAAGGCCCAGGCTCATACTTTGGTAATTAAACGTTACATCAAATATGCATAATAGCGACAATTTCTTCATTGCATTTGCCAATGACTCTGTGAATTATCTGTTGATACCCAGGGGTTGGATTATTCTAGTTAATTATTGTGATTTTATGCTAACATAACACCTTCTAACCCAAGGAATTCCTAAGCATGGAGAAAACTTCATCTCCATCAGTACTTATGAGTCTCTTGTTAAGTGAGAAGGCAGACTGAGATAAATTACCCTGGGTAATTTTAATCAAGAGCTTAATTTTAATGATCACCTGCTGCACAAATAAAATAAGCAATGAAACCATCATTATCAAGACAAGCCATATATGTCTCTAAGGGATGTTATTTGTAGCCATGTTCATTAAGAATTTCTATAAACTCTGAATGGAATAACAGGATGGTAGAGCAAAACTACAAAGGTAGCATAAATATGTTATTAAGTATAGAAAGCATCCTATTTTTGCACTTGTTGATAATTGCTTTGGGACTGTCCTTTAGTTTAGTATATACATGTCTAGTTCTACAGGCAGGTTGAATATTTTTGGAAGACAATGTCCACACTGTCCTAATGATTTGAATTTCTCCATGAATGATCAGAACCTAATAGAGGTACAAAGGCAGCTCTTCTCTAACTAAACATTTAAAAGAACAAAGAGATAAAATTAGTTTGGACACATAGGAAGAGTCAGAAAGGGAATAAAATGTGAAAAGATAATGATGACTTATTGGTACATCCTTTTCCAAAAACTGATTTTGATTTTCTGCATAAGCATAGAAGAGCATAGGTTGCCATTCTTAGGACAAAGAAAATAATGCATTTCAAAGAACTTTTCCATGTATTTTTCTTCTTACTTAGTTTTTCTGGATATCATTTGTGCTGAGTTTCATGGCAACGCTATTAAACATAATAAATGATGTTCAGTGGATAAATTGAGAGCTGTTTCTTGGTACTAAATAAGGTCTTCTCCATTGTCTCTACATGGGTGTACTGCCCTCTCTCCCTCCCACCTTTCCTTCCTTCCTTCCCCCTCATCTCCCTCCCTCCCTTCCTCCCTCCCTCTCTTTCTCTTTTTTTTGGCAACAGAATAAAGCAACTTGTCTTTCCATATGATATGAAATCTAATACTATTAAATCAAAGACATTATAAGGCCAAGTTCAAGTGATGAATTGAGGATAGTATTCAAAAGATTTGTAGTTTGCTCATTTATCATTTTCACAAATGTTTCATGACACCTGATATTCATAAATGCCACCTTGCCTTGACTTCTTGGACCTAGTGACCTGGGAATGCATGTGTTTTTGCTAGACTGCAGGATTAGAGCAAAACAAAAACTAGACTTCAGATCCTCTAAGAGCAGCATTTTCTGAAATCTATTCCTAATGATGGTGCTTCATCTCCCTATGATTCAAAAGATATTGCACTTCTAGTTCTTTCTAATTGTCTGTATTCTCTCTGTGGCAGATAATTAGTACAGGGAAATTGGAGAATATGCAATGCCTGTTAGTCGCTAATTAAGCATGAAGAAGCAGCTGTAGAGCACACAGAGTGGGCTCACCCATGGTAATTGTCCTTACCTTTGCCCCCAGGGTTCCCTGCTGAGAGGTTTGGAAAGTTTTCACCTGTGTTTCAAATCCTGGCATCACCAGTTACTGCAGAGAATGGTGACATGAGATGGCAGGAAAGGTGTAACAATTGGGGAGCAGGAGAGGAAGACTCCGTCTCTTTCCATAACCACCACTGAAAGAGCTGTGAAGACTGAGCTAAATCCCCCTGTAATAGAAGCACTTAATTTTTTATGATATAACTGGCCATAACTGCTATTTCTGAGTCCTGATCTGTGCTTGACTGGTCAGGCTATGAGCACTTACTAAGTGCCAAGTGTGTGTTAGGACTGAGAGCTGTGAAAGGTATTGGGATTTTAGGTGGAAAATTTGGTTTCATCATTAAAAGTTCTGAAGTTAAACTTCTGAATCATCTCAGAGACTTACCAGTGGTGTGACTTGGGGAAAATTACTTAATGTTTCTCTAACTCAGTTTCCTTTATCTATAAAAGAGAATAATATCTAAGAATGACATAGTGAGTAGTAAATAAAATATACACTTAAAACACTTGGTAAAGTCTTCAGTATTTAAGATTATTACCTGTTATTATTGTTACTATTATCATATTAATGAATGTCAACCATGTACTATGTCCATTGGTAAATCAGGGTTATAGAGTTGAATAAGTACTGGTCTTTGACCTTAAGGACTTCATTGTTTAATGAGATAAAGTGACATGAAAAATGAAATATTTCTATATGACAAGTGACAACAGAAATGTCCAACATAGTCCCATGGAAACACAGGGAAATATGTAAATGCTTTTAATGGCTTAATTGGTAAACCACAGGGATGTCTGGGCATCCTTGTCTGATTCAGGGGACAGTGAACTCTATTTGGATCAGACTGGATATTATGGGGGACCAGAGGGGTGCAAGTAAGAAATTAGCTTCTCTGGGTCGTGGCAAAGCTACAGGATCCAGGATCAGTGAAGCTGCACTGCCAAATAAGATCCTTCACCCTAGGCAACTCAGTCTTAACAGATTGGTCTGTCCCCTGATGTAGAATTTGCTAGGTCTCCAAAGGCTTTTCTGACATGAGGGATCTGCCTGCCATATGGGAGGCTTCAGGGTGTGTCTCTGCAGGGAGCATTGACTTTATCAAGGGAACATAGGTTTCTACTATTTCCTCGTTAGCTCTGTTGGGTCAAACTAAAAGCAGAGTTAGAGATCTGCTGGATGAGGCTGCCCAGGGCTTTGTGCAAGAGACACAAAAATGAATACAGTGTGGCATCTGATTCCAAGGAACTAAAAGTACAGATAGGAATTCTATCAGGTATTCAGATAGATATTCTCACATGAATCAGAACTTCACAAGGTAAAGAGTAAAGGAGAGTCAGGATTCCGAATGTTAGTCTTTAGACATGTTTCAAACTGGGGCACTTTGTAAATCCATTCAAGATGATGAAGTTCTTTATCCTGGCTCTGTAGTTCACCAGCTATGTGATAGCAGGCATTTAAACCTCTATAAACCTTGGTTTTCTCATCTGTAAAATGAGAAAAATATTAGTATACCCTCATAGGGTTATTGTGAAATGATATTAAATATGTCAAGTGCTTATCACAGTGTCTGGTCTGGTAGCTATTCAGTAAATGAGAGCTATTATTTTTAATTTTTAATGACCTTATTCTGAAGCCCAAAGTGCAGCACTTGGTAGCCCAAGTAACACTAGGCTGATTAGGCTGTTGGTTTTAGTCCAAAAAAAATGACTTATTCTTGCAACTTATTAATAAGTTTATTGAATTGCTAAATCAAGATTATATTAAAACCAAGAGTGATTTTTTCTGAGCTATGCCAAAGCACTTGGGCTATAGAATAAGGTGCTTAAGGTCATTAGAGGTTAAAACATTTTTATTAAAGTTTAAAAATTATTATTAGAGGAAAGCAACGGAAAATCTATGGTAAATATGACAGGGGGTTTTAAAAGGATTTTTTTCCAAGATTGTGAGGCAAGAGGTTAAATAGTAAACACAAAAATACTCCAAATATTTATGGGATGAAACTTCAGTTAGTTTTCAGGCTTTTCTGATGATTCCCAATTTTGCTCACCAAAGACTATCCATCTCTGTAGATGATTCTATGGCCAGTTTACTCAGTAGCTTTTCTTCTCTTCCATTGTGGTGCTTTGAAATTAAAGCTGATATCATGAATGAAAGCTACTTGCTTTTTAGTATATTTTCTTATAACTTTGTTCTCTAATTTCTACTGCTCTCTTAAAGTTAAGTGATCATAAATTGTTAAAATCTGTGAAGATTGAATAATGGGAGGCCATTAAATTCTCCATAGTTTATGTCATCATTATCTAGATAGCAAATGCAAACAGCATGATCTTAAAATGAATTAATAAGAAAGCCCAATATCTTTCATGACTGTATAAGCCTATAACTATCTGCCTCTTCAGAAACAAGACTGTTTTTTGTTCTTACTCCCCTCCCACACACACACACACACACAAAGTCAGATTGAAGTACATTGAAAAACTCTTCCTCAACAGAAACTCTGCTTTGGTTGTTAAAGTGGTAAACATCGTCACCCCTTTTGAAGGTGACTGCTGTGTGATTAAGAGCCCACGGGTACACACCAGACTAATTAGGCTGTTGGTTTAAGTCCAAAAAATGATTTATTCTTACAACTTATTAGTAAATTTATTGGATTGCTAAATCAAGAGTGTATTAAAACAAACTGTGATTTTCCTCAGCTTTGCTAAAGCACTTGGGCTATAGAATAAGGTGCTTAAGGTCATTAAAGGTTAAAAAATTCATAGGCATAATGCTTATTAAGCAAAGCTAATTTGGTTTAAAAGTAGCCCAACATTTGCTTCATACTTGGAACACTTAGCAAATTAACTCTCATTCTATATGAAAAGGAGTCCTGGGTTTGAAAGGAAGTTCAGGTCCTGAGTTTGGGTGAGAAGATGGAAAATGTGAGGAAATAATTTTGTGTCTAAATGACATAGAAAGGGATAGGTTCTTATATCATAGACACTGGCCTTTAAAGAACAGTTGTCTTTAGCAGGACCTGTCATGGGAAGCTCTTTTCCCTCTTATTTCTCGTAGGTTTGCAATGACTTAAATACTTTCTGAGAGTCATCATTACTACCGAGAAACATCAAAATCCGAATCATTATGTGTTCTTGAAATGTGAATTTTTCTTTTCCCTCACTTTTGAAGACCCAACACTCCTCTTACTTATCCAAAGACTCTGCTCAGTTTCCTTGGCCTCTATGCTATTTTCCATGACTATGCCAAATCCCAGTCAATTCCCAAAGCAATACCCAACTGAGAGCTTGATTCTGTGTTATTCCATGGTGTTTGCTTAGTCTCACGTGAGTAAAAATGTGTCCCCTCAAAAGAATTTCATCTCTTCAAAAGCAGATGCTGATGCCTCCAGATGGCTCTACTAGGTTTCCATGAGAAAGTCAGGTATTCTTGGAACTGCCCAAGGAACCCTTTCCTGGCTTCCCTTTTCACCACTGGGGTACACTATAATATCATGGCTGGATTATTGTTAGTACTTAGGCCTAGGGGCCATGGCCTGACTGGGCCGAAGACAATTGAATTCAAGACTTAAATCTTATTAGTGTCCCATGCTAATTAAGTGAGCTAACTAGCCCTAGATTTAAGACAGCAAAGATAGAGTTACTTGAATGAAACAACATCAAGGAAAATACAATTGCTGTTTCATTCTATAGCTGGCAGTAGGGGATGCTGCAAGGAAGTAGAGAGCAGGGGAATGGAACTTGTGTACTTGTGAGTGGGAGCCATGTGGAATGACCTGCCTAGAGTTTATTTGCTTAGGTCCTGAAGCAGCTCCTGAGAGAGAATCCTGTCTAAGGGAAGAATGGTCTGGTGATGTAGAAATCTTCCATTGTTGGAGGTGGGTGACATTTCTGTATACAGAGTGGAATTAATTACTTTACTTTGTCTCTTGAGCCAGTCCCTGAAGGAGTTATTTATATGGTCTGTGTAGCACAGGGGTGTAAAAGAGAAAGAAACTGCAAGGGCTTTGTGCATAGGAAGGGGTGTACCTATAACAAAGCATGACCCAAGGGGAGGCAGGAATCCTTCCGCAAATCATAGTAATAACCTATCACTTGTCACTTGGCATTAGTGATACAAGAAAAATGTGGTATGAGAGGGTGGCCATGTCCCAAGTCTTGGTCCAGTCCCTGGGACACACCCCGCCAAGTAAGGGTTCTTGGCTTCACACAGGAAAGAATTCAAGAGCGAACCATAATCGAGTAAAAGTAGATTTATTCAGACAGATGCACACTCCATAGACAGAGTGCAGGCTGTCTCAGAAGGCAAGAGAAAGGCCATGAGGGGTTGGTTGTTTAGTTTAAAGTAAAAGTAGATACACACTCTGTAGACCGAATGTGAGCCATCTCTGAAGGTGAGGGAGCAAGAGGCCATAAGGTGTGGTGTTGCTAGTTTTTATGCGCTCAGTTATTTCATATACTAACAAGTGGGAGGATTATTCCAACTACTTTGGGGAAGGGGCTGGGATTCCCAGGAATTGGGTCACCACCTACTTTTTGATCTTTATGGTCAGCCTCGGAACTGTCATGGCACCTGTGGGAGTGTCATTTACCATGTTAATATATTACAGTGAGTGTATAATGAAGTTCAGGGTCTACTGGAAGTCAAATCTCCTGCCATCTTGGGCCTTAAGGTGTACTGGGAGTTGAATTTTCTGCCATCTTGGTGCTAATTGCTGTGTCATTCCTTTAATGGCCTGTGCCCTGCCCCATTCTTTCTTGTCTCACTAGCAAAGCTCTGCTATGGTAGGAAACAGAAAACTTGGTAGTTCCTAGTGGACACTCAGCTAGAAACAGAAACATCTGAAGGGCCTAGAGAACAATGAGGGACTTCACCAGTGTTTCTGTTCACAGTTACCCTATAAAGTACATCTGCAACTTCTAGCTTAGACAAGATCACCCCCTTTCATGTTTTTGTTGGATCTGTCAAGATGCCTGCAAAAACCAAGCACATTATCATTCACTGTTCTCTCAAATTACGAAAAAACAAAAGACTTAAGTTTTAGACAAACAACTGAAGAGAGTTAGCAAGGCAAATGTAAACAGAATAAGGACAATAAATACTGGGAATATATATTTTACAGTCAAAATGGAGGATTGAGGATCCTCAGTTTACTCTAGTGGGGCTTAGCCAGCTCTAAGAGAAGTGGGATTCTTAAAATACCATGAACTGGTAGCTTTAGATGAACTGTGTTGTGTAAATACAGCATTCATGCAGTTGGGCTCTTAAGCAAAGTCAGTGGTTCCCTTTATAGGAAGCTGCCTCTGGTGGAAGGTAGAAGTTTCTTTTGTTGTAAACAGAATGAAAAGAGAGGCTGATAATTGAAATGTCTGAATGAGAGCTAAGCATAGGTTCTAAATAGGGATTTATTCATTATGAGGCTGGAAATTTTAAAAGTCAAAAGGGAAAAGAATTCTGGCATAAAAATGAAGACCTTACATATTAGTTAAAGAGCAAGGAGACTTGTGCTTTCTCAGAGTATGGTGTTTTCTCCTCCTCTAGCAAAATAAAGTCAGACCTGTAACTTGGTGACAGGGAGATAATTGTGAAATGGGGACACTTGCTGAATTTATGTGATGAAGAGGGGAAAATCACCCCCAGTAAATAAATGGATTGGCTGGTTGGGCTGAATTCTAAGCAGTGTGAGTTGTGTGGCTGTGGGTGGGTGGAAGAAGCTCAGTAAAGAGCAGTTACAGAGCAAAAAATGAGATTCTTCAGACACTCAGTGGTTTCTAGTGATCCTCAGGGAAAGCTGTCAAAGAAAACCAGAGCTGGGCAGTAGTTTAAGTGATAAAAACAGGTTTTATTCAGGATGACTGCAATAGAGGAAATGAGACCTCAGTGAGAATGGGCTCAAGTCCAAATATAGCACGGGCAAGAGGGAATTTATAGCCAAAGAGCAAGGTGAGGGTCAGTGGATGGAAAATTACTGAAAAAAAAAAACAAAACAAAACATCAGCAGTAAGAATTCTGGCAGAACTGACCTAGTAGAATTCTTGCCAAAGACAGACCACAGTGATCAGATATCACCTGGGGGGATGTTGGAGGATGATGAACCTGATAAGATATTGAGTGATCACACAAAGAGGATCAAGGATTCTTACTAAACAAACTTAGCAAGTTTATTGCTAAAACTGAATTTTAAGAGGAGGTGCATATATGGGTCTAGGAGATGTTTCAAGAGGCTGACTACAATTTGGTCAAGCAAAGAATCTTTGTCAAAGCTTTATATATGTGAGTGCATGTGTGTGGGTGGCTGGGATAGGAGAATGGTACTTGGATGTCACCATCTTCATTGTTGGAATTGAAAGATTGAGTTGAATGGGAATGGAGAACTTCCATGCTGGTTTGTCGTGGTCAGAATTTGTTATTGCTGGTATTTGGTCAGAAGGAGAGTTGAGGGACTTCTTCAGCTGAATACTCCATGGAGAACTTCTGCTTGCCTCCTTTGAACATACTTCATGAGGAGCTGCCACCTCACAAGTGCTTCTTACATATTTTCTGATGATCTCTGGGAACAAGACCAGGGCTAATGTTGGAGACTGAGGGAGAATTGCCCTGTGGTGGCAGAGGCTGACTGCTCTTTTGCATAAAAGTCATGCTTGACAACCGTGCATTCTTTAATATTCTGCTTCCAAATTGGTTCATGAAATCTAGATACTAATCATGCCTCATCTGACATTATGGTTTAAAACTCCCACAATCCATTAGCAAGTGTACTTGATACAGCACATTCACTGTGTTCCTTGAGTAACCATGTGCAGGTTGAATCATATTTTAAAGTTTTCTAATAAGTCTCACTTTTTAAAGCACTATGATCATTATATTTGAATAAATCTGTATTGATTAGCTTTAGCTAAAGGAAGCAACACAACATATGGAAATAATCATAGTCTTAATGATTACATTGTTAATAATGAGAGTTAGCATATTAAACATCTACAAATCATCATGCTAAATAATAAAGTCATTTATGTTTTCTAACTTTATTCTTTGAAGTCCCAGGATTACACACTTTTGTGGGTCCTGCATCAAGCAAATTCCACCTTGTAAAGAGATTTCTTTATTTGGTCAGTAAACTGTATTCTAAATTGGTTGAAAATTGTGGGTCCTAAGATATAAATAGGCTCATGATACCTTGCTATGATGCAGTAATTTGAATTTTGGTGCACGTGATGAGTTAGAAGTGTGAAGTTATGTTCAGCTTCTTGAAGTATAATTTGAAGGAATAGCTAGGCTAATTTTGTGTAGGTAAACAGACCTTGCATGCTAGTCGCTCTTGAGAGTCAAGACTGTTATCAAGCTATTTCCATAGAAGAGAAAGCTTCTTGGCCTTTCATACAGGGTAGTCTGAGGCATGAGGACATGTTTTCTGGTCTGT
Source organism: Camelus bactrianus (assembly GCF_048773025.1). NCBI lineage: Eukaryota > Metazoa > Chordata > Mammalia > Artiodactyla > Camelidae > Camelus > Camelus bactrianus. The sequence continues at coordinate 34,805,178 of NC_133549.1, forward strand.
TTTGATGCTGGAACCCTATACTGGAATTGTTGATCCTCTTTGATCACAAGAGTCTGACCAAGCCTCCTTTGATTCACAGAAGTTTGGGACCTCCATCTTTTGTCTGCCATCCCTCATGCTCAGTAACTTGCCAAATCATCATCTTTCTTTAAGGTCGATTGCATTTATAAGTACATTTTAGAATCAGCTCACCAGTCAAATAAAGAACACTAAGATTTTTTTGTTACAATTGCTTTGCTTTTATAGATCAATTTAAAATTTGGAAAATATTGATAATGATATTGTGTCTTGAAATTCATGAACTTGAATTATCACTCTCTTTATTCATATGTTTTAAAATTTCTCTAAGCAATAATTCATAGTAATTTTTTGTGCCAAGTCTTTTCACATCTTTTGTTAGATTGATTGCTGGTTATATTAACAGTTTTTGATGCCATTGTAAATCGTACTGCTTTTCTAATTTTATTTCGTTATTTATTGCAATGGTATTTCAGAGACAACACAGTGCTGATAGCTGTTCTACTCTGAGCCCAGCCAGAGTGAAGAGGCCTTGTTAACATCCTGAACAATCATTTGAGACTCAAGAAAAAGCACTAAGAGTAAGGAAATTGATTAAGGAATATTGATATTGTATCTAGCTCCTTGCTAAATTCACTTATTAATTTTAGATTTCCTATATCCAACATCATGTCATCTGCAGTAAAGACAATTTTACTTCTTTCCTTCCAATTGTAATGCTTTTCATTTCTTTATCTTGCTTTATTGCACAGGCTAGATGTTCTAGTTAAACATGAATAGCAGTGATTATAGTAGACATCTTTGTCTTATTCCAGATGTTAGGGGAAAAAGAATAGTTTACCTTTGAGTATGATATTCATTATACATCTGTTATAAATACTTTTTAATCAGGTTAAATATTTCTACTTTTCTAGTGTGCTGAAAGCTTTTCATCATAAATATATGATACTATTTATCAAATTCTCTTTCATCAATAAATATACCCATTCATATCATAAAATTTCTTACCTTATCATCTGGTTTTCTGATATTAATGCAGGCAGGATACTTTATGTAGTGTTTATATGGTATATCTTATATATATTTTTTATCATTTTACTTTCAACCTATCTATGTATTTCTTATAAATAGTGGAGTTGAATCTTATTTATCCTAGTCTGACAATGTCTGTCTTTAAATTGGACTGGTTAATCCATTTATACTTAACATATTTGCAGTTAATTGCACCATCTTTTTATTTTTTTATTTATCTTCTTTTATTTATCTTTCTTTTTTACCTTATTTTATGTTGATAATTATTTCTACTAATCTATTTTATCTCTTTTATAATTTTCCCTCATTTATTTCATAATATTATTTGATTAATTACCCTAGAAGTAAAAAAAGTAAATTCAACCTAAGCTTTTACTATGTAACATTAAATAGTTCTGTTGAGTTATTAGCCTCTGTGGTACCTAGATCTTTATTTCTGTATATTATTTCTCACCAAAAGAAATTAAGTCTTTTTGGAATGCTTATTACAAATTTGAGGCAGGGAGTAGAACTAAGCCTTGAACATCTTTTTGAAACAGAAAACAAGGAGATGTTCAAAAATTAATGAGGAGAAGGGTCATATCAAATGGATTAAGAGTTGGCTTGAAAGGGCCCATACTGGTCAAATTTGAAATAATTTGAGCCAAATTGATAAAAAGATGATGACGTTAAGAGTGGTGAATTGATATGAGAGATACCCAGACTTTCATTGTACTATTCTTCCAATTTTGTTGTGAATGTGAGCAATTTCATTACTATCTTATCATTTGTATCACTAATCAGGGCATACAACTCTGCACATCTTATCTTCCATGTGTCAAATATATATTCTGTAGGATACCCATTCCATAACATTTAAATCATAAAGAAAATGTGGTTGCAGGCAATAGGAAGAACTGATGCTATGATAAAAGCTGTTCTTTAATATTATGTCCAATTGTGAAAGCAGAAATTTTCTGAGAAATATGAAATTTCAAAATGAGAGAGAAGGTTTGCTTTTAAAGATCTCTCTGATTTCATTTCCAAATGCCTAATATAGATTTCACCGTGGTATCAGAATAGGAACATTTCCTGCTCTATTTACTAAGAAAAAAAAGATTTTCTAGTGAAAATTGGCCCCATATAGGACTAATGCTAATGAGTTACTACCCTAAAACTACACCAATCATAGTCCATGAAGTTTAGCTTTCCAATTCTCCAGGATTTTCAAAGAAAAATTAATTTTATCCAAAGACAAATATATTACTTTGTACTAAAATGAAGCCAGACTGTCAGTGAAAAATAAGGAATTTACATATTCCTTCCCTATTTGAATAGGACTACTGAAACTGAATAGTGCTAACTCCAAGACCTGAAAGGTGATGCGAATGAGAGAAAAATTTGTGACTGAAGACATATGTGGCTACTGGATACCCAGTGAATCTGTTCTTAAAGCAGTTATCCTTGCAGCTGTTGATGGACTGTGGACATGTGTTATACCAAATAGACCAGGAATTTGGCAGCATTATATAATAATTTATTACCAAAATATCACTAAGGCCATGCAACATAATGCAACCAGTTGGTTTGTCCTATGTTGGCCCAGGGAATGGTTCTATAGTAGGCACATGATTCAAACCAGTAGAATTAGTATTAGGCCTGAGATTTGTACTAAAAAATGGGAAAGAAGTTCTTTTAGCAATCAGAATAGACAGCACTCTGCTCCAGAAACAAATAATCCCTGACAGCTTAATTTCTTGCTCACATCAAGTCTAATTTAGGTTGGGCAGCCCTCTGCTGTATTGTAGATCTTCTATATGAAACATGGGGCCTCTAACAGGATGCAGGCCTTTTTGTATTTTATGAAAACCCTTTACACATGATGATTTATTGAGCTGTTTTGCAGGACTTTGTCAGTTAGTAAAATACCCCTGCCAGTTGCAGCATCTTTTTTGACAAGTTCAGTCTGTTCTCTCTTATTGTAGCAAACTCTCAGTCCTGATATTTTCATACAGATTAGTCTTGTCATATCAACCAGATTGCACATTATTTGAAAATGGAGCCCCAAGTCCCCTAGTCATAAGTACAGTTTAGAGGACATAGTAGTTTCTCAAAAAAGATTTCTTGGTTTTTTGATTCATCGGTTCTCAGAGGTATCTGACACTGCAGCTTTTTTCACTTTATGTGCTCAGACATTTTATACAAAAGGAACAACAAAACTCCTGGCTTGTATCTATAAATCTTCCTCTTCTTTTCATCTTTGTCACTAGTCAGTAAAGGAGTGAGGGGCTGAGATGTAATGTTTCAAGTCATGGAACTTCTCTGACCCCACAATCAGTTTCTCCCTAGGTGTCTTTAGAGTTGAACATTTGTAACTGATGGATGCTTCCCATCTTGCCTGTTTACATTACCACTGGTAATACAAGATGTGTTGAATTGTTCATTCTTTTCTACATTTCCAGTAATTTGACATTCACCATTGTAGGTTGAGTGCTGTTGTGCCTAACTGGGTAACTAAGAATGGTTTACTGTTCTAGTGCCATCTCCTCTTCTAGCAACATCATCTAAGGTCTAAGGCTTTTGGAAGACAGCAAACTGCTACCTGAGACCTAATCTACTAATTGAGGAGCATCAGTAAGCAAATAAATAGCAATGAGCTATCATGTAAAAACCAATATTGGTCTACTTAGCATGCCTCCTAGAACCATCTTTCAGCAAGGAATTTCTAATCTACACAGTTTGCATTTTAAAATAAATGAAAATGGAGACCTATGGATCAATATAAATAAAAGAATTGACTCAAAATAATTTTTACTCTTTAACCTGAAATATGCTCTCAGATTCAGTATAATTTTATTGGTATTTGCTTCATCTTCAAGGAGTTTTATTACTAGACATCTTGATAGCAAGAAAAAAAGAGTCAAAGTGCAATATTTCTCCTTCTGAATCATCTAGGTACCTCACTGGAGGCCTTTGTGTTTTACATTCTGGGCAAAGAAAAACCTGGTTCTGAGAAGCTGTTATGTGGAGCTGGGGTCTGTTTTGCTTGCCATGATTGATGTCCCAAAGTAGCAATCAACAAAGTGGTCAAATAGACCAGCCTTACCTTTCCAAAGTGAAATACGTGAGGAGCAGCCTAGGCAGTGAGGCTAATAAAAAGCAGGTCTCTTTAAAAGGTCAAGATTTCTTGGTGAACAGAAACTTATCCGCTGAAAAGCTTCTGAGTAACCCTTCTCCTTACACTCATGCTAGATTTTATATTTTTATCTCACTCAAATAGAAAATGAATTTACTCAACTAAGACATGTGGAATCACATCTTAAAGTTCCCAGGACTTCCCAAGTTCTTTCTCCTTTGCCTGAAACCAGTAGTCCTGTTCTGTTGTCAGTCCATTGCTTTCCTTCACCAAGGTCTTACTGCTGCAGCACTGTTGCTTCCAGGAATCCCTGTCACCACTACTTCTTGGCAGCTCTTCCTAGGAGCTAATGGTACTCTAATTTGAGAGTGCAAATACTTGACACAATACGTTAGTTTTGGAGTCACACATTCTGCTGGCATGGCCAGTACTGTCTGAATCACCTACCTCCAAAGTCAAGGTGAGGAAGAACTCAGGCATGAGAGTCAGAAGATAAGGAGGGAGGAAATGAGGGAAATGAAGAAGAGAAGGACATCCCCTAAAGCAGAGCAGATAGTTGAGTATTTTAAGACTAGAAGAGTTTGGAATTTAGCTATAAAGAAGTGTCAAGAAATCCAGACTTACCATGCTATTTAATTCAAAGGACTATTCTGGCCCAGGAGAATATGATGATTTTGATGATGATGATGGTGATGGTGATGATAACAGTAATTGACATTTATTGAGTGGTTATTATTGTGAAGGTGCAGTTTTAAATTGTTTTGCATATATTTTTAATCTGCATCTTGTAACAAACTTAGGAAGCATATACTATTAATGTAACACATGTAAGGAAATTGAGGCTCAGAAATGAGAAGTAGCTTGCTTAGGGCAGCATAGGTAATGAGCACAGAGCTGAGATTCTGACTGAATTCTAATTGATCTGTGGTATGTGTCTTGCTTTTCAATTGTTTTAAATATGGTAGTAGACACAATAGGTACACTGCTCAGATACCCCTAATCACCTTTACCAGTCCTGGGTGCATAGCTGCAAACTTCTGTGTGCCTCTCCTAAGAACTCACAGCGGCAACTTTCTTTAGAGGACTATTCCTGGGCTGCTGGAGCCTCTTTGACCAGAGCAGAAAGTGCTTAGTAATTTACAGCCCCCTGCCTGACCCCAAACCAATGACTGACTGGTGTAACAGGATGAAAGCCTAGCAACTCTGCACCAGACTGGGACGGGCAATTCTGAAACTGTGGTAAGCTACGCAGGAGCTGATCTCCAGAGCTCCTTATTGGATCAGGCAGAGAATGGGACTTCACCTAAAATCACCTTTGCTTGGCCTCTTCCCTCTTTGCGTATTGCACCTCTCACTCCTTTACTGGTTTCTCCTGGTGGCATTTATTAATAAATCACTGGTACACTAATCCTTGTCTCAGTGTCTGTTTCTGGAGACTCTGAATTAAGACAGATATGATTTGGTCTTGCTCCAATTTTGCCCTTGGAAAAAGAAATAATTTTAATAATGGGAATAATGTAATACTAATTGTCAACATCTAATGAAGAAACCTTAGAAATTATCTCAGTATTTAAAATTTTTATATTTATTGAAATATAGTTGACATACAATATTTTATTAGTTACAGGTGTACAACATAGTGATTTGACATTTATATACATTACAGATTGATGACTATGATAGTCTAGTAATCATCTGTCACCATAAGAAGTTATTACAATATGATTGACTACATTCCCTACTTTATACTTATATTCCAATGACTTATTTATTTTCTTAACTGGAAGTTTTTACCTCTTACTCTACTTCAGCTATTTTTCCCAAACTCTTATCCCCTTCCCCTCTGGTGACTATCAGTTTGTTCTGTATCTATGAGTTTGTTTCTGTTTTCTTTTGCTTGTTCATTTGTTTTATTTTTTAAATTCCACATATAAGTGAAATCATACAATATTTATCTTTCTCTGTGTGACTTATTTCACTTACCAGCTAGGTACATCCATGTTGTCACAAATGGCAAAATTTCATTTTTTATGACTAATACTCCACTATATATATCACATCTTCTTTACCCATTTGCCTATCAATGAGCACTTAGGTTGCTTCAATATCATGGCTATTGTAAATAATGCTGCAATGAAAAATTAGAGTGCATATATCCTTCTGAATTAGTGTTTTCATATAATTTGGATAAATACCCAGAAATGGAATTGCTGAATCATATGGTAGTTCTACTTGTAATTATTTGAAGAAACAGTATCCATATTGTTTTTAATAGTAGCTGCACCAATTTACATTCCCTACCAACAGTCCACGAGGGTTCCCTTTTTACCGTATCTTCACCAACACTTGTTTTTTTTTTTGATGATAGCTATTCTGATAGGCATGAAGTAATATCTCTTTGTGGTTTTGATCTGCGTTTCCCTGATGATTAGTGATGTTGAGCAACTTTTCATGTGTCTGTTGGCCATCTGTGGGTCTTCCTGGGAAAAATGTCTATTCAGATCTTCTGTCCATTTTTTAACTGGGTTGTTTGTTTTTTTAATATTGAGTTGTATGAGTTCTTCATATATTTTGGATATTAACCCCTTATTTGATATATGATTTGTGAATATCTCTTCCCATTCAGTAGGTTGCCTTTTCATTGCGTTAATGGTTCTCTTTGCTTTGAAAAATCTTTTTAGTTTGATGTAGTATCATTTGTTTATTCTTGCTTTTGTTTCCTTTGCCTGAGGAGACAGATACAAAAGAACATTGCTCAGACTGATGTCAAAGAGCATACTGACTATGCTTTCTTCTATGAGTTTCAGTTCTTTACATTTAAGTCTCTAATTTATTTTGAGTTCATTTTTACGTGGTATAATAAAATGATCCAGTTTCATTCTTTTGCATACAGTAGTCCAGTTTTTTTTCCCAAAAAAAATTGTTGAAGGGATTTTTTCCCACTGTGTATTCTTGCCTCCTTGCTCATAGGTTAATTGACTACATGTGAAGGGGTTTACTTCTGGGTTCCCTGTTGTGTTCCATTTATCTATGTGTCTATTTTTATGTCAGTACCATACAATTTTGATTACTATAGCTTTCTACTACAGTTTGATATCAGGGCACGTGATACCTCCAGCTTTGTTCTTTTCACCTAAGAATGCTTTGTCTATTTGGGATCTTTTGTAGTTCCATACAAAATTTTAAAATTGTTTCAGTTTTGTGAAAAATGCTATGGGTGATTTGATAGGGGTTGCGTTGAATCTGTAGATTGCTTTGGATAGTATGGACATTTTAAACAATATTAGCATTTCCAATACATAAGCACAGTATATCTTTTTGTTAATTTGTGTCATCTTCAGTTTCTTCCATCAGTGTCTTATAGTTTCCAGAGTATAAGTCTTTTATCTCTTTGTTAGATTTATTCCTAGGTGTTTTATTCTTTTTCATGTGATTGTGAACAGGATTGTTCCTTTAATTTCTCTTTCTGCTAGTTTATTGTTAGTGTATAGGAACACAACAGATTTCTGTATATTGATTTTATATCCTGCAACTTTACTGGATTCATTTATTAGATCTAATAGTTTCTTGGTGGTGTCTTTAGGATTACCTATATATAGCATCATGTCATCTGTGAACAGTGACAGTATTACTTCTCCTTTTCCAATTTGGATTCCTTTCATTTCTTTTTATTGCCTAATTGCTGTGGCTAGGACTTCCAATACTAGGTTGAATAAAAGTGGCAACAGTGGGCATCCTTGTCTTGTTCCTGTTAGAGGAAATGCTTTCAGCTTACCACAATTGAGTATTTTGTTGGCTGTAGTATGTTATATATGGCCTTTTTATATTGAGGCCTGTTCCCTCTGTACCGACTTTGTTAAGAGTTTTTATCATGAATGGATTTTCTCTAATTTTCTCCTTATACAAGAATTGTGTATTATCTGCACATTCTATCATTTCTCTCTCATTAATACAGTATAATCTCTCTCATTCAATAACCCTGGACTGTTTTCCCAGGGTCAGAGTTGAAGTAGCTATTTCAGCTGTAAAATGCTGTTTTTTTTCCCCTAATGACAGTTTCCATCTTCTAATCCAGAATATGAACATATGCAATGTTTCACCAGGAATACGAAAACAAAATTCCAAACAATGACATCACTATGTTAACTTAAATATAGTATCAAATATATATATATATATATACCAGTGTATAAAAAGGAAACTCAAATTCTGTGAATGTCTGCATAAGACAGCAAATATTTTAACTTTTGTAGAAATAAATTTGAATTTAGAAGTTTAGAAATACTACACAAAATAGCAAGCACAAAGTCACACAGGGCAGAATGAAAAGTTAATGTAGAAGACCCTCCAGCTGAGAAGACTCCAAAATCAGATTCCTGACACTGAGTTAAATGGATTTGCTCTCTTTTTCTGATAGAAAAGCTGAGTTGGTAGGGACTTTTGGTTTTTCTTTGTCTCCCTTTTTATTTCACTGACTAAATAAAAGTAATTTTTTGCAAATAGGTTTGGACTGTCAAAAATACATTATATCAAGCTATATATATTATGAAACAGCAATTACCAAGGTTCTATTTCTTCTGTGATTATGTAAAAATCATAATAACGTAACTACAATAATGAATAAAATCTATGAATGCCATCTTATAGAGAGAAACCATTCTAAAGTATGTACTCCACACTGAATTGAATATAATTCATATATCATACAATTCATATATTAGAAGTATAAAATTTAATGCTTTTTGATATAGTCACAGGATTGGGTAACTGTCCACAATATAGGTTTAGAACATTTTTGTCTCTCCTAAGAGATGTTGTTCCCCTTAGCAAACAATCCGCATTCTCCTTTACAACAGTCTCCCAAGCCCTAAGCAACCATTGGTATAATTTGTGTCTAAAATATGTCTATTCAAATTTCATATAAAAAGAATCACAGAATGTGTCTTTTGTGATTGGCTTCTTTTACTTCTTTCTCTTAGCATAATGTTTTCAAGTTTCATCAATGTTGTAGAATATATCAGTACTTTATTCCTCTTTATTGCCAAATAGTATTCTATTATACAGATTTACCATATTTTGTTTATCTACTTATCAGTTGATGGACATTTGGCTTTTAAAGGTTTTTGGAAATTATGAATAAAGCTGCTGTAAATATTCATGTACAGGTTTTTGTGTGGACGTGTTTTCATTTCGTTTGAGTATATACATAGGAGTGGAGTTGCTGGGCCATATGTAACTGCATATTTAACATTTGGGAGGACTGTCAAACTGTTTTCCAAAATGGCTGTACCATTTTGCATTTCCACAAGAAATACATGAAGGTACTAATTTCTCTTTATCCTCACTAGCACTTACTATTGTCTGTCTTATTTTAATAGTGTCCTAGTGATTTTGAACTAGTATCATATTGTGGTTTTGATTTGTATTTCTCTAATGACTGATGATGTTGAATTTCTTTTCATGTACTTATTGGCCATCTCTTTTGGAGAAATATCTATTCAAATTCCTTAATCACTTTTTAATTGGATTATATGCCTCTTTATTGTTGAGATGTGAGAATTGTTTATATATTCTGGAAAACAAGTCTCTATCAGATATACGATTTGAAAATATTTTCTCCCATTCTGTGTGTTATATTTTCACTTTATTGATGATAAATTTCAGCACAAAATACTTAACTTCTGATGTAACCTAGTATATTTTTTCTTTTGTTGCCTATGCTATTTGTGTTGTATCTAAGAAATTATCACCCAGCCAAGGTCAAGAAAGTTTATACCTGCTTTCTTCTAAGTTTTTTAATTTTAGCTCTTACATTTAGGCCTCAGAACTATTATGAGCTAATTTTTGAATATGTTGTGATGTAGAGGTCCAACTTTGTTCTTTTTAGTAAGGCTACCAGTTGTACCAGCGCTGTTTGTTGTAAAGACTCTTCATTTCCCATTGAATTGTCTTGGCAACCATGTAAAAAGTCAGTTGACCATAGATGTGTGGGTTTATTTCTGGATTCTAAATTCTGTTACATTGATCTATATGTCTATTTTATGCTGATATCACACTATCTTCATTACTACAGTTTTGTAGTAGGTTTTGAATTTGAGAGGTGTGAGTCATCCAACTTTGTTCTTTTGCTAGATTGTTTCGGCTATTCTGGGTTCTTTGTATTTCAGTATCAATGTTTTGGTCAATTTGTCAATTTCTGCAAAAATGGCAACTGAAATTTGGATAGGGATTTTGTTGAATCTGTAGATCAATTTGGAAAATATTGCCATTTTAACAATAGTTTCTTCCAATTCATGAACATAGAATGTCTTTCCATTTATTTGTCTTCTTTAATTACTTCCGACAATATTTTGTAGTGTTTAGTGTACAAGTCTTGCAATTCTTTTGTTAAATTTGTCCTTAAGCATTTTATTCTTTTTAATATTATTATAAATGGAATTGTTTTCTTAAATTCATTTTTCAAAATGTTCATTGCTAGTGTGTAGAAATATAGTAAATTTTTCTATATTGATATTGTATCATGCAACCTTTCTGGACCTATTAGTTTGTTAGTATTAGTTATATTTATATTGTTATATTATTTAGTTTATATTATTAGTTATTTTACTATTTTTAGCATTAATGGTTTTTAGTGGATTTATACATGCATATATATATGATCATATCATATGCACTCAGAGATAGTTTTACTTCTGTCTTCTTGTTTCTGTTTCTTGCCTAATTTCCCTGGTAGAACCTCTAACATGGTATTAAGTAAAAGTGGTAAAAGTGGCCATCCTTGAATCATTCCTGATCTTAGGGAAAAAGTATTAAGTCATTAACCATTAAATATGATTTCATTGTTTTATACAGATGTTCCTTTATTATGTTGAGGAAGTTCCTTTATATTCCTAGTTCATTGAGTAGTATTATCATGAAATAGTGTTAGATATTATTAAAATTTTTTTTGTATCAGTTGATATGGTCATATAACTTTTGTCATTTATATTATTAATAAGGTATTTTATGTTAATTGATTTATACATATTTAGCCAACTATGCTTTGCTAGAATAAATCCCATTTGGTCATGGTGGGTAATCCTTTTTATATCTTGCTAGATTTGGTTATATAGTACTTCGTTGAGAATATTTATTCTGTATTTGTGAAGTAATTGGTTTTTGTTTTTCTCTTCTTGTGGTATCTTTGGTGTTGCTATCAAGTTAATACAGGCCTCATAGAATGAATTGGGACGTGTTTCTACCTCTTTTATTTTTGGAGGAAGAGTTTGTGAATTATTGGAATTAATTCTTCTATGAACATTTGATGTAATTCGTAAGTGAAGCCATATAGGCCTTGGCTTTCTTTGTGATAAGTTCTTAAATTACTAATTTGGTTTCTTTACTTATTATAGGTCATCTCAGATTGTCTAATTCTTCTTGAGCTAGATACAGTAATTTGTGTGTAAGAATTTATCAGTTTAATCTAAGTTATCTAATTTATTGACATACTGTTGTTCAAAGCACTCCCTTATTATATATTTCATTTCTGTATACTCAGTTGTGATGTTCTGTCTTGATTCCTGAATTTTATAATTTTGACTCCTCTCTCCTCTCTCTCTCTCTCTCTGGTCAGTCTAGCTTAAAGGTTTGTAAATTTTGTTGATCTCTTCAATGAACCAATTTTTGGTTTTGTTGATTTTCTCTGCTGTTTTTCTGTTCTCTATTTTGTTTCTGCTCTAGCTTTCATTATTTCCTTCCTTTTGCTTTCTTTGAGTTTGGTTTACTCTGAATAAGAAATGGTTCATATCTCCCATTCCCTCAATTTGACATCTTTCTTTGAGTTTTGGGCTCCCTTTGATTTGTCTTCTCTAATGGATTCTATGAGATCAAGATTTTAAGAAAGAAGTGTTGGGAAGGGTGTCAGATTCCAGTATTGACAGATATCTACCAGTTAACTGTGCTACAGTGGAATTTCATTATTCAATATATTCTTGTCTATCATTTAAAAATTATACTAAGATTGACAGCTGACTAGGGCTGCTAAACTCAAAAATGTTTGAGGCTAATGAAGGATAGAAAGAAATGAATTTATAGAGATATTGTTCACTGTGATAAGAAGAAAGACTCACATAATTCATGATTTCATGGCTCCTTTTTCAACATTTGCTTGTTGAGAGTTTGATAAAGTGTCAGGCACTGAGTTGGGTGCTGTAGGAGCTAGGAATAAGAATGAGGTTAAATGCCTTTTGACCTTAAGGGCCTTTAGATCAAGTATGGACACATTATAATAATCACAGTAACAATCAGTGTTTGTTCAGAAAGTTATGTACAGTATTCACAAAGGAGGAAACCTGTAGCTGCCTGGAGAATTCAGAAAGCTTTTACATTGTAAACAGAACTTGAAGAATGACTGGGAATTTACTGAGAAAGAGATATGAAATTTCAGGCAGAGGCAATAACATCTCCATGGATGCATAATGAAATTTCATCTGTTGAGAACTTGGAGTATCTTTTGGGAACAAGTTATGGTATCTGGTATAGTTTGTTATAATTTGGTTGTCTTAAGAAGATATTGTAAGAGGAAGAATTCTGCAGACAGTTGTGATCAAGAAGTGAGCTCTCAAACTGGAGTTCAATTTCCTGGTGCAAAGATCTCATTGCTGGCTATCCAGATATGTTTTCATTAAATTTTTTCAGCTTCTTATCTGATTTGCTCTTTCAGTTTAGAGGCTTATTTTCCCCCCTTCCTTCCCTGGTTTAGTTTTGGTATTTATATCCTGTTTTGGCTTTAGTCTTCTCTCTTTCAGGAGTGGAAATTTCTCAGGTGCATAACAACTACCTGGGGCCTGAGCCCAGCGCCCAGTACCCACAAGGGCAGCTCAGTGAGAGTCAATTTGAAAGGTGGTCAGTGAAGCTGAGAAGATAGGTATGTGTAATTTGGGGAAGGATTAGGGGAAAGAGTATACTGGAGTTTTCTGCAAAGCTTAAATTATTGATTTGTTTTTATGTTTGACACTGTGTTCTTTAGAGAACCAGGGATCTTTAGAGGTATCTCAGAGCTTACTCCCTGGGAAATGGGGAAGTTTAGTGAGTGCAGCTTTACTGCTCTTTTTCCTGTTGTCTGTTTTCTTCTTGCTCCCTTGATGCATTCAGTTTTATGCCTTGAGATTTGCATAATATTTCAGTTTTATACATTGAAGGTCTACATAATATTTGATTTCAAAAAAATTGAATGATCCCCACTGGAGAGAGAAAATTATAACCTCCGGCAGTGAAGAACCCTAAGTATTTTTGAAGGAAACAGATGATTTAATTTGTGTTTTAGAAGATAACACTAGTGACAGGATGGAAGATAGCCTGGAGGAGGAAGAAGTAACTAGAGGCGTGTGTTGGGAGAGTTGTTGAAAGAGTCCACGCGGGTAGTGAGACAGACTGGAACTAAGGCTTTGGAAGTTAGAATGGAGAGTAATGTGACAGAGTCCTCAGACATTTGAGAGTTAGTATAGATATGATTTTATAATAAATTGATTAGATTTAGGGCTAGCAATGGAAGGCTGACAACTTTGTCATAACTGGAAAGTCCAATGGGTGGATATGTCTTCAGGCACTGCTATTTTAGATAATGCCTTTAGGTTCTTATCTTTCTTCATCTTTTGAGTTTTCTTCTTTCCAAGCTGGTTTTCTTCTCAAGAAGTCTCCCCACAATGCAGTGAGATGATCCCTAGAATATATAGGCTTACAAGTTTATTACTTCTTTGGAAGAATACAACTCTTTTGCCACCAGAATCCATGTCAATCCAACTGAGGGACTCTTATTGACGTTACTTGGGTTATGTGCCCACAAGGACCAATTACTGAATCAGAAAGACTTATCTTTCCAATTAACTTTGGATGCTTTTGAAGGGTATTTACACTTTTACATTGCTAATTACCATAAGACATTGGTGAGATGTAATGGCTCTATTTCATACTCCCCACATTCCCTCATTTTCACATAATCCATGTAAGTACACAGAACGATGTAAATAAATGCCAATGGAGAACTCTTAAATTTAGGTAGGAATGAACATTTCTAAGCTTCAGAGGAAAATTAGAATCTATACTGCTTTGGGCATTTTCACATGAGAGCTGGGAGCTCTGAGGTGAAGACCAGAACTTGTGTTGGACTGTCAGGGAGGGGAAGAAGAGGGTAGAACCCCAGAAAGGGGTTGGCCTCATGGTTGCCTTCTTACCTCTTGCTGCCATCAGTCTCACCAAAACAGGCTCTTCTCTGGACAGATATGAGACATGGAATTTACACTAGTGGTTAAATCCTGGGCAGTCACAGACTAATGAGAAGGATAAAAGAAAGGAAGGAAATCACAATAGGCAAGAGAGAAGGAAGAATCTGTCTGTACTTTTCTTCAAGAGGTTTTCCCTATTTTAGGATATTACAGGTCAGTGACTTTCACAGTGGGCTTTGACATTTTGAAGGTACTTCCCCAAAATGGATGTGAGATTGAAAGATGGAAGTAAGCAATGATGGGCCCTGAATACAGATACCTGATCACAGAAAAAGATTCAATGTAGACAAGAAATGCAAACTACAAATAAAAAAATAAATGATTTTGTAGAATATTTAAAAAAATACTTTTATCTATGTCAGGGTTGGTCTTTTGAGACCATCTAGTCCAATGGATTCAAGTCCTGGCTGTCTTTTAGAATCATCTGTGGAACTTGATAAAAATACAGATGCCTAGGTCCTTTCTGGACCTATTGAATCAGAATATTTGGAGTTGAGCATTGGACATTTGCAGTTTTACAAATACTGCTCAAGAGATTCTGTGTCTCAGATTAGAATCATGGCACTAGACCAATGGCTTTACCTTACAGGCAGCCCATCTTCCTCTAAGCTATACCAGCCTGTAGGTTGAGTTGCGTTATAATCACACATATCACTGTCTCTCATCCTTGCCTCTCCCGTAAGACATAATTTGCTGAAAGTTCCCTAAAATATTTTTGGTGTCCCTAAGAAGAGTCTTATATGCGCTCATGAACAGGTCTGGGCAGATGCCATACAAGGTAAACTGAGCCCCAGTGCTCCAGCAGTCACTACTGTGGCTTCCTTGAAGGATCCAGTCTTGCCTCAAGGCTCAAAGTCCCCCACTGGGCATCTGCCTCGGTAGCATGGATTCTCAGAGTTTTGTGGATGGCCCACACTGTGCCTTTATGAGTTCTCCTCCAGAATTTTTCTAACCCACCTTTCACAAGACCTACAAAAACATCCATGGTTCTCATTAGCAGATCAACCCACTTATGAAAGAAGAAACTAAGTACCTGAGAGCTTATGGGACTGGGCACCAATGAGCCAGGGTGTGAGGAGCAGAGCTGAATCAGCACTGAGGGGCTCAGATCCAGCAGTGCCTCATGCACAGCATGATTGCTTAGATCCATAATGAGCTTGTTTTGCTTCCATGTCATGTGTCTCTCTGGTCTGGGCTACTTAAAAATTGGGATTACTGGTAAAAAAGATGCAAAATATCAAATGCTGGGATTATCAAAGTGAAAATTATACATCTTCCAGAGAAAGAAATTATGCTCTGTTCAGATGTGACCTAGATATTGTCCCAGAGATATTGCTCATTTTCCAAATGTCAGGGACAATTCAAGTTAGAAAAAAGAAAGAATTAGATTTATTCTAGATATGGATAAGGAGCACAAATGGGCAGCAAGAGAGAAGAGATTAATGGGAGATTTAATGCTTGAAGGCTTGCTGATCACTTTCTAGGAGAAAACTGTCAGACCTGGGCCATACCCAAGGCAGATACCCAGTTCCCTTACCTTGTTGTTCCAATAGATGGTAGATGGATCGTGAAGAGTGTACAGGACACAGCATAAAGTTCTGACCTCATTCCATGTCAGGGAAGCTGGAATGACATTACCTATGGTTTAAAGTTTACTCTGGCTGTTATATGAAGAGCTGGGAGGTCATAGCACTGATTGCTGTAAGATCTCCCTGCCACCATCGACCTTTGGAACCCAGGTGTGTGCATGTGTATATCTAGATGTTTGGGGTGGAGAGTCTATTTAAAGACTCTGGTGTCATTAGTGATACTGGAGCCCTCACCCCAGATCCTGAAAAGAACTGGACTCTAATTGTATTACAATATTAAAGAAACAGCAATTGGTGGCTTTGGCTCTTTTAATTCTATTTAATACCTCATATAACAAGGCAATACCATGCCAAAGGCAATGAGGTTCCACCCTCCTGTCAGGGAGGGTTGTGAGGAGTAGTTGAGGGGACCACATCATCAGTGTCCTCCTGAAGTGGCTTATTTAAGTGATTGTGACTAGGAAGAGAGGGTGGAAGACTGTGTGACACTTTACTTAGCACTCCCATGCCTTCCTCCTTCCCTCCACTAGACTCTGATTTATAAATATGCATCCTTTACCCATGAGGGCTGCAGAGAGCACTGATGACACTGCCTTTGGATGCTTTGACTTCTGAAGATCAGTAAAGACACTCATATTCATTTCCTTTTATTTACTATGGACAAATTAGCATTCCTAGGGGAAATGGAGCATGCAAGGGCCCTTTGAGTGACAGATAGCACTTGGGCTACCTTTAAAGTAATGTAGCTGGAGTTCCAGCCTCTTCTCCCTTTAGTAAAAGAGGGAGCCACATTTGAAATTTTGCCATGTTATCTACTAGCTCACAATCTGAGAGGTAGCAAGATATAAAATAGAAATGAAGGGCTACATCTTTTGGAATAAGGAATCCCTAGAGAGAAAGCAAGTGATTTAAAAGAGAACCAATATTGAAAAATCGCAAAATCACACTGGTATTGAGATTTATGGATTTAGAAGAAGAGGGCAATGAATATGTGAGTGGTTTTATATTTTGAACTCTTCGAGATGCACTTATACTAAATTTTCCACCTCTTTTTGGTGTCATACAAATCCCAGGGCTTCTTATCAGAGTGGACAAAAAAGTGATAAAGAGTATCTTTTGGGGAAGAAACAAAGAGAGAAAAAGAGGATAAGTGATGCTGGACATATTTTTATGCACAAGAAGATGACTTTTCCTGTGTAATGTTGATTAGCAGATAGAAAAGACTTGATGCCATTATAAAGTCACAGAAGTTCAGAAACTAATAACCATGGAACATCCCGCTGCCAGTGATTGAAGTCTGGTAAGTTGTGTTTTACATTGCCTTTCAAGACACAACTTATCCCAGGCCATATGGGCATGTTTATATTCTTAAGGGATGTGATTATTGGAATAGTTCATGGACTGTGGTATATGGAGAGAGAGGACTGGCTTAACTCATTTCTAAAAGCCCTTGCCAAAGATTTTTACAATTAGGTATTATTATGGCAATTTATACTTCAAAATATGATATTTGCTCAATATTATAGTTAATAAATACAGCCCTCTCCAAATGAAATCAGAGGGGGTTTTATTTAGAGACACTTTTATAGATCTGTAAGGCACACCATCATATAGGCAGTAAATGTTAATGTATTTATAGAAATATCGATCAATATGAAGCAATCATTTTTATATTCACAGCTCCTTCTCATTTCTTCATTCCCCCAAACAAATTTCAAAAATCTTTCCCTCAATGGTATGATTTTTGTTCCTTTGACCATTTGAAAAGCCTGTTTAATTCTTCTTCAGGGTTATCAAACAGGTCAGTTCTCCTAAGTTGGTGACTCTAAAGTTTCTTTGTGTTGCTCAGTCTTACACTTTCTTCTTGGTAAGGAATTTTTAAACACTGTTATTTTCTGAATGGGCTTTTATGGAGACGATCACAGAGTATTAGAAATAAAGATGAGTTAGAAAGCGAATGCATGTGTCCACTGGATGGAGATGTAAGATGAAGAGGCTACAGGAATGTTGGGAGGCTGGTTATGATGGGACCAGAGGGAGAGCCTTAGGTGGAGAATGCATCTGTCAAACAGCAGGATTCCTCTGCTTTGCTTGGGTTTCCCTCTGGAGCTAAAGGCATTTCTTTGCTTACAGAGTGACAAGAGGCAAGGGTGAGGAGGAGAGCAGACATCCACACATCTGTAAGCACCATTTACAGAGCACATGGTACATGCCAGGCTCCTGCTAAGCCTTGTACAAGCCCAATGTTATTTAACATTCACTACTGCCCTATGAGGTGGGTACTGCTGTCACTTACATTCTACAGATGAAGAAATTGAAGCTTAGAGAAATTAAGCCAGTGCCCCAAGTTTCACATCTCCAGATTGGCAGGGGTGGGACTTGGTTTTATGTGATTAGAAATATCTTAATTCTTATGATGTATGTCTAAGAGATTGTTATTATTAAGCTAATAATAACTCCTTGGGGCCTCCTGCATTTCTAGGGCGAAGAGTTTCTGCAGGGAGCAGGCAGCAGTGTTTCAGTCTTTGAAAGCCTCTGCTTCTGCCAGCTGAGAGTGCCCATATAATGAACTGAGCTTTCTCCAAGTGGACCCTGGCTTTGAAATTTAGAGATGTATGCAACAATGAGAGAGCTAAGGATTAAAAAAATCAGCAGTTTTGAAACAGAAAGGGAGAAAAAGTTTCATAAAGAGAACTCTAAAGTCATCAAAATGTCTCTTGCTTAAGGTTGAAAAACTTACAGCATGTCAGAACACTGTAATATTGCAAATTATTGCTAGCAGTCATCCATTTTCTTTCTTTCTTTTTTTGATCATGTTTATGCCTGGGGATTTAATATTTGATCATTTTTCTTTTAATGTTCCTAAATAAATGGACAAGTTATTGAGAGCCACAGCACCTGCAGATGTAAAATTTTAAAGAGAGAGAGAGGTGAAATTTAGGGTTTGGAGATTTTTCTTCTTCTTTTTCCATGCATACTACATCATCTAAGTCAATTTGGCAGAAAAGGGATTGATGTATGGTTGAGGACCAGGAAATCTGCCAGGAAAGTAAATGCACCCATGAATCCATCTTGGAAGAAGAGAGGCACAAAGGAGGAGAGGGTCCTAAAGGGAAGCCTGTCTCCAGGGTACATATTTGTGAGTCAGGAAGAGTTTTGGGGTCAGATTTATCAAACACACCCTTAACTGAGCTGACAGAGATATCTTCTTTAAAGATAATTGGGTGTAAATCTTTGGGTAGTGGGGGAAGGAATCATGGATCATATTTTCTATTCTCTTTTCCTTTTCTGAGAGCCTTATCATCAATCACCTCCAATAACTAGATCATTGAGTCCTAAAATCCTCCAGGTGATTGTGATGGATGGTCTTTGAACCACATTTTCAGGACACTGAAATAAAATTATATCATTTTGACCCCCCCCCCTCCAAACTTCCTCTTTAATCTCAGAGCAGCAGCTGGAATTTAATTCGCCTATCTAGGAAAACTCCAGGGTCAGCAGAGTGGCTTCTGTTAGGTGATCTGCCGAGGTGTCCCTTTCCTTCACATGGGAACACATGAAGAGGAATTTGGGACTGTCACTCAGTCTGTTACTGGAGTTTGGAAACTGTGAGAACATGTGGGAAACTCTCTGTAACCTCAAGAGTGTAGAGATATGTCCAGCCATGGCTTCAAAGACTGACTTCCTCCTCCAAGGAGGTACCTCAATACTAGAGGGAACTTTTGGGCCCCATCAACAAAATCCAAGAGGGTGCTGGTGCTGCGACAAAGGGTAAGGGAGGTGATGGTGGTGATGCCAAGTCCATGAAGCTGTCTTGGGCTGCTGTCTTTTCACGGCAAAAACCAAAGAAGAGGGGCAAGAATCCTTCTAACTGTATTTCAGAAATCCTCTTATGACACAAATGCCCTTTCAGTGAAAATAGAATTGCCTGCTAATGTCCAAGATTAAACTCTCTCTCTCTTGAATCTGTGATACAAAAGCTATTTGGCTCTGCTTTTA
This sequence comes from Camelus bactrianus, assembly GCF_048773025.1. Lineage (NCBI taxonomy): Eukaryota > Metazoa > Chordata > Mammalia > Artiodactyla > Camelidae > Camelus > Camelus bactrianus. Next base: position 34,825,193 of record NC_133549.1, read on the forward strand.
AGATCAGCCTAGATTACAGTATTTCTGGTGTTTGCTTTCTTGGGGCTTTTTGAGTCTGAGAAGGTTATTAGTAGAAGCACTTTCCAGTTAAATCATATGCTTCCCATCACTCAAAAGTAGGGCTGGAGGAAATAAAAATATCATATCATTGTTCTGTTTCAAAACAGAACTGACAAAAGTTTCAAGATGAGAAAGGCTAGCGTGAGATTCAGTTGCAGAAAAATGGCAGGGACTGAAGATTAGGGGTGGTTCCTCCCTCCCTGGTAGCTCTGAGACCCACATTTCCTGACTATGCACTCTATTCAGGAAGGGACAATGTACACCCACAAACACAGCCCCACCACTCATCAAAGGGCAGAAATCCCAAGCAAGAGGCTTGTGCTGCTGCATATTCATGAATGCAAATCAGGCCTCAGGACTAAAGCTCTTGACTCTGAGATTTTAGATCTGGGAATTATCTGAGCTTCCTGCAAGTTTCTGCTGGTTACGTTAGCTAAGGGGGAGATGGCAAATAGGCTGTGAGCGCCTGAAGCTCCCTTTCTTCCTGCTTATTTGAGAGATGAATGTTTCTTAGAGAGAAGTACCCATATTCAGACTTTCTGGTCTGAACTTCAGCAGTGGAAGGGAGCTGGGTGGCACAGACTCAGTGAGTCACTAATACCCTTGGGTGGTAAGATCTGAAATATGGCCATTTTATTCATTAATATATCTCCAGCTAATAGTGTTAGAGCAGGCAGATAACTAGGTATGAGCAGAGAAAGAGGGACACAGGCCAAATGGCAGGAATTGCGGAAAAAACAGGGGCATGGGCCAAATGCAGGAAACCATAAACTGTGTAAACAACGGGGGTCCCTGGGCAGAGAAGGAAAAGCAGTAACCTCTGGGCTGGTAAGTGGCCACAAATTTTGGAGTGACAAGTGGCCTGGAGGCTGACAAAAGTGGGAAAAGGCAGGAATCTCCAATGTCCAAATGTAACCTTTTGCTCATTATGCCCTCATGTCAGTAAAGTTAGCCTTGCAGAAGTAACCATCATGCACTGATGCCATGGCACTTCAGATCCAGACTAAATAAGGACAAAAATCCCTCCTCCCTTCAGGAAGGTGGAGCTGGAATGAAAATCAGGGAAGGTAACATGACCCCAAAGCCTTCCCTCCCCAGTGAATATTCTGCCCATCTGCAACGGGAAAAGAACCTAGTCACCGGCAACAATAGCACAGTGACTGGCTCATACTATGTGCTCAGTAAATACATACTGACTGAATTTTTCCTTAATTTTAGCACTTAACAGTTCTCTGCTATCTACTGTGGGCTCATCTTTTAGTGTATTAGATTTGCCCCTACAACTGTACTGTAAACTTTTCAGAGGCAGGGACAGATACACAAATTTGTAATAGGAGTTACCATTTATTGAGTACATGCTCCAGGTAACAGGCCCTATGAGAGACATACCTCACACACAGTCTCATTTACTCCTCCCTACAGCTCTATGAAATTGATCCTTTTCGCCATTTTGTGGATGAAGAATCAGGCTCAGAGAGGTTGGGTAACTTGCCCATGGTCACATTGCTCATCCAAGGCAGGGCTTGGATTCATATCTATGGATGATTGAGTCAAAGTACAGGTTCATAACTTCCAAGCCACACTGATGAATCTTCTCCAGCACATGTAGTAGTCTGCAGAGAGTTAAACACCTTGTAAATATTACATATGAGCCACGCTTGGCAAGGCTGGCTTAGGTAAAGACCTGATTTGGAAGAATTTGCTTCCTCCTCTCCCGGTTTCCATTTCAAGTGTCCACAGTGCTATTCTAGGGCAGCCTCATCTCCCCATTTCCAAACCCTATTCAGATCTGTCCATCCCAGGAAGTGACCCATCCTGGGACTTCTCCAGATCTCATCATGAAAGCTTACTTGTTTTAGTTTATTTTGTTAGTTGGAATTTTTTAATGCTTTTGATGAGCTGTGTGACATACTGAACTCTTTTTACAGGATTTTTTATGAAATCCTGTAAAAAGGATTTCATAATCCTGACAGTGACCCTATGAGTTAGGTTCTATTAATATCCTCATTTTAAAGATGTGGACACTGAGTCTCAGGAAGGTTGAATAACAAGTAACGTGGTCATGGAATGTGACCTATCCCACTGTGTTCATCCACTTGCTCTATGCTCCTGAGGCAGTGACTAAATGGGCTACTGTCCCACCCAGACCTTCACTTTCAAAGCCATCCCTGCCTCCTCACCACCACTGAGTCTCTCATTGTTCCTCATATCAACTATTTGCAGAAGGCAGAACACTACGGCTCAAAAAGCTCCCAGCAATGACATTCTGATGCAGCCCTGGATGAAGGGACCTGATCTCCCGACTCCTTGCCACATGCTCTCTCTTCACTAAATCAGACCAACCTCTCCAGGCAATGTATTTACGCTGAACAGGTGCCTTTCTCCAACCAGTGTGGGAAAGTGTAAATGGAAGACCCCAATTGTAGGATCATAAGGTGGGTTCTTTGAGGCAAAAGGACTATCTTTATATTTCCCAGGCTTGCTGCCAAGGCTGCATTTTTTATTTAGCTGGAAACTAACTTTTATTTAATTCACATTATTCCTGTATAGGTTTGGAGACATGTCAGAAGGGGGTTAAGGTGTGCAGTCTTGTAGGGACCTGGGGAGTTTGAATATAGAAACTTATCATTCTTGTAGAGGAGAAGTATTGATGTGAGTTTCAACATTCCCCTTGGTTTCATTTTACTTTCCTTTTTTGCATGCCGTGTAAAATTAAATTCACTTTTATTAAACACGTCTTTTATTAAAAACATCTAGTGTAGTATGATTCCTTCTTCATAAAATTATTTTCCCTTTCTACCCATTCTTCCATTTATTTATTTATTCTTCAACTATGGAAATGTGGGAAGAATGATTTTTACCAAATGATACTAGTTCCCTCCCCCTGCCAGCCATGTGATATTTCAGTAATTTTTTTTGTGCTTTTCTTATATTTTTCTGTTTTGCTTACTTTTATATTAGTAGTTTTGATATGTTTTATTTTAAAATGTTATCATTTCTTTTTATTTATTTGCTTACTTAAAGGGGGTAAACAAGATAGTTTTCACAGAGGCCGTTTCCTGCTTCTTGTATGAAGCCTAACTAGAATCACTCCCTGCTTCAGCATCTCTTACACTTAGGATGACCCCATATCCTTGTTTGCTTAGAACAGTCCCAGTTTATGCCTGTTGTCTCACTCATTGTTACACGTGCTTTCTTTCACTCTCAACAATGTCTTGGACAATAAATTGCAGAGTCATTCTATTTACACTAAAGCATATGGCCCCACAGCAGGGGCTCAGGCCCCCTATTTTATGTTTAAGGACACAGGGAGCCTGGAACCTGAGCCTCTTTGGGGATAAGGTGTGGTCCTCCCATTCACATGCTGGGCACAAAATAGGGAGAGACTCTAAAGTGGCTGCATACTGGCCTGCAGTGCTTCCCCCAGAGAGAGTACCTGTGGTCAGAATGGTTAATGACTGTCGCTCAATTGCATTAGGCTGCTTTATTGTAACCTCCTCCTCTAACTGGGATTGTAATTGCAGAGTAAGGATGCAGTGGTTCAGCAGAGATGTTCTCTGTTGGAAGCATGGCAACAAGACAGGCTTGACACCTCCCTCTCTTTGTATCCTTTAAACCTGCTCACAGCTCATATCCCACCACCCCCATCAGAAACAGAGAGCTCTGCTGAAGGGCCCTCAGATCCAGCTCCTAGAAGGAGCTTGGTTCATGTTCACAGCTTTCCTGCTCCTGAACCTTTCAGTGATGGAGAACAAGGACATATTCTGGGAGGAAAGACCCTGGGCTCTGAGGAGGGGGATCCCTCTAGGCTGTCCTCTCTCAGGTCTCTTGAGGAAAGCTGTGTGACTCTTCAGGGAGTCCTCTCTCTTTGCTTACCTTACTTCCTCCCTTCCTCCCTTTCTTCCTTAGAATCACTAATTACTAATATTAATAAGCAATTGTCCAAAGAATTCTAAGAGTACTTCTTCCTTCGCCATTCACTTTAAAGACAGGGAAAACTAGCCTACAAGATGTTAACTGACCTAGGAACTTCAGATGTTGGTAGAGCTGAAATATAAACCAGATCTGTCTGACCCTGGAGTGCTCTAAAACATGTAAGTATTATGCACTATTATTTCTCATGTGCAGAGAGTCACAAACTAAAAAAAAACTGCATCACCTTGCAGAGTTTGGGGTGAGCATGCATGGCTTGGAGGTTTCTGTCCTTGTTGACTGGCACACTGTAAAAGCTGACTTGGCTTTTGTAGGCTGATGGGAGTATGGACATGCTAGAGGAGAGAGGTATTAAAGCACCAGGGATGCTGTATGATTCTAGCAATGTTGGGTTGACCAACTCGAAAACTATTGATGTGGGTGTATTAACTATTTCCTAGGTAGATGATTCAGTATTCAGAGTAAAGCTCAGGAGCAAAAAAGTGCTATTTGGCAAAGCAATCTTATAGCTGTAAAGAAAAATGATTCCCCTCTGTCATTAATTCCAGTACTTTTCTTCAGGACCTTAATTTGGACTCAGGGCTTCCCCATTAGCTATATAAATGGAATTAATGACTTGGTTCCAGCAGAGAACATAAGGTACTTAAGGAACTGTTTCGGCCAAATGATGCATTATTATTGCTAGGAAGAGGTGGGAATATTAGCAGTTATATGGCCCTTTATTTGCAGAGACTATTCTGATAGCTTATTCACACATAGTATAATCCTAATGGTCATTTGGTGCTCCCCCACTTGTCATGCTTGTATATATTTACAACATTAAAATTTTGTAGTGCTAAGGATGAGTTATATCCAGGTGAGGTTCATAGAGCACTTGCCTCCACTGCTGAGAATTCTGACCGAGTCTTCCCGACCTCCAGAGGCCTCTGCAGGGCTGTGTGGGTTCAGGGAATCTGGGATCGATTATATTCTCTTGGTGGAGAGTTTAATGTGCATTTGCTGGCTAAGAGGCTTTCAATGTGGACAGCTTCCCCCCTAGGCAGTGGGGAATGGGAGAGATCAGGTGGTGGTGACTTTAAGTTACAAAATTTTAAATACTATTTTTGCCCTATTTCTATAGACTTTGAATGTGCTAAAATGGCTTAAAAAAATTTTTTTTGAGTATTTGATTTTTAATTTACCACAGTAGTAGAATTCACGGGGGTAGCTCTGAGGAGATGCTGGTTTGCTGTTGATGATCTTTCCCACCCCTTTTCATTAAATGGTATTTCAAGATCTCAGTCTCCTGCTTCACAATTAGAGGGCGATGATAATCATAACAATGATAATAAAACATTTATGGAGTACTTAAATGTCAAAAACTTAGCTAAATATCTTAAACTCATTATCCCATTTACCCCTCACAACGATGCTATGAAATAGACCCTGTTTTTATTCTCATCTTACAGAGGATGGAGCTGAAACTTTGATTGTTAAATGGCTTACCTAGCCAGCACTCAACCCAGCATTCAAAACTAACTGTCTAACTCCACCTGGAGCCACACTGCACCTTAAATCTAGGAAGAATTCTATGCTGTGTTTGAAAACAGTTGCCTGTAGTTTAGTTCAATATGGGCTTTTTAGGGACCTTCTACGTACTCAAAATTGCCTATATGAACAGAGCTAAAATCTAGAGAATGTCCTTAGCTTTGTTTTAGGTTTTGCTTTCTTTGTTTGTATTTTTTTTCCCTCCTAGAGTGATGATATGAGCCCTGATTTTTGTTTTCTTGCTTGCTTTGGAAATCTGAGTTTTCTTTAGTTTTGACATTTGGACAAAGTCAATCCCTCACATGACAGTAGTTTTAGGGTATTGCTTCTTTATCACTCATTTGTGTCAATGACATAACATATAGCAGTGACTTCCAATTTTCCTTTTTATGGAATAGGAATGCTTTGAGGTTTGGGAAATTCTGCCAAGTTTAACAAAGCGTGTCTTTGGAAATTCCAGCCTCATGTTTATATGCCACTTCCTCTGTCCTCTCCTTCCTGGCCTCTCCCATATCTCAGACCACTTATCTCATGTAGGAAAGTGACATGGAGAGTTGGTACCTTAACATCCTACCTCTGTCAGGAGGTGGAATGTATCAGATAGTATTGAATTGGAATTGAGAAATATTAGAATGAACTCATTTTTTTAAAAAAATAGATATAGAAATAAATATGGGCTAAAAGCAATGACATTCCACAAGTAATAAATATATTTCACATCCAGATCTTTGTTTCTAAATATTATCCTCCATCCATAGAAACCAGATCTTCTTGAGGAAATGGCTATTCTTGGGGTAGAGCAAAGAAAATGCAAGATAAACCTGAAACACATTGTTTTACCAGAAAATAAAGGAGTGCTTATTAATTATTGCCCACTGAATAAAAGAAGAATCCATGAGACCGTTATGATAAAACAAACAAGTAAGGAGCATAATATAAAGAGCTTCCTTACTGGAATGCAACAATAATTGGCCCAAGGCCATATAACTGGGTGTCAAATCATGGTCTGTGCAATTGCAGGGCTCAGGAAGTCTTTAGGCAGCTTGTCTGCTGATGGCTATGTCCCCACCCAGTTAGTTGTTTGGCCTGAGGTGTCCCAGCACTGGCACCTGAAGACTGTTGGATGGGGACAGGTCTTGACACTAATGAACTAGAGGCAGGATTCCAGGATGGTGCCAAGTATCTGCATGGTAGAAAGCTTCCAAAGATGGTTGCTGCCAGTGTCTATATCCCCAGGGTGAGCTGCAGTTGCCTCCCACCTGTCTGGGACACTCTCCGAGACCAGCAGGTAGGTCTGTCCCAGGATCCTATCAAATGACTGTGAGAGTTTGTGGGGGCCCTTGAAGAGTAAGTCTCTATTTCCTGTAGGGCTCTCGAATTTAAGCCCTGCTCATCTTCAAAGCCAAATGCTTTAGGCACTCATCTTCCCAGTGCCAGACCACTGGACTGGGGAGCCCAACTTGGGGCTGAGAACTCTCACTCCTGTGGGAAAACCTCTGCAATATAATTATTCTCCAGTTTGTGGGTTTTCTACATGGGGGTATGGGATTTTATTATATTGTGAGTTCACCCCTTCAACCCATCTCGTTGTGATTCCTTCTTTATGTCTTTAATTGTGGTTACATTGGATGGAAGCCTGGATGAGTAAGGGTGAGTCTGATCACTGAATAACTCAGAAGCCTGACCCAACAGAGGCATAGCCTGGCTGAGTTCTGCAAGGAGATGGCCCATTTTATTTTCTTCAAACAATAGCTTATCATAAATGAAATTATAGAATACCTCCAAAATCTACCTTTAATAAAGTGATGTGTGGTATCTGAACTGGCTAATGGGGTCACGGCCTTTCAATTTGGGGCAAACTGATTTCTTCTAAACATGAAGGCCACTCTTAAAATGAAATAAACATATTTCTGTACCTGGTTCAAGCAGAAAATGACACCACAATTAATCAAAGCAGTCAGATGATGATATTTTAAGGGCTAAATTGCCTAGAAAAGATTCCCAGGGAAGCCTCTGCAAAAAGGAATATATGGGCATCTATCGAAGCTTGTGGTTTCTTGTTGGAAACCACATCCTCCCACTCTCTTCAGACTGAATGTCTGGTTAAGTGTGAACAGGGAAGAGTGAAGTTGTCTACCTGCAGCTGACAGACCAGGGGATAGGCAAAATACTATTTATTTAAGAAACCTGAGATAAGACCTGGGATTGTAAGGCCTTATATGTTACCTCTGGTGGGCTGGAGGTTTCTTGCTGGCCAGTTCTCCTGACAAATAACATTTTAGGAATCACTTAAAGAAATGGTTTTTAGATCACAGAGAGACCATTAAAAGTTATTAAGTATCTGGCATATTCAATATTCTCCTTAGATTTTTCTTTGCATCAAATCAAAACAAGAAAACTTTTTCTACAAATACATTATTACTCTTGGAACTAGTATGCAGCTAGAATCTTAATTTAGTGATTGGTAACAATTAATAATAGGGTTTTATGTCTTGTTCCCTATTTTGTTAGTTCCCCACACTCAAACCTCGAAGTTGGTGTTATATTTTAATGATGTGATCAACAGACCTACTGCAATAGGTTCTGCAGATTGGGCCTGGGGCCGGGGGGTGCATGTATGTTTTAAATACAGGTAATGGTTCTCTCCCAGAATCCACTGTATTTGGATTGGGAATCCAGATTTTTAGCAAGCTTTACCGATGATTTTTGTGCACCACTTGTAATAACAGAGAACTGCTGACGATTCCTTCCCTGGAAAGAGAGCTCATTTTGTATAGGTCCTGGCTTTTCTCCACCATTTTACTGACTCCAGCCCATGAGAGGTGGAATAATGTGTCTGATTGGGAAATTTGTAAAGAGTAACCTGGGCATAATTGGCTTAGCTCCATTATCTTTTCCCTAGAGAGGCAACTGCCTTCAGAAAGGAGGCTCTTAGCTCCCTCCTGCAATGTGGGAGGTAACTACCCTGCTCGTTTCACTTTGGTTAGAGAAACAACTATTTTTTTGAAACAGACTCTTCTGTTTTTATTTTATTTTTTCTCAACAATAAAGTACAAACTGATTTATTTTTTTTCTTTTCCCAGTATAGTAAATTTTCTTTCCTTTGTCCATTCTTCCTCTTTCTGCGTACCCTCTATAAAACCTTCCTGTCTCCTCAAGGTTAATTTTTTCCCTAGCCGATATAAATATGTGTGCTAAGCGTTAAGAATGCTTACTGTTGATGCTAAACCTTTCTTTCAAATGAATATTAATATGTTTACTCCAATTAAGAATGTGGCCATGGGCATTGCCCTCCGGGTGGCTCATTAAAACCTGCCAGCCTCTCTTTTTTTTGCCCCTTCCCTTTGGCCAATCATGAATTGTTTCTTTCATTTAGCTACCAACACCTGTTACTTGCAACTTGATTGAAAAATAATTTCATTCTGCAATAAATAAGTAGTTGTTTGCATTCTTTATACTCTCACTCAATTGTAATCTCCTTAAGGAAGAGAATGTTATTTTTTATTTTGTACAACTCTAGATTCTGTCATGATGCTAAACACAGAATGTGTGCTAGATAAATGTGTATGTTAAACTGAACTGCATTGAAATTATTTTTTAATTATGTAGGTAGTACCTACTATTGTTAAAAAAAATAGGAAAATCTTGAGAAATATAAGAAATAAATGAAAAGAATTTGTAATAGATCCACCAAGAGCCACCAGTTTTAATCTTTTTAAAAACAATAACTTTATTAAGCTAACGTAGAGTAAAAAGAGTACATACTAACTTACATAAGTTATATGGTAAAAAGAGTATGTGCAGAGTTCAATGAATTTTATTAAATTTAAACAGTTTTGAAACAATCACCACAATTCAGTTTTAGGACACATCCTCAAAAGTTCCTTTGTACTTAATTAAATCATATTGTAATAAGTACATTTAAGATACATAGCTAGCTATCAAATTCTGTGTAGAATTATACTTAAAAAAGAAAAAGAACCAATTTCATTAAAATAATGACTATATTTTGGCTGGTAAAAAAATTCTAATATAAATATTTCCCCTATGGAAAATGGGCAACATAAGATGTAAACGTAAGACATAAACATTTGAGTCTGTTTTATAATCTACTTATGATTAACATAATCAAATTTATCCCAAATTACCATATGTATTCTAATTTTATTTCAGTATAAACTATAATGGAATAAACATATTTGCATATTTTTCTGATGTGAAAAACATCTTTACTATTGATTACCAAATGTAGAATAACTGGATTTTGACATATTACATGTCATATGGTAGTTTTTCAATTATTGTCACCTTTACATAGTTACAGTAGTTAAATAATGATTTTTGTGCTCATATAAACTTGTATGAACTTTTGAAAATTTGAAGGGTGATTCCAGAGAATGTGGTTATGTATTGGGAATGGGGCGGGTATGTGCAGTTTTGAGTAGTTTGTGTGCTCCTGCTTGAGAGGTCTTGGGACTGAGGTCAGCCTGTGTTGATCAGCCAAGCTCTACACATGGGGCTACATCTACCCAGGGCTCTCCTTGAAATCATGCCAAGGTGTGCTCTGCTCACTGAGTCATGTACTCATCTGTTGAGGACACTTTTGCCTAATTGGTTCAAAGGCTTCCTATAGACCAGCTGCAGCTTTGATTGGGATCTTGAGAACAATCAGAGTCTTTGCTCATTCTTTGAATGCTGCTTTCTGGAAGCAGCAAAGCTCAATGGTAGAGATGAGCCTGTAGAGGGCCAGGTGAACAGAGCGTTTGTTTGGGGAGCTTGGAAGAATTTAAACTTGGGAGTCAAAATTCTTCATAGTTGCCCTGTCCATCCTTGTTTCTCGCTGCAGTTCATCTGGATTCTTCCCTCCTGCCACTCCATACCTCCTGTCATCTTCATGTTGAGTTTTCTCATTCTACTGCCATCATCTTTTCCTCTGTCCACCCAAACACTCCTCATCCTTTAACATTTGGTTCATCGTAGACTTATGATTGGAACCTTTTCTTGTCATTCCAATTTTTAACTATCCCTGGTGTATAATTTTCCTAATTAATTATCCTGCCTTTCCCTTCTTTGAACATATAGGACTTTTTGTCAATATAGCATGTGGTAGCTAAGTGCACATGCTCTGAGGATGATTGAGTTTGAAACCTCACTCTGTTACTTAAGCAACAGAGAAGTCATCTAACATTTCTGAATCACTCTGTGCCTCAGTTTTCTTATGTAAACCAGAAATAATAATAATGCCTTCCTATTTGGGTTGTTTTGAAGCTCAACAAGAGGATACTGGTTTTGGAGCATTTCCTAGCAAATGGTTATTTTTATCTTTTATGTGAATTACTTTGTTTTGCCAAATATATAACAAATTGTTTGAGAGCAGCAATTGTACCTCATATTTCATTGTATTCTCAGAGGCAGAAACTAAATGAGTATTGTTTCTACTTTCCAGACAAGGAAAAGTAACTTCAGAGAGGTTGTGACCCACTAGCAGCAGAGCTGTTGTTAGGATGCAGGTCTACTAGTTCTCAGCTCTGTGCTCCTTCACCTTGTATTATTTTGTCTGACATCAATAATATTATTTTTCATAATACAATAGTAATGATATTGATGGTCATATTAAGGATGTCATCAAAGTGTAGTATGTGCAGTGTTTTTTAAAATGTATGCAAATAAGCCTTTTGTTTATGCTTACATGTAAATGAGATGTCATACATTTCATATCATGACCTAGATATTTTTCTTCTCTTTCCCCCTCAAGGCATCCTCTCTGTCCCATGAAATACATTTCAGTGCCATGTTTTCTTACTTTAAATAAGGTACAAGAAGGAGTGTTCCATCAAAACAATTCTAATTGGCTACAAACATAACCATTACATCATTTCATACATATTGTTAGAATAGTTAACTGGACCGGCAGAGCCACCAGCTAAATACATTGGTTTATGCAAACAGTGAATCTAATTTCTTCCAAAATCATCTTTTTGCAGGAGGAGTTGAAGGAGAGAAGTTTCTGGGTGGAACTTCAAAAGACCAATTTGGTGTCAAATTATCTGCTCTTGCTAGATAAACTTGGAAAAAAATGTCATTGCTCTACTTAAGTGAAAAAAATAATATAAACACACATAATTCTTTTCAAATTGGAATAGCAAAAACAACAAAAGGAATAATAAATTTTATATTGCATTTGAGCTCAGCTGAAATTAACAGGGATGGACTTCCCCCGTCCCTACCTTCTTCCATGTTCCTTTATAAATATAGTCTTTACAAGTTTAGAGAATTGATTCAGAAGTGAGATTTTTTTTTTTTTTCCTTTTTCTCCTTTGTAATTTTTGCCATATAGGAATACATGTCTCTCAGGAGTAAAACAGAAACAAAGTAAAATCATATTTATTTAGACTTCACTGGCTTAGAATTTGTGCAGTTCAGATTAGTTACCTGATCTACCTTTGGCAAGTTGGGAAACTTTTTTTGGTGGTGGTGGGGTAAAGGTAGATTTATTCAGAGAGGGGCATAATCCACAGAGAGAGTGCAGGCTGTCTCCAAAGGCCAGAGAGGCCATGAGGCATGGGGCTGGTTAAAACAAAAGTAGATATACACCCTGTAGACACAGTGCAGGCCATCTCAAAAGGGAAGAGAAAGGCGGCAAACCTATTTAAGCCTTATTTTTTTCATATGTGAAGAGGTGACAGACAGGTCATGTAAAGGTTGCATGCGAATGTGCTGCTGAACTGTAAAGTATTGCACAAATATGAGAAAAGAATGTGGGAAATTAAATTTCAGAAACAATAATTTAGACAAATACGAAAAGGGGAATTTGCCTTACTTTTTTTAAAGGCTGTTTTCAGCCAGTCTGGGAACATTGTTTACAACCTAACAATAAATATGCTAATATAAAATTTTCATAATGAGTTCACTAAATAAGGTGCTCTCTGTGGAGTGTTTTCCTTTAACATTTAGTTAATCAGATTCTAGTAATTGTGCCTTTTAAATAGGCCTCATAATTTTTACTTTTCACAAAGTCAGTATGGTGGCATTTAGATATGCAAATTTGTGGATCCTGTTTATCACTTTATACACCTTAGTTGACAAGTTTCAGAATTTCAAATCTGGATAGAATTATATACTTCCATTGCCTTATAGACAGAATATTCCTTTCTGTAAATCTTCTGAACTTCTTTCTTCTTTGGGGTTTCTTTAAGCAGAGAAAAACGAAGGTGAAGTAATTGCATCCTCTGTCTTAGCTCATTGTTAGTGTAGCATTGTACCGAGAACTATCATATATTTTGCAAATACTTGAGATCTTTCCTTAGCAGATTATTTGGTGGCTTGAGATTTTTTTCTCAGCATATTATTCAGTGCATGTGTCAGGAAGGAAACAGTCACCCTGCCATTCATCTGATCTGCTTACTGTGGTACTGTTGATGTGCTTTGTGTTAAGTAAAGCTGAATCTCATCTTCCCAAGACCTGCCCACAAATGTGATTATTAAGACTGCAGTCAGCATTATGCTACAAGTTGCATGGAATAGAATAAAGGTAATCTTTAATTATTAGTGCTGTGAACCATGCTTGTTATAAAAGTATTTAAGGGACTTCAAATCCAGAAAAGGAGATGAGCTGTATGCATGCAGTGATTAATAAATAAAAGCAGGATCTGATCAAGGGCTATAACATATAAATCAAGTTGTCAGCGGAGGCAAGAAATAGATGACTGGAGTATATGATACTTGGGGAAGCCTTCTTTGAGAAAAAGGGACATGCAGTGAGCCTTATGAGAAATAGAAATTAAGTAAGATTAAGTGTAAGAGGAGAGCTGTTTAGGTTTGAGATATGGGGCAACAGGAACAAAATTGTTAATGTTTTTGCCTAAGTGCTTATAGGATGACACTTCTTTTAACTATGACTTTTCAGGAGGTACATTCAATTCAATGTTAAGTGAAGCCTTCATTTTTAATGTAATTTTAATAGACATTACTGTTGTATTTGATTGTCAGTTTACCTTCTTTTGGGAAAAGGGATTTCTTTCCTTCTGAAAGGCTTTCTTTTCCCATACCCCCAGCTGATCACTTCATATATATGCCTTCTAAATAGTTATCTTTTTTTCATATGATCCTGCCTTCCGGACCACATTTGATTGGTCCAAGGGCAAGTACCATGGCTGTCTGACCAGGCTGGACCAGTAAGTCTCCTGCCCAGGAAGCAGGAAGAACATCAGGCCAGTCTTCCCCTGGTCCTGAAGCTGTAAGGTATACACCTGGGAGCTCTCAGCCATTGTGTTTGCTCACATGGAACAAACTGCTCCTTAGTAAAAGAGGGTGGCACGTAGTGGGAAATAAGCATCAGAAAGACGGAGAGGAGCATCTTGCTGGATCTGATATTTCTGAAATCCAACCATTGTCCTGCCCTTGGCTTTCATGAGATGTACCTATACTTCTAGTTTCATGAGATTTTTCTTTAACAAGCTTCCCTTTCTTCTCAAGGAATTAAACGTGTTTTATTTTTCCAATTGCAATCAAAAAGCTTTTTATTTTACTTTAATGAATCCACAATTGTGTTAGAAATTATACTGGGGGCTTACGACTTCTGCTAACCCATGCCTTTTTGCAGATTAGGAAAAGGCTCTCCTTTCAGCTCCATGGATTCAAGGATTATTGAGGGGAGTGGGGGTAGATTTCAGACCCTATTGCCCCTCATCTAACATCTCTTATCCAGTATATCTGTATTGGCATATATGGAACCCCTACCGAGACTCTGGATCCTCAGCCTTAAGTATAAACCTCTTTTGGCTTAGAACTCCTCCTTTATTTAGCAAACGCTTTTCTGTGGCTTTGTAATTATCCATGGCAGGTTGGGATGCCCACCAAGATAATATATCTTTGAATCAAGCTGTCTGATTCTCAGAAAATGGTTTTTAATTCACAACTGATAATAAAAACAAAGCAGAGTTTATGGGATGTTCAACTGTGGAGAATGATGGAGTTCATTCAGCCCAGCCCCTTCCATCAAAATGAAAAGACAACTACTGGCGAGCAGTAATTACATGTTGAAGGGCAGTCATGGTGGTACAGTAGTTGGTACAGTAGTTACTGCTCTGTGGTTTCATATTGGGAGAAGGAAGAAATCCACTTTATGGCCAAATAAAATGACAGACATTCAGCAAGAATGAGACCTTATTTTAAGAAGGTGGGAAGTAGGTGTAATATTAGCAAGAAAAGAGTGATGACTTAGGTATGTAAAGTCCACTCCCAACAGCCCATCTGTCTCCTGTTTATTATCCTGACCCAGAGAAAGCAATTGCCCATGAAGGAGTTTCACCTTTTCTTTCAATGAATTGTCTATTTCTCATCATGATATTGTTACGCTGACAAAAACCACAAAATATTGCTGAGAAGCCAGAGAGAAGATTTGCCATGGAAGATCTGGAAGTGAAGATAGACTGGGTGTGAAAGTGATGTCACATGTAGCATTGGAGAAATGAGAAGTACAGCATTGTCACCAGCATCACCACCACCACCAAAGTGCACTTAGGGAGATACGTGAACACTCCTGCCTCAGAGCGCCCAACACAGGTCTGTTTAATTGAAATGGCGAGCCCTGATGTTTTAGGCAATTCAGATTTATTCTTACGATAGATCTATGAGATCACTATTATCATTCCCTTTACATAAATGGCACGAGAAAGGCTCAGAGAAGTTTGATAAATAGGTTTTATCTCCAACGAGATTTAACCAAGAAGTTATTCAAGCTCAGTTATTTTTCTAAAGTTCTTACCACTTTCACTGTACTATGCTAAAAAAAGGGGAAACTATAAAAATGGGAGGGGAACTGTGTCACTGTCTGTGTGTGTCTGTGTCTGTCTAACCTCACACTTCTTAATCTGTTTTTTGTCTCTCACCTTGTGCTTGTCTTGGTATCTATTTTTATCATCTCTCTCAGATAACAAAACTCTCTCCATCTATGTGCCTTTATGTAAATGGACACACTGACTACAACCAAATACAAACAATCTTTTGGGCTATTCAACATTAGGAGAAGAAAATGGGGAATGGTTTTGGGGAAAAAATCCTATCTTACTGAAGGGAAATTAATTTTAATTCAACTTGATGGAATAATAGTTCTTCATATCTGCATTCTTAGAGTCTCACCATCAATATAGAGACCTATATTATATATGATTAAAAAAAGAAGCCACGTAGAGAAGCCCTGTCTCTGCCTTGCTCATACCTCTTTGGTCTTCTCATCGCGGTATAAGCTCTCTGAACTTCCAACCACCAGCACCTTATCTCTGCGTGATGCCACCATGGAGGCTGGGCGAGGGACACTGGCAGTTCCAGGAAAGCAAAGACCCCCACCATGTAGTAAGTGATAAAGGTGCTAGTGTATAAGTGACCTCTTAGCCCTCTCATCCCTTGTGGGGATTACTCTAAAGAAATAATTTTTACTTTGGCTCCAGAGTTTTCTGTTGAGTTGACAGCCAGTTACACATGATGGGAATTTGCTTGAAGTGTCACCCTTTATCAGCCTCCTTCCTTTACCTGCCTCATCTTCCTACCTCTCACCTTGTGTTTTCTGAGATCACCTCCCAAACAACTATATTCACTAGCATTGTCTTCTCAGGGTCTGTTCCTGGGGGAACTAAGACTAAGAGAGCACCTGAGATGAGTCTGTGGTTTCTAAGATAAGACAGTATGTACAGGGCCTGGAAGCAGAGGGGAGCTGCCTCTCTCTGGGACAGTAAGTTCTCCGAGTGGTGCGTGTGTGAGGGTTAAAACTGCTTATGGAAATGCAGTTTTAGGAAGACACCATGGTGGAGACCAACATGCCTCCTCTAATTACTTCAACACAGCCAGATTTTCTTCTTGGGTTGGGACTGATAGCTTTATTTATTTGTTTGAGAATCTGATAAAATGGCTTAATTGTAGGGACCATGCTGTATGAAACATTAAAACTTTGAACACTGATCCAGAGTTGCATCTTTGGTGCTCCTACTGCGAGGAAGTGAACAGCACTGCCAGTTCTGTCTCTTGCTCCCTCTGCGACATGTGGCCACTGAGCACAATATCAGGGAGCAGTCCTCTCACTGTTTGAATAGTTATCTAGGTCTTTTCTCTCTCTCCCTCCATCTGCCCCGTGCCCCTCTCTCACCACACCCAAATTCTTCAAATGAGTATGGCTTGAAAATGAGGATCAGATGAACTCACACTCCATGTATAATGGTTGGCAGTCTTGTTGATTGCATTCGTATTAGATTCTTATGACTTATTTGCTTCTAATCAAGCTACTTAACCTCTCCAGGCTTCAGTATACTCGTATGTCAAAAGGGAATCATGTTTGTAAACATCTCATATGCTTATTGTAAGAATTAAGTACCAGATATAAACTAATTAACAAGTGCCTAGCATTTATTAAGCACCTGTTAAAGGCTGATCACTAATATTTTCTCACGTTTGGTGCCCTATCACACTTCCCCTGGCCTTTTCTCCAGGATTTTCTCCCCTTTCTTACATCACCCTAGGTACTGGTTTCAATTACTCACTTTGGCTACCAGCGCCTGAGAGTTGGCAGGCTGTGTAATGAATAATTTTCTTTCATTTAGTTTCAATTGCTAACAGAGTGTTTCATTAACTTTTGCTCCAGTGTCTGCAGACTGGGATTTCAGGTAAATTGTTTGTGGTCTGTGCTAGGATTTATTTTTCAGGTGGACATATTTCTTTCTAAACTGGAATGTTGTAGTAAAAATAAAGCAGGTGCTAGGAGAAATGAGTCTTAAAGGTGGCCTGGAGGACCTTTATCTTGCCAAGAGCCTCCCTCTCTCTCAATGCATTTTGACTCAATTAAGAAGATTTGCTTTTCTCTTGTCCCTAAAAAGAGATACATCTCCAGAAAGTGAAAGTGACAGTAACTATGCAGTAGGTGGTAGATATACCGACTACACTTCAAAGGAATTCCAGCCACCAATATGACAGGGTACTTTGCTTTTGGAGATAAACTAAGAGAAGACCTTGTTGTGTTTGGGTGTGTAGATTGTCTGAAGCACTAACATGCTACTTAACAAAGATACAGAATAGTCAAGCTTCTTCATCAGATTTACTTTTAAAACATATTCTACTTGCTGGATAATTTGAATTACTTTCAGCAAAGTTTGATTTAAGAGCAAATTATCTTGTTCAGTGTTAGTCTGGTACTTGCAAAATGTTGTAGCTAAAGATGAAATTCTGTCTATAAGAAGGAAATGCATTCAGTAAATTGATGAGTGGGGAAGATAAAAATTTATTAATGAATTAGATTCTGTTTGACTTATGTTGTGAAAGGTAATTAATTCATCTCTGTTTTGGATTAATTATAGAAACATAACCTAAGTGGACTCCTGTTGTGAAATGATAAAATGCATGAAGTTAAAGGACAAATGGGGAAAATCAACATTTAAAACTCAGTATTCTACACTTAAGATTTAATTAATGCAGACCATGTCACTGATATCAAATGGCCAGCTTTGACTGATTGTACTGTGACTAATGCATTTGCTCATAGTTTTCTCTGCTCCAGACTTGAATCATGGGATTCTTGCTGTGACACATATTTGTGATGCATTTGTCACTATTCCTTGTGTTTGAGGATGTGTGTAGGTGTGAGTATGCTGGTGGGTGTCACACATTTTTCTCTTATCATTGTCATGTGTCATCCTTTTCTGTGGTCAAAGATGCTGTTTTAAGGTCTATGATTATAGCTGACATTGATGCTTCAGTTCTTGATTGGCGTATAATTGTTTAGTCTCAATAGCTTCAAATATCTTAGCCAGCTCTTTGGTCGTCTCATAACTGTGTACTCCCACATATATGTCTTTCCCTCATGCTTCTATACTGGCATGCTACATGAAGGTATCTTTAAGGTATTCTCTCTTATTTGGCTTCTGTCCACAATGCAGCTGTTTGGATTTAAATGAACTAAGAGACAAAAGCACAGCTCATACCATGGTGACTTATGTCACCTAACAAATATTTCCCCTTCACTGCTTGGAAGAAGGCTAAAAGCAAACTGCAGCCCACCTCTCAAGAGTATGTGTTATAAAGATGACAGTTCTTTATGGAATAAAGCTGAGTATTAAGAATAAATAAATAGATAAGTTCCATGGTCCCATGAATTATATCTTCATATCCTTTATGCCTTTTGGTCATTGCATAGCTCATGGAAACATAGCATTCCCCATATCATGCCTAACATACCACATGTCAACAAGATGGGACTTGCTTGCTTTGGAGAAATCCTCTACCTTAAGACTGACATTTTAATCACATACCATTTGGTAGTGACATACCTACCAAAGTGCTATGGATGCCCAGTAGGCTTTTTAGGAAAACCATAAGGTGGTTAACAGCACCCAGACATGGCTAAGTACTGGGGAATCTGACTCCCATTTTCTCTCCTCCCCCAAATTTTATATTATGAACCTTGTTCCCTCATTCTCTTTCACCATAAGAGAAACTGGTCTTTCGTGAGGATATGCTTGTTTACTGATAAGATCTCTCTGTTCTGGCATGTCTCCTGGCCTCCCTGCTAACACCTCAGCTTGGGAAGGTTTAATGTAGGCTTGAGACTAGATAGGACATTTGGTTAAGGCAATTACATTTTCATATTGTGTGTGATGCCGACCACAGACATGCATCAGATTGGGACACAGGTCCTCTGTGAGGCAAATTTGGCACCTGTGGTACCCATTTGTCTTAGTCTGCTTGTTAGGGCTGCCGTAACAAAATATCATAGGCTGGGTGGCTTAAACAACAGAAACTTATTTCTTATAGTCTGGAGACAAGGAAGTCTAAGATAAAGGTCCCAGTAAGGTAGGTTTCATCCTGGGGCCTGTCCTTTTGGCTTGTAGGTGGCCACCGTCTCACTGTGAGCCCACATGATGTCTTTCTGTGCACATGTGAGGAGAGAGAAAGCAAGTTCTTGAGTCTCTTATAAGAGCATCAATCCTATTATGAGGTCCTCACCTTTGTGACTTCATTACCTCCCAAAGGCTCCATCTCCAAATATGATCACATTTTGGGTCAGGGCTTCAATATGAATTTGGAGGGACATTAAGATCAAGCCCAAAGTACTATTTTCTGCTTATGAAGACTCTGTGGACAACGTCAGGGGCCTAAAAAAGCTATGCTCTGCCCTGGGTCTATGTGGCTTAGACAGCATAGAGATGGATTATTAAAGAACTTGGATTATTAAAGAAGTGACTCATGTAGCATTGAAACAGTCATCCCAAACTTATTATACTCTCCTGTAAAATCCTGTTAGTCTGAAATACAGAATTCTAGAGAAAATCAGATTCCAATTAGAGCAGGTTAATAACTCATTCTGCCTCCAAAGAACAGAGTTCTTACAAATAACTCTTTGAAAACTTCACGACCTGATAGTTTAAAGAGAGGCCAGTGAAAAGTGTAATTGCTTCATTTGTTTCCCATGCCTCCCCCTCCCTTCCCTCCTCTCTGTCCACATCCATCTCTTCTTCCTAATTTGTCTTTCAGTGACACTTCCTCATCTCACTTTACCTGGCATTCTCCTCGTAATCCTCATTCTTGATTTGAATTACATGGCTTTGCTTTCTAGGAAGCATTGGCTGGTTTTTGGTCTAAAAGGAAACTACTTGGCATTTCTAATTGCTGCTTCTTCAGGTGAAGCATTGGCAGACTGAACATGTCCCATTTACTCCTTTTCTCTCTCAAAATTGTTTCTTCTTCCATATTTATCATTTCAGTGAATGACATCATTTTCTCCTTGGTCATCTATGCCAGAGACTTTCTTTCCAATCTCACTCTCTTTATCAGCTCCTGTATCTAATTGCTCATGAAATCTTACCAATTTTAGATTCTAATGACTCTCTCTCCCCTTGTCAGACAGGTCCCTCCTTCTTTCACTGCTTAAGTCCCCTCTCCCTCTATTTTTCTTGTCAGAATTAATATAATAGCATGCTAGCTGGTCTCTCTGCTACAGCTTTGCCAATTTCCAATCCATCTTCCACAATTTTAGTGATTTTCCTAAAATGCACATGTAATTGTGTCTTTCCTTTAAAAACTCCTTTAGTAGTACTTTGACTTTCACAGGATTAAAAAACTCCCTAAGTGGGCATACAGCGATCTCTTAATGAGTAGCCACTGTCTGCTTTCTGGCTTCATGTTATATCACTTCACTTGTATAATCTTTGCTTTCACCATCTTGAGCCACTTACATTTTCCCAAAGTATCATGTTTTACCAAACTGTGCCTTTGCATGTGTTGTCCCCTTGGCCCAGAATGCTTCTTTCCTGTTTGCTTTATCCAGCAAATTCATATTTAGACTTTAATGCTAGGGTCAAGCATCACCTCCTTTTGGAAATGTTTCTCCTTAACTATTCTCTCTTCCTTTTCCTCCTCCTTTTTCCACTTAAGATGAATTAACTACACCTCCTTTATGTGTTACCTTTTACTTTTATATTCTGGAATTTTCTTTTCTTTAACAGCATTTTAATTTAAATTAATTTTTAAATTTAGGTATACTTGATTTACAATATTATATTAGCTTCAAATGTACAGCATAGTGATTCAGTATTTTTACAAATTATACCCCATTAAAAGTCACTATAAGATAATTGGAATTTTCTTGATATTTCCACAGGACTCTGAGATCATCATTTTTGGGCCCTATTTTTCTTGGGAACTAGCTTAGGGCCTGGTAAATAGTTAGTGATAAAAATTTCTTGAGTGAATGAATAAATGAATTGAGTAAAAATGAAGAAAAATATCTTTGAATAAACTGCTACTGAATTATCAAGGATTTCTTGGTGTCATCCCCCCAGACTTCTGGCAATACTGTATATTCTCTTTGACAAAGAGACAAGAATATGCAATGGAGAAAAAATAGTCTCTTAAGCAAGTGGTGTACAGAAAGCTGGACAGCTGCATATAAATCAGTGCAGTTAGAACTCACCCTCACGCCATATTAAGAAATAAATTCAAAATGGCTTTAAGATTTAAATATAAGACATAACACAATAAAACTCCTAGAAGAGAATACAGGCAAAACATTCTCTGACATGAATATTTTCTTCAGTCAGTTTCCCAAGGCAACAGAAATAAAATAAAAAATAAACAAATAGGACCTAATCAAACTTACAAGCTTTTGTACAACAAAGGAAACAGTAAACAAAACACGAAGACAACCTATGGAGTGGGAGAAATTATTTGCAAATGATAGGACATACAAGGGCTTAATTTCCAAAATATACAAGCAGCTCATACAACTCAATAACAGAAAGCAAACATCCCAATCAAAAGATTGGCAGAAGGCCCAAACAGACATTTCTCCAAAGAAATCCAGATGGCCAATGGGCATATGAAAAGATACTCAGTATTGCTAATTATTAGAAAAATGCAAATCAAAATCACAATGGGGTACCACCTCACACTGGTCAGAATGGTGATCATCAAAAGATCTACAATAATAAAAAATGCTGGAGAGGGTGTGGAGAAAAGGGAACATTCCTACATTGCTGGTGGGCATGTAAATTGGTGCAGCCACTATGGAAAACAGTATGGAGGTTCCTTGAAAAACTAAAAATAGAGTTACCACATGATCCAGCAATTCCACTCCTGGGCATATATCCAGAAAAAAAGAAAATTGTAATTAAAAAAGATACATGCACCTCGGTGTTCATAGCAACACTATTTACAAGAAGATATGTAACAAACCTAAATATCCATCAATAGATGAATGGATAAAGGGGATATGGTGTATGTGTATATATATACATATATATATATATATATATATATATATATATATATATATATATATATATATATATATATAATGGAATATTGCTTAGCCATGAAAATGAATGAAAAATTGCAATTTGCAGCAAAATGGATGGACCTAGACATTATACTAAATGAAGTAAGTCAGAAAGAGAAAGACAAATATCATATGGTATCACTTACATGTGGACTCTAAAATATGACACAAATGAACTTATTTATGAAGCAGAAATAGACTTACAGACATATAAACAAACTTATGGTTACCAAAGGGGAAAGGAGGTCAGGGCAGGATAAAGTAGGAGTTTGAGATTAGCAGATACTAACTACTATATATAAAATAGATAAACAGTAAGAACCTACTATATAGCCCAGGGAACTATATTCAATATCTTGTAATATACTATAATGGAAAAGAAATAATCACCTCTGAAATTCACTTTCCTCTACTGTGACATTTTTTTCTTTCACTGTGAAAACAGCTTTATTGCTGTTGTGATTTATATATTAGCACATGTTCTTTGGAATAATTTGAATAATACACAGTAGTGTAAGAAAGATCCTAAAAACTCACTTAAAATCCTTCCATCCTGAGATGATCCTAATAGCCATTTGTTGACATTTTTACATCTCTTTGAGTACTTATCCATACACATATGTTATTTGACATATCTGAGATCATTTCAGGCATGTTGTATTTCTTTGGGAATATCTTTTTAAAAATGCATTCTTTTGTTATTTTACTTCCCTGCTTTTCTCCTGCATGTCCTTTCATCTGCATCAACCCTTCTTTCCAGTCCAGATAACCTGTGACAACCACCTTGCATACTAGGTCCTGTTGGATGATGACAGGTAGGCAGGAATGAAAGAATTAATAAATAGTCATATTTTTCAAAAAATGGTCTAGAAATTTCTCCTAGTTTCCTGATGTAGGTCTAATTCCTTCTTTTGTTAGTTTATTCTTTAGTGATTTATTGTGGTTTTGTTTGTTTAGAATTGGATGGTGATTTTGGTTGACCACTTGGACCAAGTCTGCCATGAATATCATTGGAGATCTGACTAATTATTATTCCCACAAAATGTTATTTCAGCTTCTATCAGATGGATTTCAAGCAGAGTTACTGATGAGTGAAATAATATGTGGATTTTTAATTTTAAATGATAGAGCAAAGCTGATCTGTAAAAGGGTTACTTTTCACATTTCTCCTTATAATGAAAGAGAGCATTTAGGGGTCGTTTCACTTCAACATTCTCACAATTTGTAGCTGTTTTCATTCTCTTTCACTTTTTGCCAGTTTGGTAGATCTAAAATTGTACCTCATAAATTTAAACGTTCGCATTTCTCTGATTACTATAGGTGCTGGGCATATTTTCATGTGTGATTGGCAAATTTGTTCTTTTGTAAATTGCTTATTCATAGTTTTTGCCTTTTGCCCTCCTTTCCCTTTTACAAAATTTGTTATTTTGAAATAATTTTAGACATATAAGATATCTGAATGATTTTACTGCTGATGTTAACCTTGATCACTTGGTTGAGCTGGTGTTTGCAGATTCTTGCAAAGTTACTCTTTTCCCTTTAAGATTAGTAAATATTTTGGAGAGAGATACTTTGAGATGAAGTAAATATCCTATTTCTTCTTAAACTTTTGCCCACCAATTTTAGTATTCATTAGTGGATCTTGTCTATAGTAATTATTACTGTTGTATTCTAGTGGTGAGTTTCTGTTTCCCTCATTCCTTCTACATTTATTGATTAGAATTCTGTGAGAAGTTGTCACCTATTTATTCATTCCATAATTTATTTATATCAATATATACTTATGGAAACTTATTTTCTTCTTTGGATTATAATCTTATAGTAACATTATGTTTTGCACAAATTATTACAGATTTGGCCACTTGGAGCTGTCTGATCATACTGCTATGCCTGAAGAACTTCTTTAAATAAGTATTAAAGAGTAGGTCTGCTGGCAATAAATTCCCATAATCTTTGCTTGTCTGAAAAAAATCTTTATTTTTCTTTATTTTTTTGAAAGGCATTTTTTAACACTCAGTTCTCTCATGCCTCTACTCTTTCCTTTTCCCTTGGCAACCACCAATCTGTTCTTTATTTCTACAATATTGTCATTTCAAGAATGTTCTATAAATGTATACAGTAAATAATCTTTGCCATGAGGATAACTGTAGTTATGGCATAGTATACAGGCACTAAACCTCTTCTGGAAGATCTGGCATCTTTCTGGCCAGAAGAAGCAGAGTAAACCACTTGAAGCAACCAGGGTCGCCAGAAAGATGGGGTGAATCCTAGAAAGGAGAACACTAGAAAACAGAAAAGCCAGATACAATGTATGAACTCTGCTAAGATAGTTGGCTGCCTAGTAAATTACTCGTGCACAGTGTACCCTAAACACAGTCTGAGCTAGAATCTAGGCTGTTACTCAGGCTGTTAAAGTACTCTGTAAACTCTCTAGTGGTGAATTCCTGGCAACACGAAGATACTGGATTCAGGAATCCTGGAAGGAACAAAGATGGCAATGGAAGGAGTGAGGGTTGACAGTGAAAGGAAGGCATACTCCAATTCAGTTTTGCTAAGGTCTGAAACTAGAAGGGTGGTTGATGATGTGACTGCATAAATACAACAGCTTTTTCAGCTGAGTGAATGGACATCTTTTGTTGGCTGTGGAGTAGCTGGGATGTACTCCTAAAGGAAGAGGGCAAGAGAAGATACAGAAACTAGAGGAACTGAGTTGTGAGTCTGGATGCTCATCACCTTGCAAGCCCACAAGCCTGACACTCATAGAGATGCTGTCATTTCTCTTAGGTGATCTGTTTAGGAAAGTCCAAAGCCAAAATTCTTTTGGAGAGGCCAGGAATATAGGTTGTTTCCTGTGCTTTATATAGTAAATCCTTATTGCTTATATATTTTATGTATAGTAGTATGTATGTGTTAATCCCATACTCCTAATTTATCCCTCCCCTCCCCTTTCCCCTTTGGTAACCATAAGATTGTTTTCTGTGTCTGTGAGTCTGTTTCTGTTTCGTAAGTAAGTTCATTTGTGTCTTCTCTATTTTTAGATTCCACATATAAGTGATATCATACAGTATTTGTCTTTCTCTTTCTGACTTCACTTAGTATGATAATTTCTAGGTCCATCCATGTTGCTGCAAATTGCAATCTTCATTGTTTTTCAAGGCTAAGTTATATACACACACACACACACA
This sequence comes from Camelus bactrianus, assembly GCF_048773025.1. Lineage (NCBI taxonomy): Eukaryota > Metazoa > Chordata > Mammalia > Artiodactyla > Camelidae > Camelus > Camelus bactrianus. The sequence continues at coordinate 34,850,714 of NC_133549.1, forward strand.
CATCACATCTTCTTTATCCATTCATCTATTGATGGATATTTAAGTTACTTCCATGCCTTGGCTATTGTACCAGTGCTTCTATGAACATTGGAGTGCAAGTATCTTTTCAAATTAGAGTTTTTATCTTTTCCAGATATATGCCTAGGAGTAGGATTGCTGGATCATATGGTAACTTTATTTTTAGTTTTGCAGGGAACCTCCATGCTGTTTTCCATAGTGGCTGCACCAATTTACATGCTCACAAACAGTGTAGGAAGGTTCCCTTTTCTCCACACCCTCTCCAGCATTTATTATTTGTAGACTTTTTGATGATCACCATTCTGACTAGTGTAAGGTGGCACCTCATTGTAGCTATGATTTGCATTTCTCTAATTATTAGCAATATTGAGCATCTTTACATGTGAGTGTTCGCCATCTGGATTCCTTCCTTGGAGACATGTCTGTTTAGGTCTTCTGCTCATTTTTTGATTGGGTTGTGTGTTTTTTTGATACTGAGTTCTGTGAGCTTTCTGTACATTTCAGAACCTAAGCCCTTGTTGGTCGTATTGTTTGCAAATATTTTCTCCCACTCCATAGGCTGTCTTTTCGTTTTATTTATGGTTTCCTTTGCTCTGCAGAAGCTTATAAGTTTGATTAGGTCCTATTTGTTTATTTTTGCTTTCGTTTCTTTTGCCTTAGGAGAATTATCTGAGAAAATATTGCTACAATTTATGTCTGAGAATGTTTTGCTTATGTTCTCTTCCAGGAGTTTTATAGTGCTATGTCTTATATTTAAATCTTTAAGCCATTTTGAGTTTATTTTTTAATATGGTATGCGTGAGTGTTCTAATGTCATTGATTTACATGTAGTTGTCTAGCTTTCCCAACAGCACTTGCTGAAGAGAGTCTAAGAGACCCCATTAATTCTTTCCAAATTCAAAAGGAAAAATTTTTCCTGATAGTTTTAGCATAGTGAAAATTAATTAGGACCCAAGTACCCCAGTGAATAAGGAAATGGGGGAAGCAGGAGGCTTCAAGACACTCACCCCAAATTTCATCTCATAATTTTTCTCTGCATTACATTTCTTAATATGCTTCTCCATGCTGAGGAGTTTGTGAGAGAGTGGGATGGAAGAGGGAATAATAAGTTAGCTTCTAGACTATGCAGTTCAAGGTGAAAGAAAAGAGTGTGAAGTTAACAGGAGCAGGAACTTGGAAGGCGTCCTTCCCGTAGTTCTGTTATTTCCACTTCTGCAGGTTACTCACAAGAAAAGAATCATTCCAGGAATGGTTTTTTTTTTCTCATTGTGTGTGTGTGTGTGTGTGTGTGTGTGTGTGTGTGTGTGTTTGCTAAATACTTAACCCTACATATACAAAATCCATTTAGCAGAATGCTATGTTGGGTTTCAGAATTGTAATATAATAGTGAAAAGCAGTAATTAGGACCTCCTGTGCTCTTTGTGGGGAAAGTATTGCTGACATAGTAATAATGAAGTATAATGCCTACTTGGAGCAAAACTAAAATCCTTTGTATGGTGAAAGTATAGATCCTTAATTTGTTTAGCTTTCTTTGTTCATTTTGTGTTTCTTATTAAATCAATTCAAGGTTATGACCAGTGTTACTAATGTCTAAATGGTTGAGGGGAGGCATGGACAGAGAACTGACTTTCCCAGCCATATTTTGGAAGGTATAGCGTTAATGCAAAAAGTGACTTCTCCCCCTTTGCCGTAAGGGTACACATTAAACATTCACAAGTTCAATAGGAAAACAACTTCCTTTCATACAATCTGTGTTCTTGTAGCTGTGCATGACTGTAAAGGTATAGTTCTGTTTCTGGCCTTAATGTTTTACGGTTTATATAATTCTCACATTTCTGGCCTTTTATCAGGAAAAATTTCATAACATGGATCCCTTAATTTTGAACACTTCATGGTATCCTCAACACATTGTTGGTAGGGTTGCTGGATAAAATACAGGATCCCAGTTAAATCTGAACTTCAGATGAGCTAGGTATAGTTGTGTTTCTTGCAATAGGTGGGACATAGTTATACTAAAAAATTATTTGCTGGTTATTTGAAATTCAAATTTAACTGGGCATCATGTCTTCTCACTAGCTAAATCTGGATGTCCTAGTTGTTGGTTATTCCTGTGCAGAACAAGATGGTGAAGCAGGGCTGGGGTTTCTAGTGGTCATGCTCCTAGACTTGAAGAAACATGCCACTGACCTCAAAACACCTCAGTTGACCTTAAAATGATGCAATTTTAATGATGTTTTAAAAAACCCTTTAATTAAAATCCTAAAATTGTACTGCATGTGTGGACACATAGTGGAGCTGGAAGGGAATGGTGATGACACACTGTACTCAGTGCTTGTTGGGGTCCAGAAGAATTTCTTTTAATTATTATTATTATTTATTTTTTAGGGAGAGTGGGAGGGAGATAAAAGCACATTATTTTAAATTTAATTTCCTGGATAAAAGCAATAATGATACTAGAAGATATTCCCTCAGCAGCCACGCAGCATTGCATGTTTCCATGGAAGAGCTGCTCTAGTTTAAGATAACATCTATTGGGGTATTTTAATCTGCTTGGAAATTGCTGTTTGCCATTTGTCCTTTGAGGATTTGCCTGTTTACTCCAAATCCCATCCAAGGTTGTTGCGCTGATGTGCAGTATTTGTTGTTTACACTTATTCTCAATTTAAAATTTTTATTGGCTTTTGGGAGCCAACAGATACAACAATTTTCAGGAAATTGGAAGTACAAAATACTGAAATATCTACAGAGATGGGTATATGGAAAATATTAAAACAGGATGTCTAAGAGACAGAACAAACAGAGCATACCCCAAAGCATGCTTACAAGACTGCAGGCTAATGCTCCCAAGCTCCTTAGAGGGATATGGGGAACAGAACAACAATAACAGCTCATGATTATACACCCTTATTTAGTTTTCATTTTTTGAAAGCATGTCAGGTGGTAATTATGTTATTTTAGTTTGATTATTTGAGAAAACTGATATGTAGAGTGAATTTCCCTCAAATGTTGGTAACTTAGACACTGACCCAAAAGCTGTGGTTCTTAAGCACTTTTAGGAGATAGACTCTTTAGAAATAACTTTACACACACACACACACAGGAATACTACTCAGCCATAAAAAAGAATGAAATAATGCCATTAGCAGCAATACAGATGGACCTAGAGATTATCATACTAAGTGAAGTAAATCAGAAAGAGAAAGATAAATATCATATGATATCGCTTATATGTGAAATCTAAAATATGACACAAATGAACTTATTTATGAAGTAGTGACAGACTCACAGACATAGAAAACAAACTTATGGTTACCAAATGGGAACATAGGAGGTGGGGAGGGATAAATTAGAAATTTGGGATTAACATATATACACTACTATACATAAAATAGATAAATAATAAAGAACCTACTATATAGCCCAGGGAACTGTATTTGATATCTTGTAATAACCTATAATGGAAAAGAATCTAAAAAGACTAGAGATACATGTATGTATAACTGAATCACTTTGCTCTACACCTGAAACTAACACAACATTGTAAATTAACTATACTTCAATTTAAAAAAGATTATAAAAATAAAAAAAAGCAAACAACAAAAAGTAAAAAGGTGGAGAGAGAATTAAATTCAGGTATTTTTCTATAAGTGTTTGCAGGCTATTTGCAAAATGAATTAAGAACAACATCCTAACAATGACTAACATGTCTTGATCTACAATGTCTGGAATGTAAGTCTACAATAAGGACTGAAAACCTTCATGTTGCTAATGTCTTGGTGTGGCTCCTGAATACAGGGTGCTGGTCCAGCAGTAGTTTTTGACAAAACCTTTACCAGTCTACAGAGAATTAAAAAAATAAAGATCAAGTGAATTCTCATAAAAAAATAACTGTACTCTGAAGTTATGCCCTTACATTGATTTTCTTTTCCTTTCTTTTTAGTAATAAATAGACTTTTTTTTTTTTTTTTAATGATGTGGTCATGTTGCAAAGCAAGGCAGCATCAGAAATGCAAACTCAGGTGGCAGGTACATAGCCTGATTCTATCACTTACTAAATGATTACACTGCACAAAGTATTAACTTCTTTTAACTTGAGATTCCTTATCTGTAAAATGGAAATAATAACAGCATCCTGGTTAAAGGCTACTATGCTTATAAAATAAGTTAATATATTAAAACACTTAGAAAAGTGTCTAAATTTAATTAGTCCTCAGTAAAGGGTAGCTAATCATTATGGTGCTTGATTATATATGTATAAATTTATATGTCATATAAAGATATATACGTATTCTTTAATGGCAAAATTATGTGAAAATCCTGGGTAGGTCCCTCAAATTCTCTTAAATACAAATATCTAAGAGTCATTGTTTTAGTATGCAGAAGAATAAAATAAAAGGGGGAGAAAAAGAAAGAGAAGGAGAGAAAACAGCAGAGTGAGAACTGAAAAAGGTAACTTGGTCTTCTTTCCCTACCTAAGAAATAGGTTCTTTGTCTACAGGGGTGAGAGGGACGGAAACAGGTAATTTTAGTTGCATTGGACTTCAGATTTAGTTTCCTCAATGTTAATTTTCTGTCTCCTTTATTGTAATGCCAGCTTTATGAAAACAACAATCTAATCTGTTTTGCTTGCTGCTTCATCTCCAATATTTGAAGCAGTGCCTGGGACAGAGGAGGTATCCAAATTTGATGAATGAATGAGTGAATGCATGCAAAGTTAATACATCAAATTAAGTGCCAAACACCCTCAGCACAGCATAAATTTGTGTTAATCCTGTTGGCTCCCTGTCCTCCCTTGGCACTAAATGTCCCCAAAGGACCCACAAGATCAGGGCACAGTTTCTGCCCAAGGCAGTGCAAAAGCCATCTCTGGGTGGGTGCAAGTAGAACTTTCCCTTTAGCCTGGTTGTAACAGCACAAAGAACAGTTCCAGTCAGTATCTCTCCCTCTCCCCTCCTCTCTTAGTAGAAATTCAGCCTCCAAGATAACCTAACCCAATAATTCACCAGCCACAGGTAACTGGGTAAAATTGTTTTTTTAATGTCAGAGAGCTGCCAACTAAATATTAAACGATATTTGTCTTTATTCAAGTGGAGAGAAAAGCTTTACCTTGGACAAATGTATAATGGTGAGATGAGAGGCATAGCTATTGGCTGTGGTTTAAAATAGCTGTGTTTATGAAAAAGAGTACTGTCATGCCTACTTCAAGGACTAAACTGCTTTTTAATGAGGAGTACGCTGGCTATGTGGAGGTTATATTTCTTTTCTGATCATGAAGGAAAATATATCTATGTCTTAAAATATTCTCTGAGGCAACAGGCAATATCCAAACGCTATAAAACAAACAATGTGATGAGTAACAGGTGTCGTCACAGTTGAAGCGCATGGCATGTCAGCTGAGTTTATCCCACAGGACCTGCATCTGTGAGTTCTCCAGGCTGATGCAGTTTGTGCCTATTGCCTATTTCCTATTCTTACCTGATTCAAACTGATTTTGAAGAGATAAAGCCAAGGTTCACACAAACAACTAACTAAAACAATAGAGAGAATAGATATCATCTAGATCTTTTCAAACCAACAAAATGCTGAACTTCTTAACCATAAGAGCTACTAATTAGAGCCCATAGCTAATTAGGTTGTATCCCTACTACTTGTATTTATAGGAATAAGAGGATAGACGATAAATATCGAAGACAAAATAGAAAATATCCATTTTATCTACTTCGTATGCTGACAAAGGGTACCTATTGGAGAAATGTGTTTGGTAACACTTGTTTTTTTTCCCTAGAAAAATGACACATTTCAAAATATCACTGAAATTTGCAAAAACCATTAGTAATAGTTGTTAGCCCCTCCCTGCTAGCTTTCAGAATAAGATCTTTAGGTCAGTAGTCTAGAAAGTAAGAATTTGAAAATCAAAACTCACTTGATTATTGAAGGAAAAGCATATACAAACAGGTAGAGAGAGATTTTAACTCTTTTTCAGGCTCCCATTCAATATCCATTTAGAGGTGACAGAGCTCATTCACAGTGGAGAGGGAAGAAGGGAAGTTCATGTGCTCAGGGAGGGAGAGAGAAAAGCCAAGCAACTTTCTTCTTTGCTTTAGCGTGTGGTTTCTCGCCTTTAAAGTCAATTACCAAGAACAGAGGTATTTCAGTCTATCTGAAGCTCTTAATGTATATTATTCATACAGATTGAGATTTCTAAAATATTATATATATATATATAAAAATTAGTTACATATTAATGAGTGTTATTGAAAAATAGTTTCAGCTTTAAATAAGTTCGTTGAACCTATATATTTTCCTACATTTAAGTAGATGTAGTTCATAGCAGGAGTTTTTGGAATCTGTATTAGTTAAAGTGCATTTGACTTTTTGAGCTGCAGAGGGTTAGTGTATTGATTTATATTTTAATATTGTGAGGCAAGAAGTTTTCAGAGTTCTTTATCCTAAAGACCAGATAGCCAGACCATTCATGGCTCAAGAATTTGTGGAAAAAAGATACCGATGGTGTTACTTGTTGGCCAGTGCATACAGTGCTGAGATGGCTATGTAAAGTTTGGCCAGTTGTATTTACGCTTGGGTCCCATCCTTTATCAGGGATGTCATGCTGTCATGCTTAGGGGATGAACATCAGCAACATTTCTCTGAGCTCCTTCATGTGATGGTGATGATGATGTCCATAAAGTGAATGATCTTTAATTGCCGTTCACTCAGTTTATGGTAAGGGGCTTCCCAGGTGTCAAGGGACCTGGGAGAGGGGGGATCTCATCAAGCAGCTTATCATCTGGCAAGGGACCAAGACAGAGGAGGTCACTTGCTTCTACAGGTAGGACAGAGGGTCCAGGTTTTGCTCCTTCTGGTAGCAAAGAAGCCTCGGTAGATGTACCAGGTTTTCAGGATGCTGCTTTCACAATCCAAGGCAAAATAGGCAGTTGAGTACAGAAGATCACAGGTTTAGGACCCTCATTTCCAAGACAGCCCAGCAATCACCACTCTAATAGCATACAGTATGAGGCTAAGGTGGTCATTTGCTTGTGTCAAAAGTGCACGGCCAATTGATGGCCATTATAGGAAATCTGGAGACTCCAGGAGGTATAAGAAGAGACTGTATAAACTCTACAGTGAAGGAGTCGTTGGAGGGCACTAAAGGAATGTTGGCTGTATGGCAATTTGGACAGATTTTAGAGCCTTTTTTGGTGGGAGTTCCATTCAGGGTGGGTCAATTTGTAAGTAACACGTGAATTGGCTTAAGAGAAGTAAAGAAGGAATATGTTGATTCCAGAACCCTAAAAAGCCTAAAAGACTTTGGTATTATTTTAATAGTGTTAATGTTGAAAGGGTCAGTACCTATTTCTTGACAATGTGAAGGATAGAGCAGCACTTGGTTTACCAAATAATTTTCAGGGATTTTACCAAGGTAGCAGTGCCTCATACTATATGTAAGGCAATGGCCCATCACCTTTTGTGAGCTTTTTTTGAATATTTTTCCTGAATGAATATGTTCAACTAATTTTGTTGGAGGAGGATGCCATCCACATAATGTCACATCCATGCCCCTGGAGAAAAGTGGATGTACTTAAGACTTTGCCTGCAAAAACTGTGAGTGATGGCAAGGCTGCTAAGATACCCCATGTATAGCCATGAAAAGATGTATCATTTTCCTTCAGAGGTAAATGCGAACTATTCCTGGGAGGCTATTGAAATATATGCTGATCGACATATCAGCAAAATCTATGATAGAAGATTACTGATTGGTTGGAGTTGGTAATTTAATAATATTGAATATGGAGGCATTAATGGTTGGGACTATAGCATTAAAGTTGTTGTAATCCACTATGCAGTGTCATTTATTCTTTCGAGATGTAACAACAGACCAAATTGGGCTGTTAAATGGAGGAGCAATGGGCATAATCATCCTTTCTCTAAATGGGTCTTGCACAATAGAGTCCAACCCTTGAAGACCCTGTTTTCATTTAGATTGGGACAAACTAATTATTTTAACTGGGAGAGATGGTCCATAGGATCTCATTGTGTCAAGCCAATTAGTAGGTGCCTAAGACTTAGTTTGATTTTATTTTATTTCTCATTGAGCCAGAGTGTCCATGCTCACTATGGGATATAATAGGGTAAGGACTGATATGACTATGGGAAATTTAGGCCAGGCAATTGTTCTGATGGTTAGGGTGAGGCATCTCACCTTATCTATTTTACATTTAGGAAGGCCCCTAAGAGTGTAGGAAGTACCTTGATTAAATTTAATGGGATGTTAAAGTGTAAGTGTAATTAGAGGCCCTGTGTTGATTTAAGGCCGTGAGTGTTTGCCAACTGGTGCATTTCACCAGCTGTTGAAGTTAATTCTGAACCAATATTGCAGAGGCACAAAGCTGGTAATACTCATTTTGTCTTGTATTAAGTTTTTTTAGGAAATTTTGGATTTCAAATAGGGTCAAATTGTGGACTTCTGTTTCAGTTTTTTGTTGTTGTTATTGTTTACTGTCCTTGTACACAGGTTTCTTTCTTTCTTTCTTTCTACCTTTCTTTCTACCTTTCTTTCTACCTTTCTTTCTTTCTTTCTTCTTTCTTTCTTTCTTTCTTTCTTTCTTTCTTTCTTTCTTTCTTTCTTTCTTTCTTTCTTTCTTTCTTTCTTTCTTTCTTTCTTTCTTTCTTTCTTTCTTTCTTTCTTTCTTTCTTTCTTTCTTTCTTTCTTTTTATTGTACCTGGATATTGCTTTTGTAGGGGTGGGCTACTCAACTCATATTCATAAATTTCGTCTTCCAAAGAACCTCAAATCGGTGTCATCTGGATTAGAGATCTCCTTCATGACAATGGTTGATTTATAGGGTTTAAGGACCCACTGTTTATACTGTTTTTGAACTAACCCCTTTGTTGTGCCTTAGGAGTGCCATGGGTAAATTTATCCTATAACCCTGAGGACCAGACTCTTTGTTGCAACAAAGGCATAGGCAGCAGGAGCGGCAGAGGTATTTTAGAGTCCTAGTGATCAACTTGATCTTAGGAGTGTGGACCTCAATACACTACATAATGACTGACGCTCTCTCTCCCCTCCTTAATGACTGCTCTTTCATGGATAACCACTTTATGGGCCCACATTTCTCACAGGATGTAATCTTTCCCCTGGGGAGCATCAGATACTGCTTCATTCCAAGACTCACACTATGTCTGGGAAGAGGCACGTGACCCAGGGCCACATGAGGAAGATCCGAATCCCGTTCTCCAGTCCTTAAGAGCCAACTATTGAAAATTCTGACTTAGGTTGGTTAAATCTATAACAGTGGCTCAGTAGGACTTCACAAATGCTAAAGGGTACAAACTTTCATTTATAAGATAAATAAGTTCTGGGAATCTTATGTACGGCATGCTGATTACAGTTGATAATGCTGTATCATATAGCTGACAGTTCCTAAAAAAGAGTAGGTCTTAAATGTTCTCACCACACACCACACACACAGTGGTAGTTATGTGAGGTGACGGATATGTTAATTGGCTTGATATTGGTAATCATTTCACAATGTATATATATCTCTCTATATAAAATTATCATGTTAATACATCTTAAAAAATACAATTTTAATTTATCAATTATACCTCAATATGCTGCGAAAAATGAAATGGCTATATGATACCTTACAAAACAAAACAAAAAGAGTATTATGTCATTGTGTTTTGAAAAGAAGTCTGGAATTATATAGTTCAGAGTATTAGGAGCAATTATTTCTGGATGATAGGAATGTGGATGTTTTCTTTTCTTTTTGATTATTTTATGTTCTATTTTCTTTATTTTTTCAGTGACTGGGAATTAATTATGTAAACTGAAAAAATAAAAATTTTCAAATAAAGATGTTTAAATTAAGAATTATATCACTTACCTATCCCCAAATATTTTTAAACATTTTTTCACTTGATACATGGATGAGCCAGGAGGTTTAAAAAAAAATAAGCTGGAAGTTTTAGAGTAGAGAAGGAGTAAAACTAAAATATTTGAAAAACATAAACGAAATTATTGTGACTTTTCCCTGTAGTGACATATGCTATATCATTTTAGGATTATAACATGTGTTGGGGAAAAACAAATTGGTACAATTATGTTTAAATGGTTCCAGCGTCTGTTGGTTATTTCAGCCTTCACCTCTGAGTACTATTAGTAGGAAAAATTAGTTTTGTGGTATAATTTACATGAAATAGTCCCTTTTCTCCCCTACACACACCTGGGAATCGCCACTTGAAACACAGATTAGATTATTTCTTAATAATCTGTGTTATATTTCTTAATATATGATATATCACTTCCATCATTGCCTGTAGGACCCTAATAAAGAGAAATCTTACTAGTATTGACATGGTAAAGCAAAAACTGTTAATAAGTGGATATAGTTCTGTTTAATCATTAGATATGAGTTCATTGAAAGAGCCACAATATTTTAAGTGTTCTCAAAATTGTATTACAAGGCCAATGAATTTCCATGTGGAGTTCTGTGATTCTGTAATTAGTGCAAGTAATGCTGACTGCTCTTGAATACCATAGGTACACAAGAATATCAAGAAACAGATGATGGGAGAAGATGGATTGTTTAATTTATTCCTCAATTAAAGCTGACACTTTGGGTAGAGAAATCTGCAGCTCATTGGGTTTTTTTCTTATGGTTCATTTTGCAGCTGTGTTTATTGTTTTAATGAGTAAATATATTATCTCATTAGGGCAGCAGTTTTATAACATAAGTGACTCACATCCACTCATAGCTTGTGTGCCACAAAAAGAACCCCAAGAAGAAGATTTATGGAGCTGAAGGATAGGAGTGGAGGGTGGGATCTGTAGATATCTTGAGGCAGTCAGAGCAAAAAGTAAAGTGTTTTTAATGCAGGGGCTAAAATGGTTGCAATGTTTTGTTTTTGTTTTTGTTTTATTTTGTTTTGTTTTGTTTTCCCCCCGAGTCCTTCTAATAATAATGCTATTTAGAAATGTGTGGTTATTTCCCAGCAACAAATGTGTATGGAAAACTACGTTTCAGATTGTGGATGAATAATATGTTTATTACGTCTCATTTAGACAATTTTCCCTAGCTTGTTAGCTGTACGATGTTGGTGAAGAGTCCAATAAGAAGTGGGTGTTGATTCTAAGCAAAATAGGAAAAGTGTCACTGACCATGTATAACAGGGCTGCCAATAGAAAATTTGAATCTATTCTCTGTTTAAAAGTGTTTCAAATAAGAAAGCAAGAAAGAGATTTAGTTTAATTAAGTGATAGGCTTTTGGGTGCTACGTTTTAAAATTGTTTTGCTTGTGAGTAACTGTGTATGTAACTGTGTATGTAACTGTGCACACACAAAAGCTTCAGTGTGTGCACTGGCTCATTTCCCATGTGACTTCTCTTTGTGAGAACTGCCATTTATTGAACACTTACTAAATTCATTGTCTCATTTTGAACCTATGGGATAATGAACATTAGCCTCATTGTATAAATAAGTAGGAAGAATTAAGCCATTTACTTAAAGATACTTAGCAAGTAAATGAATAATTGGAAATAGAACCCAGATTGGTCTGACTCCAAAACTGATTTAGATATCTGAATAATCTAATTGCTGGATTTCAGTGATTTGAATATAGCTTTCCACTCATTTGTATCTGTTCCAGAAATGTCTGTACTACTCCATCTGTGCATGGACAATTTTCACACATCCCTATTATATATCTCAATGTTCGAAGGAAAACAGCCAGTTACTGCAGTGTGTGACCATCTACCACAAATGGCACTAGTGGCTCTTTGAACGGAAGTTAGGTACTTCCATTGATTTCTGATACTGTGAAGTTGTGATTCATCCTGGACTGAGATCAGGGCCCCGCTGGAGTTTGATGAGGTGATGGCACAGCCATGGACTTGCTGTGCCTCTGCTGTGGCAAGTCCTTCCTTCAGTCAGGGGGGAAGCAAGGTGGCAAATTCAGTTTGGAATTATCACAGGAGCTGCGAGGTGACTCCTAATCCCCTCTCTGCAGCAGTGCTGTGTAAAATAGGGGGAGCATGTTTTATCCTAAAACACCAGGCACCAGGATTCCATTTAGGGAGAGAAGTACATATACAAAAATCAAGTGGTGCAAAGTGTGGTATGTGAGGACTAAAGAAATAAGGTCCAAGTGCCTCTGCTTTGACACAGAGTGGATTTGGTGGCTTTAGGCAGGAAGAGGATGAACAAAAGAAGAAATGAGAGATTAGAGGGGAGAATGGATTTTGGACTAGGTCCTACGTAATGAGATTGCCAAAAATTTCTTTGGAGAGGAGAACTAGACCGTTTTGTTTATCCTGTTGTGTGTGATGTTATATCCACTCTTATGAAGTCATGCATACATATGTCCTGTGAGTTGGGAATATTGGTGGAAGATGGATGAGAAATCGATGAAGGGACTGAATCTTAAGTCTGGGTCAGTGTGATGAGCAACCAGAACCCTGAATGAAGAGTCTGGAGCCAAGAGGAAGAGGAGGCCACAGGAACAGCAGTATCTAGATATTCTCGGAAATACCAAGAAGGGCTTTGGACTCCTACAAATCTCAGTTTTTGTCTCTTGCCAGTTGATGTGCAGAGAGAAAATCCTCTCATTCCAAGATTCTTTGAAGTACAGCCTGTACAAGCTCTGGGCTCAGAGCCCAATGTGTTGGTGAGTTTGCCTAGTCCTTCACTGCCTTGATCTCTGCTCAGTGAGTGATGGTGGCAGCAGGATGTAGACATGGACACACTGCTCTCCGGGAACAAATGTGGAAGGCAGAACTGGTTAGAGGACAGTGAGGAGCTGCATGGGTTCCTTTGAAGATGCCCTGTTGGTGAACCTTGGTAGGCAGTCTCTTAGTCAATTCAGGTTGCGCCAAGAAAGTACCATAGACTGGATGGCTTATAAAGTGCTGAATATTATTTCTTATAGTCTCGGAGGGTGAAAGTCCAAGACCAGAGCTCCAGCATCGTTAAGCTCAGGTGAGAGCCCTCTTCCAAGTGGCAGTCAGCCGACTTCTCGCTGTATCCTCATGTCTCAGACATCAGAGAGGAAGCAAGCTCTTTTGTGTATATGATAAACGCACTAATTCCATTTATGAGGGCTCTACCCTCATGACCTCATCAAATCCTAATTATCTCCCAAAGACCCAAATTGCCAATACCATCGTGGAGCAGGGTAGGGTTTCAATACATGAATTTTGGTGGGAAGCAGATATTCTGTCCGTAATAGGCAGTAACTGGCAGAATAAATGAGGAAACAGTGTCAGGAATTTGCGTTCCCAGCTTAGGTTACAGGCTTAAGCCACACAGATGTAACAGAGAATGGATTTCAGGCTCTTGTTACTTCCTTGCAGTAGGTACATTTCTTAAAAATGTTTATGTCCCTGAGACAACTGCTGGCAGAAAACACCCCACCTCAACCATGAACAGGAAAACCAGACCCAGTTTCCCTGCTTATCCCACCTCTGTTTATCAATCATAGCACTTGTCAGAGTCTGAAAAGCTATGCTGTTTCTGTAGTTGTTTGATAATGTCTGTTCTCCCTGTTAGATTTCCATGTTCCATAACGGCAGTGCTGGGTCTGTGTTTCTCTCCACTGTATTCCAAATACTGTTCTTGTCACTTAATGACTATGTTCTGGGTGACTGAAATGAAGGGAACCCCATAATCTGAATGAATGGCTGATGGAAACTATGTATGAATTATTTCTAAGGGTGGCTGGGTCATGCTTTATAGTCTACAGTGTGCTTGACTGCACTTGACCATCTCATGCCCCCTCTTGACTTTAGTAGGAAAGATTGGGGTGATGACATGTTAGTCTAGAAAGGGAATATCATTACAGGTGTTAACCCCCAAATCAGATGATGTGTAAACCTGCCTGATCTAGGTAATCAAGATGTGAGGAATGTTGTTCACTAAGGAGTGGGATTATGATCTGAAGGCTGGAGGTGAAGAAGAAATAGTGTTTTACTAAGTGTAAGGCACAATGCCAAGACCCAGCAACATGGTTATTTGCAAGAAGATAAAAGTAGCTCGTTTTGGAAATCTGTCCCCTTGTGTCAGGTAACAGCCAGGCCACTGTGGCCAGAGGGTCAGGGTAATGAACATGGCTACTGAGCCCTACTCCTGTGAATCAGTGAACCAATGTCAGTGAGGAGACCTAAACAAAAGGAAATGAAAAACTACAGTACAGGGCCATAAGCTGCAGGAGTCATACCCTCCTTTTTACTGTTCAAGGGACTGTCAACATCTCCCACAAATTCTCCCACTTATTGTCTGAGGTCAAGTGAAATGGACATATTATCTGCATTCTAGGGTTGCTTGGAGAATCTTTTCTCATTTAATCGACTTTCTCTGCATGATTATGTATCGATACCCAATTGTGACCTCTACCATCTCAATGCAGATACTCCAAGATACTGCTATCTTTCTGGAAAGTACAATGAGATCATTAAATTGCCCATTTTTGCTTACTCTGAAGTTTTGTGACCAGCACCTATAAGAATATTAAAAACAAGGAAACAAGATGGCCTCCAAGCATACTGTAATACTTCTTACTTTTTCCAAGCCTTGGGTTGTCAAGCACTGGGAGTATGTGAATTCAACCTAGTTTTTAATTCTGCAACCCACATAATTGAATTTTGAGTGTAAATAAGATTCTTTTAGGGAAGATTGAAGATCTTTTCTTTGTCCACCAATTGAGATAAGAGTTTAAAACCTTGAGCTAGTCACTTTCCCCATGCTCTCCAGCACAGTAAGAAAATATCTTAGCCCATATGCATCAAGAGCAGGCACTTGGTTCCACAAATGTCTTTAGATACTTTATCACAATTAACCTCAGACGACAATTTAATTAATCACAATGCCCAGCATGCCAAGAATTACTGATTTCTCTTTTCCCACTTGCAAGGAGCTCAGCACATTGTTCAAGGCCAAGGATACAATGAAACCAATCCATGAGTCTCATTTAGAGGTTTTGTAGCCTGGGACTATGTTTGTACCAATATGATATCCTACTCAGGGTTCAGTTAGGAACAGAAAAATCGTACTAAACATGGCAGCAGAAATAACTTAGTATACTGAACTGGAAGAAGAGGTGTTAAAGAATGGAAAACCAAAACACTAAGGTACAACAGAGTTAGATCCCTAAGGCTTGAGGCATGAAGAAAAGGGAGTGAAATTTCCAGAATCTGGAACTCAGAGAAGATGCCCTAGAGAAACGAAACTCAAAGATCTGAAAGGGGGTGCCATACAGCTGCAGCTTATAGCACAGGAGCTTAGAGAAGGGGTACTGAGAAGCTAGGTTCCCAACTCTGAAGAGGAGGCAATGCTTGACTACTCTTGCTACCACAGGAGATCAGAGGTTGAACACCACAGAGTTTGGGTCCAGACCTTTGGGAATGGGCCATTTCACAGTAAGCACTTATCTCTCTGAGGGAACACAATGGTGTTGGTTCCTGGAGGACCAAAATTACTGGATACTGGGGCTAACTGTGACTCATTGCTGGAGAGAAGCTGGAGCGGTGCTGACAAAAGAGCAGGAAACTAGGAAGGGACCAGATTTTTCCTACTCTTCCCACCTTCCAGTTCCAATCTACCACTTCATTTTGGTGGAACTTAACAGGAAGCCATCGGAAAAGATGAGAAATAGAGTTTTCAGCATTCCAACCACATCATTACAAAGCAGAGTATATATATGGGTTGATTTAGAGATGAGTGACATAGCTTAAAATATACTTAATGTGGCATTTAAGTAATATTTGTGTGTAAAATTAAAAAGGAGTCAATTCAAGTTCAGGCAAAGGTATAAAGAAAGAGTAAAGTTGGGATGTGGGGAAGAGAAAGAATGACTATAAAATATTAATATGCTATACGTATAAGATGGGGGCAAAAATCATGTGTCAGAAAGTGTTTAATATTCTATGAACCTAATTAAGGAAATGTGTGTGTGTATGTGTGTTTAGGCTTTTATCTCTTCCAATAATTAGGTTTAAACAGAGAATTCAACTTATTCTTACCTTAAATTACTTATATTCTTGATTTTTTGAAAAATCACTTTTCTTGAGTTAAGTGCAATATACAATAATCCAGCAAATCATCATAAAAAGAAGATATCAAATCCAACATAGACGTAAAACATAAACTGTGAGGTAATGAGAGCTTATTGAGAAGTCCTTATGACAGCTTTTCCTTTTTTAGGAGGATTCATTATTTATAATAATACAGTATATTAGAACCCAAATATAATAAGCCTTTTAATTTGTCTTTATGAGAATGAGAGAGGCGAGGTATTTGAAATTTCTAACATGAAGTGTTTTTCCTTTTAGAGTGTAAGATTACCAAAAATATCTTGGTAAAGTTAAAAGCTTTTTGCATAATCAGTGGTTCTATTCCCCCTGTACAGAAGATAGAAGGAAACAGAGAAGTCTTGCTTGAGTTAAGTATTGTATAATACCAGTGTCTCTGAAATCAAGTGGTAAGAGTCATTTGGACATGATTTAAGGAATGTGAATGGAAGCAAGGAAGAGGGAAGCTGGGTTTGAGATTTAACTGAAAATTGACAGTTCTGCTCAAGTTGTGGTGTCTGGTGACAATACATAGCTGCTCCTGGTATTGTTGAGTAATCCTGAATAGTCAGGAGAAAGGGCCATTGAGGTTGTCTGGATGTAAATGCAAAGCATTTTGCAGATGATCTTTAGTGGACTGAAAATTTTCTGCTAGAACAATTGGAATCTGTGCATATCTTTTAAAATTTAGCCTTTCAACAAAACTCTCTGAATGATGATCAAGTTCAGGGCATCCTGACATGTCATAACAGGGAAAGGAAAACAATCTTCTCTATAAGAGGATTGAACTTTAAAATTGCAGTAGTTTTTGAGGGGGTTAAATAGCATATTCTTAATCCTGGAGATTGTAATCTTTCTAGAAAGGGCAAAGTTGCCAAAACAGTGAGAGGCTATTCTGAAATTCTAGATGGAAAGATGGAAAATGAGCCCCTCTGTGTTTACCATTTTTGGAAAGCTGGAAAAATTGGCAGATTCAAAAACAAACAAACAGACAGGCAAAAAGAGAGTCCATATTTTATCTTTTATGCGAGTATATCTCAGATTTGCCCTAAATGCCAGTTTCTCTGTGGCAAAATTTTTTTTAAACAAATAAATCAGCAGTTGGTACTTTCCTGCCCATTCAAGATTCCTTGAGAAAGAATGAATATGAAACCACACAAAGGGCTAAAATCAAAGTCAGCTGCTGGTGGTGTGATTTGGGGCTTGGCTGCATCACAGGTATCACACTTATTTGGAACTGGAGTCCTCAGTGGGTGCCTGCTTTTTGAGCTCTCATGTTGATCAGAGCTCAACTGCCAAAATATAACTTCCAACTACAGATTTGGAAGTCAATTGAGTGAATGACCTCCATCAAGCCAAAAAACACCAATGCCCTGGCAAACTCCCTGTCTGTGAAAACACATCCTCTGATGCTGACGTTCTGTAACCTCCCATGAGGAGCTTGCTTGCCGTGAAAGCCAGAAGTGAACAAGATGCTGGCTCTGTGGATTCAAAATTAATGTGGCACAACCCCTGCCCTCAAGGTGTTCATGGTCTTCTGAAGGCAGACAGAAGACTCTGTAATGAAGTAAGAACGAAAGTAAAGGTATCGGCAGGTTATGGGGGGAGCACAGTGGAGGGCTGAGGAGGCGGTGGAATAGGGGAAAGCAAGTCGGAGAATATTCTTGAAATATGAGTAGGGGCTTATATGGTAGACCAAGGTAGGGGGGTGATGTGATTCATACAAAGAGCCGTTATGTGTTAGTGCTTATTATGTGCCAGGCACCTGCTAAATGATTTATGAATAGTACCATATTTAATAGCTTAAGATCATTATGAGGTAGATCTTATTATTATTATTATCCCCACTTTAGGGATAAGAAAGTAGAAATTCAGGGCAGAAGCAGTAAACAGATCATTCAGACTTCTTCTGTGAAGGACAAGGTGATAAGTATTTTTGGCTTTGGGGGATCATATGGCCTCTATGACAATTAACTCAGTTCTGCCATTGCAGCATGAAAGCAGTCCTGGGACAGTATGTAAATGAATGAATGGAGCTGTGCTCAAATAAAACTTTATTTACAAAAACAGGTTTGATGGAGCTACAAGTAGAGATGCCTAACAGAATATGTGGGTCTGGGATTCAGATGAGAGATAAAATGGATTTTGCAGGAGACAATGAGATCTTTAACTTTAGCTCTATTTCCTTGTTGGAGATATTGGGGAGGGTATTTTATCACCAGCTGGGTTGCCAGCTTAGATGCCATAAATATTTCCTGTGTATGTTCTAAGGGCTCAGTGGTGAGTTAGGATAATAGATCTTATTATTATTTTACATTATGACAGTGATGATTCATGAGAAAGTGAACAATGGATACTTCTTCAATATTCAGGCTGTGTTGAGAGTGCCGTAAGAATTCAGAGAAAAAAAAAACACAAGAGAATAATATTTGAGACATTTTTAGGATTTTAAATTATATATGCATCTATAAGCACATGCAGTTTTGTGTGTCATTTTGTATATAAATATTTTTGAAGTACATGTTCATTGTCCCAGATTTGATTTAGTCCATGCAGAGAAAAAATGTCATTTCTAGTTGCTCTAATTAGGGATAATTAGGAAGCTGTATGCTGGAATTTAAAACTAGTGTCACTTAGCAAGAGCAATAACCATTCAGAGTCATGTTGGCACCGCTTGTTTCCAGAATTGGCTTTCACGTCTCCAGGCCTGGTTGATGAGAGGCATAAAGGTAAATGGAACATTAAATGGAACATACAAGGTCCCGGCAGTCCTGGGGCTTATAGACTAATGATGGAGATAGAATTAGCAAATTACCATGGAATTAAATGTATATTTAACTGTTATTTATGTTACATAGGGGAGTGATTTTATGAGAGCTTGTAAAGTGGGGATTTCACTCAGTGTAAGTTTAGGGAATCAGGAAGGCTCACAACAATCCAAGAAGCAGGGGCAGTGTCAATGGAGCCAGCTCAATAATCACCTGTGCCTCAAAGAAAGGCTCTTTGAGATGTCATCCTTCCCTTTCAGCTGATGATGCAAACCATGAAGAGGGAGAGGAAGGCACAGTACCAGGGGCTCGTCTGCAACCAACGCCAATGCCAACTGCCTAATCTCTTCTTGTGTTAGCACTGGCAGGAATTCATTGTATCTTTGGGACAGATAATATATCAGACCATATATTAGTTTTTAGAAATAGGCAGTATTTTCTACTTTGCTCAGCCTGTGCCAACTAATGTGAAACTTAATAGCTTCAGAACATTTCCTCAAAGTGAAAACCTAGGAAGATTCATATTACATAAGTTGAATATGAGAACTCTCCTGCTATTAAAGTTACTGGACATTTTTTCATAATGGGCCCTACATTTCCCTCAGAGTGAGCTGCAGAAAATCAGGCCCATTTTAGTATAAATCCTATCTGTATGGCAACAATGTTCTAAAATAAAAGTTATAGAAAGAAAAAAATTTTCCCTGTTTTGAAATTTGCTATACAAGCATATTTGGATTTTAAACATATGTACAATAAGTTAAAAGAGACAGATTTTCCTAAAGGTACTTTTCTTTTCTTATATTTGCTATTCTTCCCTGTTACGGGTTGAGTTGTGTCCTCCCAAATCTCACATGTTGAAATCCTAACCCCCAGTGCCTTAGAATGTGACTACATTTAGAGACAGGATCTTTAAAGAGGTAATTATTTTATTTTATTTTATTTTATTTTTTTATTGAAGTATAGTCAATTTACAATGTGTTAGCTTCTGATGTGCAGCATAGTGATTCAGTTATATATATTCCTTTTCATATTCTTTTCCAATATAGGTTATTACAAGATATTGGATATAGTTTCCTGTTGTCCTTGTTTATCTATTTTATATATAGTAGTTTGTATCTGCTAATCTTGAACTCCCAATTTATCCCCCACTTTCTCCCTTGCTGGTAACCATGTGGGTCTGTTTCTGTTTTGTAAATAAGTTCATTTGTGCCATTGTTTTAGATTCCACATATAAGTAATATCATATGGTATTTGTCTTTCTTTTTTTTGGCTTACTTCACTTAATTTGATAATCTCCAGGTCCATCCATGTAGCTGCAAATGGCGTTATTTCATTCTTTTTTATGGCTGAGTAGTATTCCATTGTATATGTACACCACAACTTCTTTATCCAGTCATCTGTCAGTGATCATTTAGGTTGCTTCCATGTCTTGGCTATTG
This sequence comes from Camelus bactrianus, assembly GCF_048773025.1. Classification (NCBI taxonomy): domain Eukaryota; kingdom Metazoa; phylum Chordata; class Mammalia; order Artiodactyla; family Camelidae; genus Camelus; species Camelus bactrianus. The sequence goes on from NC_133549.1 coordinate 34,871,005, forward strand.
TAAATAGTCCTGCTATGAACATTGGGGTACCTGTATCTTTTGAATTAGAGTTTCCTCTGGATATATGGCCAGGAGTGATATTACTGGATTATATGGTAACTCTATCTTTAGTTTTTAAAGTAATTTCCATACTGTTTTCCATAGTAGTTGCACCGAATTACATTCTGACTAACAGCGTAGGAGGGTTCCCTTTTCTCCACACTGAAGAGGTTATTAATTTAAAATGAGGTCATTAGGGTGGGGTCTAATCCATGCCTTTATAAGAAGAGGAAATTTGGAAATGGATGGTTACTGAGAGGAGACCATGTGAAGACATAGGGAGAAGACAGCCATCTACAAGCAAAGAGAGAGAAGTCTCAAAAGAAACTAACCCTGCTGATGCCTTGATCTTGGACTTCTAGCCTGCAGAACTGTGAGAAAAGTAATTTCTGTGGTACTTTGCTGTGACAGCTCTAGCAAACTAATGCATTCCGTGAGAAACAAACAGTTTAAGACCAACCCCAAATTATAAGAAAAATGAATTTAGGAGCTCACTTTGATTAGTTTGTAATTTTTCACTAGTGTCTTTCCTGGGTGCAAACACCCTCTCTTCCACATACAGTGGACAGAAACATTTCTCATCACACGATTGTTTTTGCTTTACATTCAGTATGTGACACATTGTGTGGTAATTGGATTTATTCATCCCTTCATTTACTCTGGACATAATCTAGAATAGGACATTTACCACATCCTATATTTACAATGTTATTAGACAGGTCAACTTAAAGGGCTGCATTTTAGGAAGGAAGCACGCTGACCACCAAACAAACTAATACTCTCTGTAGAAAATGAAGAATCCCATGCATAAGAATGAGCAGAACTACTCTGAGGAGAAACCAAGGACATCTCCAATTCAATATGCAAATCTAGATTTATGCTGGCTATTCAATATCTTTCTGAACGCCTTGGCTATTTCCAGAGTAGATGAGTCTGGGTTGCCAGAGGATTTACCTCAGGCCTCTCTCAAATACCATATTGTTTTACGTTAAAAATGGAATTCAGTTTATGAACACTAAACCGTCCCTGACTCTGCAGGTGCAGGAATGTGACTGGTAACTCTTGTGTAAAGTGAGCCCCTCTGCTGTGAGAAATGGGTGGATTGCAGTGGCCGAATAGGGTCTCATCCCCAAGAGGAGCCCCATGAATCTGTAAGCACAGTTTTACCCACGGGCCTTTCTGGTGTGAGGAGGCTAAGGAGTAGCCTGGAGTGGTTTCTTCCAGCCACCTCCCTGGAGGCAGCCTTCTAGAGCTGCTGTTCTACCTGTAAGGGCTCCACAGCAGTGGAATCAGTGAGCATGGCAAGTACAATCGAAGGTGGTCCTGGGCTCCAGAAGGACTCCAACACCAACAAGAGTATGTTTGAGGCTTTTAGTGCTTTAATTTTCTTTGTCTGCCATGCCCTGTAAATGACAAAGGAAGCTGCTCATCAAATATTTGTGTAGCCTTCGGTTGGGGTTTTTGTTCCTCTGCAGAGGTCAAGGATGAGGGAGGTCCCCTCACAGTCTGGCCTGCTATTGCTTACAAGAGTTAAATTTGAGGTTAAAACCTGTGTGTTGGACTCTTCATCTCATTTCTATTAATATGAAAGGTGTACCAAAAACTTTCCTTTTGAGTATCCAAGGAAAGTCTGGCTCTATTTAATAGTGTGGTTTAAAAAACACATCTTGCCTTTTCTGCTTTTATTGCAATCTCTCCAATTTGATTCAATACCATATTTATTTACAGCCGCCAAGTGCTGATTTTATAGGGCACACAGGAGGTAAGGACCCTTGGTAGTCCAGGAGCCTCTGACTTTGTTCTAGTTTCATTAACAGATGTGACCCAGGGCAGGGCTGGCTTCCAGGGTGTGCACAGGGCTCCACACTCAGAAAGGAGCCCCATTCTTGGGGTTTAAGACTATGCAATTACTATATGAAATTCTTAATAATTTTGTCTTTGACTCTGTATTTTGTAAGTGAAATCTGATGGGACAGTGGAGCATTCATTGGGGACTGGGGGCCTTGTTCACAGGCTCTCCTGTCTGCCTTTCCTGGATGGGTTGTCAGCCCACTCCCTTGTCTCTCTGCAGTGATAGCTGACACCCTTCATCCCTAGCAGAGGCCTGGGCACAGGCATAGATCTACATTCAACCTGCAGATACCCACATATCCAAGGGTGTACAACATTAAACGGCAAATAAAAAACACTACAATACATGGAGAGAAAGACCATGGAAGAGAGGAAGAATATTTTCCCCTGCAGTTTGAACAATAATTTTAAAAATTTTTTACAGAGCCCTGCAAACTACATAGCTGGTCCTGACCCAAGTCCATTCCACTCAGCAATAAATAAATTATCTGTGCCCCTTGGTATTTTCTGCAAACTAAAGCCTCAGTTTTGTCTCTCCACTGACATCATGGGCTTTGTGTCTGCCAGCTTTGTTAATTCCTCCTACCTGCCCTGACCCAGTTCAGCAAAACATTACCTGCTTTGTGCTAAATTCTGACTTGATATAGAATCATAGGCTGCTGTTGCTGTCTTCAGGGAATTTATAGTGCATGTGAGAAGAAACATAAATTTATGTCTAGGAATTAGAGAAAAATAGAATAAGAAAGTTTTAACTAAGGTAATGAGAAAAAAATCTACAAGTCTTAGAATAAAAGCAGCTGAGTTGAAACCAGGTTCATCAGAGGGATAATATACACTGAGCTACTTCGTGTCTCTAATCCTCAGTTACCTAACTTGAAAAAAATAAGAGCAAAGACAAGACTGCATTATAAGGTTTAATGAAGATAAAATGCTTCCATGAATGTGAAACTGTTGTGTAATTCTTAGCATCCCACAATTTAAAAAAATGTGCCAACTGTTTTTAAAGTATATGGTATAAGAGTAACATATTCAGTAGAGGAAGGCAGTAGAGTTGCCAGTGAAGTCTTGAAATTTGGGTGGATACTAACCAGAGATTCATTTTTCTTTTCTCATGGTTAAATGTTAACCTTTCCCCCACATTTTTGTCCATTAAAGCCTTTCCTTCAAGTTTTCCAAACCATAGGGCAACTGTGGCAAGCTCTGAGCACCCCCAAATGAGAACCGGCTGTGCACTTTCTACCCTCTCTGAGTCCTCAGGAAGACACAGGCATCTGCCCCTATCAAAACAGTCATAAGGCTCAGTTATAGAAAACTGCAGCTTGGGGCACTTGTAGGCACTGATTGAGGAAACCTGGGAGTTATATGAAACAGGAAAGTGGTATGATTTCCTCTATCTAAGCTTCTTGAGAGTGAAAGCATGCTTAAATGATTTATCAGCAAATGGATTGGGTCCTTACAGAGGGTAGGATTTGTATAGTGTATTAATATCCTTCAGTGACCAGGGTAAACATCTCTTCGATTCAGGCAGCAGTCCTTTATGCCGATAGTCATTAAGCTAAACAAAGACAGAGCTAGGAAAGGGATCCAGTCCTCTTGGTTTACAATTACTCAATAAATCCAACAAATTTATTTTATTTGATCACCAACTGTGTTAATTCTGAGGACATGTTGAAGAGCTTGGCAGGATTTGTCCCTGCCATCATGGAGCTCTCACTGGGGAGGAGCTTTTAAATTAATCAAGAAATTATACATGTAAATTAAATTATAACACCCCAAGGCATATTGCATCATGAACTCACAGAACAGAAGATAGTAAATTTGTCTGGGAGGTTGGGGGTGAATGACTCTGAGGGGTAACACGTGAGTCGGGATGAAGAGGATGAGTCCTAGGTAACTGGAAGGTGATAGAGGAAGGCGAGAGAAAGTGGATCAGGTAGAAGGTCCTGTGGCAGGATGGAGTGTGGCAAATATGAGAGTCATAAAGCAGAGTGGTGTGGTTGGTGTTCTTGAAGCAAAGAGTAGAGTGTGGGGTGAGATGAGGCTGGAGAGAAAAATAGTGGCTAGGTTGTATAGGCTCCTGTGAATCATATTAATTTTTATTTTAATCTGGGAAAATGGGAATAACACATTAGATTTGATTTTTTTTAATCCTTTTGTTTTAATATGGACCTGGACATGAAAAGTATGGAATTCCTTTGAGACATTATAGGAGATGTCAATGGGACACCTGGTTAAGTGAGTCCACAGCTTAGAGGGGAAGTAGGTGAGTCACCTGTGTAGATGGCAGTTGAAGACCGAATGTGATGAGTTCCCTTAGGAAGAGTACAAAGCATGAGAAAAGAAGAACATCTAGGGCTGATCATCACCAGCATTTAACAGTTGAATTTAGAGGAAGATAAATCTAAAATGGAATCTGATAAGGAATGCAAAGAAAAAAAAAATAAAAGAAGGAAAGTGCAATGTAGGTCATGGAAACCAAGGAACAGAATGTTCTAAGAAGTAGAGTTGATCATAATGCAATGTTCTTTTGATGGGTTAAGTTAGAGGAAGACTAAAATATATCCTTTGGATTAGTGATATGAAGATCACTGATGACTTTGGGGAGAGAGCTAGGATGAAGTGATGGAGTCATAGCATGAGTAGTCTGAGAGGTGAGGAAGGGGTGATGAAGGGAAAACTTTTGAAGTTTGGCTGTGAAGAGATGGGGTGAGAGAGGGTGATAGCTGGATGAATTTCCCTCTACAACAAGCATCCTCGCTTCTGACCCTGAGATTCTTGATTTCTACTTCTGTATTCCTAACATCACAGAAACACATAGGGTTAGACTTCAGGTTGTTAACAACGTCTTAGAGTTCAGCTCAGAGCATCATCTCTGGTTCTAAAAAACCACATAAGCAAACCAGCTCATGAAATAAACCTTCGATGTCCTTATATGTCATAGACAGGGTGCTGTTGGAAGGGTTTCAAGGATGAAAAGATAAAAATTCACTATCCCCGTAAGGGCTTCATTTTTATAAACAAAATTATAGTTCTTGGAAATATCTTAATATGGACAGTTGATGTTTTTCTCAATACAGCTTCATTCAAAAGTAATAGATTTACTTCCTTATGTGGAAAGTGATAAGAACAGTTCTATTCTCCTAATAGCCTGTTTAATTAACTAAAGCTATTTATTTCTTAGCATTAATGCACTGATCCTGACACTAGGATAAACAAAGACTGTCTAAAACATATACTTATTTATGATTTTTCCAAACCCTTCTTCTCTAAGGCTTCTTTTATTTTTATTATGTGAGCTTTAAGTCAGTGAAATGTTATAGTCATCTGTCTCTTTCTGGAAGCAGCAATTTAGCAGCTAATGAATGAAGTTCATGGGTTTCTGAGAAGTGCAGAAGATCAGCAACTGACGCTGGGGGTACAAATGGGACCCCGTGATCAGGCTGAGAAAACACTCTTCAACGTATCCTGGGTAAGGAAATGAAAGGTAGAGACTTTTTAAGGAAAAATGGATTTCAATGAAAAAAAATATTTGTAGATGTTGAATATAGTGCAGAGGGACCCTTGTTATGGTGGTAAAGTTAATTTAATAAATAATATTAAATAGATTAAAAACCCTTATTTATCAACTGCTACACAATTTTGATGTCACATACTGCACTATGGGTTTTGCAAACTTATTAATCATTGCAGCAACTCTATGAATTGGGAAAATTGTTTAACTTCCCTGAACTTCTGCTTATAAACCTACAATATGGAAATAATAATAATAATAATGAGTAAGATCATAAAGCCATTTTAAAGTGTGGAAGACAACTTCATAAACTAGGTCCAGACTTCTACTTCCAGTTAAGATGGAGTAACCAGAACCTATTTACTCTCTGAAATAACCCAAAATACCAGGCAGCATAGATAAAATAATGGTTTTCAAGAGACTAGTAGGTGACCAACTTCCCCAATTTAAACAGATATATCAGTAGAGAAAGGATATTGGTCTCAAAAAATAAAGTTGGAACAATTGGATATCCACACAAAAAAATCAATGTTGATCTCTTCCTTCCACCATATAGAAAAATCAACTAAACATTGGTCATAAAACTAAATGTAAAATTTAAAACTATAAAACATCCAGAAGAAAACATAGGAGAAGAAATTACTTTGGCATAGTGAAAGATTTTTTAGATCCAGCACCAAAAGCATTATCCATTAAAAAATTGCTAAGTTAGACTTCATAAAAACTAAAAAAATAATTTTGCTTTTCAAAAGATATAGTTCAGAGAATAAAAAGACAAACCATGCATTGGGAGAAGATATTTGTAAAGCAAACATCTAATAAAGTACTTGTATTCAGAACATAAAAAAGAATGTTCAAAGTCAATAGTAAGAAGACAAACAATCCAAAAAAAAAAAATTGGGCAAAAGAATTCAATAGACACTTCCTCAAAGAAGAAACATAGTTGACTGACAAATATTTACAATGATCTTCATCATTACTCAATGACTATTCCTGCACATCTATTAGAATTGCTGAAATTAAAAAATCTGATCATCCCAATTATTGGCAAGAATGTGGAGGAACTGGAAATCTCATACACTGCTGTTGGGGATATGAACTGGTACAACCACTTTGGAACATAGTTCTGCAGTTTCTTAAAAAGTTAAGCATACCCCTACCATATGATCCAGCCATTCCATCCCTAATTATATTTCTAAGAAAAAGAAAGCATATATCTATATAAAGATTTGTGGAAGAAAGTTTGTAGTAGCTTTGTTTGCAACAGCCAAAACAGGAAACATCTAGAATGTTTATCAATAGGTGAATGTATAAACAATCTGTGGTATGTCTATACAATGGAATACTACTCAGCAACAAAAATGACTTAACTATTATTAATGCATGCAAAAACATGAACAAAGTAAGATGATTGTAATGAGTGAAAGAAGCCAGACAAAAAGGAATACATACTGTGATTTGATTATATAAGTCTCTAAAAAATGCAAACTAATTGATATGACAGAAAGCAGATCAGTGGTTGCCTAGGGAGAGGGGTTATGGAGAAGAACAGAGGGCTAGATTATAAAAGACACAAGAAAATTTTGGGGTGATGGAATATGTTAATTATTTTGATTGTGGTGATTACATACATCAAATCTTCAAACTGTACACTTTAAATATGTGTGGTTAATTATATATCAATTATACCTCAGTAAAACTATTAAGAACCAAAAAAGCAAACTAGATGATGTGTGAAGTCTGGAATTGTAACATTTTAAGAAAGACCCTCAAAAGCAGTTATGGTTATATGGGCAAAAAAGAATGAAAGATTGGAGAGAGATAATGCTTACGGCTCCATGTTCTAGAAAAAGCTGGCAGAGCTAAGTTCTCCAGAGTAGATGTCACATCCTGACAGAAAACCAACAATTCATTGTTGGGAATTCTGGGAATGTTGTGATTGGGTGACAGCAAGCATATCCCTAGACCCATTTAAGCATCAAGAAGGATCAGGGTTGAGGGACTGAATGAAGGATCACACCAATGTGCCACATTTGTAGGAAGGATTCTCTTGGTGTAACAGGGTGGAGAAGAAAAAGTCTACATTGATGTAATCCTACATCAGCTCATCTTTACCATCTTGGGAAAAGTAGAAGCAAAGACACTTATAACACTGGGCTGTACGGAAACCCACTGTGAGCCAGAGACATGTCCTGTTAGTGTCCTCAGGATCCTTCATCACATAAAGTTCCTATCAACAGCAAATCCAGGAAGAACTCAGCTCATTCAAAGATGAGTAATGTGATTTTGTGTAAAGCAAATACCTCTATAGATGTACTGAAATGGTGGGAGAAAGGAGGACAGAAACAAGAAAATCCAGTGAAAGATGAAAATCCACTCACCAGATGAATGTAACCATGAATCAGCTAAAAATTTTGACCAAGTGTGTTTTCATGATTTAAAAAAAAATCCCATCAAATGTGTTTAAGAAAATAAGAACTCTGCAGAGAGCTCCAAGGATGTAAAGATGTGGTTAGACCATAAAAGGAGTTTAAACTGAACTCAAAATTGAAATGAAATAGAAGTAGAAAATATTACAGTAATTTTGAAACTCTCCCAAAGGAGAATAGACATGGCACAAATACTCTATAAACATGTAGGACTGAATTAAGGAAAACAATAAAAATTAAACAGAAATGCACAAAAATTAAAAAGGACAAGGAGGAAAAAGTAGATAAGAAAGATAAAAATTCCTGGAGAGTACAAGAGCAATAGAATATAAATAATTTCTAAGTATGTAATTCAAGAATGTTTTCCCCAGAAACAAAGAACTTTAAACTTATATATCAAAAAGTCATGCTATGTCTCAAGAAAATTTGGTATAGAATGATCAACCCTGAGATCATATTCTAGCAAAATTACTGAAAGTCAAAGGTTAAAAATATTCTGTATGACTAGTCAAAAAGATCAAATCCCTTTTAAGAAAAAAAGAAAATCAGCCTTCTTTAGATTCCTCCAGTCCAGAGTAATTTCTAAAAGACATGTAAATACCTAAAAATTCTTAAAGAAGGAAAGAATGGATCAAGAATTTTATTTTCGGCTTTAGTGTTATTCCAGTTATGAAGGCAATAAACATCTAAGTGTGCAAGAACCCCAGGAATATAATTCAATGAGTCTTTCTGCAACGTGACTCTCTAAAAGATTCTAAAGGGCAAACTTCAATTGATGAAGAGATGTATGATAAAAATGTGGCAAAACTTAATTTGACTCAGAGAGAGGTTAAAACTAGAATAGAAGTGGGGGTTATAGTTACAGAATAGTATATAAATAATCTATAACCCCTGAAAAATGGAAATGATAGAATAAAATTTAAAAGAGAAGGAAAAGAAAAAAATTGGAGGTAGTATAGAAACTGGTAAAGTTGGAAACGAAAATACTTTTTTTTAAGTTGTAAAATCAAAGTAATAGAGCCATGATATTAGCATACCTAAATGTTTAAATGAAATTATCCTGTAATCAAGCCCCAGAGCTTCCCTCTGTGATTCCTCAGGTCTCAGGCAAGATCTGAGTGGCCCTCCTAGGAGAAGTCCAGTGATGTTAGGATTTCTGAATGTCTACCTTGGGCTCTATTTTTCCTGCTGGAGAAACTACAGGCCCAGGGGACCCTTTTGGTGTGTTGCTTTGACAGCTTGGGGCGGGAGCAAGGTGGTCAGTGAGTGGCTGCTCCTCTTACCATTCTAATGCCGTCCTTCCCAGTATCTGTGGTTCAGGGTGGGGGTGTCCTTCAGCTTCACCCTGAGCACCTGGTATTTCCACAACGATGTCTATGGACAGTTGCTAGTTGGTCTTCTTGTGAGGGGGATCTGAGGTTGGGAATGGCCTATGTCACCATCTTGCTGATGTCAATTCTCTGGATAGAAATTTTCAACTGAGTACATTTTAAGAAAATGTGGGACTTAATTTAAACATGAATCAGGCATATGTCTATTGCCAATAAACTTGTATATTCATTTGTGCCTATATACCTATAAATCCAATTTTGTTCAAAAAAAGGTAATCACTCCAAAAACTTTATAATCCATTTGAATCAGTTGGTGGATAGGGAGGCAAGGCAGTGGAGAGGAAATGAAAGATTAGAAATAATCTAAATATCCAGTGACTGGAATGGCAAAACCATACAATGAAGCCATTGGAAAGACTGAGGCAGCTCTCTGTGTACTTGTATGGAATGATCTCCAAGATAAATTCGTTGTTGTTGTTTTAATTGAAGTATAGTCAGTTTACAATGTTGTGTTAATTTCTGGTGTACAGCATAGTGATTCAATAATATATATATATATATATATATTCTTTTTAATATTTTTATTATAGGCTCTTATAAGGTATTGAATATTTCTCTGTACTCTACAGTAGGACTTTTTTTTCCCATCTATTTTATGTATAGTAGTTAGTATGATAAAGTGGGAGCTCAGGATAAGATCAATTTTAAATGACAAAAGCAAGGCACAAAACAGAGTCCATGAAATGCTATCAATTTGATAAGAAAGTTAATAGCCTACATATGCATATCATACAAAGTGTATCTGGAAGGCTAACCAGCACAAATATGCTTACAACTGAGGTGTCCATGGGGAAGAAACAGTAATGAGGGGTCAGGAGTAGGAGGGAAAACTATTTACTGAATAATTTCTAATACTTTTAAAATTCTGTGCATCTGTACATGCATTAATTTTTAAAATAATAATTAGTTTTAAAATTGATTTTGTAGTTAGGTTAAATTCACATAACATAAAATCAGTAATTGTAAAGTGTACAGTTCAGTGACATTTGGTATGTTGATAGTGTTGTGCAACAATCTATTTAGTTCTTACACATTTTTATCACCTCCAAAGGACATCCTGTATCTATTAAGCAGTCACTCTTCATCAATAATTTGTTTTTAAAAGGAAAAAAACCCTGACCATAGCTTACAAAGTCATCCACAGTCTGCACCCCCTCCCACACACCTCTGCACCCTCAATGGAAACTACAATTCTACTTCCTATGTTGCGTTACAACGGCCTCCTTTCTGTGCTCTTGAATTTGCCACATCTTTTTTTCTCTTCCTCATTATCTTTTCACACACTGCTCTCTCTGTTTGTAACACTTAACTCCCCACTTTTTATCTATCAAACTACTAATCCATTTTGAAGTTTCCCTGAATGCAAGCCAGGTTTTCTATCTGGATTTGCTGTCCAAGCTAGGATGCCCTCTCATAGCCACAGAGGTCATGCAGCTACTTAGTGGTCTAGTTGGGATTCAGCTCTGGAAAAACTGAAGCTGAAGCCTATGCTTTCAGTAACCCAAGTCTGCTGGCCATTCCCTGCATATCAAATTGTATTCAATTCACACCTGTTCATACAGAGTTAATTTTTTACAAACACAGCCTTAGTCCTCAAATGCATGCATTCTTGAGTACTGGGACATATGATGTGTTTCCTGCACAATGCTTCAGGGCATAAAACAAGATACCCCACAGAGTACATGGTTTAGAACATAAATGAACATTTGGGGGAGTTAGAGTAAGTGGAAACCAACCAGCTAGTCCTATAGTGACATTAGTCGCAGAAGGAGAAAAGCCAGTACTGACTATAATTCCTGTTCCTGAGCTCAAGACCATTATCCACCTCTAATGAATTATGTGTGAAATTGAAGAGGTTTCAAGGTAAAGTGGCCCACGGATCTTGAAACACGCACGAAGGATTTTAAATGCATGCTCCATATTTCAGTGCATGAGAAAGCAAACCACAGAAAATTGCACAAAGAAGGTCAAACTTGCATTCTCTGATGGGCAGTTCCTTTGGGATTGAGGTCGTAAGCAAACTGCTTTGGATCTTCCCTTGAATAAATAAGTCATCGGTTTTATACATTTTTAGACATCTGAATTTCATCTCCAAGGTCCTATCAGCCTTTAATTGGGAATGGGGTCTGGTTTCATTGGCATACAAGCCATTTCCTTCATTGTGCATGTAATTCCCTGTATAAGTGATGCCATGGATTTTGTACCCTTTTGAAAAGTGGACACCATAGCTATATGTACTATAAAACTGGCTGCCTTGGTACAATTAGAGAAGAAATAAATCTCACTATCTTGACAGCCTGTATACCTGAAACCAGGGAATATAGATGACTCTGAGAAAATGAAATCTTGTATTCTTTGACAGGGTGATTATTACCCTCTATCAACTTACATGTTTTTTTTTCCCACAAAAATTCACTTATTATACTTCATGCAGATATTAATTTTGCCATCAAATATCACTTAGGAAAGCATTAACAATGTAGGAACTTCCATATTAAAATTGGCTAAAATAGCAATTTCAACAAATGCATGAGATGCCATAACCACAAAGCTTTCTCATTCTGAGAGATTTATATGATTGCTTCAGTCTCAATGTAGGGCATCAGAGAAAACAAGGGGATTCAACTAATAAGGCAGTGTCTGGGATTTGGAAACCGGGGAGATAACACAGCAGCATTGGAAATGGTTTAGGAGGGCACTGTGACTTTTCTCTTAAAGAGAGAATTTCCCTCTCAGCAATAGTTTTAACTTCTACTTTATGTCTTTTTAAAATTTAAACCAAAAATCGTATTTTTGCAAAGAGTTAGGTATTTGGCTGATGTGCCCTGATAAGGGAAAAAAGATATTTTTGGTGCAATTATGATGATGATGACAATAACTGACATTTACTGAGTGCTCATAATACATGGGGCACTGTCCTAGGTACTTTATACATACTGCCTAGTTTAATTGCTTTAACTACCATCTGAGGTAAGTAATATCATTATTCCTATTTTAGAGATGTGAAAAATAAGGCATAGATTAATCAAGTTAAGTAACTTGATTAAGGTCACACAGCTAATAAGATATATAACCATTGTAAGTACTGCATTTTACCACTTCTCATTTAGAGCTATCGTTTACTGAGTACTTGCCCTTGGGTCTCCTATAAGTTTTCTTTCATTTGACTTTTACAACAAATGAACTAGAGCTTCTCATTTTATACATAATGTAACTGAGCCTTATAGAAATTAAACAAGTTACCTGTAGTCATCCTGTTAGTGTTACCTAATATTCAATCTAGCAGTGAAATCTAAGTCTCAGTGTAGTAAAGAGTGTTCACTTTCCATCATTTTTCTGGATGTCAGTTTTTCTTGATGTCTTCAATGACATTGCATTTCTAAGTCATCTGAGCAGGCACAGTGCCTTGTGCAGGTAGGAGGATTTGTTGGGCTCTGGTGGAGAGTTTTCCCATCTTCAGAATCAGATAAAGACATCTATTTGGTACAAAAATAACCTTGTCTTTATCTTGGTTTATCTCCATGATGAAAAAAAAAAACTGCCCTGAATATAATTGTGTTGAATTGACATGTGAACTACAATTTTTTAAAAATGTGCTTCATCTTTAAACTGTTCTTCAAGAGTTTAAATCTTTGTTCCAATAGGAAGATAAAAATAGATTTCAGTGCTAGATTGCTTATGTTAATGCTTTATCTTGATCACTGTAAAATTGGCAACTTTTCTTCCAGCAGAGATATCTATGGGAAAGATTCGGTTGTATTTTTCAAGTGTATTTATAGTGGTAATGTACTTGGCTCTTATTCTTTAGCACTTTATGTAAGCATTTTAATTAACTCTCACTGTACTCAGGACATAGATACTGAATACATTTTATTAAGGCACACAAGGTGAGAAGTAATCAGAAGGTCATATGGTCAGAAAAATAATTGCTAAAGCTCAAATAGTTAGTAAGGAAGAGAACCCTGGACATCAGAGGTGCTGCCTACTGGGCATAGCAATGACATCATTAAAATTAAAATGACATAGGAGGGACAACTCAAAGAACATGCTAGAAGTGGGAGCAGTAGGTGGAAGATTGAGGGGTTTCTAGTTATCCAATGAGGACATGATAAAAACAAGGTAGTGGGGTGTGTGTGTGTGTCTGTATGTGTCTGTATAGAGAGGGTAGGGATATCTCTGGCTTAGAAAGACAAATGTTAAGACAGAACAGAAACCATGGCAAAGGAGAGCTTTCAAAGGTACAAAATATTGTTTGCCATTTGGATAGCTCATGCAACCTAAATCAACATGTTGGTTGCCATAATGGAAGACCATGTGAGGCTCAGCTTCATCACTTACTGGTATGAATTTGGACTGGACAAGTTGTCTAATAGGGATGATAGTATTGTTCTCCTAGTGTCACTGTGAAATGTTAACAAGAAAATGTGGACGAGACCCTTGATAAATCTCTTACAATGTTATGTTGTTCGAAGTAAAATTAAAAAGAAAAAAACCCCAACAAGTCAGGAAAGCAGAGTCGTGGTTGTCAAATATGTAAATGCACTAATGTGGGAGAGGAATTAAATACTCTTTTGAGGTACTGGTGAATAGAAACAAATTTTGACTTAATGACAAGTCTAGTTTCAATAAAGACTGACCAAAAAGGGATAGTTTTTCTTGAGAATTTGAATTTTCTTTCACTGGAGGATTCAAAAGGTCACTTAGTGTGAAGAAGATTGACACATTAGATCAGCATTAGTTTAGGTATATTATAAGGTTACTTACAATCTTTACGGTCTTTGCTAATAAAAAATTAAAATAAACTTCTCTATTGATTTTCCTATTTCTAGGATAAGGACCTCCTCCTTTAAGACAAATTTGTAACAAATAAAAGAAAATCTCATTTCATGTAACAAGTGCTTTGCCTAAAGAATGATATTTTATGATACACCTTTTTGGAAGGCCTCTAGGATCACTTATAAAATTTGTCACTTTAAGAGATGGTACAAGTGAAAAATATGGATCATTTCAATAAAAGCTTGCAAGATATTATATTTCAATTGTGTGTTTATTTGCATGTCTCTTTCTAGGGCAGGACTCTAGGCTTTTTCTGTAAAGGTCAGAGAGTAAATATTTTAGACATGATGGGTTGTTTCTGTGTCAACTACTCAACTCTGCTGTTGTAGCTCTAGGGCAGCCATAGACCAACATGGGAATGAATGAGCATGGCTGTATTCCAATAAAACTTTAAGACAGTAGGCCCATGGGTAGTAGTTTGTCTGTCCTTACTCTAGAATGTGAGTTCCATGAGGGCAGTGTATTTGTCAAGTGTCTCAGTTGCAAGCAACAGTAATCACCTCTGTGTAATGTGAGCAGGAAAATAATTTATTAAAGTATATTGTAGTTTGCAGAACCTCTAGGAGACTAGAGAACCAGGATTGAATGGCACAGACAAGAAAAATCACTCCAGTCCTCCTTCAGAAAAGATCCAGTGAAGATGCCTCTTCTCCCAGGCATGTAAAAGTGCTTCCAGAACTGTCTCTAGATGCTGCCTCTGGATCACTGCTACTGGATACTGGATGTGGCTATCTCTGTTACTATTTACATCTGCCTTACCAGAACAGAATCTGCAATGGTCCTACTTCATTGCCTCACTATGGAATCCAAGCCCAATGTGAGTGCCTCTGACTGGCAGGTCAAATGCCTACATTCTAGCTGTAATGAATGCTGGGGATGTGAGCATGCAGCATTTTCTCCTTACATGGTTGATAAATGAAATGGAGAATTCCCTAAAAATAAGAAGGAGGTTCATTTACTGGGCAGTAAAATACCTATTATAAGAAGGACTGAGTTTCTTCACATTTGTCTCTGTAGTGCCTAGCATGCTGCCCATTGAGTAAGAGACTATCAGGAAAAATATTTTTAATAAACAAAAAATAGAAAACTAGCTACTAAAAGAGGCTTAACTTTTAAAGGTGATACCAGGAATGAGTGTTCTTTCCCCACATTATATGTCTAAGCTCATACAGACAAGGATGTATAGTAAGAAGGCAATGCCCTCAACTTTACAAGAAGGCAGTGGATTTCTCATTCATTCATTAAGACACTTACGTATCGACAATTTGGGAATGTTCCTCTGTGCTAGGCAACACATAGGTGGAGGAGATGGAATGTTGAGCATAAACAAAAGTGGGCACTGCCCTGAGGAGTTCCTCATGTCAGTGAGGAGAAAGAAAAGAAGAGAAACTGTAAAAGCGCAAGTTACTTAACTTTTTTTTCTAGTGAGAAAACTTTAATTAATATTCAGTCCCCAGGGATCAGCTGGAACATGGTGGCCAATAATTATGAACAGAGAGGCTGTCACCACCCTACAACTCCTTTCTTTGCTCTAACTAGCCAAGCAGCCCTTCGGAATCCTTAGGTGTAGGAGTATTCTCTGTCTGGCCCAGGGAGGTGGAGGGGAGACCAATGCACTGAAGCAGACGAGAGGTCCTGAGGTGTTGCAAGACTCACCAGAAGGCGGTTACCCGTTATCACACAGGGCTGACTACCGTCTTGGTCTTTGGAGTCCAAAATGTTGAACTTGCTTTATTGGAGATTTGCTTTATCCTAGGAGAAGTTACTTAGTTGCTAAAATATTATCCAGACTATATAAAGAACTCTTACAACTCAACAACAAAAAGACAAACTACTCAAAAAATGGGTAGAGGACTTGAACAGACATTTCTGCAAAAAATATATACATACAAATGACCAGAAGGCATGTGAAAAGACGCTCAACATCATTAGTCACTAGGTAAATACAAATAAAAGCCATGATGAGATACTACTTCATACTTAGTAGGATGGCAATAATAACAATAATAAAATAGAAAATAATGTGTTAGTGAGAATGCAAAGAAATTGGGACCCTTGTCCATTGCTGTTGCAAAATATAAAATGATGCAGTGGCTGTCCAAAACAAAAAGTTAAACATAGAATTACCATACAACCTAGCAATTTCACCCCTATGTATGTGTACAAAAAAACTGAAAACATATGCTCAAACAAATACATGTACCTGGATGTTCATAGAAGCACTGTTCACAGTAGTCAAAAGGTGGAACTAATGGTGGATTCCTTGGAAACCAAATGTCCACCAGCAAATGAATGGATAAACCAATTTTGGTGTATATGTAGTATAGAATATTCTTCACCCATATAAAGTGGAGTGCTTATGCATTCTACAACATAGATAAACCTCAAAAATATTATGTTAAGCAAAGAAGCCAGACACAGAAAATCACATATTTGTTTGATTCCATTTATGTGCAATATCCAGAATAGGTAAATCCATGGACACAGGAAGCCGACTGGTGGTTGCCAGTGGCCAGGGGCAGAAGGGACTGGGGACTGACTGCTTAGTGGTTATGCGGTTTTCTTTTGGAGTAATGAACATGTTTCGGAACTTGATATAGGTGGTGGTTTTGCAGTATTGTAAATGGCCTAATGTCACTGAATTGAGCCCTTTAAAATGGTTAATTTTATCTCAGTAAAAGCAAATGAAACAAGTATACGAAAAGGCTCTAGATGAAGGAAATGTCTAGGAGGCTGCTGGAGTTCAGGCAAGAAATTAGAGCATCTTTGACTATGTGAAGATGAAGATGGGGAGAAGCAGGTCATCAATGACCAGCTGAAGATAGGGTTGATGACGGGGGTGGGGGGAGAACAGACACCAGTTGGCTTGGGCTTTGATGTGGTTTACGGCCAACTCAATGTTGCAAAGGGATATTAGTAAGAAGTCAGCCAGATCAGACTTTTCCCCAAACTCATTATCTGACCCTATTAAAATTGGACTTAAAGACTCATTAAGCCAATGCTGGTTAGGGCCATTTATTTCTTTCCAATAAAACTTGAAGTTTTCATTTGATCCAGTAAAATTCTTAATACCATCTTTTCATCTCTCTCTTTAAAAAGCCATTTTTACATGTTCTAAGCATAATGATTATCTACTTGACAAATGTATTCCTAATTATACAATTACTTTATTATATAGTATCAACTTATAAATGCCTGAAGTCTGAGATCTGTCTGGGAAAGAAATTATTTTATTTAACTTATAATGTAATTTCCTCTCAAATAATTATTTAAGTGTTGGGGGAGAAAACGAGTTGGGCTGAAAAGCTCTAGTGTATAAATTTAGAACTGATATGCCTGACAGAAATCAGGTAGAATAATGAGATGAGGTGGGACTGATTAGAGTCCCTGGCTGAGTCCTTATTTGCTATCAGATGTGAATGTGATCTACATGTGTGTATGTGTGTGTGAGTGTGTGTGTATGAGCATGAGTGTTTGTGTGCTTCATGCAGGAAGAGAAAGTGTCATTGCCCTTAAGTGACCTTGTTTTGCATCTCAGTTGTAAGAAACTGAAAATAAATGTCTGTCTATGAGACATGAATACCATCCCATTGCCAACCTCTGAAATGTTTCTCTCAACCTCTTTGTGATAGTGGCTGTTAAAGGCAAATATAGAGAGGTGAGGAAGAATGCTTTGATCAGCTATTAAAAATTCAAGAGGAGAATAATTATCAGACCTTTTATATTCTTCAATAGCTGATGGTAAATTATAGGGGCAATAGGAGTTTTGACAGAAAGTATGTTGAAACCATAAATTGGAGGCCTAAGGCACTTCTGGGAACTTTGATGAACAAATGAATCTGGTGTTTGGGGAAACAGTAATCAAAGACTAACTTTCTAATTTGACAGCTTTGCAGAGGTCATTATCAACTTTTAATGAGTTTTGCGTATATGGAATGTAATGGGATATTAATATAATCAGGACTTAGGGAGACTAGGAGCTTATGAATAGGATCACAATCATTCCTGCTAACACAGATCACATGTAGATAAGTTCATCTGTTTCTTTGCCATTAAAGGTAACTTTTAATTATTGTCAGAATCTGTGTTTGAAATAAAAGGGCTCTAGCAGTAGAAGATTAGAAGGAAAACACTCTTATACCTTGAACACTAAATAACCGCTGTGGCTTGTGGTCAAGAAGTTGTGATGGAGAAATGGGACCCATTTATATTGCAGCAGGCTAGTATCCCTGCCTTTGAACAGACACCTGTATATCTCAGCAGCTTTGAGACACAGTCCTTTGCAAACTTGGCACAAAGAGCATCCTCTCTTGAAGTCAGTGTCCAAATGGCTGAAAGTTGGTGTTGCAAAACTAAAACCTTACAAAATGAAATTTATGAGAGAATAAATTGGTATAGCCATTTTGGAAAGTTTTCCAGTGATCCCTCATATAATTGAGAACATGCATTTTCTATAACCCCCAAAGTCCCTATCATATTTGCACACAGAAACATGGAAAAAAATGTTCATAACAGCTTTGTGTGTAGTAGTGAAAAATTGGAAACAAATCAACTTCCATCTGTGGAAGGATAAATAAATTATGGATATTCATACAAATAAATGCAACCCAGCACTGAAAATAATTGAACTAGAATAATGTATATTGATATGAATTTACCTCATTATATTCTGGGTTATAAATGCAATTTGCAGACAGATACAGAATAATACAATATAATAATATTTTATAAAACTTACAGACATGCAAAAATAAGATTGTAATGTACTTAGGTACCTATCCATAATTAGTAAAGGTGTAAAGAAATGCATGGGAATGATAAATGCCAAGTTCATCTCTGAGAAGTAAGGGGCATGTGAAGAAGGAGGGGAGAACAAGAATTTAATATATGGGTGTTTGTAGTGGTTTTACAGTTATTCCTTATATTAGCCATTTAACTTTTTGAATGTCTGAAATAACTTAAAAGACAATGGTTGAAAATTAATCTGAAAATAAAATTAGAACTCCTCTACTCATCTTATGTATCAATCTATACTTCACCAAGTAAATATTAACTGAATTCCTGTTCTATGTAGGCGCTCTTCTAGGGGCTGTGAGAGAAAGAAGAGAAGTAAAGGCATAGACTGTGACCTCCAAAGAGCTGACAGTCTACTTGGGAAGATAAGACACAGGGAAATTTGGGCAATACTATGACAAACGAGGAATCTAAAAGAAAGACACAGCTTGAAGCAATGGTACACACAGAGCTTGTTCCCAGGAATGTCGTGAAATTATGGGTATAAGACAAAATCAGTTCCTGGGACATAAATCCACTCATTGGACTCCTGGCTCTTTCCAGGATGCAGTAGAATCCATTAACTTGGCAAGTGCTTCCACTCAGGTCTAAGTTTTTTTCAAATACTTCTTATATTTGCGGAAGCTCTGCATGAAGGGTGATTTTCCTTCTATGTTGTGTGGGCTTTGTCAGTGTAAGTGTCACAGCTCTCCTCCTGCAGGTGTAAGGATGGCAAAGCTATATCCATAAGTCATTCTGATGTCTTGGGTCAACTGAGCTCTTTGTGACTCTGTTTTACCCAAAAAATATATAAGAATGTACTGGGTTGGACCAAAGCAGCCTCACACCCCTAACAAGAGACCCAAAGGATCAGCATAGGAGAGTTCAGTTGTCTTTGTTGACAACCACATGTGTGGGACTGAGTGAAGGAGGTTATGGGAAAGGCTAGATCTTCTGGGAAGTCCTTCTTAGCTGTGATATTTCCTGCTTCAGTTTCCCAAGTAAGGGATCCTTGAGTACTTGGATGCCTCTACACCTCTTTTTAACTTGCATTTATTTTGTTAATGTACTAGATGGTTTTGAAAATAACAAGCTCCATAAAATTATTTTCCTTGATGAATTGTTTTCATCTCTCCTGAAACTCTCTTTTGAGATTTAAAGGGAATCTCAAGTATTTCATAAACAGTGAACCAAATTAAGTTTACCTCATCTAGATTTTCCATGCTTTTTACAGACTTTAAACTTGGTTATTCATTCCACCTTCATTTCTTCTAGAATGAGAAGCTGTTAACTTTCTTCCATATTTTTTAAATATTTTGTTTAAAAGTTATAATATCCTCAAAATTAAATAGGACACATTCTATTGGTGTGTGTGTGTGTGTGTGTGTGGGTGGCTTTACATAGGAATATTAGATTATGTGCTATGCCACTTCAGTTTTATCTTGGGATGAATGATTGCAGACGGATTGGGGAAGAAAACCAGAATCTGGACTTATTAATTCTGAGTTATAAATTAAGAAGTCTTTTACTGCATCTTCACCATGTTCTTAATCCACGTAATTATCCGTCTGCCTGGATTTCATGAAATATTTAAGGTAAAAAGAAACCTTGGAGAGTATCATGCCCAAAGTTTTCCAAAATGAGTCCAGGGATTGTTACTGCTTGGTGCCATTATAAATTGCTTTTATTAAGAAATAATGATTCCATTGTTAATTATTTCCAGGATAAGCTGAGTGAAACAGTCAGTCAGGCTTCTGTTCTGTGGGACTTTTTTAGAGCCTTCATAATGCTAATGTGATGGCAAGTCTCTGAAAGGAGACAGTTTGCAGTATTTTCTGAACATTCTTGTTCACAGAGGTTTTTTTTTTTTTTTGTCATTGTTCTTATGCTGCTGCTTATGAAAACTGTTTTTGGAATCACAAATCTAACTCAACTTTGTGAATTCACCCAACAAAAATTAAGGCATAGAAATGTTAAATTTACTAAAATCATACAATTTTGTAGTGCTGAAATTAAGCAGAGGAAGAGGAAGGGGAGACATCACTGAAAAACATTTTTCCAGATAAATGTGGATCATATGCAGTTTGGTGTTTACAGTCAGTACAATGCTAATGACAGAGATGTACTTGCCTTTGAACTGAGCAGGGAGTGATGTACATGCTATTGAGCCACATTAACAAAGATTCTCTCATCATTAACTGCATACAGACAACCAGAAATAGTTTATAGCAGCAACAACATTCTGTTTTTTTTTTTTTAAAGCAACAACATTCTTACATTAAATACTTGCTGTGACATCCAGGATATAGAATAGGCAGCTTAACGTTACTAACATCATTATCCACTCACATATAAATGCTTTAGTAATATACACACATGTGCTAATACATATCTTACAGCTTAATGGTTTAGTAAAAGAAGGATGGACCTTTGAGATTGTTAAATTTAACCCTTTCAGTTTTTAGTTGAGGAAAATGAAGCCAAAATGGATTAAACAATAAGGTTACACAGTTGGTTTGTGAAAGACCTGGCTTGAGAATCTGGTTCTCCCCATTCTCACAGCATGGTGTTTCTAATCCTACTATGTATTTGTTGCAGTGCCGAATTATTAGTGATAGCTCATATGCTGCTACATTTTATTCTCATTTAGACTTTCATTTGTTTTTGTAGGTTAATGTATAATTCTTTTTTTAACATTTTTTATTGATTTATAATCATTTTACAATGTTGTGTCAAATTCCAGTGTTCAGCACAATTTTTCAGTCATTCATGGACATATACACACTCATTGTCACATTTTTTTCTCTGTTAGTTATCATAACATTTTGTGTATATTTCCCTGTGCTATACAGTATAATCTTGTTTATCTATTCTACGATTTTGAAATCCCAGTCTATCCCTTCCCACCCTCCACTCCCCTGGCAACCACAAGTCTGTACTCTCTGTCTATGAGTCTATTTCTGTCCTGTATTTATGCTTTGTTTTTGTCTGTTTGTTTGTTTGTTTTTGTAAAGTATAATTCTGAAATAAAATGATTTGTCATTGCTGGGAGACTAGATCTCCTGTTCACTTAAGCCAGAGAATGAGGACTGTTACTTCATGAGGACATGCTCCACAAACAGCATGATGGATGGGAAGTTACTGTTTTTCGAATGCAGGATTCATTAGTCATGAGTCCCCTTGTTTAGAGATATTTCATGTCCACTTACGTTCACGGGGGAGGGATGGCTCTTCTTTTTCATATATAAATACCATTTGTGCTGCAAAGCATAAATAAGGGCAATAAGTGAACATAAAGGTTGTGTAGCTCAAAACAAAAGAGCAACGGCCCTTTGTAATGCGCAGTAGAAGATTGCTTTTCCCCAGGCCTGGAGCATGTGTCTCCAGGCATTCTTGGTGTCATTACAGTGCTTTGCTATCCCTCCTCACTCTCACTGGAAGCAGGTCCTGTGTCCCTTCATTGGTCCCTGTTAGGTCTGAGCACTAGCACTGGTGTCTGAGTTGCTCTGGTGTGTCTGACTTTCTGGAGTCCAGGCAACCTCTACTCAGTCAGAAATGCTTGCTCCCTGTGTATCAGACCCAAGTTATTTTCTGTGTGAAGACCTCCTAGGGGTCCAGAATTTCTGCCTTGTCACATTTGCATAGTTTCCCCTACAGGTAGTTGACTTTCTGTGTGGCTTTGAAAACAGGTCATTTTACTCAGTAGGCATTAATTATAGGGCACGTTCTGTGTTGACTGGGCAGGGCTTGGTTTTATGAGACACTGATCCCCAGGCTTTAAGTAGTACTGCCTAGATCATCGAGAGTAGCCTGTGCTTTCCTCTTAGTTTATCTTGTATCTTTAGGGCTAGTTCCTTTCCTGCCTGCTACTTTTGGCGTCTATTTTTCCTAGACACTTGTATTAACTACCAGCTATATACTGGCTCTTTCAACTCTGTCTTCACATACTTGGCCAGCCATGTTCTATTTCAGTTAATATCATGAAGCAGCATTCTGTCTGGAAGCCTAGAGGATTTCAGTTGATTATGGGCATACTCTAGGACATAAATTCTTGGGTGTCAATTGTGATGCTATACCTGGAGGTGCTAGTTCTTGGTACTTCTAAATATTCTCAAGCATAGGTTTTGTCAGTGTGCACCATAGAGATGGATTCTTCTCTCCTGAAAAAGATGGGAGCAGCATTTTATGTGTTCTGTGGCAAGATTAGTGTCGAAAGCAGTGATACGATTGGACATATCTAGGGTACTTGACAACTCAGGTCCAAATTGTCACAGCAGCCGTGCTCTTACAGGTTTTTTCATGTCCATATATGGGTGTGAGTAGACACTTTTACCAGAATCCAAATCCATTTGAATGTCCCCTTGCTTGTCTAAGAAGCTTTGTCTTTGGATGAGAAAGCACAATGTGGCTCCCTGTGCATCGAAGATCTCCATCTTCTTGGGATGCTCCTCATGTTTCTGTCCCAATGAGATGAGCATTATGGGGTCCTGATGGAGAAGTTGGCTGGGGAGCTTTGGCAGTAATGGGAGCCAAGTTTATTCAATCCTTAAAAGATAGAGCAAGACATCAGGTTGCCATCAGAATATTCAGTTGTTGTTCCTAAATATTCCCAGTGACTCCAAAGTTTGACCACTTGTAGTGGTTAAGCCCACAGCACCCTGTAGATATTGGAGATTATGGGTTATAATAACTTGGATTATAGCAGATGCCTCGGTGTATCCCAAATCAATACATGATGGTACTCTCTTTGCCTTTTGTCTTGAGAAAGGAAAGAATGGAAAATATACAGTGGGAGATATGGCTTGGAGGGAACTTTGCTTTTATTTTAAAATAATTTTATTACTAGCATATAATCATTAAGTAGATGTTTAGTGCATAATATTTGCAAAATGCAAAAAGAAAAGCGGTCAGGTGAAAATAAACACCACCAAAATTTCACCAGAAAATGATGAATACATTCTCTTGTAAATCTTTTTGGTTCTTCACATATGTATATATAAAATAGTGATATGTAATGACATAAAATAACATGAATTTTCTAGCTAGCTAACTGACTGGATTTTTAACAATAAAAAAAGGAGTTTATTTTGGCTTCGTGATTCTATGTAGATTTTACTACAAGATATATTGGGCACTTTCTTCTGTACTTTAAATATTCATATCAGTAATTTTAATGGTGACTTAGAAGTCCATAGAAAGAATGTACCATTGTTTACATAATCAATTTATCAACATTTAGGCTGTTGGATTAAAGTATAAATAATTCTTCTGTGCCCATCTTAATAGAATAAATTTTGAGTCTATCTGTGACAATATCCTCTGATTCTTAGAAGAGGGGTTACTAGATCAAATTATGTGCACATTTTTAAGGCAGTTGACACGTAACAAATTGTTTTCAAGAAAGATTGTACCCAGTTACAATCCTATCACACTGTGTTACTGTTAGAAAAAATTCAAAAACAACATCAATCTTGATAGTAAAATAGACAAATAAATTTTAGTCTTTAAATATACATACCTTAGGTTCTTTATGGGCTTGGCATTTGTTCATTTGTGATTTGTACGTACATATCTTTTGAACATATAAGTGTCATAGTGTTCAATTTGTCTTAATGATACGTAGCAATTATTGTTCTGAGGCTACTATAGCTATTTCCCGTCATATGTCTTTCAAAACTTTTTTCAGTTTATGGTTTACTTTCTACTTTGGTAAAAGATAATATACATTTTTATTTGTGTAATTATTTTACAAGTGGGAAGAAAGAGAAAAACCTATTTTGTCTAAAATAACTATTTGCGGCTTGAAAATTTGAAGTTCACATGCTGACATAAAACGTGTTATTACAAAATGGGTTTCCACAGAATAATGTGTTTGATATTTGATTCTTTATCTTTGCCATGTTTCTGGACAAGAGGCACACCTAATTCACAGCCTATGTTCTCTCTGCGCAGCATTTAAAGAGATTGATATTCTTGCATACAAACAGTAAATCTACAGGGAAACTGCCCATAAAATCTCTTTCAAGATGTTTAGTAGTGTAGACTGTGGCAGAAAGAGAAAATTCCAACTATATTGTTTCAAAATTCTTTGAGAAATCAGCAGTTGAGGTGTGATTGATGGGCATTTCCCACATCATTTATACCCCATGTCTCTGCAGTTTACTTCTGAAAACTCTAATACATTTTTCCCAGAGGAAATACATAAAATGCTTTTTCAGGTTATGAGATCTTCTTACTTCCTGTATCTAATGCAGACAGCAGACAGATTGGAAAAATGACCAAAAGAAGTATCAGGCATAGAGACTAATAAGAAAAATAAACAATGTAAAATTAAAACTAACAAGTGAAAAGATGTTTGACATTAATCCAGAGCTATCTTTAAATGTCTTTTAAGTTCTTGCATCACTACTGTACCAGATGACTTGATTCTTGCCTATTCAAACTACAAGAATACAGTTGGACTTGACCAATCTGAGATATAGGTAGAATTTTTTTTTTCCCTATTGCAGACTTTAGATCAAATCTACTCTTGCACAAAATCTTCCCTCAATGTCTTGCACTGATATTTTAAATCATACATTCTCAGAAATATATGGGGCCTTATAGGGCTTCTAATTAAGTGGTCCCAACAAAGAAGATGAAGACAATAGCTGTGTGCTTTTGTCCATCCCAAGTGATTGCAAAATCTTTTTGTCTTGAGACTGGAAAATAATGAAGTTTCCAGATCAGTGGCCACATGCTGTGTACCTAAACATCATGTTAATTTGCTTTAGCAAAGAAACCACATTTGACATTGCCATTGCAATTGGAACTGCTACTGGATTGAGTTTGTGTTAGCTAACTGTCATCTTTTAGCTTCCAGCTGATTTTTCTAGTGACCAGACTGGTGTATTAAATGGGAACATCATGGGAACTACCAACCAGTACTTCATCATTTAGGTATTAAGGGTGATACTAATCTCTGCTATTCTCCCTAATAAGACAGTTTCTGACACTTTCACTTGATTTTCTCCACTGTAATAGCTCTTACCACATGGGCCAAGAAATCAATGTAGGGGTTCTGCAAACTATCAAATATGTACATTCTAATTATAAATTCTGAGTCTAGAGAAATGATCCTCAGTATCTTTGGACTTAGTGAATTCTCTGTGAGGTGGACCTGAGTCATGACTCCATTTATTAACAGGTAGCTTATTCTAATTAGGTAAGGCATAATAACACTGTGGGTCCCTAGATATTAATGTCACTTAGGACCATATATCTAGGAGTCTTTGAAATTGTTGGATAGTCCCCTTTCCCCAGTGTGTCGTGATCCAATTGTATGGTCATATTTCCCTTTGGGAAAGAAGTAGGAGTATTTTCATCATATATACTTACTGTCATATTGTAGGGCTTTTCTTGTGGGCAATAGGCCTCTTTAGTCAATTCATTCTGGTTCTGAGAACTGGCTCAGGTCTGGAAACTGGGAAAATTTCTCTCAGCCTCATAGTTACTCATCCATGATTTCTTGGGATTATATAAATGTACCCTGGCATTATAGATGCTGTATTACATGAACCATCTACAAAACCCTCTGCAGGTCAAGCCTCCTTGGCTTCTATTCTTGCCTTGCTATTCAGCTCATTATAAGGGTCTTAAAAAAGACCATTGTTTCTAGGAATCTTCTCTACCACAAATATGAGGCAATATTTCCCCCATTTTCTTCATTAAGACTCCTTTGCAGAATCACTTGCATTGTTTGTAGTTAATCTAAGTGGCTTTTGTTGTTGTTGATTTGCTTGCTTTTGTTTTGGTGGAGTCTGATTAGAGTGTAAGAGGAGTCATGGAATCAGAAAGATTTGGATTTAGTCTGAGAGAAATAATTACTAGTCATATAACCTTTAGCAATTTACTTTACCTCTCTAGGCCTCAGTTTTCTGAGCTGTAAAATGGAGATAATGCCTTTGGTAGGTATTGTATTGTGGTATTGTGAGAATTACAATAAGACAACATGTGCAAAGTGCCTACCACTACTCTCTACTTGCTATATGGAGTAACTTGTATAGAAGGAAATGAAGGGCATCGCTTCATGACTTTCCAATTTGATTTTTGTATCAGTCATGCCTACATCTCCCACTGGACTAGAGCAATTACATTTCTCTCTAAGCCCTTGAAATGGGTGTGCCATGTTTTCATAGAATGTTGGAGCTACAAAATCCTTTTAGGTGGTTTATTTAGTGTAATTATTTTATACAAGAAGAAATTGTGACCTCAAAAGATGAGATGATTGTTCAAGGTCATTTGGCTAGGTAGTAGCAGAGTACAAATTTAAATCTATTCCAGTCATCTTCCATTCTGTTATCCTACTTAATAGCTGAAATTAAAGATACCATGATTTTTTTTCCTGGGTTGTCTTTCTGCTAACTGTAATTAAAGAAATGTAAAAGAATTTGATTTTTCTCCCCCATTTCATCTTGATCCAGCATTATACACCTACATTTTAAATCACAGGAGAGCAGAACAGGTCAAATTATGTTTGTATTTTAGAGAACAGCAAGAGCAAACCAGTATCATGTGACCCAAACATTCTTAGAAAACAACCTTCTTTGAAGAGTCCACCCAGGTTCCAGTAAGAAAACACAAGGGCCCTCCTAGACCACCCACACAGCCCAGCATCCAGGAACACCCAGCAGGAAGCCAACCACAGGACCCAGAAAGGAGGCTAATTAAAGCACACAGCAAGGAAGGAAGCTGGGCCACATGCATTGCCAACATACAGTGAGTGTTTGTTTAAATCAGAGGAAAGAACAAGGAGAGAAAATTCCACCATTGTAGCTGGTTCCAAATGAGGCCTGCTGTGGTCTTTTTGATGTCCCACCAGAAGGGATCTGCAACAAGCAGCTAGGCCAGAAAATGTAGAGCTGTTCAGTTGTGAGGTCAGCATTAAGATCAAATGATATTGAGAGATATTAACCTGATGATTTCTACATGTGTAACTAAAATGCAGAGCAAGACTCTTCAAATATGCAGCAACCATCTCTGTACTGGGCACTGAGGTGGCTGAGAGAGTGGCAGGCAATGGACCATGGTCTTTGATCTAATTGGAGAGACAGAGCAGCTCCACACTAGTGGTACTGACCACTAGAAACATCAAACCTTAGTGCCAGGTGGGTGAAACAGTAGTGAAAACTGGAGGAATCTGGCTGAGAAGAGATTTCTGTGGGTGGAGGTGAAAGAGACATTACTTCGGTGGAAGGGCCCTGTCTCCCACTTGCTGATCACCAATTCTTGAGCCTGTGGGCCTTAGCCTTAGCAGATCAGTTTGGACCATTACAGTATCACCCACTAATGATTTCTTCATGTTCCTTCTCAGACATAAAATGTTGGGAACATGAATTCTTGCTTTTGTGCAGATGCTTTGTGTTCTCAGCACCAGCCAAGGCTGTATGGGAAGCTCTTTGTGAATTCAATCTTCACACAAGATGATGATGATGGTTTTCATGGTCCTGCTTATACACACTACAGGATCCATATCTTCCTCTTAGTGAACACTATTCACTCCCATTTCTCTAAATCGTCATGATCTCTTTCCTCAACAATCCTTTAGAACAGCCTCCTTCCTCTTGAAATGACTAGCTTGTTTATGTGCTGCAGTGACTCCCACAACCACTCGGCTTTTTTGTCACCAGTTTTCTTTACCTGTGGCTAAAATGATACAGCTTTGTGATTTATGATTTATGCCTATCTAGTAACACCACTATATCTCTTCACCTTTATTATCCACATTTAATTTGGATTTAAAATCGCAGTTAACTATCTTCTATGTAAGTTAAAAAAGATACTTTAAGAATCTCTTAATTTTCCCCAGACATACGCTGTGTTTGTTATGGTTAAATATTCTTGTAAGTGTTATTTAACAGTGCACTGGCTGCTGTGAAAAACAAAGATGTGTTCTTTTCTCAATGGATCAACAATTTAAATCAGAAAAATAATATATGCTTAGAAGTCAAGAAAAGTATAATGGGAAAATTGATAAAATGCCCAGGAGATGAGTAATTATTTTCTAGAGATATGCGTCTTTGATTGTGAGTTTAATAAACCTAGAAACCTACTGGAAGATACTTGGGAGACCCTTTGAGTATTGCTCTGATGATTTAAACTGGCAACAAATTAGTTTTTAGTTGAAAAAGGTTTCCTTCACTCAAACAATCGGTGTTTATTATTCTAATCATTTTGAACAACTACTCACAGGTCTCTGAATCCTGGCAGTTAATCTCTGGCCATCCAGATAGAACACCCTTTGCTATAAACACACCCGTTTCTGAGCATGGGCTGTGACCTACACATTCATTTTTCCTACAGAAATGAGTAAGTTTCCAGCATGCACAAGGCATTAGCAGGCCCTGGAGATACAGTGGTGAGCAAAGCAGACAAGGTCTCTGTCCTCATACAGTTTACAGTCCAGTGGAGGAGACACACTTACATGTGTACTTGTGTGATTGTGTGTCTAATTATACCTCTGGAGACAAAGTTATGAAAGGAAGGAGACCTAGTCTGTGAACAGAGGTCATCGGTGAATGTTTCCTTGAAGATGGAGTAATTAAGCAATGGAATGAGAGGCGAGTGGGGATTAAAGAGGGGAAGACGAGAGCATCAGAAGTTGCAGTAAATACCAAGGGAGCCTTCCATGTAACATGTAGAGGCTCCTGAAGCACAGAGGTAAGTGCAATGTTTTGGAGAGCTGATGATGGCCAGTGCGGACCGAATGCAGGGAAGACTGGCCAGAGACAAGGCTAGAGAGAGGGAAACAGAAACCAGATAAGGCAGGATCTGGTGAATGGTGTTGAGAGTTTTGAATTTTGTCCAGAGAACAAGTATAGTTATTTTGGGAAGTGAACAATTAAATGGGAGAGTGACATGATTAGAGGTGTCCTTGAGGGTCTGGAAACTATGACATTAAATCTATACTAAATAAAGCAGAGTCTCATTCTGATGAAAGCATACCAAGTTTTGGCAAAATAAAGAAATATGAATACCAATCCTATTTCTGGATTTTTCTTTTTCTTTTTTTTTTTTCTTTTTTAATGACAAAACCCTAAAACACTAAAACTTTATGGCATCTATCTGGAAAGCCTACTCTTCGCAACCCAGACAGTATGGTGGAGAAGGTCCTGGCTCTGGAGACTGGAGAACCCCCTTGTGAGCTGCTCTCTATGGTTTTGTTAATTCCCTCAGATATTCACTTCTTTGAGAACCCAAAGTTCAAAAATGGATGGACATGCACAGTGGGGAACAGGGTGAACTTGGAACATGAAGGCTGGTAGAGGTCTGTGGAAAAGCAACAGCTATATTACACATTGGGGGAAGTGAAGCCACCTCTCTCAGCTCCTCTCCATCTCTCCTGAGGACTAGAATTCAAGGTTAACATGGATAGCGATGGATTTTTAAATGGATTAAACATCAATTTGATGGTAACAACCAGAGAATTGCCCAAATCCATAGTGATTCTTGAGGTCAATGTCTTGAGGCACAAAAGGAAGTAGGCATTAGGAAAGGAATTTACTGTTGATTTTGAGCTGCTGCCACCTTCTTAAGTCCATTCTGAGGGAATGCATTTGCCAGCTTGAACTTTCTTTTCATGGTTTTGCCCTCCTCCAACTCCTACATGTACAACTATTCTTCTTCTTCTTCTTTTTTTTTTTTTAGTGTGTTTCTCACTGTCTGCCTCATCTGCCTTCTCCCATAAGCCAACAAACCTACCCCAGCCCTATCCTATCTTATCTACCCTGGTCACTTCCTTTTCTTCTTTTTCTCCTTCCTTCCTTCTTCCTTTCTTTTTTTTTTTCTCCTTTGTCTTTCCCTCTCTCTCTCTCCCTTTCTTTCTAAAATTCATATTTATTTCTTTTTGGAGGTGAAACTGAATATAAGAAAATATGTGAAGAAATTGTATAGACTATTATGTCAAGAAAAACTTCCTAAGAGTCAGATCCTTTATATGGTGAAATGTGTTCCCAGGAGAAATAAGAGGTTGTCACTTGAGGTATTTAAAACTTGGCTGGACAAAATTACCAAAGATGTGTTGTCAGGAGGACATGGGAATGAAGAAAATGATTCTAACAGGATTTTTGTCTCATCAGTTCAGTTTTTCTCTAGGATAAATTCTGTAATTTCTGCTATAATTAGCTATATCTATACTAAGTAGGATTCACTGCTTTCCTTTTGGCCAAATTCATCAGAAACTAGAATAAAAGAAGGGTAGGAGGTATTCAGGACACTTTTCTCAAAAAGAAACCTGTTATTTTGGGTGAAACTTTGAACTTAATATCGAGGGACCTCAGTTTTTACTGTAAACCTGTTTCTTATTCTGTGACCAGGAGGGGAAATACTTCACTTCCTGAAGTACCTGAGTATAATTTTTTTCCATGTTGAATAAAGCAATAAAGCTTTCTTCCTACAAAATACTTGTTTTTCTTATACAATTTTACGGCGATTTCTCTGAGGTCTACTTCTTGTTTTTTATGTACTAGCCCTGTAGCTCATTGCGTAAATCTTTGAACACAAAGTCTGAAAATATAAAGTGCTACGTTGTTTGGTGCAGATCAATGTCCTTACTGCATAGAACTCTAGGGTAGGGCTCATGGAAAAGTGTTGTTTCATCCCTTCATCCTTCTGAAACTTAAATAAAAAACTACTTTGATTTCATAAACCAATAGGACATTCTGCATGGAATGCATACTTCATGAATCTTTTTCGTAAGTGTCCTCTCAGTTGATCTGTTTAATACGGGTATTACTGAGCCCATTTTATAGGTGAAGATCTTAAGCCGAAAAAGGGGGGAAATAATTTGCTGAGTAATACAGAGCTAGCGAATGGCCAGGCTGAAACACAATCCCAGATCTGTCTCCAAAACCCTGATGTCTTCTCATTGTACTTCTCTGCCCTTTTCAAGCCTTTTCAGGACCACAGCCTAGAAACCTACAGATAATGAGCTTTATATGCTGGATACCCCTTATCTTCTATAACATGCCTGGCCAAATAACCACACACTCTGTTTTAATCAGTCTTAAAGTTGCCTTGTCTACCTGGGATTTTTCATTCACAGGGAAACAGATGCAAATTCCTTTGGGACTTTATGCCCCTGCGTTGAACAAATTAATATTTCACTTGATCAGCCAAGAATTGGATCCATCCTACCTACTTTATTTGCAAATCCCTCTTCCCTCTCTGGTTTACTAAATCGCACTCATTGTCTGTAGATTCTTTACTTCCCTAGTTAGAATCAGTGTGAAATAATAGCAATGTGATAACCTTGACCTCTGATCTTCCAGCTTGTCATGTAATCTTGGGCAAGACGCTTCACCTCCTAGATGTCAATTTCCTTATTAAACACAAGGGATTGAGCTAGAAGATCTCTAAAATTCTTGTCTGCTGTTGAATTGTGTATTTCTCTGAACACACTTGCTATAATCTGAGTCTGTGCAAACTAAGCCAGGGCCAAGGTTATGAAGGACAACCAATTTATAATTACATTCAAACCATTCTCCCTGGTGGGCCCAGACAGGATTTTTGTAAGTAAGCTTTATGGAGCAATTAGCTCAGCAACTTAGTCCTTTTATCACTCTCCTGAGGCTGGCTGAATACTACAATTCCTGGCCAATGCAGACTGGTCTCATTCTGGCAGGTCTGGTAACTCTCATACTGTCGGATGGAAATATTGCCTGCCACTGATTCTCTGTATAGAAATAGGGAGCTGGTACTTGTTAACACATTTGCTTCTTGAATGCAAATTCCAACCTTTCCATTTCCCATACTTTGCAAGTTGGTTTGCAATGTTGGGCCCTAAGAAATTACACAGTTTACAGAACATTTGCTGAGTGCTCATTATATGCAAGGCACTGAGCTAAATGTTTTTATATGCATTATCTTATTGAACTGAAGCTATACCACCACCCAGTGGAAAGATACTTTTATCCTCGTTTAATTGATGTGGAAACTACAGCTTAAAGTAGACAAGTACTTTGCTCAAGGCATTACAAAATTTAAAACACAGAGCCCAGCATATTATAAAGACTTACTCTATTCTATTTGAGTTTTGGGGGATGGTGCCTATCATTCTGTCAATGCGTTCCTTGTTTCCAAAGCAAGGTGTAGAGTGCATGTGTTTGTTCCTCATCTGTAGAATGGAGATAATACCTCATTAGATTTTAGGAATGATTAAGTGTAATAAAGTATATGAAATGCCCCTGGCACATAGTCAAACTCTTATAATGAACAAAATTGGATACATAAATAAAAATCACCTCCATCTATTTACTCATTTAAATTTGCAAAGCACATTCACATCTCATCATTTCATCCTTACTGCAACCCTTTCCACTAGGCAGATATTCTTATCTCCACTTGCCCATGTGGTTCATAAATAGAATGGCTAATTTAGCTGATTTATCTAGATTTGCAATCCAGAGTTTCTGATCCACCAGCTGGTGGAGAAGATAGAGGTTCCCCAAGGCCTGTGAGATGCAGGAGAGCTACTCAGATCTATTCATTGTGGCAAAGTGCCTATAGAACATGATGGTCCCCACAGAATGCCTTGAGGCTAAAGTTATCTTATTTAGTTCCTAATATTGATAGGTTCAGCAGTCATTGAAATTCAACATTTATGAAAGAAAAATAATCAGCAACAATTCAATCTGTTGTCTTAATTTCTTAGTGAAAATTGGGAAAGCATATTATTTTTTCAACATTTAACCATAAAACACTTTGGTCAAACTCCTGTACAAATGGTATTTTGAAATTCCTGGTGTGAGGTGAGGTCACATGGGTAAAAGTTGACTTTCATCAGGAGATCTGTTTCCTCCATGGGTAAAGTTGAGACCTACTGAGGTAGTCATTTGATCTATTCATAAATATTATGTTCTTCTCCTATTTGGCACATGCCAGGATTACACTTCCCTCCCTCCTCTAAAGTGGGTGTAGCCATCTGAATTGCTTTGGCCAATGACATATAAGTTAAATAATGTATAACAGACAAGTGCTCATAATTGCCCATAACTTACCCATTGACTTGAGTTGACCAAACTTTAGTTAGGCTTCTCTCCTCCACACAGACCCCTGAACTGTGGCTTGACCCCAAGTTTAAGCAAGTTCTAGGGTGCAAAATAGATGCCCTTCCTCACCCCTCTACCCCCTTAACAGCTCATTCTGAGAATCAACCCACCACAGGGAAGAACATTTCCTGTTGAACCACCATGATCATGCTCTTTGCTGGTCCCCACTTATTGTTCTCTTCCCCAACAATGTTCTTGCTAGCCCTGCTTAACCCTCTCTATAAAAGAAATGCCCTTTTCTGGTTACTTTTGAGACACTCACAGATCCTATGGTTGGAGCAGAGGACACTCTATTGAAATAGGCATCTTGAAAAAAGTCTCTCCTCAATTAATCCTGAATTTGTTTTTTTGTTTGATAGTCATTTCCAGGCAGACTTTTTGAGTTCAGGAATGATAAAGTGTAAGTGATAATTAATCCTTTTGTGACACTACATTATTTTTACTGATATGACCACATGGAAAATGTCTGGTGTGTGTGTGGGTATATGTTGTGGCGGGGGGACTTGGGGAGGGAGAGAGAGAGAATGGATGAATGAATATATATGTCTTGGTACTTTCTTTTTCAACTGAAAAATAATAGTAACGTTTATTGGACATTTACTACCCTGAGCTGCTTGAAGGGCATTATCTCATTAAATTCTGACGAAAACACTATTAAGTATGTCCTAGAAATATCTCCATTTTATAGGTCTTAAGAAACTAAGCCCTAGAACATTTAAATTTATTTAGAAAGTTTTCACAGTTGGTAAATTGCAAAGGTGTCTGATAGTAAAGTTTGTGCTTTTAATACCCATTCCATATTCGTTTTCTCAGATTCTGTGTACCTGGTTTGTTACTAAATTATTGTTTTTAAAAATCGTATTTTTACTTAGGAAGAATGAATTGAAGTAGTTTTTATATACAGGACTTTGGTCTAGACACAGGGGAGTTCCAAAACACGAATTCACCTCAGAATGTTTTTAAAGGGGTGTAAAGTTTGTTTAGGAGATGAGGTATTTATAAGTAAGTAACTCTAAAATGAGGCAGATTATAAATGATGTAGAAAAGGATAAACAAAGGACTATGAGAGTCCAGAGGAGGAAAGGGAGAAAGATTCTGGTGTTGGAAGAGAAACTTTTAACTATGCTTTTACAGTGCTTGGGATTTAGAATGATGAAAAAAGGCAACAGTAATTGTGACGCTGAGACTCCAGGCAGACTCTTCAATATAATATTTAGAAATTAGGTTTTATCTATAAGACTGTCATTAAAAATGAACTCAGAGTAACTTATAAAATTTAATTTATCGGTGCAAGATAGTTAAAAGGGTTATGAAGATGAAATGAGCTCGTGCTGGAGAAATGACAAGAAATTAAGTACATTACAAAGTATACCATGCTAGATCAATGTCCTATGGAATGGCTAAATTAGATGGCTG
Source organism: Camelus bactrianus (assembly GCF_048773025.1). Lineage (NCBI taxonomy): Eukaryota > Metazoa > Chordata > Mammalia > Artiodactyla > Camelidae > Camelus > Camelus bactrianus. The sequence continues at coordinate 34,906,337 of NC_133549.1, forward strand.
TGGCAGATCTGACTCCCTGATGACATTTTTGAGGCAAATGTTTAAATTCTCCTGCTGGCTATTTTTAACACATAGACACAGAAGTAAGCATCTCTAGACAGTGCATAGAGAGGAAAATGGCCTCTGTACTGTGTGATTTAAAATGTAGTCTCACCCCAGGTTAGTTGCTGAGTTACTTGGTCACCCCATGCAGGAAAGGACTTCCATTTCTCTTGGGGAGGGCGATTCTGGCTCCTGTTAAGAATCTGTAGTTTTCCAGGATGCAAAGTATGAGAATTGATGTCACCATGAAGATGTGATACTGTATTTTGATGAAGATAGTACTTTTGACTCATTGCTTTGATTGAGCTTTGAATATAATTTGATAGTAATCCTTTGCCTGGGGCATGTCTGAAATATAAGTTTGGAACTGCCAGTGAAGTCACTGGTTGGACTTCTCTTTGATAGAAATGGTACTCCTTGGTGTCCCTGTTGTACTATTCATTCCCATCTATTCCCTAGGGAGCCTTCTCTTAACTCATTACATCTTAGTGCTTTAAGTCTGAGAAAAGGAGATGGTGTTTTAGTGCATGTGATTTTTCTCCAGTGCCTGACCAATATCAGTGAAGTTCTGAGCTCAAGCTTCCCAGGTCAAAAGCCCCAAGTCACCTCTTACAAGACTGAGCTACATACCTGTTCTTATTTGAGGCAGTGAAAAGAACAGACAGACTCTGGAGTCAGGCAGAGATGCTTGTGTTCAAACCTCAGCTCTCTCCCTTAATATTTGGGTATCTGTGTTTGGTGATCAATGTATAGATGAGTGTGGTTGTTTGATGTTCTGGGAGAGTGAATAATCATGTGGGGAAATTGGTCACTTCGGCAGTGAGAACCAAATTCTCATATTCCTAGTATTACTTATGGCATGTGTCCACTGGACCACCTCCACACTCTGAAATTTCTTTTGTATCTAATATATGCCCCTTCAATTTGCTGTCTGTCTCCAAACCTGCACTTCAATGCCTGTTCCTCCAGGGGAGAAATGTCCTCTCTAAATGCTTTGAACAGCACCTGAACATATCATTTTATTGATAATAGAAAAACTGTGCTTTATAGTACTCTTTTTCTTTCTCTTGGCTTCTAGAAACATTTTTATAGCATCTGGAGTTGGCCTAAGTGTTTTTTAAAGCAACAACAATAAACCCCCTGGTAGTATATAATGTATATATACAGGTGACTTAGGTTGGGCTGCTATAACAAAATACCACAGACTTGGTGGCTTAAGCAAGGATTTATTTCCCACAGTTCTGGAGTCTGAAAAGCCTAAGACCAGGTTCAGGCAGATTCAGTTCCTGGTGGGAGCTCCCTTACTGACTTGCAGATGGCTGCCTTCTTGCTGTATTCTTACAGGGAGGAGAGAGGCTGGTATCTCTTCCTCTTCTTACAAAAGCACTAATCCCATCATGGAGACCCCACCCTCGTGCCCTCGTCTAAATTTCGTTACCTCTCTGAAGCCCCACTTCCTATGCCGTCACTTTGAGGGTTAGGGCTTCAACATGTGAATTTGGGGGAGACAGAAACATTCAGTTCATAATGATAGGTTAAAAAAATTAAAGCCATTATTCATTTATTCAAAAGTAATCACTACAGGGTTAACCACTGATCATCCTTGGAGCATTTTGAATAGTATTTTAGTGGTAAAAATGAGGTTGCCCACAGCTACTGAGGAGCACATCAGTTGAGTTGATTGATGTCTGCCCTTTCTTTCCTCTGTTACTGAGCTTTACCCCCAAACAGCTGGGAAGCTTGTCTGGCAATAGGGCTCCCAGGAGCTGAATAACAGATTTCCTGTGAGCTAAAGGAATTAGTATGTGGAATCAAGGGTATCACACAGTGATAGATAATTATGGATTAAGGAGATGAACAATCAAATTACATTATGTGGCAAGGGCATGTTATTCAGAATGTTTCCGATTTATGGACAGTGCTCAGTGACTGATGTAATTATCTTTGCCTCTTATTAAAATTAGCTTGAGTTCAGGTTCCAAAACCCCAGCCTGTCACAGGGTAAGCCCTTCCCCCTCTTTGCGATCATCATTTCTATTATCTATGAGTTTAAAATCTAGAAGACTGGAAATAGAAGCTTGGGGAAGTTTGATCTTGCCTACCCACCTCTTTATCTTGTCACATTACATACCTGCTCTAACCTGCTTTCTTGCCTAATCAAATTATCTATCTGCTTACCATATTTACCTGTCAGCTTTTCAAAATATAAAGATTACTTATTAATGAACTTACTGGAGAGAGAAGCAAGATGGTGGAGTAGAAGGACGCTTGTATCTCACCCTCTCCCACAAATACACCAAAACTCACATCTATGGACCCACTCGGCCAACCAGAGCACCTGTGGAACTCCGACAGAACATCGCCCTCTTTGAAATACAAAGACACCAAAAATCTGGTAGGAGAAAAGGAAAAAAGAAAGAAGAAAAAGCAGAACAGTGTGGACCAGTCCCGCGGGGAGGGAGCGGCAAAGGAGGACTATTGTTTGTTCACTGGGTCTTCCCCTCTCCAATGGAGAGGTCAGCGGAACAGAGGGGGAGCCTCCAAGGCTCGGATCTGTACAGAGCACCCCTTGACTGACAGAACTAAGTTAAACGGGCACAGAGGGTCCCTGAGACACCCAGACCGAGTCGCGAGCCGACAGCTGGGGGCCGGGACAGGCTGCCCGAGCCTGGTGGAGGACTGGGCAGGCTGCACTGAGGCAGCCCTGGGGGACTGCAGGGTGCTGCGTGTGTTGGCTGGGAGGGGATACAGAGCAGAACAACCTTGGTCCCCCATAAACTGCGAAAAAAGCAAAGCAACACAGCTGGTGTGCCCTGGGGGGAGGGCGCCATAGCCTTTGTCTCCTCAGACCTGCGGTACCATTACTGGCGCTTCTTGCGAGAAGAGAGGCGGGGCTCAGGCACAGCCGCCATATCCTCCTGTGCGCATTGCCTGGGTGGGGGCGGGGCTGAGACCTGAATCCACAGCCGGGGGCTCCACAACCTCCTTGGCAGGACTGAGACTTGTTTACAGCCCGAGGCAGATAGGATCTTTCTGCCCTGGCACTTCAGAGAACTCGCACCGCCAAGACAAACAAGTAGCTGAGATTTGGCATGGAGCAGGGGAGGAGCTGTTCCGTGGTCTTCCCCAAGCCTGCCTACGGAGCGCAGACCCAAGGTGGAGTGGGCAGCTGCACAGAGCAGCAGAGTGACCGGCGTAGGGAGAGGGGGGGCAGGCGGCAACCCGCCTTCCTGGCAGGAACACAGCACCTGACCACGGTGCTGGGAGGGGGTGCGATCCACCCACCTGCCTCACCTGAGCGCAGCATCTGACTGCGACATTGGGAGGGGGAGTGACCTGCCTGCCCACTGGTGCCAGAGAGATATGAGCAATATGAAGAAGCAGAGGAACCACTCCCAATTAAAAGATCAAGATAAATCCCCTGAACGCACAATCAAGGAAATAGACATTGATGGCCTACTAGATCAAGATTTCAAAAAAGGAGTGATCAAAGTACTGAAGGAACTAAAAGAAATAGTGTTTAGAGATATAAAATATGTCAAAAATGAAATAGAAGCTATAAAGAAGAACCAAGTAGAATTAGTCAACTCATTTGCTGAGATGAGAGCTGACTTAAAGGCTGTACAAAGCAGGCTAGATAATGCAGAGGAACGAATAAGTGACCTAGAAGACAGGACAACAGAAAGCACCCAATCAGAACAGCTGAGAGAAAAACAAATAAAAAATAATGAAAACAATATAAGGGGCCTATGGGATAATATAAAGTGTGCCAATCTATGCATAATAGGGGTTCCAGAAGGGGAAGAAAGAACAAAGGGGATTGAAAAGGTTTTTGAAGAAATCATGACTGAAAACTTCCCAGACCTAAAGAAGGAATCAGATATCCAAGTACAGGAGGCTCAGAGGGTCCCAAACAGGAAGAACCCAAACAGAACCACACCAAGACATATCATAATCAAGATAGCCAGAGTTAAGGATAAAGAAATGATCCTAAAGGCAGCAAGAGAAAAACAAAGGTGAGTTACAAGGGAACCCCCATAAGGCTCTCAGCTGATTTCTCTGCACAAACACTACAGGCCAGAAAGGAGTGGCAAGATATATTCAAAGTCCTGAATGAAAAAAAGATGCAGCCTAGGATACTCTATCCAGCAAGGCTATCCTTTAGAATAGAAGGAGAGATAAAGAATTTCACAGACGAGCAAAAACTACAAGAGTTTAGCAACACTAAACCCATGCTAAAAGAAATATTCACAGGTCTACTCTAAATAGAAAAGAAGCAGGATGCTATAAAAATGAGAAACTCATAACTGGAAAGGTGATAACTACCATGAATTACAAATAGAATAAACAAAATTGTAAAAGAAGACATCTAAATCATCAAGAGTGGGAGAGGGAAGCAAGGAAAGCCACTGTGGAAAACAGTATGGAGATTCCTTAAAATCCTTAGACTTACCATATGACCCAGGAATCCCACTCCTGGGCATATATCCAGAAGGAACCCTACTTCAAAATGACACCTGCACCTCAATGTTCATAGCAGCACTATTTACAACAGCCAAGACATGGAAACAGCCTAAATGTCCATTGACAGATGACTGGATAAAGAAGATGTGGTATATTTATACAATGGAATACTATTCAGCGATATAAAAAACAACAACTTAACACCATTTGCAGCAACATGGATGCTCTTGGAGAATGTCATTCCAAGTGAAGTAAGCCAGAAAGAGAAAGAAAAATACCATATGAGTTCACTCATATGTGGAATCTAAACAAACAAACAAACAAACAAAAAAACCCAAAAGGAACATAAATACAAAACAGGAACAGACTCATACACATAGAGTACAAACTTGTGGTTTTGCCAAGGGAGCAGGGGGTGGGAAGGGACAGACTGGGATTTTAAAATGTAGAATAGATAAACAAGATCATACTGTATAGCACAGGGAAATATACACAAGATCTTGTGGTAGCTCACAGCGAAAAAAATGTGACAATGAATGTATGTATGTTCATGTATAACTGAAAAATTGTTCTCTACACTGGAATTTGACAGAACATTGTAAAATGACTATTACTCAGTAAAAAATGCTTAAAAAAATGAACTTGCTGAATTATTTTTTCACACATTTTAAAGTTTTGATTAATATTACTTTGACCTTGAGTCTGGGACCATTTGCTCAGATTTGTAGATTTTTTTTAGTATGTTACTAATTAGAGAAAATCTGAATTGAGATGGATTGGCAGACATGATTGTGTCAAATTCTTTATGAAATAATTATATTGTAGTGATGATGATGATGATGAAGAAGATGGAGTAGATAAGAAGGATGAAATTATTTCTGAGCTTGTGGAAGATTTTCTATTTGCTTAATTTAGAAACATTCATTCATCTATTCATTTCATTAATGCACTAATTTCTTCCTTCATATCTCCTATTTCCTCTTTCTGTATCACGTATTAAATATTCACTAAATGTCCCATATGTGCTGAGCCCTACTCAAGGTGTTATAAGAGAAGGCATATTTAGATTTCAAAGAAATACACATCCTGACATCAGAAGCTTGATGTTTAGCTCAACAGAAAAATAGTATAACCCCAAATTCTGAGTATTTTAATAACACATATATATAGAAAAAATATACTATATTGGTAAAGAGGAAAAAAACCCCCAAACTTCATTGTATGAATCCAAGACTGATATCCTATCAATCCTTCTCCAATGATAATAATTTTATTGGTTGTAACCATAGCAAAATGTAGTTTTGTGTCTCTGATGGATATTTGTCATCGTTTTTGAACACAGGGCATTCAACACTTGTCTTACTTTGGAGACTTCCATAACAGATAGGGTCCTCCTGCCATGATAGTAGTTGAAAATGCCACATCCTTGCTTTCATGAGACCCTCCGAACCCAAGATACTTCCCAGGAACAAGCAGACACCTTCACCTCAGACTGAGTCAGGAACTGGTGACTTGAGGTTTCAGGGACTGGGCAAGATTCCACCCAGTGGGGTGGCAGTGACAGTGTCATACAATTACATCTAATTTCCAGAGGAGTAGCAGGATTGATTCCAGGCTTGTGTTGAGACCCTGGCATCAGCACTGCCAGCACTGCAGGTAAGATGTTTATGCCCAGTGACAACAGCCTAGCATCTTCCTTGGACTAGATCTGTCACATTCCTGACTGTATAGTTTCCAGCCTTGTTTTCCCAGTCCCCAATGACCAATGTTGTCTAAATAATTTCCTTATATTGCAGAAATTAGCCAGAGTTTATATTATTGATTGCAGGTAACACCCTGGCTGATACATTGTTCTTTTCTTTTAAATTAACATTATATTACAAGCAAATACTTATTTCCATGCTGCTACATATTTCTGATCATAGTTTAGAATTATTGTATAAAATTCAATTATGTTAACGTATATTGGTAGATGTAGCTATTACCTTACTGTTAGGAAAGTAACTCATTTAAAAACAATTCTGTAGTTGATATTTTGTGTTTATAACTTTAAAAAATTAATGATAATTATAAGAAATGTATTTACTGGGTCAAACGTTATCTGATATTGTATGCCTTATAGTGTCTTCTTGAAAGCTGATAACAATTTATCATGTTGCTAACAGTGTATGTGAGTGACAATTTTATTGCATTTTTAGGTGCTTTGGGTATCATCAATGAGAAATAGTTTTGTTAATTTTCAAGTTGAAAAATTACACCTGTGTTGAGATTGATCTATCTGTCTGTCTGTCTATCCATCTATCCATCCATCCATCCATCTAACTATATATTTCTATATATCAACATTCTGGAGTTATTCAACTGATTAAACAAATGCACAGTTATTTGATAGATGAATTTCAAAAGAGTTAGTTGGAGTACATATCCTTCTGAGTTTTTTAATTCTGGGATTTCTATGAATCTGGCTGGAGAGAAAGAAAACACTGAAACATGCTATGTATGCAAATGCTAAATTAGAGTAGAAGAATCCTAATGATGGAGTTTAATTTTTTAAGGTGTTTCCCCTAATTCATTCAATTTTTTCTTAACATTTTTTCTCCCCTCCCCAAGGGATTAGATCTTGATAACATTTCTATAATGGTCACTTTCTGATTACCACCTTTTAAGACCTGCCAAGTTTTAACCTGGTGGTTGCTTCCCTTCATCTCCAGCATTTCAAAATCCAACTTTGTGGTTCTCAGAACTGAATTCTCATCAGTGAGTGGAAGCCTGTTTCTTTTGGAGGCAGGTAGCAGAAGGAGAGATAAATGTATATGTGAGAAACAGGTTGTATAAGAGATAGTCTGAACTATAGGGCAGATAAAGGCACTGGAAACTTTTGAAAGGAAGGATCAATTTAGTAGTTTACTTGACTAACAGCCTATGATTACCTGATAAGAAAGACCACATACTCCATGGGAACCCTAATGTTTACAGTTATTTCTGGGAGATATCTGGGCCATTACAGAAAGAAAAATATTTTGATTTTCTCTGTAACTTCACATATAAATTTGATTGCCTTTCTTAAGGCATTTAGTATGTTTTTTTGTTCTTCATATTAAGGACTAGGTTGCCTGATCTGTTAATCGTTTTCCGTTATTAATTATGGGTTTGGGGTAATTGAGGACACGTTCTGTTTAGTCCTTATAGGAAAAGATATTTTGATCTTTCTATTAAAAAATTAGTAAATCAAAAAGAATCTTTGTGCCTGCACATGTCCGTTCAGTGGTCAGCATAGTCAGTAAAGGTTTTTTTACTCAATATAGGCTTTGGTCAAGCCATTCTAAATGGGAATCAAGTAGCCTAATATGAAGGGAACAGCAGATGAAGAGTATAAATATACCCGAGTTCCCATTCTGGATCTACTACTGATTTGCTGAGTGATTATACATACTTCTTTATGTGTCTGGGCACCATTTTTTTTAACTATAAGATGAGATGGTGCAAATGGACAGCCTCTAGAAAAAAATGTCCCTTCTAAAATTCAGCGAGGCAGCTGTTTTCCTGTCTTCAATTCTTTAGGAATAGGAATCTCATATTTTCTTCATTAAATCTTTCCTCTAACTTGGCTCAGGATATATCTGTGTTATACCGAAGCGAGCAGCTCATGTTATGGGATGCAAAAGAGATGGATCTGAGGATTTTAAAGCAGACATTATCTCTGACTCTGCACCATATATGGCAGTTGTTACATTTTCCTAGTCCTTAATGAGTAGGTAGATGGAGGGTTACCTAACTCTCTTGTTAATAATAAAATTTAATATCTACGTATTACATTGGTTAGGCTGAATCATATGATTCAAGGTGGGTTCTGAATCATATGACCTGAAGTGAACTTTTATTTCCCTAACTTATTAAATTACTTTAGTTGAGTTATTTAACCTCTTGAGACTTGTCTCATCTCAGTCATAAAATAGAGATTATTATAATATCAACCTCATCAAGTAGTTTAGAAAATCAAATATAACAAGCCACATATACAATATATAGTGGGAATGCAATGTAGTTATTACAGTTCTCTATCCAAAACCCTTAAGGAGCTGCATTTATAGAAGCATCTGGAGGATGGAAATATTAAAGATTTTTTCTTTATATCTTTTTTCCTACCAGGGTGAATATCAGCAAGTCTGGCTAACATACAAAGACCAGTGTTCCCTACCTTTATCTTACTTTGCTTCCCAAGAATATTCCCTTGATGAGAAACATATTGACTTAAAAAAGTTTACTACTGGCTTTGTGTTTCCTTTAAGTGCCCAAAACAGCCCATTTAATTGCCTATTTGGGCTCACTGGATTGTTAAAAAGCAATTCAGTCAGAATTTTCAATTCAACAAATTTTTGTTGAGCACCTACTGTGTTCCAGTTACACAGAGCCCACAGTTGTTATTACCAGAGGCACCCCAGCTACAGGAGCACCACCAATCTACTTGCATGTCTCACAGGCACTGAGTTTACAGTTACCTCCAGAACTCCTGGAGGTGGAGCTACACTGGCTGTGAGCATACTGAAAATGAGGCTGTATAGTGGGCTCTGCCCCTCCTACTGGGAAATTTTTTTCATGTGATCCTATGACCTTGAAAACAACAAAATAGATTGCAGAATAGAATAGTCAAACAATATTTAATTGAAAATATATATACACATACCTTAGAGTTTACCAACAATTTTCATAGCTGCTAATTCATTTCTTATATCTATAATTTAGAGGGAGGGGGCTTTTGTAAGGCTGACAAAGGTGAATAAAAGGGAAAGAGACCATTTTCCTCCTTTCCCCTTCTTAGAATGTCTCTTTGGAGGCCACTGTGGGCCTGAGCTGGGTCCTTTCTCTAACCTTTGCAGGGTAGAATAATCTCTCCAAGGACTAAAAAGGTCCAGTCTTAGTTTTGCAATGTAGAATTGTGTTCAAGGTCATGAGCCTCATTTCCTCTTGAAATGTGAACACATATCTCTGGGAGCCTATTTCAAGGTATAACCATTTGTTTTTTTCCAGGAGATAAGAGAAGTTTTACTATTCTTGCAGAAGAGGTCAATTAACTAAACAAATAGCTACTGCAAATCCCAAGTGAATTTTGTACTGCTTTGCTGTTTAAATTGTATAAACTTTTATTCTGACTGTATAGTTTCTTGTAGATACATATATGCATGTATTCTATTATGCTTACTCAAAATACAATGTTTTAAAAATGTTTAAAAAATTTTTTTAAATGATGACATTTCTCTTTGTTGATGTGAGTTTGATTTCTGCAGTATTTTATTTTATTTTATTTTATTTTATTTTATTTTATTTTATTTCTGCAGTATTTTAAAAGTGTCATTTCATGAGCATTCTCAGAACAACCAGTGAGATAGGAGCTATTGTTATCTCCACTTTTTACAGGAGTGGACTCTTAAGTTTCAACAAATTAACTTTCTCTAGGTTACATAGCTAGTAAGTTGCACGTCTGAGACCTGTGCTTCTTAGATCCATATGGCACTGAATCTGTACCAATGAGATGGTGTTGTTATCATGGCCCTTCATACTTCTAAGGTGACAAAAAGGAAAAAAAGAGGATCAGGGATATTAACAACCTTGGGCAAGGCTTCACAGTCAAACTCAAGTCTGGAATCCAAGCATTCTGATTCTTGCATCCAGGGCTCACTTTATTAGAGGAGGGTATAGTTAGGGACAAAGAAAAGTTTGACTGAAACTAAACAAGAGACTGGCAACTTAACAGTAATGCCTCAGTTATTCAAAAATAGAGACTGGATTCCTAGAAGAGGTGGAGTTGGAGACCTTCTCTTCTTATATTTAACCCTCTGTTGAGGACTGTGAACTGCTCTTTCTAACTGATAGACTGTTGCCATTTGAGAAGCTCTTGGTGCACTGCTTGGACTAAGGTTCAGCCTTGACTATGTGAGGATGTTTGTCTGCAATTTCTTATTGGTATGAGTCTTGCTTAAGATTAAGCACACCATCTTGGTCATACTGTCTTGATAAGCAATGTCTTTCCAAACCTCTCTTTAGAATCTTAGTGTAGATTAGATTGCATGTGCAAGGGTGAAGGGCATGATCATAAAGTTTTGTGTCACTCAAAGCTATCAATGATTTTCCAAAGTATTTCTGTCTGTGGTAGGTTATGGTGTGTTTCTATACTCAAGAACCTTACTTATGTTTTAATTGAGAAGAAAAATAGTAATAAAACATTTATTGCATCTTTAGAAACAAGTAGATCAGAGGTCACAGATCTGAGGATAAATAGCTGTCTCTGGCCAAGAGATATATATGTTTGATTTGGCCCTCAAAATCCTTTAAAAATATTGAACTAGTTGCTGATATGTAAAAATACTTAGTCTTAATGTCATAAAGATAAATAAAATAAAAATAAAATATTATTTTAAGTTTAAATATTTTATTTATACTAATAATATATTATACTTTTACTTTCTTGGTTTTAATGGAAGTGAATTTATCAATAATATTTTCAAAATCTACTTCTTTGCTTACCTCATTCTCCATTGAGGAAATTGCCATGTTTGACAATTTCTCTTGATCAAGTAGTGATCTTAAATAATTTTAATGAAGTTAGTTATTTTGATTAGCTGGTTAAACAAATTAAGTAAATTCAATGAATTTCCATAAAGTTAATTCCAGGTGCCTATTTTTAAATTTTCAAGTATTTTTCAACTATTTTAATATTCTGGAAAAATAATCATTAAAATACATAAAAGCAATATGGGGGAAGCACATTTTTCTTTTGACTTAGTCTCCATTATTCATCTTGACACTGATCTTTATTTAAAATAAATACATTTAAAATAAACCTAAAATAAATAAAACCTTGACATTGACCTTTATTTAAAATTTTGATATCTTGTTCACCAGAGGTTTTTTGCATTATTTGGATTTTTTTTTAAATAGTGAATTAAAATATTATTTATCTTGATTATGAAGGTTTTTTGTTCCTGCCTCATTTGCTTCACTTGCCTCCCCCTGATCCTGTCCCCATCTTTGGGGTGAGTTCTCCTCCATCACTGAGCCTTTCAGTACTGCAGTTCAGTTCTTCAGGATGACATATCACATCCACTGCCAGTGATCTCATAGGGTAGTCTTTCTTTCTCGTATTTATAAATACTGCTTCTGTTTTAGGAAAAATGCCCATGTGTTTACAGCTGTATCATTCCTTGTGCACAGCATACAAGCTTTTTATTGTACTTTACTTTATTGCACTTTCCAGATATTGCATTTTTAACAAACTGAAGGTTCGTGGGAACCCTGCATCAGAAGAGTCTATTGGAACTGTTTTTCCAAAAGCACTTGCTCACTTTGTGTCCCTGTGCCACGTTTTGATAATTCTTGCAATGATTCAGACTTTTTCATTATTATTATATTTGTTGTGGTTGTATATGATCAGTGCTTTTTTGGTCACCATTGCAATTCTTTTGCAGTGCTAAGGATCACTCCCATATAAGATGGCAAACTTAATTGATAAATGTATGTGTTCTGACTGCTCCACCAACCAGCCATTCCCCTATCTCTCTCCTTCTTCTTGGACCTCCCTATTCCCTGAGACACAAAGATATCAAAATTAGGCCAATTAATAACCTTACATTGGCTTCTAAGTGTTCAAGTGAAAGAGTTGCACATCTCTCACTTTAAATCAAAAGTTAGAAATGATTACGTTTTAATCTTGAGGAAGGCATGTCAAAAGTCAAGATAAGCTGAAAGCTAGTCCCCTTGTGCCAAACAAATTGTGAATGGAAAGGAAAAGTTCTTGAAGGAAATTAAAAGTTCTACTCCAGTGAGCACACAAATGATAAGAAAGCAAAACGATCTTATTGCTGAAATGGAGAGAGTTTTAGTGGTCTGGATGGAAGACTGAACCAGCTACAACATTCCCGTAAACCAGAGCTTAAGCCAGAGCAGGGCCTTAACGCCCTTCAATTTTTTTTTTTTTTTTTTGAAGGCTAAGAGAAATGAGAAAGCTGCAGAAAGAAAGTTTGAAACTAGCATAGGTTGGTTCATGAGGTTTAAGAAAGAAATCCATCTCCATAGCATAAAAGTGCAAGGTGGCAATTGCTGATATAGAAGCTGCAGAAAATTGTTCAGATGATCTAGCTAAGATAATTAATAGAGGTGGCTACGCTAAACAACAGAATTTCAATGTAGATGAAACAGCCTTATATTGGAAGGTGCTATCTAGGACTTTCACAGCTAGAGAGGAGAAGACAATGCCTGGCTTCAAAGCTTCAAAGGACAGGCTGACTCTCTTCTTAGGGCTAATGCAGCTGATGACTTTAGGTCAAAGCCAATGATCATTTACCAGTCTGAAAATCCTATGGTCCTTAAAAATTACGCTAAATCTATACTGCCTGTGATCTGTAAATGGAACAACAAAGCCTGGATGACAGCACACCTGTTTACAGCATGGTTTACTAAATATTTTAAGTCCACTATTGAGACCTACTGCTCAGGAAAAAGATTTCTTACAAAATAGTACTGTTCACTGACAATGAACCTGGTCACCCAAGGACTCTGATGGAGATAAACAACAAGATTAATGTTGTTTTCATACAATGTCAATTCTGCAGCCCATGAAACAAGGAGTAATTTCAAATTTTAGGTCTTATTATTTAATAAATATGTTTCATGCCACAGATAGTGATTCTTCTGAAGGATCTGGGCAAAGTCAATTGAAAACCTTCTGGAAAGGATTCATCATTCTAGATGCCATTAGGAACATTTGTGATTCATGGGAAGATGTCAAAATATGAACATTAACAGGAGTTCGGAAGAAGTTGATACAGCTCTCATGGATGACTTTGAGGGGTTTAAGACATCAGTGGAAGAAGTAATTGCAGATGTGCTAGAAAGCAAGAGAACTAGAATTATAAGTGGATCCTAAAGATGGGACTGAATTGTTGCAATCTCATGTTAAAACTTGGGCAGATGAGGAGTTGATTCTTATAGATGAACAAAGAAAATGATTTCTTGAGGTGGAATCTACTCCTGGTGAAGATACTGTAAAGATTGTTGAAATGACAACAAAGGATTTAAAATACTACATAAACTTAGTTGATAAAGCAGTAGCAAGGTTTGAGAAGATTGACTCCAGTTTTGAAAGAAGTTCTACTATGGATAAAATATTATCAAACAGCATTGCATGCTATAGAGAAATCATTCCTGAATGGAAGAGTCAATCGATGTGGCAACTTCACTATTGTCTTAATCTAAGAAATCATGGCAGCCACCCCAAACTTCAGCAGCCACTGCTCTGATCAGTTGGAAGCCCTATATAGAGGCAAGACCCCCTACCTGCAAAAAGATTGACATGCTAAAGACTCAGATGATGGTTAGCATTTTTAACAATAAAGCATTTTTTTAAAATTAAGGCATGTATTTTTATTTAGACATAATGCTATTGCACACTTAAAAGATTACAGTTTAAACATAACTTTTATATGCACTGGGAAACCAGAAAATTTATGTGACTCACTTAATTGTGATACTTGCTTTATTGTGGTGATCTGGAACTGAAAGTTCAATATCTCCAAGGTATGCCTGTATTTGATTCATGGGTGCAATGGCAAATGAAAATGAAGTTTTGGTGGGAAGTTCTCTCCAGAGGAGGGTGGGTGATTTGTATTCTAAATATTTTCCTTGGGATTCAAGCTGCTTGTTTGTGAAAAACACTGGTACAGAGAGGGAGACACCCTCACAAATGGAGATTTCTCTTATAAATCTAAGTGTCTCTTACAAAAGGGTTGGTTTTCAGGGTTTCTCCCGTATCTGCTGTTTCTTAAAAGTAATCAGCCTAAAATTATCTTTGTGCCAAAGAGGCATATTTTGGGGTGGAAAATTCTACTCTCCTTCACCCTCACAATGCTTACATTCAGGTGGGAATCAGATAAGTGAATAAATAAATAGAGTAGGTGGTAGATTAGAAAGTGATAGAAAAATAATACTGTGGAGGGGGTTAGGTTATGCTATGGCGTGGGATGTTTGCAATTTTAAAAGCAGATCAAGACTCCAATGGGGTGAATTTACTGGTTCTGCTCACATAGCCAGTTGATGGTGAAGCCAGGTCTGTCTGGCATGAAAGCTGTGCTTTAGGGCCCCAGCCAGGATTGTGAAAACTGTGGATTAGAGGAATCACATACATTTCTGGTTGTTTCAAGCCTTTGCATTTCCCTCAGCTCGAAGAGTTATTCCTTTCCTCTTGCTGGGAAGCACACACTAATTTAAGTGTTAAAAGATAAACTGAGGCATATTAAATTTTTTGAGTTTATTTGAGCAAAAATCTATTTGAATCAGGCAGCATCTAATATAGAGATAGAGCTGTGCAAAAAAAAGGCTTTTATAGCTACTTCCAAATTTTTCTTACATAGATGATAATATAGTTCTGTCTTTTCTTCCTGTAGTACCAGGCAGATAATCTGCTCTTAATATTCTTTTACATAACAAACCTTTGTTCTTTCAACGGTTTCCTTAAGAGTAATCTTACGAGGGCAACACTAATCTTACATGTATCATACACAAATGCGCTTCTACTTTATGTAACACATAAAGGTCATAGTCAAATTACTGTGCATTTCATGCTGTTCTTACAAATTAGAGGCTAATTAATGCTCTTTGATTTGCTCATTTATTTGGATTCTTTTTCTCATGTCAGAGTTTATGAAAGTGTGTAAATTTTATTATTTATTTTTGCTCATTCTTTGGGTGGTTTAAAGGAAAGAAGCAGTAGTTTTGACAATTGTAACAGTCCAATACCTAGAAAATGCTACCTTCTAAGCGATATTATTAACTTGACAGTAATTAAAACTGGTTCACAGTGAGATGTATTATGATTTTCATGAATTTGTAAAATGAGATAAAGAATTATTTTATAGGTTCTTTTTTATTTGAGATTCTTTGAAAAATAACTAGGAAAATAATAGAAATGGATACATCATATTGATATGGAGATTAATAGGAGAAATTTAAAATACAGTTATTTTAAGGAAATAAAAATTTTTGAACTCTTACTATGAAATAGGCACATAAATTTAATTTATTCCATCTTTTAACAATTATTATCTGTGATGCCTTTTATTCCGATTTTATAGATAAGAGACCTGAGGCTTAGGGTGATCAAATAACTTATCTGAGGCAGGTTGAAGTAATGCCAAGGTACAAGGTGAAAAACAAAGGAAGGGCTCGTGGCTGGAATGTGGGTAGGGGGAGAGTGGTCTGTGCTGAGGACCCTAGGCAGGCAAAGGGCACACGTAGGGTTGTCTAGGAAATATTATGGGTCCCAGGTTTCCCTATTGAGTATTGGAAAGACCATTCTCTCTGCAGACTGAGTAATGGATTGGAGAGGCTATCCAGTAGTTCTGAGGAGGTTGTGACTGAGGTATTGACAGGGAGGTAGACACTAGAATGTTTGGAGAGCTATTAGGCAGGCCAGATCTGCAGAATGCATGGTTAGTTGGATTGTGCAGTGGTTGAATAAGGACAAGCTAAGTGATGGACATGATTCCCAGATTCAGGGCTTGTTTGACCAAGTGGGCGGTGGCACTATTCATTAAAATGGGAGCATTAGTTGAGGAGCAAGTGGCAGGGGCAAATTGGGAGTCCATTTGTGAAGTGTGTACAAGGCAGCAGCATGGTGGTCCACATCTGTGGAGTTTGGAAACACTTTTGCTGGAGATTTAAATTTGAGAGCAATGACAAGACAAACTCTTATTTACTGTAGGGTTCTCAGAGTTGGCTTGGAGTACTTTTACCAGAAATCCCCGAATACTTCTCCTGTAGCTCAATGGTCCATATACCTTCTTTTGTGTCAGATTCCCCTGGGTGTAGTCTAGTGGGGAAGACACAGGTTCTGTTGTGTTTGAATTCCAGCTCTTCCATTTACTGTTATAAGTGTAGTCAATTTATTTAACCCCTTTGTGTTACAGTTTCTTCCTCTGTAAAACAGAAATAACAATACCAGAGTAATAGAGTTGTATAAAGGTTAAATAATCACATCTTAAGCTCTAATAACACACAATAAAAATTAGCTATCATTATTTTCCTAGGAACTTCTTAAAATACAAGTTCCTGGATCCTGATCCAAGATTCTTATGCACATTGCATTACTGGACAGGTATGCATTTGAGTGGAGGTTTGGCTGAGTTTCTGTCTGAAGGGGAAGAATGGAACAGAATCCATGATTCTGGGTAAGGATCATCAGAATCCCTATAGACTCCTTAAAATTACTTAACCTTAGATCTTAACACAGGCCTCAAAATCACAATCTCTGAGTTCAGAACCCAGGAAATCTCTATTTTTTTAAATAAATTCCCTAGGATTTGGCAGTGCTGATCGCCAGCCAGGGAACACTATATTAGATGATGTGTTATGATTCTTTTTATGTCTGAGATAACTATAAATCCACCAAAATGTGTGTTTCCTTTTCAAAGTAGAGCTTTTATGCTTGGGATGGGGCTGTCCATCTTTCAATGGACATTTCCAGTCAGTTGCACGTGTGACTGGTTTTAGATAATGGAATGTAAGCGAAGCTGATGCTTTTAAGGAGGTCTCCTGCCCTTTCTGCATGTTCCTTCTCCCTCAGCTCTGAGGATAGTGTTTCCACAAGATGAAAGGATTCCGCAAGACATAAGGAATATGTAATTCCTTGAAATGCATGAAAAGAGCCTGGTCAATCACATGAACAAGAAGGACACTTCTAATGTATTAAATCACAGAACTGTGGGGTTTCTTTGTTACAGCAGCTAGGGTTATCCTAACTCCTCTTCTACATGAATTCTCCTCTAAGGCAATAGCATAAGAAGCCCTGTGAAGAAACCTATCACACCATCAGCATCAATGTGTTAAATCTGGATGATACAAAGCATGTGTCTGTTATTCAGTTCTTGTAACATAAAGCCATGTCTAAACAATGTCAACACTTCAGTTGCTATTCCTCTTTTATATTTTATGTTGATTGAGTACTTAGTAATTAGAAAATTGTGCATTTGTAAGACATTTCTTGATTCCAAAACACCTTTTGAATATAAATTACTGAAAATCAGCAGCTTTCAAATCAGCCTCACCTTCTTCTCTGTTAGCTCAAATGAGGTTTAGTGGTTTTGTTTATCTTTAAATAAAAGATGGGTCTATGTTCTGTATCTCCTCAGACAATCACCTAGCTTTATAAAATACAAAAATGCTGCTTCTAAACCGTTAATTAAAGGCATGGACCTCTCACAGATTAACGGTATAAACATATTCACAGATTATTTATTGTTTAAGCAAGCTGGCTAAATTTACATATAGATTACATTTTCAATGTATGAAATATTATTTTCTTTCATCCTGATGGCATAACACCACTCATTTTTAATGGTTGTCCCTGGACAAAGAGCCCCTAGTTTTTTCATCTATCTGAAGATGTGAGAGCTCTCGTTCTGGCAAGATCTCACAGGGTTAATTTGCAAATTGCTTCCAAGAAGGCAAGGAAAGAGTGTGTTGGAGAGAAATTGGCAAGTGTGAATTAGAATGTTGTGGAATTGATTTATGGGGCTTGCTAACCGCCATAAGCTCGTGCTAACCTTGTGCCCTTTCTCCTCTCAAAAAAGAAGTTTATAAGGAGGGATAAAATAGGAGTTTGGGATTAACATATACACACTGCTATATATAAAATAGGTAAACAACAAGGACCTACTGTATAGCACAGGGAACTATATTCAATATCTTGCAATAACCTATAATGGAAACAAATCTGAAAAAGAATATATATATATATGTATAATTGAATGACTTTGCTGTACAACTGAAACTAACACAACATTGTAAATCAGCTATACTTCAATTAAAAAAAAGTTTATAGATGGTGTGGGGAGACAGCTATCAAGTCATATTGATACCAACCTTCAGTTAGCACGATCTCATCTTGATCTTTGCTTGGGAAAGATAAGTATTTCCTTTCTTGAAGGTTCGTTGTACACGCGCATGCATCCTGAGACCAGGCTGTCTCACGCAGCCTGACTGTGTGTAGATTTGAGGCTTAGCCCTTGTATTCTCTTCTTGCCTCTTTAAAGCAGAGGTTTTTTTTTTAAGAGCCATGGATCAGTAACATTAGCGTCACCTGGGAACTTGTTAGAAGTGTGACTACTCAGTGCCATCCAGACCTACCATGTCAGAAACTCAGGGGTTAGACCCAGCAATTTGTGTGTTACACATTTGATTCTGGTGCACACTGAAGTTTCTTTCAGTAGTGACCTGTGACTTTGGATTATCGTATTTCCTATATCTTTCATTTATGGCTTTGGTGACAAAACCAAATGTCTTTGCTTCTTTATTTTTTCCAGACCATGTTCTTTAGCAGACTCAGCTTGTTGACATACATTGCTCCTGCAAGGAGCAATGCTCTGTTTTTACCCATAAATGGAGCATTCTGTTTTAGCAACTGACAAGCTTCTAATTCCCAAGAATTCCCCCTCCCTACTTTTACTCTTTCTGCCTCTCCTACGGCTCTGGTTCTGCCTTCCCTTTATCTCATAACTGTGTGATCTTGGCCTCATCACTTGAACTCTTGAAACATCAGATTCTTCAAATATTGAGGTAGGTTTGTATTATCAGTACATTTTAATATATCAATATAAATGTGATAATTAAATGAGACTGTCATGCCTTTTTTGCTCTGAGTCTGCATTTTCTTCTATCCTATCATGTTGTTTTTCAGAGGACCAGGAATGGGTGTTTTTAGACTTATATAAGTGTGATGCTTAATTTTGTATGTCAACTTGACTGGGCCATGGCATACCCAGACATTTGGTCAAACATTATTCTGGATGTTTCTGTGAAAGAGTTTCTGGATGAGATTAACATTTGAATCAGTAGACTGAGGAAAGCAAATTGTCCTTCCTAATGTGGGTGGGCCTCATCCAATCAGTTAAAGACCTGAATAGAAGCAAAGGATCTTAGTAAGAAAGAATTCCTCCTGCCTGACTGCATTCAAACTGGAACATCAGCTTTCTGGGTCTCAAGCCAGCTGGCCTTCAGACTAGAACTACATCACTGGCTCTCTTGAGTCTTACCTTGCAGACATATCCTGTAGATCTTGGAATTTATCAGCCTTCATAATTCCATAGGAATTGCCATGATCCAATTCTTTACAATAAATTGCTTTCTATATATTTATATATACATCCAATTTGCTCTGTTCCTCTGGCAAATCCTGACTAATACATAGAATAACCTTCCCACAAGGGGCCATTTTAACCTTGCACACTTGACTAAGATCAGATTTTCGAAGAGTGAGTGTGGAGTAAAGCCTAAAATTATGTCTAGGTGCTACGCGTTACCTTGACATCTGGTGAAACTGGGAGGATCTTGAATGGCCCAACTGCAAGTACTCCCTACTCTCTTACTATGAATCAGATCCCCTAGTCAAGCAATCTTCCTTATCATGGGTTCCAGGCACATCTGGTCTGAGTAGCAGGTTTCAGTTTCCTGACAGCCTGTGAAATTATTCAAATAAACCAATCACATCCTCCTGAAGGAACCAAGAATCACTCCACCCCCTGGATACTACAAAGCCTGTCTCCACAGCAGATCCTGGCTGTTCACTCAATTTCTGAGTGCAACCCCCTGTTGACCTGGCTGGCAGGCAGTGACCTCCTCTGGGGTGTGAGTATATGTGATTAATAAATTACTGTTGATCTCATCTGTTCAGCACTAGGTGTTGTATATTTGGCCATCTTCAAAACCACAGGGTGGGAATCCCTCCTTCACCAATGGGGTGAATAATAGGTGATTAAAAAGGGGAGGGGGTGGAGTGGCTTGGGGGGAGATGTCAGTGGGAGAAAGGAACAAATGATTGATCAACACATTATGAACAGAGTATTTATCAACCAGTTGAGGAATATTATTTATTATGCTATTTCTCAAAATAGGGATCCAGCCTACTAGGTGCTTCTCAATTTCCTAAGCCACACCCAGGGCTATTGACTCATTCTTGGAAATGGGACCTGGGAAGTTGCTATTTTAATAAGATTCTCAGGTGATCCTGGGAATTCCTGGTTGAGTCTGTGCCCAGTTTTAGAGTGGCTTTGAAAAGACTGATAATATGCAAAAGACTCAACAGTTAATTGTAATGAGTTTTCAGTTTTGAAACAGAACTGATAATTGCCATCCCTGTTCCCCACTTGCCCTCACCACCCTCCTGTCCCAGCCTATGGCTGCACTAGGATAGAGTGAACAGACCAGCTCTGGCTCTCCCCAACCTGGGCCAGTGGTAGAGCACACAGCCTTGGTACAGAAGCAAATGTGCTTAAACCACTTCAGATCTTTTGTAAGAAGTCAGGTAATTACTCACAAATAAACATTTGAAAAAGAGACACAACAAAGGCATTTTAAATTTAGCTATAGGTCTCCAGCCTTCAAGGGTAGTCAGGAAACTCACAAATAAGTAGCCAACCCTGCAAATAACCCCTGGAATAGCTCCAATGGCACACAGCAAGTGTGAAATAAAATCTTTCCCTTGGCTAATAATCTCCTTATTAGTTCCAAGTCACTAGCTGTAATTGCAGTACTTGTTTATTTTTCCCATTTTTATATATACATTTTAACACAATTTTCTTTCACCACTGGAGTCCCATTGACTGGTGTTACATTATGGACTTTTGAGTTTCATTTGATAAGAAACATGTGGCAAACGAGTTCATAGATGTGTTCTGAACCTTTAGAGCATGCATTCATGAATCTAATAATTCATGACATTTTACATCTTCATTAGAGACTGTTAGCACATCACTATGGTGTTTGTTGAACCTGACAAGGTAATAAATTATGCCTGTGTTTACTATTTTTTGCCCATACTAATGAAGATGGATAAATATTTGCATTATTAAATTAAATGCTGAGTTTTCACAAGTACAGTCAACTGATTTGCTGACTCCTATGTCCAATGCTAAAATACTGACATTGGACTCAGAGTGATCAGAGTTAAAGCCAACTAAAATCTGGATGTTCTCATAGGAGGAAGAGGGTGCTAATCAGAATACTTGGGGGGGTCTTTTCCAAACTCTATTCCACTAGAACCTTGGAATCCTGATGTGATTCCTCTAAGAGAAGTTTGTCTAATGCCCTCCTACCTGCATGCAGACTCACTGCCAGCAATCCACCTTTTCTGAGATGTGCATTTTCAATCATTTAGTCATATTTATGCCAGAAAAGTCATTGAGAACCATAAACTTTCTGAGCACAGTTTTCATATCTGAGGAATGAACATCTCGGTGTGATTGTGAGGACAATTCCCAGTGCCCAGAATCTAGTACTCAGTTGATTGCATTTGCTTTTTTGAACCATTGGTTGCCCCAGGCTCCTACTTCATCCCAGTTTACTTATTCCATTAAAACCACCTCAGTTCTCAATGCCCATTTTCTCATTTCCAATTTTCCTATCTAAACCTTTTCTTGTAAAGGACTAGAATTATTCCCTTACATTATGTTTAAATGTCAGTCATTTTCAGAGTCTTTTTTTCCTTTTCTGATTTTTATTTTACTTTCCTACATTATAAGGAATGTGTATTTTACATTTTAACATGTGGAGTTGGACTGCGTTCTTCTACAGTGTTTCCGATATATGCTTTTGCCAAAGTTTATGAGCTAATTTACTTCCCATTGTTCTCATCAGTGCTTAGACTTTTTAAATGGTTCTTTTTTTTCCCTCCCAGATTTAATGTCTACCCATTTCAAAACACCACCACCTATCTAAAAGCAATGTTTTTCTGGGTTGTTAGCTGTTTAAGTCTGGCTAAGCAGGTGAATGTACACAGTAGTCGAGGTTTAGCTGGTGAGTAGACTGATAGTACTGAGCTTCTCTCATTTCAAAAAATTATTGTTCTCTGTGTGTTAAATCCAAACCCCAAACCACAAGCAAAACTCTGCTGTTCCCTGGTCGTACTGCCAGGTACCTTATTTTGACTCTTCAGTCAGTTCTGTGATCTTCTGTGTAGTTGTCTCCCTGAAGTTGTTTATCCTGAAAGTACATGCTGGAAGTCTACATCAAATAATACAGATGTGTCAAAAACTACTAGCTAATTCATTGCTTTCCTGCACTTGAATGGCTTTTACTGATGGCTTCACCTGCTGGTGGTTTAAGTATATTACTCATTACATTTGGGGAAAATGCGTATTAAGGTCATTAGGAAGTAGCTCGGGAAGAAATGTGTTTATCTGTATTTTACAAGAAGCTAATGGACATGCATTTCAAATCTGAATATTTTATTTGGAGGGATAACTGTGACAGTACTGGTTGGGTTACATCTCTCTTAGGAGCTTTAGGAGTGCATCCTAGGAAAGTGATTGGTTTTAATGTATTCATTCTTTGCCCTGCTCCATTAGTTGCTCTGCGAGTTGTTGATTTTCCACTTTAACTTGCAGAGGAGCCACAAAGTTGCAGTGGTACAGGAGCAGCCAGATCAGAGTAGTGCAATGCAGTGATTACTGGACTGAAGCACTAAAGCCATGGGACCTTCCATAAGTCTCAGATTTCTCACTGGTAAATAAAATACCTACCCTCATTTCCCTCCAGGTCTTTGTGATTCTTAAATGAGTTGATGTATGTGAAAACACAGCTTTATTTGAGGTGAAGTAAACTATTAGACATTTTGGTTTGATTATAATTATTTGTTGTTTTAAAAAGTCACTGTATATCATTGAATTCATGGCTTCATGCTTTTAAAAATATATATTTTTAGGGTAAATTCCCAGAAAAAAAAGATTTCTGCATCAAAGATTATGAATACTAAACAAAACTTGTTAAATTGACAATGAATGTTTCCATAAATTTTAGAGTTTAACATGTCACATGTTCTGGAGGTGAAAAAACACGTATTAATTCTTCCAGTTTATAGACAGAAAAACAGAGGCTAAGATGATTCAATGGCTATTCAAGACCAGATGGAATACAAGAAGCAGAGTCAGGTCTAGAACTGTTTGCTGGCCCAGGGATTTTTCTCAATTTGGGGAAATAAGATTATCTCTGGTTTTTTTTTTTTAAATCATTCTTCATTTTTATTGATTATTTTATATTTTAAATTAATTCAATATTTATTTACTCAATTAGAGGAAAGATAACAAAGGAGGAATGATTGGCATTTTTTTAAACATTTTTTTATTGAGCTATAGTCATTTTACAATGTTGTGTCAAATTCCAGTGTAGAGCACAATTTTTCAGTTATACATCAACATATATATATTCATTGTCACATTTTTTTTTCACTGTGAGATACCACAAGATCTTGTATATATTTTCCTGTGCTATACAGTAGATTGGCACTTTTGTTTCAGTAGATTTAGATGGACATCATGATATAACAATGGAACAAAGCTACAAAGGAATAATACTAATTTTCATTTATAAGAAGGAAGGAGAGAAAAATAGAAGGGTGCCTCTAGATTGTTCTTATTTTTCAAAATTGAGCTTGCTATTTGAGGCCTGTGGTTTTATACAAATTTTTGGATTCTTTTTTCTATTTCTGTGAAAAATGTCACTAGAATTTTGACAAGAATTGCATTGAATCTATAGATGACTTTAGGTAGAATGGACCCATGAAAGTATCTGTGAGGGGGCTGGAGCCTTTCAGGATTTCTGGAGGTGGGGATGGAGTGTCTCTTGCTGGGACCCTGAACCCTCAGAACCGCTGGCAGACTGTGGCTGTGAGGAGGGTGGAGCCATGCAAAGGACCCTTTCAGAATCTCTGGGGCACAGACAGGATTGTCTTTGTAGGGTTCCTTTGTCAGCAGGTTTGTTCATGGTTTGTGACTGGGGCAGGCTGGAGCCCAGTTACCAGGTCTTTTCAGAATCTAGACTAAGTTTGGCCACGCTGCTTCCATGGGCTCCTGGACCATGGCTAGGAGGGGCTGGAGTCAGTTCATGGGCCACCTCAAGGTCCACAGCTGGGACCAAGGTCTGTATGAGTGTTACCCAGCACACAGGTAGGTGTGACTCCTCCCAGGTCCCTTGGCATATGGTGCTGGTGACAGACTCAAAGCCAACGGGTCCTCAGGGGTACAAAGTTGTCTCTGGGTCTGTAATCAGGACCACCAGGATGTGAGTCTGCCTTCTGAAAACATCTCTCCTTCTGAAAACATGGTCTTAGACTCGTCTGAATTTTCGTCTCCTACCTATATCCCGAAGCTCCCACAAAGGCACTTTTGTCTGTGGAAGGGTGCCAAATTATTGTTGTTGAAGGGGGGCGTATGTACAAGTGATGTCTTATTCTGCCATCTTGCTGACATTGCTCCAAAACAACCATTGTATACTGATTGAAAGGAAATAGCACAGATGGTTAGAGAAAACTATGGAATTCAAGGTGGCAGATTCTTGGTTGCGAATTTTACATTTGCTTTGTTTTCTCAACCTCACAGGCATGATGAGGTTCAGCTTTGGATCTTGTTTCTTTCCCAAATAAGTTGTGCCTTTGGGTGGGCTAGGTTGGGTTGGAACTGGGAGGGTTTGTTTGGTTCAGCCCTGAAGCAATCCTGTTGCTATGTTCCGTCAATAATCTGTGGCTCTGTGGTGTAAGTTGATAGTAAAACATTCCTATTTTTTATTAATAATTCCAGTCTCAAGGGCAGGAGTCACCCAAGATGTCCAAATGAGCCCGCAACTATCTGGCTCTACTCGGTGCCTTAGGGTGATCAGTTTCCCAGGATGAATGAAGTGACAGCCCTGGCTTGTGGCTCAGGAAGCAATGGATATGGATGCTCAGCTTGTTTTATCAGTGGATTGTCATGTAACCCCATCATATTTGGTAATGAGCTATCATGATTTTCTTTATGCAAATCTCTTTCCTCTCTCCCTTAATGATAATGGGCATCTTAATATCTGTGTTCTTCTCACATGTTATTGATTACAGTGCCAGTTATTCAGAGTAGAATCTTTTAAAAATAAATCTTCCTCTCTGCTCTGTTCCAGATGGCTTCCATAATTGGTTTATTACTTTTGCAGATGTTATAGAGAAAGACAGAAAATAAGCCAACAATGGATTATAGCAGCTAGTGAAAGTGGGCTTTTCCTGTTGATTATTCTCTGTTTGGAAACAAATATAATCTGTATATCAGCTGAGGCATTGTTTTTTCTAAACTCAGCATTTATGAGCTTTTGGAACTACAGATTTATCATCTGGTCTCAGAAGGTGGTCTTTTTGCTTCTTGGACGCCTGGGCTTCTGAAAATAAATTTTAGCAGTAAAGATAATATTTCTCATTGAACTGACTTCTGAAGAAGTTGTGTGATTATAATATTTTATATTTTAAAACCCCATGACATAGTTTTGAGTGTCTTAGCAATAATATTGAAAAGAAAATCAGACAGGTTTAATTGTTGCTATTTATTTTTCCCATATTCTTGAGGGACAGCTGAAATCCAGACATATGAGATGACCACTCAAAGTCATATAGCTTTCCAGTGGTGGAATAATTCAAGTCTTCTGATTCTTGGGCTAGTCCTCTTTGCTTTTCACTATTACCATATCATATCTCTAGTATTCAGAAGCCTTAATTGAATATCATAAGATAGATATTCTATCTCCAACAGGAGGTAGTTACCCACATTTCTAAGTTTCAGGGAAGGAAGCAAGGGGCAACTCAACTTTTTACTGATTTTCCATTCTATGATATGGGATGGCCTAAAGAGTCACTGTCCATCCAGTGTAGAAATCTTTCCTACAGTATCTGTTACCGAAGCCATCCAGTCTCTGATGGAATATTTCTAGTGATAAACTGATTTGTTTCATTTGGGGATAATTCTGAGTTATTAGAATGAATTAAAATGGGTCCCTCACTGCTTCAAATTGGTCTTAGGATAGCCATCTGCATTTTCATTTCATATGCTTTTAAGTGTCAAAATATTTTTTGATTAGATGATTTGCATTTCACTCTAGCTCATAATTTTAACTAAAAACATTTCTTATGTTAGAAATTGATCATATTGTTTATGCTAACTATTTTTACATGTCTTTACCCTCTACTATATCATCATACAATATATACACTCATGTTGTCCAATTTTGTTTGTCAGCACCTTTAATATTTTTCAAATTGTGTAATTGGCGGATCTTTTCAATATGTCTGCTAAGTGGAGAAATGCTTGAATGTTATGATGAAGAGAGTATGGAAACATGTTTAGAGTGGCTATTTGGGAAATTATTATGAAGGGCTTCATGCTTTAGAAGGTTTAGTTGAAGGATCATTTGTGTGATAAAGGTAGAAATTAAAGTTGGTACATAGATGTGGATGACATATAAAGAGGATGATAAGAAATTGTGTTTTACATCAAAAGATTTGGTAGGTTGTATTGATCAAAAATGAAACATATTGGCCCAATTGAAGGGAAAAGCAAAGTTGGTAAGTAGAAAGAAACAAAATTGTATTAGTAAATTTAGGGGGAAAGCCATAGAAATTATATAATGATCATATAAGAAATTGACAAAATGAGAAGATTTCATTATTAACCCTTCTTGGTACCATAAGAGCGGAACAAAAAGGAGCCCAGTTGGAGCCCAACCAAATAATCCGAGGACTTGATTCATGGTAAACTGTGTATGTCCCACTCTTTGTCACTCTCAGTGATCCCTCTTATGCTAATATGCAAAGCTGTTTGCAAACATCAAAAACATAACTTAGGTTAGTAAAACTCTTAGTCTACCTATTGGGGGAAGGTCTGGAAAGAAATTCAAGAGAGTTGAAAGAATCAACAAAATTGACAGACCTTTAACTAAACAAAGAAAAATAGAGAGAATATAGAAAAATAACTGAGTCAGTAATTAAAGAGAATGTGTCATTACCAACCCTAAAAAATTAAATAGACCATAAAGAAATTTTATGAACAACTTTATACCAAAAATTATACTGATGAAATAAATATCTAAGGAGACACAAATTGCCAAAACAAGAAAAAAGAAAGATCTGAATTGACCTATAAAAAAAGAACATGAATTAATAATTGTAAATCTTCTCACAAAGAAAAGCCCAGGCTTAGAGGGTTTCCCTGATTGAATTCTATCAAATATTTAAAGAAAAAAAATAACATGAACACTTTACAAGCTCTGTCAGAAAAAAGGCAGTAAGAGAATATGTTTAAATTTATGAATTGTTGAATAAAGCTGATTAGATTTTCAAATTTACTCAGTTGAATTTTGTTTAACAGTGCTTACTGTAGATTTTAATGCCAAAACAAACTAAATTTCCTAGCATAAGATTTCATAAATTAGCGTATATGAAATAATGAAATATTATCAATCCGATAAAAATAATAATTCAGAATGTTATTTATTGATCTGGGAAGATGCTCATGGGTAATTGTTGCTTTACAAAAGCAGAATAAATACTATGTACTATATCATAAACCATACATACTTCTAAGTAGAGAACAATGTCTGAGAGTTCACAATAATTATCACTGAGTTGTGGGATTGAGTATCATGTTTTATATTTTTCTTTGAATTTTATGACTGGGGGTTATGGTTTGGATTCTTTAAAATGAGTATATGTTGTTACAAAAAAACAGAGCAATGTAATTCACAAGATTAAGGTACAGATTTTGATTCCACATGTCTTCGTTTACTGTATAAACTGGGGTTTGTTTTTTTTTTTTGGTTTGATATTTGCTTTTTTAGAATACTCCATCTAGCCTTTCTCTCTCTCCCTCCATATGTAGTTTCTGAAAATCCTGGCCTGGGATTCTTTGCCTTCATTTGTTAGTTCTCTATCTTATTTTGGTTTCTAGGTAAGTGGAACCCTGGAGTTTTCTTCTCTGTCATTGCAGTTAATAAACATAAGGTTAGAGGACATTGTCTTAATTTCATAGCACACCAGCTGTACAAAAGGGAATCAAATTTGGCAGTTATGCTCCCTTCAGATAAATTTAAATTTTACATTCTTGACAGAGCTGCTCTCTGATTTAGTGGCACTGATTGCTTGTTTAAATGTATGAATGACTGGGGAGTAATCATGCTTGTTAAGAAACAACCACAATTGACAGGCTACTCAGCAAGGAAAATGAGGTCTTAATGTGAATGTTAATTTTCAATGCATTTTCATTGTGTACTTATGTTTAGGAATAATATGTCTATGTTAAGAAATATTTTATTTTTTATTAACTTTTTATTTTAAAATAGCTTTAGATTTACAGAAAATTTGCAAAGAGAGCGCAGACTTCCCATATACTCATACCCTGTTTTCCCTATTACTCACATCTTGTATTACTATGGTGAATTTGTCAAATTAATGCATCAGTATTTTTACATCATTGTTAACTAAATCCCATACTTTATTCAGAGTTCCCTAGCTTTCAATCAATGTTCTCTTTCTGTTCCTGGATCTCATCTGGGATACCACATTACATTTAATAACGTGCCCTGAGGCTTCTCTTGGCTATGACAGTTGTTCAGACTTTACTTTTTCTTTTTAGGACTTTGAAAGCTTTGAGGAGTACTGGTCAGATATTCTGCAGAATGTCCCTCAACTGAGGTTTGTCTGATAGTCTTCTTATGATTAGTTAATGGGTATGGGTTTGGGGAGGAAGCCACAGAGGTAAAACGGTACTCTCATTATATCCTATCAAGGATACAGTCTATCAATATACCTTATCACTCTTGATGTTAATCATGATCACCTGGCGAATAGTGTTTATGAAGTTTCTCCACTGTCGAAGTACTTTTTCTCTCTTTCCTTGCTGTACTCTTTAGAAGGAAGTCACTATATGCAGCCAACACTTGAGAGGAGTGTTATGTTTTACCTTCCTGAGGGCAAAGAATCTGCAAAAATTATTTGTAATCTTTCTGATGGGAGATTCGTCTCTTCTACCCTTTAATTATGTATTGAGTCATTCATTTCTGTAAGTATGAATTGATGCATATTTATTTTACACTTTGGGTTATAATCCGATGCTACTTAATTCTGTGCTCAAACTGAGCTTTGACCTCTGGGAGCTTTTTAGTTGGCTCTGTGTCTCTTTGAAGTGCCCCTGTCATGTGTGCTCCTTACTTTCTGCACTGCACAATGCTCCGGGCTCATCTTGTGCATTTCCTGACCCTGCTCTAGAATCAGCCGTTTCTCTAAGGAAGTCTTTGTTTCAGTGGTGTCCATGACATCAATTACACATATGTGATCTCTTTAGGTATCATCCAAAGTTCTTGGATGTTTTGTTTTCTCTTTTCTTTTCTCTTTGCCTTCCAGATTGGTAAGTTTCTATCGACCTGTCTTCAGGGTCACTGACTTTTTCATTGGCTGTGCTGAATATATTGATGATGCCCACTTCAAAGTATCTTCTTTCTGACTTTTCGGTATGGTTTGTGATTTTTGTTGATATCTGAACATGTTGTATTGTGTAACACAATATGATGTAAATAGGCCTCTAATGTGAGGATTTTCATTAATCTGGCTAGGAGTTGCTTGTGTTTAATGCTTCTTGGAGATGTAGGTGCCAGAGGCTTTGCATTCTTCTACTGCCTTTGGTTTTGTCTCTTCTGTTCAGTTTGTGGTTCCCTATGTACTCTAGTCAGAGAGAGTCCTTATCCTGAAGTTCCTTCAGCTGTAGTCCACTGTTACTATACTTGAACTTTGCGGGTTTGATGGTGAGATATTGGGAGGCGTATAGTCTATAGCCTTAAGTTAATTCTCAGCCTTTTAGTGGGCCTATGTCTTAGGGCAATGACCTTCACAAAGGTTTTTATGCTGGTATTCAGTAATATAGCTTCTTTCTCCCTCCTCCCCACTTCTTTCTCTTCCTGCAGTGTTCCCCATACTTATTTGAATTTATTTTTCCAGTTGACTATGTTTTTCCCCCTCTTATAAGATAAGAAGGCTGTAAGAAACTGACATGAGGGGACATTCATTTTCCTCACCTGAGATTAGGTTTCAGAATTGCACTGTGGCAAAATCTTTTTTCCTGGACAGTAATTTTTGTTATGGGGAAGGCTTTGTGTTTATTGCATAATGGTTACACTTCCCTGTCACCTGCCCGAGTCAAGAAGGAATCTTTCTTAGATTCTCACTGTGAGAACTCTGAGGTTCCTGGCAGAAAAGCCTATAAAATTGTGTGGACTCCGCTAAGGCTGAATCTACCACAAGTTTCTCATTCTTAAGCTAGTCCATGCTTAGGTTTGAGCATTTTGTCAAAATTACCATATAAGTGTTCCTACCAGTTTATGGCTCCAGAAGCTTCTGCTCCAGTTAAGAACATCCCAGATGCTGTGTCTGTCTCTTCAGAGTTTAGGGTAGCCTTATGACTTCAATATTTTGATGGAGCCAAGAAAATTGGTTGATTTTGTTTGTTCACCACCTTGTAAGTACAGGGGTGATGACTTCCAAGCTCTTTACTGTCAGAGCTGAAGCCAGAAGCCAAACACTTTATTTTTCAAAGTTAAGGGAAGGAGCTGAGATGTTTAAACATTGCTTTAAAAAGATCCTGAAGAATGACTAAGCACAGAAGTGGTTTACATTTTCTTTAATGGAGATAAGAGGAGTAAAACCCAGGAATTTGGTGGGGGGAAAGTTGGGGTTTTTTGGGGGGGCTGTAGTCTAGGCTCACTAGATAAGTATCTTTCATCTGTGTTCATCCCCCTCAATCTCTAACCACTGTACATCAAGATGTTAATGAGAATGACAAAAATTCATCTGAATTGTATTGTTAGTATGCTCCAGGTAGTGTGCTAAGTTGTTTGCACTCATTATCTCACTTAATCTTCACAGTATAAAACTGTTATTTCACTTTTTATTAGAAGATATTTTACTGATGGTTACAGAGTTTAGTGATTCGCTCAAGGTCATTCAGCTAGGGAGTGGTTGACATTCTACTCTGAACCTGACTTCTCTGACTCCAAAACCCAAATCCTTAACCACTGTACTATAATGATTATTTAATAGATCATAATAATGAAAGCTGTTTCAGACTCCTCTGGAATGACATGGATCCTTTTTAAGATATGAGGATGAGATTGCATATGCCTGTGAATTACTTTGAATCGATCACGGAATATAATTTATGCTTTTGCTCTACATTTGGCCATTAAAATTCCCTCTGAAACTGCCATTTTACTCACTTCTGTATAGCAACTTTATCTGCAATTTTATAGGAAACTGGTCTTCTAATCTGTCCTCCATGGCAATGGGAAGCAACTTGTCCTGTGTGTGAGTTAGGTTTCCCTCTCATGGCACCAGAATGCTGGATCTGCCACAGGAAGTCTCTAATATTGGCAAATAATTAAAACTTAAAAAAAAGGAGGTGTTAGGAAATAGAATTTCTCTGAATTTATGTGTTCCTGTGTAAAGACTCCTGAGCCATAGAAACATATATACTATGAAGTTAGAAAATGTTTGCTTTCACTTCTCCTTATAAATATTTTCATATATCACAATGATTCCATCTGTAGCCATTTGTTTAAAACTTTTCTTATGTCCCCCAAATCCAAAAGGTTTCATTCATATATAGGCACCTAGGTTAGCACTATAGGTAGGAAATAGGGTAGATTGGAGTTATCATCATAGCTACTACATTTTAAGGAAGAATGAGGCCCTGGAGACTTGAGGACATCTTTAGGTCACAAAAGCCAAGACTTGCATGGCTCTTGGGCTCCTGGAGAGATTTTCTTTACATTCCAAAGGGTTGGAATTAGCAGTCAGCCCCATTACATTTCCAAGGAGACCCTTTTAGGAGGGAGAGTTATAACTTTATCCCCCTTTGTAAGCAGAGAAGAATCGTTTCTTTCTTATACCTCCTCCTGTGGAGTGTCTGGCCACTGGTATAAGAAAAATGCTCATTTGCTCTCCTCTTGTCACCCTGAGGGCAAGGAGAGAGGGAGAGAGAGGCAGCATACTTATTATTTACTGTAAAGTAATTAATAAAAGATCTGTCTCAGATCCAGAACATCTTGTGTGTGTATTCAGGGTAAAGTTAATGAAGATGAATGAAACCCATCAGGAGGAAAGGAAGGTTGCTGTCACAGAGTGGCAGCGAAACTGACTAAGGCAGTTTTAATTGGATAAAATTTCCTTCAGCTAAACAGTGTGAGACCACCAAGACCTCTAACGCCCGTTGTGGGGTCTAGTGACAGTCTTTCATTTTATATAGACAGTTTTATTAGGCTTGTTATAACAAGGAGATAGTGAGGTTTGCAGTGGGGTTATCTTTTTCCATAAAGAAGGATCTTTTACATAGTTTTGTCACCTATGCAGGGTTGAAAGTATCTGAGTCAACTGTAATAGATATTGTCTTTTTTAATTCAAATAATACACAGACACCCAGAGTCAATTTTGCTCCAGATTTGAATAAATACTTTCTTTTGACCAAACCAAGGGTCTCCCTGAATTGCAAATAATCTTGCCCAGGTGGATTCTAAAATTTTTCATTTGACTGAAACCTCAACCTTTCCTTGGAGGCAGAATTGCAAATAACCAACATGACAAAAATTCCCAGTTTATCCAGGAAAATCCCAGTTTCTCTGTTTGACCTAGCATCCTGTCCTATTAGCATCCCCTTTCTCTATCAGAAGGGTTCCAGTTTGGCTGAATTGTATCAAAAATCGATAGAGCTTATTCTCTAATAATTCCAAAAAGCCTCAAACAATCATTGTTTTCCAACCCATTCTAAGAAGAGGTTTGGAGTCATAACAGAAAGTATCTCTTGCTGCTTGTGGTAGCTCGAGTTTCCTGCCAACGCAGACATTTTTATATACTCAGAAGCCTACTAAATATGTTATTTGCCTTATTGCTTTACAATGCAGGGTATGTTGATGGGGCTGGCAGAAATAAAATAAAAATAAAACTCAATTGCATATGTAAATGGATTCCCAGTTCCGGGAATCATGGTAGCTAAACACTATGTGGCTCTAAAGAGCAAAATGATTGAAAATAATACACTGGACCTTTCATGCTTTCCAAGTTGCTAAGTGTGGAGTAGGAGCTCTCATTTCTCCCCACAAGAACTGGGAGGCTTGAGCAATAATTCCAACAAAGAAGCAGGATCTTGTTTCTTAAGAAGACAGCAGTGTGTTTAAGAGAAAGGGCTTTGAAATGATTTAGATCCAGGTTTGAATCCTGTGACTAGAAATAACTTCTAAGTGATAGTTTGCACCTCAGTTTCCTAATCTCTATGAAGTGGATAGTAATTTCTCTCTTAGAGAGTTGTTTTGAGATAATGAACACAGACTCTCAAATGTCCCTGACATCTAGCAGGAGCTTAGCGATCTCTGTATTTAGGACCATTCTTCAGTTTGGGACTGCAGCCCTCTGTCACCCCTGTCCGTCCTCTTCAGTTTCCTTTTCCTTCTTGGCTACCCACCAAATTTTTTTTTTTTGCTGTGTGTAGCTTCAAAGAATATATGGGGCTTTTTGAAAAAATCTGTGTTTATACACTGTTTACTAATGCAGCCTCTCTGCTTTCTTTTTCATTTGCTGCTGTTTTAAATGCTTGGCAGAATTTATTGATTATTTTCAACTTTCTTGATTTATGTGAGGGGGTGTGTATGTATTTTCTAATCCAGCAATCATGATTCAAATATTTGTCTCATGCAGATAAGCAGAACGGTGGTGTCAGATATCTGCAGCCCTTTGGTTTGTGTGTTCTTTGCTTCTCATCTGAAAAATGCCTCTGGCCCTCTCTTTATCCCCCTTTGTTTGGAATGCAAGCAGGCTTACATCTGTGATCATCACTATAACTACCAAATTGAGTTTTAAAACATTTTGTTTCTGTTTTGGGAAGCACGGGGAGGCTGAATTTAGAAGCAGTGGCTCTCCCTGGGCAGGAATGAAGGCCCCTGTAAGCCTCTCTTCAGAACATAACTTTATCTCAGAGCATCCTTTTACCTGAAAGCTGTCAACAATGGGGTGAGACATGTTGGAGGGAAGAGGAAGAAAAATAATGAACCAGGCCAGAGGGAGATCACCCCTCTGAGTAAAGATGTTAAATATTGATGGCTTGGAGAAGAGGATGATAAAATCTGAGATGAGAAAAAGGTCTCTGAATATCTCTCCCCACCTCCCCAACCCCGCACCCCCTGCAAAATTAAATAAAAGGGTGCTAAAGGGCAGACAGAAATTATTTAGTGAGAATGATTAGGAGAAAGTTGAAAATGTGGCAGGCTAGGGGATAGGTAATATATTGGAGCAAAATTCAAGACAGTGTAAATTTTTCTTAAGTGCAAAGGTGAAGGAATTAGTATACTAGTGTATGGAACATAGTATAGATTTGTGTTTATATTTTTGGTTTCTCAACTCAGAAAGACTGGTATTGACATCCCAGCTCTGCTACTTTCTGCCTAAGTGACCTGTGGGCAAGTTAATACCGATGATTCTTGATTTTCTTATCTATGAAATGGGGATCATGATAGTTTCTACCTCACAGGATTGTGATGGAAGGAGATAATGCATGGAAGGTACTCAGCACCCAAATTCTTGGATTATAGAGAATCTTTAATTAATTGTTGCTATTATCATTTTAATGACCTTCTGTCCCAAATACTACAGCAGTGCTTTACATGCATTAGCTTATTCAATTCCCACCACATGAAAGTAGGTGTTATTACTAACCCCCTCCATTTTGTAGAAAGGAAAATGAAAGACTAGAAGTTCAGTGATGTATTCAAGGCCACATGCCCAGTAAATAGCAGAACTGAAACTGCATCTCTAGTTTGCATGCCTCCAAATCTTTTTTTTTCCCCAACATGTCATATTGCATTCAGTACTAGATAGCTAAGTTTATATTATACTGATAATAATTCCAATTATGCTTATTTTCTAAACAGAATATGCCATCAATATAGGTAGAAAATTTAAATAATATAAGCAAGAGAACAATACAGCATTGTAAGTCATGAATGTATCTAAATGAAACAACCTGTAATGAAATCTCTTTACATATTGCCATACTAATGCACAAAGATACCCTCTTCAAAAGGTGTAATCATTAAAATATTCAATACCCACTTATTTTACAATTGTCTTTTTTCTTAAGGCAGAAGAACAGTGAAAGGATCCTAAAAAATTCTCTGGCTGTTCATGTTTTCTTGTAAATAGATGCTCATCTATAGCCAGTTTTCTTATCTCTGTAGATCTTTAGGAATGAAGTGTCACTTAATTCTTATAAATGGCATTTACTTAGTATACAAGTCTCTAATTGGTTTCTCAACATGAAACACCCTTAAAGTTTTCATATATGTCTATTCTTTTCACCTTCATTGTTTCAACAAATATTCAGTAAATGCATAATCTGTTTCAGTAATTGTTCCAAGTGCTGCAGACAGAACAGTGAATAAAAAACAAAACAAACACACACAAAAATTCCTCTGCCCTCCTGTAGCTTGTATTCCAGTGACGGGAGACAGATAGTGAATAGTGGGCACACAATGTATATATGTCTTATATAACACGTTAGAAGATACCTGAAATTAGAAAAAATGAAGAAGAGGGATCAGCAATGTTCGATTTGTGGGTTGTCATATTTATAAAGGGTTGTTCAGGAAATGCCATGTTGAGATGTGACATTTAAGCCAAGACCTGAGGAAGGCCAAAGAGTGAGCCATGAGGATGTCTGCGAGAGGAGCAGTGTAGATAGAGGGAAGAGGTGGCAGCAGTGTGTATTCTGTTCAGCTTGATTGAGCAAAAGGGGGGTTAGCAAGAGCTGCCCAGAAAGAAGTAACAGAAAGACAGATTGTGTAAGGCATTGTTGCCCACTTTAAAGACTTTGAGGACATTTTACTCTAAGAGAAATGGGTAGCCCATGGAAATTTTGGTGCAGAGAAGTGACCTGATCTGACTCATCCTTCAGAGGATCTCCTGGGCAATTGTGCTCATAGTGCAGTTTTTTTTTTTTTTTTTTTTAACAAATCATCTCATTGCTTTTCCCATATCTTTTCCATATTTAACTGAACCATCCAGATACAGGCAGTTCTGAATTTTACAAGGACTCAAAGTCTAGACTGAGAACTCTTGAGAGCAGGAATTTTCCTTTGTATTCATTATTTTGCAGTATCTAGCATAGTGCCTGTCACAGAGAAGATACTAAATATTTGTTTAATATGAGCTGAAGGAAGGACTGGATATTTCTTCTCTTTCAGGAGTCTCGAAAGTCAAGAAGATTCTTGCTTTTCTCCTTAATTTTCAAGAAGCTCCTCAAATATTGGGTGATGTTAAAGCTTTCCCACTCTCTTTTCACTAATGTTTACTAATTAATGCAGGAAATTCATTAAATATCTCCAATCTGACATTTCCAATATTTATTCACTCCTTTTACCATTGGGTTTCTTCTTATCTCTTGCTTATCTAACCTTTCTTCCTGACCTGTTTCTTTTTTGATATACAAAATGCACATATTTAATGTATACAATTTGATGAATTTGGACATATTCATACACCTGTGAAACCATCACCACAATCAAGATAATAAACAATTGTCACCTCCAAATCTGACCTCTCTTTTGCTTTCTTTTTAGCTCACTTTTAATTAATATATATTTTCTGTAAATATAATTTGTTGTAAAAATTTTGCTCTTTCTTTCTTCTGACTTCTTAAAACTGGAGACTCAGTTAGCCTCGTCCCTCCTTTCCTCCCTTCTCTCTTTCTTTGCTTCTTTCCTTCCTTCCTTTGAATGGATTTAAATGTCATTGGAGTTACTTTGATGAGATAAGAACCCCAAGCTATGAAAGTGCAACCTGAGTGTGTAGTTTCTTTGTATTTTGTCCAAGGAATACATTTCCTGCCCAAGCTACCTGCTCACTCCTTCAAAAATAAGCTTCTCTTGCTCCCCATCCTGGAGAAGTCTTTCCTATAGAAAAGACATATTAGAGAAATGAAAGTCAAAGTTACTTTGCAACCTTTTTTCCGCTAGATCAATTTTATATAACCTTATATTAAAATGCAGCTTCAACATAAAACTATCTTTCTTCCATCATTCTATCCCCATCTGCACTGCAGTTCTCTAACATTTATTTTCTAAACATTTGCTGACTCTGCCCTCCAAGACTCATAGAGTTGGGTACAAATGAGAAGATTTGCATGGATATGGAAATGACTTTGAGAAGATGTTTTGACACCAAGGGTTTTTTAAATATTTCATCTCAAGTTAAGCAGATTTACTTAACATCTTTGGAGATTCTGCTTTGGCTTTTATTACAATGGCAATCATCATAGAATAAGCTGAATATTGTGATGATTTGTATAATGACTTGAAATGCCATAAAGATAAACAGCTTTTAAAGAAAAGAACAAAGTTGTTTAAAATTATTTTTACACTTTGGGGTCAGAGGTAAGAGTATAATTGCTGTCCACATGTAATTTTTAATTGGAGTAGCATATACAAAATTAAGGTCACAATTACAATGTATATTGACTGCTAGGAAGATTACAGATAATTGCTTATGTTCTTGTATCAGCTCTACTATTGGACATCTGTCTAAAGAGGCCAACCCAGTAAAAATTTCTTATTTGACATTTGTGTGTGTGTGTCCTTGGCATATGCTTTAGGTGGACTGAACTCTGATTATTGCAGCAATCTCTCAAGGATACTGATATCCAAGCTATTGTAGACACAAAGACACACTATCTGAGACTTCTTTTTCTTTGTCCCTCTTGAGACTGATAAATCATTTCCAGTATGAAATGCCTGAGTTTGCAGGCACTGAGATAATTGTAGTATCTGATTTTACTATCACTGTCTAACACCTACTCTGCTTTGCTAAGTTACTCCAATATGTGACTATTCAAAATTTTCATGAGGGACCTCAATGGACACAATATTACTGATCTTACCTGCTTTCAAGAAGAGGGTCTAATTTTTTAATAAAATGGGACGAAATCTTTTGATAAGACTAGCATCGAAGCCTCAGAATTTTGCAGGAGATAATGGACTTTTAAAAAACAGACTCCAAAATACCAATTTCATGTGTTGAATTTTTAAAGATTATTGTGCTTCTGTTTGTACATGTATTTGGGTTCATATTCCAGCCTTCAGTGAAAGTGAGACCATAGATTTGCTTCTGATGTATCAAATGATGATTTGAAAACCCTGCCAGTAAATAAAATAAAGAGGTATAAAGGAAGAAATTAATTCCTTGAGTTCTTTTCCTCCCTTTGCTTTAAACTACCTGATTTACTTCTCCATTGCACATGGCTTCCACACCTGAAAAGCAACAGTAAAGTGTAAGGGTGATGATCCTGGTGCCAGGTGACCTGGGTTCAAATCTCAGCTCTATCCTTCAGTTGCTCTATGACCTAGAATAAGTCGCTTGCTTCTTTGTGCTTTATTTAGTTGTAAAAAATGGATAATAATATTATTTCCATCATAATATTATTTTGAAAGCAAAATAAGTTAATATGTGAAAAGAGTTTAAAACAGTGCCTGGTGCAGAGTGAATACTCTATAAATGTTAGCTCTCATTATAAGGAATGTTAGCTATTATTA
This sequence comes from Camelus bactrianus, assembly GCF_048773025.1. Classification (NCBI taxonomy): domain Eukaryota; kingdom Metazoa; phylum Chordata; class Mammalia; order Artiodactyla; family Camelidae; genus Camelus; species Camelus bactrianus. The sequence goes on from NC_133549.1 coordinate 34,945,289, forward strand.
CTATCATGCCATAACCATATTCAGTAATTGTGTGTTGTTTGTGACAGCCAAGCATACCTTTCTCTTTGCTTTGGAAAAATCTCCTGAGTTTTCCTTGTGAGTTGTGCCTTCTTCATAGTGTATGGTCTTGTTTGGACTCTCAAGCATGGCAGCAGTACCACCGTTAGACTCAGGCAAAAAGGACCTGTGCCTCAGGAGCCCCCAAACTTTGGAATCCTCTGAGGTGCCGAGAACCAGCCAACATAGCAATACCATTCAGGCAAGGTGTGATTCAATGCATGATTCATAAAAAAAATTTAATAAACTTTACTCCATCAAAATTAAAAATGTGAATTATACAAAAGATTCAATTATGATCTACAGATTAGGAGAAATATTTGAAACCCTATATATTATAATAGATTTTTACCAGAATGTATAAAAGACTTTCAAAACTCAAAAATAAGAAAACAAAAAACCCAATTAAAAAAAAAGAGCTAAGGACATGAACATATACCTCCCCAAAGAGGATATAAAGATGACAAATTAGCACATGAAAAGGTATTTAAAGTCATCAGCCATTTCAAAATGAAGTCATGATGAGATACTACTACACATCTAGTAGAAAGGCTAAAACAAAACATTAGCTACCAAGAGCTGACAAGGAATGCATAGCAACTGGAATTGTTCATGGGTTGCTAATGGGAATGAAAACTGGTACAGCTGCTCTGAACAATGGTTTGGCATTCTATAATAAAGTTAACTATACTCTACTCTAGGGCCCAGCAGTCCTGCTGTATCTTAGAATATATCTTAGAAAAATGAAAATATACATTCACACAAAAATCTCCACGTGGATATTTGTAGCAGCTCTATTAATAACAGATGCAAACTGAAGATAAACCAAATGTCCTAAATAGGTAAATGGATAATCAACGTGAGGAATAGCCACACAGTGGACTATTCAACAATGTAATGGAACAGACTTGGGATGCACACAACTTGCATGAGTCTCAAAGGCATTGTAGTGAGTGAAAGAACCTGGTATCCAAAGGTTACTGTTGAGTGATTACACTTACATAACATTCTAAAAGTGATAAAGCTCTAGGTATGGAGAATATATCAGTTGTTTCTAGGGGTTATGATTGAGAAAACAGGGCGAATATAAAGGGATAACACAATAATTTTGTGAGGGAGTAAATGAACTTTCTATGCAGTGATTATTGGGGTGTTTACATGGACCTATAAACATACATTGAAATTTATAGACCTGTATGCCGTCAAGTCAATTTTCTTGCAAAAATTTTAAAAATAAAATAAAGACATAGTTAAGTAAACCAAAAGGTAAGTCATAAACTGACGGAAAACATTTTCAAAGCACATGTCTAATAAAGGACTTATGTCTAGAATATGTAAAGACCTCTCAAAATTATATAATGAAAATACTCAGCCCAGTTTAAAAAATAAGATTGGACAATGTTTCAGCAAATACAGTATGCAAATGAAAAGCTACTCAGCATAATTCATCATTAGGAAATGTCTATTTGAGTGGTTTAAAAAAATGCTGACGGTACCACATATTTGTGAGAATGCAAAGAATCTAGACCTCTTGTACATTGCTGGTGGGAATATAAAATGTTTAGTCAATCTGGAAAATAGGTTTATAGTTTTATATAAAGTTAAATATACACTAATCAATATGACCCAGTAATTCTATTCCTAGGTTTTTATCTGAAAAATAGAAACTTACGTTTATGCAAACACTTGGGCATCAGTGTTTATTTCAGCTATATTAATAACCATCCAAAATTTCAACTGGTGAATGGATAAATGAACTCAGGCATACTCTTGCAATTGGATACTATTCAGCAGTAGAAAGGAACATGCTACTGACGCAAGTAATGATGTGAATAAATCTCAAATGCATTATGCTCAATGACAGGACCCAGATTCAAAGGGCTACATTCCGTGTGATTGCATTAACGTGACATTTGGAAAAAGCGAACATATAAGGGAAAAAACATGCCAGTGCTTGCCAGAGGCTAGGGTGTGAGGAGAATGATTATAAAAGAGCACAAGGGAACTTGGCAGTGTGATGGAAAGCTCTGTATCATGACTGTACTGATGGTTATACAGCGATACACATTCATTAAGGCTCATAGAACTGTAAGCTGAAACGGGTATTTTTTCTAGAAAGAAATGATACCTCAATAATCTATGTTAAAATATAAGGTTACAGAGGTGGTAGAATATTCATAAATGATGAAACTGGGCAATGAGTGTTTGAGGATTTGTTATACTATCTTCTTTATTTTGCATATGTTTGGAAAAGCAAACAGAAATTAAGAAGGCTAACACCTATTGCTGGAAGGAATTTGAGTAAAAGAATGCTGCTACATTGCTGACGAACATGTAAATTGCCACAGAATTTTTTTGAAAGCAATCTTGTAACAGCTGTTAGAACTTGAAACTACATAAACCCTCTGTCCCAGGAGACCCACTATTTTAATCTCTCCTGTAAAAATAAGAGCTCCAGGTTTTTAAAGGTATATGTAAAAGGATGTTTATTACAGCATTGTACTTAGTAGCAAGCAACTGAACACAAGTGTCTAGAAACGGAGCACTCCCAAAACACTCCCTTGTGATATCCCTTTATAGTTACCCACTTGTCCCAATGGCACAATGACTGACTTAATTACAGAACAGCTGCACTTTGGGAGATTATGCAGATACTAAAAAAATAATAAATCAGAGTATTAGTTTACAAATCTAATAAATGACAAGTAGTGTTTCAGACCTAACTGCCTGACTCCAGTGTCTGTATACTTAACTTCCATGTGCTACTACTTTTTTTTATTTTCCCAATTTTTTTCCATGACGTCCTTCTGGTCTTCACCTTATCTCATTTAGGTGGTAAGGACCTGAGTTTAGGGTATGGGGCAGAATAAAGGGTTGTTGAGATGGGCTTTTTCTGAGAAGCAGCTGTCCTCACTATTCATTTGAGCAACACCGGCTCACTGGCACATTGCAGTGAGATTAAAGGGCAAAGAGCTAGATATTGCTCTGCACTCATCTTTGTCTCCACATCCCCCGGGAAACCTTGTGACTGTGGACCCAGCCACTTAGAAGTCCTGGTACAGAGCCATCTCTCCCTTTCTCCTTATACCCTGTGACAGGAGAAAGTACTGGCTTTATTATAGAGGATGGAGATGCATGCTCCGGGGACTGCAGTTCCGGAGACCAAGTTCAGGGTGAGGGGGTTTGTGTTCTTGCCTCAGCAGAGGTTTGTAGTGGTAACCCGTTCAACTGAAGTCTCATGATTTCATTTCCATGAAGTAGAAAACTAATCTATGCTGTTGGAGGCCAAGTTACTAGTAACTCTTCTAGGCTATCACTCTGGGAGGGCATGAGGGTGACTTTTGGGGAGTGGATAATATTTGTTTTTTCTTTCTTGATATTGGTGCTGGCTGCATGAATGTGTTCAAATTGTACACTCTAAGCCTTTTTCTTATGTACGTATACTACTTCAACAAAAGGTTGAAAACAAATTTAAAAACACACTGTGTTAAACAGAGTAATAAATAATAGTTACTATTTAAATGACCATAGAATCTCAATGACTTCATATAATAACATTTTATTTCTTACTCATATTTCTGAGGCTTTTGCTATCTGGGAGTACTTCTGAGTAGCTTTTCTCTAAGCACTAACTCAAGGATCCAGGCTCCTTTCATCTTTGGACATGACTATCCTCAGCGTATGGTTCTCTGTGGGAAAGGGACAATACAGGAGAATCATGAATGAGTGGATTTTTAGAGGTCAGGCTTCGGAATGATGAATATCACTATCATATTATATTGGATAAAAGTGATCCAATGACTTCAGCTAGAGGCGAGAAAATTTAGTCTTCCATTTTTCCCTTTAAAATAATACAGTTTGATAAACATATAACCTTATTTTGTCTTGGGTAGACTCTACTTTGAAAAATATAATGCATTCCATTTGGAGGAAGCAAGAATAAAATTTGAACATGAATGAGCAACAAATAACTAAATTATTTGAGAAGGCTTCATGGAGAAAGGAGAACTTCCATTGTGCCCTGACAGATGAGGGTGATTGGAATAGGTGGAAGGACAAAGGGAAGTATTGGTTCTGCAAAACCTTGACTCAATATAGATATACCTACACAAAGAACAGCATGGCAGCATCACTGCTGTGTAACAGTTGATGTATATATCCCTTGTTTTCTGGAAGACTATTTGGAATTAGAATTAAATTTTAAAAATTAGGAATTGAAAGTTGGGGTTTCCTCTACTGTACCTAGGTGTCAGCTTAATCAACTTTTTTTTTTCTCATCAGGGAAATCTTTTGTATTGTCATCATCTTTTGTATGACAATTGCTTCAGACAAGAAGGTTTACTGATCTAGTTTATGAGCATTTTGTTATGTATCTCACTCTACCCAAGATATTTTCTGACAACTTCAACATGTCCTATGTTCTTTCACTCTGAGTCTTTTTTTCCTCTCTTTTGCCTTCTGCTAGACTGTTCTCTTTAAAAACAGATAATTTTGTCCTGCAGCACTAAGCACAGTGTGGGAGGCGTAATAGTTGTAAAAAACTAAGACATTTTGGTTCCTTGATTCATTGGGTCTTGGAAAATAACTGGCATTATTATTTTTTTTCTTTTCTTAATTTCTCTTTCTACTTTTACGCAAGAACAACAAAACGTCAGTATAATGAATTTAAATCTTCATATCCTTTTCCTCTTTGCAGCTAGTCAGTGAGGGAATAAGAGGTTAGAGATGTTTATATCTTGTGAGGTGACATGCAGAGCTGAATTTTATAAATGATGGATGTCTCCCAACCTGCCTTTTTCATGCAACCACAAATAATCCATAGTGTGCTGAATATTTTGTGCTCCAATGTATTATTCATCTAATCCCTTCCCACATTTACTGGTTGGAGCCATGTGCCTGTATGTTCTTTCAAGATTGGCTTCAAGTTCTAGTGCTATCACTTTCAAGACTTAAGGTAACTTGGTGCAAGTGTGATTATTTCATGGGATCTCTTTTGCCAAGTTGGAATCTTGGATAAGCAGAGAAATAGCAATAAAATGTCAAATAAAATCCAATACATATTCTATTGGTGTATTTCCAAGAAGCATGTTTCAATAAAGAATCTTTAGTCTATATGCAATTGGCATCTTAGGTTAATTGGTGGTTCAGTTTTAAGTAGCTCAAATGAATGAGAGAAAAAGAGACCAAACTAATTTTTGCTTCTTGGTATGAAACATGATCTTTCTATTGCTCTAACATGTGGATAATTTGGTTTTCATTCCCATTATCTTCAACGTTTTGCATCATTAGGCATTTTGGCAATAACAATAACAAATGCAGAAGTGCAATGTCTTCCCTGCTGTGCCACCCCAGTTCCTCACTGGAGTCCTTTGACTTAAATGCTGGGACCAGGTTCTGAAAATCTATTATGTTTGTCAGGTACTTCCTTCATTAAGAGCATAATATTCATAATTAAAGGCCAGGTTTTTCTATGATTAGGACCAAGGACAGAAAACCCAAGGAAGGGTTTTAAGGTGTTAAATGGGGACATTCTTGACTCTCCGAATAGCAAAAAGATGGGTTGTTGTCCCAACCCTAGCAGGTAGGACTAATGACAAGCCAGGCAAGTCTTGTGGAAGCCTTAAACATTCAAGCTCTCTGCTTCCAACTTGTTCAGTACTGAATATGTCCAGGAGAGTTTCCCCTGAAAACGTGCTGATCTTCTAGTCACTTCTTACTTGAATCAGAAATTATTTGACAGCTAAGACACTTGAAATCATGCCTCAGAAGTTCTGTAGGTACCCAAGACCCCCAGCAGTTGTCAGCCTTGGATTTCTTTTTTAATTCTTATTTTTATTGAAGTATGGTCTGTTTATGATGTTAGTTTTAGGTCTACAGCAAAGTGATTCAGTTATATATATATATAATGTGTATATATATATATATACACATAATTATATTTATTTTTATTTTATATATATATATATATATATATATATATATAAAATGTGTGTGTGTGTGTATATATATATATGTTCATTATTATATTTTTTCAGTTTCTTTTCCATTGCGGCTCATTTTGAGAAACTGAAGATAGTTCCCTGTGCTATACAGCACGTCTTTGTTGTTTATCTATTTTATATATAGTAATGTGTGTCTGTTAGTCCTTTGCAATCTCTCACTGCTGCCCTTTAAGAAAGGTTGATCATCCCAGTATTGTTGCAGCTAGAAGTCTTTGTTACTTTTGCTTTCTGGCAGGCCTTCCAACCTGCTGGCAATAATCCCATTAATTTCAGGTTGTGGATAACTGACAATATCCATTAGTTTTGGATCCACAGCCCTCTCTGGATCAGCCCAGTATTGACTGGAGAATGAGTGACTCCAATGTCAAGGTCAAGAGGAACAGAGACCTGAGGATTAGACACATATGGAAGAGGAGGATGAAGTAAAGTAGGAAGGGGGCTAAAATATTTCCTGAGGTTGAAAAATTGAGGTGGATAATTAAATATTTTAGGATTAGAAAAAATCATGATGATCTGGAATTTAGGTATTCAGGAAATGTCAAAATATCAAGGTTTACCAAAGAATGTTCTGTCTCCAGCAATGGTGAGGACCATGGAGATGATGATGATAATTAACATTTATTGAGTAGTGATCATATAGAAGGCTTCATATTTGTCTTTCTATGTCAGGCTTATTTCATAGCATAATGCCTTCACGGCCCATCCATGTTGTTGAAAATGGCAGGACTTTCTTCTTTCTCGTGGCTGAATAATATTCCATTATAAGTATGTAACACATTTTCTTTATCATCTCATCCATTGATAGACACTTAGGTTACTTCCATCTTTGGCTATTGTGAATAATACTGCAATGTACATGGGAATGCAGATATCTCTTTGAGATCCTGTTTTCATCTTTTTAAATATACATACCCAGAAGTGGAATTTCTGGATCATGTAGTAGTTCTATTTTCCATATTTTGAGGAACCACAAAAAATTTTGTACTGTTTTCCATAGTGGCTATACCAACTTACATTCCCACCTACTGTGTACAGGGGTCCCCTTTTCTCCACACCCTCATCAACACTTGTTATCTCTTATCATTTTGACAACAGACATCTGACAGGTGTGAGGTGGTCTGTCATTGTGGTTTTGATTTGCATTTCATGATGATTAGTGATACTGAGCACCTTTTTATATAACTGTGGCCATGTGTGTATCTCCTTTGGAAAATGTCTATTCAATTCCTCTACCCATTTTTAAATTGGATTGCTAGTTTTCATGCTATTGAATATTGTATGTTCATTACATATTTTGGATATTAATTCCAGATAAATGATTTGCAAATATTTTCTTCCATTCCATAGATTGCCTTTTCATTTTGTTGATGGTTTCTTTTGTTCTGCAGAAGCTTTTTGGTCTGATTAGTCCCATTTCTTTATTTTTGCTTTTGTTACCTTTGCTTTTGTAGTCAAAACCAAAAAATCATTGCCAAGACCAATATCAAAGAGCTTACTCCCTGTGTTTCCTTCTAGTTTTATAGTTCCGGGTTTTATGTTCAAAGTTGATTTTTGTGTATGCAGTAACATAGGGTTCAGTTTCATTCTTCTGCATGTGGCTGTTCAGTTTTCTTAACACTACTTACTGAAGAGATTGTCCTTTTCCTATTGTATATTCTTGGCTCCTTTGTCATAAGTTAATTGACTATACATGCATGAGTTTACCTCTAGGCTCTCTATTTTGCTCCACTGATCTGTGTGTCTGGTTTTATGCCAATACCATACTGTTTTGATTATTATAACTTTGTAATGTAGTTTAAAATCAGGAATTTTGAAGACTTCAGGTTTGTCCTTCTTTCTTAAGATTATTTGGCTATTTGAGGTCTTTTGTCATTCCATACACATTTTGGGGTTGCTTTTTCTATTTATATGAAAAGCATTGTAATTTTAAAAGGGATTGCATTGAATCTGTCCACAGCTTTGGGTAGTATGGACATTCTACCAATATTAATTATTCCAACCTACGAACATGGAATATCTTTCCATTTATTTGTGTCTTCTTCAATTTTTTTTTCATCACTCTCTTATAGTTTTCAGTATACAGATCTTTCATCTCCTTGATTGAATTTATTCCTTGGTATTTTATTCTTTTCAATTCCATTAAAATCATTTCCCACTTTTTCTATCCATGTGGCCTTAATACATTTTGGCAACCTGGTTACCACATAATCTAGACTTGGGCAGTTAAAGTGCCATATTACCATGGAAACAGTAATTACCATGACAGATGTATGAGAACATGACCCATCGAACCAATCAGAGATTATGATGTTCAATTCTAGGATTCTTCTCTGCATTATTAATGTCCTGATGATTTGGGGTTCTTTCTTTGATGTTTCTGGTAGCAAATGTATATTCATATTCAGAAATGTTCTCTGTGAGTCAGCCTGTAGATTACCCTGCACTTATTTGTTTATTTGTATATTTTATAATAGCCTTTGGCCAAGGGAATGCAACCTGACATGGCAGTGTTCATTTCAGTAGTAAGCAGATCAGTAAAGAGTAAATGCCACTAGGAAAAAAAAAATAGTATCATTAAGAAATAAAGGAGAAAACAGCAAAAGGCAAGTGTGGGAGTGGCAGTTATAGCCTTGAACTTTGAAGGTAGAGGAAGAGGTTGTATTACAGATGGAACATTCTCTAAGCCTAAAGAGAGTCTTTACATATGGAAGAAATGACAGCAGTAGGAAAAAGAGAGTGAGTGAGAGGCAGAGCTACTTGGGAACAACATCTATAGCCCTCAGATCTTAGGAGCGTCTAACATGGAGAAACCTAGGTTCAAAATTCTAAGCTTATTCACTTCCCTTTCAGAATTTTATCCTAACATCTCCCTTTCACACCGAATCACAAAATAAATTTCAAGTAGAGCAGTAACTTCAGCCTGGGCGATATATCCCTTCCATAATCAATCATATTATTAATGGTGTTTTATTTGATAAACACGTTTGTTTCTATGATTCATATTTTGTCTCAAGACCAATCTCCAAAAATTGCAAGAAAGGATTGTTTTGTTATTACCATATGGAAGACATTTACTCAACTTATTGTGAGTGAAGGTACTAGTCTGAAGTCAACCTCTTCCTCTGTCTTCTCTGCCCCATCCACCCACTCAGCCATAAAAAATAACCCAAACCATGAACTTAGATATAGAAGAAATTATATTGTGGAAGTTGAAATGATGCACACAATTGTAAAGGACTGACTTTTATTGAGTTCTTCCTCTATCCTTTCTGAGTGCCTTGAATGCATACACTGAAAAGCATATTTTTTTCCCCTATTCTCTTGAAGGGGTGTGCACACATCAAATTGGTCCTAGGCATTTGGTAGAAAGTATATTTTTGTTGAATGAATGGTTGAATGAATGAAATGAGAGTAAGTGGAAGGCTAAATTAATATGCTGTAGAATCTCTTAAGTTTCTTCTTTGGCTGTGTTCAATTTGATTTCTTATTGCCCTTCATTAAAGTGGGCTCATTTATGGTGTCAAGTTTAGAATGAAACGAAAGCAGCAATTATTTTGTTCAGATTCCCTGGAAAGCAGGCACAGAGACAAGGATTTGTGTGTGATTTATTAAGGGGGTACTCCAGGAGAAGCCAGGAAGGGAGTGAAAGAAGCAGGAAAAAGAAGAAGAAACCAAGTAGGATTTTAAGTATATTATCCTTCAGTCTGAGGCTGCAGGAGCACTGGAGCACAATTACATTGCAGAGTTTGTCCCATCTCAGGGTAAGGAAGCTGGGCTTTCGTACTCCTTCAGGAGTGCCTCACAGCTCTCCAGTTGGAGTTAAGCTCCCAGGCATTTCTGACTTCTAATGTGTCTGATCAAAGTAGTTCCAGAAGCCCAAAGGTAGTCTTCTAAAGAGTTTGCAGGTGCAGGCCCTTAGGAGAAGCTCACGGAAATGCAGGATTTACCAACAGAAGTGGTCAATGAGATCTGGGAGACATCAACAGCATTTGCTACAATATTCTAAACAAATAGGGAGAAATGAAAGCACCTACTGTATTATCAGACAAAACTGAGTTTAAGTCTTATCTGAGCACTTACTGTGTCATATTAGGCAAGTTATTGCATCTCATTGATCTTTGATTTCCTCTTATGTAAAATGCATGTTATAGTAATGCATCTTTATAGGACTAAACTGGAAAACATAGCCTTTGTTTTTCTCTTAGTATCACTTATATACTTAAGTGGAATCTTAATAAAAATCAAACTCATAGAAACAAAGTAGAGAAGTGTTTGCCAGGGGATGAGTGAAATATGGAAAGGATGTTAAAAAATTTTTAAAGGGTGGGGAGCAGGGGAAAGGAATGGAAAGGAATGGATTCCCAAATAAAAGTGGACATATCAGAAGTCTGATACTGAAGATAGGTCTTGGGGAGAGAGGACGAGAGGCAAGTGGCTGTTATAATTGTCTAGCTGAGGGGTAATGACAGTATAAACTAAGGGGGCTAAACTGAGATGAAGAGGAAATAGTGCTAGTCAAGAGATACTTCAGAGGTATAATTAAAACAAGTTTTAATGATTCATTGATTAGATTTAGGAGCAACAAAGAACATTGTTCCTAGCTTTAGCTCTCTTATCTGCAAGTCAAATATTTGACTTTAGATGTAGCTAGATTCCATTTTTCCTGTAATGTTGTGAAGGTTCTTCTTCATACCTTGGCTTGATTTCCTTTGAACTGGATTTCTTCTTAATTGGCTCCCCATCAGGCAGCAAAAATGGCCTCAAGCAGTTTCAGGTTCATAAAATCCTTAGAACTTGTCATTCCAGTGTAACAGTTCAAATATTTCTCCTCCAGTATCCAAATATAGAACAAGAAAGGATTCTGATTGATCCTCATTTGGATATGTGCCTGTTATAGGCTGAATTGTGTCCCTTCTCCTTTACAGTCATATATTCAAGTCCTAACCTCCAGTACCTCAGAGTGTGACTATATTTTGAAATAGAGCCACGAAAGACATAATTAAAGTTAAATGAGGTCGTATGTATGGGCCTGTATTAGTCAGGGTTCCCCAGAGAAACAGAACCAATAGGATGTATATATTTAGAAAGAGATTTATTTTAAGAAATTGGTTGTGATTGTGGAGGCTTAGCAAGTACAAGGGAGGTTGACAGGAGACTGAGGAAAGAGTTGCAGTTTGAATTCAAGGGCAGACTGCTGGCAAACCAGGAAGAGCAGATACTGGAGAAGTCTGAAGGCAGTCTGCTGGCAGGACTCCCTCTTGTTTGAGGGAGGTCAACTTTTTGCTCTATGTAGGCATTCAACTGATTGGACGAGGTCCACCCTCACTATGGAAAGTCAGTCTGCTTTACTTAAAATTCGTAGGTTTAAGTGTAAATCTCATCCAAAAGTACCCTCACAGAAACATCCAGAATAATGTTAGATCAATATCTGGGCACTATGACCCAGCCAAATTGACATTAATAATTAACCATCACAGAGCTCTATTCCAATTTGACTGGTATCCTTGTGAGAAGAGCAAATTTGGACATGCAAAGATATACCAGGGCTGTGTGCACACAGAGGGAAGATCACATAAGGACATAGAGAAGATGGCCACCTGTAAGCCAAGGAGAGAGGCCTTAGGAGAAAGCAAACCTGCCAACCTGTTAATCTTGGACTTCTTGCCTCCAAAACTGTGAGAAAAAACATTTCTGTTGTTTAAGCCACCCAGTTTGTGGTATTTTGTTATGGCAGCTCTAACAAACTAATGTGGTGCCATCCACAGACCAACCACAGCATAAGGGTGATGGGACACTCTTATTGGCCAGGTTGAATCAGGTACTCGCCCCAGAAGCTGGAAAAGTAGGGGACGTATGATTGACAGTCCTGAAAGAATCACCAAGATTAGTGGAGAAAAAGTTTCCAACACTGCTACAAACAGCAATCATTTCTGAACTAATTCTTCTTGTGATAATATTCTTCACTGGGATTGATCCTCGAGAGCCACAGTAATGGAGGAGTAATGAGTGTACCAGCAAAATGGAAAGCTAAGGGGAGAGGGGAAAATCAAGGCTTCTCACTGAAATATACATGCCAGGAGATGCTAAAGTTGCATGCCAAGCCAGGAAATAAGAGACCCACAGTGGGAATGATAGATAGTACCACCTGAGCTTTTAAAAGAAGAGACATATGTAAATGTGCCTTACTAATGAGAGATATTCCAAATATATACACACTCACTATACGACAGAAAGAGATATCTTTCTTCTAAAACATTGGCTAACGGCACCAAGACTGGGATTTCCAGGTCCTTAAGTAGAATCATGAAAATAGCATAGGTTCTTGTGGGTTATACTCAAGCGTAGTGACTGTTCTCATTGCCAGCTTCTCTGTGTTCATGTTCTTAAAAGAAAGGTTTTGATTGGTAGACTTGCCTCCATCTGATTTGCACTACTGCTGCTGGGAAGAATTTCATACAAGAGGTGGTTTGCCATCATCACATCCGGCCAATGTATGGTTGCTTTCAGTTCACAACCAAGCCCTGGTCTACCCATATGTGATCAAAGTTGTAGAGATAGTTTTATTTACTCAGAACATGAAGAGTACACCATAGTAAAACATACAGCTGATAGAGTTAGTGCTACTTTCCTGAGGCATCAAGGGTTCCTCTACCATGAAATCAGCACTGAATAGCTCAGAATCCATAGTTGATGATGAATGACCATTACAATGATAATGATGGTGATGGTGGTGATGATGTTAATGTGATAGTTATCACTAACATTTCTCTTTAGGCCAGGCTCTACTTTAAGTGTTTTATTTTATTTACTCATTTAATCTCCAAAACTACCCTACCAAAAAAGTAGTATTAACCAATTTGGTGGACATGGGAAATAAGCAGAGTTTAAATAGGAACTAAGAGCAAGAAAGCTTGTGGGGCTGGCAGCAATATGAGCTGTTCTCTCTACACTAAGTGTATTACTTAGCCGCATAAAGCGCTTTCTTTTGCTTCCTGTTATGCGCCTATAATGGGCTACACTGGTTTAGAACATTGGCATAAGCTATCGATTTTTGGTACTAAATCAAAAGCTACGAAAGGATCAAACGCAAGGATCATGAGAGTGAAAATTATACTTTTCCCAAAAGTCTCAGATGTAAGTTCCACTTCAGTTCCATAGTCTTTGTTCTTAGTCTAGTGCCAAAGATGAATAAAGTAACAAACCATAGGCTTATTTAAGATATGGAGCAGAAACGTGTAGGTGGAAAGGGGATGGTTCTTAAGAGATGGGAGAGTTGGTGCTGGGAGACCTCCTGATCGCCTTCCAGGAAAAATCTCTTAGATTATAATCATGTAGACAACTTATTCACTTTCTTTTAGATTTTCTTTCAAAACCTTCATAGGTTATCCTGGTCGAAGAGTTCGAATCAGATCATCAGTACCATTCAGGACACTACATGAGCTTTTAGTTTTGTTTTAAGTCAGGGGATGCCACTGAAACAGTTTAAGCAGAGAAGTGACAAGATCTAATTAATGCTAAGTAATCTCACTCTTGCTGTTGTGTAGAGAGTCAATTAAAAAGGGCCAAAAGGGGACGCTGGGAGACGAGTGGGGAACTGTAGTAGTGGTCTTGGTGAAAGCAAGTAGCCAGCACATTGGAAGGTGATTTAAATACAACTCACACATCCATGTGACTGCCCACCTCAGGCACTGGGCAAGGCTGTCATGTTCCCCAGACGGGAGTAACAGAGCACTCCCTCTCCTGATCAATCAGTTTTTGGACAATCATTTGCCTCTGAATTTAATTTCTCAAGACATTTCTATTTCTATATTTTAAACAGAAAGAGAATGGAAAAGAATAACTTGGCATGCTTATGGGCAAAAGTAATAGGAAGACAGTAAAAATCTTTCAGCGTGAAAATAATTACCTAAAGTCAAAGGCATGAAAGTACTGGCTGGCTTTCATAAATGTGTTTTGCATCATGTAAATCATGTTAAATTTGAAACTTCAAAGACGATATTTCCCTGGGAAGGCTGCATGTCATTTTCACCAAATAAATTTATTTTCTCTCAAGTGCTAGGCAGGGGTCATCTCAACCTATGGTCTAATGATGTGGAAAGCACTAACCAGGTCAAGGTATCTGTGAAAAAGTTGAATTAGGAGTTTTCACCCACGTCTGGTTCGCATCTTCTTTGTTATATTAGGCGGACGTTGTTTAATAGCAGATATTGTGGAGCTAATTTCTAGCATCTTTCTGATTGCTAGAAAATTGGTGGCTGCTGCCAGGGAAATAGATTTCTGACATTTTTTTCTCTAACCCTGCTGAGCTTTAAAGACTATTGTGAAAAGCATCTTTGCTGCTACACTTATTACAGGATATTAAAGGACTAAGTTCCAGAATTACATTTTCCATGGTGTTCTTCATAATTCTTTATTATAAGCTTTTTGGCCTTTTTTTAAACATGTGAAATAGACTGTGAAGTGACTTGAGCAACTTCTAAGGACCTGTCTGGTGTTTTGGAGAAGAAAGACCTTCTCCACAATTCCTTTTTACATGCTTCTTCTAGATCTGTCTTCAGAGTTAATCCAATTCATTATGCTTATTCATTCATTCATTCATTCTTTTGTTCAATAATTATTGAACCCCCATTATGTGCAGGGGCTGTGGTAGGTGCAGTGCAACTATTGTTGACAAAACTGATCCAATTCTTGCACACCTGGAGCTTTACTTCCGTATGTGTGAAGGGTCATATGACTGAGTCTGCATTGTGATAGGACATAAAACAGAGGCTAGCCCTGAGGTTTTATTCAAAAGTGCCAAGGCAAACATTGCTGTCATTGCCACGTTGGATTTAGCCAGGAATAGTGTTTTTCCAAGAGCCTGGATGCAGAATTCTGTCTATAGGAGTTTGGGACCTGTCGTGGATAATATAGCTCCCTTCCCAGACTCCTGCTTCAGAGTCCCTCATTCCCCCACCTGCTGGGAGTGTTAGCTGCTAAGGCTCACATCTGTGTCCCTCTCCAGGACTGCCCTCTGCTGAAGAGAGTTGCCCTACCCACGGTTACAATCCTCCTCAGGGACGTCCTGCCTCCAATGACAGATTGCTGTTGGGGAACAGATTGAGTTCCCTGGCCTCAACTGAGACAACTCTAATGAACACTCCAAACTCCCAAGATTCTCATGGGTCTAGTGCAGGCCTGTGTTGAACCTGCATCACCATTCAACTTCTTGCTCTCCAATCCCTCTTCTCTCACTTTCTTACATGTATTGATTCTAAGTATATCTCCCCAATAAACCTCTTAAGAAAAACTCCATTCCAGGGTCTGTTTCTTGAAATCGTGCCTGAGAATGGGGTTTAATGCTCTTTACAAATTCAGTTTGCATGTTTGAGTGCTTACTCTTCATAGACACTACAGTTTGTCCATTTCCTTCTTTTTTCCTTTACTCTTTGCAAAATCCCTTCAAGCTGTGTAATAATATGCCCAATTGATAAGTGAGAAGTTGAGACCTTAAGTCTGACTTACCCCAGGCCACACAGCAAGTGGTGGAGTTAGGATTCAAGCCTACTTCTGTCTGATGGGAGGACCTGCATCCACTCCACCTTCCCTCACCACTCCCCCTCTTCTGGCTTTTGCAGCCCCTTCTGATATTACCTGTGGAGTAGGGTAGATTTCCCTACTTTTTTCATTCTCAAGACAAAAGTTAAATTGTTGATATCTCAAGTTAATTTCTGATTTTGCTTCTCTTCTTCACAGCAAAGTTCCAATAGGGAATGAATCTGGGGACAGACACTCAGCTTGGAGTGTATTATGTGGCCATGTTGTACGTAATGCTTTAGGTAATAGCAACTAAAATTCCTTTATCCCAAACATGAGAATTCACATAGTACCACATAAAAAGAAAGCAAACAGACCAAAAACTGCCAATAAGAGGGAAGGAAAGGAGGAGTTTTGCAAAGATGAGGAAATAACTGAAGCATATGACTGTAGGGTAGAATGTTATTTTAAAAAATGGCCCAGTCATCTCACAGTGACTAGCAAAAAGGATACTGTATGATTGGGACGGGGAATGGGGTATAAAATGGCAATCATTTTGAATTAGCATCCTACGTATTGGCTGTTAAAATGGTATTTCTTCAGAGGTATACAGAGTTCTTAGGTAGAATTCAAAGCCCTTTCTCTCCCCACCTCCTGCCCCTGGAGTGATTGATAAGAGCTTGTCACATTATATATATTTTCTGATTACCTTCCCCTGGAAGTTAAAATAAAAACAAGAACTCAGCCTCCTCAGTGGTGAGCTGAAGGAGGTTTGTGGACCTACTCATTCAGGGCATACAACACGTTGAGAAAAACCACTTTACCTCTGAATCTTGATCTCCTTCTGTATAAAATGGGAATGATAATTCCAGCTTTTCAGAATTGTTGTGAAGATGAAATGAGCCAATATAGGTAAAACACTTAGGAAAGGGGCTGCCTTTTTTTAAGTTACTCAAAAAAAAAAAAAAAAAAAAAAGGAAGGAAATGACATCATTGTTGTTCATATTGGGGTTTTGAGTTAGAAGGCTTGTCTTCCTAAGGACATTTTGATACCAGAAAGGTGCTTTCTGGGATGAAATACAATTCTTGCCACCAGAGAGGACACTGGGCAGCATTTGCAGGGTGGCAGACTGCTGCTCCAAGCCAAGAAGTTTTCTCTTTCTCCCAATCCATCAGTAATTCTGGATCCCAGATGGAGGAGTCTCTGAGCCTTATGTATTGCTCCTGCCATAGCATTTACTATGGACCAGAGTCTAATTGAGGGACATGTTCTCTTTCTTGCTTTGCATTTTAAGAGAATGTTGACATTTTTCCCACAGAGATACATTTCTCCTGATCAATGCCTCACCTACTGCACCCTACTGCCACATTCCCCAGGTAATGCAATGGGTATGAATAACCAGCCAGGAGAGAAGTTTCTAATAAACAGCAATGAACCACCAAAAAGAAAGTACACTTTATTAAAGCAGAATTTTCTCTTTGTTTCATTCTCTGAATGATCTGTGAAAGTTCACAAGTAATTGAGAATAATTTTAATGTCAACCCCAGAACAAGGGGACTAACCACAGATTTGTACGTGATTAAAAAAGCATATATGTATATATGCTCAAAAAGAAGCTCTGTGAGTTTTAACCAAACTATACCAAGAATAATTATTTGGCTTCAGAAATTGAGAAATGGGTTTGAAAACTGTCTTTAGCTATTTCCTATCAAGAAACATAGAGTAAATTTTAATGAGGAGCAGCAAGACTGCACCATATGCCTGAGGAGTGCTTTTTAAATACAGATGTGCACAGGAATATACTGTGGATCTTACTAAAATGCAGATTTTGACTCAGTAGGTCTTGGGTGGAGCCTGAGATTCTGCATTTCTAAGAAGCTCCCAGGTGGTTCTGAGGCTTCTGATCCAAGGACAACACTTGAGTAGCAAGGGAGTGGGTTATGGTCAACTGCATTGCTCCCCTGTGATGTATTATTATTCACAGACCAGGCACAAGTGCTTAGTGCCTCCTATATGCACCCATTATACAGTTTCTACCCTTAAGGCACTCACTCATAGGGTGGCAGAGAGTAGAGAGACATACACAAATACCTAAATGGAGAATTACATACTATGTGAAATGTATGATAAAAATTCATAGAAAGTGCTTTGGAACTATGAGGAGGTGGGAACTAATTCTACCTGAGATAAACAGGTAGGTCTTTACAAAGGATGTGATGCTGAGCAGATTCTTAAGAAGGGTATTCCAGATATGTGGATGATGGGAGTGTGGGTGGAATTGGGTGTCACCCATATGGCCGCACATGACACATAGAAAACTTTTGCTTGGTTTTCCATTAATAGAAGAAGAAGAAATATATTTGTGAACCAGGATTAAATATTCCCCTATATTATTGAAGAAATCGGTGCATATTTCCTTCAAGGAGTAAGCAAGCTATATCTATCTCCTCCACTCCCCTTTGCCACACCCTAATCAGCCTTCTGGGCTTTGCTTCATGAGGCTGTCTCTGAGCACCCAAGTCAGAGAGTAAAATTTCCTCCCTCTCAACTTTGGAGTGCTCACATTTATTGAATTATATTTTGCTCATAGGTTCCTGATACGAAACATCTTTGTAGCATCCCTAAATAACAAACAGAATTCCTTATACCAAGTAATCACATTATAGCTATCACTTACGTGCCAGATACTGTGCAGTTTTCTCTTTGAAAATCCTCATCTTTAATTCTCACAATTATCCTATGAGGTATGCAGTATTATCACTAACCTCGTTTTACAGCTCCAGAGTCTAAAGCTATGTTCAGAGAATAACTTGCCTCAAATCACTCAACCAGGGAGTAGCAGAGCTAGGATTAAAACTCTGTTTTACTGTGAATGCAATGCAATTAAATACCTCTCTACGTTGGATGAATGCATTTATAGACTTGCTGATACATGGTTGCTGCAAATTCTTTGAATTTCTTCATTTGGGGTTGGATTTTATGTCTCCTTCCCTTGAATATGGGTGGAATTTGTGATTGGTTTGACTGATAGAATACAGTGGAATTGACACAATGCCAGTTTATGAGCCAAGTCTATACAAACAAGAACTTTACTCTCTTGCCTCTTAAAACTCCTGGAGTCCTCAGCCACCATTTAAGAAGTCTGATGCTCTGTTGAGGAGATTGTCTAGAGAGGCCCTGAGACTACAGGGAGAGGGAGAGAGTCCTAGTTGAGCTCAGCCTTCCAAGAAGCCATGGTACTAGGCATTTGAGTGAAATTATTTGGACCCCTAAATCTAGCCCAGTAGCTCATTATATACCACTGGATGACCTCAGTCACTGCTTTGCAGAGCAGAAGAATCATCTAGCTAAGCATTTCATCAATTCATGAGATATATGATATGGTTATTGCTTTAAGCCATTGAGTTTGTATGATTTCTTATGCAGGAGTTGATAGCTGAAATAGCCTGTCATTTCTGGAAACTTAGCTTAGAAACTTGAAAATATTTAAGACACTGATGGAAGTCTTACATGAGATATTATGCAAGAATGAAAAAAAATAGAAGATGGCTTCTGATTTTTAGAATCTTATTTTTTTCTCGGCCTGTGGTTAGTGTGTGTTGGTGGTGGTGATAGCAGGGAGAAAGGTATAGTAGATCAAAATCTTTAGTGTGTATGGATAAATGGCACTGGACAAAACTCTCCAGGTAAATGTGACAGGTTTCTGCCCTCTGCCCTGAAGATTAACCACTAATCTTACATTATGGTTTTAGAGCCAGAAGGGATTTTAGAAATCATTTATATTAATCATTTATTTTGCAAATAAAGAAACTGAAGCCATGGAAGTTAAATCACTTGCTTAAGTAGAGTGCTGGAAATAGAACCCATAGGAGAATGAATTATAATGCTGTATTAGATATAGGTATATATAAATCAATTGCCATAAATATTGACAATTATTTTTTAATGCTGCACGATGAATGAATAAATTGAGATTCTCAAAGAATATAATGAGCTACCTGTATTTTTCAAGTTTGATTGCACATTAAAATAACTTGTGGTTATTAAAAAAATCACAGTTCAAGATCTAGGCTTATACATTATGATTTAATTGTTTGTGGGTGGCGAGGACAATTGGCCTTTTTTTTGGTGTAACAACCTTGGTAACTAGTAGCTAATTTATTACTAGTAACTAGTAATTTGAGGGTTTACAGTTTAATACACTTATATAGTATTAATGGTGCTTTTTCTTGCCTCAGTGACCATGCATGATTCCTATGATTTCTAATTCTAATAATTTATATGTCTTTTGTGTTTTGTAAAATAATTTTTGATTGAGCTACATTCTTTTAACATGTATTCATCTTTAATATGTACTTAATATGTGTTTAACACAAACTTTTTCTTTTTTAATCTTAATCTCCTCAAAAAGAATTATACTCTTTGCCATCCTTCTGTCAGCTTTCAGTGGAAGATCCAAATGCAAAACAGAATGGGTAGCTGGCTGTTGTAAGTTACTACATTTCACACTCAGTTGCTAAATCATTCAAGCAGGAGTGATTTGTCTAATACACATATACTTGAATAAATTAGCTTTTTGTGAAGAACGTGGTAGATGTATTAGCTGTTGGTTACAATAATTTATCACACTCTCGTTTGTTTGAAATATAATTCAAAAACGATCCATAATTAGATTAAATAAAAGTATCTATGTCTAGGACTAATGCATTGGAGGAAATATAACTTAGTGTCATATCATAAAAAACATTATAGTGATTCCAATTGCCCAATGGTTGCTGGTTTATTTCAAAATGGGCATAATATAAACCATTCAATAACATTTTTATTTGCAAATATAAGTTTTAAAATAGAACCATTAGGAGAAATGAGCTAAAGGACACACAGGATCTCTCTATGTTATTACTTAAAATAGCTTGTGAATCTACAATTATTTCAAAATAAAATGTTTTAAAATAATGGATTGATATTCTCCATTGCTACACAATTACCCTCCTTCCTTAGGTTTTTCTGCTTCTGTGAGATGAATAGAAAAATAATACTTTCATATATGTGTTGGTTTGAAGGATTCTTTGGTTTTCCCTGAGCTCTTGTTAATTATATGTAACTCACATCCCCAGCATTAAAAAGGACTCAAAGAGGTTTTTGTACATAAAAAAAGGAACCATTACATCTTTACAGGACATCTCTGAAATGCTCCAGTACTCAAAGGAAATATAGTATCCACTACCATAAACCTCAAGGGCAAAGATGTGTTTTGATTTGACCTAGTGGGTAGTTTCAGTGGTGTCTCTGCACTGGGGCCAGTGGATTGGTTTTTGCTCATATGGTTCAGAAAATAGAAAAGTACAGTACAGCCTAGGCTGTACTGTGTACAGTGTAGGCTTCAGAGTCAGGCTGTTGACTTGAAATCTTGGTCCTGCACCTTCCTATCTGTGTGACCAGGGACATGTTCCTTAATGTTTCTTTGTCTCTGTTGTCTGTTTTAAAAACAGGGTTAGTAATAGCACTCGCTACTTTGAATTCCAGAGCAAACTGAATCACAGAATACACATGCCTGACATTTAATGAGATTTTAGTAACTGGGAGTTGGGTGTAGGGGTACTACGGTTATGATTCTACCACCTCAAAATATTCAGTCAAGAGAAACAGCTGAAATTGCAGATGCTTCCTACCTTCAAGCTCAGTTATATCTAATTCCTAATTCAGTCCTGACCAGTCATGGATTTCATCAATGGTCTCTGCCCTCCAAGTCATAAGGTGAATTGCTTGCCACAGATCTGGCATTAATGGTGCCTGTTTTGTAGTCTGGATCCCTGAATACCCATCAAGTCACAACCTTCTCTAACCCAGCTTGTTACTGTGTTGATTCTGTCTTTGCTTTTTGGTCTGTCCCTGGATTTTCTTTGCTCTATAGGTGGTTTCCTGCTGAAAACAAATTATGTTCCTGGATCCCTGACCCTCTACCCTGACCTTACCATCATCCTCTTTTATGTAAGTGAATTCTATCCCTTCATTGCCAGCCATAGGATGGCATATTGATGTAAATAGACCAGTTACTCAGAATTGTAGAACTTCTGTCCACCTGGATTACAGCACTGTGATACCACTTCTGAATTAGATATTCATAGGTATCAAAATGTATCCGAAACTCTTCTGGGGTTGCTCTACCTTTGCACAGTGTTGTGGAATGCTAGATACATTCAAGGGTCCACCCTTCAGCCTGATCAATTTCTCTTCTCAGGCAAAACTTCCTTCCTCTTACTTTGGGCCACATTCTTACTTTGATTTACATTCCAGCATACACTGCAACTGAGACCAAGTGTAGTGACTTAGTTAATGAAGGATATTGAATTCTCTTTTATCTATCAAAAGGTTTTTGGGTAACGAAAGAGTGAATGGGTTGGTATCCTTAAATTTAGACTTTGGTGAAGAAGGGGTCAAAAAGCCTTCTTATAATATGTCACTTGCTTCTTTTTCTTCTCCCTTTGCTCTATGTTCAAGAATCTCACCAGCAGTGAGGATTTGAAGTGTTGTAGTTTGATTGTATTTTTTTTCTAATTTCCAAAATTCCAACAACAATTAAAAAACTTAACTAGGTTTGCATGTTCACTTTATCTTATTTTCCTGTAATATACAAACAGGATATAGTACTTAGTGGCAAACTGGTTATCAAAATAAGCTCAGATGCATTATAATACTTTGAAAAAACTACTAAAGCAATCCCTCTTATTATCCAAGAACTCACTGGTAAGAGGTAGTGCCATAACCTATTTTTGCTGCAAAACTAGGCTTATAGTTTAGCAATCGCATCAAAGAAAATAAAATACTTAGACATATACATACACTTAAGAAAACATGTACATAATCTATATGGTTCAAATTACCAAATGTCAATGAAAGAAGTCAAGGACATCTGAATAAATGAAGAGATATACTGTGTTCATGGATTAGAAAACAGCATAGTAATGATGGCAGTTATCCCCAGATTGATGTACGAATTTAATGTGATTCCTGTCAAAATGTCAGCAAGGTCTTTGCAGATTCAGACATAAAACAACTTAAATGGATCTTCAGGGGTTTAAGCTGAATAGGAAGAAGAAAATTCCAAAACTATGTAATTCCATTTCAAAGACATTTTTTAAATAACTGGAGAACATATTATTGACTGCCAGGGGGTAAGGACGGCATTCCTGCTCGATCCCAGGGTATATAAGAAGTTGGTGTGATTCTCAAAGGGCCACATGAGAGCTCTTTGAGATTAAATAATTGTTGATTATCTTAACTTGATGGTGGATACATAAACCCACACATGTGATGAAACTGTATAGAAATGAACACACACATACTCTCAGACATACTTGTAAATGAGTTCAAAGTAAGCTGTGGCAAGTATAAATAAGAAAGGAAAATTATATCGAGCTCAGTAAAGTGGTTGTGATATTATACTATAGTTTTGCAAAATGTTATCATTGGGGGGAAACTGGGTATTTTAGTTTTCTAGTGCCATGGTAACAAAGTACAACCAACTGGGTGGACTAAAGCAACAGAAATATATTGTCTTCCAGTTCTGAAAGCTAGAAATCTCAAATCAAGATGGTGGAAGGGCCATGCTCCCTCCAAAGATTTTAGGGAAGGAAACTTCCTTGCTCCTTCCAGCTTCTGGTAGCACCAGGCATCCCTTGGTTTATGACAGCATCACTTTAATCTCTGCCTCTTTTCACATGGTTGTCTCCCTTCTGTGTGTTTCTGTGTCTCTTCACTTCTTATGGGGACATCATTCAGACTGGGGTCCACTCTAATGACTTTAACTTAACTTGATTACATCTTTAAAGACCCAAGGTCTTACTCACAGGTGCTGGCTATTAGGACTTCAACGTATCTTTCGAGGGACAAAATTCAACCTCTTACACTGAGTAAAGAGTGCACAGGGACTATCCGTATATTTTCTTGGAAACTACAGGTGAATCTATCATTATCTCAGTAAAAAAAATCAATTACAAATAAAAAGCAGGGAGGTCACAACAGAGGCAACCAATATGGTTGGCAAGCAGCATCAGGGCCACTTAAAGAAATATGTCATAATCTGGGATGTTTGTGGTACTGTGCAATGGACCTAGATGATTGTGAGCTGGCCTTGAGATGAGATAAGGCCGTGGGACCCAAGGCCATGAACAGAGCATGTTTGTAGTATGCAGTAAATAATTGCTATATGCATGCAATTATATAAAATTTAAAACAAAGAAAATAGAAGTACGCATGTGCTAGAGATATTCTGTAAGCCTAATGAAAAAAGAAACTCACATTGTGCATGTGCTGGCAGAGAACTGATAAAAAGCAGGACAGGTGCATCATAGGTGTGCACCTCCCTGTGGCAATAGAATAAAGTGTTGTTAACCTCATAGTGTTCCCTGCTGAAGTCTCTCTAGCAGTATGGCAACTCCTCATGCAATTTTTCATTTGGGCCACTCACCTCCTAGAACCCCACGTCAGCCTCCCTCAGCTGTCAATGATCCTATGGGTCAGGCCCCAGAACGAATTGTAGTTACCTGGTCCAGAAGATCACCCTTGGGCACCCAGGAAAAATCATCACTATGACCCTTACCCCACCTCTCTAGGACTAAAAGAACTCTCTGATCAGATATGCCCTATATTTCTGATTCAGATGAATAGTGGTATAAACTGATGATTTTTGTGTATGACTGAGGAAGGAAATCACAGGGTCTGATATTCCTACGATTTCCCTGGGGTTTTGGTAGAGTTCGTTTGAAGAAAGGGCCTAGGGGCTTGGGATTTGGGGGATCAGTGAAAGTAGAGATATTGCTAGAAATAAAGCTATAGCATATTATCAGGACAGTTGAAATGATTCAATAAATCTATGTAAAGCCCAAAGTACAGAGCAGATACATATTGTTCAGTAAATGTAAGCAAGTATTATTTTTATTATAAATTAAATCAGACATATCTCCAAGGTGAAGAATTTGGGATAATGTAGCAATGAAATCACCAAGAACATTAGAAATAAGAACATCAGCAGAGAAATAAAGTTTTCCTTTCAAAATGTGCTCTGGCTTTAAACTCAGACACAAGTAGAAGAGAACTTGAATTCCTATATGTACCCAAATCAACCAAAAGTTAATATGTTCTGGTAAAGCCCTTTGCAAATTTTAGGGCTTCAATACTAGATCAGTTCCTTCTTGATAAATGAATATTGAAGAGCTTGTAAATGTCTCCCAGCTGGAGTCAAGCAAGAGATCATCTTTCAGCAGTTTCAGAGCTCAGAGCAGGGTCAATCAATTGACTCAGTTGAGACAGACAAGCATTTAATTTGTATTTTTCAAAACTCTGATACATTTACTTTCACTTTTTTCCTGCTTGACACCTCTATTTTTGTTCACTCCTTATCCATAAAGATAAAGTTCTTATATAGAATTTTTTTAAAAATCTCTGTTCAAATGAAAACCATTTATGAAAGCACATTGATGGGAATGTACCTAGACAAGCATATACTTTTTAATTAGCTCTTTTCAGTTCTTCACATTGCATAATTAAAGCTCATTGAGGCCAATTCAAATGACAAACTGTCCTCTTTATTTTTAAAGTATCATTTAAAGTGGTTTGGAAATTGGTATTATCCTAATTACCGTTTCTTAGAAATGAACTTCTGAGCTTTGATCATGAAAGAAGAGAAAGTGAGATCAGCTTTGGTGGTTGGTACTGATATATTGTTGCTCTTTTGTTTTCTTTGGTTTGCTTTTGACCCTCAGACTTTTTACCTGACCTTTACTTTATACCAGAGCCCTGGCTTCCAGCTGCGTGTGTGTGTGTGTGTGTGTGTGTGTGTGTGTGTGTAGCATTATGCATGGGGAAGAGGTGAAGTTGAGTGGTTGAATCTGGAGCCTCCTCTCCTGAATCAGCTCATGTTGCAATATTTAGAAACCAGTAATTGGTTGTTTAGGTTATTGTGACTTAATTTTGTACCTCACACATTCGTGCCAAAGACTATGATGCTGCCATCTGTCCATAGCACGGTGTTGGAAGAGAGGTGCTTGGCATGTCCACGACCATCTACGTTGTCCCTTTGAATCTGTTCTAGGAATTGGATGGGAAGAGGTGGTGACAGATTTCCAGGTGAAAACAAGAAGTGCATGCTGAATTGTCTGGATCCTTGCCTAGCTTTATCTTTCTGAAATGTGGATGATATATGACCACTCATGCATTGAAGAAAATATGTTAAATGAATAAATGAAATAAATAAAAATAAATGAATGTGGTAAAAACTTACGAATAAATGACCTAGCCACATTCTAACCAGCTTTTTAAACTGGCATAGTTAATAAATAGATAAGAGGGTAGAGCATGGGAGCTAAATGCTTTCTATATCCTGTCCAGTTACCACAGACTTCCTCTTCAGCCTGTAGGTTGTAATTTATAAATGTGCCTCCTTGCTCATTAATCATTAATCATAGCTGTCTTTGACTATTCTGATCTTCAAAGGTTAGAGTTGACATTTTAATATAGCACCTGGGCATCTCTAGTAATTTCTTTTTATATTATTTCACTGGGATAACATTCCTGAGAAAATGGGGCATGTGTTTGCTTAGCCCTTTAAGTAACAGATGGTATTAGCCCTTCCTTTAGAATAATGTAACTGGGGCCTCCACCTCTACTCAACCATTGAGAAAGGGAAAAGCATTTCATAAATAAAGACATACAAATAAATAGAAGGCTACACTCAACCCAATAGGGTAACCTGAGAAAGGAAATAGTTCATTTAAAATCCATCTGATTTTAAAACTTTCATTAGAGTTGGAAATTTTGAAAATTTAGGTAATTAAATTTCCAGAACCTCTTGGGTGTAATGCAAATTCCAACACTTTCCTGTGGGGAAGAATAAAAAGTGATGAGGAATGGCTTCAGTCAGGGAGATGGGTCTGTGTGGGGAAAAAGGTGTCTGCACCAAGGGTGCTAGGTTGTTGATTTGAAAACTTGAGAGCTTCTCAGGTGAAACCTGAAACTGGCCCCTGTACACAGAAGGCAAGGAGAATGGAATAAAGAGGCAGACTATCCCAGACAACAAGTTCAATAAGGTAGGGAATTTACGTACAAGGCTTGTCTTGAGCGGCTGCAAAATGAGTAGATCTCCGCCCCACCTGCCAGAATCTTAAAAATTCATATAGAGAATTTAACTGGGTTCAGTCATGTGTGCTATCCATATGGTCTCACAGTACATTGCTCTCTCATGACTGTGTCTTTGAAAATGGTTCCCACTGTGGGAATGGTGGGCAGAATGTACATTTCAAGGGCAGGAGAGTTGCTGAGGAATCTTGAATGCCTGGGTCCATCTTGCTGGTCAAGTAATGGTCATATCCTCTCACTGACCAACTACAACATAGGCGCCTTTGTGAGCATGAGAAATTGACTTCGTCAATGCAATGTTATGCATATATGAGCAGACAGAGGAGGATTTAAGTCAGAATCAAGTCACAGAAGCATAGAAACTGGAAACTATGTAACCTCTTGAAACAGGTGATTGAAGTCCAGGGTTAGTATAATCTGTCTTCCCTCCCTCCATTCTTTCTTCTTTTCTTTTTTCTATTTACATTTTAAAATGAGATTTTTTGAGAAAAATAGTAGCATTCAAATGCTACATTTTGTGCAATTAATAATTTGTGTCTTTGCTTGTCACCAAGTACCCATACAATTAACCAAGCATTATTGAAGTAGCTTTGCAATTTAGAGATGTTTGTTGGCAAGTAATTGTAGGAGAGCCTGTGGTAAAAGTCAGCAGTTTTTGAGCAGAAAGGAAAAGGTTTAGAAAGAAAACTCTATTATAAAATCATCAACTTCTTGCTTAAGGTAAAAATCTTACAACACGCTGGAAAAAGTACATTACAAATGAGTGCAAACCATCATTTGGATTTTTGCTCTTGTTGTGTTTATGCCTGAGGCCTTTTTATTTGATCATTGCTTTATTAATGGACTTGAACCAATGAACAAGCTGTGAAAACTGCAGTACCTGTGGTATAAAGTATATCGTCTGAAGAATGACTTCTTTTTCACATCCAGGTGTAATACATCACAGAAGTCAATTTAGCATGGGTAGTGTTAATATATGGTTGAGGGCTAGGAAATTTTTCAGGGAAGTAAACACAGCCAAGTTAATCCATACTGGAAGAAGAAATTCACCAGAGAGAAGAGCTTTTCTCCAATGTGGACTTAGGTGTGTTATTTTGTCCAATGTTCTATTCTCAAATGATAATTTTATGGGGAGAATTAGTCTGTTATTTATATAATATGTAATAAGCTGTACATTCAGGATCAGGAAATAGTTTATCCTGTTAACAGTATGATGGTTAGACTTTGAAACTTCTAAAATGACAGATATTATGGCACCAGAGTGAAGTCTGTTATTGAAGATAAGAATGTAGAGAAATCTGATTCATTTGTTTATCTCCTTTAGAGTTGGTACCAACAAGGCAAGTGTTCAGTAACTAGTGAATTTGTGAAAGAATAGGAAAGAAGTCAAGATGAGGAAGGTATATGATGCCTGGTGCCAGAAGTCAGAACTCATATGAATGGTCTACAACTCTAGAACAATTGTTTTACATCAGGATTTGATATGTGAAATGGCTATATTCTAGGATTCGTTCTTTGTTCTACAATATGTCAAACCTATATAATTTTTATCTGGATAGGATTTGGAGGATCACCTAATTTAGGGCCCATATTTTGTATATGAGAAAATAAAGGATCAGAGAAGTTAAGGTCACCCATATAAGGTCATTCTTTTAGATAATAGAAGAGCTGAAATTAGAATACAGATTTTCTGACATTCCCTTCAGTACACAAATGATGTTTTCTCCCCGATACAGATTTTCCTTGATTTCCAAAAGCTCACATTATGCCACTTTGCTCTTACAAAAGACATACTTCAGTACCTTGTTTTCACTAACCAAAATAAACCCAAAGAGGATGTTCACTTTTACCAAAAAAGCCATTACTGTACTAATGCACATCTTTTGTGAAAGAAAAATGGTGAATCTTGAATTTTCAGAAAGTGAGGAATACTCTTCACTTTACTCCACTTCTGCTTTTGAAAAATTTCACAGGAATGCTCTATTTTCTGACAGCAGGGAAAACCTATAATTTGAGTCCATGGCTACAGGTTAATAGAATAAAATAGAATTTACTTTGCCTTCAATTTTATTGATAACATGTTGACAGGACAAGCAACAATGTGGGAGAAAATATTTGCAAATTATACACATGATAAGGTACTTGAATCCAGGATACATAAAGAACACTTACAACTCAATGTTGAAAAGATATAGAACTCAATTTAAAAATGGACAATGGATTTGAATAGATATACCTCCATATAAGATATACATATGGCCAAAAAGCACATGAGAAGATGCTCAGTATTATTAGTCATTAGAGAAATGCAAATAAAAATGATAAACATCACTTCACACCTACAAGGATGGCTAAAATAGAAAAAAGACAAACAATAAAAAGTGCTGGCAAGGATGTAAAACTATTGAAACTCTTATATATTGCTGATGGAATTCTAAAATAGTACAGACACTTTGAAAAACAGTTTGTCAGTGCCTTAAAATAATAAATATAAAGTTATCATATGACCCAGAAATTCCACTCCTTGGTGTATACCCAAGATAAGTTTAAGTGTATGCCTGCACAAACACTTGTACAGAAGTGTTCATAGAAACATTATTCATAATAGCAAAAAGTATGAAAATAACCCAAATGTCCATGAACTGATGAATGGACAAACGAAATGTGGAATATCTGCACAATGGGGTGTCATTCAGCCACTATAAGGAATGAAGTGCTGATTCACTCCACAGCATGGATGAACCTGAAAATATGATGCTAAGTGAAAAAAGCCAGATATGAAAATCCACGTTTTGTGTGATTCTGTGGAACATAAATAAAGACCACCTGAATGAGCTCAGATGATTTATTCAGAGTTTTCTATAGCAAGGGAGGCAGCCACCAACACTTGCTTTTGGCAGAGACTCAAAGGCAGGCAGAGAAGTGGGAAAGCTTCATAGTGGGTAAAAAGGGCAGCTTCAAGTGTGCCCTGATTGGATGCTGTTGACATGGGGAAGCTGTGGGGTCGGCTAACTAGAAGCAGGGCTTCCTAAGTAATTGATGAGAGATGCATATTTGACTTTCTCCAGGTAGCCCTAATTTGGAAATAGGGGAACAATTACAAAAGTGTAAGTTATTAATCAAGTCCATGTATTTATAATATTATGGTCCTTGGACCACACTTTGAGAAAACTGAAATAAAAATGTATAGTGCTGATTTTCTCCAATGCCATCCCTCCATCATCAGCTCTAGTATAACTTCAGAGCCACTATTAGAGCTTATTTTGTATATCCAATTAAATTATAGGTACAAGAAAGTGACTTCTGAGATTTGATTTGCATAGGGTCCTCTGTGAATAATATTGGGAATTTTGAGGAAGAGTTGTGTCTGTGGCTAAGTCTGTCATCTGAGTCTGGAAACTGAGAAGATGTGTAAAATTATTCTCTCCTATCTCATGAGTCAGGGGAAAAGACCTTTTGTGGCGTGAGAGCTCAGCTAAACCAAAGTGGATTCATGGGCATCTGTTTGCCTTGGGGGAGAGGAGAGGTCTGATAGACAGGGGCAGAGGAGCTGTGAATTCAAAGACCAGTTGTAGCATAACATCCATTACTAATGCGCTTGCACTAAGGCTGTACTTCAGCTGCTTTCTAGAAGTGAGTACACTGGAGCAGTCCAGATTCAGAGGGGCTTTAGAGTTTCGTGAAGGTGTTGTGTAAGGAGAAAAACACTCAAGACATCATAGGAAAGTCACTGGAAATAACCATTGAAGGAAGCTGCTGCTGCAGCTGCTTGGAGTAAGGAATAGAATGTTACAGTTATAATTTCTTGAAAACGGTTGCTAGAGTGATCACAGATATTTATTAAGTACTTCCTGTGTGCAAGGCTTTCACTAACTCTGAGAGGGCAGGCAAAGAAGCCGAGGTATGGCTCCTGCTCTAGGAGATCTTGCAATCTGGAAGGAGACTGAGCAATTTTAAGTGCCTCACCTACCCAGTGGGGATAACAATATCTGTCTGATAGGGATTCCTGTGAAAATATTGTAATCTTTTATAATATAAAACACGTAGTCTTGAAACATGGTGAAAACATCTCACTGAGTGTGATGATTGGTGATGATTCTTGTCTTCTCACTGTGAGATGAGATATGTAGAATAATATGCATGTTTTTGGTGGGAAAAGAGTTGGACAACCATGACCAATATGTGTGGCTCAGTTGCAATAAAGGGAGACAGAACAACCACTCTGAATTCACTGGGAGTGTCTTTATTTTTTGTGGATTACCCCAACTGGAACTTAGAAGTGATGGCTCCATCATCCACTTTCAGATATTGTCTCAATTCAGACACGTGTAGGTGTGTATTTAACACTCATCCAATAAATTATAATTGCTTACTTGGCAAGTTTCCCAAGTGTGATTGAGATCCAAATACGTGACTTATATGATCCATTTTCCTAGGTGACTGACATTTATTGAGTCCTCATTCTGTGCCAGGTGCTACATTAAGAATACTTCATTTAATGCTGTGTTTACATAAACCAGGCAATATAGATACTATTATTATCCCTATTTTACAGATGAAGTGAAAAATTCTAGCTTTCCTGTTCACAAAGCTAATAATTAGTAGAGTTGGGATTTTCTTGTAGCCACTCCTAGTTCAGGGGTCATGTTCTTCACCACCTTACTTTTGTGATACCTTGATGGATGTTCTGAGGTTCTCAGAGCATTAAGATTATTGATTCTAGTTAAAAGGTTAGCTCTTTCCTCTGGGGACACTCCTGGTTCTATAGATACGGAATAACAAATGCTTCTTCATTGGCAAGATTTTGTGGTACCCAGGTTAAACTTGACTCCCATCCCTTGAAACACAAGGAAGGTCCACCAACACCTGCCATCTGCCCCTGCCAGGTACCCATTATTATCTGCTTAGTTAATCCTAGAAAAATTAAATATTTCATCATTAACCTTCACCATCAAAAACTTTCAGCTTACTCTCTACTCCCAGGATCCTATGGGTCATCTATATGTGAACCAGTTGGAAAATTAAATAATTAGTTAAAAGGAAGATTTCTAGGCTCCACTTCTCAAAATTCTGAGGCAATTGGTCTTGTTGATACCACAAGTATCTTCTTTTATAAATGCCCCTAATGTTTCTGACTCATGGTTATTGGATCATGATGATGAATATTGGTGTATATAGATGAATTTGTCAGAAAATATGGTCTCTGTACTTAAGATTTATATTAAACATGTAGAATACTATATGAGCAGATATAAATGATCAAGTTTAATATGAAATTTAATATACATGAATCTAAATATGTTTATTCCTTTTATGATATTAGCCATATGCTCTCTTCTAGTTATAGATATCTAACTAGCCTGCTGAGAACATTATATCTTTTTCTAAGCATTCTCACATCTCAGTTTTATTATTTGAAATTCAAGGAATTCAAATAAGAATACGTATCATCCTCCCATTTTACAACTGAGGAAACTCGAGGCAAAGCAAGGTTAGATGTCCTTTCTAGGTTAATTAGATTTGTAGCTATTCATCTTGGCTCTGTTTATGCCAGACACTGACTTAAATTGCAATCAGAATTACCTCAAGTAGATAGAGACCTCTCTGAAGACCATTCTTTAACTTTCAGGACAGAGGGCATCTACAATGTCTTGGATTAGGGAAGGTGTCATTTAAAGGCACATTGGGTATTAGACTCACCATGACAACATATCCAAAGAAATCCTTCTACAAGTAGCACAGGCTGTTTTTGATGTCCCCAGATCTGTGTTTGATGTCCCTGGTCAAGTCCCAGCCAGAAAATAAAGAAGAGAAAATGAAGAGAGCTCAGAAATCTTCTAGTCCAAACCACAAATTTATTCACAAACACAGAGCCCAAGAGGCAATGCATGTTCTGTCTGTAGCAGCTTAATGACTTAGTGACAGAGTCAGTGCCAGGATGTCTGTCCTCTGAGGCTTCGCAATAGGATAGAATGAGCCCTGGCTTGGGAATCAAATAGACTAGGCTTTGAAATTTGACTCTGCCTTTTACTGGCTTTGTGAACTTGGGTAAATCACTTAACATCTCTGAGCCTCAGGCTCTTCATCTGTGAGGTGGGAATAATAATACAAACCCCATGGACCAGTATTTCAAATTACTGATATCATTTCAAGGCATCTGGCTTGATTCAGGGTAGGCTCTCAGTGAATGACGGTTTTCTTTCTTGCCTAGTTTCTCTTTTGCTTCAAAGCTCATTTTTCAGGTCAAGTCCAGCACCAGATAACTTTGTAACCATTACTATATATATATTATTTCCTAGATACTGCCATATTTGTAAAGCATTATCATACTATTCATGAATGCAAATCAGGCTCCAGGGCTGCAGCCTTTGACTCTGCAAATTTAGATCTGGATATTAACAAGAATTTCTGCAAATGCCTCTAGATTATATTAGGCAGGAGCAGGAGGGAAAACAGGCAGTGAGCACTGAAGAAATCTTTATTTACACTTATTTTGGGTCTGAGGAGCAGTGGAAGGAAGTGGGGACCCCTGTGGGGTGAACTTCTATGGAGTCACCAGCACCCCTGGATTGTAAGTGCCATTGGGCAGGGAGTGTTGCTACTTTATTCACTACTGTTTCTGTAGCTGACGGTATAGTATATATTTACTAGTACGATAATAGTTAATACGGATTGTTGGAAGAAATCCATAATTTTAACTCTTAATAGTTTCCTATGTTCTGTTGTGGCTCATTTATTTCAATTCATCTTGCCCCTCTAGCTATGCTGTAACTCCCTCAAAGGCAGGCCCCAGTAAAATTAGCTGCAATTTCTAAAGTATCTTCTTCTAATAACAGAACTTATAAGACAAACATCACCTACAGGATCCTCTGAACATTTTTAATTAAGTTAAGTTAATTATTATTTCCTAATGACAGGTGGAGAAACAGGAAAGTTGAGTAACTTGCCCATGATCACACAGTCTGTTCACATCACAGTCAGTCGTTGAATCCAAGGCCTATATTCTTCACCACCATACTTATTCTCAATCCCAAACAATGTTTAGCAGAGTTCACATATTGCAGGCATTAAATATAAACCATGATCAGCTGAGCTGGGTAAGGTTAAAATCTGACATAAAGAAATTGTCTTTTTCTGCCTATTTCCATACTGGGTTGCCACTCTGCTCTTCTAGAGCTGTCCATAGTTCTGGCTCCCTATTGCCATATCCTGCTTAGGCCTGTCTATCCCAGGAAGTGCCTTCTCCTTGCAGTTTTCCTAACTTTCCTTATGAATGTTTGTTTTGTTATATTTTGTTAGTTGTCATTTATAAAATGTTTATGTTGACCCAGAATCCATGCAGATCATTGTATAGGATATGCTACGGAAATTTCACAATAACCCTGTGAGGCAGGTTTTATTATTTCCATTTTAAAGATGTGAAAACTGAGGCTCAAGAAGATTAAGAAACTGCGCCAAGTCCATATAAATATGACTCATTCCATTATGCTTTTTTATTTGTTCTTTGCTCCTGGGTCAAAATCCTAAATTACAGTGACTGAGTAGACTACTGTACTTAGCCATACGTTAGAGTTATAAGTATCAAAGATTTCAAATAATATTGCACACATGATCCTCATAATAGCCCTGAGGGATGAAAAATCTTAAGTGATAATTAGTGGCAAGTGAAAGTAGCAAAGATGAAAGGCCTTAGTTTCCTGTCTTTATCAAGCACTCTTTCTGCTGCACCACACTGACTTTTCCAAGCCACTCTTCCACGTTTCATCAGAGGCCTTTCCACAAACCAGTCTCTGAAGGTAGACATTACAGACCTTAGGACCATAGGGAAAGTTTTGGCACAGAGGGTGTCTTTGGCATTTCTCCAGTGTCACCACCAGGCTGCTGATCTACTAAAGGCCAACCTTCTCTTTACCCTACATTAAATGAACATTGGACTTGGTTTACCTCAGAAGGGGATTAGGGTGTGCAATCTGACAGGTCTTGGAGAGTTTGGGAATAAAAACTCAACTTCCTTGTTGTGAAAAAGCATTTATTTCAAGTTCAATACTTCCTTTTATTTTTTAAAGCTTTTTTTTTCATTTTCCTTTTCTTTGGTATGCTAAATTAAACGCTTTAAATTAAAAACATTGACTATATTATGATTTTGTTAAATTAGATTTATTCAATACAGCTATTTTTCTATCTATCTATTTATTCTTCATGAATAGAAAGACAGTGGAAACGATGTTCAACAAACGGTAATACTGTTTCTCCCTCCTTGGGATGTGAAGCTTCCAGTGATTTTATTTTAACTCTCCTTTTTTTATATGCTTCTATATTACTATTTATTAAAAATGTGAAACCTATTTTATCTGCAGAAATCATTACTAGAGAATAAAAAGTTAATTAGTATATTAGTTCCTTATGGCTCTGTAACAAATTACCACAAATTTGATGGCTTAAAAGAACTAAGATTTATTTTCTCATAGTCCTGAAATCCAGAAGTCTGAAGTAAGTATTACTGGTCCAAAATGAAGGTGTTAGCATGGCCACATTCCTTCCGGAGGCTTTCGTGCAGAATCTGTTCCTTGCCTTTTTCAGCTCTGATGACTGCTGGTATTATTCCTTGGATTATGGCTGCATCACGTCAGTCTTCAAGGCTAGTATCTTTAATTTTTCTCTGTTCCATCTTCACATTTTCTTATCCTCTATGTGTAGTCAAATGTCCCTCTGTCTTCATCTTACAATGATGCACGTTATTGTATTTAGGGCCCAGACAGGTAATACAGGGTGATTTCCTCATCTCAAAATCTTTAATTTAAAACATCTGCAAAGTCTTTGCCATATAAAGTAGTATTTACAAGTTCCAGGGGTTCAGACCTGATCTTTCTGAGACCATTATTTAATTCATTATAAGTAGCTTCCCAAGGGAGAATGATAACCAATTAAAATCACATACCTGCCTTTTAAAATGGATTTATGCAGCAAGAAGCCATGAATTCATGTCCTGCATCAGCTGTCCGTCTGTATTTAGATGAATGCATGGCCAGTTTACCTGGGATAGTTCTAATTTAGATCAATTGCCTATAGAATTTTTAATAAACCCTCTTTACTCTTAATAAGTGTCTTAGTTGGTGTGATAAATTATATAGTCACCTTCCATATGCTATAGCATATGTTCACAAAGCCAGGCTCTTTTAGGTTTATGAGAATCATGATCTTGGGGCCAGAGAATCTTGCTGGGGACAAAGTGTGGTCATTTCATTCCACCATACATCTCCTCTAAAAGCAGCTGCCAAGTAATAATGAGACATAGTGAGAAGGCATCTCAGCCAACTGGGGCTAGAGTGCAAGTGCCTCTGCAGTGAGTCTGAGGATATGTACCAATGGAGTGGCTGATGACAGACATTTAAGCTGCTGTAGGCTCTCTTGCTTTCAGTTGCCCTTGTGATGGTGTCTGTAATTGCAGAGCCAGGGCAAATCCATTCATTTGCTGATGTTCTCTGCTAGGCCACATGTCCACAAGGGGACTGAGCATCTTCTCTCCCCACCACCACCAACAATAAATGTGCTTATCACTTGGATGGTCTCTGGGCATGTGCTCCTAAAAGGCTGATGTTCCTTCCATGTTTATATCTTCATCTTCTAACTTATATAGCTCATGAATTATATCAGTGAAATTCAAGAACAGGAATGGCTCTAGTAGAAAGGCTTTGAGAACTATTATCCACAGTCTGTCCTATTACAGATCACTAGAGAAAATAGTTGACTTTGGACAGTTTTCTTTGGTTTCTTCTTATTTTTCCTTCCTTCCTTTGTTTCATCTTTCCTTCCATACTTCTGCTAAGTATTTTTTCTCATAAGCCTAACATAGGGACTAATAATTTACCCTTTTTGTAAGTACAGAATCCTGGACTCAAAAATGTTAAATAATTTACCCAAAGGTTACTTGGCTACAGGCTAAGCTGAGATTCAAATCTGATCTGTGTGTCTCTGGAGTCCTCCCAAAATATGATCATCAATTTAAAAATGGACAATTATACAATCTATAAGGTCTAGACAGGCCACCTGTGTACTAACAATGGTCAGGCTCTAATCTGGAAGCAATAGCTGGTAGTAGGAGAGAACTAGGGTCACTGATAGCATTGGGATCAGAGAACACGAGATAACGAAGGCCAGTTGGTAGCACTTTGCCCCAGATAAATAGATTATGGGCCAGCATTTGAAGAAGAAAATAATGTTACAGAAAATTCTCATGGGACTAACAGGCAACTGAAATAAAAGAAAAGTGTGAAAGCCAGAGGGAAGGCATCTTTGGTAGTTTATGAAGAGGCTCTCATCTTTGGCAGCAGGAGTGCTCAGAAGGCTGAGGACCAGGTACTGAGTCAGTGTCTAAGTTCCAGAGATTAAACACCCAACCAAGGGAGGTTTGATTTGCTGAGGACTTCCAAGAAAAGAATGGGACCCTTTCAAGGGAGGTCTTGCTGTCAGCTTCCAATAAACAGACTTTAGTTGTCAGCCGATTCAGAATTTGCTTCACTGCAGAGAGCTACCTCCCCTAAGGACAGGACCAAAAGACTGGCCTTTTTGGCCAAACACAGGACAACTCAGACAAGCCACATGTCCTCCACCACTTCCAGTGGGGTTGGCCAGGGTCTTGTATGACCTGCTTTGCAGTTAGACTTCTCCCTCTGACCAATCTCATTTCCTCCAATACCCTTCCACAGGTGTTGATCCCTAATAGATGTCTAGCATGGCAAATTCCATCTTTTTTTAAAACGTTTTTTAAAAATTGAAGTGTAGTCAGTTTACAATGTTGTATCAATTTCCGGTGTACAGCATAATGCCTCAGTCATACATATACATACATAGATTCCTTTTCATATTCTTTTTCACCATATGCTACCACAAGATATTGAATGTAGTTCCCTGTGCTATACAGTAGAAACTTGTTGTTCATCTATTTTATGTATAATAATTACTATATGCAAATCTCAAACTCCTAATTTATCCCTTCCCACCCTGGTTCCCCCTGGCAACCATAAGTTTGCTTTCTATGTCTGTGAGTCTGTTTCTATTTTGTAAACAAGTTCATTTGTCTCTTTGTCTCCTTTTTTTCCCATTTATTTATTTATTTATTTATTTATTTATTTATTTATTTATTTATTTATTTATTTTAGATT
Organism: Camelus bactrianus; assembly: GCF_048773025.1. Lineage (NCBI taxonomy): Eukaryota > Metazoa > Chordata > Mammalia > Artiodactyla > Camelidae > Camelus > Camelus bactrianus. The sequence continues at coordinate 34,983,163 of NC_133549.1, forward strand.
CCACACATAAGTGGTATTATACAGTATTTTTCTTTCTCTTTCTGGCTTCACTTAGAATGATGATCTTAAGATTTATCCATGTTGCTGCAGCAAATTCAATCTTATTATCTGCTTCTGGCATACCAACTTCCAGTAAACCCTGAGACTCCTCATGTCCAGACTATCTTTGGTCAGAATTAATATTCTCCCTTCCCTAATGCTAAGAAGAAATCCCTCAGTCAGAAGAGTAGAGTGCCTTAGATAAGCAAGAGGGCCTTTTTACAAAACATCTGTTGTGCAATAGACTATTGCAAGTCATGATCTGACTTACCACTCAGAGACCTCATTCCTCTTTTTCTTGAATAGGTTCTGGTGCCTAAGCATTGTTTTCTGGAAGCAGACAGATGGAATACAATTCATAGGGAACACAGTTTGCTAAAGCATTATCATGCTTGGATTTTTGATGGCTTGCTCACACAGTGGAGTGTGTTTGATTGTGACTTTCCCAAATCTGACACCTTCAGAATGCTTCAGCATCCAGAGTTGGAAGCTACCAAAGTTGGGGAAAAAAAAATCACCACTTACCAGTCTTTTGAATAGTATTCATTAATCAGCTCTAGAGAATCACATGACTCAGTTCTTTCACCCACCGGCCCCAACCATCGAGATGTGTGAGAACAAAGCGTAGTCCCCCTGGGCAGCTGTCGCAGCTGCCTGGGGTTGGTGTCACTGGGTTGTTTTATAAGGAGGACTCCTCTAAGAGGGACAGGAATCATAAAATGATCCATCCCATTTCTATCTTGGAGAATGGTGATCTTAACAACCTTGCTGTCCTCTACCATAAAATGCCACACGGGGAGGTGTGTGTCATCTTTAGAACTGCTACAACTCAGGGCCTCAGGCTGCTACCATTTATAGCACTGAGTCAGATTTAATAGGTCTCTATTTGACAGATTTAATGTCCAACAACTCCTGGAGAAAATTTATCCAAAGGGCCTGAAGATGAAAGAATTTTCCTGTCTCCAAAGAGGAGTGAGTGAAACATTTCTACACAGAATCTTCAGCAGGTTATAACCCATAAATCTGTCAGCAGCCTTTGCCCTCCACGTATGTGAAATTATGCAAGCTTCTTTTCCCTTTACTGTCATTTTGAATTATGTACTCTGTGTTATAGATAGATCAACCCTTCCTAGGCAGCTAACTGAGCCTTGGAAGACAGGGATGTGTTTTATTTTCATGTCAACCTGCTCTGATTCAGTGTTTAGGGTGAGATGTAATCAGACATCAAGTTTAAAAAAAAATCCGTATTAAGAGCAAAGCACTCTCCCTCATGACCAGTGAAATGTAATTGGTGCTATTGACAGCACTCTGGGCTGCATTGATTTTCCCATCAGGCTGATACCTTGACGACAAATTTTTTTTTTCCACCCCAACCACTTGATTAGTTATGAACCATTACAAAGGAAAAATTATATAAATTACAAGTCATTGTACATAGCTATGCTGTTTTTCCTAAAGAAGCAAACTTGGACATAAATTATTGGTACAACAACATACTAATTACCACTTAGTGAATGTTAAGCAGAGTTGCCATATACTGCTTTTCAGAGACCTTCTCTTCTTGCCAGTTGTTTGCCCAGAAGAAAAAGTACATTTTTCTTATTCCCATAAAGGTTGTATAGGCTTGTGGAAGGCCTGCGACTATGGGCCCACATTGCTGAAGTTTGAATGTACATTTAATTTATGTGGAACTCATATACGGTAGATATTATTACCCCCAATCTACAGCTGCAGAAGGTGAACACTATAGAAGTGATAAAACTCATCCAAGGTCAGACAAACAGTAAATGGAGGACTCATTTCAAGTCCTCGTCTGTGAAAGTGTAGAGTCCTGGCTTATTTCCCCTCAACTGTGGGGTATATACTGCACCACAGAAATGCCTTTCTAAGGAGAAGAGATGTGTCTTTCATAAGTTGGATTAGATATCAGTTGTAGGTAAGCAGCAACTCTCCAAAGCTATTGTGGATAGTTTTGCTCATGGTTTTCCTGGATAATCCCAAAGCATTAGCCAGAATGAAGTGAAACTCTAGGAAAAGAAAACTTTGCTTACTTGACTCCTTCAAATCTTTGCTTTTAGAATTAATATAGGGGTCCTGACCTATTTGGAAAGGAAGGAAAACAAGTAAGTACAAATGAAAAGGATGGAGTTGGAACCATGGAAAAACCACAGTGAGATTTCATGGGAATCTGGGAAGAGCTGAGCATCCAGCCTCAGGAATATCAGGAACTGAGCCTCCAGAAGGACAGCTCCGGATTTTGGCTGCTCTGTCCACCTACTCTCTTTCTTGTGATCCCTCTGGTTCTCTCTAAACATTAATTCTGTTAAATTCCCTGTGATCTGCATCCCCTGGGACTTTACCTCTTTATCACAGCGCTGTGTACAAGGGCTGGTCACCTCCACTTTCATGGATCTCAATCCTACATCTAGAATCAGAATTTCACTCTGTTCAGATTCCCAATAGACAGGGGTGGATGGATAGCAATGTGGTCCTGTGGCATACCACACTCCCTGCAGGGGACAGTGCTGGGGACTTAGGTAACAGAAGGGCTTTAGTCCCTGCACATCAGCTCTGAACTTACTCCATGCTCTAGTTCTCACTCTCAGCTTCGAACATCTCTCCCCATCTGTTCCTCTTGGTGGTAGAGCCCATGGGCACCACTCTTTTTTCTGAAGAGCCTATTGGATTGGCAGTAACATTTTAAGCGGGCCTCTAAGCTCTGACCTGATGCTCCTTGAGATGCCTTTTCCCAGTCACATTCTTGAGCCCCATCTAATCGTACCCAGTTGTGATCTTCCTCCTGTAAGGTTTTGCTTGTTACTCTATTCCTGTTGCTACTACTGCTACTATTACTACCACTACTAACATGTATGAGAATTTACCAAATCTAAAAATGTTCCTTTTTTTTTTTTAATATGTTAGCTCATTTAATCTTCATGAAAATCTTATGTGGTAGCTAACATCATTGTCTCTGTTTTATAAATAATAGGAAGTTTGCTGAGAAGAGCTATCTTACGTCCAGAGTATGTCCCAGGTATTTCTGACTCTGGAGCTTACACTCTTAACTATGTTACCCTTGTAAGTGACTAAAAAGTGGCCAGTTAATACCTAATACTGATTGAGTGTCTTATTCATGGGGAACCACCTTTCTGTTTCTTTGGGTGTAATATACACACAAGCCTTGTCTCTTCAACTAGTCTCTGAAACTGCTGTGGGAAGGAACCATAGAAAACACATCTCTAGGGTCTTCCGTAACTCATCCTAGTTGAAAGCACAAATAAAGCTCATACACATTTATTGTATGTCTGCACTTACATTGTCTTCAGTCCCATCAAAAATTAGCTGTAGCTATATCTTTTTTTTTTTCTGCTTAACTCCAATTTGACTCTCCAAAGACAAGAAGATGTAGGTTCCTTTTCTGAGCTCTAGGCCCCTGAATATGAAAAAATCTCAATGATACCACGTCATCATCTACCTCATTTTTTCTGCTCTGGTAATGACAGAAGCACAAAGTTGATTGTCTGATTGAGGCTGTGTGGATAATAATTTGCTTAAGGAAACTGCACAATAATTAGAAACCTAAAACCAATGAAACCAAAATAGAAAATACACATTTGGACCTGCTGCACTTAATAGTGAGAAAGCTAGCACCTGCCCCTCTCTATGTACAAACCTTGCCCAATTAACTTCTCTAAACTAAGGAAGACTCTAAATTTTTATCATTATCTGGTTGAAAAAAAATGAATATCCTTCTTTATCTTCTCAAAACTCTACTACTTTCACAACAAGGTGGGCTGAAACATGCTTGGATCTCTCTGCTGTGTAACTTTCAGGATAATGATGACTTTATCAGCTGGTGTGTCCTTAGCCTCAATTAATCATGAGATGTATTTGGGAAATAGTGTTTAAGGATCAACATGTGGGATTTTATTCTAAAGCGCAAGGTTCAGGGAAGAATAGGAAACTGTAAGGACAGAATAGGATCAGTGTTCACAGATTTCTCCATCAACTGCCCTCTGAGATCTTTTTATTTCATCCAGTCTCTGAGCTGTAAGTGATATTTTAAGCTGAAGACCAGGGGTTGATGCCGGCTCTGCTAATTACTAACCATGTTACTTTAGGCTAATTACTTGGGTTTTTTTTTTTTTTTGTCACAAAACAAAAAAATAATTTTCTCACCTGTGGAATGAGGTAAATAACTCCCATCCTATTTTTTCACATGGCTATTGTAAGGATCTAAGAGATAATAAACACTAAAGCACTCTATAAAATTACCAATTCAAAGTATTAATGTTTTCATTTTATTATTTCAATCTACTATGCTGGCTATTGAAAGGCTTAAGAATACAGAAATACTCTTTTCCCTTTGGTCAACTATGACAAACCTTGACTTTTTTTTCGAAAGGAACTTTTTTACCCTAGGAAACAAAATAAAAGAAGATAAATCCTCCTATCATTATTCTGAAATCTCCTTAAATGACACGATATCTTGACTCTCTCTCTCTCTTTATACTGTTCTTCATCCTGTTTCCATCCTTTCACGCCATACAAGATGCCTGAAAATAGTCCAAAGAATATTGACAAATGTCTCTTCGTCTATACAAAAAATAATTAGAATTAAAAGAAGCCTTTGCTGATGACCAAAAACATTTTCTGGCTCACTGAAAATGTGGGTTTTTGAACCAGTGAGGTTTAATTCCCCTCAAGTCTTACCAACAAATGGGGGTCATCATACTTGTGACTGACAAAGAACTCAGGTCATCAGGGTTCTCTGATCCCCATTAACCTTAGTTGGTTGATAAGAGTTCTGGTGGGCTATGACATGCTAGATCAGACCATGGGCTTCAGTATCGTATCAGCCTGAACGTTAATCCCAAGACCAGCAACATTAGCCACACAGCTGTGGACAAAAATTTTTAACATGTTGAACCACATTTTCCTCATCTTGCTAAAAAAAACTGGTGTTAGTAATAAAATCCATCTCACAAGACTGTTGAATGAGGTATGGTACTTAGTACAATATCTGACACAGTATGTCCCCACAAGCTATAGCTATTATAATTTTATTACTGTTATTACTAGGTGAATTAGCAAACATAAAGTTGGTTTGAAATGATAAAAATCTTTATATGTCTAGGACACCCAGTTAGCTCCCAGCTTCCAGTCAGCAACCCATGACTTTGCCCTGCTCTAATTTTTCCCAGAACTCTGCACTTAGGTGGAATGAACAAATCAGAAGAAATTTCCTCAGGGGCTTCCTAAAGATCAGGGACTGCTCTGTGGGGAGCTGCCCTTCTCAATGAATCAGGCTGAACCCAGGGGATTATCATTGCCTTAGATCAGAGCCTGAGTCACTAAAGCTGAATCTGATTATTGTCTAACTCACAAAGCCTGTTCCTGCAGAGAGGGGAGCCTGGCTGGTCTCTGGCAAGGGATATCCCCTCCAGTTTTCTTCAAGTAATGGCTCATTTATAATTGATAAGAGCCAAGGCATCTCCATCATTCACCACTGAATACAATGAAATATCTTGTTAACTAAAACAGTGGTGCATGAAATGTTTATTGATTCTAAAGGTCATTGTGGATCCAGTGTAGCACCACAATTAGTCAAATGAGCCAGACATTGGCATCTTAAGCACAGGCAAACTAGAAAATACTCTTGATGAAACCTTTGCAAGAGGTTAAAATAGACAGCTACCAAGGACTGTGTCTCCTTTGCTTGATCCCACATCCTCTGATCTTCTGTAGATTTAATGTCTTGGCTCAGCATACAAAAGGAAGGCTAGCATTTAATTACTTGTTGTTGGTCCTTATTTGAAAGTACCTAAAACACCTGAGTAGTAGAAAGATGTGGCTGTTTCAATGGGCACTTAGCCAAGAAAACTGGGATGAGATTGTGTGAATGCCAGAGTTCCAAGGCCTTCCTGTGTCATTGCTGCTGGGGTGGAGAGCTCTTGGAAAAAGATCGTCAGAAGAGTGTGGTGGCTGTTTCTCACAACTGCAGTTTGGGGAACTATTTAACAAAGTGCTCTTCCTAGGCATGGCTGGGAGTAGGGTTGGAGTGGGGAGGGAAAGGGAATGGGATGGGAGTGGCGGCTGGCTGCTTATTGAAAATGAAGATTTATGAGACCGCTTTAGAATGACTTATTGGATTGATAAATTTGCATATAACATATCAGACCTCCTTGGCTTTTCCTCCCATGTGGTCACTGCCTGTAGGTAGGTGGTGTTCTCTGCTGTCCTTACAGAGGTGGCTTTTCCTGTGCCTCCTCCTCTGATGTGTGTGGGAGCTGCCCTAGCCTAACTCCTCTGAGTTTCACTAATAGTCTTTCTGATTCTGGGTTGCAATGGGCAGACCTGATTTTTTTGCTTATTTTTTTTTTTATTAAGCTATACCCCCTTGCTTTGATTTTATCATACTAAAGGTAATATTTTGAACCCCCATTGGCCTTACACTTTTGTTCAGAACCCAGGTTGGGACAGAGAGCTGTTATTTATTGGGTATCCTGAGGCCTAATCCATCTAGCTAGCCTTTTCCTACTTAAGTTTGCCTACTGTTCACTCATTAGTACAGAGCAAGCACTGACATCTGCATACTTCCTTTGATCTTTCTACCCCTACCTCATTCACTCTACTTGTAGAATTAAATATTTTATTTGATAGTACTTCCATCTAATCACAATTCCCCATTGGTGCCAAATTCTCTTTTTTCTTTCAGTCTTCCCTCCCTCTGACATTTCTCTTTACATTTCTCCCACTCTCCTTAATCCAGGATTGATTGATTGATTGATTGATTTAAAACTTTTTGTTTGCTTATTTTTCCTTAGTATAGGTAAGGTTCCTTGTTCTTCGAGCATGATGGATTTTCTTCCTTCATTGAATGATACTTTTAAAAGATGTCTTTTAATTTATGTCAAAAGAGACACACTCATGAAGTCCTTGGCAGAGGAATTCTCTTTCTTTAAGTCCCAGGGCAAATAAATGCCACTTCTGTGAACTTTCCTATCACTCCCCAGCTAATTAGTTGCTCCTTCCATTCAGCTTTCAGAAACTGCTTCTTGTCACGTCAATGAAAGCTAATGTCATTGTGCCTTCCATGAGTAGTTTGTGTGTTATTATTCCTCTTGCCAAATTGAAGCCCCTTAAAGTCAGAGATTGTGGGGGGTTTATTTCCTTTGTGTACACCTGGGTTCTAACCCAGTTCCAGAAAGAGCATGTGATCTGGAGCATCAAAGTCCTCATGATTTTTTCCTTAGGACCAACATGGATGCTTGGAATGTGGTGTACACAGTTCTATGACAGAGCTACACACAGTAGCCCAAAGGAAGTACCCCTGACTCAGAGAGAAGGGGGAGGGAGGAAATGGGGCCTTACATACTGTACAGCCAAGCTCATAGTCGCTATGGCACTTCGAACCAGAGTGGCATCTATCAAGTAGTATGAAATAGAAGAAAGGTAAAATTAGAGGGCTTGAAACTTTCCTTAATTTGGAAACAATTTTCCTTAATTGGAAACAATTGGAAATAGTCTTTGGGTAGAGTCGACTCAGAATTGACAATGTTTGCAGGTTTACCCAATTTGTGATCATCTGTTTTTGTACCTGGATGTTCATCCGACAAGAAAAAATTATGTAAAAAGTTTGGGTGTTTATTTACAACTTCTGTAATTGAGAAAAATATTTGTATTTGGTGCTGATCAGGCAGGAACCAGGCAGCAAGCTGCTTTTAATTACAAGATCATATTAAAACAAGGCAAGTTAATTGTAATCAGTGTAAAATAATTTTAAAAACTGCCATTATATGCATTTATATCCTATAATACATTTTATTTCAGCGTGGTACTGTATGTGCCTCATTATATTGTAAAGTACAAGGTCATTAACCTGCAATTTCACTTGCCGTCTTGTTTATTATATTCTGTGCTTGGTATGAAATTGTTAAATTCTGTTCAGTTATTTATTTGTTGCTACTTAATTTCTATGTAAACCTCTATAAGGCTCTGATTACAGCTAGTTAAGCAAGTGTGACCTGTGATATAAGCAATTGGCTTTCCTTAAGCATCTAGAGTGGGTCTGGAATGGGTTCTGCTCCTCACCTGTGTCTCCTTCCTCGTATTTGTCCCAGGTTGAATTGGTAGTATTCTGGAAGCTCAATACATTTTCACAAATATTGAAACAGAGTTCTTGGCACTTTTATAGAAAATATTTGGAGCACAGCCAAGTGAACTGTAGATAAGTGCTATAAACAAACTATTTCTGAAGCCAGCATATCACCAGGCTTTGGGTGGTCTGATTGGGTGAGCTAAGTATGGTTAATATGTGTAACAAATCTAAGACTGTAGAGTGGAAAGCCCCATGTTGATAGCTTCTCCCAATTAAAACCTATTTAACAAAATATACCTGCAAAGTTAGTCAAGGGCAGCATGACTAGGCACTCTTGGGCTCAAATATGTGGATAGATCAACATAAATCTGTCTCCATTGCTAGCAGAGTGACCTGAATATTTGTGTGAATGGAAGGGAACTACTGTTTATTGAGTTTGTATTATCAAAGTGAGAAGAACTGCTGAGCTAGGCATTTTTCATTTGATATCTCAATCCAATTCCCCAACTCTTAGTGCTAGTTATTATTTTAAAAATTCCTTCTACATCCCCCAAAGCTGAGGCTCAGGGAAAGTTACTTGTTCAATATTACAGTCACTAGATAGCTGAGCTAAGCTTCAAACCTGACTCTCCTAGACTCCAAAGCTGTCTTCCAATTGTCCTTTTAGCATTACTATATACAATTTTCCAAGGGTTAATTATCCTTTCTGAGGATTAATTCTATAGGTTTTTCTTTTCTCTGCACAGTCCTGTATTTACTACATAATTGGTTGGTAAAGCCTTTCATACAGAAGTCAAGCAGAAGGAGGAGGAAGTGCAAGGCAGTTACAATGAAAGTCCAGTTATTGGTCACTTCTGGGGAATGAGTATTTCAGAATAACCAAGTTTCCTTCCTTCCTTTCTTCCTTCCCTTCTTCTTCTTCTTCTTCCCCTCCTCCTCCTACTCTTCCTCCTCCTCCTTCTTTCTTCCCTTCTTTCCTTCTTCCTTCCTTCTTCTTTTCTCTGATTTTCCTTCCTTCCTTCCTTCCATGCCCATACTTAGTCCCTCAAAATCATTTGGACTGTTTTTTCTAAGATTAACTTTACTTCCCATCTTTTTACACATAACCACTTTACATATGTATTACATTTTTTTTAAAGAGGTTTCCCTCACCTGAGGATAGTAACTCCATAATGGCTGTGACATTGATGGTAATATTAATTATGCATCTCTTGCATAATTAATGTAACAATGCAGATGACATGCTAACATACTTAGTATCTGTTAGATTAATGAATACCTATTACGGTAGTTATTTATTATCCTGGAACTTAATATAATGTGCCTTTAAGGATATCAGAGAGTGTAAGTTTATTTATTCTTTATCCTAAAGATCTATGTTCATTGTTCTCTTATCTGTTTTCTACAGAAACAAACAAACAAACAAACAAAGAAAATAAATTTAAAAAAAGAAAAGGAAGAGATGGAGAAAGATAGTCCATGCAAACAGAAACAAAAAGAAAGCTGGTGTGGCTATGCTTATATAAGAGAAAAATAGATGTTCAAAAAAAACTGTAATAAAAGATAAGTGCATTACATAATCACAAAGGGGTCAATCCAGCAAGAAGATATAGCATTTATAAATAAACATGCATCTAACATAGGGGCAGTGAAATATATAAAGCAAAAAGTAATGGACCTAAATGGAGACATTGACAGTAATACAATTATTGTAGGGAACTTTAATACCCCAACTTACATCAATGGATACATCACCCATACAAATAATTAATAAAGAAATATTGACCTTAGACCAGATAGACTTAATAGATATATACAAAAGCAGCAGAGTATACATTTTTCTCAAGTACGCATGGAACATTCTCCAGGATAGATCACATGTTAAGTCACAAAACAAGTCTCAATAAATTCAAGAAAACTAAATTCATATCAGGCATCTTTTCTGACCACAATGGTAGGAAACTAGAAATCAATACAAGATAAACTGGAAAACCCACAAAAATGTGGAGATTAAATTACATATGACCAAACAGTGGATCATGAAAGAAATCAAAGGCAAAATAAAATAAATTTCTAGAGATGAATGAAAACAGAAATACAACACAGCAAAAGTGGCTATAAAAGGGAAGTTCATAGCAATACAGGACTACCTCAAGAAATAAGAAAAACCTTAAATACACAATCTAATTTTACACCTAAAGAATCTAGGAAAAGAAGGACAAATGAAGCTTAAATAGAAGAAAGGAAATAATAAAGTCAGAGCAGAAATAAATGAGATAGAGACTAAAAAGACAGTAGAAAAATGGATGAAAGTAAGAGCTGGTTCTTTGAAAAGATAAATAAAATTGACAAACCTTTAGCTAGACTCACCAAGAAAAAAGAGAATGGGTTCAAATAAATCAGAAGTGAATGAGACATTGCAACTGATACCACAGAAATATAATGAATTTTGTATATTAGTTGAGTAAATTGTATGATGTGTGAATTATATAATTCAAGCTGTTAAAATGCTCATAGAATAGTTAAATATAAATAATAACAATATATCCTATAGTTTATAACTTTTGTGTAAGTAAAATAGATGACAAAAGCATAGAGTGTGGGAGTCTAGAAAGCAAAGTGATACTATGTTTCTAAACTAGATATCAGGGTAGTCAATTTTAGCATTGTCATTTTTCTGTGTGTGTGTGTGTGTGTGTGTGTGTGTGTGTGTGTGTGTGTGGTCTAATCTGTGCATTGTTTAGCAGCATCTCTGGGCCTCTGCCTTCAATCCAGTTGATTCCAGCAGCATCCTTCCCTCCTTGCCCCCTCCATCCCCTGTGCCTGCCTCCATCTGTGCCAACAAAAAATGTCTCCAGATTTTGTCAGTTTCCCTCAGAGGGAAAAATAAGTCCCAGTTAAGAATACCTGCTATATGTGAAGTGGTACAGTATGATTTGAAAATGATATATTAGTTTCCTATGTCTACTGTAACAAGCTACCACATCTTAGTGATGTAAAACAACACAATTTTATTGTTCTATTATTATTTTACATAAAATAACAAAATACCTGCAAAGTCCAAAGTGTTCTAACTGGGCTACAATCAAAGTGTCAGCAGGATTGTGTTCCTCCTAGAGGCTTTTTGGAAGAATTGATTGCCTTGACTTTTCCAGCTTTTAGAAGCATTCCTTGGCCATGGTTCCTTCCTGTATCTTCAAAGCCAGAGTGTAACATCCTCAAGTTTCTCTCTCTTTTTGTTCTCTGCTTTGTCATCATACCTCCTTCCTTCTGACTCTGACCCTCTGCCTTTCTCTTATAAAGACTCTTGTGATTACTTTGGGCTCACCTGGATAATACAGTATCATCTCCTATCTCAAGATCCTTAACTTAGTCACATTTGCAAAGTGCCTTTTAACTTTTAAGGGCACATGTTTACAAGTTCCAGAGATTAGGACATGGGGATCTTTGGGGGGAATTATTCAGCATATCTCAGTAGATTTGCTAAATTAAAGGTGTACACTCTAATCCCTAAAGCAACAATTAGAATAATAATAAGTTATACATTTAATTGTATACTATAGGTCCCTGAGACTCCATTTATTTTGCATTTCCTATTTATTCTTTAGATTGGATAATTTCTCTTGATCTATCAGATAGATATTAGCCTTCTCTGATTGTTTACCACTAAGATCTCTATTATCATTAACAGTGTTCTTGGGTAAAGTTTTTTCCACACTCTGCTTCTAGTAAAGCTAACATCCTCAGGCAGGGTACCATAGCTGTTGACTCTGGCTTTCTACCCACCTATCTGCAGTGGAATCTCTATGCCATGGAGCTAGAATTGGGACATGGAGGGGACTGAAGATGCCAGTTCTTACAACCTGCCTTGCTTTTCCAGAATAAAACTTTGCAACATGGAGCTTGGTGGTATGATGCTGTCCAGATTTAAACACCACATAGTCCCACTGTTTTTACCAAGATTCATTAGATTTTCTTCAATAATTATGTCTCAATTTTTTGCATGCTGGAATATTGTCAAAGATTTTGAATGGCTGTTTTTGCAAATTTTGTCAAGTTTTATTGCTGTTATTTGGCAGAGAAGATTTGTTAAGTTCCTTACACAGTCATTGCAAAAGTCCCACCTCTGTGTTGTCTCTTTGTGATTCTATCTCTTTTCCCATGAGGTGGATGAGGCAAGATGAGACTTTGAGTTTTCCTTTTATTGGAAATGCTCCTTGTTGAGGAAAGGACTAAGGCCATGGTTTGAACCAAATCTTCTCTTTATCTTGAGGTAATCTCATTCCTTTATTTTCCTTAGAGAGTTTTACTTAGTTTTGCAATCTATCACCATTGAATGTTTAAACATTTCCAAGCACAGAGTTCAGTGAGGGCATAATGATATACCCAAGGAGGCTGTTCAAACTCTTTTTGTATCTGGAGTTACATTTTAAAGGAGTCAGGATAAATGAATCCTGGGAGTCTCAGTGTTCCTATTCAGTTCACAAGTGAACTAAATACATTCTTTGGAACAAAAACCCATGACTATAAAAGCCATGCATTTTTGGTTTACAAGAAAAAGTCACCTACTTAAGCAAATTTATGTAAATAGAAGAACAGAGTTGTTTTAATTATTGAAAGGTCTAACAGATTTTATGGGAATTAGACTGGGTAGCTGAAAACCACTGCAGATTTTTCTCTGTGTCTAAGTGTGTCTCTGACTCTATGAGATGATGTCTCAATTTCTATTTCTGCCTCTGTGTATCTCTCTCTCTCTGAGACCACATTGTCTCTTATTTCTGCTTCTGTCTGTTCATATGTCCCGTTATTCTCTCTGCAAATATGTACCATTTGTTTTAATCCATCTGTTTTACTCCTTCTACTTTCTTTTTTGCCCAAATCTTAGTTTTTTTATGGGCCATAGACTCTAACACTATGAGAACATTTAGGTCAGACACTTATACCAGCTGACCCTTATACTAATATTAAATATTAGATAAACAATGCTTTCTATATAAAGAAATGCTATTATACTGTTTTCCAACTGATAGAATTTTTTTCTTCCCTTTTTATAGTGGAGATGGGTGTCCTCTGAGTAACCCACACTTTCTGGCCTAGATCTCTCTGTAACTGTGTACTGTCTGAAGAAGAAAGCAAAGCTAAGTGATCCACAAAGGAATTTCATTCATAAAACTGATTTTACTAGTATTTTACCATTTACCGGCAAAGGAACTAATGAGACCTAAGAATTGATAATTGCTACAAGTAAGAGAATTTCAGACAAATTATTTCAAAGTTGGTTTTAGAGATCTGCAATGACTTCACCAACCATATTACTTTGAGTCTATTCATGCTCATGACCAAGGCTTTTTATGGCTAAATGTAGTTTCCAGGCAGCCTGAGCAAAGGTGTTCATAGTGATTAATGATGAATTTTTCCTTGTTGGTCTCAGCTGTGCAAAAGGGAAAACAAACAAAACACTTCTTTGTGCTGGGAGGCTGATCAGTGGATCACAGAAGATGATAGAGTAGCCATATTACTCACCCAGTGTCTCTGCCCCAACCCTCCCATCTCTTGGCAACCACATGGATGTCATGAGCAGCTTCACACCTTCATTGTCTAGTTCTGCCTTCTCACTCTGTTGGGAAATGAAGGAGGCTCATCTGTCGTTTGCTCTTGCTGTCATCTGGTTCCTCCAGGAACCGTCTGTTCTTCTCTCTTAACCATGTAATCAAGAACATGTGGTGTTTTGACTATGATGAGAAGTCAGGGAAGGAAACTGAGTTAAGTGTACATGGCTTACAAAGAGGAAAGCAGACTTGTCTCTTCAGAAGACATCCCTGACTTCTTTGCTTAGAGAAAAGGAGTGAAAAGTACAAAAACTTGGAGATCTCAGGTACAACTTAGACCAAATACAACTGTTCACTAATGTGCTGTGTGACTTTGAGGAGATTACATACTATTCTGGAGCCTCAGTTTTCTAATTTTTGAATTGTGCATGATAATGCCAACTCAGAAGTATTGTTGAGAGGATTTTCTATTATAATTGTTGAATCAGGGCTAAACTGTGGCTATAGTGGGTAAGAACTGGTGATAGGAGACCAAGAATTGGGATTAAAATTTTGGTCCTGATGGTCAGAATTGCTCACTTGCTTGAATTTTAGCACTTGGTTTTGAGTTTCTCAAAGAAGCCCCTTACACTCTTATTGATCTGACCAATTACAGTGACGTTTTGCTTTTCTGGCATAAGTTCTTCAACTTTTCTATCGTATATTACAAACTCCATTTCCATTTATCAAATATTTATATCAGAGGAACTGGAGGTCTACTTATTTGTCTATAATCCAATTAAAGTGAATTTGGGTTCTCAAACTTTTTTTTGCCAATATTTCCTTGGGTGTACATCTAATGTATAAAGTAAGATTTGCTTGTACTAGAGTTTAAAATAATTTCAAAAGAATTATGTATTATTCTGATTTTATTTTATAATTTATACCTTATGATTTATACTTTTAAAGCATATCTCATATAGTATTTCATTTGATTCTCATGATAGAAGAATTATAATTTCCAGTTTTCAAATGAGGTTATGACTCAGGGAGCAGCAGAAATAAAATTGGGGCTTGGGTCCATTGATTTCATAACCCAATATTCCATCCATTTTACATATTATCTCCTATCAGTGTTGATTTTATAATATGGTAGTAATAATATGGTTAATGATAATAGGGAGATGTCTTTCTGCTAATTTATGCCATACATATTTTTTATTCTTACTGAAAAAAAAAAACCCTGCTTTACTCCTAAACATATATGAGTATGATTTTCAGATCATGATCTAAATAGAATTGTTTTTCACTTCCAGTTTTCTCTTCTACTGCATGAAATATTTTTCAGTACTAGGATTTCATAACTTTAATAATGTTACAAGAATGAGTATTCAACCATGACTTTTCTAATTGGCTGCAAACATAATCCAATATCCTCGTTTTACCATATTGTCAGAGGAGTTAATTGGACCAGCATAGTCACCAGCAAAACATTGATTTAAGCAACAGTGAATCTAATTTCCTCCATAAACGTTCCTGCACAGGACCAGTGCAGGCAGAGGAGCAGGAAGAGGTTGCTTGTGTGACTTCAAAAGGTACATTTGGTTCCAATTATTTACTCATGACAGATACAGAAAGAAATAGAATTAATTTATTTTAGCATACATTATCCATTTAAGTTGGACCAGACCAACAAATAAAGAAATGATAAATTTTACAGTGCAGCCCAGTTTAGCCAAAAGCTGGGGAGATGGACTCCTCCATCCTACTTCCCAACACTTTATGTACCAAGTCCCAAGAAACTTTAAGAATTAACGCAGAGAGGGGAATTTAATTTTTATTTTTGGTAATCAATATGTATATCTTTTAAAAATAACCTTATTTATTCAGACTTTAGTGACTTACACTGGGTAGATTTTTGTCAGTGCTAAAAACAAATGTATCATCAACAAATGCAAATAATTTCGCCCGTTCAGTTGATTGTTTTTTCATTTTATTGATGGTTTCCTTTGCTGTGCAAAAGCTTTTAAGTTTGATTAAGTCACATTTGTTTATTTTTGCTTTTGTTTCCTTTCTTTAGGAAACAGATCCAAAAAAATACCTTTGTGATTTATGCCAAAGACTGTTCCACTTATGTTTCCCTCTGGGAGTTGTATGATTTCCAGTCTTACATTTAGGACTTTAATCCATTTAGAGTTTATTTTTGTATATGGTGTTAGAAAATGTTTAAATTACATTCTTTTACATGTAGCTGTACAGTTTTCTCAGCACCACTTATTGAAGAGACTGCCTTTTCTCCAATATATATTCTTGCCTCCTTTGTCAGAGGTTAATTGACTATAAGTGCATGGGTTTATTTCTGGGCTTTCTATCCTGTTTCATTGATCTATGTGTCTGTTTTTGTGCCAGTACCTTACTGTTTTGATTACTATAGCTTTGTAGTAAGTTTTGAAATCAAAAAGTGACTTCTCCAATTTTCTTCTTCTTTTAATTGTTTTGGCTATTTAGAATCCCTCACAATTCCAAATGAATTTGAAGAATTCATAGTTATTTCCATTTTGGGAAAAAAAGCTGTTGTATTTCTTAAAAGTTTTAGGATTTCAATGCTCTTACATTTTGTGAAAAAAGACTTGTGGAATATAGATAGGGATTGCATTGAATCTGTAGATTACTTTGGGTAGTAATTCCATTTAACAATATTAAGTTTCCCAATCCACAAACATGAGATGTCTTTCCATTTATTTAGCTCTTTTTAAATTTCTTCTAGCATTATTTTGTAATTTTAAATGTACGGATCTTTTACCTCCTTGATTACATTTATTCCAGGTATTTTGTTATTTGGATTCTCTTATAAATGGAATTATGTTCTTAATGTCCTTTTTGGATTGTTATTGTTGGTATATGGAAACACAGATGATTTCTGTGTGTTGATCTTATACTCTGGAACTTTTTTGAATTTATTTATGAACTCTGGGAGGGTTTTTGTTGTTGTTGTTCTTTTGGATTTTCTAAATATAGGGTTATGTTATTAGCAAATGGACATCATTTTATTTTTTCATCTCCAAGTTGGATGACTTTTATTACTTTTTTGGCCTATTTAGTCTGTTTAAAACTTTCAGTATAATGTTGACTAGCACTGGTTAAAACTGGTATTCCTATCATGTTCCTACTTTTTAGGGAAACACTTTCAGACTTTAATCATTGAATATGATATTTCTGTAGTTTTTTTTCCATAAATGTGCTTCATTCTCTGAAACTGTGTTCTATTACCTGGCAAATAGAGTCTAGGACACACTTTGAGGCTTTGGTAGACTTTGCGAATGGCTAACAGAAGTGGTTTAATGAAATTAGGATGGGTGTTATTTGGGTACTGTGAAAATAGTGCTGCTGTATAACTGCCCCTGGGCTGTAATTTACCTGTGAGCTGGGACACTGTTTTCACTCACTATGTCCCCAAGGGATGTGGACTCTGGGAGTATGACGCTACTTATGCTTCATGGGCTGTACAGCATGATGAAGGGAAGGGACAGGAGCTCGAGATGAACTGAAAAGAGCTCTAGTGTGTATCTGAAGTTTATATTTGTCTATTCTAATAACAAACCTGGT
This sequence comes from Camelus bactrianus, assembly GCF_048773025.1. Classification (NCBI taxonomy): domain Eukaryota; kingdom Metazoa; phylum Chordata; class Mammalia; order Artiodactyla; family Camelidae; genus Camelus; species Camelus bactrianus. Next base: position 35,000,437 of record NC_133549.1, read on the forward strand.
CTGATAATCTCCCCTGTGCACAAGCTGAAGATGAACTATTTTTATAAGGATCTTACTGCAAACATTCATCTTTTTTGTCCTTTGTACTGTCATTTTCCTTGGGTTTCATTTTAGGTGGAGTCTCGGGGGTGTGAGTCACAATTTGAAGTTATAAATGATTAATTTTATGCTGAGTCTATGATCATCTGCAATCCATAGACATGTGCCAAAGAAATGCAGTAGATAGTTGTTTCAGTAATTTACCTCTCCCAACGTTCCAAAATATTTAACTAATGTTATAATTAATAGGTGACAAAATCCAGTTTTCCTCTAGTAGAGAAATCAAATCATTTTAAATCACTTTGAATAGCCTGATTACTTATCCATACCAATTAGAAAAGTAAACTAAAAATCAAGTTTTCAGGTTCTTACCAAAGACTTTCTCTAATAAAAAGTTTCTTCTATCAATAAAACTAACTCATTTTTGAGATCTTGACATTTCTTGACATTTTATGACATCATTGTCATCCTCAACATCTTCACCATCATTATAATATTAATTGAAAAAATTAGGGTTTACCATAAATGATAAAGCATTTTATATACATTTTTATTTAATTCATACAAAAATCCTGTAAAGTAAGAGACACTCCTATTATTCCCATTTTACAGATGAGCTTTAAAGAAGTTGAGTAATTTGATCAATTAGCTAGTAATACTAGTCATATTGCCTATATTTCTGGAGTGAGGATCTGACGCTATAATCATTTTGCACTCCTACCTCTGATTTAAAAGCAACTTTAATGCAAGTTTCTCAGTGCCTGCCATAGTCATAAACTAATGTCTTACTCAGTCCTTGAGAGACAGAAGCATCACCCAAAATAGAACTAACCAATCAATGGACAGCAGAGATTTTCTTGATCAAGAGTAACAAATCAATTTTAAAGTTAGGAAGGAAATACAATGTACTCATGCCCACTACCTCTGTAATAATAATCACAATTTATTACTACCTTTTAATGACTAAATGTTTTTAATTGATTTTTCTTTAGCAACAGAGTTTTATAACAGGTAAAAATACTTATTTCACACTGGTCATGTTCTGGGTGCTTTTTATATCTTATATTTTTTTCTTACAGCAATCCTGAAAGGTGACTAATACTCTCATCATTTTAGAGGCATAGCAAACTCATAACTTTCCCAAGGTCACCTTTTTGGTAGAGTTAGGATTCCTACCACGTCTTTTGATGCCAAAGACCATGTACTTAATCTATAAACCACATGGCCTTTTTGATGCAATTGACATTATTCATCAAAACCTTAATGTGAAGATTAAGAAGGAGAGAGAAAGTGGCACTGAAGAGAAAAAGGAAAAAAAAATATCCATAGGAAGTTTAGAGTCAGATATGGGGGAAAACAAAATGGAGGAGGAGGATGGAGATGGGAAAAAGGACTTATAAATTTTATAAGTTTTCCTGTTTTTTTTTTCCCCTAATGCTGGATTTGGGCATGACTCCAGAGCAGGAATATAATGACATGATGCAATGCTGCTTGATTTAGACACTTCTCTGTCAATTCTTGCTCTCTCTACTACGTGGCTAAAGTTAGAATTGATATTCATAGTGGTTGGTATCACCCAGCACAGCCAGAATCATGAGCTGAAGAATTGAGGGAGGAACATCAAAGAAAAATTCTATTTTAAATAAGGACGTGAATAAACAAATTTAAAAACTTAAAATGATGGTTTCTAGGAGCTGAATTTGGGGAAGTGGAGGCATTGGTGCAAGACACAATGAAGTACCTTTGTTTTATTGATAAAAATATTAGTAAAATTTGTTGCTTGTAACTGTAGTTTTGCTACATACATTGCATACTATTATAAAATTAAGAAATTAATAATCTCATAAGCAGTTAAACATAGATAAGGAGCATAATCAAAGGAAAAAGAAATAATATCTGTCCCTGCCTTTGTGAGATGAAGCTAGAAGTGTGACCTAAAGATGGTGTATTATGACGTATCATGAGTGATGTCCCAGCAAGTGCTGGCCACACTGAGGTTCACTGTCAGGAAGAGGTTAGTTCTTAGCACACAGGGGCTACTTGATACATGATATTGGATTGATATTAATTAACTCTCTATTAATTTGCTGAGTTCCTTCAGCCACCAAATATCTTTCAGATATATTTGCCCCACTTGAGGAAGATGGAATGCTCTCAGAATCAGAAGTTATTTCATATGGTAGGGACTAAAACTTAGTTAAGAGAGGAAATGTGCTATAAGTAAAATGTCTCAGAACAAATAGAGATGGTATTATGATTCATTTGTATGCTTGATTTTTTTTTCTTTTTTGCCAATTTTTATCATGTAAACATGGCGCTGAGGCATTTGTCCTATAAGATTTAGAGTCAGTCAGAGTCCCATTAATTTCTTGGGAAGAAAGCAGTGATGGTTTTTTTTAAAACATAGATGCTTATGAATAAACACCAAGTTAAAGTAGTTTAACTGAGCTTGCTTTGTCTTTCTCATCCAAAATATGTGTTTCTGTCTAAGACAAAGTAAAATGCGGGGGGGGGGGGAATGAAAAACTAAATCAAACAAAACCAACAAACAAAAACCAGTACCAGGAAGATGGCTACTTTGGGGCTAAAGAAAATAAAAGTTGTTCTGAAGTTGTGGAATCCCATATCAGGGAGATGGTGGAGCAGGTGTGGTGTTTGCAAGAAGTCGGGGGGGGGGGTTCTTTTGTGATGTTTATATGGTGAAAGCAGCTCCCCCTCAGAGCATCTAGCATCATTCTGACTCATGACAAGTAACTGCCATGATACAGGTACACACATTCTTTCAATAAACCTCCTGACTCAGAGCATGATATTGCCATTCAGACAACAAATGCTAAAAATACTGCTGAGAAGCCTGAGAGGGAAAAAAATGAAGCCCATATTCTGGAAATGGAGACAAACTTTGTGAGAAAATAACCATGTGCATCCAGGACTGGGAACTGAAGAGCACCGTCCCCAGAAGGGGTTTCTGGAGAGTCACATTTTGACCATGTGCCTTAGGATGCCCATCATTTATTTCTTGAAATAAGGTGGGGAAGGGAACTGAGGAGTCAGCCACTTTTTATGGACTATCCATGCTCCAGGAATTTTATTTTCCCAATAAATCTCTTAGCTGGATATTCTGGTAACATTTCTATAAATGTGGAGTGGGGTGGGGCTCAAATAAATTAAATGATGGGTACACAGCTAATGTGTAACAGAGCAAGAATTCAAACATGCATTTTTTTCTTTTACTATGACTTGTGTATCATCCCTTATCCAAAGCTAGGAATAGAGGGGGAGAGGGGGGCATCTGTCTATATTTGCATAAATCTGTGTTTACATTCAGCCCTTCATGTCTCATCCCTCACTCTGTCTCTGTCTTTATCATCATCCCTGTTTGGAAATCTGTTCACTTACTAACTTTCTACAATGGGGAGACTGTCCTAGGTCAAATGAAGAGACTACATTGGATTATTCAAAATGATAATTATAGTCAGCTTTGTCTTTAAAATAATGTTTTTGGAGAAGCACTTTTAATTTCTTCCTAAAGCAATTGAAAAGTAGTTTCACACTGTTTTATACTACCCAGAAATGTAGCGGCTTGTATTAAGAATGACTAGGGCAAAGTCAGGGCATCTGAGAAGACCCTGTGGCTTCTGAGGCATAGTAGGGGTTTTACCATTTGGAAGCAGAGAAGAGTTGCCTTTGACTCGGGAATGAAGTTTTAAAGGGGTACATGAGGTAAAGTCACATTTTTTCCCCTTAAAAAGTTGCCACATTGGAGACACAATGCCATCTTTCAAAGAGTTTAAGTTAAATTCCCTTCTGAGGTGTGCCCAATGGGTCCTCTTGTGACTAAGCATCAGATGAAGTGATTGGCTCATCTATAGGCCGTACCCTATAAAAATTCCTGTTTCAAACACTAGAAGGACATTTGAGCAGCTTACAAGATTCCACTGAGATAGACACTGAGTCTGATGAAGGGAATACAACAGGTCTCCCATATTTAGTGCCTCCTGGGAGCATACTTAATGCACAAAATGACAGAAGGCTGTGTCTCTCACTTACTGGCTAATTAGAGTACTGTGTGTGTGTGTGTGTGTGTGTGTGTGTGTCTCTTTCTTATAAACTTTCCTCCTTTAAGTAGGTGTATTTTCAGATTTCCATTGGATGCAGAACTACTACTGCATTCATAGTGGTTGAGAATCTTACTGCCTGCATTTAAATTCAGGCTCTAGGACTTAGTTTTCACTGTAGGTACACAACTTAAACTCTATAAGCCTCAATTTCTTCACCTGTAAAGTGAGGATAATAATAGTACCAAAATTGTCGAGTTGTTTAAGAGGGATAACAAATGTGAATTGCTTAGGGTAGCACCCACCGCTTGGTAATTTCTCAATAGAATTTCTCTGTGACTATTATCTGGCTGTGTGTATCCACTGGTGAATACTCTGATACCCAATGAGGACGCCTCTCTGGGAGTCTCTTCTTCTCTATGTCTCCTTAAACTGTGCTTCAGTGATTTCCCCATTTCTGCCAAGGCCCAGAATTTAACACAGGTTATCTAAAGGATGTTTCTCTTTCATTTAGCTTGAGCCCCACTGCTGCTGTAGCACTTTACTGATGCCTGCTCTGCTGTTTAGAGAATCAAATTTTAGGTAAATATTCAGTGATTCATACTGGGTTTTATGTTCTAGGCAAGCATTTTCCTCCCTGCACTGGCAAGATGTAGTAAAAAGTGAAACAATAACTTGGAGAAATGAGTGGAATTAGGGTGGCCAAGGGGACTTGTATCTTTCTAGGTGACCGTCTCTCACTTTCTTCATTTTTCTCTTTTGCAAAAATGTATCTAGTCCTTGTCCCTTTATCCATTGCCTTTCTCCACTCATGTTAAACAGGAAGAGAAGGGTCTTATGACAGGATGCAAAGCCTGAGAAAACTTAGCTGAGTGGGTTGCAGCATTTGTGATGCCATTGTATGTGCTAAAATAAATAAATAAAAATCTGGTAAATATTATTACTTTGAAAGTAGATATTGGAAGATACATATTTGAAAAATAAGTATGTTAAAAATACGAGCAGCCAAATGAAGTTTAGATGTAACAGAAAATAAAAGAGCACTCGTGTCAGTGCCTAGGAAACAGGTTGTATCTATAAGGGACAGTGTCATCCATCTTAGTATATTGGGCAGAAGCTTGAATACTGAAAAATTCATGAAGGCCCAGTTACAACATAGGGCTGTAGCCTGCTGTATACTATTCTGAAAGGATAATGGAAAAAGAAGGAAATAGGACCAGGGCAAATCTCCATGTTCATTTATTTTTCCTATTTTCTGACTATATTTGTGTACTTCTGCTTGTGAAATGGGAATGCCAGAATAAATAAATATATATGTCTCCAGAAGGAAATCTTTTATGTATCTTTCTTGAATTTCTTCCTTCTAGGAATATTTAGATACAATGTGTATGTGCAAAGCAATAGAAGTCCTGTTGAAAGCATGAAGTAGAGGGTCTCCAGGCTAATGACTGATTTAACCCACAACACAGCCTCACTGCCTGATAGCAATTTGTACCTTCAAGTAAACCTGAATCCAATTAGTATGCAATACACTGGACAGAATTGGCTCAATGGAAAATAAAGGAGATAAGAAATTTCACTCTCAGAAAATGCGCAAACAATGAAATTAAGGAAAACCTGGTGAAGATCAAGTATGAGTGCTTCTGAGGTTAGAGGATCTTTGTTTACCAAGAACTCAGTGACCCTCTGGCCCTCTGAACTTTGTCTACTGCCATGATTAAACTAAAAATATTTACTTCAGAAAAGAGAGAGAGAGAGCACAAAGGTGACAGAGACTAGATAGAAGATAATTAAAGCATGCAAAATCAACCAACCAACAGTAGTTTTGGATGTTTTCCTTCTCCAGATATATGAAGAAAGACATTACTTCTTTATGTGTTTGGCTATATAAGTTGCGTGATATGCTAAAAATGTAACTTGAACACTTAATAAAGATATAGAAGAAATGCAAGATCTTCTCTATAAGATATGCTTTGTTTTGCGTTCTAGGACTGGGAAATTTCATTGACTTGCAAACACTTTGACTCTGGGACATATTGTTCAGTTCAATAGTAAGCTGGCGTTCCAAGAAATCATTGATAAAGATGTGGTTAAGATCTATATTAGGGAAGAGCCCTCAATAACTTTGTGATTGAAGGGAGAGGGGAATATTCTGCAAATTAATGAATTACAGGTTTGTTTAGATTCTGTTGTGAAAGAAAATTCACTTTTTTATGATTAAATATAGAATACCATATAATATTACTCATATGTGGAATCTAAAAAAAAGAAAAGACACAAATGAACTTATTTACAAAACAGAAATAGACTCAAAGACATAGAAAACAAACTTATGGTTACCAAGGGGAAAGGTGGTGGGAAGGGATAAATTGAGAGTTCGGGATTTGCAGATACTAACTACTATATATAAAACAGATATATAAGTTTCTTCTGTATAGTACAGGGAACTATATTCAATATCTTGTAGTAACCTCTAATGAAAAAAGAATATCAAAAAGAATCTATGTATGTATGACTGAAACATTATGCTGTACACCAGAAACTACACAACATTGTAAACTGACTATACTTCAATAATTAAAAAGTAATAATAATAAACCTCCAAAAATATAATCTAAGTGGATTCCAGATGTCAAATGGAACAAAATATACAAAATAAAAAATAGAAGTATCAAAACACATATTTTAATTTACTAATGGACACTAATGGCTTTGAATAAGGCTAGCTTTTCCACTAATAATAAATGATGGACCTCAACCAACAGAATTGTGACTAATGTATTTAATTATTATTCTTTTCTACTCTAGACATTAGGTAATCATTGGTCTGGCTGCGACACACATACTTGATGCATTTGTCACTGGTCTCTGGCACCTGAGGACAATGCTGTTGAGGATGGTTATCCTCTACGTGTGCAATCGCAGCTACAAAGTCTGGTAGGTCTTCAACTGTTCTTTCTATATTATTGAGTGATTGTCTTTCAATCTTGTGTAACAATTTCTGCTTTGGAGTCTGTTGTAACCGACTTTGACACTTGCCTTCCTAGTTGGCCCAATTCAACTGTCCTAAATCTCTTAATTTCCTATTACAGAGGTTTGGTTATTATTATATTTTACACCATTATTCAGCTATGCCTTGATACTGATATACAGCCATCAGAATATATTTAAGGTGTTCTTTTTTTTTTGTTCTGCCGCACATATCACAGCGGTTTGGTCTGGATGCAATAAGAATTGCAATTATAGTGCACATACTGCTGTATATTATGAAATTCACAAGTTCTCTTTACACTGACTGGAAGGAAACTGAGAAACAAACATGAAGTCCGTTTCCCTGGAGTGTTTAGCACTTTATGGCCATTCTTTTTGGAATGAGGTAGAGTAAGTAACTAGCCAATTAGATAAAATGTGTGGTGCCATGAGCTATGTCTTTGGGTCGTTCGTTGTTTGTAGCCATTGCTGAGCTCTTTAATATTTCCAATTATGTCCCAATAAACCAATTCAGACAAATGTAGGTGGATTTGGTTTCTGTGATTTGTCTAGTTTCAACATTTTCTCTATTTTAAGCTTGCAATTTGATCATAGTCCATTTTGGTGGTTGCTCACCTACCTACGTACTACTTTACTCTATTAGGCTTTTGGGGAAGTCACAAGATGGCTGATAGCACTTATTTGTGATTGAGAGTATAGTGATCTATTTCCTATTTTTTCTCTCCTCTCCACCACTTTGAATCATGACAACTTTCTTTCATCATTGATCTTGACCTTAGGAGCAGCTCATGTTTATTTGCCTGCAAAAACTCTCTGTTCTGGCATTCTTTCTGGATTTGCTCTCAATAACTCAGCCAGGGAAAGATTTATAGTGGGAAGGAGTTCTAAAATGTGTCAGGTGCTAAAGCAACTGAATTTTCTTATTGAGCTATAACACTGGCCATAGAAATGCATCAGATCTGAGAGCATATCCTATGTCTGACACTCTTACCCATAGTTGGCCGACATTCACTAAAGAGAGACTTTATGAGCAATTGTACAGGTCATTCTGGAGGTACCTATTCTGGTCACTGTTTGGCTTGTCCTTGGAGGATGGTCTATGGGGAAGCCCAGAATTATCAAAGATTGACCATGGGGCTATGAAAAATGTCACTACAAGCTCATTATATTTTATTGGAAAATCTGAAACTCAGTGCTGCAGAGAAAACTAGTTTTTAGTCTAGTGGGGATCAAAGGCATATACTGCTGCAAAAGAAGATGACAGTTTCCAAGAATAGTTTTTTTTTTAATTAATTTTCTTAATTGAAGTTTACCTAAGAACTGCTTGGGATAGGTTTGCTGATCTGAGAGTTCCAGGAGGGGTTCAAGGAAAGTTTAATTTCTTCATGTGTTGGTAATTTCCCCCCACCTCTCCTAACACTGTGTCTTCCTTCTTCCCCAGATGTTCTTGGCTCTGACCCACTTCCATCTCATCACGAGGCAAATCTCTCTCGTTCTCATTCCTGCTTCGAATTATATATTGTTGTTACTTTAGCTTGAATAACATTTCAAAAAAGACATCTTTATTTGGTATTTCTAATGCCTATTGTTGACTTAACAGTTGAAGATTCTGTAGGTTAATCTGACTCAATTTGTCCCATCTGTGTTAAAATGTCAAATTTGTCACAAGTCAAATTTGATCATGTATCTCTTTTGTTTAAATCTGAGGATAAAGTTCAACTCCTTCCCATGCCATGTAAAATTCTTCACAATCCAGCTCTTGTCTGCTTTGGGGCCTCATAGTCTACGTTCCCCGACACGCATGCTTTGCTTTTTAACCTGTTTCTCCCCTGGCATTTCCCTTAAACCATCACACTTTCTCTCCGAGACTCTGCACACACTGTTCCCTCTGCCTGGAATGCTTTGTCTCACTTTATCTTGTCCCACATCTAGATTCAAATATCACTTTTTGTAGGAAATGTTTCCTCCCTTTGCTCTTGATGGAGAACTGTGAACTCACTGGGGACAGGAACTATGTATTGATTTCTGTCTCTTCTTGGATACTTACCTTAGTACCTATTTTGTGCTCAATATGTGCTTATCAAGTGAGTAAATTAAAGAACAAACAAAATGAAATTTCTCTTTTGAGTGAGTTTTATTAATTTGAAAAAAATTCTGTTGGTTCTATTGTCTGTATACAGCTGTTTATAGAATAACTTTTTCCCAGGAACTTGAGGTACTTCATTGTGGAAAGATTCAGCTTATAGTCCCTGTCTGTGATACAAATAGTCATTAAGGGAAACAAGGGTTGTCTTCAAAGAAGAGAATCAGAGTGTTCTAACTCCTTAGGTATTGTTGTCTGTTTTTTAGAGTCACACCTGTGTATCACTGACCCATTAGCAAAATAGGCTTCATAACTCCACACCACAGAGGATGGTGGCATAGTCATGCAAATAGGAACCAAGAACCTCTGAAATGCATCCTTTTCCATTGGCGATTTTTTGGTATCCAGCTAGTGGCATTTGTCAGAATATGTGAAGGAACAGTTGTTTTTTCCCAAGCACTGGGCATAAAGGCAGCTGGCCCAGACACAGCTGGGGATGCTCAGTCAGTAATACTCTCATTATTTTCCTAAGAAGTCACCAGCTCTACAGAGCTGCATCATTACTCTCTAAAAATCTTTCCCTCAAAAACAGATTATTCATCATACCTTGGCTGTAACTATGGTCAGGTTTAATTTTTCCAAAATCACAGCCCCTTTGAGTTGGCGAGATGCAGACTAATGTTTAGGGAAGTTGAGAAAATGAAGCTTAACGTCAATGTTTATAGTTTAAGCAAATAGATGGTGTGATGGAAGAATACATTTAGAGGAAGAAATCAAGAGTTACATGTTGGATGTGCTAAGTTAGAGCTGTTTAAGCAATAGCCAAGGGGAAATGTGAATTAGGTAGATAAATGTATTGATTTGGAACTAAAAGGTAAAGCCTGATGAGGGATATACAGTTACTATGAGATTAGATGATATTACCTAGAGGGAGTGAGTAGGTAGATAAGAGGATCCCAGGCAGAGAGAAGAAGCAGAACTGAGAAGTAGTCGGTGAGGTGGGAAGAGAGTATTAGAAATAAGTTAGTCTCTGTATTGATTCTGAAGACGTTACAAGGAAATCCTGTTATATTAAGGATGATTATCATATGTTAGTGAATATTTTGTATTAACTCTTAAAAGTGAACTGAGGATGTTTTCCTGAAGCCTAGAACTGTGAATAAGGGTCATGTTGTAATCAGATATCTCTGGTCCGCCCTGCTGTTAACAAATATCTAACCTAAACACATATTAGGAACCTACAGAAGTTTGTGTGTTCAAACTCTAGACTTCCAAAGAGAAAATAGAATAAGTTTAGTGATTTAGCACTCAATTTATTAATTTCATTTGACTGATAAAAATGAACATGTATCTCAATAGTTACTGTCAGAGAAAAATCAAACAGGATGTGATAAGCCTTCATAAAATATAAGTACATTCTGAGTACAAACACTTGGCCTAGAATGACTGATGGTTTTTTCCTGAGATGAGCCACTATGAAAGGTACAGCATCTAATCCTCTGGTTCCATCCTTTATTATTCAAACTTCATCTGCTCATTGTGTACCAGCTGGCGATACAATGATCAAGAAGAGGAGCAGAGCCTCTCCTAGGGTTTATATTCAGTTGGGAGTGGTGTTAAGGTGGATGATAGACTGACTATAAACCTATGAAAAATAGGTGAATATGTTAATTTCAGATTATGAAGAATGCTATGAAGTAAACAAACCCAGGTGATATGATAGAGTGCTGTGGCTACTACTCTAGTCTGGGTGGACCAGGAAGACCTTGTTGAGGAGCTCACAGAACATCTGTGCTTGTTGCTAGGTGATCCTGATCTGTCCTTATCTCCAAACCCTACCTCAGGGCTGAGGGTTAGCAATGGGTGGCAGGGGAGAGCCTCAAGAATGGAGTAGGATGAACTTATTTATTCAAGTGCTAATTTTAAAAGCTGAACTTCAAGTGTTTCTGTCTTAGGCTGTATTAATATATCCTCATTAAAAGTGATTATATCAAAGTAATCCACTAAAGAAACAAGGCAATATCTGGGTTACCAAATGGATAAATGGATAGGGAGGCTCTTGGAGGACTCAATGGTGAAAGTTAGTAACTCAGGCCAAGAAAGTAAAAGAGATTAAAAAGATCACAACCACTATCAAAGTGTTCCCCATCTATCTGGAAATAGTGGAGGTGGATTTATATAGTTTGTAGTGATTTGGTAGAAAGAAAACAAAACAACAATTAGTTGTGTCCTTTCACTTTCCTGAAGGCAGGGGTTAGAGACTGAAGCCAGAGTAACATATAATGCAGCCAACTTGGAGAGAAGAGGGAGCAGACTGACCTGGAGCATCTCCTGAGAGGCTTTTCCTGGCAGGTTCCAAGCTTTAGTGTTTCAGTAGAATCTCAGAATGTTGGGTGGGGTCTCACAGAATGAACTGCAGCCCTGGGTCCTAGAAAATAATCCAGGAAAAGGAATAAAGCATAAATTGCCATGGGTTAGGTCAATGAGCTTTGTGGGTTTAGCAATCTTCAAGGACTACACGTAGACTCCATACTAAATCTCAATATTTGACATTCAATTTTCATTGTGTTTAATAAATATAAACATCATCATATTATTACTACTCACATTATTATTTATTACCTGGATAGTGATGGAAAAGGGAAATATACAACCAGATACATTCTATATATCTAACTTAGTGAATTTATGATAAATGACATAAATGGAGTAGCTATGCTTGGCTCTGCAACCAGCCTGTCTGTTTCTTTAGCAGAGACTGTTACTTAGTTCTGTGGATAAATCAGTCTCTAGAACAATGTTGATTGTTAGTATTTAAAGTGGCAAATAGGGAGCTATTTGGATGGGAGGACTTCCAACTGTAAAAAATGGTACATGCAAGGAGGGATGGCTACTTGGAGGCAGGGGCTGCGTCAGTGTTTAATTTGCTATATCTCCACATCATTGCACATAGTAGATGCTCAAAAAAAGTAAATGAATGCATTAGGAATTTTTAACTTACAAAGCTATGATAGTCGTTGTTACCGAATCCAAATTCATTCTGCTTGCCACATGACAGGCCAATAAATCAGGAGACAAGGCATTGGGGCAAGGGATAACGACTTTATTCGAAAAGCCGGCAGACCGAGAGGAAGGCAGACTAATGTCTTGGAGAATCATCCTCCTCCAGTCAGAATACAGACTCCTTTTATACAAAAAACAAAACAAAACAAAAACAAAAACAAAAAACCCAGCAACACAGGGTGGGTGTGGTTGGTTTTTGCAAACTTCTTGGTATAGGAATTCCTTGTTCCTGCAGCTGTCCACGTAGGCCAGGTCATGATGCTCCTGCAAAACCTCCAACAAAACAAATGTTATTCTCTATTCTGCAAATTGTTATCTTTATGTGAGTGCAGAGCTAGCAAGACTAAACATAGGAAACAGGGCACAGCCAAAGGAACAGATCCAGTATAAAATCAGTTTTGTTCTCTATTATATTATCTTCAAATGCCTAATGGATTTGTTTCTGGGATATAAATTAGACTTGTAATATGTATTGCTAGGGGCCTAATCCAAAACAGTGTGTGAGATTTACGTACAAGGGTGTTCAGTTAAAAATAGGAGATGTCTGTTGACATTTAAGGTAATTATTGTGATACATGTGTGTTTATTACCATTTCAAACCTATTCTTCCAGTTGATTTTGTATTTCTTCTTTGTTCCTTTCTTTTTCTTTTTCCTTTTGTGGTTTGATGATTTTCTTTTGTATTATACTTGAGTTCTTTTTGGTTTTTGTGACTCTATTGTATGTTTTTGACTTGTGGTTACCTTGTTTTTCAAATATGTTAACCTATTTCTATGTCTATTTGCTTTAGACTGGTAGTCATATAGGCTCAAACACATCCTAATTAGAACACCAAAAAAAAAAAAAACAACTCCATTTTCTAGCTACCCTGTTCCACATTTTATGATTTTGATGTCTTCTTTTACATCCTCATATTTATTCTTTTGCTGTCCATTGTGTACCATATGATATCACTTATATGTAGAATCTAAAAAAATGAGATAAATGAACTTACTTACAAAACAGAAACAGACACAGACATAGAAAACAAAATTGTTGTTACCAAAGGAGAAAGAGGAGGTGGAGAGATAAACTGGGAGCTTGAAATTTCCAGATACTAACTACCATATATAAAACAGATAAACAGCAAGTTCCTACTGTATACCACAGGGAACTATATTCAATACCTTATAATGGCCTATAACTGAATTGCTATACTGTATATCAGAAACTAACACAACATTATAAACTGACTATAATTCTAATAAAAAAATAAGGAAATGTGCTATAGAGTAATTTCTGATTTAGTTGTCTCTTCCATTAAATTTATGGCTCCCTGTGGTAGAGATTCTTGTCCACTGCTGTGCTCCTAGTCCATAGCAGAATGCCAGAAGATGGTATAAAGTTAGTAAAATTTTGAGTTAATGCATAAATGAATGATTATTAGAGCTTCTCACATGGAAGTAGTGAGCTACCTATTATTAGAGATGTTGTAACATTGCCTCTGTGACTACGCATCGTAAGCCTTATAGCAAAGATTCAAGAAAAAAGGCGAGGAACTAGGTAATACAAAATTATTATTCTAATCATGAAAAGTGTGTTACAGTTCTCCAGGAAAACAGAACCAGTACGATATACATGTATACATGAATTTATTATAGAAACTAGCTCAGGATAGCTGTCCCTATTACCTGGATTTCAGAAGCTATATGTTTCCCAGACCAGTGTTAGAAGCATCCCATTCACTCATAGGAGGACAGCCCAATGAAACTTTATCCCTAAATGTTGCCCAATTATAGAGCTTCTGCAGGGAATTCAGGCCAGATGATAATCCCTAGAACTCAAGATATCAGATGTGCCTTAAATATCTCTAAGGGCCATTTATTGCCTTGATGTATTACACCTGTGTGTATGTGTGTGTGTGTGTGTGTGCTCACGTGCATGTGAGCATGTGATGCTTCTCGTGGACAAAGCAGCAGAGCCATGAGAGAAATCATGGCGGTGTCTTTGGTACTCGCTGAAGCTGTCTTCTTTTGGGGCAAAATCACATTAACTGGAATTTCTTTTTCTTTTGCAAATATTCTGATATTGGAATTCAGCACTAGAGAAGCTACATAGCATTGTGTGTTTCCTTAGAAAAGGTGCTTAAAATAGCCCCTAACTGAGATTTTAAAATTAGTCTGGAATGATGGTGTGTCATTTTGATGTTTACCTGCTCACTTCATCTTCTATTTCTAGACTGGTATGCAGAACTGCGTATTTACTGTTTTCACTTATCCTTAATTTAACATTTTTCTTGGCAATTGGGATAAATTGGAATAACAATTTTCATTTGACAGTGAGCACAGAATACTAAAATATCTTCAGAAATAAAAATACAAAAAGCATTGCACAGATGAAATTTTGTAACTTGCCCCAAAGAAACTTTGTGACTAAATTTCACAAGATCTCTCAGAAGGGAAAAGAAAAAAAGTGAAGAAATAATAATAACTAATGAATATGTAGCACTTTATATCATTCAATCTTCCACTTTAAAATACTTGTCAGAGTGAAATTAAATTATTAATTTGACAGGAGGGGACATTGAGGTACAATGTGGTCACATGACCTTTCATAAGATCACATGGTAAATTAGTCCTCAGGCCTAGAGCAGTGATTCTTATGCTCTTTTGGCTTATGAGTATTTTCAGGATTCCTGTGAAATCTGTGGATTTTCCCCTAGAGCACGTGTGTGTTAATTTGAGTGTGTGTGTGTGTGTGTGTGTGTGTGTATGTATGTGTGTGTCCAGGGCTACTGGTATATGAATACATTTTTTTCAATTGTCTTCAGGTGATTCCTGGGCCCCTCAAGTCCGTCTGTGGGCCTTGGAATAAGAAACCCTTCATCACCTGATAACCAGGTTAATAACACATTATTAAAAGGTCTAGTCAGAGGGGACTCAAAATCAAGTAGTGTTTATGGTTTTTGAGAGCCACTGGCACAATAAATTGTAAACAGCATCTTATGAACACAGTTAAGCTCTTGTTCTACAAGGTCTGTAATATAAATCTGGGATGAGAATTAGAAACCTCCATAAGGCTGATGGGCTGGGGTTCCTGGAGACAGGTTAGTGGGTCAAAGCAGAGCTTTGACAGAATTTCACCAGTCTATGGGGAAATTAAAAGGCCAAGTGAGTTTTTCACCCAGGTAATATTAGGGCCCACCTTACATGTGGAGATCAGGAGGACAAACTCTGGAGCCAAACTCCCTGGATATGTAGCCTGGCTCTGTCGTGGGGTTAGAGCAGGCAGTACACCTAACCTCTTTGAATTTCAGTTTCCATATCTATAAAATGGGGATAATAATAGTACCTACTTCATAAAGTGTTGTGTTGACTAAATGAGACATAAAACACTTAAAAGAATGAGCTCTCAGCACATTTTAGCTAGTATTAAGAGTGGATGGCAATGAAAAGATGTATCTCCTAACATGACAAAATATTTTGCAATCCTGTGTTAGTTTTCCATATTTTATTATTGTTATTACTTATCACTATATTGAAATCATACCAAAGTCTATATATGCGTAGTATGTGAAAGGAAAAAAAGAGGGAGACAAATAGGGAGAGAAGAAGAGCAAGCAAGAATGGGGAGAAAAAAATGGCTGTTAGGTCCTTTTCTGAGAAATACTTTCTTTTCTAGAAGAGGGTGGGAGGAAGAGGATTAAGTAAATTGGGTTTCATTAGAAACTCTTTTTATTTGAGGCCCTCATATTAAATTTATTGTGTGTGTGTGTGTGTGTTCCCTCTCAGTGAAAACATGTCTCATTTGTCTTGCTCACTGCTGTTTCCCCAGCATATAGAGAAGTCATAGAGCTCAATAATTAGGTATCGAATAAAAGAGTGACAATTTGATAAACCATTAGTGCCAAAGCTCTGACATTAAATTGTTTTGATGTTGCAATGCTCTGTTCTCCCTTGATCCATGCATCCACTAGCTCAGGGCACAGCCTCTGCCCAACTCAGTCCAGGAACCCTGACTGGTGGGAGCAGCTTGAATCTTCTTTTGGTCTGTAAATTTTATATTATATATGATATATTATATATATCATACACATACAGATATATATAAACTCTTTTTATGTATCTATGTCTATATAAACATTCATTGAATCTCTCTCTTTCTTACTCTCACACTCAGTCCACCAGTAAATACCTGCATGTAATTAGTTACTTGACTTTTTAGTGTCGGGTGCTTCCAGCCCTAAGATTAAAAGGTGTTTGTCTTACTTAAGGCAGAGAAGGGATGAACATATTTTGGTGGTGTATGAGACACAGTTTCAGTGTATTTTAAAGCCCTCTGCTTATGAACAAGAATAACATTTTTCTCTCTTCAAGGAACAAACTTCTCTTTTCTTTTATCAGACATAATGGAGAATAAATAAATGTATTACATTCACTAATGTCAAGAGGAAACCGTTTAAAGGCAGCAACACAGGCAAACTGACAAGTACTCAGGGGTGGTTTGGTAACTTTCGCAGTGTGGAGGACCCATCCATGGGACTCTTCAAATTCACAGGATTTGTGCCAATTATATCCTGCTTGGTTCAAGCTTTTATGTGCTAGCTGATAGCAATATTAACTCAAACAAATAAACTTTAGCAGGATGGAAGGAAGAAGAAAGGAATAAATCACCTGGACTTTAGTCCCCCAAAACAACATCCTAAACTTCTTAACAATGTATGGTTATTAATCTAAGCACACAGTAAATTAATCCATATTCCTACTATTTATACTTAGGCTGAGGAACAGAAATGTTCCAATTCATTTATTTAATGAGGTTTCTTGGAAGAGATGGAGTTTGGAAAGTCAGTCCTCCCTGGGCCTATACACTCCTCTATTCTACACAATGACAATAACTTTGAATTATCATTGATGCAAATACTCTAATTATTAAAGGCTCCCATCTCCTCCTCACCTATTCCAGAGGGTGTCTTAAAATTAAGAGACTAGAGAGAAAGGATTTGGGAATCAAAGTTCATACTTTACTACTGCAAAAAAACATAAGTACACAAATTTAGAGAGAGATGCTTATTCTTCTGTTGGTGTCCATTTAACATCCATTTAATAGGTGATGTTGGGTAGTCATTAACAGGTGAGCAGTCAGGATGAGGAAGGCATTTAGGCCAAAGAGGTGGGTTAAGTGAGCAAGATAACTTCTCCTTTTATTTAAGAGTATGATTTCTCCTGTATAAAACCCTTCTTAAATCATTTATCATGACCAGCACAGGTGCATTCTGTTTTATTTGAAACTTTCAATATAGTTTATACATATATTATTTAATGTCTATCTACATGGATGAGAATTCTTTTTATTCATTTTTTTGTATATATATATATTTTTATTACAGTATAGTCAATTTACAATGTGTCGATTTCTGGTGTATAGCATACTACTTCAGTCACACATGAACATACATGTATTCGTTTTCATATTCTTTTTCACCGTAAGTTACTACAAGATATTGGATATAGTTCCCTAAACTATACAGTGTAAACTTATTGTTTATCTGTTTTCCATATATCAGTTAGTATCTGCAAATCTTGAACTCCTAATTTATCCCTTCCCACCTTCTTCCCTCCCTGGTGACTATAGGTTTGTTTTCTATGTCTGTGAGTTCTTATGCAGTTTTTGGCTTATTTTAATTTTTTACAACATTAAGCAATGCTCATTGACAAAGGAAAAGTGTTTTGTGGCATTAAATAATTGACTCTATCCAAAGTCTCCCAGTGTTAAATAAATGGGATATCTTGTGCACTGTGAATCCTCAAGGGGGCTAGTTCATGCAAGACTTCAAAAGTTATTTGAACATAAGACCTACTCCCTCTTTTATTCTCTGTAGAGTGTTTCCAGGAGGGGTGGATAGTCCACAGAATGTCTTGGGAAATGCTGGTATAGAGTGTGGTTCTTTTCATTTGAAGGTTAAAACCTTGCTGGCAAAGAGTCAGTAGCCAACGATGCCTAAATTCTAAATACCCTCTTCAAAAAAGGCACTCTCCCCCTTTGTGAGAGGGTGTATATTCATTATCGGAGGGGACCGACATCTTCTTAATTCCCTCCCTCTGGGTTTAATGGGTTGTTACAAATCAAACTTTACAGTAACAGGAACGCTTTCTCTAATCACCCCAACCAATTACAGGGAAGAGTGAATCAATCGTTAAGCATCACTAGCACTGTTAATAAATCACAAAATCATTTAAACAGGGTTTTAAATCCCAGGAGAAAAAAATAGGGAGAGTGATGAACATTCAAATGAGTGTCCTTATTTCTAAAGGCTTAGAAGGTCTTGACTTACGAGGCATTGCTTCCATCCTCTGATTCGGTGGTATTTCCCAAGCATTTATCATAGTGGGCAATGTGCTAGGTGTTCTGGGGGGTATAGCATTAATCCTCGGACAGCTCTCCAAGGTAGGTCTTACTATTCTCTCTTTATAAGGCTTGTGAAGCTTAGAGGAGTTAATATTTGCCCAAGTCCTAGAGTTTATAGACGAACAAACTGGGATGGGAAAGAAGGCTCTGGCTCCAAATCACCCTCCTTCAACTTCCCCAGCCACACCCTGATGAAATCTACATGTTCTTAGTGGCTAGGAGAGTGGACATCAGAGTGTCCATAGAATATTAGCTACTTTTTAAAAGGAAAATGACCTGCTCCTAATGCTATGAAACATCATGTAGGAGAGAAGTATGAGACTAACTAAAAGTAATAAGTATAACAACTATTAATATTTTTTTTGTTAGGAATCAGACACTTAGGAAAGTGCTTTTATTATGTCATTTAATCTCTAACATGACCTTGTGAGGAAGTTTCTTTTATTGTCACCCCATTTTACACATGCATACTTATGAGTACACTGAGGCTAATGATGATTTAAATAACATGTCTAAGGTCACAAGGCTTAGGGTTTGAACCCAAGCAGCCTAAGTCCAAGGTCAAGGTCCCTTATGTCACCCTTAGTAGAAGTAACCAGGTCTGACCTCTTGTGCTAGAGCTACCAAAAACTCAGGTTTGGAAACTCAGTCTAAACTAAAATTCACTTTATTATTTTTTTTTAATAAATTCAAAGTTTGACTAGAATAGATGATATCCAGACAGACTCTGCCCTTGCAAATGCATATTTATCTTGTGATTTTTGTTTACAAATGTTGATTAGGGCCTTGAATGATACTGGTCTACTGTCTAAATGATATAATCACAGGCACATTAGACGGGGACCTCTGCTTGTTACTACCTGGATATCTAGACACTCTTTCCCAGTTCTCATCTCACCTGAGTCAAAGATAAAAAAAATAAAAAGATGTTTTTGTTGAATGGAAAATATAATTAAACACAAGGATAAAAGAAGAAGTTAAACAATATCTATCAAAGAAAATTAAGACAATTTTATATTATTTATTTTACTTTATCTTATATTTCTCAAGCTTTCTTCAATAGACTTCAATTACTTTCATTATTGTAAAATAGATATGATAGAGAAAAATTCACAGATTAATCTTTTTACTTTGCCTCAGCATCATCCAAGTTTTGCTTTTTGTATAATTCTCAAGTTTTTATTAAAATATTCTATTATTCTCAAGTTTTTTCCAGTATGTGCTTTATTCCCTTCAGTTATACTGCAGACTCCTGGAAGAGAGGGACACAGAAAGAATTCTTGGTATGCCACTTCATATTGTCTCCTGGTGTTTAGTTATTGCTTCATTTTATTAAAAAAATTTTTTTTTCAATTTTTTAATGGAGGTACTGGGGATTGAACCCAGGACCTCGTGCATGCTAAGTACACGCTGTGCCACTGAGCTATACCCCAACCCCCTAGTTATTGTTTTTAATATTGTAAAAGTACTATATGTCAATTTAAAAAATGCAAATGCCTACTTTAAGTATTTTGGCTGAAACAAACATATTTGCATATTTGCACATAAATCTTACTCTGTGCTTTGGATTGCTTTCCCAGGGTAGACTCTCATAATTAACATTATGAAGTCTGTCTTTTTACATTTTTAAAGCTTGGTTATACATTTTCTAACAGCTTCCCTATAGCATTGTATACTCTTAACACAAATATATGCCAGCTGAGTTTTTCTAATCATTGATTATCTCCATTAAAAAATATGGCCAGCATGATAAGTGAAAATAGTATCTCATTTTTGTTTTAATTAACATTTTTGAAGGTTGTACACTTTTCTGTGTACTTAAGTTCCTAATACATTTCCTCTTGTGATTGCTTTTTTATGTTTGTTATCTACTAGTTTGGCCTTGGGTATTGTTTATTTGCTTCTGTTAGTTCTTTAGAAAAACATTTTGGTTCTTTGATGTACTTCTCAGAAATATTTGCCTCAGTCTGTGTTCGATTAGATAAAATGGGATTTTAAATTTTACTTAGCAAAATATTTGCTGTTTCCCCTCTTGCTTTCATAACTATTTCATGTTTTTACAGTTCTTAAACTCTTCAAGGACAACTCTGTGTTTACTCTGGAATGTTAAAGTGTAAAGCACAATTTAAAGTCAAGAAATAAAATAAAACTTTAATTGCTTGGAATAAATAGCAAGTGCTTAGGTCATGGAAGTGATCCCAGGGCTAAAAGGAAATCCTTTTTCTTCCAGTCCACTTAGTTGATATCAAGCCAATCAAGACTTCACTGAAAATATAAATGTATCCCTGTACTTTTTGAAGAAAAAAAATCTATTGATCATTGACTCTTTGTCAGGCACTGTGCTAAAAACTTATAAAGACAATATTTAATTTTTATAGCAACCCTCTAAGGTCAGTCTTACTTCCATTTTATAGATGAGGAAACAGAGGCATTCAGTGATTAGATAACTTAGCCAAATACGCACAATAAGAAGAGCCAGGATTGAATCTCAGCCATTCTTACTCCAAAGTCTAGCAATATTAGCTGCTCTGCAGAACAGCCTTCTAGATGCCTCCAGAATTCACGTGCTCCACCACTCCCTACCTTCTTACATCACTTGTTTACATCTCCTATCTGGCCTTTGGCAGTATTTAAGTCCCAACACCTGCTGTAGCTTGTCCACCTCTCTATTCTCAAAGAACAGTGTAGATGGATGGGGTGTAGCCCTAGTCACTAGCAGGGGACTAACTTGATGACTTTTTCCTCCATTTATCTCTGAAAAGCAGTTTGTTTCTAGCTTGGAGGAGGTGAATCGCCCAATTTTGGAGATTCAAAAATGAAAGCACCAAGAAAATAGTTTCCCAAAGTCACCCAGTTGGTGACATGATGCACAAAGCAGCCATTGGAACGTTTCAGTAAATGTAAGTATCCATCAGATTGATGAAAAGAGGACTAAAAATTGGGGTCTTGTCTTTGGGCCCTCCTCTTCCTGCAGATTGCTTGTTACATTTACTGAGAGGTCCTGATGGCTGCGTTATACCTTTTGTCAGTAACTTGGGAAGTTGACTTAAGCTCCTGTCTGGTAACAAAAAGAAAAAAATATTAGACTCTATTTTGTAAAAGTCACTTCTTTCTAACCCAAAGCATTCAATAACTAGATCATTGGGCATAAAGATTGGTTTCTCTTTTTCCTTTGAAGAAAAGCTATCTCAACTAATTTTCATACCAAAACAAAGTTTCTAACAAAAACAAACATACCAACAAATAAAATATCTATAATGCATTTAAAAATAAACTTAGTGTATTCATTGAAGGAATGAATTTCTGGTGTGTGTGTGTGTGTGTGTTTGTTGACAGACTCTAAAGTAATATAGTAGGAGTGTGTGTGATGGGATGCAATCACATTTTAAACTCCATTTAGATGTATAAATACGTAAGAGAGTTCTAATTCGTGATTTTTGAAAATTACTTATTTGTTACTTTGGAGGATGCTGCATAGTGTTCTGAACCTTACATTTCTTGTTTGCTAAAATAAGGGTAATACTATCTACCACAAAGAGTTTGCACACACTACCATTTGAGAAAGAGAAAAGCATAAGAATACAAGTCTGTGAATGGTTTTAACATATGATAGTTTACTTTCTTCACTTCCTGAATTACCAGCACACAATGATGAGAGCTGGTGGTTTGACCACTGGACTGCCAAACCCTCTATTCAAACCTCAGTTCCAGGGTCTTAGTTAAAGTTCGAATTTAAACTTTCCCTGGGAATGGGGATCTACTCAGAGAGTTAATCCAGAGTGGTCAGGTTTTCATCCTGACTCAGTCCATTTCTGAGTAGCTCACTTCATTTCTCAAGAGTAGCTCATTTCTCTAGACCTCACCCTTCTCATCTGTTTTGTATATCCATGGTCAAGATTGGTTTATAAGATTAGCATATTGCAGAGTAATTATTTATTCATTAATTACAACCATAGAGAGCAAATCCTGATCTCTGCCACAATGAACAGTTTCCCAACTATTTTCCTGGACTTTGCTGGGCATCTGTCTAGCCACCTTACACTCTGAACAAAATAGTGTGTTGTTCTCCATACCAGTAAAAACAAATAGGCGAGCTCTCTATTGACCCTATCAACAAATTCTAATTAAGCACTTAAAGCTCCTGGTACAATATAAACTCACATATTATTGCTAAAATGAGGTTTTGGGGTAGGACTTGGGATCAGACAGATTTTATTCAATTGATCTATGACACTGTGGAAATTAGAACAGATTAATTAATATTTATGAGACTCGGTTTCTCATCTATATACGAGGAAACCATATATAACTCACAGGATTTTTATGAAGGTAGGAGGGAATTATATATCTAGAATTCTTGGAACAGTTCCTGGAATACAGGAAGCCCTCAGTAACGGTAGCTATTACATCATCATCATTATCGAATCTTACCACCAACCTTCAGTTGCTGCTCTGCCACAACAGAAGTAGACTTGGCAAGAAATTTTGCATCAATGCAGTCTCCTGTGCCAATTAATCCATGTGTTAGTTTGTGAAGGCAACTCAATATGGCAGCGTGGGGGGGGGGGTGGGAAGTGGGAAAAAGAAACCTGACAGTCACATTAAAAGACCTTTCATTGCCTTGGTCTCACTTTCTGTTCTCTTTGAGATTTAGTTTATTGAAGTGCACATGGTGAGGTCTGAAAGTAAATGTCGATTCCTGAGAGTGCCAGATGTTGACAGTTATTGGTAATAATGATACAGCATAAACCTTTCTATTCCGAGAGATAGTACGTGATTTTCCAGATTCAGATGCATTTATTTGCTAAACCAATTTGGACCCTTTATTTTAGAAGCAACAGAAAAGTTGGCCCAAATTATCAGAAGAAGAATATCATTGGTCTAATTAACCAGAAAGTTTAGAACTAACTAGTTCCATGTAGGCTTGATTTTCAGGTTCAAATGATGTCATCAGGACCCAGTCCTCTTCATCTCCTGGGTCTTGCTTCTATGTTGTCTTTAGTCCCAGGGTTCATTTGGAGGACAGGTAGCAAACAGCAGCCTCAGGCTTATGTGTTCCCATGCACAAGGTCATTGCCAAAGCAAACTTCTCCTTTTCAGTCACTCAATCAAAAGGCCTGGATGAGCTCCAAATACCTAAATGAATTACTGTGGATAGTAAAATCAGATGAAAGGCCTAGGTTACCACCAGTAACACCAAATACATTCAAAGGACATGAACTAGAGTGGTACTTCTTCAAAGGAAAAATCAGGTCTATTTTCCCAGGAAGAGAATGACTATATACTAGCCAACAAAAATAAGATCACACATATTCTTTATTTTTTATGGTGAACCTTTCTTCTCCACCTCCAGCTATTGAGTCTTACTGTTCCTTCCAGTCCCATCTAAAGCATCACTTCCTCCATAGCATATAAATATCTTGACTCAAGTCCAATTAACCTAGTAAATTTATTCCCTTCCTCAATTTAATCCAAATGTCACTTCTGTGTCTCATGTGGATTTTATTATAGTGTGTTTCTTCTTACTTAGATGAGTTTAAACATTTGTCTTTACCAACTAGAAGGGCAGAGACTCTGTCTCATCATCATAGAATCCTTTAAAGCAACCAATACAGTGACTTACACTCAGAAGATACATAGCATGGTAAAATAGTTTCTGAATTAGATCCCAATAACAATTCTATGTTTCTAAAATGCTAATTATATTTCAAGTGGAACAGTAAACAAAACAACAAAAACTGAGTTCCAACTCTATTCCTTTGGTGAAAACTGTCCTAGATTTTGGATTTGAACTATTGTGAAACCTGGTCTCAGAAATTGGCAGTGATTTGAATATCAAGATTTGAGCTCATGTGATAGATAAATGAGGAGCATCTCTTCAATTATAAAGCTGAAGCTATTGCATGTAATCGTCTTCCAAATCACCATCTTAGCATGGCGATATTTTTATGTGAACTGAACAGATTCTTAGCTCAAGAAGCAGATAAGAGGCTGGGGAGAGACATATGTTTGAGTTAAAATAATGTTTCTTTGTGAATGTTTGGGCTACTTAGAGTCTTTGTATAATTCATAAGCATGAAGGGTAATTGGAAATGCTATTCTGGCCTGGAGGTTTGCTATTCTGCAGACAATAACAACAACAAAGAAACAGATCTAGTCTCTCCATTTGAAATCTTAATTTTCTTGTAATACAAATTAATCCATAGTGGAATCAATCCTCATATATAATGGAGATGACCAAATGAAGTTGAACTGTTATTTAAATTCCACGATTTTAACTTGTGATTTGTTTCCTGGGGCTAAAATCTAGCTCTGAATTGGGAATTTTCTATTGCTTTTGTGAGTTGACTTTGATTAAGATATTATAAATTGACATGTATTACATCTGCTGTATCTTTTTATTTTTTATTTTGTAGTCAAAATCAAATCATTCATTAAATATTTATTGAATATGTGCTATGTGCTAAGCATTGAATTGGCTACAAAGAAAGGAAATTATCTTTTTTGTTATGGAATATACAGTTTTAACAGGGAAATTAAATTTACATATAATACATAATAGAAGATAAATGCAGAGAGAAAAATATAGATAAAGAGAGACTTTAAGAGATACAATGCTTTTATGTAGCCACAGGATCAAAAAAAGACATCCTTGGAATAGAGGGTTGAGCTGCTTTGAAAGAAAGATTTGGAGATGGGATAATAATAGCTGATATTTACTCAGTATTAACTAAGTAATGGGGTACTGTATAAGTACCAATTTTAAAATTGTCATATTCACCTCATAAGTTTGGTGCTATTATTATTATCTCTATAAAATAAATAAGCAAATGGAGGCACAAAGGTACTTTAACTTGATGAAGTTATAGTTAACACACAGCTAGTAAATGTCAAAACCAGGATATAATTAGTGATTTTGAGCATTTTTTCATGAGCCTGTTGGCCATCTGTATGTCTTCTTTGGAGAAATGTCTGTTTAGGTCATCTGCCCATTTTTTGGTTGGGTTGTTTGTTTTTCTCATATTGAGCTATATAAGCTATTTGTCTAGTTTGGAAATTAAGCCCTTGTCAATCACATCATTTGCAAATATTTTCTCCCATTCCATAGGTTGTCTTTTCATTTTGTTTATGGTATCCTTTGCTCTGAAAAAGCTTTTAAGTTTAATTAGGTCCCATTTGCTTATTTTTGCTTTGGTTTCCATTACTCTAGGAGAAGGATCCAAAAAAAAAAAAAAGTTGCTGTGATTTATATCAAAAAGTGTTCTGCTTATGTTTTACTCTAGGAGTTTTATAGTATCCAGTAGTACATTTAGGTCTTTAATCCATTTATTTTTGTGTATAGTGTTAGAAAATGTTCTAATTTCATTTTTTTTTCATGTAACAGATCAGTTTTCCCAGCACCATTTATTGAAGAGGCTTTCTTTTCTCTATTGTATATTCCTGACTCTTTTGTTGTGAATTAATTGATCGTAAGTGTGTGGGTTTATTTCTGGACTTCCTATCCTGTTCCATTGATCCATGTGTCTATTTTTGTGCCAGTACCATACTGTTTTAGTTACTGTTGCTTTTTAGTATATAGTCTAAAGAAGACAGGGAGTGTGATTCCTCTAGCCCTGTTCTTCTATCTTAAGATTGTTCTGGCTGTTAAGGGTCTTTTGTGTTTCCATACACTTTTTTTTCCAGTTCTGTGAAAAATGCCATTAGTAGTTTGATTGGGATTGCATTGAATCTGTAGATTGCCTTGGGTAGTATGGGGGTAGTATGGTCATTTTAACAATATTGATTCTTCCAATCCAAGAATATGGTATCTCTTTCCATCTATTTGTATCATCTTTAATTTCTTTCATCAGTGTCTTATAGTTTTTGGAGATGCTCAGTATTGCTAATTACTACAGAAATGCAAATCAAAACTACAATGAGGTATCACCTCACACCAGCCAGAATGGCCATCATCAAGAAGTCTACAAATAATAAATGCTGAAAAGTATATGGGAAAAACAGTACCCTCCTACACTGTTGATGGAAATGTAAATTGGTGCAGCCATTATAGAGAACAGTATGGAGGTTCCTTAAAAGACAAAAAATAGAGTTACCATATGATCCAGCAATCCTACTCCTGGGCATATATTTAGAAAAGATGAAAACTCTAATTGGAAAAGATACATGCACCCCAATGTTCATAGCAGCACTATTTACAATAGCCAAGACACGGAAGCAACCTAAATGCCCACTGACAGATGAATGGATAAAGAAGATGTGATATCTATAAAATGGAATACTACTTAGCCATAAAAATGAAATAATGCCATTTGAAGCAACATGGATGGACCTAGAGATTATCATACTAAATGAAGTAAGTCAGACAAAGAGAAATATCGTATCATTTATATGTGGAACCTAAAAAAATGATATAAATGAACTTATTTACAAATAAATAGATTCACAGACATGGGAAACATGCTTATGGTTATCAAAAGGGAAAGGTAGGGGAGGGATAAATTAGGAATTTGAGATTAACTGATGCACACTACTATATATAAAATAGATAAACAACAAGGACCTACTGTATAGCACAGGGAATTTTATTCAATGTCTTGTAATAGCATATAATGAAAAAATGTGAAAAAGAATATCTATATACATATATATGTATATAAAACTGAATTAGTTTGCTGTACACCTGAAGCATTATAAATCAACTATACTTCAGTAAAAAAATTAAGAAAGACCAGGGTATAAACACAAGCAGCCTGACTTCAGAGTTTGTTTTTAATCACTCTGCTAAGGGAAATTTTAACTATGAGTAATCCTATGAGTATAATATCAGAACAGGAGACTATGAAGCGGGTGTGGGAAAGAAGACAGGGCTGAATCAGCTATAACAGGAGTTTCCCCTGTGGACTATGTTGAGAGAGAACATTAGAAATGACAATTAGGGTGAATCACCAAAGGCTGTATAAATTAAAAAGTTTGGGTTTTTCCCTGAAAGTAATCGAAAGCAGTTGACAGGGTTTGAGCAAATCAGTCATCTACTGAGTTCCCAGAAGCAAACCCTAAAACAAGCATTTGAACCAAGTAGTTAATTTGATAAATGATCCCAGGAAGGACTTACCTGTGTGGCAGAGTTATAAAATGAAGAAAAGTGTGCATATGATAGTACACCAAAATTTTGTGAATTCCACTTTGGATCAGACACCAACATATCCCCAGATCAAAATGTAGCTCAAAGGGCAAGTGCGATCTTACCTTGTTTTTTGCTTCACTTTATTGTGCTTCACAGATATTACATTTTTAAAAATATAAATTGAAGGTCTGTGGCAATCCTGCATCGAGCAAGTCCATCAGCACCAATTTTCCACATCATTTTGTCACTTTGTATCTCAGTGTTACATTTTGGTAATTCTTGCAGTATTTCAAAACTTCCACTAGCAAAAAGATTATGGCTTCCTGAAAACTCAAATGTTAGCCAACTCAAAGGTTAACATTTTTTAGCAATAAAGTGTTTTTTAATTAAGGTATGTACATTTTTTAGACATAATTCTATTACACACCTAATAGACTGCATTATACTGTAAACACAACTTGTATATGCACTGGGAAACCAAAAATTCGTGTGACTTGCTTAGTTTTGATATTCACTTTATTGCAGTAGTCTGGAACTGAACCTGAAGTATCTCCAAGGTATCCCTATAGTGAACTCAAGGCTAAAAAAAATAGCTTTGGACACTATCTCATAGAGGTGACAGCTATTCCTACATTCTTGTGGACTCATCTAAGATATTTTGCTCTCAGAAAATGTAGAAATGGTCCAACTTGCAAATCTTGAGCTTTGCTCCTGACTAGTTCTAAGTGAATGAGGTTTATATACCATGACAAAGGGGGTTAAACCCCTAAATGCAAGATTGGTTTAACATCCCAAAGTCAGTTAATGTAACACATAGTTTTGATAGAATAAAAAATAAAACCAAACCAAATGATCATTTCAATATAAGTAACATTTGACAAAATCCAACCTTTCGTGATTAACATAGTCAAAGGATACCCAGTTTCCACTCCAACATGTAAAGAGGTTATAAGTTGTCACTTCTACCCTCACAGCAAGAAAAAAAGCTGAACAGATTAGGAAAAAATGATTTTCTTAGATCTTTCAGAGAATTGAGGTTACAGGACAAACTTCCAGCTCCAAAACTGGAGAGACAGGTGGATACCCACAACACAGAATACATTAGCTAGCTTACCTAAGGCAGAAGATTCTGGAACCAATAACTGGTAGGAAAACTTAAACAATGACTTAAATGAACTTCTGGAGGCTAAATATGTACTAACTTGAAAGTTAAAGTCTCCTTGGGGACCAGTCAAGGTGGGGCAGACTTTCATGTGTTTTACCTCACGGAGCCCCACTAGGTGAAGACCCACAGTGAAAATGGGAGAAAAATCTCCTTACGTTTGAACAGGGAAAGGGGAAAAGTAACCATTGTGAAATATACTTAAGGGAAATGTAACCTATTTAAATTAAGCTCAGAGAGTTCTTCACAATGACAACTTACCTGGCGAGGCAAAAGACTTCACCTGAGCCTCATCTGACTTGGGGGAAGGAAAATTACACAGCTCCCACCTCTATTAGTCTTCTTGTGTCACCAAAGGGAGGAACTGAGAAGCACTTGAGAAGGCCATAGTTCAGGGGCTCAGAACCACTAAAAATTTTTGAAAGATCTAAGCATAGCATTTTAGAATATATCCTCTACCACTCCCACACCTTACCAGCACATCAACAAGGCCCCTTGTATATTAAGAGTAGATTATAGCTGAAAGAACCTCAAAGCTCAGACTCTATTCACCAATGAGTTTCTAGGGAGAATTAAAGACAAGAGAGGGAACAAAAACAAGGTACTAGAAGAAACTGAAGCCTCTGATACCTATAGCCACAGCAAAGAGTAAACATAGCCTAACTCCTTTAGTGTGAAGAACAAAAAACTTCACACTAAAGGCCTATCTTCCCAGTTTCTGTTCCTCAATACATCATGCCTAGCTTTAAGCAAAAACTTACAAGGCATGCTAAAAGGAAAGTGCACACACACACACACAAACACATAATCTAAGGAGACAAAGCAAATATCAGAGCCAGACTCAGATGTGACATAGGTGCTGGACTTATCAAACCAGGAATTTAAAGTAACTATGATTACTATGCTAGAGCTCTAAAGGGAAAGTGAACAGACCAAAAGAACAGATGAAAAATTAAGTGGCTAGTTAGAAATTCTAAGAAAGAAACCAAATAAATTGCAGGAAAATAACACTGCAAAAGAAATGAAGAGTTTCTTTAATGGAATCATCAGTAAACTCGGTCAGTGAGCTTGAAAATATGTCAACAGAAAACTTCCAAAACTGAAATGCTAAAAGAAAAACAAAACAAAAGGATGAAACAGAATATCCAATAGGTAGGGCAATTACCCAAATGGTAACATATGTATAAATGGGAATATCAGAACAAAAAGACAGAAAGGTGCAAGAAAAAAAAATTGAAGTAATAATGGCTATGAATTTTCCAAAATTAATAGTAGAACATAAACCACAAATCCAATAAGCTCAGAGAATACCAAAGAAGATAAATACCAAAAAATATACAGCTGGACATATCATGGTCAAACTAGAGAAAACCAAAGACAAAGAGAAAAATCTTGAAAAAAACTTGCTTTCAGTGATAAATTCTATCAATCATTTAAAGAATAAATGCTACTAATTCTCCATTTTTTTTTCAGAAAATAGAAGCAGAAAGAATACTTTCTAACTCATTCTGTGAAGCTAGCATTAAACTAATACTAAAATCAGGTAAAGAAGTCACAAAGAAGGAAACTTATAGACAAATATCTTGTGAATATAGATGATAAAATCAAGAAAATATTAGCAAATTGAATCCAGTGACATATGAAAAGATCATCTGCAATGGTATAAATGTTTAGACTCTTAATTGAGGATGGAGGTTATATAAGTGTGCAAATTTCTTAAAAGTAATCAAATTATACACTTAATCTAAATTATACTATAATTCAAAATGTGCAACTGAGTTACATTTGACAAACACACATACCTATGTGTATACAAATGTGTATGTTTGGTTTTTTTTTACTGGTTATAGGATACATTTTCTTGTTTCTTGACATGGCTGTTAATTTTATCTTACCTGATGTGCTTATCCAAATTTCACCAGTAAAACATGTAAAATTATATGCAAATTATTGTGAGTCTGGATTTTTTTTTTTTAATTGTTTTAAGAGAAAGTTGCATTTTACTCCGGAAAATAGTTAATTTTCTGATGGATATGCTGATTCTCTCATGGCTTGATTTGGAATCTTGTTAGGACAAAACTAGAGAATCCCTTATTCTAGGTCTAGCAGTACTTCACCCCTAAGATGTGGCCTTTCTGCTATGTTCAAGTGACTTCCCAGGAGCTCAGCAAAGTCATTCTACTCTGGCCAGTCAGGACCACTGTATTTTCTCTCTTCTTCTTCAGTCTTCTTCAGTTTCCCTTCATCTCCTAGCACCCTGTCAGCTTTTCTTTGCCCAGTCTTCAGAGCCTCATTCTTTACATGCACAGTTTAGCATATGTCAAAAACCCAATGGGATGTCACTACATTTTGGAAGCTCCTTTTCTTGAGCAACTTTCTTCTCTTTAGTACTATGTCCCACAGATTCCAGTCACTTCAGTAACCCAGTTTTCCATTTCTGCATCCCCATTTCAACAAGACAGTCATGTTCTCTTAACTCTGTAACTCAAGGCACAGTCTTAAAAGTAATCTGAGTCAGCTGGAGGAGTTGAGGGGTTCATCTTATGTGTTTCTCCTCTGTCAAAGAGGGAAGTTCTATGCTAGCAGTAGTCCAGTGTCTAAAAACAGTTGCCTCATGTATTTTGTCCAGTTTAAAGTTCTTTCTGGTGAGAAGGCCCATTACTAGTTTCTCCATTATGTGCAGCAGAAGTCATTATCATTATACTTAAGGGATTCTAATGGCCGATAATTATTTCTACCTTCTCCTTTGAATAATGTTATCAGGGAGATTTAATCTTACATCATTACTTACAACACTAGTTTTTCACCCTCCTCTTAGGATTTATCACTAGAATAATAGATTATATTATTGGTCCACTTGTTATATACGTTATATATAATTTTTTCACTATCTGTAAGACACAAAGAGAAAATTCTTTATGATATGTGATGAAGTGAAAATGATTAATAAGGAGAGAAAGTTGATCATACTCATTGTATATGAGTGGATTGGAAAGAAACAATATATTAGATTAAAATTTTATTACAAGACTAATCAATTTCTATTTGCAGTTTTGTCATAAGAAATCAGTATAAATTATGATGACTGTTTTTAAATACATCGACATTGAAGAAAATGGGAAGTAGATGATGTGAAACAAAAAGATAATTTATATTTCAGTTAGAGATGAAATATCAGGTATGGAAATATGCACATTATGTAGTTTATGACCCATTTTAGAGTTATGTTTAATAGTATAGAAATACATTATCTCATTAGGGCAGTGATGGAGAACTCCGCTAACAACAAACTCTCATTTTTACCCATGACATATATGTCTTAAAGAGAACCATGAGAGGGGATAGTGTTTACTCAGGCAGGTATAGCTGAGAATAGCAATAGAAGAAGATGTGGTCACAGGAAAGGGCAACATTGTCATTTCAACAGAGGTTATTAAAATTTGGTAAATTCCTTTACCAGATAAACATTCTAAGAAACCTGTTTGTCTTTCTTAGCAACAAATGTGTATTTCAACCTTATCCAGGATGTAAATAAATAATAAAGAAATATCTGATTGGCAATTACTTTAAATAAGAGCACATATATGGGTGGACATCTCAGAGAAGGGGTTATAATACTTATTAGTCTATCCCAATCAATAAACTGAATAATATCAAACTCAGAAGATTTATAAGATATTAAATTATCCCATATAAAATGAATCTTACAAATTACCTTGCATATAGTTGTAATTTAATGTATATTGATTAAATGAGCAGTTGCATACAGGTAGTGTCATCTTCATATTATAGATGGGAAAATGTTGCTCAGAGAGGTTGAGTAACTTGACAAAGACCTCACTGGCAAGAAAGGATAGATTTGGGATTCTAACACAGGCCACTTGACTCCAAAAGTCCACCTGGCCTTGAGTTTGAAAATATTCAAGTAGGATAGCATAGAATCCTACATGCCAATACTAAGAAGTCATCAAGTAAGGAACATTTGGCCTTTTCCTTCCTCCTTATTTATCCAAGAGTACTGAATAAATAATGAAATGTTTCATTCTCAATAATCAGTAACCGAGGGCCACCATATAGAAGGAAATTTGTAAGGCATTGTGCAAGAACAAAAACGTAATGAAAGCCAATTCTCTGAAACACAGGTCTTTGAAAGAGCTTCATTCCACCCAGAGGAAGGGAATTCTTCCCACTTGAGCCCCTTTCAGGCTTCTTGTCTCATTTCAGGAGAAGGACGTTACAATCAGCAGGCGTCAGATCTTTAAGGAAACATACTGGAAACATGCAGGATTGGAAGGGGATTACGAGGCACATAGAAAGGTTTTATTACTGGAGAAACACTCGTGAAGGTAACAGCCCTGAGACACAGGTTAAATAAGAGACTGGTGTTAAACTGGAAGATGATAGAAGACTACTCATACCCCACATCTAACCACCACACCAATAGAGCTTCAGTATGGTAACAATGGATTACAGGAGAAAGCTTTGAGACATGATGTATAATACTTAGGGGAGCCCAAGTGTGCAGCCCTTGGCCCAATCTGGGACTGGTCTAATTTTTTTAACACTATCAGTGCACTTCTTTCTCTTCAAAGTTCATGTTTATTCATTGAATTCAGGTCTCTGAGCAGGTGATTGACAGGTGCAGTGACTCTGCAGGAAAGAACATTACTGTGAGCAGAAGGAAAACTCGAGCAGTATTAGATATGTCTGCTTTGTCTACAGATATCCCATGAAAGATAAGAGTGTCACTCCAGTCAAACAGCAACAGAAAAGGAAATTTTATGTTTCTCATTGCAGAGAAGGCAACTGGGGGGATTTGGAAGTGATTTTAGTTGTGAGTGAGGAGCTGAGGAAAGGGAATTAGAGTAAAACCCCCATTTTCATTAAAACTAACAAAAGCCTCACTCAACTCCTGATGACACGGTCTTGCTCAGATCCCCATTACATTGCGACCCTTTAGAAGGCTCCCACCTCAACCCAAACTGTTCCTTCACGGCAGTTGGGCTTGCTCTGTGCATGCAAATGCCTCACTAAGTTGCCTGGAAAATCTGCTGTTCAGAGTGGGTAGGAACATTCCCAAGGAAGGCAGAGAGAAGAGAATCAGTGCGCTGCACCCTGTGGGGCCAACATAATCAAGAGTCAGAAACTGTCTGTAAGTCAAAGGGCAAGTGAATGGAGAGACTTGAAGGGTGGGTGTGGAGGGATTCAGAGGCAGCTGGCAAATGTGACTCCAGTTCAACTTCCCATTTATCTAGCTACCCACCTCATATATTTTTTAATTGAAGTATAGTTGATATACAATGTCGTGTTAAGTTCTGGTGTACAGCTTATTGATTCAGTTACATACATTCGTATATATATTCTTTTTCATAATAGGCTATTAAAAGGTATTGAGTATAGTTCCCTGTGCTATGCAGTAGGACCTGGTTGTTTATCTAGTTTATATATAGAGTTCTTGATGTCCTTACCTGAACTGCTTTTTAACTAAATTTCAGGTTTCATGATGTTATTACTCAAATGATCATTTTCTGAGGATGTGAACTTTTGTCACTGCACAGCGGTAGCAGTCCTGCTTTCCCTGTCACTGTGAATAAATGGAGCAGCAGACCCTTCTTTGAGGATGTCTACCAGCTGCTCTGTAAATTCAGATTGTACTGTAATACCTGGGGCCCTAGACGCAAGCACAGGCAGCCTTTCCTGCTGTGTCTGAATCCTACCTGGCCTTTAAGTCATACATCCTCCATGCTGACACCCTTGACCATTTCCACTCACAGGACAGTTTCTGTATTACTTGTTATAGAATGAACTAATTCTATCATCACACATACTTTAACTTTCCTTGAATTGTTGTCATTGTATGAATATTGATATATTTTATATGTATATTTTTCCGTGTGTATTGAATTCAATGCATTGCGTTTCTGTAGTATTGTATTAGATTTCAGCAGATGCCTGCACCTCAGCCCAATGCTCCAAGTCATGCAAATGAGCCTTTCCCACTCAAATTCCTTGGTTTGAGTTCCTGCCCAACTCTGGGTCACCAGGCCAGGGGTGGGGTTTATGGTGAGACTCTATCTACCTGCTTCCATGTGAGCCTTCTCTCTTTTGCTCAACGTGAAGTTGCTCTGCCAGTTTTTAGGCTTTTGGGGTTTTGTTGTTTTCTTTTTTTTTCAGAGAAAGTTGTTCCATATGTAGTGGTGTATTTGGCATGTCTGTGGGAGGAGGTGAATTCAGGCTCCTCCTATGTTGCCATCGTGAACCAGAACTTGTCTGTATTTCTATGTGTATTTTAACGTATATTTTTCTCTATGTGTTTTTTATTTGCTTTTTCTATGCATTAAATTGCATCCTCCATAAAGATATAATGTGGTGTGTTTAAAACAACTAATACCTGCACTAAGTTTTAGAGCTCCACAACCACAATCTCATTTCATTTGTGTGCCCCCGCCCAGATCCTATGAAACAGGAATAATGAATGCCTTCATTTTAAAGATGAAGCAACTGAATCTCAGGGAATTTACTCAGAGTTATAAAGCCAACAATAACTCCGAGCTTCTGAGTCTAAATGGCTTAGCTCTATTCCAGCTCATGCCTCTTCTATATTTATTTTCTCTCTGTGGATCAAGCACGGGGGTGGCTCATATAGCTACTCAAAAATGTTTGTGATTGTACAAATAAGCATAAACATACTTTCCCTCTTGAAAGTTGAATCAGTTTTCCAGGTGTATTGACATGGATGGATGTTATAAAGGGAGAACAAAATGTGCAGAAGACCTGGAAGTGAAGAGACACAGGAGAGTGAGAATGGCAGTGTGCCTGGCTTGGAGAAACATGGTGGAAAAGTGGAGTTACTAGTAGAGTAGGCTGTGGAGATACATACACAGCCTCCCTGTGGAATAATTTCTGTCTCAAGTTCAGGGTTAATTCTCTATGATCCTGTTTATCAGAGGAGCTATGCAATATACTTCTTATAATGGAATTTTTTAAAAAAAACAAACTATAAGAGCCACTGCTTTTATGTGACTCATATATCTTAGCCCTATAGTAGGTGCTTTATGGATGTCATAAAGTTAATGGACTAGAATAATCCTACAAACTAGATACCATTATTCTCATTTCACTGATGATGGATGTGAGCGTGAGAGAGAATAAGTAACTCACCTATAGCCACAAAGCTGATAGGCAGTGCATCTAGGATTTTATTCTAGATCAGCTCTAAAACTTCGATTCTGCTGGTAATCAGAAGGGGACACACATACACATCACACATATTGGAAGTTGGAAGACTAGTTATGAAAGAGGGAAATTATAGATCAGTATACTAGACTAGCAGATATGTTATGAGGCCCTGAACTAAGGCAGACTCAATGGGTTTGGTGAAAAAGATGGAATTTGAGGGATATTTCTAGGGTTGACAAATGCTTTTCCTTTTCAGATCCAGCAACCATTAAGTTACACAGCATTAAAAAAAATCACATTATTTTCTTTCAATCTCTTTGTGTAGAATTAAGTAAGAAAAAATATGGGAAATAAATATCTGCCAATTTTTCCAACCTCCTGTCATCTATTCCAAGAATATTAATCTTCCTCAAATTCTTCCAGTGTGATGAGTTCTCTCTGATGTCAGGACCTTTGCACATGCTCTTTTTTTTTTTTTTTTTTGTCTATAATTAACACAGAGACCCTTTCGATGAGCTAACTGATATTCCACCCTCAGCTTAAATGTCATTTCTTCAAAGAGGCCTTTTTTGATGAGGAATCACTTTCTAATGATAAAATCTGGTCAAAATGAAATGGGACTCCCTTTGTAGTAGTGAGCTACTTGTCACTAAATCTATTGATAGAGGAACTATCAAAGATTTGTTGGAAATTATACAGGCTACAGCAAAAGAGAATAACAAAATGCTTAAAACAGCTTGGCATACTAGGGCATCCTCAATGAAGAAGTGAAGTTTTGGCCGAAGGCTGGGAAAAAGCCAGTTTAATAAAAGTGAGGGAGGGCTTGGTGGTGAAATGAGGGGAATGAGAGAAAGTGTATTCAGGGAAGACCAGAGAGTGGGCAGAGGACCCAAAGTTCTGTGAACCTGATACACTCAAGAGCCAGAGAGAAGAGCAGCATAGCTGGACCATGCACAGGGCAGTGAGGTAGATTGGCAGATGTGATTATTGTGCAGAAATGGGCTTGATGCCCATGCTGAGAGTTTCCCTCGGTGCCACGGGCCACAGGAGCTCAACCAACCTTCATCAGGAGGTGCAGACGTAGCACTGCT
Organism: Camelus bactrianus; assembly: GCF_048773025.1. NCBI lineage: Eukaryota > Metazoa > Chordata > Mammalia > Artiodactyla > Camelidae > Camelus > Camelus bactrianus. The sequence continues at coordinate 35,037,614 of NC_133549.1, forward strand.
TTCTCTTAAGGAAACTCAGTTCAGCAGTGGCTTGTGGTGCCAGCCAATTTCATCAGCCAAGTTACCATCCACCCATCCTGCTGGAGAATTCAAAGAAATCTCTGGCAAAGTCAGAATATGAAACAGATTAAATCAAAATGTGTCTGAGGAAAAGGTCAGGGATGTGCTGGTAAATCTTCCCGCGCTTCGCACATGAAAGAACACTTCAGACCCTCTCCTGTAAAATGTTCTTGTTCACTTCAATATTGTTCTTGGCTAAAGGGAAGGCCTGTGGGGTTTGTGGAAGTTGGCTCTTTCAATATAGAATTTTTCATGCTCCTTATAAAAATGTCAGTGGGTTGATTCAAAAATATTTTTACTGGCACCTGAACTGGCAAGTCTGCAAAAGACTCTGTACAAGTTGGTTCTTCAGAACACACCAGGTTCCCTTCGGGGAAGAACAAATAAAATCCTCAGATCTGAATCTAGAGAATTTTCCTCTCAGAGCTCTTTGCAAACACATTATTTATAGGAAAACTGAGACAACTAAAACTGCCTTCACCTGCCAGGAAATATCCATTTTATTAATTTTTTTTGACTTTTAAAATATCAGTTTCAAATAGTTTCATAAGTTTTATATTGTAATGATTTTTGTTTTAGGGGCAGAGGCATCACCAACCTGCACCCCTAAAATAGTCCCTTTTTAAAAAAATTCGCTGAACTGAGGCTTTAAAGGGATTGGTTCAGAAAATAACAAGAACTCGGATTTATTCCTGTTGACAGTGTCACTTGTGTTGCTTCTTTGATAAGAGGTAGAGAAAGCACTGATCTGTCAATTTAGTCCATAACCTGGAGACGAGGCCATTAATGAAGCCAGGCCAGTCGCTTCCCTCAGACTTCCCCACAGGGCCAAAGCTTTCACCCACGTGCCAGGAATGTTTATTTTGAAGCCAAATGCAGTTTTCCCTCTGGAGGGAAGGATGAAGACAAGCTGGTCTATGGCAGTAAAATGAAGAGAGAAGCTTTGATGTCAGAGGTCAGTTTGTGGAAATCACAGAATTGTCTTCTGGGGGTCGAACATGGACACGTGAGCTACATTTGTACAGACAATCAATGCATGCTATCTTACATTTTTCTCTCTAGATAGATATAGATACAGATATAGATACAGATATAGATATAGATATAGATATAGATATAGATATAGATATAGGCATATCTGGTTGACATATTTATGTTCCTTCCCAGGCAAATTCTGAGTGTCAGCCCTGTGCAGCTTGCCTTGGGTTTTCCAACAATTTTTAATTTTTTCCCATGAGAAAGAACAATAGCAAGTATTATTAGTCGAGCATCTGTTCTGCATCACACACTGTGCTAAGCTCCTTATATGAATTATTTTATTTAATATTTTAATCATGGATATTATTAATATCTCTATTCTATAGATAGGGAAATTAAGGCTTAAAGTTAGTGTGGGATAAAACCAGTCCTTTAAAGGAACTCCATTAAGCTTTTAACACACCCGCAGACAGGTTGGTGAGGAATGGAGGGACAGTAGGCACTTGTAGTCAGTTGGGAGGACTGAGTGTAAAATCGGGTCTCTTACTCGTGTGGTCAAGACTGATTCCTTTTAGGTTAAGTTTCCTTATTTGTTAAACAGAGATAATTTTAACACGCTGATGAAAATGTAATGATCCAAAGTTAGTGAGTGTGCCTATCCCATTGCCTAGTCAGGTAGCTGACCTTTGCTTGACTCCAAACTTTAGAATCATCTCAAAAGCAAAGAGCCACTGTTTTAGCTCATTTAAAGGCAATTGCTTCCCTAGAAAGCATTTTTTTGTGAGTGGTTGGCCATTCATACCCTTGAAGTACTTGAGTAATCTTATCCATGAAGACACAGGAAATGGTAAGGTATAGACCACTGGGCAGGTGACCAGATTCATTTATCTGTAACCATAAACGTTGAGAAGGAATTCACAGAAGGCCTCTATCAATAGATATTTATTTCTTCAACTGCAAGATATGTATACAGATGATCGTGGTGTGTGTTGATAGTCCCGTTATTTCTGATTTATTTCATAATAACAAAATGTAATGCTAGCAAAGAGAACCTTCTCAATGCCTCCAGTTTTCAGACTGTTTTATTTAATATTTCCTGTTTTTGTTTTTCTTTCAAGGAGCTTACACAGAGGCAAACAAATTTCATAGCTTTGGGCCAATCTATCTTTGGACCATTGTGCTTAAGAGTCAATACTATGTGCTTCATCATTAAATAACTCTTTAGTTGTACATGTGTGATTTTTATGTCTCCAGCTAAAATATATGCCAGAGTACAGGCATTGTATTCTAGTCTTTTTTTTTTTTTTTAATTACTCGTGAAGCACATTTAAGAACCACCAAGATAGAAAGTTCAGTGAGGGCTTCTGTCTTTTCCCATAGGATCTTTAATGCCTAGGCTAGCATCCACACATAAGGGGTCCTTATGATACATTTGCACATGTTGACCTGCTTGATTCTATGCCCTAAGACTTTTACAAATCCTCATAATTGAGGATGAGTTATTCTTTTTTTTTAATTGAAGTATATAGTCTTTTACAATGTGTCAACTTCTGGTGTACAACACAATGTCCTACTCATGCACATACATACATATATTTGTTTTCATATTCTTTTTCATTAAAGGTTATTACAAGATACTGAATATAGTTCCCTGTGCTATACAGAAGAAATTTGTTTTTCAATCTATTTTTATATATAGTGGCTAACATTTGCAAATCTCAAACTCCCAAATTTATCCCTTCCCACTGCCTTTCCCCTAGTAACCATAAGATTGTTTACTATGTCTGTTAGTCTGTTTCCGTTTTATAGATGAGTTCATTAGTGTTTTCTTTCTTTCTTTTTTTTTTTCTTTTTTTAGATTCTACATATGAGTGACGTCACATGGTCTTTTTCTTTCTCTTTCTGGCCTACCTCACTTAGAATGACGATGTCTGGGTCCATCCATGTTGCTGCCAATGGCATTATTTTATTCTTTTCATGGCTGAGTAGTATTCCATTGTATAATGGAAATATACCACAACTTCTTTATCCAATGAGGATGGGTTATCCTTGTCAAGGATTGTCATTCTTCAAGTTTCAACCTTTAACCCTGATGTTAATTAAGCTTAGGAAAAAAGCAGCAGATGTGAAGCATTGTTAGAAGCTATAAAATAACAACACCATCATCAATCATCAACTGCAATGATAACAATAAAAATTAATTATATTTACCACGTGGCAGGTACTGCACTTAGTGCTTCATGCATTATTTGATTTAGTCCTAAGGAAACTGACAGATATTTTTTACCATGCCCATTCATGGATGAAAAAATGAGGCATGGGGAAGTTAAATAACTTTCTCTAGGCCCTAAGAAAGTTGCCACTCTGGGTTTTCAGCCTGGCCATTCACTGCCGGGGTCACATTCTAAACTGCTATGTCAAGTTGTGGTTCCAGGTCTCCAGATCCTAACTTAAGAATGTCTGCAGATTCTCTTTCAAAATAAAAATGAGTACTGTAGGAGGCTTCATCTGGAGGGCTTGTTTTCTTTCTTTTAGTGCATGCTCCTAATGGTATGAAATATTTTAAATTTTTAAATATTTTAAATTTCGTATCTTCCTCTTTTGGCAGCTTGATAAGGTCGTGTTCTATGGTGTCTGGAGCAGGGTACTGCACTTAAAAGGACCAGATTAAGAGTTCTTACTCATAAAAGATGTGCTTTTAAGAAAAGGGTTACATAACTGATAAATCGGTTTCTTATTTTACAAGTGGTAATGAGGGAATCTGTGCTCCAGAGCTGTGTACTGTTCAACCCCATATATGCAAAATACTCAGTGCAAAGTCTGATGTGAAGATAAGCTGTTATTATCTTATAATACCAATAATAATTGCTATAGAAGTAGTATAAGTTCTTTGTGTTTCTGTCATGAAGTGAATATAGAACAGTGGGTGAGATTTAGATATAGATGTTCAGTAATTGAGAAGACCTTGAATTTTTAGAATTCTCCCATATTTATGTAATCTTCTCAAAAAGAACTGTCAAATAAAAACTATGTGGCTACAATGACCATATTTTCCCCAAAAAAGAATAGGATCATATGATCTGACAGAAGATTTTGTTCTAATATATATAAATACGCACAGGCACAGAGGCTTACCAAACCTTAACAATGGATTTACTTGTACTTTTGTTGAACAAGGCTAATTAAGAATACAATTATCTACAATGGTGATGGTCACAGAAAATCCAAGATGCATAGTAGCACAATATCTATAGTGCAGAGAAAGGAGATACTTCTCTCTGTATCCGAAGCTATCAGACTTACTTTGTGGAAGACATATTTTTCTTTCTCCCAAGTCTGGAAACTTTTCTTCCAACCATCTGTTCATTTTTAGTGAATATTTTATTAGCCAACAAAACTGCCACATTATTTTCTAGATTAATTGTTTCAAATCGTTTTCATTTTCTCAGCCCTTGGACAGTTTCTATGCCATGAACATATTGATCCACTCTGTCTTCTTCATTTTGCATTGCACTGCATGGTATTCAGTTTTATGATTTGTTTGTTTGTTTATTCTTCCCAATTTTTTCTGTCCTTTGCTTTCCCTACTCTCCTCGTCATTAATAAAGTCCCAAAGCCATTATACTGGACAGGATGAGAGAAGTACCTGCGCTGGAAAGTAAGGGAAGCTAAGTGACCCTGGCACAGGGAGTCAGAGGTGCAGCAGGTAGACGGGTATGCGTGCAGGTGGTGAGTGGTGGGAGAAGCCCAGCTTGCAGTGTTGGATATCAAATAGATAAGGAATTAAGGCTTCCCTGTTGGGAATGGCCCTGTGTAACTTGTTGTAGCCCAAGTTGGGTAAGGTGGGGTTTGGAAGAGGTGAAAGGTTGGTTATGTACAGGAGGATGGATAGAGAGTAAGAAAAATAAATTAAGGATAATGGAAGCCTGTCAAATGAAAAAAACTGAAAGAAATCCCTGTAGTTTTGGTAAACTGAAATTTGAAGTATCAGTATGATTTCATGGAAGTGTGTATGTGTGTTGTTTAATTTCACTCATTCCTTTTCTTTGTCCATTGAGAGGGTCTGGGAGCAGTGAGATACCAATAAAAATGAGCACGTCTTATGTCCATATCTTGTCTTCTGAATATATTACCCATTAATAGGAACCAGGGATATCTTTTTGTGCCAGAAAGTAAGAAAATGCTGAAAGAGTGATGAGGGCATGTCAAAACAACACAAAAACCCATTAGGAGGGGGCTCTCTGTGCCAAATTAAGCATAATTTGAGCATCAAAATAAATAATTCTAGTAACAGATTATAAATCATTGCATAAAATAGGAAACCATGAATCTAACTATATATGAATACATGAATGGATGATTTTGAAGAGCAAAATAAACTTTGCATAGTTTCAAAGTAAATCTCAAAAAAAAAACTGGAAAAGAAAAATAAAAAGAGTTAACATGTAGTGGAGAAACACCATTTAACATCATCCTTTGTAATAATACAAGGAATATTATCAGTTATGGGACAAAGTTAAATCATTAAGATGACAAAAGAAAAAAACAGAACAAAATGTGCATCTAATCTCATCAAGAGGTAACAGCAGACCAACTTCATGGGGGACATTCAGCAAAATACCTGGTCTATAGTCTTCAAAAAGATCAAAGTCATGAAGTGAAGGTAAGACAGGAAATGTTGCAAAGCTGAAGAAGACATGACAAAGGAATACAACAGATGATTCTGAAGAGGATATTTTTGTTATAAAGTCATCCTTGAGACAATTGGTATCTGAGAATACATGGCAGTAATTTATCAATATTAATTTCTGTCTGTAATGGTGATCACTGTATTGTGGTTATACAGGAGAAAGTCCTTGTTTAAATGAATAGCATGAGAGTGCTGTGGGGACCCGAGGTCAGTAACTCACTCTCAAGTGGTTCAGGAAAGAAAAAGTTATTTTGTAGTTATTTTTATGCCTATAGAGAGTGTTTTAGAGTGGCCAGTGGCTGTTAATAGCTCTCTCTCTCTCTGTCCCTCTTTGGAGTCTGGCAAACAGGCAGATCTCTGTTCAGCTCCGCCACTTTTAAGTTGTGTGCCTTGAATGTAATCTTTCCAAACCTCAATATTTTAACCTATAAATTGAGGATAATAATAGAAGAAAAGGGATTAGCACAGTATCTGATCCATGTTAATCACTCAATAATAGTTAGATGTGGCACGATTGTGATCATTGTTATTCAAGTATTTCTGTGTCAGATTGAATAGACCTATCTTACCCTTTCCAACAATTTTTAATATTCAATTATTTTGATATACTTTCTGCACCTATATGCATTTTTATTATATGTGCATTTATAAATTCTCTTTCATGTGCTTTAGATTGTTTCCAAATTTTTTGCTTTTGTGTGCCACATTACCATGGACATCCCTAGGTCAGTATCTTTCTTTGTTCCCTTGTTCCCTTATTCTCTTAGGATATAATCCTAGGATGAGCTGGAAATTCTGGATGAAAGACATGCTGGTTTATTTCAAATAGAGGTTAGCAAAAATGTTCTATAAGGAGACAGATATTTTAGGCTTTTCATGCGGTACAGTCTTTGTTCAACTTCTCAGCTGTGTCACTGTAGCACAAAAGCAGTCGGAAACAAATAAGGGTTATGTAGTCCTACAAAACTTTATTTACAAAAATAGCTAGTGAGCCATATTTGTTTTTGACTAAAATCATGAAAGAAAGAATCCCTCTAGTATTTTTAGCTTCAAAATACTGAAAATGCAGGAGGAAATCAACTTTTATTTTACAGTAGCCTGGAATTAGAAATTCTGCAGCATGATGGGGAAACGACAGGGGCTGTAGATGGAAGTGTGTTTGCTCTCATGCGACAGCTGTGACTCTGAACACATGAGGTCCACCACCCAATACTGCTCTCAGACACACTGACCCTCAGGCAGAGAAGAGGTGGAACAACACTGTAGCGGGGCTTCACTCTCTAATGTAGAGGAGAGAGATCAACTTAGAATGGATATTATGCATCAGTTTAGAGTGGGAGAGAGGAGTGTGTGGGCAAGAGGAGTGTGTGGGCATGAAGTACTGGTAGTGTAGCTTTGAAAATAAGAAGGGCCATATATTTAGCTGCCTTCTGAAATGGCAAAGATGAAAGTCTCCAGTTTCTTTAAGGATAAGCCTTTCTACACGCCTTTCTCTGATGCTTTCTTGTATATTTATCTGTGCCATCAGATAATTTACTGCCTCTTTTTGTCTTAGGATGGTTTGCATGTCCCCAAGCTGATATCTAGGCTCTCTGGGAGCCTGGGCACGTTTCTGATCTAAGGCTGCCAGTTACAGAGGAGGGATACAAGTAGCAATACTCCGATATAGCCTGGACTCACAGTGCTGCAGGCAGAAGGTCAAAGGTTGCTAAGAAGGGGATTTCCCAGGACAAAGCATGCTGAGTTGACATTCCTCTATCACTCAGTGTGTCTTGCTGTGGGAACTGGAGGCCTCCTAGAACTAGGAAGGGTTACAGTTAAATGAAAAAAACTTAGTAGGAACTATGTTGAGAATGTCTATTCCAGGCTAGGGCTGAAGATGTCAGTGAGATGGTTTTCCAATTAATTATAGTATTAATCACATAAACATGTATATAAGACCTACTATTTGCCAAAGCCTTGTTCTAAGCTATTTACATATATTAACTTATTTAATTCCCACAATAATCCTATGAGATAGATGATTTTATAATATATAATTGCAGAAACTGAGGACAAAGAGAGGTTAAATGACTGATCCAAGTTACTTGCATAGACTGTAAAAATAAAAATGACAGCACTGTTGTTGGAACTCAAGTAATCTGGCTATAGAGTCAAATTCTTATACTGAACCACATTACTTCAATAAAATGCTTCAATATTAAATATACAGGTCCTAAACTCCCACAGGCTCCCAAGGGCCACACACATCTCTTGAACATAGGGTCATGGCATGACCAACGTTTGGAAGCACAATGAATGTGGGCTTTTAATGCCATACTACAGAGTCTACCTGTTATTTCCCCACATTTCCTGCAAGATAGTTCCTATTTATATTCTCATTTGACAGATGATGGACCCAAGGCTTAGAGAAATTGTTTCGCTTTCTAGATCAAACCACCCCTAAGTGGCTAGGCAGGTATTCGTACGCAAACTGTCTCTAAAACCCAAAAACTTAACAAATATCCTGTATAATTTCAGAGATAAAATAATGGGAAGAGCACTGGATTGGGATTAAGAGACTTAAATTTTAGACCCAACTCCTGCTGTATCATTATGAGGCGCTGGGTAAGTCACTGCATTTCTCAAGGCCTAAGTTTCCTCTTATATCAAATAAGGATATTTGTCTTAATTTCTATTCTTTCCATTCAAAATAGTAATGTATGATTTTGTGATTTTTCTATGTCAAAATACATGAGTACCATTTCAAATCCCAAATTATTCCAAGATACCTGTCAGTGCTTGGAGCTTAGTGTAAATAAAGGAAAGATATTTAGATAAGCACTACTTTCAGTCATTGGGATAAAAACCTAAAATCTTAAATATAGAACATCTACTTTTAAAAAATAAGTTAATACCAATCTTTAAAAGATATGTTTATTTCTTCAGGCCTCAATTTTCACATCCATACCCTGGTGACCTGAATGTTGGTGCTCAAAGCCTCTTTTTTTGAATGATCCCACATGACACACACAGTAGAAAACCACAGGAGTCCAGAACTCTCTTGTGCCAAGCTGCCATGCAAATTCTGATCTATATTTCAAGGCATCCTTCAACGCTGTTTCCTATCTCCTTTAGTCAATGTGTACCGACGAGAAATGGACTATCATGTCCTTCACTCTACATTTTGCAGGATTCCACTAACTTTGTCCTTTGAACCCTTCCAGGGTCATTTCCAATTAGGTCTACCTCATTTAGAATCTTTCTCTCTCTCTTTCTTAGTTCCTTCACTTCTCCAACGTCGTTAATATGCCTAGGACTCCTTCTACAGATTGTTGGAACTGAAAAGTATAGCTTATTCCTTGCACCATCTAAAACAGTTCCTTAAACTTTTTTTTTTCCTCTCTGTTTTCTCATTATCACATGTTTCCGACACAGTTGACTGACACCCAGTTCTCCTTCTTTGCTAAAAGTCTATGATATAAAGGCTGAAAATGCCAGATGGTGCATGAACTTTCTCAACATTCCTTGATTTTAGGACATAAACATGCAATCTATTCCATGCAGTGGGTCCTGAAGGAAAGCATGTAATGATGGGGGAGGGGAGGGTCTCTGGAAAAGAGATACACATGGAGGATTTTACACTTTCTTACACTTTCTTTCTGCATACATGGGTAGGCAAATATGATGCATGGAATGGTGGCAGCCATTTTGTGATCACGAGGGCATAGGCCTGAGGATTAAGATCACATGCTGAAGATGCTGAGTGGTAAGATGGAAGCACCTGGAACATAGGTGGCATCACTATGCTTCTTAAAATCTGGAACACTCTGGATCTTATAGTTGAAATGATGAAAGCACTGATCTTAAGACACTTTTAATTGATCATCTGAGTTTTAGCTAAAGGCTTTTGGATACATTATACAAATCCAAATTATCTACTTGCATATTTTTACATCCCCTTTGTCTAACTTAACATGCTTTATTTTATGGTCCTGGTAGAAGTGTTATTTCAGAAGGACACTAGATGGCAATATATGCACCATAATTTATGATGGGGGAAGGGAATTTGAATTTAAGATTGAATTGTCAAAAGTACACAAAAATGCTCAACTTAGTGTGAAAATACATCACAGTTTTATTTATTTTGTAACTCTGTAAAAATTATTCTTTTAATTAAGTGGAAATAACGTCAAGGGAGATAGTTGGGCACTAGGAATCATTGGACAGGAAGCTCTACTCTGTTCCCTACCCAGGTTTAGGGAACAGAGAATGCCTTATCTCAGAAGACTGTGTCCAGATAAGAGGTAGCGACATGCAAACGTCATTTATCCCGTGCTATTTATAGCAGGCAAGCTACTTACCATGTCTGTGCCACAGATGGTAATGGCAGGAATACCATGTGTCAGTAGATATGTCTCAATCTGGAAAGCATCACCTTTTCTTTTTCAGTGTAGAGAAAAAAAAATTTAAGATATATTAGCCACATGTTCAAATTTTGCCCAAATATCATCCTCCAGGTAACTTATTTTTATTTCTAAGAGATAGTCTTAAGGATTATAGTTGTTTCATTCTTGATAGTAATTTGCATGTGAGTTTACCTTAATCCATCAATAAAACACTGTTATATTAAAACATCTTCCTACAAATAGGATTATGTATGGTATTGGCTCTTGTCTGGAGTATCTGATATTTATAAATGGTACATCAAATGTCAGTCATTATTATTAGAAATTTTGTGTGTATGTGTTCATGGGATAATATCTATGTCTTTTTATTCATAATTTGCCTTGTACACCCATCTCCCTTGGGGTTACGTGTGAATTCCCTATAGCTGCAGTTAATCTTTTCAGACACATTATTGTCTGTTAATAGAATGATAACTTTTTGAACCCAATTGGTGATTTATTTTAGTGAAATACCATGTGTGTATATATATATATATATATATATGTATACACATACACACACACACACACACACACACTTTTTTCTTTTTTTTATAACATGGACTTGAGAAACAAAATGGAAAGTTAATCAGTGGATTATTTGCTGTTGTGTTCCAGTGGCTAGGCCGCTGATTTTGGTGGCAGCTCTTATTTAATTGCTTTCCTTGACATGAAGTAAATAAACAACTTGTTTCAAAGTGTCTTCCTCCATCACTAATGAGGAATTAATTTGCTTTAAGTCTTGCAACAAGTAAAAACTAGGGAGTCTTTATCTTAAATATTTGTAGAATAACAATATTTAACGTCATGGAGTAAGCGTGTGTCTCTGTAAATGTTTAAGACATGCAGCTGGTTTTACTTTTCTCTCTGATGCAGAAACAAACAAAACTTTTTCTTCCAAAATAATATATGCTCATTATCTCATTCAGAGATTGTAGAAAATCAAGATCAGACGATAAAATTACTTAATAATTTTGAATTTGAATGCCCTCCCCAGGAAGATTTATGAAAGGCAAAATGTCAGTGTAAGACATTTTAATTGAATATATTCGTAAAAGGATCAGTCTCAGATGGAGACATATTTATATTTTTCATCAGTAATTGAATAATTGGACTCATTTCTGAGTTTGAGATTACTGAAGGGTTTCTAACACAGGAACTTGATCCAAAACATTCAATTCAATGAATATTTAATAGGAACGAACCTCCCTACACCCAACTCAATAGATCAGCAGCAGCATTGAAGTCAGACAACATTTCTCTCAAAAGGATGAAAATAGCTAACATTTTATGAGAGCCCAAACACTAGGTGACAAGAATTTAAAGTGAATTATCTATATGACAATTCTTTGAGATAACTATTCCTGCCTAGTTTACAGGGATGAAAATGAAGTCCAGAGAAATTAAGTAACTTGCTGAATCTGTCTTATTGCACATAGACAAGCTAATTACTGTATAATTCTCCAAATATAGTGCATAGACACACACACACACGAACAGTACAAGAAAGATTGTGGGGTTGGACCCATTTTAAGTTATTGATTTTCTAACCATTTGTGGTGAAGAACTATGAATAATCTGTGTTTGGAGAACTAAATAGTATATATGCCACATTGCCTAGAACTTAGCACATGCTTAATAAACATTTGGCAAAAGACTGAATGAATGCAACGGCATTGCATTAAGCTTTAATTTGTGGCAATGCAAACCATTTATCAATACCATACAAAAAACAATATGTCAGTATTTTGAGATAATATTAAAAATGTGGTTTGTAGAGATGCTTCAATCTGATGAGCATAGAGAGGAAGGGAAATAAACTTGTATTTTCTAATTTCCAGCAGAGATTAAAATTATTCCTAAAGACACATTCAATTCTAGATGCAATTTGCAAATAAAACTCACCATGAAATTTTTAAAGAAAGCTCATTATTTTCTGTTCTCTTAAAAGGATTTGTGTGAAGACACTGTAATGCTGCCCTGTCCTTAAGACTCTTTTTGGAATATTCATTTTTCAAAACTACAGTAAGAAAAAAAAACAAAACCTTGTCCAACAGAACAATACTTATGTTCCAAAATTAAAAGAATCTTAAAGTTTCTAAAGCTCTCTAGGTGGAAATTGATCTGAAATTGAATTATCCAAGGCACCATGATTTTATTAATACTGATAAAATAAAGGAGATTCCTTGAGAGAAACTTAAAATCAGCATTTGTGGCAACTACTCACTGGCTTCTATAAATAAATAAAATTAGTTGAATTTTGCAAAAAATAAGAAGCCATATATTTGAAGCTCCTGTTTTAAACTGATTCTCAAGTCAGACAGCTTTTCTACCTACGTGAAAAAAATAGTGGAAGCAAATATTCAGCTCATTTTTGATAAAATATTAATCTAGTGCCTCTTTATGAAATTGTTAATATTTGTTACAGAAAGGTTAGTATTTGTGATTTTTCTATTTAACAGTGTTCTTGGAGAGTATAATCAACTCACTGCAGAATGCAGGTATTTGCATTTGCTGGTCATGCCCACAAAAGATTCATATTTCATTTTAAGACTGATAGGGTTTTTTTAATATGAAATTAGAAAAAAAAAAAAGGATTCCTTTTTCCTTTATAATTACCAAGCTATCAGTTTTCCTTTTTGTTTGACTCAAAATACATCAAATAAGCTAATGTTTTATTCCTTTTGCATCATCTTTGATAATGACTGTCTCTTGAGGATAAGTCATATTTAAGACAAGCATGAATGAGGGATTGGAAAGAGATGGAAATCCTGTTCTCAAGGGGCTTCTACCTGGTGGTGGCGGAGCCTTATGCGGTGGGGTTTATTCTTCACGTTGGGCAGGAGACCAGCCCCCTGCTCTCTGTCTGGAAAACAAGAGCTCCTTTTCTTGTGCCAGATTCTGGGCTGTTTTCAGTTCCCAGTTAGAAGAATCTCACCAAAATTCTTGATGGTGTTTTTTTTTTCTTGGGTATTTAGTTTTATTATCCCACCCAGAAGTTTATATAGGTATCTCGGGTTCTCTCCCAAGTAATCGGAAATTTGGATTTTTACTTCTGAGATCCTTATAGCCTCATGTAGAAGAGCCCATCTGCATTCTTGATCAAATTAAAGTTGGATCCAGATGGGGGAGGAGCTCTGCTCAGAGGGATGATACATTGAACACCAGACTGATTCATGAACACCCCGCACAGGAGTCTCCTCATCCTTGAGGAATCATCCTCTCCCATCTCTGCACCAAATGACAGTTCTCTTCTCTGACCATCCTCTAAGGTTGGAGTTTGACTTTACTGTAAGATGTGGCAGAGTCCTTATTTTTTTAGTTTATTTTAGACATGGGACCAATACAGCACTAAGAAGACAACCCACAAGAAAATAAAGAATAAAAAAAGTGTATTTTTTCTAGAGTTAACAAATTAAAAAAATTAAAACCAATTAACAGCTCTCTTTGCATAAGAGAAAAATTGCCTTTGTATCAGAGAGTAAGTTATGACACCTTAAAGATTATATTGGTTAGTAATCTCTTTGGTTCCAAGAAACAGAAATCTTTATTGTTCCTAAAGTGGCTTAAACATTTAAAATATTCTTCTATCTCCACATTACTATATATAAAATAGATAAACAGCTAGGACCTACTGTATTCATACTTAATATCTTGTAATAATCTATAGTGGAAAAGAATCTGAAAAAGAATGTATATATATTTATATACATATACATATTTATATATGTATATATGTATATAAAACTAAATCACTTTGCTGTACACCTGAAACTAACACATTGTAAACCAACTACACTTCAATAAAAAGTCATTTGTTTTAAAGAAAAATATTCTTTTTCTCAAATAAAAAGGAGAAATTATTAATGATAATTATAAGAAATTCACTTTTCTCCTCTTCAATATCTAAAAATTTTCCTTATAAAATATTGGGGGGAATTTTCACTAAGAGTCTCAGATCCTCTCAAAAGTGTACTCAGTTATCAATGCCTCTGCAAAAACGTACTAATGATATCACTCATGTTAAAAAATTCCAAAGATCTCAGTCACTGTTCTTGTATCCTTTCTATATGCTTTATTCTAATGATTCCTCATCCAGAAGCCAATGCAGTCAACTTGGTAAAAATGATCACAATGACCTGTTTGCTGTTCTGTGCTCTTTGTTTCTCTGATGGACTTTTTCTATTGATCTTAGTCTCTAATCCTCATTTGAGCATTTCTAAGTTCCCAGTGTCCCACCCTGGGTAGCAAAACATTGATTGACTTGAGACTGACTCAAAAGTCTGGATTATTTGGAAGGAAACTTCCCCTTGTTCACTAAATTCTCTACCTGGGATGGCTTTCTCTCAACAATGAAGATGTGGGATATTATAGTTGACAGCTAAATCTTAACTGTGCTGCAGAGTCAGGAATCAATCCATCCCTTGAATTAGCTGAAATCTCCTCCTCCCCGTGTGTGTGTGTGTGTGTGTGTGTGTGTGTGTGTGTGTGTGTGTGTGTGTGTTTCATTCCATGGGCACCTCCTCCTCTGCCTCATTCTCCTCCCAGAGCCTCTGTGTTCTCTGCTGTGTGGCTGGGCTTTCATTGAGTAGCTCACACCTGTTGCTGTCTCCTCTCTTGAATTTGAGTATCAGTGACTATCAGAAGGGCCTGGGAAGATGGTAACACTAGGGTTTCTTTCATTGGTTTGAATCCTTGGGCTTTCAGACTTCTGTGTCCAAGTTACAATGGGAAAATACAGTTTTGAATTTAACAAAACTTCTCTGTGTCCAAGACACAATGGGAAAACATATTCTCAAATTTAACGTCAAACTTAACTATGGAAAAAAAAAATCTCACCAAACCAAAAACAACCCAGAATCTCTGAAAAACCAAGGAATGCCTTTTGTGTGAATTAAAATAACCAAAAGGGAGTAAATGCAGTTTTGGAGAAGGAAGCTTTTCTTATGGAAGGTCTGAATCAGTTTTCAGGAGCCAGGTCAGGTGGCCGTTGTCCATAGAGGTGTATGCACATTATGCCCCATGACAGAAGAGATGGATCGGTTAGTCAGGGTGCAGGCTGACTCAGCTGTTCCTGTCCCACCCACAGACTGTTCCATCTCCAGCAACATCCCACCCTGTTCTCCTTTTCCACAGCTCCAGATCCAGAGAGGCCAAGTCTCAGGAAGCCCTGGTTTCTGGGTGTGGTCAAGAGTCAACAGTTTACTTAAAGCCATAGGCAGTCTAAGATTCTCTGAGAATCCAGAAGGTAGGTTAGAGAAGCACTGTAAATAGCATTGAGGCTGGAGCTATAAGGGAGGCAGGAGGAGGTGGTTAGAAAGAGCAAAGGCTTTGTCATCAGGGTGACCAAGAGTCAAATCCTGACTCTACCACTGCCTGCTGAGACCATAGGCCAAGTGACTTAAACTCTCTGAATCTCAATTTCCTCTTATTTTTTTAAAATCATACAGAGGAAATAATATCTCCTGCAGAATTTCTAAGAGGATCTATTTATTTAAGAAAATATATACAAAGTATCTAATACACAGCTCATCACACAAAATGGTAGCAATTGTTATAAAACATCCAAACTATGAACAAGAAACTCATGATTTAGATTTTTGCATAAATAATGGGATTAGCCAGACAGGTGTGATTTTCATTTCTGTGTTTACTTGCTCCACATAAAGATTTCTCTGCACTGAGTGGGGAAATCAGTTGTTTGGTAAATGTATTCTGGGGACACCCTTATTCCTGCTGTGAAAGGTAACAATGTGAAGACTTTCTATAATCTCCATCATTTTTGAAGTGTGTGATTAATTATTCATTAAGTAATATTTCCATTGATGAAGTATGCATGTTATTTCCTTTATCTCATTTTTTCTCATAAATTAAATTGTTGTATTTAATTATAATTACTTTATAATTACTGTATTTGGCATTAGTTATATCACATCAAGCCATTAACAGTTTTATTCAGCATAAACTAATCAAATCATGAACACACATAGCCCTGGGCTTACCTGTAATACCTTGTTTCTGTCTTCCCTTTTTATCCCCCTTTTTCTTTGTAACTATTTGAAAAGGCTTCTCAATGACTTCGTTGTTTTTCAGGCCTATTTCCTCAGATGCATACACATGTCTTATGGGAACTTACTTCCTAAGTGCAACCTTTTCCTCTCACTTACCACCTACCTGGACTCATCATTCATTGGTCTTTTCAGCAAAAGGAGCATTGAAGTTGTTAGAGATGTTCCCCAGGGCTGGATTCTTGCTACAAAATATAACTCTTCATGTCTGTCATTCCACATACAAATTTTACTATCTAATTCTGGATTTTAAAAAATTGTTACTTTATAGGTCTGACTCTTGTCAGTTAAGAACTATGTGTAGAAATCTGTCACCATTCTTTGGGTAAGGTGACACATTAAATCATTTATGAGACAATTTCTATCAAAACCTTCTGTTTTCCACTTCATAATTCTTTTCAAATATGTCAAAAAATTTTTAAACCCTAAAAGAGAAAAACAGATCATAGAATCAGTGTGTCTCTCATTTTCCCATTTGTGTGTGTGTGTATTAAAAATCAAAATGCTTATAGCAAAATACAGGAAATCTTTCTCCACTGCTTCTTACTGCCCAGACCCCTCCCCAGAAGTAATCTCTTTTTATTTATTTTAGTTGTTTATTTTGGTATTTATTTCTGTATTTCTAAATAATATATTTGTAATGATTTTTTTAAAACTCTCTTGCTTTGTCAAGTATGTGCGGTATCCACTGATGTACTGTAGTAATAAAGAGATATCATTCTTATACAGCACCTTATCCTCACTTAGTTTCTCTCATTCTGCCAATGGATTTATCCCAAGTACTTGGGATAAATATGCACTATGTACATTATTATCAATATGTATATATTATTCATTGCAGATACAGAACCATATTCTTTCTTTATGAAACCTTTAATTTTCCTTAAGTTGTATCTGTTATTTTGATCAGTTTCATAAGTTTCAATATACCTATAATTAGTTTCATTGCATATATAAAATGCCCATTGATCAAATTTTTCCCCCAAACACTCAAACATATCTAATATTTAATCTTTTAAAAATTTTCTTTGGAGCCCTCTCTCTAGGATCCTTAATTCACCTGTTACAATCTGAACTGGTTGGTTTTACAGTTGGTATTTCCTAGATCCTGTATCTTCCTCTTTATTTATAATCTTTATTTTGGTGGATATTGGTTCTTCAGTAGATTCCTGAGAAATGATGTCTTAGAGCAAAACAACAAGTCATTGAAAGTATGAAATGTCTATTTTCATGCTTGATTGAAAACTAAGCTGAATATATAATTCTGAGCTAACAATAATTTTCTTGCAATTGGCATGTCAAATACAACTGCAAATTCTTTTCTAATCCTATTGAGAGGTGCAGTCTAGTTACCCTCTCCTTGAATCTGGGCTGGCCTGAATGACTCACCTGACAAATAGAGTGTGGCAAAAAATATGTTGTGAATTGTGGAGCTAGGTCATTAAAACCCTGTAGCTTCCACCCAATCCTCCTGAAAAACTTGCTCTAGGGCTGTACCCTGAGATAGCAATTTCATGAAGAATCCCAAGGTAGGCATGTGAAGAGGCTGTCTGGAAAGAGAGATGCTTGTGCAGTCCCCAGCTTATCCAACTATCCCAACCCAGATCCCAGATAGTGAATGAAGAAGTCATTTTGACAAACCCAGTAGATGTTTCTGGAGAAATAAAACAAAATAACCCATCCAACGACATATTTGTGGTCCTAGACTTATGACCCCAGTCAACCTATCTAGATATTTTTAGCTGTTTGAGTCCCCTGGCTGAGGCCTCTGTCATTTGTGGAAGAGAAATTCCATCACTACTGTGCCCTGCCATGAATTTGTAGGTGCAATCAAATGGTTATTTCTGCATGCCACTAAATTTTAGGGAGGCTTGTTACTCAGCAGTTGATTGAAAGCCTACCTCTGGCATTAATACTGTGACTGAAAAAGGCTTGTATCATTCTGAGTGTCCATTCTTTTGGCTTCTATGAATGCTTTTAGGATTTCTCATTATTCTGATTTTCTGAAATTGGGCAAAGATACATATTGGTTTTCTCATTCCATTTATTGTACTAGGCACTTGGTGGGTTCTTTCAAACTGGAAACAGGTATCATATTAATTGATGTTCATATGTTGAATTATCCCTGCATC
This sequence comes from Camelus bactrianus, assembly GCF_048773025.1. Classification (NCBI taxonomy): domain Eukaryota; kingdom Metazoa; phylum Chordata; class Mammalia; order Artiodactyla; family Camelidae; genus Camelus; species Camelus bactrianus. Next base: position 35,055,969 of record NC_133549.1, read on the forward strand.
CCAGGGATAAATCCCACTTGGTCATGATGTTTGATCCTATTATTGTGCTGTTGAATTTTGTCTTCTAGTATTTGGTTGTGGATTTTTACATCTGTTTTCATCAGATATATTGGCCTGTAGTTTTCTATTCTTGTGATATCTTTGTCTGGCTTTGATATCAGAGTAATTCTGACCTCATAAAATGTATATGGAAGTGGTCCTTATTCTTTGGATTTTGGGCAAGAGTATGAGAATATGAGACATTTTCACGTCATATAGCTGATAAAGGGTGAATTTCCAAAATATATAAGGATCTCCTACAACTCAATAGCAAAAGTCCAGTAATTTAAAAATAGGCTAAAGACTTACACAGACATTTCTCCAAAACAGATTTAAAAAATGGACAACAGGTATGTTAAAAATGCTCAATATCACTAATCATCAGAGAAATGCAAATCAAAATCACAATAAGATATTATGTCAAAACTGTTAGAATAGTTATTATCAAAAAGGCAAATCATCAGTGTTGGTGAAGATGTGGAGAAATTGGAGCTCTTACACATTGTTGGTAGGAATGCAAAATGCAGCTAGTGTGGAACAGTGGAAGTTCCTGAAAAGTAAAGTAGAATTACCAGCAACTCCACTGCTGGGTATCTAGCCAAAAAAAAAAAAAAAAAAAAAAAAGAAATCTGGATCTCAAAGAGATATTACCACTCCAATGTTTATTGCAAGGCTATTCATAAGAGCCAAGAAGTAGAAACAACCTAAAGTTTTATTGACAGATAAATGGATAAAGAATATGTGGCATATACTTACAACAGGATTATAATTCAACATTGGAGAAGAAGGGAATCCTGCAATATGTGACAACACAGATGAACATGGAGGACAGACACTATGTTAAGTGAAATAAGCCAGTCTAGTAACAGAAGGACAACTACTGCATGATTCCACTTGTATGAAACACCTAAAAACTCGTAAAACAAAGAATAGAATAGTGATTGCCAGGGGCTAGGGGGAGGGAGAAATGAGGAGTTGCTAATCAACGTGTATAAAATTTCAGTTATGTATGAATTAGTTCTAGAGATGTGATATACAACAGCGTGCCTATAGGTAACAATACTGTGTTGGACATTTAAAAATCTGTTAACAGGGTAAATCTCATGCTAAATGTTCTTACCAAAATAAAGTAAATAAATAAGCAACCCCCTCCCAACAAACTATAAACAGGTCAGTTCAGGGAAATTTTCTGATTAGTGTTGGTTGTTTGTTAACATTTTAAATTAGAAATCTTCATTGAATTTTTCATTCATGTCTATTTGAAAAATATAGTTATTCAAACCTGTTCTTCTTTGCTCGATCTTCTACAGATGTTGTTTGGTGTAAGCATAATGGTAACCAGATAGTCACCACTTTGTGTTAAACTCATTGCCATCTTCATGTCTTGGCTCCATCCTGTCCCATTGTCCCCTTCTCCTGATCCAAATACTATTATTTCAACAAAATCCATCTCAAGCCTCATGTCCTTAGGAGGGCTTCTTATATTCAATCTCTATTCTTTTCTCTCTCTTTTTTTCCTGAATTCCTAAAGGTTAGTATTTCATATTTATCACTGTTATATGCATGGAGGCAGGCTGTTCCAGATGCATTCTGCCTAGTAGAAATCTAATGCAAACCAAATATGTAATTTAAATTTACTACTAGTTACCATAAAAAAATTAGGTGAAAATAATTTTAATATTGTATTTTACTTAATCTAAATATCTAAAAAATAAAATATTATCATTCAATCTGTGATCAATATAAAATACTAATGGGAAATTTTACATTCTTTTTTGGTAGGATGTCTTCAAAATACTGTATGCATTTTGTGCTTCCAGAATATTGCATAATGTGTTCTAGATATTGTTCTTTTGAATTATTGATAATTTGCTCTAAGTTTTCTTATTTGGATACTGTAGGGACTTGTATGATGAATTTTGTCATGTTCTAATGTTTAAATGTTGCTTCTCCTGTTTGCTCTTTGCTAAATGGCAGCTCAGGAACTACAAGCTCCTTAGAACACAATGGCATGTGTTTTGTCAGACTTGTTAGTTTTATCTGTCCAGCTGCATTATGAAATTGTTGCTTCTCCTCTATCCCCTTAACTACCTGGCATGATGTTGAGAGCATTTTGGGTGTTTGATATCCTTGATCCCCGCCTCAAATCTCTTTATATCACTTTCTCATTACTTACATTTTGTTCTGAAAAAGCTTTTCAAATTCCTTAAACAGCGTAACATAAAAGGATGTTGGTGCTTTTGGTAATTATACTAATTAGAATATTTTAGAACTTTAATTTAGAACTTTAACTTCATAAATAATATGATATTTATCAAGGTACTTTCAGCTGAAATGCTCAGTGGTCATTTCTTCTCCAGGAAAAAAAATACTGGTTACTTCAAACTTTTTCTATGGAACATTTGTAAGCATTCCACACTAAGGAAGTTTCCTTTGTGAATTATTAAAACACACACACACACACACACACACCCCTAAAATTATTCTTTTCCATGCTTATGATGATTGTAATAATTTAACCTCGGTGAAAACCTTTTAAATCAATTTCAATTTTCTCATTGGGCTGCAACCTTTATTATTGTTCCTTTAGAAAGATATGATGTCATCAAACATATCTAAGCATAGAGCAAATTTTTCCTTCCAGTTACCATATTTTGAAGGATGCCTAGTGGGCTACTGAAAGGGAAGGATATATTTTTTTTTTGTTATTGTCATGAGAAAGTAAAATGAATCATCAGACTTCTAGAGATATATTATCTCAGAATGAAACTGATTCCCTCTCAAAGACTGTATAGAGTAAGAACATGACCAATACTACAAAGGAAACAAATATTTCCTTTGGATACTTCTTGGGTGAAGATAGAATCCCTCTCTCATGTGCCCCAATAAGACAATACTCAGTGTTCACCAGGAAGGGCAATGGGAAAATTAACTGCAGGAAAATACATGATAATTAATAGGAACTAATCTGGAATAAGTACTGAGCCCAGGTTAGGCTCAGAGAGGAAGCAAACAGAATGAGATTAGTCATGACACCTAATGCTTGTACAGCACTTATGTGCTAGATGATGTTCTCAGTTACCTATGCCATTTACTTCAACCTACCCATCAGATGGATAGAATCTATTTTATTATGCAGGCATACTTTAGAGATATTGTAGGTTTGATTCCAGACTACCTCAATAGAGCAAATATCACAATAAAGTGAGTCACAAGAATTTTTTTTTGTTTTCCCAGTGTCAATAAAGGTTATATTTATAGTATACCGTAGTCTATTAAGTATACAGTAACATCATGTCTGAAAACAAAGTACATACCTTAATTAGAAAATACTTTATTTCTAGAAAATGCTAACCTTCATCTGAGTCTTCACTGAGTTGTAGTAGTAACGTCAAACATCACTGATCACAGACCACAATACAAATATAATAATAATGAAAAAGTTTGAAATATTGTGAGAATTACCAAAATGTGATACAGAGACACAAAGTGAGCAAATGCTGTTGGAAAAATGGCACCGGTAGACTTGATGATACAGGGTTGTCACAGACCATCAATTTTTGTAAAAAATTGCATTATCTGTGAAGTACAATAAAGCAAAGTGCAATAAAATAAAGTATGCCTGTACCCATTTTGCAAATGAGGAAACTGATGCACAGAGATGTTATGTAACTTTCTCAAAACTACACACATGGTGAGCTGCTAAGTTGAGGTTTGAAACCAGAAGGTCTGATGACAGTTTCTGTGTTGTGATTGGCTGTCTGTTGGGTTACAAGTAAATTGTTACTAATTATAGTTCTAAAAGTTGAGTCAATAAAGTATATTTAATTCAAAACCATCTTTGTATATCACATCCTTTGACCTGCATTCTGATCCATATTTCTACTTATTACATCTATTATGAAGAAGAAAATGAGTTGAATTAACTCCTACTTGTGAAGGGCTCAGCATAGATGTCAGTGATTAGGAATAGTATTTCCCAGTCTTCCTGAGCAGTAAGATTACCTAAGACTCTTGTTAAAAATGTGCATATTGGAGCCTTGATTTCAGAAGTTCTGATTTTAAAGTCTAGTTTAGAGCCTTGCAATCAGCATTTTTAATCATCAACTGAGGGGTTCAGGTTCAGTTTGGAAAGATTATTTTATTAGATACTCTTCCTGGCACCAAGACTGCTTAGGTGGCCCACATATGGCTCTCAAAACATTGACACATTTAACTTACTAGAACACTTTCCACACTCTCGAGTCATTGCTCAGATATCGTCATTCTCTCCTTCTAAAGGCTGAGAACTTTAAGGGCAAGGATTGCATTATACCACTGATGTATCTCTAATACACTGACCCTCCCCCAAATAGGTGCTTAATAGTATGTGTTAAAGGAATGAACTGTAGGCTGTGTAGGATGAATGAGTGAATAAATGATTATGAGATGGTCTTAGATTATACAAAGTGATGAATCATTTTCAGATGACTGGGTTTAGTATGCTTCATTGTCTCACTTTGTTGAATACATGTAGACAAAAAAAGATGAAATATTTGTTTCAATGATCTGTTCTGCTTAACAAACTATCCCAAGACTCATTGGCTTATGTTTCTCTTCTCTCTCTGCTGGCATTGCCCAATTTTAGCCTTTCCTTTCAAATTCAATTTCACTTTGCAGAGTTTCTCAGAACTTCCTCATGAACTAGACTATGGCACTCACTGAAAATGGATACACTTATTTGGCAATTCCTTTGGATGAGTCACAGTTCCAGAATGTGGAATTTAATATTGTTCATATTGGATGGGAGACAGAGTCTTGGATTTTTTGCAGTAATGTCTTCTGTCCTAGCATAGACCTTGATCAATAATGGGTTTACATCATTCATTTTAACAAGTATTTAATAGTTTGTTGATATGATATTAAATATCAGAGAAGAACAATTTACTATGCAGAGGGATTTTCAATTTTTATAGCATTTTCCCATACATAATCCCATTTTATTCTTGACATAATCATTTGGCCTAGATAGAACATTTGACATTATTCTTATTTTAAAAAAAATACTAAGCCTCCGAAGTAGGGTGATTGCTCAAGGTTAAACACCTGCCTAGTGACTCAGCTGGGACTGGAACCCATTTCATAAAATTGGACAGAGAATTCTATCCAGATTCTCTCTCAAAAACTCATTTCATTAAATCAACAAACATTTACTGAGCCAATCCCCATTGATGGGTGGTGAGCTAGGAACTGGGAATTCAAAGATGAAAGATAAATTCTTCTTGACCTTAAGTAACTCAGATTATTACAGGAAAAAGACTTGTAAACAAGTACATTAAAAAGCAACATAGTAAGTGATATTATACAGATACGAACTGTGTGCAGGTTGCAGAGGAAGGAGTAAAACTTTCCCAGAGCCAGCAGAAAAGTTTTTTGTTTTATTTTTAAGTTCAGTTATGAGCATGAGAAAGGCAATTTAGATTTGGGTGCCAGCAGAAAGGGGAGCAGTTGAATGTGGGAGTTGAAATGCTCCTAGGAAGAAGGAACAGCAGGGCAGAGTCACAGCCTTATAAAAGACTCAGCTTGTTGAAGACAAGTGTTGGTTTGTAAACTGGCCCCCTTACACAGAGGGCAAGGAGAGACCGAAGAAAGGGGCACACTGAATGGGTAGGGGGCCAGTTTTATGAGTAAGGGGACTTACATATGAGGCTCGTCTCGGGTGGCCATGAGGCAAGTGGATCTCTGCTCTTGCCCACCAGAATCTTAAAAGTTCATGTACAAGTCTTACCTAGGTCATGTATACCATCTAGATGATCTCAATAACACATTGCTCTCCCAAGACTGTATCCTTTAAAATGGCTCTCATTGTGTAAACGATGGGCAGAGTGTACATTCCAAAAAAGAAGGGAAGAGTCAAGGAACCTTCAGTTGCCTGGATCCAGCTCAGTTCAACCACCAGTCATGTCTCCACCAACATCAAAAGAGATTTTCAGTGCAACTGTACCAGGGCCAGACAAGACAGGATGATGTCAGGAAAAATAAACATCTTGGTGTTCCTTTCAACTAATATGAATTTTCTTTATTCATTTAAAGTGATTCACTGATATTCTTGTAAGAGAATGGCTGAGAAAGAGGACTGTTATGGGACTTCTTGGTCTCTATTATTCTTAACAGTTTGTTTGAACCTTAACTGTGCATTCCCATTTCAGCATAACAGATCTTCAGAAGGAAGGTTAGCCAGCATGTTTTATAACTCAGCTTGTCCTTTGGAAGTGTTACCACCCCAAACAGCTTAGCAAAATACTCTTTTGAATGACATGTGGTATTCCTTTTTCTTAATTAAAAGTATATTTTTGTGCCCCTTAGGTTGGTATTCTGGAAACTTCTTGGCTAAAGGAATCCTCCCTGAAGAAGTAGCTGGAAAGAAAGGTACAGGAAGGTGTGTATAGCCTTAGATGACAGATTAAAAATGACTGGACTTAATTATGAAGGTACTGTGAAACCAAGATAACTTCTATGCTTGGGGCTGTGAGGACTATTTTTTAGTTTTAAGAAGCTATTTCCAGAGGGGATTTCACCTTACTAGTTAGATGAGTCAGAATAGAGAGGCACTGGGATTGGAGAGACCAGAAAGAAAACTGTTGGGGGAGTGTAAGAGACCAGGACCTGCTCAGGTGTTATTGCAATATATTAGCAAGAAATACCTGAATTCAGGGCCATTATGAGACACAGCCAACTTCATTTAAAGATTGATTTATTCTGAGGAGTAAAAGAGGGGCAGGAGTTTAAGGGCAACTCCAGGGTTTCTAACTATGAAGACTGGTTTGCTTGTGATCAACACTGAGACAAAAAGAAAAAAAATAATAGAGGTATGTATCTGGGAAAGAGGATAATGCTTTCTCTTGTGGGCATACTAGCTTTGAGGACCCCCTAAGATATCAAAGTGAATGTATCCAGTATGTAGCTCTGACTACAGGTTCAACCTCTGTTGGTGTTTTAAAATGAAGTAATTTCTGGAATTGCCCACTAGAAGTTAACAATATGATTCAAAAATAGGGGAAATACTTGAATTTACTGATTTAAAAATGTTTGTCCTCATTTTAGAAGATGTTCTGTGTAGATAGTAAAGAGAAGCCTGGCTAAGTGACCCAACCCACTTCTCTGACTAGCCTTTAAGGAAGAAGTTCATTTATGAATGATCCCAAGTATAATGAATAAAGCTAGCTACAGAAGAGAAAGATAATGAGTCTTAATTAAAGAATACATGACTCAGGCTGAGATGATAGCAGGTCTTCTCTGTGTGCACAGATGAAGAGGTTAACATTGTCTAGGCAGGAGTTGGCAAACTATAGTTCATGAGTTGCAAATCACTTTTACATTTATGAGGGGTTGAAAAAATCATAAAAAGATTATGCAGGTCATATGTGGCCCACAAAACTGAAAATATTTATTATAGTATCCTTTACAGAAAATTTTGCTGACTGTTGTTCTGGGAAGTCCGTCTGTTGATTTAAATTTGTGAATGAATGGATGTATAACTGAGTTTTTGCTTATTTTGATGTAACTACTTGCTCTGTTCCCCAACTCATTCCTGATACTTGGTGTTTGGTCTTCTTGCTTCAGTTTGAGCATTCTTATTAATGGGAAATCCCATTTTTCAAGGCCACATCTATCTATCTATCTATCTATCTATCTATCTATCTATCTATCTATCTATCCATCTATCCATCCATCCATCCATCTATCTATCTTCCTTTAGAGTCAATTAAAATTGGCTACATTTTTTTGCACCTCTTCACTTTCAGAGGTGGAGTTTAATTCTCCAGTCCTTAAATATGGGCTGCTTTGAGACTTGATTTGGCCAGTAGAATGTGGTGAAAGCAATTTTGTTCCAAGTTATGAGTCTGGATGTGAAGGGGCTTTTGCGTGATTCTGCTTTTTCTTCTTAAACTTTCTCCACTACCATAATTTGAATGAATCCTTGGTATCCTTCTGTAGAATGAGAGCATACACGTGCAAAGACCAGCTCTCCCAACTGGGCCATCTTAGTACATTCAGCCCTGAGCCAACTCGGGTATTGACTACAAATGGTAAGAATGAGCTGGAACAGGTGAGCCCAGCCCAGATTAGCACACTGCTCAGCTCACCTGCATACTTACGAACTAGTAAATGCTTCGACCCACTGAATCTTGTGGTGGTTTGTTATACAGCCATCCATAATTGTTACAATTTGTGATGTATGCTATGTGTAGAAGGTAAGATTGATGTACATTTTCCATCAATATCGTAATTACCTTCATTTCTTTGATTCTTTCCTTTGCTTTATCCTCTTTCCCAAGTTCACAATTCTAGTTACATAGTGCTGAAATTCATGGAATTTCTTGCGACAGTTGAGACCCATTCTTCTCAAAATTGCAAAGTTGGGCTGGAGGCTGAATGCTCAGGCTTTCTGTTAGTAGAGTTTGTGTCTCTGTTTTCTGAGTCTCATAGTTTGGAACTCTGACAGTCTGTTAGCTTCTCAGTGCTCATTCCTATATGTTACCCTTACTTATGTAATGTACCATTGGTGGGAAACCATCCATGATGAGGGTCCACTGGGCCCACATAACTTGTAGACTGACAAATTTAACACAATAGCAGGTGCCTTTTACCTCTCCCTGGTGTATTTTAAGTATAAATTCAAGTGCCCTGTTGGAGAAATAGAAACAGTCTTAATAAGTGATCAGTTAAGAAAACCTCACCATGGATGGAGCTCATGGAGAAACAGTGGGTACAACTTCCTCTGCTGGTTCTTCATTTGGATATTTTGAAGCCTGTCCCACATGCTTGCCAAATATTGAAGGTGCCACTAGAGAAGGAACAGAGGAAGGTGAGCAATCACACAGAGCCCTCCGCTCCCTGAGTGGATGAGAAATGAACTTTGGGCCCTAGAGGCAGCATCACATATCTTACTGCAATTCTGAGTATTTCTGGTTTCTCTGTATGTGGTTTCTGCCCATAGCAATGGCCCTACTCATGCCAAGGAAGACATAGTGACAATGGCAGCTCTATTTCTAAATCTTGCCCCTATAATTATGAAGGCTTTTGAAAGTATTTGCCTTAAGTCTAGATTCGGAGTCCTCAGAAAATAGCCTCTTTTCCCTTCTGAAACAGGCTAAGTAAGTGATTCACATAGGTAAAAAAAATAATTTTCTGCATGATATTTTGTAGATTAATGACTGTATTGAACCATTCTAATGATAGGGAAATTATTTCCACTGTAACTTAAAGAACTAAAACTGCTCTATCTTAAATTAAAGAGGTCTAAAATTTGTCAAGCTTATCAAAAGTGCATGAGCGATGAAGAAGTGCAAGTTTATAACCCATTATGGGGCGTATTAATTTCTTAACATGCATAATTTTCTGCTTCATTACTATTGATGTGATTCTTGTGGGAAACAGTAATTTTGGAAAAAAAATAAATATAGGTCAGAATAATAGCTTTTTAGGGGAATGCTGAGATTTCTCCACTTGATTAATATGTTGCAAATTAATTTTATTTTCTTGGCATTGCCCTCTTTTAGCCTCTGCTTGCTAAGCTAGAAACATGATCCACTTTGTTCAGTAATGAAATCCAGATTTTAACACAATTCACTAAAAATGTTAGCCAAGTCTGCAAAAATGGTAAACAAATGTCAAAAAAACAGTGAGGAAAAGGTGATATCAAGCTAGGAAAAAAAATTATGTAAGTGAAACTATCTTCAGTGGTAACCCAGAAGTTTAGAAATTTACATGATGCACTTGTGAGCCTGGAAAGGATTATTTCCATGCAGAGTGTTATAAATTGGCAGTTGGCTTTGTTTTACTCCCTATGAAAATTTAGCAGAAGAGAGAAAGGATGTAGCTCAATGCATGTAGAGAGAGTCCTAGAGAGTCCAGAAATTCCCAGTTATTTTTCTTAATACAATTTTTTTGTTAAGTCTAATTTCGTCTGTCCTCTGCTTCCCAGAGAACCTTTTTTTTTTTTTTTTTTAAGTTAAGCAGAAAGAGACGTTCTATGTCCCAAGAACTGCAGTTAAACATCTAGAATTGTGTCTCAGTGATTTAGGTGGCGCTGGCTTGGGTCATGTGACTAACCTTAAATCAATCACTATGGCCAGGGATATGACACTAAATGATAATTTCATCCTTATATTCCGCTTCCCTTCCAGCCCCTTTTTCAGACTACCAGCTTTTGAGTTGTATTCTTCCCTATCATGCTGTCAGCCTCCAGATAACACAGACAGTCCTTCTGCTTGGCTTCTCACTATATTTCCTACCTCCCTTTTCTGGGCAAACACACATCTCTTTCCAAACACTCCATTAGTTTTGATGTTTGTCTGGGTGCTCTGGTCTGTTTAAAGGATTTCTCTAAGGCCTTCTGACATTTCCTGATTGCTTGAGATGCATGACTTCTGTTTTTCTCCTGGGCCATCACTCATGGAGAGACATCCACTGCATCAATATCCTTTAACACTGTTTGGACTTGTGGGTGTGCATTGAAGCAGGAAGGGAGGCCTATTGAGGTGAGCAGAATCTCACTGATATGTTTTGTCAAGTACCAGGGAAATTTCATGGTCAACAGAGTAGCAGGCTTAGACAGGCAGGCTGCCCCTTCCATCATGGAGCTAATTGGACAGAACTGGTGGGGTAATGGAGGACGTGCTCAGGAGAAGGAAGGGACAAGTGGTTGAGTACATGTAGGTTAGACTCTTACATTCTGTTCCTCTGGAAGAACATAAAGTCTTGAATATCATTATCGGAGGATAAAAAGCTGTTGCCACCACTCTACCTCGGCTCTCAGGAAAAGGTAGTATTTGATGTCTATCCCACAGCTTGCCAACTGTTCATTATGAAAACTCTCAGGTGCCCTTGACTGGTACAGGCATATCTGCCCAGACTCATAGGGATGGCAAAGTTCTGTCTCAAAAATGCTTATATGTATATATATATGTATGTGTGTGTGTGTGTGTATATATGTGTATGTATATATATATGTGTGTGTCTGTACACACACACACACACACATATATAAATATAAAGATGCTGTTATATAGATGCAGTTTTTCATGGCTAGTGTACAGTTCTGAGAGCATAGTGGTAAGCTTAAATTCCTGGATAGCTCCAGGCTGTAGCTCAGATCATTGGCAGTCACCTTTGTAACTGTTGTCACTTGATCACCCTGTGGATTGTAAGAGATAGGATATGTGATACAGTACAAAAGATGCCTCTTTTCCCTTTCGAACTTTCACCAGCTTCTTTTACTATCCTTAGATGAGCCTTGCCTGAATTATCTATTAACATTGGCAATTACAAAATATTAATTTTCTACCACTATCATTCTTCCCATTCTTAAAAACTGCTATTCTCCTTTACAGTGGAGAATTGACTTGGGAAGGTCAGTTTTTAAAATGTACATTATGAAATATTTATATTGTCATTGATGTAAGCATCCTATGAAATATTGTCATGTTTGGTAAATAGCCAAGAAAAGCCATGTGCTCTACAGGCCTGTGGCAAATGTATGCAGCTGAGTGCTTCTCATTTTTGGACAGACAGAGAACAGACTAGAATTCTTTTTTGCCAATTCACTTGTTGATCATCTTTCACCATATTTCTATCAGTACTGTTTCTACTTCTATCCTTATGATGTTAATTCTACTAAATCCATCTTTTAAAGGGTTTGTCACAGTGGGAGTATGGGAGGCTGTTATGTAAATTTCAGCATATTACAGTTCAAAAAGTATTGGACCAGGAGTCTAGAGTCATAGATGCTGCTAACCAAATTGTGCTCCTCAATTTCCATGCCTACACAAAGAAGATTGTGGCTTTAATTCCTTTTTGCCTCTAGGGATTTATTAATTTTTAAATTGCTGTATAATTGACATATCCCATTGTGAAAGTTTAATGTAAATAGCATATTGATTTGATACATTTACGTATTGCAGCTTGCCACTATAGTGTTAGCAAACACCTCTCCTTTTATTCCTAATAATAGTTGGTCCTGGAATTCTGTGCTTCTACAACTTTTTATGAATGATTTGATGGATTCCAGAGGACTTTTTATAAAGTCTTCACTATGTTAAGATATTAAAGAGCATCTCTAAATGTTTCCATATCTCTAAAAATTTTATTTAAAGGGTGGCCTTACTGTAGATGCAAAATTTGGTATCATCATCATCACTTTTACCATCACCATCAACATTTACACCATCACCAACATTTCTTCAGTGTGTTTTATGTTCTAGGCATAATGCTAAAGACATGTATTTTCACATGTAATCTTACAATAAGAGGTACTAGCATTACGCTAATTTCACAGATTAGAAAAATTAAATTAAAAGGGAATTTACCCAAGGATGCAGAAGTAGGAAAAGATGGAACCCAGTTGTCCAAGTCAGTTTCGTCTGACTTTGAAGTGTATGTCCTTCACTGCTACTTTATCACTCCTGTATGGACACGATCAATGAGATAAATTATTGGACTCTTTTTGAGGTCCATTATCAAATTAAGCAGTAGAACAAGGCCATGTTATTCCATTTTATGAATTGATCCCCTATAACTGTATATACTCACAGAATACAATAATACCCATCCTTAAATTTGACTTCTATCCAATGAAAACAGGCCCCAAATTTGTCCATTAAAAGGTTACCCAAACCTGGATTTCAAACTTCAAAATGCTTCCCTTTGGTGCCCCTTTGTTTCAAGTCTGTCTTATTAAGAAACTTTGTTGCTCTGTTTTTAGGTTTCTGTGGTTGAAACTTCATTTCTTCACTTCTGTGTTTATTTCCAGGATTGAATATTCCAGTGACTCATTACATTTTAGAAATATTTTTTCACAGTAATAGTCAAATAAAAAGTCCAAAATATAGAGACATTTCTGTACTAATGTCCAAGGAAAATTTGCTATTTTTTTCTCTTGCCAAACTTTTGACAATAGAAGCAGTTATTTTAATTTCTTAGTTTTATGTCTTTACCAGATAGTGAGTTTGTTATTTCTTCACATTACCACTCAGAGAGAAAGAGGACAGTTTCTCATGGTTACCCAGGTGTCTCAGGCTACAACCCCCTTACTCTTTTTCTCCACTCCAATCTGCCCTTTGAGTCAACTTTTTTTTTTTTAAAGATTTTCATAGGCCAGAAATAAAGGGAGGACTACTGAGAAAAATTTGCATATTTTATGCTATGTGCATATGTTTATTTCATGTGATTTCAAACATCGCCCTGTGACCTTGAGTTATACATTTCAAAGTTAAACCTTTAACATTTCCACTCAATTTGAGGAAGGAAATTTTGCAGGTGAATATTTATGGTGGCCATCATTTTCACAGACCATCGTAAGGAAAACAGTAAAAGAAGTAGAACCTGAGTGTAGGTTATTAAAGCATAGGCCCACTCATCATACACCCATATTAAGTGCCTATTGACCTGTTGTAGTCCATGTCTGGCATTTATAAGATTAGGGCGATGAGAACCCAAACAACAACAACAAAACAAATTTGGGCTCTAACTTTATGGAAAAATATGTAGTTTACTTGGCTTTAAATTTTCCTCACCCCAGCCTTATGAAGCTGGACTAATTATCCCCATATTACTGATGACTCTACTAAAAATAACAGGTACAGTGTATGCAATCCTCAATAACCCACCCCAGTATTTAGTGGGCATAGCCTGTGGAGGATGAGTAGAGCACGGTGGCAGTGGATGGAATTAGATAGCTTCCCTTTAAGTATTTACCCTCCAGTAGTTGTGGAATCAAGAAGAAACATAGCAAAGGTCAACAAAAACCATAGCATACTATTTATTGTTCATAAACCTGGGTCATTTAGACTGAAATAGTAGAGTAAAAGGAGATTAGTGAAAAGAAGTATTTAATGTAGAATTGGGCAAGGAGAGTACCCGAAGAAAAGACATCAAGGTGAGAAGAGAAAACAGTGTACATTGTAGATGTTCCAATTATACCTATCTGTCACAGGTGATATTAGGAAGATGGGACTGGAACTAAAGGGGTTGATCTGGGAAAATATATATTATTATGTATAATATCCTTAAGTTTAATGTATGTTAAAGACTTTATATTAACTATTCCTCCCACACAAGCTCTATGTGGTTTGTATTATTATCCCAATTTTACATGTGGTCAGACTACATTATAGATACAAAATGTACACAATCCTTAAGTTTCCCATTTCCATATATATATATTTCACTGTCCAAGTATGGAACATAGAAGCAAATGTTAGAAAGAGGGAGATACCTAATGATTTTGTTGAACTCCTTTTTTAAAAATTAATTAATTTATTTATTTTTTATATATATAAACTTTTTTTTATTAAGTTATAGTCATTTTACAATGTTGTGTCAAATTCCAGTGTAGAGAACAATTTTTCAGTTATACATAAACATACATATATTCATTGTCACATTCTCTTTCGCTGTGAGCCTTCACAAGATCCTGTATATATTTCCCTGTGCTACACAGTACAATCTTTTTTATCTATTCTATATTTTGAAATCCCAGTCCCTTCCCACCCCCCATCCCGCTGGCAACCACAATTTGTATTCTATGTCTATGAGTCTGTTTCTGTTTTTTGTTTTGTTTTGTTTTGTTTTGTTTTTAGATTCTGCATATGAGCAATCTCATATTGTTGAACTCCTTGATCCAGCCTTACCTGGAAGCATTTTCCCAGTTGCTCTGTTTGCTTGTTTTTGCTTAAGGACCTCGGGTATCAGTTTAAATTAGATTTTTGTCATTGAAATCAAGACAATCTTTACTTTAGTGTGGAAAAAATATGGAAGGGACAACGTTAGATTGAAGTATAGCTCAGGGACCCTCCAGCAGAGGGGCTGGGAAAATTATTCAGGGTGACCTTATTTTCCTCTTCATTTGGTGAGAAGAATCTCTATACCAAGTCAATTACCAAATCAATATAACTGATAAATTGTTTTTTCCTGCCTCATGAAGGGGAACTTGTAAATTTCTAACTAAGCTAAGCACAGGGTAAGGCAGGAGAAAATTGACATTTATTATGAAACATCTAAAACAAGTGCTGTTCCACTTTGACTGATTTAGAGATCTTAAAGTGGAAGAAGCTGGAAAGAGATGCGCTTTTCCATACCCAAACAACATTTAATTTATCTGCACTGTCTGCTTTCTGAAGAACTGTTGCCTGCCTTCTTTCTCATGTCTTTTCCCCCCAATTAGTCAATCAGTTGATTTGTCTCTCTGACTCCCCCTTTTCCTTCCCTTACCCTTTATATTTCATCTCAAGGAGACAAACCTTCAGAGACAGAAACCTCTAACCTTCAACTTGGGCAAATGACCCCGTGATGGGTGACTCTGCCAATGATCTTAAAGGCGTAGGATTCAGATTTCATGCATCTCCTGAATGCTACGTTCTCAATTCCTTACCCCATGCTCAAGGAGAAAACAGCAGGTTTCCTGCTTAGAGGTAGCCTTTTCTCATTTCCTATGGTTTCTAATGATCATAACTTAAACTAATATACTTTAAGGTAATGGGTAAAAAGGAGGTAAATTGGGGTTTATAATGAGACTGATCCTTTATAATTCCTGACAGATCTCACACTCTGTGTTGGCATTCTCAGAATAAGGGCTTTAGGACTCATAAACACCTACATGCACACACACAAATAAGGTTTCTGGCAGTAACTGCTCCTTATTCTGGCTAGTTAGGGACTGTGCTCAGCATTACCACTTAGGTGTTCCTGTCAGAAGCTATTTGGAGATCTCCCGTGGGATTAGAGGAGGAGAGTGAGTGAAGGGTAGGAGTTGGCCAGGGTTTCCTGTTGATGGGCAAATTTATGACCTCCAAATTATAAAGAGGTTGGGAGGAGCTACTGCAGTCTCTAAAGTGTAGCAGACTGGATCTCCAAGAGGAGCTGCAGACTGTGGAATTAGTCAAATCATTTATAAGCTGGAGGGAAACATAAATGAGGAGAAGACTCAAGGGAAGGGGTTTATAGAGAAGAAGTTGGTGGGCAGCTGTCCTTGATAGCCACTGAGGTTGGAGCAAGAACAGATGCCTTGGCCACTACGAACTGGGAACAAGTTAGATTAAGCAGCCAGGAAAACCTTCCGGCAGGTGAATGTAAAAGCTTTAGAATGGGTGGTAGAGGACAGATATGGAAGCTTCATCTCTCAAGATCTGGAAAAGGGATTTTTTTTTTCCACCTAGGATGAGAAGTTCTGCAAGGTCCTCACAAGATTTCTTTTCATCGCAGACACCAGGATTTGAGGTGAGTGTTTTCGATAAAGGTAATTTTCTCCTCCTGCTTCTGACTCTGTTGCATAGGAGAGAAAGAGCGAAAGGGAGAAGAGAAGTAGAAAGAACAAGAATTAATGCACAAGGGAGAGGCACGGTTTCAGCAGAAATACGTGGCTGAGAGTAAGACTATGAGCACTATCCGAAAGCCTCATTGTGCATAGCACTATGAGGGCATCGTGTTAAACATCAGGTTCTAATTTCAGACTTCTGATTTAGGGCTGATATCCTGTATTTCTGTGAAGCTCCTTGGTGATGCCAGTGCTGCTGGTCTGAGGGTTACACTTAAAATAGCAAAGATAAGAGAACAAGTGTGTATCCAGGTGAAATATAGGTTGGGTTAAAGTAAACATCAACAGGTTTGAAAGAGAAAAAAAGAGAAAGATATGCTACTAAGGGGAAACCTGCACCCTGAGGGCAGGGATATAGTGAGAGTGAGAGTGTATATCCTCCACTTTTGTCTGTCATCCTCCTTAAAGCCAGAGCTTGGCTATGAGCAAGCAATTGCCACTAGTTACATGAGTTGGCTTTGGCGACATTTGGCAGTACCACCTTCTTCTTCCTCTCTTTTCTCATTTCTCAGCTTTGTTCAGTTCATGTGGGGTGAGGTGGCTGTGATCTGGAGAGTAAATGCTGCACTGAGTAGAGTCACAGGAAAGGTATAACCTAGGTCTGTTTTCCTCTGCCTTTCAGGATGACAGAGACTGTTTCACTGATCACTTCATACTTTTATTTCACACTTGAAAACATTCTGGTTTAAATTTGGAATCTTAGTCTTGTTTTCTTAATGAATTAAAATTAGTTTCTTAATGTGTTTGCTCAGAAGGACACATTGAGAGAATGTTCCATTTAACATACTCTTCAAATAAAGGACCTGATGCTGAGAGCATATGAAAGTTTCCAGTTACCTCGACATAAATTCTACATTGATCCATTTTTCTTTCTCCCTGTAATTTCTACATTTCAGGTTAATTGACCTTCCCATAAGTGAAAGTGGAAATACAGTAATATTTCTCCACACATTAAAAGAAACTGTTGGCTGTCTTTCTCAATTTTCTTCCCTTTCCAGCTGTTTGGAAAATAAATAGTGTTGTCATGTTTATAGTAGTACCTACATGAATCTAGATATTTTATTATTGGAGTCTCATATTGACAAATTTCTGAAATGTGCTGATTTATGTTCCTGTGAATCACCGTGCTAGAGTAATGAAGAATAAGTATTCAGGAGAAGAAACGGGCTTAGCAGATGCTGAAAGGAATATTAGTCACTGTCCTTTTCTTGAAACTTTAGCATCTCCTACAATTTAACTCCCTTCTCACACTGCAGTTGAGAATGATGATATTAGTCTGTGTTTCCAGGAAAGGAATGGCAAGGGGGTTACATCTCATGTACTGACTGGAATCATTTAATAAGTGGCTGTTTAAGAGTATGCGTTAAAAAGGATTATAAGGCCTTCTATAGGCTCAGAAACTTCTTGGTTTGATTACTGCTGATGTGGACACAGGGGAGAAGAGTGACAGGCTATAAGCCATCCTTTCCAATTAAATATTTAAAACTACGCCGAAGTTGAAAACTTATGTCCAGACAAAAGCCTGCACACCAGTGTTTATAGCAGCTTTATTTATAATGGCTAAAACTTGGAAGCAACCAAGATGTCCTTTAGCAGGTGAATGGATAAGTAAATTGTGGTTTATTGTGGTCCATCCAGACAATGAAATATTATTCAGTGCTAAAAATTTCATTTCTTTAAAAAGTTCAGAGTTGATAGTTCATTTCTATCAAGCTATAAAAAGACATGGAGGAATCTTAAATCCACATTATTAAGTGAAAGAAACCAATCTGAAAAGGCTGAAAACAGTATGATTCCAAGTATATGACATTCTGAAAAAGGCAAAACTATGGAGTCTGTAAGATTAGTGGTTACCAAAGAGTGTGTGTGTGTAGGGAAGTGAATAGAAAGAGAACAGAGGATTTTTAGGGCAGAGAAAATACTCTGCATGATACTGTGAGGTGGACATAACATCATTATACATTTGTCCAATCTCATAGAACATACGACACCAAGAGTAAACACTAATAACTATGGACCTTGGGTAAGTATGGCATGTCAACATAAGTTCATCTTTGGTAAAAAAAATGTACCAGTCTAGTAAGTTATATTGATAATGGGAGAGGCTATGCTTGTGTAGGGGCTGTGGTTATATGGGAGATCTCTGTACTTCCTTCTCCATTTTGTTGTAAACCTAAAACTGCTCTAAAAAGTAAAGTCTTAAAAAAACAAGAAAAATAGCAGGAAGGTATAGCTGAGTGGTAGAGTACATGCCTCACATGCACGAGGTCTTGGGTTCAATCCCCAGTACCCCCATTAAATTAATAAATAAATAAGCCTAACTACCTCCCTCAGCAAAATAAAATAAAATAAAATAAAATAAAATAAAATAAAATAAAATAAAATAAAAACGTGAAAATATCAACCAAGGAGCACATAAGATTTTAAATTCTATGATAGAAATGAGATGACATAGAGCATGGAGACTGGGAGAGTTCTACTGTCACATATTGGCATTGAATCATGAAGAACACATTTGGGACATGTTTTCAAAGACCTCTGCAAATCTTGATCATGTAAATAACACTCAACATTTACTAATCACTTACTATGTGCTAGGCACTCACCCTCTCAGTCCTTACCAGAGTCATTGGATAGGTGCTCTACATACCCTGGCTTATTTACTCTTCACAGCTATCCTGTTTGGGAAATGTGATTATTCATAGAAATCAGCCCTTGGAATCTTTAGTAAATTATCAGAATGATGAATATTAGAATCATAAATACAAAATTACTATATAATGCTAGTTACCTGTCAGCACTATATTTTGAAGTTTAACTTTTGGAAAACAGAGTAGAAGAAAAAAAAGTATAGACTTTTGCAGGTTGTTTTTCATTACTCATGATTAGACCTTTAAATAAAAATCATAACTGCAAAAAAATCATATTTTAGAAAAATCTACATGCAATGGAGTGCCCTGTTTATGTTTCATTACAAATCAGATATCATCAAACTCCACTTCACTGCAGATAAATATTTTATGGAACTCATTTGTGTTTCTAATTCATTATGAATCTCATTTCTCTTCTGCCATTATTTATAGTCAACTTTAAGAGCTAAAAATAGTACATGAAAATTAAAATAAAGGTGGGGGGGGCTCCTTTTGTCAGCCACTTCTCTCTTCCACCAAGGAAATATGATCTACAGAGTGTGGGTCAGGTTGATTTATTTTTTATTAAAATTTGCTTTGCAAGACTCCCTTCTTTATTACAACACTTGCAGTAAAATTATACATCGGCTTTCAACCCATTCCCTGAAAACTAATACACAGATGGTCGATGGTTCACATAAATAGGTTCAGGTCATGTAAACAAATCTTCAAATTCAGACATTATTATAGCCAGAGCATCTTGGAAATAAAGCCTAAATATGAGTAATAGCCAGCTGCTTCTGCCCATCTTCACCCAAGTCCTGTTTGGAAAGGCAAGAATGTTGCTCTTATCCCCGGCAAGTGTGCCCAGCTATAGCTGTACTGCTGCTTCATCTAAAAGATAGTGAGGTTCAGGGATCAAGTGTTGGAGGGTAGAAGATGGAGTCATTTTCAGTTATTTTTTTTTCTTTTAGAATCAAGACGGTATTATATAAAAGAAGAGGTGGTGAGAGGGCTGTCTAGATCCCCAAATATAAAGCATCTAAAACCTCTAGCTACCAGGGTAACTGCAAAATTACTAGAATATAAAGATATAGTGAACCATGATAGAATTGGAATGAACAAGAAGCTCAGACTCACAAAGACCTACTCAAATCCTGTATCCTGTATTCCCAGCTGTGTGAGATTAGGCATATTGATGAACATTGCTGAAACTGTTCTCTCATCTTTGAAATGGAGTACTAGGAAAATGCCCAAAGCTGGTCTTGTGAGGCAAGCTTGGCACCAAGGTGAAGATGGGGCACCAGAATTGGATCTCCTCATTTACAATGTAGACAAATTTTGATCTATTTGTGAAATGGCTAATCTCTTCTTCTGGCAGCAAAGTGAGATGATGTGGAATCTGGAAAAGAGGAAGGAGTCTTGCATTGAAGGATATTAATATTTGATGTTAAATTTTTAAGATTATCCCTCCATTTAATAAACTCTTTTGATTAAAAATTCACAAATCAGAGTTGATCAACTTTGGAACTTTTAATTAGTTGTGAGCAGGTATAAATGTTGCTATAGTGTGATGCTCTTAAAATTAGCATTTTTAAAATATGCTTTTTCTTTTTTGATACTGTGTGAAGTGATAAGAAAGGAGGGTAGATTGCTGTTTTTAGTCTTGAATCTACTACAGTTTAGGTGTGTGATCTAGGACAAGTTCATTAACTTCTCTAAGCCTCAGTTGCTTCACCTAAGAACAAAGATAAGAATCCTAATTCTATAATCTGATAGTTTTTTAAGACACCATGAGCATTTTATGAAGTGATTTCTCCCTGTTCTGGAACATACTACTCCCAGATCATCCTCTTCCATTTCTTGTCTTAGGTCACCTTCTTCCTTGTTGTCTCCTTTGTTATATTAGATTCTACAGTCCTTGAGAACAGGGGGAGTGTCTTCTTCATTGTATTCCTAGCAGTGCTTGTCACATAGTAGATGCTCAAAAATGGCCTTAAGGGAGAGCAGGAGAAAGGAAGGTAAGGAGAACATACTTGTTGATTCAATCCTCAGTTTATACAGTCATTCATCTTAGAAAGTGCCGTGAAAGGGTCAGGTATTACGATGTTTAGCAAAAAGAAAATGAACTTCTGACTTCAGCTCTTCTTACTGAAAGCATTTTGTTTTCATGACTTATTATTATGTTTGCTCTTCCCCTAGGCAAGTAGCCTATGAGTATTTTGCATACTTCTTGTTTTGTTTTGTTTTGCTTAGAAAATATGTGAGGATCTAAAGCAGTGGAGTCCAGGAATGGTTGTCTGGATAGGTAGAAGAAAGATAGGACAAAAATAGATGAGTATGACTGCTTTATAGGTGATGTGGCTCCTTCATAGGGCCTCTTTCTGGGCTTCTGGTTTCTGGCAGAGACAGAGAGAGGATATCATCAGTGAGAGAAAAAGACCCTGGTGTGCTTTGGAGAGAACAAGCATCTGAGAGAGATGACATCCTGTCTCATTGTGTTCCCTCCAATACTTCTCTTTGTGGAGCAGTATTTTCTTTGTTTGCTTGCTTACTTGCTTATTTGTTTTCTTTAAAATTTGATCATACCACATCTTAATTTGGATCTTAAAAATTAATTATGCTGAGCAAGAAGACTAAAGTTTTCCTTGAGCCTGACATTTTCAGATCTCGTTATTGTAAGCACACAGCAGGACCAGAGTTAATTCCTTAGTCTATAGACTTGGTGACTCTCTATCCAAATCCCAATGACATTCTTTTTAAAAATAGAAGAAAAATAAATTTCATCTGGAACCAAAAAAAGAAACTAAATAGCCCCAATAGTTTTAGAAAGAAGAACAAATCTGAAGGCATCACACTTATGGATTTCAAGATATATTACAAAGCCATAGTAACTGAAACAGTATGGTACTGGCATAGAAACAGACACATAGATCAATGGAACAAAATAGAGAATCAGAAAATACATACAGATGTTTACAGCCAATAGATTTTCAAAAAGGGTTCCAAAAACATACAGTGGGGAAAAGATTGTCTCTTTAATAAATGATGTCAGGAAAATTGAATATCCACATACAGAATAATGAAACTGGATCCTTATCTCAATACCATGTACAAAAATTAACTCAAAATGAATTAAAGACTTAAATCTAGGATCTGAAACTATAAAATTACTAGAAGAAAATACAGATAAAAAGCTTCTTGACACTTCACTTGGCAATGATTTTTCAGTCATGGCACCAAAATTACAGGCATTAAAAACAAAAATAGATAAGTGGGATTTCATCAAACTAAAAGGCTTCTGCACAGCAAAGGAATCAAGCAACAAAATGAAGAGGGAACTTATGGAATGGGAGAAAATATTTGCAAACTATATTTCTGATAAGGAGTTAACATGCAGAATATGTAAGGAACTCTAATAACTCAATAAAAATGAGCAAAGGACATGAACAGACATTTCTCAAAAGAAGGCATGCTAATGGCTAACAGGTACATGAAGAGGTGTTCATCACTAATCATCATGGAAATGCTAATCAAAACCACAGTTAAATATCATCTCATACCTATTAGAAATGCTGTTATTAAAAAGAGAAGACTAGAAGTGTGTGAGGATGTGGAAAAAGGGAACTCTTGTGCATTGTTGGTGAGAATGTAAAATGGTACAATACAGAAGTTCCTCAAATAATTAAAGATAGAAGTAGCATATGCTCTAGCAATCCCACTTCTGTGATACCAATTCTTCCATGTTTATTGCTGTTTATTCACAATAGACAAGATATGGAAACGACCTAAATGTCCTTCAGCAGTTGAATGAATAAAGAAAGACTGATTAAATATATACATTATTCAGCCTAATAAAGGAAGGAAATGCTGCCATTTGCAGCAACATGGATGAATCTTGAGGACATGCATTAAGTGAAATAAGTCAAACACAAGAAGACAAAAACTGTGTGTTCCCACTTTTGTGAGGAATCTAAAATATTCAAACTTACAAAAGTTGGAAGTAGAATGGTATTTGCCATGGGGGAAGGGTAAGGGGAAATGAGAAGATGTTGGTCAAAGGGTACAAAGTGTCAGTTATGCAAGATGAATTCGTTTTGGGGATCTAATGTACAGCATGGTGACAATAGTTAGCAATACTGTATTGTATACTTCAGATTTGCCAATAAGATAGATATTAAATGAAGGCTTCTCACAACACACACATACCAAAAATAGTAACTATATGGACATAGTAGATAAGTTATTCAGCTTGATGGTAATACTGTTTTCACAATGTATACATATATCAAAATATCATGTTGTATGCCTTAAACACAAGAGTTTTTATATGTGAAAGATAGCTCAGTAAAGTTGTTGAAATACATTTTAACTTATCTAAATATGAATAACACATATATGTCACACATGTTTTATTTTGTTTTGTTTTCCTGAGAGAAAGACTACTCAGCAAGTTAAAGCCCTATACAGCCAGACTCCATCCAGCATATTGGGTCTTCCCTGTTGTATAGGCTGTTTGTCAGTCAGTGTACATGAAGTTACTTCCCCAGGAGTGCTCATTTTGCTTAACGATCAGGGGGAAATGGTCTTATACTGAATAAACCAAACATGAATAAGTGCAAAATCACCGGTATTTTAAAGATGAATGCACACTTCAACGAGCTGTCTCATTTGTATTTGGCCATTTCATGTGGCTACCTGAGGTCCCCCAAGAGGACTTTAATGAGAGTCACTGGTGTGGAGAACCCTCAGAGATAGATTTTTCTGTGACACTCCATGTGTGGAGAGGTTCCAGTTACAAAAGGATGGCACTTATCCTAGAAGCATCGCTCTCCTTAATTATATATCTAAAATTCTAATATAAAAATTTTGTTTCTCTCAAGAATTTGATTAATTCAGAATTGACTATTCACAACTTCAAAAATGCTTTAGTATTTCCTTTGCTCATTCTGTCCCCGTGTGCCAGGAAATCATTATCTATCACTAAATTCCTAATGTATGCATACCCAAATCCTTCCCATTCTTTAAGGTCGATTTCAAATTCTATGTCCTTCATACACACACACACACACACACACACACACACACACACACACTTCTTTGAAAACTCTATCTTCCTGCTACTTTTAGACAGAACATATACTCAGTAAATACCTATCAAGTCTCAATTCTATAAAAACATTATGCCAGACACCAGGGATACGGCTTTGAACAAAGAAACCAGCTGAGTTACATCTCCTCTGATCTACCCCACTTTTATTTACAATTGTTCATATTTATTTTATTATTTAAAACCCTTTCTTACAATTACTTCTAAACACATAATGCAGTAGAAAGAGCATGAATTTTACAGTTATTTTAAAATCAGAGCTCTGCCAGTAACAAATCTGTGACCTTGAAACAATTGTTTAACCTCTCCAAATCCCAGCTCTTGCATCTTAAAATTTACAGACAATGATACTTCTATCATGATCCATCCATCAAAAGAAGTGTTAAATAAAAAAAATTGTATTTCATAGCCTGGCCTGTTGAATAGTCAATGAACCACAGCTATTGTTTTCACCTTACTCGTGCTAGCCTACTTAGCCTTTCAGGGTAGCATCCCTCAGGGCATCCAGCAGAATGATAACCAAATATTGGAAACAAAATAAATAATAAAGTATGAATATTGATGGATATACTCTAGGGAGAACTGACATAGTCATAGACACTTCCAAACAAATGAAAGGTTGGCGAGTAAGTACGGGGATGAGGAGGGAGCACCACTAAGTGTTTGTGAGGTGGGGTTTGGGGGTGATTCATTATGCAGAAACAGAGAGTTCAAATTGCACCTAGAGAAACTGTTTATCAAAGACCAGTTCTGTCTACTGTATCCTTAGATCTGGCTCTGACCTGCCCTTCTCTGTTCTTTGGTGGTGGGGAAAATGTTGTATACATTCAGAACCCTGACCACAATCACATTGCTTTTCATAACTTATCATATCAGTATCATTTCTTTCAGGAGCCCATGGTATTCTCAGCAGGATCTCACAGCTAGGATGGAGAGCGTTCTGTATGGCACCATCATGGGGAGGTTCATTTGTGTCCTCAAATTAGTGACAGGCTTTCAGAAGTTGGATACTTTTTCCTGAGGTTCTCTAAACACACAGCTTCCTCCTTCTCTAGAATTAATTTTTCACCTGGTAATACTGATTATTATAGCTAAATTCTCTTTGTGGTCATATATATTATACTGAAAAAAACTACCTTCAGATCAAGAAAATATAAAAGAGAATAGAACAGTAGCCTTAAAGTACTGAGCAGATAGGGTCATGGGTTGGAGCTAAACTAATTGGCTTTCTGAACAGAACCCTCCTCCAGGGGCTCCAGTGACCTTTCATTTTAATGACTATTTGCCAAGATTAGAGACCTCTCTAAGCTACAGCCACCTAGGTACAGCGCAGAATTGTTAAAAGTCTAACCTAGAAACATTTCAATGAGTCTGACAAAGAATGGAGTATTAAGAAGATAATGCTCTTATTAGAGTCTATTAGTGTTATTTTAACTTTCTTTATCCCCCCAAAGCTCAAGAAAAGTAGTTTATTTGCATTTTATGAATAGTATAAACTGCAGTTCATAGTGGTTATAATTTGGTTTTTCAATCAGTTTGTGAATTAGAACTCATGATTTCTGGACTCCACACTAGAATTTCTACCCATTCACCAAGTCATTAATAAGTGCTTGTTGTTTTATTTACTTTTATCACTTAGAACGTGTAAATTGCCTATTATTCTCTCATTCTTCCATTAAGTATTTCTCTAATCATTTGTATTAGAGGAGATGAGTAGAAAACATTTGAAGTAGAGTTCTTGTCCTTGAAGACTATTCTAGTTAGTTGAGGAGTTGATATGTACACATAAAAAAATAATTAACATTATATGTGTCAGATTTGTCTTTAAAAATACCTGCCTCAAAATGATCACCATTGGTGGTATGAGAAGGATTCCTGGAGGAAGTAATGATTAAGAGAGTTGAAAGAGAGTTGATATAACTCACTAGGGCATATAAGGGTGGAAAATTGACTAAGCATTCAAGTCTGGGGATTAGTATTTCCACTAGCAACTGGTCAACTAGTGTATGTGCAGCACTACTGTAGACCTTACAGACTGGTGAAGGACTTTGCCTTGTCCTTACTTTGCTTCTTTATGTAGCTTACATATTGGGCACATTAGTTGACACTCAACAAATATTTGCTGCCCTGAGGCACAGCATGGCTTAGTTAAAAAAGGACACTGAATTAAAAATCAAATAGACTTTTGAATTTATCATTGACCATATGTCAAAGAGAAAATGAAACACCCACCTGGGACTGATTTTCCTCTGTTGATGGGGATGCACTCTCTGCCTCATTGGCCTTTAAAGCTCTCCCTGGGCAGATGCATCCACGTGGTTGGCTTCTGCTTCCATCTACGTGCTGAGAGCTTCTATACCTGAGATTCCAACATCTGAGACTCTTGCTTATTTGCCTGACATGGCCTACTTGACATCCACAGACAGATCAAAATAAAATAAAAAAAGAGAGAGAAGAAAAAAAGAAGCATTCTCTCTTCCTGTTCTCCATAGGTCTCCTATTGCTCTTATACTCTTTATTGCAGTGAAGAGTAACCTCTTTATCTCAAAAATTCAGTCTTGGAAAAAAAAACCCTTAGAAATGCTTAACCCTCAAATAACTGAGAAAAAAAGACAAAATAAAACACAAATTCACTCCAGTAAACTAAGTATGATTAAGTCTATCATATTGCCTCTTCCAAAGGTATTTTTGTGACATCATATATATATATGGACTCCTTTTGTTTGGATAGTCTAGTGCATTCTATATAATTTCAGAGGAATTAGTGTTTATACATTTTAAGTATCAGTAAGAGGTTATGGAGGAGTAATGGAGATATTTTTCCCCATTTTTGGTTAAAGTATGATTGATTTACAATGTTGTATTAGTTTCTGGTGTATAGCATAGTGATTCTGTTATATATGTGTGTGTGTATGTGTGTGTGTGTGTGTATGTGTGTGTGTGTGTGTGTGTGTATTCCTTTTCATAACAGGTAATAGGCTATTATAAGGTATTGAATATAGTTCCCTGTGCTATACAGTAGGACCTTGCTATTGAGGTATTTTTCAAGTTAGAGAAGCTGTCTGGCTTCAATGACTTTTTACACATCACTTAACCAGCATCTTTTCTAAAAACTTGGGCTGGCCCTGGTACCTCCCACACTCATCACTTAGTAGATATTTAGTAAAAATTTAAAGTGAAAGTATAAATGAGTGAATAATTGAATGAATGCCCTGTGTACAGTAGATCCACTAAAAGCAGACATCCCCACATGCTGGCCTAGAATAGCTGTCTACTAAACCAGAAAACTCTGGAATGTTACCTTGATGCTATAGACTGAGGATATTGAAAATGGCATTTGACTCAGGAGACTGAAATGAAACTTCCTTTAAACTCGAGACCACCTTATTGACACCTTTTACTTGTGAATCTCAAATCAATAGCAGGGAATCCTAGCTTTACAGATTCTTAGAAATCATATAAAAAAAACTCCAAAAGCAAAGATGCAGAATTTTGAGAGAGAACATAAATTTGAGCTTCATTTCAACAAAACAACACACGTTCAGCCTTTCTTCTGTGTTTGGAGACCTTGCATAAATCCTCAGGGCATAAATTTACAAACTTTGTATCTTGACAATGAAGACATGAAAGATTTGATTCATGGACTATGGGCCTTTTTAAGTTTACTATGTCCCATAACACTTTCTCCACTTTGAGATACCTCACTTCAGAGAACTCTTTATTTGATTTAGAATTGATTCTAAAACAGACTACTCTCCTAATTTCAATAATTAGACTTCCATGCTTTTACTCATTTTGAATTGATTCTATGTATGTTTATATACAGTATACTATATATTTATATAAAATGTTATGTATATACATGCTATGTATGTAACTTATATATATAACATACATGTATATATAACATATACACATACGTTTAATTTTACATGTGTAAGTGTATATATATATATATATACACATACTTTTTTAATAACAAAGGACAAAGAGTGGAAGTGTGGCTCTGGAATTTTTGCTCTAGAGGTTGTCTCAAAAATTACTGAGCTGAAGGTTTTTGGAGTTTCTTCTGCTGTTATATCTGGGTGCTACTGTGTTTGCTTGCATGTTTAGTAGCTTGATTCTGAGCTGATTTGGGTTTTTCATGCTTGGCAGTAGTTATGGCAGAGCTCAGCTCTACTGCAGAGTGACTGAGACAGCTTAAGCTGATGGGTGACTGGTTGCCAATCTTTAATCATCTCACAAGAAAGGGAAGCTTGACTCTACCAAAACTGAGACTTGTCTTAAGGGAGACCAACCCTAATTCATTCTTGTTTTCCAGTTTATTAACTATGTGCAGATTTTACTGGTGGTGAACTTGGAGCAGTAAGTCATGAACACATGATAATATCAGCCTGTTCTGTACTCTGGAAATACCAGAAGTAGAATCAGAATCTGTCTCAATATCTTTAACAAGCTCATTCTAAAGGAGCTGGTTAGTCAGGATATCGATGAGAGACTCTTTCTAGCAGAAGGAGGGGGCAGCTGTAGAAAACAATGCAGAATTTTTAAAGGATATGTTTATGTGAAATTAAAGGAAAATCCTTCCAAGAAATGAAACCACATTCTCAGGAAAGGATATGAATTGAGGATAAATGTCCATTTGAAGCATATGTTCGGAATTGATTGAATACAGAGAGCCAAGCATAAAATACAGCCTCTTTCATTTACTCCAAAGCTTTTGAAATGCTAGAAAGGATATTCAGAAAAATCCATAAGCATTCTTGAATATAGAAGGATAACCTTCAATGGATGAGTAGCTGTGAAGAATCCTAAACAAATGAAATGCAAAATGAAATAAAGTGAAAAAGGGTCCCAGAGTCCAGGCATGCACATCAGAGGACCACTGCAGGAGAGGGTGGGGACCTTCTCTAGGAGTCCTCCAAGCCTAGAACTTGACTTATTTCATAGATATGGAAATTGAGGCTCAATTTAAGTAGTTTGTCCAAGTGATATAATAACAGATATATTTCAAACCCAGAAGTGTCTCACTCTTAAACCTCTGAATTAATTATTCTTCTCGTTGCCTCTCTCTGTCCCACATTTGATCTACCTCATTGATTCCTCACATATGAGTTTTCTCCCACTTTACAGATGAGGAAACTGTGTGTGGACCTTGGACTAGTTATTCCAGTAGGATTATGCTTTCTAAGAGTCTGCTCTTAAAATCTTTTATTCATCTTTCTCTCCATAATAATATTATCAAGGAGCCAGATAAAGATATCAGGAGTTCTAAACCTACCCTCTCTACTCTTTTAATTGGAGAAGTTAATCTTTATTCTGGATTTAACACATTATTATAGATGTGGGCCTCATGTTGTCATATTGTAATCTCATTTCACTGGAGGAAAGAAAAGAATATTATTGTTGTGAGCATTTATTTGTATCCTTGTCTGGTATCCTAGCCTTTGGCCCTGGCCACTGGGTTCACAGTTATAAAGCCTGATCTGACATAGCTTGATATGACAAAAAAAAAAAAATCAATCTGAAGTATAATTATTATGATTTTTAGGTAGCACTGAGGATTTAGGAAATGAGTTTTATATATTTAATTTTACAGGGTAAAATGATGGCTGAATGATAAGGAGAATCAGCATCCAAAGATCAGGGATGCAAAAAGTCTAACAGGAGGTTACTTGCTTAGGGAAACCTAGGATACAGAAAGCGGAGTTACAAAGCTGAGGCAGTAGTGGGTGGTTATCAAATTTTAAAAAGATCTGATGTATAATGGAGTTAAACTGGGAGGCTCTTTAAGTGGGGGCTTCAAGTTTTTAAGTGTTGGTTTTTAAGTGTTGGTCCATGGTCAAGCAGAGGATCCAAGGGAGATTTAAAAAAGCATTGTGCTAAAATTAAACAAACTATTGCATATAGAATATAAATTTCAAAGATGTTGTAATTTTGAAATAATTGATAAAAAGCAGGATAGGAAATGCTTTTGATTCATAACAACCTCAAAATATCAATTGAGTCTATTGTAGTCAATGACAAGAAAAATGAGTTTTTTCTGACACTTCCATACTGTTATCAGTAGCCTCTGCACTATTTTACATTTGCATTAAAAGAGTACAAGAGTTTTAATTTCTCCACATTTTCACCAACTCTTGTCTCTTTCTCTCTCCCTCCCTCTCTTTTTTGATAATACCCATTCTAACGGGTGTGAGGTAATAACTACCATATGATACAGAAATTCCACTCCTGGGTATTATCCAAAAGAACTGAAATCAAGGTCTTGAAGAGATATCTGGATTTTATCTTTATTGCAATATTATTCTCAGTGGCTAAGATATGGATAAAACCCCAGAATCCATTGACAGATTAAGAAATTGTAGAATACATGCAATGGAATATTGCTCAGCCTTAATCCTGCCATTTGAGACAATGTGGATGAACCTGAAGGGCATTATGCTAAGTGAAATAAACCAGTTATAGAAAGACAAAACTATATCATTCTACTTATATGAGAAATTTAAAATAGTCAAATTCACAGAAGAAGAGAATACAGTAGTAGTTACCAGGGTTCTGGGGTGGAGGGAGAAAGGGGGAGTTGTTCAATGGATTTAGAGTTTGAGTTAGATGAGTAAGTTCTAGAGAGCTGCTTACAACAGTTCCTATGTTAACAATATAGGTGATGTGCACTTTAAATTTTGTTAAAAGGATAGATATTATGGTAAGAGTTCTTACCAAAAAAAATAAACAAACAAAACAAAGGGACACAAGGAAACTTTAGGAGGTGCTGAATATATCTATTACCTTGATTATAGTGATGGTATCAGGGTGTTTGTATGTGTCCAAAATCATCAGATTGTACACATTAGATATGTGTACTTTTTGTATATCAATTATACCTCAATAAAACTGTTAAAATTGGCTAAGCATAAAGTAACATTTTTATTCATAAGCTAGAAAATGGACAAGTATAGGGTTATATTGGCTTCTGACATGACTTGATTTGGGGATTAGATGATGCCATTAGTGTACTTTTTGTATCAGAGGTCTACCTTTGTGTTGGTCTCATTCTCGGAGGTTTTTACCCTGACACATTATAAGCCTACAGTGGCAGATCTGAGCTATAATCACTATGAATTAAATCCAAGAGAAAGTAAAATCAAGTCTTCTGGTGTGTTCAACCAAGGTTTGAGATGAGCTCTGATTGCCTACATTTGAGTTCCTTTACAAGCCTTGAACAATTGTTTGTGTCTAAAGGGTTGCACTGTGCTGATTGCCTTAAGCCTACTTCACATGCCCATTTCTGAAGCTAGATGTAGGGTCACTTAACAGGTTTGATTTGAGAACCCACTAGTAAAACTTAAAAAATAATACAGGTATGCACTATGGCCAGCATGAGCAACGTTCAGTTTTGGTATGGAGTATGCGTAGTCAGGTGATGACGTGATACACAGATCAGCATCTAGGAGAAATGCGGATGTTATCCTTACACTAGAGGTGGGATGGGATCTTGGCCTTGCTACAAGATGTAGACAGAGCATAGACATAGGCACAAGTATTTCTTCCAACATGACAAAAGCTTCCCATTACTTCTGGCATGTTCAGTAAGGACTCTCAACATATTCCTTATTACTTCCATCTGGCAGTTCACATGTGTGTCATGCACTGTCTCAACACCTGATGTAATCCCAGAGCCTGTTGTGATATGAAGGATGAGATCATTTGGCTGAGGATTGGAAAGAGAATATTCTTTTTTTCTTCCTTGTACAATTAAAAATATAGAACAAGTGTTTAATCTTCTGTGGGTTTTCTAAGTGAACTGAGCTATAGTTTAAGAATTATTAAATGCAATCCATGGCCCTGAGAAAGAATGTGATTATGTTTTAGACTAACTTAAAATGTGTGAGGCTGCCTGTTCCCATTTAGCTACAACAGTGTGCAAAACTAAGTTGTATATTTGCTCCTGCTGCACATACAGATAACCAAAGAGGTTCCATTTGGCTTTCTGTAGTTGGGTTGTAGCCCAGGGAGACCCAGCTGGAGAGACAAGGTGAAGTAGACAAGTCTCTGAACTTCAATATGTTTCTTTGTATTTTTTCCCCTTTATTCTAACTTTTTGCTGAATTTCTAAGGATTTTGGTTGCTGTCTCAAATGGCATGTTCTGTCTTTGCTCAGTTGTCATCTCCTTATAGAAATTAATCTAAACATTTCCAGCTGAGTCTGAGGTGAGATGACAGAGACTCTGAGAGTTAAATGCTAAGTTCCTGATGTTCTAGAATTAAATAGATGCATTCTAGTATGGATCCAGTAATTTCATTTGATCTAGGACACTGCAGTGAAGCTTTGAAATCCTGTGCCTCAGATCTTGCTATGCTGCTTCTTCAAAGACTTTGTGAAGTCTTTGTCCTCAATTTGTCCATCTAATTTTTCATTAACCCTATATACTATATTTATTACCACTTCCTCACATTTACCAATATTTACCTTCCCGTCAGACAGAAAACTCTCCTCAGCCACACATTTATGTATATTTTAAATCTTATCAAATTACTCTTCTCAGATAATTTGGTTCTACCCTTGTCTCACCTATCCTTGAAACCCTTTGAGTACTTGTCTGAATTACTCATGTTAATATTTAATCATTCTTATCCTGTTTCATATTTCCAAGTATTTTATATGCCTAAGAGCTTGGTCAACAACTTATATCAAGAGGATAGGAATAATACTCTAAATTTCTTATGTACCAGTTGCTGGAGTTAATCTAATTCTTCCCTCATCACTACAGCCATTTCTCAAGTTCTCACTTGTATCTCCCCCTTGATTTCTTAATACATATGAAATTTTGGTTTGTAGCACTTGTTAAAATGTCAGATTCCTGGGCCCCAAATCAAGAGATATGATTCAGTTGATTTTGGGAGAATTCATAAATGTATCTTTGTGATTCTAAGGAAGGTTAGTCAAATACCAAACTCTGAAAGATGCTTTCATAGATCCTTAAACCTCTTCTATTTGAAAGTATAAAAAAGCAATGCCTCAAAAATGCCTAATCCTTGCTACTCCAGCTTGAATTTTCTATGACCACACAGCCCCCAAATATGACACAAGATCAAAACTGAGAAAAGAGTGAGATTGTTGATGAAATTATCCAGTCTGCATAAACTATGCCTGAGACTGGGACAGGTGAATGGCCCAGATTTTTGGAACAAATAAATTTTCCAGCTTGATGCTTCAGTTGTAGCAAAGCCTCTAAGAACGCCCACTCAGGTGTTCAATCATTTATTCAAGAATTAATCAGAGTTTGAAAATAACATCAGCAGTAGTCCAAACCAGTTATTGATTTATTTAGAAAATTCCTTAAAAGATGGGGCATGTAAGTCATAATGATGATCCAAGCTGAGATGTGACTGAGTCACCGATTATGGAGTGATCTTCCTAGTATCCATATAAGAAGATTTGGGACAGAGAGCTTGGGTTGGGGCAGGATCTTGGTACAATTCAGTGGGAAGACTAGTGTTTGGTTATGAGTCAATCCTCGTCAGCAGTCTGGTAAGACATTCACTTTGAGAAACTTCAGAAACTGGGAATTAAGAAGTCACATGGCACAGAGTGAGTGTAAGTTTTATGCAATGGGAGGAACCCCACACTAGATGTTGGGGGTCTAGGTTCTAGTGCCCAAGTATTAAGAATGTCAGTGGCAAATATTTGTTAAGTACTTGCCACATACCAGGATCTATGCTAACAGTTTTATTAATTACCTAATTTAATCTTTCCTGAAATTCTCTAGTTGGGTATTATATTTATTTTATAGACAGAAGACATCAACTCTCAAAAACATCAAATAAAATGACTCACCTATGTTAATAGCTAGTAAGTGGCAAAATGGGGATTTTTAAACCAGGAAATTTTACTCCAGTAATGCTAAACTATTACATTCTCCTCACCCTTTGCTGGCACATGTTGATTTAGGTATAACTTTATACACATCAAAAATACATATATATATATGATTATGCCATTCCTTTTTTATTTCATAGGATTGACCTAAATTTTATGTTAAATAGCAGATATGAAAGTGCTTGTAAAATTTTGCAATACTATTCCATAGGGGCTTGGCAAACTTAAGTGTCTGCAGAAGCCAGTCAGGAAATACAGTCCCAATTTAAACGGAGGTTAGATTGCTGCTATGTGGGAATGTAGACCCAGAATTGCAAGATTTCTATTTTTAAGGAAATCCATGACTCCTTAGTTCAATTGCTATTTTTTAACTATTAAATATAGGCTTAAATTAAAACAACAGCAGCGAAAAAGAACTGAGGTTATAAAGGTCAACAAAACATGCCTAGAAGCTGCTGACTTGAGATAGCTGTACCATCTAAGTAGGAAATCTTTTTGTCATAAACCGTTATTGTAGTAGAAAACAAAATAAAAAACACTAGTTACAAACTAAAACAAAATAAAAAACAAACTTTGCTAAGGCATATGATCTCCTAGTTATCTCAGCTATAAACTATTCTCCCAATGCCCTATACTCTACTCCTGCCTCAAGTCTAAAATCTCAGATGATCACAATAAAACCCATGGTATTGACTTCGAATAGTTCATAAGATGGTTGAGGAGATGTAAAACACTTAGATTAAAAACAATTGAGGATTCTTTTGTAGCAGATGACGGATAACTTCTAATGGGCCTTTATATGCATCTTTGGTCTCCTCTTGCCAAATGAATATGATTATATGAAGTAAGTGCAACATTCCAAAAGTGTGCCAGTGATCAGAACCTAGAGAATATTCAGGCAGCTGAAACTCTAGCAGTAGGACGTATTTGGCAAGGATTAGATAAACATGAATTTGGGAAATGGGGATTGGCAATTTGTTGAGCAATATATGAGTATAGAAGAAAGAAAATGTGGGGGACAACTATGATTTCAAATAGATAAATGGCTATTAGACACAAAGAGGTGTTGATTTTTTTTTTTTTTTTACTGCATGACTCTAGAGGTTTGAATTTGCATTGGCAAATGAGGGATACTAGAGAGAAATTTTGCTTGGGTAGAAGAAATCACTTCTTAAAGCTGTTATATATAGACATAGGTGCCTCAAGAGGTATTTTGAGTTCTTTATTTCAGTATTTAAGCAGAAGTGACAGAAACACTTGGGAGCAATATTGCCAAAGGGACTTGAGCAAAGGAATTTAGGGTGGGATGAATAAGATAGTGGTTTGCAACTGTGACTACCCACAAGACTCACCTAGAAAGATCTTTCGGCATATAGTAAACATAGCATCTAATTCACTATCTATGGAGTAGAAAATGAAAAAAATGTACTTTTTATCAAGCCATTCCAGATGATTCTGTTGAATCCACCTGTCTACAGAAACACTGGGGTAGATTTCCTTAAGCTTTTTATAGCCCCAGGAATATCAAAAAAGAAGAAAAAATCATGAACATCTATTGAGCAGATGCTTTGTTTCAGGTCTTGACTACGTGCATTATATTTATTTCATTGTAAGCTCACTTATCCCTACTGCTTTGTAAATGATAAAAGTGGGGCTTCAAAAAGTGCAATATTGGTAACCGTGAGATTATGCGGTAAGTGAAGGAGCAGAAATTTAAAGTTAGAGGTTTACTCCAAAACGTCTTTAACTCGTAGATACATTCCCATGGTGTGTTTTACTGCACCACTGAATCTGCTCTTGGAGACAGGGATGTGGTGCAGCTTGGGTGGGGTGATACTCTCAGGAAGAGACTAACACCTTTGCCAGGTATTCGAGCACCAGCATCTGTAATGTCTTCTCCCTGGAACAAAAAAAATTGAAACTTTCATCTTACCCCTAATCACTGAGCTAGCATCTATGATTTTATGAATAAATTAAATCAAGGGGCAAGGGCAAAGAGGAAATTAAATGAGGTAACAAGAAAGTATTTATATTTTCAAATGGAATACTGTTTATCTGACAGATGCTCTAGGCTGACTGTCCACATTTAATCAGCGCTGCTTTTAGAGCCACATAGAACTCTGTAATGAATATGAAAAAGAAAACTAACTTAATAATATAAACACAAGCCAGATGACCTGTTTCAGAAACAGGGGCAGTGCCTGCAGTGTTAAATATTTTAATTTTCAATATCTCCAGTGCTGCAGCAAGGAAGAGCACTGTCTATGTGATTAAGCAGAGAATTTTGTTCACTAATTTATTCATTTCTCCAGGTGAGGACAAGGCAAATGTGAAACGATTTCTATTCCTAACAAGAAGATCACATTTTGCTAAATGAAAATGGTCGCCGGACTGTAAAAGTTGGCCTTAGCCTTGACTGCTTTTATTTATTCTCACCAAATCAATGTCCAGTGTTTGTTGCTTCCAGCTCTTTTAACAGAGATGCTTGAAGATGCCATGAGAAATGGCCAGTGATGCATATAATATGCTGCAGAATTGTAAATGGCAGAGGCAAGTTCAACACACACGCATACACACACCACACTCACATTAACTAAAAGCACTAGAAATATATTGCATATGATTACATAAATTATTGAATTTAAAGATGATGATCTTTCTAGATTATTGCTACTTGATTATTAATTGTTTAGAGCCTACAGTTGTAAAAGTGGTATCAACAAAGAAATCAAGTTACTCCTAAGACACACCATATTTCTTTTTGTTTGTTTGTTTGTTTAAGGTCTTAGGATATATTGATATCCTCTTCATGGTGCAAAATAAAATGTTAGCTCTCTGAGAGGTCGAAAAAAATCCCTGCTAATAAATGCAATATACAGGGGAAGAGAGCAATATACAAAGAGACCAACTAGGCAATTGTCACCATAGGGTAGGAGTAGAAAGGGATATATGCCTGTCAGGCTCAATTCAGAAACAGGATTTCTTCATGTCACCATGCAAGGCACATAAAGCAACATTGATTGGGAACCTTTTTTTTTTTTTTTTTTGGAACTGAATTAAATCTAGCAACTGATTGGATAAGGGAGAAGTTAAAGCTGCCTTTAAGTTGAAAGCCAACATGTTCATGATAGAGGACCCAGAAAGGGTGGAGAATTGAAACTACATGAAAGCTGGTGATTTGGATTTGACTGTTTGTAAATGCTGCAAAAATTCAGATAAAAACACAAAAGAAGGTGATTAGTGACAAATTGTGAGATGTCAGTATTGCAACAAAAAGACGATCTCAATGTACAAGGAGTACAGATTTTTTAAAATTGGCCCTCTGGTTGGCACTTAGGTACAAAGGAATGAGACTTGGAGCCACTCTGCCTTAGTAGTCTTCACATCCACAAGTCACCATTGCTTGTAACAGTGCATTGCATAATGCACTAAGTTGAGGGAACTGCTTTGTCCTGGAAGAGAAAGACCTAGAAGTCAGAGCTGGAAACCATACATATGCCTCTTAAAGTTAGGGGTCAGTTTTACTGTAGTGATGTCTATCAGCAGAGTGAATGTTTCATTCTATCAGGTCTTCTTGGACATGTTGTCTACTGACATTATTATCATCCCTTAAAAAAGTCTCAGACTTTCCAAATGTACAGACTCAGAAATGTTACCTAAGGGTAGATTTATGTAGAAATGGCTGATGTGTTTGATTTAGTTCTTGTTTATTTAAAGTCTTTCACTTCATGCACTTCAATAATTTTAATGAGAAAATAGAGACAAATCGATACTTCTGATTACCAGGTATTTAATGCTCCTTTATTTTCTAATAGCTGGTATCTTAAATAGTTACCTAAGATTTCTAAGCCTGAAATCATAATCGTACCTTAGTTACAGGCATGGTGGTTGTAGGTTACCATGTCTATTTCTGACTCAGAATGGTTGGGTCTCCTGTGTTCAGCCTTCTACCTACAGAAACTGGATTACTGGTAAGCCTATGTCATGGATGGTGAGGTGAAGACGCATTTGACCTTCTCTTAGTGGTCCAAATTACACTCCTTGAAAATCACATTGTTTTCTCTCAACTTAACTCCTGGCCTTTTTTCCAGAAAAAGTCTAAGAAAGAGAATAATATTCGTCTTAGACAATTCATGTTTCTTTTAAATCATTTGTTTAGTTTAGTGTGCCTGGTTAGTTTATTCTTTTGGGTGTATAATAAAATGTTAGCCATTCATTGTATGTTGTGTTGTTCCAGAAAGGACATATTTTTGATTCATGCCAATATGGATTTCTTCCCTAGACTCTCAGTTAATTAATGGCTTTGCTTTCGTAATTAGATCATCTCTTTCCATGGCTTTTCATGCTTTTCTCAAAAGCAAGTGTGTGCTTTCCTGTTTGGGTCATGGAGAACATTTTTATCCTGAACTTAGTCATCTGATTTCTTGCACTCATTAGACCATGTTGTGAGATCAATTTCAAACTGTTCTTGCTGTGCCATATGTCATGGGACATAATCTCAGTTACCAAGATACTAAGAAGTGCAGGTTATTTGATTGCAAAGAACACATACAGATTGAAGAGAGTCAGGATGGCTGGTCATAAAGGAGTTCCCCCTTAACAGTTGTTTTTCTTATTTTTCCAGAGGTAACATTCGGTCTTCTCAGAGAATGCCCTTTGAAGTTGGGGATCTGGGAACATCCCTCAGTACCATCTCTATTTAGTCAGCTAGCCAGTGCATGCCAACTATTACCAACTCTCTCATGTTTTTATGACCTTTGATTTTAGCACTATTTCATGCTGAGCAGATACTCTGTATTCCTATCATATAGTATTTTTATCCTTGCATGATGGAATAGTTTCATGTCCACAGATGCCTGATTGGAATCAGGCCCTTCTACCACCAGGAAGCCTCACTATCACACACTGTGAAACAAAACCACAACGTAACATGGAATGGGGAATGACTGGGAATTTATTGAATTTACTTTATAACTGGCTTTTCTTTCTAAATATTTTCATTATTTATACTAAAATGATGTTTGAAATTCAAATGAATAAAGCACCCAATTTGCCCATGAGTCAGTGACTATAACAATTCGGAATTTGTTACTTGGGTATCTTACTGCCTTAGAATCAGCACACTCTCCTAGGGGCAGTGATAATATGTTTACATAAACAGCAGTTCGGTTATCTCTGTCCATATGAAAGATTTTACAAAAGTTAAGTGTTACATGTTACTATCTTCATCCTCTGAATTAAAGCAACATGGGAAAGGGAGTCATGCATTTAAGTCAGATAAAAAGGGAAGAAAAGAATGAGAAAGAGCTAGGACACTAATCAAATTGCAAACTGACAGTCAAAATCTGAATTTCAGTTGTGTTGCAAAATTTGCACTAGTAATTGACAGTTCATCCTGAGGAATCCAAAGAGAAATGTCATTGTCTAAATCCTAAAGCATGGATTAGTGATGATGGTCCTTAATGGGAGAAATAATTTTTCTGAGAATCTGGGAAAATTTTCTATCTATCTACCTACCTTTCTATCTAATCTATATGGATTTGTGTGTTTGTGTGTGTGTGTGTGTGTGTGTGTGTGTGTATGTGTGTGTGTGTCTTTGAATATATACTCTTTTATGTATTCTCTAATTGATTCTTAATTTTATCATATTCTGAAAAGAAAATTAAAAAAAGGGAAACAAATCTCTACAGTGGCAACTTAGCTTAAAACTGAAGAAGTTCCTTCAAGGATTAGACTACCATGTTCTTAATTCTGGCTGTAATAATCTTTCTTGAAAGAGAAAGGTGATCAAAATAATGAGAGACTGCTTTGAAATTCCAGATGGGAGAATCACAGTATGGCTCACATTCAGAGTGTTGCTCTGAGAAAGGCAGAAAAATGGGCAGATTCATCAAAATGAGGGCTTCAACTTTCTGTCATGATTTTGATGAGGGTAACTTCTCATTTGGAGCCAAACTTTTACCTTCTCAGTGGCAGGTTTTCCCACAATAATTAATCAGGTAGCATGTTTTAAGAAGAGTGCTATGTAGAATTTTTTGAGGGAAAGTGAGTTTGTAACCACATTACAAATCAGCTGTTCTTGTTATGAGCCAAGGCTTGGCTAGATCATGGCTATTTAGATCCAGGATCCTGGTAGGATGCCTGGGTTACCAGCTATTTACGTTAGTCAGAACTCAGCTGGCTGGCAACATATTCCTTGCAGTCACTGACTTGATTAAATAACCTTAAATGAGCCAAGAACTCTCCATCCTTGACAACCTTTCCCACTCCGACTATTTATTCTCTTCCCTACTAAATCTGGGCCTTGATATTTCCAAAATACACAAAAGGAAACATGTTCACTGAACGTCTTCCATGGACTAGATGCAGGTACCAGTGATTCAAAAGTGAACTAGGCCCAGTCCCTGCTGTCAAGATGCTTATAGTCCTCTGAGGGGAGACAAACAGATAAGCTATTATCATGTTATTGGTAAGACCTACTGTACTGCACGCCCAGAGTATAACAGGGACAAAATGCCTAGGGTCAAAGATGTGGCAAACGCAGTCAGCAAAGGGTCTTCGAGAATCTGTGGTCTGTAATGTTGAAAAATTAATGTGGGATTATAAGATGAACAAAAGAAGAAATTAAAGTATTGATAACAATAGCCAACACTTGTGGAGTGCTGGCCAGGCCTAAGTTATTGCACTCAATACCCTCAATCACCCTATGGATTTACTACTATTAGTATATCCACTTAACAAATTTTTTAAAAAGTAGAAACTTGGTGAGGGGAGTGTAAATGATGGATACAATATTTAAACCCATCCTGTTTACCGAGGGTTTACTCTTTACCAAGGTTCATATATGACAACAGAAGGGAGGGAAATCAAGGTAAAATTGACAAGTTATAATTGTTTATCACATTTGTGTAGTAGGGACACACAAGAAAGTAGAGAAAAATGATAGAATAATAATGGTACTGAACAGGTAGGAAGGGGATGCATCAGGTGGCATCATCCAAGCTGCACTACAGAGCATGGATTTTACCTGGAAGACAAGGAGGTGTTTCACTGAAGAGTTTTCAAGAGTGTGTTCCACCAGGCTCAGTTCAGCTAAAGTGTTCTACTGTTCATGGATGAGCTGGCTCACACGTGTGGGGACAGATTGGCTGCTGGCTGATTTAGGCTAACCTTGGCTAGGAGGAGAGTAACCTGAATGCCTACATTTACTTCTTACTCCCCAGCACCCAGTCTAGTCATGTTCTCACTGCAAAGGCAAAGACACAAGGGCACAAGTGGAAATTCACGATTGTGCTAACACTCTCCAAAGCAAGTCAGATAGATGAGCGTAGAATTGAGGGGCAAGAGCTCACACTTTGCCTTTTGATGGCAAAGGGCATTAATAAAAGGTGAGGTGAATAAACGAGGCCAGCAATGCCATTGATCTGCAATAATTGTTTTCCGAAGTGGGCCCTATCAACTTACAGTCCCTCCACTGTTATTTGAGAGTCATAGTAACTCTTCCTTACTAATATTTGGTAATTTTTGCTATTTAAAATTATTCTTCCTTTTCTTCTTTTCCTCCTCACCCTCTTCTTTTTCTTCCCCTCTTCCTCTGCCTCATTATTGTTATTATCTTAGTTCTTCTCGGGTATGCACAGATATTTGACATTGTGGTTTTGTCTGCATTTGCCTAATCATTAAATAAGCTAAATGCATTTTCATAGCTTTATTGGCAATTTGGATACCCTCATTTATAAAGTAAAATGTCTATATAAGTCGTTTCCTTTTGTTTGTTTAGGTGGCGTTCTTCTCCATTTTCTCCCCCTTGAGTTGTATGTCTTTCTTTACAGGGCTGAGTATAAGTTTTATTTATAGGGCTAGATATAAATTGATATTCCTTCTCTGGAAAACTTTATATATATTAAATTATGCACACATATGTATACACATGAGCACACACAGAGTTATTCTATTTTTCTCACATTGACTTTTCATTCTCTTAATGGCATCTTTAATGATACAAGTATTGAATGAATCCATTCTGCACTGCATCAGGCATTGCTATTATTTTGCTCAGCCCTG
This sequence comes from Camelus bactrianus, assembly GCF_048773025.1. Lineage (NCBI taxonomy): Eukaryota > Metazoa > Chordata > Mammalia > Artiodactyla > Camelidae > Camelus > Camelus bactrianus. The sequence goes on from NC_133549.1 coordinate 35,098,046, forward strand.
TGCTGGAAGATGCACGTGACCCTGAATGGAAGAGAGTATCCTTCCTCCATAAAGATTTTGTGGTCTAGGTTAAGAGTCAAGCGTAACACTCTTCAGAGGAAGCAACATAAAACCAAATAAAATTTTGAGCTACTGGGGCATTTAAGAGCCTAATTTAGAACCCTGGATTTTTGGACTAGCTGTTCAAATGTGTATGATTCACTTATCCTCCTTGAGTTTCAGATTCCTTGAAGAAGGCATTGTGTTCATTTCTCAGACCTAAGACCTTATCAAGCAAAGGCGATAGTTTACCCGTTAAAGTCCTGTCCCAGTTTGGGGGGGAGGGGGAAATAGCTTCATCTTTAAAAAATGCTAGAGTGAAAGAGTAATATTATCTATATTATTCTGTAGTAGTTCAGAAAGAAATAGAAACACACATAAAGCTGTTTGGAGCAAGGCTGCATGTTTTGACTTACTATTTCCCAAGAAGTGACGTTTACTCTGTTAAAGTGTCCTGAGTTTTTGATGAACATCTGTACATCTGTTTCATATTGCAGAGCAGGGAAAGAAGAACCTCCAGGGGAATATTATTGAGAATTTTACACAATGGAAATCTATCAGGAATGGCCCAGCCCATCCATATTAAGGAGAACAGAACCTAAGAAAAATTGTTGGAAGTCACTTCACAAAGGTAAGTTGCTGTGTGCAGAGGAGAGAATTTGAAACCAAGAGCTCCTAGAAAGAGGAACATTCTAAATATATGCACAGCCGTCTCACCCTCAGGTGTGAGATTTTTCTCCAAGGCCAGTTTCAAAGTGTTATTTTAAATGAAAGTTTTATTCAATCTGTAATGCATTGAGATTGCAGCAGGTAGAGCTCAGAGAGAGAAAAGTCTTCCTGCAATAACATAGGATTTATTCATCCACATCTCTAACCTATTTAATGGAAATTGTCCATGGGATTATATCATTAATTTAAAGCTGCTCCAATTGCAGGGTTTTTTTTTTCTTTTGATCAGTATGTTTTTAAGCAATGTAATAGTTGGAAAAAACTATATTTGAAAAGGTATGTAATGATTTTCATTTTGCCTCTTCATATGTATGGTAGACTGAATAATAACCCCCTCAAAGATGTCCATGTTCAAATTCTGAAACCTAAGAATATGTGACCATACATATAAAAGAGACTTCGCTGATATTTTTAAATGAAGGATCTTGAGATTGGGAGATTATCTCGTTTGCCCCATGTAATTGGAAGGGTCCTTATATGTGGGAGGCAGTAGGTAAGAGAGAACATCCAGAAGGAACCAGCCCTGATAATACTTTAGCCCTGTAAAACTCTTCTCAGTCTTTTGACTTCCAGAACTATTAAGAGAATAAATGCATGATGTTTCAAGCCCCTAAACTGGTAGTGGCTACCAGGACTATGAAACTAACACAATATAAAAAAATCTTTATGGGTGAGATAAAGAACAGAGTCAATCCACTCTTAGATGTATCAAAATCTGTCATTCCCCAATCTAAACCATCCAGTGGAAATAGCAACCAGCTCTAACCAGAGAATCCTGAGCCATAGCTTTGTGTAACTGGATCATTGTGAGAGAGGAAAGGGCTCCAACACCCATGCTAAACGCTGCTCTGTGACCGGTCACCTGCATATGTCAGGGAACTCTATTAAAATTAATGTACACCTCAAATAATGAACAGAACTCAAGTCACTCCTCTGAATAATGTATGAGTCTGTTCCTATTGAGATATGAGCACATGCCTTCTGGGTCTGAGAATGATGGAGTACTGGTTATCAGAATTAACCTCCCACCCTAAGTAAATATGACACTGCATATAATACATGAAGAATTTTCTTTTAGGTATTAGACAACAAACAGCCCAAAGAAGAGAAACATGTGAGGTGAGCTCCACATTCATGTGAGCTTTGTGCCGGGAGAATCTCTAAACAGGGAGATGTGATGCCCAAACACAGAGTAGCGGTCTTGCTGGACAGAAAAAACAAAGGTGGGAGATTAGAACTGAGATACTGGCTGAACTTTGCCGGTATAAGAGTTGGACCAGAGAAAGTTGCACAGAGAAGTAGCCTCAGAAGTCTGTGTCAGGGTCCCCTTGCATCTCTGGCTGAGTACTAAGCTTTGCATGCGTAGGACAAGGTCCTACAGGGCATGATAGAAAAGAGCTATTGGGAAGCTGTGAACCTATTGGAGATTCTGTAGCTCACACATTTAACATCACACCAGGTGATGTTAAAATTTCCATCTAGCCAGAGTGGAGAGACATCACTAAGTAACCGAGGCACTTATTTGAAATTCAAAAGCCACGTTTTAGGGGGAAGTTTTCTCTAACCCTCGATTAGCCCTGTGCTAGATCCACCATAACCAAGGCTAAAATCAAACCTCACCAGTGTCAAACCAAGCCCATTTAACTGTCATTAGAACAACACTTAACGATCTTTAGGCAGACAGCTTAATTCAGACTCTCGACAATATGGCATTCATGGCGTTCAGAATGGCAGTCTAAGAAGTTCACCATTAAGGTTCCCCTTCAAGAAATAACTTGCCACCCAGTACCTTCATAATCCAGCTCAGCTTCTGAGCCAAAGCTCTTGCAGGTCAGGTTTCAGCAGCTATAGGGCTCTCAAATGAATGCTTGGGTTTGTAAGTGCTGTCTCTCTACTCTGGCTAGCTGGAATTCTGTTGTTGGCAAGCACTGTGTGACCTCTGCACCCTCCAGAATCTCCATTCTGCTAGCACCATCCAATCATCATTAAATTCTTACTTTCCATCACTCTGAATACCAGATAATTTCCAAGTATGGTCACTTCTCTTTCCCTAGTAGCTTATCTCTCCGACTGCTTCTAGTGACACACAAACCTTCAGTTACATAATCTTCCCAGTTTGCTCCCTCATTATTTCCTAGATTATTGTGAAAACATCATGCCTGGTCTTTAAAAATGCCTGCTGCTGTTCTGTATTCTAAAAATCTAGGGCTTTTCTAGTTACCTTTATCCAACATTTTCTTTGGAAAGTTTCAAACATCAGGGGAAAAAAATTAAATAATTTTTCATTGAATATCCAACTATCTACCACCAGTATTATGCAATTAATACAGTACTTTTTTCAGATCCATTTATCTATCTGCTGATCCATTATTTCTTTTACTTTTCATGTATCAGAAATCAGTAGTTAGATATCTAAGTATTTTATTTAACACCTATCATTAATTAGAGATCAATATTTTACAGTTCCTTTTTTCTTATGAGATAAAATTTATGTCATTAAAGTGCACATATTTTGTACTTTTTCTTTACATCATGGAATAACAATAGTTTTGGGAGGTGATAGGGAAAAGTAATGGCAGAATAAAGGAGCAAAAATAATGATTTTCCCCTGTCAGCCGAGGGAGGCTGACATGGGGTTCTAGGAGGTGAGCAACCCAAACGAAAAAATGCACAAGGAGTTGCCATACCTCTGGACAGACTTCAGCCAGAGACACCATGGGGTTAACAACACTTTATTGCCACAGGGAGGTGCGCGCCTATGATGCACCTGTCCTGCTTTTATCTGTTTTCTGCCAGCACATGCGCGATCTGAGTTTCTTTGTTCATTAGGTTTACAGAATATCTCTAGCACATGCGTACTTCTATTTCCTTTGTTCTAAATCTTATATAATTGAAGCATGCACGGAGCAATTATTTACTGCATACTATAAACATGCTCTGATTGTGGCCTTGGGTCCCACGGCCTTAACTCATCTCAAGACCAGCTCACATTCCCTTATACAAAAATCATAGTTCACATATACTCATGCAAACACATACATGAAATTGTTTGAAATAGTTTTGAAAATATTGGTTACAATACTGTGGTAGTAGATTTGAGGAGGATTTTAAATAAATTAATTTATTTAGGTTACTATTTTATGTTCTTTTCATCAAAGTCTAACTTATATAACTTTTTCACAATAAATTAAAATACAAAGTATTGAACACACTGACTTGAAGGGAATGAGCATGAAGATTTGAAACACAGAAACTAGGAGTTTAACAGAGACCTTAGGATAAGAGATACAGGATGGGAGAAATGCTTTGCTTATAAATGCCAGGAAGAAGTGTTGATGACCAACCCATGCATGCTAATTTATCATGCATGTTAATTTAGCCTACTTACTTTGCAGTGAATATTGAGTATTTGAAAGATGATGTAAGCAAAATATTACACATATTATAAGTCTCTAGAGGTAAAATAGAGGTTTCTCAATTATATTTAATTATATTACTACTCTTAATATTATCATCACTGCTATTACTATTGCTAGCACTTTTGTTTGTCAATATTTATTGAATTTTCCAGTTTGTCAGTTTGCAGTACTGAATAGATCTATAAATATTATCTATGGGTTAAAATCTACAGATAAGAGGCAATTCTATAGACCCCACATTCTTAAACACTATAAATACTATTTTATTAATAAATTGCTTATTTTGTTACATTACCCCTAAAATACTCTTACAAATATCATGTGCACTTTTAAAACCCCAAAGATTTGGGTTTAATCACAGTTGCTGAGAAATCAAGCTATCAGATGTTCTAGATGAGCTAGCCAAAAGTTACTTCGTAAATAAAACCCTTGAGTCCCCAAATAGTGAATAGCTTTGCTCAGTTAATAGTGGAAATGAGCTGGAAAAGTTGTTCAGTTCTAAAGGCAACGGCTTTTCCCCTGCCCCAACTTGCCTCCCCAGATTTTTCTTAGGAAACTCAGATTTTTCTTCTAAGAAGAATATCATCACATGCCCAGGGCAGCCTGAAGAACTTCTTGTAAACCTGAGGGCGCTCCCATAGATCACTGCCTTTAAGAAAGAGACACAGAGAGGAAACCGTAGTAGGGGAAAAGTACCATGGAAGGAAATATGCTTTCTTCTATTTTTAAAATAGCATTAACTGCCTTTAAATAATTATAAAAGTAATTGATGTTTCATTTAAACAGTTTAGAAACTACAGACCAAAAGCACATAAAAGAAAAGAGAAATCATTATAATCTCACAAAGATGAACACCTTCTGTTATAAATATTTCTGGTTCTGTATATGTGCATGTCAAATAATGGATAATATTATGATATGTAATAATAGTCTCCACTTTCCACCCATCTAACTAACATTTTTAGAGGAAAAAAGAGCATAACTTAAATTATCAATAGGAGTTATTATAGTGATTAATTTGAATTCCATTTACCCACACATATACACCCATGCACATGTGTACATATTTTTTAAGACTTTATTTTTTTAGATCAGTTTTAGGTTTACAACAAAATTTAGAATGAGATAAAGAGATTTCCCATATATCCACCCCCACACACTCATAGCCTCCCCCATCATCAGCATCACTCACAGTGGTACATTTTTTACCAGGAAACAACCTACAGTCACATATCATAATTACCTAAAGCCCATAGCTTACCTTAGGGTTCACTCTTGGTGTTGCACATTCTATGGGTTTGGATAAATGTATAATGACATATACCCATCTTATAATATCATGTCATATAGAGTGTTTTCACTGGCCTCAAAATACTATGTGCTCTGCCTATTCATTTCTCCCCCTGCCCCCAGCCAGCAAACATTCATCTTTTTATTGTGGCCATAGTTTTGCCTTTTCCAGAATATCATATGGTTGGAATCATAATATATAACCTTTTCAGATTGGTTCCTTTCATTTAATAATATACATTTAACTTCTCTCCATGTCTTTTCATAGTTTGATAAACTTGCTTCTTTATAGCACTGATTAATATATCTTCTAATATGTATGTATGTATCATTAGGGAAAAATTCAACAATGGTATTTTTTCTAATAGAACACATTAATAATAAATGTGGTTGTTTAAATTAACATATTTTGTTAGTGAAAACTAGTATTAACTATCTTTCCTTGTCATATATTTAGGTATTAACCTATTATAATATTTATTTTTCCTTTTTAATAGTAGGAGTGCTTTATATATTTAGTATAATAAGTCTTTTCTCTCCTATAATATTTCAAATATTTTTATCTGATTATTTTAACATTCATGTTAGTAAAAGACACTGTTTCTATTTGTTTATATATTTGTTTTAGGGATGGAGAGTGATAGAATCATTTTTACTAAAATAATTATTTACAACATGAAAATTCAGGGTTCACCTGCCCATAGCCCACATTACTATTTTCTTACAGAATTCATTCCCATAGAATAGAATTGGTGTTTGATTGTTTTTACCCTCCATCACGCATATCTATGCCAAAATTTAAAGTTCTCTCTGCTCAACATTTAAGGAGTTTGATGTTCTTGCATGCCAAACAGTAAATTTATAGGAAAACTGCCCATAAAGTCTCTTTCAAGGTGCTTAGTGAGATAGGCTTTGGAGAAATAGAAAATTTGACCTGTATTGATTCTATGTCCTTTGAGAAACAGGCACCTTGGACTTGATTAATGAGCATTTCCCATCTCATTTATGTCTAAGATCCCTGAATTGATACCCGAAAACTCTCGTATATTGTTCCACAGTGAATTAAGTTGAGTGCCTTGTGGGGGTATCTCTTTGCCTCCAAATGGCCAAGTGCTGTATTATTAGCCAGATAGACAACAGCCAGTCTGGGAAGAAGCAAAAGAAACAAAAACAAAACAAAGCAAACAAAAAACCCTGAGATATGATAAATATGCTCAAATCTTAGACCACAGCTATACTGAAATATTTTTTAGATGATTTTTCTTACATCCCTGGACTCCCAAAGGACTTTTTTGTTTTGGTTTGGTTTTATATTTAAAATACAGTAGTAATATCAGTATGAGTTAACCAATAGGAGACTGGAAGTTTTGTCATTACTCTGAGATTAAAACTGCATGTTCTGTTTCATGAATTTATACTCCAACACCCACACTGACATTTACAATTAAAGAATCTCAGAAATGTAAGGGATCTTACAGATATGTTAATGGAGTGATTTCTGTAAAAGGATATACATTAAAATCATCTGGGAATTTTTTTCCCACAATACATATGTTAGGCTTGTCTACTAAATAGGGATTGGTAAAAACGTTGGAAAGAGCCAGATACTAAATATTATAGGCTTTCTAGTCCATTCAGTCTTCATGACAGTGACTCACCTTTGCTATTCTAGCCAAAAAGCAGCCATAGATAATATCTAAACAAATAGATGTATCTGTATTCCAGTAACACTTTATTTATAAAAACAGATGGTTGTAAAGATTTGGCCCAGGGCTAAAGTTTGCTGACCTCCGCTCTACAAGGTCAGTCAGATGTGTTAGTGATTTAACTGGCTGATGGAAAAACAACATCATTTGTTTTCAGAGGACAGTTGCAGAAACCAGAGTCTCTCTGATGCATCACCCACAATGTCTTGAATAAATTTTAAAAATACTGAACATGAGAAGAAAATATCAGACAGAGTGAAGAGGAATAATACTCTAAGAGATTCACAAATTGCTCAGATGTTGAATTAACAAAGCCTTTAACATAACTTTGAAAAATACGTTAAAATACACTGGAAATGATGAATATACAGGTAAAGATGTTAGAAGTTTCAGGGAAATGAAACATAAACAAGAATCACATTTAATTAGAACTAAAGAATACAATAGATGAAAGAATCATAAACCTGACCAGACAATAGAGAACCAAATGGGTCTTGGGTGAAAGGCAGGTGGGCATTCCCAGCAGAAGAGACAACTTAAGCGAATTCATGGCAGCACTAAAAAGAAGTGCATATGATTAGAACTGCACAGAGGCGGGGTGGCTTGTCCAATATCATGCAAGAATTCAGTGGCACAGCTTGTTTTTCAAGTTCAGGATTCTTTCTACATCTTCCTCCCTGGTTATAAGTATCCAGGTTCTGCCTAACACACTGCTTCAAGCTTCTTGAGTGTAATACTTGCCTGATTAATTTCCCTCCGAATAGGTGCTCAGAGCAAATTGTCATCTTCACTTTATATTTTGCAGCCACAGTTTTTTTTTTTTTAAGGGAAGACATTTATCCATACTAGCAAATTAAAACAGTTATGATCATGGTCATAACATCATTTGAATAATCAAATGCAATTGAAAAGTAAATGTACCAATTTAGGCTGGACACGAGCTATTGCAATGTGCACTTACGTTTAATGTCCTTTATTTTTCCCTAGGTACTGTGATGAACTGAGCTCTGCAATTTAGCTGTATAGGCAATTTTTCTTTCAACCGCCTCTATCCCTACATTTGAAAGAGAGAGAGAATAATCAACCTGTTGTAAACTGATTATAAACAAATTATGCTAGGGCTCAGGTAATGAAAGACAGGCAATTATAACTGCATTCAAACTACTCTCACTGGCAGAGCTATATTGGACTAGTGTAAATAGATATGAAATAAACTGGACTTAACAAAGCAAATCTATCCTTTTGTGTTGCTGAATACAGTATATTGCAAAGTGTGGCTCTTTCCATTTTGGCTGCTCTATAAATTCCCATGTTAGTTGAAGATAGTGCCTGCTAAAATTTTTAGTTTTCTATACAGAAAAGGCACAATGTGTTTGGAAGTTGGAACGCCAAGACTTGTATTGAAAAAATGTTGCATATCAAAGACCTTGCTTTTATCTGCCTTGTGTATTTACTTGAGATAGCTTGGGGCTCAAGAGCAGAGTGTGGCATACTGTAGTTACAGCTCTCCTAGGTCACCCTGTATGTGTCACAGGTTTTGGAGACCAGCTTACCCTCCCTTCCACAGTAATTGAGCTGTATGTAGAAACATATCAGGGATCTGTTGATCAAACCAGGGATGGCACCTGGTTCTGTGACAATTTGCAATCAATAAATAGGGACTCGAAACCTCCTTTCCAGGCTTTGTTGTTCTGTATAGAAAACAATAAATAGAGCCCGTCTCCATTTCTTTTCCGCTCAAGACCTATTACACACTTCAAAATAAGTGTACTGCAGTAACTAATTTGCTGCCTAACCACTTTACATAGTGAAGATATGCAACTTAAGGCTATTAGAGTAACAATTATGCAAACTGAAGATGTCCATTGAATTATTTATATATAATTGTTAAAAGTATTGAGATGGCCTTAGCTAAAGCTGATTAAAACTTGTGGGCCTCTGACAGAGGGTGTGTCCCTTGATGTAACCAGGCCATCCCTGTGGGTGGAAAGGATGGACCACTCTAGATTTCCCACCCTGTAGATTCTTGATATAAATAACAAAGTGAAACAATTACACATTATCAACAAATATGTCCTCATATGCTCTACTTTCATCAACTTTAGGTAAATTTTATCCCTGTTAACTAACAGGTGTGAAATAATAATTGAGGTTTAAATATTTGGCATTTCATTTTTCTAGAAGATTGCTCAGAATAAAAACATTTTTGTGCCTGGTCTGACTGATAATTAACCCACTAAACTAACCTCTGAGTCCATAGCCAACAGAGATAGAAACCCAAATTAATGACTATTATCAACATATATTATTACGTACCCAGCACCAAGCTGAGCATCTTACAAACAAACTTACTTGATTTTAACAATGGCCCCATGACAGAGTTACTACTATTATTCCAATTTTATTGATGAGGAAACTGAAGTTTATACATATTATTCAAGAATTCAGTTGCTCAAGAAAATAATGGAGATAAGAGTACCAGTTCAAAATCTATACTCTAAACCAGAGATCTACAAACTAGACTGAGGGTCAAATCTGACCCACTGTGTGTTTTTGTATGGCCAATGAGCTATTTTTAAATGACTGAAAAAAATCATATATATATATTTCCTCAGCCATGAAACTTATACTAAATTCAAATGTAAATGTCCATAAATACAGTTTTATTGCAATTCAGCTATACTCAGATGTATTCTCCATGCCCGTTTTCCTGCTATAATGGCGGAGTTGTGTGGTTGTAACAGAGACCATATGTGGTACTGTCATCAGCTTGCACTGCTGCTTGGCACACTAAAACCTGAGAAACTTGAGGGATGTAGTTATAACTTGACAATGCTTTGGTGCCTCATATGTGACATTCAAATATGGCACAAAATATTAAGATATTTTATTTATCTTTTTATTACTAGTGCATAATCAATCATGTCAGAATAACAAGAAGAAAAGACTCAATTGTGAGTGTGGTTTGAGCAATTGAGTGTGGATTATATTGTTATTGAATTAGAAGTCAAATATACATTGACTTTAGCAAACTAAGTGCTTGTCACGGTATTCCTATGTACAGGAAAACAATGTTTAGAAAAATTAAAAAATTTAAAACAACATCTCATAACAGCAGAATTTCTTCACAAATATAAAAAAACCACAACTAAAGGATCTGAGTTACTCATTTATTAGCCAAACAAAGAAAATTGTTTAAAAATTGTGAGTTAATTACACCATCTTTGGTTACAAGAGCAAAAGATATGTGTCCAGAGAGAAACAAAATTGTTAAAAACGATTTGCCTTTATGTGGGAAAAAAAAAACAACCGAGGAATTGCAGCTATTAGGAGTAAATCAGTCATCCATGAAAAGTAAACAGGATGATTTTGAGTTGTTTTCCTTGACTATTGATGAATTAACAGATTTTGCTTTTTCCCAGGAGTCAGTACTGAGTTTGAAGTGATTGAAGGATTAACTTTTATGAGTAGCCTGCATGGAATGACTACAGGCAAGACTCTTTTTAAAGAAGTTGAGAAAACATTAGTTCATTAAAACCTGAAGTGGAATTTGCTATAATGTGTTATAACGGATGGTGATAAAAGAATGGGTGAAGCATAAAAAGACTCCTTTGGACAGATTTACAAAGATTATGAAAATGTAAGTTGTTTAAAGGTATGTGTATATATTATATTATCCATCAGCATGTACTATGTGGAAAATATTTTAATCATTTGCGTGGTGTTGAATCAGCAGTATCGGTGGTGACCTCCATCTGCTTTATTAGAATTAACATTATTATTCTATGAATTTTCATCAGAAATAGAAGCCGAATATCATAAGTTGGCTTGTGTTATCCTAACACAGCTGGTTGATGGTTTACCAGTGGGGAAGTTTTATTTTGATTTTTGATGTCAGAGCCAAAATTGAAATTTTTTTGAATAGGAAGAACCACCCTCAATCATTATTTTTAAACACTGACTGGCTTTAGAAACCAGCTTCTGTTGCAGATGATAATATTTCTTAGTGAATCGATCTAAAATTTCAAGGTGAAAATAGCTTATACACAAAACCTACATTGGTTTAAAGTCATTTCCATAAAAACTAATGTTATTTGAAATGCAAGTAATGTCAGCCGCCTTATAACCTCATGCTGACAAGAGTTAAAATGAGAAGTAAAATTGTCATTATCACGTAAATTTTCGGTACCCAATCTACAAATTTCCAAGCTTAAACTACAGTTCCAACAGTGTGTTTCAAATCTCAGACCAAGTGAAAAAAAATTTTTTCTATATTTCAAAATCAATTTAACCATGAAATTGAGTAGCTTCCACCTAACCTTCAATTGGAAATGATTAATCTGCAATATTATGGCATGTTAAAAGGACGATATCAAGAGAAAAATCTAATAGAATTCTATAAATGTCTTCCAAGCAAAAAAATATACTCAGTTAAAATTGGAGAGTGACATCACCAGGATGGCAATGTAGGAGATCCCCAGCCTCTGTTCCTCAACAAAGATGGGCAATTAGACAGTAATTCATGAACAAAAACAGCTCTGGGAGAACTCAGACGTCCACTTAAGAAGCTTAAGCAGTATAATGGAACAAAACACCTGAGAATACTCACTCAAAAAGTGGAGGAAGAACAGCTACATTTTGCCTCCATCATCTCATCCCTCAGGCCAGCACTGCTTAGCGCCAAGAGGAAAATCCCCAGCTAGAAAGAATTCCTCACACTGGGAAAGAGAAAGTCAGTGAGTGATCAGCTTCCCCAATCTTTTGGGGCACCAAACCAAGTACCTGCTTTGGTTCCACCACAGTCAGGGACCAGCAAAGCTGAGAGGTATAGGGATAGCTAAGTACAAGAAAGAAGAGCAGGGGCCACTGATATCAGCCGAGCAGCAGAAGCAGCTGGAGCTCCCAGGAACTGTCTCCATGGGAGATCACCATAGCCTTTGCCATTGAAGAAACCAATGGGCAGCACAGCCAGAGTGGACCCCCTGCAGATTTCACCAGGTTATGACCTAGAGATATTCACGTTCATGAATGCCAGCTACCAAATTCCCTCCGTACTCCCTCCTCCCATCAGAACCAGGATCCACAGGGGCCGGCAGCTCAGGCTTCTGCGGCTGCATGAGTGTAAGATGCCAGGGCTGACTCCCACTGCTGTGTGCACACTTGGGGGCTAGCCCCTCCAGCTGTGCACCTGTACACCACTGGCTTGACCTTGGTCACTAGCCTCTACTGTGGTGTGCACATCTGTGGCAAGATCCTGCTAACAGGAAGTGCATGCCAACAGCCAAAACCTCCACGGCGGCTTGTGTGCTCAATTCAGCCCCATCACCAGTTACTGGCCTGCAACACCAGGCTCACCTGCAGCTAGCACTCCCAGCTGTGCTCTCAGCTCTGGCCTCTGCTCTCATGTGCCTGTGGCAAGACCCTACAGCGATGGTGCTTCACACCCACAGCCAAGGTCCCGCAGCTACTTGTTGGCCTGGCTCAGGCCCAGTCTCCTATCACTGGCCTGAGCAGCTGGGCTCACCTGCACCTGGCCCCTCCAGGCCCAACTCCTGTCATAGGCCTCCACTGCTGTGTGTGTACCCAAATTTAGACCCTGCAGCCACAGGTATCCAGCAAACAGTCATGGCCTTCACAGCTGCCATTGCACCCAGAGTTGGCTCTGGCCCTTGCTGCTGGCCCTGATCCCCACCATTACATGAGTGTTTGCATCTGGCCCCTACCACTGCACAGACACCTGCAGCTGCTCCCACAGCCAAGAGCGTATACTCTGCTGGCTAAAGCAACCACTGCTGCCTGCCCTGCCTGACCTCTAGCCACTGGACTCAGAAGTGTCTCATTTATAAATGAAAAACAAAAGAACATGAAAAGGGATATATGCATGTATATGTATGACTGTAACATTATGCTGTACACCAGAAACTGACACAACATTGTAAACTGACTAGACTTCAGCTTAAAAAAAAAGGAATAAAAATGACAATGATCTTGGGGACAGCACCCCAGAGGTATTGATTCATCAAAGATATAATTGCTAGTCTCAGATGCATTCCCCATAATAGAGTTTGCTGAGTGACCAGGGCACTCTTCTCTGGAGATACAACATGAGAGTCACTGGGCAAATGAGACATCGGAGTTGAAAGAGGAGTGTAGGGCCAATGCTTAATTTCAAATGTTCTGTCCTCCTGAGTTGAGGCTTTGTGGAGTTGCTGAGACCAGACCAGGCCACCATCTCTACCAGGCGTTCACCGGGAAGTGAATGGTATTGTGCTTTGCTACTCAACCCTGGTAGCACTGTGTCTTACTTTCCCAAACCGACTTGGATTAATTGTCTCACCAGGCAGTACAAACAGATGGACCCAGCTCCTACCCACTAGCTCCCAGTTTGTTCTGATTACAATTGTTTGTTAAATAGGATCTTATTCATCTAGATGCTTCAGAACTTCTCATTTAGGCACTAAATTCTAGCTGGAGAGGTTGTGCAGACTCTGCACCCCAAGCCAGATGGCTGATTCATCATTAGGAGACAGGAGTTTATCCAAAATTACTTACTTTCTCTTCTTTATTCCAATCAGCTTATAAACTAGCCTGCCAGAGGCTTTTAATACCTGAGCTATGAGGAGGATAAAGGAGTGAAAAGTAGTATTTCCCCAAGGGAGAAACCTAAAATTTTATTTAAAATTTAATATTAATTCCTATATATTACACCATTAGAGAATGATTCAAGGAATTGTCTTATCACAGGCTAAAGGATACACTTTTTTTAGTTTCCTACCCAACCCATGAAGGCTTGAGTCTCACATTTCCTAGAACCTCTCTCAACTCACCTACTTACAAGGGTGCATCCTGATCTATTGAGTTGATTGGTAGAGTAGTGGACATTTGAACATAGCTGAGCTAGTAAGAATCTCTATCTCATTAAACTAGAATTCCTGTGAGTTTCTGTTGGACGCTTGAACTGAAATGATATGGAAGGAGTAAGGCTAGGTCATGGGCATGGTGTAGCACAGAAAACATGTGTGAAAAAAAACGAATAAATAAAATGTCCGTAAGGAATTAGAGATGGGAAAAGACTGGAGGGGGGGGGAGGGAGGGGAGAGAGAGAGAGAAGTGTTCTTAGTTCCTGAAAGCTTCCAGATCATGTTTCAAATCCCTCGTAAGATCCAGACGCTTTACCTGCCTTTGGATTTGAAGAAATATCCTTGTGTCCTTCAAGTACATTTCCTTCATTTGCAAAAGCTAGTTGAGTGGTGTTTGTTGTTTTCAGTCAAAAGGAGATGTGACTAAGACAAGTGCAGACTAATAAGCATTTGTAGAGAGGAGGGGTTTACCCAATCTCGAGCAGTGAGGGAAGCCTTCACAGAGGGGAAGAGGGGGCTAGAGATGGACCTTAAAGACTGAAGGAAATTTACATTGAGACGTAAAGAGGGCATCAAACATGGTGAGAACAGCATAACCAAGAGGAAAAAGGCAGGAATGGACATACTATGTACAGGAAACCAAGGGAACCACCTGGTTAATATGGAGGATTTATTAATGGGATTATAGTATATTTATACTTGAAAAGGAGGATTTATTGAAGACTATGTTTATTGTCCCATGTAATTTTTTTTACCTGAAAAGTCAAAGATGCAACTATTTAAGAATCATTTTTATTTCTTAGCTAGAGTACCCTCTGTTTCTCTCTTTGTAACTCTTATGTATGCTTTACCTGTCATGTGTTCCCTGCCTTGGGACATTTTACTTTCATAGTATATGATATTAAGGGTTTGACTTAAACTTCTCATCTTGGTGCTAGGAGATCCCACATTACATCCTGTTTGCAAAAACATGTTTAGGTACTGAACAGCCTTTTACAGAAGTGATAAAAATATTTGCTGAATTTTAAAATTTCATTTTTCCTCCACCTTCCACGCAATTGTGGTATAACTGAAGATTTCTATCAGCATTTTAATGGAATTTCTTCTAAAAGAAATAGGAGAACTGTGACCCATGCTCGGGTCTGATATCTCACATAGAATTATTTTTTGTTATAAACTTTAAAAACCATCAGATAAAAACATTCTGTATTAAAAGAAAATATTTCCATTTTTCTTCATCTAAATTAATCTCTAGTTTAATACTAAAAATAGACTTATTATGGTGTATTTGAAAGTCATATATATTTATATGTAGGTTCTAAGACAGATTTGCATGGCATGTTCATTTTACAGTACAATAAATTGTAGATACAAAAACTCAAATTGATGCTTTCAAGTTATCATCTTAGTGCAAACAAAACTTTCCTTTAAAAAAATAATTCTTTTAAAAATTTTATTTTGAAAGATGCTATTTTCTACACAATTTTTAGAAGACATAAATATATCTAAATATGTTATGGCCCTAAATCCAATAAACAGTGTCCATATAAGCAGAGGGGAACTTGGATACAGAGACACACAGAGGAAGGAAGGCCATGTGAAGATGGAGGCAGACGTTTGAGTGATGCGGTTACAGGCTGAGGAACACCAAAGATTGCCAGCAACCAACCCCTAGAAGTTAGGAAGAGGCAAGAAAGAATGACCCTGCCAACAGCATGATTTTTAGCCCCCAGACATGCGAGGGAATAAATTTGTTGTTTTAATCGACACAGTTTGTTTTCATTACAGCAGCCTTAGGAAACTATTAGACAGTCTGTAACAACAACAACAAAAATATAGCAGATTAAATTAGTTATCAGAAACTTCCCCAAAAGAGAAGCCCAGGATTAAATGGATTTATTGATGAGTTCTATAAAATGTTTGAAGGGGAATTAACACTAACCCTTCACAAAGTCTTCCAAAATTGAAGAGGAGAATACTCTTCCCAACTTATTTGATGAAGCCAGTTTTCACACTGATACTAATGAACAGACAAAGGTGTTACAAAAAAATAAAACTACAGACTAATATCCCTTAAGAATGTAAACTCAAAACTCCTTAATAAAATCTGAGCAAACAAAATCCAGCCAAATATACAAAGGATTATACACCATGACCAAGGGATCAGTAGAGCAAGGAGGCTTCAATACACAAAAATGAAACAATACAATATGCTTATTTATAGAATAAAAGACAAAAATCACACAATCCTCTCAACTGATGCAGAAAAAAGTATTTGACAAAATCAAACCGCCTATGTTAAAAAAAAAAAAAACTCAATGAAACTTTGAATACAAGGAAACTTTTTCAAGCTAATGAGAGGCATTTAGGAAAAACCCACAGTTAACATCATATTGAAAGGTGAAAGACTTAAAGCGTTTCTCCTAAGCTCAGAAACAATACCAGAATGTCCACTCTATTCGTCATCAGAGGGAGAGAGAGAGAGAGAGAGAGAGAGAGAGACGGAAATTCTTTAAATTCCTAATCCAACAGCATAATAATTGCATAGAATGAGTAAATGGGTGGGCCATTTCCTTAACATCTAAGATGTTTTAATGACAATGAGATTTCACCCTGAGTTCCCCAAATGTTCTGCATCTCATGGATGGGACCGTTTGTCTTCAGTAACATCATCCTACCTTTGCTGGACTGTAACTTTCTAATAGGCAGAAGTCCTTTTGCCATTCATCCCTAAATCTTTAAATTATTTAAATCCCTGACCTTCAACTTGAATCCTAGTCCTCCCAGTTGGCCTCAGCAATGCAGCAAATAGTCTCCTCTAAGGCTTTCTTTTTTTTTTTTTTTTTTAATCACAGTCTTAGTAACTGTTAGATCAAGAAGTAACCTTGAAAATGTTTGAAAAGAAACGACTTTGTGGGAATGTGCTTGGGGCAGGTGGCTGTTCCCCTTGATATCTTCTGAGATGCCTCTGGTATAACGGGAGGCACAGTGATTAAATAACTCTTCCAAGTGTGCACAGCAAGGAAAGAGGGAAGCAAAAATTCTGACCTGGGCCAGTCAGAATCTAGAGTTCAAACTCTTAACTTCTAAACAATCTAGCCTTGATAATAGTGTATGGAAAACATTTTTGAATCCTTCTCATTGTCTCTGCCATTAGACAGAGTTCTGGTTCCCAGTAATGCAGACATCTTCAATTAAATTACTGCATGATTTCATTTTCCCACTTTTTATTGAGCTGAATAAATAAAAAGTTCTCAGACATTCACAATTTCTAATAATTTCAATAAAGAAAAAAAACTTTATGTGCAAGGTAAGGAAAAGGACTCAGACTACCTGGCTATTTATTTCTGACTGGGTTGTTTTTTAATACTACTATTTTTAAAATAGCCTTTTATATTTCACAAAAATCCTTTTCTCCCCCTGAAGACAAGTCTACAGGACTTTTTTACTTGTGTAGCTTAAGACTTCACAACTCCCTTTTTATAAGAGAAATGCCTGAGACATGTGTGGTAACCACTATTTCTGCATGTAAGAATAACTCCTTGCTTGACCAAACTTCGGTCAGAGTCCTGAACCTTCTTCTAGGCCCATCTGTGCATTTCTTTGTAAATCTAGTTTTAGCAAAAACCCTGCTAAGGCAGTTTAACTAGAACCCTTCCTCATATTGTTACAGAAACGACAGGCCAGTCAAGAAACAAGCACCACTCCGAGGGTTGGAGTACTCAGATGTATTACGCCAGCGGGCTTAGAGGGGCTTCTGCTCCGAAGCTCTGAGCACCTCCAAGACGTGCGCGTGAGGTTTTATAGGGTAAAGTACAAGCTTGGGGTATTAGGCCAATAGGCATGGAACAGCTTTAGCAGCATTATCATCACAAAAGTGGAGGTGGGGAGGCAGCAAACCAACATTCCAAAGCCAGATATGTATCTTTGAAAACCCAGCTGGCTAGCAAAAAACCTAAACAGCAAGCCAACACTAATTAACTTAGATTTACAAGTTAGTCCAGCAGAACTCAGATCAGTATTCCAATACTTAGACTTGTGAGTTATCTTGTTAGCCCAGCCCAGCCTCTTCTTCACATTCCTAGACCTGTGAGTTACCTTGTTAGCCCAGCCCAGCCTCTCCTTCACATTCCTAGACCTGTGAGTTACCTTGTTAGCCCAGCCCAGCTTTTCCTTCACAACTTAAGTCACAGAAAAGAAATATATCTCGTAATCTTAGGTTATAAGCTGCAGGAGGAGGTATTAGATGAGAGAAAAAAATATAGTTTATTGGTTCAAGTAATTTTTCACTTCACAGATACCACAGAGAAATGAAACCCAGATCTGTCAAAATTCTGAAGAAATAATATGTAAATTTCCTATCTTATTAAGAATCTTTTATTAGAAAGCAAAACAAAAAAAAGTCAGATAAAAATGTAATTGAGTTTGTGAGCCACTGTAGAGATTTTGAACTTGCAAATTAGTCAATTGCCAAGAGAAAATTATACATGAAAGAAAAATCTAGGATATTACTATTTAATAAGTCAAGTGAGAAAATTTTGTGCATGTAATATCATTATGTTTATCCCACACTCAATGTGGATACTGAATCATTCACTTTTATTCTTTAAAGACATTTTCCCATTTTGATTTCTGTGCAAGCAGGGATCATAAATCCACTAGCAAAATAAATATTACAACATATTTTAGCCTCATCTATATGATAATTCTAGCAGTCATACGGCTGATGTCACTTAAGAAACAAGAATAATTAAAATATAGCACTCGGGCAACAGCTCCTAACTTAGAGTGGAAGAGTCTCCCTTTCAACATTTGGAGCAAACCTTTTCTTTTTGCTAGTACAATTAAGAATCAAAAATACTGTCATCTGCTTTTTCATTAACAATGATGAAATGAAGTAAATATACAATTATAAGAATTGTGAAATTGTGGAATTGGTGGCAGAGGATTTTTGCTGAACTTCTGTGAATGAAAATAGTGAAAGGAAGGGTATGCCATCCAGAGAAAGACAGAAATGGAGCATGTAAGTGGAGCATAACTAGTTTTAAATCTCTCTCCTCAGCTTTGGTTGTTTCTGGAATGTTTCAAATAAATCAGTGTTCATCTGAAACAATTTAATAAACAGCCATCCTAATTCCCATTGTAGCCAGAGTTTGCATAAGGTTTTTAGATTTTCAAAAATGCTTAATTATTCCTATCATTATTATTACTTGAGTTGAGCATGTACCTTATAGGAATACAAGGAAGATATGGAGAGAAAGAGAGGGAGAGAGAGAGAAATGTCAGTTAAGACAGACAAATTAGGATACTTGCAAAGGTCATACTACAAGTTAATGGCAAGATCCAGGACTGAATTTACTATTTACTCATTAATTTTGGGGGTAAGCATTTCATAAGTTCTTACATTATTTTAAGATAATTTAGTCCAGCCTGTAATTACACAGATATGTAAAAGCTAAGTTCTATAGAAAAGGTAACAGACCTAGAGCTTCAAGAAAGGACTAGGTCAAATATGAAGAGCTGAAATTCATTACTGCATATTGCTCTTGTGAAAATACTCTTTAACTTTACAAATGATTTTGGAATTAAATTCACAGTTAGTGTTTCCTGCTACATCTTCGCTTGCTGTGGAACAGGTTTCCATTTGCAGACATGGTGTAGCTCTGCCTCTCTAGACAGCTTGGAATTGAAACAAATTTCTTAAGCATCAATGCATGTGAAACCAGTATGTTGTCAAAGGGCAACAACTGACATCATCAAAACACAACTTTATTTCTATTTTCCACCACCCCTATAAATTGTATTCAGGTCATTTTTCTCTGCCCTTGGATGAAAACTTCCATGCCAATGTCTTTTATGTTCACTTTTTGGCAGAGATCAGAATGCCTAGCCCAAGGTATTCATTAAAACTCTGAATTTTATTGCAGTAGAGCTTCTTCTTCAGTGAGAACTCCAGGGAGAAGGGAAGCCTCTAAGAAGAACGGGGAATGAGCAGCTTCTTGATTCTTCATCTTCTCTTTTCTGCCCTCACCCCACCTTGCTGGGCACATTCTGACACCTACAGAGTTGGTAAAGGGTGAGTGTGAAGCAGTCAAGTGAAATCTCTTTTATTAAAATGGTATGATAGTAAGTTTTTTTCATGGTCTCTGGGCCTCAAAGATGTTTAAAGCTGATTCTTTTTTTGTGGTGCTGCCAGAGACTCAATATTTCATGGGGTTTTATCCCAACTGCAGTTCATGTGACTTGGGTGAGTAGATGCCTCATTTTAGGGATGACTGTTTTTTTCTAAATTAAGCAATCCCTAGGAATACCTCTTAGATTTTTTTTTTTTTACTGGGATTTGTGTATCCCTGTGGTGACCTAAGTGGACAAGACCCATTATGAATTCAGGCTGGTTTACCCCTTTACAGTTGGCCTCCATCCATTTGTAGGAAAGACCTACACATCCCTTGTTCTGACCAACTCTTAGAGGTGGGCTGATTGCATAGTAGCACCTCTCTCCTGGAAGTTCAACAAAGTAGCATTTCTTGGTCCTTCTTTCTGTCCATTGTGGTAGGGGTAAGGGGCTGTCACACCAGCCTAGACACAGGGTTACTTCTTTCACTAAGAATGAGATGAGACCCTCCTTCAAGGCAGTGGGCAAATCAGAGTACAACAGCTCTTTCTAAAGAAAAACCCTTCTCAAGTATTTCTTACCAGAGCCTCTCTTCTTTCACTTGCCAGTCCCTTTTGATATATTTTATCTATTTGAGGAATCCAAAAGTTCTAGAATTGATTTAAAGAATTGCCTTTTAGCATCTGTTTAGACTAATTTGAAACCTAATTTTGGAAATTCTCATGTTTTGTGTATTGGTATCTGGTTGAATTTCATTTTTAATATCTTTCGGTGTTTATAGTCACGGTTGTAGGGATGAGTCTTAGACAAGCAGTTCCTGCAGCCAAGGGGGTATTTATTAGATGTTTATTAGATGTTGAGATAATAAGTAGATGGATAAAACCAAAACTGGCCATGCTGTTGATCATTTGTGAGCTGAAATGGAAGATTTTACCCCCAAACTGGCACTTACAATGGAGGTGATGGGGAGAGGGCATGTATTTACAAAATCTCATGTAGAGATTGCTCAGTCATGGTTTTGATTTACCTCCCAAAACTTGTACAACTGTAATTCTCTAATCTGGTGGCCTCCTTGAAATCAAATTAAAATTTTCAGGCATTTATGGTCATCCTTTAAAATTTTCAAAATAAAATGTTAAAAAGCAATATTTATTTTGTTTAACTTGGGATGTCTTCACATGAATATGTATTTACCATTTGATTTACGACTTGGGAAAAAAGTGCTCTTTTTTGAAGCCATCATGTGATACCACCATTATTGATTACAACTGCAAATACAGTTTACCGATCAATGAATTTACAATCTTCTTTTACCCATCACTATTCCTTTTATTCCATTAAGCTTTTCTAGAGTCAAGTGAAGAGCTATAGTGACAGTGATAGACAAGAATATTTTGCACTTTGTGAATTCAAATAAAATCTAAGCTGGTAAATGACAAGCTTTTTTTTTTTTTTAGGAAGGATAAACATCCAATGATGTATATACAAAAAAAGACCTGTGTATATATAATCACAAGTAGTGCTGATAGTATTTTAAAGAGTATTCTTTTTTAAAAAAAAATGATAATTTCTTCAACATGATTTGAATATGTCCAGTATTTTTATTCTCCTCAGTTTTCTATCATTGGTTGTATTTGAAACATCTTTGAAATACAAAACTTTTTATCAGTTGTATGATGTGACTGGGTGCAAGATAAGCCAAATTATCCATCAAGAATGGGAAGACCTATGGAGAGGAAGGGGAGCAAAATGAGAAGGATGTCACCTAACGCTCTCACTGTAGAATTGTACTGTCCGTGGCCATGCTCTTTCCTTGATCGTTGTCCTTTCAACACATAAGCAAATTGAAATAACAAACACATTTTTTTCTTCAAATACTTTGTACAATCAGATTTGTTTGTACAAAATAACTAAAAATGACTCAGAATACTTAAAGCAGGCTGGAAATAATAACTGCCCAATGGTTGTTATGTGAGAATAAAGAAGCACAGATTGTGAGAAAGACTACCTGGGTTCTAACCCTGCCTTCTCCACTAAGTGGTTATGTGACCAGTGCAATTTAACTTAAATTACTTCAAAGGTAGTGTTACTTAAATAATAGTACTTACCTTAGGCAGTTTTTGTAAAAATGAATGAGATAGTACCTGTAGAACACAGAGCAAGTTCCTGGTGCATAGGCAACATTTGATAAATATTAGGTAGTGATATTTCTGGAGGCTGAGCTTCTGTACAGGTATCACTCGATCAGTCCACCATTCTTTAGTGACCATCGCAAGGGGGCCAGATAATGAGAAGCACTGGGATCAGAGAAGATTGACAGGCAGTCTCTGTTCTAAAGAGCTTTCCATCTGATAGAGAAGATAAGCAAAACACAGGGTCAAATGAAATACTTGCAAATTATAATACATTTCACAGACAATAAGAGGATGAAACAGGAAAAAAATTGTATTAGAAATGGTGTTAGAAAAGGTGTGAGAAATGATATCATTAAGAAGGCAACATTTACTATTCCCAGTGATCAACTCAAAATATGAGAGACAGCTGTGTAAAGAATGGGAGGACATGCACTTAAGCAGGTGACCAGCATCTGCAAATATAATGAGAAGGGAAAATGCTTGGAACAATCAGTGTAAAACTGATAGACTTGGGAGTTGAGACATATTGTGAGTAAAGGGGGCATCATGCCTGGAGTATATAGTCAGGGTTCAGCTCAGTCAAGATCTCATAGACCATTGTAAGAATTTGGGGTGTCATTGCTTGGAATGGGAACCCATTGAAAGGTGTTAAACAAAGGTATAACATGACATAGTCTGCATTTAAAATATCTCTTCCACTGCTTTCTGGACAAGTATCTCCAAGTGTTTTGCATCCTAATCAGTTAGTGGAGGAGGCAGAATTTGAACCCAGGTAGTCATCCTCACAACCATGTGCTTAATCATTGGTGCAATGCTGCTTCTGTTTCTGTAACTCTTATGTCTAGGTTCTCTGGTAAGCACTTTGTGTCATTTTTTAAAGCTACTTTGTATAAACAAATCTGATTGGACAAAGAGGGAAAAAAAGAAATATATCTGCTATTTCAACCTATTGTGTTGGAAAGAACTAATATGCTAACTATTCATGTAATTCTGTGGTGTGGGCATTAGGTAACATCATTTTCACTTTGCAGCTCCTCTCCCTCTTATAGGCTGTCCTAGTCTTGATTTGGCTTCTTCGTCTTGCACCAAATCACAAGTGTCTTGTAATTACAACAATGTTTTTATAATAATTAACAAATACTTGGCTCCCAGTGGGTACCAGACAAAGTGTCTTGCATTTCAGATCAGTTTCACATAGAACCAATGATAGGAAACTGGGGAGAGTAAAGATACCAGATGTGCTTAGACAATATCATAGGGATGGCAGACTTTTAAAAAAATACTCTTTACAATACTCTTAGCACTACCTGTGATTGTGTATACACAGGTCATTTTTAGACATAACTGGATATTCAACCTTGCTAACAAAATAGTTTTCCATTTACTAGCTTGGGGTTTATTTGACTTGATAAAGCACAAAACATTCTCGCCCATCCCTGTCATTATAGCTTTTCACTTGAATCTTGAAGAGCTTAATGCAGGAAGAAGAAAAATGATGATGAGTAAAATGATTACAAATGTAATGATCTAAAAACTGTTGCAGTTTTTCAACAATAATGATGATATGATTCAAGTGACTTCAAAAGAAAACCTTTTTCTTTACCAATTGGCAAATAATATTGCAAATATATTCATAAGAAGACATTACAAGTTAAATAAAAATGTTTTTAACGTTTATTTTGAGAACTACAAAAAGTAACCAGAAATGATGAAAACTTCAGTTTGGTTTAGTGGGGATCATCTGATTAGAGACATAATTGTGTAAGCTTTGAGAAGTAACTCAAAATCATGACTGAGCAATTCCTATATAAAATTTGGGAGATATGTTTCCTCTCCCAATCCATTCCAACCCAAGTGCTAGATTGGGAGTTTGAACCTACCATTTTTAAGTTATATATGTACTGAAGTCATCAAATGAAATAATTAAATATTTGAAGGTTAATTTGAGTTTTCTCTTATCTTTTTTACACAAAAGTAAATCTACATAAAATATCAATTATATTTATCCTGAGTTTATTGCCCTGTTAAGATAACCCATATTGGAGATGATTGTACAGAAAGAGGATTGGTGCAAAGTAATGATGGAGGCAGATGGTGCATCAGTGTAGCTACTACAGTTGTCAATTATAATTGAGGATAGATTCAACTAGGGTGGTGGCAATTCTAACGGTGAAAAAACTAACTTTAAGGTATATTTTTCTCATGCATAATTGACAGATCCATTGTAGGAATTGCATGACTATACCCACTTCTTGGCTCATAGCATCAATGGTTTTCCTATTAAATGCTTATTCATTTTAATTCCACCAATTAAGTCTATTGAGAAAATTTAGTGGGTTTATGGATTAAAAACACATCTAATTAGACTAAATGGGGTTGATTTGGAGAATCTGTGATATTTTTATTCTGTTTATTGACACAGGTCAATGGGTGGTAAAAATGTATAAAACTAAATGTAATAATGTCAGAAATTAAAGTGAACTTAATTGACATCTGATTAGCCCTTTTCTCAAATGAATACCTAACGAAAGGCTTTAAAAAAACTTCTAGGTCTCAGTAAATTGACATCAAGTTGATCTCAAACACTCCTTTTTAAGAAAATTGGTGTCAGTGTGCCTGGGAAAGTGTGAGGTCTAATCTTTTTGGAGAGACCAAAAAAATCAGCAGTGTTTTTAATTAATGAACAATTTGGGCTTATGCAAGGTTAATAATAATCTAGGATTAGATAATTAAGTGCATTCACTCAAAATTAGTTTTATCCCTTAGCATGGAAATCCACTGACATTTTTTTTTTCCTCTTGTCATTTTTGGTCCTATATTTGGATAGGAATCTGTTTATGTTTTAACGTCTTCCTGCCCTTGAGGAATTCCCACTAACTTATTTAGACTGAGAAAGAAAGTTAGCAAAACTTGGAGAGAGAACCTTAAGCAAATAATCCTGCAAACCTTTGAAAACCATTCAAAGAGAGAGGAATGACAGTCCTGGTCTCCCACAGAGCCTTTTTTGGTCCTGATGGAGAGAAGCGGAAAGGTTCTTGTTCCTCTTTTTTTAATTTAGAGACCACAGCTAGTCAGGAGGTGTCACTTTTATATCAGGGTATAATCCTGGGTTCCAAGAATAAGTCATAGGCAGACATGCCTATGAACTTCCCAGGGTCCTCTGATGACAGGACATTTTCTCATTCTTTCTTCCACCTGGTATCAAAGGCTTACCTGTTTTTTTTGTTTTGTTTTGTTTTGTTTTTTACATTTGCATTTGCAATAGTTTTGGGAGGGAGGATTGTTGAATAACCGCTTTGTGAAGGTTTGTAGAACAATTAAGTGTATCAGTTTTCTATCACTGTCACAAACCAGCTTCAAACTCAGTGACTTAAAACAACATTCAGGTTGCTCAGGAATTTGCCCTTGGGTAGAGCCTGGCAGGACCAGCTTTTCTCTGTTTCTCTTGACATCTGCTGGTACAGCTTCACTTGGGGCTGAGCATCCCAGTTGGAGAGGCAGCCTGATCACAGTGCTCAAACACTTGCCAAGTTACCACTGGCTGTCAGCTGGGAGCTCAGCTGGGGCTAGGTTCTGGGGGCCTGTGTTCCTCTTCCTTATGGTAGGATGGCTGAGCTCCAAAGCAAGCGTCCGAAGAGAACCAGGCAGAACTTGTATGGTCTTCTGCCATCCTACCTCAGAGGTCACATAGTATCACTTCTGTCACAGCAACACTCTGCCCAGATTAAGAGAAGGGAATGTCAAAGTCATATGACAGGTAGAGCATGTGGGATGAGTGAAATTGTTGGAGCCATTTTCAGAAAATATAATCTGTCATAACTGATTTCTCAGATATTACCTAAAAGTTTTCACTTTTTATGATTAACAATTACTCAATCTCAGGCATTACTGTCAGAGGCACAAGGGCTAGATTTTCTGTAAGAAAACAAAGTATCCTGGGAGTAGTATTACTTAATTGTTATTTGTATTTTTGGCATTACTCTTTATCGATTAAATGGAGATATTTTAGGATTCTAGGAGCTGCAAAGACATTAGCAAGCATTTCAGTTTGCTACAGGCAAACGCGCACACACACACACACACAGGACCTCACATTACCCTTCCCCCCACTACAAGCACACACAGACTCTGCTGCTGCTTTGCATTTCTGGGAGGTCCTTCAGGCTGGGACACTCAGATTGTGCTCTGGATCAAATCAAGGTGTCAATTTCCAAAGACCAAGTACAGAAAGGACGCCGTCCCTACCTCCTGTACTCACAATAATAACATTGACAAAGTTCCTGGAGCCCTGAAGACAGGCTCCTGGCGGAAACAGGCGGCAGCAAAGAAAGGAGAGGTAGGGTAGGTTGTGGGACCAGGTGGCTGCAGCACCTGGGAGAGGTGTCGATGGGGGCGGCGGCGCCTGCGGTCCGTGAGCAGCCAGGTCCGCAGCTCCCTCGCTCCCGCCAGCCCGCCAGCCCGCCAGCCCGCAGCCCCTCCGCCTGTGCTTTCGTCCGCCTCCAACCCCCTTGGCCCTGGGCGGTCCCCTTGAAGCGGCCGCCACCAGCGCCAGAACTGTCTTCGCCGATCCTCTTCCAACTCGAATGAAGTCGGGGCCCTAAACTCCCTCCCCTAGGATCGCAGCTCAGGGCAGATCGCTGCAGCACGATTCAGGTTTGGAACTTCTCCGATTCAGCGTGGGGAAAAGGTGGGAAAAGTTGGAAGGTAGCGGCACCACCTCTCCAGTCCGGCTGTGCGCCTGGCCGCTCCGGTTCCTCTGCGCAGCGGGAGGTGGCGGCTTCTGCGGCCTCATCCACACCCGGATTCCGAGCTGCTCTGCACGGTTCAGGAGCGGTGGCGGGATTTCAACTTGGGGAGGTGAGGCAGGGCTCCTCCCACGCCTCTGCTCCACCCAGGGAGCCCTCTAGAGGGAGCGAGTGAGGAGGAGAAAGGGAGCCTGAGCCGGGGGTAAATGCCCTGCACAGAGGGAGTGGGCTGTGGATAAGACCACTAACTTCCTGATGGAGGAGCTAAGGCCCACCGGCAGTGGGTTTGCTCCAACAGGAGACTCAGCACCAGAACAAACCATGGTCCACTGGTCTGATTTAAAGAAAAAAAAAAAAAAAAAAAAAGGCAGAGTGTGTAGAGACTGGTGATGGGCCTGGGGGTGGAAAGGCTTCAAGTAAGTGGGGGATCAAAAGGAGAATGGGGTTGGATGGGGGCTTTAGGAGAAGCTATGAACTAGACCTTACACCCGTATTCCTTGGAAATAATAAAATCTACTGGAAAACTATCTCCATCCTGTCTCTTTCCCATCTCCTTCAAAATCCAAGTGTCCAGGAAGCTTCTAAACAAGAAGACAAATGTATTTCCAGTTTATTTTCCAGAAAATGCAGATTATCCAGCCTGGTACCTTTACATGTGTTTACAGGTGTAATGTAATTGCCACAAGCCTTTTCAGAAAAGTGCTACTCTAGTTAGCTGTGCTCATCTTTTTAGGTTTTAAGCTGTACACATTTTAAAGTAATAATCTCATTTTTATTTATCTGTTACATCAGTATACATTATATTAAGGCAGATCATGGTAAAAGCATTTAGTATGATGTCATCCACAGGGCTTACCCTACAATTCAACCTTTATGTCAGAGGTTATGATTCTACATCATTCCCAGGATTGGTTTAATCAAACAATTGAATCAGATACTATTTCCATTCAGATTTGAGAGACCTTTGCCTTTACTTCCTAACTTAATCACCATATTTTTCATGTCATAACCCTGAAAATTAATCCTCCAATTTGAACTTGAATCTTTTTATACTAATTGAATAACCTCCCTGCTGCTTTATGTAATTAATCAGAGTTCTATATTTAAGCAGAAAGTTTAAATTCTTGAAACATGTAAGATTTGTTAAGCCAAGATTCAAAGAACTTTGGGGTTGAATTTTTTCTGCCTTTTCATATTGTCCAACTTGGAAAACACCCCTTTGATGTCTATATTTGTTTGTATCTTGAAATAAGTATCTTGGAAAGACTGAGGAGAAGAGAGCACATCTTTGTCAAATCAGAAACTTCAGTTAACAAGAACAAGATTAATGGCCACCTTTGAGAAGCATGTTTCTCTTTACTTTGGATGGGAAAGATTCTCAAAAGTATATATGAGAAAGTGGAACTTACTATGTAATGTTTAATATGAAAGAATGGTATCTATTCTGAGGTATAGGTTAGGTAAGGTATAGGTAAGAAAAATAGGATGTAAAAGTTCTATACAGGAAGATTCATTTGTTTTTCAGGTTCTTATGTTGAAATAATTTTAGATTCACAGAAGAGTTGCAATGAAGTTGGAGATAGTTTCTGTAACTTTCACCAGATTTCACATCCTACATTTGTAGTACAACTAATTTAATTAATCACAGTTTGCTTCCCTTTCTGAGATTTCCCAACATGATGGTTGATTTTTCTATTAATTTGTATTCCTCGTGATATATACTGTTACATGAGTTTTGATAAATGCATAGTCATGTATCCACCACCCAGCACTGTAAAGAAGAGTTTCATCATCCTAAAATTTCCTCTGGGAAATTCAGAGAAATTCATCCTAAAATTCAGCTCTTCCTCCTTCTCTCAATACTTAGCATCCACTGATCATAGTTTTATGTGTTCTTTAAAGTCACATAAATGCAGTCATGCAACATATAGCCTTCTGGGTCTGACTTCTTTTACTTAGCAAAGTGCTTTCAAGGTCCATCTATGTTTCTGTATGAATTAATAGACCATTCCTTTTTTATTGCTGAGTATTATTCCATAATATTGTTTGGATGCACTACAATGTGTTTATTACCCTGTTCAAGGGTATCTTGGTTGTTTCCAGGTTTTATGAAGATATCTTCTATAAACTCTCTTCGGGTTACAGAGATGAAGTTTTTGTTGAGTCTAGAAGACTGAATTGCAGCTCACCAAGTAGAAATGCTAAACAAGAGGCTTGGAGGTTAAGAAACCCTTGAAGGAAAATAAAAGAGAAACTTGAGTTCCAGCCGAACTTCTATCACCCTGTGTTGGGAAGGACATTCTGAGTCTCTGTTTCATTATCTGTATAAGGCTATTGCATTAATCAAGGAAGATACTGCACATGACACATCTGATATGTGGTAAGATGCTATACTGTGTTGGCCATCATCATGACTGTAACTGAGTTCATTGAGCACTTTTTGAACATACTCAGTATGCCAAGGGTTGTGTCGGCAGAGGTGGCAAGAACAGATGACCCAGTTCCTAGGTCTTTCCCCATATTTTATGGAAAGGGAGAAACACAGAAGGTTTAATAGGAACACAGCTGTTACAGATGTACAGATGTTAACGACAGCCTCTATTGTGCATGTTGGGCTAGCCAGGAGATGGAGATGCATGAGGCGAATATAGAGATGTCAGTCCTTAGAGTTAGTGGGTGTAGTGAAAAGAGCATGGACTTTGGGGTTAAAGAGAATAAGTTCAGTCTTATTATTCATGTGACCATTAGATAAAACAATAGTCTTGAGCAAGCCATGTTACTTCTCAGAGCAGAAGGATTTGCAATTATTCATCAAGTATAAAAAGTACTTGACACATTCACTAATTCACTCTCTCATTCATTCCACAAATATTAACATTGTTTGATGCAATAAATTAGATAGACAAGGAGAGGAAATAAAACCATAAATACATGAAATGAATAATTAATTTTGGATGATGATAAATCAAGTAAATTTAACAAATAGGGGGATGTGATAAGGAGTGACAGAAGAAGAGACATTAAGTTGGGTGGATGAGGAAATACTTTCTAAGGAGGGAATATTTTAGCTGAAACATGAATTATGACAAGGAGCCAGCCATGTTCAATGGGCTGTTACATAAACATAACAAAAGATCATTATGGAGCCGTATTTTTTATCTTAAAAGGTAGGTATCAATTGTCAGATCAGGAAAGGGTTAGAGAGAATCATAACCTGTGATTGTTTTAGCTTTAATTTTGAAGGGTTTGTTAAAATGCAGATCCCAGGGATCTAACTCTCAGTCGCTCTCTTAGCCCAGCACAGAGCCAAGGTCTAATTTCTAAGTTTGGTGAAACTAGCCAAGTCCAACTTTCTTTCTAAGGCATCATCCTATTTGGGTTCCAAAGAGTCAACAAATACACTGTTATTGTGCTTCCAGCAGCCTAATTAAAGGGAAAGCTGACAGGACCCCAAGGTCCTGATGAGTAGAATCAGAAAGAAAGTCCTAAACTTATGCTGGCTGTTGACCATGAATCAGGCTTCCAACTGTATCCATTTCCTCTCTGCTCTCCTCCCTGATACTTACAAAGACCAAGTCTAGGAAAATACCATGGATCACTATTGATCAGATAGTTAAAAAATGATCTCACCTGCTTGGATCTTGCCTTTTATCAATAATGTCACTATTAATACCATTGATTTAATCAAAGGGATTTGACTGGCAAGGCCCTTGTTACATGTTAGATTGCTGCTGAAAAAGATTGGGTCAGATTACATTATTGCCAGCATTGGCTCAGGGTACCAGTAGACCCCAATTGTGAGTAAAAAGGTTTTCAATCAAATTTTTTTTGCTTACTTTATATGCACACTTTTATTTATGCCCAACTTCATTTTATCCCCTTCAAGTAGCTTAACAAATTTTTGAGATATCGTTCTTGTCTTTTCTTAGGCTCAGTTCTCCCCTTCTCTTTCTCCCACTACCTGAGTTATAGAATTCCCTGCAGTTCTTTAATGCCAGCAGCATGAAAAATTATAAAGCTAAACACTGAGAGGGTTAAGTGCAAGTGTGAAGGTGGTCCCTATATTGGGAGCTTTTTACTAGGCTGTGAGAGGGACTGTCCCTAAGAAAATGCACTCTGAGCCCCCTTCTCTCTGTTGCCCTTCCCTTCTTAGCTCCCTAACTATGGGAGATGCTGTCACAGCAACATTCAGAGCAGGCTCAACAGAGTGAAAACGCACTTAGAAGTTGTCAGTCCAAGGCAGCCAGAAGGCACTGAGGAGGATCCAATATCTCCCTTTTGCCTAGAGGGTAGACGATGTTCACAGATTATCTGTTCTCAAGTGGACCTTAGCTTGAGAGATAGAGATGGAGAGATAGAGAAAGCTAAAGATGGAGAGAGAGACAGGGAGGGAGGGAGGGAGAGAAGGGAAAATGTTTTGTTAAATTAAAATCATAAAAAGGAATATACTGAAGTATAAAAAGTAAACATTATTCCCCTTCCAAGAAGTATCAGGATTAAATTTAGAGTGTTTTTATTAGCTTTATATTATTTTCTTCTAAACAATGAAATAATCCTATCATATGTAATGTATTCTAAAGTAACATAATGGGCACTAGTGTACTCAAGAACCCACCTTTGAAACATTTTGCCATATTTCAGTTTTTTCTGTGCTTGTTAAAAAATACACTCACAGTTAAGCTGGTTGTAATCATACCGTTCATATTGTTCTGAACTTGCGCTTTTTCTTCAATAATAACTCACTTTTTAAATCAAGTTAGTATATATAGCATCCTATTTCTCAACCTAGGAGGCACGTTAAAAGCATTTGAGGAGCGTTGAAAACAACTCACACCTGAGGATATTCTGATTCAATCAGTCAGGGAGGGTTAAAAGTCCCCAGATGGGCAGCCAGACTTGGAAACTATTGAAAAAATAGTTTCCTTAAAAAAAAAATACTGCTGGATGTACATGGGTTACTGTTCTTGTCTACAACCTACTGATGAATATTTAGGTTAGGTTAGCTTCCAGCATCCAGCATGGTTATCTTTTCTCCTATATATACATACGAGCCCTAAGTAGAAGTGCCCCTAAAATTATGGGACACAGACCTAATTTGCTTTGGCTTGAAGCTAGTTTTGATAATTAGGAATCCTAGTAAGTACAGTGAACTTAGACTTGATCCCAGAAAAGGCAGGTAATGGCCCAATGCAAAGGTTTACTCTGGGCCAGTCTGCAGGTTAATTTGTGGCAGGCCGGCGCTCTCTGATGGTTCATGTTCATTTAGTCTCATCCCTGTGGCACCTGGTGCTCAGACTGCTCCAGCAGCTCAACTGACCACGTGACTTGAGTGATAGCATCGCCTGTTTTCCTGCTTCGTGGATTTCATGTTTGGTTGCCTGCTTGACTGCCGAGGCGTCTCATGGAAGATCCCAAGGAAGCAAAACGTGGACCCTTCACTGCACCCTGGATATAAGGTAAGAGGAAATATTGAGTTTTACTGTTTAGTCTCACCAAACTTAACATTGCAAGCAAGTGTGACCTGGTGTGGCCTTATTCTTTAAAAACTTTGCTTGTGCTTTAAAAATAAACAAAACCTCTGAAGGAAATGCAAAGGAAGGGAATTCAATTTAAATTTAAGAGAACTGACTTTGTATCTGGACTTTTGGTTTTGAGAAAGGCTGGTGCCTGTAAATGATAATTTATTTGAAAAAGAAATATTCATTGCCTCAAGATAGGGTTGGAAATGGTGGTTTTTTGGTTTTGTTTTTTCTGTGTTCCTTTCCTCCCCCTGTGCCCAGGGTCTCTCCTCTGCTGAGAGTGCCTGCAACCCGGACTCAGGTTTTAAATTCCAGCCTGAGTTCCTTTTCAAGAAAAAAGTGTTACTGGTCGTAATTGCTCATAAAACTGCATTGGAGGCAAAATGTATCCTTCTCAATCCTGGGCAAGGTTTGAATCTGGCTTTATTCATTTTTAACATGTGTTTATTAAGTAACTGATATTAAGCAAAGCAGGTATGGCCTCCTCTTTCATAAATCTCTCAGTCTGGTGGGGAAACAAATGGAAGCATCACAGAACATGACTCAGAAGAAAATTCCGCCCCCACTTTCTGTGTTTTTATTCTTTCCCTTTCTACTTCCTACTTTAGCTTCCCTTGATTCCCACCTCCCTCCCCCCACTCCCCTTAAGGAAGAGTACCTGGGGTCCCTGAAAATAAACTATTTGAATCTGTGGGTAAATGATGTGATGTATCCCCTATACAGTTGGACCAGGAAGTCTCACATCTTGCAAAAAAGAATAAAATTGTCCTGAGTGAAACACCAGTCACTAGGTCATGGGGATGCATGGTGGATGGGAAAATGGATGAACTAATAACCAGGCGGGGAGGATTGTTGTGTGGACTGGGTGTGGGAGGAACTGGATTCAGATGTGTGAAATCATTAATCATGTGCATGGTTTAAACAGTTATGCTTTTTGAGTCATAATTCTTCACTGGAGAAATGAAATGCAAGTACGTAGTACAAACTGTCCTTGGATAGAGTGAGTGCTTGGGTCATTTCGTGAGCTGAGACTAAAGAAACTTAAAGACAAGTTACAAATGAGTCACTCCCCAGAGGACATCTGGAGTCATGACAGATTTTAAAATTGTTGTAACAGCAACTGTTCTGTCTCGAATCTCCCCTTGAGGCCTTATCAGAGGTGGACCTCTGGATTAACAGGGCCATGTGATGACCCTACGGGGTGCGGGGTGGGGCAGGAGGAAACACACTTTTCTGTAAAGTGCCAGTTAGTAAATATTTTAGGCTCTGTGGGCCAGATAGTCTCTGTCACAATTATTCAACTTGGCTGTTCTGGCTCAGAAGCAGCTATAGACGAGATGTGCCTGTGTTTCAATGAAGCTTTATTTACAAATAGAGGTTACCCATCAGATCTGCCGCAGGGCTATCCCTTGCCACACTCTGCCTTGGTGCAAAAGCACACGCGGGTCTGGGAGGCAGAGATGTAGGTGTTATCCCCAGGACTGCCACTCTATCTCTGAGATGTGACCTCAGCAGGTCACAGTGGATCTCTGTGTGTACTGTCTTTTCCAAGGAAAATCATGAAAACTGTTCCATCTCTCTGAGTAGTTATGAGAATGATATGAAATTACAACTATGGAATTCATGGGGAGAAATTTTAAACAATGTATACAATCCTAAGTATTTATATTATAATTTGTATTTTATTCTCTGATTTTGGTATTAAGGTTTGGTAAGGTTTCATATTGGAACAATTGTTCACTATCTTCATTACCCCTAAAATCAGAAGTACATTTCCTTTCCCCCTTCAACTCTGTCCAGTCTCCATCCTCTCTTGTCTTGATGTCCCAGTTTAGCTCTAGAAACATTACCTTTTTCTTGACACCTCATAACCATCATCTAAACTCCTGGGGCCATGCAAAGGGAAAGTGGCCACGTGTTTCCCGCTCCCTCCCACAGCCATCCTTCCTGGTGACAGGTGCAGGCATTTTATCTGCTTTGATTGCAGCGGTTAGCATGGAGTGGTTAAACTGTATTTAGAAATAAATGGTAAAATAACAGTTGACAAGGAAGCCTTTTAAAGATCCCATTTTCTTTGTGTTTAATGCTTCTCCAGCTCTGAGGGAGCAGCATGGGGTCCATCACGCCGTGGAGAGCAAGGCTGCTTCCAGTCCCCCAGCAAGCATTTTAAGCAAGGAGTTTTCTGCTCCTAGGGAGGCAAGGGCTGCCTTGGAAACGGCCCGTGCTCCCACGACTGTTCTATCACTGCAGTCTTCATTTGGGAGGGGAAGGGGAAGATATTGCTAGGATGCGGGCAGGAGCTGTTTACTGGCTGGGGCCCATTACCCTCTCTGGTCTCTGTTTCTGGAGGAGCGGCTTGAAACTGTGAGATCATTTGCTTCTAACTCCTCATGTTCCTTTGACTTTTCTTCTGGCCTTTGTGGGGAAAGATCTATGACTCCATCTCTGCTTCCTGCCAGAGATGGATCCCATTTCCAGGCCCCTGTGTGCAGATGGAGAGAAAGGTAAGGTGGATGTGTCAACTCATCAATGCAGGGAATTGGATGGATTCTTGAGGTTCTGATGGGGCAGCCTGATTCATGCACCCTTTCCTGGCTGGAGGCCTGAGTGGAAAGGGGGCTGTTGCAGGCAACAGGGCACTTACTAAGTTTCTGGGAAACTATGAGAGGGCCTCAACCTGGCCAGGAAAGTCAAACATTCAGGCCAGCATCTGCTTCACAGTGGGTGTCAGATAAACATTTGCTTGTGGAAAAAGATGAATGCCCTACCCACCAACCATCCCCTCTGTCCGGGGGAGACCAAACTACAGGGCCTGAAGTCTTCCAGAGGGCCAAACCCTGCTCAGTATCTTCCTGGTCAGAGTGCTAGCTGGGCCCTAGTCTGTAGGAGTCCACACCTGCCTGATAGCCACAGTTAGCTGCATCTCATTCATTCATTATTTCATGTATTCCTTTATTGGTAATTCATTGAGTATCTATTGTTTTGCTGCTTGGGGTTCAGTAATGCACAAGACAGTGACAGTCCTTACCCTCGTGGAATTTGCATTCTAGCTCAACGTATCTGAACTCTCCAAATTATGTGACCTCCATAATAGGCTCTTGAGGCCAGCTCTCAGGGAAGTGTTTCTCCTTATGCTGTGAGAGATCACCATTGTTTTTATCACTGGGGTTAATACACCAAGTGACGTCTCTCATATCTAGAGTAGGCATGATCATGTTTTGCTCCACAGAACCCATTAAAGTGAGACAATATTCCATTTGACGTTTGATCAAAAAGTGCCATACAAACTTAAAATATGGACATCATCCCTTATATTTGTATTTAATATATTTATTTTTATTTCAAGTGAATATCTCTTGACTCTCCCCATCTCACTTACCACCTCCACCCATGATTTTAAAGCACCCTTAAGGCAACACGAGTGTCTCATTCTCTTTTTCTGTTTCCTCCCCAGTAAATAGGGCTGAAGGGAGAGAGAAAAGGCCAACCAGGCTGGGTTCTGTTATGAATGGGTCTCACTGTGTCGGTGGAAACCGGTATTATTCACCCTTGAGTCTCTTAGGTTCCTGGTTCTGGTAATTTTTCACTGGGTTCCATGCATATTTATGTTCTATATTTTCTCCCAGACCTTTGCTCACTTTGTTTCCTGCTCTTGCTGTCCAGTCCCAGCAAGAGTTCCTTTTTCTCTTGCTGAAGATGCTGCTTCGTGAACATTAGGTATCTTTGCCAACAGAACACCCTCCACCTTCTCCTTGTCAAGGTCAAAGATAATTCCCACAGCTAAGTTAATTAGGTTCAACCTAAAAGTGTTGGTGAGATCCTGAGCTGTGTGATTGTGCCTAGTCAGTGCATTTTTTAACAAAAAATGGTATCAATTCATACTATTTTGTATCTTCTTCCCTCACCCCCCACCACTTATCCAAATATCATGCCCATTTTATGGAATCACAAAAGCATATTTCATTAATTTGTTAGGCCAAAAGTAATATCGTGGTCTTAGGTATGCAGGTTCTGTCATTCCCTATTTTAGGTAAAGAGTAGTGAGAAATTTTACTACTATATTTTTTATTCTTGCCTGATATTTTTCTTAGGATGAAATGAATAATTTGAATCACCTGATCAAAAGGGGTACATAGTTTTATAGGACTTTATTTTGTGTACCTGTTGCCGAACTCTTTCTTGAAGTATTTTGTTTTGAATCTTTCTGTCCCTAATGTAATAACTATTTAGCTTAGTTCTTAAATTATCTCAGTGTGCTAAAAAGCTTTTTATGTTTTTGAATTGCTGAAAAAGTGTTGTACCAGACATAGTAAAGTCAAGAAAGCAAAGCTGCAGAAACAGCTTTCAAGGTTGCCACATTGATACAAGTTTTAATCAAGTGTGAATCCGTCCAACAGAGTCCTTGTCTTGTCACTAATATTTGTCCAAAGCAAACATATCTCTTTTGAGTCACATCAGACTCAGTGGAATGGAATCTTTTTTTCCCATTTTTGAAAAACCAGGACAGCACCAATATAGTTTTTTAAAAGATGGTGCATATGTCTGGGTATTTGTATGTATGGTGTGTATAAATATGGTTATATCTATAGCTACATACAGTGTTTCCCTTCCTGAACTTCCTCTCCCTCGTGCAGTTCAGCGATCTTAGATGGCAAGGAAAATTGAGTCTGTATGTATTTTAAGAACCCATTCCATAATGACTTCTAGGAACTGCCAATTTTTCAATTGTCTTCTCTCCTCCTTCCCCTTCTCTCTTCCTCCCTCCCTCCTGTACTTCTTTTTTCCCCTCTCTTTTGTTTCCTTCCTCCCTTCTTAAGACGTCACATACCTCAGCTTAGTATTTCATGGTAGACTTTGGCATGAACTTTGAAACAATCTGGGCCCATAATTTTGTAATTAAAGGACAATTGATCATAACTGATTATTCTGCATTATGGTGATATGTTGGGAAAAGGAGCAAATTGAGGGCCTTGGAACATCATAGAGATGAAAAGATGAAGACAGAGGGACCTGAGAGAAAGTTGATCAGCTTTATAATTTTGAGCCTCATTCCTTTACATTATAGAGTTGGAAAATACAGAAAGTTTATTTTTTCTTTTCTTGCAAGTAGGTGTTGCCCTTACACTGCCCAAATGGCAAATGTCTTTGGTAGTTTATGAATTTGAACAACAACAACAACAACAACAACAACAAAAACCCAGAAAATTGTGAAACTAAGGATTAAAGAGTCTATAATATAGCCTTAGGAAGATATATTTTATCCATAATGTCAAAATAAATTAATTTGGAGCTCTTTATTCACTATAAAGGCAAATTACTAGATGCACTGATAGTTATGAGGTTTGTAAGGATGAAATGAGGTGATGCTGGGTGATGAGGAGGGATTGTAAAATTTTCAAAGGATTCATCGCCAGGTCAGTAAATTATGACATGGCTAAATTGGCAATGGGAGTACCAAAGCCCTGATGACATTTCTCAGGAATCTTTCAAAATCCTGCC
This sequence comes from Camelus bactrianus, assembly GCF_048773025.1. Lineage (NCBI taxonomy): Eukaryota > Metazoa > Chordata > Mammalia > Artiodactyla > Camelidae > Camelus > Camelus bactrianus. The sequence goes on from NC_133549.1 coordinate 35,136,102, forward strand.
TATAGCTGTTTTTAATCACAGACGTGGAAACTAGAAACTACAAGCATATGAAAGTAGACCCTATAGCAGTGACTTAAAATATGATCTGATCCTGGGTTATTTCCCAGTACATTCATGATGGAGAGGAGCTGTCTTTTATCTGGAGCTATTTCTGATTGCCAGAAAATAATTGGCAATAATTTGAATCTGTAGTTTTCCAGGATCAAAAGCAAGAGAAGCTCTTTCTTGATGTTTTTGTCCTGTGAACACAGCACAGTGAAGACAAGCTATTGCTTTTCAGTGTGCTAAATCTGTTGACACTTACATTTGACTGGAATTTGAATTTAACCTTTTAGTAATTCCTACAGAAGGCAAGCACAAAATATGGGTTGTCACTGCCAGTTAAGCCTTCCTTTTGATGGAGACACTAACTTGATTGTACTGATTGTACTGATTCTCCCCTTCACCTCCTTAGTGCTCCTGCCTTCTCCTCAACAACATATCAGTGACAAGTCTGAAGATGGGAAGTTGTCTGAGTGGGTGTGATTTCACCAGTCAGTCTGATGACAACTCCAGTGGGCTCTCTGGGGACCATACTGATGAGGGCACTAAACTCAGGCTGCCTGGTTTAGAATCCCAATTCTACCTCTTATGGCCATTGCCAAGTCTTATTGTTCTTTGAAGCAATTAAGAGAATACATGATCTTTTGAGCCGTATCTGTGATCAAGTCCCATATCTAAACCTTAATGGCTGGATTTCTTTGGATTAGCCACTTATCTTCTCAGAGCCCAGGGCTGTGGGATCCTAGATGACTTTACTTTGGCTCAGGGAGTTCTTTGTGAACAGGTAACACAAGGGGAATTAAAGTCAGGGTAGATAGTCAAATGCTGTGTTTGCTGATCTATGGACCAACGGGTTTGACTCGTGGATGCTCTGGGGAAGGGAGTGTTGATCAGAAAGTTTCATCCACTTGACACTGAGACTGGTTTCTGATCTTCACCATTTTTTCCCTTCTGCCAAGTGTGTACTAGGCCTCTCAGACTCTAGGGGCTCCAGCCATGTGAGTTTCTCCAGTGGACCCACAGAGCTCAATGTCAGTCTGAGGAAGACAACCTTGGAAGATAAAGGAGGAAAGAGAAGTGTTTCTGATTAATCACTAGATTAATCAGAATTAAGCTCTAGTTCCAGGGACTAAAGTCTCTGGAGGAACCAGGTGTGTGTGTGTGTGTGTGTGTGTGTGTGTGTGTGTGTACATGCACGTGTGTGCCTGTTTACATTCATAACATCCAAGCCCTAGAGTTCTTATTTGCTAGCCTAGTTGTAATAAGAAATCTCCTTTGGAAAATGAAGTTACTATATTCAGGTGAGAACATATTTGGTGTTGTCCATCAGCCTGCAGTCCTGAAGGCTGGAATTAATATTACTCAAACCTAACAGAACATTTGAGCCTATCCATTCTTTCAAGACTTGGATTCACCTTGGGATTGACAACTGTTGAATGGTGAATAGTGATCGTTCGGGAGGGTGGGAAAGGGTATAAGATGAGAGAGACTGCAATTATCGAGCTTGTCTACCTCTATGATTTTACTCATCTTGAAAACTATTTGCAGAAGAGGTATTTGGGGTACCTATTCTGTAAGAGTAAAAGCACATGAAATTATTCACTGAAATTTACAGAGGAATTGAGTATCTCCACTTATATAATCCATTTAAGTCTTGGCAAATAGTATTAATTTTTCATTAAACAGCATTCCCTTGTTCCATATTATAATTCTCAAGGTCAGTAGCTTGATATTCTGCTTTGCCTTTGTGGGGTTATACTCATATATTTCTGTCACATTTTGTTAAATGAGAGTTGTATGATTTCTTACTCATTCCTGATTTATACTTTGTTCAAAGAGAAAGAAAAGACATTACATGGATATCACAGTGAACAGTAAGTGGAGATATCAATAATATGAGATGACCTCTCCCAGGGAAATAACAGTATCCAACCAAAAACTTTACAACAGTTTGTGCTAATGGGAAGAGGAATGAATCCTAGAATAAATTCCATGGGTGTTACATAAAGCAATGGATTCTATAAATAAATTATAAATAAATAAGTACATTTGAGAAACATTGGATTAAGAATTTTTGTTATGGCTGCAGGATTACCAAAGCCTTTAATATGGTAATGTGAATCCCCTAATGAATTTTTTTCTGGGTCATCTTGCAGGCTGATTGTTCTATAAAACCCATTGGGAATAGTTTGTTTAGATGGATTTTTTTCTCATTGTTATATTTCTATTGATAAATAAGATGGGGCCCCAAATATCATAGTTGGAGGGTGACAATTTTCATTTCAGTGCTTCCATCACAGATAGTCTTGAAATGAAGTAAAGGTAGTTTACTACCCAACAGTCATTCTTTGTTCTTTCCCCCAAATTATTTGCTAACAGACTATGGCTTTTATAGGGGATGTGGTTTTAATTCTGTTACCTTTTCTAGATTTATTTTCTAAGCTTCTCTTGTGTTTAAGCTTGTTAAGTAACCCAATTCTAGACAATCAGAGAAATGAGGAGACATCTGTTAGGAATTTTCTGGGAAATATTGTAATTTCTGATAGAAGACAGGCAGGCAGATATGAAGGAAGAACTCTTAGATGTCAACTCTTCCCCCTCCTTCTTGCCTTGAGTGGATTTGCCATTGTGTGATGTGCCATGTTGGGACAGTAGGAAAAAGCCAACAAGAAGAATAGAAGACTGTGAGCTCTGACTATGTTGTTTCTGGAACCACCTTCCTCCAAATGACTTGTTATGTAAATAATGAATGTCCTTAGGTTTAATGCAGTTCAAAACACCCTGACTAATACGATATTTGTCTTTTGTTCTTAATTGTTACAGCTTCTCTCTAATTCATTTTTCAAATTTCTGCTTCTCAGATTGAAAGCATTTTAAGTGAGCAAGGATCGTTCTCTCTGAATGGCCTTCATAAGTGCCTAAATTTGGTTTGTTTTCACTTGGTTTTTCTTTTCGTAGACTGGTTAAACCAGAGAGTGTTTTCTAGGAGTATTCCCTTCTCCCCCCATATTCCCTCAGATGCTTGAAATAAGTCATTACCCTACCCCCTAACAAGAAATGGGCAAAAGAAAAACTACTATGATGGCATACACTATACATCTATAGCTAATTAACCAGAGCCAATATTCACTTTACAATTGTAATTACTGCTGGATTAAGTTGTAAGCATCCTCCTGTACTTCAAATAGAATTTTAGTAGCAAAGACCAAGCTTGCACGGGGCCTTTGAGGGCATATCCACTGAATTGATTGAGGTTTGCCCTTTATTCTCTTTGTTGTTGCTGTCTTTCCTAATAGCTGGGCAGCCTGTTGGCAAGAGGGTTGTTAGGAACTGGGTTGCAGCTTCCCCAGGTCCTTAGGGAATCACTACATAATGATGTATAATTTAGGATTCAGGGAATGCAAACTGAGATAAGCTAAAAAGCAATTGCAGACTATTTAAGATCTCTTAATTTATGGCCATTTTGTGCATAGTGGCTAATGCATCCCTTGCCACCTCTTACTAAAATTAACACTCATATTCCCAACCCTCATCCTGGCACAGGGTTGTCTTCTTCTACTTAATATACCTTGAAGGAACTTGGAGTGACCATGTCTGCTTTGTAAGAGTTTGGGAGGCTGGGAAGATAGAAGCAGAGACATGGGTAAATTTCATTTACGCTTTTACTTACAACCCAGGGATACATCTAGTGTTTTTGACATCAGAGTGTATCATTTTTAGCATCTCCCTCTTCTATATGACAAAATTATTTTATTAATAATCATTACATAAAATTAGCAATAAAAATAATGGCCAAAAATAGAGTGAATTTCTTCATTTATTGAATTTTACATGTATAACCATAATAGTAAAAATATATAATACAGAAAATAAAGAGGACTAAATTAATACTTTTCATTGAGATTAATGTATTTTTTTTTTTTTAAAAAAGCTTATGTCTACTTGTGGATGTGTGGTAACACGGAATAGTAACATTATAGTTTCTTTTTTCAAGATTTGGCTTCTGCAAATTTGTTAATTTCTGTATAATGTTATTTTTCCTTTGCGTATTCTTGTTCAGTAGTCTATAATCTCATTTGGTACTTGGCTACCTTTTCTCACCTTTAATCTGGTAAACTTCTTTATTTTAATTTTAAAAAGTTCCTTCTACATGAAGTAACAAATATATAATATCTGGAAAATATAAATATTCTTAGGGAAATTCTTAAACCTAAAAATAAGTTCACCATAGATTAATAAATATACAAAATTATAAACAAATCAAAAAATTTCATGTCTTTGGTTCTTTGAGTTTCAGTTCTAGTGGCTTTCAAAGTTCTCTGCAGTTAAAAAGTCTCTACTAGAATATCCGTACTTATGTAAGTTTATTTTTTGTAACTTATGAAACTTTTCTTTCTGTAAATATTCATAGAAAATTAGTGAATAATAGCAAACACTGAAATTCTATTCATTTATTTAGAATAAATGTCCAATTCTGGGGTAAGTAGTCAAAGCATATAAATATTGTCCATCTGAATTCTTCTACCAGTGTAAGTAGTTACTTTCTTTTTAGGAACTTTTAAATCACTGCCAATGTGTTGGTTCACAAACTCTGGAGTTTCCCAGGTAAAATCTGTAACTGACCTTCAAACACAGTGGGAAATAAGAGACCAAAGAGACAGGCCGCTCCAGATTGGTAGGTAGAAAATTTAATAAGCAAGGGAACTTATATACAAGGCTTGTCCTGAGCAGCTATGAGACTGAGATATGAGGCCTTACTTGAGTTTAATCACATATACTATCCAGATAATCTCAACAACACATTGCTCTCAAGGCTGTGTCCTTGAAAATGGCTCTTACTGTGGGAAGTGTATTTTCCCAGCATAGAGCCTCCAGTTGCCCAGGTTCAGCTCCTGGGTCAGTCAGTGGTCACATCCTCCTGATGAACTCCTCCTCCAAAACTGGGTGTTTGCTTTCCATCATTTCCGTGTCTGGAAATTCTGTGGTGCTGCTTCTCAAAGCTGGTTTTCCAAAAGTAAGTCACAGCCTGTTTCTCTTTATTGCTGATAGCCATGTGTAGAAATACATGTGGTGGTGGTTGTGAGTATGAGTATAAAAAACAAGACTGTGGGTCAGATATAAAACTGTTGAATACATTTGATAGCAGAATCACGTTAGCGGTTTGTGATACTAACTTCCAGTGATGACCTTATTTAAATGATCAAAGATTATTATTTATTTTTGATTTGTTTTATTTTCTTCCTAATTCTTAGAGATTTGACTTCATTGTAGGATATGGACATCCACCATTTACTAGCCCCCATCTCCACATATATCCGTTACTCTGAGTTGAAAGTCAAAGTAGTGCTGCAGGCTAAACACAGTTTCTTTTTAGTGATTGTATGTGCATAATAATACTAGTAAACATTTACAGGTTATATGTTATAAAGTGAGAGAAAAAGGAAGGAGGTGTTCTTCTTTCCTATGGCGGAAGGGGGACAAAATTATTTTGATTTTTTATTGATAAATTTTTGTAGCTCTGAAAGTAGAATTTATTCAGCAAAAGGTGCATAAGGGCAATAAGTTTATATTTGTAATGTCAAATAGGCTTTGTCAGGACATTCCAGAGAGAGCTAAAGCATCATGATGTACTAAAAAGAGAAACAGATAAGGAAAGATTCCTGAATTCCTGAATACTTATTCTGGCTTCATTACTGATGAGCTCTGTGGCCAAATTAATCACCTTATATCACTGAAAATCAGTTTGCTCAATATTACAGGAGAGATCAGGACTGGACAGTCTCCAGAGTTTTTGCTAGATCAACGTTCTATGAAATGTTTGTCTTTCTTGTCTTAAAAATCCCCCAGCAAGGTAAATTGCATATCTTTCTCATTAAGGCATACTTCAGCTCATGGAGTCAATAAGCATCTTGTGTATTCGTGGGTAGCTTAGGATATGAGATGAAAGTGAGATGCATCATATGGGAGAATTTGAAGTGAGCCCCATTTATACTTCTCTGTCAGTTGCTCTGTTATCTTGTTCTTGGTGTATGAAGAATGGGTGGTACGTTGGTTTAGTACACAGGGTCTGGAGTCCTGTGATCTGAACTGGAATTCAGGCTTATCACTTACATATTATCAGGCCTTGGTTATGCTATTTGACCTCTTGGGCTTAGGTTTTCTAATCAATGAAATTGGGATGACCAATATACCTGTCTCATTAGATGGTGATGTAAATTGAGGCAGTCCATAGAAATAACATCTTTCTCATGCTTTTCTGTGAATATTTTGTATCCAAGACATATTCCCATGGTGATAACTGTGCTCCTGTTACAAAACTTCCCTTTGATTCTTTGTGTTGGCTTCAGTCAAGAAAGCCCTATGAGTTGTTCTTTCAGTTCTGACAGGTTGTTAAACAGTAATATATTCCTTTATTCCACAAGTATTTATTCAGCAGCTTACTGGGATTCTCACAGCTTAATGCAATGGTGAAATTGAAAGATGTTTATAAATCTGGTTTCCCTCTTGCCTAATCAAGAGTCTATTCACCTGATTTCATATTCATGACTAACAGAACCCAAATATTCAGTACCATGGGGATCTCCCGAAGTGTGGGTGTCAGAGATGGGAGAAGGGCTAGCTGGGTGCCAGACAGGCTGTCCTTCTCTTGCAGGGATTCTGGAATGTTCACTGAGAAAGGATATAAGCTGAGCGTGTAAACAGGGCTGAATCCTAGAGGAAAGCTGGATTTTGATTTGTGAAAAAGTATTTTTTAAGATAAAAGAATCCCTGCCTCCAAGGGTTAAATATCTGCAGTTTTATTTTTTTTCCTTCCAATTTTTAGTTCCTATCTCTCTCCTATCCTTAAATCCTCATCCTTCAAGGCTATCAATTCTGTTCCATTTACTGCCCTTCCTCTTTTCATTACTATGTAAAGAATGCTCCAAAACATGCATTTAAATTTTTATGTAGTACTTGTTTTATTATACTAATAAATCCTCTTTTTGTTTGCCAAAGGCCTCTAGTGGATGTGAAGAGTTTATATGTAAATTAAGAAAATACTTTGTCACTTTAATGATACAGAGCTATATATAAGGGCAAATGAGTGCTGGATGAAAGAGAAGGCCGGCTAGGAAGGGCGTTTCTCTTCAGTTATTTTCATAGGTCAATCCTCTGGGTCAGTTGTTTCCCAGGCATCAGTCTGGTGGAGCACCTCTCAGCTCAACAGGAGAGGAAGCACTCAGTTCTTTTCTACATGAGATTTAAATACTGTTTCCTACCCCACTGTGATATGAGGAAAGACACAGCTGAAGCAATTCAAGCTTTCCATGAAGACGTTTAGCCTTCTCACTGGTAGGGTGGTTTTTAAATCTGACTTTAGATTAAAATCAATATGGGGGAGGTTAAAAGTTTTCTGATGTCTGGGCCCCATCCAAGAAAAGAATAAGTAATTAAAAATTGGTAGGAATAGGGTTTTCATATCATACAATATCACAATATGATTGTAAAAGTACCCAAAACATTCTGCTTTACAGCGAAGTCCTGAGAAACATGCTTTCCTAGGGATTTGTTTGATAGCAGCACAGAGTAGTTTAGGAGCATTGCTGGATCAGGTAGAAGTCTCTCAATTCTTTTCACTGTTACACAGAAAAACCAGGCACGTAAGGATAGTTTCACTGACATAGACACACAATATGCTTGGAGATACACATAGCCCTAGAAATACCTTTAGACACACATTCTTATTCTAGGATGCCCTGGAACAGGTACACAGAATAAACATATACATTCACAACATAGGTGCATAGACACACAAACACACTAACATGCTTACATACATACACATGCAGGTATACGCAGATGTAGGTATACAGATATACACAACACACAGACGTATGAGCATAGATATACATAATAAGGCTTTAAGCACACGGATTTGCCCACAGAAAAAAGATATCCAAGGGTTCACACACAGAATCATCTACACAGAGACACAGAGGGACCAGACAGGAAGTTATAAACCAACATGCATAGAATTGACTTTGGAAGCTTCTACTTCTTGGCTTTGTGCAGGGTCTTGAACTATCAAGGGGATCATCTGCTGCCTTTCTATGAATTTGATTTGGCCCAACTCAGTGCAAGCTCTCAGATCCCTCACTGAGATGGGTCTTGTAGAAGGTAGGGTGGCAACTTAGCCTCAAAGGTAAGTTGGGTAACAAAAGTGGGTAACAAAATTCTATTAAATTGTCTCACCTGGTATGGAGCGACAGACATATTAATAGAAGACTAAGGAAGCCCTAAAATGATAATTAATAAATAATATTTGAGTGGCATCAAACATCTCCCAAATGATTTTACACTTTCAAACTCATTTTATTCTATCTACATTTATAGACAGCTTTATAGGTTTGATCTCAATCTTATCTGATCTTCTGAGCTACTCAATTAAATGGGTAGATTTATTACCTTCATATTATACTTTGAGGTTAGAATTGATATGATTATTCTTACTTTACAAATGGGAAAAAAAAGAGGTTCAGAGATGAAGGACCCTATTCAAGAATATCCCAGGAAAAACCCAATTCCTAGTTCAGCATCAATTTCACCATTACAGTGAGCTGTATAGACTCTGACCAGGTATAAAGGGAGAAAAACTAGATAGTAGGGACCCAGCTCATGAAATAAAACAGCAATATGCATGCCTCAGCTAGACTTAGAATCGAGTGTTTACCCCTAGGAGACATTGGGGCATACCTACCAAGATATGTGCAACTGCTCTCTCTAGCACACAGCTCGATGCCATTATGATAGATTTGGAACTGACTACATCCTGGCCTGTTGTGTATTGAGATAATCTGGACTTTGTGGGGAGGTTTCTTTCATTTGCTATTTTCTGTAAACTTCTGTCTGGGTGGAAATAAAACTGAGTGAGAAGGCATTTGGTCATAGCAACATTTGGAAATTGTCTTTTATACCTCACCTTTTTATTGGACTGTAGGAATAGCTGTGTGTTCAAAGGGATGGTTATAAGATCTTCTGCCAACCAACATGCATCTGTATACTTATTGAGCAGTTATCATGAGCTTGTTCCTGAGATTGGATCTGTGGTAGCTACAAATGAGAATCTCTGTACTCGAATGGCTTCAGTTTTTATTTAAGAGACAAGTAGTGATTAGGAACTACAGAATGATTAGACAAAGATAAATCAAAGAAGACAGATTGAAGGCCAAAGAAATTAATTCTGAGTATAGATAAATTTTATTTTACTTTAAGTGAATTGCTTTGAAATAAATTGAATCACTTTACAACATATGAAAATAAAGATGTTTAAAATAGAAATACAGATTCCTAATGATATTTATATTTATATAATTTCAAATGATTAGCAACTCTGGGCTCACATTCCCACATGGAAAATGTTGTTAGGGAATTGTTCCCGTCTCCATACTTTCTTTGGCTTATTTCAATATCTTTTCACCCGTTTGGGTTACCTTCCTGGCACTACAGGTCTATGGGTTTACCATCTCTGATTAAGAAATAGTTAAGCCCAGTCCCAATGACTGATGTCTTAGGAGTCCAGGGAGTAGCAGGTCAGTGAGGGCTGGAGCAGTCAAGGGAGGTCTCAAAAAGGAAGTGGGAACTAAATTGTCTTGTAGGAGATCAGGACTTAGACAAGGGAGGGATAGATGCAGGATACTTGAGAGCAGAATTCCTGAGAGGAGGCAGAAAAAAGTTAATTCAAATTAAATTCTAGATGCATTAAAGTTCTGCAAATGAATATCAACATTTAAAATTTTAAGAAGACAATATAAGAGACTAAATGATATAAGAATTTGGAAAGTTATACTTCAATTAAAAAAAAGAATTTGGAAAGAATTTTTTCCTTTAGACAGAAAAATCACAAACCATAAAAATTATGCTTAACTTTTTTCAAAGTTAAAAAATACTTTGATCCAAACACAAATCAGAGATTTGGAATACAATGAATACCATAAGGAGTGAATAAAACTGGCAAATAATTATGTAAGAATGTACAAAGCATTCTTACAAATCAGTATGAAAAAGGCAAGTTAACAAAATGGCACAACATAATGAAAATACCATTCAAAAAAGAGGAAATACAATCAGTGAAGATACGAAAGCATGCTCAACTAATAGGATTATGTAACTAAAACAACAGTGAAATGTAATTCTGTAATAATCATTTTTGCAAAATTCCAAGTAGTTGGTAAGAATGGGGAAAAATGGTAACTCTTTTAGTCTACTGGTGGGGGTGTGAATTGGTAAAGCCCTTTTGATTGTAAGAGTGTATATTTTGTAAAGTTAAATATTTACTATATACTTTGAACAAACAATTGTGTGTGTATATACACATATATACACAAATTTCTTAGAGAAAGTATTTTGTATTTGCACAAGGAATCATTTGAAAGAATGTCCAATGTAGCATTGCATGTAAAATCCCAAAATAATTAGAATTTAATGTTCCTCAGCAAGATAATAGCTAAATAATTGGTGGTATACACACTCAAGGGAAAAACTACACCATAAAGAAAATGAATGGACTAGTACTACATAATTTAACTTAATCAAATGAAAATCCAAGTTTATGAGAAAAATAAGTTCCAAACAATACATATCATGTATAGTATTTATATCAAATATTAAACATGCAAAACACAATAAACCAATAAAAAACTGAATGAACATAGTCTGTGAGGAGGAAATAGTTTAGACTAAGAAATAGGTTTTGTGGCAAGAGATAAGACTGGCCTGATGTGGCTCAGGGACTCAGGGATGCCCGGAGTGGGACAGCCTGTGACATACAGGCTCTGTTGCTGGAGCTTTAAGAGCCACTTTGCTTTCATTTTCTGATCAAGCAGCCATCACCACTGTCCTCTTTTCAAAGCTATTATGTAGGGGAGAAGAGCTGTTACGGATTCACGTGTAAGACACATCCATATATGGTTACAAGACATTATCCAAAGATGAAAGTCTTACAGAGCAGCCAGTGCTGAGAGATCAAGGAAGGGAGGGTTATAAGGCATTTTTCATTTTTCTTTCACCTGGAGGGAAGGTTCAGAAACTCACTCAAAATCCTTCCCTCAATCAAATAAACATTACCTATTGCTTGGATGTTGTCAGTGGCCTCTTAAACTGCTCTTCCTGCCCTGTGTGGCTGCCCACAACCTGTCATCTTCATTGCAGATGAATGTCCTAATAACATGGCTCCCAATTTATGCCCAGTTCTGTCTTATCATCTGAATAAGGCCCAGATTCTGCCCCTTCCAACAGCTGGCTCCAGCTTCTCTTGTTGGTCTTACCACTGCTCATGCCACAGATATGTGCTGAGAGCCTGGGTTGTACAGACGTCTTTGTGAGCACTGGGGACTTTAGGAGAACACAATGGGCATGGATGCTTTCCTCAGAGTGCTCTCATTCCAGTGGGGGATGCAGCCAACAAACAGTGAAATCACAAATGGATGGTTGTGCATGGCACAACTGCTATGCCTTTAACAGAATAAGTGTGACAGTGAGTGACTGGGGACATTAGATACGGTGGTCAGGGAAGACTCTTTGAGAAGATGACATTAGAGCTGAACTCAGAGAAAACAGGGGCCATGCATCGGTGGGACTGATGTCTCAGTTTTCTTTCTTAGACTCTGGCCTGACTGGCCACCATGCCCTAAATGTGTTCTGTTCTTGACAGCTACACTTTGGCCCATGCTATTTCTTCTTTCTAGAACATTCCCTCCAATCTCCACCTGTGGTAGCTCTGTGCTGTTTGAGATGCCATCTCTTCCGTGGAGCCTTACCGATCCCCCCCAAGCCAAATGCCATCGATCTTACCCCTCAGATTAATGTTAATGGTGGGATCTTCCCTCTTTTAGTTAGGATTATCCTGATTACATGTGACACTCGCTTGGTTGAAGTGAGGATAAGTGAAATGTATTGGTTTAAGTAAACAAACCACAGAATGAGCAGGGGTAGAGCCAGTCACAGGGATACCTGTATGTTGAGATCTGTCGAAAGGAGAAGTGATTCTCTGAGTTGCCATTTGCCTGCTGTAGTTCTTAAAAGCATCACCCTACAGGGGCTTCTTTGTCCCAGTAGTGGCAGTTTCTTCCTGTGGCAATAGCTGAATCCTGTTTGCAGCTTTTTCAGCACTTATAGAATCAGCTTCTTGGTATCTGCCTTTCCATCCTCTCACTTTGACTTCTGTGTGCCCCCTAGACATCAGTACCAGCTTCCCAGGACCCATCTGGAGAAGTCTGGGTCCCAGATCCAAGTGATCATTCTCCGAAGTTCAAACACACCTCATCAGGTGGCAAGAAGCCTCTCCTCAGAGGTCTGGGTCTTGTCCCATGATGTGCCTTTCTCAAGAGGCTGTTTCAGCTCTCTTCTTTATTTCTAGATTGTAGTAATTCCAACTTCTTCCCTTTGTTCCCTCATCACTAGGGGTGGCAGTGCTTCCTCACTGGCTCTCTCCATGAAACCTCAATGTCCTTTTCCTTTTAACACTGTTGGTTACCTAGTTATAACCCTATACTTGAGTTAACAAGATTGTATACCAAATGCTCTTTGTTGAAACAACGAATGTGATAGTTTCTGCTTCCTGACAGGTCCTCACAAACTGAAAGGAGCATTTACAAAAATTCTCAGAGCTGGACAGTGTCATACAGAAAACATACCACCAAATATTCTAAATTTCCAATCGTCTTAGTGTCAACTATTTCACATATATAATACAGATTAATAACATAATGGATAGTTAATTAAACTCATTCATTCTAATGACATATCATGTGTCTGGGCTGTGGTAGTCCCAGAAGTTATCTAGGAGAGTCTTAAAACCACCCTTGAGATACTCAGGCAGTTCTATGCCTACCATTCTGAGTCTTGCCATCAATTAATGGGCAGTGTCTGTACTTGCCTTCAGCTTCTTAGATTCTTTTAATCAATCCAAATATACTCTGCTTCGGAACTCAGAAGCCTTGGCTTTCTTAAGGTAGAGTCCCCTTCATTCTCTCTTCTTTTGACTGGTACAAATAGTTAACTTTCCATCTTTTATCCTATCTCCAAACCAAACCAACGCAACTGCCTCAGCACAGAGCATCTTGTTTGTACCCTTAAGGCGTATATTATATCTAGCATCTCTCTATAGCTGGGACAGGGATAAAGAAAATGATTTTCATTCATAAGTGTTTGCAGTCCCTCCCCCATCGCTGATTTTTATGAAGGTGTAACTGTTGATTTCTGTGTCAGCTCCTAGGTCTTTCTTTATAGTGTAGACTCTGAGTAAAGAGAGTTAGAACATTTGAAAAGGGCCACAGACTTAAGTTGATGTGACTGACAAATAACTAAGCCAGAGAAGGCAGAGGTGGAAGGATAACATAAAAGCCTGTTTGGGCTTATGGCTGATGTAGAAAAAGATGGCTTTTATTTGTATTTTTGAGAAGATTTTGGAATGAAGAAAAGGAGAGAGAGATTTTGAAGTCCTGTGGCCATGCATGAGTGAGGGAGGTTGAGAGTGAGAGAATTTTAAGGTTTGCTGAGGGTTGTGAATGGGAGTGTTAATTGGCACATGTAAATAGGCTTCAAGGAAAAGAAACATTAAGTTTCAGTGATTTATGGTTGTCACATTGAGGCTTCTTAAAATATGACTCCATGCTAGGATTGACCCAATTATTTAGTTTGTTATGTTTTCTATTGTTATTTGGTATTTTTCTAGTTTATCTCCCCACCCCCAATACAATGGATATTTCTGGAAGGCAGAGGCTTGGCATCTCCCGCAGTGCCTCTGTCCATGCCTTGCACATATTAGTCATTTCATGATTGCTGAAAAATAATTTTATTATCATCATCTATCCTATATATGGATCACTTATTGTCTATTATTAACCCTATACCCAAGATTTACTCCTCTCAAGCAGTAATATATGAGCAATGAATACCATTTCCACTTTTCAAGAGAAAACAGAGGATTCTAGTTGTTAATAACTGGCCCAAAGTCATGGATGCATCTAAAAAATATGTATTTTTAGCAAAAATAATCAGCCAAGAAACTTGTAGTACTCTGGCCAATTCATTGATCAGAACATCTTCACAAAGTGCAGCTCTCTGAACGTTATGGTGCTAGCCTGCTCCTTCCTACTCGTTGCATGGGAGACATCAGAGACTGCTAGGATGGACTTAGTTTTTGATAGGTGAGCCAGTGGTTCTTTCCCAGGATATTTCAGCCCGTAGTTTGGAGATACTAGAACCCCCTCCATTTTCTTCATTTATTGGCAAGTACTTCATCTACCTCTTCCTGCATCTGCCTCTCCCCAAAATTCCCAAACTGTTAGGAGATGGCCCAGAGAAAATGCACCCTTCTTACTCTTTTGGAGGAAGGACTTTCTCCTGTTACTGGCTTTTTTTCCCCAAGCCATCAAGAAATTTACTTTTGTGAAGTACTGGAAAAAGGACTTTGTGAACTTGTGTAGAGAAGCTATTCATGGTAAAGGATGTGCCATTGTGCTGAAATAAGTGGCTGAAAAAAATGGGGGATAAGTGAGAGAGACCTAGGAAGAAGCCTCTCTGCTAGATATAATGACATGGTGGATGGAAGGGCATGGGGGAAGTGGGAGGCAGGTTTGAGTGAGGCGCAGGAGCAGGTGGTTATCCAAGAGCGCTCGCTCTCCTCATTAGCGCCCCTGCCAGTCTCCAGCTCAGAGACTCAGCTTTACTTTCCTTTAGCAAAGGGGGAGGCATTACAAGATATTTGGTTCTCAACATCTGGATGAGAACAAATTCTTAATATGTGATGAGTCAAAGAATAAAAGAATCCAGGAATAAATTCACAAAGAAGTGGTTAGACCAGATGGAGCATTATCAGAAATAGCAATAACATTGCTACCACCACCGTAATTTATTAAAATAGACTATGAGCCAGATCCTGTGCTAAGTGCTCATCCATTTCCTCATTAATGCATTGCAGTAACCACCGAGGTAAACCAAACTGCTATATGTGTGTCCTGAATGAAGCTATGGAAGTTTAAGGGGGTTAAGAAATGTGCTTAAGTTTGATGGGGTGGTAAGTAGGAGGTCTGAGATTTGAACTTGTGTCTGTCTGCCTACACTAAGATGTCAGACTTTGGAGAAACTTTGTGAAGGCTTTGTTGTTATTATTTCAATTATATAGGTGAGCAAACTGAGGTTCAAAGATTGACTACCTTTCTTATCAGGGATGCAGGTTGTTGGAATCACTTTGACTCAGGTTTGACTCCCAAATTTGCCTTTTAAAAGTTGCATGATCTTGGGCATTTGTTTAATGTCCAAAATTGGGCTTTTGGAGCCCAGCTTATGATTTCTATAAAATGGGGTAAAAATAATATCTAACTCATGGGGTTGGTAAGATCATTCAAATTAGATAATATATGCAAACTCCTTAACCCAAGGTTTAGGACTTAGAAAACTCAATAAATGCTTCACTTTTTGTTTCTTAGTGAATTCACCCATGCAAATACATGTAGTGAAAAGGGGCTTGTCAATGGCTGTATAAAGGCTGAAGATAGGCAGGCTAAGGACTAAAGAAAGGCTACTGTTGGGATGGCAGTATAATCCCCAAATATTCCTTAAGAATTGACACTGTGTATTTATCTCATGATCCATCCAACACAGTCCTGGGTATGTAGAGGAGCTAAATGAACCCATGTTAAGTTGAGTAGAGTTTGGATTAAAAACAAAGTTGAATAAAAATAAAGTCTGGAGACATTAACCCAAACCAGGAGACATTGCAGATTTTTCTACAGAGATCACATTGAGGGACATGGTCACTTTCTTGTCTAGGGTGGTATCTAAAGACAGATTAAATTAAAGGAATCTAGATTCTGTTTCTAGCTCTTAAAGTACTAATATTTCCACAAAAGTAGAGAGGAAGGAACTGACTTCTTGCAGTATGTACCAAGTGTCACATTCTCTCCATCAGCCTATACTGTCTCATTCAATCCCAGTTCTTATATAACAAACCACCTATCATGAAGCTTAAAATGATGACATTAATTGTGTTCATAAATCTGAGAGTTGACTGGGCTCAGTGAGCACAAGATTCTCATTAGGCTAGAGTGAGAGGCTGGCTCTGGCATCATAACAAAAAGTTCTTGAACTGTATATATATATATATATATATATATATATATATATATATGGCAACTGGTAGAAAGTTCAGACAGCTGGGGCTGTTGTCCCCTCCCTTCTCCCCCACCCCTCTCCTCCTTCCTTCCCTTCCAAGTAGACTTTCCACATGACAGCTTCATGGTAGACTGGATTCTTACATGGCAGATGGACACTTCCAGAGTGAGTAGACCAGCACTGATGACGTGATCTTTTCTAACTAAGCTTCAAAAATTATGTAACATCACTTTTGCCACATTCTGTTAATCAAAGAAGTCACAAAAGCCATTTGAGTTCAAAGAACTTCATCTTTTGATGGGAAGGGTGTCATATGGTTTGCAGGCATGTTTTAGAACCACTAGAGGCCACCTTCTTGCAAAGTTATTTACATTTCTCTCAAATACAAAATAGACTCATTACCTCCTAGGATCCCCCCAAAGTATCATCTATTGTAGCATCAGGCTCAGGCTCAAGGTCCAGAATATCTTCATCTAAATCACGTTCATGAATGATGAGTGAAGCTTCAGATGGATGAGGCTTCTCCAGTGTGGTTCCTTAAGTTCTTGAGGATAGCTCTTTGAGTAACATTCTTCTCAATCCAAAGCCTTCTGAATTAAACAAGCTACCTGCAAACATTTTGTCTTATTTTCTGAAATGCTTTTACTTTCATGGGCTTTGTGCTTTTCTCAGAGTAATGAAATGAGCTCCAAAAACTTAAAATACACACACATGCCCACACACCCTCCCCCTCCCCCCAGTCATGCTGAATCATGCTGTTTCTTCATTCACATGTCTGCACCTGAGCTGGGACTCAGATAGTTAGGTGCTAGAATAGCTGAGATTCCTTGGGTTTATCTTTCTCCCTCTCTATTATCTCCATATGGTATTTCCACATGACAGCCTCAGATAGGTTGGCTTTTTAAATACATGATGCTACATTCATATAATGGATCATTTTACAGCCATCAGAAATTGTGTTTTTAGAGCCTTAATTATATTTGAAAATATCTAGTACATAAAATATGTGAAATAAATCAGGGTACAGATTATGTATCATTAAGAATCATTCCATGAGGTAACTAGACAGAAATATATAAAATGTAATAGCCATCTCTAGGGTGTCATATTCTAGACTGTTTTAAAATTTATTTCTATTCTCTGTATTTCCACATTTTCTACAAAAGGCTTTGTATTAATATTCAGGGAACACATGAAAATAATAGAGGCTCATAGATACTAAGGACCTTTCACAAGGTTCAAATTGCTGTGAGTTTTCAAATTGAGATTTAAGCCCTGGTCTCTCTTAATTCCCAACACTGTACTCCTCTCAATGCTGTGTTTTCTTCCTAGAGGAAGAACTGAGATCACATCAGCCTTAGTTAATAACACTTAATCTACCCATACTATCTGTCTGGCTTTAAATGTTCAAGCCTACTGTCTTGTCCACTCACACTTACTCAGCAGTCGTGAGGAAGGCATGGTGAGTAATGTGTCTGTGCTTTAGGGTGAGTCTTCACCATCTATGTTCCTTGGCCTTTAGAGAGCACAGGACTCACTGTCCTTTAGATGTTACCTGTGTGAACTGAGCATGTACATTTTGACTCGTATATCTTAGCTGGCCTCCCTGGACTCAGGGTTCTTTGGTTTTTGTTTTTTTGGTGCCAGCCTGTTCAGTAGCTGCCAGCCTCTTCCTTCAGCATCGCTTTCCTAGTTGCAATATTTTCTGGCTTTGTAGGTTTTCCTCAACCCACACCAGCCTCACACATCTACCTCTAAATGGGACCAGCATTTCTTTGTATGATCCTAGAGGTCTGTACCCAACTCTTCCTTTTCAAAGAGTTTTAAACAACTCAGTTTTGCAAGGTCAATATTCAGGTGAAAAGCTAATCAGCAAGCTTTTCTTAAAATATAATGATCGACTGTTGGACCTCTGTTAACAACTTTATTATCAGGCGCTAATAGGTTTTGGCAAAGGGGCAGTTTTCCATTAGTTTAATTGAATAAAGATGGAGATTAAATTTTATCATCTGTTTAGGCTGTCTCAGGCTGTCATTTCAGCCCCTTTCTTCTTCTTCTTCTTCTTTTTTTTTTAATTGTAATGCCCTGGGGCTCAAAGGAACTTGCTAAGAAGACAAGACAGGTGTAAAAGTCAATGACCAGGGGCCAGCAAGGCATTTTCATAGGCCTTTCTCTCCCCGAGGCAGTTCCACTTCCTCATTTGAGCTTTCAGTCTTCCTTTCCCTCCCCCTCCCTCCACTACCTCCCTCTTCAGGAAAATGCTAATTTGTCTATAGCCTTAGCACTCCTAGCCCTTACCCTGTTTATACAGGCTCCTAGAAATGAGGTCTAAGAGAGCAAAAGGTGGGCTAGTTTGCTAACGAGAATATGTTTCTCCGAGTCACAACTGATATTCATGGACACAACCACCCAGGATGACCATATTTGCACCTTTTTCTGTACAGCACATTACATTTGTCTTCATGAATCATGACACCTTCTCCTGTTTTTCATCCACATAATATCATGAGATAAGTTTTGCAAGTATTACAATCTCTGTTTAACAGATGGGGAATTAAATGAGGCTTGGAGGAATTAAATGTTACCCTTCTTTTTATCTCTCATTCCCTGAAGTCATTCTGCACACCGATACCCAAATGATGTTGATGCAGTGCAGATGACATCACTCTTGTCCTAAAAACCCTCCCATTAACAATGAGAAAAAAAAAATGCAGACTCCTAAGTGTGGCCTGTGATACTTTTCTTGACCTAACTATCTGTACCCTTCTTAAACGTAGTCTCATCCCTGCATACTGGGATCTCCAGTCAAAAGTATTTGTTAGTAAGAATAACCAACCTTTGGAGCCCTTACTATAATCTAGGCACTTAATAAATGCTTTATATAAATCATGTTATTCATTGTAAGTATGTGAGGCAGGCAGGATTATGATCATTATCTTACAGATATATTCATTCATTCATTCTACAAATATTTATAGTGTATTCTCTCTGCCAAACTGTACTAGATAGTAGAAATACAATAAACAAGTGGACAAAACCCATTATGTACTTTTTAATAAAACATTTGTTAATTAAAATCTTTTATCTGAGGATCTTTTAAGATAGTGGTCTCTGCATTTAAAATACAATTTTTCAAAAAAATTGAAACTTAATATAGGGGAAAAGCTTTTTTTTTTTTTCCTTTCTAGTTACTGTAAAAAAGGAGATTGGCTCATAAATCAGATTACTCCCTGGCTCTAAATGTGTGGAAAACTCCGCCCTATCACAGGGCAAGGATCAACTTGTTTGGGCTAAACTGCATTGATTCCCTATACAAGTTCTAGTTTGAGAAGCTGGTATTTGTTTCTGATGAGTAAAGCAATCAAAAGACAAAAAAACTACAGCCCAAGTTTGTAGCACATCATATTATCTCTGCAAGTGCCTCCAGAAATGGATGTCTTGCTGTTGTTCACATCACTCATTTTCCTTCCTACCCCTGTCCCCAGCCTCACTTGATTTCCTGCTGAGTCTCACATGCAGCTTTCAGTCTTTGAAGATGATATGCTAGGCCAAAGATATTTATCTTCTTGATCAATAGGGTCAAATATTAAACAAAAATGTGAAAGAATCTATTATTTTGGATTAGAATTCCACCTGTACTGAGCACTTACTATGTTCTAGGCACACTTGTGTGCAATCCAATCATCCAGACAAACCATGCTGGCAGAGTGGAATTGTGGGTATGGCATTGTCATTTTAAGATTAGGGGTTTGGAGTTAGAATCCTTGTGTTGGACTTCTGTTTCTGCCACTTTACATAATCATCCTATTTGATCCCCCAAATGAATCATTGAGTAGATAATATTATTCCTATTTTCCAGATGAAGAAACTGGGGCTTAGAAAGATTATGCAATTGGTCAAATTTGCAAAGTCTTCAGGGGTTAGTGGTGGAATTGAACCTGCGTCTTTCTGAATGTAAAGCCCAGCCTCTTAGCTGTGGCACCGTATGAAGGATGACTGATGCTCAGTCCTTTGTCACTACTATCTCTGCACAATACTGGATAAAATTATAATGCTGACCGCCTAAAACTCTGCCTAGTAAGCACAATTGAGAATTACAAAGCTCCCCCAAAGGAGTTTAATAAACTTTTGAATATTGAGTTTAAATAATCTCAATTTCTTAAAGATAATTTTAAAAATAACCCTCATATCATCAATTCTTTCAT
Organism: Camelus bactrianus; assembly: GCF_048773025.1. Classification (NCBI taxonomy): domain Eukaryota; kingdom Metazoa; phylum Chordata; class Mammalia; order Artiodactyla; family Camelidae; genus Camelus; species Camelus bactrianus. The sequence goes on from NC_133549.1 coordinate 35,156,501, forward strand.
TTATTAATATTATAAACTTGTTTGTTTTGATTTTTCTACACAGAAGCCAATATCCTGATGCAATTTTCTAATAATTTAAGCTTAACATAAATAACATTGTTCTTGTTGTCTTTGCTGTTGTTTCTCTCCAGAACTTCCCAGCATTTCCACTTTCACAGGTGTCTAGTATCCTTCAAACGTTCTTCTTTCTTGCTGTGCCAAGTCAGATGTGCTCTGTTATAGATCTTCCTTATAAAATATATTTTTGTTTTTTTCAACAAGCCAGTTTTTTAACAATATATTTATTAGGTTAACATTAATCTTCCCTCAGTGAGAACTTGGCTATAAATTTTACAGCAATATGAAGGTTCAATTCATTTTCAAATTACTGAGTGCCGCACTCTGCTATTTAAAATTAGATGCTAGTTAATATTCTTTTACTTGCTCATTTATTTGAAATCATCCTTTTTTTTTCATGTCAGGGCCTCTGAAGGTATATGTATTTCATTAATGATTTTGGAACAGAGCAGTAGTGTTGAAAATTATAGCAGTTCAACACTTTTATTTGGCAAAGATGCAACATCCTGAAGGTGTTATTAACTTGAAAGTAATTTAAAACTGCTATAGCTTCCTTCAGATGAAGATGCACTATGATTTTAATAATTGCCTGAACTAAGATAAAAAAAATCCTCTAAAGATTCTTTCTAACCTAGAGATGCAATACAATCACAATTTGAGGAATAAGAAAATAGATGTATCTTCTTAGGATGTTGGATACAATTTTAAAAGTTGGAACTTTTTACGAAAAAAAAATGTTGAAAACATTTTATGTGCCCATGCATGTCTTATTTCATGTTTGTATCACTTCCAATTGGTGACATTTTAGTCCCATTTTATATAGAAGATAACAAGTTTGGGCGTGGTTAAGTAACCATCTGAGGTGGATTAAGGGGAGAACTGCAGGCATCAAGGCCCATATGTGCAAAGATTTAACCTAGAAAGAAGGTGACTGAAAGTTGGGAAGTGAGAACAGTTGTCTGAGCAGATGAGATAGCCACAGCTGGTACACGGTGGATCTCCTGGGAAATGTTAAGTATTTGGGGTTTCAGGCATTATTCTCGCCACTGTAAGATAAATATATTGGAGGGTGTGAGTGCCAGAGACTATTTAGAAGGTTCCTGGACTCACCAAAGCAACAAGTTGGTGGTGTGGACTTGGGAGTTGTTAGTGGATGTGGAGAATGCATGCTTTGAGAGGGATTTTGGAGATAAAATGGTAGAACTAATTTATAGTTGTAAAGAGACAATGAGAAAAGTTAGTGAAGTATGTGTTGAATATAATTCCCAGGTACAGGCTTGCAATACTGTCAGTGTGAGTTGGGATTTGTGATGCTACGAAAGAACCATATTTTCAGAAAAAAAGATTGTCAGTGTTTTAGGACAGAATATTTTGATTGCCATTGAGATGTTCGGAATAGGTTGCTGCATGTACAGACTTGGATTTCAGAGAAGTTTTTTGGGGGGTGGTGATTTAAGTGAGAGAGGAAAAGTGAAGATTGTTGCAGTGAATCTCAACAAACTCTTCTCAGTCTCAATCAGAAGCCTCTGCTTGTTTATCCTTAACTTGATTCATTTTGGAACTTAATGTGTATCAGAATCACCTGGATAACAAATAATTCAGTAGGAAGATGCAAGATTGAGAGTCACCCTGCCTAGATTTAAATCTTGTATCATCTCCTAGTATAATATTTATAATTTAATTTTTGGTGCCTCAGCGCAAATTAGGTAATTCATGCAGTGCTCCCAGAGCAGTTTTTAGTACATCTTAAATGCCCATTAAAGGTTAGCTAACATTACAAGCCAGCGGGTTGTTAAAAATGAGTATTCCTGGAACTCAGACTAATATTTACTTGCTCACTAGTTTTGAGAACCATCAAGTTCCAGGATAGGTATCCATTTATGAATTAGCCTGACAAGTCATTCTGGTTACAGTATGTCTCTAACCAGAGGTGTGACCTGAGGGAATTTTCAAAATGTCCATTTCTGGATAATATCACAGACTTTCTAAAGCATGATATATATGTCTAGAGCCACAGGCATGTGAGTTTGAAAAGAAATTTTCTATGTATTTAGTGATATGCTGACATGCAGCCTAATTTGTAAACAATTAAATGAACTTAGATGATGTCTTGAGATGCCTTTTGTGTCTTAGGTGTCTGAATGGCCAATAAAGTGCATGTTTCCCTTTCAAAGTAGAGAATTTTTGCTAACAAAAGCCTGTATATGTACTAATCCCATTTGCAAGCCTTTTGCTTCTAAGTATGACTGTGTGACTATTTCTTGCCATTGGACTGTGAGTAGAAGAAGTGTAACTTCAGGGAAGAAGCTGTGAAGTAGTAGCTGTTCATATCCAACATTATATTTTCTGTCTTGCTGACTGGCTGCAGAGGATGATGAGTTCCTACGTGATGCTAGAGGCAAAAGATGGAAGAAACCTGAGTCTCTGAACAACCATGTGCAGGAAGAGTGCTTACCAATCCTGTATCACATAGGGCTATCTAAGGATAAACATTGAGCTTTTTTGGTTGGGTAAACATGAAAATAGTGGGGCATGTTTGTTACAGAAACTTCTGTTACCCTCAGCAGTTTTCAGCATGAGGCATTTGCCCCTCTCTAAGTCTGTGATAGTTAAATTTTCCGTGTCAACTTGGCTAGATTCTGATGCCTCATCGTTTTGTCAAAATTAGTCTAGATATTGCTGTGCAGCTCTTTTATAGATGTGTTTAACATCTACAATCAGTTTACTTTAAGGAAAGTTATGGTAGATGATGTGAATGAGCCTCGTCCAGTCAGCTGAAGGCCTTAGGAGCAAAACTGAGATCTGGAGAAGAAATTCTGCCTCAAGATCATAACACAGAAATCCTGCCAGAGTTTCCAGTTTGCTGGCCTGACCTGTAGATTTAAGAATCTCCAGCTCCCATAATCATACATATACACACATATGTCCTATTGGTTCTGCATCTCTGGAGAACCCTAACTGATACAAAGTCTATATTCTTCAGAAGATGCATGATAAAGCATCTTCATCATAGACATACATGTAGTTTATACACTTTAAGTTGGAGATTGTCCTAGACCCTGAGGAGGAAAGGAATAATAAACTATCATGTGTTTGGTGCTTGGAGTGTACCCCAATTATGAATAAATATTAACATTTCAGTTATTGTTGGTTTTATATTTTATGTTCAAATATGCAGTAATTTTAAAATGTGCATTTTGTAGACTCATTTTAATATTTCAAAATACTTTTTACTGTTGGTACCTTTATGCTTCACATCACTCCTTTTGTAGCTTAGAAGAGTTTTAGTGCTTAGTTTTCTTTAGGAGATGAATCAGATCTCTGTTTTGTGCTTCACATACAGCAAATTACTGAGTTTTGTGAAATGAAATAATGTGCTTCTGAATCAGTATTTGAAGTATATATGTTTTTTTAATCCTCATAGACAAATAGTATAAACATAAATATTCATAAATTATTCTTTATATATGTTTAATTTACATAGAAATAAGAGTTAAAATTTATGAATTGCTATTTTCTGTTCATGCTGATGGCTTAATGCCAGTCATAATTTATGGTTGAGGTCCTGGGACAAAGTGGCCTGCATTTCTCCATCTAACTGAGAACATTTATGTCCTATCCTTATGCAGACAACACATGTTTAAATTACAAACTAGCTTCCCAGTGACCTGGAGAGACGGGTTGGAGATGGTCTGGGGCTTGGAAATGAGAATTACATGAAGTTAACTCATTTGACTTTAGAAACTCGTAATCAATCTGTCTCCTCTTAAAGGAGGGGTTATAAATGGAAGTTTTAATTATTGAGGCTGCATGCTTGTGCCAGCTTTTGATCAGCACCATCTAAGCTGCTCTCTAGTAGGAAAAGACAATAATCTCTTCGCCCAGAGGTTTATCACATGCGTGTAGTTATACAAATATACCCCTCCCCACACACCCCTTTTGGCAAGGCTCTTTCACTAGACCGCACTGTAAGTAGATATAAGACCTCACTCTTTTATTGTAGGTTTATTTTTTAATTGCTTTCACCTGGGACTGGATAACAGGAACCATGGTTTTCTTTCATTTATTTTCAAAGTCTGCTTGTTAGCACAGCCAGCTTATTGGCCTCCTTTGATCCCTCAGGGAATAACCGTTAATATCCATAATGGTGCCCCCTCAAACTGAGACTGGACAGACCTCCCAGTTTACTATCTTCCCTCCCCATTTTTGCTTTTTCTGCCTTTCCCACACCGTTTGTGTGACCTTGACCCAATGAGTTTATCTTTCTGAATATCAGATTTTTCACTTACTAAAAAGAAGGGCTATAATACCAATATTCATAAACATCTTATCATGATTAAGTGGAATGATAGTTTTCCTTTTGTTTCTGCCATGTCTGCTCCTTTTCCCATCACTGTTACTTAATTCCAGGGAGGACCAGCTACAGGTATTTTGCAGTCTTATAGAGTGACCTTTACAGTGGGACCAGTTTAGCCTTACACAATAGACTAGGAGCAAATTTAGGGGAGGGGATGGACTGTGGGTCAGATGATCAATGGGAAAAAAAAGAACAGGTGTCAGTAGACAAGTTGGATGCAAGATAGTAACTGATCCCTTAGAGGGTATTGATCACTTCATTATTACTGAAAATGTGGCCCTCAGCCCATCAGATGCTCCTCGGGTGCTTCTTAAACATTGAGATTCCTTGTTCTCACTCAGGACCCCCTGAATCAGAACCCTGGGGCTAGTTCTGGGAACCTATCTTTTTTTTTTTTTTTTTTTTTAAACAAGCTTCCAGAGTAATCCTGAAGGGCATAGAAATTTGAGAATGACTGACCTAAGATACATCTATCACTGTGGTAGTTTTGAAGAAAATACAAATGTACAGTAATTCAGCTGCTACCTGTTAGGAAATTTTACCTTTGAAATAGTGACTGATCATCTCTACCCTCGCTCTCCTCATGTCTCCCTCACCCACAAGTGCACTTGGGTGGGATGGACAGGGCTACCTCCAGCTTCTCCAAAAGAGCTGCCTTAGGAATGTCAGCAGTTCTGCAAAGTAGGTGAAAAATAAAGTTTTTATAGGTGGAAAATCTATCTTTACTACTTATAAGCAGATAGCTAGGTTTTGGGGGCTTATAGGTGATTTTTTTTTGATTAAAGTGTATAGTCAGTTTACAGCATTGTGTCAATTTCTAGTGTACAGTATAATGTTCAATCATACATATACATACATATATTCATTTTCATATTCTTTTTCATTATGGGTTACTACAAAATATTGAATGTAGTTCCCTGTGCTATACTGAAGAAACTTGTTGTTTATCTATTTTATACATAGTACTTAGTATCAGCTAATTTTGAAGCACCATAATAACTATTCACACTTTTATATGTTTAACACTTGCAAGATGTGTTTCTTTTTTACAACTTGAGTCCCATTGATCAGTGCTGCATTACTGAGTTTTGTTTTTACATTGGATAGGAATCATGCGACAAATGTGCCCATAAATTCAACCCAAATTCCTCAGGACGGAAATCCTTTTGCAAACCAAAAGGAGCAAGATTTTCTCACGTTTGTGATTCTGGTGCTATACAGACTGCAGGAAAGGCAGAGGGAGAAGACTCATTTTCACGTTTACTCCGTATATGATTTTGTAGCTACGTGTTCACATACAAACGTACAAACACACACTCGTATACAAACACATTCATATTCTTCCTGTGCAGAACCTGATGTATTATTGTGGGAAAGAAAAATTTGTCACAGGACCATCTTAGCTGGGTTCTATAAAATAATAGGCTAATTTCTGGTAGTTTTCTTCACTGGAATACCTTTTTCTTTTCTTTTCTTCTTTTCCTTTAGATATAAAATGATTTTTTGTGACATTTGGACAGAGATTTAGAGCAATGGAGGTGTTGTCTCTGGAAAATCTAATGGGTGCATATTTTGGTCAACTGTTTACTCTTCCTTTTTTCTGTCTCTGATTCTAAAATATAGTTTTACTGAGCATTTACCATGTGCATGTGTCAGGTCTGAACTAAGTACTTTACATACATTTCCATTCGTCTCTTAAGAGCTCAGTGACATACGTATATATGAATATGAAGAGGCTGAATGAGTTACCCAAATCACATAGTTAGACTAGGAAAGCAAGTTTGGTCGTTCATTCATTCATCTCCCAGATACTTGTGGAGTACATATATACCATTATTCTAGGTGCTGGGATAGATCAAAACAGAAACAGCTCCTGTCTTGTTGGAATCTACATTCTAGTGGGGAAGACAAATGGTGTCACAATTAAAAAAAAAAAAAAGGAGAAGGAGAAATGCATAGAAAAGGGCTGTGGAAAGGCTAACACGAAGAGAAAGGTCTAGAGAGTGGCAGAGTAGACGTGTTAATTTGGATGCAGTGGTCAAGGAAGGCCTCACTGTGCACATGACCTTTTGCACTGAGACTGAATGAGTTGCGGGAATGAACCATGGAGGCATCTGGAGAGCAAGATTCATTAACATGGCATATATTGTCCTGTAGAATCTGGCCCTGGTGCACCTCTGAAGCCCCTTATCCTTCTACTCTCCCCTTATTCTTTAACATAGCTTGAATGTCTCTTGTTCTTCACTGAATTCTGTGTTTCCTATTTCAGGATTCTTATTCATACTCTTCGCCCTTTTTTTGGCTTAAATATCCCCCTACCCATATCTTTTGGATTGAATATAGCTATGATAGCTTTCTTTGTCTGGATATGCCTTTAAATATTCACCACAATCAGAACAATACTGTGAGTTCTTCTCCTGCATGGAGGGCTGGGTGAGCAATGGGGCCGTGATGTGAGTTGCTAAGGGTCTACTACTGCTATTGATCTATAGAAGTTATGTACACAGTGTCACTGATCTTACTTTGTGGAAGCGGTGTATTGCTTGTCTTTGCTGATCTTTAAGTCTAGACTCAAACACATTGCCTCACTATGTCAGGATATGGTTCACTTATTTCTGCCTCTGTGTCTTTGTATTTGTTGTTATGTTTGGGAAAGGAATAATTTATGAGAAAACACTCATCCTTAAAATGTCAGGGCTCTGCCCAGTAACATCTGATTTCTCATAATTTGTATGGACCAGTTGCTCTCATATTTATTATTTAAAGCTTTACTGAATAAGTTGATACTTTGACTCTGTCACCTGTCAGATTGGTGTGTCTCTGGCTGAAGTGGTATGCTCACTCCTTCTCTTTGCCCTAAGTCTCTCTTGCTCCAGTGACTGATGTGTTGGGAACATCTCTTTGAATCTGGTGAGCAGGAATAAACACTAGTGTGTGACTCAGGAGACAAGTTCTCTCCCAGTTAGTCTATCCCTAACTTGCTGGGTGGCTTTAGGAAAGATCTCTAGATTTCTGAACTTCAAGATCTTTATCTGAACAATGGAGTAATAAACCTGACTTATATATCTCAGAGAGTTATTATGATGCTTCGATTGACTGATAATCATGAAAGATAATTTTACTATTTCATGGACACGGGTGCTGTTTCATCTCAACTTTAATCCTTTTGGTCTAGAGCCATGTTTATATGATTATCTTTACTGATATTGTTGTTATTATTGGTACCATCATGATCACTAAAGTAATATGTGCATAATGAAACAAATCCAATCATACCAAAAGCTCCATGTTAAAAAGCCCCCATTCCACTGAACCCCAGCTATAATCTCACTCCCCAGATATTACCAATTTTAATCATCTTTCTTTTTTATGTCTGTATCACATTACTGTAGTTTTTCTATATCTTTATGTCTTGATTAACTTTGTTCATTCATTCTATCTGTATTCTATATTTTCCTATACACCTTTTTCAAAATGCCCTTCATCCCCCATATCACACACAAAGAAACTGAGCCTGAAGAAGATACAGACATTTTTCTTCTTTTATTTCTGAGATCCAGGGGTCCTGTCTAGGAAGAGCATTGCTCTGAAACCAAAGGGCAGCCTGCTGCTTTCAGTAACTTTGAGTCCTCTGAGAGAATGCTTTCAGTGAGTTGTTTATTTATTGTACTGTGGGACAAAATATGAAAAATCAGTCAGAATGTTCTGACAGTGTATATCCCAAAATCATATGAGAAATGTGCATTAAATTAGTCACAATTTAATCATTTTTGAGCTTCAGTGAGTTTGTCTTCTTTGACTATTTTTTTCATTTTTATACCTTTATATATCAATATTAACATACACATTTGGACTTGAATTCCTGTAACTGTCAAAAATAAATGAGATGAAACACAAATTTCATTGTTTTTCCTGTCGCCTCTGGTTTGTTTTAGAAACCAATTATTCACAAAATGTGGAGTTTCACTGTTTTCCTTAGGGCTGTGGATAAAGACTTGGAATAAATCAATGCCTTATTTCTACCTGAAACTGCATAAGAAGAGGCTCCCTAAAAACAGTTGGAAGAATTGGGTAAAAAATAAAAATTTCATAAGGAGAAATGAAAGGATGGTTTAAATTATACAAATAAAGATTCAGGAAAAATTAATGACTTGTGGAGAAAGTAAGATAACCCCTGTTTACTGAAAATTACACAACACAGAGAAATATTTCACCTGGATGCAACCAAAAAAATTCTTGAGGCACAGCTTTTAATTTATAAGAATTCTATTATAGAGGAAAGCTTATCAAAAACAGTTTCATCAAATTAAAAAAATAGTTTGGGACAAAATATTAATTAAGGGATAAATTAGCTGGTGTAAAAATTGTCCGTTTAGCTGTCTGTTTAAAAACTGCTCTTGTAATAGGGACTTAATTTCTCTAGGATTTCATAAAGAATGTTTGTAGAAAATGACTACAGTTTCATGCACAGGAAGAGGCATGTAACATGTAAAACAGTGCTCTTTTACTTGAACAGTTTTTTTGTTTGTTTGTATTTTACTATTTTCAACATGCTTCCAAATTTACTCCCCAAATGAAATCTCCTGAAAACTCCCTGAAATGGCAAAATGGCGGGACTGATATTTGTGTCCATAATTTGTGGTTGAGTAAGCTGAGTTTCACAGACTGAATGAGTTGTTCACAGTCATGAATGAATTGGCAGCTAAGCCTAGACTAGAATCCATTTTTCTTTATGTCTAATCTCTTTGATATTTTTATAAGAAATGAAGCTCCCTCTGTAGCTGGATAAACACAGCATCACATTTTCTTTTTTATTAGCCAATCTTTTAACCTTCTTTAAAGTTACCTGAAATTTCATTTCTTAAAGTTCTTTATATGTTCTCCTATTCCATGATGATATTTCCCATAATTGATGAGAATATTAGGGAGCACTTCTTTTTCTTATATTGATTATCTAGTTTTGTTTTCTTCTCCTTCTCCTCCTCCTCCTCCTCTTCCTTCCCCCTCTCCTCTTCCTCCTCCTCCATTGGTTGTGAACACCACAAAGCAAGAACAGAGAATGCAATGTAGCTTAAGTATTTAGAACTTAGGTGGATAATTCAGTCAGACCTAAAATAACATCCCATTCTGATGCTTTACATGGATGATATTTAATAAATTACATAAACTCTATTTCATATACCTCATCTATAAAATAATACCTACCTAATAACTTTGACTCACTTGCAAAAAAATGCCCTTTTATATGTTGTCAAATAGAACCATCCTTGATTACTTCCATTTTAATTCACTCTTATGATAGACAGTTTAGCATATCAAGAGCACAGAAAACTCTATTAATACAAAAAAGTCAGCTGTTTTCATATATGAGTAATGAGCAATTGGAACTTGAAGTAAAAATAGATAACATTTAAAACAGCATGAAAAAGTAAACAAAGTAGTACTTAAATAAAAATTTAACAAAATGCATTCAGAATTTTATGCAGAAAACTATAAAACTGATGAAAAAAACCAACATTGTTCTAAATAAATGGAGAGATATCCTATGCTTATGAATTTGAAGTGTCAGTATTTTAAGATGTCAGTGGTTCAAAATTTGATCTCTGGAGTCTATATAATTGGAAAAAAAAAAAATCCCAGCAAACTATTTCATAGATATAGGCAAACTCATTCTAATGTCTATAGAAAAGACAAAAAACTTAGAATGGCCAGCATAATACTGAAAAGTAAAAAGAACTTCAGGTATACCCACTACCCAATTTCATGATTTATTAGGAAATTACTGAAATCAAGAAAGCATAGTATTGATTACAGGATAAACACACAGATCAATGGAACAGAATAGAGAGCCTAGAAGTAGAGCTACATGAATATAATCTGCTGACTTTTCACAATGGAGCAAAGACAATTCCATGAGGAAGAGTCTTTTCAACAAATAGTGCTAGATCAATTGGTTGACTACATGCAGAAACAACATAGAGCTCATACCTTTCACCATAATATATAATGGATCATAGATCTATATGTAAGACAAAATTATAAACATTATAGAAGGAAACATAGGAGAAAATCTAGGTGACTTTGAGTTTGTCAGTGAACTTTAAATGTATCAAAATTATGATTAATGAAAGGAAAAAGTTGGTAAGTTAGACCTAATTAACCAATGAGGAGAAAATACTTGCAAAACAAATATTAGTAAATAACTTGTATCAACACTATAAAAAAAGGAATTCCTAATACTCAACATTAAAAAATAAACAATTCAATTAAAAAATAAGCTACTGATCTGAGCAGTCACCTCACCAAAGAAGATATACAGATGGCAAATAAGTATGTAAAAAGATGCTCAATAGCGTTTGTCATTACAGAATTTCAAATTAAAACAACAATGAGATACCAGTATACATTAATTAGAATTTCTAAAATCCAAAAGCTAACAGTACCAGTTGCTCAGGAGGCTGCAGAACTACAGAACTATCATGCATTGCTAGTGGGAATGTAAAATGATATAGCCAATTTAGAAAACAATTTTGCAATTTCTTATAAAGCTGAACATATTCTTATCATACGTTCTGGTGATTGTGCTCCTAGATAACTTACTCAACAAATTAAAAACAAAAACCTCATATCCACACAAAAATGCACATGTGGATGTTTATAGCAGACCTATTTATAATTGCCAAAAAATTGAACCAGCTAAGATATATTACAATAGATGTGTAGATAAACAAACAACAGTATATATAAAAGAATACTGTTTAGTAATCAAAACAAATGAGCTATCAATCCAAGAAAAAAATGAATGAATCTTAAATGCATGTTGCTGAAAGAAGGAAGCTAGTCTGAAAACGCTGAAGACAGTATCATTTTAATTACAAAACATTCCATAGAGGCAGTAAAATTGTCAGTGGTTTCCAGTGGTTCAGGGGAATTGTAGGGTTGAATGTTAAAATACAATGTTTACAATGTTGTTTTTTTGGTTCGTTTTTTGTGTTTGGGAAAAAAAAGGTGATTTTTAGAATGGTGAAACCCACGTTTGTCAAAACACATTGAACTTTTTAAATCAAAGAGTGAACCTTGGGGTATGCAAATTTTGAAAAAATATTAATAAAGAGAATTCGAAGATTGAGTTCAGAATGTGCCACAACAATCTAACTTTGTTATAAGTATATGTGATACCATTACACAGTCCTTGGAATAACTAAACTTTAAAAAAAAGAAAGGCAAAGCCAAATGTTGACAAGGATATAAAATAACTCACACTCTCATACATCATTGGCAGCATTGCAAAATAAAGGATCCACTTTGAAAAAGAGTTAAATTTTTTAAATGTAAATATATATCTACATAAGACCAAGCAATCAAATTCCTAGATGTTTACACAAGAGAAGTGAAGAGACTCACACAAGGATTCATTGAATTTTCATAGCAACTTTATTCACAGTATCAAAAATGGGAATCAATCTAAATGCTCATCAACTGATGAATGGATAAGAAATCAGTGGCACATTCATACTGTACGGTCCTACTCACCTAGGAAAACACTGTAACAATACAGATGAATTTTAAAAGAGTTTTGCTGAGCATAAAAATAATCAGGTTGTACTTAAAAATTGACTCAATTATATTCTTCTTAGAAGTCCACTTTAAATATAAACACACCAACAGCTTAAACATAAGTGAGTCTGTTTTTGTTTTGTGATTATCAGTAACAGATTCTGAAAGGTGAGTTTTGATTTTTACTCATTTAACGAAACTAGGCAGATGATTTAGTTAAAGCCTAGAGACTAACATTTTCTTAAATTTCTCCAAGAAATCTATGCTTCCATGGCATAGATCACTGGTTAAAAATCCGTATTTTAATGGAAGAGGATGGTGTTCTATAGGCTTGAATACCCCAGCTTGTTTCTCAAATATCTTTGGAAATGGATGCTCAATCTATTTCAGCTGTAGATCAATATGTGACCCCACTGTGTCTGATAGTAAGCAATCATGATTTTCTTTATGCACATCTTTCCTTCTTTCCATAATGAGAATGGCTTTGTTAATAGTTTAGTTCTGACATGCCATTTATTACAGTGCCAGTTACTCAGAGGAGAAGATTTTTAAAAAATAGTATTTTCTCTTCACTCTCTTCCAGATGGCTTCACAATTGGTTTATTTTTGCAGATGTTGTAAGGGAAATTTCAGGGTGAAAACCAACAAAACATCAAAGGTAGTAACAGTGGACTTTTTCACTGAGTATTCATTTTGTAAAAACAAATATGTTCCTTATCAACTGCAAGTACAGTAGACTATGAGTTAAATATATTGTGATTTTATAAATTGCATGTCAATTATTTGGGATATAAAATTATCTTTTTGCTTTATGGCAGCTGGAGATCTTTGGAAATAAATTTAGTAATAGCCATAAATCAAATGTTCTTTTAACTTCATTTTCAAAAAAGTCATGTAATTATATTCTCTTGTATTTTTATATGACTTCATAGTTTTTAAAGTGTTTGACTATCATCGTGGGAAGAAAGCCATCCAGGTGTTATTAGTCTGAGAACCATGTTGGGGAAACTGAAGTTCAGAGAAGTAAAGTGATTTATTACGGTGTCATTCAGTCTTCTGACTCCTGATCCTTTATACATTGTTCCAGTACCAGAGGATCTCCTAGATACAGGATCCCTGATGTAGATACAAGGTAGAGATGTTTCACTTCTTGAAAGCACCATTTCCAACACCCAAATATGTAGGAATACAAAAGATTGACCTTATGTGGATTCTTCTTTTCATTTGGCTTCAAAATACTTTGTTTTATGAAAGGGAGCAATGGAACATTTTACTGGAAAATTCTTAATTTTAGAGTTAGGAATAGGTCATACACATCAAGAAATTCAATGACCTATCCTAGCTGAAAATCTTTACTACACCCTTTGAAGAATAAATTTCCTGCCTTAGAAACTTTCTAAAGATGGGGTGATATATTTCCATTCTTTAAAATTTCTGAGTCCCAGACATTTTCTTCATAGAATGAGTCAATATATATTTTCTTTCATTTCTAAAGGTCTCAGTTTTGCCACGTGTATGAGCAGATATGTTGGTTTTGTGACAGAATAATTTATTTAATTGATTTAATATATCACTTTGACTCAAAAAATCCTCCTATAAACCTTCAGCTATTGATATCATTGTCTTGTCTCTGCTAGCCTTTTTTCCCCTGAAAAGTATCTTGACCCTCTAATAATTTGCCATATGGAAAGGTATGTAAATTTTTCATCAAGTTGGTCATTTTCAGTTTTTACTAAACTTAAAATTCTTCAAGATACGTCAAGCCACAACTCTTCCCAAAGGATCAGCTAATAGCCTAGAAGTAGATGGTGATGCTTACAGTGGAAATGGATAGAACTTATTGAAGTTAGCCATTTGGGGAATGGGTGCCCAGGGATTCATTTTCAACATGTTCTTAGTTGTTACACTGTTTTGTATAATAGGAGATGGAAAAATTAGCACGGAGATATGGAATGAATGTAGGGGGAGTGATTGGGAACTCTGCTCTTTCTCAAACAAAAGTATTAAAAGAAGATTTCAGTTATTCAATTTATTGTACTGTTGCAGGACAAATCTTATGGTTAGTTAATAACATAATGAATTGAGGTGTTATATCTAGGACAATTATACACCTCATTAAACTGTTCTGGGGAAATAGACACAATAATAGCACTGCAAAATAATTGCATTCTTGGGATCACAAGAGTCCAGCAGGAGTTCAACCAAGTATATCTGAGGAACCAACTCATACTGACTTGTATGTATCCCCACCCTGCCTCTCTATGGGACCTCCTGTTGTTGAAATTGATACTATAAGAATAAAAGCCATAAGAAATGTGGCAAACCATAATTAGGAGTGCTATGACCTGAATTCCAGCTAGCTTCACTTTTGGGTGAAGTCTGGGGTGGTGAGTGCATATTTAATCAGAGGTAAAGATGAGAACACAAGAAGGAAATTGGGATTATGAATAAGAGTTGTACTGAGCACATGGGCTAGAGATCTTCCAGATTGGAAGATCTATTTAGACATCCACTGACTTTAGTACATAAATTATATGCTGTAGGAATTTCTGGTCTCAGTATTTCAGCATGATATCATTGTTGCATGGAAGGAAATCTTTGAGGGGGCAGCCATTTTAATGTGAGAAACTGTGACTAGAAAGGTGACCAACATAGGTAACTTACTTTAGGATAACTGTGTGTTAGAAAACTTTCTCTTGAATCTGGATACTGATACGAAACACCTCACTGTGCTATAATTTAGTTCAGAATAGGTTTGGGAAACCAATAATTACGCACATTTGAGAAAACAGAATTTGGAATATATTCTTACTGATTTTTCTGACTGTAAGCAGAATCAATAATTCATTGCAAAAATATGGAAAAAGCAAAAAAAAAGAAGCAAATGTACATGACTTACATATATGTGTAACTGAAGAAAAATGCTCAATAATCTTTTTTTTTAAATGTAGACTCTTCCATTGTTTTTAATGCATATGCGTATATGCTTCATCTGGAGCTAAGTTTTATAAAATTGATGTTCCACAGTTTCCACTCTTTTGTAAACTGGTTTCTTACTTAACACCTCATGCATATTTTGTTATTAAATATAATTCCAGGTTTTGACTTTTTAAAAATTGAGGTATAATTGGTATATAGCATTATATTGGCTTCAGGTAGACAACATAATGATTCAATATTTGTATGCACTGCAAAGTGATAACCACAATGTTTAGTTCATATCCATCAACTTACATAGTTATATATATATATTTTTTTTGTGATGAGAACTTTTAAGATCTAATCTCTTAGCAACTTTCAAATGTGCAATAAAGTATTATTAACTGTAGTCACCATGCTGTATATTACATCCCTGTGACATTTATTTTATAACTGGAAGTTTGTATCTTTTGGCTTCCTTTACCCATTTCTCCCACCCCCTACCCTCCTGGCTCTGAAAAGCACTGATCTGTTCTCTGTATCTATGAGCTTGGGTTTTTTTGTTGTTGTTGTTTTTAATTTTTGTTTTGTTTAGTTTCCACATATAAGTGAGATCATACAGTATTGGCCTTTCTCTGTCTGACTTATTTCACTTAGCATAATGCCCTGGAGGTATTTCCATATTGTTGCAAATGGCAAGATTTTATTCTTTTTTATAGCTGAATAATATTACATTGTGCAAATGTGGGTATGTGTATGTGTGTGTGTGTATTTTTTTTTCTTCAATCATCCACCACTGGATGCTTAGGTTGTTTCCATATCATGGCTATTATAACTAATGATGCAGTGAACATAGGGTCCATATATCTTTTCAAGTTAATGTTTTTATTTCCTTCAGATAAATACCCAGAAGTGCAATTGCTGGATCATGGTAGTTCTATTTTTCACTTTTTGAGGCCCCTCCATACTGTTTTCCATAGTGGCTTCACCAATTCACATTCACACCGACAGTGCACAAGGATTCCCTTTTCTCCCCATCCTTACTAACACTTGTTAATTCTTGCCTTTTTGATAATAACCATTCTGATAGGTGTGAGGTGATATCCACCTTGATGTTCCACAGTTTCCACTCTTGTTAAAACTGGCTTCTCATTTACATTTGATTTTGATTTGCATTTCTTTGATTAATGATGTTGAGCATTTTTTCATGTCTTCATTGGGAAAATGTTTATTCAGATCTTCTGTCCATTTTTAATTGGATTGCTAGGTACTTTTTGCTATTGAGTTGCATGAGTTCTTTATATATTTTAGATATTAATCCCTTATCAGATATATAATAAGCAAATATTTTCTCCTATTTAGTAGGTTGCCTTTCCATGTTATTGATTTTTCCCTTTGCTATACAGAAGCTTTTAGTTTGATATAGTCTCACATATTTATTTCTGCTTTTGTTGCTTTTGCTTTTGGCGTCAGATTAAAAAAAGTCATCACCCTAACCTATGTCAAGAAGCTTACTGCCTATGTTTTCTTCTAGGAGTTTTATAGTTTCAGGTCTCATGTTCAAGTCTTTAATTTTTGTGTTTGGTGTAAGATAGTGGTCCAGTTTAATTCTTTTGCAATTGGCTGTCACTTTTTTCAGTACCATTCATTTAAGAGACTGTCCTTTCCCTAGATACTTATTTTTAAAGGCTGTATATTATTTCACAATTTCTATATATTGTAATTTATTTTTCCAATGCCCTATTGGTCCAGTTTTTTCTATTATAAACATTCCATATTCATAAGTATTTGCTATATTTGTAATAATTTTTCAGGATAAATTCAAACTTGTAGACATATTGGAATAAGTGCCATAAGGTTTTATTTAGGCTTTTAATACATATTACCAAAGGCCTATTTCTATGTTCCATGGCTAGTAATCTGTGCCTCTGCTAGAGCAACTAAATATTAGTGACTTAAGATTCCTTTGATGCTTGATACTGGGAGCTAATATCCTGGAGCTGGGGCTGGAAAGTTGGGATCTTTTGAAGTGGCTTGCTACACAGTCTTGGCTAAGCTTTTTCATCCTGTCCCTTAGTTTTCTCATCTGGAAAACGGAAGAAATAATAATCCCCCCGATTTGTAGTCCATCAAGATTGTGTAATAAATGAGGTCCCCACCTAAATCCTTTTCAGACTTCAGCCATTTTGGTCTACATAAAGTTTAATACCTTTATTGTATTACTTATGATAAAATAGGAAACATATCTTATGTATTTAAAAAACTCTCATGTTACTTAAAACTTGACAAAATCTAAGTTTAGAAGTAATTTGTTGTTTTAGAAGTATATGCCAATACCTGTGCTAAAGTTTTCATGTGCAGTTAACCACAAAATATATAGTATATTTTCCTCTTGATTTAGATAAACATACTGAGGCTAAGAGAATTTAAATAACCTAAGCAAAGTCACACATTCAGTAAATTGTTTTTGTTTTGGCTCAAATGTATAATGGTTGACTCTCATGATGTATAATAATACTTACTTTGAGTGTCTTGGAATAAAGCCCTAATTTAATGCACTATACCATCACCTCTCAAATATCCAAATTTATTGTCAATTCCAGGTTAATTTCCAGCATCTGCCTGAACCCTTCTATTAATTTTATATGTACCTAAGAATGCAAGTGAAACTGATATTAGCCTAAATAAAATAAACATGGTTGAGTAAATCAGTGGATAAAAGACAACATTACTATTTGTTTCCAAATAAATCATAAAACCAAATATGATTGGCTTTTAATTTATCACTGCATCAGAAGACTTTCATTTGTTTAGCTGAAGTTTAAAGTTCAGAAGGGTCTTAGACATGTTTTCCATTCTCTTTATCTTCTAATGCACATACTGAGACAGAAAAGAAGACATGAAGGAAATCAAGTTAGCTCTAGTCTTTTAGATTCCTCTTTTATAGTGTAGTGCTTTTCAAGCAAGCAGTTTTTCCCCTTGGACAGAAGCTGATGAAGCTTTGTTCCTAGGGTGATAATCAAGCAAGTGCACGATGGTGTATGCCTGGAGGTATTTCACTTTTTATAGTTCACAACACCAGCAAAGTGGAAACAACATAAATCTTCTGAGGGAGAGATTTGAGTTCTAAAGAAATAACTTTGAGGACATCTCCAAGATGGCAGTGCAGAGAATCCTGAATTTCCCTCCCCTCATGGACACATTTGGATATACAGCTACACATGTGTCAATTCTCTCTGAGAGAAATCCAGAAACCAGTTCAGTGACTCCTACATTTCAGGTAACTGAAAAAAATGCCCATATCAAAATGGGTAGAAAAGGCTGAGATATTATCTACCATAAGCTGCAACCCCAGCACAGCACCTTACAATCAGAAGGGAACCCCCACAGAAAAGAAGTCCTAGGAGCAGATAATTTTACTAGTGAATTCTACCAAACATTTAAGAAGAGAAAATACCAATCCTTTTCAAGCTCTTTTGAAAAATTGGGGAGGAAGAAACACTCGAATTCATTTCACAAGGCCAGCTGATTAGCAATGCCAGATAAGGACACTTAAGAAATTATAGACAATATGCTTTATGAACAGATATGCAAAACTACTCAACAAAATCTTAGCCAACTGAATTCAACAGTGCATTAAAAGGATAATACAGCACAACCATATGCTCATCTAATAGATATAGGAAACACATTTGACAAAATTCAATACCATTCATGATAAAAACTCACAATAAATTATGTATAGATGGAATCTGCCTTAACATAATAAAGTCCATATATGATAAGCCCACACTTAGCATCATATTCAATGGTGAAAAGCTAAAAGCTTTTTCTCTAAGAGCTGGAATAAGACAAGTGTGCTGACTCTTAACATTTCTATTCAACATAGAATGGAAGTCCTAACCAGAGCATTTGAACAAGAAAAATAAATTTTAACAAAAAGCACACAAATTGGAAAGGAAGAAGTAAAACAGACTATTTGCAAATGACATGACCTTATATATAGAAAATCCAAAAGATTCCACTAAAAAACTATTAGAACTAGAAAACAAATTCAGTTAAGTTACAGGATACAAAATCAACATATAAAAATCAGTTTCATTTCTATACAGTAATGGCAAAGAATCTTAAAAATAAAGAAATAATCCCACTTATAATAGCTTTAAAAATAGAGGAACACATTTAGCCAAGAAGGTGAAAGATGTGTATACTGAAAACTATAAATTATTGATGAAAGAAATTGAAGAAGGCACAAACGAAAGATACTCTGTGTTTAAAGATTCCAACGAAATTTCTAAAAGATACAGAAAAAACAATCCTAAAATTTGAATGAAACCACAGAAGACTGCAAATAGCCAAAGCAATCTCAAGAAAGGAGAACAAATCTGGAGACATCACACTTCTTGATTACAAACTACAGTTGACTTGAGCAATGTGGGGACTAGGTGGTACTGGCCCTTTTTGCAGTTGAAAATCTGAGTGTAACTTTACAGTTGACCCACTGTATCCACGATTCTGCATCCTCAGATTCAACCAAACATGAATCATGTAGTACTGTAATATGTATTTATTGAAAAATGTCTCTGTGTAAGTGGACCATCACAATTCAAACCCATGATGTTTAAGGATCATCTGTATATTGCAAAGCTATACTAACCAAAACAGTACAGTATTGGCATGAAAACAGGCACTTAGATCAATGGAACATAATAGAGAGGCCAGGAATAAACACATGTACATATGGTTAATTTTCAGTAAAGGAATCAAGAATGTGAATGGGGAAGGGACATTCTCTTGAATAAATGGTGCTGGGAAAACTGGACCTCTGTGTTACAGCATACACAAAAATCAGCTCAAAAGGTGTTAAAGACTTAAATGTAAGACTTTAAATTGAAGACTCCTAGAAGAAAATTGGGTGAAGTAGTGGCTAATCTTCTTGACATTGGTCTTCACCGTGATTTTTTTAGATTTGACATGCAAACAAAGGCGACAATGGAAAAATTTTTAAGGTGGGATTATACCAAAATAAATCTGCATAGCAAAAGAAAGCATCAACAAAATGGAAATTGGCTTGTGGAATTGTAGGAAGTATTTGCAAACCATGTATCCAATATTGTGTTTAATATTTGAAATATACATGGAATTCATATGAATCAGTATATAAGGAATTATCTTCCAGTTTTCTTCTTGGCTCACTTGAGGAATTATTTTAACATCTTTCATGTATCTCTTCCTCTCACCTCCATACCAAGTGTTAGATCAGACTAGCAATAATTGACCATTATTGAATATAATTCAAATGCATTATCACTTTTTTCTCCAGCTTTATTGAGATACAATTGACATATACCATTTTGTAAGTTTAAGATGTACAACGTAATGTTTTTTTTTTTTTTTTTGGTGAGAACGTCTAAGATCTATTTACTTTCTTAGCAACTTTCAAATATACAATAAATACACAATACAGTATTGTTAACTATGGTCACCATGTTGTTCATTACATCCCCAGAACTTACTATTGCTTTTTTTCAGTGGAGGAAAATTTTACAAACAGTGAAAGGCACAGAAAAGAATTGTGTAATTCAGTGAGCTCTGATAAATGTACGTACTTACAACTTTCACCCACTCAAGATATATAGCACTTATATCATTCTAGAAAGTTCCCTCAAACCCCTTTTTAGTTACTCCTCACACCAAGCAAACTCTGTTCTGATTTCTATCATTTTATATTGGCTTTTCCTCATTCATATAAATGGAATATTATATTGCACATCATCTTTCACCAAAAATAATGTTTTCTGAAGTTCACCTTTATTATACAATTTGTCACTTGTTTATTCTTTTTTAGATGCCACATAGTATTTCCCAATGCAAATATACTACAATTTATGTAGCAGTTCTTTTGTTGATATACATTTCTTTACAGATTTTGGCTGCTATAAAGAAAGCTACCATAGCATTATTTCACAAATTTTTTTTCATGAACAAATAGTTTCACTTCTCTTATGTAAACATTTAGGAGTTTAAATGAAAGGTTGTAGGGTAGAAGTATATTTTACCTTATAAAGAAACTGCCCAGCATAATAAATCTTGTTATTCTACAGCCTCAATAATATTTGGTATTTTCTAGCTTTTAAATTTCAGCCACTCTAGTGTATGAAATTGTATCGCACTGTGATTGTAAGTAGCATTTTCCAGATGAATAATGATCTAAGGCTTGCTATGTAATAGTCATTTTCTTCATCTGTACAATGTGTTTTTAAATGTCATGTTTTTCTGATTTTGTGAGGATTAAATGAGATAATGTGTCTAAAAACAGTGTCTGACGCCTAGTAGGAGCTTAGGAAATTATAGGTTGAAGGATACCTCTTCAGCCTGGGCTACAGCTCTGTCACTCTTCCTCTTATTTCCCATTGTTTATGATTTTTTTTTCTATGCTGAGCCTGCCCAGAAGAGTTGATTATTTCTGTGTCATCTGTAGCTTGAAAGCATATGTGATACCCTTTAAAAAGTGTATGATTTTAGTGTATGATTTTACACCATGTGCTAGGGCTGCTTCTCCACTCTCTTGTTCATTTGATATTTTCTTTTGGAAACTCAGTAGAGCTGAGAAAGCTTACTAGGACCATGTTCTCAACTTTTTATTATGAGAGGTTTCTGTGTGTTTGTTTGTTTATTTGTTTGTTTGTGCATTTTTACCAAGCACTTTAATTCAGACATTTCTGCATATAAGCTGTACAGTATTCCTATATTTCCACTGCATTTCAGTCTTCATTCGTGTTATTTTGCATCCTAAAATGTGCTGTAGGATACATATCTTACTACCTTTGCATTTCATGCAACTGTATATACTATATGATTACTGATTTAAGCATTTTAACACCTTAGTTATTCAAAGCATTGTTTCAGATTTGGAGGCATGGTGTGTTATGAATTCAGAAATTAGTGGCTCTCTGTCCTTGAATCTAAATGGAGATTCCCATGGATCTTTCATTAGAATAAGGCTTTCTCTTCAGGCATTGCTGTAGATAGAAATTGACAGCTATGAGAAGAAAATGATTAAAACAGAGAGGAAGTAGAATGATGAGCAAAGCCAGAGGGGTGACTTTTGTTAAAGGAGCCAAAGAGATGATGAAGGATATACTGGAGAATAGAAGAGAAAGAACTCTCTGTTCACCCAGAAGGGGTACAAGCACAGGGGCAGAGAATAATTGTTCAGTGACAATATGTAGAAGAGAGTGGAAAATTTCATAGTCATATACTGGAATCTTCCCCTTATGATACAATACTGTTTGGAGCAGAGTTCAGGCCAGAGCAAGTCCATCTTGCATCAGAGGACAATGAAAAAGAGACAGTAATAATAGTATATGGAGCACACGACAAAAGCATGATTACAAGTCCACCCTGAAGTCATTAGTTTTGCTATTTTCCTTCTGTGTATCCTGAAGGCAAGTTACCTTTGACAGTCTTGGTTTCCTCACTTAATATTGAGAATAATAATAGTTTCCACCAACAGAGGAATAGAGGAGCTAATGCATATAAGACACCAAGCATGTGGCTTGGAATGTAGTAATTGTGTGATGCATTTTAGCCACTGAAATGAGTATGTTTGAGAGTCTGTTTTACCCTAAGTGCTCCACCAGGAATTTTCATACATTATTGCATTTAGTTGTTCATTTTTATTCTCTGGATAATAGGTACTATTACTCCCACTTTGCAGATGAAGAAACTGAAAGAAACTAAACAACCTGTTTGACTTCTTGTCATGTCATGTACGTCTTACATGTCTTTTCACCATATTCCAGGTCATCAAATATAGAATAAGGCTCTATTACACATTTATAATCACCTGTCTGTGTTATGGATAGCTGTATCTCATCAGTTTAGGTGAGAAATTTGAAGAAAAGAGAAGGAACAAGGGGGGAGGGTACTGTTGGGGTTAGATATATTTAAATATCTAGATAGCTAGATATAGATATAGATATTTAATTTCCAGATGCCATAAAATACCATATTAGTTGCAGGAAGAGGAAACCATCCAAATTGATATATTGGTGAAGGAGCCAATGTTCAGTTCTTATTCAATTGTCCTTCCTCTCAATACAAGTGCAAAATAAAAGGAATCCATAAAGATTATCTATTTCAGCTTTTAATTCAGGCTTATACCGATCTGAGGCATTTTAAAAAGTTTGTTTTCTTGACCTGTGAACATTTCTAGTGATGAAAATATCGCTTAAAAGTGTAAGTGTGGCTTCTGATCCCTTTAGGATATACAAAGTCACAAAAGACTTAACAATGATAACTTGCCAGAAAAACTTCAAAAATATAGATTTTAAAAATCCATCAGAGAGACAAGAATGTAAATAAAACTAAGTGAAAGTAAAGAGCTGAAATTTTTCTAGAGGACAAACCTATGGCTGTTTTCATCCCTGGGGACGTGGCAGGAGGCAGCAAAACCCCAACATAAAAGATGTTAAGGAGAATCCATTCAATACTTAATGTTTGTGCATATATATATTAAAAATACACTTTTAATTTTAGAATAGTTTTAAATTTACTGAAAATGTACAAAGTTAGGACAGAATTCCTGTGTGCTCCTCAGTCTGTTTCTTTGATTATTAGGTTCTAACTTTTTATGGTATATTTATCACAACTAAGGGAACAACTTTATTCAAATTTTGCTTGTTCCCTAATATTCTTTTTAAGTTCCAGGGTCTCATCCAGAGTAATAAATTACTAGCTATTTAAATAAGATTTAAATAAATAATTATAAAATTATTTATAAATATTTTATAATATTTTATAATTATTTATAAACATTTATAATAAATGATAGTAAATTTAGTTTTCATGTCTCCTCAAATTCCACTTGATTGTGACAATTTCTCAGATTTTCTTTGTTATGATGACCTTGGCCATTAATTTGGGTCTGTCTGATATTTTTCTCATAATTTAATCCAGGTAATGGGTTTCTGGGAGGAAGACTATAGAGGTGAAATACCATTCTGATCATGTCATATCAAGAGTACATGATTTCAAGATGACATCACTGATGATGCTGACCTAGATCATGTGGCCAAGACAAATGTTTGCCAGGATTCTCAAGTATAAAGTTACTGCTGCTCTTTCCATATTCAATCCTTTGGGAGCAGATTGCCAAGTGTAGGCCTTATCAACCTTGTGTGGGTTTGAGAGTTAAGCACCATATATTGGAGAGAAAAGTATCTATATAGATTACAGAGATGTTTTCTGCATGGGAAATTTGCCTCTTTTCTCCCATTCATTTATTATGTATTCATTTCTTTATATCAATATAGATTAATGAGTTTCGTTTATACTTTGGGTTCCAATCCATTACTACATTATATATTTTGGGGCTCAGAGTTCCAGCTGTGCCCATTGGGTGCTCTTCGAGTAGGTACTTGTAAGCCTTTGACATATCCCTACCCTGTTGTTTCTTGATCACGTCTTTACTTTCTGGCATTGCAATGCTTTTAACATCTTATTCTGAAATATTTTTAGGTATGTGGAAAAACTGCACAGATAGTAAAGAGTTTCCTTATAGCCTTCACTCAGCTTCCCCTATTGTTAACATTTTACACTGCATGTTACATTTATGAAAACTAAGACACTGACGTTGGTGTAATACTATGAACTAAGCTACAATTCCGTTGAGATTGCCCCAGATTTTCCTCTGGCGCTTTTCTTCTTCCCCAGAATCCAAACAAGGATACCCCATTGTATTTAGTCTTTGTATTTCCTTAGTCTGCTCCATTCCGTGACACTTTCTCTGTCTTTTCTTATCTCTCGTGGTCTTGACACTGTGGAAGACTAGTGGTCAGGTATTTTATAGAGTGCCCCTTAAATTTGGTTCCTCTGATATTTGCTCATGATTAGACTGAGGTTATGGATGTGGGGAAGAACAACACAGAAGTGAAGGCCCTGCTCATCATATCACGTCAGGGAATACCTAATATCAGCATGACTTACTACTGGTATTAGCCTTTGTCACTTGGCAAACAGTGGTGTCTGCCAGGTATCTCACTGTAAAGTTGCTATTTTTCTCTTCACATCATCTGTTTCTTCTAAGCAAGTTACTAAATGTCACCCACACTCAGGGAGAAGGAAACTAAGCCCTATATCATGAAGGTAGAAGCATCGAATAACAGCCAACACAGAAATTACCGGTTTCGAGAAAGACTTCTGTTCTTCCTTTCTCCTGCCTTCTCAAAATCGAGACCTACTGTAGCCTTTTGCACAAAGCTTCTGGTGACAAGTTGGGAATATACGCAGGAAATTTGACATGTGGAGAATAAAATGGCAAAGTTTGCCTCTGAACAGTGAATTGAAAATGCATGCTGTTGGGTGGTGTCCTTGGCATCTGTCATACAAAATCTTTTCTCTCCTTTATAAATGAGATCTATTCTTAATCCCCATCCTAGAGGAGTTTATCCATAGGGGAAATAATAACTTAGAGAGAAAAAAATCCGCAGTACTTTGTAATCTTTCTCTCTGTTTAATTGAACCAGACAAGTTTTCTCTACAATTGTACTATAATTAAATTTTCATTACAGTATCTCCCTCTGTTGTCCCCTTCCCATTGCAATTCCCATTCAGATCTCTCTCTGCTTTGACATTTGCTGACTCTGCCTCCGAGTGTATGTGGATAAGCAACTTTACCTTATAAGGCAATTATCTTAAGGTGTTTTGCCGCAAATGGTTTTCTAATATTTCATCTAACTGGATTTTCTAAGTCTCTACTCTAGTTTCTGTTCATTGATGAATGTCGTAATAGAAAAATCTAATGGTTTTTGGCCTCTAATAAAAGGCCATAATGGTGAACAGTGTTTGAGGAAAGCTGCTTTGCGTTAGTATTAAACTTCAGCATCAGCATGTGTGCTGCCCTGTATAAAGGTGACACTTCGTTTTATTTAAAGCCCCACTTTCATGGGTATAACATTCAAAACACAGGACCCATATTATAACAAAATTTCATTGCTAGCAAATTAGAGTTAATAGATTACTGTGTTTAATATTAAATGGTTAGTTGCAAATTATTTTTTTCTCATAAGCTCTGCTGTTGTGAATTTGCTTGGTTTGGAGGCCAATCCAATAAAAGCCTCTCATTAAACATCACCTGCTTTTTCACGCAGCATGGGCCCTGGGTGGACTGAACTCTGCTTATCTCTGCAGCCTCTAGAGGGTATTGATATCACTTCTTTTGTGAACACTCTCTTTTCAGAAGCTTCTTTTTCTTTGTCCCTCCTGAGACTCTAAACCCTTTCCAGTGTGAAATGGCCTGGGTTTCCAAGCGAGATTTAAGGATGGTATCAGATTGTACCATCACCTGTTAATGCCTGTTCTGCTTGGCTAAACTTCCAATTATGTGACTCTGTTCAATTATTGTGATGAAGGACCTGAAATGACATGGTGTTAGTGAACCTCACCTGCTACAAGAAAGATGTTCCGATCTTTGAATATATAACAAAAGGAATCTTTTGATAACATTTAGGCACTGAAGTCTCTGAATTTCGAAGAAGAGAGTGGACTTTTGAAAAACTCCATCTCCAAACCTCAATTACAGGCACTGAATTGTTAAGAATTTTAACTTTCATGTGTGAAAGTAAGGGGTTTTTTAATCTTCCAAGCTTTAGTGAAATTGAGGATGTAAATTGGATTCTGATTCATAAAATAAAAGTTCAAACACTCTTTCAATAAACGCAAGAAAGTGGCATAATGAAATAGTTTAACAGCGTTACGTATTTCCTTTATACTGTTACACTTAGCTCAAGACTGGATGCTCTATTGCACAGGAACACACTTCTGAGAAACAATCTGGAGTAGAGTTTAGACTCTGGATCCAGATGACATGGTTCAGATTTTATTTCTGCAGCTAATTAGCCCTGTAACTTTCGATCAATTCTTAAGCTCCCAAACGTAAATTTCTTTATCTGCAAAGGAGGGATAATGCGGGTTAACGTGAGGGTTAAATGAGTTAATCTCAGTAAGTCTTAGAATAGGACCTGGCACAAAGTGCTTTAACCTGTGAATAATATATACATATTTTCTGGTGTTATTTTTCCACCACAACTGTATGTAGTGGACATCTGATGTTTTGTCTGCACAGCATCCCTTAATCTGTCTATTGCTAATGAGTATTTAAAATTTCCTTCTGAGGAACAGCTCTTTTCTATTTCATGTGTCTTGGCTACATTGTCAGTTGAGGTACCCTGCCCTCCCCTAACAACGGGACTTGTCATACTTGAAATAAAGTCATACTTAATAGTCACATTTGAAATAAAGCAATACATCAGGCCCCTATATTTTAAGAATATAATTAACTACTGTCACTTGGCTAATTTAATCATTAGATTTACAATTCTATGCTATGTCATCTATGCTGAAATTCAAACCATTTTAAAATGTGACAAATGAACTTCATGCAAGTTGGCTATAGTTCTGGTACGAACAATTGTGTTGGGTTCTTGTGTCATCATTTGCCCTTAACTTCTACAACCTGTGACACCAAATTTTTAAAGGGCTTTATGTGAACTGTGATATTGTAATTTTGCTAAGCATTTAAAAAATGATAACAAAATTATGTGTTCATGTACTAGTTCTGTGCAGAAATATAAACCAGGGAATGTTGACAGTATTCATTAGATTTTAACTGAATGAAACAGTTCCTTATAATATCAATTGTATAGTAAGAAATAAAACACTAACTTAATGTATATTCAGTTTAAATGCTTATATATTTTTAAATTGCCAATAAAAATAAACAACTTTGTATATTTCGGGAAAAAAATCTAAGGTTTCCTGATTCTCTTCTAGAAATTTGAATCTTAGGCAAGTTGAAACAGACATACTCAGAGTTGTTGCATATCAAAGGTAGTACCCTAAAGTGTCCATCTCATTGTCACTGTTACCTTCATCCTATCAGTTGTCCTGTCTCCGTCCTATTCTTTCTTCAGACCACTCTATTTCTCCCTGCACACATACATCCTGTAGAAGGCAGTTTAGAAATATTTGCTGTTACTTGAGGATGCTTCCTGGAAGTTGTGAAGCTTACCTTAATTATTTGAATGGGCCTTCCAACAATATATGGTATCTCCTTGAAGTGAATATTTTCTTTTACCTTGTTTTTTTCTAAATACATTTTAGTACTCTAAGGAATTTTAGAACTTTTTATACTTGGCACAATAGGAAACACCCTGGATTGTTGTAGGATATGAACCTAAACCCTAACATCTGATTATTTATTCAATTCTCATTTTCCTTCCCCTTTGATATAAATCACTTTATCTCTCAATCTTCCACACTTGATGTTTTTTCTTTGAGTTCAGTGAGCACTAGAGTACACGTATTGTTTCTCCAGTAGCTGTGAGCAGAAGGGAATGAAGGCAGTTATAAGTAAAGATCTTTACAGTATTTTATCACCTATGAAAATATCATTGAAGAGAGGAATCAGCCTTTGATATTCTGAAATGTGTATGAATATGTATGTCATTTATTTAATATTTAAAATACTGTGCACTTGACTAATCTTTATCAAATGCTTCACTTATGGTAATTACTGTGTTAGGATTCATTCAGTGTTACAATGTAAATGACACAATCCTTGCCATCAAGGAGTTTTGTTTTACTTGTTTTTTTGACTGAAGCAAGCTTCTCTCTGGCTTCTTACAGCCATACCCCTAGTACATTTATAATTACCTTTTTACAAATTCATAAAAGCTACTTTAAAATTTAATTCCATAGTGGTTGAAATCATATTTTATACCATTTCAACCCTCTTAAATGTATTGAAACTTATGTTAAGGCCCAGATTATGTTTTATTCTGGTAAATGTTTATGTGTTCTGAATGTGTATTCTACTCTTGCTGGGAAGACTGTTCTATAAATGTTAATTAGATCAAGTTGGTTGATGATATTATATCTTCAGTATCCTTATTTTTTGTCCACTTGTTCTGTCAATTACTAAAAGAAGAGTACTGAAATACCAAGTTATAATTGCAGATTTTTTATTCCTCTTTTTAGTTCTATAATTTTTACTTCTTATAGTTTGAAACACTGCTATTCGGTATGTGCATATTCAGGATTATGATGACATATGGAATTTATTCACTTATCATTATTAAATATCATTAAATGTCATTTGTCTTTTAATAATGACAGTATGATCCTTTTAATGAATTCAACTTTTATTTTTAATTTAAGTATGGTTGACTTACAATATTAGATTCAGGTGTACAACATAGTGATTTAGTATTTTTATAGATTATATTCCATTTAAAGTTATTATAGCATAATGGCTATTTCCCCTGTGCTATACAGTATGTCTTTGTTACTTTTTTATTTTATCCATAGTGGTTTGCATCTCTTAATTGTATACCCCTATCTTGCCTCTCCTCACTTTCTTCTGTCTATTGATAACCACTAGTTTGTTCTCTATATCTGTGAGTCTGTTTCCATTTTGCTGTATACATTTGTTTATTTTTTAGATCCCATGTATAAGTGATGATATAGAGTATTTGTCTTTCTCTGTCTGACTTATTTCATTAAGCAAGCATGATACTGTCTAGTACATCCATATTGTTGCAAATGGCAGAATTTCATTCTTTTTATGGCTGAGTAATATTCTATTCTGTCTTCTTTATCCATTCATCTGTTGATGGACACTTAAGTTGCATCCATATCTTGACTATTGTAAATAATGCTGCCAAAAACACGGGGGTGCGTGTATCTTTTTGAATTAGTGTTTTTGTTTTCTTTGGATATACACTCATAAGTGGAATTGCTAGATCATATTATATTTCTATTTTCAGTTATTTAAAAAGCCTCCATGCTGTTTTCCACAGTGGCTGCACCAATTCACAAACTCACCAACAGTGTACTAGGGTTCTGTTTCTCCACATCTTCACCAACATTTGTTATTTGTAGAGTTTTCGATGATAGCCATTTTGATAGGTGTGAGATGATATCTCATTGTAGTTTTGATTTGCATTTATTTCAAAATTAGAGATGTTGAACATTTTTTTAAATGTACCAGCTTACCATCTATTTTCTTTGGGAAAAATATCTATTCAGGTACTCTGCCCATTTTTTTTTTTATTAAGTTGTTTGTCTTTTTGATATTGAGTTGTATGAGCTATTTATATATTGTGGATGTTAACCCCTTGTTGGCTGTATCATTTGCAAATATTTTCTCATTCGGTAAGCTGTTTTTCTGTTTTGTCAATGGTTTCCTTTTCTGTGCAAAAGCTTTTAAGTTTAATTAGGTCCCATTTGTTTCTTTTTGCTTTTATTTCTTTTGCCTTAGGGGACAGATCCAAAAATATTGCTATAATTTATGTCAACAAGTGTTATTCTTATGTTCCTATGTTCTAGGTGTTTTATGGTTTTATGGTTTCAAGTCTTATGTTTAGGTCTATAATGTATTTTGTGTTTGTTTTTGTATGTGGTGTGAGGAAGTGTTCTAATCTCATTCTTTTACATGTAAGAATCCAGTTTTCCCAGCATAACTTATTGAAGAACTATCTTTTCTTCATAGTATATGTTGCCTTTGTTATCATATATTATTTGACCATAGGTACATGGGTTTATTCTGTTCCAGTGACCTATATGTCAGATTTTGTGCCAGTACCATACTGTTTTGATTACTGTAACTTTGTAGTTTGTCTGAAGTCAGGCCGCATGCTACCTCCAGCTTTATTCTTCTATCTCAAGAATATTTTCACAATTTGAGGCCCATTGTGGTTTCATATAAATTTTAGGATTATTTGTTCTAGTTCTGTGAAAAAACTGGTAGGGATTACATAAAATCTGTAGATTTCTTTGAGTAGTATGGACATTTTAACAATATTAAATCTTCCAGTGCAAGAACATGGTATACTTTCCCTTTCTTTGTATAATTTTAATACTCCTTCATCAGTGTTTTACAGTTTTCAAAGTATAAGTCTTTTACCTCCTTGGTTAAGTTTATTCCTAGTTACTTTATTATTTGATGCAATTTTTAAAAGGATTGTTTTCTTGCATTCTCTTTCTGATATTTCACTATTAATGTATAGAAAAAGAAGAAATTTATGTATATTAATCTTGTATCCTACAACTTTACTGAATTATTGTATAATAAGATTTTTTGGTTGAGATTTTCGAGTTTTCAATATATATAGCATCAAGTCTTCTGCAGATAGTGACAGTTTTAATTCTTCCTTCTAATTTGGATTACTTTTACCTCTTTTTCTTGTCTGATTGCTTGGAGTAGGACTTCCAATACTATGTTAAATAGAAGTATCAAGAATGGGCATGATTGTGTTGTTCTGACTTTAAAGGAAAGATGTTCAGCTCTTCACCACTGAGTCTGAATATTAGCTATGGTTTACCATAGATGGCCTTTTATGATTAAATATATTCCCTTTATGTCAACTTTGAGAGTTTTTATTATGAATGGATATTGAATTTTGTCTTTATAATAAACTTTTGCCATTTCAATTATGATATGTCTTGGTGTGGGTCCATTTGGGTTCATCTTTTGGGGGGGCCCTCTGTGCTTCCTTTACTTGGTTATCTATTTCCTTCTTCAGGTTTGGGAAGTTTTTAGCTGTAATATCATGAAATATATTTTTGATCCCCTTCTCTATCTCTTCTTCTTCTGAGACTCCTATAATGTAATGTTGCTACATATGACATTTCCCCAGAAATCCTTCAACCTGTTCTCTTTTTTAAAATTTATTTTTTCTTTTTATTGTTCTGATGGGCTAATTTCCATTATTCTGTCTTTCAGATTACTTACTATTCTTCTGATCAGTTGGTCTGCTATTAATTCCTTCTAGTGTGTTTTTCATTTCAATGATTATATTCTTCAGTTCTGACTAGTAGCATTTTGTATTTTCTGGCTCCTTAATAAAATTCTCACTGTGCTCATCTATTCTTTTCCCTAATTCAGTTAGCATTCTTATTACTAATGGTTTGATTTCTTTATTTAATAAATTGCTTATTTATGTTTCATTATTTATTTATTTATTTATTTGGTTTTTTTCTTGGCCTTTCAATTGAGGTCAATTCTTCTGTCTTATTTTGCTTAACTTTCCCTCTATGAAATTAGGAGGAACTATGCTCTTGAAGGGATGTCCTTATGTGAGAGCATCCCTACATAGTATATGTGCCTAGTGGCTTTGGTGGCAGAACTGGATTTGACATGAACATGAGTCGTGCCTTTCCTCAGTGTGTGCCAGCAGCCATTACTTTAGTAGGAGATGGGGCTGGGGATGGAAGGGCTAGAGCAACAGCCAGGTGTGCCTTGGGGTTTCTCCTCTGCTCATGATGGTCACTGCCCTATCTTGGACGGTGTCAGGTCCCAAGTTGCTGGAGCAGAACCCCTGATGTTCAAGTCCGAGCTGGCTCCATTCTCTTTAATTGTGGGCTCTTTACTCTCCCAGCACCAACAACCTTGCCCCAGAGGGGAGTGGTGTTGGAGCAAGAGGGGCCCATATGAGCACTCAGAATGGATTGAAGTGCAGGCAATGGCAATCTTGATGGATCAAAGACCTGGACTGTTTCTGATGCACTGCCTATGTAAATACCGATAATGTCTGCCCACCCTGCTCAGATGCTGCTGTGGGTCTGTTACCTCTGTATCTCACAGCCAAGCCCTTCCATCAGTATAGAGCTATGTCATGAAGCACACGTGGCTGGAGCATTCACTAGCTTAGTCATAGCTTACCATTATGGAGAAGTACTGGAAAATGTTGTATTAAGCCTTGGTATTTTACTGATTTATCTTCTGAGCTTTGATTTTCCTGTGTATAACTAATAAATCTGGAAATTTTTTATAACATTTATAATAGTGAAACCTAGAATTAGCTGATATTTCATTTTGAAGTCATGGCATGGCGTAAAACATGACAAATACGTGTCCAATCTCCTCTCAAGGAGAAATGGTTTTTCTCTACATTCCCACACCTAAATACATCAGAGTGATGCAGCAACTGTAATTCCAGGGTATCTTTAGTGCCACCTAAATAGCCTAAACAATATATTTCCCACTTTCCTTAATTTCTGCTTTCTTTTCTTCATTCATTTGAAATAATGCTTATCCCAGGGAGTAGAGGACCCAGAAATAGTTTTGCAACTTCAACTATCCACTTATTACCACCTAGAATCTGTGAGCCAATTCTCTTTGCCCAGAGTACCAAGAAGTCTCTTTTATTTCCATCTTTAAAGGAAGATGAATGTGTTGGCAGACTAATCATTACTGGCATTAGGAAGTAGGTATTCAAGCTAAAAATAATGGGGAAGGTGAAATCTGCACATGTTTCAAATGAGTCTGGACAAAGCCTCGAAGACAGTGCTGAAGGGAACAATATAGTATTGTCACTAGGGCCACATCAGGTGACCTCTCTGTAATGGGCCCTTTTTACACCTGGACTCACTTCTAGGATCGTATTATGATGGAAATGGGCTTGGCAAATGACTTCCAAATGCACCCATACTTGAAAAGTCATTTTATAACTGCTTATAATCTGGAAATTTAAAAGTATAACCTTCAGAAAAGTTTTGCCATCCATCGCCATTGTAGAAGTTGCAATTATGATAAAGAGTATTTTCTGCATATCTCCCCTTTTGCACTATATCAGGAAGTCATGCTCATCTTAGGAACTTAAGCTGTAGTCTGCCTGTTTCCCTAATTAAGAATATATTCTTTTTTCATGCTGAGAAATAAAGAATCTTTTCAAAAAACAGTTGGTTTTGGTTTGAGGTCAAATGTGAAAATATTTTTTTTTTAGGAAACATTAAAATAGTTTAATAGGAAAGCAAACATTTCCTTTTTATTATACATGTGAGAAACATCAATAGCAGCCAGTTGAGGTATATATACATTTATATACACACACACATATATACATATACATATACATTTGCCGTAAGAAATAGGCATCCCCTCAGATGAAATTCTAAAATCTAGTTCTACCTGTAAATTTTATGGAAAAGGTGGAAATTAGCAGAGGTATACAGCAGAGGCACTGGACATCATTTTCAGTGAGACACTCATGACTATTTAGATTCCTGTCAAGAACGTTCTCTTTGTCTTGGCAACATCTCATGCTACTTTTCTTTGATTTATTCAAAATAAATTATTTCTGTAATATCAGAGATGTTAAGAAATTACCAGCCAAACCCATTGAATGGTTGGTTATTTTTTTAAAGAATTTTATTGAGATAAATTTCTGTAATGTAGAATTCACCACTTTAAAATGCAAATTAAGTCATTTTTATTACATTCATGGAGTTGTGCAATCATCACCTCTATCTAGTTTTATAACATATTCCTCATTCCAAAAAAGAAACCTCACAGATGTTAAAGAAACTCACCATTTCCCTTTACCCCCAACTTTTAGACGACACTAATTTACTATCTATCTCTACATATCTGTCTTTTCTGGACATTTCATATACATGGAATAATAAAATATATGGTCTTTTGTGATTGGTTATTTTCATATACGTTCAAGTTACATCTGTCTTATAGTGTGTATCAGTACTTTATTCCTTTTTATTGTCACATAATATTCCACCGTATAGATGCATCACATTTTGTTTATCTATTCTCCAATTGGTGGACATTTGGGTTGTTTATCCTATTTTTGTTACTGTGAGTAATTCTCATGAATACTTATGGACAAGTACCTGTATGGAAATGCGTTTTTATTTCTGTTGGAAATATACATAGAAATGGAATTATTGAATTAAATGGAAACTCTGTAACATTTTTAGGTGCTGTTTTCCAAAGTGTTTGTACTATTTTACAGTCCTACCAGCAATGTGTGAGTTTTAATTTGACCATATCCTTGTCAACACTTGTTTTTATTGCTGGTATTTTTAATTTTAGCCATCCTGTTGTGTGTGAAATGGTGTCTTATTATGATTTTGATTTATATTTCCCTAATGAGCAATGATGTGAAGTATCTTTTCATGTCCATAGTGACTATTTGTATATCTTCCTTGGAGAAATAACTATTCAACAGCTTTGCCTAGTTTTAATTATTTGTCTTTTTATTTTGAATTGTAAGACTTTTATGTATTCTAAATATAGGCCCCATATTAAATATATGATGATAAATATTTTCTCCCATTCTGTGAGTTGATTTTTCATTTTCCTTTCAAACACAAGTCTTTTTAAACTTGAAGTCCAACTGATCTTTTTCTCTTTTGTCACTTGCTTTCAGTATTTTCCCTGTGTCTTTTGACAGTTTGCTTATAACAGGTCTAAATGTAGATTGCCTTGAGTTATCTACCTGTAGTTTATTAAACTTCTTGAAGGTGTGGACTAATTGATTTTTAATCAGATTTGGGAAAGTCAGGGTCATATTACTTCAAATGTTATTTTTCCCCCACTGTGTCTCTTCCCCTCCTCCCAGCACTCCTGTTGAGTATGTTGGTACACTTGGTGGTGTTGCACGGGTATTTGAGGCTATTTTCATTTTTCTTCTTTTCTCCTCCCTCTATTTCTCAGACTGGATAATCTCAATTGACTTGTCCTCAATTAGGCTTTTTCTTCTGCCAAATCAAATCTGCTGTTGATTCCCTATATTGAATTTTTAATTTCAGTTATTGTCATTTTAAAAACCAAAATTTCTATTTTCTTCTTTTAAAAATCTATTTTCTTTGTTGACTTTGTTATGTGAGACTTGGTTCTCGTATACTCGTTAATTATGTAGACAAGATTTTCTCTAGTTCTTCAAATATATTTGTAATAACCACTTTAAAGCCTTTTTCTAATTTAAAGTCCAATGTCTGGGCTTCCTCAGCCAGTTTCTATTGACTTCTGTTCTTCCCTGTGACCAAACTTTCCTGTTTCTTTACGTATCTTCTAATTTTCTTCTGAACTGGGTATTTTAAATACTAAAATGTGGCGATATTGTAAATCAGACCCCTCTCCCCCAGAGTTGATTGTTGTTGCTATTTGCTGTTGCTTCTTTTTCTAATCTTTTGTTTGGTGAGTTCGCTGGCCTAATTATATAAAGTTTGTATTTCCTGTTGTGTGTGGCTACTGAAGCTTCTCATCAGTATTTTTGGTATTTAGCTAATAATTGGACAGAAAATCCCCTAAGTGACTTAACCAGAAAGTCTTACAGCATTTTTTTCAGGTGGATGTGTGCTGTGTTGGGAAAGGCCTTCAGTACTCCAGCAGGTCACAACTCTTTCTTGGTCTTAACCTCCTGTTTGTGAAGAACTTCAAATCAGACATATATGAGAGATTAGGGCTTTCTCAATCTTTCCTTAAGAATATGCATATCCCAATGCATGTATATGGTCTTCAAGATGCCAAAGAATATATTGAAGCTTTTCAGATTTTCTATTGACATTTGATTTCCCAGATCTTTCTTTTAAGTTTTTGACAAACCAATTGTTTGCTCTAACTCATATAACCACTTCAGGCAGCTACGATGTTAAATGATTTCCAGTTTTGCAGGGGACAAATTCTGGATAGAGGTCTTTTCCTACTGAGTGATCACTGAGTGATGTCAAATAATGACAAGCCCTTTGAATGGGGCTTTTTCAGGTGTCTGTCTGACACATAGTAACAGTATTTTGGGGAGGGGCTTTTTGAAAAGCTCCAATCTTGATATGCTCCCTTTAGTGGCTGATTTTCATATCTCCCATGTTTTCAAGACTCCTGGTGTGTTGTTGTTGTTATTGTTGTTTTAGCGCAACTGTAGAGCTAGAGAGAAAGTGGTTGGGACAGGGGAAGTTCAAACACAACAAATTTGCAGTTTTAAGTTTAATTCAGCCTTTTTCTTGTATAAATGCTACTCTAATTCCTGCAAGTATTTATTCATTTTCATAATCCTGAAACATTTGATACTGATGATATTCACTAGTGTTCTTATTGCTTTTAGGGAGCAGCAGATTTTTTCACAGGTTTTTAATCCACTATTTTGGAAGTACTTTCTAGACAGTGGGACTCTTAATTTTAGAGTTCCAATATTATTTTGATTGTCTCACATACCAAGTCAGAACCAAGGTGCCCAGAGGACTGTCAGTCTACCTGATGAGTTTTCTGAGATTCTCACAGCAACAGACACATCTCTAGTTCTTTTTCATTTAAACACGGAAGCATGAAAAATTGCCCTAGGTACTATTACAGATGTTCTGAATCCTCCCATCTCATGAGGGCCCAGTAAAATGTTAATATTTTATAGCCCCATGAGAAAAGAACAAATTACTACTAGGAAAAATAATGGTTAACAATACCGTAACTCCTTTAAATGAGACATGATTTATAAATCTATAAACATTGATTCACTATGTTGTACACCTGAAACTATCAAATATAATTCAATAAAAATAATACTATATCAACCTATGGGAAAATTACAAACTCTGCCATTTCTACTCTGGGAATTATACTTTAACTAGCCCTACCATGTTTCTTCCTTGGATAAATTTCATTACACTAGAGAATGTGATTGCTAATGAGCTTTTGAGATGAATAATTCTAAATTATAAAAGCATCCTACTCTTCATTAAAAAATCATCAAGGTCTGGGCTTCTGCTTTGGTAATTATATCCTAATACATACTATTCATTATGGCAGCAGTCCCTTTATTACCTTTGCTTATCAGTACATGAATATCTGTTGATACCCAGAGCTTGACTCCCAGCTAGTTACTGGAAGCGTACATTAATATAACCCATTATATTCCAAGGTGTCACTAAGTATGGTGAATTTTTTTTGTGAGTCTCTTTAACTGTAAGTGAGATGCAGCCTGGGATGAAGAATACTAGGACTTTATTTTAAAAACAGCTTGATTTTAATAAGCACATGCTGCACAAATAAAGTAAAAGAAGCAATAAAATTATAATTATTGAGAAAAGATACACGTATCTCTCTAATGCAGGTTATATTTTTGCAGCCTCTTTGAATATCTAAATAGAATAAAAAGACAATAAAACATAGTTTCAGTGAGAACATCACAAAATTAAGTAGCTTCCTTATATGTGTAATTTGCAGTGACTTTAGAACTTGCCAACAGTTACTTTAAAAAATGTCCTTTTGTTGTTTAACATATGGGTCTAAGTTTCACAAGCATATTGCAGATTTATTAAAGAACCTCTCTATGTTCTTCAGTGTTTAAATTTCTTTAATAGTAATCAGAACATCATATAGGCTCAAAACTAGTGTCTTCACTAACTAGAACTTTAAGAAAATCAGGCAGAGATGAAAATAGTTTGGACTAGTTAGATAACTAGACATATGTATTCTCTGCAACCTAGGTTCTGAATTAACTTTTAATTATGCTAAAATGCACCAACTGGCAAACCTTCATGGTTTAATCAGTATTTGAGCTCACAATACTATTATATTATGGATCACAATAAATTCAAATAACATACTTTCTATACTCTTAGGAGAATTATCAAATATAAAACAGATATGCTTTACCTAACCATCAGAGCTATCGTCTTGCTTAATTTCCCCATAGTGATAGCATTCATTGCCCTAAAATTGTCCATAGCATGGCCACTCTCACTCAATGAATAACAAATTAAACTCAAATTTTGACACATATTGGCTTGACAAAATTTGACTCCGTGGACTTGCTCCTTTGGTTAA
Source organism: Camelus bactrianus (assembly GCF_048773025.1). Taxonomy (NCBI): domain Eukaryota; kingdom Metazoa; phylum Chordata; class Mammalia; order Artiodactyla; family Camelidae; genus Camelus; species Camelus bactrianus. The sequence goes on from NC_133549.1 coordinate 35,195,011, forward strand.
AATAGTTACTATAGCACAAAATAAACTAAAATAAGGCTTCAAGAATTGAAATCCATATCAGACCTATTTAGAAAAGGAGTGATTGTGCCTACTCTTTTGACAATTGTAAGTCCAATTTGGCCTGAAAAGAATTAGACCTAGAAAGAATGAGTAGAACCCCACTATCTGAATGCTGTGGTCCCACCTGCTGGGACCCCCATATTCAATATTATTGAAATAACTAATTCTTTGCAATCTGAAAATAGTAAATACTTAGCAGTCTTGTTCTGTTCAGTGTCAATTTCAACAGTTTCTCAGCTGCAGTTTGCTTTCTCCTTCAAAGGGACACAATATGACTTTACTAGCCACCCTGAGGCAGGCAATTAAATTAGTATAGGGGAATTTAAAAATACAAAATGTCTGCAAAGTTAATGGAATACTTAGGTCCAAATCCATGCCATGCATTTTTTGGTAGGAAGCATTTAGTGATTTATTTTCTTCCTTTTGTGCAGATCTTTTTGGGGCTTCACTTCTGAGGGCCATCAAGACTCATCACCTGGTTTCAATCATTGGCCTCATTGCTAACTAGGGGAAATGGTAAAGTAAGAGGGTAAAGAAAGCTATTGTAATTAGGGGTCAGGAGAGGAAGATCTCCCATCTCTATCCATCAGCACTATTTAAATGTCTATGAAGACTCAAACAAATCTTATAACAGCATCATTTAGTTTCCAGTGGTAGAATCATTGGTGATGATCCCTGTCTCTAAATCTTACTCAATGATTAATTCGTATTCTATGATCTGCTGGCCATTTTCCAAATATGGTAAAAAAAAAAATAAATAAACAGAGCAAAAAAGTATTCCATCTGACAATTGCCATCAGACAGTTATATATCCAGTGCAGTGGAAACACAGAAAAAGAGAAAAGCAGCATTTCCATGAGTGTGATATTTGGGAAAGACTTCATAGAGAAGATAGTTGAGCTACATCTTGAAGAATGAGTAGCAGTTCACCTGATTTGGAAAAGAGGGATTTGGAGCATCAGAAGGGTTTGAGAAAAGTGTAGCTAACCGATAAGCAGCAAGGAATTTGTTATGTCTGGGCATCTGTCTGTGACTTAGGGGCCAATGAGCAATAAACAGTTATAAAGAATATAATGGGGGCCACAGGAGCACCATTAAAGAGAGAGCTTGACTAAATCCATGGCAAAGGTAAAAAATCCAGTATCAGTGGTTGCTCCTGGGATTGTCTTTAACACTGGACATCTCAGAAATGCCAGGTTAGTCCACCACTTAGGTGATAAATCTCTAGTATGACCTGTAAAGGGTTAATGCTTTGGTGAGCAATCTTTCTGTCCACCTGAAAGTCTTCACTATTGTTGTCTACATGGAGAGCTCTACCTACCATATGAATGTAGGGTGCTGTCATTTTCTCAGCACCCTCATTGGGCCAGACTATGGATGGAGTCCTTGGTCCATTAAATGATGCCCCTTTCCCCATAGTCTTGTGCAGCAAAAGGTAAAATAAAAAATAAAATTATTTCTAGGGGCTTAAAATGTAATGGTCTAGGTAGATTCTTAAATTAATCAGGATAAATTGAGGTAGTGAGTAAGGAGGGTGGGGGAGAGGAGAAGAAGAATTGAATATGGGACTGTTCATTCTCAAGGTTAAAACTGTGATTTAGAATTAAGGTGGGAGATCTTTCAAACCTACCTGAATTAGTGGATATCATGGTTTTGTCAGTTAGATATTGTGTGATAGTAGGAAAGTTAATTTTAAACTAGGTGGTTTTTTTTTCAATCACTATATGGAGGAATAATAATGATAGCTCTGCATAGGATTATGGTGAATCTGTGATATAAAAATATACAAAATACCTATCTCAGCATTTAGCAAAGAAATGGCAAACAAAATTGGTCACTTACATAATTTGGTTTGCCAGCTGATTTCTTCTAATAATAGAGATCTTTAAAAGTATTCCTTCTAAGAGGAAAATTAAAACACACAAACAAAACCTCAAAATGCTTGTGGTTGATTCTTACTTAGTTTCTGGCTCATCTGATGGCTCTTGTGGACAGGGACAGAGACATAGGAGCATCTGCCTCTCTTGGAGAGATTCTGGCCATTTTACCCAGCATATGATTGATTTCTTTCCTTCTTTTCTATCATAATGCCTAGATTATAAAGTCATCCCATTAATATAGGCTATTTGGTTTTAAATCTATTTTGTTCATTTTTCTTCTCATTATATCTTGTTCAGTCTTTCAGTAAGTGAAATACTAACAAGGAGATAAAAATTATAAGAGCCTGCAAAATGGGAGGGTATTGAATTCCCCATGGTTTATGCCACCACCATCTACGTGGTCAGGGGAAACAGAGTATATATTAAAAGGCAGGCACATTTCTCTTAGAGTAGTATAAAGCTTAGGATAACACAACACTGTGCTTTTCCATAAACAATTTTGTTCCTACTTATAAAAATATTAAAAAAAAAAGTCAACATGAAGTCCACTAAGAAAATTCTATTTCCTGAAAGAAATTTTACTTGGGTTTTAAAGCATTAAATACTGTCATACTTTATGAAGTAACTGCTTGTATTTTTGTATTAGTCTAACAACAAAGTCTTACTTTTGCAATGTATAAGTGAATTTTGTGGATTGCTAATTCAAGATTTATGAAAGCAAATTTTATTTTTCCTTAGTTTTTTCAGTAGTATAGTGTCAGCTGCATAACTTGATAAAACACTTGAAGGCCATTGAACTGGAGTTGCTTAGTAAACAAAGATGATTTATTACAAATTAGAAGAGCTTGTGTATATATATATATTATATATATAATATATATATATACACACACACACATATACATACACACACACATATGAAACATGTATATATATTTATAGAATGGATCTCTCATTTGAGGAGAAAATTTAAATTAACTTGAGTGAGAAAGTAAAAAATTTGAGGAAATCATGCGGTGTTCAATTGATATGTATGAGGGTTGATCCTGATTTTATTGACTGCCTCCCATAAGGGGTAGGTAGTATCATCATTTGTCATGGTGAAAGTTTTTTCTGTGTGTATGTGTGTGTTTAATGGCTTAATCTTTAGATAACTCTTAATCATCACTGTTGGTGAAAATTGATCTGTAGAATCTGAATTAGTGAATTAATTTGGACTACATTAATTGGACTATGAAACTATCCTTTTTCTTGCTTGGAACACCTACTACTTGGGATTTTTTAAATCAAAATAATACACATAATTTAGGACTTGAGAGCATTCCCATGACAGGAGGATCAGTTCTACCCAACTGAACATTTGATTCTCTGTTATCTTAGAGTCATTGCTTATACATATGTGGGTGAAATTTGTCTTCTGAATTGAACAAAAAAAAATTGCTGAAAGACAGAGATAATCATGTCACTGTTAAGTTCAGTTGACTGAACTTAACTTCTACTAAAAGATTGGCACTCTCTCTTTGACTAATGGAGGTGGCTCAATAAGAATGTGGCTAGATATAAAATAATTGTTTCATGCATGCCCCATGCAAATTAACTGAGCTAAATACCTTCAAATTTAAGATTTGGGATAAAATAATAGCAAGGAAGATACTTTAGCTATTTTATCATGTCCTGGGGTAGTAGAGCATGATGAAGGGGGAAAATACAGCTTATCACCCTCTTCTCTTTTTTTCCCTCTCTTCTTCCTTTCTTACTTTTGAAAAGAAGAAATGCCTTCAATATCTACTAAACATAGTGTACAGTTATGTGTAAGAAACTGAGCATATAATAATTACAAATTATCTGTGCCACAGGATAAGTTGGGAGAAAATAGACATAGAGTCACTTACATGTAGTGAAATAAAGTAACAGCCTTGAAAGTTTTGTAAAAATGTGGAAGCCCAGAAGTAAAGAACCATCTTTGGAAGTTGGAGATAAGTTGTCATACAGAAGATGATATTTGATTTTAATCCTAAATGATGAGTAGTCGTCTACTAGGAAGGACAGGGGGAAAGAAAGTATCCCAGGATCAAGAAACAATAAGTTCAGATGAGTGAAGTGATTGGACACCAGTTGAGAGGCAACTGCCATACTCCAAATAAGAGACAGTGAAACCAGAAATACTTCATGGAAATGGAGAAAAGAGGCAAAATTAATCAAGGATTTTCTAGGATAGTATTGGCAAGACCTGATGACCGCTTAGAAAAGTTGATAGAGAAAGGCGGGGCCTAGAAGATAACACTAAGCTATCTCACATGGGTGACTAGGTGATGGTATTATCAACTGAGAGTTAGAATACAAAGACTGGGAAATTAAGGTGGTTTGAGACAAATCTGATATTTAGCCAGTGTGTAGTGGTTTCCTTGCTCTAATTCTTTATGGGTGGCTCCCATTCTGAGTCATCTGACATTCTTTCTGCTAAGTAGAAAGCTGTGATGTTTTGGCTAAAATTATTTTAATTACTAACCTTGGCCCAATGTTATGAATTAGATTTGGACATGAGTAAAGTTTGGGATATCTATTAAGTTTGGAGATGAAATGTGGAGAGAAGTTGAAGATATTATTTTGAGTTTAAGATGTAACTCAGGACTAATCTGACTGTATAAGATTTGGTGTTATAGTCATCAATTTGAGGATTGTGGCCGGTGTTCTTGTTGTGGATGAACCATACAGAAGATATGTATTTCATTCTTTTGAGAAGAGAAGATCTCCTTGCCTCTTACCGTCTTCTCTCCCTGATTTCCACTGGATCTGCTCTTTGAGCCACTTTCACTTCCAACCCCTTTGGCTTCCCTAGCTGCTATTGAATTCATTTCCATAATCTAAACACCAGAGGCTGCCATTTCAGTCATGTGCCTACTTTCACCATGAAGTCATTTATCTTGGCAACACCATTAACATGCCCTTAACTCTCTAGTCTAGTTCTTAATTAACAATGCTACTCTCTGCTCAAGGAGTTACCCTAGGCATCTACCCTAACTTCCTGACACAAAGAATGCTAAAATCCCTATCTCCTTGAGAGTTTACAATCCATCACCTTCCTTCTTTTTTCCATCCTGTAAATGCCATATTTAGCTCTTTATCGAGCCTCACATGAACTACTGAAATCTTCTCTAAAGAATTTCCCTGCTGTTGGTCTCACATTCTTTAATCCATTCTCCACATTGCTGTAGAGTGGTCTTTCTAAAATGCGGATGGAATCATGTGGTTCCCTTGTTTAAAATCTTTCAAGAGATCCTCATATCCTTCATAAGGTCTTACTTATGTGTATGTCAACAGGTCCTGCATGCCCGTTCAGCCTCATCTCTTAGGCATGCTCACAGACACACTATACTCCAGCTATGTCAGCTATATAAAAATCCCTTAACTCACAAGGCTTAGACAACTCATGCCTGTGTGTCTGTGCAGATGCAGTCCATTAGCATAAAATCCCTACATTAAATCCCTGTGAATGTCACTATTTTATAATTTAATCTACATACTATAGTTATAAATTAATTTTCTACAATGTCCTTTAAATTTGTATTTATTTTCTTAATACATTTTGATGCATGATTTTTTCTTTAGTTTTGATGAAATATATATATATATTTTACCCAGATTTTCTTTAAACTTTCTATTATTTGTATCTATTCTAGTGTTCCATCTAAGATAGGTATGTGAATGACTACAATGTAAATATCTAATTACTCATCTCTCCTATAACTACATTTCCAACTGAATATGGGGACCTAGATGGAGAATTATCTGCTAACTCTTCAAATTTTAAATTTTGGGGGCTTCATACTTAATTAGTTGTGAATTTCTATAGATTTTATCTTTACTGTTTTCTTTCATGTTTACATCTGTACTTTCATCCCCACTTAATCCTCCCTAGATGCATAATCTTTGCATCTCTCAACTTCCCCTCTATTTAACTTTGGTCTAACTGCCAAATCAATTTTCCTAAAGCCAAGCTCTCACCATATCACTCTCTTGAGTAACACTCTTTGATGGTTCCCATTACTTGCCTAAAGAAGACACAAATACCTGAGTTTTAAGTGGTAAAAAAACTAAGCACGCATAACCTCACTTAATCATCATGGCAACTATATAATTATTCTAATTTAAAGATGTGAAAATTGAGATTTAGAAATGCTAAGTCATTTCCCAAAGTTCCAGGTCTCCTAAGTGACAGATATTCTCATTCACTCTAATAGTGACGTCACTATACTCTTGTAAGGTAAGAGTCATAAAAAGGCTGATGTTCACATTAGGAAAAACATATAAATATGAGTTGGTATTTCTGTTCATGTTTATACTGTGAAATGTAACTGCAATTAGTAGCTAAAGAAAGACATCTTTTTTCCCTTATCTTTTTTTGAATCATGAAAAAGACTGAAATTCAAATCCATTGACTTTCTCTAGTCTATCTCATTTCAACAAAGACAAAAGAGGCTAGTTCAAATTAACAATGCAATAGTAAGGAGAGCTTGTAACATAAATGTATATATAGCTCATGAATAATCAGTAAATTCATTGTTTCCTTTACTGCTTTTCCTATTAGCTTCTTTCAGTTCATTGCACTTAAGGTGATTTATAAAAATTATCAAGCAGTATATTTTCTCAGGGATATATATTTTGTAGTGAAAGTGAAAAGATTTACTTTTTCCTCCTATGATCCTTAGTTCATTCTAACTGGGATTAGCCAGACCTGAAAGAAAAAACAGATAGTCTTTAAATATTATAGGCTGATGTATTTAGATAAGCCTATGCTGTGTAATATGACATTAATGGGATAGAGCTCCAGAGAAGCAAAATGAATCATTCTCTCAGAGTATGCCACCTCCAGGAAGAGTGTCAGAGGTTTCTTTTGTTGTAAATAAGAAGAGAAATGAATAAAATCAGCTGAAAACGACAACTTTGAAATAGAGCAACATCATAGTTTTTGAAAATGGATCTATCCATTGTAAGCAGAGACAATGAAATATTCAAAAAGGAAAGGAAAGTCGAGAATAGAAATAAAACCCTACTTATTAGAGAGGATCAAGGAGACCTGTGTTCTCTCATACTGTGCTTTCTTCCCCTTTAACAAAGAGAAGGGTCAGTCTTGAGACTCTGAAATGTAGGGATAATTGTGCAATACAGATACCTTTGTCAGAATTTGTAAGTGATGAAAACTGAAAAATAACCAGGTAGTAATAAAACGGAAAAACTGTGGGGCTTAATTTTTGGGCAGTGGTCATTGTGTGGGTAGATTTGGAATGGCTTACAAATGAGGAGCTGTAGGAAAATGCAATGGATTTCTAGCATCATGCTCAAATGGCTTTGAGTGACCAATAGAGAAGGCTTTCGTAACTGTATATATAATCTCAGTGCTAGACTGACTACCACTATTTTGGAGTTTGAAATAGTTGAAAAAGGGAAAAGATTATCCCAAAGAATAAGTTTGTAATACATCAAACAATGTTGTCCTGACTCTTTCTCCCAGGAGGTAGGTTTCCTCAGACCAGTAATTTACAGATTTCTGAGGAAAGAATTGTTTCTTCCCGCCTATAGTCATGCGTCTTGAGGAATTGCTGTTATTACCACAGTGACTGGTTACAAATTTTCATATGTTTGTAGGAAAAGAGCAAGGCTGGATGTGAGAACTGGGAGTTGAAGGTAAAAGTGGTGGAGTTTTCTGTTCTTTTCTCATACCAGTCAGGTTCATTATTGTTGCATTCCCTAGTAGACAGCTTCTAAAATGAGAGTAGTAGTAGCATTTAGTCCAACCTTAAATCCTTCTAAAACATCCCTGATAAGTCAATATTGAACTTAGGTTTGAATACTTCTAAACACAGAAAACTCATTATCTACTGGAGTGGTGTATTCATTTTTGATCTAGAGAATTTTGATTACTCAAACAATGGTTTATATCAAACAAAAGTCCATCTCCCTGTGACTCCTGATCATTGGTTTAACTCTAGCCAGAGAGGGGGCTGCTATGTTCTTTTTCTAATTTTTCACTATTCTTCCAATCCATAGTCTAAAAATACCTTCTTTCTTCAGTTACATATTTAATGATATGTCATTAAAATTCTTCACCATGCTTGTCTTAATAACAAAAATCCTCTCTAAGATGTCTACTACTATGGGAGCATAAAACTAATAATTTATGCTATTTTAAGTTGCATGCCTTTTATAAAGTTTTTTTATGACCATTCTAATCTCCATAAAAAATTCTTTTATTGAACCCCAAAAAGTTCACCTTTCAATTTCTAGATATTCAGAGTACTTAATACTAGTTCCCATAAAATACAACAGCAAAACAACAAACAAATTTTAGTAGCTTTCCCAAGGCTACTGGATAAGGGAGTTTATTTTTTACTCATTCAAAACCCAGTGTGGAAGTTGCTGGTTGGTTTTCTCCTGGGAATCACTTCTCCATTCAGTAACTAAGGAGTCTAGCTCCTTCTACCTGGGCCACCACCTCCCTAGGCACAGAGCTTCCAAAGCTACAATAGAAGGTGAATCAACAGAACAATAAGATATGGGAGTAGTTTTACAAGCTAAGTTTGAAAATAGTGTATATTATTTCCATGCATATTACACTGATCAAAATTAGTCACATTGCCCCACTTATTCACAAAGTGCTTGAATATAGTCTTCATGTATGTTTAGGAGGTAAATTCGATGATTTGGTGAATACTTAATATAGTCTCTCCACATATTTGCCACTTTTCTCCAAACATACATGATTCTGTTTGGGAAGCCAAGATGACCACAGGAAATGTGAATGAACAATGAAGAATATTAAAATTTTAGAAAGTTTCTGAGGAAGTAGAATTTGATTTAGCCATTGAATGATGAGAAAGATTTTGGTAAGTGGTAGGAAATGATGATAGCATTCCTAGTGAAGTGTCTCACATAGGTAACTGCAGAGCAATGAAAGTGCAGGATACTCTCTTGTTGAATAGTTGAATTTTGGGGGGATCCTTATACTTAGCACAGATTGATCTAGTATCAAGCACAGCACATGCTCATCCTAATTAGATACGAATTAACTTCTTTCTAGAAGCCCTTTCAGAATTAGAAGTAAAACATATTGATGGCTGGAAGTTGCTATTATCTTTGATGTAATTACTTGCTATTTTCACCTTTCATGTACCCTTCATGAAAATGCAGTATCTTCACATGCATAAACTTTAGGTAAGATGATTTTACTTACCTGGCTTGATAAAATTTTGGCAGGCATCCACCTCTAAATACCTTTGTATATTTCAGCCTTCAATGTCATCACACCCCCTTCTGAATCCTGTTTTTTTTTTTCCCCCATTTAATCTTATCTTCTCCTGTAGATTTTATACTCTTTGAAAGCAGAATTTTGGATATCCTAATGTCCTCAGCATAGTGAAGGAAACTTAATTATTTTTAGTGACTTAATAGTGGTTCAAACAAGAATTTTTGGCTTTGTGATTCTTAGGACCCTTAAACCCTATGGCATTGCATTTCTTTTCCTCTCTTTACTTGGGTTTTTATTACCAGAAGAACAACAAACCCCTAAATTTTGTCTATAAATCTTCTCGTTTTTTTCATCTTTCCTATTAGACAGTGAAGGAGCAAAGAGCTAAATTGAAGTGATAAGCACCATAGTTCAGCTCTGGTTCCTGTAATAAGTCTTCTGAGATATGCTGCAGAATTGAACATAAGTAAATGGCTTGTCCAAACCACCAGCAACACACAAGCTAAATATTATAAATTCTGATACTTTATTCATTCATTGCCCTGCCACACTGGATATCCTTGATTGACTTCAAGTTCTATTACTATCCCCCTTTGCCCAAGCTTTAGAGGGAGTATGATTGCTACTCGGAGTCTTGTCTGGCAAACAGGTGCCAAACAGGGAGCTTCAATAGCAAAAAGAAAGCAAATCAATGTCACCTCAAAGAAAATTCATGTCTAATCAATGTGCTTCTTGGAAGCATATTCTAACAGAGAATTTTAAATCTATGTTAAATTGCGTGTTAAAACTGAATGATGATGGAGAGGAATGGGTCAATCTAAATTACAAAATAATGGAATTAAATTGATCTTACTCCCTAACTGGAAAGGTAACCTCTCTGATGTTCAGAATAGTCCAGCTTGCTTCCTCTTCATCTTCACAGGGTTGTATCACTAAGTATCTTGAGAAGTTATAGTAAGCACCAATGAGCTCTTTATCTTAGGTTAAGTCACTGAAGCATCCCATTGGAAGACCTTGCCTTGATTTGGGGCTCACGTTCTAAGTTATGTGGAGTTGGGGCTCTATATTTCCCTGCCCCAATGAAGAGCAAGGATGGGAGTCATGAGAATGAGATAAATAAAATGGTCAAAATGCGACCTTGCCAATCCAAAGAACTACTATTGTTCCAGGCAGGTGGAGACAGTGAAATACTTGTGATGATAGGGGTCCTTGTGGTAGTAAAGAGTCTTTTAAAATGCTACACTTTTTCCAGAAAACGAAGTTTTAAGGTAATTAGAAGAGATAAGGGAAGGACTTAACTTGAAACACTCCCTAAGGTTTTACCTGCCAATCTTACCCCACCTCACAGAGAACAGAAAGAAACAAATTCACCCAGCCAAGACATATGGAATCACATCCTGAAATCTCAATGACTTCTTAAACCTATTTCTTCTCTTTCCTCAGCTTAGTGGCTCTGTTCTTCAGTCAGTCACCTAAAGCTCTTCGTAAGGTTCTGAACATCACAGCAATGTTTCTTCCAGAAGTCTTTGCCACTACTGCCTCTTGGCAGGCATTTCTGGGAAGTGGCAATATACTCATTAATTTAAGAATGTAAATAATGGATAGAATCAATTATTTTAAGAGTTAAAATCTGCCCTAGGCATGTTGGGCTGAACAATGAAATGACTTTCTCCAAAGTCAGAGTCAGGAAAAGTACAGCCATAATAATTAGAGGAAGTTAAATAATAAATAAATAAATAGGGAATAAATAGAAGAAGGAGCAAAGACATTTCCTGAAGCTATGAATCTGGTGAGGAAGTGGAGCATTTTAAGACCCGGAGAAACTGAAATAGCCTGAAACCTAAGGGTAACAAAATTTCAATAATTAAAATCTTATCAGGATGTCTAATTCCAAAAAGATTCCATCCAAAGCAATGATAAAGACAATAATATAAATGATCAATATTGATAGAATGATTAATTCAAGGAAGGCACAGTTTTATATGTCTTTGCATACATTAGGTAATTTAATCCTCACAATAAATTTGGGAGTAGGATGTTATTGGAATGTCTATTTTACATATGAGGAAATCAGGTCTCAAGGAGGTGCAGTAAGTTGCTCAAGGTAACCCAAGTAACAAGTTAGTACAAAGCTGAGATCTGAACTCACAGTAGGTTAGTAGAATACCTTATATATGGTGGCCAAAGAATCACCCAGTGCAATTCCATGTAAAGCAGGGAGTTAGGGAAACCAAAGAAATACAAGAAATACAATGGGATCAGCTTATCTCTTGGCTTGGTGTCATTCTTCTGCTCCACCTTAATTTTCTGTCCTTATCCAAGAAGTGGAAGTTAAAATAAAATTCAGAAGCGATAAACCCTAGATTTTAAACCTGAGTCTTTCATTCTCAGCTCAGATCTTGTCGTCTATAGATTTTACTTTCACATAGATACTTCCCTTATTCATTTTCTTTATCTGAATTTTCTTATTTCTTCCAAAAATGAAAGCCTATGTGGTCCACAGATTGTTCTATCTCTAAATCAATCTCTGTCATTCACTGAGTCTCGTCTTCCTTCTGTTCATATCTATAGAACATATTTTAGCTGTTCAATTCTTTTTTAGTAAAATTTATCATTTTTTTCCTTTTCTCTCATTAACACTATGTCAGATTGTATTACTTTTAGCTAAAGTGTAACACGACACATATAGAACAAAAAAGATTAAGTTTCAAAGAGTTTTTGAATATTTTTCAATGTTAAAATATGTAAATATTCACCAAAAATTTCAAAGCAGGAATTAAAATACAAAACATCACATGTTGATTTAAATTCAGTACCTAAAATAAATTTAGCACATTTTAAGTCATCAGTTCAAAGAAAGGTGATAAAAATTTATATTCACTTCTCTGTGTAAGATAACATATAACTCACCTTTCTAAAAACTGATCTTGCATAGACATCATTTTTAAATGCTACACAAAATATCTCAAATAAAATCAGGCACATAAGACAGGAAAAATATTGTGCAGTAAAGAGTTCAGTTCAAAATTCTACAATTGAGATTAACTGCACTCTCACAGTGAGAATGAATGTTTTATTTAGTGAACAGAAGAGACAGGCTGGTGGAGAATTGTGACTCAGTAATTAAGTCACAAGAGGCAGAGTCTATTACATAGTTTTCTGAAAGGTTGTCTGTAGAACACCTATATGAAAATGTTGCCGAGTCCAAACTCATTCTACTCACTACGTGACAGGCCAGTAAATCTGGTGATGAAGTGTTGGGGCAAGGAATAGCAACTTTTTTTGGAAAGCCAGCAGACCAAGAAGATGGCAGACTAATGTCCTGGAGAACCATCTTACCTAAGTCAGAATTCAGGCTCCTTTTATACTAAAAAGGGGAAGGGGTATGGTTAGTTGTTGCAAACTTCTTGGTGTTGGAATCCTTTGTTCTTGCAGCTGTCCACCTAGGTCAGGTCACAATGTTCCTGTAAATCTCCAACAAGACAGACATTATTCTTTTCTCTGCAACTTTTTATCTCTATGTGAGTGGAAAAGTGTTATACCCTTAAAGGTCAGAGCCTTGAGAATAGGTTATCTGTATATTTCAGGCTCTAGGCAACATTCTTTGACAAAAGGTGCAGAACCAGTATGACAAAGTACAGGAAACAGAGCACAGGGTTAGAGCTAAAGGAATAGATCTAATGTGGATTCATATTTGTTCTTCCCTATTACAAAAATTACCTGTGTGTTTTTAAAATTCAGATATCCTCAGACCACCTCTCTCAACTATTTGAGATAAGTTTGTATACAACAGGATATGGGGACTCCAAAGATGTTTTCTGTGTCTGTTTTTGTCCCTCTCCACTTTTCAGTATTTAACTCAGTTAACATATTTTCTGGGGTAACTCTGGAATACTTCCCTCTTTGTCACAAGTTGTCTGTCAGGCATGCCTAAGGCTATATGTTCTTGGATTTATATCCAAGCAGAATAAGTAAATCTGCTCCCTTCACAATTCAAATAAAATCCTCAAAAACAAACAAACAAACAAAAAAACAACTCTTGCAATGAACAATGGGGACCCCTGCATCTTAGATATATTGACATATTTTGTGATATAGAAAAATGACTGGTGAGAGTGTTGAGGAGAGGATTGGGAGACGGAGAAAAGACTGGTAGTGTGTGACTATTGAAATAACTAAATGAGAAGCAAAGGGAGCCTGAATTAAGTGGAAATGAAAGAGCAGACAGTAGAATCAAGACATTTCAGAGGTTCAGTTGACACAGTTCTGTGGCTGATTGATTGGATTTAAGTGCAGGAGAAGAAGGCACATTTTTAGATTTAGCAATAGATGGATTTAACTTCATACATACGTAGGTCCAATATCAGACATCCCTAGGTCCAATAGTTCACATATGACATTTAACTTTGTCTCTTGCATCTCTTAGCTATGCTTTCCAATCATTTTCTGTCTAGGGAAGTTTCCTTATTCAACAGAAACCATATCACTCCTTGAGATCAGACTCCTTCAACTAATGATTCTCTTGTAATTATTTACATCCTAAACTCATCATTCAGTGAAAATGTTGATGTCTATTATGTCAAATCCTTAAAATGACTCTAATGTCATCTTTGAACAAGACACTATTGACAGAGGGGTTAGTTATAATGTGTTCTTAATCAGGCTGCATATACACTCATACTTATAATAAGGTAAATGGGGCCATGATTAATTCATCCACCCATATCAGAAAGAATAGAAAGAAGTAACTTCACTAAAGAGATTGTAGATTCTAGAGCGAACCCATTCCAAACCTATTCTAGACTTTTACTCTAATAATTGTCTCTATCTGTGCTAGATAGGGTTGGAGAACTATGGTATAAGAAGAGTGGGTCAATGAACCAGGAAAATAGCATGAAAAGGACAGTTATGTAATAAAGTCTTCTTGATGAAACATGGAAGCCAAAGGGGATGTCAAAATTAGATGTCATGATAATATTAGAAATACATATTTATGTAGAATAGCAATCTGGCTTTTTAAGGAATAGACACACATAGATGACTTTCAATAATGAAGGAAGAGCTATTTTAAACCAGGTTTGTTTGTATGTATTTTAAAGCATGGATTGTATCAAAACCTCAAAGAGAACTAGTAAAGATAGCACAGTATCATATGTAATAGAACTCAAGCTCAAGTAACCATCTTCACACTGGTTTCTTCAATGAGATTATTTCCTGACAGACTTTGTGATTGTTTGATACCAATTAAAATTGAGTACTAACTCATTGATAAGATTTTCACACCAAGCCACTTTGAGTGCAGCTGACTATCTTTATATCCAATCCATGTGTGATCTCCTTCAGTTCATGCTTCAGTCTCTGGTCCAGCCATCTGGATAAAGGAGCAAGAGGGAATATGAAGCATATGCTGCAGGAACTCAAGAAAGACCAAGTTAGGGCAGTTTCCCGACTCATCTCCTCCTATAGAAAATTCAATCCTAGGGAGATCAGAAACAAAGGTGGATGATCAATGATGACCATGCTAGAGAACATTAACATTTACATTTCACTTTATATTCATCACAGCTCTTTTACGAGCTCATGTTACCAGCTTTACATGTTTTATCTTGTTTCTTATCCACAACAGCCCCATGAAGTAAGTGGTACTACTATCTCCAGTTTATAGATGATGTACTTGAGATACTGAGATATTTAAAAAGTAGCCCAAATATACACAACTAAGACAGTATAAAAAACAGTAACAAAGTTGTACTGAGGTAAAATATCTGATTCTAAAGTTGCGGCAACTAAACTTTTTTGAGAGCTGAATAGCAGCAACATGACTTGCAAATCTCAATGTGGTTTTCCACCGAAGTTGCTTATATCTTCTCAGGTGATAATTTTAAGGTGGCTGACTGTCACAAATCCAAAAATGATTACATCCTGTATGACAGTAGAACTCTGAGGAGTCCTAGTGCCTACAGCTATGTATGATACCAGCACCCTTGCT
Organism: Camelus bactrianus; assembly: GCF_048773025.1. Lineage (NCBI taxonomy): Eukaryota > Metazoa > Chordata > Mammalia > Artiodactyla > Camelidae > Camelus > Camelus bactrianus. The sequence goes on from NC_133549.1 coordinate 35,210,186, forward strand.
GTAGTTGGGTATCATTCACAAGTGTTTCAAAGACGAACCACTTCAAACATGGAATCCAGTTCTTACTAAATTCATTTAAATGACAATGTTGGTTGGAATTTCTTTGACCTGATTAAAGTGCCACCTATTTTCCAATTTTGCCATGAAAATCTTAGAACCTCTTCCCACCTTATATGTTCCATCTTTAAATCACACATTTGATAATACTGTAGTATTTAAGATGCTCATAAAGTCAAGCATGGAAGTTTTCTAGCTTCTACATAAGCTTCCATTCCACTGAAACCACAAGATACAAACTTCTGAGGAGGAGCATCCTTTAGCTCAAAATTATATTCTCAAATGTTTATATTTCTGTAGGAAAGGCTTTTAATCAAATATACATATCATACCTTGTGTGCTTAAGTAAACTCAGGATTTTGACTTCTCTATAGACAATTTTAGTTGATATTTTGTAGTTTTGCCTTTTCTATATTTTATCCCATGCTTTTTACAATTGAATTTAAATGTACTATTTTATTTTTTAACCTTTTATTTTATGGTAAAAATTTACATGCACTTGTAAGAAATAATATAGAGAAAACCTAAGCACACTATATCCAATGTTGCCAATGGTAACACCCTGCAAAATGATACCACAGTATCACAAGGATATTGACTTTGATACAAAATACAGGATATCACCCTCTCCTTAAAATCTAGCAACCACTAATCTGTTCTTCATTTCTATAGTTTTGTCATTTCAGGAATGCTATAAAAATGAAGTCATGCAGTAGATGCATTTTGGTTACATTAGCAATTTTCACTCAGTGTAATTCTCTGGAGATTCATCCAGGTGATTGCATTTATTAATAGTCCATACCTTTTTACTGCTGAGTAGTATTCCATAGTGTAAATGTACATTTGTTTAAAATTTATTCATTGAAGGACCCCTGGGCTTTTTCCAGATTTTGGCTATTACAGATGAAATTAATTTGTTTTTTCACTTTGGCTGTTGAGTAGAGAATGAATTACAGTGAGCAAGAGGGAGGCCATTGCAGTTAACTCTACGATAACTCCCAGCCACCACAGTAGGGAGATTTTTCAGTGTGGACCTGGTAGGCTCAAGTGACCAGCCAGACTATGTGGGATGTCTAATCTCTACTCAACCTACAGTAATTAACCACTCCTTTTCATAATTTTCTTTGTGCAATTATTTCCCTTGAGGGGAAAAACATGGGCAGAGAATCCTCTTAAGTTTCCTACTTTAAGACAGACAGGAAACTGAAAATCAAAATGTCGTATGTTTAGTGGTCAAAATTAATGTGAAAGACAACAACCACAAAATTTTTAGCAATAAAAAACGTTCCCCAAAATCAGAGACATTGAAATGCCAACTGTCTCTCAAATATGTTTTGGATCATGTATATCATACTTAAAAATGAAATTAGACTTGGGATTTTTCCCAAGGAAAGCTGGAGTAACTACCAGTTACAGAAAGTTGTCTTCTCTCTGGACCTCTAGGCAACCATCACTGCAAACTGTCCTCTAGTCTCTTCTGTATTACATGTGAGAAGAGTTAGGACAGTCTTAGTAAAATAAATTTTACAAAAGGCTATCTCTTCTGCCTAATACATGTCTTTTGTTAGCAATATTATGTTGCAATAGTTTAATAGCAGTTATTATGGAAATAATTCTGTACCTCTTTTCTGGTTGCTAGAAAATTGGTGCCTACCATCTTTGGCAAATTATTTTCTGATAAAATTTTGTTCTTCATCTCTGCTATGGGGTTTTTCAACTATGTTTGCAAATATGTATTTGCAGCTACAGTTATCACAGAATATGGAAGGTCTACATTTTAGAGTTATTTTACCTTCCCCCCTGTGGAATTTCCCATCATTTTTTATTGTAATCCTTTGGGTTTAATTTTATATGTGAAATAAACTTTGAAACAACTTAAACAGCTTCTAAGACTCCACTTGGTGTTTTTATGGAGAAAAGAAGTCTTCTCATATTTTCTTCTTACATGTCCCCAAGGCCAAGATAAGTGAAGCATGAATATTAGTTAATTAATTAAATACTGAAAAAGCTACTATATGCCAGGCATAGTTCTATGTCCCAGACAGTGGTAAACAAAACCAATTTCTTTTAACATCTCATACCTTTTATTTCCTTATGCTGCTTTCAATCTCAGAGGAAGTGTTCAATATTTTCCCATTGGATATGATGCTTCTTACTGACCCTTTGTAGTTTCCTTTATCATATGAATGAATTTTCCTCTATTCTTAGTACACCAAGCATTTTTGTGTGAATATTGAATTTTATCAAGTAATTTTGTGTTTTTTGTAATTATTATACATTTTATCCTTAATTTTGTTAAGGTAGGTAGTTAAGAGATTGATTTTTTTAAATTGGAAAACAATCTTACATATCTAGAATAAAAATGACAATCAGAATGCAAAATGACTAACTTATCCATTGGTATTATTTAATTTAGCATTTTTGCATCTGTATTCATGAGATATACTAGTTTTAAATTTCCATTCTTGTAACATTGCCAGATTTTTAAATCAGTAGTATTTGGCCATGTAAGATAAGTTGGAAAGAGTTCTTTCTCTATTCTAGGAAGAGTAAGTGTAAAGTTGATATTATTTCTTCTTTTAAAACTATTTGTAAACATTTTTCTCTGAATCCATCTTGGCTAGGGGTTTTTTGTTTTATTGTTGTTACTGTTGTTGTTTTACTATTAATGATTTGCTTTTAAGTTTTTTAATTATTAATTTAATCTCTTTAAAGGCAAGAGTTATTCCATTTTAAAAGTTATTTGTCTTTTTTTTAAACAAATTTTGTTTCTTAAGAAATTTTACCGTTTTACATAGACTGTCAACCTCACTGGCACCAAGCTATTGATAATATCCTTTGAGCATCTTTTTAACATCAGTAGAATCTGCATTGATGTGTCTTTTCACTCATCTCAGACTTTTTTCATTGTTTCTTTCTGTGTTTTAGTCTATGATTTCTTCGTTACGAAGCTTATATTTGTTGTGCAGTGGATGTTCAGTGACCTGCTCTACTTTACCTAGGGGCAAATTTCTCTACCTGGGCCTTAAGGACTGATATTTCTCACGGAGGCCCTCTTTATATTCATGAATTTTTCCATTTTATCTTGCCTTCTTAGAACTCTTAAATTTATATTTCCAATCTAGATACCCTTTTATAAGTTATAGGGTGTTGTAGAAATGCTTTCATTTTTCTTTTTGACTTGTATGTTACAGAAGGACAGACCTCTAGAACACACCTCAGGAGTATTACCCCTCAAACACACCCTCTTCAATAGTCTAGTGAATGATACCAACATTAAACTGTGTGAATGAGAATCATAGAGGTTTCCTTGCTATCTTTCTATACAGTCCTCTCTATGTAGTGCATGGCCAATTACTGATGATTTTCCCATCTAAGTATCTGTTGAATCTATTCATTATGTCTATATTTCTGTCAGTATTACCACTCATCTGGAGTGTTGCAGAAGCCTCTTCACTCTTGCCTTCTGCCAATTTCTTAACAGATTGAATGTTTTTTCACAAAATGAAATCTAATTTTATCACTTCCTTGCTTAAAATTTTTGATGACTTCCCATTTATTATGAATATGCCCCAAATCCAGTTTCTTGCTGCAAGTCATTCTCCTTTCTACTCTATTTCCCATCTACAGAAGAACTAAGCTTCTTAATTCCGAAAGAGACTTGTGTAATTAACCCAAATATACCCATCACACAGCATCAATGATTGTCAACCTGTCAATCTTAATTCACTTATACTCAAATGTAACACTGAACCCCAAACTATTCTGAAACAAATTCAAGATATTATATTATTTCACTGATAAATACATCAATATGTATCTCTAATTTACATCTCTTTTTAAAAAATCACAAAATGATTTTAAAATCTAAAATTATTAATAATATTCAATATTTTCTTAATAGAATCATCTGTGTAGTTTGTTTCTCTCTTATTTTAATCAGTATCAGGGTAAAGTCCATACATTTTATCTTTTAATATATTGATTCCCTGTACTATTTTTATTAATTTTTAAAAGAAATCTAGCTTGTTTACTGTGAATTTTCCTGCAGTTTGAATCTTGCCGAATCCATCTCCATGGTGTTGTTTAAGATGTTCTTCTTTTCTCCTGTATTATATTCAGTTTTAGAGCTTTTTTTCAGATTTACATTCAATTTTTTGGCAAGAAATATATTATGGATCATTTTATGTACTTCCATTGGGAGATACATAATTTCTAGGGGTCTCTGTTTTTGGAAGAACAATGTTTGGTAATTAATTACATGTGCCATTATCATTTTAGTGCTAGTTTTGCCCATTAGATTAAAATTCAACATGTGAGTGAAGTAGTTCTGTATCACTGTAACCCATATGACTAACATAGCATCAGGCACAAATAATATTTTCACTACATATTAAATTAATACTTATGTATCTTATAGCTTGCATTGTTATGTATTTTGGATTCCAAATTGATCGTGATGTGCTGCCTTAGAGGCCTGTGCATATCACTTGCTTAGCTAGGTATGAACTGCAGAACCCTTGGCGTATAATGCCTCTCTCTAAACCTCTGCACCAGGAGAGGACCAAACTCTAGCTTGGCTTCTGGCAGCCTAAGGATGTCCCTAGGATGACCCCAGCCCCTCCATTAAAATGCCTGCCTGAGAAAGCTTAGCACATCCAGGAGAATTTATTGTTTGTTCTAGGAAACACCTGACAATAGGTCCTTGACCCCCCTTTCTTAGAACGTTTACTAAAAACAACTTACAATTATGAATACTTCTTCCACTTCTTTGAGATACATACATATGTCCTACAACTCACGATTGTCTTTCTCAAGACCTAGGAGTCATTCCTTTGAAATATAATGATTAGGAAGGATAGAGCCTTTCTCTCCCTCGATCTCTGTGGGAGGACAGAATCCCAACTTCAATAACTGCCAGCTAGCAGAATCACATTTACACTGACCAGCCTTTGTACTCTGACTCTACTAGAGTCCTTGATCACTCCCTGCCCACTTCTTTCATTCTCCCTTTAAAATGGCCAGTCACCCATGCCCAAATCTAATGGAGCCCACCACTTTAACTAATGTCTGGCTGCGTTTATCTTTGACATGGGCTAAAATTATGTCACAATCTATGTCAACAAAGTTCTGATATGGTTTTAAGTTGTTATAATTCACCCCATCATTTCATGTGCCACAGAGACCTATGAACCAATGAAGCATCTTAAAGCATATAAACCTCTTCACTTACATCTTCCTGAAGCTGATTGTAGGGATATGCTCAATATGTTTCTTAGCTATAGCATCTTCTGCCCATCCAAACTATACCAAACATCTTTTTATTTAACTCTGCTTAATGCTAAGTTGACTAAATGTAAGCCAACTCTTTCCCCCTGAGAAAGAAGTTTATGATATGAGAGCCACATTTGGCTTTAGAGTTAAGTAAGCTCAGTTAAGTCTAATGGTGTTTTCCCCTTGATTCAGCATGCATTATCATTTCCATAAATGCAAATTTAAGTAAAGTTTTTGTGTCTTTATTGCTTTTACTTTATTTTCTGTTATTTGAGCCACACACTGTCAATTTACACAAATCTAATTCTTTCCTAACCTCCAATTGGGAAAAAAAACCCTATACTTTTGCCTTCATTTTCTCAGCTTGCAATAGAAGGTTAAAATACAAAACAAACCTAGGACTATACAATTGTAGGGCAATTCTACATTAAGTTGATAAATCATTCAGGCAGAACTCATTTATCAAAAATACATTTACTTAAATCACAGTTGCTTTGTGTGCAGAGGTACGAGATTGGTTATCCACTGCTTACTGAATAATTTATTGAGCCAAGATTTGTTTGAATGCACAAGAAAACAGCTCACAGTTAAATCAAATAAAAGTCCCTATTTCTGGGAATAGTACATTGGAGGAAATGTGATTGTAGCTCATTATCATATCATAAATGCTGAGTTCAATAGTCAAATATTTCCTGGTATATTACAAAACAGATACAATAAATATAATTTAGAACATATTTTGTTATAACTTGATTTAAAAGTAGTTAGTATTGTCTGCTACTGAACATACCTCCTTCCTAGGTTTTACTTGTGCTGATAAATAGAAAATAATAATATCATATGATGGAGATGGAACTTTTGTCTTTGACCTGAGTTCCTAACTGAATTCTAGTACCTAAGACAACATTACTTCCCCCTCTCATTCTGAAATGCTCTAGTATTCAAAGGAAAAACAGTTTCTGTAATTCAGGAATCACATAGAGTCTTTATTAATACATAAGAGATAAAATGTGTCCTGATTTGAAATAATGGTTAGTAATAGGGATAATTCTGAATTTGGATCTTTGGGCTGTTTTTTTGTTCTATCCCCAGAAGATGATGTCCCACTAAGTACAGGTGGGCATCTTTTAGGTACAGTGATTAGGAAAACAGGCTCCAGAGTTGGGCTGCTCTGCCTCACCTGCTCACTTCCTAGCTCTGTGAAACTGAACTTGGAAATTTTCTATATCTGTTTCACCATCTTAACATAGAGATTATGTATAATCTCGCTATACAACCCAATAACGACCCCAATTTTCTAGATAGGCATTAGGTGAGCTTGGCTATGTTGTTCCATTAGCTTAAAACATATAATTAAGAGAAATGTTGTCCTAAGTCTGTAACAGTTATAGGAATGCTCCCTGAAGACTTCCCACTGCAAAGAACATAATTGGACAAGGGCCCTGGCTGCTGCTGTCTGAAATCCACTCCTCTGTTTGTGCTGATATTGCACTTTTGGGGGGCTTCTCCATTGGCAGAACCCAACAGGTATACTGAAGCAGACTCAGTACTGTGAGACACAGGATTCTCCTGACTGCTGGCTTTTGGCTCAAGGACTCACAGATGGCCTTGGACATTCCTGGGACTATCTAGCCCACTTCCACCCAAATTTCTCTCTCCTTCACTCAGGGACAGAGGTCAGCTCTACTGTCCTCTCTGAGGTGGAATTGTTAGCCTTCCTACCTTCAGATCGTGCCTTGTCTACTTTTTGAGACATTCTTCCCCAAGACAGGACATTCACCAACAATATCCAAGCATACCAAATCATGGGCTCTGAGATGAGTCTTGGTGCCATAAATCTGGCATCAATCTTGTTTATGTGTGGTAGACACCGGACCGCCAATCACATCAACTCTAGCTTCCTTCCATACCTATATGCCTGACCAGGTTTCTCTTGGATTCCCTATCCTGAATGTAGATTTCCCATTGAAAACAAGGTCTGTCTCTGAATCCTGGTGTACTTGGCTGATCTCTGACATGCTACCTAGCCCTTGCCACCACCTCCTTCCTCAGAGGTGAATTCTCTTCCTGAACTGGCAGTCACAAACTGATGCCTTGTTGCAAATGGACTGAAGACTCAGTTTCATGATGTTTCTTCACCTTTACTAACGAGCTCTTCTGTCATTTCTGCATGAAATCTCTATGAATATTGCAACCAGACTAAAGCCTGTCTGAGTTGGCCATACACAGTGGGTCAAAGTGCTACCTGTGGCCAGAGATCAGCCTCTTAGATTGGTGGGTTTCTCTAGGCCAGTCAAGGCTTTCTCCTTCTTGCCTTGGGTCACTTTGGGCCTCCGGCATGCTTTAGAACTAAACCTGCACATAGTGATTAAGATAATACAGAATTCTGATATCTCTTCTTGTTATTGACAGGGCTGTAGGTGTAGGAGCTGAGGGATAAATTGAGGAAGCTGGCACCCATAAAACAGCTTTTGAGATTAAAACCAACAGTACAAATTTCCCTATTTTACCTTCTGCTTTTTCTGTTTTTTTATATGTTCTCCAGACTCTCCCTAGCAATAATATCAAACTGTCATGGTTTAATTTTACTTTTTATAAAAGATGTCAAAATTCAAACAAAAATATAGCAGGTTTGTGGGGTTTTTCCCCTACTTTTCCTCTTATTTGCAAATAAAAATGTGTATAATTTCATAGCAAATGTTTTATCACAACAGGCTCAGTTCCATTTTATTATATGACCACAACTTTAAAAACAACCCCTTTGATTATCTAAGTAATCCTAGGTAAGAGGGTGCCCTGGGATTCGTTTGCTGCAATACTACTCACAGGCTCTCTCGTGCTCGCTCTCTCTCGCTCCCGCTCTCTCTCTCTCCTCCCTTCTGCAGGAATACTCTTTGTTTCTATCAAAGGCTGCAGGCACTCTCCTGGTTATTCTTTTGGAGGCATCATCTCACAGCAGGAATCCCTGGTGACCATTAAAAGGAATTGCGAGGATTCTACAGGAAGCCTGGGGCAAAGGAGGGTTTGATGTGCTGACTTCAGAGTCAATGAGGCTTTTAAGTAAAGCTGTGCTCTACGTTCCCAGAGGAGTCACTGGGCTCTCCCTCTTAACAACTATCGTAAAATCAAAAATCACAAACCACCTGGAATTTAAAGAAGAGGGGGGATAAATGCTTTAAAAAATAATAATAATGTTTGAGCTGAGGGATGTGCTAAAAAACTTTCCTACGAATACAGTTATTATGCTTGTTTTAGGGATGATGAGCATATTATTTTTATGAAAAACAATGAAGTTTTCTCTCAGCTTCCGTTATGAGAACTGCTTCTATCTTTCCTTATCAGTAGTTTCTTTTATTATGTTGTAAATTCTGTAACTTTTGTAACTAATCATATTTTACTCTTGTTTTGCCTTTTTAGCAACTCCAAACCAATTTGCAGCCACCACAAACACACAAGTTTTGCATAACAACCAGTCTTGGGCTTTGACTTATTACTGTTTAAAATTTTTATGACTTTTATCAATTAAGGCCCTCATTTCTTACTTATGGTTATCAGAAATATGTGCTCTAAGATCTCATCTTACTTAATTGGATGCAATCAGTATCCTGTTTTTGTGGTTTTGATATTATTTATTCTGATGTCTATGGCAGTTTGTTCTCTGTAGTCTATTCTTTGGGGGAATAACTTGGTTTTCTATTCTTCAAGTTCTTGTCTTTCCTGATACTGTCCTAAGTGTTTGGTGCTTCTTGGTCCTTTGATCACTTCCAGGACGCCTTCTTTGCATGATTTCCCCAGTAACTTTTCTGATTTCCTTTGTTGTGTATGTTTCAGTCACTCTTATTTTCTGGTCTAGAAATAGAATTTATTTTCCCAGCATTTTTAGTGTTTTTTTTTTTTTTCTGAAATACCATGTGATTTTGGAGAGATGAGTAAGATACTTAGACTCAGTTTCTCATCTTGATTCAGTCTCCTTTACTTACTGATTTCATGACTCATTCAAGAGGTGGGAGTGTATCACTTGGAAATCTCTGATCCCTTCTAAGGTTTATGTAAAAAGCAAAAGATAAAGAAGCCCAACAGGGTTGTCAAAACCAGTGGGTTGTTCTCTGGATGTGCAAAACTGTAAGTGAGAAAACGGGAGCAAGAGCAGGGGCAGCAGGTACAGTTGGCACAACATGAGGTCACTTCCTAGAAGATTTAGTTAACTGTATGTGACTTTTAGGGATCAGTACAGAGTCTTGAATGATTTGCCCAGCTGTCCTTAAAGGATAATACCAGGCGATAGGCATTTAGATCTGCTTGTCACTGAGAACTCGGGGAAAACTCCCACGGTATCACCCTTTCCTCTCCTCCCAGATGGTGTAGTAGTCGCTTTCACCATATATGCTTCCTATTGCTGGTCTGAAGTGTGGCGAGAGCAAGCAGGCGATTATAGACTAGATCCCAGATGGACATAGTGATGATTTTTGTCTTTTCCACACCAAAGGGGGAGTGAAGGGCTTCTGTCATTGCTAGAAGTTAGCTGAGGGTTGGTCACTTAGATGATTTTGTACCATGTCTAGTGAAGACAGTTTAAAGAGGGCAAGGATATTAAGGGTGTTCAGGCTGTCACAATGAAGCTTTTCTTAGAATAAAATAATTATTTCATAAATGGAATATTTCATCAAATCATCTGCATGAAATTCAAAGTTCAGCTTGTGGTAAGTTCTCAACCATTTTTCCCATTTTCATATTAAAAAGTTATGTGCTTTGTTAGCTGATTTGAATGTTCCAGTCACTCCCTTTTTCCTCTCCCTGGCATTTGTGAGGCAAGTACCTAAATTCAAACACATCTCTATAGTGATACAGTTGTGATTTTGTATGAGACAAAGTAACAGCATCATACTTCCCTCTAAGAATGCTTAAGTGGATATTAAATTATTCTTTTCAAATGACTCTCTGGCTTTGATCCAAGTCACGAGTAGTTAAAGTAGAGTAAATTTGAACCATATTCTTAATCATTAAAATAATTTAATCTTGATATAGTCCTTCGTAACTTTTAGAACTTCAATACATGTGAGAAATCAATTATTTCATGGGAAATGAAAATTAAAGTTTAGGAAAATCTCCCAGCAGAAGTGAAATTATGAGATCACCATTTAAGTTTGTGAAGATCTGAATTTTATCAATTTTCTAGCACAACTAAGACAAGTATATTATTGGTTTCTTTTTTGGACCTAAAAGAATATCATTTCCTTTTATTTTTCATTTTTAAAAATCGTCACACACTTTTATTTTTCTCCACTTGTATCAACAAAGATCAAGGCATTAATGAAAGGAAAAGCATTTTAAAAATCTATTAGTGAGAGGGTATTGATGTAAATGAGCCTAAATACGTATACTTTCTCAATAGCTTTTTTACCGACTTTCTACCATAATTGAATCATATTTGAAGAAATAAAATAGAGCTAAATTGCCTTTTAAAGGAATAGTTTAAATAAATTTTAACACTGCCTGTATCTTTGTTATTTCTTACTTGACATGAGGGATGATTAAAAGTGGGTGAGGCAATAGAGTAACTTTCTGTTACCTTCTAGTTCCCTACTGTGAGCTCACCAAGGGCACTTCTACTGTCTTCTATCCACAGCTTTCTTCCCTTCTGTCCAGGGAAGAAATCCCTAGAATTCTCTGCCCTTGCAATTCAGTTTCTCTTGAGATGTCCTCCTAGGAGCCACTGAGAGGAGCGTAGTTTTAAATGATAATGCAAGAAGACAATGATTCATTTTAAATTCAGTGTTTGAAATTATATTTAATTAAATGCAGTTATGTTTATTTTTTGACAAGCTAATGCATTTATAGTGTTGAAGATTTGATAGGTACAAACCTTAGAGCACAAATTCTGCCTCTTACTGCTTACCTCCAGTCCAGCAATCCAGTTTTCTTCCCTAGAGGAAACCTTTGTTATTAGTCTCTTTTGTATCCTTCAGCAGGAATTCTTTTCCTCCCACTTTGAAAAACATGCATATTGATTGTGTTTTTTCAGTTAAAAATATATCTTTGAGATAATGCCAGAACAATATACATAACAATTTGTCATTTAAAGAAAGAAAAGTATAGCATTCCATAGTATGAATGTGTCATCATTTATCTAACTCTTTAAATGGGCATTTATCTCCTTTCTAAGTTTGTTATTATGAATGACAGGAAGGAAAGAGTAATCAGGAAAGACAACTTAGGGACAAGTCATAGAGACTTGGTAAAGGACTTTGGAGGCCATGGAACTAAATGTGTTAACTATGCTGTGTGTGTGTGTGTGTGTGTGTGTGTGTGTGTGTGTGTGTGTGTGTGTGTTGGGGGGGTATTATGAGTCATTGAAAAGTGAGGGGAGAATTCCAGAGGCAAGAGAGTCGGAGAAATGAGAGAAAGCAAAAAAAAAAAACTATTGTCTAAATTTCTGTTCCAGAAATATTCAAATGTGTAGCAAACAGATGTTCCAGGTAAGGCTAAAAGAACTGATTTGAGATTTGAACTCCCCAAAAGACAAGCAGAGGTTCAGTCTAAGTAGTTTATTGCCTATTACACACCCAGCCACCCACACCCACACACACACACACACACAATTGAAAGGTATATAAAAAATAAACATATGCATAAAATTCACAATGTTTATATTACAAAAATATTTCACATGTGAAGAGAAAAACATACCTCATTCTCAAGAGAAAAGACAATCAGCATATAGTGACTCTGAGATAACTGAGATGTTGAAATTGGCCAAAAAGATTTTATAAAGTTATTATAAATATGCTCATTGAAGTTAAAGACAAAATTATTGTAATAGATGAAAAGTAAGGACAATCAGCAAGTAGAAACTTTAAAAGAACCCAATAAAATAAATTGAGTTTTTAAAATATGAAATTGAAAACATACAAGAAGAGGTTAATTTCAGAAAAGGACATAAAATGATAAGTCAAAAATTGGGAATACAGATGAATAGAAGTTATCCAACCTGAAGAACAGAGAGGGAAATAAAAAATACCAAAATGTAAAAGACTCATGTTCTCAAGAAAATATCCAGTTGTATTATATATATGTGATTTGAATCCCAGTAGAAGAGGAGTGAAAAACAAAATATATTTGAAGAAATAATGAGTGAAATTTTCACAAATTAGAAAGACAAAAATTTAAAAATTTAAAATGCTTAGTGGAACTTAAACGTAATAGTTGATCTGCTGAAAAACAACCCACACACAAATGAAATAAAGATATTCTTACGGCAATTTTTATTCAGAATATCTGAAATACAGATGTTTTAAAGAAAGTTACTCAAGATGAAGAGTCAAAATACTAGAGGATAACTCAGTTCTGTGGGAAATAAATAAAGAACATTAGATATGATAAATGTATCATCATTCTAGTAATGTGTTAATGGTCTTAAACTAATGATCAAGCTAGTGAGAGCTGATATATATCTATATATAAGTATATAGATATAGATATAGATACAGATATAAAACATACATAAATAAAAGGAGGAAAGCTATGACATGTGAAAGATTTATTTTTTTCCTCTTTCATTGGTTTATAAAATACCATGAAATTTAATCAACCATGGGTGGCATTGTTTTATGGTTAAAGGAAAGGAAATCTATTAGAAAAAGTCAATTTAACCAAAATAACCCGTCACCAAAGAAAATATAAAAGAATAGAGAATAATAGAGGGAAATCCCTTTCTAGGTTGACTATATTATTATACTCAAAGTTCTATTAACTGAGGACTTATGTTCCTGGAAATTCACAAAATATATCACGCTGTTCATTCAAGGTAAAAATTTAAAAAAGAAAAGAAATATCTTATTTTCACCATATTATGGGTCAACTTTATAGTAGTTTTTTATTTTAAAAAGTGAATTTCATCAAAATCAGAGACTATGGGACCAGTTTGGGGTGCCTAACTCAAGTGAGATTCATTCTTGATCATCACTGGGAACTTCATAAAGAACTTAAGTACTCAACAATTATTGGAATATATAAATAATCAAATAGAAGGGAAGATAAAAATAGAATAATTAGTATCAGGGGAAAGAGCTAACATTCATAATCTTGAACTCTAGGATAATCACTTAGTATCACCACTTTGCATAAAATTGATACAATTTGGGGATCATACTTTGGCCCATAATATTGCTAACCACCAGAATTTAACTACAAAAGGGTCTTGAGGAATCATGCAGTCTAACCCCCTTGTTTTACATGGAGCCTGTTTTTATATAGAAGAGCTGTAAAATTGTCAACCCTGTTAGTAAATGGCCTTGAATTCTAGGCCTGAGTCTGTAGGGCACATCTGAGGTAGACTGAGTTGGGAATTAGCAAAGGCTAAAGCCAGGTTCTGGGTTAGATTAACCAAATCACAGAGACCTTAGTTTCTAAGAATTAAGATGTCTTCATTTTTAAGGAAAGAACCATGACAATTTATTTTCCCCTAAACCAAAGGAGAATATGTTGGGAGGTAGACTCTGTCCAGATGACCTCCTGTGGATGCATTCGTCTTCTGACTTTCATTCTTCTTCCATTCTGAAAAACATTTTCAACATTTTTCCAAGTAGCAGACACATCTATACTTTACTCAGCAAGTCTACATCTAGTATTTTTTCCTACCTAAATTGCATTTGTGCAAGGTTATTACCTGCACTGTTGCTTGTAACCTCAAAAGACTGAGAATAGTCCATATTTTCATCAATAGGATCTTGTTAAATCAATTATGGTTGGTTCACCTAAATATTACAATAAACATTTTGCAAAAGATGCTGTTAAAAACAACTCTCCATGTGCTGAAAAGCATGCTCTAAGTTATATAGTTAAATAAGAGAATAAAGTGGAGAATGTTGTGTAGCATGTTACCTTTCATGGAAAAGGAAGCTTTTTATTCATAAATATTTGTATTTGCAGAAAGAAATTTCAGAAGAGTACAGAGAAAGTAATGTCAGTGCTTAAACCTTGGAAGAAAAACATAAACTGAGTAAATGAAAGATACAGGAGCAAGACCTTTTGCTGTATTTTTTTTTTCCTTTAGCTAGCAGAGTGTACTAGCTAGGCAAATACTATATATAAAAATGCCAGTAAGCGAAACATGTTAAGCAAGGACTTCATTTGTTCATGAGGCTAGGCTCTGATCCACAGAGCAACACAAAATCTCAGTAGGAAGGGGCGGAGGAATGTGTGCACTTGTGCCCACTGCAGCCTGTTTAAAGACACAAATCCTTTCCCCACACACATTTAAGGCAGCAAGCCATATTTCTGATGCCTGGAGCCAAAACTGGGCCAGTTCAGCTTGGGGAAGGATTTTTTGAATCACTTATTGTTCTTTCTGGAGTTCAAGGCTCTACCAGAGAAAACTGGAATTATTCCTCCAGTGCAGTGATTACATCTGCCCATCTTGCAATCCCAGTTTTGACCCCTAGATTGGGTCACATTGTCCCTTTGGGCCACAGGGTGAGGACCTCATTGCAAAGATCCCAGAAATTATCTAGTCCAAATAACTCATTGTCTCACGTAATAGAAGAATTCAGTGATAATGTATAGTTCAAATTTATGCTGATGGTCAGTTAGGGACAGAGTCAAGACCAAGACGCACATCCCTTGTGTGCCACAGTGAAGTGGAGAGAGCACAGAAATTCTTGGACAACTTTGAATTCTGCATCTCCAACATACTGTCTTTGTGACCTTAGCTAGTCCCTTAACCCTCTGAGCCTCAGTTTTTTTGACTGTGAAATGGAATAATAACAAATATCTCCTGCGGTAAACTGACTGATTTCAAGATAGTATTTATGAAAAGTGGGTGCTCTCTGAATGCTGGTTCTCTTTCCCTTTTTCACACCATTTTTGGATTGAAAATTTTTTTCTCTCATCCTGTCTCTCAGCAGTGATCCTCCTATTTAACAAAGGATACACTATCTTTTTTAATGTACAGTGACATTTTTAAAGCAGTGTCCCACTGACTAAATTCAGTTCTCCACATCTAAAATAGTTGAGAGATAATGCCTACCTGACCTTCTAAGCTGGTTGCAGACATGGCCCAGGCAGTGCCACTCTGAGAGTGGGGGCTTGGGAGGAAATCGTACTTCATTCCCTGGTGTTGGAGCTTAGCCAGCACCAAATCTAGCCTGGGCTATAAGTCCCACATCTTTCTCCAGGGAGTTACCTGTTACACTCCAGGGGTCATTTGGGCCCCGTCAAAGAAATTCAAGAGGTAGGTGAAGATATTGATAATGAAGAAGATAGTGGTGATTCCAGTAGATCCACTTTGGCTGGTACTTTCCTCTAAAGAATGAGAAGAGTCTTCCTTACAAAAATCAAAATGGGCCCCAGGCATTTTTCTTAGTTTATTTCAAAGGATTCTCATCTATGTGATAAGCATCCATCAAATGAAATTTAAATTACTTGAAATATCAGATATTATACTCTACCTCTCTTGAATCTTTGTAAATAAGCTATTTGTCTGTCTTTTAAAGATCATATATTCATGTTTGCTTATTTTTATTTGTTTTTCTTTTTGACTCTGAGTAGTATATTAATAGAGAGTTGACTACAATTAAATAGTTTGCTTACCATCTCTCAAACCTTAAGGTGAAGCTGAAAAATTGTATCAACTTTCACAGAATTTAAACAAAAGGGAAAACAGTTCAGGGACTGGTGAGGCCAACATGAAACTTCGTAATTGGAAGAAAATGAAAAGGGGCTTCTATTCTCTGCTCTCCAGCTCTGACTTCATTTCCTGAGTTGGACGCTCAGTGCAGGAAGGGAAAATTCACAGCCTTACTCACAATACTGGAAGCCCAACACAGGGCAGAAATCCTAAGCCAGGAGCTTGTGCTGCTGCATATTCATGGATGCAAATCAGGCCCCACTGCTATAGCACTTGGCTCTGAGATTTCAAATCTTGGTATTAGCAAGGAATCCTGCAAGTTTTTATGAATATAAACTGGGGGGAGAATGTCAAATAGGCAGTATTTAGAAATTTTTCTTCCAACCTGTTAAAAAAAAATGTAAGCTCTGGTAAGATGTCCTGTCCTTCCACTTAGCTCCTTTGTGATATGGAGCAGTAAAGGACTTTATCATTGAAAGAAAACAGGGAAGCCCTGGACCATGGACTCTTGCAGAGTCACTAGCAGCCCTGGACTGGAGGTGTCACAAGAGCAGGGACTGTGGCAATGACTGCGGTATCCCCAGCTGTTAGTGCAGTGCCTGACTCCCTGTACTAGTTCTCTATTATTGCATCACAAATTGCCACAAAACTGAGGGGCTTAAAACATTTAACATCTCACATTTTCTGTAAGTCAGGATCCAGGTGTGGCTCAGCTGAGTCTATTAGCTCTGGTTCTTTAATGAAGCTACAGTCAGTTCAAGGCTTGACTAGGAAGGATCCATGTCCTAGTTCACTCAAATGGCTGTTGGCAGGATTCAGTTTCTTGGGAGGCACTGGCCATTGTCTTTGTGGACCTCTCCACAGAGCATTTCACAGCATGCAACATGCTTCATCAGAGTGAGCACGTGAGGAAAGGGAGAATGTGCCAGCAAGAGACAGTGCTAGTAATATGAAAACCACAGTCATTTGAATGATGAACAATTATACATTTTGTCTATAATTACACAGATTCATTAAACTGAAGACTCAAGATTAATATTTTAAAAGGCTTATATGGGAACTTGCTGAAATGTCTTTACAAATCTTCTGTAAATATGAAGCTATTCTAAACTAAAAAGTTCATTAATACAAATACATGTTTTAGTTACACTATATGAAAAAGCACATACATTGTAACAGCAATAACCTAAAATATGAGAGGGAAGAGAAGTTAAAGTGTAGAGTTTATTAATTCTATTGAAGTTAAGTTGTTGTCAGTTTAAAATATGTTGTTATAAATAAGTTTAAATTATTTTATCTAAATCTCATCATAACCATGAGGAGAGAAACCAAAAGAAAATCCTATAGTAATTATACAGAAAGCGCAATAAAGAAGTCAAAGCATACTGATACCAAAAAACAACAAAATGAGAAAAAAAAAAAAGACAGCAGGATGAGAAGAGAAAAAAAGATCTATGAAACAATCAGAAAACAGTTAACAAAATGGCAATAGTAATTCCTTACCTATCAATACTTTAAATGTAAATGAATTAAGTTCTTCAATTAAAAACATAGAATGACTGAATGATTAGAAAAACAACAAAACAAGATTCAAAAAGATGTTGCCTACCAGAGACTGACTTTAGCCTTAAAGAATAGACTGAGAATTAAGTCAAGCAAATGATAACCCCCCCAAAAAGAAAAGTAGGACTAGCTGTAATTATAGACAAAATAAACTCCAAAAAATGATAAAATGATACAAAGATCATTATATACCAATAAAGGGGTTAATACATCAAGAAGACATAATCATTGCAAGTATTTATGTACCCAACATTGGAGCACTTAAATATATAAAGCAAAAATTTAAAGAGCTATAAAGATAAATAATATTGGGGTACTTTAAAACCCCACTCTCAACAATGGGTAGATCATCTAGACAGAGAATCAATAAGGAAACTGTGGATCTTAACATTACAGTCCAAGAATATATATAGAACATTCTATCCAACAGCAGCAGAATACACATTCTTCTCAAGCACATGTGGAACATTTTCTAGTGTAGACCATATGTTAGATCACAAAGTAAGTCTTAGAAAATTCATGAAGATTGACATCCTGTATGCTAGAAATTGACACATTTTAACTGACTGTACTTCAATTAAAAAAAAATAAAAAATTTTTTAAAAAGATTGAAACCATGCTAAATATCTTCTCTGACCACAATGGCATGAAACTAGAAATGAACAACATGAGAAAAACTGGAAAATTCAAAAACACATGTAAATTAACAACAGTCTCCTGAACAAACAACAGATCAAATAAGAAATTAAAAAGGAAATTTAAAAGTTTCTTGAGACAAAAAATGTAAACACAACACACCAGAGCTTGTGGGATACAGCAAAAGCAGTTCTAAGAGAGGTATTGCTAGCAATAAACATCTACATTAAAGCAAGAAAGACCCCAATAAGCAAACTATACCTTAAGGAATTAGAAAAAGAAGAACAGATTGAGCCCCAAATTTTGCAGAAGAAAGGAGATAACAAAGATTATCTTGATGCTCAAAACTAAAGGCCAGAGAATTGCCCTCAGGACTGTATACCTATTTTCCTCTTCTGATTTCTTTTTCTTTCTCTATTATTTATCATCAATGCTGGCCAGAGCTTTTATATTTTTTCTGTCCAGTTTGGAATTTTAAGATTTTGTTATCTCATTATGTGGCTCCTGGTACCCCATATTCTAATGGCATTGTTGTGGACTTTGCAGAATCTTAACTTAAGCACTTTTGAGAGAATAGAAGAACATATGACAAATGGCCAGCTTTTCTTATTCTTAAAGAATACTTTATTTATTCTTTTATTATTTATTTATTTATTCATTCATGCATACATTCATTCATTCATTCTTAAAGAATACACTCTTTTGGTGACTTGTGAAATTCTGCAAAAATTAGCAAAGTTTGTACTTGAAAATCCCTGCTTCTTTTTATGTACCCTGTCTTCTCCCTCATCAGTGGGCTCCCCAGGTTCCCCAGAAACCCCTTTCATGTAGGAAAGAGACCTAGGATACTGATTCACACAGATATGTTACACATTTAATGTGTTTCTCATTGAATACATATTTATGAGTGCCAGACACAACACTAGTATCTTCCCATATATCTCATTTATTCCTTACCCTTTTTTATACTTTCTTTAGTAGATATTTTCACTTCATTTTAATGATAATTTTAAACAAATAAACTATGGGTCAGAAAAAGTTAGTACTTTGCCCCAGGGGGTTCAAAATCAGGTCTCTTTAGTTCCAGGTAATCGCTGCCTTTTGCCTGGTGCAGGTCACGCACGGTCATCAGCAGAAGGTGCCACCCGTTACCTGCACAGAAGGCAGGTCCTGATAGAGAGCTAGCTGGGATCTCACCTCTCTATCCAGGTGATAATATTGCTCTTGCATTAGGGTTGGACATTTATGAGTATTGGATGTGAACAAAGGATGATAGGGACTCCTGAACCTTCACTCTTAGTGAGGGGAGAGGTTTCTATCAGATACTTAGATAATCCTAAGGCCCACTTCTACTTTGGGCAGAATTAGCATTTTTCCTTCTACCAGAATCAAGAGGAACCCCTGAAAGAGAGGAACAGGATGCCTTATGTAAGGAAGAAGGGAGCGCCATTTTGCTAAGAGCTTAGTGTGTTAGGTAATTTGCTAGAATTTTTCAGTCTTATCTCTAGGAATCTCATTCCCATTTTCCTTTATTGTGCCTAAACACTTTGTTTTTAGTTGAGGGAGAGAAAGTAGACAGAAAAAAATGAAAGTAAGGTAACTCAGTTTAATAGAACTTTAAAAATTCTTGTTTTGTTGTGTTTGTTTTTTCATGACCATCAATATTAAACTGAAGTTTGTTCCTGAACCTGGAAAACTTTTAAACATAGATATGAGATCTGCCAACCCTGGAAATAAAAGCACTTCCTCTGACTTGTCTTTTGGATGATACTTTTTAACCAATTTTCAGTGTTTACTTGAGGCATTCGTTTTACCTGTCATGTTCCCCTGCTTTGAGGATGAACATTGTATGATTCTGGGTTCTTTTATTTCCATCTCTCCTGAAAATTGCAAAAAGAACACAATGATACTCAGCAGTTCTCACAGAGTCCTGGGATTTGAGTTGCTCAGCAATGTTATCAGTGGACACCGTAAATGGAATCAGATTACAAATAATGCCCCCATCCTATTTCTAATTTAGATTCTAATTTAGAGGCTTTCTGCCCTCTGCTTAAAGCACTACTTGGGAAGGTCTGGATCACTAATTTTAGAGTTGCTACAAGTCAAGGCCTTAGACCACTACCATCTGTAGCATCCAAGTCAGATTGGATAAGTTCCTCTCAGACAGATTTAAAGTCCATCGGGTCTTGGGGAAATATCATCTAAACGGCCTTAAGATTGACTGATTTTTTTTTGTCTCCAAAGGAAACAAGTGAACATTTCCACAGAAGGAGATCAGCTAGTTTTAACCCATAAATCTGTCAGCAAAATTTATCCTTCATGTTCATAAAATTGGGCAAACGTTTTCTCCTCCATTCCATGTCATTTTGAATTATGTACTCTACAACACAGAGAGATCAGCTGTTTCTTGGCTGCTTGCTTATCTTTTGGAAATCTGGGATATGTTTTCTTTCCATGTCAATCTACTTCTGATTTGGCGCCTAGGGTGACTTTGGCCATATATCAGGTTAAAAATTAATCTTAAAAAGGTAAGTGCAAACCACGTTCCATTATAACCAATGAAATGTGATTGTTTCTTTTGATGACTCACTGAACTGCTTTGATTTTCGTAACTGGCTTAAACAGTGTATGAGTCTTTCACATTTTTCATCCCTGCTGTTCTACCAGTTACTTAACCTTCCCCAAGGAAAATAATGCTAGTTTCAACTGCCTTAAATGCATCTATCTTGTTTTCCTGCTATACATCACCCACAATAACATGATAATTACCATTTAAAAATACGACATATTCAGGACCATCACACAGATGTACCATACACAGGAGCACAGAGCTGAGGGGGTAACTGGAAGTTAACATTCAGTCTGATCTCCGCTTGACAAACTGTCCAGCCAGAGAAAGGATTATATTTTCCAACTTCATGACAGGAGCTATATTGGAAGCTATACAGATACTATTATATTTCGTCTGTCCCAAACTGGTCCTGGTTGGATGTTACTATCTGCATTTCCCAGATGCAGAAACTAAGGCTCGGAAAAGTGAATTAGCTAGCCTGGGGTAACACAGTAAGTGGAGGCGTCGGATTCGCATCTTGATCTGCAGGGCTGTACAGCCCCCCCTCATTTCTCAGACCCGTGAGACCTCTTCTGCTCCAGAGGAGGCACCGTGTCTTCCCTGAGCACAGCTAGATTCAAATGGCTTCCTCATGACTCTCTTAAGTGTTATGGATACTTTTGCTTATAGTTTTTCCAGATCATTTTCATAGCATTGGCCAGTATGAAAATTTAGGAAAACCAAGTTTGTGTTTAGTGCTAGTCCAACTTTTGGTTTGCAGAGTGAACATAGGGTTTCTCTTCCAGTTAGATCTACTTTTGTGACAGGGAAGACAACAAGCTCAAAAAAAAAAAGAGTTGGGGGAAGGATTGTTGTATGACAATAGAGAGTTCCCAGGACAATGGGAGAAGAGCTGAGCACTAAACCCAAGAAATATCAAGAAGCAAATCTCCAGAAGGGCAGTTCTGCTATGTGGTGCTCTCTTAATCTCACTTTCTTCTGACTTCTTTTGGTAGACCCTCTGTACATGTGCTCCTTTCTGTTCTATTTCTTCTCATCCACTTTTTCCTAGATTCTACTCCTTCATGCTATGTGTCCATATAGGCTGGTAAAAGCAGCTTTAGACTCAAGGTCACAGGACTCTGAAACTCCACCATCAGAAATTCATTTCTTTGTCTTCTGGTTCTAGTTTCCAAATTGAAGCAGGTAGCCTTCGCTCATTTTTCCAAGCCAAGGAATAGCCAATTTATGGGTTGTCCATCCTTACTTAGGTGTCTATCCGTCATCCAGTTAATGTAATAGGAGTGAGCCATATAGGATTACATATTATTAAAGTAACCACTCGGAACGAGCTATAGGTGAGAAGAACTCTCATTAGGTGCATGGGTAGCAAGTACCTAAAGTTTATCTCAAAAACCTTCCAACCAACCACTCTGGCATCAAACTGTGCTTATAATCAACTTAGCAAAGGGCACTAACAGTCCCAGAGCGGAGCCAAGGAGCCAGTGGTTGTAGTTTCCTTCCAAGGAAGTTGTTATGATAAAAATTGATAATTGTAGTTTTTAAATACCTTTGCTGTAATCAGTTATAATTGATGATAATATTGATCTGAAATTAACAATCTTCATATATTCATAATTCCCAGGGAACCCCATCTTTCAAACAGTGCTACAGGACCATTTCCCTGATTCATTTTTTTCTCAAGAAATTGATGGTTAAGTAAAATATCCCCAGGGGCTTCCTGAAGGTCAAGGCCCGCCCCTAGGAGGCTGTCCCTTGCAGTGAGTTAGGCTAAGTGCAAGGTGTTAGGATTGCATTAGATTGGAGACTGTATCAGCAAGGCAGAATCTGATTATAGACTAATCCAGAAATCTAGTCCTTGCAGAGACAGAAACCTGACTGATATCCAGCAAGAGAGAGCCCATCTTATTTTCTTCAAAAAATAGCTCTTTTCTAATTGATAAGGTCTAAAATCATCCCCATCACCCACTACCCTAATTTAATAAAATACCTTATTAATTAAAATATGAAACAGCTTTTGTGCTCAATTTTGTGGGCCAAAATAAATAGGGGAGAATAATGACAAATAAAGTGAACGCCCATGCATTTTTCTTCTTTGTTTATTCAAGGCTGGGTCTCGGTCAAAGTAGTTGGTCATTGACATACCAAGCACTAGCAAATGAAGAAACATTCCCAGTGGAACCTCTTCAAAAAGGAAAGGATGCATATTCCAACGTCTGCCACTATGCCCTCTGTAGACTTACTACTGTGTGCAGCTGGCATGTAAATAGAGGGGCGGAGTTATCTATTTGCTTCTTGGACCATACTTGGACATTTGGGAAAAGCAAAATGCTATTGCTTCAATGATTATTTAGTCAAGAAATTTCCCTAATAGGTAAGACAGGTGCCCAGAGGTTTCTGGCTGCAAAGATTGTGTGTCAAGAATATCTGAAGGTCTCTTTAGCATGGATGGCAAAGTCCTCTGCAGTTTAACTGTGGAGCCTTATCTTTCATGTGATCCACCTGGTTCCTTTGCTCCAGCCACACCATGTTCACTTTCACCTCTGTGTTGACTTTCCCCAGCGTGAGACTCATCAACTCCTCTTTCTCCATGTCACTCCTTCAGCCCTTTAAGACACTGCCAACTTCTGCTCTGTCAGTGTCTCCAGTCACAGTAATGCATGACGACCAACGACCTCTACTTTCTTTAACCCTGTAGTTCTTTTGATGGTTACATCTTGCAGTAACTAAGTGCGCATGCTGTAGAGTCAGTTGGTCTGGAACAGAAAACTGCCATTTCGTAGGTGAGAGCTCTTGGGAAAGGTCTCAGTTCCCTCATATACAAAGTAGGGATAATAATAGTACCTATCTCAGGTCATCATGGTGGGGCTTGGAGAGCTCATACTGTTTTTAACGTAGTATCTGCAAAAAGTGATTTTTCCTTTTTGTGGGTATATTTTAGTAAAGAGACTGTACTTTATTTGAGGGCAGTGATTGTAAATTATATGTCTTTGTATCTACAAAAATGCTTGCAGTTGGCAGACACTAAAATAGATATGAATTGATTTATTTAATCAATACAGATAAACACTTAGTGATTGTGATGAACTGTGAATTAGCTTTTCTTTCTTCTTAATTCCATTAATGAAATCAACATTTTTGAGCATGTATTATACTTAGGGGTCTGTGGAAATACAGAGGGTCATGGCCCTGCCCTTAGGAAACAACATAAATAGACCCATGAATGAGTGATTTGAGCATGGGGAGAACAGTGCTGTGACATGGCTAACACAGGAGTCACAGGGACACACAGGGGAGGGCCGGGGGGCAGGTGACCCAAAGGAATCCCATCACACACAACCAGAGCTCACAATTATGGTGGCCTGTCTGATAAGGATGTTATCCATCCACTACTAAAGAATAGATAGATGGTGAAATTACATGCTGTAAACTCTATGGGGAAAAAAATTAATTTCAGGAGAAGACTGAGTCAAAACTGATAGTATTCCTTGAGATGAAAGAGGGGTTCAAGTTTACCCAATTTACTGTGATACTGTTTTCCTTTGCAGATACTCATCAGAAGGACAAAGGGGAGAAGGAATAATCCTTATTCATACAGTTGTTATTCCTGTGTATCTCCACTCCTGTACAAATTTTGAGGGTATATTCAGAACTGCTTTAATTGATTCAGATGGTTTTGTTTGGTACCAGTTTAGGCAAGAGCCAGGCAGCAAGCAACTTATGACTTAATTACTAGGCCATGTTAAAATATAGCAATTTAATTGCTGTTAGTATGATAATAATTTATTTATAAAATGCCAATGTATACATTTGTATTTGACAATCCATTTACTTTCAGCCTGGTACTGTGTGTGCTCCATTAAATTATAAAATGCCAGGTCATTAACCTGCAATTTCATTTGCATGTTATTAAATGACATCCTGTCCCTTTTCTGGTTGAGACAGAATTGTTAGATCATTTATCTGTACCATTTAATTTACCTGTGATCTTCCAAAAGCTCTTATCACTGCTAATTAAACAGGTGTGACCTGTGCTGAAAGCAGTTGGCACTCTTTGAACATCTGGCCAGGACCCAAAATTGGGTCAAGTCTCTTTAGTGTTCTCATTTTCCTCTTATTTGCCTTTGGTCATTAGCAATTTTGGCAGCTCAGTACCTGTTTTCATGTTCAGGATCATTAGCGTTTGGGGGGCTTTAAAGAGAGAGGTTGGCTTGTGACCAAGTGCACCATGGATAGAATGGAGAAGCAAAGCACTCCCTCTGCTACTAAAGCCAAGATGGTACTTAGTGTTGAGTGGTCAAGGCCGTTGAGCTCAGTGTTATGGATAATGAGTCATGGATTTGTAGAGTGGAACTTCCCAGGTGGGTTGTTTTTCATAGATAAAACCTATGTTTTCTGAACTTAGGGCACTTACACTCCCATTCCAGGATGTCTATCCACATACCTTACTGGGTACATCTGAGCTAGAAATTGGACAATCAGTCCAACTTTTATTCATGACTTTGGCAGAACAAGTGAAGAAGGAAAGAAAGAAATGGGAGTTACTATTTATATTCTCCCATTGGAGTATTATTTAATATCAAATGTGAAAGCTTTTAGCTCATGCTCGACTGAAGTTCCCTGTATTGCTCTCAGAGAGCTGTTGCTATAAACCCGGTTTTACAGGTAAAGAAACTAGGGCCCAGAGAGAAAAATATTCACTTGCCCAAGTGTGTACAGGTACTAGGTAGCTGAGCTAGAATTTAAAGTCAAGTCTGTAGAACTCCAAAATGCTTTGCAAGAAACCACACAATTCAGTTACCCTCTAGCACCACCATGCACAGAGCTGACTCTCAGTCTCCCTGAGCTTAGGTATCTTGTCTAAGGATTAATCATGTTTGAATGTTATCTTCCTCCCCTCTTTTGCTGACTCTCTACTGACCACGTTATTACCTGCTAATTTTTTTTTTCAAACTGAAGGAAAGAAAGAGCAGACATAGAAAGTATAAGGTAAATATAGTCAAATTTCAGATAATGGTAATTTTTGATCAATGAAGCAGCATGTACATATTTAAGGTCCAAATGTGAATGAAGAGAAAGAAAGAAAGAAAGGAAAGAAGGAAGAGAAGAAAGGAAGAATATATTCAGTGAAAATTGTATATATTTAAGGTATACAACATGATGTTTCAATATATATTTACGTAGTAAAATGATTACTACAGTCAAGCTAATTAGTATATCCATCTCCTAGTTACCTATTTTGTCTATGTCATGAGAGAACCTGAAGCCTATTCTAGTAGCAAAATCCCAGGATTCAGTACAGTGTTATTAGCTCTAATCATCGTGGTATACATTAGTTTTCTAGACTTAATCATTCTATCTAACTGCAACTTTGTACTCTTTGACCAATATGTTCTCACTTCCTCCACCTCCCCATCCCTGATAACCACATCTCTACTCTTTGCTTCTATGTATGTGACTTTTTCAGATTATGTGTAAAGTGAAATCATGCAGTATATTTCTGTGTCTTATGAAAGAGATGTTTTTAATTAACCTTTTTTCAAATGAATATCTTGTCTTTTTTTAACAGAGCTATTAATATGTGTATATGTATATATAATATTATTTTTAATATTACTTTTCTTGTATCTCATCTGCCTCCTCTGTGACACCTTAGACTCATAAGAGCGGTGACTTTGACTCTCTTAATTATTCTAGAATCTGTTCTCCACTAGAACAGGACTTGACATATAATCAGGTGTACTAAAACAGGGAATGAATATTCTGACTACTGTTAATTATGTAGTGTGATATTTGGGCAGTGTCCTCTAGGGTTCTCAATGCATAGGACTATTTTTCCATTTACTAAGCATCTGTATTTTGCCTTTTATGTCTGTTTGTTTTTTTTTTTTTTTACAGTGTCTCTCTGTATTTACTTTTCACTTCCATTTGTTATTTGTTTAGTTTTATAACTATGCCTGCCAAAAGCAGGTACTTCCTGATTCTAATATCAAGGCTGGAGTGAACAGGGGAAACAGATGCTCAAACTTAAAAAAAAATAAGTTATATTAATTTGTATATTAAACGTAAGAGAGGGCATCAGGGTTTTGTCTATGAGTTAGCAAACCAGTTTTAATGAATCTGCATTTGTAGCATCTGATTTGGGTATTCTTAAAGAAGACTAACTTGTAGTTTGAGGTATTCTCTTTCTCTCATTCTTTCTCTCTCCTTTTCCCCCTCTACCAACCCATGACAAATCTCAGTTCTCAAAGGGCGCTGTGGCAGGGTTCTTCTTTGTAAATCTATTTGCAAATTGCTGTTGTTCTTATCGGTCCTTCCACAAGCCTCTGCCCAATGACATGTCCGTACATAAACTTTTCCCATTAATTTCCCACTGTGTCCCTCCAGGGTGCATTAAGTAAGTGAATGTTACAAGCTATTTTTCATAAATTTGAAGTTATTGAGGGAAACATAAAATCACTAGCTGCTGGAAGTGAGCAAGTCCGGGAAATAAATGGAATATAAGACTTTGCAGAGGGTCCTAATTGCATCCATTTTTCCTACCTTATGAACCTGGTCCTGAGTGGAAGAGTCTCATGGCAATGGACTAAAGATTGAATCCCATTTCCATATGCTTAATATAGAACTTAAAGACCAATGAATGTAAAAGATCATTCTCTCAACTTTGCACACAGTGAGTCTCTTTGGGGCATGTTTCATAAATGTCAGCCAACAGTTTTGTGTTGTTTTAAATCCTAATGTAAGTTAAGCAGATCAATGTTTGATAGTTTCTTAATAAAATCCCAGACATGAACCCAAAGCTAACCTGGGTTATGGAACTGGCAGAACAATTGTGAGGCTGGCTGGTAAGAAACCAGACAGTTTGCTATTTCAGATGCTTTATGTTTCTTAGGAATTTTCAAGTTATTCTCAAAGGTAGTATTATGAGAAGAGATTAGTGTGAAAATCAGGATGCCTGCATTCAAGTCCTGGTTCCAACCAGGGCTCTGTCATATGGATAGACTCTTTCTTTCCCAAGATCTAAGTCCTAGGACCAGGACAGGGTAAGGCAAGTGAGGTGCCTCAGGCACAAAATTTAAGGAGGCCCTTAAAATACTCACTCTCAGAGTCCTTTCCAGGAAAGTGTGGTATCAGCCCTGAGAATTAGTGACTCCTTAAATTTTGCACCCTAAGCACCTCACTTACTTTACATTTGTCTTGATCCTGCTCAATCCCTTTTCTTTGCAATGAATGGTTTGACTTTAATTAGTAGTTCTCAAAGTGGGATGTACAGAACAAGAGTTTTCTGGCTGCTTTAGAAAATGAAATTCTGTAGGTGGAGGCAGTTGAATTTAGGAAATGTAATATGTTACATCCCTATCTTGGAAAATTATAATGCATCTTATATGATTGGCTCTGATCTGAGATAGCCTACAATAAAGATATCTTTTTAAAATGATACAATTCATTTTTTTCTAAAATCATTGGTTATCAAAATTTTTTGCTCTTCCTTGCTTAATAACTGTAAAAAAAATGCATCATTTAGAAAAACTGTACATTAGGGAACTCTACATGCAATTTCTAAATTAGTCCTTGGAACAGCCCTATGAGGTGGGCACAATTGCTATCCACAGTTTACAAAAAAGAAAACAGACTGAGAGAGAGAGTAAATTTGAAGAGACATTTGTGCTTTACCAGCGTGCTTTCTTATTGTTGTGGTGGACTTCACATTCACAGAGTTTTCTTGTGTTTATTACTTTCAAAATGAGTACATTTTATTTTCAAAATAATGAAAACTACTTTTGTAGGAATGAAGTAGCAGCTTGGTTTATGCTTGTCTTTCTCTCCCTCTTTTTTTCTTTTTTATAAAGTTCTCACCTTAACTGACTTGTAACGAAGCTTTTATTTACCTCTAAGCCCCCAGCCTGCCATGCTAGCATCGTTTTTCAGCATTGACTGGCTCAATAGGCTTCCACATACTCCTGAGCAATGTGAATTTCAACCACAGAGTTGCTCAGTGCTGATGCTGAGATCAGTAGATGGAACTGTAAGAAGGGTATTGAATAGCACTTTGTGTAGAGTTGGCTGCCCAGGGTGCGAGGAAGGAAGCAAGTGACAGAATGAACAATGGTCTCCAGAAGACCCTCTGTAAAGGAAATACCTCTTCTATGGAGTGTTATTATGATTTACACTGGAAGTTCATTATTCAGTGCCAATTATTATTACCAGGGACTGTCCCAGATCCCAGATTACAGTGGTGGAAATGATATACATGATCCATGTTGTCTTATAATGTCTAATCTGGTAGTCTGGTGTTCTACACAGATGCCCAAGTAAAGCTAATGAATAAATTGTGAATTGAGAAAATCACTTTCAATTCTCCACCATTTAACACTTCTCTCCACTGTCCCTTGTGATTGGCAGAACACATCCGTTTAAGGGACTGAGAGATGCTTCAGCTATATCCACAGAGAGTTATTGTATTTATATTTAGAAACTCAATCCTTCAGCAACTCTTAGTCCATGAGCTGTGGGTTCAGATACAATTTCCAAGAGTCCCTATTCAAGAAGGCTGAATTACACACTTTGGCTTCAGTGACAGTGACATATAAAATTCCCTCAGGACTTGCAGTGCCTGCTGGACTGCAGGACTTTGTGCTTGGGAGAAGCTGATGCAATTTAAGTTGACTACACTCAGTACAGATCTTCTTTTTCAGAGAATTTTGCTGACTTCTTAGCAAGGGGGTAAATAATTGGCCCCAACATGTATTTGCTAGGGCTATATTTAGAGGGCTGGGTCAGCTCAACATTTTATCACATTCTGATTTCCTATTTCGGAATGAGATCACCATCTCGATTTTATCTTCAGTCCTATCCCTACCATCCATATATGTTAGGGCATGTTTGCCTGATTGGTGGGGAAACTTGCCAATTAGTTATCTATGTATCAGACCAAGTTGCATCCCAGGAGAGAACTCATTCTCTGGGAGATGGAGTTATTCTTACAGCGCCTCATCATCAAGGGAGAGAGGGTTGATTCTCAGCACAGCATGAAAAGTTTAGAGCATACTTCCGTTAGGATTTGATAATGTTTTCTCCTTTTTTCTCACTAGATTTTTAAGAGCTTAAAGAATATAGAACATGTACTACTCACCTTTAAACCCTTGGTGTCTACTATAGTACCTTGTCCAGAGTAAGCACTAAATAAATATTTTGAATAAATAGAAATTACAGGGCATCCTAACTGATATTGGCACTTTGTGTTTTTCATTACAGAATATTTTGTTCTGTGCAAACTAACAGATGCTTAAAATATAAAATGTATTATTTTTATAGTGTCTGTGTGATAGTCCTTTTCTAAAGTTTTTCTGGTACTTTGACAAATTCCTCTGACTCCTTGAAAAAATCTGTCATATGATGTATTTTATAATATAATGCTGTTATACAGTATGATCAACTATAGTCCCCATGTTATTATACATTAGATCTCCAGACCTTATTCATCTCATAGCTGATTATGAACCCACTTAAGTTCACACTTATGTTCAGATACTTGTGTTAATTGTTTTTTCTGTGCAGTGACTACATTAAGCCCTTACTGTAGGGAGAAATAAGATTATCTGTGGATTTTCACAGCTGAATTTTACTGCACAAGCAATTATACTAAGATTTGGACTCTGTCTTGTGTTTTTTCACTATTCCTTGACTGATAATGCCTAAGGATTCAGCACTCACAAGCCTTATTGAATATGTTAAGAAAAACACATCTATAGGTCTGTTTAAGAGTTTTCTGACATTTGGATAAATTCTTATTTATTTGACCTTCAGATACTTCTGTAGTATTTGGCCTAAATCTATTAACCATTATGAATTACATTATATATTCTTATTGTGGAGTATAAGGACTCTTGTTAAGTAATAATATAAAGTCACCTGAAAACATTTAAGGTTAAAGCAACAATTTAAACACTCCTCTATTATGTTTTGAAATATTGCTGAATTCAGTTTTTTAATTTATCTCTCTTCAGCAGATTTGGTATGTTTTCATGATTAATTATATTAGTGATGTTTCATAATTCAGTGACGTTGTATTTTTAGATACACAGCCATTTATCATCCAAGTAGAGAGGCACCTCTTTCTTTCTCTAACTTTCATTGTATTAATTTAATATAAAATTTAACCTGATAATCTTTCAACTTCAAACATCTTAGGATAAGAAGTTGAACTCAAATCATCTAAGCCTTTAATATGTAGATCATATTACCTGCACTAAAAATAGAATACTTCATGTGATAAATGATTTTTTTTTCTTATTGGTAAATGTACTTAATAAAAAGTTTTATTAACTTCATGGAAATTAATGAATTTAATGTAAAATGGTACCTGTACCATAAATTTCATGATTAATTTGATTTAGATGTTTTTTTTCTGGTCCTTTTTTCCCCTGTGTGTTTGATGTAAAAATATGCAGCAAATACCATAGTTAAATTTATTAACTTAATATGCATAAAACAATTACAGAAAGTTCAAGATGATCATATAACACATAAAACATGTTTTCTAAGTTAAATACTAAATGTGTGGCCCAGACACCAACTACATCGAGACTTAAGGTGAATGCCAGTTGCAGGGTTCTTCACCTAAGGCTAGGGTAAGCTTCAGAGAAATTATATGCCTATGTGTACACGTACATATACGTATACTTCTTCTGTTAAGTGTCCATCGCTTTCATATGATTCCCAGTGAAGCTCATGGCTCATACTGCCTAAGTTCTACTGATATAATAGTTTCTCCATTGGTATAATTGAAGACAATAGATTTTATTTTCCCTGAATTTCACTCCAACTCTCAGATTCTGATTATTCCTCTTGTGTGTTCACTGAGTTCCTTCTTTCCTTCCTTTTTTCCATCTTTCCTTTTTTTCCCTTCTCTCTTATGAAATGATGTAGTCACTCCCTCATTTTATAGATGAAAATAAGTTCTACTGAGGAGTAACAACTCTCCAAAATTTGTATGTTTGTCTCTCTCTCTCTTGTTTGGGAGCAAGATGTTAGGATGTTTTGAAATCAAGTTTTACCAAAGAAATATTTTATATAAAGTTGTTGGGAAGGAGTAGTGAGAGTGTAAAAATACACAGACAAAAAGGTAAGGGTCGTGGCAGCAGAATTGGCATGGACAATGAATTCACTTAGCCGTAGAAGGAAGTTTGTTTTTTTTTTAACAAAGTAAAGGACTAGAAAAATAGGGATCCAGGAAATGGAGTCAGAAATGGTAGAGTAATAGAAACAATAAAAAAAGTAGAGGATCAAAGCAGAAAACAGTACAGCACAATTGCTTGAAAGAGGTAGCATGGCATGATGTCCCAGGATTTCAACAAATAGACTGTGTTAAGTCTCATGGAAGAGACAACTGCATTCAAAGGTCATAGCAGAAAGCCCGAATCTACCGTTCTGCTGTCCCTCTACCATTCTGCTTTGTCACACACAGGCTTCTCTCTGCAACAACAAAAATCAAAAACTACTTAAGAATCTGGAAACTTCTGGAATTTACAAACATGAAGGAGAGCAACTGGGCCTTTGGTGATGAGGGAGCTTTGGCCTGTCATACCAAATGGAGAGAAGAGACGAGATTAACAATTCAAGTCAGGGGCATATAGGGTGTTCTTTGAGCATCAAATCAAAGCCTAGCCCCTTCTTTCTAGAAAGAAGGGCATATATCTGAGTGATCTAGTCTCTGCTTCTCTGTGAGGTGTCTCCATCATGGAAGGGCTCTCACATAGCATTCAAGAGGTGTTCACTGCCTGGACACCTGAGATACTGATAGGTAAAGTCTCTGAATTCTTTTTTGGGGGAAATTTCCACCACCAGGTTTTAGATAGCCTGAAATCATTCAGTAAATGGAATGAATGGTGTGGGGGAAAAGAGCATGAGATTTTGGAGGTCAAACAACACAAATTAAGTCAACTCAGTAATTTCATCACCAAGTAGTTTCCCCATATGACAAAAATGCAGATACATATGCCCTGGTTTCAGTTCAGAATTTAATTAGATTATGGATGTGGCAGAACTTAATAAAGTTCTTTACAAATGTTAGCTTACTTATTTATTTAAAAGATAAATATAACTCCCTGGCGCTTGCATGGCCCAAAGACCATTTAGAGGTTAAGCTTGCATACAGTAAACAGATCAATGCTCAGCTGGGGCACAGTGGGAACCTCTCCCTCGGCTACTTGTCCCCACCGAGCAGCTGGAAGCAGCCAAGCATCGTGAGCCAGCTCCCAGCATGAGGCCCATCAGAAGTCTTCCAAGTCTGACCCTTTCTCTGTGGGGAGATTTTCCAATGAAATGTTCCTACTGTAGCTTCTCTGGGCAGAAGTGATTGCGAGCAGGAGGGAGGGGAGGCTAAATCCAGGATGAGTCAGTAGCTCCTGAGCCTGGTGGTAGAGCAAGCATTTGACTTCCCATCGTCCTGTTTTGAGTGGAAGGAGACAAACGAGTTTCTTGGGGGGGGGCGGAGACCAAATGTCAGAAATGTTAGAGTTAGTAGGGGTCCCTCTGTTCACATCTCTGAGCCCCATGATGTGATGGGAAAGAGATCTGGACTTGGAGGTAGGAGGTTTGCTTTCCAGGCTGGCTGCTCCATTAACTCACCTTGGGAAGTCATTTGACTTCTCTGTTCTCCCATTTATAAAAATAGATTTTAAAATGTATCCTGTTTTCCTTATGAACTATTATGAAGTATATTTGAAAAGCGTTTTAAAGTCACAATATTATAAAGAGGTAGGTATGCACACACACACACCTTATATCATTTATATTGTGAGGACCACAATTCTCTTAATTTATGAGACACTATATTACACCTACTTATATGTGCTTTAGAAGTAGGGGGACTTGGGTTTGAATCTCTGCTCAATCTCTGCTATGTAATCTTGAATGATTTCCTTAAACAGCCTGGGATTAAGTTGGTTCACCTGGAAAATGGTCCTGAGGATGCCAGAATTGGCATCACAGAATTACTGCAAGGTGGAGAAGATGTGATAGATGTCCATACAGTATCTGGTCAACAATAGATTTTCATTAATCATTAACTCCATTCCACCCACACTGTACAGTATTAAAATGGAATTTATAAGTGATGTGAATGTAAAACTTTTTATCAGTCATCTGGCTTATTCTGCTGTCCTTTGGGTTTTCAATCTCCATATAGTACATAAAAGTGTTCCACATGGACATTTTAAGGAACAATTAAGAAAATAAATAGCACATTAAAGAATACATTAATGTGTTCAAGTGAGAGAGGAGTAATTTCCTTTTGAGGATTCTCATCTCCTTAGATTTAGTTTAAAATAAAATTAATATAGGAACAAGCACATCTGCAATGGGAAATGTAAAAGGCAGATGAATAAAGGAGATGTATTTTTTTTCTTCTGTGTCATGTTACCTTCAACACATCATGCATCTCTGTTGGGTATCAGTTTCTTTCTTCACAAAGTGATGCAGTTGAGCATAAGGCCCTTTCCAGCACTGTCATTTTTTTTAGTTCTGTGTTGCTCTGGCCATATTTCTGCATCTTTGCCTTGGATCCATTCACCCCTAAAAGAGGAAGCTTGGATTGATCACTGGGGACAGGCAGGAGGCAAAGTTAAACAGCAACATGAATGGATGACTGTGTTTCCAGCCTTACCCGTGTCTCTCCGACACCAGCCCTACCAAGGGTCACTGCTTCAGGACTTGGCTTAATGAACACGTGCAGCCGCACATTAAACTTCAGGTGGACCAGTGGCACTCCCCCCAGACCTGTGTCTCTTTCAGGGAGGGGGTTGTTTTATGGTTTTCTCTTGGTTGGAGTTAATTATAATGTGCTGGTCATGAGCAAAACAGACACTGCATCACCAGGAGCAGCAGGGTAAATCTAACTTGATGCATAAGTAAATTTACAGAAGGCACAGGTTCTAATATGGGTGTCGTTAATAGATACTTTTTATGTATAAAGTTGTTTTCATCTGCTGTGGTAGCCCTTGTGGAAGTAGAATGTGCCAGTTTTCACCTGGACGTAACAAATATGGTGTGAGAGACCTTCCACTGCTCGTGGAAAAAATGCCAGGTTTTAAGTTTTCTTGAAAGCAGGATGGTTTCAGTTCCCAGACATCAGCATGGGTGCTTTCTTTTTGTACCTTACTTTTGTTGGATTCAGTGGTTCTCTCATTTCAGGGGAAGTATGTTTTACCATACAGAGCTGTGTATTTCCAACAGTATATATTATACGTTATGAGTGGCTCAAGAGACTTCCCAGGATAATTTTGAAAACATGCAATTTTCATATTACATGATGAATATAGAATGGAACCCTAGTAGAAAGCAATTCTATTTTGTTTTTTGCTCTAAATATCGACAATTCTTAAAATCATGGGTAATAATGAGTTAGCTAAGCTTGGATGTGGGCACGCATACATTTGGGGTGAGAGGCTCAGCAAAACATTTTCAATAAGTAATTGGTCAATATCTTATCAACTTTAAAAGTATGCAAATTTTTACTTTGTAATTCCACTTCTAGCAGTTGTTTTTACAGACATATATATACAAGCGCCCAAAGATGTATAGAAGGATGTTTATTGTAGGATTGATTGTTGTTGTAAAACAAAGCCATTAATGGATATACTGCCTTAACTATTGTCATTTTGTACTTTGGATAAACGTGTGGTCTCTTACCTTGATCTTTAAGGCCCTGAAAGACCAGGCTTTTGGTTACATCTCCAGCCTTTTCTTGTGTTCTCTACCTTCTTGTCATCTATACAACAGTAACTGGTATTTTTCTAGTAACTCCACAAAAGTGGAGTGGATAATAGATAATACACCTAGACAAATGAAAAATTTGAGGTGGATGTATCTACAAAGATGAAAAGCTCTCCAAGGCAGCATCATCTTTTACAGAGGGACCTAGGGTGTGTCTGTGTGTGCATGTGCATACACGTAGCTTTTGCTCCTCTAGAATTATGCAGCAGATTTGTGAACCTGCTCCTTCACCTGGGCTGAGTGGAAAATCTGAATAAACTCTTGAAACTACCACTTCCAGGCTTACTCCTTTTCTCTCCCCTTCACAGAAATTTTCAAAGCATAATCACATTACTCCTCACTCTGGCCCCAGAGAATGCTTTCATAAGTCTGTCCTAAGCCTTATTATTTTTTATAATAGCAAGTATTTATCAAAAGTGAATTTGTGCAAGGTCTTGTATTTACTTTCCATATATTTAGTTTATACATTTAACTCAAAAGACTCATGATATAAATAGTCAATATCCTTATTTATAGTGTGGATCAGGAAGGTTAAATAACTTCTTACTCTGGTCATGCAACTAGTAAGTGATAAAGTCAGCATTTAAATCCAACTCAACTGACTCCAGAATCCATGCTTACTAGCACTAAACTGGCTGACAACAGGGGACAGAGGTAAAGTTTGTACTTAGTTAACTGACCATACCGTTTCCCCCGCCCCAAATCCCACACCAAGTAAGGCATGTAAGAGAGAAAGGACAGTTGGCTACATTGTTCTTAAAGGGGAAATGAGCTACAGCTCTGTGCTTCCATGTCTGAGACAACCAGAGACTCCTTAAACGTCACAAGATGTAGCTCCAAGTCATAGAAATATCTCACCATTCTCCTTAGAGCAGAGATGACTTGATCTCCTAATGGTTCCAGTCCAGTCCCTTCAGAATCATAGGGACAGAAAAGCAACCCAATGCAACTTACCTTCTATGACATCAATTGTCAGGCTCCTGAGCTCACAGGGAGGAGACCTAGGTCAGCTTTGCTATTTCCCTTTGTTCCAGAACTGTGTTGTTAGAGTTAACAGCTTCAGAGACAGACCTGTCCATGATTTATGGACTAGAGTCAAAAGGAACAGCTCTTAAACTTGCAAACATTGCTTATTTTCCTACTTTAAGGACCCTAATTGCATTTCTCACCTTTTGGTTTTAGACTTTGGCCATTATTTATTGCTGTGATTGGCTGTGATTTTGTAAGCAGTCATGCTAAATGCAGACGAAACTGTGAAAAGGAGGAGTCAGGAAGCTTCAGAAGCAAAGTGATAATATCTGGTCTGGACCTGCTGACCTTTACCTTGGTCAGATCATCAAGAAGTCATGGGTCCTCGGGACCCCCTACTCCACAGTGGTAATGGATCTTGTTACCCACTCACTGTCTGGTTTGCTAACGACTTTCTGAGTATGTGCCCATGCTCACTCGTTTCTGCTCCCAGAGAGTTTTTTTTTTTTTTTTTAACTCTCATTCACTTAGCTTACACTTCAGCTGTTACAATTAACTACCATGGAAGTTGTACCATAAATGGTTTCAAAATATTTTTGTTCTTATCTTATATTGTTTTACTGATATCTATAGTAGACCATTGATTAAAAACAAAGATTAAAGGACATTACTAATTAAATATATAACAGCATAAAAAAATTCTGTAGATGCACATCACGGTGATCCATGAGCTTCTTGGATTGTTCTTCATCTGAGCAAAGTGGTACAGTCCATCAAGATGCCTCTGGCTTCTCTCCTTCAAGTACAGTTCACAAGATTTATTTCATGGCTACCCTAACAATGAGTGGAATTCTAAAATTTACTCTAAAGAACTTTGGCAAAGATTAAATAGACTGCCTCAGGAAGGGGTGTGACCTTGAGTTTGTGACTCTGTGCAGCTGAGGACATGCACGTGTCTTTGGGATATAAAGGAAAGAAACTTAAACTAACTTGCCTAAACAGGGTAGGAGATGGGGATGGGGATTATTATACAGTGCTATTCGAATTAGAAGTTGGAAAACTATGAAATAAAAATAGTAATTCCTTCTGTCTTTCCATTGTTTCTGTCTCTGACCTCTCCTAGATTGTCTTAATTTCTCTCTCTTTTTACCGGTCTCTCTCTGAGTCTCTGATGCCCTTTAGTCATTGTTTCTGCTTCTGTTCTTGTGCTCATTTCTCCTCTCTCTCAACTCTATTCTGCTTTTTCCTTCTCTCAAGATTTGATTTCTATGAAATATTGCATATGTGACCTCTTCCATCAGATGCCTACAGCAACTGGCAACAATCTCAGATCTCTTTTAGCTCTGTCCCAAAAAGGCTTGGAGCCTTTCTTCTGGGGTTGGGGAAAGGTTAAGGGATAAACCACAAGTTTACAGTAATGTGTTTGCCAAGATGGTCCCTCTTTGAATATCTTCATGAACTTGTAGATAAGGTAGGTTAAAAGCCAAACCTCAGGGATCCTGAGCTCCAACAAAACATAACCTATCATAACCTTTCAAACAATATTATAATGATCAAGCCTACATGATGGATAGTCTTACCTTAAAAAGATGTCTCAAGCACTAGAAAAAATGCCTATCAGTGCTTTCTATATAAAAAGGCACTACTAAGCCTCTGCCAGATAATGCCTCTTTGATTTTTTTTCCTGTCAGAGTTATGTTTTATTTTTTGGGATAGTTTTCTTTGTGTCACCCATACTTTCTGTCCTGACCTTCTCTGTGATTTGTAGAGGGTATATGTGTTTTGGAGTAGGAGGACTAATTGTGAAAAAAAGCAAATTTATGTTCCACACAGGGATCACATTTATAACTGATCCTATGAGCACTGTCTTCACAGCAAATGAAAATTAATGGAAACAATGAACACACACACACACACACACACACACACACACACACACACAGTGCTGCATACATACATAGAGGCAAGCCATTTCAAGCTCTGTCATGGAATCTCCCAGTGGCTTCACCAACTTGACCCTTGTAAGTCAACTCATGCCAATGGTGGATCCTAGTTAAAAATATTTTCCAAACAGCATCTTGGCTGTTTGTGTTTAAGGGTGACTAGTTCCTGATTGGTTTCATCTGGGTGAGGAAAAGCTAGTGCTTCCTTTGGTGGGTTGGTCAATGAATCCATGGCAATGGTGGGGTGTGGATTGATGAATATTCACTTCTTATTCTTGTTCCTGTTCCAACCAAAGGGCAGCCAGCTGGCAGTTCTCAGGCCTGGCATCCCAAACTGCTCAATAATCTGATACCTACTCATGTTCTCACATTGCTGAAAAACAAAGAAGCCCATCTCTCACTGGCTCCTACTCTCATCTAGTTCCTTAATAGCCATCTAAGTGCTATCTTGTCTTCTTTCTTTAGAACATCACTAAGATCACAGGATGTTTTGCCTAAGGTAGGCGGCTAAGGGAGGAAATAGCTGTTGGGTTAAGGCTTAACCATTAAGTAAAGGTAAATAACAGCATTGAACTCTCAGCTTTATAGGAATCATGCCTGGCTTTTGGGAACTGGTACAGGGAGTGAAAAGAAAGTGGATTTGGGGCTTCCTAGGCAGAATCTAAACCAAATACATCTCTTTCAATTACTAATTGTATGGATTTGGGGAAGTTAATTAAACTCCTTGAGCTTTAGTTTATTCTGTGAGTGAGGATGAAGTTTTTTTGAGATTGATTGTCTGTACCTTTGTGGAAGCAGAACTGAACCTCAACCACAGCTGGAAATCACTGATTATAAAGAAAGAACTAGACCCTTATCTCTTAGCTTTAGTTTCTTTAAAGAACCTCTGTACTTCTGGTATCCACTCAATCATTAAAAGGATTTGCATTTCTACCACAAGGTCATGAACTTTTCTTTTGCCTTTTAGAAAACCCCATTCACAGGAAAAAATAGGTAGTCTAGGGGAATAAGAAGGCTAATTATCCATCTTAAGGATATTAAAGTACATTGGTTTAAGAAAATTTGTATTATCACTCACTACTCAGAGATGACTTTTATTATGTAAAACTAAAGTCCATTGTATTATAGTTTACAATATTTCAGAAGAAACAATTGTTCCAACTTCATGTTGTAGTTTATACTTTATTAAGATCCATCATGTCCATTGAATCCTTAAAGGAACCATGTTACTAATTCTACTTGCCAGATGAAACAAACAAAAAATGTCAGTTCAGAGAGTTGTGACTCACCAGCCATCAGTATGAAATTAAGACCTTATTCAAGTGATTCTGAACTCTGTGTTTCTTCCATTGTTGCTATTTTGTGTCCCATTAATAATACTAGTTTTTATGATGTAATAGTAATAATGATATGCCTTAACAGGCATTATGTTGACATTTTTGTCCTGATTTCTGCAAAATACACCTTCCCTTTACCCCAAAAAATAAATAAAGACCATGTCTTTGATTTCATGATTTAGATTTTTGCTTAAATTTCCACTCAGGCACCCTCTTTTACCTCATGAATTATTTTTCAGTACTGTGTTATTGACATTAAATAAAGTTCCAAAAGGAAGTGTTCAACCATAACAATTCTAATGGGATATAAACATAATATGATAACCACATTTTACTCTTTATTATTAGAGGAGTT
Source organism: Camelus bactrianus (assembly GCF_048773025.1). Lineage (NCBI taxonomy): Eukaryota > Metazoa > Chordata > Mammalia > Artiodactyla > Camelidae > Camelus > Camelus bactrianus. Next base: position 35,250,291 of record NC_133549.1, read on the forward strand.
AATTGAACCTGGACTGCCACCAGCTAAAAATTTTGTTTTATGGAAATGGTGAATATAATTTCCTTCTTATATAATCCTTTGCAGTAGCAATGCAAATGAGGAGCAAGAAGATAGGCTTCAAGGATAAAACTTTAAAAGATTATTTCATTTGAGTTACTTGCTTTTTCTACATAGATGGGAAAAAAAAAAACACTACCATATTTTAAAATGAAAATATGTATATATATTTCCTTTCCAATTGAAAGGCTAAAACACAATTTTTAACAGGTCGAATTTGGCATTGTAATCAAGCCCAGACAAAATCTACCAAAATGGGCTTCCCCTGTTCCTACTAGAATCTCAGCGAATCTCTATGACATAGAACATGTGTCTTTGAACTATATGAATGAATCTGGAAGAAGTTTGCTTTTGCCCTTGAATTTTTACTTTATTGGCATGTTACACGAATTATCTCTCTTTTTCAACGGTAATATTGAGGTATAATCTCTATAACCACAAAATTTGTCCATTTTTAAGTGTAAAGTTCTATGAATATTTAATAAATTTGGACAGTTATGCAACGATTATAAAATCCTACTTTAGATAGTTTCCATCACTCCCAGAAAGTTCTGATTCTCTTTTAAAAAGAAAAAAAAGCCCTTTGTTATTTACATCCCACTGACTTAAAATTATTGACAGTTCAGAAAAACAGGAACCTTATTACATACGAAAGAGGACTCTGGCAAGTATAGAACATCTTCAAGCCTCTCTTTAGTCATCTGTGGAAGTGATTAATAATCTCTGCTTCACTCATAAGATTTAAATGTGTTTCTACACTTTGAAGTGTAGAAATCTTACTTCCATTTGAGTCTCTTTATTTTCCCCCTTTTAAAATATAATCACATTTATTTTGTTATTTATAATTATGTAATTATATTTCCTGTACATATACTGAGCAACATGTCATATGGTGCTATAATTCTTGTTTCAGTAATACTATTTAAGGAGCTCACAAGAAGTAGATTAGGATATTATATTTACCCCTATCTTGCCCTTTCTGATGTTCTTTCCTTTCTAAAATTCTGTGCTTTCTTCTGTCCTTTATTTTCTATTTACAGAAATTACTTTAGCCTCTCACTGAGGTTAGTTATGCAAGCAACAAATTCTCTTGATTTTCTTTTGTCTGAGAATGTCTCAATATCCTTTTCATTTCTGAAGGTTATTTTTTGCCTGATATAGAAATAATGGCTGGTAATTCTTTTTATTTTTTCTAGTAGTTGAAAAATATTCCATTTTCTTATGGCCTGTGTGTTTTCAGATGAGAAATCTGTTATTCTAATTGGGGTTTCCCTACATGTGATATGCCATTTTTCTCTGACTTCTTTCAAGAATTTTCCTTTGTCTTGAGTTTTTAGATGTTTATTATCTTCAAGTTTATTCTATTTGGAGCTCAATTAGCTTCTTGAATCTGTAGATTTATGTTTTTCACTATATTTGGGAAATTTTCAGCCACTATTTCTTCTAATATATTTTCAGTCTTATTTTTTTTTCTCTCTCTCTCTCCCCTCTCCAGTCTGCTACTGAGACTGACACATGAATGTTAGCTCCTTTGTTACTATAACACAGATTCCTTATACTCTGTTATTTCTTTTGTGATCTAATTTGGTAAATTGTATTGTTGTGTCCTCAAATTCACTGATTCTATGCTCTGTCATTTCCACTTTACTTTTGAACCCATCTGGCAAATTTTGTTCTGCTTTGTTTTTAATCTTATTGCATTTTTCAGTTCTGGAATTTCCATTTGGTTCTTTTTTTATAATTTATTTCTTGACTAAAATTTTCTATTTATTCATTAGTTTCAAGTTAATTGGTTATTGTGCATTGAAGCATTTTAATGATGGTTGCTTAGAAAACCTTGTCAGGTAATTTTAACTTCTGATTTATTTCAGTGTTGGCATCTGTTGATGATCTTGTTTTTCATTTAAGTCATGAACTTCCTGGGTTTTGGTGAGATGAGGGCTTTTTAATGGTGCCACGTACGGTTTGGATATTATATTATGAGATTCTGAATCCTGCATTACCTCTGTTGAGGTGTAGAGTAAAGGCGAGTGAACACGTATGTACAGCTTTCTGCTGCCTTCCACCCTCCCATCCCACTGGCAGAAGTGCAGTGCTGCCTCGTTGCAAACGTATCAGATGGGAATTTAGCTTCCACCTCTGTCCACTACCACCTTCCTGGCAAAAGTGGGGCACCAGTTTAAGCTCCCTGCTAGCCCAGCTGACACAAGGGAAGGGGAAACAGAGAGTTGACTCATACCACTTTACTGCTGCCGGTTGAGGGCTAAAGCTTAGCTCCACACTGGGCCCCATTGGTACCTGGGGAGGGGAGAAAGGAATGAGTTCCAGAGTTACTGCTGGCCTCTGCTGATACCACCCTGTCAGGGGAATTAGAATACTTCCTAGTTCCACTGTGCAAGATGTGGAGATCAGCTCTCTGCTCAGCCCTATTGACACTACTTAGACACGGGCTATGAAATACCACCTTCTTTCAGTGAGCAGAACATTGAAGATTACCTTCCCATTCAGCCCTGCAGATACCAGTGGGCAGAGGAATTGGAATTCCACTGCCTGCTTCTATAGGGCACTTCTCTGGAGGTGGGGTAGAAGGTCATTTCCTGCTCAGCTCCACTGAAACTGTGGGAGTGGTATATGGCTTTTCTGTTGGTGTTTGGCCGAGTAGATTGGGTATTGCTAATTTTTCTTCCTACTCACCTATTTTCTGGTCCTTTGGCTAGGGGAGACAGGCTTTTCTTGGGGAAAAAAAATTGTAATGTTCCTGTGCCTGTCAGCAGTTCTGGGTTGGAGGCTTCTGCAGTGCTCTGTCCAGGAGATATGGGAGCCGCTAAGAAAACCAAGGAAGCTCATTACTATATTGTTCCTCAAGTCTTGAGTTCTCTAGGCAGTCCACCTTTCCACCTTCAAGGGTCTTCCTGTACTTCCTCAGTATTTTATGTCCAGGGCTTTTTGATTGGGCAAAAGGAAAAAAGGCCACTCCCTCTTGGCCAGAACCAGAAATCCTCTGATAAAGTGCTTTTAAATTTTAAAATCCAACATAAATGTAAGAAAATATTTTCTAAATTAAATCCAAGGGACAATGATTTAGACAAGTATATGGAAGAGAAATTATATTGCTTCAAGGAATAAGCTCTTTTCACCTGTCTGGAATTTTCATCCTCACAGTAAATATGGTAATGACAAATTTTCTATTAGTTCACTAAAACAGATTCTCTCCATGGAATGACTTCTGGTAGCATTTCGTTATGGAGATTGTAGTTATTGTGCCTTTTAAATGTATTCCATAACTCTTAATTTTCAGAAATTCAAAATGTTCATTACTTCACTAAGTGAACAAGTGTGCTAGTCATTTTCAATGCCTGAATTAACAAAGATGAAAATCTGTGTTGAAGTAAGCCCTTCCTTTTCCTTGTTAAAAAAGCAAAATTCTCCCCATAGAATCTGAACTTCTTATCTTATAAGTTAACTAGAGAAGATAAGAAATAGGCTAATTTTTTCTTAATCTGAACATTACAGCATAGTGTTCTATGGTGGCAAAACATGGTCCCTCATATTACAAATACAACATTTTAAATCTTCCTGCTTGATATAATTTCTTAGTATATTATTCAGTGCCTAGGAGTCAATTTACATCTCATAAAAGTCAGTATCCCTGCTATTTATTGGTTGTGCCTGCTATTGTTGCTCAGCGTGCCTTGTGTAAGTGATCCTAACTAAGCCTCATTTCACCAAGGTCTGTTTCCAAATATGTGTTTACCCAGAATGCACCCAGAATTATGCTACAAGATCTGATGGATGGACAAAGGTAATTGTTAATTTAAAATGCTACTGGTAATGATTATTATAAAAGTATATAATTGTTATAAAAGATGAAAGGAGCTTACAGTTGAGTAAGGAAGATGAACTAAATGCACAAAACTCTTAAAGATGTTGCAATTCACAGTCAGAACCCATGAGAAGCTCTAGAGTCTGAATTCTACTACACTGTTGGTCTAATCATGATGATACAGGAAAAATGTGAGGTGTCACAAGATGGCTGTGACCCAGGTCCCAGGCGAGTCCCTGAGATGTGCCCCATCAAAGTCCTTGGCTTCAAGCAGGAAAGAATTCAAGGGTGAGCCATAGTTGAGTAAAAGTATATTTATTCAGAGGAATACACACTCCGTAGACAGTGCAGGCCGTCTCATATGGGATGAGAGAGCAACCGAGGCATGGGGGTGGTTAAAGCAAAAGTAGATGTACACACTTTGTAGACAGCGTACAGGCCATCTCAAAAGGCAAGAGAAAGGCCTAGGAGATATCTCATATGCAGAATGCAGGCCATCTTACTCAGAAGGGAGAGTGACAGCCTCAGAGCATGGGTCCACTAGGAAAAATGAGATCTGCCATGAGATGAGTGTGGGGTTGTTAGTTTTTATGGGCTTGGTAACTTCATATGCTAACAAGTGGGAGGATTATTCCAACTACTTTGGGGAAGGGGCTGGGATTCCCAAGAAGTGTACCATCACCCACTTTTTGACCTTTTATGGTTAGCCTTGAAACTGTCATGGCAACTGTGGGAGTGCCATGTAGCATACTGTTATATTTCAATGAGTGTATATTGAAACTCAAGGTCTACTGCGAGTTGAATCTTTCACCACCTTGGTGCTAATTGCTGTGTCATTCTTTTTATGGCTGTACCCTGTCCCCTTCCCTCTTGTCTCAATGAGGCAAGGATGCTGGGCTTTTGTATCTCCAGCTCAGCCAGTATTTGACTGTGGCCCACCTAGTCTCTTGGTGATACAGAGTATCACCAAGCAGGCAAGGCAACTTCTGTCTGAGAACAATTCTCAGAGGTAGGTGGTTATTATGAGGTGTTAGCTGACAACACCTATGGGAAATGTGGGATGGGTGCTCCTATACATGTGTTATGGGTTGCCTTGTGTTCCCCCAAAATTCATATGTTGAAATGCTAACTCCCAATGTTTCAGAATGTGACTTTATTTGGAGATAGGATCTTTCCAGAGCTAATCAAATTAAAGGGAGGTCACTAGGATGAGTCATAATCCAGTATGACTGAGGTACTTATAAAAAGGGGAAATTAGGATATAGAGATTGACATGCATAGAGGGAAGACAATTTGAAGAGACACAGGGAGAAGACAGCCATCTACAAGCCAAGGAGAGAAGCCTGAAACAGATCATTCTCTAGTTTTGTCTGAAGGAACCAACTCTGCTAACACCTTGATCTTGGACTTGTAGCTCCCAGAATTGTGAGGCAAAACATTTCTGTTTTTTAAGTCACTTAATTTGTGGTGCTTTTGTTAGAGCAGCCCTAGAAAACTAATACATTCAAATTTGGCTAATGTCTCTCTTCTCTGACTCAAGAAAGAACTTGAAATCTGCCCCTCTCTGGGAAGAAGGTATGCTCTGTAAAACTTGAGAATTCTTGTCAGTCTTAAGTTTTGGACCTGTGGAGAAAGCTAGCTTTTGATAGGAGAGAAAAATGAAGCTAATATCCAGAAAGAAGTAGACACAAGAGAGAGAAGGAGCACCTGCTAATGGCTATTTTATTTGAGGTTGTCTTTTAGGGTTCCTCGTATTTATCAAACTACCCTTTCTGTTCAGTGCATCTTTCCTCGCTTACAAGTGCATTTGTGTGTGGTGTGTGTGTTAGTTTAGATCCTAAACTAGCTCCTACATTATTTTTGTTCCAGTTTTTAAAAAGGCACCAACTCTGGTCAGATTTTTTCCTGTGGGCACAGTACTCAGTTAATGGAGTGTGAGCTGGATTTGAACTTAAAACAGCCCCCTCACTGGTTTTCCAGTAATCAATACAAACCACCTTTACAGAGAACCTGCGTGAATCTCAGCCTTGAGGTGCTAAATTCCACTTTTGTTTAATGCCTCCCCTCTGTTTCTCAAACACCAAATCCTTGTTTTTAATCACTCAAACATCCATGATACTAGCCAAAGTAATAGATCAATACCATCGAGCTGATCGGTCGTTAATTCATGAGTATGTTATTACCTCCTTCCCCATGGCTTCTGTAATAATCTATAAATGGAGCGGGTGGATGGTGGTGAAAGTGTTTGCTTGGTCTAGTGGTTTTTATCTTCTGAGGAGAAAAAGACAGGTTATTTCCCACATTGTCATTATTTTTGCTATAATATTGAGTTTAAATACCATATAATCCCTGGAAAATTGGAAATTACTTTGTTTCATTTCATTCTAGAAGTAAATAAAATCATAATGAAAACATCATGTCATCAGCAGGAAAAAAAATATGCCTGGACAGGGCTGGTCCAGCTCCAAGGCCTCCATATGTAACGTTCTAGAACGCGGGATGCCAGGTAGAGAGTGAGGTGGCAAAGGCAAGGTGATAGCAATTCTCAGCCACAGAGGCCAGAACATTATCCTAAATAGATGATTTTCTCTGAGATTTGGGAAGAAGCCAGGCACATGAAGAGAATCTTCAACATAAATAATCCCCCAATTTGTAAGCATTTTCATGAGGAAAAAATCAAATTTATAAAATCAGCTTAGGAAAGGAGAAATGCAACTTACTTAAGAGAGATATATTTAGTAAAGACTTATCTAGTTAAGGTGGAGGAAATGAAATTAAATGGAACATAGTATTTCTACAGATTCATATTTTTCCAGTTACATTACTCAGATTTAAAAATCTACGAGGCAGGGAGTTTGGGCTATGACTCACCTAGCTGGGGCCTTGTGTACACCATTTATGGGCTCTAAAAGCAGGTGATGTCACACCATGCTTTATGGGCTGCACAGGAAAGACACAGGATCCTAAAGATGGACAGGAAAAAAGCCTCTAATCTGTTTCTGAAGTTAATATTTATCTACTCTAAAAATCAGTCTGCTTTAGAAATCTTCCCTGTGCCCTCCCTGAAGGTGAACTGCTTTTAAAATGACTACTATAAAAGTTCAACTGCTTTGTCCTCTGTACTGTGATTTCCTGGGATTTCATTTCGGGTGGAGTCTCAGGGGACCACAGTAAATATCTGAAGGTACCCATGACTCAATTTATGCTGATACCATCACTACTTGCAGCCCTGAAAAAAGAACAAGTAGTCCAGTTAGTGTTTCCCTCGGTGAACTATTCTGATAACCTTTCATAATTTTTGACTCATGTTGTGTTAGCAGGTGATGATTCAGTTATCCTGTGGCAGAGAAGTAAATTCACATCATGCATTTTGTGTCAGTGGTCTGATTAAATGTCTGCAGCAGTGGCGGAAATAATCTTCGTCATTAAAAAGCTTGTAAAAAAGCTTTAAGCCTTCTTGGAGTCTTAGTATTTTTTTATACTCCATGACATCATCATCACCAACTTCATCATTGCCTCCTTCCTCAACATTATAAAAATGACACAGATAAAAATATGTATTCCGTACAAAGCAGACACTAAGCTAAGCACTTACATGTATTATCTCCTTTAATTCTTCCTAACACACACACAGATGAAGCAAAGAAGTTAGGTAACTTGCCAAAGGCAACTCAGTTAATAGCACCAGAGTCAGGATTGTCTGGTGTGTGTGTGTGTGTGTGTGTGTGTGTATACATGTGTGTTTGTATGTGTGTCTAATAAGTCTGAGGCCTTCACCATGTGCCATACCACCTCTCGTCTGAAAGCACGCCTGAAATCTTTAAAGTGGAGGTCTCAGAACCTACCCCAGACTTAACTTCTTCCTTTGCCCTTCCTTTGCTACTTGTATTAGCCTAGAGAGGGTAGAACTAACCTTTTAATACTCAGATCTTTTTTGTTTCTTTTCTGCAAAAATTTGTTAGTGCAGGGGGAGTGAAAGCATTATTTATTATGGCACTTATAGTGTACCAGGCTTTTGCATAGGTATGTTTATTCTCAAAGCAATCCTGAAAGGTGATTATATTCACTTAGGAGATGGTGTGACTGAAGCTTAGAGAGGTGCAGTGATGTTCCCAGGGTCACACTGAAATAGCCCAGACTGGCTAGAAACCCAAGTCTACTGGGCTAACCTCTAAGGGATCCTATTTCTAATACAGTTGTTGTCAGCCATAGCCCCTTGGTGTGAAACTGGAAATAAGGTCAAGTTAGAGAAATGAAGGATGGCGTGCAGCCAGCCGAGAGTAGCAGAAGATTAGCAGGAGGAATGAAGTGGGGCTACGGAAAAAGGGCATTGTAAGGGGTCCAGAGGAGGGAGTCAGGTGTGTGGGGTTGGGCAGGGAGGAGAACTCAAGAGCTAGGGGCAAAGGCAGTACAAGATCCGCTTTATTGTTTGACGCAGGCTGACTCTAGGAATGAAACTCTTGGTTGGAAAATAAAGACTGGCAGGGCTGCTTGTTCCAGATAGAGCCAGGGCTTCTGTTGCTCCCTCCCTCTTGATTTAATGACTTGAGTAAGACTGTATTTAACTAGTCGTGAGCACTTCTCAGAACCCCTCTGTTCTTGAGTGAAGAGTTGTACAGAAGGGGATGGTATGCAGGCTTCGTTTAAGGGGGAGGGAGCTGGAGTCACACTGATGTCGTCCTCATGTTTCTGTTGCCATTGCCATCGCTGGTGCTGATAAACCTTTCAGTACAACTAGCTGTTTTTCACTGTGTAAAGTACTACAATTAAAAATTAATAAAACTCCCAATAAATCAAGAGGTAAACATGGAAGTTATCCAGAGGGAAGACAAAAAGCAGTTATTCAATGAAGAGCATTTCATTCCTGAGATGAGTCTGGAGAACTTTGATGAATTTATATGGGTCCTGACTCATGACTGGGATCCCAGAGGGTACCAGTCACTCTGAGATTTTTTTCTCCTGACATCTAATAAGTTCTAAACACTTGGCTATTGAATTCACCTTGACTCTTTGAAGGGATAATGCCCAAACTAGTTCTCCCTGGCCACTCAATCATTTCTCATCAAACTTTACCCCATTTTGGTCACAGAAACGTCAGCTGGGAATAAGAGTGAATTTATATAATCTGGAATAAACTCTAATTTGCATAATAAATTTGCTTTAAATAGATTCCAAACCAATGATAGTATTGTGATTTATCTGATATATATTCTGTGATCAATTCCCACAAAATAAACTAAATCAAGTACAAATGAAGTCAACGCCTCATTAATCACATCTACTTTTTGAAAAAAGGTATAATGCTAATTTTTCTTAAAATGAGTATTGGTTAGTTGTATAAAACCACCACGCTCACTTGAGACTATTTTGCCAACACGATCTCATTCAAAATAGCATATATGTATATTCTGAAGACGAAGTACATACATTTACTTCTATAATTTTGTTTTGAAAACAACGTTTTTTTCTAACATGATTAATATACTAAGGATCAATTTGAGCATAACACATATTATGTATTTGCTTGTAAACACTTTTGTTCTTGAGAAATACTAGGTAAACTTAGAAAACCACACTCAGCCGAACAGAGCTGTGTAGGAATACACACACATGCGCACATGTCAAACATCTACAGACACCTCAGTTCACTGTGTTAAGTGCTACATCCATGTATGTCTGGCGTTATGACTTTTTGTCTGATTTCAGACAAAAAAATTTACTTCTACCACTTTACAATAACTCACAGGCTGCACCCTTTAAATGTCTGCCCCTCCAAATATGTATGAAGTCTTTGTAAGCTAAACTGCTACATTTATTAGAATATTATAAATTTCTTAACCATTTAATATATGGGAAACTGTACTACTGGTTTCTTGTGCTCCTATGTACATAGCTTTTTTGCTTATGAAGTTTTTGAATATTGTGCCTTTAGCCCCATTTCCTCCACAAGCCCTATAGCATTTGTTAACGTGATTTTTCAAAGTATGAATATTTTTAAGAACACTTACAAGGAAAAAGTAAAATGTTTCATTTAAAAAAAAAACCAAAGTTACTTTAAGGCCCCAAAATGTATGTCATCGTGGATGTGCACAATATTATTACTTTCAAGAGATGGGGAGAAATGGGTGGTGTTACTACACCATGGAGGATTGCTGTGTGATGTTCAGATATTAAAAGTGATAAACCACTCCAGACAGTCCATCTGTATGTCATTCATTATTTCTGATTCAAGCGAGACATCTGCCCATTTAGGAGAAACGCCTTCTCCCCCACGAATCCTGACAAAGCTTGATACTGATACACAGACAATAAACCAACTATTACTGAGAAATAGAGAAGATGGGCCATGCATAGTTTAGAAGTGGACAAGGTCTAGAAGTGGAGATAAATTGTTTTGAAAGTAATCTTTTACCCAATGTTTGAGAAACAAGGATCACCACCATTGCCAGCAACGGTAATTATGAAGGACTACATTTGAAAAAGTGTCAATCCATATTTGTTGAAAGAAAGTAGAGCCAAGGTCTGTTGATTGCATATTCCAGGCTACATCTTATAGATTTTACATATATTTTCACAATAATCTTATGAGAAATCTTTTTGTGTGCTCTTTTTATAAATGGGAATTGTGAGTGTCAGAGAACTTAAATAACTTGCCTAAAGGCACGCAGTTAATATGTGCAGACCAAGATTCAAATTCCTTCTTTCTCTGTAATTCTTGTACTCTCCACAAAGCTAGAAATGGAAGCAAAAAGTAGGAATAAGGTATCTACTTAACATGCTTATATGTCTGTGTCTTTGTCAAGCTTCCAGTTTTCTGTCTATAACCCTCTCTTGGTCTCTCATCCTTGTTTTATTTCTATTTCTGCTATCTCACCACATATGGACATTTTGCCATTTATTTATCTTTCTGCAAATATGAATCAACTTGAGAAAATGTTGGACCCTTCATAATACTTAGTAACCTTGTAAAAATCTTGAAAACAAAATCCTTGGAAAGGAAGGCTGATTTACTTTCAGAATGAATTGAAAGATGCTTTCAAAGTTGGCTTTTCCTCCCCTACCTACAAACATGTATCCCAATATTGTGTACGGTTAGGAGCAAATAAAGCACCAAAGACTAGCTTGTGCCTGCTCAGGAAGAGGAAAGCTGATGATTCTTGACATAATTTGTACACTGCACAAAGGATGTGATTTGTACCTTAAGGACGTGATCATCATACTAGCCATGTGAAACAATCTCCTACTTTTTTTAATTTGGTACAAGTCAAAACAACATTGAAAATTGAGCTTCTTTGGTTACCAAGATTGCAGTGACTCTCTGCCTTTGATTAACATTAAGCCAAAAAGATTTGGTATTTTCTTTATACTTAAAAGAAACACATTTTTAGAAAGAGAACTGATGTAGCAATGACATTATAAGAGATAATGAATTCACTGGTATAAAGTCAAAGGAAAACCATCCAACAGTAGTTTTAAATGCTTTATTTATAACTTTATATGATAATGAAAGGGAACAAATTATGCTTGGGTGTATATGTTGTTTAGAAATCTAAAAATACTATCTGAACATTATTTTAATAAAGTTATAGAAGAGCTACAAATTGATCTCCACAGATGTACTTTGATTTTCATGTCAAGGTTGAACAATTTGAGTAACAGTCAACAAATCTTGATTTAAGGAAAAAAATACCCAGCTTATTGTTTGGCAGGACTTTAAAAATGTTGCAAATAAATATGAACCTTAATTAATGTGTATGGATGAAAATAACACCCAGTAAATTAACAAACTGAGTGAAGGAAGAACATTCAGTTAATTAGTATTAGGAATCTGGTTAGACTGTTTCCTGAAAGTTAATTTAATTGTCTAATTTTTTTTTTGATTAACGATAGAAGGAGAAACTAATTGGGTTTCTGTTGTGAAATGTATAAAATTAATACACAAGTGAAGAAAAACAAAGCTCTTTTAAATTTAATAACGGCCGTTTATGACTTTAATTAAGCAGACTATGTAACTGATAATAAATTATTGACCTTGTATTTGCTCATTATTTTTGTCTCTTCCAGACTTTAGTCATTGATGTCTGACTGTGACAAACATTTATGATTCCTTTGTCAGGGGCTCTTGTGTTTAGGGACGCTGGATGTAGATGGTAGCTTTTCTGTGTGTGTATAAATCTAGCTATAAAGTGTAGATGTTTAATTGCACCTTTAGTACTAGTCTCATTTGACTGTTCTACAGTCTGTGGTCAGAACTACTGTTTTAGAGCCTGTCATTGTAGCTTACTTGAGATTTGAATTCCTAGTTGCCCCAAAGCACTTGTTCAATTTCAGCAGCGCCATATCTTTTACATTCCTATAACATAAACCTGGCTATTGCTGTACCTTCCCACCCATGTCCAACGAGTGTACTTCTAAATTAACACGCAAACATCAGGGTACCTTCAAGATACTCTGTCTTCGCTATAAGCAATTGCACAGCCCCCTCTGGAGGTGATTTGGAAGGTGGGTCTGCTATGAAACAGGATAGTTTAGGACAGCTGGGAGCTGGAAGGTGGTCTGGGATGGGACTGACCTATGAAGCTTTCAAAAAGTCATCCCAAATTTATTATATGTTACCATAACATTCCTGAGCTGAAATTCAGTGATTTAGAGAAAGTCAGCTCCTAAGTGTTATGAGTCAATGACTCATTTTGTTGCAAAAGACCACTGTGCTTGATCAAAAACTGTCCACAGGCCTACCTGACCAGAGTGACAGCTGTGGAAAGTTTGTTGTTGTTGTTTTTATAGGTAGGCTGTGTCTCTCCTTCCATTTTCCTTCATCCTCTTCTAATTGTGCTACGTAAGGTCCTCATTTCATACGTCACATAATACTTTCCTCCACATTCCTGCTTTAAATGTATTTTCACTATTTCAAAGAAAACAACTGGTTTTAAAAGGTTGTCTCCACTCAGAGTTCTAGCAACTGTGGCTCACTCTCAGCCCAGAGTCCTGCAGTCTCTTCTGACTCCCTATACCCTCAACAGGGTTCCTCAAAGCACCTCCTTCTCATAATTCATCATCTCTTTAGTGGTATAAGCATCTCTTTGGTCATTCAATCCAGAGAGCCTCTTCCCTCTTACCTGTCTCTAAATTAATCACCGACACCTACTGGTCACACATTCCCCTATTTTCCCAGTGTATCCCAGTGAGGGGTTTCTCACATGCTGTATTTCTTACCTGGATACTACAGCAGGCTTCTACTTTCTTTCTCTGCCTTCAGCCTTGCTGGAGCCATTTTAGCTTCTTGAGAACACAGTGTCCATCAGTGAACCTCTCCTGATGTAATATGTATGGGACAGGAATGCCATGGGCCTCCAGTCATGCTCTGTCTGGGTTTGCTGGGGGTGGGGCTGGAGGAGGGTGGGTGCTGAGAGGGTTGGGTCTGAGCTGTAGGTTTGCTGAGGCCTTCAGCCTGGAAGTCCAGACATACTGTCTTGCCCCAAGGAGCCAAGATCCCACCTATACCAGAGTATTAGCTTCTGAAAGAGAAAGGCAAGTCCTGGGTTGTCAGGATCATGACACCTGCCAGTGACACCTGAATGCTGAGTAAGAATAAAATCAGAAGTAGAGCATATGCTTAGAGCAATAACAAGCAGGGAAAAAAATAAGACTTGAAAAAATGATTACTCTGGGGCCATCTGAGGGCTATTAGGAAACTCTTTTTCAATTATTTTCATCACCTATTTATCCTTGGTGCTTAAAATTCTACAAAATGATTTCTTCCTCTAGCCCAATGTACTGGGTTTCTGCAAAAACAATTATTTTTGAGAAAGGCCATATATTCAGTAATTATATATCATTAACTACCTCTCTATTCTCCCTCCCACACTCCCTCCCTCCCTTCCTTTTCACGTATCATGATGTCTTCAAGTTTCATCCATACTGTAGCACACATCAATATTGCATTATTTTGATGTGACAATGTAACATATACACCATCTTTCGTTTATCTACTTATTCATTGATGAACATCAGGGCTTCTTCCACTTTCGCTATTATAAATAATGCTGTTGTGAATGCTCGTGTGAAAGTTTTTGTGTGGACATATGTCTTCACTTCTCTTGAGTATATACCTAGAGGCGGAGTTGCTGGGTCCTACTCTAACTCTGTGTTTAACATTTTGAGGAATTATTGAAATGTTTTCTAAAGTGGCCACACCATTTTATAGCCCTACTAGCAATATACATGGGTTTCAGGGGGGAGGGTATAGCTCAAGTAGTAGGGCACATGCTTAGCATGTACAACGTCCTGGGTTCAATCCCCTGTACCTACTCCAAACATAAGCAAACCTAATTACCTCCCCCCACACCAAAATAAAGTAATTAAATAATACAATAATAAATGAATAAAATATTAAAAATATATATATATACGGGTTTCAACCTCTTCAGAGACTCATCAGTACTTTTGTCTTTTTGATTATAGCCGTCGTAGAGAATGTAAGTATCATCTTCCATATTGGCTGTTAATCACAGCTACAGTTCTGGAATCTAGATCATCATTTTCCCTGTTTTCTGATTCAGTCAAGTCTCCTCTTAAAGAAGTTATAGTCCAGCTCCTCTGGATGGGTTCACAGTGACTCTTATGTAAGGAGAAACTTAATAATTGCACCAAACATTTAGTGAACACTCACCATGGGCCAGGCCCTGCTCTAAACAGATATTACCTCATTAGATCTTCACAACTACCCTGTCCTTGACTGTGATCATCTATTATTCTGGAAAGTTACTGAACAAAACGTAAATATTTGAAAAGCTGTTTGTAAAACACATGTTCCTAACTCTCCTGGTTCTTCCAGGCATGTTGTTCTATTTCTCCCATAAGTGCCCTTCAAATATTTCCTATTACAAGGGGAAGTATTTTCCCAGAGCCTTAGCACACTGCAGACACACAGGGCAAGTTCATTCAGCTCACACAACCCCAGAGGTTCATGGAAGGGACACAGAAAGAGGTTTTCATACACCACTCCAGCTTTCAGCAAGTTCTCTCCACATGACTTCAGATCAGCGTGTTTCTCAATAAAAGGTAGGGTGAGGGGGTATTGATAAGGAATGAGAGAGAGTGTTTGAAGTAGTTTGAGGATTTCGCCACCCAAAAGGGAAGGAAAGCTCATGAATTGAGCAGGTGAAGGACTCTCTTGCCCCATTAATGAGGACACATTATTTTTGCTCTTTGTAGGTTGCACACAAGAGAATAATCATCCACAAAGGTTTTCTCATTTTATACTTCTATTCTACAAATGCTCAAAAGCCAATATGTGCAAAACCATTTAACAAAATGCCACCATGGGGTACATAGTTTGTGGTTTTAAAGAACAACAACCAAAGGCTGCTGTACCTCATAAATTATGTAATAAAAAGTTTTGAGTAAGATTGAAAAATAGGAATAAAACCTACATTCCCAGCAGGCAAAATATTGCTTGACATTTTTAATAATAATGAAACCTAAGACCTCAGTGGGGCAAAACAAAAACATATTTGCATGTCAAAGAATAGGTTCTATTTAATTTGTTTAGGTTTCTTTGTCAGCTTTTCTGTTTCTTATGGGATAATTCCAAGGATACAAAGAATGTAGTACATGTCTAATTGATTGAGAGGAGGTGTGAATCCAGAGGAAAACAGCTGATTTTCTAACTAGACTCTCGATGGAGAGGAATCTGTATGCAAGAAGTACCTTCTCTCCTTTGTTTCTTTCATATGGTTTTGTTTATTTCCAGAGGCAAAAAGGAAACCAAAGTATTGGCCAGCTTTACACTTATAGAATGTGTTTTCTCCTAACTGTGCATAAATGTAAGGGCTTACACTCTGTTTTTTGTCCTGAGGAAGCTTACCTAATTGTCACATTTTTGACCTTTTTGCAGGAGAAACACTGTCACAACAATCTCCTAAATTTAACACTTTGTGGCTTATTCACCTATTGCTGTTCATTCCTCCCTTTAGGAGAGAGGAGAAGCGGGGCTGCGTTTTATAGCGAAATTGAGGTTCACAGTTAGAACAGAGGTCACATATTATGTAAACTTTGGTTAGCCCCCCAGATCTTTAAGGATATTAAAAAACAAAACAAACAAAATGTTTATTATAATTTTTAAAAATCAATTCTTTCTACTTTATAATTGGTCTTTATTTCTCACTTGGTAAGATGAAAAGTAGTTTTAATGGCTGGTAAATCAATATAAAGGGACAAAAGTGTTTTCTATAGATTTTCTTATTTTAATTAATGCCGTAAATCTTTCTTTGGTTGGGTAAAGACTTTGAGACTAATTTATGCTTAACACAGTATTTTCACTTATCAGGAAAGCATTGTGTAGACCCTTGGCTAAATAATTCAATTAATTGTAATAATGTGTGGAAGCTAGAACTGAGTTTTTCAAGAGCTTGCACTTTACAGACCAATATTTTCCAACATTTTGGATTTTGTTGAACTGACCTTTAATGCACAGAAGATGTTTAAATACCATTTGGCGACATGTGGGTTGTGAGCTCTGTGTTTGCCTGGGTCTGTTCTCTTGAGTATTGTCCTGCTAAGGTAAGAGATGTTCCTCCAGGGCAGGGCAGTGGGTGCCCAAGTGCCTGACATTTACCAGGAACTCAAATATTTGCAAGGGTATATGTGTAAGTCCACAAATGAATGGATGAAATGAAATTATGGCTAAACCTGGTTTCTTGGGAGCCACGGTGTTGATTTGCACATTGTGATGGCGTTGGTAGAGATTTATGCAGTTGAATACTCACAGGTAGTGAACTCTAGGTTATGGAACCATGGCTCATTTATAGAATTTGAGTTGACCCGTGAATAAATCAATTTAAAATGGAAACCTGGGTATCGTCTGTTTTGCTGCAAAATTGGGTGGAATCATTCTTCATCTCCCAATGCCATCATTTCTCCTACCAATCTCCTTCTCTCATGGGCCTCCACTGTCGCATTGTTCCAGTTCTAGTGTTCCCAGTACAGCTGGGGTTTGAATTTTGATTCTGTCTACCTCTTACTGTGTTCTTTTGGGTAGATTACCTAATCTCTCCTAGCAGAAGTTGTTCATTTTTTTTAATTTGATTTTTTTTTTTGCAATGAGTATTAATTTTTGTTCTCCAAGAAAGCCATTTTTAAGAGAGAGTGCAAACACATACTTCTCAGTGTTGCAAGGTTTTAGTACAGTCATACATGTCTTCTCCTGGGGACATAGAAATATGTGGAAAAATAAGCTACCATCTATAGCAACAGCAGCAGCACCACCACCACCAGTAAGTAGTAATACGCTGATGGGGCAGTTACGCATTTATGTGATAACTTAATTTAAACCAGCCAATGTCTTCTCTGACCACTGGATGATGCCCCTTAAATGATAAAATGCCTTGACTGAGGTTTAATTACATATTTACTTAAAAAAAAAAACACTTCAGTGAGGGAAACTGTAAACTTCAGCATAACCTCAAGTTGTTGGTTGTTTCTGTGTATTAACATTGCAGTAGAATATTATTCCATGAGAAAGCAATATGTTTTGACATGATCACATCAAACCCTCCTGGACAAAGTGCAAATATCTTAATATGTTTGCAAAATATTACTAAATATCTGTTACCCATGTTGTTTTATGAACACCTCTCAAACAATGGAATGCAGTTCATTTTTTCCAGTTTTGATAAGATTATTTGTAGTTGAGGGAAAATAAGATTTTTATTCTATTAAAATAGTTAGTGTCTATATCAGAACTAATTATCAAAGCCATCTTTAAATGTTTTATTAAAATAAATGATTAATGACATTTTTAATATTATAAAAAGTACTGGAAGACTGTTAGACATATAATTTAGAATTTCTTTTGAAGTCTGGGGTGTTGAAAAAGAGATCACATGTGGCTCAAATATCCTCCGCCTGCTTTATTTCACCCCCATGTGTCTAATACATAATTCACCAAAGTAAGACAGTATATAGAAATATAAGCTGTATTTAAAGTAAAAAATATGTTTAATTCAGTGATTTTGTAGGCAAATTTTTTTTATTTATTCATTTATTTTTCCTGCTTTATTGAGGTTTAATTGAGAAAGAAAATGATCAGTTTTATATTTTTCTCTGTTGCTTCTTAATCCACTGAAAATAATTTCACAATACACACTTTTAAACAGCTTCTTTGTTACTTTCTTTGGTTCCTCCTTTTGGCAACAACATTCTATTTCAGGTTTCCGGTGTACAACATAATAATCAGATATTTGTATTTATTGCTAAATGATCATCACAATAAGTCTATTATTAGTTATATCTATTACCATTACAATTTTTTTCTTGTGATAAGAGCTTTTAAGATTTACTCTCTTAGCAACCTGCAGATATACAATACAGTATTATTAACTGTAGTTACCATATTGTGCATTACATCCCCATGACTTATTTATTTTATAACTGGAAGCTTATAACTTTTGACTCCCTTCAGCCATTTTGCCCAACCCCTCAACCTCACCTCTGGCAACAATCAATCTGTTCTCTATAAGTTTGATTTTTTTTTTTTTTTAGATTAAACATATAAGTGAGATCATACAGTAGTTGTCCTGTTTCTGGCTTATTTCACTTAGCCTAATGCTTCTGCTCTCAAGGTCGATCCATGTTGTCACAAATGGCAAGATTTCATTCTTTTTTATGGCTGAATAATATGCCATTATATTGTGGAAAATACCACATTTTTCAGTCACTCATCTACTGATAGATGATGATAGCTCAGTTTTCAGTGACAAACCTTTCCTTGTTGAACTTTTAAGAAGAAAAGCCTGTACCATAAAGGGTCCCAGATTCAGCAATCTGTACCTACAAACTTCACTGATAACTGCTTGCAGACTGATAGCTACCTGGTCATTTAACACATCCAACCTTGCTACTTTGGGCTCAAGAAAGTTCTCCATTTCTTCATTTACTTTAATTACATGTCCAATTTAAAAAACATTCAAGCATTTTGGGGATGTCACAACTAATGGAGTTGATATCTAAAGGGTATAAAGTGATGAGCTGATATATGAATACACTGTCAGGAGTCCCATCATCTCACTGTTGATTTAATTAACCTATTTAACACCTCACATATTTGCCTTTTTTTCATTAAATACTTAAGATCTACTATCTGAGCAAATGTCTATTACACAATGCAGTATTCAGCTAGAATCACTGCTATCCATTAGATCCTCAGATCTTACTCATCATGTGTAACTGAAAAGATTGTTTTTTACCCCATTTCCCTTTATCCCCCTGCCCATTCCTGACAACCACCATACCATTCTTTGTTTCTACGAGTTCAACTTTTTTTTTTTAAGATTCCATACATATGAGTGATACTATGCAGTATTTTTTTTCCTTGTCTGGCTTAATTCATTAGGCATAATGCACTCCAGGCTCACCTATGTCATTGCAAACAGCAGGATTTCATTCCTTTATAAGGCTGAATAATTTTCCATTGTGTATATATATCACATTTTCTTTATCCATTTATCCATTAATGGATACTTGTTGTCTTATACCTTGACTATTGTGAATATACTACAATAAACACAGGAGTACAAATATGTCTTCAAAATAATTACTTTTCTTTTGAATATACATCTAGAAATGGGATTGTTGGATCAGATGATAGTTCTATTTTTAATTTTTTGAAGAATCTCTGTACTGTTTTCCATAGTGACTGTGCTAATTTACATTCCCACCAACAGTGTACAAGGGTTCTCTTTTCCCATATTCTCACCAACATTTGTTATCTGTTACCTTTTTGGTAATAGACATCCTAATGGGTGTGAGGAGATATTTCATTGTGATTTTGATTTGCATTAACCTGATGATTAGTGATGTTAAGTACCTTTTCATGTACCTGTACCCCATTTGTATGTCTTCTTTAAAAAAGTGTCTATTCAGGTCCTTTACCCATTTTCTGACTGGGTTATTGTTTCTTTGCTATTGAGTTATATTAGTTCCTTATATATTTTGAGTATTAACATCTTACTAGATAGGTGATTTGTGAATATTCTGCCCCCTTCCATAGGTTGCCTTATTATTTTGCTGATGGTTTTCTTTGCTGCAGCTTTTTAGTTTGATGTAGTCCCACTTGTTTATTTTTGCTTCTGTTGCCTTTGCTTTTGTTGTCATAGCCAAAAATTCCTAGCCAACACCAACATCAAGGAGCCTACCTCCTATATTTTCTTTTAGGAGTTTCAAGATTTCAGATATCACACTTAAGTCTTTATTTTGAGTTGATTTTCATGTATCGTATAAGGTAGGGATTTGTTTTCATTCTTTTGCATGTAGATATCCAGTTTTCTCAGTGCCATTTATTGAAAAGACTAACTGTTATCCATTGTGTATTCTTGGCCTTTTATGTCAAAAATTAATTGAACCTATAGTCATGGGTTCATTTTGGGCTCCTGGGATTCTTCTTTTCCATTAGTCTATGTGTCTGTTTTTCAATACCAATACCATACTATTTTGATGACTATAGCTTTGTAATATAGTTTGACATTAGTAATTGTGATGATTATAACTTTGTTCTTTTTTTGTCAAGGTTGCTTTGGCTATTTGGAGTCTTTTGTGTTTCTATACAAATTTTAAGATTGCTCCATTTATGTAAAAAAGTAGGGATTTTTTTATTGAAGTATAGTTGATTTGCAATGGTTCAAGTGTACAGAAAAGTCATTCAGTTTTATATATATGTATATTTTATGTATATATACGTAAGTTTGTTTCCTATGTCTGTAAGTCTATTTCTGCTTTGTAAATAAGTTCATTTGTATTATTTCTTTTAGATTTCACATATAAATGATATATGATAGTTTTCTTTCTTTGTCTGACTCACTTGGTATGATAATCTCCAGCTCAAACCATGTTGCTGCAAATGACATTATTTTATTCTTTTTCTTTATGGCTGAGTTATATATATATATATATATGTAATATATATATATATCTCCATCCATTTATCTTTCGATGGACATCATTTAGGTTGCTTTCATATCTTGGCTATTGTCAGGGAGAAGACAAGGATGCCCACTCTTGACACTTTTCTTCAACATAGCTTTGGAAGCCCTAGCCACAGCAATCAGAGAAGAAAAAGACACAGAAGGAATCCAAATTAGAAAGAAAGAACTAAAACTGTCACTGTTTGCAGATGACTTGAAAGTTACATGGAAAATCCTAAAGATGCTACCAGAAAACTAGTAGAGCTCATCAATGAATTCAGTAAAGTTGCTGAATATAAAATTAATATACAGAAATCTGTTGCATTTCTATACACTAACAAGGAAGTATCAGAGAGAGAAATTAAGGAAACAATGCCATTTGCCATTGCATAAAAAAGAATAAAATACCTAGGAATAAACCTACATAGGAGGTAAAAGACCTGTACTCCAAAAACTGTAAGACACTGATGAAATTGAAGACAACACAAATAAATGGAAAGATACACCGTTCTTGGATTGAAAGAATCGATATTGTTAAAATGACCATAATACCCAAGGCAATCTACAGATTCAATGCAATTCCTATCAAATTACCAATGACATTTTTCACAGAAATAGAGCAAAAAAAAAATGTTTAATTTGTATGGAAACATAAAAGGCCCTGAGCAGCCAAAAAATCTTGAGAAAGAACAGACCTGGAGGAATTACATTACCAGACTTCAGACTATACTACAAAGCTAAGTAATGGCACAAAAACGACACATAAATCAATGGGACAGGATTAAAAAGCCCAGAAATAAACCCACACATTTATGGTCAATTAATTTACAATAAAGGAGGCAAGAATATACAATGGGAAAAAAGACAGTCTCTTTAGTTAGTGGTGCTGGGAAAACTGGATAGCTATATGTAAAATAATGAAATTAGAATATTCTCTAACACCATATGAAAAAATAATCTCAAAATGGATAAAAGTCTGGATACTGTAAAACTCCTAGAGGAAAACATAAGCAGAACACTCTTTGACATAAATTGCAACAATATTTTTTTCGGCTCCATCTCTTAGAGTAAGGGAAACAAAAGCAAAAATAAACAAATAGGACCTAACTAAACTTAAAAGCTTTTGCACAGCAAAGGAAGCCATAAACAAAACAAAAAGACAGCCTATGAAATGGGAGAAAATATTTGCAAGCTATGCAACTGACAAGGGCTTAATTTCCAAAATATGCAAACAGCTTATACAGCTCAATATCAAAAACAGACAAACAAAAAACAGCCCAATTAAATAATGCGTAGAAAATTTCTCAAAAGGAGACGTACAGATGGCCAACATGCACATGAAAAGATGCTCAACATCAATGATTATTAGAGAAATGCAAATTAAAACTACAATGAGTACCTCATACCAGTCAGAACAGCCATCATCAAACATTTACAAATAATAAATGTTGGAGAAGATGTGTAGAAACGGGAACCTTCTACCTTGTTGATGGGGATAAAAATTGGTTCCGCCACTATAGAGAACAGTATGGAGGTTCCTTCAGAAACCAGAAATAGACTTCTCATGGGAATTTTAATAGTGCTTGCATTGATTCTGTCTATTGCTTTGGGTAATATGGACGCAGAAATCTTTCCATTTATTTGTAGGTCTTTCAATTTCTTTCATCAATGTTTTATAGTTTTCAACTTACAGAACTTTTACATCCTTGTCTAAATTTATTCCCAAATATTTTATTATATTTGTTGCTCTGTAAATGAGATTGCTTTCTGAATTTCTCTTGTTGATAGTTCATTGTTGAGCATAGAAGTGCAACTGACTTTTGTGTATTAATTTTGTATCTTGAAACTTTACTGAATTCTTTTCTTAGTTCAGACTGTTTCTTGGTCAAGTATTTAGTGTTTCCTTTATATAAGATGTCATCTATAAACAGAGACAATTTTACTTCTTCCTTTATGATTTGGATGCTTTTTTACTTCTTTTTCTTGCCTATTTTCTTTGGCTAAGACATCCAGTATTGTGTTGAATAAAAGTGGTGAGAGTGGACATCCTTGTCTTTGTTCCTGATCTTAGAGGACAAGTTTTTAGCTTTTCACCATAGAGTATAATGTTAGCTGGGTTGTCACATATGGCTTTTGTCATATTGAAGTTATACAGTGAGCTTGGGTGTACAGCCATGGTGGCAGTGAGGGTTCCTGCACCAATTTAAAAACTACTTCTTTGTTCACCATAGTCCTGTGGGACTTGAGATTACAAGCCCCATTGGTTTTTAGAGCTGGTTTATTTGGAGGCCCAACACTCAGGTGGCAACAATAAAAGTTGGGATGCTAGATGTGTGGATAATCTTTCAGGGAAAAGTTCATGACTTATTTATGGTAGGAATGAAACAGAGAGAGAAGGTGGTAGAAGTGCCCAGAGGCTCTTTTGAGCTTCAGGGAGGATCACAATCAGCGTTAGATGCATGCAAATTAAATGCTGGACCCTGAGCCAGCAGTTTGTAAAATATGTAGTCAGTCCCCTTCCAGAGAAACCCTGGCAGATCCGCATTTTTTTTTTTTCCCTGTTTTCTCTTCATTAACCCAGGGTAGAGCCGGGAGCCACAGTGAATACTCATACTTCTGTTAACAACCACTTCTCCCTTTGCTATAGTACTGTGAGATTCATGAATGCAAGCCCCATTGGCTTTAGAGCTAGATTATTTGGGGTCTCATACCCTGGATGTCAGCCTTGTAAGTTGGGATATTGGCTGAGTGGTCCACACCCTTCACTTCTCAGGGAGATGCTAGGAGTTCCAGTGTTCCCTCCTGACTAGGATGCTGTGCCAGGTTTACCAGATTATGGTGAGAGTATGCCTCAACCTCGCCTGCTTTTTTCTGTGTGGGCTCTCTCTGTCTCTTGATGGGTAGGAGTCACTCAACCCATGTCTGAATTGCTGTCAAATGTATTGCTCTATGTGAAGGTGCATATTTAGTGTGTCTTTGGCAGGTGGGACATTCAGGAGCCTGCAATGTACCATCTTCATCCAAAGTCTGAAAAGGTACTCAACAAATCTATTTATTAAATGAAAGTAAAAAGTATGTTAGTTTTTATTGTTGAGTATATAGATATCAGACAACCTTAGATATAGCCAGTTAATGCAAAATTCTAAGAACGAGTACTTTGCGTAGAACATTTGACAATTCTTCGTGAAATAAGCCATTGTGAAAAATATACCTTCCCCGGTTCATTCCTTAATATGTATGTGTCATTTTTTACCATTAATTTTATGCCAGATGGATATACAGTGACCAATAATACCCTTAAGGTGCTTGTTCTTTTATAACTGACTTTCTAATTAGGGATGGAGGTAGGGCTGTGATGGGGGAAATAAAGACATAAACAAGTAAAGAAGTAGATTACTAAGGCAATCTCAGGTCATGGAATATGCTCTATAAAAAATAAAACAATGACCATGTGAGAGAGGCTTGTCATGGATGCAATTTTTGATTGAATCATCAGGGAAATCTTCTCTGAGGAAGTTACAAACAAGTGCCCTATCTAGTATGTGATGCCTGATCTCTCTAGTATTGTCAAAGACCTCCCTAGGGGTAAGGGGTGACAATGGGGTGAGATTCAGGGAAATATTAATTATGCCCTTTTTGCTTATAAATTGCTAATGAAGTGACAAAATTTCAATGCTTTATTTGTATGTCATATCACAATATCCTCATGAGAAAACAGTTATAAAAAAGCATGCATTTATGTAACAGAGAGAGAAAAAGGCTGGGGAGATTTAAGTGCTTTAGAGAAGATAAGTGTGATTTGGAGCCTGGCTTTGGGGTTATTCTGCTGCCCTGCCGTCTTCAGTTCTTATATTGGGGTCTTGGGAAAATTGGGAGGACTCTAGTTCTCAAAAACAATCCCAAGAAAAGCAGTAGAGTGTCAGCTTTTTGTGTTTGGTGAATGCATTTACTGCCTTACCCATCATAGGAAGAATACTCAGGATCTGCATATAGTCTATACAATTTAAATAAACTGTTTGATATGTGGTCTATTAAAATTATACATTAATTACACAATTTGCAATGGTAATCACATGTTTCAGATATCTGCAAGAGTGATGCTATAGGGAACTAATTGCCTTGGGGATTTATGATACAAACAAGGTGACAGAAACTGCATTTGGCTTTACAAGACCTTAGGTGAAGGTAGGGGATGTGTCTCATGTTCCTTTTTTACTCTAGATTTTATTTCAAGTAGTAAGTAAAGAGATATTTATAGGGGAATTCTTTTACCCAAGAATAAAGAAAGATGAAAGAACACTAGATCATCTACTTTGTGAAGACAAGGACAATGTCTACAATTTTTCTGCTATCTCTCCGGGACCTGACACATGATAAACTTTAAAACATACCTGTTGATGAATGAATGAACCAAGGAACAAATGAATTGAAATGGGGATTGTAAGCCTGATGCAACCATGGAGGCTAAAGGGTTTGGCCTGTGGGATATTGTTAGACATATTATGAGTGACTTTAAGAGATTAATCCAGGGACAGAGAGTAAGTTTTAGGCAGAGAATTCAGTTCAATATAAGGAAGAACGTGCTCTTGTAATTGCTGGTTTAGTGGCATCTCCTGCTAGCATGTGGGCTTTCTGAGTATGTGTCCAGGTGTATTGGGTTCACTGTGTAACAGATTGTCTGTCAAAAAGTGCCCTTCAAATAACTAGTATAAATACATAAAGAAATAATGATTCGAGCTGCCCAACTGTATGGAAGTAGTGATCTTCCTATCATTGGAGGTATTCTAGCATTGCCCAAGTATGACTACACAGCATGAGTATATAGCAAGGATTAAAGCATAAAGAGGCTGGACCATATAACATGCGGTATTTTCCTGTCTGGGTCTAACCTTGATCTTCTAGGCTTCCATTAAATTAGAACATGTGAGGTACCTTATTACCCAGTTGTTAGAGAAAACTACCTTTTCTACATTCAAATTATTTCTCCAAGAAGTCATAATTTCTTAATCAGTAGTGAGGAAAGACAGCTATGTGCTCTCTGCTGCAGTCAAGTGGGGGGAGGGAGCCATATATCTATAGGTCTTCGCCTTAATTCTTTCTAGATCATCTTCATCTTTACTGCAAAATTCTTACCTAGATTTCAGAAGATTCAGGTTGCTCAGGCAAATAGTAGAGGCCTTGCTTGACAGCATAACTTAATAAAAATTTCTTCCTAAATGATGCCAGAGTATGAGGCTTTTGCAGAAAATTCACTATGAAATTGTCCAGGTGACACGTCATCACTCCTGGGTAATGTTCCTCCCACTTTTCCATGATGATTTATCCAGTGGCAAACCCCCATTGAAATGTAAACATTTACTCTAATCAAGGACAGATTCATTTTATCACATTACTTGTTTTAAATCCCAAGTTGCATAACCTGAGATGTGTTTTTTAGGATCTATGATTCTTAGTTTTCTTCTCTGTAAAGTGAGGATATTAATAGCATACCTGGTTAGAGTCACTGTATGGATTTTGTGACACTACAATTTGGAAAAAAGGTCTCAGCCTATTCTGGATAACAATAAGGACTCAAAAATTGTTATTATTTTTATTAGTTTGTCCAGCATCTTTCTAGCACATGTGTTTTTATAGCACTTGAGGCAAATTACGTATCCTTTTATCTTATTAGTTCTTATTTTGTGTCACTTTTGTAATGTCCTCTCTCCCAATTACCAAGAAGGGCTGCCTGAGTTTCGCCAGGGTGTGATACTGGGGAGACTTAAGGATGTTGGTTTGGAACCAGAAGGCCTGGGTTACCATCCCAGTTCCACAGTTTACAAGCTCTATGCCTTCAGTGTCAGTTAATGTCTCTAGGCTTTAGATGCCTTATATAAAATGTATACCAGATCTGCTTCAGAGGGTTGTCAAAAGGACTAAATGAAGTACCACTGGGATGTTCCTAGTGCATTTCCCATCACATGGTAGATATTCATTAAGTGTTAGACTGAATCAGGGGACAGGAGGAGTGTCCCCTATGTCATGTCTACTAATTCTTTGGTAATGTGGCCCCCTCTTTGCATACTTATCACTTTCCCTTTTCTTAGTGGAATTTAAGATTTAAGATGTTTGTTATTTACTTCCAGTGTTAGTCATCTTAAGGACTTGATTTTCTCTGTAATTACACATGGAACTAGAGTTAACCCCTGAGGAAGGGAGTAGTAAAGATGGCCAGGCCCTTCAAATATCATAAACACAACCCCCCAGTGCAAAGACAGGACATCATTCCTCGTTTACATGGGAAATGCCTGCTCATCTAGTGCAGTTTTTGGAACTTAGGAGTTGTTGCTTGACTACCCCGGTGAAGTGGGCTGAGTCTTGCTGATGAGACTATAGATTCTGAATGAAAACTCCCCAGAATGGTCTATACCAACATTTCCCAAAGAGTAGTGTTCAGAGCACTCATCCCAAGAAGTGTTGACAAAATGGGCCCGTTCCTTGGGGCACTGCATGATGTCACCCTCAGAAGAGTCAGGAGCTTTGTGCTCTAGTACCAGCTCATGTAGGAGCTCAGCACTGGACTGTATGAAAATCAGTGGTCCCCACTTGATTTTATTCTTCGTTTGTGTTATTAAAGGGTGGGGCTAGAAGAGATGATGTCTTCTGTCTTTCCACAACTTTAATGTCTTTACCTCTATGAATATATATATTCATTTATATTCTTTTTTCCTCCTAAAAGCATTAGATAATGGATGCCTTGAATTTTAGTGGTATAGGGTACCATCCCAGTTCCAAATCAATGCCAGACCAACAAAGGCATATTTAAAAGAGTTAGTTTGTTATTTCTCCCATGAACATCTGGCAGTTATTTTCTAAGTCTTATCTTTCCTAACCCAAGACTGTGCCTGCTGGAAAAAAAATAATAATTAAACATAAGGAGGATAGATGAAACTACCTTGAAATTTTAATTAGGTTTGTCTGAGGCATAGTGGATAATTTTTACATTCTTCCTTTTACTTCTCCTGATTTATTATTTTTCCTACCATAAACTGTTATTTGTTTTATACCTTAAAATAAAAATGAATACGTATAAAATTATTAGTGTTCTGATATCATTTATTCCCATTTGTCTCACTGTTTTTTTCTCACAAATGGCATGTTTTTAATCTTTAATATTTTATCTCATTAATATCTATGTGATATTTATCATCTTTAATTAGATTATAAGCTTCTTTCAGGCAGGAGAATTGGTAGAAAAAAATTAATCTTGTGACGTATTTATTGCTCATATATTTTTTTTCTTGTAAATTGATGAAAATGGAGTTTTTTTTTTACAGTAAAATATTTGTAGGTTTTTTCATTTGTTTCTAACTTAAACATTTTTCTCTGCCTTTATTCATTTCCATTTTAATTCATGTTGTCAGGATTCTCAAACTTTGAATGGTGTCTCAAATAGTGATAACTCTCTGCTTATCCCAGACAAGATATAAATAAAGGCCCTTTAATAGGAATGACTGGGCAAAGGATGAATGAATTTATGTTTTGATTTACCAAGAGCCAAATACACACCCTTTCTTACCCCATCCTTTCTTGCCTTGGTGAGTCCAGCCTAAAGAGTATTAATGGCATTAGGACCTAGATTCTTCGGTCTTTAAAGAGTTAGAGAGCTCAAGACCTCTAAAGAAAAAATTCTTATCTTGGTTGTAGACAGCAGAAAAATGTCAGGAAACAATTACAGGTATTGTTGGCCATGGATGTCCTATGGAATCCACCACTCTGCTGTAGACGAGAGCTATTGCTTGATTCTCCTGTAGTACACTGGGGAAAATAGACTTATGGTATGCATTATAAATCTAAGCCTAGGACTAGGATTAGGGTGAGGAAAATAATGCCAAATCATGCAGCTGCAGGATTTGATCCTGATTTATCCTGTACTGATAATTCCATTGTACATAAATTGTTTTGTATTTATCTAAAATTTGTCTAAGTACTTTATTAAATATTATTTAATTTGATTGCTTATGTTTTTTTGAACTCCCTTGCATGCTCTGATTGGGCCAACATGTTCTCCTTGGC
Organism: Camelus bactrianus; assembly: GCF_048773025.1. Classification (NCBI taxonomy): domain Eukaryota; kingdom Metazoa; phylum Chordata; class Mammalia; order Artiodactyla; family Camelidae; genus Camelus; species Camelus bactrianus. The sequence continues at coordinate 35,279,187 of NC_133549.1, forward strand.
TAGGATATTGAAATGTGGCATTGCTTTTTTCCATACGACTTCTAGGTTTTGCAAAGATAATAGTATTTTGCAAGTTACCATGCACTGTGTCTTTTTCTGGATTGCATCGGGATCCTCTGGAGGCTGTATCTGCTTCCATGAAGGTGCTGGAACATGGAAGGGATCCCATTTACCTTGCTCCCTTGATCTCCATTGTATCTCTAGTACTTTATGTTAGGCACTTAGGAATGGCTCATTAAATATTATTTGATAATATTTTTAAACATCATGTGTGTAGTAGTATGTGTAGTATACACACATGCAGGCAGTATGAATTTGCAAATGATATTTGTAAATAACATACCTGATAAGGGGCTAATATCCAAAAAATATAAAAAAACTCATCCAATTCATCATCAAAACAAACAACCTGATTAAAAAATGGGCAGAGGACGTAAATAGACTTTCTTCCGAAGAAGACATATATATGGCCAACAGACACATGAAAAATTACTCAGTATCACCAATCGTTAGGGAATTGCAAATTAAAACCACGGTGAGATATCACCTCACACCTGTCAGAATGGCTATTAAAAAAAAAAAGACAACAAATTATATGTGTTTGTGAGGATGTGGGTAAAAGTGGGAACCCTTGTGCATTGTTGGTGGGAATGTAAATTGGTGCAGCCACTATGGAAAACAGTATGGAGGTTTCTTAAAATAATAAAAATACACTTATTATATGATCCAGTAATCCTACTTCTGGGTATTTTTCCAAAGAAAACAAAAACACTAAATTGAAAAGATACATGAACCCCTATGTTCATTGCAATATTGTTCACAATATGCAATATATGGAAGTGGCCGAAGTGCCTGTAGGTAGATGAATGAATAAAGAAAATGTAGTATATATGTACAATGGAATATTACTTAGTTAAAAGCAAGAATGCCTCCCCTTTGAACTAGACCTAACCACCATCTAGGTATTACAGCCAGCCCTTGCTCTCATTTATACAACCTGCCCAGCCCTAGTTAGCATTGGAGCATGTGACCCCTGCTGCAGAGTTTCTGTCTGTAGCCTTTACAAAGGATGGCATGGCTCCAGTCCAGTCCCACTCACCACAAGGGGGAAAAGGAGAAAGACTTCATGGCTTTTTTCCTTCAGGTTTATTTGAAAGAAGAGCTTTTCTTCAGGTAGAAGGAGCTATTTCATCCATTTTTTCAAATAAAAGATGAAAAAAAAAGTCAAATAAGGGTAATAATTTTCCCAAAGTCACAGGTGGGCTGACAGGTCTGGCTTTCAATTCTGTCTTTTACCCATGTAGTTTGTTGGAGAACTATTATAGACTGACACCTGTGCACTGTTATGTTGAGGTCCCCATAAAATTCATATGTCAATGCTGTAACCCCTAGCTTGGCTGCATTTGGAGATGGGGTCTCTAAAGAAATAATTAGGTTTAAATGACTTCATAAAAGTGGAGCCCTCATCTGATATGATTCATGTCCTTGAGTTCTTTCTTCACCACCTCCTGTCTGTACCCACACACCAAGGAAAGCCCATGTGAAGATAAAGCCCTCACTAGAAAGGGGCCATACTGGCACCTTGATCTTGAATTTCTAGAATTCAGAAATGTGAAAAAATAAATTCCTGTTGTTAAAGTCCCCCAGCCTATGGTATTTAGTTATGGCAGCCTGAGAAGATTAATGCAAGGGTTAGAAATTAGTGTGAGGACACGTACACACGTTTGCCTTTGCTTATGCTGTTTAGGATACACATGGAACTCAAGAGCTGGTGGTTAAGACTGATGTAAAGTGATTTTCCTGTTCCCTTTGGAGAAGAGGCTATCTCAGTTCATTTCAGACATATTCATGATCTCTCAAGGAAAATGAAATATTCTTATAGGTATTTTATAAGGAATAACACCCTAATTGTCTTACCTGTTGATGGAGATAATTCAATTGATAGATATTGGGTGCTGTGTCCCATCAGCCTGAATTAAGGCACTGGCGGGTTCTAATCTCTATTCCTTCACCTACTAGTTTGGCAGTTTAGGGAAACTATTAATGTCTCTATATCTCAAGTCTATACTTGCTAAAATGAGAATAACAACAACTACCTCAAGGGCATGTTGCATACTCTCTAGTTTACCACTATATTATGCTAAATGAGACAAAGTGTAAACATGCCCAGCCCCTGGCTAGCTTTAACAAATGCCGGTTCATTTCCCTCCCTGAAGCTGCACTGGTGGTTTGCTCTCCATTACACAGTTGCCTAGAGCAATGCAATGATGAGAGCTGGGGGCCAGCTCTGCCAAGCCCTTTTGCTTTGCTATCCTTACCTGCTGTTGTTAAGTCTGGCCCAGATCTTAACTTCCTTTAGGGTATTTATTCACAGCAAAATCTAGATGGCTAGGTTCTTAACTTGATAGTCCAATTCCCAGACAGCTTTACCTTGTCTGGACTTTTCTGTTCTTTTTAATCAGTAGGAATTATATATATACATATATATGTATGTATGTATATGATTATATGTTTAAATATATATAATTCTTATTTTTATTGAAGCATAGTTGATTTACAATGTTAGTTTCAGGTGTACAGCAAAATGATTCAATTATACATCTACATAGATACATACATATATATTTTTTGCAATTATTTTCCATTATGGCTCATTATAAGAAATTGAATATATTTCCCTGTAGGTCCTTATTGTTTATCTATTTTATATATAGTAATGTGTATCTGTTAATCCCAAACTCCTAATCTGATAGGAACAGAACATATTTCAGAGCAATGTATTATTTGATAATTCGAATCACAGAAAGCAAAGTTTGGTCTCTCTGCTTTATCAATAATTTTTTTTGCAAGGATCTAGACCAGTGGTTCCCAACCAGATATGATTTTGCTGAAGCTAACGTGAATTTTAATCTCAGGATCTACCATGTGTCATATTCCTTGACTGCAGCTCTTGGTCTATATCTTCTCAGCTTGAATCCATTGGCATGAGAATTTATTTATTTTTTCTAATCACTTAAGATCCTCAAAGGCAACAGATACCACTTTTCATCTTTCAACACCTTGAAGTCTAGCATAGAATCCTACACTCCACAAATACATAACATTAGATTTCCCAAGCAAATATATAGTGTCTCAATAGGAAAAACAAAAGAGTTGGGTCCCAGAAGGAAAATACATGTATCTTAAATTGTACAGCTGGATAGAAGCCAAGTGTAGAAAACATTAGTGTTTGCCTACAAGACAAGGTAATCCAATTTGCACTACTAATGAATGTCCAGAGATGTGATTGCTAATAAGATATGAGGAGAGGTCTGCTAGGGGTGTGCTCAGGAGAAAGAGAGTCTTTCTTTTAGCTTTTATAGAGACTCATGAGAAGAGACAGCCTCTCTCTTTGGCACAATGTTTATTATCAGCCTATGCCAGATGGAACTGCAGCACACATTATATGGCCAGGGAAGGGGCCAAAACACCGAGGCTGGCAGAGCTGAAAGTTAGGGGGGATCCAGGCCGTCATTAAGCTTTGTATTTAACGACCCAAGAATTGCCTGCTTCTGCGGTTCTTATTATACAAACCAATAAATGTGTTCATCATTTAAGCCACCTATGGTAGTGTTTCTGTCCCTTGCAGCCAAAGGCATCCTCACAGGTACCCGCAAGAATCAGGGCTTTTTCCAAGAGCTCAATTCACTTGTTGAGAAAGAAGACCTTTTTTTCCTCTGGAACATATAGGCAATTTTTGTCTGGCTGAAGCTGATGGAGAACATTTTTACCTGGTCGGGTATTTTATATATTCGACCTGCAGACAGTAAGCTGGCCTCTTTACATGCCCTCGCAGCAATAGACTAAAATTGCAAACATAGTTTGCCTGCCCTTAAGGAACTTTCCATCTCCCCAAAGACTTGAGGACTGGCCTGCACAACCTGATAAGTTACGTCTTAGCACGTTACTCTGTTTCTTATCTCAGCACTGCCATGCTTGTGGTAGGCACATCTGCAACACACAGCGTGATGGACAGATCAGGTGATCTGGACATTGTGAATCCAGGAGATGTGTCTCCAAAAATAGATGAGGGAAAAGGAGGAATGTAAGAGAAAATTTTAGAAGTATAACCAACCTTTATGTTATAAAAATAGTATTTTGCTTTGAATTCCTGGAAGACCTGGTCTCAGGGATTGGCAGTGACTTGTAATTAGAGATCTGAGTTTTTGAGTGAATGAACGAGGAACAACATAACTTCAGTAAAAAGCAGGTGTTCTATGTAATTCCTTCCAAATGAACATCTTAACATGATGATTGATTTTGTGTAACCTGAAAAAAATTTTAATTTTTTAAAGTAAAAAAAGAACATAAAATTTCTCACCTTAAACATTTTAAGGTACAGTTGTGGTGTTAAATATATTCATGTTGTGTAACAGATCTAAAACTTTTTCATCTTGTGAAGCTGAAGCTCTATACCCATTGAACACCTCTGCCCCACCTCTGCCCCTAGCAGCCAGCCATTCTGTATTCAGCTTCTATGTATTTGACTACTTTAGATATCTCACATATGTGGATATATATGTATACATATGAGGATATAGTATTTATCTTTTTGTTTGTATTTGACTTATTTCACTTAGCACGAGGTCCTCAAGGTGCACCCGTGTTGTAACATGTTTCATGATTTTTTTTAAGACTGAATAATATGCTATTGGTGGGTATGCCACATTTTATTTATCTATTTATCCATCCATAGACATTTGGGGTGCTTCCACCTCTTGGCTATTGTGGTTAATGCTCAAGTGAATATGGCTGTGCAAATATCTCTCCAAGATCCTGGTTTGGATTCATTTGTGTATATACCCAGAAGTGGGATTGCTGGGCCATATGCTAATTCTATTTTTAAGTTTCTGAAGAACTTTCATACTCTTTCCCACAGTGACTACACCAATTTACTTTCCCACTAGCAGGGCACAAGGATTCTAATTTCTCTACTTCCTCCCCAACCCTTGTCATTTTCTGGGGTTTGCTGGTTTGTTTGTGTTTTTGATAGTGACCATCCTAATGGGTATGGGGGAGATACTGTATTGTGGTTTTATATCTCGAGTGATTAAGGATGTGGAGCATCTTTTAATGTGGTTGTTGCATAGTTGTATGTCTTCTTTAGAGAAGTGTCTCTTCAACTTCTTTGCCCATTACAAAATTATTTTTGGTGTTGTGGTGGTAGTGGTTGAGTTATAGGAGTTTTTGTGTATTTTGGATATTAATCCCTTATCGGATATGTGATTAGGAAATGTTCCCTCCCATTCTGTAGGTTGCCATTTCACTCTACTAATTGTTTCCTTCAATGAGCAGAAATGTTTGAGTTAGATGTGGTCTCATTTGCCTATTTTTTGCTTTTCCTGTCTGTGCTTTTGGTGTAATATATAAGAAATCATAACCAAACCCAATGACATTAAGCTTTTTTATTATGTTTTCTTCCAGGAGTTTTATAGTTGTAGGTCTTAAGTTTAATTCATTTTGTGTTAATTTATTTCATATCATATGAGATAACTTCATTCCTTTACCTGTAGATACCCTGTTTCCCCAACATCACTTGTTGAAGAGACTGTTCTTTATTGTGTGGTCATGGTACCCTGAACCAGTTTCTAAGTCTTGAAGCAGATAAAGAACTGAGGCTAGATACATGTTTGGATAAATATAATGTTTTGCTTGTTTTGTTTTGTTTTTTAATAGGATTGTAAGCTCTTTAGAAATACTGTGTGTTACTTAAACAGGACATAAAACCAGAAATGCCACTCTTTAGGCACTGAAATCTCTTTTTTGTGTGTGCTTTGTTTTTCATATGCTATAAATAAAACTTATTTATTAGAATTATCTGACTTCTAAGAGAGATAGATCAATTAGATTAAAGTGATTTACCTGCTACAATTTCTGTATACCATGTGTTTTTCCCCTAGAAATAAAATAAAGCTGTGCAAAGTTTTCTACAGCCCTTATGAGACCAGATAAGATATTTTAAATATCATGAATTAAATTAGCTCTATTTTTGGTGTGTTTTTATTGATGGGGTGTGAGACAAATTAAATCATTATATATTTATTGAAATTTTACTTTGTGTTTAGTGGTGTATTAGATGAAAGATTAAAGAGAAATTATTTTTCTTAAGGATAAGATGGTTTAGTAAAAGTAATGTGTGCATTTAATAATAGTGTATGATAGAAAATAAATAACAAGCACTACATACAAGTAAAGGATGAGTTCCTGGCCACAAGGCATTCCAGGTCAGGTCAAGGCAGAAGTGGAACAGCAGGATCAGAAAAGGAATAAATGGGAGATGGCAGGGGACTCAATAAGGTACCTAGAATCCATTGAGGTGTTGGTAGAAAAGGATATTAGACATGAAGTTTAGGACAGAATAACAGGGGACTGCAAAATCTACAAAGTTTGTGCTTTATCCTGAAGACAAGGAAGAGTCATGAAGGGTGTTTGCATCAGGGAGTGGTGTGTTCAGAGTTGTGTTTTATGAAGATTAAACTATACAATATCAGTTTATCTACATAATAAGGTATAGATAAACTCACAGGGCATAACTTCTATGTTTAATTATGCTCAAATTGCTGAAAGAGAAATTGAGGCTCAGAGATTAAAAGATAAATTACTTCTAAGGTTCCTAAAATAATAAGTAAACATGAGTTGAGACAGTTAGCATTAAAACTTCAGTTTCATTGACTCCAAAATCCCTGGTTTTTGTGTGTTTATTTTGTTTTCCTGTTCATTGTTGTTTTTTTTTTTTTTTTTTTTTTTCTCACAAGGAGAAGAGATATGCAGGTACGGATGCCAGCTAGGCAGCTCTCGTACTGCACAGAAGTGGTAATGAAAGCTTGCACTAGGAAGAAAGGAGAAATTTTTCAGTGGCTTGGAACATGCAGAATCATATTGTTTCCACCATTGACTGGGACTGGGAAACTTGGAAAAAAGAGGATCCAATAAAGATTCTGCAGGTTCAGGTAACTAGATAGATCTTAGGTTATCTAAACACTAGAATAAGGGGTAAGGGATGCATTTGAGGGTGAAGATGATGAGTTCCATTTTGGACGACCATCTTCCGGATGTCAGACATCATCCAAGTGAATATGTCCAGTAAGTAGTACAGGCATGTTGGAAGAAATTCAGAATGAAGATAGGGATTTGGAAACCAACATTCTCAGAAAAGTAACTTCTAATCCCACTCTCTTTTGAGCTTAATCGAAGGACTTTGCTATCAGATAAAGTAAACATGGCTCAATTGTTAAATACGTTTCATCACTGCAGTCCTATTTCAAAGAGAATTTGCTTTAAATTTTTTAAAATGTTTTGAGACTAGTATATGCAAATATGTAAATCTACATGCATATATATGTGTATATATTTATGTCTATATATTTTTTTAATTTTTTGACTTGTGTAAGCCAATACATAAATATACATGCATATACACATTTATATTTATGTCTATGCATTTGTAATGATAGATAGGGGGTTTTTTTGCATGAATAATATAAAAATAGAGGATTTTAATATATTTTTTTCCTCCTGGATCTAATATGACTCTGAAGCCTCAGTTTTATCCTGCTTCCACTTGCTGGTGGAAGAATTTTCTACAAGGAAAAAAAAATGCAGAGAAAAAAAGTCCAGCCAAACAGGCTGGCAAAGCCTGGTATCTGAAGTTTGGCATTTTAAGAGACATCAGAGATTTAGCCAGGAGGAAGGATTGGACTGAGCCTTCGAAGTGGGTCAGTACTGAACTTCCAATAATAAGATCAGACTTCGTTTTTGAGCTGTCTAGGGTGGCTGTTATGTTTCAGAGGAAACTGAGTTAAGTGCTCCGACACGAGGAGGGTCAAGTTTTCAATTCAGACTGTGAAGGTCATCGTTAACAAAGGCTTGAAGAGCAGAACTAGCTCAAGTCACCATTTGACTTTTTGAATTTGAATATATTAAGTTCCTTATGAGAAATATCAGAGATGATATTTATATCTTAATCCTTAAATCTAGGATTGCCTCAAAACAGACCATTGGCACATGTGGCAGAACAATTTTGTGCAAGTTCTAAGCCTAGTTCTCAAGAGATTTTGTTCGCTTTTGTTCATTCTCTGGAAACCTCTGTACCTTCCTTCACTGTGTGAAGATGCCCACACTAGCCTGTTGGAAGGTGAGAAAACATGCAGAGTAGGGATGAGACAATCCAGCTGAGATATGGTAGTTCAGCTAGCCCCAAGCCACCCCAGCTGCTGACCCAGACACAGGACTGAGCTGGATGAGTGCAGTAAGTCCTGCACTGAGCAGCAGAACCATACAGATGAGTCCAGCTCAAACTGATGACCCGCAAGTCACAAAATCATGAGCCAAATAAATCTTTGTCATTGTAAGCCACTGCATTTTTTTACTTGCTTATTTTAAAACATGACAAAAGCTAACTGACACAATCCAAGAAATTGGCTGGATGTGAAATGTGAAATCAATCAAATTGCCAGAGCTGAAGGCTGGGAAACGTTCAAGCCAATCAGACGTAGGACCTAAAGGATCACTTCACATGACATATATGGGGAAGGCAGAGTGTGAGAGTGTCCCCCCCCAGTTTCTGCAAGATGGTTAGACTTGGAAAACATATAGACAAAATTGATACCTTATGCTTTTTTTCTTCTTTGCAAATACATGCTTAAAGGTGAAAGGGAGAATGTTTAAAATTACATCTAACCCTGCAGTAAAGTGATTTGTTTTTTCTCATCATATTCCCATGAAGGAAATGAAAGTTCTTCTGTTAAATATTTTTTGTTTGTTTCTCCCTTCCTACACCAAGAAAACATAACAGGAAACAAAAAATGAGAAGACAACAGGAAACTTTACATAGTTTCTTGAGCCATCTACAGTGAAAGTAAAATATAGTGATAAAGGGAAAGGGTGCTTCAAATTTTGTGCGAATTACACTCAGCCCAAGAGCCCAGTCTAGACAGAAGGCACAAAGCTCTGTCCTGGAGATAAGTCTGGAATTACAACTAAAGGAAACATAGAGGCTTGAGAGCCATGGGAGGGAGTTCAGACTGGGAAAAGGCGATTAACCCTTAAGTCCCTCACAAATGTATGATTCCCTTTCTGTCTTGGAAAAAACTCAGTTCAAAGATCAGATACAGGAACACCTGATATTGACTAAGTGACTAACATGGGGCAGAAGTGAAGCTCAGGATCATGATAGATGAAGAATTCCTGTACATATCTCCTATCTAGGATTTAGAAATGCTCCCAGAAGTAAATATTGACAGCCATCCATATTCACTGACATGGATATCTCTTCATTCTATTTTATTACTTAAGAAAAAAAGTCCTAAGATAATACTATAAGCATCCTTTTTTTGTATGAAAAAAAAACTGTAAATGCAGAAGAAAAAATTAATGAAAGCTTCTATAGCAGACTCTATTTTTAAAGATGACCAGCCAATACATCTTATCTCACAATCTGAGGGGGGCTGTAACTGTGATTGAATTAACACTGTGACTTCCAATGCCAAATTGTAAAAGCAATACGTAAGATAACACAGAAATAATTGCCACAGGCAAGATCTACCAATAAATGCTAAGTTTAGAGGGCAAGATTTAGGAGAAATAGTATACTTTCATAGTCTCAAAGTGTCTTTCCCAAAGTATTTGTTAATCACCAAGGGAAAAATAATAACTTTACAGAACGGAAACCTGGCAAACATCACCGTAACCCAGCAATGAAGATTTATGTTAAAAAAAAGTATCAATATCATCAGCTCCTTGATTGTGCCTGAGAAAGACACATCACCTCTGCATTATCCTTCCTAATAATGCATAACCTCCATCTAACCATGAGAGAAGATAGATAAATCCAATTTGAGGGACATTCTACAGTACACCTGACCAGTACTTTTCAAAAGTGTCAGCATCATGAAATACGAAGAACCAAAAAAACTATTAAAGATTGTAAAAGACTAAGGAGGCAAGTCTAAAAAGAGGTAATATGGTATCCTGAATTGGATTCTGGAGAAGAAAAATAAGACATTGGTGAAAAATAAAAAACTTGTGTAGTCTAAATGAAGACTAATGTTTAGTTATAGTATTGTAGCAATGTTCATTTCTGAATTTTGATAATTGGTCCATGATTATGCCAGTTATTAACATTAGGGGTAACTGGATGAAGGGTATTCAGAAATTCTGGTATATTAAATTTGCAGCTGTTTTATATATTCAAATTTTTACAAAATGTACAGTTTTCAGAAACATAGGCTAATACAGCTTTTGCTGGACTGTGTTGTGATATTTGCCCCTGAAACACAGCTATTACGCTGCAAAGAAGTCAAACAGCTGCATAGAAAGGATATGTGTAGTTTGTTCAGCCACAGCTCCTGCTGAGGTCCCAGGGACAGACAGCGTCAGACATGTGAACAAAAGAGTGTTCAGATGGTTCCAGTCCCAGTAGTCACAACACTCCAGCCAAAGCCAACGAGCAAAGATGAGTCACAACCCACCAGCCCCACACATATTGCAGACTTATAAGCAAAATAAATGTCATTTTTGTAAGTTACCATATTTTGAGGTGGTTTGTTATACAACAATGAATAAGTGGTATATACATATAAGAAGCTTTCGGGGGTTGTATATGGGTGACTTCTATTTTGCTTTTCTTACTTACATTTTCTATTACTATTATAGTGAAAATGAATTATTTTTATAATAAAATGAATAAAACATTGGAAGGACAAGCATTTACAAGTGCATCATTGCATTTCCAATGTCTCTCCAAAATGTTGGTAATCATGATGATGGGCTGAAACATGAATAGGCCTGGAGACTTAAGGGAAAACTGATTTTAACATTAAGGGAAGACTTAAATTTTTTTAATTGATAAAAAAGTAAATACTTACTGTTTTCCCTAGGTGACATACACTCTCTCATTGTGGGATTCTTAAAAATATTGAAAAGAAATATGCGATATAGTTACCTCATTCCAATGACTGTTAGCTATTTTGACCCTCACCATTAAACCAGCTTAGCACAAAGTTTACATTGTATGATTTAACATACATGAAACAAATCTGTTTATACAATTACTTATTTATTTCTACTCTCTGAAATCATAAGCATAGTGATAGATTAGATTACTGTTTCATTTATGACACAAAAGCCTGTAAGTCACCCACAAAGATAAAACTTAATAGTGTAAGTTGCAGAGAAAACAATGTTAATGAGACAGGGAGTTCGTATACGCATTAGATTTGGGTGTATTGGAAAAGGCAACAGTATATTAGGGATTGGCAAAATTATATCACAGAGTCAATCAATACCAGCATGGCACTTTTGTTAGTGAACAATTGGTATAAATAATGCTGAATTCATTTAAAATATCCTAACTACTGAAGAAAATAGTGGAATCAATAGTGGGAAGCAGATGGCTCTTTTAATTTATTTCTCAATTACAGCTGACACATTAGTTACAGAAACTTTAACGTCATTTATTTTTTTATGGTGCATTTTACAGCTGTGTTTATTGTTGTAATAAATAAATACATTATACCCTCTTATTAGAGCAGCCATGGAAATGTAGCAAAGCCCTCACACACTCACGTGACACTGACACCCCAAATGGAACACCAATAAGGGAGGTGTTCCCCCAGTAGAAGAATAAAGTTTCCCAAGTAGAAGAATAAAGTCTATGTGTGGTTAAAGGTGACGAAACCAAAATGGAGTCACAGCAAAGGGTAATATTTTTTAGTTTGCACAGGGGTCATTAATACTTGTGATTTTACATCTCACACAGTCTTTTGAAAAATACATACGCATTTATAAATCTGTGTGGACGTGTATCAGAAACAAGTGTGTTGCAAACTACCATCTAGTTCAGTAAGTTATTACCTCCATTCTAGATTCTCCCAACAACCAGCAGGGTCTAACAGGCTGATAGGAAACATCCCCACCAAGTTGCTATTTTATAGCTTCATACATTGCATTAGGAGAATGGGGTCTATATTTGCAGATTAACAGCTAGATTGTTTTGTTTTCTCAGACTCTCAATTAGAGTAGGGAAGGAAAGGTCGTATGAATCAGTCAAGCAGCACATACTTCTTGAACACCTGCAATTTCTCTCCTGCTGCTACTTCCCTCTGTTAACAGGGCACTTTGGAAAACATCCCTTGTTTATTTGACTGTATTATTCAAACCTGTAACTATGTGGGCATTCTAGCCATTTATTGTATTCCTGAGCTGTTCTAGCCTTGACTAATTGTCCACTTGGATCTCCTTTTATCTCCGATTTTTGTCCTGAAAAGTCTTGGCAAACTGAATTTTAGGGACTATAAAGGGCTTGAGCTATCTGAATCAGAGAGAGATTAAAATCCTAGCTCTTCCGCAGGTGAGATATATGACTTTAGGGAATTCACCTAAATTTCTGGTGCCTTAGTTTCCTCATCCAAATTATAAGCATAATAATTGTATCTATCTCATAGGATAGTTAAGATTATATGAGCTAATTACTACAAAGTACTTCACAAGGTTCTTGGTATATACTATGGGTGATAGTATATATTTTGATTACATGTAATTGTAATATAATGTGATATTCATGCTGAAATAGGGATACACAAGATGCTGCTATGGGAGCACAATGTGCAGAAATCATTTAAAAAGGTGGTTTCTGAGTGAACCCTTAATAAGCAGGAAGAGACATGTTGCTTTTTAAACTGTGTAACTTTGCCAAAATTGCTTCTGTTCTCTGAGCCTCAATTTCTTTTCTCTGTAAAATGAGTGACACCAAACCGTGGAGCTGATGTGAAGATCAAACCAGCAAATGCAAGCCTAGCAGCATGCATGTGGTGGGCCCTCAGTAAACGCTGGTTGAATGAAAGCTTGAACTCCTTTTGATTCTGTTACTGTATTCATTTTACAGGTGAGCAAATTTAAGTTCAGAGAGGTGAAGTGCTCAAAGATCTCACAGCCAGTAAGTGACAGGCATTCCAAAGACCTCCAGTTTCATAATATATCTACCTGTCTTGGGTTTTTGACAAATTTGAGTAACTCTATACCGATTCATATACGCAGTTATGCTGTGAAGGAGAACATGGGACACACCTGAGAAATCAGTAGTTTAGGCAATTCATTCTGTACCTCCCTGTATTACACATCCCAATGCAATGAATCAATAGCATAATTTCCGATTTTAAACAATGGCTCAGCTCTTACAGTGCAGAAGCCATTAACAGGCATTGGGCATGATACGAACATGAACTACACCTGATAGCAACTCAAGACATTTTGTACGTTTACTTTTTTGTGTGCATATGCATATTTTCAAAGAATTTATAGCTTATTTGTAAGTATTATTTATTCATTAAAGAACACTCCAAAAATATTTGAAAGACCATTTAATAAATGTCCAGATGACAAGACAAAATATCCATCAAACCAACCAAAATGACACCACTGCCAAGAACAAGAAACAAAAGAACCTTCAAATAAATAAATCATAATATGAAACTTGGGGTTTAAACAAAAAGAAAGAGAAGGGAAGGGACAGGAGAAAGAAAGAGGAGAAGGAGGAGGAGAAAATTGAAGTATAATGACAGAGTGAAAAAATAGTCGATTAGAAAATTAAAGCTTAGAGAAGGTATTCTCACAAGGAAAAAAGATGAACTGAAATTCCTGAGAATAAAACAAAGAGCAAAATGTGATCTTTTACAGAGAACTTGATGTCTAATAAAAGGAAGTCAAGTCGGGTTTACTCACAGAAATATGCATTTGGTTATTTCTGTGAAGGGAGTTGGGCATCCTAACATACAAGACTGTTAAGTTTCAGTATTAGAATTCCAGATGCCTTACATATAATTCTTCTTTAAGAACTATTTTTAAAGAAACAACACTTGTATAGATACATGTAACTGAAACTAGTAAAGCGGACCTCTTGAAGAATGTTTTAGGCTTAGAAAGTTCTGATCAAGACAAATGTAGATGTTAATTTTATAGTCTTTACATTGTATCAGTGAAGACAGCATTGGCATTTAACTAAAAATGTGATAAAAGTGACACAGAAGAGTCCCTGAATGCGTATGTATGTGTAGAAGAGGTGAATAGTTTTCTGTGAGACAATGATGATTTAACAAACACATGAAGAGTGTGAAAGAATGTATTAGTGATGAGGAACAGAGAGAGCGAGAAGAGAGTGGGGACTCGAGTTTTACAAAATAGTGTGTGCAAAGGCCATGTGGCAAGAAAGCACGGTAGCTAGTAGAAACGAAAAGAAAACCATTGTGTGTGTGTGAATTGTGAAAACTGAGGGGTGTGGAAATAACACTGGAGCGTGAAAGGAAATAATGCCTGTAACAGACTTAGTAAAGAACATTCCAGCTAGTGAATATGCTCACTGTTGTTTCTATCATGGACTTCAATGTATGGCATCTATCCATAAAAGTCTGGTTAATAACAATTCATCTTTCTTCCATAAAATTATTTGGATTAAAGAAGGAAAAAGCAAGTCCTTTGAGGCTAACATAGAGGAACCAGGGAGCATTCTCAGTGCGACTTCTGTGGTTCTAGACAATTCTTTGCTAGTATTTGATTAATTCTTGAAAACCATCAAGCACCAGCACAAAGAGGGCCCTTCCAGCCAGTTCTGTGCAGAAGGAGACCAGACCAGTCAGCTGTGTATTAATATAAGAAATTAGCTATTTCCAAATATCTATTTCAAATGTCCTTGGCTCTTCGAGAAACAACATTTGTTAAATTCCAGTTTCATTGGACTGAGTCAAGAAGATAAACACATGTAATTGTGATAAGTGATCAGAATTATTTCCAGGTATGATTTTATTTGACTATTTTTCTTCTGGATGTTGTCATCTCTTTTAAGTACATATTTATTCATTGTGTTAACGTCTCTGGGTAAGTGATCACCAAATGCAATGTCTATGCAGTAAATTATATAATTGTGAGTTTAAGCAAAACTTAATGATTTCTGAACATGTTAGGTGTACAGATTGTGTGTTGTCTCCATAAAGGATTGCAGGGGGAGGAGTGGTTATGCCAGTAAAAAAGAAATGGAAAGGCAACTTAAGTCTACAATTGGAGAACAGGGAACTGCAGGGATTTGGAAGAATGCTGTTTATGAATCAGTAGCTGAGGAAGGAGATTATGGTAAGATTCAATTTTCATTAAGACCAACTACAAAACATTTACTCAGCTCCTGGCTATGGTGCTTGACTCTGAGCCCTATTTTTATTATGGTTGGTGGTGAAAAAGCTTACTTTAACACTGACCCTTCTGTAAAGGCAGCGTTAGCTTGCAATGTGCATGCAAATGTCTGGTTAAATTCTTCAGCAAGCTCATCATTATTCAGAATAAGTAGGTGCATTCCTGAGAGAAAAGCGGGGAACAGAATCATTGACTTGTACCCTGTAAAGTCAACATAATCAAGAATCAGAAACTGCCTTTAAGTGAAAGGGTAGGTGGAGGGAAGGCTCTTCGTTGTTGATGTGAAGAGTTAGGGACGTGTGGCTGCTCTTAGGTCCCCCCCAGTCTGCATTTCTGCAGCCAACTCCTCTGGGCTTCTCCACAGTCTCATGCACGCCATTCTCTAGCCGTATTTCTGGTTGCACAGTGACATTTGTCAGCTACCATGTTGTGAAGAGGAAACTGCTGTAATTTTGTACCTGTAGCTATCTTTTGTTTCCTATCATTGCATATAAATTAAACCAGCAGGCATTTTTTGAAATTGTATACTGGTTGCATTGCAAATTCACACTGTGCTGCAGGACCCTGAGCCCTGTTTTTTACTCCATATGTTTGAATCTTATCTACTCTAGTTATAGCTCTTCTATGTAGACTCCCCTAATGCCTCAACTCACAGTTATCACTCTTGTCTTAATTGTTTTTTAAAAAAAAAACTAATGGCTCAATTTTTGGACACACTTTATAGTGTGATATATTATTATCATGTTTTGGAAATTATTGCATTTTCTGTGTATATATGAATTATAAACCCCAATTATATTCAATGTAAGTCTTAGGAATTCCATAAAGTCAAACAGCCTTGTCTTAAAAACAACTATAAAAATTTTAGACTTTCATACCCAAATTTGACTATAGGTTTTTTGCCATCTGAATCAAAATTCCAGCAGATTTAAAACAAATAGAAATTAATAAGCTGATTAAAAATTTATGTAGAAATAGGAAGGACCTAAACTAGTCAAAATCTTTAACAGGGGAAAAATTCAGTTAAGTGAACTGGGGGAAGGAGCAGAGGTTACATGGGACAAACAGGGAAGAGAAAAGATCTTGAAGAAAGACTTCAAGTGGGGAATGAACTTGGCCCTTTCTTGAAGTAGGAGAACAAAAAGTAAATAAAAATAAAACACCAGTTTGACTAGTATAAACATAGAAAGAGTATTAGAATGTTAGGTAAGCAAGAGTTGTAGGAGAGAACGGGTCATGAACCATGACGCTTATGTTGAAAATTATCCTGATATCTGGGGGGCAGCGACACTTGATTAACCCCCCACTCATGAGGAAGTGAAGAGCACATTCTTCTTCTCTGAGGAAAAGCTGCAAGTTCAAAGCTTAGAAGTGACCTATGGTCCTAGTAACTTTTATCAGCAAATATGTAACTCCTACCCATCTCACTGGAAAATTAAAATCTCTTGCAAAAGCAGAATATACAATAGATTTAATCATAATATGTCTGTAGAGAAGGTCAAACAGTTACTTATAAATCTCTCTGTACTTCCTACAGGAGAGAAAATGTTAAACCATTTCCTTTCAAATGCTCTTGTACAGTTCAATATTAAGCTCATCTGAAAGAAATCTGGGGTTTGCGGAAGGTGGTTTTCATAATATCCAATATTTCAGGCTCCATGTAAAAATATCAACGAGCTAATTCAAACTTGCTTTTTCTGAACAGCTGGATTGACAAATCTACAACAGTCTTTACATATGCCAATACAGCAGCTCTTCCTTACAGAGAAAGCTAAATATGAATCTCATTATCTGTAACAGGAGAATTTTCCTCCTGGAAAATCTTTGTAAAGAAATTATTTGGGAGGAAATGTGAAAGTACCACGTTGCTGAGGCAAGCATGGAGTAACAGATTTTGCCTCTGAACAGTCCATCTAAATCAAATCCCTTTTTACAATCTTTTCAATTGCAATTCCCTGTTCTTCCCTGGGTAGGAAGATAAAGGCATTTGCTGCCTCTTTCCACGAATGAACCTAGACTTTACTCTGATATGAGGCACAATGATGTTCCTTTTGGAAAATGAGTGAGAGCTCAGACTTAACTCTTCTTAACCTTTGAAAATGATGGTTTCTAATTCAGATTCAGTGTTTCTTTTCCTGGAGGGAAGGAGTTGTATGGCGGTGGAGGGGAGGGAAGGGGGAGTAAGTCACCAGGAGATGGTGAGGTGGTGATGAAGGAAACCCTCAGACTTAACTTGGTACTTAACCAGGCAAGATTTTTTAACTCACTGCACTTACTGTCCAGTATGATTTTCCCAGGAAGTCAAAGCTTTCTCCAGCATTTTAGAAGTCATTTCAAGTCTGAATGGATTGGTCCATAGAGGAAGAAGAGGGGTTTTCATGCAGGAATGGTAGAGTCAGGTGGAGCATCAAGTCTGATTTCAAGAATTAGATGACCAAGAGCCTCCTAATTCAAAAAGAAAAGGCAGCTGATCTGCCCAGTTGCATGCAGGCAGCCTGTGTTCCCACACAGCTACACATAACCAATATCCACTTCATTTGCCTCCCAGGACACACTCATTTACACAGAAAATTCCAAGTGCTAGCATGATGCCAAACCCTTCTGCTTTGGGACTTTCAAATCACCTTCACAAGAAAAATAACAATGATAACTCTTATAATTGAATATTTACTCTGTGTGTGACAATGATGCTAAGCACTTTGAATAAATGATTTCCTTAAATATTTGGAACACTATGATAGTTATCAATAGTATGTTTATTTTGAAATTTATAGGTAATTTAGACCTAAAGAGTTCATATAACTTGCCCCAAAGTCACACAAATAGCAACTATGAATATTTGAAACCCATTTAGGATAACTCTAGAGACTAAACTTTATTACATCTCTGAGTAACATCAGGACTGGGCCACAGACACAGTGGTGGATTTGCAGTCAGAGGGACTGAGTATAAACCCCTCTCCTCTGTTTGCTCCTGGGACCCCAGGCAGCTTCTCTGCAGAGATGCAGCCTATTTCCCTTTTTCTCAAACTCAGAGACTCTAGTCTCTCCTCCACACTCACACTAATTTGTCTGTTTAGCACGTACTTCCCAGCCAACAACATCCTTTCCATTATTATCTTTCTAGATCAATGGTTCCAAAGTGTTTTCAGTTTGGTGGCCTTTGGGTAATTTTCATGCTTGGGACAAATAGGGTAGACTTCCCTTCTTTGAAAGGGTTGTAACCGAGATTTTAACACAACGTTTTGGTGGTTTAATAAAGTGATTACACAATTGTTTCATCCAAATCATTTTATGTACAGCCTCGGGTATGCAAACGTGATATTTCAGTTATATTTTGTTAATATTGGAAAACTGGTGTTTCCTGGAAGAGCATGTTTTCCCAGAATTTACCTCTCAGCTCTATGATTCTGATATATCCTTTTTGTGATCCCCTCTTGCGCCTAAGACTGCTACTTGAGAGACCATTTTTGAGACCCATCTCCTTTAGTAAATAAAATGTAATTTTCCCCTAGAAATTGAATAATGGGAGCTCTTGAATTTAATCACTCAACTGTTTTCCACATGTGTCACTAAATTCTATTAACTGGATTGTTGTTTTCAGTGGCAATCCTTACTGCTTAATCGCTTTCTGCAGCACATCAGATCCAGGCTAAAAGAAATATTTTGTTTCACGATACTTCCCACTTAATTCACAAAAACAGATTGATTTTAAAGGTAGTGGGTAAGTTTTGCTTTTTGAAATAAGATATGGAACTCATTTTTATATTCATTTCTAACTTGGTTGTTAGAGAAGTTTATTTTTGAAATTAAGGTAGTCTCACCCTTTTACTATTGATAATCAGGGGAAACAAAGTCTGAATGTTGTAATCATTCAATTTTTTCCAACATTTCCTCCCAGGAAGAATTATGAAATAATTATGGCTTTAAATGTATTACAGGAAAGTTGTACTTTTGGGGAAAGATATTTATACAGTCGTCAGCTATTAAATAATGAATGCTTTGGGTTGCTAAAATGTCTTTTTCTCCATAAACATGATGTAAGACTTTCGTTTCAAGAAATAGTTATTAGATGTTGTCTGTGGTTCAAGGAAATCCCTTGCCCTTTCCAAACGATAAAAAAGATGAGAGCTTTTGTCATACTAAGGGGAAAAAAATAGCACCTTTTATTGAAGTTCTGTCTGTGATATGTACTAAAAGTAATTCCAACCCTATAAATGGCTTATATAACCCCATCCTATACTTGTGGAATATAAGGTCAGGGAAGTTGAATAACTTGCTGATCATCAAACTCTGGAAGTAATGGAACCAAGACTGAAACACAAATCTCTGCAATTTCATACCCATGCTCTCAATTACTGCATGCTGCTCAACACACACTCATATACACACATGTGCATGCACACACATAGTCACATGTGCATAACACACACACACACAATCACACAGGTACAGAAACTGTTTTAGAGGGAGTTTTTAGCAGTGTTCAGAGTACAGACATTGGAGGCTAGGATACTGGAGAAATGAATTTCTAGGAAGGGTATCAGTGAAAGCAGACCTCTAAATCTTCATATTCTTCTCCAATCAAATGCTGGAATGTGTCATGTGACTCCTACAAAGGACAATTTTGACTCAGGTTGTGTGAGTTCTATTCAAAGCAAAATATGATGGTAGGTAAATGTTCAGTAACTGATGGAGATACATTCCAAAACAACAAAATGTATGAATCTAATATGGGAAAACCCAGAATATAGTTTCTGTTAATACTTGGTTAAATAATTCTTATTTGATTAATAACTGTAAGCAGAAATGTTATGTCAACATGGGTCATATTTTAACATTTTAAATTATTTTGTATAATGAATCAAATATATTGTACCCAAAGGAATCACCTAAAACAGCACAAACTTTTTTTCTTTTTATTGAAGTATAGTTGATTTACAGTGTTGTTAGTTTCTGGTGTACAGCATAGGGATTCAGTTCTACATTTTTTTTTTACTATAGGTTATTACAAGTTATTGAATATAGCTTCTTGCGCTATACAGTGGGACCTTGTTATTTATCTATTCTAAATATAGTAGTTTGTATCTGTAAACCCTGAACTCCCAATTTATCACTCTCTCCACTGTTTCCCTTTTGGTAACTGTAAGTTTGTTTTCTATGTCCATGAGTCTGTTCTTGGCTTATAAATAAGTTCATTTGTCTCATTTTTTTGGACTCCACATATAAGTGATAAAATGTGATGTTTGTCTTTCTCTGACTTCCTTCACTTAGTATGGTAATCTCTAGGTCCATCCATGTTGCTGAAAGTGGCATTATTTCATTCTCTTGTTGGTATTTCATTAGGCACATGAATAGATGTTCAGTATTACTAATTATCAGAGAAATATAAATCAAAACAACAATAAAGTATCACCTCAAACCGGTCAGAATGGCCATCATTTAAAAGTCCACAAACGATAAATGCTGGAGAAGATGTGGAGAAAAGGGAACACTCCTACACTGTTGGTGGGAATGTAATTTTGTGCAGGCATTATGGAGAATAGTATGGAGATTCATTACATAACTATAAATAGACTTATCGTATGATCCAGCAATCTCACTCCTTTGCATATATCCAGAGAAAACTCCAATTTGAAAAGACAAATGCACCCCAGACTTTTTAATCTGAAAAAAATGATTAAGGTACCATCCACACGCCTTAGGAATAAAATTCGTTTCTTTGGTTTGGAAAGGACAATTGTAAAAGCAAATTGTAAAACTGGACATAACTATAAAACTATATAAAACCTATAATTTCTCGTAGCATATAGTAGTTGGTGAATTATTGGTGAACACCTGAATGAATAACAATGGGCATAAATTATGTTACTGACTGACCAGTGGAATATTTACTAAGATTAAAAGTTTATTGTACATAGGTAAAATATCTATTTCCTGAGATTTTATTTAAAATATGGTTTCTACCAGTACCTCCATTAATTCTAAAAATTTTGTAAGCAAGAGTAAAACAAATAAATCTTATATCTATAGTTATCAGTAAATACAAGGTTTAGCAAACTAATGAACTTATCTTAAAAGCATGTTCCACTTTGATTGTTTTGAGTAAAAATAGCCAGAAACCTTCAAGGATATTCACTGTTGTCTTTTTCCTCATAGAAGATGTTTTGAGAATAAATTAATTCTTCCCTTTCCTTACATTCCTCAGAATATTATTTTAAAATAATATTGTAGGAAAAAATATTCTCCTGACTCTGAAGTTTCAGAAATGACTGAGATTTTTAAGTATCTAAAACACTTCATGTGAAAAAAGATATCTTAAATTAAATTTTACTAAGACCCTAAAGTTTCATTAACACTGGTGAAAAATAAAATGCAAGGGAAGTTTGCTTTAGAGAGATTCAGAATCAATCTTATTTTAATGGCAACTGCTCAGTGGTTTGCAGAAAATAAATTTATCCTGTTTTGGAACAAGAATAAGTACATAATAGAAAATAAGGTGAAGCCTGATTCTAAAGTAAGACAGAAATACAGCCTAGCTAGCAAAATAATGGAAGAAAACATTCAGCTCAGATTTGTTATATTATTAAACTACTTCCTTTTTACAGAATTCTTAATATATGTGACAGAAAGAG
This sequence comes from Camelus bactrianus, assembly GCF_048773025.1. Classification (NCBI taxonomy): domain Eukaryota; kingdom Metazoa; phylum Chordata; class Mammalia; order Artiodactyla; family Camelidae; genus Camelus; species Camelus bactrianus. Next base: position 35,301,037 of record NC_133549.1, read on the forward strand.
GGGCGTCATAGGCTAACTTCTGTAGTCAGCAGCCTGGTTGAAGAATGAAATTACCTTGCCTCAGAAAATGATTTGTTGGCTTCTTTTGCTTGTAGTTCAAATAAGTTTAACTTCTCATTTGAGTTAATATATAAAAATATTTCAGAAATTCAGCATTGTTTCCTATTTCTTATACTTCTCAAATAATGGGTTTTTTCTAGGCAAATCAACATAAGTTGCAGAAGCTATAATCTATTTCGTTTGTGTAAATTTTAACAGCAAAGCTTTACTGAGTTTCAGTGATAGGCAAGGCATCGTGCAGGCTAGAAGTCAGAGTGGCATAGAAGAGCTGTCCCTGAGGGACATCTAACCTATTCAGAAGAAGAGAAGTATGTGTGGCAAAAGATAAACTGTCGTTCCAGGAAGTGAGCCTTAAGAGCCAAGCTGAGAAAGAGTCCTTGACCTCCACACTGGGGAGGTGCGCTGGCTCGTCCACTGTGATAGGGCGTAGACAGGGGAGGCTAGGATACGGGAGAAATGGATTTCTAGGAAGGGTACGACTAGTAATACTAATGCTAATACTCTTCTCCAGTCAAATGCTGGAATGTGTCATTTGACTCTTACAAAGGACAGTTTTGACTCGGGTTGTATGAGTTCTGTATTTCAAAGCAAAAGATGATGTTAGGTAAATGTTCAGTAACTGGATGGAGGTGTATTCACAGCCAGCAAACTATATAAATCTAATATGAGAAAACCCAGAATATTGTTTCTATAACTATTTGGTTAAATAATTCTCTAATCAAGGGCAGTCATTCCAATTCTTATTTCATCAGAATAACTCTCCTGCTGCTTGCTCTTGCATATTTATATTTATTTATTTATTTAGGAAATTCCTGTTAGAACTGTATTTTGGCATCTTGGGCTCCTTCCAAGTAATCATAGTTTACTCCTTAGAGCCTGGGCTTTTGTCTCTGCAGCACACTTACATGTGATTTTCTATTACAATCCAAATGAGATTAGCAAATTTTGTGGCTTCTGTTTGTGACTGAGAATGAGAATATATTAGAAGAAAGGATAATTGCCCTGGAAGGACGAATTAAACTTTAAAAAATGAAAATTATGTATGAGTGTACTTTCCTATATAAAATCCTAGCCACTCTCAAGAGTAGGTAACAAGAAGTTAAAAAGATTGGGGCCACATAAAATGAACCACTAGGATGAAAAATGCCAGCAGATTTGTTTAGTATTAGGTTACTTCAACACAATAGTCAATCTCAGACTTTCTCACTGACTGTGGAAGGACCCCATCAACATTGCTAATTTAAACAAAAGTAATATATGGAGAGGACTGGAGAGTTTAATTAGATTCCTGCTTCCAAAGTTCTACCCTTTCTTTGGGAAATCTTCATGATTCCGTACGTCACACCTTGTGAAAATGCTCCTACATTTTCCAGCCTTACAAGATTAGAGGTTGATTATATTGAGGGAGAGGGCAGGCTTAATATATTTCTTGTGTATTTTACAGGATGAAATAATAAGACACAAGTCAACCCACAAGAAAAAAAAAAAAGGAAAAGAGGGATCTCCTTATTGGTATTTGGGGAAAATGGAAGGATTTCTATAAAAGCAATTAAATTTCAAAACTCTTAAATAAATACACACAAGATTTTTTTATTTTTTTAAGAACAAGACTCAATCACTTTGACCTCAGAAGCTTTGAACACCTTAGACTTGAACTGCTGTGACTGCTCGATGGTGGCTAGGGACAGTTTTTCTCTTTCCTTGTTGCCATCCTTCGAAGATAATTAACAAACTCAACTCCTCTGGAAAAAAAAATGGTATTTACCTGTCAAAGCCTATGCGCTCTCTCACTTTCAACATCTCTCACATGAAAGAATTAAAAAAAAAACAAACAAAAACCTGAGTCCTGCCAAGTCTTTTTTCTCTCAAGCTAGGTGTTTTTACAATTCCATGTTCAGACTCCCAATTAACTGTGCAACTTATTGTTTGCAATTATATGGTCAATCCATTTATCTGGTAGTCTCTCCTCTCTGAATTATCTCTCATTCTCAAGTATGTGTTCCTAAGTTATGTGTGTCCACTAGCACACACGTACTTCTTCAGGGCACTAAGGTTAATTCAAAGGACTGGATTATGCAAGGAGAGGAATTTGCTCCTCCTCATTAGATTGTCTTCCTAAGAAAGATTTGTCTCAACATTGAAGCTGCGGGATGTTTGTAGTTACCAGCCATGCTTCTCAGTGTGGTACAACGTGAGGGTTCAGCCCTTGACTTTATTGGAACGTATTCCTGCTGTCCTGGCTACTTTTAAATTCTCCTCTTTGGCCTTTTCACTGTTTGCCTCCACATCGTTCCGACTTATCTTTCTGTGTTCTCTACTGATGTTTCTGGACTTTGATGAAGAATGGATTCCTATCACTGCTGTTCTCCTGTCTTAAATTTAAATATTAATAAGTTTGTAATGGTCCTGAGACAGCAGGAAGGGTATTTTTTTCCCCACTTGCTTGACTCTTTGGTGCTTTGACTTCTCTTATGTACAAGACACTAAAGGGAAATCTGTTATTTTAAGACAAAACTTAAAGCCCTGAAAGACAATCCAAACTCTACAAAGGGTAATAGGATAACTTTGAAGTTGAAAGATTTTAATAGCTAAAAGCTGTTAGCAAAATCATTGTTGAAGAATGCTGTTGTTGTTATTTTAGCAGTGTTAATGGTCAGAGTCAGAGGTTAAGAGCTGGTGTAGGAGGCAGTTACACCTGTAGATGAATTAAAGCTGACGCAGTAAGTCAAGGTACAGGCAAAATCAGTTGGTTCCTTTTGCCCATCTGCAACCTCTCCCGTAATCACACTTCCTCCCAGCACCATGTTTTCCAGCCACATCTCCAAGGCTTCATCTTTGGGGAGGCAGTGTGCCAGGGGGCTCTATTTGTGACTCTACATTGGAGTTAACTTAAAGCCATAGGCAGTCTCTGTGTTTGCATCAGGAAATGAAGAACGCTGGAAGTTCTTGCAATCACCAGATCTGGAAGGTGGCCATCAGGGAAGCAGCAGAGATGGTGAAAGAGCAGAAGCGTTGTTATCAGAGTAACCAGTATTCAAATCCTGACTCCACCACTTTCTGCCTGTAGGACCTCAGGCAGTTACCTAATCTCTGAGCCTTGGTTTTCCACCTCTCACGTGGGGAATGTGATACCTGCTGTGTAATTTTCTTTGTGAAGAATAGTTACTGTATACGAAGTAGTTGAGTACGTGGTATAAATCTACCTCTGTATCTCTCTAGCTCTCTCTCTAGCTAGCTAGCTATCATCTGTCTATTATGTATCTATTTACCTATCTAATCATCTATCCCCAGACTATGCTGACAGGAAGCTCGGTATTCAGGAGCATTGCAAAAATACTTGAGCAGAAGGACAAGTATGATTTTAATTTCCATTTACTTGTTTTTTATTTTGAACTGGGGGGAAAAATCACCTACTTAATGACTGCGTACTGGAGTCTTATCCTTCCTCCTGCTGTAGAAGGTGACACTTTGGAGACTTTCTAGGACCCCCATCATTTTTTGTGTTTTTGACTAATTATTCAGTAAACAACATTTTCATTACTAAATTATGCATTTTATTTCCTTCATCTCCTTTCTGCCCATGAAGTCCATTGTTAGATGTAATTATAATTACTTTATAATCACTGTGTCATGGCATTAATTGATATCACATCAGGCCACTAACAATATTATTCTGCATAAAACTCATCTTGTCTCAATGATCATACGTGGTCCATACTTGGCCTATGATTGCCTGCCTCTCTTCTCCAGCTGTTACATTTTTTTTCCTTTTAAGAGATTTTAAAGAACTTTTTAACAGCTTGCATGTCCTCAAATTATTTTCTGCTCACAATAGGATCGTCTATCTGCAGTGTCTTGTGGAGCTTACTTTCTTATTCACAGCCTTAATTCTCTCAAAAGACATTGATTACCTTCCTCTCTCTGACTAGCAGCCTAAGTCCATGGTCAGAAAACTGGTTTGTGGGCTGCATGTGGCCAGTGAACTATTTTTACATAGTCTTTGAGTAAAAATGATTTTTACATTTTAAAGGGCTGCAAACAAACAAACAGAAACAAAGAATATGTGGCAGAGAGATATGGTACTGATAAAACATAAAATATTTAATATTTGAGCCATTATGGACAAAAGTTTGCTAACCACTGGACTAGGCTCATTATTAGAATTCCCATTCAAAGGAAACCAGAGAGAAAGTATAAATTTCAGAGCCATCATTCTGTTTTGCACCTTCCTTCAGGACTGGAGGAATGGCCTCTGGCACAAATCGTTTATCTCTATGTTTGTTATGTCATTATACAATTTTGTTATTTGTACATTAGTGTATTTTACTTTCTCTCTCTCTCTCTTGGATTGGACTCATGTTAAAGTTGCAATAAACAGGAAAAGGGTATAGGACTGTTTTCAAGGAGACTGGTTTATTTGTTCTATTTTTATTTGTGGTGTGATCATGTTTGAGTCCATTCAATACCTCTGGTCCTTAGTTTCATCATCTATAAAGTGGAGGAACTTGACACAATGATGTTGAAAGTCCATTACAGCTCCAACATTCTAGAATCGGACTGAGTGAAATGCAAGAATATTTAAATGACTTGGAGGCTAGAATGGCCTTATTGCTCTACTGAATGAGAGCTGGGAATTTGGGGATCTCCTTGAGTAACTACAGGGACAGAATGCTCAGACCTCCATCATCACGCAATTCTATCATAGGAAATCTCTTTGTTTCAACCTCATTGTAACTTCTATCCACTGGTCACAGTTCTGTGCTTTGAGAACACATAGAATTAGGATAGGACTGCAGATGTTAGAACCTGGCTAATATGTCCCACCAGATCTTTCTTCTAACATGTGAAGAAATTAACATGCCTTAATTTCTTTGAACCATTCAACAAATGGGTGATCTAGAAACATCCCTGTCACTCTGTGCCAAGAACACCATAATACATCTCTGTCCTCTTGAAAGGTGGCAATTAAGTCCATAAATTTCAGATGGGACCATATAAACCTGGGATATTTAATAAGTGTTCCAATACAATAGAAAGGCCAGTAGACAAACTGTGTCAAGCTTACTTTCTCTAAGGACATACTCTTTTTACATATTCTTTATAAATATTTGACAAAATATTTGTTTGTCTGAAATATTTTTCCTGTTGGCCTTTCATGGCACTGTTAGAGGAGTTCATCTGGAAGACATGACCACCAGCTGACCTGAGAGTTGGACCCAGTCAACTGGAGGCTCATCAGCCCCTCCTCTGTCCTAGGAATGTGTATCTCACCTACTGTTCCAATTCTAGCAGCTGTTTCAAGAATATAGTCTTGAGATAATTAGGTTTGTTGAGACTATCTGCATTGATTAAGTGACTGACCACAGTTAAGGCCTCTGTGTAAACTTTTAAGATTCTGGTGGACAGGTGTGAAGACCTACTCATCCTGCAGTAACCCAAGACAAGCCTTGAATGTAAGTTCCCTTGCTCATTAAAACTGCCTCCAACCAAGTGGGAGTTGGCTGCCACTTTCTTTGGTCTCTTCTTGACCTCCGTGTACTGGGGCCAGTTTTAACTGTGAAAACTCCCAAGGTTGCACCCCAACAGTTACCACAAAGCAATTCAATTATCCCAGTACTACAATTTCTCAGGTTAGTTGACAAGATTAGTCATTTTTGCTATAATTTAAAGCCCTAAATCAAAATAAAGAAAACCTTGGGAGTTAATTTTATCCAGTCCCAGACAGGAAGCAAGTGAATTTTTTATAAAGATTTTCGGTATTATAAACTCCAGGATGTTTCTCATTTTTATTAGAAAAAATTAAAGAAAATTTAATTATAAAATTAAAAATATAGTGCTAAAATACTTATAATAAAACAGTGTGAGTCCTGCTTCATCATTTCACCACTGTATAATTCACTCCCAGTTCCTATTTTTCTTCTAGTATCCCAATAGAGTCAATAAAAATGTATTCAAATAATGCCAACATTTATATTATTATGCCTCTGTGTATGTTATTCCCTGTAGAGTCAAATAATGCATTAAGATCATGTTTCTTTTCTGGCCACTTGCATAATTTTAACATACCCATTATAAATTATGTCTACCATTACCATTATATGGCTAACAGTATTTTTTTCCAAATGGCTCAAACATTTCTGAAAATTATTGATTCAAGTTGTATTTCCCCTGAGCCCTCTCAAAATTTCCATCCTCCATTCAAATACTGAAATTTCTGCCAATAACTTTTTGTTCTTTTTTAATTGAAGTATAATCTAGTTTACAATGTCATGTCAGTTTCTCATGCACAGCATAATACTTCAGTCATAAATACATATACATATATTCCTCCTCATATTCTCCCTCATTACAGGCTACTACGAGCTACTGAAAGTAGTTCCCTGTGCTATACAATATAAACTTATTGTTTATCTGGTTTTGTGATGATTCTCCTTGTATTTCTGATGTAAGAGATATTCTGCCAAAGTTCAGTAGGTATTCTATGGAACTGTGTAGAAGTAGTTTTTAATTTATTCATGGGAGACGGTGAGCTACGTGCCCTTCTACTTTGCAATTTTGGCCCAGCCTCCTCTGCCAATTACTTTTAGAGCTGTTATAACTCTCTTATTTTCTGAGTGTTGGATTCTCCATCTTTCTCTTTTGGTCTGTTAACTTACCTCATTTTTGTGGGATTTCACTTCGGTAGCTTCTAGAGAAGAACGCATGGAATCATAAAACAGAAACAAAACAAATGAAAAACAACTAACAAAAACAACCAAAAGAGTGAGTTCATGTCTATCATACTTTCTGTCTTCACATTTAAGGAAAGTTTGGCTGAGCACATACCTGTAAGCTGAAATTAATTTTCCTGCCTATTATTTGAAAACACAGCTCTGTTGTCTTTATCATCCAGTTCTGGCAGAGAAAATGCCGATGCTCTTCTATTCCCATAGTGGTCTAGCTGTTTCAAAGCCTGTAGGATGTCTTATTTATCCCTGGCATTCTGAAATTCCCCAGATACGTTCCTTGCTTTGGATTCATGTTATTCACTTTGGTGAACACTCATTAGACTCTTTCAATCTGGAATTGAATGTCATTCAGTTCTGAAAAATTTGCTGGTAAAGTTATTTATTTATGAAAGCCACCATTTTCAATCAGAGGCCCATGGTACTTGTATTTATGTATTTACTTTTAAATTACAGTTATTCCCTTTGGAAACTATTTATAGTTTTACTTACCCCCATTCTTCCTGGCTTGATAATTTGGAGACATTGCTTGGCATGGTGGCAATGGCTGCCTAAGTCACTCTAACTCTTCTCTACTCTGTGCTATACTCAGTCCATTCTCCATGTCTTCTTTCAAATCCTGTCTCTCTTTTCCCTTCAACTCCTCCCAAATTCTATTTGTCCAACATGGCCAGCTGAAGTCCAATGTCACCTTAGAAGACCTTTGACTATTGTAGCCCTTCTCTCTCCTTCCTGAAGTTCCTCACACTTGATCATTGTCACCCACGTGGCAGTGGGAAGTAGGTACTGTCAGTTTCTCATACTGCCTTTTTGGATTCTCCATAGTTTGCTCTTTCTAACCACTTTTATTCTAATACTGCAGGTTATGTGATGAGCTGTGCCATGATTTTATATTTAAATTCTCATTTTCCTATTCTAGGCAGCTCAGGGACTACAGGCTCTTGAGTGTACAATGCCATATGCTTTTATTTTGTTAGTTTTTAATTTCTAAATCTATGTTATGAACTCCTTGTTAGCTTGTAGCCCCAAAGAATATTTTATATATTTTGAGGAAAATATTTTATATATTTACATATTTTGGGAATTCCCAACATCCCCTTTCACTCTCATTTTGTTCATCTTGTTTCCAAAAAGACTTTAAGTGATTTAAAGAGCAGAGAAACTACTGATAATGATAATCTTAATAAAAATCATGATACTTTAATATTTTAATTTAAGACAAAATCTAATGTTTTTCAAAGGATTTTTACTTGAACTGATCTTCAGACATTTCATTAAAGAATAAATAATTCCAGTCACTTCAAACTCCTCCAGAGAAAATGCAAGAGCCATTGCAAAGTACGTAAAATTTTCAGTAGAGGACAAAGTGAATGAGTTTTAAATACTTTTAAAAATTCAAATTAGATAACGAAGTTCTTCTTCCTTTTGGTGATTGTAATCAATCTGTGCTGCCATGAGAGGGGTTGTTAAAACTGTCAGTGTTTACACTGAACTAAAAGCTTTGATATGATTCCTCCAGCAGAATATGATACCATAAAATATGTCTACATACACATCAAAACACTTATTTCATTTCTTTTGGGGAGAGGGTAAATGAGATTTTGTAAATCACTCTATTCGTCAATTTAAAGACATTTTAATTTAACTGCATTTTAAAATCGGCTTATCAAACTATAACTTACATACCAAATTCAGCAAATCCATACTTCAATGCATTTTGACAAATTCATACAATTATGCAATGACTGGCACAAAAAGGGTAAAGAATACTTCCCTCACTCCCAAGAGTTCCCTCAGCCCCTTCTCAGTCAGTGTTTCCTTCCAGTCTCTGCAAACTGCTTGTCTGCTTCCTGTCACTGTAGTTTTCCTTTTCTAGAAGTTCACATAAATGGAATCATATAGATTGTAAACTTTTTATGTGTGTTTTTCACTTAGCACATAGCTTTTGAAATTCATCCGTGTCATTTCATAAACCAGTAGCTAATTTATTTTTTTTGCTGAGTGGTCTTCCACTGGGAATGTATCATCATTTGTTTATCCACTCACAAGTTGGAGGATGTTTGGATTCTCAGTGCTATTATTACCATTTGTGCACAAGTCTCTGTGGGAACGTAGTTGTTTTTTTCTTTCCCTTATGTAGTTACTTAAAAGCAGAGCTGCTGGATCGTGCAGTCATTTTATATTCAATTTTAGAAGAAACTGCAAAACTATTTTCCATTGTGGTTGTGCTATTTTGCTTTCCCATCAACAATTTGTGAGATTTCCACTTACTGCACATTTTCACCAACACGTGATATTGTTAGTCTTTCGAATTTTAGCTATTCTACTAGGGGTACAGTAGTATCTAGTGGTTTTCATTTGATTTCCCTAGTGACTGACGATATTGTGCGTCTTATCCTTTGCCTAATTTCCATTTGCATATTTCCTTTGGTGAAATGTCTCTTCAAATATTTTGCCCATTTTAACTTGAAATGGATGATAGATCTAAATATATAAAGTTATTCAATTTCTAGAAATAAACAGGAGAAAATATTTGTGATTGGGATTATGACAAGGTTTCTAATATAGGATGCAAGAAGTAGAAATCATTAAAAAATGATGACTTTATCAAAATTTTAAACTTTTGCTTTCCTAAAGATGCTCTTCAGGAAATTAAAAGACAAATCACAGACTAGGAGAAAATATTTGAAAAACATATACGTGATAAAGTACTTATGTCCATAATACATAAAACACTCATACCTTATTAGTAAGATGTGCAGCTTGATAAAAATACATGAATGAATCACCTTTAAACATAGCATTAAACATTCTTCTCATTAACTAGTCAAAGAGCTTTAATTTTCAAAGCAGTGATTTATTTTTAAAATTTTCTTAGTTGGCATTTAAAATACTCAGTTTGTATTATTTTCTAAATTCATTTAATATTACTGGAATTTTACAAAATTGTAGAGTAGTGGGTATGTGGTGAGATTCAGTTTTTCCAAATCCCCTTACAGGTGCCTTATCAGAAGAATGCATGAAGTAATGAGGGGTTTCCAAAAGAAGAGGTCTCAAGTTGCTCCTGAAGGAAAAGCCAGAAGATACATTTCATCACAGGCAAGTAAGAAAAGGTTGTAAATGTCAACTGCCTAAGTTTTTGTATTTTCAGCATTTCCTCACTTTAAGCAACTTCATTTTGAAGGAGTAGGGAGTGTGTTACTGAAGTAGAAGAGGAATTATTTGCTGGTCTTAAGAGATAATGATGAAATATCAGATATTTAGATTTCTATAACCCTAAGGGTAAATTATTTTTCCAAAGGACTTTGCTGACCCAGCATGAAACCAACACTCTCTGGACAACAAATCTCTCCTTAAGGCAATTTTCAAATGAAGAGTAGACACACCTGATTCACAGGTCTCTCCTGACTCACATGAATATGTTCCATGAGCAAAGACAATGGGAAAATGATGCTCAAGGAAAGAGAAAGTAGTGAGTTTAAGTTAGGTTTAGAGAAGCAGAAGATTGAGAGCCTGATTATAGACATAGAACAAACTCACGGTTACCAGGGGGGAAAGGTGGTGGCAAGGGGTAAACTGGGAGTTAGAAATTTGCAGATACTAACTACTATATATAAAATAGATGAACAACAAGTTTCTTCTGTATAGCACAGGGAACTATATTCAATATCTTATAGCAACCAATTATGAAAATGAATATACATATGTATATGTATGAATGAAATATTATACTGTACACCAGAAATTGACACAACATTGTAAACTGACTATGCTTCAAAGAAAAAAAAGGCAAAAAAAAAAATGATTGAGAGTCTGAGATTAAAGATACTACCTAACACTTTTATTGTAGTTGCTATGTGCCAAGCACTTTACTTGTATTAACTTACATAGATCAAGTGCTTTGCATATATTTACGTATTTCGCTCTCACTGCTATTCAGGAGGTAGTTATCACACTGTGATCCTTGTTTCACCTTTGACAGTAACTGAGGCACAGAGAGATCTGGTTATTTGCTTCAGGCTGCACAGATGGTAAGTGGCAGAGCTAAAATTTAAGCACAGAAAATCTGGCCCAAGAGGCTGAACTCTTAGCCAATAACCTCTGCAGCCCCTTGTGTTTTCACAGGTTATGGAGTGGGTTATAAGTAAGTTGCTACTATTGTTCAAAAAACAAAAATCAGTCTGTTGATGACTTACATTTGAATCAGTGCTTGCTATCTCAGAAATCTCTCCCACTGAATTGCATTTTTAACTTCATGTCTGCTTTATTTATATACATTGCAGAAGAATCAAGACCCTCCAAGTCTGCAAGTAGATGTCGATTAATCCAGAGGAATGATTCTCAGACTTCACTGGACACATGAATTACCTAGCATAACTGTTAAAATCATGTCCTAGCCTCAGAGATTCAGATAGATTAGGTCTATTTCAGGACCCTGGAACTTACAAGATCTTAGATATTTTTTCCTTTTTTTCCCTGAAATACTGCCTTTAGATCAATCTGACTATTAGAGCATCTCACTGACCACACTCTATGTAACACTGGGTTAGGTGCCCCATATATTATAGACAAAGAAATGCCCTGTAAATCCATCCCAGCACTGACCACATAGTATATCAGCTGCCTATTTACTCATCTATCTCTCTTTCTGTTCTGGAAAACTTTTGAGGTTGATTCTTATATATGTTTTATTGCTGTGTATCTAAAATCTTTCTAGCAATTTATATATAGTTGGAGTTCACAAATAGCTGTGGAATAATGAAAGACTGAATGGATGAATGCATGACTGAAAATAAGGTCACTTCAGATCATGCAAAACTTTATCAGATGGCTGAATTAAATATGCAAAATTGTACATTTAGTTGAGTATTTGCAGAGATCAAGTGAAAAAGAACTTTAAGCAAAAATGGGATGGCATGGACTCAGCTCATCTTTGAAGGTCATAGAACACCACTTTAATACATGCAGACGTAGGCGCAGCAGCAGCAATGGATGGTGGTGCCTGGGGGTCTGTCTTACCAGCAAAACTGTCAGCAGCATGGGATTAATAATGTGTTCAGTGTTCACTTTGTGTCGTCCACTGTGCCATGCTGATTAATCACAAAAATAGGCTGCTATAGTCTGAATGTTTGTATCCCCCCAAAATTCATATTTTGAATCCTAATCCCCAAAGGTAATGGTATTAGGAGGTGGGAACTTTGGGAGCTGATTTGGCAGAGCCCACAAATAGGAGTAGTGCTCTTATAAAAGAAGCTTCAGAAACCTCCCTTGCCCTATTCACCATGCAAAGATACATGGACCTGGAAGAGGGCCCTCACCCAACCACATTAGCACCATGATCTTGGATGGAGTAAAACATTGGCATATTCATCATATGAAAGCCTGGGTACCAGTTACTTATAGATACCATAATGCTATTGCTTAATAAACATCCCCAAATCTTGATTACTTATAATTACTATTTATTTAGCTCAGTATTCTGTGGGTCAGAAAATTGGGCTGACTCAGATGAGTGATTCTTGCCTTTCCTTCTTGTTTTCCCACATATTTTTTGACCTGGCTTATCTGGAGCCTGGCTGGTCTCCAGAAAGAGAAGTTGGTTAGAATGTGGGCCACAGATCTCATATCACTAGCAGGATGGTCCGGACTTGTTCTCATGGCAGAGGTAGTTCTCTAAAAGGGCAATCAGAAGCATTCAGGGTCTCTTGTGTAGATTAATTATAAATTTGGTCCCGAGTATCTATTCATGCTTATCTGTAATCCTTAAAATTTGCTGCTCCCTCCATCAAGAAGTGGTTTCCATTTCCCTACTCTTTGAATCTGAACTGTCCTTAGAATTATGTTGGAAAAGAGAATGAGTAAATGTGACGTTGGGCTACTTTGAAGCCTATAGATAAAGAGGCCTGCCGTGCCTCTGCTAACTCTCTTGAAAACCTGCTACCACCAGGTGAAAAAGCCTGGGCTTGCCTGCTGAGTGATGAATAAGCCCTGCCAAGAGCATCTCAGAATGCCAAGGTACTCACGTATTGCTGTGCCATTCTGGAGCTTTGTACTCATTGTTCGGAGATTCTGTTCAAAGAGTTGATATTTCATAATGCATCTTTTGCCAATTAGCCTTTTTGGTCGGGGGACATGGGCCTGTAAGTAAACACCTTGGATTATTTCCATGATATGATTATTTTTTAGGACAGACTTTGATCTGCTACTGTAATATCCACTCAACTTAACACATATATCTATAGGAAAAAATGATATTTAATGCTAGACTACAACAATGTAGTTGTTGGAGTGTTTTACTGCACTGTATTCTTTTCCATACATTACTCCTTTGAGTCTTCAGACTGCTTCAGTGTAGATGGGTAAGCAGGCTCATTCTTATTTTTTGATGGTACTGAGAAGGGTTAATGACTCAGTCAAGTCTAGAATCCACAGTATAGAATTTAAGAGGTAAAGCATTGCAGAATATAATTCAGTTAATCCAACAAACATTAATTGAGCATTTAGCCATTGTGAGATACTGAACTAGCACTAGGGAAATGAAAATAAGTAAGACATTATTCCTCCATGCTGTTGCAAGTGGCATTATTTTATTCTTTTTTATGGCTGAGTAGTATTCCATTATATATACATATTCTTTTCATTATAGGCCATTACATATATTTTTTTCCCTGAAAAGAGATCTAGTCAGTACAAATTTCTCCTCTGTGCTACATTTGAGTGATAGTTTATGGATGGATGTCCTGTGTAGAAGCTCAGCTGGTGTCTTTGTGTAGGAATGTTGTCCACATGGGGAGGAAGGTAGGCTTCCGTGAGAGTGGGGGAAAGATGACATTTGGCTTTGTATGCCAAGTGTGGTGTTTAGACTAAAACTACAGGCTTGAGGGGTTGTTACTGTTGGGAAAATAGGTCTGGAAATGGTATCTCCTGGACTTAGATGGACTAGAGGAGGAAGTGGGTAGAAGTGAGGACACTAGAAGGAAGACTATTGTGCGAGTGAAAGAGAATACAGGCATCTGATTTAGGGGAATGACAGTGTCCCCAAAAAGGTGCACCAAAATTCAGGAGATACTTTGTGGTCCGGTCAGTAGAACTAATGATTTGTTAGTGGTGTTAGAGGGGGAAGAAGTAAAAAAGAAGATAAATTTCAGGGCATATTTCAGAATTCTGATTATGGAAACTGGATAGCTGATGACCTTGTAAATCATGATTGAGAATTCAGGAAACGTTGTTAACTTGGAGAGAGATAGGAATGGAAGTGGTGGGGAGAAGAAGTCATTGTGGACATTAGTATTAGGTTTCTTTTGAGCAGCTAGGTGAATCTAGTAGAGAGTGTTGAACTGTGGTAAACTAGTTCTGTACTCAGACTCTGGCAGGTGAAATTGGTATTTTGTCATTAATTAAGTCATTTGTGTAATTTTCATGCCAGAAACGTCCAATAAAATTTCACAAAAATCAAATGCTCTTGAGAGATAATGAAAGATACTCTTCTACATTGTTATAATGCTAATGTGTACACAGCGAGGAAAGGCATGGCTAGATCACTCAAGCAACACCACTGCTCTAACTACTCTATTTGAGACATTCATTTAAAGATAAGCTAAATAAAAATATAGAAAGGTAGTTACAAAAAAGAAAGTGATAGGGATAAATTGATTCAATGATAATTGACACAGCCTCAAACAATTATTGTCTGACCCTCTGTACACTGCTAAAGAAGTTCAACATTGTCTAGAAACTTGACTTGATGTGTCAAGTGAGAAGGGATAAATAGATGAACAGAGAAGTTGACCTTTGTTGGTTTTCTGAGGCAACCTTAACATGTGTCTTCTTGAGTTTTCTCAAGCATTGCCAGTGATGTAGAGTTTACTCTTTTGCAAAGCTACCCATTATATTGTATGGTTTCTGAATTATTATTTCTTCTTTGTTCTAAGGCAAAATTTGCTTCTCTGCACCAATGATCCACCAACCATTTTTCAGATTCACAGAACAATATCAACAGCTGATAGCACTATGTCTATATAATGCCTTCTTGTATTCTTTGCACATCATCTTCTCTAGACAATTCACTTTTTAAAAGAGTAACTCTATTTCCTAAGAATCCTAAATTTATTTTGTATGTGGACCAAGTTTAAAACCTCTTTTTTATATTTTTTATATTTATTATCTTGTGGAAGTTGTTATATCTAGTTTGCTCCCAAAGTCGCCTGAGATATCCAGGGCATGGTCACCTTGATAGTCTTTCCTGCTGGACAGTGTAGTGTGGCATTAAGAGCATGGGCTCAAGCATGAGCAGACTTGGCTGCAAAATGGGGATAACAGTCCCGTAAGGTTATTGTGACGATTCAATGGTAATTTCATGTTAATTGCCTAGCAACATGCCTGACACAGAGGCGTCGCATAACTAAGAAAGCTAAAGATGTCAAAATCTTAGATGATTTTTGTTGTTGTTCTGCTGGTCGGACTACAAGTTCATAATCAGCAAGGGGTCAATGAGCCCTTCAGGGTTTTCTGGAAAATGAATTTCTCTTAAACTGAAACTCTTCTACTACCTTAAACGTATAAACTTTCTTTTTTTTTTTTTTTCTACTTTAAGTGGTAAAAAAAAAAAAAATCTCTATTTAACAATGATAACTTTCTTCTTGCTTGTTTTTCAAATATTGGTGTTCACTCTCCCTCTTCGCTGGATGCCATACATACGGTTTTGAGTGTTGTTACTGCTTTTACTCTGATACATCTATCTATATATTGTTAAATAGCCTTTTAAGCCTTCATCCATGAAAATGAAAAGTTGTTTAAAAAGGAAGGTCCTATAATTTGGCAATGGACTTCTCATCAAATTGGCTTCAGACCTTTGTATGACCATTGTCGGGTGAAAGGCCTACACGTTTTGAAGTATTTGATAGCATTATAGAATGATGCAGCCGAGAGATGACCAAGGAAAACATTCACGTTTCCCTGCCTAACGTGCGTTAAGTTTGTTTTCTTAGGTCTCTTTGGCATCTTTAGATCCACCTCTTAAATTTCCCTTCCCAATCCCCACAGCCTTCCACTACAAATGCTTTTTAAAATACTATACATTGACTTTGCATCTTAGAAAAAAAAGTGAGATTTTTCTATAACTAAATCAATAAATAAGCCAAAATATCATATCTAAGAAGGTTTCTCTTAGGGAGGGAGTGACCTAAGTCCCCCAAACTTACTGCATCACAGTTGTGAAAATTTCATGCCATGATGTAAGGGAAGTGGTAAGTGCAGTGGAAGACTTATAAATGGTGCTCAATATGCACTTTTTTGAAAAATGAAATCTTAGGAAGTGTTTCTAGAAATGGATCTACATCATTATAATTCTGATTACTTTGTGGCAAGAGGAACTGAGTACTTCACTGTAGAAAGACTGTCTTACAATGTGACGTGGTCATTCCTCCGTTGAATTTAATGATGTTATATTTAATTTTTATCGAGGTAAAATTAATATACAACATCATATTAGTTTCAACATAATGGTTTGATTATTTGTATATATTGCAAAATGACCGCCACAGTAAGTCCAGTTCACATCCATCACCATACATAGTAACAGAATTTTTTATCTTTTGATGAGAAGTTTTAAGATCTATTGTCTTAGCAACTTTCAAATCTGCGATACAGCATTGACTATAGTCACCGTGCTGTATATTATACCCCCATGACTCATTTCCTTTTTAACTAGAAGTTTGTAACTTTTGACTGTCTTCATCCATTTTGCCCACTCTCAACCCCCACCTCTGGCAATCACCAAGAGAATGTTTTATTTATTTTTTTCTTCTAGAATATAGTTCTTCTTCTAAGAAACATATTTTAAGGTGACTTATTATGCTAAGAATCCTGGGCTCATTGTTTCTAGAAGAAACTGGCTTGGAGGACAAAGGGCAATTTATTAATTTTGACCATAGGTCTTTTCTAAGATGACGTGATTATTGCGTGACCACCAATGGCACATTTTAATGACACAAAATGCATAAAGTGGTTAAGCTGAACATTGTTTGTGCAAATTTAGTAAAGCCTGGTAATTCCCTTGTGTATAATATAATTTATAGCTATTCTACTTAAGACAGCTGTAAAAAAAAAATCAAGTAATTTTAAGTGCAAAAACAAACGCCTGGAGGATCAAGAATTCAGCTCCTTTCAATGGTACATCATTGTGTAATTTTGCGGTTACTCTAGTCTTAGAGTTTTAGTATATAGTTAATGCTGAGGGCAAAACTGATAGATTAAACTAGGTGGTTTTCAGCTCTTAAATGGCAGATTGAAACTTCAAGAAAGCTAGGAAAAAACTTTATAGACTTAACCGCAGGATACATAGGTTCTATTTTTGAAAGACACTTTATAAATAATTTTTTCTCATCATTTTCAACGTCCTTCTATTAGCTAAAATTTTTAAACATTAATCCTGGACAGATTTCTCAATATGCAAAATTAATTTTAAAAAAACTACTCTGAAATCTAACTTTTCATTTTAGCTGTTCTTTTTACTAAAAATAAGAAACTGAGGTGTTTCTTAACTTCTTCTATCCCCATATTTCACTCCTTAGAGTAGGAAAGGAATTATGCCTGCATTTTTTTTTACCTCAGAGCATTATAAGCATCAGAAATAGTATTTCATGTGAAAATATTTTTATTATAAACTATGAAACAGTTCATCTATGTACTATTACTAGAGAGAGAAATTCTCAAGGTAGTTCAGACATGACAAAGTGATAAATGCGGGTTAGACAAAAAGTGTTCTAAAAATGGAGAGTAGGAACAATTCTATGTGGCTTATGCAGTAATCCTTTTCTACCCATTCAAAATGCCCCAATAGATAAGAGTACTTTGTATTTAGAGTATCTGAGATAACATTGATTATGGACATAGATCATCAGAGTTGACAAATAAGGTTTCCTTGAAATTTTGGTTCCATTTGCACAGAGAGTTTCCATGATAAGAATTTTGGGACTTTATTATCAGTAGGTAAAAGACTTTTCTGGTAAGTTGGTGATTTCTTCCACATATGGGAAATTGGACTGGTAACATTTGCACTCTATATTTTCCATCCATGTCATAATCTAACTTCCTTTGATTTTCTCTCCCTGTTTCTCTTTCCTGTGTCTTCAATCCTGGGTCCTTGTTGTTAGGCTCACATCATTCTTTAGAGCAACTGAGACCTTACTTTCCCAAAACTTTTAGTTGAGGTTGGACCTACATGTTCAAATTTTCCATTTCATAATATTTAGTCTTCTGGACTTCATTGTTTTAAATTCTGGCCAGTCTTCTAGCCATCAGAGTCCTTTATTCTATTGTACACTCTCTCTTTTATATACCACAGCATTCTTAGAAAAGAACCTCAGGCGAGGAAGATCCATGGAAACCCATTTCACTTAGGAATTTGTAAATTTATCATTACAGCATTTTAAGTGCCCCTTCCCTTTCTATGACACATTTTGTATAAGCATCCACACATTCTTTGTAGGGAACAGATAAAACATTGTGGATCATACCTAACAGGGTCTAAAATCTTCTTGATCTTGATCTGTGAATTTCAAACATGGTCCAGCTGCTCAGCACATGATCATTTTGGCCTGAGAGTTAAGGAACAAGAAGTGAAGTGAGCAACTCCTCAGGTTCCCCATGGGCTTAATGGGGAAATCAGTGTGACTTCATCAGTGGCTCCCAATACCAGAATGCCTTATCCTTGTGCAAAGTCAAGGGCTCTAACATGCCCATCAACATTTCCAACTTGTAGCAATAATCCTAATCATTCCAAAGAAGAGATGATAATAACAGCCTCTATCTTTAAAACTTGCCATGTAACTGCTGTGGCTCATGTGCACACTGGTCTTAATTCCATCTTTGGAATCAGCAGAAAACAACTGTTTTGCTTTCTGGAATAAGTAAAATGACTGATTAGAATAGATGTAAAAATCATTTCCTGCTTTATGATGCATGGATTAATGAAAGTATTAAAACACTCTAATAATAGCTAAGAAAATTACTCCACTATGGCCAAAAGAAATAGAACTCTATCTTAAATTAAAAAGTTCTAAAATTTTGTAAGTTCATAAAAAATGTGTGGACAGGAAAGGTACAAATTTATAACCCATTGTGGACTACCTTCCATATATCAACATTTATTGTGTGTCTGCTTTATTATTATTGCACAACTCCTCAAAATCTTGTGGGAATCATATTTTTCCAGAAAAGAAGAACAAGTATATATCACACTAATATACTTTTTATAGGGAGTGTTGTTGTATCCTAATTTATCAGGATGCTGCATTGTTAATTTTATGTCATTAGTATTGTTTCCTGTGTTATAGCCATGTCTTAAGTTTGAATGGCGTGGTATACTGTGCCTAGAGATTAAATTTGAATTTGAACTAAATTATTATACTGTGGATCCAAGGAATTAATTCCTGAGAAAGTAACAGGAGTTGTACATGGTTCCTTTAAATGGTGAGATTTGAAGGAGTTTTGAAGAAAGAGCCTACACTAGCTATAATGGAGATTAACCCTAAAAAGTGGATAAAAATCTGTATTACCTCTACTGTACAATTTCATTACACTCCAGGCCCCGTATTTTATAAAAGTAACCATAGCAATAATGTTCCATATAATCTTGGACTTGCTTTGTGTAGGTAAAAAATACCAGAGCCTCATTTCATGTCCCACACAAAACTGGATTAGCTTTATCCAATGGGCATAGGAGAAATTTGTCAAATTCTTTCCTTTTTCATTCTTAATGTGAAAATTTCTGATATGTGTATCTTTTTAAATTATTTTTAAAGATTTTAAAAATTGAATTATAGTTTAAAATGCTGTGTTAGTTTCTGGCATACAGCATAGTGATTCAGTTTTATATATATTTTCCTTTTCATATTCTTTTTCATTATAGGCTATTATAAGATATTGAATATAGTTCCCTGTGCTATACAGTAGGACATTGTTGTTTATCTATTTTATATATAGTAGTTAATATCTGCAAATCTCGAACTCCCAATTTATCCCTTCACCTCCTTCTTTCCCTCCTGAAAACCGTAAGTTTTCTGTGTCTGTGAGTCTCTTTCTGTTTTGTAAATAATTTTGTTTGTCTTTTTTTTTTTTTAAGATTCCACATATAAGTGTTATCATATGGTATTTTTCTTTCTTTTTCTGGCTTACTTCACTTAAAATGATATTCTCCAGGTCCACCCATGCTGCTGCAATGGCATTATTTTATTCTTTTTTATGGCTGAGTAGTATTCTATTGTGTGTGTGTGTGTGTGTGTGTGTGTGTGTGTGTGCGTGTGTATCTCACAACTTTTTTATCCAGTCATCTGAGATGTATTCCTAATGCCTTCACATAATGCTCCCTAGGATCAAACTTAAATATCCTATAGCAGTAGGCAACTCAGTGATGTGTCTTGATACTGACTTTCTCTCTTTAACTACCTTGTCATCCCTCTTCTAAGATCACATTTCTGAATTAATGACATGGATGAAAGTTTTTGCTTTACATTTTCCTTATGGTCATACCCAAGCAAATATAATATCCCTCTTACCCTTTGCCAGTGACAATGATAGCAAGACTCCTGTGCTGAAACTCTCTCCTCTTTGTTCAACATTAATCTTTGGCACTGAGGCTAGGCATGGCCTCAGAATCTGTCTCAAGGCAAGGTCCTAGGAAACATGGTCAATGGACTGGGGGTAGTGTACCTGCCACAACCCTGCTGTCTCTACACCAGCAATTTCCAGTGTTCATTCTGTTTTTATGACTGTCATTCTGGAATCAGTTGCTTTTCAAAAATCCACAAAGAATTAGGGGAGTCCATACTCACCAGGCACCACATTTAGTAGTTGGATGCTGGACAGAAGCTAGATTTGCCCCTAACTTTTGTGACTCTCATATATAGTTATGTGGCATTGAGGATTTGATTTTGTGCCTCAAGAAAAATTAACTTTGTTGTTAGACTTTCATAGTCAGTTGAGAACAGTAGAAACTTCATATTTGACTGAAATATATCTATACCTATCATATAAAAAGTACTTGAGAACAATTATGCCTTGACCTAGTATAAGCCCACATGTATTATTTTACTCTCTCGAATTATTTGAATTTTTGATTCCTAGGCATTTCCATGTCTTGAACACCCAGTTCAGTTCCCTTAGTTCATGACAGTACTTGCCCACTCAAACTTATAACTCCATTATCAGGTTCTGCAGGTTCCCAGTTGGATTATGCTGTGACTTAGGTTCAACATGCCTAACCACTTTTGTAGGGTCCTCTAGAGCAACCTGGATGCACAGGGAAAAGGGGTCTCCCAGGATTGCCTGTGAGTAAAAGGATGCTGGTCCAGTGATACCAGAGCCTTGAAGCAGTGACTTGGCCCTCATCCTGAACTTCATCATGATCCTGATTGTTGTTCTGATCATATTATTTTAGTTCTAGATCTAGCAGCCAGGAGTGGAGGTAGGAGTGGGCCCTGAGTGGCACACAGGTGGTCCTGTAGGGGAGAGATCTCTGCATTGTGTTCCAGAATAGGGAGAATGATGGATTTTTAAAAGGAATGGGTATGCCATTTCTACAGACTCAAAATGTTCAAAGGAATAAGATCTTTGGGATCGTCTACTCATATTTCCCCTTCCTATGTGTCAGGAACTCTAAACCAAGGCCCAGCATATGGCATTCTAAAACTGTCTTGGTTGAGTTTTTTATGTCATTGACGTTCAGTCCCATATTGATCCTCTTCTTTCCTTGTCCACCCACAATAGAAGATAAAAGTTTCTTCATAGGCAACCAGAAAGGCCCTCTGGATTTCAGTTGCTTGAGACTCCGTCTCAGTTTCTTATGTTTCAATAGACCATCACAATTGCTTACTCATTCAAATTTATTATTCTATATCTACTCTTCCGTACTTCTCAAAAGTCTGAGACAGAGCCCTCTATTATGATGCTTTCCCCCAACTTCTCATATAGCTGTAATAAAAAGAAAAAAAGAAAAAAGAATTCTTTTCTTGTGATGAGAAGTCTTAGGATTTAGTTTCTTAACAACTTTCTTATATATCATATAGTAGTGTGAGCGACAGTCATCATGTTGTACATTGTATCCCTAGTACTTGCTTATCTTATAACTGGAAGTTTGCACCTTTTGATCACTGTACTCCAGTTCTCCTTCCAACCTACCCTCTACCTCTGATAACCACAACTTTGACCTCTTTTTATATGAGTTTTTCTTTAAGATTCTACACATAAGTGGAATCATACAGTATTTTTCTTTCTTTGTCTAACTTATTTCACTTTACATAATGCCTTCAGAGTCTGTCCATGTTATCATGAATGGTAGGGTCTTCTCATTTTTTATGTCAGAATAGTGTGTGTGTATGTGTAATAGTATATATTATAATTGTTGTATCTTCTTGATGTATATATCCCTTTTTCATTAAATAATGTCCTTCTTAGTCTCTTTTTACTATTTTTAAAGTCTATTTTATCTGATATAAGCCTAGGTACTCCATTTTTTTGTTGTTGTTGTTTGCTTGACATGTTTTTTCCATCCCTTCAGTCTCAGTATTTAAGGCTAAAATGAGTCTCTTATAGGCAACATATTACTGGATCTTGGTTTTTGTTTTGTTGTTTTTTAAACCATTCAGGCATTCTGTCTTTTAATTGGAAAATTTAATCCTTTTACATTTTAAGTAATTATTGATAGGTCAGGATTTACTGTTGCCTCTTTCTTAATTGTTTTGAACATCCATTGTTGCCTATTTCTTATCTTGCTGTCTTTTTCTGTTTTGATGTTTGTTGATACCAGTATGGTTTGACTCCTTTATAGTGTTATTTTGTGTAATTACTACAGGAACTTCCCTGTAGTTACCATGAGGCTTACATAAAATATCTTAAATTTATAATACCCCATTTTAAACTCATAATCAACTTAACTTAATTTGAATTTGTAAACTGCACATTTTTACTTCTCTTTCCCCTCACATTTTAGGTTATTATTGTTACAATTTACATGTTTTTTATACTGTATAACTAATACCAGAATATTATAGGGTTTTTTCCCTTTTTAAATCTTTTAAACTAGAGCTGTAAATAAAAAAAAAAATACACCACTATTACCATATTGCAGAATCCAACTATGATTATACATTTGTTATTACCAGTGAGACTTACACTACCTTTTTGGTTTTATGATGTTAATTAGCATTCTTTCACTTTCAAAAAACTCCCTTTAGCATTTCTTACAAGGCAGATCTGGTTGTAATAAACTCCCTCACCTTTTGTTCATTCAGGAAAGTCTTTATTCCTCCTTTGTTTCTGAAAGACAGCTTTGTCAGCTATAGAATTCTTAGTTGACAGTTATTTTCTTTCAGCATTTCAGATATGCCATCCCATTCTCTCAGGGCCTGCAAAGTTTCTATTGAAAAATCTGCTGATAGTCTTATGGGGATTCCTTTTCATGTAACTTCTCTTATCTCTTGCTGCTCTTAAAATTCTTTTTTTGTCTTTGAATTTTGCAAATTTAAGTATAATGTGTCTATTCAGGTTTAACCTATTTGGGATCTTTTGGGTCTCATAGATTTGCATGTCTATTTGTCTCCTCAGGTTGGGGAAATTTTTAGACATTATTACTTTAAATGTACTTTCTGTTCCTTTCTCTTCTTTTTGTGGAATTCTTGTAATACAAATACTGTTTCTTTTCATTGTCTTATAATTTCCATAGGGCTTTTTCAATTTTCCTCCCTCTTTTGATGGGGTAATTTCCAATGCCGTATTCTCCAGGCATTCACTGATTCTTTCTTCTGCATGGTTGAGTGTACTTTGGAAATTGAACTGTTCAGCTCAGTTACTGTATTTTTCAGTGCTAGGATTTCTGGTTGTTGTGGTGGTGTTATTTTGATGGTTGCTAGTTCTTTGTCAAATTTCTTATTTTGTTCATGTATTGTCGTCTTAATTTCACTTGGTTATCTGTATTTTCTTGTAGTTCACTAAACTTTTTTGAGAGGATTATTCTGACTTTCTCTGACAGTTCATAGAACTCCATTTCTTTGGCGTCAGGTTTTGGAGCTTCATCAGTGCCCTCTGGTGGTGTCATATTGTCCTGATTTTTTGTGGTCGTTGACTCCTTATGTTGTTACCTGCTCACTTGAGTGGTCAGGCTCCTCTCCTACACTTTACAGGTTTGCTTTGGCAGAAACAGTTCTTCACCAGTCAGCTCATTTTGCGTTTCTGAGTATATCTGCAGGTACTATCCTTGGGTAGATAGAGCCTGCTATGATGATCTGGTTTAGGAATTCTGAAGATCAGGTTGGGAGTATATCACTGGCTGGGAACGGGTGGATAGGATTGCTGGCTTGGTTCCCTACCTGGGTGAAACTGTAGGATAGGCTCTGGGTTTGCCTGGATTCTCTGGTCAGGCTTACAAGCTGCTTGGGTCAGGGTAGTGTATTCAGTAGTATATGGGGTTATGAATTAGCTTCTCTGCCCTAGCAGAGCAGCAGGACAGGACTCAGAGGCTGTATAGCTCATTGTCTGGGGCCTAAATCAAGCAAGATTGTGCATTGGATTCCCTGGTCAGGTCTTCAGACAGCAAAGCCATGGGCTGTGCTCTCTGTCCAAACGCCACTGGATTTGGGGCTGTTAAATGGGCTGTTCAGCCTAATGTGTGTTCTGGTTAGGTTCCCTGCTGGACAGGCTGAAGGTTGCGTTCAGTGATGACCGGGCTGTGAATTAGATTGCTTGCTTGGGCACAGCAGGAGAAGCAGCTCTAAAGCTTCTAAAGCTCTTTGTTGTCTTAACTCAAGCTGACTTCCACCCCAAGTTCCTTGATAGAACAGGGTTACCATGTTTTCTCTGCAAACTATTGGCTCTGCATACCCACATCCTGGCTGTAGCACTGCTGGACCACACAGATTCCAGTTGTTGCCAGGCCTTCTGGACAGATGGGGCCAAAAATTGCTCTTCATAGCAGGTGGGGCCATGTGGCAGCTCCCTTGCCAAGGGGGGAGTGGGGAGGGGCGACTCCAGGATACTCTCAACTTCCCAAGCAGGCTCTCTGATTGTCAGTGGCCAGTAGCTACGCTTAGCCTTGGCTATGAATTAATCCTTCTGCCTGTGTGAAATTCCCTGAAAGGGGAGTGTTCCATACCTGGCACAGGCTTTGCTCTGGAGGTGATCAGGTGCTTGCCTGCATCTTGGCTTAAACTCCACTGGACTTCACTACTTCTAGGAGTTGTCACCAGCTTTTCTGGTCAGATGAGCCTGGAACACATTCTCCACAGTGAGTTGAGATGATGGGTAGCTCAGCCCTTTGCCTGGGTGTGGACAAAACTCCTCCTTTGAGTACCTGAATTAGGCCGATCTGTACCCTGCCAGATTCCTTGGTCAGAGTGCACCCCCAACTTGTTACAGCAGATGAGCAAAATGGGTTGGGATTACCATTGGATGCTGCAGATATGAACTCAATCTGCTGGTAGAAGTTTTAACAATTAAGACTCTACTTTGTTGCAGGAGCCATCTGTGCCCCACCTGCTACCAGTGATGTTATCTTGGTTGCCAGAGTGGTGATTAACCTACCATGAAATTCTATTTTATTGCCTTGCTTTTCTCAAGCAATGAACTGAAGTAGCAGTTATTGAAGGTAGCAGCTATTGAAGGCTGTATTCTCCAGAAGCAGATACTGAGGTGGACTTTGATTGTAAGATATTTTTAACGGATTGACACCTATGAATGGAAGAGGGAGAAAGCAGAATTGAGAAAAATGATAAATTAAATTGCAGTTTAGATCCTTAAATCTCATTCATCTTAGCAAGGGACTTTTGAACAAATAGTACTCCTCAGAATTGTCCCAATCTGGATCAAAATGTCTTGGCATTTATATCCCTGACTTGCCCAATCATCTAAGGAGCACTTTCCTAAGAAGGGAATTTCTTCATTTCAAGTGATTCTCTGCAGCTGAAGTAGATGCTGAAGGCTGTTTGCTGACCACATTCTCTGTAGCTGTGCATAAAGTCTTTCTTTGAGGGGGATACAGAACACAGTGCACTCCTATTACAGGAAACATACTATTTTAAAATCTTTCAAGTTATATTTATTTAAAATTTATTCATGAAAATTGAGTTTTCTTTCAAGGGAGAAGCCTCTCATTTTCAGGAAAAAATAAACAAGCACCTTATTAGCATCCATTGCTATTACATAAAGTTCTTACTGGGTCTTGTCTGTTTGGAAGGGTGAGTTATTTGTTCCACTGAGAGTGGTTCTTATCATGAAATGGAAGGAGAGTAGTGCCTTCTGTGAGTACAGAAGTTGGAGATTAAGAAACTTGAATTGAGCAGAGGTCAGTTTCCAGACTGCAGGTTATCAGGTTTGTTTTAGAGAAAGAAGCAAATCTCAGTTGTTGAGAAAAAGTAGAAGATCAACTATTTAATTCATTAGGCTGAGGCATCAAAATATGGGAACAGGAAACTTAATCCTTAGAGGAGGCTATTGGCGGTCAGAGGCACTTGGGGATTCTGGGAGAAGATGATAAGAACATAGAATGTGGATATCCTGGCAAACAAAGTAAACAATTTCAGGCAGTTTAGGGAAAAAGGGTAGTTTTCTGACCTCATACTATAAGGGACACTGTATACTTTTAAAACAGATGCTGCACACTTTACAAATAAGGATATAAGAGTAAGGCATCCTTCTTGGGGTTCAGATATGGATAGGAAATAAATTCGTAAATAACTGGTTAGAAGCATGGGCTTACTTGGTTGAAAATGACAGAAAGCTAACACTAACTGCTTTAAGCAAAGCTAATGTATTGACCCATCAAATTAAAAAGTTTAGGACGAGGCTGGATTCAAAGCCTCGAGTTATGTCTTGATTAAAATCGCTTCTCTCCGTCTTTCTCTTCTACATTCTGTTTTGGAACCATTATAAAGTTTACTCCCCTTTTACAGTGGCCCCTGCTACTTAAGGTTTTCATTCTATTAGTTTCAAGCCAACAAAATAAATGCTTTGTTTCTCAGTGATTCTGATAAAGGCTTATTTCATAAGTCTCATTGACTCTGGTTGGTTGAACTTGGGTCACATGCCTGTGCTTCAGCCAATCAGACGTGATGTTTTGATGGGCGATTCTCAAATCACATGCCAGTCCCTGGAGCTGAGGATGAGGCAAACCTCTCTATCTCAACAGCATGATTTGCAAGTGACAGAGAGGTTTGAAAAGAAAAGAAAATGGGGAGGGGATGAATGCCAGGCAGACAAGAACAAGTGTTCAAGTTACGCTTTAATCTTCTTAATGTTACTTCCCAGAAACTTTGCCAGAATGAAAGCGCGGGAGATCATGCTTTTCTCCTACGTAGCCCTTTGCCTCACAGTCACACGCAGAGACTTCCTACTTGGACTCACACCTCATTTACCCTGCTCTTCTGGCGAATACACATCTCTTACAAACACTTCATTAGTTTCAATGTTTGCCTCAAAGCTCTAATGTGTTTGAAGGGTTTCTTTAAGGTTCGTTGGCATCACCCCTGAGTGCTCTCTGTGGACTTTTTCCATTTTCCCCCAGGCTCATTCCTCTCGGGACACTGCTGGCTACCTCAATATTTGTTAATGCTGTTTGACATGTTCTTCAATATTTGTTAATGCTGTTTGACATGTTCTTCAATATTTGTTAAAACTGTGTGCATTCAAGCAGTGAGAGAGACCTAGCGAGTTCATCAGATTCTTGCCAATGTGTTGTGTCATGTACTAGGGAGTCTTTATAATAAACAGAGGGACAGGCCGTGACTCTTTGATTGCCCAGTTTATCATGGAACTAACAGGGAAGAAGTAATGAGTAGTGCTGGATTCACTGAGGCAAGAGAGAGGGGCTGGACTGTTGACTATGTCTAGGAGAGTCTCCTAATTTTTATCTAAGTGGCAGAATATCCAGTCTGGCCTATTTGGGAACTTCTACTGTCTTTCTAGTTTGCATCTCAGGTAAGGAGAGCACTTAGGGTCCACTCTGGCTGGGCAGGGGATGCTCTGGACTAGGACAGGCAGTTCTCCATTAACTCATGATATCAGAATAGCACGATTCTGTCTCACACAAGCTATTAGAGATCAAAGACGATGTATTGCTGAGTCAAGAGTGAGAGCTTCAAATCCTGTGGAGCTCAGTTAACTGTACACTGTTCCCTGGCCTAAGGCTGCAGAGTAAGTCCTCACCAGTCATTTTTTTTTTCATTTTTGGAACTATTTATTTATTTATTTATATTGAAGCATAGTCAGTCTATAAGGTGTCAATTTCTGGTGTACAGCATAATGTTTCATTCATACATACACATATACTCATTTTCAGATTCTTTTTCATTATAGGTTACTACAAGATATTGAATATAGTTCCCTGTGCTATACAGAAGTCATGTGGGGTGACAGTTCCATGGGGTTTGGGAGAAGAAAGCATATTTGGCTCAGTACAGAGGATTTGCCCTGTAGGAAGAGTTCTCAAGATGAATGGCTTATTAACAATGAGTCAAGAGTACAATTCTAAATATGAGGCACATCTAACATCCAGAGCAGGAATTGTACATGGGTGGATGGTCAGCCTTGTCCAAACCATAGACAGTTGACTGGGATTCCTCATCTCATCATAGCTACAGCAAGAAATAGATTCCTAAGATTAACATCTAATCTTACGGGTTTTTTTTTTCCTTCCTATCTTCCAGCAGGATTTTCCTAAAGTATCATATCAAGTTGAGGACACCATGTCTATGCAAATACTTCTAGAAAAAATATTATTCTGTGTTAATGGACTTTTAATGATGTGGCTATATTTTAATTTCTGACTTTTTAATCTCTAAAGTCAGCATAATCAGCCAAGGAGAAGAAAGGTAAAACTTCTGCTGTAAAGCCTGGATATGACCTCTTTGGGAGAATTATGATAATTCTCCTGGCCATCACAAGCTAAAGAAGTTGCTAAGGTCACATTACTCTTTTAAAATTCCTTTCTGGGCTGTGCAGAGGTCTGTGCAGGCTAAGAGATGGAAACTTCCAGGCAGGCTAGGAATGTGGCACATGGCACAGCACAATACTGGAATATAGTAAGCACTCAAAACTTGGGAGGAGAATAGACAAAATTCCCAATCATCACAGTGTTTACATGCTGGGGATTAGGAGACAAACATAGACAATATAAATAAATAAAATATGTAATACGTTAGTGAAAAAATTCTCTGGAGAAAAATCAAGCAGGAAGGATGAAAGGGAATGTGGGTTGGGGTGAGATGCAATAGGATGGTTAGAAAAGGCTATTTGAACAAAGAGCTAATGGAGGTGAAGAAGAGAGTCACACTTGCGCAGAGGAGAAGCAGGAGGAAACACAAGAGATCAAAGGTAGGACCAAGAAAGAGGCCAGTGTGTCCAGAGAAGAAAGAGCAGAGTGCCTGAGGTCAACGTTGTTTTCCCATCCTGGACCCTTTTGATAAAGGTGTTCAATTGTCCAATCAGCACTATCACTGTGGCATGTGTTTTATTTTTTCATCACTCCCCAGAGCAGAAGACTTTGAAATCTGTGCTCTAGGAAGGTGAAATACCTGTCTTGCATATAATTAGTCTGCTTTGTTGATGTCTTTAATTTACCTTTGTCATGCTTTTTTTTTTTTAACATTTTTTGATTTATAATCATTTTACAGTGTTGTGTCAAATTCCAGTGTAGAGCCCAATTTTTCAGTCATACATGAACATATATATATTCATTGTCACATTTTTTTCTCTGTGAACTACCATAAGATGTTGTGTATATTTCCCTGTGCTATACAGTATAATCTTGTGTATCTATTCTACAATTTTGAAATCCCTTCTATCCCTTCCAACCCTCCACCTTCTTGGCAACCACAAGTTTGTATTCTATGTCTATGAGTCTATTTCTGTTTTGTATTTATGCTTTGTTTTTTTGTTTTTGTTTTTGTTTTTGTTTTTTTAGATTCCACATATGAGTGAACTCATATGGTATTTTTCTTTCTCTTTCTGGCTTACTTCACTTAGAATGACATTCTCCAGGAGCATCCATGTTGCTGCAAATGGCGTTATGTTGTCGGTTTTTATGGCTGAGTAGTATTCCATTGTATAAATATACCACACCTTCTTTATCCAGTCACCTGTTGATGGACATTTAGGCTGTTTCCATGTTTTGGCTATTGTAAATAGTGCTGCTATGAACATTGGTGTGCAGGTGTCATCCTGAAGTAGATTTCCTTCTGGATACAAGCCCAGGAGTGGGATTCCTGGGTCATATGGTAAGTCTATTCCTAGTCTTTTGAGGAATCTCCACTCTGTTTTCCATAGTGGCTGCACCAAACTGCATTCCCACCAGCAGTGTAGGAGGGTTCCCCTTTCTCCACAGCCTCTCCAGCATTTGTCATTTGTGGATTTTTGAATGACGGCCAATCTGACTGGTGTGAGGTGATACCTCATTGTAGTTTTGATTTGCATTTCTCTGATAATTAGTGATATTGAGCATTTTTTCATGTGCCTTTTGATCATTTGTATGTCTTCCTTGGAGAATTGCTTGTTTAGTTCTTCTGCCCATTTTTGGATTGGGTTGTTTATTTTTTTCTTATTGAGTCGTATGAGCTGCTTATATATTCTGGAGATCAAGGCTTTGTCGGTTTCACTTGGAAAAATTTTCTCCCATTCCGTAGGTTTTCTTCTTGTTTTATTTCTGGTTTCCTTTGCTGTGCAGAAGCTTGTAAGTTTCATTAGGTCCCATTTGTTTATTCTTGCTTTTATTTCTTCTAGAAGAAAATTTTTTAAATGTATGTCAGATAATGTTTTGCCTATGTTTTCCTCTAGGAGGTTTATTGTATCTTGTCTTATGTTTAAGTCTTTGATCCATTTTGAGTTTTTTTTTTTGTGTATGGTATAAGGGAGTGTTCTAGCTTCATTGTTTTACATGCTGCTGTCCAGTTTTCCCAACACCATTTGCTGAAGAGACTGTCTTTATTCCATTGTATATTCTTGCCTCCTTTGTCAAAGATGAGTTGACCAAAAGTTTGTGGGTTCATTTGTGGGCTCTCTATTCTGTTCCATTGGTCTATATGTCTGTTTTTGTACCAATACCATGCTGTCTTGATGACTGTAGCTCTATAGTATTGTCTGAAGTCTGGTAGAGTTATTCCTGCAGCCTCTTTCTTTCTCTTCAGTAATGCTTTGGCAATTCTCAGTCTTTGATGGTTCCATATAAATTTTATTATAATTTGTTCTAGTTCTGCCTTTGTCACGCTTTTTAATTCATGACATTAACATTTTTAAACAGCAATGGCCAAGTATCTTGTAGAATGGTCTTCAGTCTTGGTTTCTCTAATCTTCCCCCCAACATTGGATCCAGACAAAAGTCTGAGCAAGGCTATGCTACAAGAGTGCTACTCTCTTCTTCCCCTGCTTCCCAGAAAACGGGATGCCCTGTGCCCCACCATGGATGATGCCACATGGATCATCCAGTTAAGGTGGTGCCTTGGATTTCTTCTTTGTAAAGGTGCTTGTCCTGCTTTGTCAGTAGTAAATAATCTCAGAGACTGCATGGCTATCCTATTCCCTCATTTCTTTCAACCAGCAGTTTTAGCAAGAATCGATGATCCTTTTCTGAATGATTCGTTATATAGGTGGTTTTCCAATGGTGGGTTTTTTTTTTCTGTTTTATCATGATTTCCATATACATTAGCTAATATTATTATGTAAAGAAGAGTTGTCCCTTGGTAAGACACCTTTTGGGGGAGTGAGGAAGGGATGGAATATTCTGAAATTTTCGTGTCTATTGGTGTAGAAAATACTTGGGAAAATACTTGTTGTGGTTCAGAGATACACTAGGTTAATGTTAAAGAAATTCAGGTGCTTCCTAGATTATGAATTATGTGTTCAGCTGAATGTCCCACAGCTCTTTAAGAGGACAGCATACTAGGGGCTACTTCTTGGCACTCTTTAAGTGCCACTCTTGGCTCCTTGTTGCCTTTTCTCATCTAGTTGGTGTTTATCCTCCCTGTTGTTTCTGCCTGCTCTGGCTCCAGCTGGGTTCTCACTGACTTAATCAACCAGTTCGATTTCTCTCAGAGGTTTTGTGACAGATTTGGGAGTGTTACTGAGGTTTTCAGTAAGATGCAGTTCAAAGCACTGGGCTGGAAGACTAGAGTCATAGACGCTAATCTAGACTCTGCTGTTAACCTTGTGACCCTTACTCTCAACATCTGTCTAATGAAGATGCTACACTCAGGTGTTTCCACTTTTACTGTTGGTTTGTCTTGGAATTATATGCCACTATATACTTTTCCATTAAATGTGTTAGTAGATTCCTGAGCATTTTATTCAGCTCTAATGATTTCGGAGATCTTAAGAACTATTTGTGAAATTTGCATGTGCCTAAAAATATTCTTTGAGGCCACAGTATATGTGTGATATCTTATGCCATTATCATCACCAGCATTTACTAGGGGCTTACTGTGTGCTGTACCAAATGCTTTATATATATTATCCTATTTAATCATTTTAATCTTCAATTATTTTGATATAAGAGGTAATATTATTACCTCAATTTTAGAGATGAGAAAACTCAAATTTAGAAAGAATGTGCTGACAATCAGTTAGGAAGTGCTAGACTCAAGTCTCAAACTCAAGCTTGTCCATTTCAAATCCCATTCTTGTGCTACATTCGCTCCCATATGGGCATAATAAGAGTAATAAAATACTGGGCACTTTTTGGTGCTTTTTACAAAATCATTGACCTTTTGGGGAGAATGGATTTTCATCCTCAGATCCCCTTCCTCAATATATGTACCCTCAGTGCCCATTATAACTCCCACCCAATGAAAATAGAGGACTGTCAGTGCTGACACTCCCACTTCAATGATTTCACCTTTAAAATGTTTCCCTTGAATATATATATATTTATTTTTTAATTAATTAATTTTTATTGAAATATAGTTTATTTATAATTATTAATTTCTAGTGTACAGCATAGTGATTTTGTTTATATATATCTGTATATCATTATTTTTAAAGAAGCTATTGGATCTCTCCTCTGTTTCTGTGCTAGAAAAAGTTTTATTTTTGTTAAATTTAATCCTTGGAGTTTTCAGGGCAGCAAAAGTTTCAGAGACTCATAAAAACATTAAAATAAAAGCATACGATTTCCTTGCCTTTCTGGACTCCTTGTCATTTCCTTTCTCCTTCCCAAACCCCTAGTTTTTCTTTTACTAACATGCAGATTTCCGAGGGATACCTATTGGAAAGCATTTTCATGTGTTCTACCTCTAGCATGTGTTTTTGCAATGTGCTTTCAAACTTTTCTCTGTGATCTTGGATTATATATTCTAAAGTAAAAAAATAAAATATTCAAATGTCTCTTAGCTTAAAGAAAGAAATTCAGTTCTGAAAGGGTGTATTTATGTTGCCAGTCATTCTGTCTGTTGTGTAACTATGAGGAAAATGGCAAGAGAAAAAGCTCAGTGTGAAAATTGGATATTTATAAGCATCTGTAAGGTGCCTACTGTATGCTACCTCTGGCATTATAAGCCTTGGGATGATAAGGAAAAGAAGGCAAGAGATATGAGCTCTGTCTTCAGTAAAGTTATTAATATATATGTATACATAATTTTATACCTACTCTAGATAAGCACTCATAGACATTACCTTAATCATTGCTTCAACTGAATAGACGAGGCAATAAATACCAAATATTTACGATCCTTAAGTGTCCATGTCCTGTAAACAGTATGCACTGCATGAGCAAGCTGAGTGGGGATTAGGCAGTGCATGTATTTACAGTCTGGTTGAGAAACAAAAAGAACAACTCACATAAATTAACAGGAAAATAAAATGGTCTATTATTAAGCACAAAGTTGCATGACGTGGACTGTTATATGAGGCTCAGTGGAGGCAGAGCTCTGTTAGGGGACATCCGTAGGCTATTGGCAGGTTTACAGGCAAAACAACAACATAAGAAAGGACATTAATGTGGGGAGAGCAGCCAACCACATGGTGACTCTTCCAATTGGAGTTATATATCATATACTGAGGTTAAAAAGATGGGATTGGCCCTAAGTCACTTATTGTGGAGAAAATGTAGTAATTTGTGGGGATTGAAATGGACTTTTCTCATATGGGAGCATAGATTATCAGGACTGTTCAGGGCTGATGCTCTTAGGGGTTAGCTTGATACCACCAGAGGAATAAGAGTCATAAATAGCCAGAGAGACCCAACAATGGTTTTGAATACCTGCTTCCAGAAGCATCCTTTAGATTTCCTTTTATTTATTTATTTTTTAAATTATAAAGTAGTGTGAATTAGATCTTCTTTTGTCACTGGTAACAAAATTAAGATTGGCTAACAAAGAACAAAAGAACGGAAGGAGCAGGAAGTGAGTGAAGGGCAGAGACTCTTCCAGCAGAGGGGGCTGGGGAAATTATCCTGAAGGGAGATCCCTAATTGTCTCACATTTACAGAGAAGAAACTCATTTGACTGCAACAACTCACTCAGTAAATATTTTGATTTCTCTCTACTAGTGAGACCCTGCAAGATTCTAGCCTAGCCACGGAAACTTGGAGATCGCCAGCTGAAAGACAGAGCAGGAGAAGGTGACTATTTATTATTTAGCACTCAAGACCAGTATTGTTTCACTTTATTTTATTTAAAGATATTAAAGTTTGGTAGCTACTTGGAAGAAAGGCATTTTTCAATAACCAAGCATCATTTATTTAACTTATACTGCCTGCAATATGATTTATTTTATTGGTCATTCCACAAAATGCTGCTTTCAGAATAGACACTGCCTCCCTTATCTGTAGCCCCTCATCCCTTCAGTCAGTTCATCAGTCAATCTGTCTTCCTTTTTTCTCTTTCTTCCCTTTTCTCTTATTTTTTTTTTTATGAGAAAGAGACAGAGACAGACAGAGAGAGAGAACTAAGCAAATGACTCATAAGTAACCTGCAAATTATTTTATTAAAGGAATATCATGATATTCATGCCAATAAATGATACAGTTTCCATTCTTCATCCCACACATAAACCAAAAGCAAGCAGTGATTTACTTGGCATCACATCTTAAATGAAAGTAAACTTTGCTGAGAAGCTCTGGCTTCTGATGGTCATATCTTACTCTAATAAAGGTTGATGTAATGGGTGGAAGAGAGGTAAATTTGAGTTTATAATGAGGATGATCCTTTATCATTCCCGACAGATTCTGTGCTCTGAGTAGGCAGTAATGAAATAAGAGCCTCCAGACTTATAAAAGCATAAATAAGCTTCCTAGTAACAACTTTATTGCAACTTTGCTGGGATTAACCCCTGAATGCCCATGTAGATTTCTTTGCCCAGAACTCTTATGGATTACTTAGGTGGGGAAGAGATTGGAAGAACAATATTAGTGTCCCTTTCAAGGGGCAGCTTTTCCCTCAATATCCTCACAAATAAAGTGCAGGTTTGAAGGGAGCTACTGACACTATTCAAACATGTGCAGACTGGATCTCCAGAAAGGCTTCAAACTGGGATGACTTGGACCAAGAGGCCAATGAAGAGAAGTCATGGGGGAGAGGACTTCATCATGAAGGACTATTATGTAGGATAAGAGAGCAGTCAGTAGAGTCTAAAGGGCGAAAGTTTAAGAAAGGGCACATTTAGCCACACATTAAACAAAAAACATCAGCTGGAATTCTCTGCATTATTCTTTTTTTCCCTCCCCAGTTACACAAATGAGATCTTCTGCCATTTTGAGAGAGACACCTTATAAATCTAAACATACTTATATTCATGGCAGGGGAAGGGCTTAGAAGATGTTCAAAGGAATAGTAGTCATTTAAAAATTTTCTTCTGGTCCACCTTTACTCCATCCGTCTTTTCCAATTCAACTCCCTCTCTCAGCTGTGATTTACAGTAAAAGCATCAGACTGAAAATGAAAGTAATGTCAAATAGTTTACCTCTCTTGTGCTCTAATCCAATTATCATGTGTATTGAAAAGGATTCTAAGATCCAGCCTGGACTCAGACAAGGCGCTTGGAGTAAAGAGTGATGACTCCTATGGACATGGGGGAGAAGAGAAACTGGCCCTTGACGTTCTTTAAGAGAACCATTCAGACACCCCTGCAAATCCTCAGTCTTCGTAACCGTCCTTAACATTTACCTAATCATTTCTGTGTGTCAGACAGTATTCCGTGTTCTATTTTTTCATCTCCAGAACAGCATGATGAACAAAGTGCTTTTATCAATGAGGAAACAGGCTTAGGGAAGTGAAATAATGGCTCTTGGTTACAAAGCATGGCTAACTACTTAGCTGTTTGGCAATAGCACTAATTGAGATAAAGATGCAGGAAGGTCGGGAAGCGACAGTCACCAACTCGTAAATTACTCTTCCATACCAGCCTCAGTACCAACTCATTCGAATTCTGGCTAAGCATTCTACATGCAGTGTCTCAGTTCATCTTCACAATGATTCTGTTGGGTAGCTGAATAGTCCCAAACAGTGACTGGCACGGTTAATAGCCAATAGTTAAAATGGAATTTATATACACACTAAGGAACAGTTGGAGTCCCAATTATCTTTCATGACTCCATTTAGAAGATTATCTTTTTGAGAACAGAAAAACAAGTGGGGCAACCCATTGGAGGTCCATGTTTATTCCCTATCACAGAATCACTCAGTTCAGCTATGCTGAAGTATCAGTATAGAGGCGATCTGCAAGTAGTGGAATGCTATATTTATGTCTTTATTTTAAGATAATATCAAAATTCAATGCAGGTGAATATTTTACACATCTCACTGTTTCTTATAATTCATTGTGTATCTCATTTCTCTTGTGCCAGTTTTACATGGTTTATTTTATGGACCAAAGCCCATTATGGAAATTAAAACATTAGCAGAGAGAAGAAGGAGGACCTTCTGTCAGCCATGTCTCCACTCCCTCACATAAACTGTCTCCTGAAAAACTAGTCAAGTTGATTTATTCTCATTAGGACTTTACCATTTCTGTTTTTGATGAGTGAGGTCACATCATGCTACCCTCCTTCTCAGTCCTTTTCCTAGAAAACTCACATACAACGTGGTCAGTAATTCATACAAGGAGGCAACGGAACACATAAATAATCCTTCAAATGCAGACGTTATCATTATTAACAGAGTGATGGCTGACAGTTCCCACTGTTTTTCACACATACTCTCGTTAATTCCTGTAATTATTCTGCTGTTTCATCTGG
Organism: Camelus bactrianus; assembly: GCF_048773025.1. Taxonomy (NCBI): domain Eukaryota; kingdom Metazoa; phylum Chordata; class Mammalia; order Artiodactyla; family Camelidae; genus Camelus; species Camelus bactrianus. Next base: position 35,338,027 of record NC_133549.1, read on the forward strand.
GAAACAGTGAGCGTCTTGGGAAGAAGGCTCTATTAGCAGGAATCTAGTCATCTCTGTACCATGTTTCTAGAAAGAAAATGTTATACAACTAAAAAACAACAGAAAAGAGCATAAGGCTTATGTACCCAATGGAAAGCACCAAAAAATATCTAGGTATCACTGCAACTGTAAAGGATAAAGAAGACAGGGAAAGCCAGAAGCATGCTACAGTGAAGGAAGCAAGGACTTTGGACTCCCCCAGACTCAGTCCTAGCCAGCTAGGCGACTGGGCGTATTTCACAGCATTGCTGAGATTGTCTCTTTATCTGTGACACTGACACCTGACAACCCAGGGTTAGAGTGGTAATTAAGTGATTAAATGCACACAAAGAGTCTAGCTCATTTTAAAAAAACTGTCAAAAATTTAAAAAAAAGAAATGAGATACATAATGAATTATACAAACAAGTGAGATTTGTAACACCTAATCTTTACTAGTTCAGTAAAGACTTAATTCCTTTCTTGGCACTGCCTCATCCCTCAAAAAGAAATATAGGATTTAACTTTTTTTCTCCAAACCCTTATTATTTCAGGAAAAACTCTGCTTATTCAAACAAAGACAGAACAGAAACAAACAAGCAAAAAAACAAAAACAAAACTGCCCCGCCCAGGAGAGAGGGCCAATTTTTGGTGAGGTATGCTGATGCCCATCTTAGGGTAGAACAGAAGAGATTGTCAAATTTCTTATTTTTCCAAGGTGACTGACAATCAATTTATTTAGTTCCCTCTAATATTTGTCTCTCACCTTTCCCTAGTAACAGAAAATAAATGTCCCTTTAGTAAACATTTGCCCCTACATACACCTTTCTCCTTTCTGCTCAAATGGTTCAGGTAGATTGGATCCCAGTTGCTAGTTTTAGGGTTAGGAGTATGCCCCAAGCTTGACCAATGACAAATTTCAAGAATATCTTATTTGCAACAACAAGAAATTATTTCTCTTAAGAGATGGTAGGGCAGGGGCCACCATATGGTAACATTTTATCCAAGAAGGTGTCTGACATAGAAATAGAGAGGTTTACCCCCCCCCAACACACACACCACATAGAAGCACAAAAGATGAGCATCTAAACCAACCCAGATGCAGGGACCCACAGAAACTTTCCAGGAGTGAGGGTCTGAGTTAGCTAGAGAAATAATGCCCACAGAGCACCATAAAAAGGAAACAGCATGTGCAAAGATAGTGCGGAATCATAGAAGAGATGTAAGGTTTTGGAAGTGGGACAAAGTTAAGAATGGCTAGAGCCACTGAATATGAGCAAGGGCCCCATGATTTGTGAGGTTTGAGGGCTTCACATAATTTGTTAAAATTTATTTTCAAATTTACATTTCTTCACTGCGAAAGAGAGTTGTGATGGCAATGGCAAATAAGTAACTCAGGTAACAGCTCTAACTTCTAAGGAAGGAGAACTGGAATCTTTGAATAATGTGCCAATTCCAGGAAATAGAATGGAATAAATTTGTGAAGAGGGATGGTACTGAACAGAGTCTACTATCGGGCAGGTGGGTCCACTTTCTTAGTAAGTAAAAAGAGACATACATTCTTACTTACGTAAGTTTTGCTTAGAATGTCCTCTTGTGTGCGAGTAAAATGCCCCCCCACCACTTCTACTTTATGTCTTTTTCCTTCTTAAAACTCTTTGAGTTGACCCCCTATACAGGGCTATGGGTAGATAAGTTTTCCCTAACTATCCCCAGCCCACCCTTATGATTTGTGCATTTTGCAAATGTGGTTTTGTAACTTTCTTTGTTTTATACAAAAAATGCCTGTACAAAAAGGAGCTTCCCTAAATAAGAGAAACACTGTGTGTATGAGAGGGCTGGCCACACCTGCGGCCCCTGAATGCATGACTTCAGCTGATGTATGTCCTGGTCACAAAGCATTCCTTCCTCTGGAATATTTTCTCAACAAATATATATTCATTTTTTATTTTATTCTAAATTTTATACTAGGCACAGATACAGTTTCAAAGACAATATTTGCATAATTTCTGCTTCAATAGTTCCTCTCTTCTCTAAGTTATATCCTTTTGAAACCTTGTATTAATTATAAACAATGCTGTAGTAAAACAAACAAGGATTTTGGAGACAGTCCTGAGTTCACATCAGAGTTCTAGTATTGATACATCAGTGAACTTTGAGTATTTATTTAACCTCTTCAGATATCAGTTACTTTATTTTAAAAATGGGGATAATAATACTGATTTATGGTAGTTGTTAAATAAAATAGTGCACATAAACTGCCCTGTCCCTTATACAGAAGTGAGCTACAAATATTGGCTCTACTTTCCTCCTGCTCACCTGAATATTCCTTGAGGGCAGCAGCCTTTTGTGATTTGACCTTAATATCTTTCAAAACTCCTGGCTGAATGCTAAGTAAATAGTGAGAATTCAATAAAAGTGAAAGGATGAATAGCAAGGAATATACTCCTAGGAGAAGTTACTTGGTTATTGAAATTTTCAGATATATGGAAGAACTGAAAGCAGGTGGGGGATTATGAGATTGCATGGTGTACCTCTGTGTGTGTCTATGTGTGTGTGAGAGAGAGAGAGATGATGATGATGATGATGATGATGATGATGATGATGATGATGATGATAAAACTTAGATGTCAAACTAAACCAGCTTTTACTATGTTACCAAAGTACAATTCTGTCATAATTTGAAATGCTGTTTTGAACTGCCTTCTGCTGTTCTTTGGTGAAGGGGAGAGGGTCATACTTCTTATAGAACCAAAACCAGCATCTGGTTACAAACTTAGAAACAAGATGTGACAGTGACACTTCTTTCAGGATCTGATGTTGTTCTCAGCTGGATCACACAGCCATGATGGAGGGGACTGGGTATGACATGCAAGCAGAGAGTCTTTCTTTGATCTTCAAATTAGGGACATGCCTCAGACAATTGGGATGTTCTGTCCTGAGGTGCTCTAATCACTCAACATATAATCTCCCTAGAATGTATCCAGGTGCCCTGATGCTGCAGTTAAATGCTTCCTGTGGTCATGGAAATTATATGTCACAGTAACTAATTAAAGGTTATAAAAATAAAAAGGGACTAGGAAGGTAATCTTAGAGCAACTACTGAGCAGACCGAGTTCTGGGTGGACCTAAGCTAATTGGCTTGCTTTTAGAGTTCTTCTCCAGGATCTCTAGGCCACCTTTTCCTTAGTTATTCTTAATTTTTCCCCACCCTTTATTTTAATGAGGGTTTGCCAAGATTAGAGGCTTCTCAAAGCCCTCAGATGCAGTGTGGAATGGCTCAAGAGAATAAACTCTGTGATGGCCCCAAGGTTTCTGGGCTCAAACAGGATGTCATCCAAGAAGGTGCAGTGCAGTTTAGTTTCAATTATTTTACTTGCTCAGTTCCTAGTTCATAACTAGGAACAAGTGGCCTGATTTGCATTTTATGGATAATATGAAGCTAAGGCTCAGAAATATTTGCTCTGTTAAGCAATTCTTGACTTGAAACTAAAGTGTCCCAATGCCTGAACCTGAGACTCCCTGTGATATTTCACAGCCAAGTCGTTAAACACTTATTGCCTTGCTTACTCATGGAACTTACATTCCATTCAATTCTGTCATTGTTTTAGTTAAATTTGTTTATTATTTTTTAAAAATTTGACAACTGATCAAATATAAATAAAGCAGTGGTTTTACCTTGAAGATCTTCTTACCCTCCAGTTGTGAATTGAATTGTAGAAAGTAGGTGTACAGAGATAAGCACAGGCTGTGATTCTAAGGGACAAGCACGCAAAAGATATGACATCTAGGTGGAATTTTTTAAACAAGTGACTTGGATGGATGGAGAAATGGAATAAGAATTTATAAGCCTGGAAAATATCTCTACTGATACAGAATGTTGAGTGATGGACTGGGAGGCATCAATTTGGCTATTTCAGAGGCTTTACCTTGGGATGTAGAGGGAGATCAGAGTGAATGGCATGGTTATTTCAGACCAAAAAGACTTTGCTTTTGGATGGAGGGTGTTGGGTTTTTATCCCATGGATAAAAGGGAGTGATGTCCATAGGAAGGACGACTTTATAAGGTAATTTTGACTTAAATGTGCTGATTATGAATTAAAATGAAGGAATCAAAGTTGGGCTTCAGATCATGTGAAGCCCTAATGGTTCACAAATCACACACTGAAGGTGAGATTGAGAGAGTGGAAGCAGAGATAAAGACAATCCCACTGTAGCTACACTCTCTTCCAGGGGTCCTGCTTTTTCTTGTTTTCTTTCCTCATGGAACCTTATGTATGTTGCCTAAAAGATGAGCCCTAGACAACACAAGTATTTGTAGGACAGAGACAGAGGCTGGTTTAGAAGAAAGAGTATTGGATTAAGACAGAGGACTTGGATCTGTTTTTTTTTTTTTAACATTTTTTATTGATTTATAATCATTTTACAATGTTGTGTCAAATTCCAGTGTAGAGCCCAATTTTTCAGTTATTCATGGACATATACACACTCATTGTCACATTTTTTTCTCTGTGAGTTATCATAACATTTTGTGTATATTTCCCTGTGCTATACAGTGTAATCTTGTTTATTATTCTACAATTTTGAAATCCCAGTCTATCCCTTCCCACCCTGCACCCCCCTGGTAACCACAAGTCTGTATTCTCTGTCTGTGAGTCTATTTCTGTCCTTTATTTACGCTTTGTTTTTGTTTGTTTGTTTGTTTTTGTTTTTGTTTTTTAGATTCCACATATGAACGATCTCATATGGTATTTTTCTTTCTCTTTCTGGCTTACTTCACTTAGAATGACATTCTCCAGGAGCATCCATGTTGCTGCAAATGGCATTATGTTGTCGGTTTTTATGGCTGAGTAGTATTCCATTGTATAAATATACCACACCTTCTTTATCCAGTCACCTGTTGATGGACATTTAGGCTGTTTCCATGTTTTGGCTATTGTAAATAGTGCTGCTATGAACATTGGTGTGCAGGTGTCATCCTGAAGTAGATTTCCTTCTGGATACAAGCCCAGGAGTGGGATTCCTGGGTCATATGGTAAGTCTATTCCTAGTCTTTTGAGGAATCTCCACTCTGTTTTCCATAGTGGCTGCACCAAACTGCATTCCCACCAGCAGTGTAGGAGGGTTCCCCTTTCTCCACAGCCTCTCCAGCATTTGTCATTTGTGGATTTTTGAATGATGGCCAATCTGACTGGTGTGAGGTGATACCTCATTGTAGTTTTGATTTGCATTTCTCTGATAACTAGTGATATTGAGCATTTTTTCATGTGCTTTTTGATCATTTGTATGTCTTCCTTGGAGAATTGCTTGTTTAGGTCTTCTGCCCATTTTTGGATTGGGTTGTTTATTTTTTTCTTATTGAGTCGTATGAGCTGCTTATATATTCTGGAGATCAAGGCTTTGTCGGTTTCACTTGCAAAAATTTTCTCCCATTCCGTAGGTTTTCTTCTTGTTTTATTTCTGGTTTCCTTTGCTGTGCAGAAGCTTGTAAGTTTCATTAGGTCCCATTTGTTTATTCTTGCTTTTATTTCTTCTAGAAGAAAATTTTTTAAATGTATGTCAGATAATGTTTTGTTTATGTTAACAAGGCAACAGAGAAATTAAATACTACAATAGAAAAACTAGATTTGGTGGATATTTTCAGAGCATTACACCCCCAAAAAATAGGATATACATTCTTTTCAAGTGCACATGGAACATTTTCCAGGATCGATCACATACTTGGGCACAAAAGAAACCTCAACAATTTTAAGAAGATAGAAATTATCTCAAGCATCTTTACTGACCACAATGCCATGAAACTGGAAATCAACAACAGAGAAACAAAGGAGAGAAAAAGGAAAGCATGGAGATTAAACAATATGGTATTGAAAAAACAATGGATCAATGAGGAAATCAAAGCTGAAATTAAAAAATACCTTGAGACAAATGATAATGAAAGCACAACCACTCAAAACCTATGGGACACAGCAAAGGCAGTGCTAAGAGGGAAGTTTATAGCGATACAGGCCTTCCTCAAAAAAGAAGAACAATCTCAAATAAACAATTTAACCTACCACCTGAATGAATTAGAAAAAGAAGAACAAAAAGCCCCAAAAAGCAGCAGAAGGAAGGAAATAATAAAGATCAGAGAGGAATTAAATACAATAGAGATTAACAAGACCACAGAAAAAATCAACCAAACCAAAAGCTGGTTTTTTGAAAAAGTAAATAAAATCGACAAACCTCTGGCCAAACTCACAAAGAAGAAAAAAGAGAGAGCACAAATTAGCAAAATAAGAAAGGAAAATGGAGAAATTACAACAAACAAAATAGAAATACAGAATATCATACGAGAATATTATGAAAAACTATATGGAACCAAACTGGATAACCTAGAGGAGATGGACAAGTTTCTGGAAACATACTGTCCACCAAAACTGAATCAAGAAGAATCTGAACACTTAAACAATCCGATCACTAGAAAGGAAATAGAAATAGCAATTAAAAACCTCCCTACAAATAAAAGTCCAGGACCGGACGGCTTCACCGGGGAATTCTACCAGACATACAAAGGATCTGGTTTTTTGTTAGTTAGTTAGTTTGTTTGTTTGTTTTGAATTATCACTACTGGCCATGTAAAAAGAAAAAATTTAATAGTATTCTGTAACTCATTTTCCTCTGTTGACATGGTCTCATAGGGTTGCTGTTGGAACTTTTGTCTTTCCACTGTCTCACATTCTCCCCAGGTGATTGTATTTATGCCCTGGTTTCCATTATCATTCATATACTGATGGTTTCCAAGACATTTCTTCAATCCAGATTTCTCTCCAAATTTCCAGACCTAATTGTGTGACATCTCCAACCTCATGACCAAAGGAATCTCAAATTCAAGAGGTCAAAAAACAAAAGAACATAGTCCCTTCCCTTTTCCATCCTTTCACCAACAAGAGGCTTATCTTCTGCTGTACTCTTTATTCTATTGTATAGTAACTTTTCTGCTTCAAATATTTCCTTTCTTAGAGGAAACTGTACCTCAACCAGCTGGGAAGAAAAAAAACTGATATCACTAACCTAAAGATGGTTAAAATCCATATGTTAACTCTTTCAAAGGCAGTCTTCTCTTATTATACATAAGACCTTATATTTGTATGACTCTGTGTAGTCTGTGAAATGTGTTTTCAAAGATCTCATGGCTTTAAAGACAAAGGAATCAGTTTTAATTACAACATTTATACTGTAATGAGAAGTTATCAGAACAAAGAGTGTTGGATTAGGGAAACCAATTATGCTTTAAAATACACAAAACCAAATGTCTTTTCTAACCCATAACAGTCTGGATCTGTTTATTTCAGATTTTCAGTACTTGGTAGTTATTTACTAAGTCCTGATAAAAACAATGAATGAATGCCTTTCTAATGTGCATTCTGTCTACATATAATTCATGGACACAGACAGATACACCCTTATGCAGAAGAAGCTAAAACAGCTATTTCCAGCAAACAAAACTCCAGGATGACATGTATAGCATAGATTAAAGACAATGAGGATTATCCCATGATTTAGGAAATTCTGCATCCATTCTCTGTATTTTCTTCAGCTAAATGAGTTAGAGACACTTAACTCTGTAGACTTTCAGGGATTAGGAAATGAAAAATATAATAAGGTACAGGATATAAAGGGAAGGAAAAAAATGAACTCCTCTCTAAATGGAAATAGATCTGCACTCAGGTCTGCCTTCCCAGACCCAGAGTAGAAGGGAATTCTAGAAAAATCTTCAGGAATTATTATTACTATGTATGCGCCTGTTAAGGATGGCATGAAGAATTAGGCCAAGAGATTGTGACCTTTCATTTTATAAATGTATTTTAATAGCTTTCTTGTGATATAATTCACAAGCCATACATTTCACCCATTTACAGGGTACAGTTCCATTTTTATATGTTCATACAGTTTAGGTCAGATGGCATGTACAGTGACTACCACAATGTAACTTTAAACTAATCTAATTTTGTCATCCCACAAGAATACTTTAGCAGTCAAATCCACTCCCCTCCCCCAGCATTAACAAACATTAATAGATTTTTTGTCTCTATGGACTTACCTATTATAGACATTTCATGTAAATGGAATCATACAATATGTGGTCTTTTGTGACTAGCTTCTTTCTAGTAGGATAAAGTTTTCAAGGTTCATGCAAGTTTTAGCACATATTGGTACTTCACTATGTTACTGCTGAAAATTTTGTTTGAATATGTAACATTTTATTTTTCTTTTCACAAGATATTGGACATTTGGGTCCTTTGCACTTTTGGCAATTATGAACAAAGCTTCCAGGGAAATTTGAATGCAAGTTTTTCTGTAGACATATGTTTTTGCTACTCTTGGGTATAAATCTAGGAGTTAAAGTTCCTGAGTCATATTGGTAACTCTATTTAGACTTTTCCAAAATAGCTGTGCCATTGTACATTCTGACTAATAACGTATAAACGTTCTGATTCTTCACATCTTTATCAAAACTTGTTATTATTTGTTTTTTCAATTATAGCCATCCTAGTGGGTGTAAAGCAGCATCTCATGGTTTTAATTTTCATCTCCCTAATGGCTAGTGCTGCTGAGCATCTTCCCGTGAGGTTGTTGACCATTTGCTTATATACTTTGGAAACCTTGTACACTTTGGAGATGGACGAAGATTCTAGGTTTTTGGCACAGGAGAATTTTCCAGATTTATGATTCACAAAGGTAAAGCCAGGCATCTGGGTTTAGCAAGGCTCTTAGAAAGATTTGAAAAGGACCTCAGCTATAGCCCTAAGGCCAGTGATTTACCAAAACAAAGGATGACATTCAATTACCCAGTTTTTAAAATATACATTTTACCAGTCAGTGTTAACAGGGCACAAAAACACACTTAACCTCACTCAGAGTCCAGTCTGAATATATGATTCAGGGGCCACCTTGCACTCAGGACATTTTTCACATTTCTCATATGGGAATATGGGAGTGATTTGGGTTGAGGGGCTGGGACAGTATGTTGAGATGTCAGTAACTCATCCAGTGCCTGATTATAAGAGAATAATCATTAGCATCCCAGTGAGGCTTTCATTTTGAGATACTCCAGAAACTGGAGTCAGGAGAGGAATATGAGCCATAGTGGTTTGGCTAGTGTCACCTTGGTAGGATCCCTGTATTAGATACCAGGACATCTGAGCTCCACTGCCTAGTCTGAAAGGAATGGTCATAGCTAACATTTATAAAGAACTTGGACTGTAAACCACTGCACCACACTACTTATGCCTGACACATTAGATATCCCATCTCAATACAACTCAAATACACATATTTTTGTTACAACAGCTCCATTTATTATGTCATATTGTCAGGGGCTCAAATTTTTAAAAATGATAGAAATGAAGATACTTTTAAAAAGTATGTGATACTATGCAAAAAATAGCATTTTAAACTTATGTTCCAACAGAAGCCAGCTAGGTCACATGAAGAGAGTGATCGCTTCTATATGACAGGTACCAGTGAGCTCCATAGAAAGTGGGAATGTGGATTCAAAATGGTACAAATCCCACATCTAAAAAACTAAGAAGCTAAAACTTTGATGTAAAATCTGAATTTTAAATTTCACCTCAAAAAAACTTATTCAGATCCCAAAATTAAAAAAAAAATTCTGGGCTTTGACTTGAGGTATCTATATCAAGTATAGGGAAAATCTTGTTATTACAAGGAACCCTTGAACAACAGGAAGGAGACTAATCCTATTGTATGGGTTTGTGGAAGTCAGTTAACCTGGTACCTCAAGCGACATGTCTGAAAAACGGTTATGACAACAGGAATTTAGCCCAAGCTCTCTTTCAATGCTCTTTACCTGACCCTAGTCCAAACTTAAAAATCTTGGATTCTCATGTTAATAGCACTGGTCTTGCTCTTTAAGCACCTTACATTATTAAGAGATGGAAAGAGTATTTTAAAATGTGGGAATCATTTTAGAAAAGCCTAGACAAGTACAAATACCACTCCCACATTAACTTTTGTCTTCACTTTTCAAGGGAAGGGATGATAAGAATGGGGAAAGAAAAAATTCCGAAGGTGAATTACTTGTCAGAGAATAGAAAGGACATAGAAAACAGAGACTCCAGATATGAAGGTGTATTTGGCAAAAACATTTGAATCTGGGCGTTAAACCAAATGTTGGGTTTCAGAGACTGACCCTTTGGGACAGTGAATAACCACCAAGAGGAGAGAAGTCTAAGGAGGCCATGGTGGGTGTTTTCAAATTTCCAAAGAGCTGTCAAAATGGGAAGAGAGGTTAAATTTGTTCTTTCTGGTCCCCAGAGTAAAATTAACATTAGTGAGTGAAATTTACTAGATCCAGCCTTGCTTGAATATTAGAAAGCAGTTTCAAAACTGCGTGGTATAGACAGGGATTCTTCTCTAAGAAGCGGTGAATTTCCGTCAGTAGAGGTAAGTAAATGATAACTAGAGTAACCCTTGGTAGGGATATTTCAAAATGGATTTTAGCATCAGAAATAGTGAGGAATAGGTAATGAGAAACTAGAGGTTAAAGGTCCTTAGCTTTTTCCAGTCCATCCAAATGTCCCCAGTTCAAGTCCACATGCTCATGGGAAAAATGTAGTAAGTAGGTTCTTCTTAAAACCTAGTCTCACCAGAGATTCTCTTTAAAACTATCCTATCTGATCTAGTTTTTGTAATATTTCTCTTTACATGCATTATATTATCTTACCTTTATCTCATCTTTCTGGGGTCTGTTGGAATTTACAGATGAGAAAAATGAGGCTTTGAGAGGCTATGTGGCTGGTGTGTGATGGAACAGAAATTTTATTTAGACACTTTCAACTTGAGAGCCTCTCAATCACTACACATACTGCATCCAGTATCTTGTTTTTGACTAGAAAACATGGGGTGCTCTTGGAGACTGTGTAAACCATATACCTCCAGGAAAAGAGGTTTGTGAGCAGAACACTCAAAGGGAACATTTGAGATTGCCAGGTTCCCAGTGTGGCCCTGTGATCTCAGTTGGCTTCTGTAAGTTTAGGAGTAAAATTAACTCAAGGGTCAGGGACAAAGGGGCAAGGGTGAGGAGGCAAAATAAAAATCTGAGAAAAATGTGTTTTCAGTGGGTAATGATATTTACGCAGTTAATGCCCTGGGCTGCCTGCCTATGTATAACGTAACCCTGTCTTCAAGGCAATACAGAACTTTCACAAAATGAGCTGGCTAGGAAGAACTGTGAACATGTGAAGCAACCCAATAATGCAAACATTATTGCAGTGCCCTCGGTGCTATAAGTTTCAATTTCCCATGTCTCAGCGTCAAAGCAAGGCAGAGTGGCCCTTTGTAATTAACAAGCAGCTCTGTTTACCTCTTTATTCCTTCCCCTAGGATAGGAAAAGGGAAATAAGAAAATCATGTTTCTTTCTTTTTTTTTTTCTATTCCAAGCTGACTGAATTTTTCTGAATTAAAATGGGATCTGAGTAAGTAAAGGTCAGTCCAGCCTTGACACTTTCTTCATTAACAGTAAATCGACATCTAGCTGTCTTTGCTCCTGGCTCTTTTACTAAATCAAGGTGCTTAAGATGTCATCAGAATGGGCCAGTGAGGCCTAGAATATATATCCAGAGCCATCCACAGCAGAGGCAATAGGCAATTATCATTTAGTTCAGTATATATATATATTTGATATGCATAACAGCACTGTAAATATGCTCACTAGATTTAATACCATACTCTTAACCCTAGAGATAATGTCTTTCTGCAGAAAACAATGAGGCACTTGTACAATTTTGCTTACTCAGAGGCTTTGGTTCCTCCAGATACAGAAGTGTTAAAAGTCACGCAGCCTCTATGACAATGCTGTAGTACTTTCCTGTTGAATTGGGTATTTGTCTATGTTGATACCCTTTTTATGGCCCCAAATGAATAAGCTCTCTAGAGGGATTGGGTAGATTTCTGTTAATATAGTCTGAAGTGAAAGGGAAGAAAAGCAATAGGAGAGCAATTTAGAGGACAATTAAAATGGAGCAGGAAAAAGCTAACAGTGAATCATGCTTCAGAAGCTGTATTTGAGCCTGGCCTATGGTAAGAATGTAGTAGGAACTGATTAAATGTTTAATAATTAGTAGACTCTGGTGACTAATTGGATGAGGAAGAGGTTAATTCTGAAACTTACATGAATGCAATATTTATTAAATGTAGGCAAATCTGTAAATTGATTTCTGTACTACTGAAACCAGCACAGTTAAACATTAAGTGTGATTTGCAGTATGTCTGTGAAATTTTTGTATATGTGGATCAAAACTTTTGATTTTTGTCATTTAATAACTTTATATTATAGAACAGTTTTAGATTTAGGGAAAAATTGTGAGGACAGTACATGTTCTCTGTACCCAGTCTTCTCTAATTATTAACACCTTGCTTTACAATAGTGGGTTCATTACAACTAATAAACTAATATTTTTACATTACTATTAGCTAAAGTTTATGCTTTATTCATAGGTCCTTACTATTTACCTTATGTCTTTACTTCTGTTCCAGAATTTCATTCTGGATTCATTATAAGCAGTATTCATACCTCCTTAGGATCTCCTTGGCTGTCATAGTTTCTCAGACTTCCCTTGTTTTTAATGGCCTTGTCAATTTTGAGAGGTACTAGTCAGGTGTTTTGAAGACTGTCTCTCAATTGGGATTCACCCATTGTTTTTCTCATTTTAAGGAAGGATTTGTGGGAGGAGGACCACAGAAATAATGTGCCATTTTCATGACATCACGTCGAGGGTAAATACTATTAACATGACTTATCACGGCTGATGTGAACTTCGATCGTCTGACTGAGGTGGTGTTTATTAGTTTTCTCTCCTGTAAAGTGAACCTCCCAGGCAAAGGAAGCCACTTGAGGAGTAGGGAGTTATAAACAGCCTCACTGAAGGCAGAGTACAGAAATTAATTAGAATTCTTCTGTTTGAGAGATGTGATGGCTTTTATTTTGATGAGGTATAAGTGTATCATTTTTCCTTTTTATGGATTATGATTTTGATGTCAAGTTTAAGATATGATGGAAAACTACTCAGCCATAAAAATAATGAAATTTTGCCATTTGTAGTAACATGGATGGACTTGGAGGGCTTCATGCTAAGTGAAATAAGTCAGAAAGACAAATACAGTGTGCTGTCACACTCTCATATCGAATCTAAACAATACAACAAATAAGTAAAACAAGAAGCAGACTCACAGACATGGAGAACAAAGTTAACGGCTACCAGTGGGGAGAGGGAAGGGGAAGGGGCAGTATAGGGGTAAGGGAAAAAAGGGTTATTATGGGATTAAGTGAAATCACGTGTATGAAATATTTGACAGTTGTAAAGCACTACAGAATTTAAAGAATCTTTCATTCCATAAACAAAAAGTGGAAAACAAGAATGCTTTCCTTAGTCTGGATCCAGCAGAATTTCCCACGTGGATTTCTAAAAGTGTTATAGTAGTTCATTTAAATCTGAGATTTATTTTGAGTGATTCTTGCACAAGAACTGAGCTTTAAGTCAGGTTTATATTTGTAGTCTGTTGATATCCAGTTTCTTCAGTACCCTTTGTTGAAGAGATTGAATTGATCCTTCTATTGAATTGCTTTTGTACCTTTACCAAAATGCAGTTGGGCATATTTGTGTGGGTCTGTATGTGGCTTCTCTGCTCTGTTCCATTGATCTATGTGTCTATTCCTCTGCTCTTATGACAGTCTCCTGCTTATTGTAGCTATGTAGCAGACCGTAGTAGTGGGTAGAGTAATTTCTTCCACTTTATTCTTTTTTTAAGATTATTTTAACTATCCTAAAACCTCTGCCTTTCCATATAACTTTAGAATTAGCTTGTCTATATCTAGTAAAACATGCTAGGATTTTCATAGGAATCACATTAAGCCTAGAGATCAATTTGGGGGAGAATTGTTATGTTTACTATGTTGAGTCCTCCAATTCATGAATGCAGTATATTTCTCCATTTGTTTGTCTTCTTTGATATGAGAAGTCTTTACTTAAAGCTTTTGTTGTTTGTGCCCATTGGCAGTTCTGGGTTGGAGGCTTTTGAAATGCCTTGTCCTGATGAATGGGAGGCAATTAGGAAACTCAAGAACCCAGTATGCCTTCTTATTTCCACCTTTCTGAGCCTTTCTGTGACTGTTGTGCTATTCTCAGAGCTTTTTAGTTGTACGAGGAAGCACCTGGAAGAGATGAGAATACTCCGTCTTGGCAGAAACATTAAGCCCCTTTAAAAAAAGAAAGTAATTTAAATTGAAATTATAACCCCTGAGTTTGTTAGTTTGTTTCTATCAGCCCGGTAGTATATAAGACACATATATATGGTTAGCCGTACTGCTTCCTGCTCAGACACACACATGCTTAATGGTCACACATAGAGACATCTGCTTCTCTTCTGATCTTACTTAGGTAGAGAATTCATCACACTTAATCAAAAGTGATGATTTAATTCATCAAGAGGCTATTGCATGATTTGAATTTTCAGTATCCAATTTCTTATTAGAAAGAAGCTCAGCACTGTGTTTAGAGCCAAGGTCATTATCAAACCATTCCCAGCATCTTCCCATTGATGCTGCAGTCCCTATATCCATTCTTCACACACTCACAGTTTTAAAATCAGAATACAGAGTAGAGGCCTGTCCAGTAGTAGATAAGATATAATAATTCAATTATTGACACATTAGGTGCTCTTTTGTTTCCCATACCTTTTTCTTTGAAAAAAGGACACTGAGTCTTTTTAACCATATCTGTTTACAAATTGGGAAGGGACCTGTAGGTATAAGCACAAGAAAGCATCTAAGGAATCACCAACAGTGGAGCTTCAGCAACAGAGAAGGAAGGAATCTAAGTTTTTTAAATGCTGTAGTTATTAAAAATGTGTAGCAAAAAGAAGACTGTGTTTCAGAAAAATTTTAGGCTTTGAACATAAATGAGGAAAACTTACCATGTATGTGTGTTTTGGATTCTTATCTTTGCATGGTATTACTTTTATTTAAACAGAAAGTTAAATTGGCATTCACATTTTCCTTTAATCAAATTTAATCTCAATTTCTATAAAATTGCTTCACAGATATAAACATAAGAGTGCAATGTAATAAATCATTATATAAAAAGTCACCAAACATAAACCTAAATGTGAAACTGTAAAGTAATAAGAACTTACTGAGATTGCCTTATAACAGCCTTTTCTTTTCTAAAAGCATTTCTTATTTATGATAAAATGGTGTATTATTACCCACATGCAATAAGCTATTTGATTAGTATGTACATAAGGGAGAGAGTAAAGCCATTTTGATTTCTCACTTGGGCATCTCATTGTGTTTAGTATAAAAGGCCATCAAAAATATGCTACTGGTGGTGATATACTGTTACATAAACAGTAGTAAAAGTATCCATTTACAGAAGTAGAAAGGATTAGATGAATTTTTTAAGAGTTAAGTATTATATATCACCCAGGTCTTTAGAAATTAAGACTAAGTCGGAAACAGGATAGTTCAGGAATGGGTTTAAAGAGGATGAATAAGGTAGGAAGTGAGGTTAAGCTAAGATTTAGAGCCCAAACCACACATTTTCATGCACACATTTTGGGTCACTTAAGTTCTTGTGTCTTCAAAGAGTTGTACCTGTTTTTGCCAGGTGATTCTGAGCTGTCAGAAAGGCTGGATGCAAAGTTTTTGGGATCCAAAAGCAAGTTTTCTGAAAATAAGCCTTGAAGCATTGATAAATCCTCCTGGACATATTGGAAACTGACCATACTTTAAAGATTCATCCCCCAGTTACCTTCCCTGATTCATGAGCAAGTTAATCCAGGAAAACAGAAACAGTGGGATACATATATACATATACACAAGTTTCTCCTACCTTTCTATAAAGATTATCTATCTATCTAGGGGGAGAGGAGAGAGAGAGAGAGAGAAAGCCAGAGAGAGAGCGTGTGTGTGTGTGTATGTGTGTGTGTGTGTGTATGAGAGAGAGAGAGAGAGAGAGAGAGAGAGAGGGAGAGAGAAAGAGAGAGACAGGGAGAGAGAGATTGATTTTGAAGAAACTAGCTTACAAGATTTCAGGAGCTGGTGGGTCTGAAGTTTGTCGGGGCAAGGTGGCAGGCTCAGGAAGGATCTAATTGACACTGTAGTCTTGATGAAGAATTTCTTCTTCAAGGAAGAACGTTTTTCTCTACTTTCCTTTTTTTTTTTTTTTTTTTTTTGCTGTTAAGTTCTTTCCGTTTGGATAAGCTCCACCCACACTATTGAGAATATACTTAAAATGAATGATTGTAGATGTTAATCACATCTGTAACATACCTTCACAGCAACACCTAGGTTAGTATTTGTTGAAATAACTGGATGCTATAGCTTAGACAAGTGAATACATAAAACTAACCATCATAGATTTCAATATAATATTCTTAACTATGGCAATAGTAATCATGGTATAAGAGAAAGGTTGCAAAACTGAAGAGCTGAGTTTGGAGCTACTTTGAACAGGTAGACACAGGAAGATCACAGCTTCAGCAGAAGTGAGGCCACCATATTTCCATCCTGACTTTGACGAGGGTAGCCTCTCATATTTGCCCACATATTGTCTTCTTAAGGCCATGTCAGAGAAAATTCATAGCACTTTTCTTGCCAGTTAGAATTCTGATGAAGACTTGGTTTGGAATACAATGAACAGCCTGGAGTAAAGTGAGCTGTCCCTATTGTGACCCCAGGCTGGCTAAATCCCAGCTTTTTGATCCAGGGTCCTTGTGGAATTTTTGAGTTGCAGATTCTCTATTTTAATCAGAGCAGTGCTGGTAGATTATACATTTCAACAGCTGATCTGGATGCTGATCAAGTAATTAATCTCCACCAATTCTAGACACTTTAACCTCCTAGCAGCCTCCGCATTTGGAGACACATACTGATCCCTGAAAAACTGGGCTCTGGCTTTTTCTAACTTCAAGTGGGAAGCTCACGTTTGTGGCTATCTATAGTGGATTAGATGCTGGCATCAGTGAGTGGTACCTGAATGAGCCATAGTTCTTACCCTCAGGGGTTTACAGGCTTCAGAAAGGAGTTGAATGTAAGAAAATAATAAACTTCTATACGGTAAGAGCCATAAAACCACATGCAAATTTCTTGATAAAAGTATAGCTCAGGAAGAAGACTCAAGGGGGAGGAAGAAGCCCATTACAAATGATATCCTTGACAGTGTGGTATCAGAATCTTGAAATTTAAGCAGGAATCTGTAAGGAGGAACAAGAAATATTCAGAACAACAGCAAACACTGTGGGATGCTTATTGAGTCTCAAGCAGTGTATATGCTTTACAAGTATTGGCTCTAACTCTAAGAGCTAGCAGCTTTTTTTTATCCCACTTTTACAGGTAAGGAAGTATAACCTGAGAGAAACTAAGTCATGGATCCAGCATTTAAACCCAGACAGTCTGGGGCTGGAGCATCTGTTCCTTTTGTCTGTGAGCCCTGCCTTCTGTATAATAACATAGAAGACAGTCCCTAATATAATATAAGGGGACAGTCTGTGCAAATGACATGAGGGAGTAAAGCTGAGTAATAACAAGTACATTGGGATAGTAGGAAGGGGCCAGATTATTAAAAAAAAAAAAAAAACCTCAAATAAACATTGAATAAAATTCAGATTATACCTAGAATGCTATGGAGGACACTGAAGGAGTTCAAGACATGCCTTACAGAAAGCTGACTGTGCTAGTCACGTGGACACAGAGGGTGTAGGCTAGTGAAATAAGTGACGGGGAGACAAAACAGACTGATACAAAATGAGGTGAGAAATAAAGAAGCATGAAAAAGACAGGAGCAGTGAAATACAGAGGCCAGGCAAGAATAAAGAGTCATTCTGAAGGTAGAATTTATAGGGCTTGATGACAGATTGCAAGCAGAGAATAACTCTGGGATGACTCCAAGGTTTCTCCAAGGAATGGGCAACTGGCTGAATGACTGTAACTCTCACTGAGATGGGAATACAACAAGAGAAGTAGATTTTTCAAGGAAGATTGTAACTTTGGTTTTTCTGATCTAGTTAAATTGGATGAGCCTCTAGCCCTGTGCTGTCCAATATGATAGCCATTAATCACACATGGTTATTTAAATTTAATTAGAATTAAGTAGAATTAAATCTTAGGACCTCCTTCTCACTAGCCACATTTCAGTTTCCTAATAGCCACACGTTGCCTGTAGGTGATCACTATGTTGGACAGCATAGATTTTAAAACATTTATATCATCACAGAAAGGTCTATTGGATAGCATTGCTCTAGATCATGCAAGAAAAGATATTTATTACAAACTTGAACATGTTGCTCTGAGATTCAGAATAACATGAAATGTGTTGCCTCAGAAAGTTAACAAATTTCTAATCTTTGAAGATATATCCTTAATGAAGATGTTGGATAGGAGATTTAATTGTCAGATGACTGGTTATGTTGGCTCTACATGTTCCAAGGGCTGCATTGTTTGTTAAGATAATACATACAATTATTATTAAATCTGATGATGATGATATAGGATGGCATTGCATGGAGAAGAACAGTAGTCACTTTTTTAATATTAAATTTATTCTGGGACATTGCTGTAAACTTTTCAACACAAAAACCATCAAAAATACTGTGAGAAGTTCTTAGTATTTTTAAATATCCATGCAGTTATATGAATATATAGTTTGTGTGTGTTATTATACATTTATTTTTAGAACATATGTTTTTGGCTCAGTTTTGGTTTGGTCTAGATAGAAAAATAATTCATTTCTGAATTTATAAACTTTTGGATTATGAGATAGTGATTTTCTTTAATGTTGTGTTTTTTTTTAGGTACAATTTGCATACCATAAAATACTCCAATTTTAAATGTACAATTCAATGATTTTTAGGAAATGTACAATTATACAATTTTTACCACAATCCAATTTTAGAACATTTTCATCTCCCCAGAAAGATCCTTAGTGCCCATTTGCATTTACTTCCCATTACCACTCCCAGCCCCACCCCTAGTCCCAGGCAACCACTATTCTCATTTTTTCCTCTATAGGTATTCCTTTTCAGGACATGTCATATAAATGTAATCATCACGATGTGGTCTTTTACGTCTGGCTACATTTAGTTAGCATACTGTTATTTGATCTGTGTTGTAGCTTATCAGTCCCCTTTTCCTCGTTATTGCTGAATAGTGTTCTGCTTTAAAGGTATGTCACACTTTGTTTATTCATTCGTCAGTTGACGGTCATCTGAGTCATATCCAATTTTAGGCTATTTGGAATAATGCTGTTATGAAAAATTGCATGGAAGTTTTTGTATGAACATAAATGTTCCTTTCTCTAGGAATGATATCCAGGAGGGAAATTGCTGGTTAATATGATAAGTTGATATTTAACTGTTTAAGAATCCACCAAAGTTTCTGTGTCCCTTTAGATTCTCACCAGAGGGTAAGTTTCTCCGCATCCTCTCAAACACATCTCTTTTTATTTCAAACATTCTGGTAGGTGTGAAGTAGTATCTTGTTGTGATTTAAATTTGTACTTTCTAGTGATTTATGATGTTGAACATCTTTTCAAATGCTTGTTAGCTATTCACAGATCTCTTCGATGAGATGTCTTTTCATATCTGTTGCCCATTTTCTTTCTCTGATAACTCTTCACTTAGAATATTGTAGGTGTGCAGGTCCAGGTTGGAGGTGAAGTTCCCTCCTTAACATTCTCACTATTTGCATGTCCTAGAGGGAGAAATCCTTTGTTTTTCATTTTTCCTGTATACTTTTCTCTTCTTTCATAATATGATGCGGGGATCTCTCTTTAATGTCAGTGAGCAACTTGCTCAGAATAAATATATATGATACATATAAGATGACTTACCACGTAAGCAGATATAAAATTATTTTTCTGCCCTATGTTCTTGTCCCAGCCCTTTAACTGAAAAAATTGGAAGGAAGGAAGGAAGGAAGGAGGGAAGGGGGGAAGGGAGGGAGGAAGGGAGGGAAAGAAAGAGAAAGAAATCTTAGTATACTATATTAAAGTCATTACTAGTTGCTACTTCTACCCCAAGAGCCCTAAGAAGCCAGTCCATAGAGTGAAGCCCTGAGCAGCTTCCTGACCCTCTGAACCATTTATTTGGACGCATTGAGGTTAAGAGTGAAGCAGAAATTGTATTACCCCGGTTAATCCTCCTGCAATCAAAGCTTTTTAAATCCACATCAGTCTATAGCCCATGTACTAGGGTCCATCCATGTATTAAGCACTGATGCGTCAGTAAGGAACATCAAATACATAACCCATGACCTCAAGAAGTTGGCATAAGAACCTCTCAGGAATGAAATCAAACATCTGAAATGGGATTTTCCTTAAATTAAGCCATCCTCAAATTCTACAATAATCTAAGGCTCTAGGCAGCACATGGCCCCAGAAGCTGGGCATTGTTTTCTTCCTGAGACCATCTCTGCCAGGCTCCTAGGCAGAAATCTTGTCAGTCATCCCCCTGAGGACCTGGAGGGGACCTCCTGCTCTGCTCTGATCCCCATCTTTGTTCTGGGCTTCCAGAGTGTGTGCTCTCTTGATGCAAAGCCACTGCTCATTCCCACCATCCCCTTCACAGTCACCAGCCTGGCTGACCGGATTAAAAAGGCGAACAAATCCCTAATCTCACAGAGCTTAGTCTAGTACCAGAATCGGAAATCACTGAATATTCATAATACTAAATGTATATTTGCAATCGTTATGAGATGTTAAGGAAAAGCTATATAGCATTAAGGGATTTCACACAGGCTAAGAAGACTAACAATATTTCTAGATCAGGTGCAGCTCGATGACTGCCTGAAGCCTACAGTGATGAGAAGAAAGTCCCTTGCAGTGGAAGTATCCTCCTCCTCTGGCCTCTGATAATGAAACCATGCAGGTGAGAGGAAGGACACATGACCTGGGGAACGTCTTCCCAGGTCACAACTTCCAACTAGAAGCTGATTTTCTCTTCTTGATGTAGCTTGGCGGGGGGTGAGGAGGGGTGGGCGGGGGTGGATTTATTATATGTATTTATAACAAAAAATGTGCTGTATCATATATGACTTTTTGTCTCTAATAGTGTTATAATCTACAGTATAAAGTACTTCCTGGTTTGTTCAGCCAGAATGACAGGTGTGGGCCATATCATCCCAGGCACATTTCATTTCATTTCATTTCATTTCGTTTCATTTCATTTCATTTCATTTTATTTATTTATTTATTTATTTATTTATTTATTTATTTATTTATTTATTTTTATTGAAGTACAGTTAGCTTGCAATATTGTGTTAATTTCTGGTGTATAGCATAGTGATTCAGTTATATATATGTATATGTATATATTCTTTTTCATATTCTTTTTCATTATAGGCTATTACAAGGTATTGAATATAGTTCCCTGTGCTATCCATTTCTTGAACTCTCATGCTATTATGGATACTTGGCATTCTTCATAATGGGCTGGTGGAAATGGGACCTATTCCAGTGGAAATCTGATGTTTTGGGCAGCATGAATCTTGAATAATAACAAGAAAAAATCTAAAATGGTTTTTTCTCTGTTTTGAAGTTTGTTCCACAAATAAATCTAGATGCCAACTATTTGTTAAATTATTTATAAAGAGCCATTTCATAAAAGATATGTCTTTTTGTCCTCCTTTTCTGCCTATCTTTTCTCTTTTTTTGGTCTATTTTTTCCACTAGCAGCGAATAATGTAAAAGTCAATGAATTTAGTAACTGGCTTGTGTGGTTAGTTCTTAATCCCCTACTAATAGGTCTCTGATGTGTTTCCTTGGTGTGGGCATCTTCTCTCTCTCACAGTTGGAAACATGGTATCTTTGTTGATGTAATAATAATAGCACTTCTGTTTTGCTCTCAGACCATGATAAATGTGTGCTAATTGGCTCCATTTTCACTCCATTTTCCTAGATATCATCTGCAGTATGAATATAATTTATGAAATATTTTGCATGGTATTAACAATGATGCCAACTGAAAATAATCGCATTTCAGGAAAGAATCATAGTAGCCACAAAAAGAAACAAAGACTCACTTTTTAAAATGCAGAATCTCAGAAATAATAATGAACAAAATTGACCTGAAAGAAAACTATGGACTCTCCTCCTTCAGTATGAAAATCTGAACTGCCACAAACAATTCAGCAAGGTTGAAAGGATGACAAAAAAGAACCGTGGTTATTCACAGAACCAAGGATTCTTTGTGTTTCCAAGGGACTCACTGCTGGGCGTCTTTAAAGGCTGAGTTATCGTAGTACATTTTAAGTATAATTCAATTTTTTTACAATCTAAATCACCTCCAACTTTGCAGGAATGTACTTACTACTCTCATACAAAGCGAGACCCAAATGACATTAAAATCTGTAGCCCAGTAGGGCCCCTGCTGTAAGAGAAGTCCCATAAAAGCAAATGTTATTTTTAATCATGAACTATTCTGTGTGAAGTTAATGTGTACCCCCTGAAAGTTTCCCTCCAGTCACTTCTCAGCCTTTTAAGGTTGTGGTTCTTCCTCTAATGGCTCCAGACAGAGAGAGCATTCTTAAAGAATGCAGTTACAATCAAGGGTGGTAATGGGGAAGTCCGAGGTCCCCACACCGCTCCGGGGGGATGCTCTTTGAAGCTGCTTGAACTTTATTTCTTTTTGTTTGTCAGTTTGTTCATGTGTTTGTCTTAGGCTGTCTTTTCCTAAAAATGATGAATGCCATTGCTCATCATAGATTGTGTCATTAAAATGGGGCTTTTCTACCTGGGAAAAGACATCTTGATGCTGTTGGCCTAGAAAGATTTGAAGAAATACATCAAAATGAATTAGGCACTGTTGCTACTGCTACAACTTTCAAAGGGTTAATTTATGAACCTGTGCATCTAACAGTTTATATTAAAACTTATTTACTTATTTAAACATATGATTTTATAAAAGTATAATCATTGATATGAAAATGTTCATTTTAATCTGCTTTTAAAACAAAGTTAAAAGAATTACAGCAGAGCACAAGAGTTTTTAATGGGAAGTACATACACAGATGAGCAATACTGTGTGGACTTACCTAGAATATCTACAGAAGTTCTTTTTAGGTGGAAGGACTATGATTTTTGTTTGTTTGTTTGTTTATTTGCTTGTTTGTTTTAATCGTAGTTGATTTGCAACATTGTGTTAGTTTCTAATATACAGCATAGTGATTCAGTTATACATATATATATTCTTTTTCATATTATTTTTCACTATAGGTTATTATAAGCTATTGAATATAGTTCCCTGTGCTATACAGTAGGACCATGTTGTTTATCTATTTTATATATAGTTGTGTATCTGCTAATCCTATGACTGTTTTTTTATGTTCATTTTTCTCATTGATTTTCATGTTCAGATTTTCTTTCAACAAATTCTTATTGAATATTCAATACAACTATTTGAAGAAAAACTTGTATTTGAAGCTTCTCTCCTTAGGACAACACTCTAGTTATCTGCTTTTTTTCCCTCTGAGATCAGTGAATCACATCAGAAATTCACATGTGAAAATTAAATTTTAGATTTTTTGTATTTCACCACTAGGAGTTAATTAGCCAAGTTAACTAACTTTTGGAATGAAAATGTGATTGGATGGGGGAATTTTAAACTCTTTTAGGAACAACCTTCTCTAACAGGGACATGTGCTCACTGATAGGCTGGCAAAATTGACAGAAGAATTGCATTCTTTTAGAAAGAGCTGCAGCAGGACGACATTCTTCCTCATCCCTCTTGGGAAAATAGCAGAGCCTTGTGCTTATTGCAGAAATTGATCTTTCTGTCTTTTCCCCTGTCAAATATGGCCTGAACACATGGGGTCAGTGTGACATCCTGAACAACTGTCTCCCCAGGGAAATCTCTCCTGTCCTGGAGAAGGCAGTCTGGCTTCAAGGTACTGAAGTCAACTTCCACCTGCCTGTCTGGGTGCCTGAAGGTGGAGACCTTACTGTGAGCCATTCACTGGATCAAACCACAGGGAGCATCTAAGACTCTCAGTTCTCATAATCAAACACAGAGACTGACCTCAAATGAACTCACTCTCTAAATGTGTAAAGATAAAGACTGGGACCTTAAGGCCCCCGGGTCCTTATCTCAACCTCCTTTTCTTGCCACCATCTCCTAAATCTTCTGCATTCAGGTTGTACCAGACATTGCCCTGTCCTGCATTTCCATCATCAGTCATTCGGTCTCTTGGGGTGCTCCCTTCTCCCCTTTTACCTATTAAAATCCTGTCCCTATCCAAAAATCACCCCTTCAATAAGCTTTGCTTAGAAAGAAGCTTTGCTTGATCACCTTGTATTGTTGCTACCATTTGAAGGCGCCTGTTCCCTTCCCCAGATTGGCAGCCTTTAAAGCCGTCACAGCACCAGGCATATGGAGATTTCTTAATACAGATTAATTGCAGGAAGGAACCAGTGAGCAATTCTTATCCTTCATGGTCTGTATATCTTATAAGACTTTGACTTCACATTATTTTGTCTCAGGGCCATATTTTTTCCCCTTCTCTTCTTGCAGTGTAAACCTTGTGACTGTCAAGGATGCCTTAAGTGGTCCCCTTCTCCCCATCAGAACCTAACAGTATCTTTCATTGAGGAGGTACTCAATACAGATTGTTTAAATGAAATAGTATCTAAAGAAATAAAGGAATCCCTATGCTGCAGGTTTCAACCACCTATCTGGCTATAATCCCAAGTCCCTTGAACCATTTGCCAGTCTTTCCTTTTTTATTGAGCCACAGATCAGCAACAATATACATGAACTTCAACAACATTTGATTCCATACCAACTTTTCAAGTGCAAACTATCATTGATACTTTCATATCTGCCCTCCAAATTGCACTCAGATTTCTTTTGTGAAAAATCCTAACACAGAGAGCCTACAGGGAAGAAATTCTAGGAAACATATTTCCATTTTAGCTAAAGTGACACAGTGCAAAGCTACCAAGGAGGCCCTGCTAAAATATTTGGATATTACAAAGAGATGTATAATAGATACATCTTCAGTTTTGTCTCGTTTTTTCCATGGAAATGTTGACAATTGAGACCACAGGTGAGTCTCAGTAATAGTAACTAATTTGTTAAATGCATTATTAACCAGTAAGCAAAACAAATGGAAACAAACCCTCTCCTATTTGTTTAATTTCGGACTGGAAGAAAATGCATCATCATGGTCTAAATTTAACCATCAGAAGTTTATGCATAAAGAATAGTACAATATTTAAAAGAAAATTTAATATAAGATAGAAACCCTCCCACCCATCACTGAATGAACTTACACATTCCTGTTTCAGCTCTCTCATTTCACCCATTTATTTTGTTTAGGCTACAAAATATCTTCTATTACACTTGGAACTATGATTCAAGATGTCACAACCAGGGCAGGTTGAAACTCTCTGTCCACAACCCATCTGGAAAACCAAGAGAGAAGCAGAATAAGAATGGCTCAACTCTTTGGTGGTACCAACCTTTCCGAGACCAACATGGTGGGTTCAAGTGAAGCAATTTGTGAAAAGCTAAAATGGTATTTGTCTTTTTCTGTCTCACTCTTCTTCCCCACCCTTCATGGTTTTCCCCCTTATTCTTTATCTAGTTAGTGTTTGCTTCTTCAGTAAAACTGCCTCATCTGCTTTTCTGTTTCTTTTTCATTCTCCTGATCACTCTTTGCCCTCCCAATCAATCCAAACCTCCTACACTACAGATTCTGTGATTCAGATCTCCTTTTATTTGTACTTCTATCTTTTTCCTTTCTTAATCTGTCTTCCTCCCTTATCTACATTTATCAGGTTCTATTTAGTCTTTGAAGCCTAGCCCAGTTTTCATTTCCCCAGGAAACTTTTCTCTGAGTTCTGCAGTGTGGCACAGACTTCTTCTAGAAAAGTCTCAGCCTCTGAGAATCTGTACCTACCCCCTTTTCACTCTGTGGTCACTGTCTCTAATTTTTTTACAAAAATTCCTGCATGGTGTCCCCAGTAAAACACACGTGCAGGAAATTGTAGATGCTCAATGAAAGCCTGTTAATAAATCAATGGTTATTGGTGAACCAATGGTTATTGGTGAAAATACATGTTTTTATAAAGGCCCTCCTTATTGTCCCTCTGCTATTTCTTGCATTTCCCCCTTTTCCTCTCATTTATCACCTGTTTTTCATTTACTTTTTCTTGCTCCTTCAGTTTCCTGTGGTAGGAGTTTGGGATGTCGGCTCAGGCTGGAAAAGACCTACTTTTGATGAGCCACTTGAAAGCAGAGAGGTAGGCCACGTGCACATGTGTGATTGTACAATAACAAGAATGTTACATAAAGAAATTTCAGAGCAGCTCTTCAGTGTGAGCTATTGTTGTGTAAATGTCACAAACAGATGGCATAATCTGTGAGAGTGTGCACGCCCTTGCTAGTTGTCAGAACTCTCCAGGATGTCCCCCCATGCAAACAAAAGCTACCTAGCCAGGAACACCTGCCTCAGAGTGTTGAGTTTACAGGGAAACACATTTTACTGTAATAAGACGTGGACATTTCCTAGTATTAGAACAATTAACGTATTATTCAAATACAAGGCTGCTCACAAGGCTAATAGCCGTGGCTTGTGTGGATTTTTGTCTTCCCAGTTTTGTCAGATTCCATTCCCCTAGCAGCACTACCACAGCATTCTTGGGAAACCTCTCTCTTTAGTTCATGTGGTTTCATTGGGGTGACCCCCATCTCCCTCCAGATTCAGAGGTGAGCATACGACCCAGGACTCACAGCCACCACATCAAATTCCCCTCCTCCACAGTGATAAAGGGACCTACAACCCACATTGGGGCAATTAAAATTATTATTAGTTTTATCTATGTTCCAAGGAAAAAAATTATATTTTACAAGATTTGCAGTTATAGGAGTGTCATTATAGAGGTTCTAGGCTTCTATGTGGGAAACGCCAGCCAGAGAAAGCAGGGATGAGATACAGAGAAAGCTGTTTGGTGACATTTTTCAAACACCTGAATCCAGCCATATTTGAAGCAAGGTGTCTGTGAAATTTTGACGTAAGGTAGCGTATAGACTCCCCTTTCCAATTAGTCAGTATAGTGGTTTTCCATCACAGCTCTAACACATTATCAAGAACTCAGTGGCTTAGACCACACAAATTTATTCTCATATAGCTCATATAGCTGGATGTCAGAAGTCTGAAACCAAGTCATTGGGCTAAAGTCAAAGTGTTGGCAGGGTTGGGTCCTTCAGGAAGCTCTAAGGAAGAATTGGTTCCCTGATATCCTTGCTTCTGTAGGCTGCCTACATTCCTTGGCTCACTGCCCCTTCCTTCATGCTGAAAGCCAACAGTGTAGCATCTTCTCTCCTTTCTGACCTCTGCTTCCATCCTTATATCTCTTTGATTCTGACCCCCCGCCTCCCTCTTATAAGGAACTTGTGATTATGTTAGGCCACAGAGATAATCCAGAATAATAGCTTCATCCTTAACTAAATCATATTTGCAAAGTTCCTTTTACCTCATAAGATATCACAGTTAGATATCATATTCAGAGCTTCTGGGAATTAGAAGATAGATATCCTTGAGGGGGTGGGTGGGAGGATTATGCAGTTTACCATAACTTAATTTGGGCTCCTTACGTGTTGCAGACCCTGTGTCTGTAGAATGTGCTTATAGCCCAAGCTGCAAGAAAAAGAAGAAAGAGAATGTGTATGGGGCAGAAATAAACAGACCATTATGTAGAAAAGTATAAAACACAGAAGTTCACAGAGGACACCCCATAAACACTTTTGAAAGGTTAAGCTGTAAGTTGTATGTGATGTGAATTATGCTATCCTGCTCTTGGGATGTTGTCTGTAGACCAGGGTTAATTACCTTTGGACTCCCTTACTATGCAATCCTTTAATAGTCCTATAACCTTAAATGTAAACCTTCTTTATAATTAGGGAGGCATTATAATTCATCACCCAAATCAGAATATCTTTGAAAGGGAAAAGTGCTTTTTAAAATTGTTACAGAGTAGCAAGCATACATCGAGACTCTCCCAGGAAGTTAGGACATGAGTTTACCTTACTTCTAATGAGATGTGGTGACAACATGTTATCAAAGCCAATTCATTCAAGTTCCAGGCAACATGACCTTACACTTACTTCTGTTTTATAGACAACAAAATATAAGTAGCTTAAAAAAAAAAGTCACTAGTTATTTTGTGGGTATTTTTCTCCTGAGTATGAAAATAATCCATAAGCTTACTTAAAATGTTGGACTTTAATATAGTCTATAGTAATGGGAAAACATCTACATGGGTGGTCTTCTTCTAGAAACCATTCAATTATTAAATATATTCATTCATTTATTCATCTACTTACCCAGTAGATATTTAGCAAGCACTTAATATATACTAGCCTCAATGCTACGACATGTAAAAATTATGGCCATGAGAGAAGTATATAAAAGATGCTGGGTGAAAAAGAAGGAAGAACCAGGGAGGACCTCTTTGAAAGAGTCAAGAAAGCATCTGATGCATTAGCAGGAGAGGAGGGGGTTCATTGTTTATTTTGGCTTAAGTGGTGAGGAAAGATGAAGGAGGTATTTGGAGAAAGTTTGTTGGGCCTTGATCTTGAAAAGCCAAGAATGTAAAATTCAGTCATCTCATTTGCGTGAGAGTGAATCAGCAGAGAAGTGTCAAATGCAGAATCATATGATCAGATGTACCTTTTAAGAAAATGGTTCTGAAGACTGCATGGTACAGGGAAATCCTGAGGAAGAGTTCAGGATAGAGATACCAACATCAGCAGCTGTAAGAGTTTCTGAACAGTTACTGGTTGCTGGGTACTGCTACAAGTGTTTTCCATATTTTAAATTCATATGCATCACCACAACTTCCTAAACTAATGAGAATTGCTTCCCTTGTTTTTCAGAGAAAGACACCAAGGCAGCAAGATATTAAGTAATTATTAATACCAAACAGCTATCAAGTAGTGTCTCTGGGATTCACTGGTGGTCTGTCTGACTTCAGGTCTGCAGAATTAGTTACTTATGTACTACTGTCTCCCCAAATGAATGATGCCTGAATTAAGAAAATGGATGTGACAATGAGGAGCAGAGACAACATTTAAAAGACACTTTTCTTGTCTTAGAGTTTGGATATCCCCAAACTTCTGAGCAGTTTTATGCAAAATATAGGATGAGAGAAGAATTAGAATTCAGTTTTCATGTCCATAATTTGGGACCTTGGAAGTACAGGGATGGGGATTGAAAGAGAAATTCTAGGTCAGGCCCTTTAAGAAAGATGCTATTCTCAGCTTGGAGTGTATTGAATCTGAAATTCCTGCAGCTCACAGTGGCAGATGTACATGCTCAGAAAAAGAATGAGTAAGAGTCAGAAGTAATTGCAGCCAAGGAAGTGAAGACAATGCATAATAGTTGGATTCCTACTTATCCTTCAAGACCCAACTCAGACATAACTCTGAGCACAGTTCGTAGGCCAACAGGGACAACCGACGAGAGCAGCTGCTTGACCAACTGAAAGAATGAATTTCTGCAAGAAACTTTTCGAACAATCCCATCCCACAGGGAGTGACCTTACCCACCTCTCAGTTCCTGAAGCACTTGCCACCTGGGCCACTCATTAGGCACCCATATGTGTCTCCCTCTGTTAGACTCATTCTCTGGGGATGCTCTGTCTTACCAGCTGGCTTGGAAGCTACTTAAAGACAAAGCCACCACATAAACATCTTGATATTCCCCACAGCTTCTAGCAAATCCTCTTGCCTAAGATCAGTGCTAAAGAAAACTCTTCGGATGGACACAAAGCAGCAGAAGCTTGCTGCAAAATCCCCGCATATGTCTACTATCCGCAAAGGGAAAGAAACAATTGGAAAAGCACCTGTATTTGAACACTCAGAATGAGTTCATGGCTATGCTAATTGCCTTACCCATTAACTCAAGCAATTCTCAGCGCAACCAAGAACAGTTGGTATTATTTTCCTCTTTACATAGATGAGGAAACTGAAAGCCAGAGAAGTTAAATGAGGCTCTAAAGATCTAAATCTAGACAGTGATGGGGCTGACCCTCAAATCCAGGTAAGACCTAGAAACCACTGCTTTCTTAAGTGGGACCACCCGCTTTCTCTTAGGCTACTTCTTCCCTTTCAGCACACAGATTTCCTCATCATTTTTCCAGAGTCTGGAGTCTGGAAGTACTGGAGATTGCGGGCAGGTAAAGAGCTACTTTCATGTCATTCCATGCAGGGTAGGGGCCTCTACATCCAGCAAGCCTCAGGCCCGGGTGAATAGAAAAGGAGAGGGCAATGCAGACTGCAAGACAGTCTTCATCTTACTCTGAGAACTTGGTTCCTGGGGCCCCTCACAGCAAGAATCTGTTGTGGCTGCTTTTGCAATCGGGAAAAGGCCAGGACTGATGAAAGCAGACCTAGCTCTCCTCGCCAAGAGAAACAGCAGGAGCTGGCCTGGCCCTTGCCCTGAGCAGACTGTGGCCTTAATAGTGTCCATGCTCTAGTCTTGTGAACCCTTCCAGCCCTAAAAGGAAGTCTGACACCTTAGGCTGCTGTGTCTTCTCTGATGCCCCCATCACCCTGCAGAGAGGTGTTTAACAGCTCCCCACAGAAACCCACTTGCCAAATCATAATAAACCAAACTAATATGTTCTGTTTTTTTAATAATTAGAGAAAAATTAAGGCATATTAACTGCTCTCAGCCATCAATTATGGCATATAGTAAAATAATTTGTAGAATTCAGTTTTAAGCAGGTTTCCTATTTTTATCTTGACAGCCCCATGGTAAAAAGTAGATTTTATATCCCTTGTTATCAGATTTAAAAACAGGTTCAGAGACTCAAATTCACTTGAACAACATCCCAGAGTTTTAAGCGTCATCCCTGGGTTTGAATTCAAGTTCGGTTTATCTACGTCATTCCATTGTACCACAGCTGCTGTTAACCAACAATGAGCGGGTGGTAGAGCTCGTAAATCTATTTCATGTGCATCATCTAATTTTATCCGTATAGGGATTCTGGCAAGTCAGATTGGCAGGCAGTGTTCTCTTTTTGAGTGAGGCTCAAAGCAGTTAAACTATTTGTCTCAGGGAACATGCAAAGTTAGATGCCGAGTCAGTGTCAGAAGCTTCTCTGGGGGACATTCCAGGATGGCTGTCTCCACTGCATCCAGACAAGCCATCAATAACCAAAGGCCCAGTTAATAAGTGCTTCTGTTCTTTCAATGGCACGGAGATGCTCTAATCTGATTTTTTAAATGAATGTACTGTCAACCAAAAAGGCAAATGGGAGGCACTTGGAGGCCATGAGGGTAACACAGGGTAAGTGGGCAGCCATGGGTACCCTGAAGCCAGGTCCTAAGGAGCAGCATGTGGGCAGCTGGCCCCTGGCTTCCTGGACTCTGTGATGTAAATTTGGAGACTCACTGCAAAAGTGGTTTATGACATAGGTTTTGGTGTCAGAGAAACCTGGGTTGGGTTCCAGGTGTGACTTGGCCCACTGTGGACTAAGTAGCCTTGGGCATCAGTTTTCTGATCTGTAAAATGGGATACCAATAGTGCCTAGTTCATGGGGCAGCTGTGCTGGCTAATGGGGATAATGCTTAGAGGACACTTAGCACAGTGGCCAGCACAACCCGAGAGGGAGATTGGAGATGTTGACAGGGTTGGGGCTAGGAGGGAAGGGAGAGACAGAGCTGCTAAATGTCTGATTTTTGCTCTGCTTTTTTCTCAAAATTAATTCTCAGTGAATATTATCAAATTGATCCTATTTTCCTTACTCTTTCATTGACATAGCCCCTGACAACACACGAAGCACTTGTCATAGGAATTAGCTGATTCCTCACGGCCAGTCTGGGAGAGAGATGCTGTGACGGGAGTAGGCATCTGAGAGAGGGAGAGGTTACCGGTTGAATATCTGGCGGGACAGAGGCCAGAAATCACCTCTTTCATCTTGTTATTCCCATTCTGGTGGCTCGTCCTTGGCTCCGATGGCAAGCAAACCAAGCCACAAATCTGAACATCAGAAAGACATCAAAGGACACCCACCCACCCATCTTCTACTCAAGGTAAGACTTCCCTATGACAGTGTTGATACCAGGGAGCTCCCTGAAACCCTCCACTTGACATTTCCTTTGCTGGGCAATTCCTGTCTTCACTATGCTCAAACTTGCCCCCCACGTCTCAATGGCACCATTAAGCCAGGATGCTGATTTTGTTTCCCTTTGTTTTTCAAAACCAGAGGACTGCGACATTCAGGAGTATCTACTCATTGATGCTAAAATATACCTGCGTGTTCTAAATGACAGATTCTTGTTCAAGTCATTTCCTGGGTCTAGAATATTATTTCCCTTATTCTCTTCCTGGCCAAATTATACCTCCTGTAAGTTCAAACTGTAGTGTTTCCTCATCCATGAATTTTCCTTTACATTCATCAATCCCCTCTTCCTTTGGATTAAACCATCTATCCTCTGTTTATTTCCAATTGTTAACACGCAGACAGCCTTGGGGCATCATTGACAGATGTGTATGCATTACCCACCTGGATTAGGTTCTCTCTGGGGCAAGAAATTGCCATCTTCATTTTTATATCATCTTTATATGATAGCCCAATGCCTGGCATATAGTAAAAAGCTCAATAAATATTTGTTACATGATTTGGTTAAATTAGAATATTATATTCCTTGGAATTATTATTAATTTACTTCAGAATTAGGGGTCTATATTCTTTATTATCAATAGTTTCCATTTATTGGATCCCCACTATTCAGACATATGGTTCGCTGAGCATTTTTCATACAGTGTAAGATCTGACACTTGGAAAATTTCAATATTGGAGCTATTACATCTGCTGTTGCTTTTCGTATGACTAAACTGAGGCACAGAGAAGCTACGTAACTTCCCCAGATGTACACACCTGGTAAAATGATGCAGTCAGGCTTTGGTTCCAGGAAGGCTCATGTCAGAACTCGCATTCTTACCACCACTTTATACTATTTCCTGGAATTTGGTTGGTTCTGTGATTCCCTCACACAAAGCAACTTCACAATAGGGGTGTTTTGTTCTTGATAATGATGGTGGCTGCTAATAATGCTGGCTTGCGAGATGCCAAGAAGAAAAGCTGTTCTCTGTTCATCTTTTTTTTTTTTTTTTCCTCTTTTGGAGGTGGGTGGTAATTAGGTTTATTTATTTATTTACTTAGTGGAGGTACTGGGGATTGAACCCAGGACCTCATGCATTCTAGGAATACACTCTACCCGAGTTATACCCTCCCCCTCAAGAAAAGCTGATTCGAGGATGTGAATTGTTCTAAATGCAGAATTCCTAACACAGTTTAGATTCTACACACCTAGAATGAAAGAGGAAAAAAAATCACAAAATACTTATGATAGAAGTCAGATTTCAGCTATTGGTTCGTTCTTCTTTTTAAATTGCATTTTTGATCTGCAAGATCTGAAAATCCTTTTCTATCAGTATAAACACTTGCACCTTGCAAACATGCAAATACTTAAGGGACCTCAATGGAATTTCATTTTCCGTGGCAGTTCACTTCTAATCCTGATTGGCCAGCTGGTAAATGTCGCCAGGGTATGTCTAAAAATATATATTTCTTATCTGTAAAATACCACTTGTCCTTTTATTCTCATAAGAAACGGGTGAGATAGCTCAACTTTAAAGAGAGAGAAAGAGAAAGACAGAAATAGAGACTATTCTACCTAGGGTGAAATATGCTTTTAGAATTCATAACACCTGTTTCTTCCCCAAATGTTTCAAATGGAGCTTCCTAGTTTGGGGCGCATGATAGATCGGGCGTTTTGTTTTGTTTTGTATAAGTGTTTTTTTGTTTGTTTTTAATTACATAGACGTTTCCCTGTCACTTTGGCATATTTGGAATTCAAAATTCTGTTATAAAAAAGGAGAGAAATTTTTGATACTTTTTATTGAAAGTTTGAGGTTTTTTCTCTTAATAATTACTTAGGCTTTGATAGGAGCCCAGAGACAGGTCATTGTAACTCAGCTTTCATAATGTAAATAACTTAAAAAAAAAAATTAACCAACTTAACCATAGGGCACATAGCAAGGTCTAGCTAGGCGTGGTGAAGATAGCAACCATAACTTGACCCCACCTTAGACGGTCCATCTTTTATACTTACTTAGAGAATAAAGGCAGGTCTAGGACAAATGAAATTGTATTAAGTCTTAAACTCCATGGTCTTTTCAGAGGTATCTAATGATCTCATACTCACTGGGCCAGAATTTAGATTAGAGAAGTATGGATCCATGATTTAGATATCAGAGAGTTTGGAAAGAAACCTAGAAATCCGTAGTTGTAAGAGAAATCCAGGTGATTCTGATTAACCAGGTTTAGATGCTACTGATTTAAGTCACGTGCTAATCATCCCAGCCTAACCCAGCTCACTTGACGAAGGCTCTTCGTTGAATAAACAGCACTAACCGGGCGAGAGGGTGCAGGAGAGCTCAGTTTTACTTTTGGTTTAGTCGCTAGTGTGTGGGCTCTGGGCTTGGCGCCTCACTACCACGTTTCTTCGCTGAATAAAGGTAAGTGTTGGATGGCCTTTCTAGCTCTAATGTCCGGGGATTGGAGAAAGCAGTTTAAAATTTAAAGATATTAGTATCCTCGTCAGTTCTCTGTCCGCCTCCCTGTTTCCTTCTTTTTTGCCATCCAGAAAGCGAAGCCCATAATCACCCCCAAATTTCCTCTGCCTTTGAGGGGTGCCAGCGCCAAGGAAGGCTGCACGATCAAGGGATGTAAACACATTTCAAGAGACTTCTCTCTACATTCTTGTCACAAAAGACGAGCACTTTTTTAAGAGAGTGAAGGAAACAGATTGGGTTTGTAGGAAGAAAAGAGATTAATATCTGAAAAGCTGGGAGAGCCTGTTGTGAAATTTTGAAAATACCTTTACTTTGAAACAACCCTGCTGAAAAATAATTAGATTTTAAGAAGGGCTCTCTGGCATATTTTCTGTCTGTAATTTTGTGGGTTTTCCTGTAAGAAAACTGTAGCTCTGTACTAAACAGCAAAAGCAACCTAAATGTGTCAGGGTGTAAAATGGGAGTTAAGAAAAAGAAAAGAAGAAAGAAACCTTGAGAATAAGTGGAGTTTTTCTTTCCAAGCAAATCTTCAGTAAGAGTTAGATCAGGGCATTGGCGGTAGGGCCAGGGGTGTTATTTCCTTAAATAAATGTTTCTCCAAATCTTTTTCATGGACTATTAGCATAATTCTCTGCAGAGGCTCCTAGAAAAAGTCTTTGTTTATATTTTGGCACAAAAACTTGGAGGATAAATAAATGAAGCTCCGCAGTGTACATTAAAATAATAGATACTGGTATAAGTCCTGCGGTTACAATAAACGCTTGCTAAACCTAATTATAAAAATCCTCCTCCCCCCAAAAAAATCCACACTTATCAGGGAAGTACATAACTAGCATTCTGTGGAAAAACAGGCTGCCAGTTTGAAATGCTGACGCTGTATAGCGCACAACTGAAAAATACTTGAGGTTGCCGTTAGCCTTGTAGTCATCAGAAACGTGTAGCATTTAAACCATTGCTATTTATTTTTTGCCATCTGCCAAAAAACAGCCATCACTTGAAGAAAGAGTGGTTTTTTGTTTTGTTTTGTTTTGTTTTTCAGTAAGTCTCAGTAATTTACTTTGTAGGATAGTGGTTAGGTGAGGGAAATATTTTAAACCAACTAGTATCTATGCTCTTAAAGGGCAGGGGGTGGAGTGGTGCCTCTCCTGGAGATATTTTAAGGTGCTAATCTAGGTTGTATTCTTTCCGCATTTTTTAAAGGCATACAGATATTTTAGTGAACATGTCAGTTGCTCATGGATATCCCATATCTTCAGCCGAGACATCTTTTTAATTAAAAAATCAGTAAATGGCTATCATGTGTAACTTAGGGCAATAAGCATTTCAAACATCCAGCTTTCTATTGCAGTAGAGTGAGAGTCACAGGATCAATCAGCCTTTAGAGTCCACTTGTTTGTTAGATTTGCATCTTGGGACTCCTAGAACAATGGAAGGATAGACAAAGTTTCTAGGCTTTAATGCTGACCCTTCAACCTACATGATACTGAATATGTAAATGTCATGCTCTAGCTCCATCCTTTCATGTGGAAAATGGATGTCATGTCTGCTGTGTGGAGATCAAATACACTAAATGACAGACATACGTGAAAGAACTTTGTAGATCAAAAGGCACTAGTGACTGATTACTAGTTAAGTAACTGAAAATTGTTAAAGTATTATCTCTCAGGCGGAGCTGAGACTTCCACCACATTTCTGGTTTGCTAGCTGCCTTCTGTTCAACTGATAGTGTTACTAAAGGCAAGTTCTCATGCCTGGCGCACAGTGAGGCCAAACAAACTGAACCGTCTGAGTTTGGAGCAGAGAAAGGTTTGCTGCTGGGCTGAGCAAGGAGAATGGGTGGCTTGTGCTAAAAATATCCTGAACTCAAAGGATTTCATTTAGTAAAGCATTTTTAAAAGCCGGGTTTGGGGCGGGGGGTTGGGGGGTGGCATGTCACAGGATATGTGATGAGCTCGTGCACAACTCTCTGATTGGTGTGGTGGTAATAGGGTGGTTTAACATTATCAACCCTTAGGTGCCCATAGGTCTCAGGACTTAGGATCCTCAAGTAGTCAGTTTCTTCCATTTGGTGGTGGTTTTAGCATCTGTGAAACGACTCAGGAAATGTGCTTCATATACTATGATCTAGGTAGTTCAGAGAGGAGCTACAGCAGAGGATATGGGGGAGGTGTCTGTCCCAGGAAGGCCCCATAGAGTCCTGCTTGGTTACAATAGGGCACTAGTAAGGGACCAGAAAGCTAAAGAAAGTAAAAAAAAAAAAAAAAAAAAAAAAAAAAACAAAAAACTTGCTCTGTTTGCCTCCTCTATCATTTTGCTTTTTGACTTTTTTTTGACTTCTATCCTGTTGGCTACACCCTAGCAAAGCTCCTTCCCCCTGGTTTCAGTGCCAGCAGCTGATTCCACTGTGCTTTCCCAATGTTGCAGAACTAGCTTCACTGTGTCCCTCAGACCCTGGCACCCTCCTGCTACTGCCTCTTTGGAGTTCAAGGACCCAGCCAAACGGGGCACTTCATCTTAAGAGACACCACCACTACCACCAAGCAGTAACTGCTGCTTCTCATAGGTCTGAATTTTTCTGCAGGGCTCTGAGTTCCCAAGTTGAAACAATTCCAACTTCTCCCCTTTGCTCCTCAACTTTTGGATTCAAAGCTGTTCTCTGTAGTATCTCAAATCTTGTCATAATCCATTAATGTTCTTTCCACCTCTTGAACTCTTTAATACCTAAATAACACTTCTGTCTAAATGTGTGTATTTTGGGGGGGTGGGGATCCTTACTGATAGAACTTGTGAACCAGGATTGCTTCCCTCTCCCCAGCCCCCAATATAATACTTGGTTTGTATATTTAAACCTATAGGCATAGTCTTCACTGCTACAGCAAAGTATGGTCTCTTGGTTATTCATCGTTATAAACATCCTACTCTCTTGGTATAACTTAATGGTCACACTTTGCTAGAGACATGAATCAAGTATTTTCCTTTACCTTTAAAACTATAGTCATACCTCGTCTTACTGCACTTTGAAGATACTGTGTCTCTTAAAAATTGAAGGTTTTGTAGCAACCCTGCATCAAGCAAGTCTATTGGTGATATTTTTCCAAATAATTTGTTCACTTTGAGCCTGGGTCACCATGTCTGGGTCTCAAAATATTTCCAAATGTTTGTTATGGTGATCTGTGATTAGTAATCTTTGTTAATAGTTTGGCATTTTTTAGCAACTTATCTTGAATGTATGCCGTCTGAGTGAAGTGAGTAGGCTGTGGGGCCCAGGCCAAAGTTCAGAATAGCTTGCACCTGGTAAGGGGTAAATGTACGCGTGCGCTAGGAGTGTGAGTCAGCACTATGAGCACCACACGTGCGCCAGTAACGTTATAAAAGGACAAGTGCTACACCTGAGCGCCACCTGCTGCGCCACCCACTTGTACTGCAATAAAGTGCTGTTTTGCTCCATGTTGGCTCCTCGCGCCTTCTTCCACTTGGGCAGCTCACCTCCTCGAATCCCTCTCCAGCCTCCCTTGGCTGACAATGTATATACATTATTTTTTAGGCATAATGCTACTGTGTGCTTAATAAACTACAGTATAATATAGCCAACTTTATTAAGTACTGGGAAACCAGAAGTTCATGTTAGTCACTTTATTGCAGTATCAGCTTTATTGCAGTGGTCTGGAACTGAATCTACAATATCTCCAGGGTAGGCCTGGACTTGAAATTTAAGTGCAACAGCTATATAAAAGGACAACCATTTCTTGACTTCAAAGTTGAGAAGAAACTAGGAGTAGTAGTGATTGTGCAAAGTGCACTCCAAAGGGTGTTAAATCCAGAAATAGTAAAAATTAAAACCAGATTGGTAAAATAGTATTTAGTAATAGTTTACACATAGGAAAATAGTTCGTGATGTGGAAGTCTTCAAATCCCAAACTGATACAAAGCTCAGAGGCACAATGTTAGAGCATGGCTTATAAAGTTAAAACGAGACAGTCCTTTAACCTTAACAATGACAGCAGAGGTTAAAAATGGTTTATTTTACATCATTTTAGGAAGATGAATTAGGTTTTTTGTCATTATCAGAGGCATTTACAAGAAATAACCTAATTTGCACTTCAACTTGTGAAATAAGCTAGATCTAGTTTGGCTTACATGGTTTCATCCTCTTAAATGGTTTCATCTGCTCAGAATTTTCAACTTTGGTCTTCATTTTGTACTTTAACAAGGGGTAGTAGGCCTTTTTATTAGGTACAGCTGACTAATAGGCTTGGTACTTAAGCACCTTTTTTTTTTTTTTTTTTTTTTAACAAGCAGCCAGAAACTAGTTGAATCTCCTAATCTTTAAATACTATGCACTATTTTAAGTTAAATACTAAAAAGGCTACCTCTGTAGACGTGGTCTTCTCCGAAGCATATTTGGTCCCCTGAGCATCAGTTGGTAACTCTTTAATCTTTAAATGATTTACTTTTTTTTAGTTTTTATATAATTTTTAAAGGTTAGTTGGCAACTTTTAGAGAATCCAAAACATTGACAGCCTGGTCTGAACACATACTATATGGTAATCATATTAGCA
Source organism: Camelus bactrianus (assembly GCF_048773025.1). NCBI lineage: Eukaryota > Metazoa > Chordata > Mammalia > Artiodactyla > Camelidae > Camelus > Camelus bactrianus. Next base: position 35,377,245 of record NC_133549.1, read on the forward strand.
AAAGCAGCAGAAGAAAAAGATTTTCCAATCAAGAGGAGAAATCAGTTATTAAGAGAAGCAATTGATCACATAATCATGATGTCAAAAAGCTCTATTGCTGAATAAGGGCTCTCTATTTCTGTAACAACTTGGAAAAGTATAATATTGCAAGAGTCCCTGTTGAGAAATTGTAGGAATGTAGAATTAGAATGATATTTTAATAGTGTTTTTTAATCACTTAAATATAATTAACATGCTTTTCCTAATATAGATCTTGAAATGCTAGCATCAAATTTTAGACAAATGGTATAGAAATTATAACAAGTCACTGCTATTCTCTAGGGCATATTTGACAAACTTGGGTTTAAGTTGATGGGAGGCAACACAGAATGGCCTTAGTCATATGCCTTCAGAACTCTCTAGGTGAATGAACCTGGGCAAGACAGATCAAGACATACATTGACACACAGTGGCAGATGGTAACTAATATACTGAGGAGATTGCTACTTGAGATGTAAATGAGTTTTCAATCATTGCATCAAATCAAGTTCCTGTTGCGAACTGCTTGGGGGAGCCATCAAATGTACACTATTCCCTTTCTCTGCTTTTGTTCAAGTGCTTCCATAGGCTTGGAAGTCTTCCCTTCTTTTTTACGCGCCCCCCCCCCTTTTTTAGGGCACAGCTTCTAATCTCTTACGAGGCCTTTTCAGACCTCCTTAATAAAAATTATTTCTCTTCTCTCACAGCATACTATTTGTATGACTGACTTTCATGGCTCTATTTTTGTGAAAATATTTCAAGCAAGACTTTAATACCTCAAAGTAATTATTTTTAATATTGCATCTTTACCCTTTGTTTAGACACTTACTGTGAGCAAATTAATAAACATTCATTATTTTAATCATAACCCTTGACGGGAGGGTTAAGAAACTAAAACTGGTATCTATCTCCTGAGCTGCACACAGGTACTAACTCACTACGGGACATAGTCACCAGAAGATAACATAGGCATGTTCAGAAAACATCAACAGAATGTCATCAGAAATATCCACTTCTCCAGTGATTTCTATGTCAAATGACGTTATCCTCTAACCTGGATCCATAAATCCAGGCATTCTTCTGATGCAAGAAATTTTCACATGTTGAGATATGGGGAAGTCATTCTGGCTTATCCCTGATTTGGCTGGAACTTTGTTAACTAGAACTGTCTGTCTGTGTCCTGTCACACAGACATTGTGTACCTGCTTTAACCTTAAAGAAAAGAATGCACTTAAAAATCAAAATGGAGTGACTGTGGTTCAGGTGTTCAAGATGGAGCTGGATGGCCTGTGTGGATGTGGTTTCAGACATGTTCCTGCATTACTGAGGGCTTGAATTTTCTGAACCGCATCAGAGTCAAGGCCGCTACCTGCTGTTCTCAAAACAGTTCCTGTTAGCAGCTGCCAGCCACAACCTTAGGGTCTCGAGCTCTTCCCCTAGTAACTATGCAGCCATTTCAGGCCCCAGCCAACCCTTGCTTAACAAGTACCCTTAGTTGCTGCCAGTTTCAATTACAATTCTCAATAACTCACATAACTGACTGTAATGTTGTGTTTTTTGATTTTATAAGCCTCCCTTATTTTGTAGTCCTGCAGAGCACAATTCCAGTCTTGAATCTGTGTCTCAGGCTATAGTTCTTAGTTTGGCTCTAATAAAACTCTTTTCTATTCCCAGTGTAGCCTGTTCATTATTTGCCTCAACACTTCCCTTCCTCTATCATCCAAAGCTTGTAAGTCACTGTTGGGTTGCAACTTTGGGAGTTTCCCAGGTGAAATCTGAGAGACCAAAGTGGCAGGCCACTGCGGATAGATGTGTGGCAGGCTTAATCAGGGGATTTTACTTTGAGGCTTGTCCTGGGTGGCCACAAGATGAGTAGATATCTTCACCTACCCACTAGAATCTTAAAAGCTCAGATAGAGGCCTAAATTGGGTTCAGACCAGGTGATCTTGACAGCTTACTCTCTCAAGGCTGTATCCTTGGAAAGGCTGTTAGTACGGGAATAGTGTAGGCAGGATGTTCATTCCAAGGACAGGGGAGAGCGTGATGAGCCTCCAGTAGCCTGGGTCTAGCTTAGATCAATTGAAGGTCACAACTACGAGATGCCCTCCTTCCCATAGTCACCAGCTTTGTTCACTATCCTTAGGTCTCTCCTCCCTATTTAAAATGTTATCAATAAGACTTGAGACATTTTAACCACATGCAGTGAGGATCCTTGTTTGGTTCCTAGTTTGAAAAAACCAACTGCTTTTAAAAAGAGACAGTATAGAAGATTTTGAACACTGACTGGATATAAATGATAATAAGAGCATTAATATTTTTCAGTTGTGATAATGGTTTGAAAAATTGGAGGAAAATAAGTATTTACAAATGAAGAGATATGACTCATTGTCTTTAAGAGTCTCATATTGAGATGAAAAGTAGCTGGAAATAACAAAATATTTGGAAATACTGCTTAGTACTTCTGAACATGACCCACATGAATACTTGACATTCCCAGTTAGAATTAACTTAGTTCTCCCCATTTCCACTGTGGAAGCCACAATTCACCTCTTACCTATGTTCCTACAATAGTTCTGAACTGGTCTTATTCTGTCCCAGCCAATTCATTCTAAGCATGAAATATTTTTCTGAAAACACATTAGATCCATTCCCTTGCTTAAAATTCTCTGTGCCCAGTAATTTGAACTTTGTGCCAGTTTTCAAAGGTACTTACTATCTGATTCTTTGACTCTTTGTCTCTATTACCTATGTACACTTCACTCACATAAACAAATGTAATTTTCATTTCATTAACTTGCTATAATCTTGTATATGTCACATCAACTCATTTGGGTCGCCATTCTTGAGCTTTTTAGCCTTTTTCCAATATATATTCCATATTTTTTCATCTTTCATTCTTTTCAGCTCACTCCAATTAGACTAGAGATCTTAAAGAGGTTATAAGGCATGCCATCTCCTATTAGTTGGCAGTCTATGCATGAATCTATGAGAGAAATATGAGGCTTTGCCTGGTTCAGTTGGGATTTTGGGGATACGCTATGAATGATGGGCAGTGTTTGCAAAAGAGTAGGAAATGAATTTTTTTTTTTAAGTGAGGAAGGGTACTGGGGATTGAGCCCAGGACCTTGTGTGTGCTAAGCACATGCTCTACCACTGAACTATACCCACCCCCCTGAATGCTTGTTTTTCTTGAATGATTGCTTTTATAATCACTAAACTGTTTGGAAAGACTCATGTTTAATTTTAACCTTTAAATTACATAATGAACAATCAAGTTGCTCATTAAATCCTTATATAAGGAGTATATGGCAGAAAGTATATAAAGCCATGTCTATTTAACTTTGGAATCCTTACCCCTTTTAGGGGAAAAAAACCAAATACTCAATAACCATTGTTCTTTAAGGTGTCCCCAAAGAATTTAGAGTATCCAGTCTGAACATAACTTTGTAAAAATAGGTTGTAAAATAAGACTGTTCTTGATGTCAGACTAGAAACCATTTTTAAATATAGTATTAAACATTAAATAACTGGAAATAAGTTCTAGACTATGTTCTATGTTTATAATTGTTTAGGGAAAGCCAATTAGAAAAAAAAGAATTTAGAAATTGATGTTATTGACCTGAAACCAACAGCCAGCCAGGTATTTGTCTAGCAAAGATGGGTTTATTCGGGATCAACAGAGAATTGTAATTTGGGGTTTGCAATTATGACAAGCCATGGCAGGGGAAGAACAACCCATTTACAGAGGGGAAAAGGAAGTTGGGAGGGCTTCAGTAAACAGTGTCTTACTACTTCTCATTGGCTGTCCTTGCCAGGAAAGAAGAGTCTTTCTTCTTACTATTGGGCTCTGCTATCCTCACAGGGTGTGAGAGCTCCTCTTTTTGGTCTCCCAACTCTATTTAATTGAACCTTGTTTATTAATTTTGTGTGTCTTTTATATTTACTCACTTATATGTTGGCCAAAATTTAGCCCTGCCTGGCTGCCAAAAGTGAAGCGATGTGCACCTTGCATCTTTTTTGGAGGTTGGAGGGCTTATCACCCTTTGGATGTCAGTTCATTATGTTGCCTTGTGAATTCAGTTCTCTTGGGCCCCACAAATGTCTGACTGTATTGCCTAGTTAGTGTGTGTGCTAATTTTTTGGATAGAGGTAACATTTCTTTGCAGTTTTCTCCAGCCTAAGTGAAAGTAGAACAACGCCGGCTTCACCATGTCGTCTCAGCTGTGAACAGCAGACCTGAGATCCTGGTGATGGAGAGACTGAGTGCACTCTCATTGGGTAATTAAGTCCTCATTATAACAAACGTCTTTTGCTTAAATTCATGTATGCTAATCTTGTCTATTTCCAGTAAATTCTGGTGTCTCTTTAAAAAAGTGACAGTTATAAGTGGAATATTAAATGCTGTGGTGGTAGTTCCATCTTACACTTACTTTAATAGGTCCTATAAAGTATAGGGGAAATATGTGGAATTTTAACTCAATCAATATGGATTTAAATCCTGATTTTTTTCCTACTTATTTTTTGACACAATTATAGTTTTTATTACCATCACAAAGATGAAGTGAGAGAGGCACAAATTGTTAAAGAGCAACAGGTATGTAGCCTTTAGGTAGCAAATAACCCACTAGAAAACCAAATTTAGAGCTGTCCCATTATAAAGCCCATGCTCTGTTCCCTACATGGCACTGTTCCCCGCAGGCCCACCTTGATCTCCCTTTTGTGTACAGTGAAGTTTTCTGCTTTTTTCTCCTTTCCATCTTCCTCTTCATCACCGACCCCACCAGCCAAATAAATAGGAGGGGTAAGCCTTTTCTACTGATTTTTGTGAATTTAGGAAAATGACTTATACACTCTGAGCCTCATTTATGGCATTTATATAGAGGGAAGGACAAGCTTTCTAACCAGCTTTGCAGTGTGTATTAAATGTGTGTCCAGCACACAGTTGGTGCTCAGAAAATATTAATGGTGGTGATGAGGATGGCGATGATGATGCCAGTGATGGTGGTGGTGATGTTGCTGACAAGTAATTTAGGAATATAGCACCAAGCCCTCCAGCTATTTATTCAAATTCACAGGTCTTGGGGCCAAAATCTATATGCCTCTTAGGTATTCTTTCCTCTGAACTCCTCTTGCAAATAATGCTACATGTTTACAATTACTGTTATGTAATCAGGTTGAAGAATTGCAACCCCTTGCTATTTATAATATGTTCTAGCTTAAAGTTTAATTAAAATTCAGAAAGCATCTATTAGGAAGCCTGGCACATAGTAAATACTATATATATATGTGTTAGCTGCTGTTAATACTAAAATTTTATAGTTAAGCGTCTATTTTGTGTAAGTATTCTACTATAGGCCAATCTCATTTCATATAGAATGACATCCTTTCCTGACAGGGTTGCATTGAAAAAGGGAGGCTGTGTGTGGAGCTCCTGCTTTTGAGCAACACTTGCTACACAGACTGTTGCATTTAATCTTCGCAGAAGCCTATTCAGCTGATAGCAAAACCCAAATTTGATGGAGATGGTAGCTGAACTGCCCAAGATTGCATAGCTAGTTAGTGGTAAATCCAGAATTCAGATGCCAGAAATCTGATACTGAACAGTTCTCTTAAGCTTTTACTAAGGCATTCAGTAACACGTGTGATTATATTCCAGTTAGCATTTAATGATAAAGTCGTATTTTGTTCTCTAACACAAGTTTCGTTCTCTAGTGTTGGTCTAAGCACTCTGAGACCCAGGACAGATTATACATGTTCCTAGTGTATTTCCAAGATCTATCACGAAATGTTCTATGTGCTCTCGAACTCCATCAAGTGAGCAATATTGACCAGAAGTCAGCATTTGAGGAATTAGAGAAAATGCAGACCAGCCAAATCAGCCTACAGTAACACAAATAGAACCAAGGAGAGACATCAGTAAGGATTTTAAGTCCTGGTCCTAAGCACTAGATCACCACGTGTGTCTTGTGATTTATGTGTGAAAAATCTGTTGAGAGGCCACTTCACAGACATTTAAAGAGCGATTAAGGTTGAATAATGTGTGCTCTGTATTAAATTTATGAGATGTGAACCCTGGAAATTTATACAAAAAAGGTCAAATTCCACACATTCAGAATAGTTCCCTTTGAGCTCCAAACAGGAAAGAAATTATTTTGGAAGGAAGATTTTTTACCTTCTCACTAATAAATACATCACCAGTGGTTACATATTCTAAAATAGCTGATGATACCCCAGAGCTCCAAATAGTTGATTCCTTTCTGTGGCTCCCCCAAAATGTAAGTTATTCCAATAATTGTGCACTTAATTCACTAATAAGCTTCTGAAAAGTTGTTCTCATAAATGTTTTCCATAAAACTGACTGCCATGGTATAGTTAGAGGACAAGTGAATCTCACAATTTTGATGACAGCCTGGGAAACCAAAATCAAGGGCTATAAATGGCTCTGAGAGAAAAATCTATGTACTCTTTGACAGCATAATTATTATACTGTCAATTTTGGAGGGCTGTTTCAAGAAATCAGTATTTCATGCATATATTGTGTTTACTACAAAATATCATTTGGTGACATTAATTAGCTAGAAACTGTTAAATTGCCTTTTTTATTTGTATTTTATTTGATTTAAATATTTAGAAGATATAAAAGGCCATACAGTGAAAACTTGCTCTCTTGTTCCACATTTCCCAGTCCCTGCCTCCCACAACAGGTAATTACTGTCTTTTAAAATATTTTTAAAGTGCATTTTTATATCAGCATATAGGAATAAATTTCTTGAAGGTAGAGAATTTAGTCTGTTTTGTTGCTTCATGTCCTAAGAGTCTAGAGAAGTTCCTGGACATTGAACATGTTCAATAAATACATCTTAAATGATCAAATATATTCAACCCCAGTTTTTTAAAGTGCCATTTTAAAAATATAATCCATGAGATACCATTAACCAGATAGGTTAATCATAATGAAAACAGGTATCAATATTTCTGTCACAAACTGGAGACTACACAACTAAGATTACCATCTTTGATAGATTTTACTATGTAGGTATGGTAAGGCTAACAAATCAGATGACTGCTACTGACAAGCCTGTTTGCTATTCACAGTTCCAAAGAGGAGGGAGCGCAGCGTGACCTGGACCATGACCTGAGGGGAGAGAAGGGGAGGCCCTGGGGTCTGTGGACAAAAACCTTCACGGTGGTTTCTTTAGGAAGGAAAGGTGAGGTAGGGTAAACAGGTTTAGAATTGGCCAGTCTGCATAATTTAAGAGAGCTCCAAGGCAAAGGAATTGTCCCTGGTGATCTGGTACCTGGCCCTGGGGTGATCAGGGCTGGTGGATAATGGCTCAGTGTGAGAGCCTAATAAAGGAGGGGTTTGAGGGTGTGGGCTCCAGATTGGTTTGTTTGCATTTGAAAAGCACCGACTGGGTAAGTGGTTTACCATCTGGAGGAATTTTGTTAGCTCTAGGAGGAGCAATTCCTCCTAGGTCAGCAAGGCCCCAGAGGTCAAAGCATCAGAATATAGAAAATAAGAGGCTTGCTTAATAAAATGACACTTATTAAGACTTGCAAGCCAGAAAGCCAAAAGCACATTGGAAATGTTGAGGAGAGTGCTGTGATTCTTGCGAGGGGATTTCCCTTCTCACAATACTCTTATTTACTTTGATAGACTACTAACAACTTTCAGGGAAGACACACGTGGCCCGGACTTACATGGAGAATTTAGCTGTACCTGTGTGTGCACGGATGAAACCATCACAGTTAATATAATGCACACATGCACTGCTTTCAAAAGTTGACTTGTACCCATTGTAGTTCCTCAGTCTTGACCCTGGCTACTCCCTCTTCCCATTTTCCAGGAAATGAATATGTTTTTTGTCACAATAGATTAGTTTGCATTTTATGGAATTTTACATGAAATCATGCATTGTCTTTTTTTGGTGGGGCTTTCACTCAACATAATTATTTTTGAGATTTATCCATGTTGATTATATCTATCGTTGATTTTTTTTTTTCCTAAGTAGAATTCAGCACTTGGGTCATCTGTTTGGGACTACAATAAGTAATGTTGCTGTGAAGTGCGTGACTAAGTCTCTGTACAGACATACTTTCATTCCTCTTAAGTGATAATCTGGGTCTAGAATTGCTGGGTCACATGGGAGGTGGTTATGTAATGTTTTAAGAAATGACCTGTTTTTCAAAGAGGTTGAACCATCTTCTATTCCCACTGGCACTGTATGAGGATTCTGGTTCTAACCTATCCTTAATACTATGTGGTGGTATAACCTTTTTCCCCTTAATTCTGATATTTAAATAGGTAAGAGTGCTACATTGTGGTTTTAAGTTACATTTCCTTAATGAGTAAAGGTGTTGAACATCTTTTTATTTGCCATCAGTACATCACTTCTGTAGTGTCTGCTCAATCTTTTGCCTACTTTATAGCATGAATTCCTTGTTTTGAGTCTTTTTTTGTTACATAATCTAGACATAAGTCCTTTGCTGTATATATTATTCGTAAATATTTTCTGGTAGTTGGTGGATGACTTTTTCATTGTAATTCCATCTCAAGAAGAGAAGTTCTATATCTTGATGTATAACTTACTGCATTTTCTTTTTATGGACAATATTATTAGTATCATATCTAAGACTTTAATATAGAATTTCAAATTTTCTGCTAGATTTTCCTGCAAAAGGTTTGTAATTTTGGGATTTGCATTTAAGGCTGTAATCTATTTTGAGTTTTTATAAAGATTATAACTATGACTTTAACTTTTTTTTGCAAATAGATAGCAGACTTTTCTAGTGCTTATAGAAAAACCTACACTTTTTCCATTTAATGTCCTTTGAAAATTTCACTGATGAAAAATATGTAGATATATTTCTAAACTCTCTCATTTTAATCTACTTGTCCATTGTATTGCAATTATTACTATAGCTTTAAAAACAAATTTTAAAGTCAGTGAGTGATATGTCTTAAAATTTCACATGTCATTTCTCAGTTTGGACTATTTCAGATTCTTTGCATTTCTATACTTTTAGACATTTTAATTTCTATAAGAAACTGCATGGATTTTGATTATGGTAGTGCTGAATCTAGATCAACTTGAGGAGAATTGACATTGTATCAACAATATCATCTGATCACAGGCATTGTATAACTTTTTTATTTTAATTATAAGCCATCCTTTTCCTCAAAGAATGCAAATTTCAGTTGGGATTATAAATCTATCAGAAACTTGAGTATCTAATAACATCTATTCAGTTATTTTTAGAAATGAACTTTAGAACATTTTCAGGTTCACAGCGTAAGCAAGCAGAAAGTACAGAATGTTCCCATACATCTTCCAACCTCACACATCAGCCTCCCCCACTACCCACATCCAGCACCAGAGTGGTACATTTGTTACAATCAGTGAACCTACACTGACATGTCTTTACCCAAATACCACAGTTTACATTAGGTTTCACTCTTGGTGTTGTGCATTCTGTGGGTTTTTACAAACACCTAACAATTAACCACCATTATAGTGTTGATAGAAAACAGTATCACTACCATAAAAATCCTGATCTGCCTAGCCATCCCTCCCATCACCAGCAACATCTGTCAACCACTGATATTTCCACTGTCTCCAAAGTTTTATCTCTTCCAGTCTATCATATGGTTGGAATCATACAGTATAAAGTCTTTTCAGATTGGCTTCTTTTGCTTGGAAATATGCACTTAATATTCTTCCATGTCTTTGCATGTCTTGACAGCACATTATTTTAATGCTGAATAATCCAATTCCTTCAAGTACCACAATTTATCTAACCATTTACCAGATGAAGGACATCTTGGTGCATCCAACCTTTGACATTTATAAAGCTGATATAAACACCCATGTTTAGGTCATGTGTGGATAAAATTTTTCAACTCATGTGGATAAATACCAAGGAACATGCTTTCTGAAACTTACGGTAAGAGTAACTTCAGTTTCATGAGAAACAGCCAAAATGTCTTCCAAACTGGCTATTCTATTCTGTATTCCCACCAGCAATAAGTGAGAGTTGATTTTATTCCATATCCTCACCAGCATTTGGTGGTGTCGGTGTTTTGGGTTTTGGCCCTTCTGTAGGTGAAGTAGTGGTATCTTACTGTGTTTTGACTTGCAGTACTCTAATTGAGAATAAATTGCATATGATGAGCATTTTTCATTAGTATATTTTTAGTAAGGTGTCTATTCAGGTATCTTGCTCTTTTTAAGCAGGTGACACGTTCTTATTGTTTAGTTTTGAGGGTTTTTGTGTATTTTGAATGACAAACCTTTATCAGATGCATCTTTTTTAAACACCTTTATTGGGTATGGTTCCTGTATAGTAAACTACACATATTTCAGATGTACACTTTGAATTTTTATAGATGGATACACCAGTGAAACCACTACCACAATCAAGATAGCTAACATTTACATCGCTCCAAGAGGTGCAATTTTTGAATTGCCAGTTTATTCCTTTCCATTCCCTTTACCTGCTGGTAATCATAAGTTCTCTATGTCCCTGAGTCTGTTTCATAAATGAGTTTGTATCCTTTTTTTTTTTTTTTTTTTTTAGATTCCACATGTAAGCAATATCATATGGCATTTTTCTTTATCTTTCTGGCTTACTTCACTTGGAATGATGATCTCCAGTTTTTGCTGCAAATGGCATTATTTTATTCTTTTTTATGGCTGAATAGTATTCCATTTTGTGTGTGTGTGTGTGTGTGTGTGTACATACACATCACATCTTTATCTAGTCATCTCTTAATGGACACTTGGGTTGTTTCTATGTCTTGGCTATTGTAAATACTGCTACCATGAATATTGAGTTGCATGTGTCTTTTTGAATTATATTTTTCTCTGGATATTTGCCCAGGAGTAGGATTGCTGGGTTATATGGTATGCCTATTTTTAGTTTTTTAAGGAACCTCCGTACTTTCCTCCATAGTGGCTGCACCAATTTACAGATCAGGTGCATCTTCTGCAAAGATTTCTCCTGGTCTGTGGTGTTACCTTACTCTCTTGAGAGTTTCTTTTGCAGAGCAGAAGCTTTTAATTTTAATTCAGTCCAGTGGATCAATATTTATTTCAAGGATTATGCCATTGTATTTGTATCCAAAAAGTCACTGCCATACCCAAGGTCATCTAAGTTGTTATGTTCTAGTAGTCAGTCTTAAAGGTTTGTGTTTTACATTTAGGTCTGTGATCAATTTTGAGTTAATTTTTGTGAAAAGTGAGATCTATGTCTAGGTTCATTTTTTTTTCTTTTGCATGTAAATATCCACTTGTTCTACCAGCATTTGTTGAAGTCCATCTTTACTCCATTGTATTGACTTTGCTCCTTTGTCAAAGATCAGTTGGCTACATTTGTGTGACTCTGCCTCTGAACCCTCTTTGCTGTACTAGTGATTTATTTGTAATTTTTTGGCCAATACCACACTCAGTTATTAAAGCTTTATAGTAGGTGCTGAAGTTGGGTAGTGTCAGTCTTCTTAAATATAATATTGTAGGTTCTTTGCAGGCACTCTTTATCATGTTGAAGAATTTTCCTTCTATCCCTAGTTTCCTGAAAGCATATGACAGATAAAAATCTGCTCATGAAAAACTTTTTCTGCATCTGTTGATACAGTCATGTGACTTTTTCATCTTTAGCCTGTTGATATGGTGGATTATATTGACTTTCAAATGTTGAATCAGCCTTGTATAGCTGAGGTAATCCTACTTGGTCATAATGTATAATTAGACATTATTGGATTCAATTTGTTACTGTTTTGTTGAGGATTTTTGCACCTATGTTCATGAGAGATACTGGTATGTAGTTTTCTGGTTGAGAAATTTCATTTTTGTCTGGTTTCGGTATTAAGAGTAATGCTGACCTCATAGAATAAGTTTTAAACTTTTTTTGGTGCATATATATATACATATATATATATATATAAAAGTACGTTTACAATGTTGTGTCAACTTCTGGTGAACAGTATAATGCTTCAGTCTTACATGAACATACATATATTGTTTCTATCTTCTGAACAATTACAGAGAATTGGTATAATTTACTAATGTTCAATAGAATTCACCAGTGAACCCATTAAGTATGGTACTTTCTCTTTTGGAAAATTACATTTTTATAACCTGAAGAAAACTACATTTTTTTCTCACAATTTTATTGAGATACAATTGACATATATAACTAAGTTTAAGGTGTACCACTTAATCATTTCCTGATGTATGTAGGTCAAATCATTATCACAATGGGCTTAGTGATGAAATCCATCATCTCAAATAGGTACTTCATTAAAGAAACAGAAAATAGTTTTCCCTGTGATGACAACTCATAAGATTTATTCTTTTAACAGCTATCACACTTAGTGTACAGCACTGTTATCTTAATCATTTTGTACATTATTGTGATTTTTTTACATACCTCTTTTCAAGGAATTGGTCCATTTGTAGGTTATCAAATTTGTGGGCATAGAGTTCCTGATATTATCTTTTTAATGTCCATGGGATATAAAGTTATGTTTCTTTTGTTTCTGATGTTATAATTTGTGTCTTGTTGTTGTTGTGAGCCTGTCTATAGGTATGTCAGTTTTATTTTTTCAAAATAACAAGCTTTTGGTTTCATTGCTTTCCTGATCTTCTGTCTTCAATTTCCTTGATTTCTGCTCTAAATTTTCTCTTCTGCTTACTTTGAATTTAATTCTTTCTAGTTCCCTAAGATAAAAGTTAAGATTACTAATTTTTAGGTCTTCCTTTTTAAACATACGCTTTCACTACATCCTGCAAATTTTGATGAGTTGTATTTTTTTTTTCAAAATAACTACTTTTGACCCATACATATTTTTAAGTTTTTAATGTAATCTCCACATATATTGGGGTTTTCTAGGAATGTTCTGTTACTGATTTCTAGTTTAATTTTATTGTGGTCTGATAGCAGACATTGTGTGATTTATTTTCATCTGTTAAGGTATGTTATAACCCAGATGGAGTCTGGTGACTTTTCCATATCAGCTTCTACTTTCTTGGGAATGAAATAGGTTATAGATGTCAATTATATACAGCTGATTTATGATGCTGTCGAGTTAAATTATGTCCTGTGATTTTCTGACTGCCGTTTCTGTCTATTTCTGATAGTTGAAGTCTCCAACTATGATAGAACTGCAAGAAGAACAGATATTCCTACTATCAGATTTTGCCTCATGTTTGACATTCTCTTGTTAGACACACACATGTTAAGATTGCTATGTCTTCATGGAGAAATGAGCACTTTGTCTTTATGAAATGCCCTTATTTATCCCTGATAACTTTGCTTTCGGGAGGTTGGCTGTATCTAAAATTAACGTAACTACTTCAGCTTTTTTATTAGTATTAGTATGGTATGTTTCTCTATTTCCCTGTCTAATATATGTATAAACTGGCTTTCTCGCAGACAACATGCATGGGTCTTATTTTTTAATTCATTCTGATAATCTATTTTTTAATTGGTGTATTTATAAAATTGCTTGTTTAAAGTGATTATTGATACAGTTGGACTAATATCTGCCATATTTGTTACCATTAGCTATCCTTTGCTCTCCCTATTTTTATTTTCCACTTTTTCTGTCTTCTGTGGTTTTAATTGAGCATTTTATGATTCTGTTTATTCTCTTCATAGTGTTTACTCTCTTCATAATGTATTAACACTTTTTAAAAAACTTTTAGTAGTTTCCTGAAAGTCTGCTATATTCTCTTAGAACTAATCCAAGTTCACTTTCAAATAACACTGTACCTCGTCACTAGCAGTGCAGGTACCTTTATTCTAAAGAAATATTCCTAATTTCTCTTTTTGGTCCCTTGTATCTTTGCTGCTTTTCATTTCACTGAAGTATCCATATGCAGGCACACACATGCATGTAAGCATACACGACTGAATACATTGTTGCTGCTATTTTGAACTCAGTTGAAAATAAGAAAAATACAAGTTTTTAATCTTATTCCTTCTCCAGTGCACTTTCTTTCTTTGTTTCTGATCTGTATCATTTTCCTTTACTCTGGAAAAACTTGACATTTCTTGCAAGGAAAGTTTATTTGAAATAATTTCTCTTCAATTTTTGCTGGTCTGAGACTATTTTCTTTGGTGAAGGATAATTTCTCAGGGTACAGATTTATTTTTGTTCTCCTCTTAATACTTTAAATAGTTCATGCTGCTCTCTTCTGCTTACAGGGTTTCTGAGAAGTCTGATGGAACTCTATCTTTGTTCCATTATAGGTAAAGACTTTTCTTTCAATTTTTTTCTGATTTTTCTATATTTTGGTTATGCTATGCCTGCCTAAATACATATTGTTGTGGCGTTTATCCTGTTACGTGTTCTCTAAGCATCCTGGATTTGTGGCTTGATGTCAGACATTAATTTGGAGGAAATTCTAAAGCCATTATTACTTGAGGTATTTGCTTCTTTCTCCTTCTGGTATTCCCATTATGTACAAGTTACAGCTTTTGTCCACTGTTAGATATTAACATTTTTTAAGACTTTTTTTCTTTGCTTTTCAGTTTTGAAAGTTTCTATTGACGTATCCTCAAGCCCAGATTCGTTCTATAGCCATGTTCAGTTACTTGTGAGCCCATCAGAATCATTTTTCATTTCTGTTACCATTTTTGATCTGTAGCATTTTTTTTGATCCTTAGATTTTTCATCTCTCTGCTTAGATATCCTGTTCTGGCATATTATTTACTTAATGCACTAGATTACTTAGGATATTAATCATTATCTCTGTTTTTTAAAAATGCTGGTATGTTCATTGCAACGTTCTTGACGTGTGACTTTGGTTCTAATGCTTACTCAGTTTCTTTAAACTATGCCTCTTGCCTTTTAGCCTTTTTGGTAATTTTTTTCTTGACTGCTGGACATGATGTATCAGGCAAAAAGAACTGCAGTAAATAGGTCTTTTATGTAATGTGGTGTTAAGGGTGGCAGGAGAGAAGAAGCATTCTATAATGTTATGATTAGGTCTTAGTGTTCTAGTGAGTCTGTGCTCTTAGACTGTGAACTTGCTAAATATTTCTCAGTACCTTCTACCTTAGGTAGGACAGGGTGGCTGGAGGACAGTGGATTTGTGTATTTCCCTGCCCCCATGTGGAAGACTAAACGGAGCTGGAGTTGAGTATTTCTTTTTCCCAAATCAGTCTGGCTGATTTAGAAAAGCAAAACAAATGAAAAACCCAGTATGTTAGGTTCTGGTGAAATTTCTCTTGAGGGCAGACTCTGTTAAGAATAGAATGACCTGGGGTGGGGAGCTGGGGGGAGGGGCACAGAGCTGGGACAGACACCTGGTTCTTGATTCCTGTAGCACAGTGCTTCCAATCCTGTGATTGGTATTATAATGCCAGTTTGGGGGGCAATGATGACAACATTGTATTCACAGTTAACCTGGCATTTATTTTTGTAGGATAGGGGGATAATCCTAGAAAACAAAACACGCACAAAGTAAAATGCATTATTACCTAGTTGTGGTTTCAATACTATAGGCTGTGTGTGTATTACACACGTCAAGTCCTCTAAATTCAACTTGTCTAAAATAACCCCACCGTGAGTAACTGCTTTTACCTGTCATGAGCCAGTATTGAACAAAGCCATTTTGTTGTTGATCGGACATTAGCGTGCGTAACACTCTCCTGGGAAAGAGGATTGTCTCTGAAGCAGAGTAAATATTTTCTGTGTCTGCAAAGACAACATTCCTGGTGAAATCAGCATAAAAGCAGATGTAGGTTTGAACCTACAACTCACGGAGAGAATGTTAGATCTGTATTAGAACCTGATTCCCTGCATAATAAGTGGTTAACTTTATAAAATTTTGTAAAATTCAGGTTTATCCTAGGAGGCCTCTTCTTATTTCTCATATTGGAACCAAACTAAACAAAGAGGAGAGCTAGGCCAATAAAGGGGAATAGAATTGCTTGATTAAATTTTGTCCCGATTTTGGTGAGAATACTCAGTCATAAAAAATTAAAATAAAAACCCTACAATTAAAATATACTTTTTTTTACTTGGCTTTAGTTTTTTTGTTTCTAAATTTATCTGGAGCTGGGGTGTATGCCTTCTGTTTATACTATAGCTTCCCAAGAATTGACAGTTTGTCTTGAATTTTGCCTCCATCCAATACCTATGTATCTAATACATATTGAACCTCAGAAACCACTGCAAGGGATGGATGGGAAGGTAAAAATATTTTCATGATGGTAATTCATCAATGAAAGCCAGTTCATACGAAGGGAATAGAACTGGAGAAATCTTTAAAGCCACTTACATCACTGGCTCTCTTTACAAAGTTGCTGTGTGTAGAAAGACATTTGAAACACAAGAAGTCACAGGAAGTAGAAAAAACTACTCACAGTTGTCTCAGCTTCAGGGTTTAGACTTTGGTCCAGAGCCAGTTTCAGAGTCTTATTTTAATTGAAATTTTTTACCCAATCTATGAAGCAGTAAGATTCTAGCAGGTAGAATTCATTGAGGGAAGTAGTTTTCTACAATAATATGATTTATCCACGAATCTCTCTGAGCTATTTAGAGAAAAGTATTCATAGGATTGCCATTAGTTAAAAGCTGCTGCAGTTTTGTCAGTGTAATTTCAAGACAGTTAAGGTTATTAGTCCAAAAATTCCCCCGCCCAAGTCTTGCGTTAGAAAGAAGAACATTTCAGGCCCGGTTTTGCCTATCCTGAGTACAACGAGAGAAAGGTCTTCATCTTTCTTAAAGCTTCTTTAATTGGTCGCCTGAAAGTGTCTGTTGGGTCTCTGAGATCCATGCTGGTTTGAGATTATTCCTCCAAGTTTTATGTGAAATTCCATTTTCTCCTGAATAAGTCTTGTTAAACCTTAAGCGCAAGGGGTTTATATTCAAGGGGACTTTTCCTAAAACATATGTGAATATATACATACATAAGTATAAAAACAAAAACAAAATCATGGGGGAAACACTTAACACACTTGAGAAATCTGCCTAATAGAATATACTGCCTTCCTCATAAGCAAATATTAAATGTTCAAAACATCAAGAAAAGGAGCAAAGAGAGAAGTAGACCTCGAAAGAGAATTATAAATAATGGGATGTGTAAGTCAGGAAAATCAAAGTGATCTCCTTTGGCTTTAGATTAAAAAAAAAAATAAGGTGGGTTTGTTTTGCTATATAGAGAAATTGTTGCATGTTCCTTTTCCATAAAGTGATGGGATTGTACACGATGCAAACTAGGAGAGCAGCCAAGCTGCCTGTGTCCCAGCATAGGCTTCTACCTGGAAGTTCTCTGGACTTTTTCTGGAGATACCTTTACATCCAAAACCGGGAGAGGGTTATTCTTTCCCCATTTAATGGCCTCATTGGTCTTGGGATGGGGTAGGACAAGCTAAGTGAAAAGTGTGATTTTTTGTTATTGTTGTTGTTGTTCCTTAAAGGGGAAATATTTTAAAGGCTCTTGAGTTTTTAATGTTTCTTGTAAGATTTTGACTGCGTTATTCATCATGTTATTTGTCCAAGTGGGTAATACACTTTCCCTTATGTAGCTGGACCATTGAACACTTAGGTGTTCCTCCATTAGGTATAGGTGCTGCTACAGCTGCTATTACCATTACTTCTCAAGCTCCCATTAACTGAGAATCAACCCTGTGCTTAGCACTGTGCCAGGAAGCTTACGTATACCTCATATGCTTGCAAGGTAAAAACAAGTGCCCATGTTCACTGAAGCAGTTCACCACTTACAATGCTAGCTCAGCGTCTTTGAGAGATTAATTTTGCTTTCTCTGGTTCTCCATTTCCCCATCTGTAGAGTTTTCTAGTGTCATCAACCTTATAGGTTTTCTTAGTATTAAAGTGCATAGCACGTTACCTGAAATACATGGTAAGCTTTTGGTTAGGGTTTCCTATTACAATCATTGCTGTTGTTAGCTTCCCTTGTTACATAGGAAGAAACATATGAGAGAGGGCTTTGGCAATTTGAAAAAGTAAATCATAACAGTCATAGTCAAGAATCAAGTCCAGAGAGGGGATTGTGGGGAGATGGCAGAGTAGGAAGCGCTGGGAATGTGCCTCCCAATCCAGACAATCACCCTGCCAGAATCAGCCTAATGTAACTATTATGGAACTCTACAATCTTATTAAAGCTCTTCTGCTTCCAGCAGAAGTCTTGGATGGCAAATTCCAGTTAATTTCAGGCAAATGCAGCTCTTTTCTAGGCAGCAGCTACCCATCACCCAGGCCAACATAGCCCCATGGCAAGCAGGTGTGCATGTATTTCTAAAGCAGCTTGTTCACAGCTTGCAGGTTCCAGTGTGGGCAATAAAAATTCTGTCCTATAAATATCAGGAATCTGTGTCTCCATGGTCAAAACCAGCAAACAGAACAAGGGCAGGCAACCACTTTTGTACCTCCACCCATTAAATAAAAAGTCTAGTTTTAAACAACAAAAATAGTGTGGTACTGGTGTAAAGACAAAGACCCATGGTACAGAGGTCCCAGAAGTAAATGTATCGAACAACTCGTTGAGGAGGTCAAGACCATTCAGTGGGTACAGGACAATAAATGATGTTGGAAAAGCAGGATGTCCACAGGCAACATAAGAAAGTTGGACTGTGCACTAACATCAACAACTCAAAGTGGTTCAAGAACCTAAATGTAAGCCTTTGAAAAAACTACAAGGCAGAAGCCTTACAACATTGAATTTGGCAAGGTTTCTTGGCTATAATACCAGAGGTAAAGGCAACAACAACATAATACAAATTGGATTTCATAAAATTTAAAAAAAAAACATACACAAGACATGATTGCTGTACAGAGTGAAAAACCAAACCACCAAATAGAAGATATTTGCAAGTCTTATATCTGATTTAGGAATTAGTATCCAGAATACTCAGAGTACTTCTAAAGTTCAGTAGCAAAAAACAGCCTGATTCAAAATAGGCAATGTACTTGAAAAGATCTCTCTCCAAAAGCAGATACACAAACTATCACTAAGCACATAAAAAGATGTTCATCACTAATCATTAGAGAAGTGAAAATCAAAAACCACAATGATACATACAGCATTAGATAATCCATTAAGATGTCTCCAATCCGGAAAAAAAAAAAAAAAAGCATTGGCAAGCAAGTATGTGGGGAAACTGAAACCCTTGTGTAGTGTTGATGGGAATGTAAAATGCTACAGCTGGTATGTAAAACAGTATGGTGATTCCTCAACATATTAAGAATAGAATTACCGTGTTATCCTGAGCTTCCATTTCTGAGTGTATACCTCAAAGAACTGAAAGCAGGGTCTCCGAGAGACATTTGTACACGTATGTTCATAGCCGCATCATTTGCAGTAGCTAAAATGTGAAGCAACCGAAGTGTCTCTAGATGCATGAATGGTTAAGCACAATGTAATATATATGTACAAGGGCACATTATTCAGTCTTAGGAGGGAAACTATGACATGCTACACGGCAGATGGGCCTTGGGGACATTTATGTTAAGTGACATAAGCAAATCACAAAAAGACAAATATGTAGTCAAAACCATAGAGACAGAAAGTAGAGTGATACTTGCCAGGGGCTGGGTGAAAGGTGAAATGAGTAGTCACTGTCTAACCAGTAGAGACTTTTCATTTTTGCAAGGTGAAAAGAGTTTTGAAGGTGGATGGTGGTGTAGTTTCATAACAATATAAATGTATTTAATACCACTGAACTGAATACTTAACAATGATTAAGACGGTAAATTTTGTGTGTTTCATCACAATAAAAACTTGAAAGAAAAAATACTAATTCTGACTCCAGAACTTTGCTAAATCTACTACAAACAGACTTTGTACACAAGCACTTTGAACACTATTTGTGTACTTGCCTCAGTCAATGTTAAACATTTTGGGGAAGATTTTTACTCAACTTGTATCATTTCCAGTTAATAACTTGTTAATCCAACAGAAACCTGTTAAATGGTTGCTGATATGCTTGGAACTTTGATAACTCTAATTTATCTTCCTAAATATTCATAACACATTTTTTAGACTTTAAAATTTGTTAAATCTGTTATGCCATTTATTTTGCATTTTTATTTAAGAATGTGTTACTCTACATTCTGTAAACTTACTCATTTGGTAGTTGTTTCTCTCACTAGTTTGTTCAAGGACACCACTTATCAGTGTATTATCTCTGATAGATTTTCCATCTTTGCATTTTATCATTTTTTTCCTGCACTAACAAAGCTAGAATTTTATCTAGTTTTTTTTTTTAATTTTTCTACAGCTTGAAATCTGCTCTATAATGCCTCCAGTGCTCATTGTTTTGTTTCTTAGCAGTTTTTTGTTACCTCACTTACATGCTTTTATTTCACATTTATCCTCTTACCTTGTTTGTTTGTTCCCCTTTTGAACGTCTTTATTTTTCAGCCACATGTGCTACTAATTCTTGAAGTTCCTTTAGGATGATGATAATTTAGTTGTCTATCCAATATTGTTCTTTGTTATAACCTGCATTTTCCTTCATTCGTCCTAAGTTCTTTGTAATTTCTCTTCCTTTTGTGTAAGTGAAAACTTTTACTTTGTATGACTTTTCTTGCTTCTGTTCCATTTCTGTTGCTGTGATAATTAAATTCCTTAAGAAGTGTTTAAAGGAAAATTCATGTGCATAATTCCTTTTTCTGGTTACCACGTTATAAATGGTATAACTAAGGTCTTAAGAGACTTGCCCAAGGAAACACAGCTAGTAAAGAGTAAGCAGAGTTAGCCTCAAACCCAAGCAGTGTTTTCAGAGTCCATGATACGCACCACTGTGTCAAATACTTCTTTCTTGTACTTTTTGTTGACAAATACTATAAACAGAGAAAGGCACATAGGTCAGAAGTTGACAGCTTATGTGATGGATGTTTACAGACACAGTATGCTGACATAACCAGCCTCTAGACTATGATGAGCTGCCCAGATTGTTTTTGGGTTTTTTCTGCCCTCTTCCGGTCTCTACCATGCCCCCGTGGTTTACCATGGTCCTACTCTTTAACAGTAAAGAATAGTTTTCTGTTTTTGTACTTTATAACAATAGAAATACACTATATCTACTTTAATTTACTACTTTTTAAAAATATTTATCATATTCATTTAGTTATTCTGTTGCTATGAAATAATGACATTGTGGGAATATCTGCCAGTTTCTCCATTCTAATGCTGATGGACATGTGGATAGTTTTTTTGCCCTATAAAAATATTGCTATATTCCAATATTTGAATTTTGCTTAACATTTCTGGTGTGTGTAAGTGTGGGCCTGCTGGACCTTAGCGTATTGCCACTGCTCAGCTTTATTAGATGTTCCTGAATAGAGTATCAGAGTGGCCATGCCCTTTTAACTCACCATCCGTGTCTATTAGAGCTTTGATCTATTCATAGTCTTAATGGCATTTCATAGGCACAGTGTTTATCTTTTCATGTAAACCATTCTCATGTTTTAATTTACACTTGCATGGTGTCTAAAGATGAATATCTCTTCATAAATATATTGGCTGTTTTAAAATACTTTTTTGTAAAAGGACAAGTCTTTTGTCCAATTTTCTATCAGGTCATGTGATTTTTCTTATTGATTTGTAGATGTCCTTCATATATTCTAAATTAAAATGCCTTTGTCATAAATATTAGTGTCAGTATGTTCTGTCAGTAGTTTGCCTTTTACTCTCTCTAATGTCTTGTGATAAGCATACATTTTTGTTTTAGTACGTTTGATATGCTTTCTTTCTTGTTAGTTTTTATGTCCTGTTAAAGATCTGTACCCACTCTACAAAGTGATGTCCTCCAATCTTTTTCTTCAAAAAGATTTTTTTTTTTTTTACTAGTTTTCCATTTATATTTAGATCTGACATCTATTTGGAATTTTTATAAGTAGGAAGTTAAATCAATATCTAGATGTATTTCTTACCCAACTTACCTAACTGAGATGACCATCTTTTCCCCAGTGTTCTACCGCTTATCTTTTCAGTGACACCAGGTGAATTTAAAGGTGTGAGAGCTTCCTAGAGTCGGTGTCCTTGATTGTGTATCTGTCCTTGGACCATGATCATGACATGTTACCACAACTTTGCAGTAAATATTACTATTTGGTACTGTTAGCTTTCTTCAGCATGGCCTTGGTGATCTTTATGTACTTCAATTTTAGAATTAATTCATCAATTTCTATAATGACTAACACACACAAATTACTCTGATTTTAATTGGGGTGCCTTGAATTTACAGATTGATTTGGGGATCATTTTTATGGGTACATAATTGACTCTTTGAAATCATGAACCTATTGTAGCTCTCCTTTGACTTTGTTCTTTTAAAGTTCTATCAGTAATATTTTTAGTTTTCATCAGAAGTCTTGTATACCTTTTGTTATTTATGTGTTAATTTGCACAACTTTGGTTATTTGTATGTTAATTTATTTCTAGATGTTTGATTTTGAATACTTGTGCAATTGACAGAACTTACAATTTTATGCTATTTTAAATGGTATCATTTACAATTTCTTCTAGTTGTGTGTGTAGAATAAAACTGGAATTTTTAACTGGGTAGTCTGTGTGACTGCTACACAGACCGATTAATATTAATGCTTTGTCTTGAACACTAGTTTGAATTTTCTAGATAAGCAGATTTGTCTTCTACAAAGTATAATTTTGTTTATTCTCAACTTCATAGGATTTTTTTTTATTTTGTTTCATTTGCTGATACCCTCAGTATAACATTAAATTGTGATTTTTGACTTAAAGAAAAATGCACAACATGAGCTTAGTGGGTTTAAACTTTATTCAGGGTCTTACGGAGAACTATAGCCTGGGAGGTAGCCTTTCAGTAGCTCTGAGTAAACTGCTCTGAAAGGTAGTGGAGATGCATATATATATATATATATATATATATATATATATATATATTTTTTTTTTTTTTTTTTTTTGGCTAGGAAATACATATAGTCAAGCATACATCTTGGTAAAATATTACTGCTGGTCACAAAGAACATAGACCTCAAGTTAATGATTTTAGTGCTTTTCTACATGAGGGAAGATACAAAAATCTGGGATCACTGAAATCCTTTCTGAGATACACATTTTAACTATCTAGGGATCTGTTAATCCAGACACAGGATGCCTTGTTCTGTTTTTTCCATTCTGAATTCCCATGAGGAGACACTGTGAGTAGATGACTGCAGTAGGTTGCTTTTTAACTCTTGTACAACTGGACAATGAACAACAGTCTTTGTGTTTTCTTTGTTGTTATTCACATAGAATATTCTTTTCTGTTGCCTATTCAGGAGGGCAGCCTTTCAATATTTCAATATTGTGAGTGATCACAGATCGCATGTCAAGGGGTGAACCCATGTCTGGTTGTATGTGCAAGGGTAGAAACCTACTTGCTTCCTATCTTTCAGTCTTTCTCTTATAGTCTAATTTTTTTTACCAACTATTCTGTGGCTGTGCCATTAACATTCTCATCACTGATAGGCTGGTGATATTCCTTCTCTGTAGTGAAATGACCAATCCAGGTGCTACAGAGAGATTCTATGGGGAGGGTATTCCCTTCAAGATGACGTATACAGTGGAAAGACCTCATGATGGAGTTCGAGGTGTGTTTCTAGACAAATTGATGCCCAAGACACATTATATATTCCTTTGGTTTTGCTCTGGCTCTCCCACGGTCCCCTAGAATGATATGCTACCCCTAAACATGTCCTCACCCAGTGCCACTCAGCTCCTTTTCCACTGCTTTGGGTCTTCTGGGACCTTCACTCTGTAGTTAGTGTGAAATTTAACTTGTGGAAATTTCCCGTCTCACTGACTTTCACAACGTTTTTTATTTCTGTGGAACGAGTGGCATTGTCATCTCCCTGGATTTGTTGGCTTCTGAAGGAATTCATAGCTTCAATTCCCACATTTTTTGCTTCTGAGCTCTTGAAGAAATTCAGTCCTAGAATCATCTGACCTACCATATAATGTCTCTATGTTCAGTTTTTGCCTCATTCAGGCCAATTGTTGCTCTCATTTATAGAATTCAAGTAAAATACTAAAGCTAAGGAACATGTACATAATTCACATTCTGAGTAGAGGAAAATGAGCAAGCAGTCTTTAAAATTCCACTTCTTCTGTTTGCCATGGTTCAGCTCAGAAGGCAAAGCTTCAGGATCTCTTAATATTGTGGTAATTAATACTCAGTGTGTGATGTCTCATTTTATTCAATTCAGACTTAGCGTGCCCTGCCAAAATGCAATAAAGAGAAAATTTAAAAAGCCACGGAGGCATACATTATTAAAGCTTTTCCCCCCTGAAGCATGATTTCAAATAATAATCAGTTAATGCAGTGTTATCTAGAGCATTTGGAAATTAGTTTATTAATAAATATTTTGGCTCAGGTTCATTGTGCAGGCAGAGATAATGCCCATTAGATGTATCTTTCTTTATGCGTGACTAGATGGCTGCTCAGGAAGGGTGTTGGGTGCCTTTCTTCTGTCCTAAGAAAGCTCGATTGGTGAGAACTTCTGGAAAAATGCCTGAAGAGCAGTGAAAGTGGGGACCAGGAACTGCCCTGACCTCAAACTCAGGTAGCTTTTGCCAAGAGTGGATTTATTGAAAGTAGCATCCAGGGAGGAGAACTGGTGGTCTCAGACCTCTACTTCCCTTGAGCTCCTAAGAGGGGATCATGATTAAGAAGTAAATTAATCCTCTATCTCTGAGACCATCTGTGCTTGTCTGGATATCCTTATCAACTGACAAGTTGTCTTTAAAATTTGAATATTTGGCCAGGGAAATATTTATAATTAGGCTTATTGTAGCATTTCATGAAATAGGAAAGAATAGGAAATTACCAAAAATAAAAGAATAACTAAATTATGCTATAATCAATATTATAGAATATTGCACAGGTGTTAAAAAGTGTGAGGTATAACTACATAATATGAAAAGATTTCTAAGACTTAACTGAAAATGGAAAACTACAGAATATGTGAGCAATCTGAAACTAGTAAACTTAAGCAATATGATACATACACAAACACAGCATGCACATGTATGCACTTATGTGTATAGAAATGGATCTGGAAGGATGAACATCAAAATGATAACAATGAGTACCTCTGAGAAGGTTGCAGAACTGTGCATGGAAAAAGACAGTTAAAGGAATATTAGGTCATGTGTGACATACAAAATACAAAAAAAAATAATAATCCATATGTCACCTCTAAGAATTAACCAATGTAACATCTTATCTATTAGTTTCTGCTTTAATTTTTTGGCTAAAAGTTACGTGCTTATTATAAGGATTTTAAACAATGATGAAAAGTATAAAAGTGAAGTTGAAAATTAAAATAAAAGCTAATCTTTTTATTAGGTGAGCATGGTTCCAGACAACAAAGTGTGTAAGTATGCAGGTAGATACACATTCATAAAAAAAAATCTGGGGTCTCAATTTATAAAAATGTATTAAATGCATGTTCATTAACTTACATGGAGAACAAAGTAAAACAACTGCTGAATTTCAATTGCTTTTTCATCACAAAATGAATCATTTCCTAATTTATTCCTTTAAGTTTAAGAAAAAGATATTAAATAAGAGGATGGAGTCATTACAGTCTCTTATTTTTCATGTTTTATTTTTAGATACTTTTTAATATCTTGCTGTGAAAGAGCTGTTTTCAACTTTCATATCAGCTCCTATAATTTCTTCCCTCTATCTGCTGTTTTTGGTAGTTATGCTAACATTTTTATGCTAAGTTTTTAAACATTTTTTTCTTTAATCATCAATTCAGAATCTAAATTTGAATGGACTTACTTCATCAGTTCCCTTTTTTCAAATCAGTTTTTCCAATCCTGAGTTCTTTGGATTGCCAAACTTTAGTTAAATTTTGTATTTTTTTTTCCCCAAGTGGCCTTATGGGCATTTTATTCACCAAGCGTATTCATATTTGAGCCTATTGGATACGCCCTGATGCAGTTGTCCACATTTTGTTTCACAACATTGTAGATACCGGTCCTTTATTTTTTGACATTTGAGTTCTTATAGGAAGTCTGAGAACAGTCTTATTGAAAGGATACCCATAGAAAACTGGCTCTTTCTGCCTGCATGGCAGAAAATTGTCTTCTTATTCTTGCAGTTCAGTAGCTTAACTGGTGTATGAGTTAAGATTAAGTGCTGTGTGTCAAATTTATATACATAAATCTATTTATTGAACTATTTTTCTCACAGACACCACATTTTCTTACGTAGGGATATCTGTTTAAATTACTTTCTCTCTGTTATGGACTCTACCTTTGCTATTGTTATATTTTTACCTTCTTCTAATAATTCAGCTTTTTATTGGCAACTCTTTGGTGTGATGCTTTTTCCAAGTCTTTTATAAAGTCTACACTGGTACTGAATTTACCACATTAGCTTTGTACTAAAGCCCTTCATCTATTTCTGTGGTCATTTCCTCTTGTCGTTAAGGGCCTCTTTCACAAAACTGCAGTTCTTTGTTGGTTTTTCCATAGTGGTGAAGTATTGAGGAGATCTAATTAAAAAAAAATATATATATATATATATATATATACCCCCAACCCAGACAACCTCTCCAAAATGGCAGAAGAGAAAGACTCTTCTTAGTGAATCAGTATTAAACCGGAATGTGATGCAACACACATAAGTTGCAAAGACAGAACAAATCTCACCTCTTCAGTTAGCTAAGCAGACACAATCCATCACATGTTACCAAGATCCACAGTATAGCTAGTACTCAAGAGGGCTTGACAGCACCATTTGTCACATACAGTTCACCTAGTAATTGAGATGGCCATCTGTGTTTGCTCCTCGGCTTTATCCAAAAGGAAAAATAAACTTCATACCTATGAATATACCTACATATCCATATCTACATATATGAGTGGTAGATAGTTATGCAACTCAAGGTGAGGCATCTGTTGAATTTACCAATCCACCTGTAGGAATTGAGAAAAAGGGGGCATTATCATTTATCTTCTTTGATTACATTTCAAAAAGATGATTTCAGATCCTTGGGCAAAAAAACAAAACATTCCTTGCTATTAAACCTGACAAGACTCTTACTTATTTAGCTTTTAAAATTTACATATATTTCAAAGAGACAGAGAAAGAACTTGTACATTTTCTAAAGTAAATGCTCTAAGAAAAGAGGGAGAGTGGGAAGACTCTTATTTCCAGTAGACAATTAAGTGTCTTGTTTTAATTTGTATTTGCCTGTACCTAAGCACTTGTGAGAAATGATTCTTTTTTTGAGTTACATTTTCTTTTCCCTGAATCTTTGTTTTCTTACAGTTTCCTTCCCTGTTTCTCCACCTAGGGTTTTTTTTTTTTTTCTTTTATCTTTTTTTTTTTTTTTGGCCTGAGATTGGGTGGGGCATTTCTTGCCCATTTTATTTTTAGGTCTGGAGACTCACTCTTGTGGTGAATTAGCCTTGTGGTTGTTTTCCACATTTTGACACTTGTCTCTGTCACTGTTTCTAAAAATTCTCAGTCAAAAGAAGACTATAAAGATGATTTTTATGCATCTCTAGAATGCAAGTTCTAGTGAGAATGTTTAGGATTGTCTCCTCACCTGTATAGCTACTATGATGTTGGTGGGGAACTGGGAGAGTTTGACTTGGAGTTGGGGGAAGGTAGAGGGTACAAAGAGCTAAAACTTAAATTTCTATTTGCCATGCTCTGTACCCATTTTATCCTGTTTGCCAGGTTGTTTCTCCAAGGTGTCCTCTTCCCGGTGGGGCTGCATTTTCTGCTTGATATTTCAGAGGGAATTCCTTATCCTAATTTGCGTAGAATTCCCATAAAGGCTACCATGGCCCCATCTCAAATTGGAGCTCATACTATAGGTCATTTATTTATGTATGTACGTTTTTATTTACATCATCTTTTCTTGTTTGGTTTTAGGGGTCATGTGGAGGTGGCTTTTGCAGTCTTCTCTCCCTTTTAGAAAGTGCATGATCTGGTCTGTCACACAAGTGCCAGGTCTCTGATGCTAAGTTTTGGCTTCAGTTTTCTCCAGGGTCTGTTAGATCTATCCATGGCTTCTGAACAAGAGATGGGCGTGGCTTCTCTCACAAGTACAATAGGATAACAAGGACAGATAACCTTTCCCAGTGTTTGCCAAGGTCCCGCCTCAAAGCTAATTACTTGATATTCACTAGTGCATTTAACTCTCATAAAAACTTTATAAGATGGATTTTTTAAATCCTTATTTTATAGGAGGGGACAGTGAGGGTCAGAAATTAACTTACATATGGTTGCAAGATTGATGGAGACAGCGTTTAAACCCAGGTTTCTCCAGCTCTAAAAGTCCTATTCTAACCACTCTCTTATTGATTCCTTTTAGAGTTCTTGTGATACACCAGTAATACAGTGTATGTAATAATTTTTAAATGTAAAGACAACATGTCATCATTTCATTTCAGTTCTCACACTACAACCTGTGTGGTGTTTCCTCTTTCACAGAAATCTCTCAGCCTTGGGTGATTCATTTATAAAATGAAGCCCTTACTGAAGTGTTCTTTTAATCATTTTTTGTTGAATCTCAGATATACTTACTCATTGATTATACATTCAATAAAAATGTTACCTCTCTTCCACGATAGACACCTTCCTAAGTCATAAGAAAAGTTTGTGATCTTGAAAGAGAAGTCCTACTCCTCAAATTCCACTGGAATTGATTTATAAAGAAAAAAAATTTTTAAATATCTAAAATAAGGAATGTAAAGAATGTTGTTTAAGAAAAAGATGGTATTTTAAGAGGTGATTTGGGAACAGAAACTTGAGTAAAGTGAAGGTGACAGAAATGGTAAGGCCTGAAGAGGTAACTTTCCGGGTTACATAAAGGTACAGTTAAAGGTTGAGGTGGGGAAGGATTTAGAACATTCAAGAAACAATGAGTTAGGTTGAGACCATGGATGTAGAAATGCTTGGAAAATTATGCCCTGGAAAAGTTTTTTTTTTACATTAACAGCATTATACTTTTTCTTTATTTTGTAATAGAGAAGCAGTTAAAAAACTCAATCTCTCCTCCAAGTTAGTAAGTCACAGTGATTCAGTGGTGTTAGCAATTGATACGACTTTAGAGTTTATGTATTAGATATCTGGTGTGTATTTTCAAACCCTAGCTTTGTGGAAAAATAGCTCTCATTTCCCATGTCACCTTTACCCCGTCCCCATCTACATGGTTGTCAAGAAGGAAGTAGCCATTCTTAATCAGATGAACCTTGATTACAGGGGGCCCCAGATCTGAAATATGTTATCCCTTCCTCAGTAATGTATTTGGCGTTGAAAAAAGTAGAGCAGGTTTCTTCTTCTCTAATTGCTGAAGGGAAGAAAGACGCAGCTATGGAACTTTTTTTTTCTGTTCCTACCATGTGGGAATTGTGCGTTAAAGAGTAATACAACAAAGACATATAAAGAGACCATAGGCAAGTGTTAGGAAGAAATATCTGCTGATGTGTATTCAACCCTGGATTCTTTTTCTGTCTGAAATCTTGCAGTCTTCCCATCCTTGAGTTACCTGACATAGTACTATATTTTGATTCTTCCCTTTTGATTAAAGTAGTTTGGAATGAGTATATTGTAACCAGAAGTATACTACTGATAGTTTTTTCTATGTATCATTTAATCTGATTCTAAAAATAAACATGTATAAAAAAGGCATTATTGTCTCAGCTGTACAGATGAGGAGCCTGAAACTCAAAATTCAAGTGCCTTATACAAGATCATATAATTAGTAAATTGAATACCTTCGTTCAGATCTCTAAGGCTCAGAAAATCATGTAGAAGAAAGTGACAGTTTTAGTCTATGGGGTTTGCATTAATAATTTCTTTGACTTTTTACAGCAGCCTAATGGGTAGTCTGGGGGTTTAATTGAGATGATACTGATGTGCAGGGTTATGATTGGGCATATTAAACTGCATGCAAGTGAACACAGGGAAGGCACTGAGGAGTGATGCAAATGAGCACACCTGCACTGTTCATTGTTGGCTCATTATCTTGTAGTTGGTGACCATGAATTTGGAAAGTTTTCCAAGGCCAGTAGGTTAAAATTCAGTATGTTTGACAGAGAAAATGACACCAGCCATTGGGTTGGTACAATGGCAGAGAGACTGAACTAGGAGACTTTGAGTGTTTTATTTAAATTCTATGGACCACTACTTCTACTAACTTTCTGCTCATAAATTGACTTCCCTTGGCATGTATTGTCTCAATTTTCTCTTCTGTTAAAATGAAAAATGTGCTTCTTAAGTCTGACTATTCTGTTGTGTATTCTGTTGTGTATTTCATCCCATCCCAGCCTCCTATTTAGAAAACTGCTTCATTGGTTAGAGCCCATTCTCCTCTATATCTTCACTCCTTAAAAAAAAATAAGAAAGCTCCCTGGATCTTATATTTTCCACAATCTTCTGCCTTGTTTCTTATTTCTCTTCGGAGAGAGAACATTTTAAAGAGTGGCATATCCTTGTGGTCCCCATTAGTCATTTTCCATGAATTATTCTCATCATTCCATGCAATGGCCACAAATATATCTCTGGTGAAATTTTAAATGATTTAATCCTTACTGTCCTCAAACTCTGAGTAGCATTTAACACTGCTGAATACTTTATCTTCTTGAAATATCCTCTTAGTTCTTTTCCTAACTCTAAGCTCACCCTTTAGTCTTTTTTAAAGGAATTTATAATTTGTGATCTCAGGTCTTTATTCTAACCAATTTTTTTTTTCACTCTATACACTCCCTTGAATCACCTACACTTCCATAGCTTTGGTGGTTGTTTATATTCTGATGATTGTACATTCCATGCCTGCATCTAGATTTACTTTCTGATAGAGATAGTTAATTATCTCCTTCTGGGGGCTGTGACACCGTGGATGAAATTATTATATTCCCCCACAGTGGGTATCAATGCCATCAACAGTGTTTTTTAAGTCAGAAAATGAGAAGTTATCCTTGACTGCTTCTTTCCATTGCCTTTACACTTCCAAGAAAATACCAGGTTTCGACCTTGTAAGTACCTCTCATACCTCTTTTAATCTCCTCTGTCCTGGATATCTGGAGGCACTGTTAAAGTCGTCTTTAGAACTGAGTCACTGTTCCTTTCATTTCATGAATTATTGCCTGATGTTCACTCCCAGGAGTCTCATGTGCAATTGCCCCCACCGGAGTGGTGTCATCTCATGCAGTGTTAAGCTCCTCTCCAAGCATAGCCCAGAGCCTACAACTGGTCAGAGCGCCTTAAAAATAAACAAAAACACTCCTGCCTCAGTTTGAAATCTCTCTGACTTGCCTTAATTTGAAATTGCCTCACAGTTTTGTTTAGGACAAGTGGAGACCTCTGTCTTAACAGCATCATAGTTCAATCTCTTTCTCTGCCCAAGCCTGCTTCACTCACCCAAGTTCTCCAACCCTCTGCATATTAATCTCTTCATCCGAATCTGTCTTCTTGTGCAATTAGCCTATCACTGCTCGTATTGACTGCGCTGTGATCTCTTGCTTGTCTCCCTGACTCTACTCTTGCTCTTCTGGTACCTTCCCCACACTGCATCAAAAGTGATCCTACTAATATCCCACTTAAGTCTGCGGAATCCTTGCTAAAGATAGTATTATAGATTCCAGTCACAGTTAGGTGAGACTTCAATGTCTTCTACATTATAATATAAATGAGAGGTCAAGAAGTAGACCTGTGTAATAAATTCCTGAATCCCAAATCCCTGACATGTAGTAGGTACTTAATGTTTTAAAATAAATCAATGATTGATCATCTACCCTATGCCTTAACTCCTTAATAATTAATAGTGAAAAGAACTACTAGACTAGAGAGCTAATCTTAATTTCTACTTTGTCTAGAATTAGTTGCATGACTTTGGGCCACTCTGGAAGAATTTTGCAACCAATAGAATTAGGAGGTTTTTCAACTAGCTGATTTCCAAGGATTCTACAAATATGACATTCTGTAGTGCTTACGTCTACCAAATTATTGATCAGCTTGTGTCTGAGCTCACAGATGAGCAAGTGAGGAATATAAAAAAAAAAAAGCTTAAAAGTGATCAATAAATATATTAATTTTGTATGAATTCTAAGTACTGCCCAAATGAGAAAAGTCCTCCCTTGCCTCTCTCCCCATCACTCCTTGAGTGTTGAATTGAGCATCTAGAATATGTGCCAACTACATAGAGTTCTAGACAGAGGTTAATGTCTTCTTGATAGAGCAAAGCCAAAAAAACAAAACAAAACAAAACTGTTCGGTGTGGGCTAGCTTGTAAACACTGAGATATAATTTGCTTATCTGTAGAAAGTCACAGTGGTCAAACCATATATTGCTATGTGAAACTATTTTTCTTATCAAGTGAGTCAACATATAAATGTTCACCTGTTTGAGAAATATGTAAATTTCATGTTTTTTAAAAAAAAAGGGACCAGTTAGCCTTACCTGCATATAATTTAACAAAACAGTAAATTCCTATCAAAAAAAAATTTGAGTACCATCTGTTGTGCAATAAATGTTAAAAGGCTAAAAATACCTCCTCAGTAAATAGAATTTCAACATCCTATAGAGCAATCTTCCAGAGTCAAGACAATTTCCCTTTCCTAATTTAGTAGACTTTAACACAATAAACAATCTTAAGTAATACTTCATGCTTAAGCTTAGTAATAAATGTATATTGCCACAAAAATAGCAATGGAATTCCAGGGACTGAAATATACTACCTCTGGGAACTTTGACTCAAGGCAGCCAAATATATTAAGGCTAAGGTGATGAATGGTTTCGGAACTGCTAATGACCAAAATGAATGCTCATTGTCATGCTATGACAGATGTGTTAGTCCCCAAACACAGTAGTAACTATGTGTTGATTGCTGTGGTAAGAAAGAAATACAATCATAGCAGCTGGAGGTGTTACTCTTAATCATGTATGTGATCTTTCTTGTCTGCTTTTCACATAGGAGTTGAATGCCAGGGGGAACATTGTGGTGGAGAGAAAGTGACCTTCAGAGTCTCCCCACTTCACTTTCAGAGTCTTTCCCTCTGTGAAAAATGTAAGTAAGGCATGCGGATCATTTGATAGGATTATATGAACGTAAATCTCTTGGCTTTCATGATTATCTTTGGTTATGTAAGATGTAAAACATTTAGGGAAGCTGGTAAAGAGTAACAGGTACTATTTGGTTTAAAAAAATGCAGAATATAGTTTCATTATTGCAAAACAAGACAAGGAGGGGTTTGGACCAGACAGGTAAAAATTGGCCTGTTACTCAGAAGAGTCATTGCTGTGTAAGTGGACCCCAGCCTGTTCATCTAGGAAATTCTGCTTTATTAGAGCAGAGAGTCGCGACTTCTGAAGGAAACTGAGGTTGTTGACTCTTCCCAAAGCCTCCCACTGTGGCTTTAGCAAGTGGAACTGCGTTTTAAAATGGTGCCACCTCTGTTAAATGGTCACCTTCTATTTCTGAGTCCTGAGCATTGCCATTACTGCCCAGAGAATGGGATGAGAAGGGCATGTTTGCTACTTAAAAGGCTATGAGATAAAACATTCATTAACTTTAGCAGAAATGTGTTCGCTCAATTCACAGATGAAGTGATGAACCACTAGAAAATACATTCTCCCTATTGAAGTGAGTCATAGGCCTTCTACCTGCGCCTCCTGGTAAACTGAATGGTCTAGGCTTGAGGACACCTGGAGTTTCATCAACTCAGAGGCCCTAAAAAACTGGAGTTCAAGAAAACAGATAATGTTGTGTAATGGGGTGGGGGGTGTGGTTTGTGTTTGTATGTGATGGAAGGGGAGAAGAACCTCATATTTCAGGGCATAAGGCTTAGAGACAAGCTCTAAGTGTGTATCTGGATGGTGACGAAATGTTAGCTGATGAGTCCTGCACCCATGGCCAGGTTTCATTTAGAAGGTTTGGATATTTAAAGTTAATGGATATCCAAGTGTCTTTGGAAAATACAGGAAGCCTTTGGCTATCAAATCTTTTTTAAGTTTTATTTATTTGTAGGATAAGGGAAAAGGGAAAGTAGGAGATTAAAGAAAAAAATGACCTCAGAACAATAGGAAAGATGAGATGAATAAAAGGATAAAATAAAAGAATAGTTGCTAAAAATACAAAATACAGGGAATTAAAACCTGAAATCACAATTCTGTAGTTGCTCAGTTGTCTACTGCCTTGGACCAAATCCGATGTCATGCTTGTTTTTAAATTGTTTGGGTGCTGTCAGAAATGCCACGGTTCTATCACCTCTAACTTAAGAAAATGAAAAATCCCAGACATCCTGACAGCTTGACAGACATTTCATACCATGGCGGTCTCAGATCCCTCTGATTATTCTGACCTTAGTCAAGCAGCCCTGGAGTTTCAGCTTGCCTGGTCCACAGGTCATCTAAGTCAGCTTCTTAACCTCTGTGTGAGAGAAAGTCTAATATGAGCAACTGGGAACATCTCTCTTAGTTTTCCCCGAAGAGATTGCTTTACCGTCTCTTTCCATGGGTTGGTTGTGGAGTGCTGTCTCCTCTCCCAATTAATTAACGCTGGAGTCTCAGTAATGACCTTCTCTCAGAGAAGCCTTCCCTTCATACTTCTAACATTTATTACTATTATAAGCATCTGTGAGGCTAATGGTATTCCCATGCTTCAGAACATCTTCCTTCCCTTTTAGATCACTATCACTCCATGGTGGTTGGTCCCAACTCTGAAAATGTAAACCAGGCTGTCTGCCATGAACTATACTCACATCACCCCATAAAAGGGCACTTTGAATGCTGCAAGTTCGTTTATGAAAAACTTAAAGATCTCTTGTCTTGGCTCTCGCTCAACTCACGTTCCTACCTCAACTCTATTCATTTATCCATTTGAGACCCTGCTTCCCACTTTGCTTTCTCTTGGATAGTAGTCATTCTTTCCTGGATAGTAGTCATTTTTCCAGCCTGTTTCTTTTCCTCTCCAGTCATCAATGCCTTGGAATGCTAGCTAATTCTAAATACTTTGTCAAGAACGAGAGACTTGTGTTGACACCCACAGCTCCCTTCCAACTCCATCCATAGAAATCTTTCTCTAAATGACCAAATCTCCTCACATTTCAGTGTATCTTTCCCAGTTTGCCTTCAAGATCCACTGATACTTAATGATAAAGTCTATATTATTAATGTAAACAAATATTTGTAGTTTATAGTATGAGAAGCAGCAATTTAGTTCCTTAAAATGCAGCTCTGTTAAGATACTAAATATTCTTGTTCATGCTGTGTGTATTTCCACTGAGAGAAAGCCCTCATTTAAGAGACTGCTCATCAACAAGTAACAACGCTTTCTCTGGCACTAATCCACCACTTTGGCTAGAATTACCTGTGTTAACCTGTGTTAATGAAAAAACACTCATTCCCACACCACACAATTTTTGCTCTGACTGTATTTTATACAGAGTGCTTTGAAAATCTGTCCATAGGTTTCTATGACCCTACCGCTATTTATAGCCACTGAGACAAAGAAACAAAGTGGGCAAGTCTTGAACTCCTACATTAGATGCAGGCTTGTAAGCAGCTACGTTCTATATAAGCCTTAACAGGGGTCAGTTTCAAATCTTATTTTCTAGATTTGAAACTAGAGCTCAGGGATTTTAAGTAACTTCAGCAAGATCAGACTAGGCAGCAGTGGAGTGAGGATTTGAACATTTATCACTCTGGATTTCTGGCCCTGAGTGCTTTTCAAATTTATGATGTTCGGTTGTATTGGTCACCTTTCATGATTCTTAATCAAATTAGATGAGTCAAAACATTCCCATTTAATAAACTCATCATGCATTTACTCATTTGTTCATTTTTTGTCAAATGCGTATTTACCATAATTTAGTAACCAAGATAGACATTGGAGATGTTCTTAAGAAACTCAAAGCCCTGTAAGGAATTCAAAAGAGCACACACATATTTTGATAATATATCGTGCTTCTTAAAATTCTGATTACAATAGTTGCTTTCAGACTCACCTTCATAAGCAATTACAGAATTTGGCCAAGGTTATAAATCAGTTGTTTTAAGGCATTTGGCAGTAGACAGAGTGGAGCATTCTTCCTTGAAAGAAAGGGAAACTTACTACGTGAGTTAACTATATTCAACTCAGATTTCTGCTTAGGGATACTTCCCAAATGTGCAAAATGTTGGAGCCCCAAAAGGGAGCTGACGTTTCACTGCATGAATGAAATGGCATTCAGGGCTGTTAAGGCAACTGCAATCTGCAAGGTAGGGTACCTTAAAGAAGTACATGGAATTTTCTTCAGGCTACTTCCTTTTGTTCTTGTCTAAAATCCTAGGTGGCATGTGGGTGGGGTGACATTGCACAAGATATAGCCGAAAATACATGAGGGATTGAGAGCTGGACAAAGATTTGAGATGTTGCAGAGACCTGCAGGTATACTGGTTTTGAAGTAGCTAGAGTGAAAATAATTTGAAGAATAACACGAGTATTCAATTGAGATCCTAGAATGGCATCACCCTAGGAATAAGGTCCACAGCCTATTAGTTAAGGCTGTGCCTTAGTAGAAAGGAGAAAACTAATAAAACAAAAGCTAATCCTTGACAGGTTAAATCTAACAATTTAACTGCTTTTCTTTAAAAAAAAAAGTATATATGAACACATACATAGTATAGATATATACAGTATGCATGTATGTGTATACATACATAGTATAAAAGAATACCTTCAAAGTATCATTCACAAAAATCTAACAGTTTTAAAAAGTAGGAATAGAAAGATACAACTCATAATAGAAGAAATAATAATAGACAAAATAGTCAATAGTCACAAACATATGAGCTAGACATTAGAATTTCATACATGGTTTTAAAATGTTGAAGAATTTAGAGGAAAATTTAGACAAATGTAGACTTCAAATGACCACATTTGAATTTTAAAATTAAAAATAACAAAAAAAATTCTTTGGATGCATCTTAAAGCAGATTGTATGCAGCAAAAGTTGAGATAAGTGAAAACAAAGGTGGATCAAAAATGATGCAAAGATAGAGGTAAAAGAACAGCATAATAGAACTACAGGAAAGTATCAGACATTCTGCCATGCATGCAGTTGTATTCACAGAAGCAGAAGAAAGAAAATGCAGAAGAGAAAACATATCAAGAGATAATGACCATGTTTGACAAGAGATTAACCCACAGTTTGAGAAATCTTAGCCACAAGCAGGATAAATAAAAACAAAACAAAACCTAGCACAAAATAGACAAACTGCTGAAAATCAAAATATTGAAGACATTCAATAATGCATGTAGGTTTGATTCACTAGAAATACATGAAAATCCAAAATGTGTACTCATGAAACAACATAGTTTCAAAATAATGAAGAAAAATTGACATAAGTTAAAAGAGGAATAAAAAGTGGTTGTATGGTGGGGGGAGGGAGCGGTGATGGGGAGAAGGAATGAATAGGCAAAGCACACAGGATGTTTAGGACACTGAAAATGCTTTAATACTGTAATGATGGATATATGTCATACATTTTTCCAAACCCATAGAACATACAACACCATGAGTGAACACTATGGACTTTGGGTGATTATGATGTGCCAAAGTAGGTTTATCAGTTGTAATAAATATACCACTCTGAGGGATGTTGATAATAGGAGAAGGTTATGCATTTGTCAGGGCAGGAAATTTATGGGGGAATCTCTGTACCTCCCTCTTTTTCTGTGACCTTAAAACATCTCTAAAAAAATAGTCTTTAAAAAAAAAAGACAAATGTTGAAGAAATGCAAGATGGTGATCACTTCCACATAACTCACTTCCAGGATATGTTTTTGGTATATTTTCTTCAATAAACTTTTAATTAAAAGAAAAAAGCAAGTAGGTATGTAACTTTCAGTACTCTTAAGGTAAAAGATGAAATAGACACAGAGATCAATGCAACAGAATGGAGTCCAGAAATAGAAAACTTAAAGAAAACAAAAGAAAATCTAGGTGATTTTAGGTTTGGCAATACGTTTTAATATATAGCATCAAAAGCATGATCTGTGGAAGAAAAAGTAGAACTTTACTTAAATGGGGTCCTTGGGCCAAAGATTTGCCAATATAGGGGTCCCACATGAGCAGAAATGAGAGGACCCTGGTACACTCACCATGCTCAGTCCGTGGCTGGAAGCTGCTTGCGGATTCTGACGTTACATGCCTCCTATAGGTGCTAAGACCTGGAGGCTGTTAGTGCCAGCAGCACACTCCTGGAAGCTGAATGGAAAACTCTTTAATGGAGATCTGAGTAGCAAAAAGCAGGAGGCCAGTTAGCCGGCAACATTTAGGGCTCTGTCTGGTTGTGAGGTGTCTTGTATTGTTTCCATTTATAAATAGATCACTACCTCCATCAGGTCATGGTTCATGACCTGTACACTATTAGATGCCTCACTGCATTCTGCATGGATACTGAGTTGATCCTATTGTCCAAAATACAAAGACAAAAACACCTTACTTGATCTACTCTGTGTACTAGTACACTGGAGTAACACTGGACTACTGATTTGATGCTGGAGAAATAAAGATGAGAAAAATAGTCCCTTTTATATTTGTGCATGCAGCCTCAAATTTGCCTCAGTAAGTGGGTAAAATATAAGTTGTCATGTTATGAACATTTCTGTGCCATGGTTCCTTTACTGGGAACCTCTCTGAGGATACTGACAGAGACCTACTCAATTCTACATCTCTGTAAGTGCCTGACTTTCACAGGCACTTAATAGACTCCTCTTGCTGGGAGGATAAAGCATAAATATATTAAAGAGTTAGACATTATAAGAGACACATCTCACATTAGCAGGACAACACAAAAGGGATCATAAGGTAATTCATGCTCAATAGATACTTGTTAAATGGAATTGAGTGCAGTTAAATAAGTAAATAAATAAAATAATGCCTAGATCTTCTGAACTTTCTTTCCAAAAGTAGGAAACACAGGTGAAAAAAGATTCTAAATTATTTTGAAAGAAACCTGCAAAAGCATGGGAAAAATAAATGCATGCATGTTGTGGGAAAGTTGGAGATACGGGTGCTTTTTCAACCAAGTGTTTACCATTGTATAAATTACTGTTTGGTGAGTTGGCATTTGGTAAGTGAGCGCTTCAGATTGAGGTGAATGAGGGTGACTCGGGGGATGCCATGGAATGGGGTTTGAGTGACACTCATAAATCTGGGACTCAATAACTGCCCTGCAGTAGGCATCTCTTTTGAATTAACAGCCATGGTTTTGACAAGTTGAAAAGCTTTGAAAATACTCTGCTCCCAGCGTTAATGACCACAGCATCTCACCGGGCACTCAGGAAGCTGTTTTCTCTCACCTCTTCACTTTAAATTGATGGTTTTTACCTTCAGTTTACTATCTAGGTGCTCTCAGTAGTTTTGCATATTTGTTAGCTCTGTTTTATTTTAAACAGAAATCAAACAACCAGTCAAACCAAATCAACCCCTGTTTTACTTTTTGCTGACAACTGAGGGACAAGACCAAGTAATTAAGTGTGTTTTGCTCTACTACCCATTTAAAACCATCGCAGTAACCTTGGCTGGTAAATCACCTGTTAGCTCTTCTGCTGGCTTTTAGAATTTCTTCATCATCTAATTTTTCTTCCTGTTTCCCCTGAAAAAAATAAGGTCCTGAGGTCCTATCTCAGTTCGTGGAACTGGGAAGAAACTAATCCTTTACACTGTCTGCAGAGAATTCTAACATTTCTAATTCTCAAATTCAAATAGGCAGAAGCCAGCGCTCTAAAATGATGAGGACCCCACCGTCTAATGTTCTCCTTGTGTCATGTCCGAGGATATTAGAGTGGGGAGCCTGGCAGTGGTGCACTTTCACTGGTGCACTTTAATATTCCCTGCAGTTACTGTAAGAAAAGCTTTTATTTGGAAATTGGGCAGGAGAGATCCAGGTTTGGTGGGACCTAAAAACCATGAAATTCAGGCACCTCTTTTTAAAATAAGATTACAGCATTATAAATACAAATTTAGGAACAAGTGTTTTAGTTTCATTAATTCCCAGTGATAATTCATCCACTATAGTTTTGCAAAGCTACAAAAACTGAGGGCCTTGTGATTGAAACTGACAGAGCAGTTAGATTTGAAGAGAGAGAAGACTAGTGCAGGCATGAGGGGAGTGGTGAAGGAGGGCCTCATGTGGGAGCTGAGACATGGTTCAACTCACCTTACCTACCTGGACCTACCCTGACTCTCCCTGGTTCAGGTCATTCCTCTTGGGCTTAGTGGGTATTGAACCTGACAGTTAGTGAAAGCCATTATGTTACCATCCACTGTTGAGATTTATGTTCAACTCAGAAGGTTCAGAAAAGTTGTGAACATAAGCTTCTGTTTCTGCTTCCTTGTGTCTCCACCAGTCTACCCTAGTTTGTATGAGACTTCACCAACTTAACCTTAACACAATGATAATAGTTACAGTCTGGCTTAGATGTTTTCCAAGTCCCTATGTTTTACTCTCTGGACATCATTATGATAAATCTAGTTTCTCCCAGCATTCCTCCGAGCATTTATCTGTCTTTCCTCCATGGTACCTAAAGAAGAGCCTCCTTTCACTCAAAAGGAGCCACATCTTTCATTCACTGCAGTGACACCTGCAAGCACTGGATTCTTTAAGCACTAGTTCCATTTATTCATGACTTTGAATGATGTACCTTCTGAATGATTGATGACTTCTGCCTACCTATAGAATACCAAGAAATCTCTTCACTCTTGTAAACTTGAATTTAAACATCACAGTTAAAACTTGCTCTGCAAGGGAAAAGTGTTACCTGAGGACCTCTTAATTTGTTGTAGTTGTTGTTCTTACATATTAATGTAAGCAGTACTTAATGGTGCAAAGGTTTAAATGGTTTAAAGGGAAAGAAATTGAAACAAAGATATATATCACTGCTTAGTGAGCTTGTACTTTGGAAAGATGTACATGCATTTCCAAATATGTGTGTGTGCGCCTGCATTTCTGTGTATGCTCTCTTTCTCCCTGTCTCATGCAGAGAAGTCAGGGAGATCCTGATGGGAAAGTGGGAAGAATGGCCTAGAAGAGAGTAGTTATTAGATTATTAGTACTGTGTTTTGTGTATGTAGGGATGTATGTTTTTAAACAGGTGCTATGACAAAATTCAGAACCCATTAGAAGGCACTTGTGAGGCTCTTAGAACATGGTTATTGATAAAAAAAAAAAAACCAACAAACTAACTTTCACTTGGAAACTTTTCTTAAAATTTATTTTGGAGCATGTAGGTGATAATAGTTGTAATAGCTTAGGAAAGCTGTCTGCAAATCTTTGAATTGGAGCAGTTTCTATTTGGTCATTTCCAGGGCCTAATACAGCATTATGAGGTGCCTGTTTTCAACAACATACACGGTCATTTGTCCAGCAAAAATGTATAGCATCACCACTATGTACCAAGTCCTAGCCTATGTACCAGGGATATAATAGTACACAAAAGAGAAAAGGCTTCTATTAGAGTTCGTAGTCTAATTGGAATGACATATTTACTCAGTGAATAGGTTTAATTATAACTGCTATAGAGGGTAAGGATTATGGAAGTCTTAAGACATGAAGCAAGGAATTCA
The DNA here is from genome assembly GCF_048773025.1 of Camelus bactrianus. Classification (NCBI taxonomy): domain Eukaryota; kingdom Metazoa; phylum Chordata; class Mammalia; order Artiodactyla; family Camelidae; genus Camelus; species Camelus bactrianus. The sequence continues at coordinate 35,418,840 of NC_133549.1, forward strand.
ATGAGCCTTCTTTTTTGGAGAAAAGAGAAAAACTGAAATCTAATGCTTTTTAAACTTCCAGAATTCATCTAGAATTTCTGCAGTTGATCACCTAGACATACAGAACGGGGAGATATCTCGGCCTTTGGCTCTGTAGACTGCAGAGAACTCTCGTGGGCTGCCTGTCTGCCTTCTTGTTAGTTTCAGAAATGCATTTCTCTGACGATCCAGGGTTCAAAAACTGGTAAGCATTGAGAGAAGCTGAAGTAGAGGCAGAGGGTATGGGGGTCTTCAGGGAAGCAACAGCTGTTTTACAGTAGGAAGCAAAGTCAGACCACTTTCCTGGTTCACTTGCTCCAGTGCCCTCTCCCACCAGACTTTTGTCCAATCTTTGGTTATGTGGACGAATATGGATAGCAATGGATAGTTTAAAGGATTAAATATCAATTTGAAGTTAACTACTTGAGAACTGACCAGCCTCTATACTGAAATCAGTATATCCAGGCACATTTCAGCTCAGGGGGAGCCCAGAATAAAGGAGGAAATTATTTGCTATTGGTCTGGATGACTGCTGCCTCCTCAGATTGGTTCTTATTCATGATAACTGTTACTTTTTTTTTTCTAATATCTCTTGCTTGTTTTTTTTAAGGGTATTCTGTCACTACCTACTCCTAAATTTTTGTCCCAGTGACAAATAGTCCCACCTCTTCATTTCCTTTTCTCACTTGTGAATATTTATTTCTTTATAGAGTAAAACCGAGTAAAGAAAAATTTACATTAAGACATGGAACACAGAAATAGTGTAACAAGGAAGATCTCCTAATATTCAGCTCCCTTATATGGATGAGTGAGTCCCCAGGTGGAATTAGAAGAGGCCAGTCAAATGAAATTTTTAAAATTCCACTAGACATGGTCCTCCAGGATTGGCTGCCGGGAATTCTCCTACTTCAGCCAAACAGGAATGAAGAGAATGATCATTCTTTAAAAAGCCAAACTGTTTCCCCTCCTTGTTTGCAATTTATCTCTATGCTGAATGTTTTTAACTCATGATGAAATCAGCTATATCTGTTGTCAGCAGGATTCTCTGCTCTTCTGTGGCAAAATTCGTCAGGAACCAGAACAAAAGAGGAGGAGGGGATACTAGGGAAGCCCTTAAAAGAAAAACAGAACACAAAAAACAGTTTAGGTCCCCCAGGTAAAAGTCAGAATTCAGTGTGGCGGAATCTGGGGTCTTATTTCTTGCTCTACCCGTATTCTGTGGACAAAAGGAAAATGTCTGAAAATAGGACAAGTCTTGCTAATATATCACAGTGAAATTACCTGTTTATCCATCATATCCTAAAGTGTCTGAGTATCATTTTTGTTGGCCAAAAAGCAAAGATTTCATCTCCACAAAACCCTTTTTTCCCCCGTTATAAGTTCGAGAACATTTTTCTAAGATTGCTTTGTTTACTTGTGTGTATAACAGCCTTGTAAAGTACTATGAAACACTTGCCTAACCTAAGAAAATGTGAAAAATAAGCGTTGCTACATTGAGGTAGGACTGTAATGCCCAAGGAAAGATAGTAAGACCTCCTTTGCTTTATGTCAGAAAGATCAGCCCCTCTAAAATGTCACCACCACCACCTATTCTTCTGTAAATCAAATGTACTGTACCCCATCCAGGTAGCTTAAAAAGCACATCCACAGATATCTCCCTTAAAATCTCCAAACCGAGTACTCATATTAACTGAATTTTACTAATTAGGAAACGATAGCTCAGAACAGAGAAATAAATTGGCTCCTTTTCACAAGGCTGGTAAGTGGCAGACTGTAATTCAAAACTAGATTTGGTAATTTCAGAGCCCCATACTCTTCATTCTGCTACCCTGCTCTTCTGAAGTGTTTTTTTAGTGCCTTAGTCTCTAGCACCAGCCAGACAATATGTTTTACATGGTAAATATTCCCTGAACACTTAAACCCTTGTTTCTATGTGCCAAGCCAAATGACCACAAAGTGATAACACACGAAGCAATTGTTCATTCACAGGGAAATCCTCATGCAAATTCTCTCAGAGTTCATGCTTCTGGGTTGAAAGAATTAACCTGTCAACATGCCATTAGTGTCTCTACCCTGCCTGGCAGCATGCCAGCACTGACATCACTGCAGCCTCCTCTCCGTCCTGGTGGACCTCCCAGCTGGTGAAGGAGGTTCCCGGGGTGAGGGAAACTGTCCTCTTTCACAGCTCCCTCCCAGAGGGCAGGTCCCAACCCATTTCCTTTTTTCCCTTTCATCCTACCTGGTTAGGTGGGGATCTTTATTGCAGCTTTGGTTATATAATAGCTCTTCTGCCAGCTTTCACTAGGTGTTCAGAGAGAACTGTTCCAGAGGTAGATGTATTTTTGATGTATTTGTGGGGAGAGGTGAGCTCAACCTCCCTTTACTCCCCTGTCTTGATCTCCACCTGACCCCAGATTTTATTAGTGTTCTGTACCCCTTGTTTCCCAGACCAGGGTACGCAAGGATATGCATGTGCTCTGGGAAAGCAAAATCTGGGAATAGAAACAACTCATTGTTTATTAGGTATAAAAAGAAAGGCAAACAAGATGATACCAAAGGCAGGAAATTATCAGGGACCTCAAAGCAGTAGTGTCAATGAGGAATAATAAGTAGTAACAGATACAAATTAGCGAACAAGGAATTCTTGCTCTAAGTTACGTGATTAACAACACAAGAGAAAACAGGAAATTCTAAAAAGATCTTTAAGTCCTTTCAGTAGCCTTCAAGGCTGAGGTCCTCTGTTCGTTCCACATGCTGCTCTGACAGACCACATTCTCTTTGTCACCTCCAAAGTTTTCACTGTCAGCAGGATCTGTCTCTGGTTTGGTTTCTGATACCTGTTCAGCTACGCATTAGTGTCTGTCTTATCAGTTGCATGTTTTAGTTAACAAAGTTCAACATAGGTGAAAAAAGTTCCCAAAAAGTACTTCCATTTTTCCATTGTTTTTGAGATGTTCATCCAGATTTCATGACTTTCTGAGAAAAGAGCTGCCATTCTATTAAAATACAAAAAACAAAACACCTGTCTCAATCCACAGCCAACATCCCAGATCAGATCAGAGGGCAGAACAGAGCAAGCCAGCAGGTAGCACTTTTATATACTCCAGAGTGATCTAAGATAGTGTTTGCGATTGATTTAATCACTTTGTTCCAGTTGTTAGAGTGATAATAGAGTAATACATCTTAATGATAGCACATAATTTTATTATTTCCTATGACTAGTACTGTGAGATGAACATTAGCACATTTGCTAAATTATTTCTCATCTCAACCCCATCAAGCATGTACCATATCTTCATTTTTTCACATGATAAATCTGATTCTTCAATGACTTAAGCATCTTTCTGTAAATGACTTTCACACACTAAGTCTGATTCCTAAGCCCTGTCCATGGCTGTCAGGCAGGCGTGAGTGCCTGGTTGGCTTTCATAGTTGGTGGAGTTTTGTGAGTCATTTGTGTCAGATGCTCTTTTGTTTTTATCGCTTGACAGGCAGAGTCTAGCAATAAAATAAAGTGGATGGAGCTCACAACCAAGATGAGGATTTGCAAATAAAGAATTAGGCAAACAGCTCATTAGTGTCAACAGCCTGTAGGCATGAGGAAGAGAGAAAAAGTAGGGATACAAAGTCAGTGAGATGGAAATTGGCCTGACCAGGCAGAGTTAAAGTCAAAGCAAGAGTGAGTGGCAGAGCTTGAAGTGATTCTCAAAGCTTATCAACACCATATAAGAGTATCCTCACGTTAGGAAAATGTTAGATCTTTAGGACACAACATAACTGAGCATGAGATTGATGTTTTCCTAATGTGGAGAGTAGGTCACTGGTGGATTTTGATTGGTATAGATTATAAATATGTTAATTAAAAAAAAAAGCATAAATAGAGCATCAGTCAAAACTTCCTTGATAAAATATTGCTAAGTTAAAAAAATCAAATTTCAAGCCATATTGAGGTGGTAAATGGGTGTGCCAACCACATGAAGCCAGTCCTAGAATACCGTAAGATTTGGAAACAATGTGGTGATGCATTGTGATTGAAGCATTTCTCTTCATGATCTCCTCATCAGGGTACTAGATGGAAACAAAGAAAAAAGCCTTCTGTTTCTTGTAATCATAAAGCTTACAGACTGCTTTGTCACAAGGTGTCATTAACTGACTTGAGTGGGCAAAGTGAATACATCTTGGTTGGGTCCCAAGGTTCCAAACACAAATGCACTGTGTTTGGAAACAGGGGCTAAAAAACTTGATTTAAAGCTATATTTGAATGTGAAGGACATTATTACTGTTTAGACTGTGGATTTATTAAAGGTGGTTCTGGAGTGGTAGGGCTGGTGGGTTTGGTTGGTATGGTTGAGCTCTCACAGTTCTTCTCTTGGCATCACTAGTGGGAGACCAGGTTTGCCCCTCTCCCATTCTAAAGGGGCACAGCTAACAGAGACTGGTAGCTTATTACTAGTGCACACATCTTGCCAATTATCTAGTGAGAGGCAGTATTCATTGGTTCACATCAGCAAACTGTGGGACTCAACTTCTCTCTTTGTAGTTCTCTTCTTTTTGTTTTTTTACCTGTGTGTGTAGAGAAAACAGCGGAATCTTCAACTTCTGTCTTACCACACGAAGCCCATTGAACATTTCCAATATAGGAATGTTCACATTTTTTGTCCCAGTAACTGATTTCTTAAGCAACCATTTCCTTCAATAAAGAAACACTACTCAAGACTTAAGAGCACAGTACATGAGTCTGTTCCTTTTCTCATACCCCCATTTCCAACCTCCTACCCAGTAATAAGAGGGCCATCTCTGGCCTGAAAATCCTCTAAGCCTCTCAATTAGGGAATTTCAATAAAGGAAAGAGCAAGTGGCTTTCTCCTGCCTTCATGCTGACAACCTGATCACTTGACTTCTTGTGTCCTGGTCTCATTAGTAGAGGCTGTCTAAAATTAAGAACATTTAATTTTAAAAAAAATCAGTCTTAAAAATGGGTGATGGAAGTGGTTTCAACAAAGTGAATGTGTAGTGACAGTCTCTTATCTGAAGATCATGGGAGAAAGTACATCATGCATGATGCCTGGGTGGGGTCTTTACAGATTTGAAGTTAACAGGCTGTTAGAATTTTTTAATTATTTAAAAACATCATTTATATAATTTTATATGAAGAAAACCTGGAGATACATATTTTGGTGAGGATTGGGGGTCTATATTTGCTTCTTGTCACTGTTTCTAATTTTCCAATGTAGTCTATAGTCTACTAATTTACTACTACTGGAAAATAAAGTCCATAAAGACATTTCCTGCTTTTCCAAGTGGCCTCACACTCAGCCCCTGTAACTTCTGACCATCATCAGCTTATACGGTTCTCTGCAGTGACAGACACATTAAAGGGGCTTATGTTGTCTTCATCCAGATGCTTTCCAAATTAGAATCTGTCAAACATAGTGTATGCCAGGGTTTGATGCTATTGGACTAGGCAAATGGTAGATGTCAAGTTCTGCATTTCACTTGGAGACAGGGATTAAAATATTGGAATTAATGGCAGAGAAATACTTCATTCGACCCAGAAGGCGGGGCCAGTCCTTGAGGCACAAAACTGGCCATTATGTTTAGAGAAAGAAATGATTCAAGTTTGGAAAGTTAGGCAAGCTGCACTCAAAGAAGTTAGAAAATGATTTATGGGGAGGGTCCCATGGTGAGGATGAGATAATTTGGGGGGTGCTGTGAAGAAGCATAAAACAAAGTTAAACAAATGGACTTTATTTGATTAGTGATACTTCTTAAGATTTATCTAAGTGCTGTTAGGCCCCAGGAATGGAGCACTTTATAAAGACAGCAATACTTGCAAATATGTTTTACTAAGAGCCTTTTTTTCCCTAGACCTAAATCCAAGGTCTTTACATAATATTTAGCTTCTGACAGCAAGTCCTACACTCCCATTTTACAGATGAAAATTCATGGCATAAGTGCCTAAATTGTGGCATCTGTGTTTAATAACTCAATTTCAATACTTGGTACTTGAAATGCTTTGAGAATACTGATAAAACATCATACATAGAACATTAAAAATGAGAACCCAGTAAAACTTCAAGTAAGCATTTAATTAAAGTGCTTGCATGGTATGTGATGAGTGTACAACCTTCGCACCTGAGGCCTTTATTGGAGTTGTTTTGGGGAAAGAAATTACTTTAGATTTAAAGATTATCCTCAATCCCATGTTCCTCAGTGTCTGGTGAGAAGTCTCTCTTCCCTGAGTTGCAAGCATCTTTGTCTCTAGGGTTATTCTGGCCTTTTCCCCTGCATCCAAGCATGTGTTGCAGTTTACCATGAATTAGGACTACTTAGGCTCATGTGTCCTTTCTCTTTAGATTGTGAGATTTTTGAGTGAGGAGACTCTGTTGTTTATCACAAAGTGTTCTGCACAGTGCCTCCCCATTTATAAGAGAAATTCAATAAAACCTTGTGAAATTGGATGGAAACAAAACATGCCATGTATCTCTCAAGTGTGTTTTTAGCTGAAGTGTGTGCCCCTTGCATCCTCTCTTTCTCACTCCCTCCCTTTCTCATGTTTCCTCCAGTTTAGCCAGGTGTCTCTCTATATAAAGGACACATTGTATATTTTAGAAGAAGAAGCTTTCAAGCAGACAAAGAGATTATTGCTTTTAAGTGTATTCATTTCAAATTGGATTTTTAAACTTGAAATATAAAAACTTAGACTGGCAGCTTTACCCCATAGAATTGAATAGCCATGAAAAAAATGAAAATTATATGTCAGTGTGGTACTTGCAAGAAACATTCACCTAAATGAGCTATAGTGAGATAAATTTAAAAGATGTAGTTCAATCCTTCTTACTCAGTGGTAGATTGTCACTCTTTGTCCCTGATGAGTTTGATATCCTGAAATCAGACCTCCAATTGTTTTTGTAGAGACGAACAGAGAGACACAGACATCCATGTTTCCTGAAGTTGTCCAAGGCCCTCCCACGGCCTGCCTCTGTGACCTGTTTCTAGGTTCCTGAGGTATCCTTTTGTTTCTTCATTGTATTATCTTCACTTAAGATATTTTCAGTGATATGTTACTTTCAACCAAAGGAGACCTGGCAAAGGACACACAAGTAAACTTCATGGCTGTGTGAGTCAGACCATGCTTGAAATAGGAGTTCAGAGAAAGATGAAAAAAAAGTCTACACAACCCACTTCAAAGAACTGGCACTTGTGATGGACCTTGGGTATGAGGGATAGACACATAGTCAGAGGAAGAAAGAAGCCACTGGCAGTTTGTGAGAGCAGCATGATGTGAGGCAGAGAGACCATGAAGGCAATCTGGCTTACACAGAACCTTTATGCTGTGGAATGAACATATGTGTCCTCCTCCAAAATCATATGTGGAAGCCTTAATCCCCTGCGTGATGGTATTTAGGGGTGGGGCCTTGGGGAAGCAATTAGGTCATGAGTGTGGAGCCCTCATGAATGGGGTTAGTGCACTTGTAAGAAAACACATGAGACAGATGATCTCTCAGGTACGTAAGGAAACAGCAAAAAGGAGCCTTCTGCAAACCAAGAAGCATGTCTTTATCAGATACCAAATCTTCTGGCTCCTTGATCTTGGACTTCAGATACATTATTGTTGTTTAAGTCACCCATTCTGTAATAGTTTTATTATAGGCACACTTACTTAGTTTGTGATATAAATGTTAATACTGATATATCTAGAACATGAGAAATGTTCATATTGTTGTAGATCATGATTGTTACCAGTTGCCATGTTGATCTCAAGGTCAGGGTTGCATCAGTGATAGCCTTGACCTCCAGTTAACAGTTAGATGCCTGTGCATCATTTAACCTGACCTCTTATGTAAAACAAGACACTGGTATGGAAAAAAAATCATGCAAACATCGAGGAGAACTAGTTGGGTGTTTGAAACCCACGTCCATAACATACAAATTATATGAAAGAGGTATTGTCACTTCTCAAAACTACAGTGTTTTCATCTATAAACGAGAGAATATAAAGCCTACTTCACTGATTTAATGTGGAAATTAAATGGAACTCTAAACTCCCTAGTGCAGTTCCTCTGAGCCTTTAAGTCAGTGCTTTTCTTCCCCACTTTGATACTGTGCATCTACACTGCTGCCAGAATTGGAACACATCACTGATCATCATTATGGAAAAAGTAGAAGTACCTTCTAATAATAGTGATGTTACTATTAACTGAACAATGATAAAATGCATCATGAGCATTATGCTTAGGATTTTATATGTGTTCTATTATTCTTGCAACAACCTGATAGGAAGAAAATCCAGTACCGATTTACCTTTGCAGAGATCTTCCATGCAGTTATACTGGAGTTGGGATTATGACCAGTTTGTTTAGAAGCAGGACTAGTGAGTGCTTCTGTGCTATGAAATGGGGTTAACTTCTGTCATGGAAACAAACACCATCAAATCAAATGGCACTTTCTGTGTTTAAAGAAAGTCATGTAGCAAGTTCAGGAGAACACTGATTTATATTCTTGGGACATGGTGAGTATGTGTGCGGTAGGGCCTTCAGAAAGCATTGACTGAGTAGATTGCTTGGGGTGGTATGGACATTTTAACAATTCTTCCCGTCCCAGAACACGTGATATCAATGTTTTATAGTTTTCGGAGTATAGGTGTTTCACCTCCTTGTTTAAGTTCCTTTCTAGGTTTGTTATTCTTTTTGATCCAATTGTAAATGGGGTTGTTTCCTTAATTAATTTTTATGATAGTTCATTATTACTCTATAAGAAAGCAACACATTTCTGTATATCAATCTTATATCCTGCAACTTTACTGAATTATTAGTTCTAATAGTTTTTTTTTTTTTTGGATGGAGACCTTAGGTTTTCTAAATTTATAGTCTCATGTCTTCTGTAAATAATGACAGTTTTACTTTTCCTCTTGCAATTTTGGGTGATTCTACTGAATTTTTGGTCTGACTGCTGTGGCTAGGACTTCCAACATTATGTTAAATAAAAGAGGCAAATGTGGGCATCCTTTTTCCTGATTTTAAAGGAAAAGCTTTCAGCTTTTAACCACTGAATATGTCCTTTCTCTTTTCTTCTTGGTGAGCCTGGCTAAAGGTTTATCAATTCTGTTTATCTTTTCAAATGACCAGTTCTTAGTGTCATTGGTCTTTTTTATTGTCTTTTTTCTTTTCTTTGGTCTCTATTTATTTCCTCTCTGACCTTTATTATTTTCTTCCTTTTTGCTGATTTGGGGCTTTGTTCTTTTTTCTAATTCCTTTAGATGGAAGGTTAGGTTGTTTGAGAATTTTTGTATGTTTTTTGAGGTAGTCCTGTGTCACTGGAAACTTCCCTCTAGGAACTGTTTTTGCTGCATCCTGTATTTTTGGGAAGTTGACTTACTGTTTTCATTTGTCTCAAGGTATTTTCTGATACTCTCTTTGATTTCTTCGTCGACCCATTGTTTTGTTTGTTTGTTTGGTTTTTTTGGTAGCATATTGTTTACTCTCCATGTGTTGTGCTTTTCCCATTTTTCTTCTTGTAATTAATTTCTAGTTTCATATTATTGTCTGAAAATGTGCTTGATATAATTTCTTCTTTAATTTGCTGAGCCTTGTGGCATAGCATGTGATCTATCCTAGAGAACCATCCGTATGCACTTGAAAAGAACACGTATTCTGCTATTTTGGCATGGAATGTCCTGTAGATACCTACCAAGTCAAACTGGTCTATTGTGTCATTTAAGACCACAGTTGCCTTACTTATTTTCTGTCTGATGATCTGTCCATTGATTCAGATGGGTTGTTAAAGTCCCCTACATTTATTGCATTGTTGTCAGTTTCCCCCTTGATGCCTATTAAGATGTGCTTTATCTATTTAGCTGCTCCTGTATTGCGTACATATGTATTAATGAGTGTAATATCCTCTTGTATTTCTCCTTTTATCATTATACAATGCCCTTATTTGTCTTCTGTTATAGACCTTGTTTTAAAGTCTACTTTGTCTGACATGAGTATTACTATCCCTTCTTTCTTATTGATTCTATTTGCATGAAAAAATATATCTATTGTAGGTTTTTGATTGTGGTTTCATGGGGTTCATACATGCTGACCTCAACTATGTTTCTTTTTAACAGGTAGTCCTCTAAGTTCAAACAGATTCTAAAAATCTACATTTATTCCCCTCCCCCTTTTGTGTTTTTGATGTCATATTTTGCAGCCTCATATTTATCTCTTTGCTAATTATTGTAGTTTACTTGATTTTAGATTTTGTTTAACTTTCTCTGTTTCTATGAAGTTAGGTGAAAAATTTACCTGTTGTGGTCTTGAAAGGGTGTCCTTATGTGAGAGCATCCTTAAACAGTCTGTGTGTGCCCAGTAGTTTTGATGAGAGAGTTGGATTTGATGTGAATACAAATCAAATTTTTTCTCAGGGTTTTACAGCAGCTGTCACCTTGGTAGGAGGTGGGGCTGGAGATGCAGGGGCCAGGGCTGGAGCCAGATGTGATGTGGAGCTTCTCCTATGCTCAGTGAGCACCACTACCCTATAAGAGGTAGAGTCAGATCCCATGTTACTGAAGCAGAAGCCCTGAGGTTTGGATCTGAGCCAACTCAGTCTCCTTCAAGTGTGTGCTCTCCCCACTCCTAGCACTGGCACACTTGCCTCAGAATGGGGCAGTGCTGGGGAGAGAGAGGCTGGCATTAGCAAGGCCTGGGGCCTGGGCTGTGGCAGTTTGGCTGCCATCAACTATTTAGACTCCGTCTGATGTGTCACCTGTGGAAATGCGAGCAGTGGCTGCCCCTACCCTGCTCAGATGCCCCTTTGGGTTTGAGTCACTTCAGTGCCTCACATTTGAGGCCTTTCCTCAAACATGGAAGCTTTCACTCCAGTGTGGAGCTGTGAGGTGAAGCAAGCAGGGCTGAAGTGCTCACTCATCTCAGGCTGTGGCATATGCCAAGGCAGTCATAGGATACCAGTCAGCCAGCCATGCAGTGTCAGTCTGCCCTCTCTGCCCTGTCTCAGGAGCAGCAAGTGTTGAGTTCCTGTTCTGCTGTCTTGATCTGGGTTCACTGTGCATCCTGTTTTAATAATAGTTGTCTTGAAATTTCCACTGTGGCACTTTACTGACCGCATCTGTCTAGGCCTCATTTGCCTGACTGAGATGTCTGTGATGCCCTCTCCCCATCTCCATATTGAGAAGCCACTGAGTGATGCAGGTTTATATCTTTGGGATAGTCCAGGGTGCCACGGACACCAGACCAGTGAGTGCCCACACATCAGCATTATCCTCAATTCCTTGGATCATCTGAAGTGAAAAATACTGCCCTCGATGTTTGGGCAAAATGCAGTCATTTCTAGGAGGGAGTTGGCTGTAACTCTAAGATGGCTGTGTTCAAGTGAATGTAACCTGACATTTTGATCAAAGCAGATTTTTAGTCATTAAGTTAAAAACGACAAGAATATTGTTATTGCTGCATACCAGCATTAACATAATATATGGGAAATGAGTGAAGAAATTCCTTCCTCGTAGAGCAGGGCTCCTGTGTACCATAGGTATCATAAAACATTATCTTGCTACAAAGTGTAATTTGAATGGAATGTAATCTGAGAATCCATAATTGTCTCCATAGCTACACCTTCTCTACATACTTATCGATTTTGAAGGACATGTTCGGTTGCCACTACCACAGGATCGATAAAAACTATTCAAACTGAGATGTTAACCAGCAACTGCACATTCATAATAAGAACTGAGAGTTTATGTGCAGAGAGTGGAGTTAAGTGGCTAAGGTGTTGCAGGGGTAAGGGTGCTGTGTGGGTAATCTCCTTGAATCGAACCCACATCTAATGAAGTCCTCTTATAAACAAAGGAAACTGGGGCAGAGAGAGGGTTAAGTACACACAATGAGTAAGTGGAGCAACAGGATGTAAACCAAGGAGAATTTGGTTCCAAAGTTCACACCCTCAATCTCCATGCTTTTTTGCCACCTGTCAAGGATGGTCTGAATAATTAAGCACCAGAGGAAACATCCATCTCTCTCACTTTATTTCTACAAAAAAGCATGGGTCTCTTACCACGCAGCCCCAAATATGTGTGTTACTCCTCACTTTTACATAGTTGTTGATCCTATTCTACTGCTGGGAAACATGCTTAAATTGGTTCTGAGTGACCAACAGATGCTGTGAAGGGAATTTGAAGCCACCTAGATTTTATTCCCTTTGTATTTCCCTCTTAGAATAGAGTTCTCACTTTAACTTTGGTATCAGGGGTTAAGGAAAAGATTGTATTTTACAGTGTGTCTGGGTAATTTTTATTTGGACCACAGAATAAAAGGCAGATCTTTATTTTGGCTTTTGGGGTCATCAGTCATCTGGCCTTCTCTAACATTTCCAATCCAATCCTTAACACTCTTCTTTGTGCACCACATGTTGCAATTTCATGTGGATTATCACAAGGCCAGGAGACTCCAAATGACGATCTAAAGAATTCGATTCTTTTGTTTCCAACCACACCCGTTAAGAGAGTAAGAGGACAAACATATTTGTTAAATACGATTGTTTGTTTGACAATGAGTCCAGTGCTTTCCCAACTTATTGACCTATTTAAAATATTGAGAAGTAGTTTGTTATTATCTAATACAAAAACTACTCTTAGGGGCTGAGAACTTCATGCCATTTTTATGGAACTGGGAGATTAGGGGACCAAGACTCAGGCTATTCTGTTGTCATGAAGACAGCTTAGTCTTGGTCCTTCTGTGTGAGAGGGAGAGTTATCGGCTGAAGTAACCTTTTGTGTGTGTGTTACTTTTCTGCTTTGAAACATTAAACACATACACCTGTGATCTTAGTAAAAATTTAAAGTCATAAAATATTTATAGTACCATGTCTAAGACAAATGACATACACTGCTCAACAGTTCAGTAAATTATGGATACAGACACTCAAATTGATTTCAATAGAAAATAAGCCTTTCCTTAACAATAGTCCTTTATCTGGAAGTTTTTTATTTTTATTCTGAAAGATGTTTCCCATACACCTTTTGAAAGTAGAAATAAATCCAGAATGTAACACTGTCTGACAGCCATTCGTACATATTCTGTCCTTTGGCTGTATCATTTCTCTAGATTCCTGCTGTTTCTTACAGCATCTGGCTTCCTCATAAAAGGATATTCCTAAGAACCTATTTGCTAAATGAAAAAACAATTTTAAGGTGAATTTCAAAGTTCTGAGTCACCCCCCTACTGTTTTGGTGTCTCAATAAAAGTGCTGGGTACATCAATAAATTCTTAGTCCCTAGGAAATAACAGTATATAGTTGTAGGCATTGCTTAAATTTGAACATGTCAGTTTTTCCTTTGTAGATTACTGAAACTGTGTATACTTTATGTTTTATTCATTTTCCCTTTGAATTATATTGCCTCTGCTACCTTTTTCTTACTCTACAATGCTTATTTTTCTTCTTTTTTCTCAAAATATCCATAGTTATCAATTGCTTATATATATATATATATATATATATATATACACACACACACACACACACACACACACACACACATATATGTTTAATAGATATTTGTTTACTGAAAATGACTTAATGAAACTTTCTAATTGTATTCCAGGTTCTTTGTTAGGAGCTAGGTATGAAACAATGAGGGTTAAAAAAAATGTCACCATGAGGTCACAGTATTGTGGAAATGACAATCCTTAGTTAAATTATCAAGCAAAACCAATGGAAGATTACTGAACACCATTATATAAAGCAGAGTTCAACAAATTTTTCTGTAAATTGCTACATAGTAAATATTTTAGGCTTTGCAGGTCATATGGTCTTTATCACAACTAAATATTTAACTCTGCCATTGTATTATGAAAGTAGCCATAAGGAATATATGAATCAATTGACATGGTTGTGCTATAATAAAACTGTTTACAAAAGCAGGCAGCAGGGCACATGGCTGTCACTGGCTGATCCTTTGATGTAAATGAATAAAGGCAACATGGTTTATGGTAAGAGGAGTGAAAAAGTGAGCAAAATGTATTGTTAAGTTCTCATTTATTGATATGATCACTTACTGTGTGCCACTCATTGCAAAATTGACAGATTTATTCTTAAAGTTCACGGCATATCAGCTCCAAACAGATACTCTGCAACCTGACTTTATGTATTGACCCTCAGATCCTCAAAGATATTATCTTTGCTATGCAAATAAAGGAACCAAATGATGAAGAATTAATTTTCATAAGTGAGCACATTTGAAAGTTCATTGTGTATCTATGTAGTTAGTTCACATGCTGAGGTAGAACGTGAACATAAGACACCCTGCCACAGCCAACTTAATACTCAACGGTGAGAAGTTGAAAGCCTTCCTGCTAAAATCTGGAACAAGACAAGCCCATCGTCACCACTTCTGTCCAACATGATACTGGAAGTCCCAGACAGTAATCAGACAAGAAAAATAAATAGAAGAGATCCAAATTAGGAGAGAAGAGATAAAATTGTCACTGTATGCAAGTGACATGATATTATATATAGAAAGCCCTAAGGCTTACAAAAACACAAAACTACTAGAGCTGATAAAAGAATTGGGCAAGGTAGCAGGATACAAGATTCACGTACAGAAATCAGTTGCATTTCTTTTCTGATATTTCATTGTTAGTGTAAGGTAAAGAAACAATCCCTTTTAAAATCACATGAAAAACCTAGGAATAAATCTGAGGATATAAAAGACTTACACGTGGAGAATACAGAACATTGATCATGAAACTTAAAGATGATTTAAATAAATGGAAAGATATCCCATGCTCTTGGATTGGAATAATTAATATTGTTTAAATGGCCATACTACCCAAAGCAATCTACACATTTAATGCTATACCTATCAAATTAGCAAGGATATTTTTTACAGAAATAGAATAAATAATCCTAAAATTTATATGGAATCACAAAAGACCCAGAATCACCAAAGCAATACTAAAGGGAAAAAAAAAAAAAGAGGCTGGAGGAATAACCCTCCCAGACTTCAGACAATACTACAGAGCTACAGTAGTCAACACAGTGTGGTATTGGCAAAAAAACAGACTTATGGATCAATGGAACAGAATAGAGATCCCAGAAATAAACCCACAGACTTACAGTTAATTAATCTTCGATAAAGGAGGCAAGAACATACAATGGAGGAAAGACAGTCTCTTCAACAAGTGGTGGTGGGAAAACTGGACAGCTGCCTGTGAATCAGTGAAGTTAGAACACTCCCTCACACCATACACAAAAATAAACTCAAAATGGCTTAAAGACTTAAACATAAGACAAGACACTATAAACCTCCTAGAATAAAACATAGGCAAAACATTTTTTGATGTAAATTTTAGCAGTATTCTCCTAAGGCAGTCTATCCAGGCAATAGAAATAAAAGCAAAAATAAACAAATGGGACCTAATTAAACACAAGCGTTTGCGTAGCAAAGGAAACCATAAGCAAAAAAAAAAATTACAACCTATGGAATGAGAGAAAATATTTGCAAATGATACAATTCACAAGGGCTTAATTTCCAGAATATATAAAAGCTCATACACCTTAATAACTAACAAACAAACAAACAAACAAACAAAACAGCCCAATCCAAAAATGGGCAGAAGACCTAAACAAGCAGTTCTCCAATGAAAACACACAAATGGCCAATAGGCACATGAAGAAATGCTCAGTATCCCTAATTATCAGAGAAATGCAAACCAGAGCTACAATGAGATATTTAATTATTTTGATTTACCCAGGGAAGAGTTTCAACTTTATAAGAAAAATCTGTTGAGATGCTGGTCATTTCAATCTAATCAGTATTTGTATAGGTTCAGGGCTGGATTGCAGCTTTCACTGGACATAGTATATCTCTGATTTCTAATGTCTCAAATATAAAACATCTTGTAGTTTTATTACAGTCCTCTAACAGGTCTTTGTCATCTAAGCAATACAAGATTGTAGGAAATTTCACTCTATTTTAATCCAGCTTTCTAGAGCACCATGCCACTCTATAACTCAGCTATGATCCTGTAGAGAAATCTTTCAGTGCTTCCATAGGAATATTGTTTTATTTTTGTTCTTAACACCTGTAACCAATGTCACAAACCCCACTATTTTCATTGTTTTCCCCTAGTAAAGATTTTCTCCTTTTAATACACTTAATCCTTAGTCCATAGCCAAACTCTGAAAAATGTTCATGGGGAAGAAAGCAGCCAGAAAACTCAGCTCACCTATGAAGGCCTCTTCACTCACTGAAGTTTTAGTTTATCTAGTTTTATTTGTATTTACAGCTCTCTGATATCTTTCATAGGAAATTTAATTTTATCTACTTCTACTACTTGCTATGGTGAGATTAATGATCAGCCATTATCTGTCTTTTCTATCTGGAAATGGAAAAAGATACTGCTATTATGTCACATTTTACTCCTTCATTGATTACAAAAGTTACTTAAAAATGTAAAATTATCATAGTAGTGTATTATAAATAACTGGCAGTATATGGAGAAAAAATTAAATTGATTGGGTCGGGAGGCTGAAAGAATAGCATCCCTTCTACATTTACTCTTTAATTCTATGACATTGGGTAAATGACTTTATTCTAAGAGATGCAAGTAATGCCTTCTCACCACCTATATTTCAGAGAACCTGTCATATTTTTTTGAGTTAGAAAAAAAAAATTCCAGACCTTGTTTAGACCTATGATGAGTTGAGAGTTACAAAATGCAGAGAAATACTATTTTTATTGCCAAGTTACTCCTAAAATGGACATGCTTTTTACAGTGTTCTTATAAGTTGGTTAGAGAATCCTAGCCCACTATTTAGAGATCAGAGAACTTAATTCTTAAATCCTTTCAGTTAAGTTGTCGTATAAGCTTTCCACAGAGATGTTGCAGGTTCAGTTCCAGACCAGTGCAATTAAGTGATATTGTAATAAAACAAGTAACACAAATATTTTGGTTTCCCAGTTCATATAAAAATTATGTTTACACTATA
Source organism: Camelus bactrianus (assembly GCF_048773025.1). Taxonomy (NCBI): domain Eukaryota; kingdom Metazoa; phylum Chordata; class Mammalia; order Artiodactyla; family Camelidae; genus Camelus; species Camelus bactrianus. The sequence continues at coordinate 35,435,844 of NC_133549.1, forward strand.
CTACAGTCTACTAAGTCTGATATAGAATTATATCTAAGAAAACAATGTATTAAAAATTACAGTCCAGGAAAAAAATACTGTACATACCTTAATTTAAAAAATACTTTATTGCTAAAAGTGCTAAGCGTCATCTGACAATGCAGGGTTTCCACAAACCTTCAATTTGTGTAGAAACGAAAACAGTACCCAATATTTGTGAGGTACAGAAAAGTGAAGTGCAATAAAATTAGGTATGCCTGTATAAGCAGAGATACAGTTACTGATTTCAGCTCTATTTGTTGATGCTTGAGAGTATTTTAAGGGAAATCCCCATCATTCCCTGGGCAGGATATGAGAAGAATCAACATATTTGCTACCTAGTTTTCACTCTTGCTCTTTTATAAAAATGACCTAATATAGGAAGATATCTTCTCAAATGGTATTTGATAGCATTTTGAGAGCTAATAAGTCATTGTTCTATGCCATATTTCAAAAGTGTCTCTTTAAAACAGAAGATTTAAATGGAAGACACAGATTAATTTTTCTTCCCCTTCAACCTAAACTATAACATAGTTTATATATATATATATATATATATATATATATATATATATATATTTGAAGTATAGTCTATTTACAATGTTATGTCAATTCTGGTGTACAGCATAATGCTTCAGTCATAAATGAATGTACATATATTCATTTTCATATTCTTTTTCACCTAAGTTACTATAAGATATTGATATAGTTCCCTGTGCTATACAGCATGAACGTGTTGCTTATCTATTATATATATATATATTAGTTAGTATCTGCACATCTTGAACTCCCAATTTATCCCTTCCCACCCCCTTCCCCCACCTGGTAACCATAAGTTTGTTTTCTGTGTCTGAGTCTGTTTCTGTTTTGTAAAAAAATTGGTTTGTATTTTTTTTTTTTTTTTTTAGATTCCACATGTAAGTGATATCATATGATATTTTTCTTTTTCTTTCTGACTTACTTCATTTAGAATGACAATCTCCAGGTCCATCCATGTTGCTGCATATGGCATTATTTTATTCTGTTTTATGGCTGAGTAGTATTCCAGTGAAAAATATACAACTTCTTTATCAAAATAGTTTTATTAGTTTTCAGAATGGGTTGCTCAAATAGTTACCCAAAGTGCATATTAACAGTGCCCATATCATGGCCAATGTTCAGTATATACATACGTAGCTATTATGAGTCGAGAGGAGTAGTGTTAAATATTAAATCTTATGTTAAATATCAGACAGTCTGGTTTCAAAACCTGATTTCTTACTAACTAGATGTAATTCCATCAATCCCATTGATAAGGAGACTAATAATTCTTGCCTTAGAAAATCTTTCAAGTATGTGCATTTTGTATACATGTGTGCAGATGAATATTCAACATTATTTTTTGCTGCTACCTTTCCAGAGTGTCCCCTAAGCCAGAACCCTAGAGCTTGAATTCTGAGAATTAGGTCAAGGTGTCTTATCATTGAGTCTAAGGTGACAGAGTAGACTCTCCTCACTTCCAGCACTGTGACTACTTCCAGAGCCCAGAGTAGACCATCCCCACCAAAAGGGCACACGAGCTTATAGAGCGGACCTGTGGCTACAGGGTCACACAGCAGGCAGCTGCAGGGCTTGTGATGTGGAGGGGATGGGTCCTTAGCTGCTCATCCAGTCCCCATAGTCCCAGGTGCCCAGTTCCAGCTCAAGACATGGTGCTTTGAGGTATGGCAGTACCTGCCCCATCTGCTCCACCTCTGACTTCTGTTAGGCTCCATCCTGTGTGGCAGTGACTCACTTGGTCTGTATCCGCATTTGGCACCAGCCCAGGCAAGCGGCTGCTACCTGCCTGAACTGCTTCCACCCAATGTTGATGAAATTGGGGTCATAAGCATCTGCCCTGAGTGCTGGTTAGCTGAGAACCCAATGCCACCAACTTCTGTCTGGAACCTTCTTTTGGCTTCCATGGGGGAAAAGTTGGTGCTGGTGGTAGATTTGAGTGACAAATGGTCCTTGCACTCTAAGCATCTGCACTGGTGGCTCCTGGTGACCCGAACAGCCATTCCCATCTCTTTACCCAGGCTCCAACCTCACGGGGCTTCCCTTTCTAGGGCCCATGGAGCAAGACACGTGTCAAACCCTTGCAACCTCCTGGATGAAACATGTTTGTGAAGTGCTGCCCTCTGCATCCAGAAGAGACTAAAAGAGAGAGATGAGAGGGTGGGCTGGTGAAGGCAGGAACACCAACTCCTTAGAGTGTCTTGGAGGGAGGGCACTAGGATCATGGGCTTCAGAAGGTGACTTGGGAAAGGCCATCTGTTGGCAGAATTTGAGGTGACTCACACACAGTCAGCCACAATCTACTTAGCAGGTTTGGCTTAGCAGAGCAGAAGGAGCTGTGAAGCTCTGGCAAGGTTAGTGGTAAAGGGGATTAAACAAAGCAGGTTGAGTGATCTGTTGGAGAATGGAAGTTGATGGGGCTTCTGGACCAAGGAAGTGCTGCAGATTTTCTCCCATTTTCTGAGAGCCCTAACTTCACAGTTTCACATGGCATACTTGCGCCTAAATAGCTTTCTCCAAACAAATCCCTAATTCCTGACCGTCTGCCCAGAACTTGTGGAGAGATAAAGACCAGAGCAAAGGGGAAAAGGGTCAATTTATAGTGCCTGAGATTTGATGATGAAATAATTATGTTTTCAGGTAATCTTTAATATGTGCTCTTAGTGTGTTCTTTTTTTTGCTGTTGAAAAATCTGACATTGTATGTTTTATGACAGGACACTTCTACATCTTCTAAAAGACCCTATGTGTTTGTGTGTATGTGTAGAGTTAGAGCTTTCTATCTTAAAGATGTGTCCTCCCCTTTACACAGAGAGGAAATTGCTAGATGACAGGAGGCTGACACTGGGGTTTGAGGGTGAGCTTTTGCTTTAAATAAAGCAAATTGTTAAGAGTAAAAGCCAGTGATCTTGGCTATATCCAAAAAGGTTTTAGGTTTTCAAGAAAATTATACATGTTTGCAATCTGAGACAGCTAGTCTAGTTTAAGCTAAATATGAAAAATAACTCACCCAAAGAGTAAGGAAACAACTGATGGTAAAAGCTCAAGACTGTTTAGATAGATAGATAGATAGATAGATAGATAGATAAAATTTTCAGCCTGTCGTATAGCAGGTAAGAGATCGTGAAAACTGAGGATGGCTATAAATTTTTAAAAATGGAAATTAAGTCAAGAAATGGGGAAATTTGTTTGTTGTAGGTAATGATTATTCAGGCTAGTAGCTTTCATAAAATTTTCAAATGTAATTTAATTGCCAGAAACCTTCCCAGAGAGGTACACATTAGTCGGTTGTGTTTATTTCTATATTTTTAATAATAAAAATCATGAACATTCAAGAAATAATAGCCTACATATTATGAATTATCTTGGTATGCAGATATAGATTGCAATGCTGTGAATCATGATAAAGCATTTAGTACTGATGTTTATGTCATGAGAACATCCTCAGAATTTCCCATTCTATTCCACCTTCATTATATGGGCTATGATTTTATAGTGGTTTTCAACTCTGGATTAATCAATAAATGAAGCATTAATCTTTCCCTTCAGGTACTGAAGGCTTTGCCCTCATTTCCTACCTTATTTGTTATAGTTCTTATGTCATGACCACTCTAATTAATCCTTCAATTTGAATTTGAATCTTACCAAACTAATTGAATAACTTTCTCTTTGCTTTAAATAATAACTCAAAGCTTTTGACATAAAAGGAAACCTTTAAAAATAAGCATGTAGTTATCATCAGACCAGGAAGCAGAGGACTTAGAAATTGTTTAAACTATAAAATATCACTCATGCATTAAACCTCTTTGATCTAGTTCATTTCTTAAAAGATCTTGGAAAGAATATGAAGATTGTATTTTTGGCTAACTGATAACACCACTTAAGAGTTGGTTCAAATTTCTACCATCTTTGCCCATCATTGGTTGCTTATAAGTATAGTGGGGTTTATTGGAGTTACAGCTTACAGAATAGCAGGCAAAGAAGTCTAGGGTAATGAAGTAACACAGAAGTGGTGATTACTAATTAATTCAGTGCCCTAACATGTAAACCTCTCTACTCTATAGGCATGTCTTTTCCTTAATACCCCTTCCCTCAAAACTTCTCTAACCACCCCTGCCACACACACACACCTTACTTTTTTCAGTGTTTACATACAGGTTGATGAGGGCGAAAATCTTTATTACCCAGGCCTTTCAAAAACAAAGAAGCTCAGTTTCCCTTAGTCTTCCTGATTCTGTCCAGTTTCTTGGGAAATTTATATATATTTATGTAATAATACTTTATTTATATATTTAATTGGGTTTGTGAATAAACCCTTGATGAAGGCACCTTGACAATGAAAACCAAAATAAGTACATTTTGGTTCAATTTATTTGTTGTTTGTGTGACCTTGGCAATTTGCTTATACTCCTAGACCGAGTTTTTTCATCTTTTAAGAGGGCTAGTGCCTATCTGAACTGGTTTACTGTGAGTCATATACCCTCAAATGAGTAAGAGTCCAGTGACACTGCCACGTTCTGTTCACTTGTGTGGTTTGTGACTTCTCTTCCCTCCATAAACCCCAAGCCTGAGGACCTTCTTAGGAGCTCTTATGATTTCACTTAGCTTTCCTCTCTCACTAAATAAACCTCCCAGCATCTTTAGGGCAATAAGTACCACTGACCAACTGACTCTACCCAGTTTATAAAATTGAAAGTGTTTGCTGTGGAGGTCTACTGATTGCAGTAACATCTGAGACACACATGTATGGCAGTGATAAGCTGTCTATCATTTTTCTTAGGGATTCTGGGTGGTGGTCTTGCCTCTCCCTTTTCTGTGCTATTCCTTTGTAGGTAGACTGACTACAGTTGTGTAAGTGATAAAATTGTTGTACTGTGACTCTCCTACTCTGTAACCTTAGTTGGCCTATTGGGAACCACTGATAGAGTTGGAGAGTGTGTGTGGAATCTTTCGGCCTGAAAGACAATGTGTATACAGGATCTTTCATGAACAAGACTGTTCACTTCTGCCCCACTTAGACATGATGTGTTAGGCCTGACTCAGTTTTATACAGTGATACTCAGTGTGCTAATGCAGGTATGTGTGTGTGTGTGTGTGTGTGTATGTACCTAGTATATTCTTAATTCTTGGAGTTCCAAAGTGCCACGCCACCAATAGTTCATCAGTCCTCTCAAAATTCTTCTTAGGTGGCAATCACTAGTGTCTCTTAGTATATCTTTCTCACGTGTTTATGCTGGGGTTAATTTAACAGTGGCAATGCATTTATAGGGAATGGTCATTGAAGAAAATCATTTTCAATAGTTTCATTGACTCCTCTTAATATTACTAAATTCTTAGTGCTGTTGATATGAGAAAGCTTGAATGTTTGATGATTTTCCATGTGCCTTCATCTTTGAGGAATATCAACCCCATCTTTCCTATTAAATGCCCAGTCTGGGGCATTTTAAAATTTGGTTTAATATCTTAGTTACTCTACATTTATGACCTCATTTAATTTTTCATTCATCTGTGGCACAGGGGTTATGATTCTCATTACCTGGGAGAAAGAACTGATGCTTAGAAAGAGACCGATGATTTGGCCAAGGACATGCAGGAGGTAAAGAGCAGAACAAAGACAGGAAATTCAGTTGATCTGTTACTAAAGCCTAGAGAATATCCTGGATCTTCGGCTTTAATGTTGGAAGGAGGAAAATGGATTTTGAAAAAAAACAATTGTATTTGAAGTGATTTAGTTGTAGGTAGATTCCATTGAACAGAAGGAGAAAGATGTATCTTTGGTTTGGATACTTTATCTCCTTGTAAAAGAGGAAGAGCTTTAGCACGTCCCTGTCACATGACTTTCCTTACCTGAAGTAGTGACTTAGTGTTTCTTTCATAGTTCCCCATAGTTAAGAACATCTACTCACAGGAAATCCTGAAATTTAAAATGCAGAGTGGCTTTCATTTAAAACAAAATACATGAGATGATGGATGTTCACTAAACTTAACGTGGTAATCATTTCCCAATGTAAGTCAAATCATCATGCTGTACACCTTAAACTTCTACAGTTCTATATCAATTATATCTCAATAAAATTGGGAGGAAAAAACAGAAACTGACTTTTCACATGGGAAAACAGTCCATGAATTAGTCCTGCATGTGATAGATTATAGGCAGCAATGTCTAGAATTACGACTATTGGCTTAAAATAAGTACTCACTACCATCAAGCTTAAAGAAAGTAAACTCTCGCTCCATGAAGACAGGTAGTAGAGTTTATACTGTCTACAAGTATATTCCAGGGACCTAAAATACTACCTGGCATAGTGTCAGAGAACAATATCTATGTGGTATCTGTGGATAGATAGGTATATTGATATGCAGATAGAGATGCGTCTGCAAATAAGCAAGATCATCTGGTTTTTCACTTCCAGAGGTGCCAACAGGAGGGAGCCACCAGGCCTTCAAGAACTACCTTGTTGATTAGAGGGGAGACTTGAAAATAATTATACCAATCTTACTTCATTTTCTGGACATTATGTGGACGTCAACCTCAAACAAAAGCTCGTATTAAACATTTTCTTTATATTAAATATATATGTATGTGTACACATATATACTCTTTATATGTAATCTATAGCCAATTATTCATATACATTTTAAAGTACTGTTGACTCTTGTACAGTAAAATTTAGTTACTTAGGCTGTAATAGGAATTCTCCACAACTGTTCAATACATTTCTGCTTTTTTTTCCCCCCTGCTTTTAAAGAAGGGAACATGACTGCTTTTTTTTTTTATCTTTTTGGTCAAGCAGCCTAAATTAAAGTATGTAATAGAATGCATTATGCCATATTGGCTGGTAACCACTTTTATTATTGTATTTTTTTCCTAAATTGTGCTCCCTTCAGTCAACTAGACTTATACATGCAAATAAGAGAGTGGTTTTACAAATTATACCAATTGGTATCTCTCAACATTTTAATGTTCACAGATCCTCATACAAAAGAGAAACTTAATTATTATTATAATCTGTATTTTTACAGTAATTTAAGGCATATAAAAATGATAGTTTGAAGCTGCTCAGGGAGAAACATTGAATCTAAATTAAGGATTACAGGCAGCCTGATATGGTGACCTCCTGGCTTGGTGGGTCAGGGAATCTGCGGTCATGTATAATCAGAATCCCTGACCTTCTTCAACATGTTGTTAACGAAACAAGAATGATACTGTTCCAGTGTTCTACATTTTCTCCTCATAATCACCTCCCTTTGATTAGCAGCTGAAAGGAAAGGAGCATTTCTTACTATCAAACCACTGACATCATTCCTCTCTACACTGGAGAGGTTAGACAAAAATACTCATTTAAACTAGGCTACTCTCGACAAGTATAACTTGATGAGTCAGTATAAGAAAGTACAGGATCAGGAATCAGACGGCTTGGGCTGATGTCCTGGCTCTGCCTCTTAACGACAATGTGATTCTGAACAAAATCCTTAGTATTTCTAAGCTTCAGTTCTCTGAGCTATAAAATGGGGTACAAAATAGTGTCTGCATCTATGGTGGTTGCAAGGATTAAATGAGACATTCAAATGAAGTCCTTAGCACAAAGCCTAGGATATAGTAAGAAGTCAATAAAAGTTAGCTCTTTGGGTTAGTAACCTACTTTAAAATTCCATTAGTAATACTCAGTGTGCAGTAGCTACTTACTGGCACATAAGCTTATTCCTGGGAGGTAGTAAATACATTCATACATAAAATGTCAGGGAGCTCAAACTGCAGTAGATGCCAAAGCATTATTTTCTGTATCTTAAGTATTGGGAAACCTCATTGTCAGTGGAGCTCCAATGATTGAATGCTTTCCATGAGAAGCAGTACACAGTGCACTTACCCTTCTATTGAAACCCAGTCTTGCTGCCATGATTGGCTGGAAATATGAGTTTCTGGGTCAGTTGATGGCAATTTCTTTCATTGATTGGTTAAAATTCCCTTGATGGGAAGCAAAAGATTCAATCCATTTGTAGTCCTCCTTAGTAAAGTGCATAGAATTTTTTAAAATTTCCTGACAGAATCCATTAAATCAAATCACTTTAAGATTCCTTAAATGAGAACCAAGTTTGTCTGAGTTTCTTCATCTGTAAAGTGAAGGGAACTTGGTGTTTACTGGGCACAGTGGCTTCCATTTTAGAGGTCCCAGTATCCTAAGGCCAAAGAAGCTAGTAATGAGAACCCAGATACATTTATGATAATCCACATACTCAATGGATCATTATATTTAATTTTAGTTGGCTGTCTATTCAATTTTTCACACTTTCAGATGAGGTTGGTTATCAGCCCTGTGTTACTCTCAGACTTCATACTAACATGGTTGGTTTTAGACAAAGTAGGAAGGAGCAAAAGGTTGTAAGGAAGGAAACATTAATATTTCCCAAACAATGTATTTGCTTATTGATCTTATCATCTTACTTGGAGCAAACTGACCTACTGCCACAACAAGCTTTGGATAATAGAAACACAAGTAGGGGGTCAAGACTTGGGGAAAGCAGTGGGGAGGAAGAAAATGATGCATGACTTTCCCTCTAGATTTGATTTGATTGTTATAAAGAGAGAGATCATGGACTATAGAGGTTGTATGTGTGAGTGTGTGATGCATGTGTGACAATGCATGTAATTTCAGCTGGACCACACCTCACATGACTTTCTTTCTGAATACATGGCTCTTTTGTAGACTGTTCATCAACAGACTGTAGAGCAGAGCTTTCCAGTAGAACTTTCTGCAGTGATGGAAATATACCTCTGCTCTGTCCTGCACAGTAGCTTCTAGCCACATGTGGCTGTTGACCATTTGAAATGTAGCTAGTGCAACAGTGGAACTGCATTTTAGTTTTATTTAAGTTTAATTAAATTAATACAGTATTAATAGCTACATGTAGTCAGTGGTAGAATATTGAATAGTACAGTTACATACTCCCTATTGATTGATAGCCATATACAAAATTCAGGTGTTCTTTATAAGTTCTTTTGTTGAATGATTCTAAAGACTGATGCATTGATCCTTTGATGAGTGAAAAAGACCAGCTATGCCATGCATGAAGCCATCCTCAAATTGGGTATCTCTGTGCCCACCTGTATACTCCCCACCCTTCTGTGGTGGCTGAAAGTACTTCAGCTCTTGCACCATCAGACCTTGTCTCTGAGACACCAGAACAGAGGGTCTGATTAACCAGAGTCCCAGAAGTGCATATCAGCAGCCCTTTTCCCTGAATGAGTCCATTTGTCTGAATTCTCATTAATAAGTGAGAGACTGAAAATTTGGAGCCAAACACCTGTAAAAATCATGAAGTTCAGTATTTTCCAAGTGTGGAATCTGTAATGCTATGGTATGTGAGATGATTTTAGTTAGGTGCACAATAATCTGCTTTGATGTAATATTTTAATTACACTAGTTAGCTTATTTTAATGCGTAATTTAGAGTTAATATTTACATAGTATCTCTGTTTCTTTTGTCTTTGTGATACTACCTATACTTGGTGACATTGTGGAGACAAAGGATCACTTTTAAAAGTACATTTTAAATTCTGAAAAATGTGTTCTAGCAAAAGTATCTGTGACTCACTTGCTTTTCAGCAGATTAAAATCATGCTATCACTATCTGTTAAAGTGGGAAAATAATTCACATATTCCTATCTGGAAAAAAAGATTGATACATCTGATGGAGTCAGGACTGAAGGAATGAGCTGGAGGCTATGGCTGAGACTGCCAGAAGTGTGGATACAGATTTGTAATTCACAGATACTCTTCTTTGTTCCCAGTTCCATGACAAACAATCTTTTTTTTTTTTAAGTAGGTTCTATAATTCTGTTCTGAGTCCTTGATTTGATTGAGGCATATATTGATGGAAATATAAGGAAATACATTATCGTTCTTTCCCTTGAACTCACCATCTGGTTGGAGAGATAAGTTGGCTGGTTCTTTGAGCAGTAGGAGAGCAAGAATAGTTGAATTAATTAAGTTTAATTACATTTCTTGGGCCAGTCTTTGAGGCTGTGTCCCTAGATGAGGGTGGACCTCATTGACTCAGTTGCTCAATACAAGAAAATGAACCAGGCTTGTTGTAAATCCCAGACGTCTTGTTGCAGTAACACAGATGTGTTTTTGTCCCCATGAGTGACTGTTGGCCATAAATGTTTATTCCTAGTGAGGAATTCTTTCATGTTAATTAAAGCAGGCTTATAGGAACCATTTTAGAGGCTTGTACTTCAGCCTGTTTGTCATCAGTCTACTCTGTTTTTGTGTCTGAACTGTGCCCTTGTGAAATGAGGGATTCATTTTTTCAAGTTTGATTAAATAATTGAAAGAATAAGAATGGATAACTACTCCTTAATTTCTTTATTTCCTCTCATGTCTTATTTTTTCTGATTTGTGGTTCCAGGTTTCTCCTGTTCAGTCCAGAACACATAAGATTCATCGGAATACATGAATCTTTTTTTTTTATTATTATTATTTTCCACAGTCATCTTCCATGATAGGATTATGGAGAAGAACCTAGTGTTCAAAATGGGTCTTGATGTGAAACAGAGCAAGAACAGCTGTATAACTGAGGAAGGAAAACAGATTGTGTGACTGATTGTGAGTGTTTTGACAGATGGACCAGAGCCATGACTTTAAATATTAAGTTGGCGCTGTGGCTGATGGAGAACCTAATTAAGAGTTGGGTTGAACCAATTATGTGCAAACTACAGGTTGGTCATTGAATGATAGATTTCTGTTATTAAAAGTAAAAGCTTCAACCTCAAATATTAGGGTCATTTGGGTAATTGCAGAACTTTTGTTCACATATAAATTATATAAAGATGTCAAAATATCCTTTCTGTTGCAGTGATCATGAATGCAGATGTTCTAAGCAGTGATGTGGGAAGCAGTGTCCTCAGCTCTCTCCTTCATAAATTCCTTCCCTCCATGAAAGCAGGAACTGGGTTATAGCTCTAGTCCACTTTGTCTGAAACAGAGTTCTGTTTTACTTTGACTTAAAGTTACAAGTGCCTACCAGATGGTTTTAGAGACAACATCTTTTGAGAATCATGTTACCTATTGAAGCCAATGAGAGTGGGTCAGAGGCTGGCTGAGTTCATTTCTACCACACTGGGCCACCCAGTGTGCAGTTTACAATAACTTCAGTTTCTTCTCTCTTCAACAGAAGATTATTTTGATTTAAAAACAAGTTTTTATCCTTTTTTTGGAGAAAGTTGGCATATCTGATTGTGTATTTGGGGGGCTCTCCCACCCCAGTCTACAGAAGGCAAGGTGGAGGCAAAACATCAGTGCTCACTCTGCTTTCTTAAGCAGAGCATTACTATTATAAAGCAAATTTGTAGAAATCAGTAAAATTATATGAAGGGTAGTAAAGCAGCTTATTAGTGTGGAGTCAGGCTTATTCACTTTATGGGGTCTATATAATTAATTATTAAAGGGTAAGACATTTACAGAAATTGTAAAAGCATTCTGTTAAGGTCAAGGCAATTAAGATTCAAGTTTAAGCATCTTCTGCCTTTGTCCTGATACCAGAACTCTGCACTCCATGATGAGGGTTGAGGTGGAGGGCTATTTGCTGTACTATATCTAGACAAGATTGCAAAAAAAAAAAAAACAAACAAACAAAAAAACACTTATTCTTCTTTCTAACTCAGTTTCTTAACTAAAGACTCTACTTTCTGAGATGTCTGCATTCACATGAATCTTATGTGTTCTGGACTGAAGGGGAGAAACCTGGAACCACAGGTCAGATCTGGCCACAGATCTTATCTGCTGTTTACCAGCTCTGTAATCTGGAACCAGTCACTTCTCTTCTGTGACCTCCTCTCTTCCCATCTATGAAAAATGACCCTACTACTCTTCACTTCCTTAGACATTTGCAAGGGTGCCACAAGATGCGTAAGCAGCTGGCACCTGGGGATCTCTGGCCCACACAGTGTTCGTAGGTTGAATCTCTCTATGATGTATTTTCTTCAAAAGAGCACTTTCAGGCAGTGTCTCCAAATAAGGAGAGTCTCATGTTTACAAGCCAGACAAACCTGTTATTATGAGCTCATCTGAGCTGTATATGTGAACCAGGACTTTAGAAGAACTTGGGCTTTGAGTCTGGGGTATTGCTGTTAATGCCAAGGAAGGAGCACTAGACCAGATCCAGGAGAACAGGGTTTTATTCTAACTCCACTCCATACTAGCAGTGTGATTTTGAGCAAATAAGATCACCTTTTCAGCATTGAGTCCTTATTTGGCAAAAAACCATATAACCCTGTGGTATGGTTGTACTCTGTGTGAGACTTCTCAAGTTGAATCCTAGTTCTGTTTCATGCTACGTGACCTTGGACAAGGACATAAGCCAGATGTGCCTGTTTCCTTCTCTGTAAAGTGAGCACAATGGTCATACCTACCTCACATTAGTTTATGCAAGGCAAAATCTTCCTTTTGTTTTAATGTGCTATGGGGACATATAAAAGACAACTCTCACTTTACAAACTCCCCTTTTAGAAGATTTAGGGAGATCTGCCTCAAAGTATTTTGTTTCCCTTGGTTATCTGTGTGACAGAACAAAATACTTAAAAACACTTTATAAATACTGTATATGCCAAGGATGTACTGCTAGGAAGAAAAATAACCAAAAATGGGAAAGGAAAGGAGGAGGAGCAGAATGATAAAGAGGGGAAAGAGGAGATGATGATGATGATAATGATGATGATGATGATGGAGGAGATCCACCCCCAGAGAAGTAACTCTGTCCCTGTGGATTTTTTGGCAGGAATATCGCATGTGTCTTCAGGATCCACACAACTGTGAGAGCAGAAGACTTCTCCTCAGCTGGAACCAAAGGTAGGTGGCTTTTCCTACACCAGGATTGTTTTCTAGTTCATGGAATGAACTCTTTAATGATTTGGAGTGGAAGCAGGTCCTTCCCCTCCTTGTGTCAGTCCCCAGCCTGCCTCAGACCCAGCCAGGCCAAGGGGTGATACGGCATGGGATGATTGAACTGAGATGAACTTTCAGAGACCTAGCATGGGGATGTGACCTCAGCAATGTTGTTTCTCTGAGAAATTATGATGCTGGGTGAAACACGAGGTGGAGTCAAACAGACCCTTGGATGCTGCTGCCAGTCCTCTGTGACTGTCCTTCAATACCAGGTCGGTGCCACTTCCTTACTCTTTGCTGGCTTTTATTTTATGGACCTCTTGGTGTTGGGCATGAAACTTTTGCTTGAAGACTTGGCGGACAGAGCATTGGGCTGAAAGTTAACTAGGCATTGGTTGGCTCTGGTTTTGTCATTAATGACATTTGTGGGAGCAGTCATGGCTATCTTACTATTTACAATGTTGGCTATTAAATCACAAATTTGTTATTCTGGAGTCTTAGATCTGAGAGAGGAGGAGTAAAACTAGAGGTCATCTAACAGCCCTCACATGCAGGGTTTCCTCCACTCATTAGTATCTGTACAAGTGAGCTCTAGCTTAAGACAAACCATTCTGTCTGGAGAGCACTGCCTCAGGAGGTAGCTGGTCCTATATTTGGGAAGCTGTGGTTGTTAGAAAGGTGAAGCACATGGTTAATTTTAAAAGATAAGAAATGTTTCCAGAAGTTTCGCCATGAACGGCTCTGAGGAACCAATGACAGAGCTCACCCAGAGCTCAGGCATGCCCGCGCCTGGCCTGTGCTTTCTCTTCAGCAGAGGTAGGTGTTCATCTTGTTGGTCCCGGTGCACAAGTTGCTCGTGTTTTCCTGGTAAAACAGGAGTAGCATCTATGGATGATGTAATGAACTGTGTTGGTCACATACCTCATGCACCTCTATAAATGGTGAAACACCCTCCCCTCGACTGGTTCCTATTTGCATCTGTCGTTTGTGTATTAATACTGAGAGGAGTGCATCTCTGGTAAACTGGAGTTTGGGGTAGTTAATTACCGTAAAGAGCCATAGAACCTGCTGCTTCTTAATCTTTTATAGATTTTCAAAACCAGAAAATTCTGATGTTGGACTCTCTAACTTTGGTTTTAATACAGAACACAATGATAGAGGTGGATTCTCTTACAGAGAAACGTTAGAGGGAAGTGATGAGGATGCAGGGTTGTGGTGAAAAGGGAGGCAGGGTTCTCCACATCATTATCCTTTTTAAAATTTAAAGGATCAAGTAAATAAATTTAAAGTAATAGGTCTCATTATGTGTTAGGCCATCACCCAGAGAGATTCTTCTCTCCCAGCCATTATGGAGCTTTTAAATTTTGCAGCTGGGGGTGGTAAGTATCAGGTGCAGGAGAGCAGATGCCTGTGGGCAGCTCCACTGCAGCATATGTAGCAAAAATAGCAACGTGTGACTTTGTACAAAAAGCCAGATGGTCATCATGTAGGCCTCCCGACACTGTGGATAAGAACCCTTCAGAGCATGCCAGTTCTCCCACAGATGAGGAGAGAGGTTGTACAGGCCCTACCTAAAAGCCACAGTGTCTACGTGGGGGAAGTCAAGACTTTCCAAACAAAAGCCAGGGGACCGGAAGCCAAGCATTGATCTCTGTTATCTTGGTCTACGTGCAAGTGTCCAGGGTGCTAGATGGAGGGGCTCCAGGGACCCGAAGCAGGGCTTGAAGGATCACAAAGGTGTTTGATCAAGGTTACATCAGAACCCTGGGTCATAATTGGGGGAGACATGCTTAGCACAGGGCAGACAAGCTTAGTCCCAAATCAGACAGACAGTGGCCATATGGATACTAATTCCAAATGACAGAGCAAGGCAGGTGGTTCAGATTCTGGGAAAAACTCAAATCTCTGGCAAGAACTAGAAGAGCAGAGCAAAGTAAATAGATATGCCTGGAAAAATGAAATGAAAATGAATTTTTCGTTCATATGAGGAAGTCACTTCATCCCAGGAGTATGTATATACCTCTTGAAGTGGGGTTTATCCTCAAGTAGGGCCTTTTGAGTGGTAACAGAGATGCCTCTGAGTCAGGAGGAGAGATCACTCCCACTGGCTCCCTCTTATAGCAGCAATGGCATGGTTCTCTCAGCTGGAAACCCTTCCAGCTCCCCCAGCTCACCAATGGTGGCAGAACAAGTTCAGGGATCTTAGCTCCTTGATGCTTTTGTCATTCTGGTGCCGGGATGTTGTTTTCAGCATGTCACCTGTGGTGACTATTCAGTAAAGATGTGAGAGTGAAGACTGGGTCTGCTTTCTGCCTCTCTGCAGTGTCAGTGACCCAACAATTAGGGTCTCTCCAGAGTTGTACTCAGGAAGAAACTGCAGGAACGGGGCCTCCAGGAGGTTACGGGTGCCTCTTTAGAGAGACCAAACCTATTTCCATCTGTCTCCCATTTTTTGATGTGATGCTCTGGGAAAGTAAAAGGCGCAAGCCAGCATCCTAACATTGCTTAGCCTTTTTCTTCCTTCTCCCTGGCATCTGCCTTTTTGCTGTTACTGCTCTGGTTTTCGTACTCTAAGAAGAACCCCCAAACCTCTTTAGTATTTTTTGCACCACTTTGATCTTTTTATTTCAATTGTTGATGAATAAGCCAAAAATAATGCTGCTGCTGCACCAGAGGCATGGCTGCAGGAAGCTGAAAACTCTGGCAGGAGCATTCCCAACACCAGAAGCCAGGGTTTCCAAGCCAATAATGGCAACGCTATCAGTGTCTTGCTTGATCAAATTCCAGCCACAAGCATAGAATTCAAGACATCTTTATTGTCATGAGAATGTATTTAGGATTGGTGAATAAAAATATCAAAGCTGTGTGCCTCCCTAGTCATCTCTCTTTCTCGCAGAGCCATTGCTTTGTGTGTCAGGTGAGCTGTTTCCAGGCTTAGGGGCTGGAAGTCCTAAAAGAGCTGCTTGGAGTTTCCAGAAGTCGCAGTGACAGGGGGTTTTCTGGGCAGAAGCCTAGAGAATCCCAGCACTTAGCCTGGATTTATTGTAATATCTTTTTCTTTGCATTATAAAAGTAATTTTTGGTGAATACTTTCTACTATATATTTTTGTGATGACAGTTACATGAATTTATTCATGTGTGAAAATTTATATAACTGCCCACCAGGAATATAAACTATGACAAATGATTTAAAATTTAAAAGAAAACAGTATGCAGAATATAAACAAATAATATGCAAATTATAATGTGAATATCTTTAATACAGCTTTCGTATAACTTACGTATCCTTCCTGTTTCTTTTCTGTCCATGGATAAACAGATTCCATGTGCGTATGTATGTTTCCATTTATACATACATACACACATAGACACAATTTGGATCATAATATACATAACGTGATTTTTCACTTGGTGTTATTTTTTAGCCATTTTCCATATTGATAAATGTGGGTCTACTTCATTCTATTTAATGACTGTATACAATTACATTTTATAAACTTATTTAACTATCTTCATTAAACCTTAAGCTCTATCTTTCATTTGAATTACTTTAAAACAGATTAAACCAAAACTTACCTTTGGTCATTCACTAAAGCAAGATTGGCCACGTCTGAGGCCCAGAAAGTGAAATAAACTAATTTTACTAGTACAAAAATCAGGAAACATGGAATAAACTAACTTTAAACATCATGTTAGCTATATTTTGAAATAATATGTTCAATCTGCTTTTCTTCAATCTCTGTCTTTTAGGTATTTTTAAATTTAAGGCAAGATTGCTTGTCTGAAAATGCACTAGAGAGAAGTCCAAAAAAACTGAAAACACAAGGGAAAGGCTATATTTATGTACTGCAGATCAAGTGTATTTATCATCAAGGCATGATGAATAATGGAAGCAGTATTGGTTATGCTAATAGTATGATGTTATTAATACTATATAAATACTTAAGCACAATCTAGCCAAAATTATTCCCCCCCCCCCTTTTTTTCCTCCTCCTAAGAATTCTTAATTCCACCTTGCTGCCTAGGTGAAAGGAAGGTTCAGAGCTAGTTCTCAAGTTACATTTGTAACCAAGACAAAGAAGAACAGAGATGATACTTCCAATTTGCAATATACATTTGATTCACTAGAGATCAGTTGTTGGATGCCTTTAGTTCACAATTGCTTGTATTTCTAATATGTTCCATAAGACTGAGCTTTAAGAAAAGGTTCCTCTTTGAATGATTGGACACATAACAGTCATATGACATTCATTTGTTACCCTCCCCTTCGCCAACAAGTCTCAGGGCCTCCTCTTTACAACTCAGCTGTTAACTTCCTCTATGATACCCTGAAGCTTTCTCTTTCTCAGAAAATGAAAGCTATGAATTGCAGCCGATTTGTAGTTTAAATAGACCATAACTCAGATGTGTTGGCAACCCCAGTGTTTGTTCACCAGGCCATTAAGCCTGTCCCTTTCCAAGGCAGCCTTCAGAGAAAAGTTTGATTTAATTGGCCAAGCCTCGGAAACAATTTCCAGGTGCTTTATGCCTGAAGCTTCATGCTTGGGTTTGCCTTGGCTTTTGGCATTTAAGTTCAAGAGAAATAAACCAGGCAACGTGGCCCTATAAAGATTGAGAACCAGAATAAAAATGTAATTTCACAAGAGCACAGAGCAAAGATTGGGTAATAAAAATGTGGGTCAAAATAAATGGCCTTTCTCACTTTTATATAAATGACACAAATTTTGGGATGGAAAAAGTGGTACTAGAGTAAAGCTAGAGAGTAAGTCCATGGGGGTAGATCTTACTTATTTGCTTTCTTTATCTTTGTTGTGAAGTTTATATCCTTTTCACAAAGGGGTTTAGATACGAGGATACGTTCCTTCAACCCACAAGTCACTAATTTGAGAAGAGTCATTTCTGCCTCTTGTAAAATTTCCCATCTGTGGAGCATGTGCCAGAGAGAGGTTCTTCCCTCCCAATCCCTTCTTAATTACTGTTTCTCTAGCCAGAGCATCAGGGTCTTTTATAGGATTTTATGCAATTTTTAAATGTTGGCAATTAATCCACATTTAAAAAGTGGGTAGTGTAATAATGCAATAATAATTGTAATAATAATACAATCCCATGGTAGTGGCCGTGGGTTCTAGGTTATGACCTGAGATTGCAAGCTTCTCAAGGAGTACCTAACTATCTCCTTTTCCCCCAGGCCTGTTACGCATAATGCTGAGTGAATATTTTCCAAATGAGTAGATTATTGTCAAGAAACAAGCACAGTAACAACTGAAGTTGTCAGTGGTAACCACTGAGACTTAATCATTCCTATCACAGTACCTTTGAAAGGGTACAACACTGAACATAAACTGCTTTCTCAGAACAAAGGAATTCTTTTTAAGCCGGATGTTCTGTGTTCTGACTGCAGTGTTGGGTCTCTCAACAACAGTACTCTTTGACGTTGGAAGAGCCGCCACACGTCATGTAGCCAGTCTCCTCATGTTACAGATGAGAAAACTGAGGTCAGGACTGCAGACGTAGTTCAATGTCATATTGATTCCTCCTCTCCTGGCCCCATCTCCTGGCTCTGAATGCAGGAAAGCAAACAGGTGGTGATGGCAACAGGTAATGATGTTTGTTCAGCCCTAAAATACTCAAAGCCTGCCTTGTAAGCAGGTATCTCCCTGCCTCGAATCGCCACCTACTCATGCTCACCTTTTCAAATCCTTCCTGTTGTGTCTCTTTCAAGTCTCACTTGTGTGTTTAAAATCTTTCCTGATTGCTTCACTTGAAACCCACTCCCCAAAATCTCTTTAGCATTTACTTTTCTTTTGAATTTCAAGCAACCATTCCATTGTATTATGTAATTTTTTTCAAGTCTCCCCAGTGATCACCATAGCTTCTTGGGTCACAGCATCAGACATGTAGAAGATACTTAATCATTATTAATAAAGTGAATGAACAAAATTTCCGATATATTTACGGAGTAGTATTGAAAATGTGCAGGACCGCCAACGATTACCAGCTATGTGACTTTGGCAAATAGCTTCGACTTCTCTGAACTCCAGTAATTTAATTTGAAAGATAGATAGGAATGGTACTGAATTTAGAGGGTTGTGGTTAGGATTAAGTGAAATGCAATGCCGAGTGTCAGGCCTGAGCTCTGTGGGTAGGGAAAGCTGGTCTAGTTGAGAGGGTACTTTTGTTTACTCCCCAAGTTCACAAGGGCAGAAGCCTCCAAATCCAGACTTGCTTTCACAGTTTGTGGGTATGGTTTGATAAGATGAAAAAGAGCCTCCAGAGGCCCCTAATGCTAAACTAAGTGAGTGTTCAATTCAGCAACCCAGAAACAATCCTGGGTCAGCCAGGAAAAATTTTAATACTGCAATTAGAGTCACTCACTGTAGTTTTACATTTTATGCTCCTTCAGGGTTTGCAAGCTCCCTAGACTAAAGTGTACATTTTGTTCAGATTCTCTGTCTTATAAAGTCCTGAAAAGAGTTGGGGGAAATGGGTTTAATCCTGGGCGTTGATTCTGTTATTGGAAATTTACAAGAGTGCAAGAATAATAGTACAATTGCTGCATAGTTGCAATTTGATTTGGAAGAAAAATAGCATCCCCAAGTTTAATCTCTGACTTGTCTAAAATGGCCTTAAAATTAAAAAAAAAAAAATTCCCCTTCAGAGGGCTCAGCTCTTTTCTACTTTGTTCATTTTGTTCTTTACCTCCACTTACCTTTTTAGTCCACTGCTGACTGCTTCCCACTTCATGGTTCCACTAAGACTATTTTTGGGAAGTCACCAAATCCCTCCAACAGGGTGACTATACATCCCCTTTTACACCTATTGTCTTGGCATAATTATGAAGAGCACTGCTTTTGGTCACCAAAGGATCCTGATGTGGGTAATAACTTACAGATTCATCTATGTCCTCGTCACCAAAGACCAAGCCCTCCATCTTCAGTCTCACTCATCCTTCTGTTATATGTGCCACAGTGGGGAATACTGGTGTAGAGTGTGTTTATTTTTACATTTTTTTCAGAAAATACTTTTTGACAGCAGAGCAATATGGGTATAAATCCCAACTCCTTCACACATTAGCTATGTGACCTTATAAAAGTTCTTTAACACCTTTGTGTCTATTTTTTTCCTGTAAAGTAGAAATGATAGTAGCTTCCATACAAGATACATATAAGTGGGTTCACAAGTAGAGTTTCTAAAGTAATTGGCATGATGCCTAGCACAGTAAGAGGAAATCATTCCTCTTTGTCTCTTGCTTCTGGAAAGCTCTTGTCCCTTGGCTCTGATGACTTCCCACAATCTTATCCTGTCTCTGTGAGACGTTCTTGTCTCCTTTTCTGTCACCTGCCACTCTCTTTGTTTATCTCTCTGTCCTCTGTTGTCCTTGGCTGTGGCAGTTTGTTGGGGATTTGGGGGGGGATGGGGGGATTGTGTGTGCGTATATGCATATGTGTGCGTGTACACACACAGGAACAGGGCTGAAGAGCATTGCCAGAGAGGTATATATTGGTGCAAGTGAACAACAAAGCCCAGCAGTTGGTGAGAGCGGAGGGAGTGTGGAGTAGTGAGTGCCCAGCCACGTGCTAAAGTGGAAGAGAACGGGCTCAGAGGCAAGGAGCTGCAGAGACTGGCAGAGCGGAAGGAAGAGCTGTCCTTCAGGTGAGAAGCCTGAGGCAGGGGGCAGCCATGCCTGATTTTTTTTTTCTTTTTTTTTTAAAGTACAGTTGATTCACGGTGCTGTGTTAGTTGCTGGTAAACAGCATAGGATTCACATTTTTTTTATTATAGCTTATTACAAGCTGTTGAATGTAGTTCCCTGTACTATACAGTGGGACCTTGTTTATCTAGTCTGTATATAATGGTTTCTGTCTGCTAATCCCAAACTCCCAGTTTATCCACCCCTTTCCCCTTTGCTAACAGTAAATTTGTTTTCTATGTCACTGAGTCACTTTATGTTTTGCAAAACGTTCTTTTGTTTTTTATCTGCTCAAGAGACAAGTTTCCATATTAAATGTTCATGGTGTAAATGATCAAAATAGGACTATCTTCAGGGTGTACCTTAGAATTTGGGGGAAATTAATATTTCATGGGTAGGAGGAAGGACAGGGACTTGGGAGTCAGATGGGCTTAGGTTCACATTTTCCTCTATTTGTGGATCATAGGAAAAGATCTAGCCTTCCTAAGCCTCATTGTTTGTTTGTTTGTTTTTGTTTTTTGGGGTTTCCATTCCCCATTGTTAAATGGGATTGAGTGCCTGCTCATAGGATTATCACGAGGTTGAATTCCGGCAGTGTGTGGAAGTACTCGGCATAGCTTACAATGTTGGTACATCTTAGCTTCTATTAAAAACCCTCATTGCTATTGTCATTATTCCCCAGTATTCGGAAACTCCATCTCCTTTTCTGCAAAATGGGAATGGGAATCACTTTCTAGGGATATTGGGGGAATTTATTGAACTACCACTTGTAAGTGCTGGATACATAAAGGTCATTGAATAAATCGCAAATTTAAAGAAGCCTAGGGTAAAATGTAACTGAGATTGATTAAAAGTTACGGTGACTAATTACCTTATTTGTATACTTCCACCTACTCTTCCTCTTCCCTTCCGTCCTATTTCAGTGCTTGTCTCTCCTCCATCCTCCCAAAATATAAACTCCAAAGACAAAGGACTGTGGTTGTCTTTCTAACTCTTTGTCACACACTTGGCACAGTTCCTGGTGCATAACAGATATCCAACAACTGTCCATTGAAAACACAAAAATTGATGAGAAGCCAGAGACAAAACTCAATGGGAATTATGGGACAGGAAAACGCAGATTTAGTGGCTGGCAAAAAGTGGCAGATGAATGAATGTTGTAAATTATTTCCATTCATTAAAATGAAGGCTGATCTGTGCACTTCCTGAGTCATAACCCAGCTATCTGACACCAAGTCACTGACTGATACAGAGAAACCACCTACCATTGGGGTCCAGGGTTATTGAACTAATTTGCATTGGTTGAAAGATGGCTTTTGTAATTGAGTTGCAGTATAGGATGTGAGCTTAAATTTGACCCTAGAAAAGTCCGTGCGTGTCTAATACAGGGTTACTTTGCAGGTAAATGCATTGGATGCTAGAATTCTCTAATGTCTTATATTTGTTCTTTTAATTACTCCAGCACATGGTTCTGAGGTCTGTCCTGGAACCTGATTGGCTGTTTGACATTAATGATGGCAAACTCCGGGTTCCCTGTTCTGTGGATAGTGTTTGGTCTCCTGCTTTTATACTAAAGTGTCTCACAGAAGACATCTATGTAAAGAAAATCATGAGATAATTATTGAAATAAAATCCTTCTTTGGCCTAGAGGATACACGGTGGGGCAAACTGAATTTAATGGTCCATTCATTCATTTGGGGGCATATGTGCTTCAGAAGACATCTTTGTATTCCAACTGTGACCTGTTCCCTTCAGTCCCTGATCTTCAGAATCTCTGCCTATGCTAAAAAAACAAAGCAAACAAAAATAATGAAGTATAGGCAGGAGAACATGATGCATATTTTTATAGAACCATAAAAAATGCAAATTTTTCCGGGTGTTTGGTCCCCTGGGAGAGACTTGTCCTTGGAAATGAGGATTTTTTGGAAAGGGTATGCCCAATGGGCAGAAATATGACTGAGATTATGATTTCCTGATTTTCTTTGTCTCCCCTTGTACACAGTGCCTGCTGCCTGTAGCCAGGACTCTGTGCTCTTACTCCTGTCTTCAAATTCAGGTCGTAGATCCTTTTCAAGGAAAAGGAAGTAATTACAGACACCAGGCTTATAAATGCTGAAAAATAAGTTTGCTAATAATTGCTTTTTCCAGTCTCTGACAGTGGCTGGTTCTTCTCAACTTTATTATTCATACAGTGGGGATCTGTCAGACCATGTTCTGGGGACTAAGGAGATGGAACAGACAAAATAAATGTAGGTCCTGCCTTTATGGAGCTGACTGAGGATAACTGATTCAGGGCATCCCCCACCATTCATACTCCATTTTATTCTCCTTTTCTTTCTACCTTGTCCACTGGCATCTCTGGATTTCTAATTTCTCTTTATGGCATCCCCATTAGAAGTGAATGGGACCCTAGAAATAAAACATCTCTATCTGTGGAAAAATAATATATTGTATCTACTTATGCAACTGTGTTAAAAGGTATGACTAATTCTCTGCAAAGGAGACACATTGGATTTCCCGAGGAAGACCAGAAATGTAGTCATGGGGACCAGTAGGAAGGAGGCTTGAAGAAGAAAAGTGTAAGAAATACAAACCGTCACCTGCATATGGAAGTTTTCCAATGTACGTTTGCTGAAATGAAGCTGGTTTAGAAAGCAAAAGAGAGAGGGTTCGTGTTTCAGGATCTGCAGCCTGGTACTTTGCCATTCTTTTTCTCTTTGGAACCAAAAATCCAGCCTTTCCCATCACACTTGCAAGTGTGAGAAAAGCCCATTTCTTCATTGGTAATTTAGACACTTGCAAACTCTAAGAAAAGCATTTATTGAGGGATCATTCCATGCCAACTTCTGTGCTAAATATTTTTAACATACATTCTGTCATTTAGTTAAATCCTTGTGGCAACACCAAGAGGTAGGTCTTTTTTGTTCTTTAACATTTTTATAAATGGTTAATTAAGAATCAAAGAGAAAAAGTAATTTTCCAAGATTTTACAAATCCCATATAAAAGAGCTTGAGTTTAAATTTCAGTCTGTTAGACCACTCTCCCCAGGCTTTAATGACTGGTTCTTTCATGCTCACGTTCTGGGAGACAATGCCTGTCAGTGCTTTCTCTTTCCCAAGATAAGATGTTTGGGTGCTTGCATGTGGTGTGCACACGTGTGTGATTGTGGTTGTGCCTGTGTTCGTGCTCATGCACATACTTTCATGTGTGTTTTAAAAGGAAAGAGACATGATAGTTTCATCTGAGAGAATGTAGCTTTTGGCCAGGAAAGGAAATTTTCTTGGAATCATTTGAGCATGTCTCAAATAAATAGATGGACTTGTTCCTCAGACTTCTCGGGGGAGTCATGGTGACTCATTTCATTTTTTTATAGGGACCTAGCCTGCAGTTTATGAGCATCATCTTTTCAGGAGGCAGGAGCACTGGCTTGTATTAATGAATTTCTCCTCACTCCCACAACTTCAAAGGTGAGGAATGGGAAGGCATTACTGGGAGTATAGTTACAATCCAAGATGGGACCATGTGAAATTGACACCTTCTTACTCATCTCAATTGCTCCCGTGTACAGTCTTGACTTCCCCACCTCAGTAAGTTATAAAGTTCATTCTTGACAGCATCCCAGTGAGAATCTCATGGTCGTGGTTTTGATTTAGGAACTGGCGTGAAGACCCAGGTAAGTAGATACTGATTTCATTCTTAAAACTTTGCTGGAAAGTAATTTTTAAAAATCTTTTGAGTAGATTTTCTTACCTGGTAGGTATGAATCCAAAGGCAAATAATGGCAGGACAAAATAAATGAACAGTTTACAGAATGTGCATTTGAGAAACAGAGCTAAGTGTGAATCCTGGCTGTGGTGTTTACTAGGCCTGTGAAAGATTTTAATCAGTCTTCCTGAGCCTCATTTTTCTTACCTGTACAACATGGATAATACTTAACCTCATAATGTTTTCGGAAGATCAAGTGAATTAAGTGCTTAAGTGTCCAGCATAGTACTAGAGCCTAATTAGTTCTCACTAGTGATAATTAACTTTAATAAAAACCTCCTGCTGTACCTACTCTTATAGTTTACCACACACATTGACACCTTGTCATTTCATCTTTGCCACAGAGAGATATATGCAGCTATATTTGCTTTCATGAAACACAAGTTAGAATGGCTTATTTAGATGCCTATTACTGTGACTTTTCCAGGAGAAGAGACTCCCTTAGCCCTATGAGACTAAGGGCTGAATCTGAACAATATATCTGTGGCAGGTTCATTGCCCTTCCAAGATAAAACAAAACATCTTAGGGAAAAGAGACCCTTCTTGAGCTCCCAGCTCATCCCTGGCCCTTGATCAAGGACCATGGAAGACAAGACATGAGATTAAACCATTCTACCTATGGCAGATACTTCATGCTTATCATGGGTCTGGATTTGCTACCCTTATTAGGGTATTGGATCTCCTTACTTTTCTGATGCATTTAAAGAGAACACTAATATTCTATTTGTCAATAAGCAATTCCAGAAGCTGTCTAGAATCTGGAGAGGTTAGGTGTCAACCTCAGAACTGTGTTTGTTTGTTTGTTTGTTTTGTCTATAATATGGAATGGTTTAGGCAACACTGTTTTGTGATTTCAAGGCTTTTGGCCTCTGAATTTCTATCTTTAAAATAATTTGTGGTGGCCTTTCTCTTTGTCAGACACTGAGCTTAAGCCTAAAGAGCCACTTTGCCTCTCTGAAGAGAGGAGACATGGGATAGAGACAAACCGAAGAGTGGACAGGGGCAGAAAAAATATATTTCAAATGGAAAGAAAAGTGCTTCAAAGATAAAGAGTGCTTGAGAGTCAAAAGAAAGGGAGATGATCCACCGCATTCCCAGAATTCTGCCCAGAAACTTCTTTTCACTGGGAAAAGTCATCTTATAATTGATCTGGATTCCATGAGTCACTGGTTCTTCGGGGTGGGGAGATGAAGAAAGGAAAATAGATTGAGGGCCTTGGTCTCATGAAGGAGACTAGGGGACTAGAAACACAGAAATGGGAAATGAAATATCAACTTCAACAGTCTTTCATTGCAGTCATGGCATCAGGTTTGGCTGTGGTCTTATCTGAAGCTGGACTTAAAGATGTGCTTCCAAGCTTGCATGATTGTTGACAGTATTTAATTCTTGCAGGTTGTGAGATCAAAGGCCTTACTTTCTTGCAGACTCTTGGCCAGACACCAACCTCAACCCCTTGTTCCAAAGCCTTCTTAACATGACTCTTGGCTTCCTCAAAGTCAGCCAGGGAGAGAGTCTGCTTTTGTGATGGGTGTTTTAATCTTATGTATTCTATCCTAGCGTACATAATTATGTCTATCCTGCCACTTCGGCCATATTCTATCAGTTAGAATCAAGTAACAGGTCTTGCCTACACTCTGGAAAATAAAATTACGTAGGGCTGTGAATTCTAGGAGGCAGGGGTCATGGAGGACACCTTAAAAATTGGTCTTCTCACAGATTTTAAATTAGTGAATCTTTAGGGTATGGTTTTGATTTAACCATACTGTGTCGAATTAGTTCTATGTTTTGGGATCATCTGTCAACAAAGTGGAGACTACAGAGATGAACAAACTCCAATATGCCTTTGATAAGTTAGCAGTCTCAGTCTAGTAAAGAAGATAAGATATAATCAAGTAACTCTAGAATGAAGCACATAGGATAAGAATCACCTGAGGACAGTGGTCGTTGGAATTGGGGATGGATTTCTTTGGGAAGGTAGAGGACTTTTTAATTAGGATTATAGAATAGACAGGATTTGGGGCAGTGAACAAAGAGCAACACAGTTGTGAAAATGGACCACAGAGATTTCAGCATAGCCTTAAGAAGTTAGGTTTGATCCCAAATACTGTCATTAAAAAAGTTGGAGGGCCTTTTCTTTTCTGAAGGTTAATTAATAGATATATTGATAACTCAGATAGCTATTATGAAGATGAAATGAGGTGGTGCCAGAGAGTTAAAGCATAATTAAAAGCTTTGCAAGGGATTTCCTGCTAGGCCAGTGTCCTGGGAGGCAGCTAAATTATGTAGCAGTGACAGTTCAAAATCTCTTATGAAATTTCTCCCCAAGTTTCTTAAATCCATATTCTAGTTGTTTGTGATCTTCAGACACCGATGTTACCATCTCTAGAAAGCGAACTCAGATGATTTGTCTCCACAGTATAGAATTAAAATGTGGCCTTAGTCTCAGAGCGGTGGCTTTGCTGCCTTTGCCAAAGTACGTAGGTGGGACTTCCCTCAGTGAGGCATCCTCTGTCATCTGGTGCCCTTCAGAAAATAGCAGCTTGTGTTAAGAAATTGTGATTTGTCAGGAAAAAATTTGTAAAAACGTTGCTGTTTCCCTGAAGTGTTTTGTCCCATGACTATTTCTCCAAGAGAACAAGTTGTCAGTCATCAAAATGGTAGCACTTTTAACAAATTTTATTTTGCTTTCTTTCAAACAATTTCAAAATTATAGACAAATTGTAAGAAAAATAACAACAAAATTTCCTGTCACTTTCACCTAGATTCTGAAACTCTTGACATATACCACCTTTTCTTTAATAATTCTCTATATATGCAATAAATATGTGTGTGCATGCAATATTTTTGAACCATTTAAATTAAGTTATAGACATAATACTTCACTATCCTGAAGTCTTTCACTTGCGTTCTTAACATCAAAGGACATTTCCCTGCATATCCACAAAACCCATCAAAATTGAGAACTTAATAATTACAGTAATCTAATCCACAAATTCTATTAAAAATTTGTCCAGTTTTTATCAATATTGTTTTTTTCTTATAGGAAATACCATAATTATTGTGGTATTCCTTTAATGGTAGAAGCCTATCATTTGCAGGGCTGACCAAAAGGCTTTTTTAAAACTCCACACATAAATATCAAATTCCTATTTAACATGGTGAATGCTACTAAGACTTCTTTTTTTAGAGAAGTTTTAAATATGCAACAAAATTGCGAAGGAGATACGGAGACTTGCTATATACCCACTTCCTCCATGCACACACAGCCTCCCCGCCGTTGTCAACCTTACTCACCAGAATGCAGCACTTGTCACCACGGATGAGCTTACATTCACATATCATAATCACCCGAAGTCCATAGTTAACCTTAGTGCTAACTTGGTGTTGGACATTTTATGCATTGGCACAAATGTATAATGGCATGTATCCCTCAGTATCACACAGAGTGTTTTCACTGCCCTAGAAATTCTGTGCTCTGCCTGTTTTACCTTTACTGTCCCCCTCCATCTTCTCCAACAACCACTAATCTTTGTACTATCGCCATAGGAATGTCACGTAGTTGGAATGATACAGTGTGTAGCCTTCTGAGACCGGCTTCTTTTATTTAGTAGTAAGCATGTAAGTTTCCTTCATATCTTTTCATGGCTTGAAAGCACTCTTCTTTTTAGTGCAGGATAGCATTCCCCATTTTAGATGTACCACATATCAACTCTTGTACTGAGAGACATCTTGGTTGCTCCCATGTTTTGACAATTATAAGTAAAGCCACTATAAACATTTCTGTGCAGGTTTTTGTGTGGATGTAAGTTATCAGTTCCTTTTGGTAAAAACCAAAGAGCTCAGCTGCTGAATGTTATAGTAAGAGTATCTTGAGTTTTGTGAGAAACTGCTGAAATGTCTTCCACTGAAGCTGGACTACTCTGCTGTCCCACCAGCAGTGAATGAGAGATGCTGTTACTCCACATTCTCACTAGGATTTGGTGTTGTCAGCGTTTTGCTGCTTTCTCAGCTTCCTGCATTTGTAGTTTGGTGTCTGACATAATTTAGGGAAGTACTCAGGCATTGTTTTAAAGACTTCTTCTGTTCCTTTCTCTTCTCCTCTGGTATTACTTGCATGCATGTGTTACAGTTTTTGTAGTTGTCCCTCAGTCCTTGGATATTTTGTTTTTGTATATGTGTTTTTAGTCTTTTTTCTGTTTGCTTTTTTTTTTTTTTGTGAGGGTGGTAATTAGATTTTCTATTTGTATATTTTTATTCTAATGGAGGTACTGGGGATTGAATTTAGGACCTCCTGCATGCTAAGCACATGCTCTACCACTTGCACTATCCCCCCACTCTCTGCTTTTTGGTTTTTAAAGATTTTGTTGGTATCCTCTAACACAGATTCTTTCCTCTGCCGTGTCCAATCTACTAATAAGAAAATCAAGTGTTCTTCATTTCTGTTGTAGTATTTTTGATCCTTAGCATTTCTTTTTGGTTCTTTCTTAGGATTTACATCTCTCCATGAACATTGCCCATCTAGTCTTGCATGCTCTGTACTTTATCCAAATATCTTTAGTGTATTAATTATAGTTGTTCTAAATTCCTGTTATGATCATTCTAATATCCCTTCATGTCTGATCTGATGCTTGCTCTATCTCTTCAGACTGTTTTTTTTTTTTTTTTTTTGCTTTTTAGTATGTCTTGTAATTTTTTCTTGATAGCTGGACATAATGAACCAGGTAAAAATAACTGCTGGAAATGGGCCATGTGATGGTAAGATGTGGGGGAGAGGAAGCCTTCTGTAGTGCTACTGTTAGGTCTAAATTCTTAGTGAGCTCATGCTCTAGACTAAGAACTTCACAAGTGTTTCTCAATTTCTTTTTCTTTCTGTTTTCTTTTTTTTTTTTTTCTTTTTGTCCCCTCCATGTAGGACAGGAAGGCTAGAGGGGGCTGGAGTTGGATATTTTCCTTCCCCAAAGTCAATTGGCCTCTGATAATGCCAGTAGGTTAGGCTCTAGTTAATTAGTTTCCTCTGAAGACAGTCCTTGTTAAGAACAGAGTAGTCTATGAGTATCTGAAAATGGTTTCTTTTCCCTGCCCCTGCCCCTGCCCCTGCCCCTTGCCAGAAGCATGAGGGAATTTTTCTCTGATACAGACTCTGAGAACCTGGTTGAGCTCCTGAAGGTTAATCTTGCAAAACTGTGGGACGACTCCTATGACTGGGTCTCCCTGGACGTTTTTAGCTCTGGGTTGTCTGCACTGAGCCTCCAGTAATTCATCAGTTATAGTCCAGGTGTTCCTATGCAGGCAGTGGTTCCCATAGAAGGCTCAGCTTACGAGTCTCTGGTCCAGTAAGCTGTGACTCATTGTATATGCCTCTGTGTTTCTCCAGTCTTGGGGGCAGTGGTTTGCCCTGTGTCCTCCCCGTCTCTTATGGATCCAAGAATGGTTGAGTTTTCAGTCTGTTCAGCTTTTTGCTTGTTGTTAGTTCTGAGGTCCTCCCATATAGAACTGGAAACCACCCAGTCTAAGATAATGTATTTGATTTAGTTATGTCTTTTTAGTGTCTTTGGGATGGTTCCTCAGTTTGTTCTAATATTTCATGTTTTTTTTAAGATTCCAGACAAATTATTTGGCAAATGTTGCTCAGTATTCAGTTTGAGTTTTCTCATGATTGGATCCAGGTTACATATTTTTGTCCCAAATAACACAAAAATGATAATAACGTTCTTACTGAATCATACCTGGTGCTACTCCGTATGGGCTTGTCTCACAATTGTTAATGTTCACTTTGAAGTCACTAGGTTAAGGCTGTATCTCTCAGATTTCTCCTCTATACAATTATTTTCTTTTCTCTTTGAAATAATTATTTTATGGGGACATATTTGAAACTATGTAAATATCTTTTTTTCTCATTGCATTTCTCATTAGTTTTGATACAGTTTTTTCTTGCCTGAATCACTTACTGCTATGAAGTCTATCAAATGTTTATTTTTATACTATTATTTCTCCTCTATTCATTACTGGGCATTTTGCTCTAAAGAAGGGTTTCATTTTCATCTATTTAATCATATATTTATTTATATCAATATCATTCATAGATTTTTATTTTACTTGATGGGTCTTAATCTTTTCTTATGCTCAAATTAGCCAAGTTGACCAATGGAAACCTTTTGCAAGGGCACTTCTATGTCCTTTGGGCATTTTATTATTCTCTGAACACTAATTCCGGATTGAAACAGTAAGTTATTCCAGTGTCATCTTCTGCTTTCACCATGCCAATCTTAATGTCATTTCTCCAATGAGCTCTGGTTAGTTTTAATGGAAAATGGTATTTAGAAATCAGGATCTGAGTGCTTAGGTGTACCCACTGCTACTTGACCTTTCAGTGGACAGAGATGGAAATATTATATGTCTAATACAAACATACTCTTTCTATGTTTATATCTGTATCTATACTTCCAGTTCAAATCCAACAACTTGTGGTTCATTCTAGGCTCCTACTTTCTATATTTGTAACTCTCTTCTCTGATAGAAATTTGTCTCCCATTATTCTCAGTGTATTTTCTTATTTGCTCATTACCCCCGAGTGTTTCTAATCCACTACCAACTGCTTACCTGGGCAGCCACCTTACTTCTATGTGTTCTTGCTGTGCACTGCACACCCAGAGTACACTTGCTCACATACCCACTTTGCTCACCTCCAAATCCTGGAGCTCCTTCACTCAGCGCTCTTCCTTGTTCGTCTCCAAATCTTGCCGCACGACTGTTTTTCTTAACTGCTTTCCTCTTGGGTTCTAAATCAGATCAGGCCACCACCATGCTTAGCTGCCTTCCTCTCTCATCCCTGAACTCCACCAACAGCCTCCAACAAATACTCAGGAAGAGCCATGGAAAATAAAGCATGTGGTGAAAACTCTGACTCAGTTTAATTGGGCTTCATATCTAACATTGTAGTATCTTCTTGCCTAGAACACTTCTGGAATACAAGTCTGAAACAGCCATTGGCACCACTGGTTGTCATTCTCCTTTATGAAGATGTCACTGCCTGCTGTGCCAATGGTATGGTTTCTTCCTGTCTGCTTTCAAATGTGTATCACCTTATCTCAGAAATATTTAATTCTGAGAAAAGAGAAGCTGTGTGTGACAGGATGTAATTTCACTAGTCAGAGCCTGACCAACGACTTGAGAAGGTTTTTTGGAGCTCACCATGGTTAGATGATTAAGAATAAGCATGAATGCTACACTTGGGCTGCCTGCATTAAAAACCCAGCTTCGTCTTTTACTAGGATGGGAAGTTATGTATAAGGATGAACATTGGTACCAATCAGACAGATGTGTGTTCAAACCCCAAATATATCTGTAATAGTTGAATGAACTTGAAGAAACCCCTTAACATCTCTGATCCAAGAGGTGGGAGAACCTGGGAAATCTTGGTTCAAGAGCTGGATGTTGAGGGGCAACTACTGCTGTGAAGAGCACAAGGGAATCTGGGATTCTGAAGAGAGAGACTCACCTGCCATGTTTGATGAACTGTGTTGGGTTGTAAGGCTAGTGTGGCTGCTTTGGGAGAGGGACCACTGGGGAGGGATATTGGTTGCTTTAACAACAGAGTTGAAGTCTAACTGTCTCAGTATTTCCCATTCATGTGTGTGCTTGCCAGATGGCTCACACAGTCCAGTGGGCTTTTACAGATAAGAGAGACAATCATTTGGAACTAGAAGTGTCTGAAGGAAATTATTTGAATAGAAATGTCCATACATAGGTTTCAAGCTCTACAACTCAGATCTGTCATCCTGCTTGCTCTTAGAATTTACAGTAATGTGCTGCTAGATCCTAACACAGAGGTCTTAGCCATGGGGTAAGGGTTTATTACTTCTGGGAGAAAGAAGCTTTCCAACTGGAGTAAATGTTTCTTAGTACTGTTCCTGCTATAAGGATATCCAAGAGCTTGTCTCCTTCAGTCATTAGATTTTGAAGAAGGTTCTGAAGGAGTTGTACTGGAAACCCTTGGGGATTTGGCATTTCGGTGTTGATCATTTATCAACCCATTACCTTCTCATTGATCTGTCCTAATTTTGATCTTTCTCTCTAAGCCAGCAAATGACAGTAGGGAAAATCCACTTTAAAACTGACATATGAATGAACCTTGATAATGTTAGGCTAGGTGAAACAAACCAGTCAAAATGGCAAATATTGTATGGTTTCACTTACATGTGGAACCCAGAGTACTCAAGTTCACAAAGCCAGAAGGTAGAATGCGGGGTTCAGGGAATGGGGAATTACTGTTTATTGGGTACAGAGTTCCAATTTTCCAAGATGAAGAGAGTTCTGGAGATGAACGGTGGTGATGGTTGCCTAGTAATGTGCGCATACTTAATGATTCTGAACTGTCACTTAAAAATAAGATGGGGAATTTTATGTATATTTTACTACAATTATGAATAAATAAGGTGAGTTCTATTTTTGAAAAGTGGCATTTAGATATTTAGAAAAAAAAATACATTTTCTGTCCAGTTACGGGTCACACTGTGGAAGCTAGGATTGATATTACTGATTCCTAGGACACCATGAAACCCACTTGGAGTTTCTAAATTCCTGTCCAGGTAGGGGTTGCATGTTCTAAGACAGTGCTCAGTGGTAGATGTGTCAGAAAGAAGAGGGTAAAGGGAGGCATGAAAAACATAAAATGATACAATTATTTAAAATTGGTTTTGATTGAAGTGTAGTTGATTTACAATGTTAATTTCAAGTGTACAGCAAAGCAATTCAGTATACATATGCATACAAATACATATGTTTTAAGATTCTTTTCCATTATATGTTACAAGAAATTGAACATAGTTGCCTGTGCTATACAGTAGGTCCTTGTTTATAAAATGATACAATTTTAGTATCTCTGGAACACTGTGCTTTTTCTTAAACTGTTGGCTGAGCTAGGATCTGTGCAATATGCCTGCTTAAAGTAATTTTGGTTAAAGCTGCTGTTGAAACACAACTTCAGTTGCCATCTCCACTCTTCATAATACCTCCGAATCTCACCAAATGTTATTTTTTCATGTGACAATTCAAGATGCCATCGTCTTGATTTTTACTTTTGCCTCTGTTTAAACTCATGTATTTCTGTCAGAGCCCCTCCTTATGTGATTAAATGTAGGACTACTTACTCATTGCTGCCTGGTTTATACTTTTAGTCTGGAGAAAGAGAAGTCTAAGGTAAACACACTTGATAAGCACTATTAGTGAGTTGAAACATCCTTGACATCATTAGGAGATCCTTTATTAGCAAGTGTTAAATGTCCAAGCAGCATCTTGTCTACTTTTCTTAGACGGGATGTGATTTACCAACCTTTCCATATGAGTAATTATAATGTAAATCACTTATTTTTAACATTGGATCAAATCATACCTGTTACAGTCTGGATCTTTTTGTCCCCCCAAAATTCATACGTGGAAACACAGCCTCCAAGGTGATGGTATTAGGAGGAGGCGGGGGCTTTCAGAGGTGATCAGGTCATAAGGG
The DNA here is from genome assembly GCF_048773025.1 of Camelus bactrianus. Classification (NCBI taxonomy): domain Eukaryota; kingdom Metazoa; phylum Chordata; class Mammalia; order Artiodactyla; family Camelidae; genus Camelus; species Camelus bactrianus. Next base: position 35,469,741 of record NC_133549.1, read on the forward strand.
TATATCCCTCATGAATGGGATTAGTGCTCTTATAAAAGAGGCCCAAGAGAGCTCTCTCACCTCTTCTGCCACCTGAAGTTACAGCTGGAACTGTCTAGTTCTGTCTGTGAACCAGAAAGTGGAATTTCACCAGACACTGAATCTGCTAGCACCTTGATTTTGAACTTCCCAGCTTCCAGAACTGTGAGAAATAAATTTAGGTCTCTAAGCCACCCAGTCTACGGTATTCTGTTAGAGCATCCCAAACAGACTAAGAAAGAAAATCAGTACCAAGAAATGGAGGTGCTGCTGTAACAAATACCTAAAATATGGAAGTGGCTTTAGAAATGGGTAATGGGTAGAGGTTGGCAGAGTTTTGAGATGCATGCTAGAAAAAGTTTGCATTGCTGTGAAGGGTCAGTTAAGGGTGATTCTGATGAAAGCCCAGAAGGAAAATAAGAAATCTGTAGCAAAAGCCCCAGTCTTCTTAGAGAAGACCTAAATGGTCATGAACAGCATGTTGGCAGAAATATAAACAGTAAAGGCCATTCTGGTGAGATCTTAGATGGAAATGAGGAACATATTGTTGAAAACTGGAGGAAAGGTGATCCTCGTTATAAAGTGGCAAAGTGTTTGGCTGAATTGTGTTTGTATCTTAGTTTTCTGTGGAAGGTAAAACTTGCGAGTGATAAAACTGGATCCTTGAATGAGGACATTTCTAAGCAAAGTACTGAAGGAGCAGCCTACTTCCTTCCTTCTGTTGGCTTTAGTAAAATGTGATGAGAAAGAAAGAAAGATTGAATTGTTAAAAGGGAAATAGAAATAAGGTTTTGAAAAATCCTCAAACTATATTAGAAAAAAAAATGAGTCTGTTCAGGAGAGCACTAAAAGTGTGGCCAAATTTCAGGGTATTAGTCAGCCATCTAAACAGAAGCCAATATCTTTTGTCCAGGAGAATAAAAGAATGATTCTAAAGGTAATTTGAAGTTCATCAGGGTTACCACCCCAACCACAGGCTAGGGTACAAGGGCCAGGGATGGATACAGAATGATTACGAAGAAGGGGCCAGTCGACGGCAATTTGTTATGGCAGCCCAAACTAGACACAAGTAAGTTTCCTAATGTGTTCTGTAGGGAGGCGGGGAAGCATCTTTCATGTTTGGTTATACTTCTCTGAATGCGAGAAAGAATGACATTTTCATATGGCTGTTTACTAGTTGAGAATTCTACTGATTTTCTGTTCCTGAAGCAAGAACCTGTGATATAGCCTGTCTAAAGATGAGCTGCTGAGCACGTGACATGTCCAGCATCCTAGATTTCTTTAAATTCAGACTGGCAGCTTGTGGGGATGTGGGAGGAAGGGGATTCAAGAGGGAAAGTTGGAATAAATAGCCTTTGAGTCATTTTCAGTTCTGAGAATTCGACAATTACAGTTGGGGTGAAAGGGTACTTAACTCACACACACGCTGTGTCTGAAAGTGCTGAATTCAGGGTAGAAGAATCTTCAAGGTGACTCTTTCCCCCTTTTATGTATTGCTCTCATGCCCTGACTTTCTCTCCTTTTTCTATTTTACTGCTTCCTAGCGGGTGTAATCTTGATAACATTTCTCTAATGGTCACTTTCTGATTAGGTCTTTCAAGCTCAGCCAAGTTATAACCAGGCATTTACTTTCCTTCATCTCCAGGGTCTGGAGATCTTGCATTGTTGCTTCACAAAGCGGACTTTCCATCAGTAAGTTGCCTTTTTGAAGGCACGTATCAGTAAGTGGAGATAAGTACGGGAGGAAGTGTGGCGTATAACAGATAATCAGAAAAACTGGTCCGATGAAAGTCTACTGAATCTCCTTGGTAGCTGGGCCAATTTCATAGTTTGCTTTACTTAGATCCAGTGATAACACCGTGTAAAGGTGCTCATGTTGCAAGAATTTTTTTTAAAGTTTCATTATTTTAAACTGTTTGGCATTTCCAAATATGAAAATGCTGTGTTTGATTTGTTTTTGCTTCACACTCTCATGAAGAGATTAGAATGAATCGCAACTCATAGGGCAAGGGCACCTGGTATATCTGGGTTTTCCCACAAGGCTCTGTCACCCTGAGTGAGAGCCAAGTGGTGAAGGCCACCACAGAGCATTCGTGACAAACCCTGCATGTGCCTGTGTGTGAGCATTTTCCCATATCACACGTGGTGGGATCAAGAGAAAGAGTCTTTTTTGGTTCTCACAGAAAGTTTTTACTTTTATTGAAAGAATTATGGTTAATCAGACACTCTTGGGACTGTAATGGCTGGATAATATTGGGGTCAAGGAGTCTGACTCTAAAACAGTGTGCTTCAGCCATTTAAAAGGAATATAGCGGGGAGGGTGTAGCTCAAGTGGTAGAGTGCATGCTTAGCATGTATGAGGTTCTGGGTTCAATACCCAGTACCCGCTCCTAAAAATAAATAAATTAATAAACCTTATTACCTCCCTCTCCCCCGCAAAATAAATAAATAAATAAATAAATAAATAAATGGAATATAAAGCAGCATGATGTGGAATGAGCCATGCATAAGGAGTGTGTAGACCTCCTCCTGGTTCTGTCCTTAAGTTGCTGAGTGACTTGATGCATAATTTCATTTTTCTGGGTACCAGTTTCCTCAACTGTAAAATAAAAAGTTTAGACTTTGTCTCTAGGGCCACTGCCCACTGTAAAATTTTGAGACAGCCATCTTTCATGTCTTAAATCACTAAGCAACGCAATCCCATGTGTTCCCCATTAAGTCACTACTCAAAACTTGTGGGATCAGAAGACAGTTTATGTTGGTCCTAAGTGGCTTGGTCTATGGAATACAAAAGAAATTGTCCATAAGCGTTCCAAGAAGCCCCTGTCTATGTGTCTCCAAGTTTATCAATTGCTCTGTTACCACTCAGTGATAATACCTGTTTTGTGGTTGAGCAACTTAACACTTTCTTGGATAATCATGTGGGTTCTGAATCCTAAGACCTGAGTTGGAATTCTGGCTCATCCGCTGGTCAGTTTTATGAGTCTAGGTACTTATTTAACCTCTTGGACCTTAGTTTTTCTCAGCTGTGAAATCTGTATGATTTATAACTACTTCATTAGGTAGACAGGAAAATAAAATGTGACAATCATATGAAGCCTAGTACCTAATGCCATGAAAATAATGTGCCTAGTACATAGTAAAGATTCAAGAAATAGTAGCTAGGATTTTTATCCATCCAAATTGGTTATCTACTTTTGCCTCACATATCACTCCAAAATTTAGTAATTTTAAACAATGATTTTTTTTTATGGCCACAACAAATTGTGTATTTGTATTAAGCAAAAGGAGACCTTTATTTTAAGTTGTATATTTCCTCAAAAGTAAGGATTTTACCAAACATTTTATATAGTCTGGAAAATATACAATGATTAGAAAAGTGCATGTCATAGTAATTTTTCGTATATGTACTCCAGAACCTCAAACACACAAAGCATGGGATAGCTTAAAGTGTATAACCTTAAGACTGCAAAATTTTATAAATTAGGCTTTAATAAAATGTACAAAACACTTATTTTAATTTAAAAAGTTTGTTTTTCAAGACATAGGTACTTCACTGCTATCCCCCTCCCCACAAGACTCACATGAAAAGAAGACACTTAATATAGAAAAAGAGGAAGAAGTCAAATGAAAGGAAGAAAAGAAAAACTGGTTCACAGCATTTGATTTACTTCTGGACTCTCTTTCTGGTTTTCAAATGGGTTTGAGTGGCCTCTTCTGTCCGTGTATCTGAGCATTCCATATCATCAACACTAGATTCTGCGCTTTCCTCAATTTCTTTCTTTCTCTTTGCTATTGTTTCTATTTTCAAACCTCCATTCTCCACAACACTGAGGTCCAGTTTGCCATCATCCTTACTTCCTATAGCTTTTAGTCCTTGCAAAAGAATATCTTGTAACTTCTTATAAAGAAGTTTTTCAGCATAGTCCAGTACATGCAGTACACACATGTGAGACGGTTGAAGGCTAACTAATCACCATTGACCGTTTTACGCAAAAAGGAGAAAATGTGAGCACAAGGAATCATTAGACAGTAACAGTTTTGAAATCCAGCAGAGCACGTGTTGGCAGTTCCTTAATTAAAGCTAACTTCTATTAGAAGGAATTCTGCACCCAAACTCTTGGCCCTGACTTCTGAATTCCTGGTTTTGAGCTGAGTCATATGACTTCATAGGAAATGGCTAGTGTCTGAAGTTAAAACAGGTAATCCAGTTTTCTTTAGATTACCATTGGCATGGTATATCTTTCTCCATCCCTTCACTTTTAGCTTAGCTGAGGCTTTATATGTGAAGAGTTTTGTTTATTTTTTAATGTATTCAGACAAAATCTACCTAAATTGAGAATTCTTCTGTACTTGAAGTCTGACTCTTCTCCCCATCTATTTATTTTGTTAGTATAGACTTAGTTTTTAATCACTAATTAACATTCTGTTGTATGGAAGTATCACTGTTTATCCATTCACCTATTGAAGTCCATATGGTTGATGCCGGTTTTTGATAGTTTTGAATAAAGATGCTGTAAACATTTGCTTGCAAATTTTGTATAGACATAACTTTTAAAGTCAGTTAAGTAAATATGTAGGAGCACAATTGCTAGAATGTGTAATAAGTCTATGTTTAGTTTTGTAAGAAACTGCTCTCTGCCTTCCAAAGTGGCTTTATTCTTTTTCATTGTCCTCAGCAATGAAAGAGGACTCTTATGCTCTGTATCCTCATGGACAATTGGTATGTTTATTTTTAGGCATGCTAATGGGTGTGTCATTGTTAAATAAGCTTTTTTAAAGATAATTTTATCTCTTGTATTGACTTACTGTTTATACTTCTTACTAAACTTTCTGGTGCTTGTCCTAGTGTTAACAATATACTTTTAAAATTAATCTAAGACTAGTTTCAAATACTATTGGCTTCATATGTAGTGAAGATACCACATAACAAGAATATTTACAACTCCTCTATCCTGTCCCTTGTGATGCTGCTGTCATTCATTTTCACTTTTACTTATACTTGAGACATTCATCTTTTAGGTAAATTAAGAATAGGAAACATGAAAGATTATATTTATCTTCATCCATCTCTTTTAGGATGCTCTTCAAGTTTTTTGACATTTATCATTTTTCTTCTAATTGAAGACCTTAACATTTCTTACAGGATAGGACCACTGGCAATTAATTTCCTCTCTTTTTGTTTGGTAAGATGTGTGTGTAGATAAAAATATCTATATATATATATATATACACTTACACACATATATATACACACACACACCTTACTTTTGAAGAAACTTTTCACTGGCTTTAGAGTTTTGAGGTGATCATATGATCTTTATCCTTCATTTTGTCAACTATATTGATTTTGTAGATGGTGAACCATGCTTGCATCCCTGTAATAAATCCCTTGAGTGTGATGCATGATCCTTTTAATGTATTGTTGAATTCAGTTTGCTAATACATTATTGAGGACTTTGCATCTATGTTTATCAGGGATATTGGCTGTAATTTTCTCTTCGTGTGGTGTCCTTGTCTGTTTTTGGTATTAGGGTAATGATGGTCTTGTAAAAGGAGTTTGGAAGTGTTCCTTCTTCTGCATTATGGAAGAGTTTGAGAAATATTGGTATTATTTTTTTTTTGAATGTGCAATAGAATTCACCAGTGAAGCTGTCTGGTCTTGAATTTTTGTTTGTTGGGAGTGATTACTGATTCAATCTCCTTACTAGTAATTAGTCTGTTCACATTTTCTATTTCATCATGATTCAATCTTAGAAGGTTGTATGTTTCTTGGGATTTACCCATTTTCCTCAATTGTCCAATTTGTTAGCATATATTCATTCACAGTAGTCTCTTAAATGATCCTTTGTATCTCTGTGGTATCAGTTGAAATGTTTCCTCTTTCATTTCTAATTTTATTTGAATGTTTTCTTTTTTTTTTCTTGAGTCTAAAGTTTTGTCAGTTTGTTTATCTTTTCAAAGAAACAGCTCTTTTATTGATTTTTTCTGTTGCCTTCTTGGTCCCTTTTGTATTTCTGCTATGATCTTTATTTCCTTTCTTCTACCAACTTTGAGCTTCATTTGTTATTTTTTTTCTAGTTCCTTGATATGTAAAATTAGGTTCTTTGACGTCTTGTTTCGTGAGGTAGGTATTTATTGCTATGAACTTCCCTATTAGAATTGCTTGTGCTGCGTGCCATAAATTGTGTTATATTGTGTTTCCATTTTCATTTGTCTCAATATTTTTTCAATTTCTTTTGATTTTTTCTTTTAAAAATTGGTTTTTCAGTAGTATATTTTTTAATTGCCACATAGTTTTGAATTTTCCAGTTTTCTTCTTGTAATTGAGCTCTAGTTACATACTATTGTGGTTGGATGAGATTTCAATCTCCTTTAATGTTTTAAGACTTGTTTTGTGGCATAACTTAGGATCTATCCTGGAAAATATTCTAGGTGGACTTGAGAAGACAGTGTATTCTATTGATTTTTGGATGGAATGTTTTCTGTGTATCTGTTAAGTCTGTTTAGTCTAACATGTTGTTTAAGGTTGATGTTTTACTGATTTTCTGGATGGGGTCTATTTATTGATGTAAGTGGGATACTAAAGTCCCCTGTTGGATTGCTATTTATTTCTCCTTTTAGATCTGTCAATATTGGCTTTATATATTTATGTGCTCCCATGTTGTATGCATACATATTGACAAATGTTATATGCTCTTGCTGGATTGACCCCTTTAGCATTATGTAATGCCTTGAACTGACTTTTAATTTCACATCTCATACTGTAGAAGATTTATACCAGCACTATGCAATGGAAATACATGAATCACAAATGCATTGTATAAATGTAATTTCTTTTTTTTAATTGAAGTACAGTCAGTTATAATGTGTCAATTTCTAGTGTACAGCACAATGTGCTAGTCATGCATATACATACATATATTTGTTTTCATATTATTTTCATTAAATATTATTACAAGACATTGAATGTAGTTCCTTGTGCTATACAAAAGAAATTTGTTTTTTATCTCTTTTTATATATAGTGGCTTACATTTGCAAATCTGAGACTTACAAACTATAATTTCAAATTGTCTAGTATCCACATAAAGACATGTGGCTACTTTCAAGGATTAAAAAAAAGGTCAATTTAATTTTAATAATACATTATTTAACTGAGTATATGTAAAATATCATTTTAACATATAATCAATATTGAATTTACGAGACATTTCATATCCTAGCTTTTGTACTAACTTTCAGAATTCAGTTTGTATTTACACTTATAATACATTTCACCTTGGACTAGTCATATTTCAAGTACACAGTAGACATGTGTGGCTATTAGCTACTGTCTAAGGCAGCACAAATCTATACCTACAATTCTTGCATTTCAGACATGTTCTTTAAACTGCTCAGCTTTGCTGAGTATAAATTTAGGTGAAAAGCTAATCAGCATTCAATTCGAAAGCAAGTTGTCAGAAAGCTGCTTCTCTTAATGGAGAATTCAGCCAGGGAGCCTCTGTTAATGACTTCATTGGCAAGGGATAATGTATTTGGCAAGGGGGAAGTTTTCCATTTGTTTAATTAAATAAAGATAGAGGTTAAAATTTCTGACCTTTGAGTTATTTCAGGCTGTAGCTCCAGGAGCTTTTACTTCTCTGAAACATGAAAGACAACAGAGCATGAACTTGTTAAGAAGAAATAAGAGCCAGCCAAGCCAATGGCAAGGGGCCAGCTGGGCATTTTCGAGCCTCTCCTGGGGCAAGTTTCCTTTCTACAGTGATCACTTTAAGTTACTTAGGCATTTGTTGACACAGTTCTGCAAAATTCTGGGATGACCTGCATGCTGACTGCCAGTGATTGTACAGGGTAGACTTCTTTCTTTTCAATTTGTGTGTAGAATGTAGTCATCGCTGTGTAGTTATTCTCTTCTGTCATGTTTCACCAGTGGAACCAGTAGACAACTGAAATGGGAATGGGTGGCCTTATTTACTACTGAATATTTTCCTCTGGACCAGAGCTATCTGCTTATGATATGTAAGCAAATCTGATACGTCCCAATACCACACATTCAACATATTGACCCTTGTTCTCCAGAGAAACTTATATTTGACAAAATCCCTTCTTATACATTACATCATTTTCTGTATCATCTTTGTGAGTTGTATTAGTACTCATTATTTATCATACAGATGAGGGAAATGAGACTCAAAAGCTTTTGAATGACTTACCCTATGTCTGTCTCTCACTTTGCAAACTGTCCTCCACACTGCTGCTAGGGCGATGCAATGTGATAGAAAATTTTACTATGTCATGCCCTGACTAAAACATGCCCTGCTCCCGCCTGACCATAATACAAACTCCTTGATGTGACCTATGGGCCCCTCTATGATCTGTCCCCTTGTTTCTCTCTTCAGCCTAAATTCTAATCTCTGCACACTGAGAATGCTACTCATACCAGCATGTGGACAATAATTGTAGTCAATGTAACTGAGTGCTCATTGTATCCTAGCTATTGTTGTAAACAGTTCTGTGTATTCACTTATTTGTTGAGAGCACATGAAGTACTAAATATTCTTACCTCACTCATTTTAATGAGTTGTATCAGCTGTATACCCCCAGGTAACCACTATGAAAAACAATGTACAGAACACTTCCAGCCCCCCAGGAACTTTCCTCATGTCCCATTTCAGTCAATTCCTCATTAAAATGAGCTCTTCAGATCTCAAGATCTGTGCATTTTATTGTATGATGAAAATTTCAGTTTTAAAAGGATAACACAGGCACATAGCATATTTAATTTACAAGTGCCCCCAGCAACTGGATCTCTTATTCAACCTCTGACTCAAGCTTTGTTCTCCCCTTTCCTTCTCCTCACTCACAGGATTATCTGATTCTCTGCCAGACTATTTTCAGTCTCTGCATATGATAAATTGCCAAATTCAATCACTTATCATCTTGACCAGTTTTGGACAAATATTAAATATGTAAAACTAGTATGTTTTAAATAATACATATGTCTATCCAGCAGTTCCTGAGTGTTAAGCTACACCAGTGTGTAGCAGGACTATATAAGTCTATGATCAGGGTCAATAGTATGGGTCTTGGGAAAATGCAGATCAAATCCATAGTGAGCTGTTACCTCACAACAGTTAAAATGGCTTTCATGAAAAAGACAGATGACGATTAGTGTTGGTGAGGATGTGGAGAATAAAGAACACTTGTGCACTGTTGGTGGAAATGTAAATTGGTACAGCCACTATGAAAAATAGTATGAAAGTTCCTCAAAAGATTAAAAATAGAACTTCCATATGATCCTAAAATTCCACTCCTGGGTGTATATCTGAAAGGAACAAGATCACTATATTGAAAATAGAACTGTACTCACATGTTCATTGCAGTATTGTTCAGAATAGTGAAGACATGACAACAACCTAAATGTCCATCAACAGGTGACTGGATAAGCACACACAATGAAATGTTATTCAGCCATAAAGAAGGAAAGCCTGTCTTTTGCAACACCATATGTAAACTTGGAAGGCATTATGCTAAATGAAATAGATAAGAAAGAGAAAGACAAATACTGCATGGTATCACTTACATGTGGAATCTATCAAAGCTCAACTTACAGAAACAGAATACATCCGTGGTTGCCAGGAGCTGGGTGGTTGGGCAAAAGGGGAGATGTTAGTCAAAGGGTAAATTTCCAGTTATAAGATGAGTAAATTCTGAAGACTTAGTGTAGAGCACAGTGACTATAGTTAACAATATTGTATTATATACTAGAAAGTTGCTAGGAGAATAAAATGTAAAGATATCACAAAGAAAGATAATTATGTGAGTAGGGAGGTGTTAATTAGCCTTATTGTAGTAATCAATTTGCCATATATAGCTGTATTAAATCATCATGTTTTATACCTGAGACTTATACATTGTTATATGTCAGTTACATCTCAAAGCCAGACTGAAAAAAAGGACTGTGGGCCCTGGGATCAGACTGCTTGGGTTTGACTTTGGCTTGCCATTTTATATACTTAGTGCAACAAAATGCCATGAACATGTATTATTATCTCTAACAGATGAGGAAACTGGGGCTTAGAAATGTCAGGTAACCAGGCTAAATTACACAGACAACAAGGAAAAATGGAGTAATTTGGCCCTGATCTTCCTGAGTGGAAAGTCCAGGCCCTTAGTTAAAGGCATTATGACAGGACTCAACCCTGCTGGTTCAGATTCCTTTGTTTTTGTCACTGATGATATTTTGATGCCTCTTTTCCTGCTAAAAGCAAAATGTTGTTTAAGGCAATTCATATCAAACATAGCTGATAATTGTAAGGGTTCTCCTGAGAGGAATTTATGCTGCTGAACATTGAATTTATTTCTTAAGGATGCTAAAGGTGCATTTTAAAAAAAAAATTAGCTCTCATACCCAGGGTTTCTAATTTTAAAAATCAAATATTTATTTCTTTAGAATTTTAGCAATGACAGTATTTAATAGAATTTTTTTAATACTTCTAATTCTAGGCTTAATTTAAATGACATCATTGCTGCTGGTTTAAATATTTGTTTTTAGGGTTCAGAACCATACTGTACTTCTACACTTAACAGGCTTATGCAGTCCTTTAAATGTCCTTCCTTCTTGCTTTTATAAGTTGGTTATATCCAAATACTGATGTTCCTTATAAAATGGAACTTTGTTGGTTTTTTTAAGCAAAAAGGTTTTGGTTTTGTTTTTTTTTTTTTGAAAGCTTATATATTACAGTGATATGAATCTTCAAGGAAAACTTAAGCTATGACTCCACCTTATACATCCACATACAAATGATTCCATTTATTTTTAAATTATTGAGCACTTTTCTGCTGTTACTAATTAGATGCTAATTTTTTTCTTTTTTTTTTTTTGCTTGCTTGCTCATTTATTTGTAATCTTTTTCTTCCTGTCAGGGCCCTTGAAAGTGTATAAATTGCATTCATGGCTTTTATCTGCTCTTGAAACAGATTGTGGAATAAAGTAGTCATTTTGAAAATTATAGCAGGCTGGCAACTATATTTGACAAAGACGCAAAATTCTGGGGGATATTATTAACCTGACAGTAATTAATGATTTCAGTGAGAATGTTTCACAACAAGATGCATTATGAATTTCTTGACTTATAGATATCTTTTAATGTTTCAAAACTAACATATGTCAGATATATGCTGTTACTTCATCTTTAAATGTTTCTGATTAATGGTAGACTAGTACCTGTTTATAGAGGAGAAGACTGAGACTTTCAGAGTTTACATATGTCAGGTTGGAGGGAGAACACCATGTAGGGGGGCAGCATGTGCAAAGGTCCAAAATTCAAAGAAACATGGCAGTTAGAGGAAGGGAAGGGATTGCTGAGCAGAAGCCCGTGTTGCAGGCACATCCAGGATCTCTAGGACATGGTTAAGGGTTTGGCGAGTCATCCATTGTCTGTTAGGAAGATCACACTCACTACAACATGAAGAATGAATTTAAAAAGATAAGAGAGGAGAAACATACCCGTCAGTAAAGACAAATAATGGTAGCTCCCTCTAGGAATATTGGCAGTTAAAGTGTAGAACAGATAGTTTTGAGAAAGATTTTCTAAGTGAACTGAGAGGCTCCTTTATAGGTTAGATGAGGATGGCCACAAGTGAGGGAGACAGAGGTATGGAGTGTGGTTTTTTAGGTGTTCAGCTTCCAAAACTGAGAAGTAAATGGGAATTTTTTTTTTCCTTTAAACAAAGAGCTTCAGAAAAGGAAAAAAAAAATCAAAGGAGCTATCATAGGTTGGGCTGACACAGGAAATAGACTCTGAGGCTGTAATTTACTTGTAGGAGGTTTACTGAGGAAAGGGACCCTGCAGAGAAATAAGGTCCGCACAATGTAGTTGCAACAGAGGCCTCACCACTCCCACAGGGAGTCTGACGCTGGAATGGCTTTTCAAAGACATTCTGAATTTAGGCAAGTAAGGCTCATTGGTCCATAATTGATACACGATTCCTCTAGGGGAAAAGAATCTAACCTGAGGTGTCAGTTCCCAACAACTCCTGAAGAGGACTCAACTGAACTTTGAGCAAGCAATCATGCTGGCAGCTGAGAAAATAAGTGAATTGATTCTATAGGGGTGAGGGACAACATACATCTACTGCATTCCCTCTTTGCACCTCTAAAATCCACTGCAAACGGCTTTTCTAGGATTCTCGTGGGACTTTTCCTGGGGAAATTTTTAAGAGAATGATTATTGAGACAGACCATACTCCTGTGGCTAGAACTGCTTTGGGGGTTACTGTTAAAGCAGGCAGATAGCTAGCTATGAGCAGAGAAAGGGGGACCCAGGCCAGGTGGCAGGAAACCATATATCTTGTGAAAAATGGGGGCCTTGGGCAGACACAGAAAAGCAGAAACTTCCAGACTGACAGAAAGCCCTATGTCTTGAGGGGTCCTAGAGGCAGACAAAGAAAGGTAGGAAAAGGTGGGACTCTTTGGCATCAGAACGTAACCTGTTGCTCTTTAAGCCCTTATTACAATAAAATTAGCTTTGTCGATAAAAAGCACCCATCATGCACAGAAGCCGGGGTACTCCCAATCATTACCAAAAAAGGACAAAAATCCCTCTTCACCGTGGGAAGGTAGAGCTGGGATGAAAATTAGGAAATATGACCCCAAATTCGTCCCTCCCCAATGTATATTTCACCCATTCATTTTTACACCCCTACAGCCAGCTTGCCAAAGACACTGAGGGCAGCTACTCACCTGAGTCTGCCTGCTCTCTCCTTTAGAGTGTACAATTGCTTAATAAATCCTCCATTTGCTTTCTTGACCTCCCTGTCTCTTTGATGAGACCAGAACCTACTCTCCAGTACCACTGACACTGAATCTTTCTTCTATGTTGTACATTCAGATTACCCTCACCTTTGTGGTCTGTGCCTCTGCTGATCTAAGTGGCTCACATAATTGGGTGATCAAATCCTTCTTGCTGAGGTGTGAGAACCCCTGACAGCCATGCCCTTCTCAAGTCATGGCCAAAGCAGTTGTCAATTTACCAGAGGAATCAGACAGGGGAATACCAAGAACATGGAAGCACTGAGTGAGCTTTCCTGGTCGACCATGCAGCAGAAACCTAAACTCGTCTTCCGTGTCCCCTCTGTGTTACACTCCCCTGCATCCTTCTGGTGACTGAAGTTAGTTACCCTCCCAGATTGATCACTTCTTTCTTTGTCTACTAGTCTTTCCACATAAGTACCTTACAGTCCTGGGCAAAAGCCTAACCTGAAAGTTTGCCTTCTCCTCTGATGGGAGCTTCCCTCTCTTGAAATCAGAACATCTCTTTTTCTGCCTTGTAGCTGTAGGAGATAAGTCTCACTTTATGCTGCCATCAAGAACTTCTGAATTTTAAACCTCATCTGAAATCGTCCTTAGGCAATTGTCCCTTAGGCAATCAATGACCTGATTTTATAAAATACAGCAATGCTACTTCCAAAACATCACCTAAGACCCTTAAAAATCATTAGCGTCAAGAAGTTTAAACATAACTACCTAGGAGTTATATGTGAAATTAAATTTAGGTTAAACTTGAAATTTGTGAAAAAAAATTTTTTTAGTTCACCTTGGTGGATTGAAATGTGATTTTGTATTTTACAGTTGAAGTGCTGGATGAAACCCCCTCAATGTTCTATTTGTTGAAAACAGTAAGCCAACCCCACAGGGTGAAATGCAAATTGAGTTTTAGAGATAGAGAAAAGGTGTGTTGGAACATGACCAAGGTTTGAAATTAGGATGACTTGGAGTTTTTTCACATGACCTGAGAAACTTGTGACTTACCTGTCTCCTTTCGGAAGAGGGCTGCAGACAGCAGATTTGGTTATAGAGGATGTGGGTCACATGTCAGCTTTTGATAAGCTCCAACTCAGATTTTTCTTTGCATGAAAAAACACGAAACCTCTCTGCTGAAAGTTTCTCTCCCCCTGTCCCCACTCTCTGTCTCTCACACATATGCATATAAATAAGCTAGGCATAACCTAAGTCACTAAATAAAACCAGAACCTCATATGTTAGATTTTTACACTTTGAATGGCTCTTAGTTATGATTCTGTAAATACAACTAAGTTATTTTTTTCTTTTCCAAAACAAAGCTGTGTGTAGTATAGTCAGGTTTTTTTGACAGACATGCACCTCTAAAGGACTAATGATCCACCCATTGCTACCTAGAGATGGACCCCTCAAACTGAAAGCCAGACACCTCCAATTCATGGTGATGTGTGTGCCCTGCCCTCTTGGAACATACATTTTTCCACAGTCCCTCTGTCAGTGCCTCCCTCTTACTCTTGACTCTGGGACCTTGACCCCATAACTTGAGCTTTCTATACACCAGTTTCTTCAACTACAAGAAGGAGAAAGTCAAACTTATTTCTTCACATACTACTCTGAATATAATAAGATCATCTCTTTTCCTTTCTCTGGACCTACTTTTTCCTCTCAATGTCGCTTAGCTTTCTGGGATGATCATGGACAGGCATTTTCAGTCTTGTAGCAAACTCTTTCCCTCTGAGGCCAGTTGATCCTCACATTAAAGATGAAGAGAAGGTTTTATAAGGTTATCGGTAGGGAGCTGGAGTGAGTGAGCTCAGAGAACAGGGACTGACCAATGAATGAGGTCAGATATTAAAAAATTACTTTGAGCATTGTTAACCATAGTATTTCTCAAAAAAGTGGCTCCCAGCTGCCAGATTTACTTCAGATGATGGTTCAACACTGAGATTCCTCAGCTTCACCCAAGATCCAGTGGAGTTTTCTTTAGAAGCTTTGCTTTGTTCAGAAGTTTTGCTAAACCCTGTTTTGAGTCTCACAGAACCTTAACAACCACTAGCCTACTTTGTGCCTATTGCTGTAGGAGTTTCAAAGGGGATAGGGATTTTTAAAAATCTTTCTAGGTTTAATGCATTTTTAGTTTTCAAGGAATAACTGACAATCCTTGTGCACCCTTACACCACCCACACCAGCAGAGGTGCACTGGGTTGGGATGAATGGAACCAGCTGTAGGCATCCCAGGCTGCAACCATGGTACAGAGGTGAGTGCTCCTTACATCACTTCAAATAAGCTGAGCACATCTTATAAACAAATGCATCAGAAAAGCTGCCAAAACCTTGTGTGCTCTAAAAGGAGCCTCACACTGCAGTGCTCAGATCCACAGGCATCAAGAAACTTGAAAATATGAAGGCATACTCACAGCCTCCAGAACATCACCAGCTGTGCGAAGCAGGTGTCAAATGAAAATTTTCTCATAGTGGATAATATCATCTTCTTTTTTGTTTGAAACCAATAGCAAAACTGAAGCACTTTCCTGATTCCCACCTTTATATGTTCTAATACCTGTGAGATGTGTTTTTCTTTTGCTCCAGGAGTTCAGGCTGACCAGCAGTACGGCATTGTTGATTCTTACTTTTTCCATTTAATAAGAAGCATGCAACAAGAGCCCACAAACATGTTCTAAATCCTTCTAAGCCAGACATAAAATCTTTTTGCAAAGCAGAAGAGAGAAAACTTCTCATTTAAAAAAAAACTCTAATCTTAAAAAGAGCAGTTAAGGATACAGAGAGTTGGTAAATAGCTAGTCTCAGCCACTTTGGCACTACCCTCTGTGCATCCCCACAGATAGACTTTCCAACACGCATCCACATGCCTTTTTGTGGAGGCTGAGAAATTTCAGTAGAGAAGCAAAATGTATGACTGGACTCTGATTCCTGGTTCTTATTAGCCTGTTCTATTTACTTTTACTGTAGCGTCCAACATCTAAACATTCTTTGCGTGTTGACTTCTTACTGTATTTGCCTTCATGCCTGGTTTTTGCTCTACTCCTGTGCATCTCTGTCTGCCTCCCAACCTGTCTGTATGTTCTCGGGGAATAATGACTGTTTTTCCTCAGTCTCTGATTGATGCTTGTTGGAAAGTTTAACAACTTCCTACCTTATTCATCAACCCCATCTTTTTTATTCCCCGTTCTCAAAGTGGTATCACATGGTTTGTGTGTGGAAGATGTTTTTATTATTTTTAGACTTAGTTCATATTTCATGTCAAATTTAGTCACTTTGTCTGCAATCATATTTCAAACCATCATCAGTATAGTTTTTACCAATATCATGCATACTTGTAGTAAACGTGTGTGTACACATGCAGTAGTTCATAATTAAAATGGCTTTTCATACCATTGTTTCCCACCTTCAGTCTCACCCATAAACGCAACCATTATTAATAATTTCTGTCTCTAGTGCTTTGATGGTTAACACGTAATTGTTTATAATATGCTCCTATCTCTATATCTTGGTTTATCCACTAATGAACTTTTTATTTTTATTTTTTCTCATCTCTCCTTCTCGTTAATTCTCTCTCTTGATAATGAGTTCAGAGAGAGAAACTTAGTGAAAGGCAGTGAGGAAATGGGGATTCCTCCGCCTCTCATTTCAGTTCTCTGGTCTTCTTAGGATGAATATCTACCCAAAGAAACCACTGTTCTAATACCAAAAGTCATTCAGTGATCTCAAGGATGGGGACTCATGGAAATGTAGGGCTCCTTGTGTTGTTTTTTTTTATTAATTTATTCCATTGTAGGATAGGACATGTAAAGTTATTCATAATCCCCTGCATGACCAGCAATGTCAGGCAAAATTAAATGCTCTTTGAGATGCTGTGTAAGTTGGCTTTGACGTTAACATATCTTTCCTTTTCTCTACCATCTGCCTGTATCTTAATGGCATAACATGTGTATTCAGACCTGGAATTCTACAACTGTCAAAATAAATGAGGTGCAGCATAAATCCCTTTGTGTTATTCTGCTGCACTTGGGGTTGATTTTCTAAACCAATTATTAAAAAATACAGCATTATTACCTTGTCTCCTTAGGGCAATGGATGAAGGTTTACTATAAATCAATGCCCAGATTTCATCTGGAGTAAGCCTGTGGCTGATCAGAGATGTTAGCAGGAAAGAGATATTTCTCATAAGGAAAATTGAAAAGGACTTTCTGAGTAGTGGAGAAAGACTCAGTAGAGAAAGTAACAGAAGAATACGCATTAATGGCTAGTGCTGAGAAAACCAGTGGAATACCCTTGTCAACAGGAAAGATCTAATCAGAAGGAAAATTTTTAATTTGGATGTAAACAAAACCATTCACTGGGCGTAGAGGATTTAATCTGAGACATTTATCCAGAGGATTAGATACTAAAGACAGTCTCATGAAATTTTAATAATAAAAATAGAAGCAGCAGGAGGAGGAGGGGGAGGACAGGAGGAAGATGACTACAGCAGCAATGACAGCTTAACAAAAGAGGAATTGAGGGGCAAATTAGCTGCAGTAGAATTTGCCTGTTGATGAAAGTTTTATAATAATATGGTCTTTCTTTCCCTCTGATTTCAAGAAAAGTGTCCACAGACTACAGCCACATGCTTTACACATACATCAAGGCATAAATAATATAAAATAATATTATCTTTTTGGGGGGTATTTCAACTTTGATGTTTGTTTCATAAATTTAATCTTGAATAACTGCATGAAATAGGTGGGGTAGGATGTTTAGATAAGGAAAAAGATACCCACGGTATGTGGATAACTTAACACTGAGCCTGGACTTGAGCTCCCTTCTCTTTCATTCTTATGTTCCCTAAACTAGATGTCAGGATTCAAAATGACTAAAACAAAACACTCTGATTTTCTTTTATTTATTCATTTATTTATTTTTACTTTTTAAATGTTTTATTGAAGTAGATTCGGTTGACGATGTGTTTATTTCTGGTGTACGGCACAGTGATTCAGTTATATATATATATTCCTTTTCCATATTCCTTTTCATTCTAGGTTATTACAGATGTTGAGTATAGTTCCCTGTGCTATACAGTAGGATCTTGCTGTTTATCTATTTTATATATAGTGGTATCTGCAAATCCTGACTTGAACGCCCTTCTCTTTAACTCTTACATTCCCTCGACTAGATGGCAAGGTTCAAAATGAGTAAAACAAACAAAATACTCTTCTTGTCTTTTAAATACACATTTCTTTCCTCAAAAAAGTGTCTTATAATCCTTATTATATTTTGTATACTCCCAGAATTAAAGTGAAGAGTGTGGAATACACCCCCGCCACACACACACCCTGACCCACACAGCACTGATAGTCTTCCCAGTATACCAAGCTCCAAGTTAGAATTTGGAAATACAGTTCAGTCTACTAATTTAGAGCATGGGTTTTTAAGTCAATCAAATCTGGATCAAGTTGGCTCCAAAAATTATACAGGGAGACAATGTTAGGCATATAAGCTAACCTCTTCAAGCTTCCTTTCTTCAGATGTAATATAGTGAAATAATTAAGCCTATGTATAATGAATGTAAGAATTTTTGTCTGCTACCTTTACTACTTTTCTAGATGATTCTGATGTGGCCAAGAATAAAGGGACTTACTCCCTAGACCTCAAGGTTTGCCATGGGAACCAGAATAGGCCAAGCAGAAAATGTCTTCCCCCAAACTATGATATTGGTTAAAGAATGAACACATGACCCAAGGCGAGCCAATCAGTGTTCTTCCTTGATACTTCTCAGCTAGGGCAGTAGAGGTACCTCCCTCCTGTAGCTGTAGGTAACTGTCTATCATCCCTGCCACAGTTGGGAGTCATATTCTGAAAGAAGAGAAAGACACCAAATCTAAAAGGAGAAAATGAGAGAGAAAAGTAGAATACATAAGGATTCTGAGTTCTGAGTATCAGATTGAGTGTTGCCTTTCAGTATCTTGAACTGCCATTATCTAACTACATCCACTTTTCTTACCTTAAGCTACATTGAGTCCTTATAGAAACTGGAAGAATCCTGACTAATATAATACCTTGTAGGTTTGTATGGTTACAGTAAGCATTAAGTGAATTAATACGTGTAAAGGTTTAGTACATTGCCTGGCACACAGTAATTATACAGTAAATGTTTGATGAAGATAATGATGATGATGACAATGACAGTGGTGCCTTCCCTTTCCTCTTCATTCCTGGAGAGCTTCTTGTGGAGCACCACGTAAATAGTAGGTGCTCACTTGGTTCTGTCTGGAATTCACAAAGAGTTAAAGAGTTAAGACTGGAAGAGAACTTGAATGACATGAGTGAATAATCAGTTTCTGTTGTCAGATCTAACCACCCCTTACTTTCTATCACTTTTATTCTCATTCATTCTTATCATGGTTAACTCAGATGGAAACCTCAACTCAGGCTTATAGTTGAAAAAATAGTTCAATCTCTGCTCCATGTGTTTCTATTTGGAGGAGAAAATGCGTTTGTTATCTCGTGGACACTGTGACTGTGTGGGGCTGATTGAAGCTGGCTGTCATTTATGTGAATTTAAAGTCCTAGATCATTGTGTTCACTCTCAAGTGTTCTTTGTGGCTGTCTAGAAAAAGGGGACTCCAAAGGCAGTACAGAGTGGAGGTGATTTGGGAAATCACAAAAATAAAAAACAAAAAAACAGTGATAACAGTTAATTCTTGTAAGCCTTTTTAAGATGATGTACTGATGAGGAAAATTCTGTTAGAAGGAATTTGACTCAGTTTGGGAGAAATACGATAATCATCACAAACTTACTACTAATGATGACTAGGTATTATCATTGTCCTCATTTGTGTCCACATTATCAGTGATAATATGATAATATTATGGTTAACCCCTGAACCCTGGCTTTGGAACATAAAAGAGCATTTGCATTGTGTAGCTAGGCGTCTAATCAATGAATTTTAGGTAAGGACTTTAATAAAAGCAAAAATCTCATTGAGATTTAAAAAGAATAGTCAGCTTTGAGAATAGAAAACGAAGGACAAATTTTTAACTGTCATTTCTTCTCTGTGGACTTCAGCCGTTGTTTGGACTTCAGATTCAGTGACTGCTCTGGGGAAATGCATAAACTGTATCTAAATGAAGGGTTGACATAGGACTTCATTTTAAACTTTCCATATCTCTGTGAGAGAAAAAGTCATGGGAAAAATAAAATGGGGCTTAGGAAGCAAATAGCTGCCTTAATCGGTGAGTGTTATCTGAATTACTGACTTGTAAATAACTTTTAAAATCATGACAGATTCTCAGTGACATCCACATGCACATAGGTAGTCTGTATTCTTTTGATCCTTTCCATTGGATGTGGCCTTGAGACTAACTTCTGGTCAATGGCAAGTAGACAGAGGCAATATAGGCCACTTCCATGCCTTCTCCCACCTTCCTCCGCCCCACCCCAACTCACCCTCCCCTTCTCCCTGGCTCTTTTTGTTTACTAAATGTGGACTGTCCAGAAGAGGATCATTAAGGAGGGAAGATGAAGATGGATGAAATCTGAATCCTTTTTAGGGCTATAAAGGACATGCGATAATGAGAAGCATGGGGGACTCACTGAGGACTTAAGAGTTATTAATGCATTTTACTGTGTCAAGCCAGAATGATTTGGAGGTATGTTTGTATAGCAGATAGGGATATTTACAATACACTACACTACATAACAGTAATATGAAAACCCTCCAGCCTGTTAAGAATTACTTTACATTTTAAATATTATATGATAAAGAAATATATTTTAGATTACTGTTACATGAAAATTGTATTACAAATCAAATACAAAATGTATAGTATTTGTAACACTTAAGAATACATTTTAACTTATCATTAACAAACCTTGCTTACTTTTTAGTTGAAGTTTATGATTTTCTAATTTGTGTTAATTATATTACATTTTACTTTGTCTTTGATTGAGGCAGTCCAGTATGAGGTTACCTGGGTTTGGATATTAGCAAGCTGTCTGAAGTCAAGTGACATACGTAACCTCTTTAAGACTCAACATCTCCATCTAGAAAATAGGGATAATGACATTTACTTCACAATGTATTGCTTCTCTCCTGAAATGAGATCTCATAGCACAGTTGATCCTTGAACAATGTGAGGTTCAGGGACATGTCAAAAATTCATGTATAACTTATAGTCAGTGCTCCGTATTCAGTTTCTTCATATCCATGGTTCTGCATCAACCAACGGGGATCATGTAGCACTGCAGTATTTACTATGGAAAAAAAAAATCCACATATAGATGGACTCCTGCAGTTGAAACTTCTGTTGTTCAAGGGTCTACAGTATTTACCTCATGGGTTATTGCCAGAATTATTAGTTGATACATATAAAAGGTATCATCATCATTAGTACTCTGGCTACCATATTTTCACATCTTTCAATCTGTACCCAGTGGGACAACATGATAATTTTTCAGTCAGTGACGCTCCCTCAAAGTCTTTGTAGAAATGTCAAAGTTCAGTGGGGGTTTCAGAGAGCAACTCTGCCTTCCCTTCCATTCCCCAGATTAGCAGCGAGGATAATATTTGTAAATGCAAACCAGATCATATTATTTTCCCCAAACACCTACCCACCTATTGTCATGCAGTACATTTCAGTGCCTTTCTGCTACTCTTAAAATTAAATTATCTACTTGGATTAAAAAGCCCTGTGTGATCTTATCTCTGCTGGTGACTCTAGGATTACTTTCACCACATTCTGTCGTCTCTGACATCATTGTGGTATCCTCCTCCTCCCCCCCTCCCTCACCCCCTCCCCCTCATCCCTCTTCCTCCTCCTCCCTGAAATGCATCATGCTTTTGGAACTATAGGGCCTTTGCATGGAGAATTTATATGCTAGGAATACTTTTCCCTCATCCCTCTACCTAGTTAAATTTCTCAAATCTTGGCTTAATTATAACTTAGGAAAAACATCTCTTCTCAAACTAGGTCAGATCCTCCTGCTACATATGTCCATAGCTTTGGATAATACTTGTTCAAAGCACCTATCACAGTTCATAATTGTGTATCTATATATCGGACTCTTGGATGAACTACGCAGATCCACCTTCAGGATAGAAGTTACTAAGAAATGCCTTGCCCGAAGAAAGTCACCCTGCTAACTAGGACAGCTTGCATCTAATGACTGCCTGACACAGGGATAGAAAGTTCAGCCTACTTTGGAAAACTCTGAAGGCTATTTCAGAGCCAGACTTCCTCTTAGGTGTGACCGAGGCCATTGTTGATACTGTATTACAGCCCTGCTTCTATCCAGTCCTGCTTCTCCTGCTCGCTTCCCCCAGGTGGTGGTCATAAACCAAATCATTTTAGTAATTTTCATCTCAGAGTCTGCTTCCTGGGGAACCTGACTTGTAACAATCTATTTGGGTTTTGGGGGATTGATGTTCATCTCCCCCATTGTCAACTTTGTTTTTTTCACCTCTGTATGGTCAATATCAAGCACAGATCCTAACACATGAGAGGCCCTCAAAAATATTTCATGAATTAATAGCATCTGCCTTCCTCATGTTATGAATGAGTCAAGATGTAGAAAAGTCCCCAAGGGGCACAGCTGACCAGCCTGTTTATCTCGGTCCCACTTCCCCAACTATCCTATTTTTTTTTTTCCTTTGTTCTTTTCAGGGACCCAAAAGCTCCTGCAGCCCTACCACTAGAAAGGAGCAAGCTTTCTATCCCTTGCAAAAGGCAGCTTTTCTTTTTAGGTCAAAAAATTTGCTCGGTCCAATAAGATCTCTGGTGAGTGGCTGGAACTCTGAAAGCATCAATATTAACTGGACATTCTCCTCTGAGCTATCAGAGAGCCCAAGTCCAAAAAATCCAACCTCCTGACGTTGGTGAAAGGAACTCGGCTAACACCAATATCCTTCACCATCACAGCTAAGTAAGAGGGAAATCCTTTAACGGACTACGGAACCACATCAGAGGCTATTTGTTCTCCATATAATTTAGGGTGTTTTTAGACTGCAAAAGACTTTAATGAGAGGCACATCATTCTGCTTTTGAATTTGAAGAGTGACATTGTTGATTTGTTTTTCTTACTAGTCCCCCCTTCTCCCCTGTTCTACTACAGAAGTTTCTACAGAGTTAAGAAAAAAGTTCGCCCCTTTGGAATGGCAAGCCTAGTGTTTGGTGCCAAAACAAATATTTCTGCAGAAAAATATTGCAGTTTGGTACAAACTTAGGGAATGTTCTGCATGTGTTTGTGTGTGTATTTGTATTTTCCTGTGTGTGTGTGTGTGCCCTCTTGTTCATCAAAATGTGTGAACTTAAAAGTCTCTTGTTGAACTTCTAATGCCCACCTGCGACTTCTACCACATTGAGTACACAGTTACTTTCTGGACGGCACAGAGTTGAAAAAGAAGAGTGTGACCTCTGCAGTTAGAACTTCATCTTCTGTATTCAGTTGAGTATTGGCTTTACCACTTAGCAGTAATGGGTCCTTGGGCAACAGCGTATTTAATGTCTCTGAGCTTAACTTAGTGCATGATAATTTGAATACTCAGTGTGGTTGTGTATTTTAAATGACCTAATAAATACAGCAAGCTCTCAGTTAACGCCAGGTATTTCAAGAATTATGACACATTTGGCCTCAAGTACCCCTAACACTTCACTCATATCTTCCTTGCAGCCTTATCATAGACTCTTGAGATCAGAAAGAGCAGAAAAGACCATGTCTTTTTTTAGTTTTTAAGTCTCTAGAACAAAGCACAACCAGCCTAGTTGGTAAATAGCCTCTTAATATTGTTTAATCTGTAAATTTCTGAATTTAAAAGTTTATGATGGATTCTGTCTTCATTAAAGGCGATTAGCACCTTGCAATGGCAGTTGTTGAACTTGACAAAGTGATAAAATATGTATGTGATTACGCTTGTATCCCTGTGACTAACTGATGCTCTGAGAGCCTTAAAGAAGATAAACATAGCATTAAAATAAAAATTGAGTTTCACATGTGCAGTCTACTGATTTGCTAATCATTGGCTTATTCATTGATGTACACTAGATAAGTCAGTTAGTCAGTTTTGTGTGGGGGAATATAAGGATTTAAATTTACTGTGAAATAGTATTAAAAGCAAGAAGAGGTTACAGGTAATAATTAGAATCAACCACAAGGATTTTCCAAACCAGTATCCCTTCTTGGTGTCATCAACTATTGTTACGTAACAAACCACCCCAAAACTAAAGCAATAGTTTATTAGTATCTTTGACAGTTCTGTGTATAGACTTGGTGGTTCTCATTAGGGCATCTCATGCAGTTGAGCTACAATATGCATGGTGCTCCTCTGTGTCTGTTGATCTGTCTGTCCGTCTCTTTCTAGTCTCCCCCCCCCATCTGTCTGTCTGTCTGTCCTCTCCCTGTCCATATTGTCTCTTCTTCCAAGGTTCTCCCCATAAATTGGGCTTTCACGGTGTGTTGGTCTCAGGAAATCTATACATCTAACATAGCCAATGATTTCAAGGGGCTAGAAGCAGAAGCTGCCTGGCCAGTTAAGGGCTAAGCCCAGAATTTGCATAGAATCTTAGAGAAAACCTCCCAGCATCTTGATGAGGTAATTTTTCTCTCATGTTGAAGAAATTACAAGATGTCTTTTTGTAATGAAGACTCAAGATAAAGAAATAGTACAGAAGTTGGCTACTTTGAGATTCTGTCTACTTTCTAAACTAAAACTGCATATGACATGAGAATTTCTAGACTGTTCTTTGGGAAAGAGGCCCAAAGACAACTTGGACTTCGATTTTCATTTGTAAAAATTAGGAGACCAGCCCAGTGATAGCTGCTGTCTACACCCCATGTTTCTGAAAACTGCCACATATAAAGACATAGGTCATAGTAATACGTCTACAAGTATGTCAGCACCTTGATTCTCTGCTGACAGAAGCCAGGAAACAGCCTTGGATATCTCGGTGTTCACTGGTCCCACATGAGCCCTGACTCTCCAGAGATGGGACCCCATTTCTTCATTTTAAATAACTGCCTCCAAGTGATTCTAAGACACAATCAGTTGTTGAAGATACTTATCTAGTTAAGTTCTCAAACTTTTGATAGTATCAAAATGCTCTAGAGGGCTAGTTCAAACCACAGGGGTCAGCAATTTTTTTTTTTTCTAAATGGTCTGTATATTTAAAATCTAAATACACACTGCTGGATTATCCTCCTCTCTGGCTTTCCAGATTTGTACTTGACCACCGTGTCTGAGCAAACCTTAATTACCCTCCTCCTCACCACTACGTGAACTTTTCAGACCGTTGAATTTTTGCCAACCTGATGTCTTCCAGCTCTGTATGGACCACCATCTCTGGAAGTTCAGCAGTCTCTGGGCTTTTCCCAGTCTGAGATGAGGCATGCAGGTCCTAATTGTGTGTGCTGAGGATATGGGGAATGACACACCTCGATGATAGTCTTCTTGTCATTGCTCAGATCACCAATGGCAAGAGCGGGCAAACAATAATTGATCCTCCATGCACAGGCAGATCTAGAGAAGAGTTTCTCTACCTCAGCACTATTGCTATTTGGGGCCTGATAAATCCTTTGTTGTGGGGCCTGATAAATCCTTTGTTGTGTACACTGTAGGATGTTCGGTGACATCCCTGGTCTCTATGTACTGTATGCAAACAGCAATCCCTACCAGGTTGTGTCAAGAATGACCCCCGACATTGCCAGATGGCCTCCAGGGGACAAAACTGCCCCAGCTGATATCCACTATCATGGGCCACAATAATTGTTCTTCACTTGTATCACTGGCTGCCATGGTTGTGACCTTTTCCAGAATGAGTGCTATAAACTGTTGACTTCTCAAGTGAGTCAGTCTTTATTAACGGCCTCATGTGTGCCCACACTTTGGTGGAGGCTGCATCAAAAAGAAAAGGAAATAGTCATAATCTTATTTTCAAGGAGTTCATTCATGTCTGACTGAAATCAGAAACTAAAAGCCCTTGGATCTGACTATGGCCAAAAGTACTTTATTTAGCTCATATATGGTTTAAAAAACATTTTTAACTACCTGCCAACATTTTAAAAATGGGAGAATTCATTATCTGAAATCTCAGATAATGGAATTTCAAGCTTCCTTTTAAAATTAGAAAAATCTGACAACATTGAACTTGAATTCCTTCAATGATCGGCTAGAGCTGTGTAGTGGCCAACTTAATAGATGGGCATGTGCTCTTCAGATTTCTGTAGTCCCTACCCATGTGTTTATCCTCATTCTGCCATATTCTCATGATCTGTGTGTGTTTGAGGTACAACGTTTTGGCTTGGATTGTTGGATCTGTATGGTTTCAAACCATAGGTAGGGAGGTGAGATTGACCGAAGGAAAGGACTGACGTGGTCTTCAATTTATAGGAATGATTGCAAATCAGAAATTTACCATTTTAAAATTTGTGCTGCTTTTGCATTTAGCCAATGCTGGCTAATGGAAAAAAAAATCATTGAGCACCATTTAATTGAGGATGGAGAGTGGAAAAAAATGATAAAGTGATGTTATAAATGTCATATAATAGGTTTGTTATTTGCTGATTTATTTGCAGGGTTTTTTTTCTCCTTAATCTTATGCAGTGTCTCCTATTGAAATGATGGAAAGATACTTGGAACAAGGCTGAACGATTTCCTCCAAGGCAGGGAGCCGGCAATTATAAATAATTAAAATTAGTTTTCCACTTACAATTGAAGATTGTCTCTTTGAAAGAATACTCCAGCATTGGCAACCCATGCATTATAAGTCACAATTTCCCCTCTCTAAGTAAATAATACTGTTTTATGCTCTAGAGGAGAGTATAGATGTGTTACCTGGCATTATATCTCATTATCTGATCTCTGTTCCTTATGTTAAAGTAAGGAGTTTGTTAACACAGTGTCTCATGTATCATAGAAGGTGACACTGTTTTGGAGACAGATGCTAGCTGCACAGAATAGAGATCACAAACAGTGGAGGTTTAGAAGTCACATTAACCTGGGGGTGTCCCTGTTCACTTCTGAGGGCTGAGAGAGGACCAGAAGCTCCCTAGTTCCTTGGTGTGTGGTGACTGCATGACACTTGCTAACCTACAATTATCTAGGCTTCATATGGCCTCTGTCTCAAAGTAATTTTTTGGGAGAATTGTCTTGTTAGTTAAGATTTCTGTGTGAAAATAGAAGTCAATGTATGAATTGCAGTCATGTCCAATGGAACATTCAACAGTAATGGAAATGTGCTCTAATCTGTGCTGTTCAGTGTGGTAGCTACTAGCTGCTAATGTATATTGGCCACTTGAAATGTGGCTAGTGTGGGGGAAGATGTGACTTTATAAGTGTATTAGTTTTAACTCATATGTAAAGAACCACATGTGACTAGTAGCTACCCTATTGGACAACTCAGGTCTAGAGTCTTTTGGTGACATTCCAGACTGCAGGTTGGTTGTCAGCAGTATGAGATGAATGGCAGTGATTTATAAGGAATTTAGAATAAGGAACCAAAAGGCTACTGTTTTAGTCAGTGTTCTCCAAAGAAACAACCAACATGGGAAGGGTGTAGGGGGGTGTATAGAGAGAGATTTAACTGTCTATTTCACTGTCTATTTTAAGGAATTAGCTCATACAACTGTGGAGGCTTGGTAAGTCCAAAATCTGCAGGGAAGGCTGTATGCCAGGAGTCTGGAGAACTGAGAAAAGGTAGTTCAATTACAAAGCAGTCTGCTGGTAGAATTCCTCCTGTCCAGGGGAGGGCTGTCTTTGTTTAATTAAG
This sequence comes from Camelus bactrianus, assembly GCF_048773025.1. NCBI lineage: Eukaryota > Metazoa > Chordata > Mammalia > Artiodactyla > Camelidae > Camelus > Camelus bactrianus. The sequence continues at coordinate 35,497,322 of NC_133549.1, forward strand.
GCCTTCAACTGATTAAATGAGGCCCACTCATAATGGAGAGTTGTCTGTTTTACTCAAAATCCACACACTTAGAAGGGGGAAGGTATAGCTCAAGTGGTAGAGCACATGCTTAGCATGCATGAGGCCCTGGGTTCAATCCCCAGTCCCTCATCCAAAAATAAATTAATTGCCTCCCTCCCACCAAAATAAAATAATTAAATAATACAATAATAAATAAATTTTTTTTAAAAATCCACATATTTAAATGTTAATCTTACTCAAAATTCAGCTTCACAGAAACATCCAAAATAATGTTTGGCCACGTATCTGGGCACTGTGGCCTAGTCACACTGATGCATGTGATTAAATATCACAACTACTCTAATGAGAAGAAAACTTTGGTCACCTGCAGAGGAAAGAGAAGATACTGAAGCCTTAGGGACAGTGCAAGGGAAGCAAACATGGAGTGAACAACCATGTAAAATCTTGTGTTGTTTTGGAAGGCACATTAATCCTTTCATTTTGATCCTTTTTCTTCCTGGTTACAAGAATAATTCATATTTATTATCAAGCATGTTATAGAAATATGACTTAGCACAGTCCTGCCCACATTTATTTTTCTGTGTCGGCTTGCTTAAGACTGAGTGCTACACGTTTCTGAATACCTTTCCCTATAAAGTTTTGTGTTTGAGTTGTGGGTGTAAAAAGGAAGTTATGTAAGATTTGAAAGGCAGTAGTCCAGCAAGTCAGTACTCTTGGGAGATTATCACGGTTAGATAGATGACAAGGAAATGTTGAGCTGCTCTGCCACGTGTAAGCTTCTCCTCATTTTCCTCCTCTCCACGTCCATGCTGTCTCCCCAGCTGCTGTTCCTGCAGACCAGCAGTGGCCCCCGGCCTGTCAGCCTGTGGAGACCTGAAGATTCACAGAGGCATTGGCCGGAGGGAGGCATTGTCTCCCTGTGCTCGTCTCCATGAGCCCCACAGCCACCCCATTCCCCCTCCTAGATATGCTCAGCTTCTAAGACTGCCCTACAGGTTTCAACGTACTCACCTGCATTAGTGTTTCAGGTCGACTGGTTAGTGATTCTTTCCCTGATCCACTCAACCTCCCTTTGAGGCTTCACTTCTCCATCTCCTCCAATGTTTAATAATGTCTGATGACCATTATCCATCTCTTATTCCCGTAATAAAGTGGCTCTACTTCAGTGATTAAGCCCTGATTGGTACAAAGCAGTCTCATGATTGACTCAGCTGTTTACATCTGTGCTGCTGTGAAGCTGTGACTCCCCGTGCTGAATGATCAGTGGATCATTGTGCAATTATTCTGGTTAGATCTTGTTCCAGAGATTAAGGACAGCATTTGATCATTTTGAAATAATTTTAGTTGCTGGTTCAAGTGATTTTTTTTTCAAGTTTGCAGGCCTGTTCTCTATAATATAAGCAAGAAAGCAGCTTTAGAAAGTGAGCACACGGAGCAGTAAGGGAAGAAGTAGACAATTTGCTTGTTTGATTTAGCAATGGCTAAATCAGACACTGTGATTCATGGACATGGGGCAGATTGTAATGATAAGACATTTTCCTGTATGTTTCCCTTTCAATATGACTTTGTAGGTCTTCCATTAAGAAACAAAGTTGTAGCTTGATTTGACCAAGAAAATTTGGGTACAGTGACATCATGTGAATGCCAAAGGCTGAGCCTCAAAAGGCTTTGCACCTTCTTCTGGTCCTGTGAAGCCCTGACCAGCCCACTTGAGGATGACAGACCATACGGAACCAGTGACTGTAAAGATGTGGAGAGACAGGTCTGACTAAATCTGATCAATAATTATAATGTGTGTGCTGGTGAGGGTGGTGTACCTCACACCAACAAGAAATCGTTAGACAGCACCTAAGTGTCCTAATAGTTCCACTCAATTCTCACCTGAAGACGGCATCAGATCCCACAGATGAAGGGTTCAGTCCTTTAAGACTGCTCCCCTCAACACACACACTTCCAGTTCCAGTCACAAGTCCACGTTGTTATCTGTGCTTTTGATCTAATGACTGAAAAAACAGAGGTTCCCACTACTCCTTCTGTGGGTTCTGTTAAATTTTTAGAGCTGCTCACAGGACTCAGGAATCCAATTTGCTCACTAGATTACCAGTTTATGATAAAAGGCTATCACTCAGGAACAGCCAGACGGAAGAGATACACAGGGCAAGCTATACACGAAGAGCAAGGAACTTCCGTGTCCTCTCCAGGCACACCACTCTCCCACATCTCCATGTACTTGACAACCCAGAAGCTCTCTGAGTGCCATCCTTTTGGGTTTTTATGGAGGCTGTGTTACACAGGCATGACTGATTAAATCATTGGCCTCTGGTGGTTGGACTCAACCTCTAATCTCAGTCCCTGCCTTGGAGATCAAGGGGGTGGTATTGAAAGTTCCAACTCTCTAATCATAAGATTGGTTTCCCTGGAAACAGCCCCGCCTATCCTGAGACTACCTAGGGACTGTCCAAAAGTTTCCTTATTAACATAACAAAAACACCTTTATATCTCTCTCAAAACTTAAGAAATTCTAAGCAGTTTTTTTAGGAGCTCTGTTCCAGAAAATAGGACAAAAAACATTTGTGTGTGTATATATAAAAAAATATATAGATTATTTAAAATGTATATATATATTTTACTATAAATCACAATATCATAGGCTCCAGGATGAGAATCTTTCCCCCCACTTCCCAATTACTAAAATACTCATTTCTCCTTTTGAAATACTTTTTTTTTTTAATATCCTAGCATCAGAATTCCCATTTTCCAGATTTTCTAGAAGTGTTAAATCATAAGTGATAAACCAAAAGGAATTTTCTTGTTTTCCTTTGCTTCCTCACACAGACTGAAGCTGATTCTCCTGTCTAATTAGTTCTTTGGTGTCCAGGGATTCTACAAGGGTGTCTGATAACAGCAGTCTCTTCTTCGCCACAGGTCACGTTACTTTGGGAATTAAACCCCAGGTCCCAGCTCATCTGCAAACATCCGCTCTTCATTGATAACACCACCGGGCACTTAGTTCAGTTCCTCTTTCTGCTCTGTAACCGTCTGTGAACGGCCTCTCTTGAGTTTCTTTTTTCTTAATTCTGAAATGACATGTTGAAAACATAGTCCAAAAAGTGTAGTTCTGTGGAGAGCAACAAGCCAATCTGGGACTTTTCCTTCGCTAAAATGAACCTTCCTGATGGCTTCATCTAGTCAGGGCTTGAAATGTCTAAGTACATTACATTTAGGGAAATACTTTATATATATATAATGATTATATATATAAAATGTTCTAGCTTGGGGAGAAATGTGTTTATCTGCATTTCACCAAAAGTTAATAACGGGTATAGGTGTCCTAATCTAAATAACTCACTTGGAGGGCTATTTAAGATAATGTGGGTTGAGTTGTATCTCTTATATGAGCCCCTTGGAGAAGTGATTAACTTAAATGCATCTCTACCCTTTGTGCCCTGTTCAATAAGTAGCTTCTTGAATTATTGATCAATCACATCAATTTGCTTAGGAGACTTGATAACTCAAAGTTACAGTGGTATGAAGCTACTAAGCCAGATTTGTATGAGAACTAGTTTGCCTCACTAGCTAGTTGTGTGAGCTGCAATAAGTTACGTAAGCACTCTCGGCTTCTGTTTTCTCCTTGGTGAATGAAATGCCTTCTGTGTGCCACACCCTACCCTCATCTGCAGGTTGTTGTAATTTTCAAAAAAGATGTTATATAAAAACCAGTTGTAGGCTGAAATGTGTAAGACACTTGTATCAGTATTCACCAGGGCAGCTGCCTTTTATTTATAAAACAATCTGATGAAGAAGGATGGAACTAATTTTGTGGCTTTTAAGTAGTTTAAAAGTTAAGTTTTTCTCGACAGCAAAATTTTTGAGGCAAATTGTCCCAGTTTAGCTCACCTACTGTAAATTGCCATCCTCTGAAGACTCTTATTTCTAAAAATAATGACCTTTTAGAGTTTGATTCATAAACTGGTTATAAGGTTTGGTGCAATGATTCTCTACCTTGACTTCGCATCACAATCACTGTGGCCCTTTAAAAACTTACCCATGCTCCATCTTCATCCAACTCAGAATCCCTGAAGTCCAGTACTTGTATTATTGAAATATACTCGTGATATTAAGGGACAGTGAAGAATCCATTCACTGACTCAGTAGAAATAGTACCAGCTTTTGAGTCAGCCATCCTTGGCTGTGCCGTTTGATGGTTGTATGACCTTCAGCTGAGAAGTCTGTGAAACTGACAAGTATATTGCCAGGCTGCTGTGAGACTGGGAAGTCACTTAGGCAGCATGCTTAAGCCAGTAGGAACTCAATAGTGTTAAATAAACATTGTGACTATATTCTGACATATATTCTGTACTGCTGTTTCACGCGTGTTTGCCTTGTGGTCTCAACTATTTTTTAAGAGTTCCACAGGTACTCTTTGAGGATGAGACTGTGTTTTATTTTTCTTCTCTACACTCCACAACACATGATAGAATGTTGAATATATAGCACGCAGGTGCTTAAAAAAAAATTCATTGGCAGAAAAAATGATCAAAGTTATTTTGAGCTTTGTCTAGTGCAATTAAAACAGAAAAAAAATGCATTCTAGTGTATTAATTAGAGCTTTAGATAAAATTCTTGGAACATTTTCTCATCTGCAACCAGACACGTAGAAATGTGTTATAAATCAGCCTATGGAACCTATTGGTTTAGAGATTGTTTTTATAGGAAAGTTTGCACTAAATCATTCTATTTAAGGATTTTAAGAAAGTTCTGTATATATTTTGAGGACAGTGGTTGGATAAAATTTCTGAAAGTACCAATATGAATCTCTGCTTCTTCAGTTAACGGGGCTTTATTAACATTTATTAACATTAACAGAGTGAATGGGCCAGATTAGATGGGAGGGCATTAACAGTGTAATTTTTAAGGACTTGGTGCAAACTTGAGAGAAACATGAGAAACTGAAAAGACATTTATTGAAGGGTATGGATTACAAGGACTGTCCCCAGGAAGAGCAGGAGTCGAGGGGTCAGCCCTGGGTCCTGCATTATGGTCAGACCAAACAGGAGGAAGGCTGGATCTTAAGCAAGATGCACTGGATTTGGATTTGGAAAGAAGTATAAGAAGGAAAGCTGAAGATACTGAAGTCTTCCCTATTCAGTCCAAGATGTGCCTCACAGATGGTTCAGTTCTGAGCCCACAGATGGAGAAATCATTGGTTCTAGTCATGGTGATCTAGAAAGAGATATAAGAAGAAACCAAGATAGGGCCTGACATTCCATCTGGACAAGTATGATGCATCACACTGTGACTTTTCTTGCTGTTAACCACACTGAGGTGGGCAGCAGGCAGAATAGAAAGTACATTGGTGACTCAGACATGCTTTGTATGACTCTTGTATTGGCTGAGATTATATTTTAAAAGGCACTTCTGTCCAAGGGCCTCTTTTGGTCATGTCTCCAACATACATCTCTGTAATGTCATTCTTTTGTGTTATTTTTCTCATCTCTGGATATTTGAGCTTACTAACTCTGAGCAAAGACATATTAATAGCCATAGGTCTTCACTGTAGTCTCCCTAAATCACTCACCTTTCATTACACATTTCAGGATTCAGTCTTATGCCAGTTTATGATTTCTTTCTCATACAAAATGGACAACTGGACCAAGAAATTAACAACATTTAGGTCTTACCCTGAATTACTGTGTGTCATGGGCATGTGTTAAGTTTAAGGATCAAGGAAGTTGTACATAATCCTGTAGTTGTAAGAGATCAAAAGAAGAAGCAGTCCTGAAGTCAGGAAAGCAAAATCAGATTTTGGGGCAGCCCCAAATAAAGTGTTAATGAAGATTAAAACTCTGAAATCTTTAAAGACAATAAATCAAGCCAATAACCTAGCCATGTGAGCACATGATATACACCAGAAGTAAGGATATTGTCTGCCTCTGCCAAAAGTCTCTTATCTACAGTTCTCTCTACCAGGTGGAGGGGACCCCAGGCATGAGATGCAGCTTTGATAGTATTTTTAGTTGGTTGAGCAAGGCTGTCACCACCTCAAATCAAGATATATTTCTAATGTAAGAGAGTAGATACTCCTGATGTTTCCTCACAGTGCTCAGGAAAAAACAAGGAACTTTTGTGAAGCAATTCATCAGATAAGATGATTCTGATAGGAAAGAAAATATGGAGGTTACTTTGAAATTGATGATTGCATGGGGAAAATCCTCTCACTAACAGAAGTATAGTAGTTAGAACATGCTTGGAATTATTGGGAGAAAGATTCTGAATTTTGGAGTTTTGTTTTTCTTTATTTTCTCAACCACAAGGTTTAGCTTATCAATATTTATCTTTCACAAATAATACTCTGACCTTTTGGGGTCTGCTGGTGATGAAATTTGCTAATGATTCCAGTATCCTGAGGCCATGAGTTAATTTGTCCAAGGTGCCTGAATGAGTTCTCAGCCAGCACAGTCCCACTGAGTCAATTAGATTGAACTGCTTCCCACGGTGAGTGAACTGAGGTCCCCAGGCGTGTGACTCAATAAAGTAAAAGAGATGAAACTTTTCCAGTTTTAGCAGTAGATTCTCATGTGACTTCATGGTGCCTTGTGTAGAGCAACTGTGATTTCCTTTAGGTAAATCTCTTTCCTCCCAGGCTTAATGAGTGGGTTTGACATGCCATCTATTACAGGACCAGTTGTATCTCTCTGCTCTTGTTCCAGATGGCTTCCATAATTACTTTTGAAGATGTTGTAAGGGAACTTCAGGATGTAAGTCAACAGTGAAACTTAGCAGGTAATAAAAATAGGCTTTTTCAGGAGATCATTCACTATGTGGGAAAACAAATATATTTTTGTTGTCATAGTCAAGGACCATGGACCATGAATCCAACATTTCCTTAGATACTAGGAAATGCATTCTCAATTATTTGTGATTACAAATTGTTCTTATTACTTCTTGGGTGATTGGAGTTATGGAAATAATTTTAATAGAGAAGAGTCACATTTTTCTGAGCTAATTAAAACCAAAAAATCTTTTTTTCATTTTATGTAAATTTGGAGATACAAAAGTATTTTGACATTTAAGAAGAAAGCCAGGTAGGTACTTCTATCCTCATGTTTCTGGTGAGGAAACTGAGGCTCAGATGGCTTATGTGTCTATTCATGGTCATATGGCAATCCATTGGAGAAAGCAACCAGTCTCTGTTAATCTAACCTTTTCCTGTTTTCCAGCAACATATGTCTTTCAGATCACAAGCACCAATTGAGATGAATAAACTAGACATTGCGTCTCCTTCCTGTAACTGTCTTGATTAGGAAAGCAGAATCTGTTTTCTGTGGATTGCCTTAGGATCAAATTCTAGATTGTAGCATCCTTAATCCACAAAAGAAGTCAGTAAGCAACTTTTCACAAAAATAACCCCAATTATGTAATTCAGGATGGTTTTTGAGAGTCATAAACTCAAACATTCAACCCATTGTATAGACTTCCCTGGTCCAGCTTCAAAGAATGTTTAATAAACCCAAAGTTAAAATAACATTTAATTTGCCTGCACATGTGCATTTTGGGCAGCACTTAGATTTCTGTTCCACTCAGCTTCAGTATGGTATCTCAAAGGCTGGTAGCTCTAATCATGTGAAAGCTCACTCAGTCATACTCATGTCTGGTGCTTGGGTAGGGGGTACTCAAACTGCTAGGGCTGGAACAGCTGAGTTTCTTTGCACATCTTTATCTCATTGTGGTCCCTGCATGTTCTTTCCAGCATGACAGCTTTAAGGTAGTGAGTCTCGTTACATGGCAGCTCAGAGCTCCAAAGACACCTACTCCCATATCCACATTCACTCCCAGGGTGGGTGGGGAGGAGAGAGAGGAAAGAGTGAGGTGGAGGGAAGAAGAGAGAGGGAATAGAGATTCTGTTACTTTTTCTAACTTCATCTTGGAAGTGGCATAGCTTAATATTTGTTGTAGTCATAGACTTGCTCAGTTTACAGTCAAGGAGAGGGAATATAGACTTCAGCTCTCAATGCAGAAGTATCATTATCATCATGAGAAATTATAAAGATTAGGATACAGGAATACAGTGCTCTCCTAAGGATCTCTGATAGTTACTCATTTTAATTCAGACTGAATATTTCTGTAGTTTAGTTGATTTATTTCATTTTTGTGCAGTACTTAGAGAAGCTTTCTTAAGGGGTCTGTGAAATCAACCTCCTTCCTCTTATAAGTTAGTCTTGGGTCCGTTTTGTATTGAGCAAATGGGAAGCTCTGCTTATGGTGAATAGGGAAGAATGTCGGATTTGGTCATTTCAGTGTTCATCTATCTCAAATATTCTACCTAGAAATGCTTAATATTAGTATAAAATAGTTTAGCTTTCTAAATAATTTACTACAGACACCTTGAATTTCCAATGCATCATCATATGAGATGATTTCTGGTTGTGTCCTATGTTAGTCATGTTTATACATCAGTATGATTGAAATTCTCCAATATATGCCAGCACTTCACTTCTCTCAAAGTGTCTGCTGTTAGTGTGAAAGAGTGGTAGTAAATGTCACCTAGTGAGGGGATGGGTTTTTTTTTTTTTTCAATAGGGTGTTAGTAAGCCACAGATTGATGAGAGATATCTGTTTTATATGAGTAATTGGTAATGTTATTTACGTGATGGTAGTAGATAAAATTGTAAAACTGTACAGTGAAGTAACTGGGGGGTGGGGACAATGAGAACTGTGCTGTAACTCCTAAAAACACTAATATAAATAATCTAAATGGGAATTATACCAAGAGAAAAATATTAAGGTTAGTATGAATAAATTAAATTGAATAGTAAAACAAAATCTTACTGAGTAATGGATAATATAAGGAGGAGATTGTAGAATTGTTAAATTCCTAAAAACAAGGCCAGAATAAATCAAGATTTCATCTGGAGTCCAGCAAAGTATATATAAAGTCTTAATTCATGTTGAATGATACATGTTCCCATACTCTGCCATTTTCAGGGATATCCTACTCCTGATGATAATTTTAAAAGATGCAACTCAAAGACTACTCAATAACACCTTGAGGGAGGATCTGGGGAGAATTTTAGTAGCGATTCATGCAGCATATAGATAAGATCACCAAGAAACAATGGTGTTTTAAGAGTCTGTGCATTAAGGAATTTCCTGGTTAGGGCGGACCTCTTTTACCTCTCATGGACTTTAGTTCGGCTCTTTGGAAGCAATATTCTAAAGGTTTGGGCATCCACTTTATATTAAAAATATTGTTTTGGGAGAGAGGGGTATAGCTCACTGGTAGAAATGTGTGCCTAGCATGCACAAGATCCTGAGTTCAATCCCCAGTACCTCTGTTTAAAAATATATATGTAAACCTAAGTATCTCTCCTGCCAAACAAAACAAAACATTTTTAAAAATACTGTTTTATGTAATTACTACATTGGAGGGAATCAGAAAGGGAGCATCCTTCAAAATACTGAGTATCTATGGCCAGAAGACTTGACCAAGATGGGCAACTTCTTTGATCCTGACTCAGAGTTGAAAACACGTGAATTTAGATTTGTTCACGGGTATGAAGTGACTGACTGTTAAATCTGCAAAGTGGCAATATTGGGACAACAGTAATAGATATACATGTATATTCGAAATTTGGAAAATAGAGAAAACAGTCAAAGTAATTTTAATGCACGTATTTTCTACATGGACTTATGTTTACTTGATTTAGAGACAGCTATATTTTGCAAATTTGGAGTTGTACTACCACTGCAATCTTTCAAAATCACTATCAAATATTAACTAATGTTGCTAAAAATACCTGTAATCTTGATTTTGTTAATGGGCTGTATAATTTGATCATCTACATTTTATTTAGTCAGTGACCTGTTACAGGAATTTAGAAATGTTTTCCATTTTTAACACAATCATTTATACACATTTATGAATATTTAAGGTAATTTTTATGGTTGGAAATATTGAGTTAAAGGCATGGGCACGTTTAGCCATTTGAAAGGTATCAGTGAGCACATATTTTCTTATTGAATGATCAAAACACTATGTATATATTTTTATGAAAAACACAATTTTGGAAATTTGATGAGCCAAAAGTGGTATTTGACACTGGTTTTCTTTGATTAACACATATGTGCATGCACAAGCACATTTGTTTTCTAAGACTGATTTTTTTTTTTCTTGAATGACTATATGTTTTCCATTTGGACTTTATCATTTTCTAAATTACCTGTCTATGCCCCTTTGAACAGTTTGACTTCAACTTAGCACCTATATTTCTTTTTAATCAGCAGATTTTCTGCAAGTACAACCCTTAATCATACTGGAAGCTTCAACCACAGCTTTGATACTGGATGGTTACATAATTTAGAGTAAAGTCTTTTCATTTCTGTGTCTTGGTTTCGTCATTTAAAGAATGGCTATAATACTTCATCCAGTGTATTTCACTGAAATGTCATTATATTAACTGAGATAATGACTTAGCTCCTCTGATGCCTCTTAGATGACTGTGAAAGGTAAATTTACATTTTATATCTTCATTGTGTTATGCATTGGTTATTTTCAAGTTATTCCTGTTACAGCCCTCCTCTACTGACACTCTTAGAAGTTTGAAGGTGGTGAAGGATTTACAGATCATTCTTAACTTTCCCATCTTAGCAAAATACAAGCTGAAATAGCAATGTGGGGAGTGGATGAAACTAAACCTGGGATTAGAATTTAGGTGACCTAATGTTTCCATTATGCCTCTGTTTACCTTAGGAAATCATGGCTGCTCTTTGACTCAAGGAAATAATTAACACAAGTGTAAAGAAGGTGTACGCATGCTTAATTAGTACAGTTTCTAATATCACAAAACTGAATATAACCCACATTTCCTTAGTAGTTCATTTACAAATAAATTAGAAAATATAGATACAAGGGAATATGATCCTGTCACTTAGAAGAATGATATAAAGCTCTATTTGTTGACCTTAGTATATGTTCATGATTATTTTAAAAAACCTGATCATAAAACAGCATATAGGACATTTTCCTCTGTGTTTAAAGTCATGTACATGGATCTACATGGGGACTGAGTACAAGAAATGTTTGGAATAATGTTAAAAGTGTTAGAGTATGCAGTTTTTCTGGTGAGATAATGATACTCCAACTTTTTAATTCTTTTTGAATTTTTCAAGTGATAATTTATAATCATTATTTATCATTTTTACAAAAACAAAATAGCATTATTTAAAATAAGACAACAGTTCCGATTCTGTGTGTTTCACTGTTCGAACTGTTTTTTGCTGAATTCTCTGGCTGGCCTTTTTAATTCTCACTCCATGTGTAGTTTCTGACAGTCCTGGCCAGAAGACTTCTTTTTTTTTTTTTTTTTTTTCCCCATTCATTTGTTTTATATCTTTCTAGGCAAATGGAACCCTGGAGTTTCTTATATTTTATTGTAGTTGGTAAACATAAGTTTTGGGAGTCATTTTCTTAAATTTGAAGCACACCATTATGCAGCCAGGAACACTGTTCAATAATCAGCTCTCTCAGGAGAGATCTTTTATCTTCATACCCTTGACTGAGGATGTTCTCCGACTTTATGGCAATGTTATCTGTTTAAATGTATGAACAACTTGGGAGTAATCATGCTTCTCAAGAAACAATGATAATAGTCAGGCTATTCAGCAAATGAAATGAGGTCTTAGAACGCTAATTTTAAACACATTTCCTTTGTGTATTTTTCTAAATAAAAATGTCAATTTTGGGAGAACATTGCATTTCTCAAAGTTAATATGAAGGAGTAAAGCATTCAAGTATTTGCTTTAAATTAAGCTTGAGAGTGACAACTTATGAGAAGGGACTAGATTTTCATTAATAGATGCTGCATAAGTAAGACCCTGGACTTAAAAAGAAAGGGGGTTCATCTTTGTTCCTAGTCTGGGCTTAGGACATCTCATTATATTTATGCTTGTTTTCTTCATTCACCACTCTTACGCAAGTGAGAATAACAATCACTAACAGCTACTGAGCATTTAATTTGTGTAGTTCATGCCCTACGGTATTTACCTGAATTTTTATTTGATTTCCACAATGAATCTAAATGATTAAAACTATAATGACCTCCATTTTGCAGATGACTTAATTGAAAGTTAAAGAGTTAGAGTTAAGGAACTTTATTTAGATTAAAAAGACAGTGCAAGTTGTGGGATATCATACTTCGACTCACATTTACCTGACTACAACATCCGAACTCCCAATCATTGGACTTTTATCTAGTATTTCCAGACAACAGTTTTAGGACCCATGAGTGTTTGGTTTTTTGTTTGTTTGTTTTGTTTTGTTTTTTGTTTTTAAAGACACTGGTGATGATCCAGCTAACCTTGAATGACTTTGATAATGGATTAGGGTGTGTGCTCTCTGCTTTATCTTTAGCCCACAGACCATCTCCTAAAACACTTTCTGATCAACTCTTAGATAATAACTTATCTTCTATTTCATGGAAAATGGATTCTCAAGCTTCTTTCTGTTTTAGCAATGGAAACTCAGTTTCACAAGTTGATTAGAAACTGAGAGAAAAAGGGAAGTTCATAAATGAGGAAACTGTATGCCAGCTTTCCTTTTTCGTTCTATCACTTTGTCAGGAAGGCAGCTGGGTCTGTTTATTCCAATACTGCATATGTTTAGAGAGATTTTCCAGGCACCATCTTAATTGGCATCTCCAAGAAAGGAACATTCTCTCATTTGTCATGTGAGTTGTTTTGTTGAGACTACAATCTAGGAGATTAATCTAGATTAGTCCGTAGATTGAATAAACAACGATGACAACACAACTTTGGGAAGGAGATAATTCATTTAATGATAACAATGTGCAGCACGTGACCACAGAGCTGCTCTTAAGCAGCTGACTGACCGTCCCATTTCACAGATTGCTTTGTCTCTTTACGTAGAGACATGAGAGCTCTCTGAGGCCAGCAAGAGGAGAATTTCAGGCAACACCACCCAAGGCCTAAATTAGGGTCTTACAGTGTTGGGGGCATATCTTTGTGAACATCTGATTTTTCAAGCATTGTTATTTAATGAATGAGGAAATCATATCTAAGAAAATTCTCGTTGGAGGTTTCTGGGTTTTTAACAGAATTACTTTGACTAAAAATAAGAGAAAACCATCTAAATTGTTTAAACAGGGCCGAAGGTAGGGTGGGATTCATATTTCATTCAATCAAGATACCACTTTGTGTTTTTCTGACTTTTTCCCCTTCTGAGGGTACACCCTTCTTCGTGTGCTGGATTCACTCTCGGGCTCTCATCATGTTTGCAGTGTGTGCTGCCACCAGAGGCTTAGCTGTGTTCCTCCTCATCAAACCTGGGGGCAGGAGAGATTTCCTTCTTAAAAATATAAACGAAAAGGCCTGAATTTTAATGTAATCAGGAAGAAAAAATATATATATATATGATCAGGGTGATTCAGTGATCAGAAGGTCTTAGTCCTGCATTACCAATCTCTTAAACTAGCATTGTGGCAAATTCCATGAAATTAGAGTCATTTCCCTTTAACCACCACCCAGTGAAAAATCTGAGAGGGATGGGAAGAGTGGAGGAGTGGAGATACTGGGTAGACAACAAAGCTGCATTAAAAAAAAAAAATGTTCTTTCATTCGTTCCAGTCTTCTGTATTAGCTAGCTTCCTCCCTCCCTTCCTTCCTTCCTCCCTCCCTTCCTTCCTTCCTTGTTTCATTATTGTGGTAAAATACAAATAACATAAAATTGATCATTTTAGCCATTTTTAAATGTAGAATTCATTGATACTAAGTACATTCACAGTGTTGTCCAGTCATCACCACTGTCAATTTGCAGAATATTCCTCATCTCAAACAGAAACTCTGTAGCCCCTAAGCAATAATTTCCCATTTGCCTCCCCCTTTAGCCCCTTTTTAGCCTCTATTCTAGTTGGTGTGTCTGTGAATGTGCCTATTGTAGGTACCTCATGTGGGATCATGCAGATGTGTCCTTTACTGTCTGACTTATTTTACTTGACCTAATGTTTTTAAGGCTTGTCTACATTGTGGCATGCATCACAAGTTCATTTTTTAAGGTAGAGTAGTATTCCATTGTGTGTGTGTATCATATTTTGTGTATCTCTTCATCTGTCAGTAAACATTGGGGCTGTTTTTACCTTTTTGTTATTGTGAATAATGCTGCTAGGAACACTGGTTTACAAGCACTTCGGTAAGTCCCTGCTGTCAATTATTTTGTGTATATACTCAGAAGTGGAATTGTGGGATCATATGGTTAATTATGTTTAATTTTTTGAGGAACCACTGAAGTGTTTTCCACGGTGGCTATACCATTTCACATTCCTACCAACAGCATAAACATTTTTTCTAATTTCTTGACTGCCTTTCCAACATTTGATATTTTCTGTTCTTGTTTCTTTGATTTCTTTTTTAATAGCCTCCCTAATGGATGTGAAGTGGTATCTCATTATGATTTTAATTTGAATTTCTCTGATGGCTGCTTATGTGGAGCATCTTTTCATTGGCTTATTGGCCTCTTTTCTTTACTTTTTCTTTTTCTCATCCTTTTCCTTTTTTCTTGACTTTTCAGTACTCTTCCCCTGTTTTTCTCCCCTTTACTTAACTTTTCCCACTTTTTCTGCTTCCTTTTTCCTTCATCCCCATCTCCCACCCTTTCTTTTCTCTTCCTTCCCCACCCTTCCCTCCCTTCTTCCCTCCTCTCTTCCTTCCTCGAAGGACATGATAAAGTATGAAGTGACTCTGTACACCCAGGGCTTTGTCCCTTCTCCATCCAATCAAAATCCTAACTAGCCCAGAATTGTGTGTCTGGTAGATAGTAATCAGTATTCATAATCCCGTGTTTGATGACAAGCTCTTAAAAATGTTACACTAATTTCAACAACAGAAACTTCTGAGGTTTATTTACACACATTTAATATATGGCTACTATGTTTCAGGCATTGTTCCAGATGCTGGGGATATATCCTTAAACAAAACCAATAATCTCTATCTTCCTGGAGTTCACTATTTAGTAAAAGTAAAGGAAGGTTTCAGTTGACTTGATGAGTAATAATAAATACATCACTTGTCTATGGACCTCAGTTTCATCAGCTGTAAAATTGGAACATTTTACTCTAAGTTATTTAGCTCCAGCATTCTATTTTAAGATGCCTTTTTTTCCCCCCTTCAAGTCTCAGTCCCAGTTCAATCTATCTTTAGGCCACTTTAAGTTCCCTTAATAGCTTTCATGACGTTTCATTCTGCATGATTTGATTTGTCCTAGACTGTCAGTGCTGTGATGTGTTGACTTGGTAGCAGCAGTGTTCTGCCAGCTTTGCTCCACCCACCTTTCTCCTCCCACCTGTGCCAGACGGCTGATGGCCTGTGGCCTGCCGCCATGCTTGAGGGCTCCCTGCTGTTCTCACAAATGGGCCGAGATGATGGGGTCACGGCATCATGTGTCAGAATCAAATGAAGTCATTAGAAATTATTACCGACAACTGTTCGTGGGTTATCATGAAATGATCTGCCCATCTGGGCCTCAGAGGAGCCATGGGTCAATATGGTTCAGTTCTTAAGCAACATATTGTAATTTAGTCATTACAAATATTTTTCCCCCTCATAAAAAGAACATGGGAGATACTGGAATTGGGAATAAGAGGATTCTGGGTGTTGATTCGCTGTGTGATATCTTTGCTGAAAATGGTTGTTATTAGATGCCCATCTCAATTTTTTATCATTAATTTTCAGCAAATAATTTGTTTGTTCATTCAATTATATACATTGATGTATTTTAAGACCTGTATTAGAGATACATATATTATCAATAAAATGTGTCTCTTTGTCCTTAAGGAATTCATATGGCTTACAGACATACAGAAGTTAAGTGATTTTTCTCCATTTTAGATAAAAATTGGGTATGGTCTGTAACACCAAGAAATCTAGATTTCCAGAAATGCCAATGCAGATAATAATGGAGGTATGTAAGCAAAAGCCTTGTTCTGGTGGCTAACCATGTATGTAATGTATAAAGGTGCCCAGTTTCAGAGAGAAAGAGCAGAGAGCTCACTTTCCTGGGTGAGTTAGTGGAGGAGTAGAAGGTATCGCTGTCTTTGCACAACTTGGCAGTTCAGACCATGTTATGTATAGAGAGTATAATCTTATTGATTATTTTCACTTATGAGGGGAAGGAATGATTTGAGTACTTTGCAAAGACATGTTTTGATTCCTATCAAAAAAGGCCCAAATAGCCAGCATTCATATTTCTTCTATTTTGAACAAAATGCTTTTCTTTTCTTTCTTTCTTTTTTTTTTTTCCTGAATTTGCATCACTGGGCTGCAAATAAGTAACTGACAGTGGCACGCTAAGGCTTTGGCTTGTTAGGAAAGTCTAATAATCTTATAATATTTTATAATATATAATTTATAATAAAGCACTCCGTACTTCCTAGGAGATGCAGTGATCAAGCAACCCATAACTAGGTAAACTGTCTAAGGAATAATCCTGAGCATACACTAACTGTCCGCTTGTCCTATCCAGTTCACTCCCTAAAACTTCCCCTTTGAATGGTACATTTTATGATCAACCTGACATATAGCCAACACATCTTTGCGTTCTCCCTACAAATCAAATCCTAAGACAAATATGGTACTCCAGCACTTTCCAGGAAGAGATTTGGCCAACAAGGGGGGTGGTGGGGAGAAGGCATGTATAACAAACTCTGTGTCTGTTCCCGGTAGTTAAATTCTCTTGACAATTCAGATATTTTTATAGATGCTAAAGCCAAGTAATGTGATATTTGCCTTATTGCTTTAGAGAAAAGGGGTGGGTGGTGGTTAGGCAAAAATAAAATAACAATAAAGTTCAATTGCTTGTTTAAATGGATTCCCATTTCTGGCACAGAGGATGTGATATGTATTTAATAGGCCATGGCTAAGCATTATGTGGTCGTGAATAGCAAATTGCTGAAAACAGCAGAATGGAACATTCTTTTCCAGGTTGGTAAGTGTGGCTGCTGCTAGGAGAGCTCAGTAATTCCAGCAAGAACTGGAAAGATTTTTTTTTTAAGAGGACAGCATAGTAGTTAAGATAAGGAATTTTGAAATAATGTAGACTTGTCTTAAAATAGCTGTGTAATCTTGAGTCTAACGCTTCTTAATTAAAATCTCAATTTCCTAGTCCCTGTGAAGTGTGCAATATTCCTCTTATATGAAGATTGAGATTATATAGATATATGCACATATACATTACATATAGTATAATTATATAGTATATTATTGTATAGTACATATGTAGAGATATATGTGTGTATATGTGTGCGTATATGTATCTAATGTGTTAAATAGTGTCTGATATCTAGAAAGAGCTAGAACAGCTTGTAATTGTTACACTCTTCTGATTGGAAATGAAGATCTGTTACCGCTATTTCTCCCTCTTTTTTTGTTTTTCCCACGTTCTGGCTGTGCATGGAGGACTTTATTATTTTTTTTTGCTGTGTATAGCTTCAAAGCATTTACATTTCTCTGAAAAAGTCTGTGCTGCATCGTCTATCCAGGGTAGCTTCTGTACATTTTTGTCTCTTTGATGTCTGCATTCAGCAGAGTTGGGGCAACTTATTTGTTCAGTGTTACCAAGTTTTATTCCTATGTGTGGGTTTGTTTCCCAATAATTATTATTTAGTATTCTCCTTGGGCACACAAGCAGGAAAATACTACATTTCAGAGGCTCTTTACTTTGTGCCTTTGCTTCCCATCTTGAAATACACTTAGGCTCCTCTTTATCCTCCTTTGCTCAAATTTCATGCCAACCTACACCTGTGGTGTAACCACAGCAGCCTCATACACAGTTCCTGGAAGGTCTTGTTTCTTGATATTAGAACATCATGGTTACTGAACTAAGAAACCAGAAGCTCCCAAAGTTGGGAAGGATAACAGAGGAAAAGTGGAGAAACAAAGAACTCTCTAAGCATCTTAAAAATAAATAAAAACTTTATTTAATCTGTGTTGGAGTTCAGGACAGTGCAGGTCTTTCTGGAATATGAGGGAAACGGGGAAAGGAAGCAGTGTACCGGTGTGTGGAGCACCACGTGTGGTATGAAACTTGGACCACCTCTTCTACCTCTGGCCCCAGAAATGCGTGAGTTAAAATCCCCTTGGGCTACTTCCTAAGCCCATGATTTTGGACTTAGAAAGTGGCCACTTCCCACTGAGAGAAATGAGGAGACCTTGGAGGTTTATGAGCAGAGAAGAAGCGTGATCTAACTTAGGTTTTGTATAATTGCCCTGGCTTCTGTAAGAGTGTATAGACTCAGTTTCAGTTTTCTCATTCCACTGTTAACTCCTACTTCTATGGTCAGCTGCCTCCATTTAGAATCTAGACCACTTCTCACTTAACTCTTACAAGGGAAGGGTTTATGGTGTGGACTGTTAACCTCTGAAGAGAGAGCAGAATTCCTCCCATCCCAGGAGCTGGACAATGTTTTAACAATATATGAAGTATTATATTGCTAAAACCATATGGCATAATAACCATTTCAAATGAAAAAGATGGAAAAAATCAGCCAGGAGAGTAGATAGAAAAGTTCAAATCAAATCTTATGTAGTAGTATTTATCATTAAGTCAATCAGCCAGTCTCTCTCTCCCTCTTTCTCCCCCTCTCATAACTGGAATTGAGATTTACAAAGGATTGAAAAAAAATGTTGTGTTCTTCCAAGTGTGTATACCCTTCCTAGAGAAAGGGAACACTCAGATCTATTAATCGTATTACAGAACTAAACTATCCACTGTGTTACCAGTGAGAGACAATAGGTCTTCAAAAGATTACACAATGCAGTGATGTAACCACTGGTTATTCTTTAAATTGAAGTGTGTCTCTTTTTTCTTTTCTTTTCCATCTTTTTTCTTGGCTTTATTTTAGCCCATTGTATTTTCATTAATGTCTGTCTTTTAATAAAATTTCAAAAATTATACTCTTTTCTTCTTCTGACTTTTCAAGGTTAAGTTAGAAAGCAACCTCCCATTTTTTTTGCTGTTCCTTGGAGCAGATCTAAATGCCAGGACAGGGGTTTTGTCTTGCAATTGTGGAAGAGAAATTCCACACTTTGCCTCAGAAGCACTATAGAAAATCCACCAGATTGGATGGGCTCCTTGACATCTGTCTTTTAGTTGAGTATTTTCCCTATAGTTTGTTTTTTCCTGAATTAACAAGGCCTGATATTTCTCCCCAACCTGAAGTTTTTTCATCATAGAAAATAATATTAGAGAAATTAAAACAATCATTATGATTGCATTTATCCAGTCTCCACATTAATTTTTATAGATAAACTTTCTATAATATTGTAACAAGAGAACAAAATTAACTTAATGCTACTTACTGTCCATAAACAGTCACCACCTCATCTTCCCTACAGTTCTCTAACAGTTTTCCTTTGTGGACTCCTGCTTACTTTGCTTATGGTGGTGTATGTGGGTGGAGGACAGTGAGGATGAAAAAATTTGCAGTCCTATGGGAAATGACTTTGAAAATGCATTTTGACACAAAGTGTTTTATAATAGTTCATCTTAAGTGTGAGGATTTACTAACGATCATCCAAGTCTCTACTTAGTGTTTTGGTTATAAAAACATTCTAAAATAAGCTAAATATAGATATTCATTGTGTAAATACATTGAAAATTCAGAAAGTTGGAGTAGTCTTTGAGCTAAAGGACAAAGTCATTTTGACATAATGTTATGCTTTTCAATTAGTGACAAACATGTCAGTGTTGTCTGTGTGAAAAATAACTATTTTATTCAAATCTTGACTTTGGCAGTAGAATGTCCAAAATGCAGGTCACAAAGTTCACTGCTAGAAAGACTGAGCTAATAGATCATTGATCTGTTTAATAGTTGAAAAATAATTTTTACATCAGCTCTACTATTGTACATCTGGAGTCCAGTCCAATAAAAAATCTCTTATTTGATACAAGCGTCTTACATCATGTAGCATACATCTTAAATTAACGAATTCTAATTATTACTGCTGTCACTTGCTGTTTTGGTATCACTGCCACATTGAGAAGTCTCCCTGTTTAGAGGCTTCGTTTTCTGTGCCCGTGTCAAGGCTGATCAATTCTATCCACTCAGTTTGCAAGCACAGTGCCCTAATTTGCAAGCACAAAGGTAGGCTGCTATTTGATTATTCCATCACCCACTAACCACCCATTATGCTTGACTAAGCTTCCCATTATTTGATATTGTGATGAGATACATTAAAATGACACTGCTTTAGTAATCTCACCTTCACTGTAGGAATTCTAATATTTGAATACACATGAGATGAAATATTTTGATAATGTATAGGCACTGAATTCTGTTTTGAATGAGAAGGTACTGGACTTTTAAAAGAACAGACTTCCTACTCCCAATTACATGTAGTGTGTGTGTGTGTGTGCATGTGTGTGTGTGTGTGTGTGTGTGTTTAGTCTTCCAAAATTTTGTGAAATGGAGGTTGTTGATTTGCTTCTGGAGTATATAATAATGTTTAAAAACTTTTCCATAAATAGACTAACTTGTGGATACATAATTTGTGTATGTGGAATTATGTTTGCATTTATACTTCTTTTCTCATTTACCTTTCCTCCAGACTTAACTGATCTACTTCACTTCCTTGAGCAAGTTTTTCACATTTGAGAAGCAGAATAGAACTGAAGTCTATCATTGTAGGTTCTGGAGTCAGGCAGCCTGGAGTCATGTCAGTTCTGACACTTGATGGTTCTGTGACCTTGGGTAAAGCACATAGCCTCCTTTTCCATATCTCTAATACAAGGTTAATATCAGCGGCATTCCTCCTAGGGTTGGTATTTCAAGGGTTAGTATTTCAATGTAGAATGGCAATGAGCACATATTAGTCATTATTATATGATTTAACTATTATTAACCTTTAACAATCATGTGTAGTAGATTCCAGTTGAATTGCCTTTTGAGTATCTCTTTCTCCCTCCTTTGGTAACAGTCCCTAAAGTTTCCTTTGGAGCCACCTCTCCGTTGTACATGGCCCTCTTAGCACCATCGGTTGAGATGTATTTCCTCCCCTGGGCAAAGATGAATGAGCAAGTGAGAACTTATCTCTCAAGAGCTTGAACTTTGGGCAGTTATATAAGGTCAGATTTGGAAGAACAGGCTGAACCTAATATATGTCATGACTGGTGGTCTTAAGAAAATGTACTTTCGTCCTTGCCGTTCACATCCTCATAGTTGTCCTATTACTGTATTTCCCTCTTAACGGACAGTTTGTTCATATTCACCATTGTTTTTTCTAACCTAATATTCATATCCTTCCAAAGTTACCTTCTGTTCTTGCAGTTAAAGGACCCTAACTGGGCCAATACTGTTTGTAATATTCCTTACTTCATACCTTCTAATCATCCCTCTTTCTTAAAACTCTGATTTACGATCTTTCCTCTTCAAGAAATCCCTGACAACCACAAAACTCCATGACCTCTTCCATTCTGAAGGTTTTTACTTTGTTGTCTGTACCATTTATTCGAGTACTCAATATTTCCCTGTATGGTTAGCTTTTTTGTATATGTTTATCAGTTTTTAATTGCAGTGTGACAAAAAAACTGTGAATCTTAATGGTATGTATTTAGCTCTAGATTCTGTAGATTAGAAAATTTGTCTGGGGTTATCTGAGAAGTTGGTGGTGTCCTGGGCTCAATCATGCCTTTGCATCCAGATGCCAGTTTAGTTGGAGGATGGTTCATGATGATGGTGGTCATGCATAAAGTGTAGAGTTAAATGTCTCATTTCTTCCATGTAGTAACATCAGCATTTAGTAGGGTTGCATGGCCTTGTTCACACAGTCAGCAGTTCCAGAAGCAGTAAGAGAGGGCCAGCCCTACTGCTCAAGTTCTTTCTCAGCCTCTGCTTACTAACATCTCCTTGGCCAAATCAAGCCGTATGACCAAGTCCAGAGTTAGTCTGTAACGGGAAATAGACTCCATGCCTTGATAAAGGAAGTTGTGACATATCGTGGGCATTGTTACAATCTACTAGATACGCAGACTTGTAGAGCTAGAATTTATCAGGAGTGTTTAGAGATGCATTTCCTTATATAAGAGGTGCTGGAGAGATGACTAACCAGCTTTTTTATTTTTATTTAAACATTTCTGGTGATTACAAACTCACTACTTTAAGAAGCAGCGTATTCACAGTTAGAACAAATCTAACTTTATTTAAGTTTTAGTTTTCC
Organism: Camelus bactrianus; assembly: GCF_048773025.1. Taxonomy (NCBI): domain Eukaryota; kingdom Metazoa; phylum Chordata; class Mammalia; order Artiodactyla; family Camelidae; genus Camelus; species Camelus bactrianus. The sequence goes on from NC_133549.1 coordinate 35,519,564, forward strand.
TTTTTTTCCCTCTCCTAATTCTTACATGTGAGTACTGGTCTCTGGAGGATTAGAATAAGCTAGCCCCTTTCTCCCGCAGAACAACCCTTCAGATATTTGTAAAGAGCTATTACATCTATAGTGAAACTTGGTTTTTTTTTTTCCCTAAGTGAAATACTTTTTATTCCATTAATTATTCCAGGTGGGAGAGTTTCCTGTCAGCCTTGTCACAATCTCTGGATACATTCCAGTTAACTTATCTTCCCAATTAACTTATAAAATGACAGAAGAAATAGTTGTTTAGGTCATGGTAGTGCTACTAGTTAATGTTCAGGGACTATTTCAACTTTGTAGTTTTGAAGAAATCATTGACGAGAGTAAAGTAAAAGGGACTGTTGTAAAACTGAGGCGTTTAATAATGTCTTTCCAGGAACCCACTTTTAACAAACCCAAATTTTAATCTTCTCTTCACTGTAAATGGGAATCTGTGGGTACATGGCATCCCGTTCTTTGGACCAAATGATCTCAATGGGTTGGCTTCATTGAAAAAAGAAAGTCTTCTATAAAAATAATTTATGAATTATATAACTTAGCAAGAGATCGAATGAGTTCCCAGAAGGATGTGACACAAACTTGATCAGAATTCATTAAAAATATTGTGTATTCAAAAAATAAATTTATGTGAATTTCAAAATTATGTCATGCATCTATTATGTAAAATGGAGTATTCCAGTAATCTTTAATGTGACTTGAGATTGGAGTCTCAGAATGATGGATTCATTAATCAACTATTTAAGGAGCCAAATTCAGAATTCAACAGTATCATTGAATGTAATATAGTGTGAAAGGGCTACATCAGGATGAGGGTGGGGTGGCAGCAGTGAGACGGGGGGGCTTCAGTCTGAGTCTGTGCTGTGTTCATTGCTGAGATTTGGAGATGCTCGAACGTAACCAAAGACACAGTGAGATGGGAATGTGAGCTTGGAGTTCTTTATTCAGTGGGCAGTAGAGCAGATACAGGAAACAGACTTTTCAAAGAGTGAAACAAACTTTATTGATCAGGAAAGTGTAACCTAAAAAAATTATTACAACATATTAAAGTTCTTATTACTTGATTAGAAGTGTTAATAAACCTAGTTCTAGTCATTAAATATAATGATTATAAATTTATTATTTTCTTCTCCCAGTCTCACTTAAAATTGGTATTATTTTACACCAGAAGTTAATAGATTTTCAAATTAGAGTCTCCTGTCGTGGATGATAGCCAAAGTGTAGCCTTGAGCAGTGGCCTTTATATAACAATTATGAGGACTCAGATACTCATAATTAGGCTTCTACAGGTTTGGGCTATAAAAGACCTAAAGATGAACATTTTCCAGGAAAGATAAGATTTAAATATTGAAGGAAAGAGGTACTATCTATTTGACTTAGTTTTTCATTAAAAATAGGTGAAAGATACCTCATACCCCAGGTCCTTATCTTGGCTGAACTACAACCAGAGCCTCCTAGTGTTCTCTCTACTTGGAGTCAACAGTGTGATGCATTAAAAAAAAAATAAGTTGACCCCATCACTCACTCCACAGATAGCATTTTTACATAATGAGCATAGTGTTTCCCTATAACACACATACTTCAACAGGAGAAATGCTATTTTTTAAAAAAAATCTGTTTATAAAACTAGAATTCTGTATAAATTTTATTGGATCAAAATTATGAACTGATCAAAATAATTTGAACTATATTTTTTACATAAGAAATAAGTTCAGTGTGACTTGGCTTCTTTCTCCATCTCCATCTCAAGCGTCCATTTATTTCTCCAACTTAATTGACCTGCCATGCTGTTGTTAGATTCTGTGTCTTTGCTCCTTATGGCTCTGTCTACTAGATGTGCTCTTTGTGCCCATTTTTGTTGAGCTAATTCTTAATTACACTTTAAGACTAAGTTTAGGAGACATCTCCAGGGAACATCTGCTTATTCACAAGGAGTATTAGGGACACCACTTCATTAATCCCTAAGCATATTTCAGTGGCCAAACTTCTACAAACTATTTTATGTTTTCCTGAAACATAAAAAACATGTCTGAAATGTTCTAGAATTCCAGGGCAAATATAAATGAGATATCTTCTGGTGAGAGAACCTGTAATTTCTTTAGTTACTTTTGATTCTAGGAAGGGTCTAGGGCCAGAGAAAGTTAAATCTGACATGTTGACCTGTTGGGGGCACTATCTGCAGAGTGAGAGAAAAATTTTATTCTTCTCTAATCTTTAATCCCTAACAAAGTGCCTGTGTTTGCAAAGTGGGAGCATAATAAATGCTGAGTGCATGAAGAATATAATTATTACATCATATGACTCAGTTTGTGGTGGTTCACACTGTTAACCTCAGCCCAACCTAGGAGTACTTTCTTAGTATGAATTGCACCCACTATTCCAAAGGCAGCATTTCTGTTTGGACCATGTAGATGTCAGTAGATGGCTAGAAATATATTTTTTAAAAGTAGTCTTTCTTGTTAAGAATAAGCATTAACCAGTAGCTCCCTGACTAAGTGGAATGGTATCAGAGAGCTCTTCTACCCAGTCTTCTGTGAGGCTAAGGGTCCCAAAAGAATCCATAAATTCAATGCAGCTCCTCTTCCCAAACAATCAAAATATAAGTTGCACTTATTTTGGGAAAAGTGACAACATATTTTAAAGTGTACAGAAATAAGTATGCTGGTACAGGCAAAATACAGCCCCCCAAAAAAGAAAGAAAGAAAGAAAAAAGGAAGGAAAATAAAGAGGATTAGCCCTGTCAGGTATTTAAAGAGTGTAAAACTACTGGAGATGTCCTTGGGATAAACCAGCAAAACTCACTGGGAATCCCCCACTATATATAGGAACAGAGATTATGATAAAAGGAACAACATACAATTCTGCTGCAGAATTCCTCTTTACCCATTAACAGAAATTCAACCTGGTTCCTTTGCAGTGTATATCCAGAAATCGATGTTAAATAGCATTCAATTTAAGCTAATTTATCACTGGCAGAAGACCAGGACCATAGCTTATGTAAAGTCTGCTCTGCTTTTGTTCTACTTGAGAAAGTTATAAGAGAATCTTTTCACATTCTCTATTAAGAACAAGGGCTATTACTTTTTGAACAGTTATCATATGCCTGGCATTGTGCTATGTTCTTTCAATGTATTCTAACCTTTTTATTCTTACTCAACCCTCTAAGAACTATTTTTATTCTCAAGAAAGTTGAATTTGGGGCTCTGACTTTGACGTCATGCTTTGGGGAGTGCGCTTTACAATTTCTGAAAATCTGTAATGCTGGGACTACGAAGCCCACTCTGGTTAGTGTCATAGGGTACATTCAATGTCCATTCCCCTAGTCTTCACCCCCCTCGCCAGTGTTAAACCCCTTTACCTAGCCTCTACGGACGCAGAATTGGAGCAGGGCTAACTGGGAGGGTGTCATATCTCCCTGCCTAGGCAGCTCTTTCCAGCTTTCACAGTCTGTGACTCAGACAATGCAGCACACAAAGCCTCTCTATAAGGGGCTGTCTCCTGCAGTTCTGTTTTGTGATGCCCTAAACCTTAATGATATTTCTGTCTGGTTTCTATCATCTCAGGAAATATGTGCATGTGTGAAGTAACAGTCTACTGTTTAGAGAACAAGAGCTTCTGGTCACTTTATTCTGTTTGTTTATTTCCCTTTAACTGTTCAAAATTACCATGTTTGGCTCAGATATTAGTCCTTAAGTAATTACGCATTTTGTTTCTTACTTAGTAGTTTGTTTAAACTGTTTTATTTTTTAGGCACTGGCTCTTTCTTTTTAAAGCCAAATTTTGAAATTAAGAGTAAATAAAATTGGGAGGCAGAGGAAAAATAATAACATTTTTGTTATCAAGCACTTGATTTTTAAAAAGTCATGCCTACAGATTTACCAAAGTGTGACTACCAGCTTAAAGTTATTTGACTCCTGGTTCTTTGGGTTTGATGCATACTCTAAAGATAATTCACATCTTATGGCTTCACAAATGCTTGAATGGGAGAGGAAGTGGAGGGAAGAATGTAAGGTTTAAAAAAAAAAGGAATTAAAAATAACACATGATTTAATATCAAATAATTCCACCTCCCATACAAGAAATTTCCCAATATTCCCAGTAACACTACAGAATTGATACTATTATCTCATATGATTTAAGAGGAAACTAAAAGAGTAGTTAGATCTCACAACTGAGACCAGAGCCAGGATTTGCTACAGATTCTCTGATTGCAAAGCCTGAGCTCCTACCACTTGCATTACACTGTTCTTCTGGTGGTACCTCAGGAACCTTTGAACTGTATCTAGAAATTAGAACCCATTTGCTCTTTGGTAATAAAGACTGAAGTGAGGTCCCTGAGGTGAGGTCCCTTTCTGAATTCATTGCTCAGTCCAACATTCAAATTATTGAAGCTCACTCTAACTAGGTATTTATTATTTATCAGATATCTTTTGCAAATACTTTATGGGTATTAACTCTTCCATTGCTCATGAGAAGAGCAGGTAAGGTACCATTGTTGTTGTTGCTATATTTCTATTTTTCAGTGTAGAAAACTGAGTCAGAGATTTGGAAACCCACCTAAGGTTACACAGTCAGTGGCTGGAGACAGGATTCCAGCCTCTGCAGTTCAGAGTCTATGTATGCTCTTGACTGTGATGCTGTGCCTCCCTTGCAGATCTAATACTGTCTGGTTTCTAGAATTTAGGAGATATTGCCTGGCCAGCCTTTTCTGATTTCTTCTGTTAGTCATGCTGGTGAGTTTACTGCTTTGGGGATAAGCTCTCATGTCAGACTAATAACATCTTAGGTCCTGAAAAGACTGAGAACATTAATATTATCAAGGTACTAAATTCTGCTTCTAGAGGTGAGCAATGAAATATTCCAAATGGCCCTGCACAGGCTCACAGCATCAAAACACCCATGTATAAAATATGGCCCACCAGCCATTGGAAACCAGTGTAGGTTTTTCATTGGATACTCCCTGTCCTGGACACAGATTGCTTTTGGCATGGTTACAGCACATGTTCACTTGGAAACTGAAGATAATGGCTTACTCTTCATCCTGTTAAATAAAAGACTCCCACACAAAAGCACGTACATGTGTCCACACACACACACACACACACACAAAACTCTCTCTTTCCCTTAGTTTGTTGAGAGAATTGTCTGTACTCACTGCCCTTCCATTTTCTCCTCCTCCTGTTTTCTCTTGAGCATTCCTCAGTCATCACCGATCCTCTGAAATTACTCTTATCACAGTTATTAATGATCTCTACTTTGCTGAACATAATGATCAATTCTCAGCCCATCTAAGTTGATCTATAAGTAGTTTAACTATATATTCCATTTTTCCCGGGACAATCCTGGTTCATGTCTGTTGTCTTAAGTATTTATAGCTTCCACTTAAGCTCTCCAATGCATCCACGTTTGGATAATAAATGATATGGCCACCCTAATTATCAGCAGTTTATGACCCAATCAGTCCTCCATGAAACATTGTTTACACTTGTCTTCCAAGACACCACAGCCTTGTTTCTCCTCCTTGCCTCTTTGACTTCTTAATCGCTGCTGATTGCTCTTCACGTTCTCATATATTTGAATTCTTTAGGATTCAATCATTGGGACTCCTCTTATATATATATATCCCTTCACCCTAGAGCTTCTCATTTAATTTTGTGACTTTATGTATGATAACTCCCAGATTTCTACCTTTAATCCAGACTCCTCCCTATAACTCTACACATAGACTCTTATACCTAATGTTCTACTCGACATTTTCAGTTGAATGTCTGATAGGCATCTCAAATGTAGTATATCAAAGAAAATGCTTATCACCACCCCACATCTTGTCCTTGCAAGCCTTCCCTCTGCAAACTTGTTCAGTTAATGATGACCTCAATTTTTCAAGTTCTTAGACCATAGAAATCTTGGGTCTTTCTTGCATCTTCTCTCTTGCTGTGATATACAATGTAAATACCTTTGTCAAGAAAGAACCAGAGTTGTTGTTTTTTTTTTTCCCCTTCTCTCTTTGTTAGCTGTAAATGCCTGAGAAGTCTCTTGTGACTTACTGGTTTCTCTGTTAAATGACTATGTGTCTTATGATCCTAGAAGACTAATGTGTAGGCAGAATACCTCATCATGGCTGTCCCTGTATTTGAAATATTAAAATATGCCTACATTATTTGGCAAATAGTCCATAAGTTCAGTCCCCCACTCTTCCACCTGTGCTGGTCGGTGGCCACCTTTGCCCCTCCCTCGTCTTCAAACTTTGCTCTAGTCCAGTGCCTGAAAGCCCACAGGACCTCACTCCAGAGCTGTGGGCTGGCAACCCTTTTGAATTCAAGCCATGCTGACTGTAAACTACTTTGACTCTCACTGTTGCTTATCCCTCAGTGGAATCAGAAGAATGAAGTGCTTTGAGTACCTATCAATAAATCACCAATGCTAATTACCATTAAATAAACTTTTCAAGTTCTCTTTAACTCACTTTTAACAAGGTGCAGCTGCTACTTGATCATCTGAATGATTCATTTCCCTGGGCCATGGATTGCTGTTTTTAAAAATAACTTAATTCTTTTGTGACTCAACATCTTCTGCATAACACCTTGTGATAGATATTTTCATGTATCCCCGCATTCTTCCCCGCTGCAGGGGCGGAACCTCCTCCACCTGCCATGCTCAGGTATAGAACAGCAGCAACTAACCTTGACCCTAATACAGTTTCTCTTTTTCTTTAGACTGTCTGCTGGTAACAAAGATGATTAAGAAAGAAAATTGATGAATATGTTTCTGGATTAAATAAAGTTCTATCCTTGGTGTCTGGGAGCCAGAGGCAGAGGGGGTCATGAACTATGTCAATTTAGGTCTCCCCATGAGGGAGAAGGGGGCCCTATAGATCAGGCCTGAGCAAGGAGACACCTTCATATTCCTTACAGAGCTCGGAATAAGAACTTCTGGAACAAACCTCACTGACTCATTCATTTTCCATAAAGCTATTAAAATTTGTCTATCGGCCATCAATTCATTCAGACCTTGTTCACTTAGTGAAAATTACTGTATGCTCTTGGGAAGGTCAAACATTGATGTGGACTGATCTGTCAACTTCTTCAAGTTAGTATTTTTAAACTAGTTGTCCAAAATTTGTAAAATTTTCTGAAAATATTCAAGTGACTTGTTGGGAAAGACCTAGAAATTAGAACCTGGGGCCTGGGTGAGACCCTTCTTTTTATCCTGAGAAGTTCAGCTCAGCCAGAACAAAGCCTAATGACCCACAGTTTCCAGAACCAGCCGTCACAGAAGGCATTTGATGAGTATATGTTGTTACTTACCAGTGCTTACCTCCCGGAAGTCTCAGGTCCTACCTGATAAAGGATTTTTCTGGATAGCTAGCTCTTCCAACCATACAGAGTCCTCTCCTTGAGATAAATTTTCTTTACTCCTTTTCATTCCCAATGATGTGATCATAACCAAGAGTTACATAAGAGCCCTTTCAGATGCGTATCCAGGGATATTGGCTGAGTTTGTTTCTAACACTGGAAATTCAGCCCCAGCATAATTTCACTGATTCAGCCTCACTTTTTTTCTCCCCATTTGGTATGAATAATTTGACCTTTTTTATTCTTAGATTCTTGTCACATTCTTGCCTAAATTCATGGAATATTCCGAAGTACCATTTTTTTTTTTACCCCAATGAGCACTTGCAGAAGAGAATGAAGACGCAGTTTGAGTGGAGATATTTATTATATAATCTACAAAAAGTTTCAAGTGAAGGGAGATATCTGATATTCTGGAATAGTATAAATATAAATGTGTTAATTTAATACATAGACACAAATCCATCAACAAATACTTGTTGATGCCTTTTCTGTGTCAAGTTCTTTACTAGGTTTGGGATACAATGATGAATGAAACAGTCCCTGCTCTCAAGGAGTTTTGGGGACAAATGCGATCCTATTAATACTTTATTGTTGAACTCACAGTGTCTGCCACTGCCCATCAGCTTTTTTGCTACATGAACCCTCCCTTATATTAACGTGTGCCTTAGTCATTTCTGGAAATTTCTCAACATCATTTAGAAATGATTTCCAAATGTTTCTAAACATTCTTTTTATTGAACCATGGCCGTAGTTGAAACAGGATTTAATTTTACGAAAAGAATTTACATGTAGTATATCAGGAAACAACTGTTTAGAATAGGAAGGCATGCTCATAATAGATGTCATCTAAAATGCTGATAATGTGGTAATCAGATTCCTTCTGCCTTTGCCCTGATCTCTCTCTCATACTTTATGTTTCCCTCTCTTGTGTGTCTGCTGCAATGCCATGGTGGTGTCAACCAAAAACAATGCAGGAGGCTGCAAGTAAGAAAAGGGTTTATTTGAGGTCTTGAGAACAGCAATTCAGGAGACACACCTGAAAACCTGACAGTGTTCTGGTCAAGAGAAAGGTCAGGAGCTCATAAAGACAAAAAGCCACAAGGTTGTTAAAAGTTGCCTGGTGAGGTAAACCAAAGCAAAAGTAAACGAACAGGACTGCATCAAACTAAAAAGCTTTTGCACAGTGAAGGAAACTATCAACAAAATGAAAAGGCCACCTACTGAGTGGGAGAAGATAGTTGCAAACTATTTATCCAATAAGGAGTTAATAATCCAAAATATATAAAGAACTCATACAACTCACTATCAAAACAAACAACCCAATTATAAAATGGGCAGACGATCTGAATAGAGGTTTTTCCAAAGAAGATACACAGATGGCCAACCAGAACATGAAAAGATGTTTCACATCACCAATTATCAGGAAAATGCAAATCAAAAACAATGAAATATCACTTCACACCTGTCCAAAAGGCTTTTATCAAAGAGATGATAAAAAAATTCATGTTGGCAAGGATGTGGAGAAAAGGGAAAGGAACCTGTATACTGTCAGTGAGAATATATATTAGTGTAGACACTGTGGGAAACAGTATTTCATCAAAAAATTAAAAATAGAACTACCATATAATCTAACAATTTCACTCCTGGGTATTTATCCAAAGGAAATAAAAACACTAATTTGAAAAGATGTATGCTCTCCTATGTTCATCGAAACATTATTTACAATAGCCAAGAGATGGAAGCAACCTATGAATGGGTAGAAGGTGTGGTTGTGTGTGTGTGTGTGTATACACACACACACATATATACACCCAATGGAATATTACTCAGCCATAACAAGAATGAAATCTTGCCATTTGAGACAACATGGATGGGCTTAGAGGGTATTATGCTAAGTGAAATAAATCAGATAAAGACAAATACTGTATGATTTTACTTATGTGTGGAATCTAAAAAAATGAATAAACAAAACAGAAATAGAGTCATTGAGAAAGATCACAAGTGGGTTGTTGACAAAGGAGAGAGGGGAAGGAGGAGGAGAGAGATAAGAGAGGGGGAGTATGAGGTACAAACTTCCAGTTGCAAAGTAAATGAGTCACAGATATGAATACAGTCAGTAACTGTAATATCTTTGTATGATGGTGATAGATTGTAACTACACTTATCCTGGTGATCATTTTTTAATGTACAGAAATACTGAATCACTATGTTTGTAACAGGAGCTAACACTAACAGTGTTATAGGTCAGTTATGTTTCCAAAACAAACTCATATGAAAATAGATCGGATATGTGGTTACCAGAGGTGGTGGGGTGGTCAGGAGAGGGGGGAGTTGAAGGCAGTCAAAATGTACAGACCTCCAGTTATAAGATACATAATTACTAGGGATATAATGTACAAGATGATGAATATAATTAACAGTGCTGTTATGTTATATATGAAAGTTGCTAAATAAGTAAATCCTGAGTTCTCACTATAAGGAAACAATAGTTTTTTTTATGTTTCTTTGATCTTTGTATCTATGAGATGATGAATGTTCACTAAACTTACTGTGGTAATTATTTTATAAAATATGTAAGTCAAATCATTATGCTGCAGACTTTAATCTTATACAGCGCTGTATGTCAATTACATCAGTAAAACTGGAAGGAAAAAAAAGTTGCTTGGCAAAAATTGTGATTGACTCTCATATGAGTCAGGAAATACTTATCCTTAAGGAATCATGAGTTATTTTAGGGTAGAGTTTTGATAAGTTATTTTAGGGTAAGGTTCTGATAAGTATGCTGAATTTCTGGCAGATGTTATGGGTGACTACCTTAGGACAATATGTGGTTAAAATTTCCAATTCCATCAAGGCTGAGATGTGCATAATTCACACTTCCTTAGTGGTCTCCCAGCTCCATTTTAGAGATATCTTTTAGCAATTTTGATTTTCCTGTCACAGTGGGCAGGGATCTCTCACTTTCTATAGAGGATGCATAAAGTAATTTAGAGAGAAAACAGGAATTAATAGCAAAGAAAACAGTAACAAAACTTACCTTGGTCATGGGCAGCATTTAAGAAATCTTGATGGAAGATGTTGATTCAGATCATGATATTCTTTTATAAAAATGTCTAGGATTTTCATTTTCCTCCAGTTTAATCACCAATGCAGTCATCTGGGCAATTGTGATTTGATTTGTGATAGGATCCCACTATTGAATGGTGTGATATCAGGAAGACCTGCCCAAAACCTGTGGGTTTTTTTCTGGCAGAAGGAAGAGTGGTGGTCTTCTCCATAGATAAGACTCATACAGTCCATACAGACTGCTTTCCGATTTCCTCATGCTGCACCTTATTGGATCAGATCTTCTTTAGAATAATGCTTGTTTCATCATCTGAACTGAAGCACAAACACATTTGTGTACCTTCAGCTACCCCTTGATGCTGCCTAGGGTGTGTGAGTCCAATCTCTTCCGGTGCCTAGTCACTCAGCAAACTCTGTTCTTTACACTTTACCCATTTATCTTCCATTATGGTCAGAATCCTCACTACTGAGAGAAAATAGGGATTAAAGTCAAATAAAAGACTGGGTGGGGAAAAGGAGTACTGAGATCAGTGTGCCTCCTTAACTGTTTAACCAGTTTCACCAAAAGCCTTCAGGCATTACTGTAGGGAATAACTGTGCATTGCCAATAGACTATTGCTGGATCAGATGACTTATTGTAACAGGTCTTACCCCCCACGCCTTACTCATTTGGAAAATAACCTTATGATGGAAATGGATTGGTTGAATGATCTCCAACTGAACCAAGTCTTCAAAAGTCATTTTATAGCTTCTTTGAATCTGGTGATTTAAAAGAATAACCTCCAGATAAATTTTGCAGTCCATCTCCATTAAAAAGCTAGTGGTTATTAATATTAAAGTGACAGTTACTCCCAATTACTCTTTATTGCAGAGAATCATTAGATTAACCTTTCATGGGTATTTAATATATTGTGCGTGTTTCTGTAATTATAAATATACTCCTGCCTTTTTATTCATTTTGAAGAAATCTTTCCAGACAGCACTTACTCATTTTTATAATCAAATATTCAAATAATATGTATAAGAAATATTAAAACAAGGATTTACTGTATAACACAGGGAAGTGTATTCAATATCTTGTAATAACCTATAATGGGAAAGAATCTGAAAAAGAATATATATATATAATATACATAATAAGATATATTTATATATAAATGAATCACTGCACTGTATACCTGAAACATTGTAAATCAACTATACTTCAATAAATTAAAAAAAGAAACATTAAAACAACTCTGATAGAGTGGAAATATGTTTTCTTATGTGTATATCATGACAACTTTAATAAAAACCAATGAAAAGATGAACAAAGTAGTGAAACAGGAAGGAAAGGGGCAGGACACAGCCCTTAAGGGAATGACACAGCAGTCAGCACCAAGGTGGTGGAAAAGTCAATTCCCTATAGATCTTGAGGCCCAAGATGATGGGAGATTCGACCTCCAGTGGCCCTCGAGCTTCATTATACACATTGTAATGTCCTAGCATGGTGAGTGACACACCCACAGGCACCATGGTAGTTCCAAGGCCGACCATGAAAGGTCAAAAAGAGGGCGATGGCCCAATTCCTAGGAATCCCAGCCCCTGCCTCAAAATAGCTGGAATAATGCTCTCACTTGTTAGCATATAAATCTAGGAATACCGTGCCTTACTTGCTCTCTCTTTTGCCTTCTGAGATGGCCTGCACTCTGTCTATGGAGTTTACGCCTCTCTGAATAAATCTACTTTTACTCAATTGTGGCTCTCTCTTGAGTTGTTTCCTGCGTGAAGCCATGGACCCTCACTTGGCTGGGTGCATTCCAGGGACTCAACCGAGACCTGGGACACGGCCATCCTCTCGCTCTCCCCAATTTTTTCCTGTATCAGTAGGAAGAATGAAATTCATCCTTCATGAAGTGTTTCTTGTACATTTTATCTGGAGAACAAATATGAGCAGAGTTCAAATAGCAGAGACACTTGGTAGTACTTTAACTGAAACTTTAATGACTACTGTCTGCTCCTGATAAGAAGTATTTTTTCTTCCTCTTCCTCCCCTCCTTCCTCTTTTTTCTTCCTTCTTCTCTTCCCTCTCTCCCTCCTTCTCTTCCCCTTCCTTCATTTATTTTTGTCTTGACAGTAGCCCATGTACTTGATCTCCTGTATATATCGAATATCTTTGTCTAGAAAATCAGAATGAAGCTCTACAATTGTATATATTATATATATCTAATAGAACAGGGTATTGGAACTCATTTTGGAGAGTGCCAGATTATTTTGCCTTGGGTCATCATGTCAAATCCCAAAGTCTAAGATTTGTAAGCAGGGTAATAAAATCGCTAGATCCTTGAGGCAATCCTTGAGACTCAGCTTGAGCTCTGTCTCAGTTGAATGTGACATCTCAGAGTGGGCAGCCACCAAAACAGTCCTAGTATTAAGTAAAATGATAGAGGTTTCCTCTGTCTGAGGGAGGCATTGTAGGCTAGCATGTTACCGCATAGTGAGGATGGACAAATTGGCACCAGGCACCATCTATTGGATAAGAGAGAGATTGGTAAGGAGAACTTAGCAAATTCTGAGAAAGGCTTCTATTGAAAATGTAGTTGGAATATCTCCACCCTCTATCTCACTTAGATAATCCTTTACACTGGAATGTTTCGGATAATGAGCCTTTTCAATGAAAAAATGCTAAATTAGAAATGCACTACCTTCTATTAAAAAAGCATCACAGCCGAGGTTGCTGGCTTGGTAGTTAAACCCTAAAACAGAATATTCATTATGGAAACAGTCCCTTCATTACCCTTGCCTATGAGTCTGTGAATGTCGGTTGATACCCAGGCTTTGGCTACAAGTTCATTATTGTGATCTTCTTCTAAAACTAACACCTAGCCAAGAAATTACTAAGCATGGCGAAAACATTAGCCCTCTCACTATTCATGAATCTCTAGAGCTATGAGTGAGATGAACCCTGAGACGAATTATCCTGAGTTTCAGCTTTTTAAGGGCTGATTTTAATAATCACTTACTGAACAAATAAAATAAGAGAAACAATGGAAGAGCTATTACTGAAATAAGTCACATGTGTCTCTGCAGGTTGTTGCCCTCTCTGCTTGAAGAAGTTTACACTTTGAATGGAGTAACATAATGGTATAAAAAAGCTACAAGGATAGCATAAAGACATAATTAATTGACCCATTTATGTATTCAATTTAGAGTGCCTTACTTTATTGACAGTTGCTTTGTAATTATCCTTATATTGTTTCATGTGCGTGTGTCTAGTTCCACAAACATGTTGCAAGCTCTTTGAAGGAAATCTCCGTGCTGTCTCGGTGTTTAAAAATCCCCTGGAGTATCCCAAACTTAATACGAGTACAAAAAAGCTTCTCCGCTAACTGAAGGTCAAACGCAAAGTCAAAGTTAACATAAAACAGTGCATTGTAAAGTATATGGGAATAACAGATGATGCTCGTGGAGAGTGTAATTGATAGGAAGGAATAAAAGGTAGGTAGAAGGGAGGCACTATGGCGATTCATTGGTATGTCTTGCTAATAATGCACTTTGTGGTTTTCTGTGTAAGTTCAGCATAGTTTATGCTGCTGATTTTTAAGTCTGAGTAAGTAATGCATTTCAAACACAGGTATCCACACTTTTCCCACATAGTTTTAGTAAATTTCAGTTATGCCAAGACCGATGTATTGCTATTAAGTGTAATGAGTGACGCAGCATGAATAAACCGTCAGCTGTTGCTTGGTACCAAAGGGGGATGGCTGCATTACATTTAAGTTCTTGTACTGACCATCATTTAAAACATGGAAGATGGTATTTCAGTATTTTTTACCCTGTATGAGATATTTCTAAGAGTAAAAAGCAAAGCTATTGTAGGGACATTGGTTTTTTTTTTTTTTTAATTGGTAATTCTTCATTTCTCATGGTTATAAATGGCTTATGACACTTGACACACATAAGGGAAATGATTACGCATCATGCCTGGATGTCTTAGACCTGGCAAGCTGGCAATGTATTTGTTTGCCAAACAGTAAAATGAGAAAAATAACTGAGATTTCTGTATCTCAGATCCTCTGAGACTTTTATTATCTCAAGTCTCATCCTAATGATGAAGCTAAATTTCCCTGGTGATTCAAAAACTGTTGAGGAGCGAGAATATTCTGCATTCTTGTTCTTTCTAATTGTTTGAATTGTCCCTGAAGCAAGCCAGTAGTACAGGGAAAGGGGAGAACATGACATGCTCATTAGTCCCTAAAAAGGTATATGGTTCCAGAGCTAGGACACAGAGGGAAGACAGGCCCCTCTTGCAACTGTTTTCCCGTTTTGTCCCCTGGATTTCACAGCTGTATGTCCCTGAAACTCAGTAACTGAGTTCTAGAACCTCACCAGAAACTAGAGAGAATGTTAAAGTCAGAGGGTAGGAAACTGGTTATAAATAAGGAGAAAGAAATAAAAATAAAGAAATAAAAATTTTCCAGTCTCTGTCCACCACTACCTCCCAAATAATAGCTTTAGAGGCTGAAGTTTATCTTGCTTTTTTTATAGCCAACTAGGGGCCAAGAGTGGTGGTAGGTGTCAGAATTGTATGTCAAATAATCTGGTTTAATTGATAAGAATTCTTGAGTTCAACAAACACAGACTCATCTATGATGCTTACTAGTGGTGTGAACTGGGGTAAGTTACTTTATTCCATGCCTCAGTTTCCTCATCTATAAAATAGGAGCAAGTAATAAAATGAGTATGTGATATTTTTTAAAGATACTAATAAAGCGGTTGACAGAGTACTGAAATATTTGAGGATTATTAACTGTTTAATAATTATTCTTAACGGATGTCAACTGTGTTAGGTCCCCTGCTAAATGCTGGAATAACAGCAATAAGTAATTCTGTCTTTTGCTCTTGAGAACTTGACTTAAAAAAAAAACATAAATAGAAAAAGAGTAGAGAGGGAAAGAAAGAATTCCATGTGACATATGTAGTAGCAGCGTGGAGGAGATAAAGTAAATAGAACTTATCTGGATATGAGAAGACTTATGAATGGCTTCCCAAATTGAAAATGATTATTTGAGCTGCATCTTGAAGTATAGAAGAAATCTGCCACATGTGAGAGGTGTGTGGAGAGGCAACAGGAATAACCCATATCAGCATAGCTTAATTGGTAAGTAGCAAGGAGGTTACAGTGTCTGGGCAGCTATCCTCAGGGATCCAGCAATCTGTTTAAACCAGAGTGAAAGTGTTGGGGACCAGAAGGACACAGGTACACTGCGACCTTGTGTGGGGCCATCGCAAATGCACGCAATCCAGAATCAGTGATGCACCTCCAGGGAATATGCCCTTCAACCTAAGCACCTCAGTCCCACCGTGTAGACCCTTACTTTGGCTAAGAACCCTCTAGATCTTCAAGGGCCTCAGTGTCGAGATCATTTTTGGGCATCTTAGAAATCACATGTATTGTAAATTGAATTATTTGATGCTATTCTCCCCACACAAAATTATTCCAGCTATTCAAGATCATTTGCTTTTCCATATAAATGTTAGAAATGGCTTTTTCATATCTACCAACATCCTTCAGGAATTTTGATCATGATTGCATTGGCTCTATGGGTCAGATTTAGTAGAACTTGATAATACTGAATTTTACACTCCATGATCGCAGAATATAGATTTATTTATCTCGGTCTTATCTTTTTGATCATTGTTTTGTGCTTTCAGCATACAAACCTTGCTTAGACACACACCTATGTGTTTAATGTTTTTAGTAATATTATAAATCATATTTTAACTTATTTCCAATTGTAACTATTAGTAGGTCTTGCTCCCTTTAACCTTACTAAACTGACTTATTAGATCTAACAATATTTTTATAGGATCTTTTGGGATTTTCTAGACCATCATGTAATCTACAAGAGTTATATTTCTTACTTAGCAATCAATTGACTTTTAATTATTTGTTTTGCATTATTGAGATGATAGGTCCTCCTGGATGATGGAGAATAAGAGAAAGTGAACATCCTTTCTTTGTTCTTGATCTTCTGGGATATTTTCTTCCACAGTTAAGTAAGATGTTAGTTATGCATGATTTGTAGATGCCCTTTTATCTAGTGGAGGAAGTGTCCTGCTGTTCTCAGGTTGGTAAATAATTTTGCCTTGACTATGGGTGTTAAATTTCTGCAAATGTTTTACATCATTGTTTTAGATGATCTTGTGGGTTTTCTTTTTTATAGTGTTGGTATGGTGAATTACATTATTTTTTAGATATTAAACCAACCTTGCACTTTCAGCACACTGCAGTCATAATACGTTACCTTTTTTTTTTTTTTAATATATTGCTAGGCTTAATTTGCTACCATTTTATTGAGAACTTTTCATTTATGTTTATGAGGGACACTGGTGTGTGGTTTTTTTTTTTCTTGTAATAACATTGCCTTGTTTGATACTGGGGAGGCTGGCCCTCACAATGAATTAGGAATTTTTCTCACTTCTATATTTTTTGGAAGAATTTGTATAGGATTATTATGTGCAAGATAGGCCATAGGCCTGGACTTGTCTTTGATGGAAAGTATTGAGTTAAAAATTCAAATTCAATTTATTTAATATCTCTATCTCTTTATCTGTCTATTAGATATAAGTATGATATTCAGATTTTCAATACTTCTTCAGGAAACCTTAATATTTTAAGTATTTCCTTATTATCCTATTAGCACAGGTAAGGCCTGTAATGTACCTTTGTTTCACTCCTGATATTGGTAAATTTTATACTTAATTTATTCCAATCAATATATGTGGGTTATATCTATATCTTGCTATTTATCCCATGTGTTGTTTCTTTTTCCCTCTTTTACTATTTTCTGTTTTATTAGTGTTTTTTTAAATTATTTAATTCCATTTCCACAGTTTGTTTTCTTAGCCATATTATACACACACACACACACACACACACACACACACACACACACACGCACACTAGTAGTGACTCCATGATATATACATTTACTTATGGTAAAAAATATTATATGTCTTCATTTATAATGTAAGACACTTACAGCAACAGAACATTTACATTTTTGCTTTCTATATTTTGTGACATTATTATGCATTATATTACACATACTATACATTTTATAACACACTTTAACATTCAACTACCTTTTAAAGGGCTTGATAGTAAAATGAGAAAAATACATTTATGCATTTAGTATTTCCAATGTTCTTCATTTGTTTAATCCATATTTTGTCTGTTACTATCTTCTGTGTCAGGAACTTTATTAACATTTCTTATAGTGCAGACATGGTGGCAATAAATTCTCTCATTTTTTTTTCTTTAAAACATTATACTTTATCTTTGAAAGAAGAATGTTATGTTGAAAGTTTGATAGTTTGACAGTTTTTGTTTCTCCATCAGCACTATATTTAAACTCTCTCTTTTGGCTTGCACCATTTTTGAAAAGCATTCCACTATCATTCTTTTGTCCTCTGTACACAATACTTCACTCTGTCTGAAGATGTTCTCTTTTGTATTGATTTTTAAAATTAATTTGATTATGAAAGTATTTGGCATTGTTTCTTTGTATTTATGTGGCCTGGGCTTCATTTTGTTCTTTGGTTGAGAGTTTATCTCAGTGATAAACTTTCTGTGAAGAACCAAATAGTAACTATTTTAGGTTTTGTGTCCACATACCATCTCTGTCACATTTTATTTTTCTTTCTTCAACCTTTTAAACGTGTAAAATTGATTTATAGCTCAGAAATCGCACAAAGCAGGCCACGTGCTAAATTTGGCCTGCAGTTAGTAGTTTGACATCCCCTAACTTACAATATAGTTCATCACAAGATTGTTTTTGTTTCTACAAATATTTTTACTGTCTTCCCCTAATTTTCTGGTGTTCCAGTTTCCTGTATGTTCTATCACATGCTTTGTTCATTTCCTTTTATTTTTTTCCCTGTGCTTAAGTTTTATACTTCCCATTGCTCTATATTGAAGCTTTCACTTTTTTGAAGTGTCTCCTATGTAGTGACTGTCTTGTATTATTCCAATCAAATACGCTTTTAGTACGCTTTTTACCAGTTTCCTATCGATCTCTTTTACATTTTTCCTTTTTCACTTTATCATGTTTTCAAGGTTCCCTCTGCTCTCTCGAGTAGATGGATCATATATAATTGCTGTTTTTATTATGGTTGTCACTTAATTGTATCATCTTCATCATTTCTGTATCCATTTCTATTGAATGATTATTTTCATAATTATAAATTATATTTTCCAGATTCTTTGTATAACTAGTATTTTTTGATTGGATGATGGGCATTTTAAAATTTTATAGTGAGTAGTAGGTTTTGTTGTATCCATAAAATACAGTTGACTTTTGTTGTCAAAAGCTAAGCTACTTGGAATCAGGCCTTCTAAGATTTGCTTTTAATTTTTAAAGGTTTGTTAAAATTGCTCTTAATTTAGGGCTAATTTTCTTACATAATTAATTTAGTATTTCTCTGAAATAATGTGATCATTTTGGGAAATGGGTTAAGTTTGAGATATCTATTGAAAGATCAAGATAAAGAGATAAATTAGTTTTAAATATGATGTTGAGCTTTTAGAGATTAGGACTGAGGATGTGTAAGATTTGGAGTTATTAACATGTTTAATTGTCACAGAATCCAAGGCTAAAATTGGAAGTGAGAGTCTCAGTCTACTAAGAGAATTTTCTTGCCTTTAATTTTCTCCATTCCCTAATATCCACTGGATCTATTTTTGTGTGCCACCTTGATCTTAGCTGCATTATACTCCTTATCTCTTTTGACTTCATTTGCCCAAATCTAGATTCCATGGTATGCTATTTCAATTATGTGTTTATTTCCTACCTAGAATCATATACTCTTTCAATGTTTCCCATTTTTACCTTACCAATATCTTTATTTCCACACTTTGAAACATGTCTCATTTCTTTTACCGTTTTTCAATTAACAGCACTACTCTCTACCAACAGAATGATCTTGGACTCCTCTCCTATCTCACCTTAGTCCAATCAATGACGTTCTCATTAAGCTGCCTAATAGCACTCGTATCAAAAACTCTTCTTTATCCCTGCTGCTGCTGACTTAGTCTCAGCGTATTGCAGTTGGGTTATTGCAGTAACCTAACTCATCTCCCATGTCTTCAGTATTATCCCTCCAATTCATTCTCTACCCAAACAGCATACATACTTGCTTAAAATTCTCCAATGAACGCTTTTCTTCTTCAGGATAGTATCTTTAATATGTCAAGCCAAGTTTTTCATCGTCTGATTCTTGCATATCCATCAGTCCAGTCTGTCATCACTTAACTCTTCTTTCATACCCTCTAAACTCTTTGGTTGGAACTGTATCCTGTGCATTCTTGTCTCCACCTCTGTCATACATACTAAAAATGCATTGTGCATTCTTAATATGATCATTGGATGTGTTCGTAAGTAAGCAGATAAACTGAAGAAGCATAATAACAAAGCATTTTTATAATGCTAGGTGAATCCACAAACTTTTTTTGCATCTACTTAAAAATTTGTTCTTACATCATAGTGGGTCTCTTGATGCTGCCAAATATATTTTATTTCATCTTAAATATTTGATATATTTTAATGACAGATTTTATAAACATTTCCTATTCTTTACCCTCCAGTTTTACTTCTGGTCCCTTGTTCTCATAAATTAAGTCTTCGTATGCTTGTTTGGGTCAATGTTATATAATATGGAATTGCCTCATTCTGTTGTCTTTAGAAGCCTATGTTTCTTCCCCTACCAGCTTTGTATTTTTAATGAATGGTCCTTGTTTATCCTTTTATAGCCTCCTGGATACCTTCCTTTTATGTTTGCCTCTTTATTTATTTATTTATTTTAATAGTTTCCCATGCTAAATGAACAACAAAGATATTATCAATGTCAAACCTTTTTTGTCTTCCTAAGAGAACGTTTCTTGAATTGAATACCTGCTTAAGCTACGTTGGCATTTCTTCCCCCTTTCCTGTGCTGTAGAAATAATAATTTAAAAAGTAGTCTATACTAGCTGACTCTTATCTTTCCTCCACTATGAAATCCTCAAGTCTTTGCAGTCTAGCTCAGTAACTTGGTTTTTTGATTTTTTTTTAATATTTAGGATTTAAAAAAAATATCCTCAATACCTTGCAAACCCCCATTCCAAAGGCCTTTACTGACTTGCATTTTGCTAGGCATCTGCGCCAAGCTGTTCCAGCCCCTGTCCTGTTCTCCTGCTTATTTTCTCTTTGCTCCTTTTGGCGGTGTCTTTTCCAACTCCAACCCCTTATATATTCCTCAAAATTGCGTTGCCCTTCCAGGTAGCGGTACCTATTCCGCAGCTCCATCTATACCTCTACTACTGACTTTACTATCTACATCCACAGTCTCTCTCCTAAGTTGCAGACACACAATTTCAAGTGCATATTAGATACCGGAAACTAGTAACTAATCAGTACTTCAAAAGACAAATTTGGGTTCATCTTTAACTCATTTGCTGTCTGTTCCTACCATTAATTTGAACTTTAAGAGATCTTTGCCTCCACAGTTTTCTCTCATTTGAAGCTCCACTTTCAGTTGCACTGACCTTGCCCTAGCTCAGAGTCCAGTACTGATCATCTACACTGGCCTCTGTACTGTTAGGCATCTCCCATCCCAGGAAACTGTTTCTGTGCCACGGTAATTTTCTGTTTGTTTTTTAACCCCTTCATACCTCTCATTTGAACAAAATCCTTTGATATCTAGTTATTACTTTCCTATTGATGAAATGCACGTTTGAGCCTGGAATTAAACAGTGACACTCAGTATTCAGGCCCTAATCCCCTGACATGCCTCTTCCTCACTGCTGGACCTCACTGCAGTTGAACTGGGCTGATCACAGTTCTCAGAATAAGCTTGTACGGTCTTGTGTCAGTGACATCCTCTGAGCCAACTTAGAACTCACGCACAACCCCACCTGTTGTCTTTTTTCCTTTCTCCATGGCTAAATTAAAAGATGTCCCCCTGTGAAATGTTCTGTGATCCCCTACTACCAGCTATAATAGCATGGTCTCTCTCCCTCTTGCCGTCACTGTCTTTACCACCTGGCCTCTGTTTCCTTCTAGATTTAGATGATGCTTTTAAAAAAGTACAACCTCTTCTGACGAAATACCAACTTAAATTCCAGATGGGTAAAAGTTAGATGTAAACCAAACAAAAAAGTACATCCTTAAATATCTTGCAGAATTATTGATAAAAAATCTAAATGTTTCTAAGAAAAAACACATGAATTAATATGAGTTCAGTAACTCTCTCTGTCTAAATGCACAAATAAAAAGGTTAAATAAAACCAGAGAGAATAATTCAATCAAATAATAGTATTATTAACATCCAAATAACTTATACAAATAAAACAATAAGTTACCTGTAGATTAAAGGGTAGAGGGAAACATCTACTTGCAGATAACATAGAAAACATGAGTGGAAGTAAAAAGTCAATACCTTAGTGTTTTAAATAAATAAAGCTAGCATAATAATGTATTGTTTTGTTTCATGTTTATCTAGCAGATAAGTAATGAAGAAAATAATTAATGACAGTAATGGTACTGGCAATAAAATGGGCAGTTTAGTTGTACTTCTGACATGATTTTACACTGGCTCAAACTTCCTGAAAAGCAATTTTCAATTCACTATAATAAACTTTTAAAAAGTAGATAACCTTAAACCAACTTTTTGCTCATGGAGGAAACTGTCCTCACATATGAGAAAAATCTGTCACACACATACACAAAGTTTCGCTTTTATTTCAAATAGTCGGAGATAATCTGAACATTCACATTTTGGCTAATAGTTAGATTTACCATACTAAAGAATAGAAATGGCATGCAACATTCATAATGTTGTTTTCAAATATATTTAATGACAGAAGAAATAGTTGGCATAGTGTTAAGATAAATACATATAAAATTTTCTACGTCACCACCATGATTATAAATCACACACATGCACAACCGCCAAATTATGAAGTAGACAGAATACCATCTTTTCTCTAATACAAGATCATGAGTGATACTATTTTTTCATTTTATTTTCTTTCCAAAGCCTTTTTTGTTATCATGATTATTATTTTGTAGTAAAAAGGTGTGAAACAATTACGTGTTTATTAAGCTGTTGCTGTCAGCATGTTATCATTGGAAAGTGACCTCATGGATTAGGAGGAAGAGCTGAGGCAATGGAAGTAAAATGTGCTCAGGGTATCTGATGCCGGAGAGTGGGGAGAGGAGAGTGTATATCAGATGTTTCTCTCCCACCTTGTGAACACAAACTGCTGACACCTGACTCAACCCACAGGCGCTCAGTAGCAAGTTAACTTGACGTGCATTTGTCAGTCTCAGCTGAAGTCTCATTAGACAGGATGCTTCTGCTACTTCTTGACATTCTTATCAAGGTCAGGCTGGGACAGGTGGCCCATCAGTGATAAACTATTAGAGGACCCCCGGGGAGTTTGCATTTTTAAATGTTTTCTCCCTTTGGGAAACTTGGCAGCATTGAGGTTTATTAAGGCACTCTAAAAAAGTTACCTTTATTATTCACCCTGCCAAATGTGCAGTATTTGCTTATTTTAAAATAATCCTTCAATTATGTTTTTTGTATAACTAATTTCCAAAATTGCAGATTTTGTGCCTTTGTGAAGATTATTAATTATTAAAACAAACAAGTCATTGGTTTTTGTGTTATATTAAGCTAGTTGGGTTCAATTCCCACTGACATTTGATGACCTGGAAGTCTTGGGCAATTAATATAAACTCAAATCTTTAGTATGAGCAACTTCAAAATAGATGAAAATACATATTTTTATCAGACAAGATACAGAAGTTACAGAAAAGCCATTTCAAAATAAACAATGAAGGGAATTTATTAGATTATAAATTGGAATATAGGCATTAAACAGTTTTCTCAGGGTTACGGTTCCCTTTCGTGTGTGTGTGTGTGTGTGTGTGTGTGTTTCTTTTTTCCCCTGACTCTGGCATATCCTACATGTTTGTGTTGTCCTCAGGCCAACTTCCCTACCTATTACAAGATGACTACTACAACGCTAGCGCTGCAAACTTCAACTAAAGAAAGGGTGGGATTTACTCTTCTTTTTCTAGTTTCCCAAGGTGGAAACTTAGATGATTACTTTTAGGTCTTCTGTTCTGATATATTTATTAAAAGCTTTCAGTTTCCTACTAAGCACTACTTTACCTGTATCCCACAAATTATTGTGTGTTTTTATTTTCATTTAGTTCAAAATATTCTTTAATTTCTCTGATTTCCTTTTTGACCCATCGGTTACTTATAAATATATTATTTAATCTCCACATATTTTATGTTTTTTCCACTAATCTTTCAATTATTGATTTCTAGTTTAATTCCAATGTTTTCTGAGAGCAGATGTTGTATGATTTCTACTATTTTTAATTTGTTAAACTGTTACGGCCCAGAATGTTTCATGTGAACTTGGGAATAATGTGCATTCTGTTTTTGTTGGATGAACTAGTTTATAGACATCAATTATAAGCAATTGATTAATGGTGTTGATGAGTTCAACTATGTCTTTACTGATTTTCTGCCTGTTAAATCTGTCCATTTCTGCTAAAGAAGTATTGTAGTCTCCAACTATAATAGCAGGTTCAAATATTTCTTTTTTCACTTCTATTAGATTATGCCTTTCATAGTTTGATACCGTGTTATAAGATGCATAAATTTAAGGATTATGACCCCTTTATCATTATGTAATGCTCCTCTTTATCCCTGATAACTTTCCTTGAATTGCATCTGCTCTGTCTGAATTAAAGTAGCATCTTCTGCTTTCTTTTGATTAGTGGTGGCAGGTATATTGTCTTCCATTCATTTACTTTTAATCTACACGCATCTTCATATTTAAAGTATAAAGGTTTCTGGTAGACAACATATTGTTTTGACATTCCTGCCATGTGTGATTCTGATGCTTGCTCTGTTTCTTCGAAGTGTGTGTGTTTCCTTCTAGAATGCTCTGTAATTTTTTCTTGATAACCAGCCACGATGTACTGGGTAAAAGGAACTGCTGTAAATAAACTTTTAGTTGTGTGGTGGGAAGGTGTGTGGGGAGAAGACGCATTCCATACTCCTGCAATTTTTAGTCTTTTAGTAAGTCTCAGAACTATGATCTTCACAAGTGTTCCTCAGTCATCCCCACCCCTCAGGTGGGACAGGATGGCTGGAGTGAGCTGAAGTTAAGTATTTTCATTCTCATTGTAAAAGGGCTAGATGGGCCTGGAGTTAGGTATTTCCCTTCCCCCAGGTCAGTTAGGATCTGACAGTACCCCACTGGATTGAGCTCTGGTTAATTAGTTTCCCCTGAGGGCAGGCCTCGTTAGAAGAACTGAGTGCTCTGGCATATTTCAGAATGGTTCCATTTCCCCTTCCCCTGCTGGAACTCTGATGTTTACTGTGAGAACCCCCTTGATCTCCCGGAGGTAAATATCAGAAAACTAGGGAGGTGAGCTCCTCTGACTGGGTCTCCCTGGAGTCGTTAACTCTCAGAGTTGTCCATGCAAAGCCTCTAGCAATTTATCAGTTAAAGGTCAGATTTTTACACTGTCACCGGTTCCTGAGGTTCTTTCTGCTATCGGGTCTCTGTGTTGTAAACTGTGATCCTCTGTATTTGCCTGTCTCTTAAGTCTTGAGGGCAGGTATTTTGTGTTCCCCCTTCTCTTTCATGCATAACAAAAGTAGTTTATTTTTCAATCTGTTGGAGCTTCCTATTGTTAGGAAGGAGTGGTAACTTTCAAGCTCCTTGAATGTGGAACCACAGTGCTATCATTTTTTGTTATAGCAGTTGGGATGAAAAGTTTGTCCAGACATTTGTTTGATATATACAAAGTTGATGTTGATGTTTTTTTCCCCCATAGGGGTCTCCTGAGTCTAATGGTTCATGGACACTCTCCTATTTCCCACTAATCTATAACCTAAACAACCCATTCAGAGTGCCCAAGGGCTGGTCACCAAATCCCTTCATTGTCTGTTCTCAGTTCTTGAACTCTGACTTGTCTATATTTCCCTTAAAGCAGACACCTGCCTCAAACATAAAACACACTTGAGGCCATTTTATGGCTCATTTCTTTCTTGAAATTCAAGATAACTCTGGTTTCATCTGAAATGATCTTACTCTGAAACCAATAGTTTTAAATTGTTGACTCCTTTATTGATTTTATCATTTATCTGATAACATTTTGTTTTCTGTGTTTTCTACTTCTCTTGACTCCATTACAGCATCCAATCATAGTATGCAGTCACATATAAATTGTAAGAGCAAGAAAGTATCTATACAGATAAGGTGGTTAATCTATACTATTAATAGGGATTTCCCTTTGAGACTGTGCCCAATTGTGAAAGATGAATTTTCCATTAGAAGTCTGAAATTCAAAATGAAAGAAACCATCTGCATATAATGATCTCTCTGATTATGCTATATAATTCCTAGTATATAAAAAGACATTTTTATTATTATTCTGTGCTCTTGGATTGCTTATATTCCCTGTACTATCTCTTAAATGAAAGCAAGATTTTCTGTAATGAAAATTGGCCCCAGAATGAGATTAAAGTTGATGAAAATCCTCCAAACAGGGCATCAGTGATAAACCCTGAAGTTTAACTTTCCACTTTCACAGGATTTTCATGGAAATATATTTATTTTTCCCTAAGACAAATGTATTCATTTTAATAAAAACCAATCCAGATAAGAGTGTTAGTAGAATATATGGATTTTGCATAAAGCCCTTCTATATTTGAGGGGAAAAAAGACTACATTGAATAGTATTACCATCTGGTTATACAAGAAGCATGAGTGAGAGGAATACTGTGAGGCTAACATTCCTGGTTATTGACTTACGAAATTAATCTGTGTGAAAGTAGTAGACCAAACCAAACTCCTACTTCAGTTTTCCTTATAACTTTGGGCTGGTGCCAGCAAATACTCCCAGAAATTACCATTTCTATACAGAAGAGTTCACCTACCACAAGACTGGATATAGCCCTGGAACATATAGAAGACACTCAGTATCAAATTACTATTCTTTAAGGGATTGACTCCTCCAAACAGTCTACATGATTTATTTCTGGCTTGCCCAAATAGGGTGTGAAGCCTGTGTTGGCCCAACAGAATATTCTATACCCCAGTCACTGAGCTTATTTCAGACATGGTCATGTGACCCAAGTCAGTTCTGGAACTTATGCTAAAATAATTGGGGAAGAGGTGCTTGTATTAACCAGTATGGCTAGTCTATGCTTGGGTAACAAATAAACCCTGAAATCTCAGTGGCTTTGCACAATGAAGGTTTATTTCTCAATAATGCAAACTCTAATATGGATTGGATGACCTTCTTACATCTTGTAGCTCTACTGCCTGGAACACGTGCATTGGCAAGGATACCACAGCATTGGATGAAAAGCTGAATGGCCCAGCAAGAAGCTCTTAAGACTATGCTTAGACATAACCACTTCTGACTACATTTCAGTAGCCAGCATTTAGTTGTAACCCTAAACTTACTGCTAGGGAAGCCCTTAAATTTAACTGTCTCTTGTACTCATGAAATGGCACAGTGAGGTAAAAACATGGCACTGTCCCTGACTCAGTGCTCTTATACTAGGATTGCCAGTCTCATAATATACAAGCCCTGAGTAGCTGGTGATCTATTTTATGTACTATACATGAGCCTACCTATAAAGTCAATGACAATAAGCCAAACTGAGACATGAATAAACTGTTGCACTCATCTTAAATGTTTGAGTCTTTAGATCTGCATACCTGTAAGCTAATAAATTGGTATTGTTGCTCCTATCATTTTACTGTCAATTTAAGTCAGGTTGAGTTGGAATTCTGCTTCATGGAAGCAAGAGTCATCATTAAATCAGAAGCTTTTACCACCCACACATATGCTTGCTAAAACAAGTTAATTAATTAATTAATTAATTGATCGGTCCATTTATCAGTGAAACAACTGGGAACTCTTTATTGGGTATTAGCTAAGTTCGTAGCATACCTGATGACTTTTACTCATCTGTCAAACTCCAGTCACCTTCTCAATGGAGTCTTACCATAAATCTCTATAAACAGTCTATCATAAGTTCAGTTCTGATATATAGCATGGGGTGATAGAGAAAGCAGAGGCTCTGGAGTTCTGCTACAACAGAGTCGTCCATGGATAGAGATGAGAGATTTGTTATCCAGGTGAGTGATAAAATCTCTGGAAGCAGCAGACAGACAAGTGGGAAGAAAAAGGAAGGGAAATCGTAGAAGGCAAGCAAGTGAGAAGGAAATCCTTGTGCCGACCATAGGCAGCCTTTGTATGTGTGTGGGAGGTGGCTAGAGTCATATTTAGGGTTGTTATGGGTCCACAGACCATCTGTGTCAGGCTTCCACTCACTGCAGAGACTTTCCTATGAGTAGGGGTTAGGTGTATTGTAGAAGTAAGGCTTGGTAGACCCTGCATGTGTAGCCAAAGAAGAACATGTAAAACAAATCTGCAAGTAAAAAACAAACACACACGAATGATCTCTAGAAAGATACGACAAAAATTCATTAACTTTAACAATAGATTCTGCCTGGGCTTTTGAGATCATATGGTCTATGGTTTCCAAATACGCAGTGTCATCAGAATTACCCATGGATCTTCTTAAAAAGAGATACTAAGGGCCCTTCTGTGTCATATGAATCAGAAACTTTTGAGTTGGAGCCTGGATTATTGGCATTTCCACAATATCCTTTGCAAGATTCTGGGGCTGAGCTAGAGTTGAGAATCAGTGACCTAATCCAATCCCTTTATTTACATGTAGCACAAATTCCCCTAAGCTAGACCTGCTTGTGTATTTGAATGAGATCACAGACCCAAATATAGCAAACATGACTGACTCCTAATCCCATTTCTGAAACAAGACCTCATTTTGTTGAGAACATCTTCAAAAAAGTTTTCGGCGTCCCTAATGTGTCTTACCTGTGCTCACGAACTGGTAAAAGCAGATGCTGCAGAACATAGTGTAGGAGGCTTATTGAAGGTGCCATGAATGGAAGGAAGCAGACGAGTTTGGAAGTTGTGAAATTTGTCTCCAAGAGAGCCGTGGGCAGTACTGTCAGGAGACTCAGGCAGAATTAGTGAGCTTAGGTAACTCAGCTCACAGTCCCCTAGCCAGCCTCTTCAGATGTTCAGTCAGTCCTCAGCCTTCTAGAACTCACACTCCCTCTATTGATTAGCTTTAGGCTAACCTTCTGTATGATACTGATTTAGAGAGGGGGATTATATATGCTTTTCTTTCTCCTTAATTAGCGATCTCACATGTAAGACTTGATATAAAAGAAAGAAGAATTCTTTCAGCTATACAAAATATTTACTAAAAGATGAAGGCAAAAATGTCAACTCTCTTATAAATGTATTTTGGATTATTTGACTCATAAATTGAAATTAGATAAATCTTTTATTGGAAAGGCTATGTGCAATTTTAAGCACCAATAATTTTCTTCCTTGAGCTCTAGGCAGTCATCACTGCAAACTATAATTTGCTATCTCCTATACTGTATGTGAAAAGCATTGGTTGGGTTTATTTGATTAGAGAAATTAACTGAAGAGGAGCCATCTATTGGTCCCAATATGTGTTGTTTTATTGATAATAGGCTGACATTGTTTAATTGCAGATGTAACGATACCTATTTTTGTATCCACCTCAATTTCCTGTCATATGAGGATATTCTAATATCTAATAATTATTGCTCCAACCCTTCTGCAAGGCTTTTAGGGCTATTTCTGAAAAGTGTATTTGTGATTATACGAAGCATAGGCCATGAAAAGCTAGATTTCAGTGTAAACATTTTCTCTCGGATGCTTCCTTGTCACAAGAAAGCTCTTAAGGACTGGTACATGGTGAAGCATGACTGCTTTTTAAGCAATTGATGTCAATATTATTTATCACTAATATCATAATAGCATAATCCTCTCTCTTCCCCTCTCTGGCATAATCTTTGGTAGTTGTAAAGGTATCAGGCCAATCAGAAATATAAGGCTAGCAGAAACTGTTTTAAAGTAAAATCAGAAAATCTGAAAAGTATTTTTCAGAGCAACTAGACAGAAGATCAGGGAAACAGAACACCTAAAGAACTCTGTAAACTAACTTGACCTAATAAACATCTACATGACATACTACCCAACAGTAGCAGAAACGACATTCTTATTAAGCACACATGGAATATTGTCCAGAACAGACCACATTTTAGGCCATAAAAGAAGCCTCAATAAATTTTAAAACAATGAAATGAAATTAGAAATCAGTAATATAAGGAAATTTGGGGATTCACAAATGTGTAAAAAATTAAACATTATACTTACAATGAATTGTTTAAAAAAATCACAAGAGAAATTGAAAAATACTTTGAGATAAATGGAAAAAAATGTCAAAACTTAGGATATTCAGTGAGAGCAGTACTCAGAGAGAAATGTAAAGTTGTAAATGCCTATATTTTAAAACATCTGACTTCTTTCACTAAGCATAATACCCCCAGGTCCATCCATGTTGTTTCAAATGGAAAATGATTCTTTTTTATGGTTAATATTACATTGCATGTGTGTGTGTGTATCTCATGATTTCTTTATCCATTCATATTTTTTAGGTCCTAAGGTTGCTCTTAAATCTTGGCTATTATAAATAATGCCACTATGAATATTGAAGTTCATGTGTCTTTTTGAAGGAGTGTTTTTGTTTTCTTCAGATAAATACCCCAGAGTGAGATCACTGGATTTTATGGTAGTTCTATTTTTAATTTTTTAAGGAACCTCCATATTGTTTTCCATAATGGCTGCACCAATTTACATTCCCACCAACAGTGCACAAGAATTTTTATTTCTCCACATGCTTGCCAATACTTGTTATTTCTTGACTCTTTGACATAGCTATTCTAACAGCTGTGAGGTGATATCTCACTATGATTTTGATTTCCATTTCCCTGATGTAACATAGAGCACAGGGAATATAGTCAGTATTTTATAATAAGATTTTAGGGAGTATAATCTATAAACACCAAATTGTTATGTTGTATAGTTGAAACTAATATTTTAAATAAATTATACTTCAGTGTAAAATAAATAAAAACAGTAACCTAAACTTCAATCTTATCACATTAGTAAAGGAGGGGAAAAAATAAACTAAAACAGAAGTAGGAAATAATAATTGTGAAACATAGGATAAAGAATAAAAAATAGAGAAAAAAGTTGGTTATTTGGAAAGATTGACCAAATTGACAAACCATTAACTATACTGTCCAAGAGATTTAAAAAAAAAAAAAAAGGACTTCAGTTATTAAAATCAAGAGTGGAAAAGGGCCTATAATTCTTACCTTACAGAAATAAAAATGATTGTAAGGGAATATTATACTTTAATGCCATGAAATTAGATGACTTAGATTCCTTAAATTTTTAAAAAGATAACATCTACCAAAAGTGACTCAAGAAGTAAAACATTTGAAGAACTCTAACAAATAAAAGAGATTGAATTAGTAATCAAAAGCTGCCCACAAAGTAAAGCTCAGTACCAGATGGCTTTACTGGTGAATTTTACCAAACATTTAAAGATTTGACAGCAGTCCTTCCCAAACCACTTTCAAAAACAGAAGAGGAAGGAAGACTTCATAATTCATTTTATGAGTCTGGCATTGCTTTAATAGTAAACCACAAAATGATACAGCAAGAAAATTGGAGATGTATATTCCTCATGGCTGTATAAGCAAAATTTCTCCACAAAATACCAGCAAATTAAATCCAGCCACATATAAAAAATTATTATATATCATGATCAAGTAACATTTATTTCAGGAATATAAGGTTGGTTCAACATTCAAAATTACTAAATACTGCAGTTTATTAGGAAAAAAGGACACAAACTGATCATTACAGTAGATATCTATTGAGAGTTTGAGTATAAAAATCACTTACCAGTGAATCATTTAAAAAAAGATATTTGGGAAAAAAGCTGGGGGTGGGGGGAAACCAACATTTCATGATGGGGAAAAAAAAAAAACAAAACACCACTCTAGGAATAGAAGGGAACGCCTCAAACTGCTAAACTGCATATATGAAAAATCCAGAACTCACATCATACTTAATGGTGACAGCCTAATAACTTACCTCTTACCATGAAAAGCAGGGAAAGTATATCTACTCTTATCAGCTCTATTCAACATTGTACAGTTACTTCTAAACATGAAAACTAGGCAAGTAAAATAAGTAGCATACTGATTAAAAGGAAGAACTTTCCATTTGCAGAAAATACGGTCTTGCATATAGACTATTCTAAGTAATCCCTCACAAAATTTATTGAAGGTAATAAGTTTAGCAAGATTGTATGTGAAATGATCAATATATGAAAATTAATTTTATTTCTACACTCTAGCAATGAGCAATCTAAAATGAAATTTGTAAAGCAATTCCGTTAAAAATAACTTTTAAAAGTAATAAAACTTAGGAGTAAATTTAACCAAAGGAAGTATAATTTTTAATTTCTGGAGATTAGAAAACATAACTGAAAGAAATTATACTTAAATGAAATGGTACCTCATGTTAATGGATTTGACTGTAATATCATTAAGATAACAACACTCCCCCAGATTGATCTACAGATTCAGCAAAATCTTTATCAAAATCCCAGCTCCCTTTTTTTGTAAAAATTGACAAGGTGACCCTAAAATTCATATGAAAATTGAAGTGACTCATAAAGTCAAGACAATATTGAAAAGGAAGAACAAAGATAGTGGACTCACACTCTTAGATTACAAAATGTACTACAAAGCTAAGGAGATTATGGATGGATAGACTGGCCAGGAATAAACCCATACATTTAAAATCAATTGATATTTTAGAGGTTGCTAAGACAATTCAATGAAAAAAGAGTAGCCTTTTCAATACATAGTGCTGAGACAAGTGGATAGCCACATAAAAAAACAGAATCTGACCCTTACCTCACTCCAAATACTAAAAGACCCAAATGTATGCACTAAAATTATAAAACTCTTAGAGGAAAATATAGTTAGAAATCTTTGTGACCTTGGATTAAGCAAGAGATTCTTAGATATGACACCCAAAGCACAAACAACCAAAGGAAAAATAGAAAATCTTTTCTCCAAATTTCATATTCAAGAAAGTGAAAGACAAGCCACAGAATGAGAGACATGCATCTATTAGAGGAGTAGCATCCAGATTGTATAAAAAAATCCTAAATACAGCAAAAAAAAAAAAAAAGACAACCTAGTTTAAAAAATTGGACAACAGATTGGGAATAAACATTTCTTCAAAATGGATGTAAATATAGCCAGTAAACATATGGGAAAATTAGTGATTAGAGACATGCAAAACAAAACCGACAAAAATCACTTCAGATCTACTAGGATGGCTACAATAAAAATGATGAAAAGAGTTGACAAAGGTGTGGAGAAATTGGAACTCTCATACATTGCTGATGGGAATATAAAATAATGTGTCTCTCTCTCTATATATATATATGCCTGCATATATGTATATACCCCTAAGTGATCCCAAGCACAAGGAACTTTTGGGATTTTATATTCGGCTTTCCCCACTTATGAGCTCTGTTTTGGTACACTTCCAACTCAGTATATGGAATTGGATGTTAAAAATAAACAAACAAAAGGCACCTCAACTGCAACAAATTAAGAACTACAATCTCCATCTACGTTCCCCAAAACTAGTTTATTTCCAGTGTTACAAATCCAAGGTTCCTAATCTTTATTATGTTGAGCAAATTTAGAAACTATCCTTTATAACCTTGGTACCCCTTTCTCCCTGTATATAGTCTATCATCAATTCCTGGTGATTCTATCTAAATATCTCTTGATTGTGTTGCTCAGGTAAATAACTGAAAACTTTTGAGATGTAAAAAGTTCCTATGATTTGAAACCCCAGAAGAAGATTTTTTTTTGTTTTAAACCGTGGTCAGGGCTGTGGTGGTGGTGCCCTCAAAGCTGACTGTGGCCTTTTCAAGCTGATCGAGTAAGAAAGTGCTTTGTGTTACAGTTTAATAAGCTCTGTTAGCTCTAATGATATATCTTCTTTCTTCAGCAATCAAAGATAATTTCTATGGTTGTAGAGTCAAGTAAATTTTAGGTTTCTTTATTGCTTTTACTTTCTTCTCTGTTGTTCAAGACACACTGACAATTTAACACAAATCCAATTTTTTCCCTACCTTCCTCATGGAAATGAATTACATTTTCTGCCACGCGACTCTCGGCCACAGAAGGACCTAATGCAAAGCAAGCCTGATACCATGCTGGTTTAGGGCCATTTCACGTTACACTGACAAATCATGCAGGCACAAGTCATTTGTCAAAAATACATTTACTTGAATCGAATTTGCTTTGCATGCAGGGGGTGCTGGATTCATATCTAGCTTTCACTGAATAATTTATAACACAAAATCCTTAATAAAATTAAACAAATTTTCTGTACCTAGGAATCATATACTGGGTGAAATGTACAGCTCATCAGAATACCTCAATACCATTATGCTGATTTCAATAGTTGATAGGTTGTTGGTGTGTTGCAAAGTACACACAATAAATTCAGTTGAATATAATTTTATACATTGTTGTTGATTTCTTTACTACTTCTTGCTTTTCCACGCACCCCATGCCCATTTTCTGCTGTGGGATGAGGAGAAAATACTAATCTCATGTGCTTAAAGACAAAGGTTTTGGTTTTTCCTTTGGTCTTAACTGAACCTCAGTACCTTATGTCCAGTCCATCAATGAAACACTCCAGTGTACAAAAGGAAAAGACAGTACTTGCTATATACAAAACTCTAAGGACTCTGGATTTGGAGAGAAAAAACTTGCCCTGATTTGAAATAATGGGTAAAGGGGTGACTGTGCCCTTTGAGCTGATAAACATGTAGTGTTTCCCTGTCCCCAGCCAAAGGTGTCCCAAGTAGAGGGGCCACTAAAATATAGGGGTTAAGTAGGTAGGCTCTAGAATGTGGCAAATGAGCTTTGAATTATGGTTCTGTCACTGTCTTAGTGTTACTTTAGATAGTTCTTTGCTTTTCAGTTTTCTCATGTAGTGCAGACCATTAAAGATGTCTATGGCTTAGCGTTAGTGGGAGGATTAAATCACAGAATCATGTGTCTGACTCATAGGAGGCACTCAGGAGGGGCTGAGGCTAGCTCCACCAATAACATCCACTTAGTCACTCAGCCCCTTTCAATTAAAATTAATGAAGCTTTCTAGCTTCTGCCTGAGCCTAACAAATCCCTGAGATTTTCTGAGCAGCTGGAATTTAATTAGCACTTTTAGTGTGCCAGTTCACAGGGTCTGTGTGGTGGTGTCTTTTATGTGGTCTGGATATGTGTGTTTATAATTGATGGCTTTCTCAACCTCACCTTTTTGTTCCCTTGGTTCTGCCCATATGACTGCATTTCCCTGTTGGCATCTTTGCACTGGACTTGATTTCCCAGACTGAGTTTCTGAATCCTGGCCTACTTGGCAGGGCTCTTGACATTCTATCTATCCTGCTCTTGCCATCAACTTTTCCCACAAAGATGAATTTTCCTTCTATATTATCAGCCATAATCTGGCTTCTTACAATAAATTAACCAATAAATAAACCAATTACTCAGAGCCATAGTAATTCCCCGCATCTGCATTAGAAAAAGACCTTCCTCTTGACATTTCTGAAAAAGACATCCATGAATACTGGAACCTGTCTGAAATTCTTCCATTTGTCATACCTTTGGACTGAATGTTAGCTGTCAGCAAGGGTCAGCCCTTCAGCCTTGTCATTTTCTGTAGCCCCAGGGAGGGCTTCTTTCCATTAGCTCTGGGCCAGAATTTGTAACATCCTAGCTTGCTTTCCAGTTAACCTACATGTGGTAAAAACATAATTAAAGGTTGCTGAATTTTCCTTTGATTATCAAGAAGGCTTTTTTAAAAAAAAATTTTTAGGCTGTGTCAGAGCAACTTGGATGATGGCCTCTATAAAACTCAGCGTTTGGAGATACTCTTTTCCTTTTTTCTCTGTGCCAGTTTATTGCTGAGTATTATGCTACTGTTTCAATTGCAAAATCTCAGTATCAATAATTCTAAATGTCATAGAATATTTTTCCTACATAGATTCATCGTACTCTACTTTTGTAGTACAGTTCTGCTGTTGATGAATTCTTACAGTGTTTGTATTTCTGAGAAGCTCTTTGTTTCACCTTCATTTTTAACAGCTTTCTTGAGATATAAATGACATTCAATAAAATGCATATATTTAAGGTGCCCAATTGGGTAAGTTTTGGTAAACATACACACCCAGAAGCTATCAGTGTAAACAAAATAGTGAACATACTCATCACCTCCGAATGTGTCACTGTTCCTGTGATATTGTGATCTATTAGAAATATATCTGTTTTTCCTCCCCTTTTCTTGCCACTTAGCTCCTAAATCATAAAATTGGAATTTCCTTGGTGATGAGCCATAAAGGTGTCTTCTGTTATGTTAATAAGGGAAACTTTTGGAAAGATTGAAGGCTGGGAAATGGTTGCCAATAGAATCTATTAGAGGGTTGGAATTTTCAGTACCAGCCATTTGACCTCTAGAGGTGGGAAGAGAGTCTGGAGGTTTAATCAATTGCCAGTGATTGACTCAATCATGCCTATGTAATGAAGCCTCTATAAAAACCCAAAAGGACAGGTTCACAGAGCTTCTGGGTTGATGAACATGTAGAGATGTGGGCAGAGTAGCACTCTGAGAAAGAGTAGAGAGGCATCACACTCTTCACCTATATCTTGCCCTATGCATCACTTCCATCTGGCTATTCCTGAGCTGTAATAGAGTAAGTAAACATTTTTCTTGAGTTCTGCTAATTGCTCTAGGAAATTAATCAAACCCAAAAAGGGGGTTGTGGGAACCTGTGATTTATAGCTAGTGGATCAGAAGCACAGGTGACAACCTGGGTATTCGATTGGCATCTGAAGTGTGTGTCAAGGGGAAGTCTTTTAGGACTGACCCGTTAAACTCTGAGATCTGACACTATCTCAAGGTAGGTAGTGTCAGAATTGAGTTAAATTGTAGGACACCCAGCTGGTGTCAGAGAATTGCTTTTTTGGTATATAGGGAGGGGGCTGCCCCCACACACCCACATGTCAGAATTGGTGACATGACACTCTATTTTCAGTCTTTTAAGGAACCTCCATACTGTTTGCCATAGTGACTACACCAGTTTACGTTCCCACCAACAATGTATGAGGGTGTTCTTTTCTCCACAGCCACTCTAGAATTTATTATTTGTATACTTTTTGATATTAGCTAATCTGACCAGTGTAAGGTGGTACTTCATTGTGGTTTTGATTTTGATTTGCATTACTCTAATAATTAGCAATGTTGAGTAACTTTTCATGTGACTGTTGGCCATCTGTATGTCTTCTTTGGAAAAATTCCCAGTTTTGATTGGGTTTTTTTTTTCTGATACTGAGTTGTAAGAACTGTTTGGCACTGATGAATGGTTGAAGGCAAGGGAGGCTTTTGGAAAAATTAGTACAACCAAATCAGTCATTCATGGAAGAATAAAAGAACAGGGAAGGAGAGGTCTATGGAAGACTACCCCTCTCCAGTGTGTGTTTTATTATATTGTCACCAAGCTCTATTCTAAAGATAAAGATACACAGCAAATTGGTTTCCTGCCTTTTACATTATGTGTTATGGACGGTGCATTTAAAATCAGAACAAAATCTCTTAACCATTTTACACAGTAAATTAATGGTAGTTATTGATAGCTAGATTTTAATAATGTCAAAAGAGGACTATTACAGGACCAAAGTAGGGTGACTAATTCAAGACAGGGATATAGAGGGATCTAGCTAAACTTTAGAACTCTCAGTATTGGTATATAGAGAACAAGTGCCCAGTAACTCTGAATGCATAAACAAGGAAATGGAAATAAAATGGGGAAAGGATAAAATGGATATTCTCAAGAGTCAGGTCTCATATGCATGTTTTACACCTTTAAAGCAATCATTTTATGTTTGAATTTTGATGAAATTATTCTACTTCAAGTGAAAGACTTTGGTAAACCAAGTATCTAAATTACCAATTTTATTTTGAAAAGCATTTTTGGTATCATCCATTATACTCCATATTTTCCAAAAGAGAAAATTGGGGTTCAGCAAAATTAGTAGTTATCTGAGATAATACCATTCATCAACAGGAGAGCTAGGATTATAATCTAGATTTTCTAAGAGAAGATCACAAGCCTGAGTGTAGACTAGCACAAAGCATGGATATGCACAGAGGAGCCATGGAAAAACCTTTGGAGTCATTAGTAAATGACCTGAGTTTCAAAGTGTGGCCAGTGGAGGTGCCTCAGAGATGTCTAAGCAGGTGTCATTGAACCAAACTCAGGTATGTTGACCCAACACACACAAAATCAATCTACTTTTGACACCTATTCAGTACATGATCTACTTTGGTTTTAATTAAAGCCTAGGGAATTAACATCAATAAAATTCTGATTTTATCTCCTTTTTGTTTATAGCCCTATTCATATCATGTATTACCTATTATTATCCATTTTTAAAATATTTAATAAGAACTTACTACATGTCACCAGGAAATGACTAAATACTTGAATAACAATGACATGGTCTCTATCCTCATAGAACTTACGTGAAGCAGGCATTGAATTTAAAATAGCTAATTACAAAAGAGCTTTAGAATAGAAGTGTGGTAGGTGTTTTAGCCTACTGGAAGTGTTACTATTCCAATTTTAATATATGTGAATGTTGAAACCCCTCAATGAGTTGTTATGGACAAGAATCTGAGAAATTTTATTTTAATTTCAGTATTCCCACCATTCATATCTATCTTAAAAGATTTTACAGAACCATTGATTTATATAAGTTCTTAACCATTTTAAAGAAAATTAGATTACAATGAAAATCTGATGAAAGTTATAGAATTGCTTCCCAGAAAAATACATTCATGAATTGCAGTGATTTCTAGTTTCGGCCTGCACAATATCCATCCTCACTTCTTGTAAAAGCAGCTTGATTTTCTTTTCAAGAAGTTATTTCTACTTATCTGTCATTGTGATTTGGTTCAGGGATATTCTCAACTTTCTGGCCACAGTGACTGTTCAGGAATGATTTCTGATCCAAGTTGGCACATTCTGGATATACTGTGAAAGAGAAGCCTGCTTTCTGCTGAACTTGCAAAGAAGGTCCTAAGGCTTGAGCCACTGAAGCTATAATGTGAAGAGACTCCACCTGCGTAAAGTCACACGAAGGAAAGTAGAAGCCAGAGAAACAGTGTATCAGGAAAATGATGATATCCTTTGAGCCTGTGGATTATGTCTGAAGCTGGAATTCTACTTCTGAATACCTTATATAGAAGTCGCTGCAGTCTCGGTTTTGCTTAAGCCAGTGTGATTTCAGTTTTCTGACACTTGTGGAACTAAGTGTTCTCCTTAGCTGTTATCTAAACTGTACAGCACAGGGCCCATTACGGGCTTTCCTGTGAGGTGCTTTCAAGAAGGAGAACTTATAATGGAACTGTCCCTCTTTAGAGGAGTCCTAGAGTTTTTTTGAAAGGCTATAGGGAGTGAGAATCAGTTAGAAATCAACAGACATCGTCATAGGAAATTGCCACGAAGAAGAGCTGCTGTCACATTTCTTTGGAGCAAGGAGCAGGGAAATCACAGGTCAGAGCTTTAGGGAACCTGACAGGAGTCACCACAAATATTTGTAAACACTAATTATGTAACAGGCTTCTTTGCTAGTTTGATGGAAAGAGTCAGAAAGATATAGCATGGCTTCTACTCCAAAAAACTTCGTAATCTAGGGAGAGAGAACATGTAGATGCAAACCCATGTAAAAGAGAGGTGAGGACCAAATGATTGAAATTGATAAAGTTCCATGTAAGAATTGGGAGTAAAGTGTAAAGCAAAATCCAGGACAATTCATAGAGGAGGTGGTGTTTGAGTACGGCCTTGAAAGATGTGCACAATTTTAGTGACTTAGGTTTTGAAAGAGACATTTGAAGTAAATAGTATGAGAAGAGGATTAGAAACAGAAGATCACAAGCCTGAATGTAGACTAGCACAAAGTATGGATTTGTGCAGAGGAGTCACGGAAATAGCCATTACAGTCATTTGTAAATGACCTGAATTTCCATCTGTGGCCTCAAAGTAGAGTGGAGTTGCCTCAGAGATGTCTAAGCAAGTGTTACTGAACTGAACTCAGCTCTGCGTACCAAACATGCAGCAAAGTCAATCTATGATGAAACAAGGTGTGGTGAAGGGAAGTACAGTGTTTATTTGCAGGGCACCAAGCAAGGAGAAATTCAGCTACTGCTCACAAGACCCAAACTCCTTGCTTCGTGCCCTGCAAATAAATGCTGTACTTTCATTTACCACAACCCAGTGTCAGTAGATTGCCTTTGCTAAGGATGGGGAAGAAGACCCAAGTTTGGTTCAGTAACAGTTTTGGTGACCATGTAGGGACCAATGTCCCAAGTGGCTGCTGCATCTGTGGCACATCAGCCCTTGGCCAATGGCAGCTCTCAGGTTCTGTCCAGCAGCCACCTGAGCACCTTTGTCTCAGGGACAGGCCCGAGCACTTGATGCCTATCTGGCTTCATTGGCATGTGACATTTTTAGTTTTGCAGAAGAGGAAAGCAGTCAAGTACAGCAAAATAGTAAAGGTTTAGCCATAAAACAAAGTCAAGGACCCTCAGTTTCTCCTCAAGGGCAATGGATGATATATTGATGGATATCCTTAAGTTGTTTGGCAGAAATTAAAACCCTCACCGGGTGGAGGATATTGATTGCATTCTGAATACCAGAAGATAACCGCAGATTAGCTGGAGACAGAAAACTGATAATTGACATTTCTGAAATATCACCATGTTATCTCACCACCAGCCAGTCAGAATACTATCCATGAGCTGATCACATACCCAACAACACTCACCCTGAACGTTGCCTTTAGTAACCTTTCCTTGAAAGTCTCCAGGGCGTTCTGGTCTTTGAGCACTAGCTGTTTGTTCTCCGTGATTGCTGCCCTGCAAATAAATGCTCCACAACCTGGTGTTAGTAGGTTGGCTCTGCTGTGCATCTGGAGAGTGGATCCAAGTTGAGTTCAGTAACAGAGGAGGGTGTGATGTTCTGGATAAATTAAACTGATGGGAAACCCAAATTGGTAAGAGAACAATAAAGCTCTTCACCTGAGTTTGAGTAAAGACCTTGAAAATAAGACACTATTTTATTAACCTTGAGATTAAGATAGCACACATTACCTAGTGCACTCAACCCAGACCAACCTATCATGGATACTTTACAAAAAATCTTAAAGATTTTCAGTAATTTTTTTTCAAAATTAGACATCTGAGATTTGCTCTAGCAATTTCATTCCTTGGAATTCATCTTCTAGATTTACATACATTGTGTGAAATGGCACGTACACAAAAAGTTTCACGGCAGCACTGCTTATAATGGCCATCGAGTTAACTTAAATCACGTGTCCATTAACAGAGGGCTGGTTAAATCATGGTTAATCTATTTGCTTGAATAGCAAATAAATAATAAAATAAATGCCATGAGCAAAATAAAATTTCTAAAAAATTGAAATAAAAGCATGCCAAATAATGTGCATCATATTTAATCTATTTCAAAGAAGAGGTAGTGATAATTTATATTTGCTTACATTTGTATAAAATTAGAAGGAAACACCTATGAAACTAGTAATAGTGGTTATCTACAAATAGGAGGGTAGAAACTAAGTAAGGGAGATAATGAATCTTCCCTGTGTAGTTTTAAAGTTTTTATGTATAATTTTTCTAATTTTTAAGCCATATATTATTAGTTGAATATTAAATATAGAAAAATGCTAACAGGCAGACTACATTAAGCTGGACTTGAACTGTACATGTATTTGGACTCTGATTCAAAGCTCTCATAAAAACTCTGAACAA
The DNA here is from genome assembly GCF_048773025.1 of Camelus bactrianus. Classification (NCBI taxonomy): domain Eukaryota; kingdom Metazoa; phylum Chordata; class Mammalia; order Artiodactyla; family Camelidae; genus Camelus; species Camelus bactrianus. Next base: position 35,560,992 of record NC_133549.1, read on the forward strand.
AGTCCTGAGGAGTGTGCTCATCCACACATCCCTGGACTCACTTAACATCACTAATCCTTTGAATTTTCTTTGGGAGCATTTGTCTAATTCTTGCTCTTTACTATCAGGCAGAGCTCAATGTTCACTTGAAGTATAATGTGTGTCTCCAGTGAGGCTTTGACCACATTACACAGGGACATGCTCCATGACTATCATCCGGGATCACTCCTAGTTTCCAACTCTCTTGGCAGAAGGAAATAGCCAACGTACCACTAGCCAGTGCCCCAGGCACAATGCGTACCTGCCTACAGTGTCAAAGGTTTTCCCTCCACTGTGCTTTGACAAGGGGTACCAAGTTAGGAGAGGAAAACATAATAAGCATTATCATAAAAGATTATGAAGTTGTCTCGTGTGTGTTAGCATGAAAAGACACAGGGTTTCAGCTGTGATTAGGATTAGGGGACCCTTAAGTCATCAGCACCACTTGAATGTGAGTTCCACAAGACAGATGGCATAGTTAATTTATCACACCATCCCAGCTGTTAGCATGCTACCTAATATACAGTAGATGTTCAGTAAATGTTGACTAAAGGGATGAATAATTTCAGAATTTAATTCTTTCCTATCTTCTCTTCTTGGCTCATCTAATGTAGATTAGCATTCCTACCCATATGTCCCTCCATCTATAATGAAAACTCCATGAGGGCAGGAAATTATCAATAAATGTAGTACTAAGAGCAATTACTGTTAATTAAGTACTTATTCCTGGTAACAGGCCTTGTGAGAAACACCACATATAAATATAGTCTTTCCCTGTTCCTCCTGGCAGGTGAAGAAACATGGTCAGGAAGGTTAAGTGACTTGCTGCGGTCACACAGCATACTCATGGCAGAGCATCCCAAGCTCACGTTACTAACCACCATGCTACTCTGATACTGCTCATACATCTTACACAATGCTTAGCATGACATTCAACCTTTGTGTAATTGAAGTTGGTAGGTGTGGCTTAGTTAAAAGTCTGTCGTTAGGGGAGCTGCCATTCCTGCCGATTTCTGTTCTGAGTAGCATCGTGCCATTCTAGGGCTGCCCTGACTCCCCATTAGCAAATCCCATGTAGACCCACCATGACCAGGAAATAGCCTATCCCTGCACTGCCTCAGACCCCTTCTCACCAAGAAAACTTACTGTCTTTTCCCCTGACATCTGTTGACTGATTTTGTTAAGCCAAAATATGCTAAACTCTACAGGCTGTCCCGTAATTCTAACAGTTACCCTAAAAAATAAGTTCTATCATGATCCCCATTTTAAGGATACAGAAATTGAGTCTCAGGTTACATAACTTGGCCAAAGTCAAAGAAATGTGACTAATTTACTTCCTTTACTTATTTGGGTTAAGGACCAAAATATACTTTAACAAATTTGGGCACTATTCTAAGATATAACTATTCTTATATCTGCTGACTTCAGTATTTTTTAAAATATGTTTTCCCACACATTATTTCTCATTTATCTTCTTAACCAAATTTCTAAGGAGAGCAGAGCGCTAAGGCTCAAAAACCTTAAGTGATAATTGGATTGTCATTACAAGCCTGGGGCCGATGCATAGGTCTCCTGACTCCTTGCCAACTTCTCTCTCCACCACAGGACACTAATCCTCACAAGGATCACTAGCAAGTTTTAACAGAGGCCATTCCTCAAATCAGCAAATTTCAAATTTCTGCAAGTAGAAATCACAGACCCCACAGTAGGATCATGAGGGTGATATCTGGGAGCATAGCGACTACCTTTGGTGTTTCTTCAGTCTAACCACCAAAGATGTCTACGTCGTTGCAGCCAAAGACCTACTGTATCCTTTATCCAAGGTATGTTGATGGTAGGCTGGTGTCACATCAGACTAGCACGCACCGTATCATAGAGAAATGGAGAGTTTGGGAATCAGAGCTCATCTTTCTCATGATGAAAGAACATTTTGCTTCACTTTAGTTTCCTTTCTTTATCAGGTGAATTTTATACTTCTCTGCATAGAGATTGCTGGAAAGACTTTTGTCAGCTATCTCTAGCCTTGGTGGTGACATACTGAGACATGCAGTTTTTAATATCTTTTTTATATTACACAAGATGTTTAACCAATGGAAAGGACATGCCTGGTTCCTTCTTACAGGGATTCCTGCCAAGTGAAGCTCTAACCAAATTCACTCCCGGCTGCATGTCTTATCCTTCAGGTAGCCTTAAGACCCTCCTTGCAGAGAACAGTTCAAATTACTAGAAGTTCTCTTACTGAAAAATGATTAACAGTATCCTGTTTTGTTTTTAAAATTATCTTGATAAACACAATAAATTACACAACTGCCTTAATGTATTCTGCAGCTGGTGGCTGCTGTGTTCTACTAAAGTAAGGGAAAAATGTTATCTATTATTTTAAATTAATAGGGAACTAAGAACATTATCTATTGTTTTACATTAATGGGGGTGACAAAGTGTGATCATTCCACATATTACATCTTAGACCCCAAAGAGTGAGAAAAGCTATCTTTAAAATGTAGTGATGGTTTCATTGTACCACAACCTAGGCGCAAAATAGTGAGAGAAGCTACCTGTAAAACTAACAGCCACTGAGGGGCGATAACAGACCCAGGCCGGGAGTGTTTCCCCTTACAGATCTGAGGAAGCGTGCAGTCTCACTGGCTAATGATAGTCATTTCACTTGGATCTTTCTATGCTGCGGTACCTGCACCCTTCCCTGGGAAGCCCTGCATAATTACATCTTTATTTGCCCTGCACAGCAAAAGCGTTGATCTTCAAACACTCCACAATCCTCAGGATTTCCCTTTCTCTGGGAAAATTAGTTTTCTTTAAAGATACATACACAAACACACGCATGCATAGGCGTACACACACAGTTTACAAAAAAGGGACCGCCACTCCACCGATGGTCTCTGGGGCGTAGGTTTCTAGAAGGAGGCTGCTGGAGTTTTCTTCATATTTACATTTTTCTTATTTTTTTAATTAAGTCGAGAGGACAAGAAATAGTTCCTTTAATAAATATTACTAACCACAAGAAGGATTTATTCTAACTTGTCTTGTTTTAAGCATTTTAACTAGAGAAATGGTTTCAGAGTCTTTTATATCTTTTACTTTTTGTGCCTTTTTCTTTCCTTTAAAGGTGGTATTTATTATTAATCATAAATTATCTTCCAAATAACTCTGAGTAGGTACTACCATTATCTTCAGTTCACTACGTAGAGAACTTAGGCAGGAAGATGTCATTTATCAACTGTGGGTTGGCTGGGATCAGCAGGACAGTTCATTCTTAGGGTGTCAAATGTAGCAGCTGTGGCTGGAATTATCTAAAAACCTTTACTGACATGAAGCCCAAGACAGCTTTTTCACTCAATTATCTGATACCTCATTTGGAGGGGGTAGGACAGTTGTCTCCTGGCTACCCATATCTCTTTCTTCACAGAGCATCTCTGTGTGACTAGTTTGGGCTTCCTCAAAGCATGGTGATCTCAGCGTATTCATACTCATTTCTTAGAGGCTAGAGAAGAAGCATTTAAAAAAACCAAGACATCTGCTAAAAATAACCTTACGACCTAGCCTTGGAAGTCACAAGGTATCTCTTTTGCCAGGTATTATTGGATAAAAGCAAGTTATATTTGGGCTGGCCAGATTTCAAGTGAAGGGAACTGCCCGGTGGCATGGGTATTGGAAGGTACGTTCCTGGATAGGTCATGTTTAGAGAGGAGCTACTTTAATACTCTAGAGGGAAACAAAACAAAACTTCTTTATTAATTCTAATGCTTTTCCTTTGGTCCTAATTTAGATTCAGTAATTCTCCAGGAATTGTGTAAATGAAGTTAATTATGTCAGTAGAGAACATGAAATACCTCAGACGGAGCTTCTGCCAGATGACAGTCATAAGGGTTAGAAGCATTTGGCATTTTGGGAGTGTTTTGCTTACTTTCAGGGTTCTGTGAGTTCCTTCAATCTTTATTCTAATCCCAGTGGACAGGGTGTGTCCTGTTGGTCCTAGGTATATATTTTCGCTTTCATGAGCAAGATCAGTGCTCATGAAAGCAGGGAGCTGCCTGCTCTGTTGGGTCTGGTGCTTTGTATATTCATGAAGCACTTGCCTCTCCTGCTGAGGAGGCGAGTGCCAGTGGCCTAGAAATTCTCTTTGTGTTCAGGAACAATGGAATCCTGTTACTGGGGAGTTGTGTTTTTCCCTGAGTATTCCTTGACTCAGCGAGGGGGCTTCTAACTTGGGCAGTTTCTCCCCTGCGAAGGCCTTTGTTTCTGGCTGTGTTCATTTTTCCTGGACTCTATTTTCATAGCTTTTCAGTGCTTCTGAGAAAGCGTAATCATTTTTTTTTCAAATATATGAACAATTTTGCCTGAATCTCAGCTGCAGGTTAACTAATCTAGAATAATAACAGTAAAATAGAATCTGGTTGCTCTGAATGTCATTTTTTTGACCAGTTTCTACTGTAAAGCTGGTCCAACATATTTATTCGAGGAAGTAAATGGTAACACTGATATTCTTTATTGGGTACCATTTATGGATTGTATATCATACATCAAATTTTGAATAAATCCCCTTGCATTCTCTCATTTACTTCTCATACAATCCTATACAGTTCTTACTATAATTTTTATTCACATTTTACAGATGAGGAAGCTGAGGCTTAAAGAGTACAAGATGATTTATGCACGTAGGCAGTGCTCAGCCTGGTACTCAAAACCAGGCAGTTGATTCAGAGCATGTACTTCTAGCCATGTGCTCTTTCCCATTCAACACACATCTTTTGAAACTCTAGTCTGGGAGAATGTTATAATTAGTGGGTTTTTGTTTTGTTTATTTGTTCCCATTGTTTTTTAATGGGTTATTTGGGAAAGCTCAGCACACTCAAATTGTCTTGGTAACAAAAGTGAAAAGACAGAGGGTTGCCTCGTTTTTCGATCCATTTCTTTTTCTTTCCAGAATGATTCTAGTCTCAGTTCTTGAGATTTCTTTTTTCTATTCGGCTTATAATGTTGAGTTTTCTTTCTTACTAGCATACTATACACTTCAGATATATTTTTATTGAAGTATAGTTGATTTACAATATTGTTAGTGACATTTGTATTTTAACATAAATGTATGGTAATAAAGTAGCAGTTATCACATGGACCTTTTTCCCCTGAAGGAATAAGAAAAATCTGAGACTTGGGAAATGTTGCAACATTTAGCAGTTTGTCATAGGACACTCCAGATGTTCTATGACATCTGGATGTTTGGATTTAAAAGTAAGGCTTGAAGTGAGAGGAAATGTTTACCTGAAAGAAATCCATCTCAAGTGATAATATTTGTATTAGAGTTTCCCAGAGAAACAGAACCAATAGGAGACACACACACACATACACACACACAAAGATTCATTGTAAGGAATTGATTCACATGGTTGTGGAGGCTGAGAAGCCAGACCAAGGAGAGCCTAGAGTGTCAGTTCTAGTTGAAAGGCAGGAAAAGACTCATGTTTCACTTCAAGGACATCCGTGTAAAGACAAAAACAAAACAAAACAAAAAAACTCTTACTCAAATCTTTTATTCTATTTAGGCCTTCAATAGATTGAAGAGGCCCATCCAGACTGGGAAGAACAATCTGCTTAGTGTGTGTATTCAAATACTAACCTCATCACAAAAAATCCTCACACACACACAGCCAGAAATAATATTTGACCAAATATTTGGGTGCCCAGTCAACGTGACACATTAAATTACCCCTTCACGATATTTTAAGGCAAAGTATTACCAGTTATTTATTAAGTGCCAGGTTTTAATCCTCACCTCACCCCAAGCAAATATTTTGATCCCCATTTCACTTAAAAATTTTTTTAAAGCAAAACACAAAAACACTACATCCCAGAGAGGCTAACTAGCTTGTCTTGTGTGTTAGAGCTAGTAAATAGGGCAAATAATACACTCCGTCTATTTGTTAACCTTAAATAATAAAATAGCCAGTTATTTTTATCAGAAAAATGGGTTTATTTGGGAGCAGCAGATAGTTGCAATTCAGGACATGCAACTATGGTGAACCACATGCAAGTCCGGTAAAGCAGAGGAGAGGAAACTCTTATAGATGAGACGGGAAAATTGGGAGGGGCTGTTACAAGCTAACAGTCCATCGGAGTAAACTGGGAATTTAAAGTATAGTGGCTTTTCATTGGCTGAGCTGTTTCCAGGTAAGGAGAATAATCTTTCTTCCTCCTGCCAGAGGTATGAAGTAGTGTCACTTCCTGCTGGAGATACAGGTCATCTCTTTCTGTGGGGACTTGTACTGATGTCCAGTGGTATGTGCAGGAGAGCGCCCCCTTCTGGCCTCCTGACTCCATTTTAGTGAGGTTTCTTACTATTTTTCACACACTACAGTCAGTCTGACTGAACACACTAACGGAGGAGAGCCTAAAGAGTGGTAATGGTCAGCTCCAGGTGCCACCCAGGTTGGCAGAAAGTTCGCTAGGATTCCCCCAGCTTTGCTAAGGCTATAAGGTTTTCTTCCTATTTGTGGTGGGCATTTAACTGACTATTAAGCAGATGGTAAAGATGTTTCCTGAACCTTGACTTGTACTGAGAAAGGAGGTTTCTATCAGTGACTCAGAGAATCTTCTTGGACATAATTAGCACCCTCTCTTCCATTGCCCTCGGTAGGGACATCTCTGGAAGGAGGCAAATGGGATGGCCCACCTGTGGATGGGGGAGGAGGGGATTTTATAGAACATCTACTTAGTAAGTACCATGCTAGGAACTCTCAGTCAAATATATTTCACAAAAAGCAAAACCCTTTCCTTTGATCAGGGTTTGCTGTGTAACCACTGTTTGGGGCATAAGATGGATAGAAAAAAAATTAATTCAGTTTGGTGAAAGATTATTGTTCCAGGAATTTTTATGACCTTAACCACACAACAGAGGGTGTTAAAGGAAAGTTTTTTTGAACTTAAGCCCTTTGGGACTATTCAGTGCCCCCAGACAGAAGCTGCCAAGTCTGGTCACAAACATATTTTTGCCTTGTTTCTTGGATGATAGTTTTAAACCAATTTCCAGCAATTTCTTAAGGCGCTCTTGGTAGCTGTCAGAGTGACTGGCCTCCTTGTCCTGGAGATGCATGATCACGTGATTTTAAGTTCTTTTCTTTCCACCTTCATGGAAAGGTGAGGTGAGAAAGGAACACAATGTGCCTGTGTCTTTGTCCATGTGGCCTGTGGTTTGTGTCACTTGGCTGTTGGAGAAGATGGATTTTTAAATAGGAGCAGGGATTGCAGATGTCATCTCACTCACATTAATTGGGGGTCCTGGGGACTCTCTAGGATAAAATACCACCTGAAGGGTAGCATGCCACCTTCAGTGCCTCTGTGACTCAGAACCTCAGACAGCTACAGTTTGAACACTGACTCAGATTTAGTATGTTACTCCCTGACAGATTTAACGTCCATCAGGAGCTGGGGAAAGAGCATCTGACAAGCCTCGAGATTAACTATGTTCTAAGGGAAATGAGTGAAAAAAAAAACCTCAGCAGAGGAATGTTTAACGAGTTGAAACACATAAATTTGTCAGGAAACTTTACTCTTCATGTACGTGAAATTAGGCAAGGCTTTTTAATGCCATTTTGAATTATGTACTCTGCAATATAGATACATAAACTGCTCCTTGTTTGTTGGCCGATCATTTGGAAGCAAGGATGGGTTATATTTCCATGCCAGTCTGCTTCTGATTCAGTAGTTAGTGTGACGTATTGCCAGGCATCACATTAAAAAAAGAGCTGTTAGACTAAGTGAAAACTGTTTTCCATTATGCCCATTGAGATATAATTGGTTCTATTGACAACACTCTGGATTTGATTTTCTTTTTTCAACTGAAAACCTTTAACGTTCTTTTTTTTTTTTCTCCTTTCATTTTCCTATTCTAACTATTCTATTCAGAGTTTTGAAATAATTTCTAAGGACAATCTACATTATTTGCAATTTTCTTATGTGTATCTAAGTTGTGATCTTGAATTAAACATGGATATAAATCATCCAAAATGACAACCTAAAAATTGCCTGCATTATCTAAAGTCATCCTTGCACAAGTTCTATTATTACCTAATCATATTATCCCTATTTTACATGTGATGAAATTAACCTTCACAGGGTTAAGTAATTTACAGAGAAGCACAGTCAATAGATGGCCTTCGTGGGATGCAAACCCACTTGGGGCTGACTGGAGTCTATACGCTATGGACCATATTATATTTGTTACTGGCAAAGGACAGACTCTTCCTAGTTAACCCTGATGGTATTTCCTGACGCACCACCTGTCTGTTTCTCCAGACACCTGAGACTTCTAAATTATAAGCTGCTTGCGTGCAGGAACCAGAGCACGACTCTCGTATAACACCAGCCTCCTTAAACATGAGTTAAGCTCTCAAATACTTGAAATCTAGCCAGGCCTATGATTGATTTCAGCCATTGTTAGCCCCATCAAAGACAAACTACAGCTATATTGTTTCTTCTCATTTTAAGACTGGCCTTCTAAAGATAAAAGATTTAGAGTTGTTTTTCTGATCGGCTGGCAATGATGGGAATCATTATCTCTCGAACAAGTTTATTCTGAAGAAACTGTCGCTGTGAGAAGCAGAAAATGTAATTATATGGCCACTGGTCTGTTCTGGTAATTTGCATCACTTATGGTGATTTGATAACCTCCCCCACCCCATCCCCTGCCCAAAATCGCTCTTCACTGATATCTCTGTATTTTCTCAACCCTCACTCCACCCGTAGAGAACACTGGATAGTTTGAAAACCCTGCCTGCCTTTCCCACATGCAAAGCCTAGTTTACTATATAGTCTCTGTTAAAGGAAGACTCTTAAAACAGCTCTTTATCATTAGGGGACAAATGAAAAAAAGGAGCAGCCCTTATTCTCTCTGGTCTCTCCATGCTCCCTCCCAACAAGGTGAGCTGAGGCGAGGGGAGGGGGTGGAATTCAGATCATGTTGTTCCATCTACACACTAAGGGAAGTAGGAATGATTTGGAGCCAGATGTAAACGTCAGACTCTGGTCTGTCGCAGTAATGACTCGTGTGTAGGAAGAGGCCATTAGGCTCACCTACACACTTACCTTCTGACACGATCACACACATCTGTGAGGTCCTTTTATTCCAAATCATGACATCTGCCCATGCACTCGAAGCAACCCAGACAGAAAGGGAGCAAGTCCTCAGCTTTCTCTAGCTGGTCCTCAGGGCCCCTCCTTTTCATTTGCCCCCGAGCTAATACGGGACACAGTATCTGGAGTCAATTTCTTCAGTTGCAGTAGGGGTTGATGCGGCGCACTCTGTACTTTCCCATTCACTGCTAAATAGATCATACTCTTTTCATAATTGTTGATACTGAACCTGGTCAGTAAGAGCAGCAGATTTATGAAAAAAAAAAATTTTTTTTTTTTTCAGTCCACTAAGACAAGTCTTGATTTTTTTCTAAAGAACTCTGCCTTCACCCCACCCTCTACCATGGAAGCAAAGTAGCAAAACTTCCTGCTTTGCTTTAGTGTCTCATTAAATACCATGGAATCTGTACCTACTTTTCCTGTACGCTGGTTTGCCCTATTTTCCAAAGTCCTACACAGTATCTGAAGACAGTTTGAAATCTGTTGGTGGTTCAGTCAGTCATTTTCCACTCTGCTCCATCTCCCCCCAACACATAACACTGAATTTCAACAGAGGCTTTCAAGAAGATAGACCCCAAATCTTAGCAATAAATAGCTGCTGATTTTATCTGTGTTGGTAATGAGTAGTCTTTCTAGACAGAACTCAGATTGTCTGGTACAGACTCCTCTGTACCCCATTAACCTGGGGCATTAGAAACAGTACTGGTGGGATAGACTATGGGGGCTAAGACAATGAGCTTTTGAATCTGAAAAGACTGGTCTTAAACCCTAGCATTGACAATAAATAGCCGTTCGGCCTTAGGAAATCACTTTACCATTCTGAAACTCAGGTTCTTTACCACCGCAGCCCAAGAAACCAAGAGATGGTTATAATTTCCATTTTATAAGGTTATAATGAGGATGAAATTAGTCATTCAAGGTCCTAGAACAGTAAGGCCTTTCCAGTTGAGCTGTTGTCATGCCATCACTTCTCTTGTTAGTGATGGTAATGTTGACCTAAAATGGTTAAAATATTTGTTCATCCAGGATACTAGACCCCACATGGAGCTCTCCTCTATATGACCATGCCATACTTTGATTTCTCCCAGGATGCTGAGATCAAGTGGAGATGCCTCCAGGTCCTACCTGATGGCCAGTATATGTCCGGTAGAGAGCTGCCTTCTTCAATCAGTCGGGCTGAGCACAGTGGAGTGCTAACTGAATTAGATAAGAACATGGATGGGGAAGGCCAGATCTGATTACTAACTCAGAGTGCCTGTAGCTGCAAATGCAGCTGCCTGGCTTGCTTATCTCTGGATACCGAGGGCCTATCTTGTTGTCTTTAAAAAGGAAGCCGTTCATAATTGATCATAACTGAGAAAATTTCCATCCTCCACCACCCTAACTTAATGAAATACCTCGTTAACTGAAACAGTGGCGCCTGAAGTAGCTATTGATTTCACCTTTCATTTGGGGGCAAACTAACTTCTCACAGATAGGAGGCAGAGTGGGGCTAGGGGCATCCCACTGACAAAATGAGAGGTAGTCTCAGGAACTAAGTGTTGTGGTCCATCCTAGCTGGGTACCTCCATTAGTCAAAGCAGCTGGATGTTGACAGCAAAAATATGCAAAACAAGAAAACAGACTCTATGAATCCTCTGCGAAGGGGAAACTGGGTAACCCCCAAGGCCTGTGGTTCCTTGCTGGAACCCACTTCCTCCCATCCTCTGAAAAAATTAAAGTGCATGGTTATGCATGAAAAGGAGTGACAGTGTGTTTCCCTGCTGCTGGGCCTTCTTTTGAAAAACTGATAGATCTGAGGAAAAGCAGTGTGTTAACTATTAAGTGGTATTTAGCCAGGAAACCTGAGGTATGAAGCCTTCCAGGCTTTTGATGCCATCAAATTGTTACGGAAGTCTCTAAGTTGTATCAGCAGCAGAGTTTTGCTGGAAGTCACCAATGGCTTTAATTTGAAGAAATTAAAAAATGCATTATTTTCAGTCTACTTGAGGGGTATATTAGTTTTCAAGGGTTGCCTTAATAAAGTGTCACATATTAGGTGGCTTAACAAAGCATAAATTGATTGTCTCACAATTCTGGGTGCTGGAAGTCTGAAATGAGGTGTAGGCAAGACTAAATCCCTTTGAGGAAGAACTTGTTTCATGCCTCTGTCCTAGCTTCTGGTGACAGCTGGCAATCCTTGGTGTTCTTTCGCTTATAAATGCATCATTCTAACCTGTCTCCATTTTCATGTGGTGTTCTTCCTGTGTCTCTGCACCCTCTTCCCTCTGCGCGTGTCTGTCTCTGCGTCCAAGTTTCCCCTTCTTATGAGGACCCTAGTCATATTCAAGTAGGGCCCACCCTCATGGCCTTGTCTCAATGTGATGACATCTTTAAAGACCCTAGTTCCAAATAAGGTCACACTGAGATACTGTGATTAGGACCTCAACATACCTTGTTTGGGAGATACAAGTCAACCTATAACAAGGAGTCACTATGTACTTGGTACATTTAAAGTGCTCATTAGTATTTCTTAAGACCAAATAAGGGCAAGAAAATTTTCCCATTAAACATAACTGGAATGTAAACTGAATTATAATTTAGGGAACAATGGTTGGCAGCAGGACATGGTGTCAACTCTTAAGGAATCAACTCTAACAGATCATCTGACTCTAACAGATCCTCAAGGTGAGGGTGATTGGAAATATTGCAAATACAGATTTATCATAACTACCCCAACATCCGAGAAAAGAATAGTCAACGGACATCTCTGTGTTTCCTTCAGTCTACCTCCACCCTATTCCATGACTGGAGTGACAACTGTTGAGTTTCCTAACAGTGTTTTGTTTTGTTTTTACAGTGACATAGGGCAAATTGGCATGTTGCTCTTATTTTTCAAAAAGTTAATAAGTACTTTTTGTGGATTCTCCCTTAATCTTTTAAATCTCCTGAAAATTACTTTATCATTCTACAACAGTCAGGCTTCACTCATGTTTATACTTGTTTTGTGGCAAACACGGGCCCACTTGTTCTCCAAGCAGGCACATCCTCTGTCTTGATTGGCTCTTAATTTATTCATGTGAAAGGATATGACCGTGGGCCTCACCTGCCAGCCACTCAGGAGAACTCCTGGGCTACCTGGACATAGAGAAATGACACTGTGGAGCAGGAGGTAGGTCTCTTAAGGCCCAGGGGAAGAAGGGTCACCTCCATAGGGCTTTCCTCTTCCGTTTTGCCAGTTATTTCCCCTAGTCACCCTCCATATTTTGTTACTTGAGTCTTCTCTTGATAGCAGTTTCCTTTAACCAGATTTTAGTGTAATGCCAGACATTGTATGTGTTTTTGGTAAGTGTGTGTGCTGAGGTGAACGGCACTGGGATAACTTTTTAAAATAAAGAAATGGATGCATGCCATTGTAGAAAATTCTGAAAATATGGATGTCTAAGGATGATGAAAAACGAAACAACAGTAACACTGTAAAGTGATATTGAACATTTTTTCATGTGCTTATTGGCCATTTGTACGTCTTCATTGGAGAATTGCTTGTTTAGGTCTTCTGCCCATTTTTGGATTGGGTTGTTTGTTATCTTAAGTTGTATGAGCTCTATATATATTCTGGAAATTAAGCCCTTGTCAGTCTTCATCTTTTGCAAATATTTTCTCCCATTCTGTAGGTTGTCTGTTTTGCTTATGGTTTCCTTTGCTATGCAAAAGCTTGTAAGTTTAATTAGGTTTCATTTGTTTATTTTTGCTTTTATTTCTATTGCCTGGGTAGACTGCCCTAGGAGAACACTGCTGAGATTTATGTCAGATAATGTTTTGCCCATGTTTTCTTCTAAGAGGTTTATAGTGTCTTACGTTTAAGTCTTTAAGCCATTTTGAGTTTATTTATGTATGGTGTGAGGGAGTATTCTAACTTCATTGATTTACATGCTGCTGTCCAGTTTTCCCAACACCATTTGCTGAGGAGACTGTCTTTACTCCATTGTATATTCTTGCCTCTTTGTCAAAGATTAATTTACCAAAACTTTGTGGGTTTATCCTCACACCAGTAAGAATGACCATTATTCAAAAGTCCACAAATGATAACATGCTGGAGAGGCTGTGGAGAAAAGGGAGCCTCCTGCACTGCTGGTGGGAGTGCAGTGTGGTGCAGCTGTTACGGAAAACAGTATGAAGATTCCTCACAAAACTAAAAATAGACTTACCGTATGATCCAGCAACCCCACTGCTGGGCATATATCCAGAAGGAACCTTAATCCAAAAAGGGACATGCACCCTCCTCCTGCTACCCCGTCCACTCAAATCCACGGTGACTTTTCTCAGTCTGCTCCCCTTACTGGTTCCTCTTTGCACGTGTACATCTTCCCAACCTTGAAAGGCTTAGCTCATCATCTGCCTTGCCTGCCACTTTCTCTGGTTTAATTCTTAGTTGTCAATGACTTTATTTCCTTTGAATTCAAAGCATTTATTTTTTGACAGTCACATGGTGAAGCTGTTCTTGGTAAATCCCTCATTACATTTAAACCTGGTCCATAACTTGTCTATAGAGAGGTGGTAACAATGTTTCCCAATTTGTGCTTCAGTTTCCTCATCAGTAAAATGAGATAATAGTGCATCTTCGCTCTGGGCTCTGGTAAGGAGCAACATCTTGGTTTTTAATGTAACACCTAGAAAATAGTGTTATTGTTTGTTAGCTGGTCTTAATATTGTATTCCTTTTTAAGCAACTGATTCTTTAATTTTTTGAAAGGAGAAATTATGTCTTCAATATTTGGCTTTTAGTGTTAAAGGTTATAGCACAAGGAAGACACCAAATAAGTAGTGATGGTTAAGTAAATAAACAAACGCACATTGGCTTTTAGTGATTGGCATAAGCAGCAGATTTGACATCGTTCCTTCTTTGCTTTTTTCAGCCAGTCACTATTACTAGAGCATCTGCTGAATTCCAGGCATGGGAATGCAAAGAGGATCATGGTCCTGGTCTCAGGAACCCACATAAACAGGCACATGAATAAATGTGGTGAGAAATGCGGTGTGAGGGAGCTGCACACACATAGGAAGTCTGGGGCTAAAAGGAAGGACACCTGCCCCCAAATAAACCTGGGGGAGGTTTACACGAAGCCAGAGACAAGCTCACCATTGTGGCATTCTGACCAGGGAGGCAAGTCTCCAGTAACAAGGAAAAGATGAACGTTTTCCTAAAGCCTTAGCAACAGTCACCATCTTAGAGAGAGGACCAAGTCAGAACTGGTGGTGTTTCTTACAGGTCAAGAGGGGCTCAGTTTTACCTGACCCATTACAGTGCTAGTTTTCTCTTGTATGTATACAAAGAAACAAAGACCAAACAGCATCACCAACAGAAACAATCATTTTGTATATAGTTGGTATGCCTGGCGCTCCTACCCTAATGAAAGAAAAGTATGGGGTTACACTATGACTAAGTTAGCTACTTTTGTTTGATACCAGTTTAGGGAAGAGCCAGGCACTGAACAATGTATTGTGTAATTACAGGATCATATCAAAGAAGGCAATTTAATTGCAATTAGTGTTATAATAATTTATTTAGGAAATGCCAGGATATGCGTTTATATCCTATCGTTCATTTACTTCCACTCTGGTGCAATGTCTGCCCTATTAAATTACAAAATGCAAGTTTATTAACCTGCAATTTTGCTTGCAATCATGTTATTAGATTGCATTCTGTTCCTCTCTGGTACAGCATCATTAAGCCTTTTTGAGTCATTTATCTGTAGCTATGTAATTCCTCAGTGGTCATCCAAAGATTCTTATCACTGCTGATTAAGCAGGTGTGACTGTGCTGAAAGCAGGTGGTGCTTTCCTTGAGCATCTGATGAGGATCCAAAATTGAGTCAGACCCCTTCAGTTATCACTAGTGCTTCACATTTGCCTTTTGTGATTAGTGATTCAGGACACTCAAAGCATGACCCATGCTTCCGATCATCAAAGTTTCGAGGGTTTTCACGGAGGGCGCTTGACAAAGTATACCACGGGTAGGTTTCAAAAACAAAATCATGAAGCTGAGATTACCACTTAGCCATCTGTTTATCTTTCTCATGTGCTGGTTAAAAGAGGGGGAGAGTTCAGTGTAAACCCATTTTCACTGCTGACTGAATGACTAAGAGGTAGCAGAGTAGAATACTGTTTGAGCTATTTTCACTGTTACTGTGGGAAATACCGAGCTGGGACTTTCCATATCCATGGTCCCAGGCAAAGTCCCCAGTGATACTGTACTGCATTTTACAAATTAGCTGAGGTACAGAGTTTACTCAAGATAGTTGAGCTGGGATTTAAACCCAGACCTATTGGACTCCCAAGTTCTTTGGAACATCCCACACTCCACTGTCCCTGCAGTGTCACTATATAGAGAGCTGACTCTTGATTTTACAGAAACTGATTATCCTGTCTGAGGATTAAGTGTCTTACCTTTATCTTCCTTCTCTCTTAATGGTCTATTATTAACCAACCATTGATTGCTAAAGTCATCACACAGAGGGTAAGCAGGAACTAGAGGAAGAAATAAAGAGTAATTATAAACAAATTCAACCAGTGATGACTTCTGGGGAGTGCATGTGCGTGTGCAGATGTCTGGAGAGTTGAGTTGGCATCGCAGATAAAGCAGTATGCTGATATTTAAGTATTTGAATTCTGTTTGGCTTTCACAGCCCAAGTCGCCTGCCCCTAGTCTCTTTCCTTTATACAACTTGGTTAGAGACAGACACAGTGGACATGTTTCCAACAGATGGTGGGTCTGACTATGATGCTTTTTGAGACTTTGATTTTATGTTTTATTAAGTGCACTATATGGGGAAAAGGTGTGCTGGGTAGGTGCTATGTCAAATGTGGGAATTACCCCATCATCTGGTGTATTAATGTTTGGTTAGGATGCAACAAGGCAGCACTACATCTATCAGTAATGAGAGTTTATTGTCCTCTGTGGACATTAGAAATAAATGATTCATCACTTAGGTTGAAGAGTGTGTTGTTGAATTGGTTTTGGTTCACGATACAGGGAAACATTTTTTTCATTCTTTAATCTGACAGACTGTAGCAGTATAAAGGGTATAGTGTGCGTGTAATGTAGTTGAATATAAAAAGCGTTCAAGGAAGTAACAAAATACTTCTTGTTCTACATACCCCTTTGCCCATGTAGCACCACAGCTCAAAGATGGAGAGTGTGTAGGGGCACTGGGTTTATTCAGTCAACATTTCCTGAGAGCTTATATACTGGAACAAAAGATACTGTAAAGACACATGTTCTCTGTACACTCTGAATCCCAGGGATGAGGTCAGATGTTTTATAGGAAATGGTCACTCTTGGAGGCTCAGCGATGGCCGGGTGACAGAGTGCCTGAGCTCTCTGAATACAACTATACTCACCTTCTCACTCAGAACTTTATTGATCCTCTGCCTTCTCACCCTCATTCTGGCACTTGTTCCCCATAGCATTCTTTAAAAAATTAGGCAATTATGTTGTGTGGTTGTGTATCTTCTTGTTGTGAGGAGAACACTCTAGGCTGGAGCTGTGTGGTGTTCTATTTATCTTTATCTGCCCAATGTCCAGCAGTCGGGTACACAGTAGCAGTATATGTAATTTATAAGAGAAAATATGTGGAGCTTAGAGTCAGAACAGGATGACTTATAAGTCACAGCTAACTGAGTGAGATTCAGCTTCCTTATTTGTAAATGGGTATAATCGCCACCTTCTTTCAAAGACATAGGATGGGGATTACACATGAATAAGTAAATTTTGGTTATTTAAAATTGCTATGTAAATGAGGGCTACTTATGCGGTTTTACAATTATCTCACTAAGGTGTACTTTCTGGGGTCATATGTTTGTTTATATATTTTCTACTGCTACTGTTACCCAAAACACACACACACACACACACACACACACAGAGAAAGTAAGAAGGGAGAGTACAGAGCTTTAATTATGGGAGACTGAGTAATTCTACATTGACTTTAACTGTTAAGAAATAATTTTATTTAATGTGATCCATTAACTTTTTAAAATTGAAATACAGTTGCTAATACAGTGTTACCTAATTTACAGGTGTATTCTCCATTTATAGCTATTATAAAACACTGGCTATATTCCCTGTGTTGTACAATATATCCTTATCATTTATTTTATACCTAACTGTTTGTACCAGTACTGTACCCCTACCTCCATATTGCCCCTCCCCCTGCACTCTCCCCTGCACTGGTAACCACTAGTTCAGTCTCTGTATCTGTGAGTCTGCTTTTTTAAAATTAGAGTCACTAATTTGTGGTATTTTTTAGATTCCATATATAAGTGGTATCATACAGTATTTGTCTTTCTCTGTCTGACTTATTTCACTTAGCATAATGCCATCCATGTTGTTGCAAATAGCAAAATTTCATTCTTTTTATGGCCAAGTAGTGTTCGATCATATTCCATACCGCATCTTCTTTATCCATTCATCTGTTGTTTCCATATTTTGGTAATTGTAAAGAATGCTGCTATGAACGTTGGGATGCATGTTCCTTTTCAAATTAGTGTTGTTTTTTTTTTCAGGTATATAACTAGGCGTGGAATTGCAGGGTCATACGGTAGTTCTGTTTTTAGTTTCTTGAGAAACCTCCACACTGTTTCCCATAGTGGCTGCACCAATTTACATTTCCACCAGTAGTGTATGAGGGTTCCCTTTTCTCCACATCATTTCCAGCATTTGTTATCTGTAGAACTTTTGATGATGGCCATCTGACAGGTGTGAGGTAGTATCTCACTGTGGTTTTGATTTGCACTTCCCTGATGATTAGTGATACTGAGCATCTTCTCATGTGCTTGTTGGCCATCTGCATTTCCTCATTAGAAAAATGTCTATTCAGTTCTTTTGCCATTTTTCAACTGGAGTGTTAGTTTTTTTGATGTTGAGTTGTATGAGCTGTTTATGTAGGTTGGATAGTAATTCCTTATAGGTCATATCATTTGCAAATATTTTCTTTCATTCAGCAGGCTGTGGTTGCATTTCATTGATTCTTTGCCATACAAAAGCTTTTAAGTTTATTTGGTCTCATTTGTTTATTCTTGCTTTTATTTCCTTTGCTTTAGGAGACACTGATCCATTAGCATTAAAATTTTTTTCCCACAACATAAATTGTGTCAAAATACTGATTTTTAGATTCATAATTTAGCCTACATTTCCAAATAATTTTTGTAAATTTTATAGCTCTAAAATATTCTTCATCCTTTTTCTTATTTACATTTTCTTCATTGATATAAGCATCTATAGAAACATTTTTCACTTTTAATATGTGATTGTGCTATTAATTTGTATCTATTGACAATTATTCACATATGCAGTGTTTGGTTTTTATTTTTATTATTACTTTTTTAACTTTTCAAAACTTTGACAAAGTGTCAAAAGCAATGCCTGTTTTCTTGGCTTCTACTCACTTTACACATGGACTTTTTTTTTTTTAATTGAAGTCCCATCAGTTACAATGTATCAATTTCTAGTGTACAGCACAATGTCACAATCATGCAAATAATACATATATTTGTTTCATATTCTTTTTCATTAAAGGTTATTACAAGGTATTGAACATAGTTCTCAGTGCTATACAGCAGAAGCTTTTTAAAAATTATTTTTATATATAGTGGCTAACATTTATAAATCTCAAATTCTCCAATTTATCCCTTCCCAACCCCTTTCCCTGGTAACCATAGATTCTTTACTATGTCTGCGAGTCTGTTTCTGTTTTGTAGATGAGTTCATGTTGTCCCTTTTTTTTTTTTTAGATTCCACTTATGAGTGATATCATATAGTATTTTTCTTCCTCTTTCTGGCTTACTTCACTTAGAACAACATTCTCCAGGTCCATCCAGGTTGCTACAAATGGCATTATTTTATTCTTTTTTATGGCTGAGTAGTATTCCCTTGTATAAATATACCACAACTTCTTTATTCAGTCCTCTGTCAATGGACATTTAGGTTGTTTCCATGTCTTGGCTATTGTAAATAGTGCTGCTATGAACATTGGGTGCAGGTGTCTTTTTGAATTAATGTTCCCTTTGAATATATATTCAGAAGTGGGATTGCTAGATCATATGGAAAGTCCATTTTTAGTTTTTTGAGGAATCTCCATAATGTTTTCCATAGTGGCTGTACCAAACTACATCCCCACCAACAGTGTAGGAGGGTTCCCTTTTCTCCACACTTTCTCCATTTATCATTGATGGACTTTTTTATGATGGCCATTCTGACTGGTTTGAGGTGATACCTCATTGTAGTTTTGATTTGCATTTCTGTGATAATTAGTGATATTAAGCATTTTTTTCATTTACCTATTGGCCATTTGTATGTTTTCACTGAGAATTGCTTGTTTAGGTATTCTGCCCATTTTTGGATTGAGTTTATTTTTTTCTAATCAAGTTGTATGAGCTGTTTATATATTCTGGAAATTAAACCTTTGTCAGTTGTATCATTTGCAAATATTTTCTCCCATTCTGCAGGTTGTCACTGTGCTTTGCTTATGGTTTCTTTTGCTGTGCAAAAACTTGTAAGTTTAATTAGGTCCCATTTATTTATTTTATTTCTATTGCTTGGGTAGACTGCCCTTGGAGAACAATGCTTAGATTTATGTCAGAGAATGTTTTGCCTATGTTTTCTTCTAGGAGATTTATCTTGTCTTATTTTTAAGTCTTTAAGCCATATTGAGTTTATTTTTGTGTATGGAGTGAAGGAGTATTCTAACTTCATTGATTAAAATACTGCTGTCCAGTTTTCTCAACACCACTTCCTGAAAAGACTGTCTTTTCTCCAGTGTGTATATTCTTGTCTCCTTTGTTGAAGTTAACTGGCTATAGGTGTGTGGGTTTATTTCTGGGCTCTCTATTCTGTTCCATTGATCCATATGTCTGTTTTTATGCCAATACCATGCTGTTTTGATTACTGTATCTCTGTAGTATTGTCTGAAGTCTGGGAGGGTTATTCCTCCAGCTTCATTCTTTTTCTTCAATGTTGCTTTGGCAATTCTGGGTCTTTTGTGATTCCATATAAATTTTAGGATTCTTTTTTCTAGTTCTGTGAAAAACTAGAATGTCCTTGGTAATTAGATAGGGATTGCATTCAATATGTAGATTGCTTTAGGTAGTATGGCCATTTTAACAATATTAATTCTTCTAATCCAAGAGCATGGAATATCTTTCCCCGTCCTGGCCCATCACTGCCAGCTTGTCTAGGGCTGGGGATCACAGGGACCTTTTGTGCCTATATCATTTACTTCTATTGGCCAAGGGCTGCTGTGCTTAGGTCTGCGCTTCAGAGGATCCCTCTCGGTCCCCAATGACCTCTCCATTGGAGAGGGGAGTCCCAGCATAAGAGCGCTATTCCTTCTTAGCTGCTTCCTCCGTGCAGGACTTGTCCTGTACTAATTTCCTTTTTCTTCTTTTTTTTCCCTCCTACCAAATTTTGTCTTTTGAAGAAGGTGATGTTCTGAGTGAATGGGTGAGTCCATGGATGTCTCTCTTGGTGTATTCGTGGGAGAGGGTGAGCTAAGAATGTCCTACTCTGCCATCTTGGCCTCTTCTCGAAATTTCAGTCACGTTTTAAACACTACTTTATGGCTCCTAAGTCAGTTAAAAGTGTTTGGATGTGTAAAAATAATAGCTAAAATGTATGAATCTCAGTTATGTACAAGCATCATGCTTTACACAGAAGGACTCATTTCAGATTCTCATTTACTTCAGTAGGTTAGCTTAGTATAATAAGAATTTTGCAGGTGAGAAAATTTAAGTCTCAAGAGGTTAAATTATTTGCCTAGGTTCACATCACTAGTAGGAGGGAATCCAGAATTCTAAATCAGGTCATTGACTACAGAACCCATGTGATTAACCACTACATTATTTAATTTGACTTTTCTTGATCACACTAGTACCAGGTACCAACCATTCTCACATCCACTGAGGACTGACAGAACAATTTTGAATATGGTTAATGAGCTTGAAAGGGGACTACTTTGAATGTATATGATTCATGTTCCTTAAGTACTATATTCTGAGACACTCAGGTACAGCGCAAGGTATATATTGGCTTCATAAGTTTGGGAATACCTTATTGTGAAAGGTATGTTATTTCTTTGACTGGCAATTTCTAAGGTAGGAAAGATGGCTGTCCTATAAAATTGTATAGTTATTTGGGATTGTTTAGTTCTATTCCTGTCATTTTATATTTGAGGAACCTGGTTCCCATGGACATGGAGAAATTTTTCCAGTTACAAAACTGGATGAGTGATAAAACTAGGATTAAAATTCAGTTCTGTCAACTCCCTAAGCTACAGATCTTTTGATGATTTCAGATGTTTAATCTTCTTAAAAACAGTTCAGAGGTGAGAAGACAAATCTGTAGACCTTAGTGATCCCTGACTAGGCTAAATTAGCCACAAGAGGTTTCCAAAATAAATTCTTAACAGGAAGGTCATTTTTTTTCCCCATAAATGGGATCCAAGATGAGAAACTTCCCTTGGAGAGAAAAACATAGGATCTTAAAACAATGGAGATGAGAGACAGCAAATTTTAGGCTAAAATGGCATGTTTTAGAAGGTTGCTAATCTGAAGTGGCTAGTAGATAATGATACGATACCAACATCTTGTTTTGGAGAGGGAAAAATAAGAGAACAAGTAGAGTGAAAATGAGGAAACAGAGGCAACATCAAAAAGGGGAAAATTTTCTCAAAAATTCTCTGAATTTAGATATAGTTCATTTAAGATATAGTTCATTTCTATGTAGTCTTTTATCCACAACTACATTGTCAAGATTCTAAGGAGACCTGAAGGTCTTTTATTCAAAGAGACTTCGAGGCTCTTTATTCCAAATATTACTTTGTTTTCATTCTACAAAGTAGTTGTTTAGCCCATGTTTAAATAACTGCTGGAAATGCATGACCTTGCTCATTAGTTCATTCATTCTTTAAATATCCTTATGATATTTATTCTGCAGCAATACAAATTTAAGTGGGATTCCCAACTATTTAAACAAACATGAAACATCGTCATTTTATAAGGTAAATTAGCAAAACATATTTTTTGATGATGATGACCTATGCAGGTTCATAACTTTCCTTGATTCTCTCAGACAGTTTGGATTGTAAGGCAACTAACTAGTAAAACAAATACATATATAACATGTTATATATAATATATAACATACATTATATACATATATATGAGAGATACTTTCAAGGAAAGACAAGATGCAAACACTGGCTTAGATGGGACAGACACAAGTGGATAATGATGACTAGAATTTGATTGGAAAATTGGTGAAGGACAGTGTGCATGGATGAGAAAGTGTAAAACCCCTGGAGATGAGTGATATTAGAGGCGTCAGTACACTCTGAGTTTTTCTGTAGTAATCCCAACAGGTACTCACACAAAGAATGTAGAGAGTCCTAAGAAAGTGTTCCTTGTGGTACAGACCTGGGAGACAAAATAGCAACCACTGCTATTGAGGCACACCACTCCACTGGGTGACTAGTCACCACTTATCTTTTCATAAATCTTTTACCTGAGTTAGAAGATGTAGTGTGTTGAACGGTGCACCAACCCCCATGCCAAATACATGTCCATTCCTTGATCCATAGGCCCTCTTGAGTATTACCTTATATGGCAAAGATGTGATTAAGGATTTTGAGAAGGGGAATTTATTTTGGATTATCTGGGTAGGCCTTAAATGCCATAACATGCATTCTTATAGACACACAGAAGAGGGAAGGCATGAAGGCGAGGGTGATGTGAAAAAAAGATGTGACTTCAAGACTAGAAATGCCAGGGCAGTCCCAGAAATTGAAAGAGGAAAGGAATGGATTCTTCCCACAGAACACCTGGAGGGAGCATGGCCCTGCTGGATTTCAGACTTGTAGCATCCAGAACAGTGAGTGATTTAATTCATGTTGTTTTAAGCCACCACTGTCTGTGACCATTGTAATAGCAGCCTCAGGATACTAACACAAAAGGGGAAAACTGATACCCTAAGGATAATAGTGCAGTCCTATTACAGATGAAGGAAGGAAACAGGAAAAAAAAACACTCTTTCTGGAGGAGGGGCAGGGATAGGTTCAGGACCAAGAACTATAGCCAAGTAAGGAACACTGGTAAGACCACAGACCAAAGGTAGTGGTGTCCACTTAGACTGAAGCTTAACTAGAAAAACAATGAATGCCCTACATGTCTCTCATTGCTGAGATGACAAGCATCAAATAACAAGAAACAAGGAAATAATGCTGGACAGTGGTAGTTGAAGGACTAGAGTGTGGGAAAAAAAGACCCTTTTTGAGATGGAGTACAGAAGGTTGGTGTGGAACAGGGTTTTAAGCAAAGCGATCTGGCAAATAAGTCCCTACTTCAAACACAAAATATTGCTGGAGGAATTTGAAGCCTGTGTCACACTGAGGGTAACCACATCAACAGCAAACTTAAAACCAGTCGAATCCCAATAAGAACCACTCAAACCTCACTCTAAAGTCCTAGCAGAATAAAAGTAGTCTCTACTGTGCTTCCCAAGATACTCACCTTTTTACAAAAAAATATGAGAGACATAAAGAGAGAAAAAGAAAAAATATATATAACACACTATCAAAAAGCAAAGCAATCATTACCAGGCTGAGATATAACATAGATTTTGGAACCACTCAGCAGAATATTGGCAATAATTATAATTCATTTGCTAAAGGCTCTAAAACGGTGGAAAGCATCTTAAATCAGAAGGGTAGTTTCAGCAGAAGCAGAGTTGGAAAACCATAAGACGGACTCAAATGTAAATACTTCAAGTGAAAAATATAGCAACCAAGATGAGGACTGTCTTTGAATTGAAAGGTTCATCAGGAGACTCCAAAGGGTGAAATAAAGACTGTGAAGATATATCAATTGAAGTTACTCAAAGGAAAGAAACAGAAAAAGAAAAGAAATAAAAAAATTTTTAAACTGCATCTAAGAGCTGTATGACAATATCAAAAACTCTTATCATATGAGTAATTAGAATCCCAGATGAAAAGAGCAGCCTGATAGTGACAGAAATAAATATGAGGAAATAATGACCAAGAATTTTCTAAAATTAATTACAGATCTAAAAAGCTAAACAATCTGAATCAACCTTCAAATAATATGCCAAAAGGCATATGCAACATGAAATAAGTTATTCAGAGAGGAGCAATATGATAATGGTTGGAGACTTAGATCCACACTATGAATCACTAGCATTTGAAATGGAATAAATGAAAGTAACAAAAGACCTCATTTTTCTTTTAACTGCCCTAAAAGATAATTGGTTCTTTAACACAAATACAGTAATAATGCATTTTATGTTTCTAATGTACGTAAATATAAAAATGTAATAATGGCACCAACGATGGAAGGAAGAACTTGGAAAAATACTGTCACAAGTTTCTTGGAGTACACCTGGAGTGGTATGGTATTATTTGCGGGTTGATTCAGATTATTTAGAAATGTTAAAGGAAGTTTTCGAAGAAGATGTATATTTAAAGAATATGCAAAATAAATGAGCAATAGAACAAGATAAGACTTGAGACTATACAGCTGTATGTCCCTTAAATTACATATTAAAGCTTTATAATACTAAAGTCTTTTTTAATTGAATAAAGATATCTAATATCAATCCTAGGAAAACTGTTATATACTTTTAAATGTTTCAGTAATAAGCCAATAGAGGAGATAAAATGATACCATAAATATGTGCAAGTAACTCAAGAGAAGGCAGAAAAAAAGAATAAATCAAATGGAATACATACATGAATAATATGGTAGATTTTAGTTAATTTTTTTGATAAAATAATTAATGTAAATGGTCTAAACATAGTATTTAAAAGGCAGACTGGATAGAAAAAGCAAGATTACATATATACTGTCTGCAAGAATCCCATTTTAAATATAAAGGAATATAATTGCAAATTATATTTCTTACAAAGAACTTGTATCCAAAATATATAATGAAATGTTAAACTCAAATTAAGACAAACAGCACAATAAGACAGAGAAAAACATCTAAACAGATATTTTGTCAAAGATGTTATATGAATGGTAAATAATATAGTGATAAGCTCAACATGACTAATCATTAGAGAAACACAAATGGGAACCACAGTGATCTCTATAAACCTACTAGAATGGCAAAAAAAAAAAAATACTGACAATATGAAGTGCTGGGAAAAAAATGGATCAACTAGAATTCTTATTCATCACCAGTGGAAATACGAAATAGTGGCTCTGGAGAAAAAAAATAGTTTAGCAGTTTCTTATAAAGTTAAAATATAACCCTGTCGTATGTCCCAGTGATTCCATTCATACCCAAGTGATTCCATTCGTTACCCAAGAGAAAATTTATGTTCATGCACATACACACACACACAGGTGTATGTGGATTTTTATTGCAGCTTTATTCAAAATTGTCATATTCTGAAAGCAACCCAGATATACTACAACTGGGGAAGTACTGTGGTACACACATACAAACACTATTTAGCCCTAAAAATTGCAAACAAAGGAGAGGGATAAGATAGGTAAGCAAACACACAATAGATGTAAAGTAACATGAATAAATCTTTAAAATATTTTTCCAAGTGAAAGAAGCCATAACCAGTAGGCTACATGTCTTATAATTTAATTTGGAAGAGTTGAAGTTACACAGTAAAGAAGTCTCCCTCCCATCCTTGCAAGTAGAAGGGGGTATGTTAAAAGGGCTCAGGGGTAATCTGAAAGACTTCCAGTGGTCACACTTAGAGTAATTTGAGCAAAATAAATAATAAAGTGTGGACCATAATCCAAAGCATAAAAGATAAATCTCAAATATAGAAGAAGTGAGGAAACTAGAATATCACTATTTAGAACACTATTGTAATATTTGATTTGGTTCTTGCAATACATGACTTAAGGTCCTTGAAACAATAAAAAGGAGAAACAGGATATTTACATAGTTTCAAAGTATTTCTCCTTCAGATAGTTATTAATTATAAGGAAATAATACTCTCTCATATGGTGCCCTGAGGAAGACATCAGTTTTACACAATGGATAATCTCAGTTGAATCATTAGAAAATACCAGAAATTCAAATTGAGAGAGATTCTGCAAATACCTAATCAGTACTTTTCAAAACTTTGGAGTTAGTGAGAAACAAGATTAAGAAACTATTACAGATTGGGGGAGACAGTGAAGGTGTGATAACTATATGCAATGAGGGATTCTGAATTTTTCTTGGTAAAGACAGAAACTGGTGTAAAACTAATGAAGTCTGAGCAAAGGCTGTAGTTGAGTTAATTGTTCAATAGCTAAGTTTAAATTAGGAGATGTTGAATAAATGTTATCTGGGAAATCTTGGTACTAATTTTGTAACTCTTCTGTAAGTCTTATTATCGTAATATAAAAAGTTAAAAAATATATGAAGCAAAGCCTTAACATTTTTGGAGACTTTAAAAACATAACTTTTATACATCAGTTATATTTTCAAAAGTTAGGAAGGTTAAGTGTGTAAGTGGATATGGAAATCGTATAAGTAATTACATTACACAGGTTAGTTGGTCTGGTAGGTAACTAAGGAGATAAGTAGGGAAAGTGTTGGAAAGAGCCTTTGTACTTTCATTCATTCTCCCACAGTCTGACTACTTGAACACAGCCACAGTCCACAGTCTTAGACAAGGTACACAGTGGGGAAGGCTACGCTGGGACAGGAGATTTGAGTACATAACAATTTGAGAATATCAATTACTGTGCTACACTGTCTATAAATTAAAAATGTGTTAAATAACATACCTTATCATGTAGTGTTATCTCAATACTGCATCCCCAGAATCCCTAACTCTACAGAATTCTATGATATCTTTGATTCTACACAGAAATTCTTAGCTCCCTCAAACCTTGGGTCAACAGCCTGTAGAGTTCTTACCAGCCAAGCTGTGCAACTGTTTGGATACAAAATAGGAGCAACTAGAATATAGAAGGGAGGGAGGAGGAAGGCAGACCACAATCAACACAAATTATTGTTTCACTCCAAAGACACTGAACAGCTTATTTGAACAATCCTATTTGAAATAGTCCCAAGGAATTCAAACCTTTAACCAATAATTCTTTTTTAAAGTAAATGATGACCTGAATTTATTAGCTGCATTGTATGTACATGCTTTCTATTTTTTTCTTTATTTTATTAAAAAAAAAAAGTACAGGTCCTACTCTGCTGGCTTGGAGGAACACAGGTAAATTTCTTAGGGATCTTTGGCCTGCATGGCCATCACCCAAAAAAAGTGAGAAGTCAAAATACAAACTATTTGAATGCTGCATGTTAGAAAAAGTTTCAACTTTACTAATCATGCTTCAAACATTCAAACAAAGGTCCCTGTTGTCTTTGAACACTTACAATATGAAGAAAAGAGGCTGCATAAAGAAAATGAGGTAAAAGTAGCTCACATCAGGGAATACTCACAACTCTCTAGAGACAGAGGAGAGAGGATATTTTAAGTCACCTAAGAGGTAGATACCTACTGTGAAGACATTCATGATTTACAGCAGTCTGGAGTTGAGCACCTCCACACTTAGGGCAGTAGCTCAGCAACGCCATTAGGAAAACCATTTTTTCCACCTCCTGCCCTGCTGTCTTCATCCTTTGTCCTCACCTTACCTTCACAAGGAGTCTAAACACATTCAATACAAGTACAAATGGAAAGGTCTGGTACCTCAGAGCTCTGTCTCCTTCAGGATGCTCTCAGCCTTTACTAACAGTGTTCCCATTCTGTATTATTGACCATAACTGAGTTACCTGACCCTCCTTAGCTGCAAGAGAAACTATAAAAGGGGCAACAGAAGTATAACAATTAACACTTCACTGCCATCCCCACCCCCAGGAAAAACACCAAACATTGCTATTTGGAAGAAGAATTACTGCGTAGACAACAGTGAGAGTATACAGTCCAAGGCTGGTTTTTTTTTTTTTTAAGGCTTAATCCCTTGATCCATCAAAGACTCTGACAAAGACAAGAAGTTGCCAATTATAGTCATAATATTCTTTTAAAGGTTAGTTATGTGCCTATCCTACTCATTAGGTTGAAACAATCGATATGAAAGTAAGCCGTCTACATCAGCTTTCTCAAATGTCCTCCACTGAACATTAGCTCTAAAATAAGGACCAAGAGGAAAACATTCCTGTTGTCAAATACACTGGAGATTCTTAATGCAGTTTTTATCAAAGGCTCTGGCAAGTGCTAAAATTAAATATGCTGAACATAACGTTACCCAAATCACAAACACACTTTTCTAACGAATACAACCATTTGTTGAATTAATTTGGACAACACTGATAAGCCTTCCAAGCTTATGAGAAAAAGCTTATTTTCTACAGACAAAAATTTTCTACAGATGATTTTTCAATAAATCCACTGATATTTCAGTTCATTGCTAACAGTGCTGTTTGTCAAAAGTTTTTTCAGTTCAAGCTAGTGGATCAAGTTGGAATGAAAAAGCAGTCTTACTGTTTTTAGTTAACAAGTCTCTGACAGAAGCAGACAGGTTTTAGCAAGTCAACTGAAAATTTAACATGACATTCTGAATTATAATATGGGAAAATAAACAGTATGTGATGAAGTTTAAGAGATTATGAAAAAGTAGAAACAGACAATAATGTGCTGTGATTATTAAAAAAATATATCATTTAACTCACTTAAAAATGACTTTTTATACCCCAGCTCTGTTTCAAGAAAAGAGGGAAGCTATAGACTTGAATCATCTATGATGGTATTTCATTTTACACCTTTCTCCCATGTCCCTCCCTCTCCAAATCTTACAGTTTAGTGTCCTAAAGTAGGCAACTCTGAAAGTATGAAAAAAAAAAAAAAAGATGGGCTATGCCTTAGGGTTCAGTAATATTACTCCCAATGCTAATAACTTGAGATGTTAATGGACATAAAATGTGTTCTGACTATTCTAACTCCACATCTTAAGGGGTGGGAGAGGAGTGATACAATCATTTGTTGACACATACGGGCCACTGTAGTCAAACCAGGCTAGTTATCGTACACTTAGTTCAGAAATGAAAATTGGAATGTTAAGAATCTTTGCCTATTCTCTCTTCTCTGGCATAAATCCTAGCGATGTTTTTCTGGGTCAGTCTACCAAGGCAATAGAAATAAAGGCAAAAATAAACAAATAAGACCTAATTAAACTTGTAAGCTTTTGCACAGCATAGGAAACTACAAACAAAATGAAAAGACAACCTACAGACTGGGAGAAAATATTTGCAAGCGATTCTACTGACAAGGGCTTAGTTTCCAGAATCTACAAACAGCTCACACAACTCAGTAACAAAAACAAAATAATCAGCCCAATCAAACAAAGGGCAGAAGACCTAAACAGACATTTCTCCAGTGTAAGTGTTATGAAGAAAAGAGGCTACACTTACAAGAGGAAAAAAAGAAGCTGAATAAAGAAAATGAGGTAAATGATGGCCAACAGGCACATGAACAGATGCTCAGTATCACTAATTATCAGAGAAATGCAAATCAAAACTACAATGAGGTATCACCTCACACCAGTCAGAATGGCCATCATAAAAAACTCCAGAAATGATAAGTAGTGGAGACGGTGTGGAGAAAAGGGAGCCCTCCTACACTGTTGGTGGGAGTGTAGTTTGGTGCAGCCACTAAGGACAACAGTATGGAGTTACCTCAAAAAACTAAAAATAGACTTACCATATGATCCAGCAATCCCACTCCTGGGCAAATATCTGGATAAAACTCGAATTTGAAAAGATACATGTACCCCAATGTTCATAGCAACATTATTTACAGTAGCCAAGACCTAAATGTCCATCAATAGATGACTGGATAAAGAAGATGGAATACTACTCAGCCATAAAAAGGATGAAAAAATGCCATTTGCAGCAACCTGAATGGACCTAGAGATTATCATACTAGGTGAAGTAAGTCAGAGAAAGACAGAAACAAACTCACAGACATAGAAAACAAACTTATGATTACTAAAGGGAAAGGTGGGGGATAAATTGGGAGTTTGGAATTAGCAGATAGAAACTACAGTATACAGAATAAACAACAAGGTCCTACTGCATAGCACAGGGAACTATATTCAATAACTTGTAATAACCTATACTGAGAAAGAATATATGTCTGTGTAACTGAATCACTATGCTGTACATCAGAAACTAACACACTTAAATAAAAAAAATGTTGCATCACTCATATGTGGAATCTTAAAAAAGAGACATTAATGAGATATACAAAACAGAAACAGACTCACAAACATAGTAAACAATCTTATGGTTACTGGGGGAAGGGGTGGGAAGGGATAAATTTAGGAGTTTGAGATTTGCAAATGTTAGCCACTATATATAAAAAGATAAAAATTTCTTCTGTATAGCACAGGGAACTATATTCAATATCTTATAATAACCTTTAATGAAAAAAATTATGAAAACGAATATATGTATGTATATATATGACTGGGACATTGTGGTGTACACCAGAAATTGACACATTGTAACTGACTATAATTCAATTAAAAAAAAAGTTAAGACTCTAATACACCACCACAGAACCCCCTGTACTCCAAAGACTCTTTAGAAGACATGGCTTTGATATCTGATGAATAACCTACAAATAATAGGTTTCACTAATGCACACAGAAACAACCAGAACTCTTTACCTGGTAAACTTCTCCCTACAAATATTAAACTCAAACCTACTAGCTGTCAGGAAAGTCAAAGTCTTAAGACCTAGCAGCATTTTACTATAAACCCAGATTGCAAAAAACATATTTTTTAGTTTTTAAAGTTCAGATTTCTAAATTAAAACACACATACAAATTTTTCCTTTCTTTTCCTCTTTCCCTCTAATGATTGTTACTCTCAATCTCACATTGGATGCTGTGGGCTAAGTGTAGAACACACACACACACAGATGGAAACCTTGGTGGCTGGGAGCGATCCAGGGAAATCCTGCAGAGAATTTACTGGGATACACAGCTGGAAGTGGTCAACTTTCTTGTCAACTTTTATCCCACCAGAATGTCCACATCAACCTTGTCAATCCTTCTAATCTTATGTTATCAATGCAGCCTTGGAGCATCAATACCTTCTTGGAATCCCCATCATAATCCAGGTCTTCTGCATCTGTCTTTTCCACAACTTCCCCACTTCCCCCAGCCCTTCCTTCAGGGAAGTTAAGTAGAAGGGCTCAGATTTGAGCAAAGGTTTGTGTGACTGTCTGACTCCAAAGTCCATCCATGCTCTTCATTTTTTCAAACAGGAGTAATGTTCTGATACTGCTCCCCTAGTAGGAGGTGGAGTTGTGAACTCTGGTCCAAATAGTCTAAATGCAGAGTCCACATCCAGACTTGGTTTCTAGGGCCTACAGAGGGTGCACTGGGGTTGGTGACCAGTTTGTTGTGTGAAATCCAGCTACTTTCACATAGCCTAGAATCACTGAAATGTTGGTGAAGCAAAGAGAGGAATACTGTGGAGATTTAAAGAAGAAAATGATAGTCTGGCCACTTCAGGGTAATGTCTTTATAGATGTCAACTAGTGGTTCTACTGGCAGTTTCAAACCAACATTTTGGACATTCTCCAAGCAAGTGATTACTATAAAGTGAGACTCAAAATCCCATCAAATTTATGAGGCCGCTTACACACTGACTTTACTGTGACATGTTTGTGTGAATAAAGCATCATGAAAACAGCTCCATCTATTTCTGGCAAATGTTAGCTTTTTAACAAGTAGCAGCTATTTTATGGAAAGCATAAGCTGTTAGGAGATCCTTCTTCAAGAGAAATTCCAATTCCTTTCCTGCTTAGAGTGACTAATCTCCTCCACTGGGCCTAACCCAAGGTCATACATTTTAAATCACTATCTATCTTCAGATAATTTTAATCTGTATGCACTATTTTTTTAAGCTTTGTTAGCTACTACATTTTCAGATTACAAAATAACTAGAATGAAGTTTTAAACAACTTACTTAGAAATATCATTTAGAACTTGGTACTGTGGCTGCCATCAGATTTAGCTGTCTCATGGGAAAGTGATCTAGCAGAAAATCCACATAATACTCTTAATTCCTCATCATTCCTCTGGTATCACCTCAATTAATCCTTATCATACCACTCAGTGCATCAAGTAATTAACCTTTAGAAGAATTAAGACTGTCCCCAGGATATTTTTAAATTAAAAACAAATTATGGATCAAACCAATTTTCTCAGTGGTGAATTGCAAGTCAGTATTCTAAATGTGTTGTTTTATAGTCCAGTTTACAAATTCTTTCCCATTCTCTGGAAGGACTCCCTCCCTCCTCTAGGCTCCCCTAATCCTTTGTTTATTCTTGTCCTATGGCATTTATAATCTGCCTTGCTTTAGAGATACTTAAACTAATGGATGCAAATTCCATGAAAACAAATTGGAATCTATTCATCTTTGTGGATTCCACCGTATCTAGAAAAAGCCTAATTATATTGAAATATAAATACATTGAAATAGAAGTAATTCAGAATAATCCTACTAAATGCGTATATGTTCAAAACTAAATACCAGCATCATTTAGGTGATTAAACAACACCTAAACAGTCTGAACCATAAAAAACTAGAATAATAAAAGTGAAATCTTTAATATCAGGCAGACTTAGAGTTTATGTCTGACAATTACCATCAAAGAGACCATGGAAAATAGTTTCATAAATCTGGGGTTTCCTATCTGTAAAATGGGTAATATTAAGGCAAAATAGCTTTTAGGGTTGGTGTGAAGAAATACAGTGCCTACCAGCAATGTTCTCTTAGGGTAATCTACCCCAGCAATAGAAATAAAAGCAAAAATAAACAAGTGGACCTAATTAAACTTATAAGCTTTTGCACAGCAAAGGAAACCATAAGCAAAACAAAAAGATAACCTATGGAATGGGAGAAAATATTTGCAAAAGATGAGACTGACAAGGGCTTAATCTCCAGAATATATAAACAGCTCATACGACTTAATAAGAAAAAAACACACAACCCAATCCAAAAGGCAGAAGACCTAAACAAGCAATTCTCCAATTAAGACATACGAATGGCCAATAGGCACATGAAAAAATCCTCAATATCGCTAACTATCAGAGAAATGCAAATCAAAACTACAATGAGGTATCACCTCACACCAGTCAGAATGGCCATCATTCAAAGATCCATGAACGATAAATGCTGGAAAGGGTGTGGAGAAAAGGGAGCCCCCCTACACTGTTGGTGGGAATGTAGTGTGGTGCAGCCATTAAGGAAAATAGTATGGAGATGCCTCAAAAAACTAAACAGACTTTCCATATGATCCAGCAATTCCACTCCTGGGCATATATCCAGAAGGAACCTTAATTCAAAAAGACACATGCACCTCAATGTTCATAGCAGCACTATTTACAATAGCCAAGTCACGGAAACAACCTAAATGTCCATTGAGAGATGACTGGATAAAGAAGTTCTGGTATATTTATACAGTGAAATACTACTCAGCCATAAAAAAGAATAAAATAATGCCATTTGCAGCAACATGGATGGACCTGGAGAATGTCATTCTAAATGAAGTAAGCCAGAAAGAAAAATACCATATGATATTACTTATATGTGGAATCTGAAAAAGCCAAACAAACTTATTTACAAAACAGGAACGGATTCACAGACATAGAAAACGAACTTATGGCTATGGGGCTGGGAAGGGATAAATTGGGAGTTCAAGATTTGCAGATACTAACTAATATATATAAGATAGATAAACAACAAGTTTATACTGTATAGCATAGGGAACTATATTCAATATCTTGTAGTAACTTATGGTGAAAAAGACTATGAAAATGAATATATGTATGTTCCCATATGACTGAAGTATTGTGCTGTTCACCTGAAGTTGACACATTGTAAACTGACTATACTTCAATAAAAAACAAACATAAAATAAAAAATAATATAAAAAGAAACTTGACTGAGATATTCCACTAATAAAATTTAACCCAGTTGTCATAGAGAAACTAAATTATTGGATTAATTTTTTCTCAGGCTTAAATCTTTCTTTCATAAGTATTTAATCCTCAAAGCTTGATTCAACTTGGTAATATTGGATCTAATATAAGATGATATCTGATACAGCCTGAAATGTTTTCCACTTGTCTCAATATCTCAATGTATTCTGCAAAGACCACTGTAACCTCCAGAAACTCCACCTCTTCATACCAGATGAAGGTATCTGAACATAATCTATACCACTTCAAATGTTCAACATCTCCGAACTCTCAGCAGGCAGGACTAATGAGAGTAGAAATAGGCAGCTTCTCATTAGCTCTCTATATCCACTCACCAAATCACAGAGCCATTGCATACGCTGTGCAAGTTGTGTGCTGCAGAACAAGAACAGTTAAAGGGCACCAGCACATCACCAGATCAGGTACTTGTGTATTTATCATGAAACAGTCACACAGCCAGCAGTAACATGTATTTTTTTTTATAACAAATCAGTTTATTATCACCATATTCTGTCAAAGATAACTAAACTGCCTTGAGAAAAGAATGAGCTTAAAAAAACACACACACAAAAAAGCAGCTTACGGTTTAGAAATGACCTGTATACTATTTCATCCAAGTTGCTGCTTTATGCATTGTCACATGCCTACTGTGTTTCAGATCCTAGCTATATTCTTAAAAAGCTACTTATAGAAATTGAGCTTTAGCAAACTGAATCTCTCTTATGAAGGGAGGCTCAAAAAATGTAGTGTAATTATAATAATTTAAAGCTGAGTTCTCTAATAATGCTAACAATTACCATATAGACATACCCTGGATAGATCTTCTCACATCAACCCAGGCAAAAGGTAAAAGTTTCGGGGAAGAATTGTGAACATCCTTCCCAAGTCCTGACTCTGTTATACCAGTTTCTACATTACACTGTTCCCACTTAGCAGTTAACAAGTCAATTCTTAAGCCTACCACATTCTTAAAAGTGTATCTCGGAGTGTAAGATTCATGATGAGAATTACATTCAGTTTGGTGTGAAAAGTACATATGTGTGTGGATGTAAATGAATAAAAGTGGTATGTGAGGCAGACACATTCCAAGGCCCTAAGAATTCAGCACTTTTTGCTCCCAGTCTGTATTGTTAAAGTGCAGCAGCAGTCCCTGCCTTCTTCCTGGGTCACCACCACTTCTACTGAACTTTTTCCCCCAGGTCACTAATAGCTCAGCCAAAACCAAAACTTGAATGTCAAGTGATCTGCAAATACACCAGTGACTTCTTGAGTAAATCCTGGTCCCTGTGAATGAGCCTCTCTAGGGGGTAAATTCGACAAGATATTTCAGGGAATAGCTTGCTTTAAGCCTCCTGGGAGAGATAAGAATTTGAAGGAATGAAAGAAAACCTTACTTTAGGACCTTAGTTGGAGAAAATACATCCACAACTTTGAAAACTGAAGCCAGAGTCCTTCAAAACCATTAGTCCTTCTTTACACTTATTTAATTTACCAAACTTTAACTTTTAGCATATTCAGGACTTTTCTGCTACACTAACCAAGCATTTAAATCAACCCTTCCTACTGCCAGCAAAAGTCAGCAGAAGAGGAAAGAATGTAGAAGTAAAATATAGCTTACCTATTTCTAGAGACTGGATGTATTGCTTTTAACAGTCGTGATGCATGCAGTTTGGGCGTGGACTAGAGACCGCCAACTAGAGACATCCCACCAACTAGAGACATACATTGACGTACTCCAGACATACAAAAAGTAATTATAAAGTGATTCACATCCCTTCATGTACTTTTCTTTGTTTACTGTGGTAAGAATATTTAGCATGAGATCTACCCTTCTAATCAATTTTCATTTGTACAAGACAGTACTGTTGACTATGGGTACAATGCTGTACAGCAGATCTCTAGAACTTACCCATCTTATATAAGTGAAACTTCATGACTGCTGATTGGTAATTCCTCATTTCCAGAAAATGTAAACCAAAACCACAGTGAGATTTCACCTCATGCCTGTCAGGATGCCTATCATCAAAAATAAACAGAAGACTGTAAGTGCTGGTGAAGATGTGGAAAAAATTGGGACCCTTACACACTGTTGGTGAAAATGGAAATTGGTACAGTCACTATGAAAAACAGTATGAGGTTTAAAAAAAATTAAAAACAGAATTACCATATGATCCATCAATTCACTTCTGGGTATTTCCAAAAGAATTGAAATCACAGTCTTAAAGAGATACTAGCACACAGTGTTCACTGTGGCACTATTCACAATAGTCAAGACATGGAACCTAACATCCATCCATCGGCAGATGAATGGATAAAGAAAATGTGATTGATACGTGTGTGTCTATATACACACACACTGAATGTATACATATACTTTTAAAACACCCACTACAGTAACCTTTACTCTTCCCTCCTTAAAAAGTATCCATCCGTATAAAACTAAATAGCAAATTGTAACTCCAGGTACCAATGAGAAACAATACTGGGAAAGTAAACCACTTTTTTTTTCTTACTTGACCTCTATTGTCCTCCTCCCCTTGCCCTTTTCACAGACACTTCCATGAAGCATGAGCAAAGAAAAAAGATTGAGAAGTGCAACATCTCCTCTAAAATTCACTGGGAAATGGGAAAGAGGATTTCTGGAAATCTCACTTAATCATTTAACTAGTAGTGTCAAGGACTTAGAAGTCATTACCCAAATTTAGTGCTGACCTACCAAGAAAGATGCAGGAGTTTGAACTTTGGGAATACAAAAGAAACGGAGGATATGGGTTTCCTTCTTGCCCAAGTGCTGATAGTTGTTTAAAGAACACTATTGGATCATTTATTTTAATAGCTTTTTATTTCCTGTTTCAGTTTGTAATACCTATGGGAATGAGTGCTATCTAAAGACAAGTTCCTTTTGGTAAACATTTATCCACTTGGTCTTATTCTGATTGGAGTTGAAATAAACTGTTCTCTTTCCCTATTTTTATTCCCCATCATTTCAGATGAATGTCCCTACCTGACCTAAGGTTGTTAGTCACAAAATCCTTTCAGCACAATCACTGTCAGATCCTGGGTCATCTCACTTTCCTACTTGAGGAAAGAGCAAAAAATGAGAGCTCATCTTGCTTTCTCTGGCATGGAAAACAAATCTGTTTTAGGAAAAAGGAAAACTTTAACAAATAATTATACCATTTCCTCAAAAGTGTTAAAGTGTACCAATCAGTTTTCTGATAGCTCTCCCTTCCAATCAGCTTTGTTTTACCAGATCAGTTTCTACATCTGCAAAATGAAATTAATAATAGTACTGTCTTCAGAGCATTGTTGTGAGGATTCAGTAAGACAATGCTTACCAAGCAGAAGATCTAGGAAAGGTCATATTAACTCGGTATCTATGGATTCAAGCCAGACCATGGTACTAGAAAAGAAGAAATGCCATTGGAATATACATGTGTACACACACCCCCTTCAGACTAGTGGTATACTGTCTTGGAGATGCATAAAAAACAGTCTACAGTCTACAGCCACTGTTGACCCTAATGGGAAATAGTCGCTAAGGGGAAAATATTACTGCCAGGCATATTCTTAGAGCTGCTTAAAAAACACATACCCAGCAACATGTCCTGGCAGATATAAAGGCAAGAATAAGGGTAGGCTATTTCTAGACAAAACATACGAAATGTATGCAGAGAAGAAAAATCAAGAATATGCAGATTAATGCCTTCTTCCTGACAAAGCTGACATAATTTCTCGTATTCCCATTGTATCTCCGTTTTGTGTCATTTTTTTCTCTCACCTTTTGAGGGAATAAATCCCACAACCTGTTTATTTTTCCTTATTTCTACAAATTACCCAAGCCTGATGAGTTCTACAAATTACCCAAGCCTGATGAGAACACTAGGGAAGGATATCTGCATTTTACTGTATGAACCTCACTTCCCTGAACAAGCTGTTGGGGCTCAGGGCAGACCACCCCAAGCTTTGCCCAAGTGGCATATTGATTATTTTGAATTAAAGTTACTTAAGAAACAGCTGGTGCAAGAAGGGCACTTTGAACGTCGTCTGTCTCCCTGAAAGCAGGAAATAAATCTCCCATGTGAACGGCACCCTCCCAGTACCAGGAGCTAGAAAAGCAGTCCTTTACTAATTTACTACCCCAAACTCAAAATCTGTTTAGATTCTTCACTAACGAAGTACCCAAGCTTAAGTTTATCTTATCGACTCTTCATAGGTTTCTTGTTTCTCTGTCATAAAAATGTAAAAGCTGCCTGCTTTGGCCATTCTTGGGTCCTATTTCAGTGAGACCTCCATACATACAAATTACATTTGCTTTTTTTCTCCTGTTAATCTGTCCTGTGTCAATTTAGTTATTTTAACAATCAAAAGAACTAAAAAAGGGTAGGAGGGGGAAAAGTCTCTTTCCCCAACAAAGCCTTTTTCTGTATGTTTCTGTGAACACTTGAAATAATCCCATAGCATTTCCTAGCTCACCACCTGCTCGATGGAAAATCAGATTCAAGCCTTGGAATTGCACCAACTTTCTCCATAACTTATTTTCCTGATTCATAGAGAAAAAGAATCATTTTTTCCCCCAAAGAAACTAAGTCAACAGAACAAATACCCTGAAATTTATCAGAAAAGTTAAACAAAATTGAAGTTTTTCCCCAAGGTGCTTATTACCATGGACTGGAAGGATTCTGGTCTTTAGGGTCTTATTCCTTCAGACCATCTGTCCTACTGTGGAAGAGCAGGGGCTCGTTCTGAGGCAGTCCCTAATAGAGCCATCCAGCATGTACCAGGGCAAGGAGGGCCACTATCCTCTCCTCCTGGTGGCAGCTGTTGTGATAGAAAGAGCATTGGATGAAGTCTATCCACACCATGCATTCAATTTATGAAACCTGTCTGCAAATGGAAACAAGAGTGCATGCCTACTTGAATGGACTGCTCTGAGGAAAAAGTGGCATGTGAATGTGCTCTGTAAATTATATGTGGGAAGATAAATGATAGATGGGGGAAATGTTCTAATTATTTTCAATTTATATCATTATCAGCACTGAGAACTCACTATGTGCCAAGTACTATGTTAAGCAGTATATGTATTTAACTCATTCAACGTTCCCCCAAACCTCAAGAAACATGTCAGGATGCTTATGCTACAAATGGGAGCCCAGAAAGGTTATGTGACTTAATCTCACTTCAGGTTATTACATGGCAGTGTGGGGACTCACACTGAAATCTCTGACTCCAAAGTTTACATTCTACCAATAGTTCACCTCTTTTCTTTGCATTTATTCATCTTACATGTAACATATGGGGTAAGAAAAAACATTTGGCATAAAATCTTAGCTTTCAGAAAAGTTTTAGCCAATACTCCTACAGAATAATGGAGAGTGAGTTTCAGCTAGCAATATACCCTGCCTGCCCTGCTGAGATGGGAGCTCAGGACTAGGACTCACGAATGGACCAGTGTGTTGAGCCAAAAGGTAACATTTTATGTGGCCCCTTCTTGGGTTGTATCTCTATCCCTCTAATGCCCTTTCATTTCTCACTCTCAGAAGTGTGGGGTGAGAAAGAGATTAACTGCAGTGAGCCCATGCACCTGCCCCCTGACAGAATGTGTCTCATAAATGGTGTGCTAAGGATAGATGTTCCTATGAAAACTGAAACGAGAGGACATTCTCCCTCTGGAAAAGACTGAGAATAGGCATTACTCTTGTGTTGAGAGATGCTCAGACTAGTCAAAGGGCACTTCCTCTTCTTATCAGAGCCACATCCGTTGAAATGACAAGATCATCTCTCCCCTGTCCTAACACACCTGTTTAGGCATGTGTATGGATGCACGCATTCCAGACGTAAACATAATATATATGTGGACTCAGACACATGCATTCACACAGAGACTCAGGCATATATGCGTGTGCGCATGCACACATACACACCAAACTCTAGAGGGAAGAAATCAAGCTGTCTCTGAGTCTGACAGACTGCTCCTCAGATTCTAGGTCCATTATACATTATCTGTAAAATGTAAATGTTTCTTTCCTCTCTGAGATTCAGTTTTCCACATGTATAAATTAGATATAATACTATCTCTTTAATGGGAGTGTTGTGCAGATTACGTTAAAGGAAACAGTGCATGTGGGTACAACTTAACACAGGGGAAAGTGAGCACCGAGGAAAGGCTTGGCAGAGCGTATACATTCCTAGAATCCAAATTAGGCAAGAGCCTTCTTGGTTATGACATACAATAGTATGTGTATAATCCTAAGAGGACAGAATTGTGAGAGCAGGAAGGATCTGAGGCCTT
This sequence comes from Camelus bactrianus, assembly GCF_048773025.1. Taxonomy (NCBI): domain Eukaryota; kingdom Metazoa; phylum Chordata; class Mammalia; order Artiodactyla; family Camelidae; genus Camelus; species Camelus bactrianus. The sequence continues at coordinate 35,601,456 of NC_133549.1, forward strand.
CTTTTGATTCTTCCAAGTTTTTATAGTGAAGGAAAGCGAAAAGGACAAATTAAGAGAAAGGAAAAAGATTATTTAGAAGATGCAATAAATGATTCAAAATCATTGATTTAACCAAGAGTACTTAAGGAAAAAAAGAAAAAAAGAAGGGGGCAGAGAGTGGAGAAAAAGCAATAAGCTAAAAAGCACAATGATCTGGAATCTGGTCCAGGCTCTACCGCTGACTGACCTGTGACCTTACTTAAGCCACAGTCCATCCCTGGACTCCATATTAAATAAAAATTCCAACACTAGATGAGATGCTTTGTAAGACCCCCCTTTTACACTGATAGTCTATGATCTTCGTTCTACTCCTATGAAAGAGTGTGGATAACTAATGTTTTATTAAATATGAACCAAAACAAGTAAGAAAATACAAGTCTAATAATAAATGTAAGTGAATACACACCATTATCAGGCAACTCTAACAATAAAACATGGAATAATTCCACCTAGCAAGAACAGTTGTCAAAACTCCATAGCTAATTATTAAAAAGATGGTTTGAAAGTGCCTAGAAGTTCATTTGTTCATTCATTCAGAGAGGGAAGGAGAAAAATTAGATGCGATTCTTAGGAGCTAGTATGAATTATACTCTAAAATGAAATGTTGTGTTTCTCTTTTTTTGCCACCTAATATTGTGTGACCATATGATTTTGAAATGCACCTAACAGGGAAGGAAGAAAAGCCAGGGAAGAAAATGAACTATGTATTCTTTTACTAGCATTTCACAATAATATATTGCTGTTATAATTTTAGAAAATAGGACAAAAATTCATTACAGAAATTATTAGTTGTTGAGTCTCATGGTGACTCTTATTTATAAAATATGATTCTCCTTGGACGAACATCAGTGACATTTAAGGACATTATTCTATATATACACAGTTAATGGAAGCCCTCGACTGTTCAATGGGTCAACCTAGAGATTCATATCTAGAATTCTGCTAGAAATATTTTTACTTGGACCTCTCTAGTACAGCATTTTTTTTTACAAATGTAGATAAATACATAAAATAATTATCTCATTTAGACAATAATATAAAACTGAGGTAAAATGCCATAGTTATTTAAAAACAATCAAGAAAAAAATTTTAGTCAGTAATCCCAATAACAGCATTTTAACCTAAGACAAAAATTAGGCAAACGTCATTGGAATACAGAATACCCAAAATAGATTAGCATTTCATAGAATAGTTTTCATTATTTAATAAACCCTGTATGAGTAGTTCTACATAATTATTATACAACTATACAATGAAACATTTAATAATCACATGCAGAAGAACATATATTGATATCCTGCATGCTGATATTGTATTGTTAAGTGTGTGTGTGTGGTGGGGGGGTTACCTGCAGAAGAGTGTTGCAGTATAATAACATTTTTTAAAAGGCCAAATTATTTTTTAAACTTGCAAGAACGTATACTTAAAATTTAAGAGTAATTATGTTTGGAGAGTGAGATTATACCTAATATGTTCAACCATCTCCCTCTTTCAAATTTGTTTATGTGTGTTTATAAAGTTTCTAAGGACTACCAAACGTCTTCTCATGGTTTGGAAATAAAACCTTTATCACTGAATATTAATGATCTTATATATGGCTGAACTAATATAAAAGAGCAAAGATCATAGGGAAGAAAATTTTGTCTCAATAAGACAAGGAGCTTCCTAAGTATAAGAACATCCAACAATGGGTGAAGTATCTTATAAACCAGAGAGTTCCACACTGGAGACTAAATTACCATCATTAGAGGATGTAGTAGAAGATCCTCCATCAGGTGAGAGATTAACGCAGATGATGCTTCATGTTACAATTTTAATATTTCTCACTAGTAACTATAGGGACTCAGGAAAGAGATCCAAGCACTTCAGACATTGGTTAAGACAACCTACAGGTGGCTGGGAGTCTCACTCTCATTCAACTTTGACCATTAGGGGATGACTCAGAGTGTCAGAATGTGAAGAACTAGTCAAATTTTGCCAAGGCACACATTTAAAATGTGTATTTAAAGTGACTAGTATTAGATATTAAGTGAATCTGACTATTCAATAGGGATATCAGATTGTTTAAAATTTAGTTTGCTTATCTTCTGTTTATTATGTTCCTGAAATAAGAATGTGCTTTATCCTGGTGGTATTTTTGAACTTTGGGATTCTTAAAAATGTTGGTATCAGTTCATCAGAAAAATTAAATCCTAAGGACAAACGACAGGGAGAATGGACAGTGCTAGCCTCTACCAGCACAGTGAGACCCACCAGAAAAGGACCTTGGAAGCCTCTCTCTCTCCCTCCTTTCCGCAATTCATACAGTTATGTGCCTGTACTGTGTTATGTGCTGTGGACGATACTATGGAGAAACAATTATCCTTGTGTTCAAGGAGATTTTTAAATTTTGGGGGAAAAGCACTCCATTTGCTCAAATAAAGCAGGTGCAGAAATAAGAGTTAATGATAATGCTTTAAAGTTTTCTGACACCTTGACCTATGTGGGTTAACCTGAAAGTGTTCAAGTGAAATTTTGTTTTGTAAGAATTCTTTGAATTATGTAGAACAGAGCTTTGTATGCCTATTTTGCAGATTAAATACTTCACCTTATTCCTGCTATTGATTGAATTGTGTCTCCCCAGAATTCATATTTTGAAGCCCTAACCCCACAATGCAATGGTATTTAAGATGGAGCCTTTGAAAAGCAATTAGATTTAGAGAACGTCATGACAGTGAGGCATCCTTGATAGAATGATGTCCTTATAGGAAGATACACCAGAGAGCTTCTCTCTCTGTCTCTCTCTTTGCTGTGTGAGGACTCAGTGAAATGACTGTCTGTAAGCCAGGAAGAGAGCCTTCACCAGAACCTAACCATGCTGGCATCCTGATCTTAGACTTCTCAGCTTCCAGAAACTGTGAGAAATAAGTTTATGTTATTTAAACCACCCAGGCTATGGTACTTATTACGGCAGCCTGAGCAGGTCAGAAGATGTAGGAGAGAACAAGGCCAACCAATCACACCTCCTCCTAGCATTGATCAGGTTCCCTCTATTGGGAATTGATACATCAGTACTCCTTCCCTCTCCATTTGCACACGGAGAGCATGAAATATGACCAGACCGCATGCAGGTGGCATGTAGGAAATTATATTTCCTTTCCCATTGAAGCCAGAACTAGAAGTGCCAGAGCTGAAGGTAATTTCACACTCCAAAATTATCATTTGTCTTACAGGTAATGGAACAGAGGCCCAGAGAGCTCAAATAGCTTGCCTAAGGCCATGCTACGAGTTTTTGGCAGCTTTTTTTGTTGTCACCTTGAACTGGCATGGAGAGTCCAGAATCTGTCCTAGTCAGCCCTCCATCAGAGTCATATGCCTCGTCTCAAATGGATTTTAATTAATACTAAAATGAAAACGTTTAAGGGTGGAGGGAATTAGCTGAAACTACCTTGTTCTTTGCCCCCAAGTATAAAAACCCTTGACTGCTGGTGATAAGCTAGAGAAACACTGAAACAAAGACAATGTGATCCTGGAGAAAGCTTCTCTGCCATTTTTATGTCACCAGCTCCTTCTTTTGGCAGCTCAATTTTATGATGCTAAATTCAGCATTCAAATTGTGTAAGTAAAATATACATCAACAAGGAAGATATGCTGGGGGTGAGGCTGTAGGATGAGATATACTATGGCCATAGGTGACAAGACTTCATTACTTATCTGCAGGAGACCATGGGGCTTTTTAAGGAAGAGATGACTGTGCTTCCAGTAATAAAACTGGGGCTTCAGGGAGAGAAGGGTGAAGAGAAGGGACTAGATCACGAGAGGAGAAAGAGGTGGTAGGATCTGAGGTTCTGACTTCAGAAGGTTATCAATAAGGAAGGTGAGAAAACTCTGTTCTCAGTCAATGCAAAGTGTTAATCTTGTAATGCAACACACATGATAATAGGATAATTAGGATATTACTTTCTTGTGATGGTGTAGAAATTTGTAACATTTTACGCCAAAGGATTTCCACAGTAGTGATCCTATCTGATTCTGTCTTATCCTATCTTACTCTTATCATAACTCAGACTTCCAGAATCCCAGCTTCTGCCCTTCCACCTAGGTCAGTCCTGTATCCTTTTGAAAGAGAGGTCCAGCTCTGAAGGTTGCACCATGAGGTGGTTTCAAGGAGAGCAGCTTGCTCTGTATCATCAGCTTCAAAATCTCACAGGTTCCTCAAATATGATCTGGGTAGAGACCAACTGGGAACTAGTTTTGACCTTACTGAACTAGCTTCAGTTCAGTAAATACCTATGAGTACCCACTAAATAGAAGAAAGATTTGTATTTCTTTCAGTTTACTTTTTCAAAGAAGAATCTCCTCCCTGTCTTTATACTACAAAGCTACAGCAATCAAAACAGTATGGTATTGGCACAAAAATAGACACATAGGTCAATGAAACAGGATAGAAAGTCCAGAAATAAACCCACACACTTATAGTCAATCTGTAACAAAGGAGGCAAGAATATACAATGGAGAAAAGACAGTCTATTCAACAAGTAGTGCTGGGAAAACTGGACAGCTACCTGTAAAAGACTGAAATTAGAACATTTTCTAACACCAAAGACAAAAATAAACTCAAAATGGATTAAAGACCTAAATTAAGACCAGCTACTATAAAACTAGAGAAAATCATAGGCATAACACTCTTTAACATAAATCACAGCAGTATTTTTTGAACCAGCTCCTAGAATAATAAACAAATGAGATCTAATTAAACTTAAAAGCTTTTGCACAGCTAAGGATACCATCAACAAAATGAAAAGACAATCCACAGAATGGGAGAAAATATTTGCAAATGATGTAACTGATAAATGACTAATTTCAAAAATATACAAATAGCTCATACAGCTTAATATCAAAACAACAAACAACTCAATAAAAAAGTGGACAGAAGACCTAAATAGACATCTCTCCAAATAAGACATCCAGATGGCCAACAAGCACATGAAAACATGCTCAACATCACCAATTGCATTTCTCTAACAAATTAAAGCCACAAGGAGATATCACCTCACACCAATCAGAATGGCCATCATTAAAAAGCCCACAAACAATAAATACTGGAGAGGGTGTGGAGAAAAGAAAACCCTCCTACACTGCTGGTAGGAATGCAGTTTGGTGTAGCCAGTATGGAGGACATTTTTTAAGATTCCTTAAAAAGATAAAAATAGACTTACCATATGATCCAGCAGTCCCACTCCTGGGCATATATCTGGAGGAAATACAATTTGAAAAGACACATGCACCCCAATATTCACAGCAGCAGTATTTACAATAGCCAGGACACAAACAATCCAAATGTCCATCAACAGATGACTGGATAAAGAAGATTTGAGGGAGATACACAAACAAACACACACACACACACACACACACAGGAATACTACCCAGCCATAAAAAAAAGAATGAAACAATGCCATTTGCAGCAACATGGATGGACCTGGAGATTGTCATTTTAAGTGAAGCCAGAAAGAGAAAGAAAAATACCATATTATATCACTTATATGTGGAATCTAAAAAAAAGGCCACAAATGAACTTATTTATAAATCAGAAACAGACTTACAAACAGAGAGAACAAAACTTACGGTTTCCAGGGGTGAAGAGCGTTGGAAGGGATAAATTGGGAATTCGAAATTTGCACCTCTTGGGGAATGATGGAAGTGTTAGCAATCTTGATTGTGGTGGTGGTTTCATTGGTGTATACATCTATCAAAATTCATCAAATTGTACATGTGAAATATGTGTAGTTTACTGTACAGAAATCATACCACGATAAAGGTATTAAAAAAACAACAAAGAATCTAGCCCTGTAAATTAAGCTAGTTATTTTGCAGAATGCCCTTCAATAGCTAAATTTGTCTAGCTATCCTCATGACTAGATCCAGTTTATGCATTTTGGTAAGAATGCCAGAAGAGTGATGTTATATGCTTTCAATGCATCATATCAAGAAGGCACACTGATGTCATTTTTGTCCCAATATTAATTGTTACCTTTGGTAACATGATTAAGGTGGTGTCCAGTTTCCTTTACTGAGGTCACTCTTTTTGTGATAATTAGGTAATTTGGGGAACATAATTTGAGATTTTGTATATATCCAGCAATGGTACAGAAGTCCTAAATGATATTTTCTAAATGATATATCTTGATGTAGATATGGGAATATTTAAAAAATTTTTCCATGTGATTATAATGGATAGCCAGTTTGCAAACTGCTATCCTAGATGTACTGACTTGGGAAAATGTCAGTGCAAGGAGAAGAACTGTATGCAGACTATGACTACATTAAAAAGAAAGAACAAAACATTTGCTAATCTAGTAATATGTATAAGCATAAAAAAAATAAACATGGAAAAATCTGAAATATGGGAATTTGATAAAGCTGGCTAGTAACATGTAAAGAAGTGTTCAATACACTATTCCCTGTTGTTTCTTGTATGCCTGTAATAGCTCAAAATAGTATTTCAAATATTTTAAAATATATAAATACATAAAACCTTAACACAATATTCTCTACAGAAAAATGAAAAATAATCATTTGAAAATTTATACCCTTGTATATTGTTTCAATTTGTTTCAAAATATATATCATTATCTTACAAAATGCTGAACTCAATACAGTTTTTTAATATAATAACCTAAGTCTCATAAATGCACAGCTGGCCTGTGAACAACCACTTAGGACACTTTCTCATTCTTATCTGCCTGCCTCATACCGAAACAATCCCTAGGAAGCGTCTTACCTTTTTGAGTGACTCTTTGTTGATTTTTAATATAATGACTCATGGTTGGTTGGGTTATGATAGAAGCAATTCAGGAAGCAGGCTCAATGTAGGTATCTCCATGCCTAAAGGGACACTGTCTCACAGTCCAGGAATGACTCCTGCTTTAGAGAACACCTCCATGCTTGGCACTTATCCCACTGAGATATTGTTCATGTCACAGTATTTAAATAATGCAGAAAAAAATTCTTTAAACCTAGAAAAGATTATGAGAAAACAATGAGAAGATTTAATGGGAACATTGGGTCCAGGGACAGATACCTGAAACATATCTCCAGAGTCTTTGTCATGTTATCTAGAGGCAACAAACAGACTAGATCACAATCAAATACATGTAATTATATTAAAAAATAATTACTAGGTCCCATCAAACAAATAACAAAAACAACAAATTTAAATTAGTAAAAAGAATTGGACAAGATTGTGAAATACTGGAGCACTCAGCCAGTGCTGGCAGCAAAGTAAATTTTTTTTCCATCTTTCAAAAGGGCAATAATCTGAGCAGGTAACAAGAGCGATAAAAATGCTATTCACTTTGACCTAGTAATCTCAGTGCTGGGAATTTATCCCAATGAAAAAAATAATAGTAATGTGAACAATAATGGTAAAAGTAGGTAACAATAGGAGTATAAAGTAAATCTCAGTGCATCAGCTCTATACACCACTATACAGTCATAACAAGCCCTCTGAAGCCCATGTTGATTACGTGAGAAGCTGTTAAGAAATCAGAGCAGGAAGAGTCCTTAGAAGGAGCCAAGTTCATCACACTCTAAGATGCAAAGTATCAATTTTAGAGCTTGCTAATGCAGATCCTAAGACCTGAAGTATCAATTTGCCATGCCAGAGCCCAGGCTTAGTTCCCATGCTTGGCTCTCCGAGGCCAGCTCTTTGCCAACTCATTATCAAATTGGGTTTCTGAGATATCAGCAGATATATTGTTACTGACCTTCCAGTAGTCGAACTAAGGAGACTCTTACAGTCTCTTGAGGTCCTAACTGGGAGGAATTCAGAAGAATAATCCAGAATGAGTTTAATGCTGGCAGAAACAAGCTTTGGTAACTCCAGTCACTTTTCCCTTGCCAGCCTCCCAGCCTGCCAAAATGACTAATAGAGAAAGGGGGTGTCAAAGAGAAACTGCACTAGACAGATTTTAACAGGGGAGGGAGACGTTATTCAAGACTATTGAAAAAGAGGAGAGAGAATAAGCTCAACTCTGCTGAATAAAAGGCAAGAGTTTTTAAGCACCTGGTGAGCTACTGGAAAACTAGTGGAGGACATTAGGAAGAAACGTGGTCAATGTAATTAGACCAGCTCTGTTTGCTGAATTGGTGCTTATCAAAGTTAGGCTCCTACCTTCTCACAGAGACTGAGAAATAAGGCTCCTCTTTCTTGATAATTAAAGGAACAGCTCCTATCCTTGAGAAAGATATCCCTGGATTGTAAAACTGGCAAGTGCTAGAAGATTTACATCTCAAAGAGGCAGACAAAGCATTTAAAATTCCAAATTTTCTAAAGTAAATGCTCTAATAAATGGAAGTCTAAACATTGTCTAAAGATTAGTCAAGCTGAAGGGAATATTAAGTCAACCTGGTCAAGTAGAAAACATCCATGAGAGGGCAGCTGGCTGGGACCATGTTCGTTTGGGAATCCCATCTACCTGGACTACCTAGTATCAATCATGGTACCATACTGTCATCAATTTTATTATTATATTCTAATGGCTAGGTTGATGCAATGTACTTTTGCATGTTCAGCTTCTTATCAGTTACATCTGTGACAGGTCATGTGAAAGCAGATTTTGGGAAGCCAATGTGACAACATAGGTTTGTGTGCTGGAAATTATTGGCCATTGTCCTCGGGATCAAACTCTGAGGGGGAGTGAAGAAAGCAGAGTTGGGCAGAAGGAGAAATAGAAATGTGATGCAATCTTAGTGAAAGTCTCAGTCAACCCTGTGGGGAGTTTTAGAGCTAAGAAGGCCCTGTACAGTTGTCCCTTATTAGCATGAGGTGCCCAGGTCTTTACAAGCTTATTTGATGATTCATTACATGTGAACTCTCTCAACATCTCCCTGGAAGGAAACACAGCCTTGGGTTAGGCAGCTTTCTTCAGCTGAAGGCAGTCACTAAAGGGGAAAACTGAACTGCAAGATGACCATCCAATTTAAAATATCCCATTCAGACTCTCCTTATCACAATTATAAATTACGCTTTACAATTTTTACATGTATCATCGCCTGAAACTGTCATGTTTATTTGTGTAATTGTTTGTTGTGTCTCTTTCTCCATCTAGACTATAAACTCCACTGAAGATAGACTTTGTTTTATTTGTCCTTGTGTTCCCAACATGTAGCATGCTTCGTGGGTTACAGTAAATAATAAAATTTGCTGAATGAGTCACTAAATAGATGTGTCAAATGCTTTCTGTATATTACGAATTAGAAAAAATTTTGAGAGATTTTTGACCTTATCTGTAAATGACCCATTTTTAAAAGCTCTGGTCTTGAAGAAGTCCATCTCCTGAAGCTGAGCTCCCCTGTACCTTACTTTAGGGCATTCTGTTCCATTAGGGTACAGATTTTTGTGCATTCTTTTCTCTGTGGCACTTAACAAAAATGCCTGGCATTTAGTTGATGTTCTGTGAATAAATGAGACAATAACTGAATCAATCTTAACCCTTCCCTTTGGAGCCAAATGAAATTAATCTGAGACTCCTCTCTGTAACTGCCATTTAGTCCCTCAAAATCCTGGTCTGCTCCTACTTAATCTCTCTAAGACAATACCTCTGAGGTCTTTCCTTCATTCTTCAGAAGACTAGTTTCTAAACTCCTGCAACATCCTAGCCTACATTTCTGGACTAAAATCAAGGTGCTCCAAAGGCTTATTCAAGTTTTACTGATTTATATTTTCCTTCACAACTAAGATAGAAGATCCCTGAGAGCAGAGACTGTGCCAAGGCAGGTCACACAACTAGTGCTTAGTACTCACCCTATCCTAACTGCTACAGCACTTGACAACACTGCATGTAGTAGGTGCACAGTAACATCTGCAAATGAAGTTGTTAGCACTTTCAAGATTGCAAGTTGACAAAATTAAACCTAATTAAGGTGATTTATGATTAAATCTCTTTCCCTTTGCCTTTTCTTTTCACCCCTCCCTCTCTCTCTTACACACAGTCTCTAATCTATGGGAATTAAAGAAATGCTCCCCTTATCTCAGTATCTAATTAAGGTTTTCCGATAATTACAATAGTTGTCAGAAGACACCACATGCCTTAAGATCCTAACAGTAAGCCCTTCCTTAAACTAAGGTGATTCTTTGCCCATAAATCTTTCAATGTGTATAGTAAGTAATAAAATCCGTAAGAGAAAATTAGAAGCATCAATGGACAAAGAGAATATGGGGGCAAGAGCATGAATTTGCTGCAAATAAGGCATAAATAAAACAACATAGACTGGAGAAAGAATCTACAGCTTAATTACTAATACTCTGCATATTTAATGCAAATAGCCTCTCTTCAACAACTCTGGAAATAATTTTCAAAATTCATTAGTCCATAGAAATCTACCATCCACCAGCTGTGCATGTCCCATAATTACCAGTAAAACTTTTTCTCCCTAGTCCCTCCTGTTTGTGTATATATTAGTACACACTGACTTTGTATTAGAAACTGTGTTTAGTACTAGGCATCCAGTGGTCAGTGGTCGATAATACAGACAAAGCTCTGAACTCTTGGGATATCATTTTAGCATGAAAATAGATGGTAATCACAGAATTATACAGCTGCTAAATACAGTGTTACTGCATCTTTCTGGTTAGTCTTAGGCAGCAAATGATTATTATTTTCCCATCTTATAGATAAAGATACTGATCCTAATGAATAATGTTGATAATATCATCTAAAACTTACTGATTGTTTATGATACGGCAGACTCTTATGTATACTATTTCAGTCACCCTCATGGCCATCCCATTAGGATGAAGAAGCTCAGGGAGGTTAAGAACTGTTCCCAGGTCACACAGCTGGTACTTAGAATTTAGTCTACTTCCAGCCCCTGTGTTCTGAACCCCAAGCTGTACTGAAGACTTTTGGGAAAACTGCAGCTTAGAGAGATAGAGTGATCGGTTCAGGATCATATGCCTGGTAAATAAAAGATGATGTAACCCAGCATGTCTGACTCCAAATTGCAAGCTCTCACCACTAAACATGAAGGACTGAGTTTCTCAGTGTCCTAAGTTGGGGCCTGAGGATATTGTGATTTGGGCCTAAACTTCTCCAACAGAGAACCAGCCTTGCCCCTCAAGAAGTTGAGGAAATAGACATCCTGCATCCAGCCCAGTCACTCCTACCTACCAGGATATCCTTCCCTCTATTTTCTGACAATACACTTGCCTCCGTCCTTTCCATTTTCTCTAGAGCAGTCCTGTCCATGCAGAGCCTTCACATGTTTTACTACAGGGCTGATGAGCTCTCCCTGCTCTGCATCCCCTGAGCACTTATCAACTCCATGGGCACTTCATTAATCTGCACCTGTTTATGTGCTGCTCTGAGAGTGTTCCTAAGCCATTTTCATGTGTGTACACTCTGCCCTCAATTCAGCTTTACATTTTTGCAAGGCAGGATTAGAGCCCTTTATGGTTTCTGCAGTGACCTCCATAGAACTTAGTTCAGTTCCTGCAAACAGTGGGGTTAATTAAATCAAGCCATTCTCACTTCCCCTGGACATACTGATGCAAACTGCATGATAAAGGACAGAAACAAGGAGAGTAAACATTTGTAGGTGCTAATTGTGGGGAAAAATATTATCTTCAGAGAGAACACAACATGGAAAGCATTGCACCTGTTGGAAAGAGACAGGCAATGTCTCAGAGGAGTACATGGCATGGAGAGAATCCCTCCACTTAGAGGTTATTAGGGAAGTCAGAGTGATGACATCTGAGTTGAACTTCAAAGTATGGTCGTAATTAGGTATTTAGAAATGGGAGAATATTGAGATGGATGGAACAATGGAAACAATGGCCCCAATGAGGTAACTGCAGTCAGACACGAGGATGAGGGAACGGGTCCTTTAGGCTGGGCCACTGGGTACAGCAATGTGTGCAAATGAGAAACAATGTCTGAAGGTTAAGTAGGGTCTAGATAGGAGAGAGCTTGAATAGCAGGACCTAGAGTTTGAAATTTAATCAGTAGACAATGGGGAACCACAGGATTTCTTAGTATCAAAGAATCACATAATCAGAAATGTGATTCAGGAAACATCATCTGGTTTACCATAAACAATAGATTGAAGGAGGGCAGGTTGTAGGCAGGAAAACTAATCATGAAGTTATTCTACTAGTTCAGAAAGAATGAATCAAGGTCTGAACTAGGGCAAGGGTGATGTAAAGGGAAGGAGAGGGCCTGTGAGGGCTCCAGAGAGAATGAATGCACAGGACTAAGCATAGATTCTATACGGGGGCAGAGTAGAGGGAGGAATGAAAGCAGGGCCAAAATATCTAATCTGGTGGCTGAGGATAACAATAGCTACCATTTTGTGGTTACTTGCTCTGTTCCAGGTACCATGCTAAGCACCTGATATATGCCTTAGCTCGCTGACTCTTTATAACTTCTTTCAAGTAGGTAGCATCGTGTACTTAGATATGGCTATAAACCTCATTTTATAATTATAGTAGCCAAAGCAACAAAAGGTAAAATAACTAGTCCAAGTAAATTCAGCTATTAAGTGACAGATCTGGGATTATGAAACCTTGGGGTCAGGCTGCTCAGACCACAGCTTCACCATAAGGCATTAGTATAGTGTCAACCACAGAGACTCTCAACCACAGTGAGTGTGCTATGGGTAAACGGCGATAGAACAGAAGGATGGCAAGAAACATCACCAGAGGTGAGAAGACACTGTGGGGAAATTGAGTTAGATTCAGCAAGATCCAGTGATAACTGTTTCCACTTACTGAATTAAGCTTACTCTATGCCAGGCACTGCACAACATACTTTCAGTAATTTTCTTGTTGATCTCACGTAACTACATTATTACTAGTTTCTTTTTACAGATGAAGAAACTGAGAATTAGAATAACTAAGTAACTCACCTAGGACCACACAGGAGAGCTAGGAATTGATCTAGAACACTGTAATCAAAGCATATGCTCATAAGCATTAGATACACATGCTCATTGTGGCAAGTCTCAGTAAGAATGAGGGCTCAGTAATGACCATTTAAATGGTGACTAAGAAGTAGTCTTGAACATATAATTTATTCTCCAATTTGTGAGATTTTTGTGAATTTAAAAACAGGGATCCATTAATATGAGTTACAGGACCACAGACGTATACTATTACTATCCCATGAAAATTATGATGTGGGGACACTCTACCAAGAAGACACAGGCATCCCTCAAAAGACTGTCCACAGAACAGTGTGAATGGGAGCCAGACAGCCATGGCTCGAGGAGAAAATTGGAGATGAGGAACATGAAGAATTTGAAGATGTAAAGAAATAACTAAAGAGAGAGGCTGGACTTGCCTCTGTGGGTTGGGCTGGCAGGTGGACATGTGATAAACAACCAATACATACAACTCACTATCAGGTCAAAGGAAAGGGGCTACTTTTGTTTGTTTCACTTTGCTTTTGTTTATCTTATTTTCTAAGATGGGAATCTTGAGCATATGTGTAGGTAGAAGGGGAGGACACAGAAGAAAGAGGTAAGAGATGCAAATGTGAGAGGAGAAAACTGAAAAAAAGAATGGCTGGAGAGCCTCAAGTGTTCAAGGAAAGGAATTTTTCTTGAAAAAGGAAGGAAAAATAATCTTAAAGAGATAATCCAGTGGCCAAAAGATGCTTAAGTATGAAAGAGACAGCTGTCAATCAAGAGGTGCCCAGCTCCCTGGCTGAAGATGGGTAACAGCAGAATGCATTCTAGGTCTCAGTAAGTATAGACTGAGTGTCTGCCAAGTGCGGGCACCTGAAACATGCACCCTCATGTAAGTTGGGCCCTGCCTGGTGGAGATGCCTCAAGCACAATGATTATCTCAGGCTGAAGGAGCCTGCAGCATGGCCGAGGCCCTGGACTAAGCTGAGGAAACCTGGACTCCATGTCCAGTTTGATCACTGATTTGCTTCATGACTTTTAATAAGATAGTTTCTCCTCTCTGATCCTCGGTTTCTTGATCTGTTAAAAGGGAAACCAGATCAGATCAGTGCTTTCCAAATGTCTTAGGTCTATATAGGACTTTGATGACACATTCTTTTTTATTTATTTAAACTGAAGAATATATACCACAAAAATATATAAAATAGGGTAAACCTTGCTGAATTTTCACAAAATGAATTGAAGTATGTAACATTAGCTGGATCAAGAAACAACATTACTGGTATCCTGGAAGTGTGCCCTCCTTCATTCTCTTCCAGATAATCCCCATTTACCCCTTGATGATAACCTACTACCCTGCCTCACATCAGCAGAGATCAACTTAATCTGTTTATATCCTTTCTATAAATGGAACGACAGTATGAACAATTTTATGTCTGGCTTCTTTCACTCACCATTAAACTTGTGAGATTTATCCTTATTGTAGAGTATAATGTTGAAGGGTTCAGTAATGCATGCTTTAAATAAAAGAAAAAAAATTAGAAAATAAAGTATATTTTTTATAAAATGAAATTTATTCGAAATAAATGATTGTCCTTTCATTTGAGATTATGTGCTTCCATCCTTTTGGTGATAAAAATGGTTTTTGAAAGCTACTGTTAACTGCTGGAAGTTTGGTTTTAGTGTTTTATTTTTTGTTTTGATTTCACTTTAATGTGCTAACTTCACAAATTCAGCCCCAAGTTTTATTATTCTGTAAAATTTGACTGGGCGTGAAATTCCCAAGCATGGGTTCCATAGGGCTAGGAGCCCCCTGAGTTTCTTGGCTCTGATTTACAGGCCAACTGGAGGGTTTGGGCCTTGGTAATAGCCACATTTGATGGCCAGCTCCTAAGGACAGATTCTCAGAAGTACCCACAAAACCCAGAGTTACCAATTACTGATGTTTCTTGAGAGAGATAACGAGAGCTTTTTTTCATGCTTGTAGTCTACATGCATAAAAAAACAAATACCAACATCAATTTCTCTATTGTCAGGTCAGATTAGATCTTACCAGAAGGCCTTTAGAACTGCCAGGAAGAAAGGGCTAGGAAAGGATGCATGATCCACATGCAGGAAAGGACAGGAGAACAGAGATATCAAGCATGAAATTCCCGTTCCCCAGTTTTCTGGGAAAAGGAAAAGGTGCCCTGGGCTGCTGGCTCTCAAGGAAAGCCTTATCACCACAAGTGGCTTAAATGTAGTGGCTCTTAGCAGCACTCAGCTAACAAAAATAATTCCTTGGAAAAGAGGAGAAAATCAATCATTCTAGTCAGGGCTGGTATCACATGCATCTTGTAAAGAAAAAATCATATATATGCTCACACACACAAGAAAAAAGAAAAGGAATCCCAGAATATTCAGTTCATAAGAGGTAAGTGTCTGGTTGAACTAGTGGGATCTGTGATGGAATCTTCCATCAAAATCTATTCAAGAGAAGAGATTCCTGCTGGCAGAATTCAGAATCCTCTTCCCCAAGGGATCTCAATTACATATTCAGCCTCCTTCCCTTGGAGAAAGCCATTACAGGACAATTCTACTTTTAAACAAAATCAGTCTGAGGCTCTGTTTTTCATTACTAGCTGTGAAAAGATGCAGCATCCAAATTATTGCAAATAAATGGTTACCGTTTTACAACTGAAATAAGAAAGAAAGCTTTTCAGAAATCTATGTTATATAACACAAGAAACACACACACACACACACACACAAACACACATGCATTATATATAGTCTTTACATTCTTTTCTAGAAATGAAATCATTTCTGAATGATTAGAACTCCACATTTCTCCAATGTTTCTGGAACATGTCCATCTCCTTCTTGGCTAGTTCTCCAAAGTGTAAGATCTTAGCAGAATTTAAGTCCAACCTCCCTCTGCCACCTCCCTCTGATGAGAGCCAAGGAGACCATATCGTTCCTCTTCCATCTCCTGGAAAAGCCAAGAGGTGGGTTGGTGACCCAGTCTTGGTCAACTGGATCCTCTCTTTCAGGACTTTGAATCTTGATTAAATGATACTAAGAGTAAGGGAATGTCTGAAGCTCAGAAGTGCATAAATCATACCATCACTTTGTTAGAATCTTAGTTGAGGTTCCTGCTGCCTTATCCCCAGGGCTAATGACAGCTTTCCAATAAATCTCTCACCTTTTAAGTTGAGTTTATTTCTATGGCTTTCAAGTAAGAACAGCTTCAGAGGCATGATCTGCTGACCACACATACATCCAAGTATATTTTAATTTTCAAAGGTCAAAAACACATTTTCTTTTATACATTCTCATTTTATCAAGTAAATGAGGTGTTTGAAAAAAAATTAATTTTCACTTCCTGATATTGCCAAAAGGCAGGTAAAATTATTAGATAACCTCACAGCCCAAGAATTCAAAGCTAAAGATGAAGTTTCCTGAGGAAAGGCAAACAGAAGCATCTTAAAATCTTGCACAGGTATTTTTTAAAAATAATATAGCTTTAATATTGAAGTGCAAGAACAGAAATAAATATGCTATGTATCTGCTTCAAGATACACTATTCCTGATGCCCTTATTAATTTACAGTCACCGTGAGAATTTCTTTTAATCAGTAAACACTGTTTCACCCAATGAGGAGGGGACGTTTCTTCTAGTTAGCACCAGATCTGGCTCACATACACACGTCCTCTAATTCCATATGCCATAGTCCAGAGTCTGGAATCCAAAAGAGAGAAGGGCATGTGGCCCTGTCTTTCCCTTTACACCTAGAAGGTATTTCATTAACTGCTGCCCAAAGACTTGACTGTGGGAATTTAGTTCCCTCCCTGCTACTGGACACTTGACACAGTGTGCCTCAAATTCTACCGATCCTGACCCCTGAAAAAACCTTAATGAGGTCCTGAATTTGAACACTTGTGGATGCAAATTCAGTTCCCTTGATGACAGAACCATGGGTCCCTTTCCCCTCAGATCCCTCCTCAGAGCTGCTCCAACATATCCAGTGTGTCTAAAGTCTGTTTGAATCAGAAAATGATTCAAATGATTCAGAAAACACCCACCTGAGGATGGCTTCAGCTGGAGGGAAGCAGAGAACCTGTGGAGCCAGTGCCTGAAGTTAAATTCTGGCTCTGTCTCTCAGTAGCCACAGAACCTTCTGTGGTTAATTAGTTTCTCTAAACTCCAGTTTCCACGTTTGTAAAACAGCTATTATGCCATCCATATCGTGGGTCTGCTGTGCACAGTAAATGAAATGGTAAGTGTGTAGCACTTAGAAGACAGTCTGTCACAGAAAATGTTCAGTAAGTGTTTATTTTTATTCTGTTTTGACACATGAACTTTCTAGAGACCCTGAGGTCAATTTACAGTGATCTCAGTGGACACAAATGGCCCTAATGTCGGCAGTGTCACCTTTTTTGTTGTTGGTATATAAAGGTGATGCAGGTGACTCAATTTCCATATCAAGTTTTCTTTGAACAAGGTTCCCAGGGATAGCAATGGGCTGCACTGATTCATCCCTCTCCCTTATCTGGTTGCTGCTGAGCCCAGGACTGCAAAGAGGGAGTTAGTCAGTCTCAGGGCTTCCCTGGGAAGGGAAAGAGATCATAGCACACCCACTGCAATGTGGAGCAACACAAACATTCAGAGATAAATTGCACTGCAGAGTAAGATGAGCAGTGGTAATCTAGTCTGGTGGTCACTTCAGGGAAATTCTTCAAAAAGGAGGGTGCCCTACTAAATGAGGGGCGGCATGGCCTTGTGTCATTTGAGAGTGAGCAAATCTGGACATTCAGGCAGATGGTTGGCATCAAAGTGTAGCAGCTATAGCCAGGCCCAGAGAAGAGAAACTCAGGAGAGAGAAAGAGAAAAGAGAAAGGGAAGGAGGGAGAGAGAAAGGGAAGGAGGGAGGGAAAGAAAGATAGGATAATGGGAAGTAATGTCTTTATGTCTTGTCTCTATGTACAGCTGCTTGCTGTATCTTATTAAGTTCCACCATACCTTATAAGGCAGTATTATTAACCACCACCACACCTTTTAAAAAAGAAAGAAACTGAGGTTCAGAACTAGAGAACTTAGGCAAGGTCACAGGCCCAGTATATGGTGGAGCCAGAATTTGGCTTTGCCTTCCCAGGAAACAACAAGAGGTCTGGGCAAGAAACCACAGCTGTATCTTAGGCAAGGAGAATAATTCAGTAGCCTGATTCCCAATTAATAATGCCTAAGGTATCCTCTCAGACACAGGCACAAGAAAGCAGCAGGAATCCCCTGGCAGAGAGAGGATTCAGAACAACTTAGCTCTCAGCTACATACAGCGGGCTCACTTCCCTTGACTGAGAACTGCTTTCTTCGGGGATTTTGCTGTGGAAGGGACAACAGGATCCCTCCAGTGCTACTATTTTCAGACAGCTTGGGGATGCTCACTGTTGCAGTAACCCTTAGAGTCTACAGAAGGTGTTCACAGAAACTTGGGGTTTTTGTTGGTTTGTTTGTTTGTTTTTGAAGGAGAACATGATTTTTTTTTTCCAGCAGAGAAGATTTGAAGCCAAGACTAGGACTCAACCTAAGGAATATTTTGGTCCAAAATGATATGTAACAATGAAATGAAAGTATTGATTTTTTCCTGAAGTTTATAAACATCTATTAAAAATGTAAATTCCCAATATTAACCCCATTTACCCCAATCTGCTAAAGACTAGAAAAGATTGAGATGATGGAATAAAATATTAATTTGTCTCTGTGTAATGTAAAAACCCTTAGGAAACATAAAAAGCAAAACATAAAATGAGTGCCTTTAATTGTAATATTTAAACTCTCCCTGGCTGTCCCAACACCATTTATAGGCAGCTTAATTAAACACTATCCCAATTTAGCATAAGGAGACCCTAGGGGACATACTTTATACCTTCAAACTACAAGAGTGAAAGTTTTGTTTTTTTGTTCCTAAGGCTTTTGTCCTTGTAATGTTTAGGCAACTTGGAGAACATTCATAGGTCACCCCCACTGCTCCCCCTTAGGTCACCTAGGAGGTCAAAGAGGACAGTGCTGACCTGCTTTAAGGGAAGAGACCTTTTGCCACACACTCTCCACATCCCCCTGTTCTCCAGGAACCTGAAATTTTGATTCTCTATTGTATCATGCTGGCAGCTTCCATTTTTACAACATGCTCCGGCTGAGGAGCTGGGCTTCAGCTACACTCAGGATCATCACTATACTGAGGAGTCTTGGTGACCTCTTCTACAATAAACAAAATTTTTGCATTTTAATATCTATGAAATTCAGGATGCATCTTAGAATGGATGGAATATAACAGCCAGTGTCAGCCAGATGGCAATTATAGAACTATAGAGCAAAAACCTTCTATAGACATCTTCTGGAAAAATCAAGAAAGCACCATCATCTAAGCACTTCAGAGTCACTGACATGTGAGTGTATATAGCTGATAGTTACTGATCACTTCCCATGGGTTGGTGTACCAGGTATCTGGTGCCACATTAATGCTGTCTAACCAACACCCATGAAACCTTAGTATTATAGAACAATTGACATTTATTATTTCTCATGAATCTGTGGGGTGATTGAGCAACTCTGCTGATCTAGGCCAGGCCCAGCTGGACTCACCACATGTCAGTCAGTTTCTGCTGATCTTGGTTGGGTTCTGTCCTGTTCGGAAGTTAACTGGCTCGGGGCTAGTTGTCTGGAACACGTTTCCTTCCTCTTGTGGTCTTTCATCCTCAGTCAGGTTAGCCTAAGCTTGTACTTAGTGTAGCAGGATTCCAAAAGAGGAGGTGAACTCACGTGAGCAGTTTTTTCGGGATTCTGCATGAATGATGAGTAATTTTAACTTTCTATTTGCCAAAGCAAGTCATTTGCCTAAGCCCAGAATGATCTATAAAAAACACACTTGAAGATTTTCAGCTTTTCCTCTGAGCTCTCTTTGGCATACTGTAACACTTAGCTGGAGATGGACATCTGCTGGCCCCTTTAGGGTTGGTGACCACTTTTCAGCCTACCACCTCCTGATCCTGCCAGCGCAACTCCTGAGCCTTATCTGCCTGATATCTGTGGCTTTCCAGACTATGCATCCTATTTAATTCTTAACATCTCCACCTTTAACTATCACTGTAATTAAAAACTACAGTAGGGCTTTGAAAATGGCCAAACACATCCTCCTCTCAAAGCCATCCATCATCCACAAAGCCCAAAGTGCTACAGCTTTTGCTAAAAAAGTGTATCAAAGGGACTCATACAGGATCCTTGTGGAAATTCCTTTACATCTCTCCCAAGAAAACGGAAACTTACCAATTGTTCATGAACATCAAGGCCAAAATCTTGCTCAAGATTGGTGATCATAATCCCAATTTCTTTTAAATCAACGTGTCTGAATTTGCACTCTGCATCAGTCTGATGAGAATGACTGATAACTGTTAGAAGCCAGTTCTGTTATTGCTAGACTCATGCTAACTGCTGGTCTGGTAAATAAAACTTTAAGAAAAGGATAAAGTAGTGAGTCAAAGGTACAGGGCCTGTTCATCTGAATGTATTTTGTAACTTTAGCCTATCGACTGTTCTCTCTAAATAATTTTTCAATTATTTACATAAAAGTGAGGAAAAACATTCCTTTCATGTCACATTTTTATCCCCAAACAATCCTTTTGGGATATTGTGTATTACAATTTTATTGTGGTCTTCAGTCTTCATGGGGCCATCTCACCAAGTTTATTTCTCTCTAACTTAGATGCTAGCAGATGGCAAGGTTCAGGCAAAAAGCTTCAGACAAGCAGGGCACCTGGATATTTTTGTTTCTTGTGCTTGAACAATTAAATAAAACTTTGCTCTGTAGGCTGCCTTGAGAAATGGCAGACTTAACAGTCTGGTGAACAAATAGTGGAGCTGCCGTCACACTTGAGTTACAGTCTGTTTAAACTTCAAATCAGTTACAACTCAGGGCCCACATTTCCTGAGCAGGTGGATGGAAGAGGCTTCAGGATATCATGGAGACAACTGCCTAAATCCTAAAGAGGAGGTTTCTAGATCGTTAATGGGGACACCAGACAAATAATAAATTGAACCTCTTCCTAAATGTTCAAAGAACAGCTTCCTTTAAAGTCTAATCTTATGAAGTACATTAGAGATGTAAGCAAATATAATTCAAAGGTGTTCCAAAATGGTCTCTAATAGATCAAAATTTAGACCGCTATTGTGAAACATCATTTTAAGGTTCCTTGACTTGGTTACAAATATAACCTGAGAACTAGGAGAGAATTAAGGTTCAACTATGTTATTTTGAACTAGTCAGTGGTTCTTGGGAAAAAACACCACACAGTTAATAGATCTGTCTGTCTGTCATTTGTCTATCTTATCTATCTATCATCTATCTATCAATGCTAAGTTGTTTTTAGGTGTTTATTTTTCAGTAGGCTTACCCTATTATTACAATCTAGTTTGCTGCTACTTATGCTTATATATTTGACAACTGTCGTCCTGGGTGGTAAATATAGATTGGTTTTCTTCACTTTCTGAGCCTCCAGCTTGACCAAGTTATATATCACCATATCTGATTTAGTGGTGAGTTGTGAACAAACTGTGTCTGTTTGTTCACTTTTTAAAATCATCCAAATTAAAGATGCACTTAAGCATTAATAAGGGTTCTTAAATACATCCATATAATAGACTGGTAGCCATTAAACATGATGAGGTAACAATAAAATCAAAAAATGAAATACTTTGGTATAAATATAAGAACACATGTATAGGAACTGTATGAGGAAAATTACCAAACTCTGTTCATAGAAATTAAAGGAAAACTAAAAAATTTGAGAGATAGTCCATATTCATGAATAGGAGGACCCAATAGTGTTAAGATGCTCAATAGTGTTAAGTCTTCCTGACTTGATATATATAGATTCAATGCAATTCCAGTCAAAATCCCAACACATTATTTTGTGGATATCAGTGATTTGATTCTAAAGTTTATATGGAGAGAGGCAAGACACCAGAAGCGCTGACACAATATTAAAAGAACAAAGTTGGAGGACTGACATTATTTGACTTCAAGTCTTATTACCAAACTACTATAATCAAGGCAGTGTGGCTTTGGCAAAAGACTAAATAGATCAATAGGAGAAAATAAAGAGTGCAGAAATAGACTCACACAAATAAGAGTTAACAGATCTTTGACAAAGGAGGAAAGGCAAATCAGTGGAGATAGGAGTCTCCCAACAAGTGATGCTGGACAACTGGACAGCCACATGACACAGAGCTTGCCACTGTCATAAAAATTAACTCAAAAAGGATCACAAACCTAAATATAAAACACAAAACTATAAAATTCCTAGAAGAGGAGAAAATCTAAATGACTGGAGTTTGGAAATGACTTTTTAGATACATCACTAAATGATTCATGAAAGGCTCAATTCACTTTGAAAGAAAGTTTGGCAGTTTTTTTTTTTAAACATGACTAAATGTTATTTAATCATACAATTCAGTCCTCATATTCCTTGGTATTTACCCACCTGAGCTGAAAAATTAGGTCAACACAAAAACCTTCACACAAATGTTTATAGCAACCATATTCATCATTACCAAAATTTGGAAGCAAGGGAGATGTCCTTCAGGAGGTGAGTGGGCAACTAAACTGTGATACACCCATACAATGGAATATTATTCACCACTGAAAATAAGCTATAGAGCCACATTAAGGCATGAAAGATCCTTAAATGCATATTGCAAAATGAAAGATGCCAACTGGAAAAACTACATACTAGATGATCCTAACTATATAACATTCTGGAAAGGGAAAAACTGTAAAGACAATAAAAAGATCAGTGGTGATCAGGAGTTTACGCTAAGACGGGATGAATAGGTGAAGCACAGAGGATCTTTATGGTAGAGAAACTGCTCTGTATGATGCTATAATAGTGAATAAATGTCATTGTACATTTATCAAAATCCATAGAACATAAAAGACAATGAATGATCTGTAATGCAAACTGTGGTTGATAATGGTGTGCCAATGTTTGCTCACGGATTGTAACAAATGTGCCCCTGTGTTGTGGGATGTTGAATGTGAGGGGAGGCTGTGTATGTGAGGAGCAGAGTGGTTATGTGAGTATATTCTGCTCTTTCTGCTCAATTTTTCTGTGACTATAAAACTGAAAA
Organism: Camelus bactrianus; assembly: GCF_048773025.1. Lineage (NCBI taxonomy): Eukaryota > Metazoa > Chordata > Mammalia > Artiodactyla > Camelidae > Camelus > Camelus bactrianus. The sequence continues at coordinate 35,624,544 of NC_133549.1, forward strand.
ATAGACTCTATTACTTAAAAAAAAAAGATGAAGTAGATCTGCATGGATCAATAGGAAAAAATGACTCACATCTATTGCCAGCAAAAGAGGCAAATTGTACAATATGCACTGTATGAACTGATTCCTCTGTGTGTGTTTGTGTTTTTAAGTATTATTTTATAAATATATAAAATATTGTTCCTGAAAAGCATCAAAGAAAACTGGAAGAATATATTAGTTAATGGTGATTATCCATAAGCGGCAGCTTAATAATGGGTGACCGTCACTTTAGATTTTTTAAATTTATATTGCTTAATATTTATTATATCAAGTATGTATTAGTTTTATAATCAGTAAAAAGTGCTATAAGAAAAGGAGACAAAGTTTACAATCAGTTAAGCCAGGCAGCTTGAGGAAATGATGCCAGAGTTCTCTCTTCAAGTTGGGGCAGATTGGGGAGGTGTTTTCTGTCTGCAAAACTACTGCCACAAAGGCCGCATCAATAGCAAATTCTCCAACATATAGACTCCAGGTCCTGAAGCCAGTTTGTCTGACAATGGGGGAGATCACACTGTGGACAAAGAGATGACTGAGAGGGGGCATAGCTTTTCTACTGCCTACTGGTCAGACACACAGTGTTACGAGGTTCAAGTCATCAGTAATAACTACTATCACATGGGAGCACTCTTCTACCATCACTGGCCAGAGCTACATGGCTTCCAAGGGGCTGCCTGCATCCAGATTTTCAGCCCTGAGTGAGCATTCAGTTGGTGCAGTCATTTTATGCTTGAATCATATTCAACAATCACAGAAGAAAAATAGGAGCAAAAAGTTTGCAAGAAAACATGAAATACTTTTAGTTGTTATTATGTTGCCATTTTTGGAGTATGGACCACTCTTCCCCACCAAAAACAAAGTTCAGGAGGAAGGAAAGGAAGGGAAGGAGAGGAAAACTAGAGGATTTCAGGACTCAGATGTTAACTCTTTTCCCTTTTGCCCTAAACATATTTAAAAAAAAAAAAAAAACTGTAGCGATATGTCAATGCTCTTTGGAGGTGGGTCTGGTCTCTGAGAGCTCCCTCATCCCCATTCTTAGCATTCTTCTGAGCACTTCTCAGAGAGGCAGGGGGACAGACCCCACATCCACTGAGAACTTTCCTGAAACACTCCTACATATGAGGGGCGCTGGGACCCTGTGGTCACAAACATAAAGAAGCTAGGTCTGATGCTCCAGGGAGACAGCAGTCTTTGCTCTGCCACCATCTGTGGGGCTTCCAAGAGGGGAATTCCAAGCTGTGCTCAGCTTCCTTTAGGAGATGAGTGCCCCCCTCAGCCCTCAGCCCTCATAAGTGCTTTTATTTAATACCACACATAAGGCCCAAATGGGTCCTAAGGTCCAAATGGTGCCCCTGCCTAATAATGTAAACAAAGCCTTTTGGGATAAGACTGAGTCCCATTATTCAGGCACACCCTCTGCTTTTTGGACTGCCCTCTTGACTTCTGACAGTCATTTGCTTTCTATGAGACTTATGAGCCCTTACCTGGCTGTGCCTCTAGAATTTTTGTCCCTCTGGCTCTTGTCCTCCTGCTTTGGGCCTGTTTAGTCTGCCGTGTGCTGACTGTGCTGCACTGGTGTGTGTGATCCACGGTTCTGCTCTTACTGAGAACAGTACCTGAGTTCCCTCAGACCCTGCTCCAGGGCACTGAGCCTGCCATCTCTTCAGCACTTAAACCCTTTACTTAAAGGGTTTTCAAGACCTGTACCCTCTGAGCTTGAGCGGCACCCAGACTCTGGGAGTAACCAGCTGCTCTTGTGAAGGGTTTCATGGATCCACCATGGTGAGGGCTAACTCGTGGGGCACATTTCCACCTCCCTCCTCCTCCATGTGAGAACTGGGCACATGTTTAAGAAATCTGCTTCCCATTTCCTTAATGCTCCAGGAAACATATGGACAAATGGCCTTGAGGTCCATCTGCATTTTTACGGGAGGCAATACTTTAATGGAGGGATGCCCCCAGTTTTCTGTGGCTCCAGCCACACTGAAAGTGGGTACCTACACCTCTCACCAACAAAATCCAAAAGCCTCAGAATACCTAGGCAACAGAAAACATATTCATGCCCCTTACAGGTGGCCCACCAAAGAGAAGCAATTCTTTTTTTTTCAAGTAGCCCCCAACTTTCAGACTCAAGATACCCATACTTCTGAGAAGAAGAAACTGACCACACCTCTCTTCTGCTTCCCTAACTTCTCCCTTTCCTGCTTTTCATAAGATAATTCTTATCTATTATCTTTGTCTGTGTTAGGACCAAAGTTAGATGTTTAAAGATCTGGTTTCCCTGGCTGCTGAAATTATACCATGGGAAAGGGGAGTTGATAGGACTTTCAGACTTCTTTACTGCAGCCCACCACCATGAGTACCTGCCCACCAGCTATGGGCACCTTCACTCCTGGCACCAGGAGGTCATCTTGTTAGGTTGACTTTTCATCCTTCCTAAGCAGCACATCAGTTACACTATGAACAGTTTCTCACCTGCACAAGTAGAAACTGTGACATCAGCAACCTCTGAACAGTGTGTTGGAAGCACCCCAACAACCACCCCAGTAAGGTTAATGCTTCCTTGGGCTGGATGGAGGCACAGATGGAGTGAAGCTGTGTCTGGGCTCAGCCTTTTGTACTGGATTTTGAGAATTCTACTGCGGCTGAGCAACCAGAAGTTTCTGTTTGGTTTTATTTTTATTTCTTTCAACAGTCAACCATATGCTACTGCCTCAAACCAGCCAGTCCCCATTGGTGATAACACACAGTTTTTATCCATTCCACAGGGTGGTATTGGCCTGCGATGGAGGAGTGCAGCTGGCTCTCTATTAGTGGCAGTGCCTTTGGGGAGATGTGGGATACTTCTTTCAGAAAAAGATAATGTCTTAATTGGAAAAATCCCTTCTATCATCTTTGCTACAGGTTTTTGAAGCTACTGCATTCCAATCATGTGATAACAACCAAAAATGAAACCCAAAGTGAAGCTCAATATCTAAGACGTTAGGGGCTTGTTGGAAATATGGGTGTGGGGACAGGACAATTCTTTTTCAGACTAACCTGATAGCCTGGAAACCTTTTTCAGTGTATGGGTTGCAGTGCATTTCTTAAATTTACCTGACAAAATTCACTTGGGAATTTTGTAAACCACAGAGTTTCCTGTTGCCGTATCTTGGTGATGGGTTCTGCAAGTCTACAGAGGAGTGGGGATATTGCCCCCTTAACTGTGACCCCAGATGACTGATCTGATTACATGAGAGTGGAGCCTTCTGCTGCTGGCCTAGGCTCTAACAAACAAGGGAGCCCCAAGTTATGTTAATGGGAGACAAATCTGTGATTATTTGATTCCCAGCTCTGGATTCAAGTACATTGAAAGTTTTCTTCCGGATATTGAAGGACAGCAGTTCCCTGATACTTGGGTTTTTCAAATTTCCTTGATCAAGGAAAATCCTTGAAATTACAGGAAAGAGGTAGCCCAAGCCTTTGGTGGGCCCAGTTTGTATCAGTAAATGAAAGAAACACAGACATCTTCTTGATCATAGAAATCACCAGTGTAGCATTTAAAATTTGAACTTGTAAAGTGTGGACACATACACACACACAAATCAACCTGTGCCTGCAGCTTTCCAGCTCTCACAGGATCTGATCTACATGTTCTGTTAACTCTGCCCACTTAGGAAAAGAAAAAGCAGTGAAGGGATTACCCCAAGATGTGGAAAATAAAATCCTGAGGGAATTCAGAGGTGATGCCTTCTCCCATTTCGACTTCTGAAAGAGAATAGCCCTGAAGTTCCTGAAAACTGGCTATAAATTAGGGATAACAATAGAGGGTTAATTAAGTAAATTATAGAGTATTCATTCAATAGAATATTATGATGCAACCATTATGATACTTATCAATAATTGATAATGACATGCAAAAAGACAATATAATGTTCAGTAAGAGCAAAATGCAGAACCACATAACCACGTGTGTTGCATAATTTCAAGCATACCCACTACGTGTGGGGACACCTATCATTAGTAATAATAATAAACAGACTTGACTCTAGGGATCTTCAGGAAAAATTTTATAACTGATGTCACAAGGACCCTCAAGAGTGTACAGGAACACCTGACACCATGTCTTGTTACAGTCAGTATAGATCAGAACTCCAAAGACAGAGCAGCCAGAGGAGCTGAAAAGATGACTGGGTAACTGCTTCAGAAAACTGACTGTATTTTTTACAGCAGTCTTCAATACACAGAACATTTTGAGATTAAATGCACTTTAGGATCCAGAGGTAAAACAGAAACCAGCAGATAAAAGTCACTGGGGGGTTCTGATTTCAGCGCAGCACTAGGAAGAACTTCCTAGCAGTCTGCGCTCCCGAGGAGGGCAGCTCCCCAGCCAGCCAGAGCTCAGTCTGAAGCTGGAGGGTCATTTGTCCAGAATGCTGGTGAGACGATGGTGGCTACAGCAGACAGAAACTGTATTAGACAACATGCAAGCTTCCCACCCAGCTATGGGATCCTCAGGTTTTGGATTTACAACGCTGAGATTTTATTTGACCAAGCAGGCAGGACAGACGTGACTACTCCCATCATACAGATGAGAAATGTGAGGCTCAGAGAGATTAATGAACTGACTGCCTGAGTCATCCAGCTAGAGAGTGGCAGAACAACGGACTTCAGACCAATGTTGTGGGTACCAGGGTATGTACTCAAATAAGGATATTTGTACAAAGCCAGAACACCAATAACTCTAACGAGGATTTGGGGAGATAGACCCTTGAGTGGTAAACAGGAAGGAGAAACGGCAGCTTCCCCTCAACCTTTGGCCTTTGTGACTCGGTTACACTCTGTGGGGAGCATCTTCTTGTTTCATCCAATACTACTGTTGGTCAGGCAAGAGTCACAGCTGAAGCCACAGTCCAATCTAAAGCTTTGTTCTCCGAGAGGCCCTGGGAGCTTCCCAGGAGCTCACAGAGAAGCACTCCACGCAGCAGCCCTACTTGTCTACACTGGGTCTGAGGCTGGCGCCGGAGCTGCTGAGACAGGAAGGGAAAGGCGTGAACTCCCACCTGGGTGGAGAAACGCTTGGTTCCCAAGTGAGACTAGGAACCTGCCACCAGGCACGCAGGAACCGTCTGCCTCTGGTTCCAGGAAGACTGCTGTGCTATGCAGCTCCTGAGGAAATAAGCGAAGTGTTTCTGCCAGTGAACACCCAGCAGCACAGGAGAGGACTGGGCGGGAAGGGTGGTCTTTTTCATCCTTGGTTCTGGCAGTTTGGCCCCTGACTGTAGTTGGTATTGTTGCTGTTGCTGCCCTGCCACAAGCAGACATCACAGTCAGAAAAAAAAAAAAAAAAGAGGGAGAGAGAGAGAGACAGAGACAGAGACAGAGACAGAAAGAGAAAGAAAGAAAATTCCACTAAAATAAAACTGAGAGCATTGGACAGGTTTTCTTTTTTTTTCCCAGAAAACCGTCATGGCATTAACACTATATTAACTGTGTACTCAGCACTCCAGTTTCCATGATTGGTGATTTCATTCAAGTGAGAGCTGGGAAGAAGTAAAAATCATTCCAGTTAACGTTTATTGAGCACGTATCATACAACAGGCACTCTGCTAGAGCATTTTGTAAGTGATGAATCATGTCAGCTTCTTAAAGATCTTGCGACGTGGCTGTTATCACTGTGCTTATTTTAGAGATAAGGGAAGACACCGAGAAATCTCAGTAACCTGTCCACGGTTACTATTTAGTAAGTAGTAGAGCTGAGATTCAAATTCTGGCAGTTTCACTCAGAGCCCATGTTACTCTGCAGTATTATTCCTACAGCCCAGGTGAGGAAAATGAACGCTCAAGAAAGATTATGTGACTTGCCCAACAAATGAAGGACAAATCAGAACTAAAATTCTAATCTTCTAGATCAGGTCTGATGATCTTCCTTCAGCCTAAAAAGAATATCCTGGAGCAGTGCTCACAAATCATGACCAGTGGCATCTTATGAAACTTGCCGGCTCACAGAGACTTGCTGAACAAACTCTCTTAGAGAAGACAGACATATCTATTTAAACCAAATGTTCACCAGATACCTGCAGTGGGTCAGGCCCTCAATATGTCACATGTGCTCATGGCTTATGGATTCCTCACAGCTGACTTGGGAAATGGTATTTTTATCTCCTTATTTATGGAATGTAAGTGCCGTATTTGAGGTCTCAGAGACAGTTCACAGCAGAGGAGGAATATAAAGAAAGTCCTCTGACCCTAAATCCAGACCTCTCCACCTCACATCCCAGATTATCTCCCCAGATGCAAGAGATTTCTTGAAGCAACACAATAGCAAAAACAATTTAAACTTGGATCTTAGCCACTCTGACCTAAATAGCACGCTGTTAAAATTGTCTATAAATGTCTTAGCATTTAATAATTAATTAAATTGAGCTCTTAAACAGGATAATCCTGACTCTACTATAATGAAGTATTTTATTCTCTCTCATATAATTTTACTGACGTCTGCAATCACTTTCCATGAAAGTAATGTCCTTCTCAAGGAAATGAGTTGATACATCTAAGGTCTCGCCTTCATCTTACCTTCTCATGGACTGTGAGGAACCCGAAACCCACAGACCAGGTAAAACTGGTGGGGGCAAGCTTTTCCAATAAGAAAAGAACAGATTCATTTTTAAATCAAAATGAGTCTTTGGAGATAAGAGATATATCTACATTTACATCTATATAGAGAATGAATATTCATTACACAAGCAGCCAATATGGTGAGAAAGAACACAGCCAGCCCTTGGCACTTATGAACTAGCAATTTCACAGAGATCTGCTTTGCTCTGGTCAGAAGCATGAGGAAATCTGTAATACCAAGAGAGTGTAAAACAGCAGTATTTCCAGAAGTGAACTCGAGCCGAAACTACTCATGCTGGAATGGTGAGTGGTTCACTGGACAGAGACTCTCGGGATACAGAGGAGCCGATTCTTAGAACAATCTCATCATACATTCCAAAATAGAAAATGATGCCTCCTGGGATCCTGCTACATTCCTTCAGTGAAGTATAAGGAAAAATTAAATCTCAATAGAGTCCAGAAATACACCTACAAATTTATAATCCACAAATTTGTGGAAGAGGTCATTCTGCAAAGTAGTGAGGAAAGAATCATCTTGTCAATAAGGAATCCTGTGTCAATTCTATAGCCATGGAGAAAAATCACACACGTGCGCATCTTTACTATTACTCCATATCACACACAAAAATCAAGATGAGTCACACATTGAAATGTGAAAGATACGGTAATACATATTTTATAAGAAAATATAGGAAAACGCTTTGATGACTTTGATGTAGACTGGTTTCCTTAGCTCAAAAGTTCTGAACAGCAGTAACTTTATAGGAATAGATTGCAATTAAGAACTTTTATACATTAAAAGACACCACTAATATAGTAAAAAAAATCACATGGTAGGAAAATATGTGAATATATATGAAAAGTAACTCAATCAGATTAGATATATAACAAATACAACAAAACTCTAAAATTTCCAAAAATCAGTAAAAGACAGACAGATGAAATAACAGGATAAAATTCAAAAGATCTGAAAAAACATACAAACATACAAACAAAACAAAATGAAAACCTCAAGATACAGGGAACAAATGGGTGGTTGCCAGAGAGGAGGGTGAGGTGGAGTGGAATAAGTGAGGGATTAGGAGGTACAAACCTTCAGTTATAAAATAAATAAGGCATGGTGATATAATTAATATACAGCCTAAGAAATACGGTCAATAATATTATAATAACTTTGTATAAGTATGCATTGTTACTACACTTATTGTGGTGATCATTTCACAATAAATGTCAAATTGTTATGTAGTAGACCTGCAACTGACACAATATTATACATTAACCATATTTCAGGGAAAGGAGGACTTGAACAAACAAGTAAAAAAAGGGGCTACCTAAATGAAAAATGAACTTTAGTAGTAATCAGGGAAATACTTATTAAAACCAGTCTGTGATACTACTTCACTATCAAAGGATAGATAAAATGAAAAACATGGAAAATATCAAGTGGTAGTATATGCAGGAACCAAAACACTCATTCACTGCTGATGGGAGTATAAACTGGTAGAATTACTCTGGGAAAATATGTGGCAGTATCTACTAAAGCTGAACATTACTTCCCTGAGAATTGGAGATGTGTCTGTATGTTCACCAAGAGACACATACGAGAATAAATCTCAAACTATAGTGTGCAAATAATTCACAAATAAATACAATTTGGAAGAAATTAAAAAACATAATACTGAACAAAAAAAAGCCAGACATAAAAAAGGACACAGAATTGGATTCCATTTGCATAAACTTTATATGAAGTATTAAATCAGTTAAAACCAGCCTATGCTACTTGAAGTCAAATCAGAGGTTATCCTAGGGAAGGGAATGGACCATGAAGGCTATGTATGGCATCTCTGGGGTGCTGCAGTTACATGAGCGCTGGCTACACTGGTGGGTTCTGTCCATTTGTGAAAATCCTACAAGCAGTCAAGTGATGCTATGGGCAATTTTTAATGTATAGGTACCTTTAAAAAATTAAAATATTCGTAGTAGGAAGAAGAGATGGACAGGAATCCTTGGAGAAAAAAAAAAGTCTTACATGAGTTAACTTTCTTCTTTGGGAGCAGCTCTGAGAAATCTGTTAAAATTACAATCATGAGCTATGCATTGACCTAATTTAGGTCCACAGTCCCTCATGTATATAACCAAGTCGACTGTAGATATGGTGATGTCATTCCTGCTATCACGTCATCACACTGCCTCGGGAAACAATACTGCACTAATAGAAAATGACAAGGGACTTGTCATAATCACCCCAACAGCCACACTGATTCAGGCTACATGCCCAAGAAAATGAAAGAATCACTCATTTCCCTCTGGTGCAGAAGCACCAACATAACGAGTATCAGGGAGAAACTCTGTCATAACCATGCTAGTGAAATTCTACTGTGAAGAGACAAGAGGGCAAATGTGTAAGATTTAAGGCAAGTCTTTATGTTTGGGAACTCAGATTCTTTGGTCTAGTCAGAGACATGATACTCAAAAGGAAAAAAAAATAATCAAACATGATATTTAAAGACTGTTAGTCAGTCCCAAATGGCATGGAGATGCCTCTAAAAAGGAAGAATGACTGGCCACATATTATTAAAAATATTAAGAACCAATAAATTGGATCTAATTCTCATAAAAAAGAGGGAGAAAAAAAAGGTACCGATAGCTTCTCCTCCTCCCAATCGTCCGTGGCTTGGCAAATTCTAATCTTTATAAAGGTCAGCTCCAATATCAATTCCTTATAAAATCAGTCCTTCCCTCTCCCAGGAGGATTAGTTGACTCTCCACCATTTTTGGTGTCATTTGGCACAGTTCTTGTTGTACTTACTGTGCACTTATCACTCTAAATTGCAAGTTTTCTGTTTGTACAGCTGTCTGTTCCCACCAGCATATGCAAATACCCTCAAGGGCAAAGGCTACACCTTAGCATGCAGCACAATCATTTAAAATGTTGTAAACAGTTCTAGGACAAACGGAGCACATGCACATGGTGAAAAAATTCGAAACGGCATAGGCAAATATAAAAGGAATAGTTAAAAATTTCCTCCTCCTGATCTAGACCAGGGGTCAGCAAGCTCTTCTTGTAAAAGGCCAGATAGAAAATATCTTGGATGCTGCAGGCATATGGTCTCTATTACAACTATGCAACTGTGCTGCTGTACCGTGTATCACAAAAGCAGCTACAGATGATAGGTAAAAATGAGTGAAGTTGCATTCCAATAAAACTTTATTACATGAAATTAAGATTTACTGTAAAGCAATAGGACTCAGGATGGTGTGCTGTTCCCTAAGGAAAAAAATACAAATAATTTTAACAATATAGGGAGTTCACAAATACACCTACACATATGTGATCCACTGTTTACCAAGAATGTTACAAAGACAATTCAAAGGGTAAAGGCTAGTCCCTTAAAGAAATGCTCTAGGAACTTATGGAGATTCATAAATTAGAAAGTAACCACTGGCTGTTTTGTTACAATATATCTGAAAAGTTGGATCATGTAAAATACTGGTTATATTTCCAGTGGTGTACAATATATCCTTACAGCTTATTTATTTTTTACATAGTGGTTTGTACCTCTTAGTCTCCTACCCTTCTCTTGTCCCTCCCCCATTCCCTCTCCCCTCTGGTAACCACTAATTTGCTCTCTTCATCTACAAGCCTATTTCTGTTTTATTATATTTCAATTTTTTAGATTCCACATATAGGTGATAACATACAGTATTTGCCTTTCTCTGTCTCAATAAAACTTTACTTAGAAAAACAGGTAGCAAACCATATTTATCCCATGGGACACAGTTTGGCCACCCCGGTACTAGACCATAGTCTCATGTCCCAAATTGACAACTATTAAGAGTTTCTTATAAAATTGAGTAAGTTTCTTATAAAACTGAGCTAGCTGAGTAAATCCTTTGTGCTGTGCCAGCTAAAGACAGCAAAAATACACACTAGTTGATCTGTGCTAGTTTCTCCAAAGAGGGGGAATTCCTAAACTTTTTATTTTTTTCCATAAAGAGACTTTTATGTGGCTTAGGTAGCTACCAACTACCTTTGCTGAGTGTCTGGAGAGTGAACAAAAAAGTAACTGTATTCAAGTCTTTGGTGACACCACATCTAATCTTCAGCATGACCTCTAAAGTAGTTTTCAGCAGGAAGGAAACTGCCAATTCTAGTTTAATGCTCAGATAAGCCTATAAAGTTAATTAACCTATTGGACATGTGAGTTACAACATAAGCTCTAAGACAAGGACCCTGGGCTTTTCTGGTTACCTGTTCATCTAACCACTAGGGTGAACACTGTTTCAAAGGTAAAACACAATCTGAGCCAAAATGAAAACAAAACAACAACAACAACAACAACAAAAAGTTTGAAATACCCTCTTTGCAAAGCCAGGAGACACATCACATGCCTTTGAAAAGAAAGTGTGTGGCTACTGGTTACCCCTGTGCCCACAGTCTGTTACATATCTCATGACTCCTTTAGTAGTACAATATGGTATACATGAATAAACACTTCAGAACTTACACCAAAACTTAAAAACAAAACAAAACACCTCATTGGTAGGAAAGGCTTTAGGGAAAGTAAGCTCAAGTTCTACTCTGGAACTTTCAAGAAACACTGATAAATTACAAATTCTCCACTGTCACTGGCTGTCCTTGGTTTCTCACTCTCCCCATGATTCTCTCTTTGAATCTCTGGGTCTCCATATTTCTGACTGAGCCCTTTTCTCCCTCCCCCAATCCTCCTCCTCTCATTCCTCTCCCTCTCCTTTGCTTTGTTTCTCTCAATATTTTTTGTCTTTCCCTTTTTCCATCTCTCTGTATCTCAGTCTCTGTCTCCTCTTTCTCTCTTTCTTTGTCCTAAGATGCCTTCCATTTAAGCAATTCAAGCAGTAAACTTCTTTTCCAAGGCCATGCAAGACCGTCTAGTGACTCTCCATCATGGGTGAGGAGTCACAGGTAGAGTGTGAGTGCTTAACTCCCTATGTATATACATCTGGTAAGGATGTGGTTGTGTGTACGTGTAAGTATGCATAGATACAAATAAATAAGTAGGTACATGAAGATCAAGAGCAAGCTAATGTCTGAGATTTTAACTGAGATATATGTGTATTCTTTCTTGGAATTACAGGTCACCAGAATGTCTAGTATATGACATATAGTCTTGTTGGTACAAGTATCTCCTTTTCTGTCTTTTCTCTAATTAAAAAACAAACAAAAAATAAAAACAAACCCCCAAACAAACAAAAAGCTAATGAGTTAAGGCCTGGAAGCATCTATACTCACATGTTCAAAAGGAGAAACACAAAATGATCTTCTTGCCACCTTTGGCATCAAAACTATTTGTCAATACTAGTAACTAGAGAGATTTTGGGGGTTCAAATTTAGGTGCCTAAAATTAAGCATAATGATATTTTTTGTTTAGTATAAAATACTTAAAAAATAATACTAGCACATGTTCATAGTAGAAATATAAGAAAATACAATTTAAATGATAGTCAAAATAGTCATAATCAATGGTAACATTTTAGCCTATCTATTCGGATTTTTTTCATATTTTCCTTCTTTCATATTTTTTAAATAAAAATAGAAATCTATTCAACAGAGTTTACTGAGTTTCTGTTATGTACCAGTTGTCCTGTTAAATATTTGAGATACATCTAAGAAAACAATAGACAAAATTTCTACTCTCATGGAATTTAAAATTTTCCAAAATTTAAAATGTATATTTTATGCTTTTTTTTGCTGTGTTGGACATTTTTCTAAGTCACTAAATATATGTCTATAGTATATTTAACGGCTATATAATATTTTATCACCTTCATATACAAGGTCAGGTGTTTTATTTGCTTTAGTGGACCAAGAAAAGTAAAAACAAACAAAAATCACAGCCAGAATTTAGTAAGTATTTACTCTGAGTAAATAGTTATAAATGCTGTAAGGGATGTACAGAAAATAACAAAAAATTTTAAAAAATGAGAAATGGCTTCAGCCCTCTAAGACATGAAAATGGAAAAAGGAAAGCGCATTATTACAAAAGCAGTAATATCACAAGCAACATACAATACATATTTGCTAAGTGGGTTATTAGGCATATGTTTATTATCATGATTGTTGTTATCAATTCAATGACAATAACAAAGTAATAATGATAATACAAGTCACATTTGTGAGTGCTTACTAAGTGCCAGTTACTGTTTCAAGCACTACATGTCGATCAACCTGTATAACAAATCTTAGGAGACAATCAAGTTGCAACAAACAAAACTTTAAGAAGGATATTTTTTACATATGAGGAAACAGAGGCCTAGAGTCACAATTATTTACTTGAAGTCACAGAGCTAGTAAATGTTGAAGTAATATTTCAAATCTAAGGAGTCTGTACACAGAGTTTTTGCTACTGATCATTATGTTATAGTTAAAACATGCACCCTTTTATCCTCAGAACACAAATCATGTTCATGTGCATAAGGAGGAAAGATGGTACCTGGAACTCATCCCCATTGCGCAAACTATAAAGCAGTGTTTATGTCAATAGTAGAAAAATCACTTCCCAGGAAAGCTATTATTGTCTCTCCTCTTTCTGAAGAGCTGGCAAGACATCCTATATGTGCATCACCATCTTTCCACCCACCTGCTTCTGAAGCTCTTACCTCATTGTATTCACAGATTCCTGGAGAAGCTACTGAAAGCTATGGACTTCAACTCTTTCCAGAAAAAAAAAAAAGCTCAAAAGCACACAGCATGCAGGTAATCTCAGCAAGCTCACAGACTTGAAGCCCATAGAAGAAGCCCTTAGGGAAACACTTTCCCAACCTTAGGGTTCATAAGAATGACCTACGGGTTATTAAAACACAACCATGTCTGCTCACTGCCCTGCCCCTCTAGCAATATACTAATTCTGGAGTCTAAATTTACTTAAAACATCCCAGATTATTTAAATGCAGGAGACTGAAGACATAACATCTGAACATTGTTTTGTCGTGAAGAGTGCCCATGGCTGCCCAGTTCAAAATCCTTCTACCCACTGAGCAAAATACAGGGCGGGGCAGGTGGAGATTAGAGGCAGCATTTCCAAACCAGGGTGACAATTGCCCTTTTCATGATTCTAATCAAAAGAGAGGCGGGACATGAAGAACTAAACCAAAGACCTTTGGCAAACTCTGGATCAGATGGGCCATCCTCTGTTATTCTAATTAGGACAGGTGACCAGAACCCTCAAACCTTTGGGTCTGGGCGAATGATAACACGTCTCAGGAGCACTGCCTTAGAGTGAATGTCCATGTTGTCAACATGGCCTCTCTAAGCATCAGTAGCCAGCAGGGAGAATGCAAATGCCAGCTTCCACACATTCTTCTTGAATGACAAGCTGGAGATGATACACGTTAGTGGTGCTGTGTGAGTCATTCAGAGGGAGAAACGGAGATCACAAAAAGAATAAAACAAGCCAGCAACCTGAGAACAGGGGACCTGGAATGGGGCACACTTACGATTTTCCTTCTCATGCCAAGAGCTCTTCCTACCATCACTCTGAACTCTCTTACATTCTCTAAGATACCCCCCAACTTAACCCATACACAGGGGCGGTGTGATCCAGTAGAAAGAGCTTTGGTGTCAAAATCAGAGAGACATTCAAATCCCTGATCTGTCACTCTGTAGGTAATTTGGGGCAGGTTTCTTCACTTCTCTGAGCCTCAGTTTCCACAATGTTTAGAACAGAGATAATATCTACTTTACAGGGATGTTGTGAGCATTCAATTAAATAATAGTGATATTCTGCAATGTGCTTACACAGAATTGCTCAAAAGATGTGGTGATTTTTATTATTATTGTTAAAAGTCACCATCCATTATCATGTCGGTAGCAGATCTGGGTGGCACAGAGTTGCTCTAGTGTTTGGCAAACTCCCCTCTGCCTTGTCTCCAACCCCCAGCCTCAATTAGATATAAGAAGAGCAAAAGAAGGTGTTCATGACTTAAAATTGTCTGCACTTAAAATAACACTTGCATCAACAGGAAATGACACCTCACTTGCAGTAAATCTTATTGGTGCTACGCATCGTCACTTTTTAAAGGCTAGTAATGACCCACAAATCAACCTGGACAAGCAACTTGCTCTAAAGCCCAGCACATGTAATTTGCAGAGGTTCCCCTGGAAGCCAGGGGCCCTGTGTCTAATCTCTGTACTTCTCCCCAGCTGTCTTGAGTGCAGGCTGCAGATAAAAACATAAACTCTGTCCTCAACCCACGGCAGAAAAAAAAAAAAAAAAAAAAGCCTGACAAGTCGAGGTTTTAGCAGAATGCTGTGTCCTAAATTTTAGTCCACCTTCCTCCAACTGAAGTGTAAATCACTTGGCTAATCAGGCACTTCCTGTTTTACCTCCCACAAAATGTAGGATATCTGTGCTTCTAATCTCTTAGGACTATGATGAAAATAAAACTGAAGTCATGTGACAAAATTCTTCAAAAGCAAGTCATTTTAAACAGTGCAAAGGTACATTCCTGATCTAATGTAGTATAAAAACATTCCACAGATCTCAGCAGAAATAGAGACATAAGACATTTCATGTATGTGTGAAAGTTCATGTCGGAGCATTCAGGTCCTTTTATCCCTACTGACTCTTCAGAATAAGCTCTGTTCTTCCAGTATAAACCTTGCACAGTAAGATTTCACTTTTCTTTCTTGACAACCTTTTAACTATCTGGATCCATGTGATCCGATGTGAGCAGAGCCCACCCTCCGCAGGAACCTTTTCATTCTGAGATATCTGGTTCCCTCTCACACTGGCCACTCTTCTTAGAGGCCATCACTTTTGGCCACTGCAGGGATGCTATTTGGCCAGTTCCCCTCTGGAGACAAAGGTGCAGTCTCCATACTTTCTAGAGATACAGGGCAATAATTAAGATATACTTAAAGGCAGGTCACAGAATTTGCATATATATTTAAAGGCGTAAAGCAAAGTGACAGTCTGGGCAGCCTGGCTGAAGATGCCTCTTATAGAGTTTACTAAATAAATAACAGACTTTTTATTTTTATTTTCAACTGTGTTTGAGAAATAAGTCAGCGTAAAAAGAAGCAACAACATCCAAGGTGAGATTTAAATGTGTGAATAAGAACAATCATATCTTTAAGGGATTGTGTCGGCTTTTTTTGGGCATAGATTTTCAATTTCTAATTGGGCATCAATATAACCATAATCATTCAAAATTGATATCATAGATGAAGGAATTTAAATCTCTCTCCTCTCCATATTTTCTCCTGCAGTCCCTTTCCCTACCATGTGCTTATGGTCATGTCAAAAGTCCCCTTTAAAAATTCTTACTACTATTCATGGTCCAAAGTAAGCAACACCCTTTCCAGAAGCCTTCATAACCATCCCAGCTAGAAGGTTTTCATCTTACCTTTTCTACTTCTCTAGCAGTTTTGCCACCAGATGACATGCATCTTCTTACTGCCTCATATGAATGTTCATTAGTTTTTGTACTACTTCACACACACACCTCTTGATCAGTGCCTAGAAAATATTAGGTGCTCAGAAAATATCAGTAGAATTAAAAGTAATAAGATAATTTGTATAAGGTTGTTAGTGCTGTCCCTGGCACACAGTTTGGACTCCTTGGATGCTAGCAGTTATTAACATCAAAAATAAACAAAATACTCCATGTATTTTTGTGCTCGATTCTATTCTATGCATAACTTTCTAAGAAATGTGAATCATTCCCAGAGTCAAAACAGATGACTGGATAAAGAAGTTGTGGTATATCTATACAATGGAATACTACTCAGCCATAAAAAAAGAATAAAATAATGCCATTTGCAGCAACATGGATGGAACTGGAGATTGTCATTCTAAGTGAAGTAAGCCAGAAAGAGACAGAAAAATACCATATGATATCACTTATATGTGGAATCTTAAAAAAAAAAAAGACAAATGAACTTATTTACAAAACAGAAACACTCACAGACAGAAAATGAACTTATGGTTACCAGGGGTAAGGGGATAAATTGGGAACTTGAGATTTGAAGATATTAACTAATATATATATAAAATAGATAAACAACAATTTCATACTGTATAGCCAGGGAATGATATTCAGTATCTTTTAGTAACTTACGGTGAAAAAGAATATGAAAATGAACATATGTATGTTCATGTATGACTGAAGCATTATGCTGTACACCAGAAATTGACATGACATTGTAAACTGACTATATTTCTATGAAAATTTATGTTAAAAAATTTATAAATACTTAGTTATCTTTTCTAGAGGGTACTGGCGAATTTCAAAAAAGGGTTTAATTTCTGTTCTTAGGTTACCCATTTTGGAGCTGAATATTCCATGGCTGCCAACACAAAGATGATATAAAACAAACCATTACATCTTTATATCTTACTGTAAATACCAGTATGTGATTTAAATAATGGGTTTCAAATTTCAGGAATTTCTATAAACACATAGGTATATGAAAAATAGGGAACACTTAATCATGTGAAATAGAAGGTCTGCTTACTCCCAGGTCAAGTCAAAGGCATAGATAATCGTGTCATTTTTGTTTCCCTAGAACTTGACTTACAAGTACAAAGTGTTCAACACTCTCAAGTTGGAGACACTGAAACATTGTGTCAGACCTGGGTGGGGTGTCAGAGAAACTATGTGCCATCAGAAAGCAGAAAGCAGATACTCCCTCTACTTTTAAGAGAGCTAGTAAGGAGATACGAGATTCAAATCTAGGTACATGTGCCTCCACGTCTTTTGCTTTTTCCCTCTGCAGCATGTTTTTCATGCCACACTGCATTTGCATTCTTGACCAGGACCAAAGCCCTGATCAGAAAAGGAAAAATGTAAGTTTGCTAAATAAAGCCAGTTCTATTAAAATTTAAAAGGTCAGGTGAAAAGATCTGACACAAATGATCACCAAACCCAGTTTTCACAACCAATGTCAAAATAAAATCAGGTTCTGTCGTTAACTCAGAAATATATTAACTAAGACTAGATCTCAAAATGTGCCGATGACCTTGTGCTCAATAAATCATCCAAGTGTTGATTTGAAGACTCTCTAAAGATGAAGAAGAGAGTGTGGGAACAATGTGATCTCTATTGGAGCTAAGGAAAGAAGTGTGACAGGCACATGTTAAAAACATTCCTATTTCACAAGGAGACAGAGTTTCCACAACCAGGGTTTACCTCCTCTCAACCTCTGAAATCCATTCAAGATGAATAATTTTATAAACAATCTTAAAAGGGTCTGATTTCTAAATTCTACATTAAAATCCATCAGTCAAGGATAGATTCTGGAGTGCAATCAAAGTAGGTTCCAAATTGTGCTCTGTTGCTCACCTGCCGTAACAGACTTGGCCAAGTTACTGATCCTTTCTGAACCCATTCCCTGTTTTGTACAAGGGAGTGATAACCTAATCCTCACAAAATTAACATGAAAATTAAATAAATGATGAATATAAGGCATTTTACCAAAACAAAACAAAACAAAACGAAACAAAACAAAAAAACCCAGTTTAACTACCAAGGTTGTATGGATACATCTCAGATCTAAAAATATCAGAAGAAGACATGTATGTCAAACAGTCAAGCAATTTGACAAAGCAGTATTAATACCATCATATGATGTAAGTTAAATAACATACTGCAGAGGACTATCTTTCAGCAGCATTGCTAGTAAGAAAGAGATAAGGGGTTGAGAAACGAAAACACTTGAATCATATTCCACACAAAATGTGAGAAAGAGAGATTCATGCTTACTACCTACCTTACAAAAATTTTGTAGGGATTAGTGAGCGAATGCTGGTTAGCATTTTGGAACTCAGAGGGAGAAAGAATAACACGCATACGGACACCACAAGGCAGTAGATATCATCATATAAAATTAGATCACATATAAAAGAAGTTGTGCAGAAGCAACAAGTTCTTGCCTCCAACAAATTATCTGCACTCAGCATCTTTAATGCCACAGGAGTCCCTCATTTGGTCCAGATCTTGCAAAGATTTCCATTCTAGAAATGCTGTCCTACATGACAAGGAAGCAAATGTCAGTACCTGGATTTAAAAAATGGCTCTCAAATTTGGGGAATTTCTCTGAAAGCACATACACACCCACAGAACAGGGAAAGGTCTAACCATGTGCATAGCAACAATTACAACCACAAATGGCTGCCCCAAGAAGTCATCAGCACAAGGAGACAGGAAGGAGATAGGAAGGAGGCAAGGAAACCATTCAGAGTTCTTGACAAGTTAGTATGGACAGCCTATAATCACCATAAATTCATACCTTGAATTCAGGTGTTATTACAGTAATTAGTCTTAGCCTTGGCTTTTAGCTAAAGATCAGATAGGTTTAAAGGATGTGTGGTGCCTGCACCCCATCTCTTTCTGGGGGAGGAGATCTAAGTGGCAAATCATGAATTTCTGACTTTGTCTTCAGATTTAAGGTTGATGAATTGCTCCTTTTAATGATAAGAGGAAAAAAAAGTGTTGGAAATGGCTGTGACACACACGTGTATAGGACTTTACCACAATAATGCCCTTTGTCTGTATCATGGTATGTGATTCTGTCAATTAATCCTGACTGGCATGAACCCACTTTACAGATCAAGAAATTCAAAGTCACATTATTATATTGACTTGCCAAAGGTGCATTAACAAATAAATAGGACTAGAACTCAAATCTCCATTCTTGCTTTTCTTTTCAAGTTGTCTCCATCAAAGAAGTTTCCTCTGATTCCCCGTACTCCAATTTACAAAAATGATAACTTTAAATGTTATTTTCTCCATCATGCTCAAATAGGTACATGTGGCTAGATGAAACTGACTAGCTCTGTTTTTGAGGGCATGTACATATATATTTAAAAAGGATGTGTGTGTATGTATTGTGTTTGTGTGTGAGGGGTTGGCATTAAGAAATGGAAGACTTCAGACAAGAGAGAAAGCTCACTAGTGAGAAAATTTTGAGTGCTCAAACATTAACAGTCACCATACAATAAGTAACCTTAGTAGACCTACTGCATGCCACCCATCCATGATTTGACCCACACTGTCCCTACTGTGCTTGTAAGCATAAACATATGAGAATACATGTCTCTCTCTCACACACACAAACACATACACACACACACACACAACCTGACAATGCATTTCAGTCATTTCTTAAACGCAAGCATATGGTTTACCAAAGATGCATTTTTTTCTCTTATTCTATACAAAAGTCTTCCGAGAAGAGGTAAGGGATACTTTGCAGCTTGGATAACAGCCTATGTTTCTACTTCAGAGTCCTTTGATGTGTCTGACACTTCCCTTTAAAGCCAGAAATTCTGAAATAACTAACTGAAGAAGTGCAGAAGTTTTAACAACTCAAATTTAAATGGGATGAATAATTTTAGTGATGATATTAAAGATGTGATTATTAAAGAATGGAGTGAAGGCAGAGGTCTCCAGTAGCTTGATGCCCAGAACCTCTGGTGCAATTATTTCAGTAAACTTATGTATGAACAGCATACAAATCAGACACTGTCCTCAATGCTAGATATTAGGGCAGTGGATGCTCTTGGGACAGGGCTATCAATACCGAGTGCTGTTATGATTTGCATCAATGCTGTCCATACCTGTGTACCAACAGAATTCCTGATGAGCAGTTATTGATTTAAAAATGTTCAGAAGTCTTAGTTCAAAAGCTAACAAAGAGTGTAACCCACTGCTTATCTCTGGGAAGGGTTCTGGAAATTATATCACAAATGAGGACATGGTGGAAGTTTCTAAGCTGGATAATCTGTGCGTATTTCAAAGAGTAAATGCTCAATTTCCTGAGTGAATTCTCACTTATCCATTCATGTGTTTACTTTTTGCCCATTCTTGGTCATAATGTTCTCAACGCCTTCTTTAAAATAGCCTTGAGAACTTTCACACACTTTTAAAATGCTCTTTAATCATTACCAGAAAAGCTGCTGTTTATTACTTCTGCCAATAAGAATTTTCTTGTTCAAAATTAAATTGACAGCTCTGATAGATGGAAAAGCTACAGACTTATTCCTCTAAATCGAAAACCTCTCCTGGCATGGCCCCAAATCACCAACTTTCACCCTTACCAACCTCTCTGTGTCCAGCAGAAGCCTACCACACACCCTCTCTCCCTAAGAGTCAGCCTCCTGTAAACTGTCAATCTCTTTTGTCTCATAAGGAAAGGTCAGACTTTTATTTGTGCTCTTCACTAGAGGAGGTCAAGCAATGGGGGAGACCAGGGAGTTGTTATCACTAGGGTACTGATGTTTCTAGGACTGCACCACACTGGAGAACTGATAATTCACAAATTGCAAAGCTCCAGCTCTACACACACACACACACCTTTAGAAGGTGATGCAGGCTCTCTCTGTAACTTGCACTCCCTGAGTGCCAAGAGATAATGATGACACTGAAGGGCAATAACTGCCCGTTACTATTCTCATTCACTTTAAACTCCCCTAAAAATAGGTCATCTTAGACTTATTATAGACACGAGTAAGCTTGTAGCAAGTAAAGGGGAAATCATTCCGGGGAATGTTAGACTAAAGTTAACCCTCTGACCTTCACATTTCAAATACTTAGTAATATCCTCCTCTTTGCCCCATCTTCAACTCTACTGACCATTGGTTGACAGAAGTAGGATTTACATGCTAACTTGGCAGTTTCTTTCACAGTTGGCACTTGGAGAAGATGAAGGTCCCGGAGGGAGGGATTTGGCACATCTTGAAGGTGATATAATTCCTGAGAAAGGTGGGCAGACGCTTCATTTCGCACACTTTCTAAGTCAGAAGCCTCATACTCCCTTCTCCACCTGTCCCTCCAGCCCACTTTAATGCCTAGCACCTCTCACCTCTTTGACCCCGCCCCACCACCACTTCTCTACTCACCAGGCTGTCGGTCAGGACAACGGAGCGATCTTTGTGTGGGGGAGCTCCTTGTCACTGCTAACATGCTGTTTGTCTGCCTCAGCTCCTCCATCCTGGGAGCCTGTGGCTTTTTCTTATTCTTGCTCCGGAGTTCTAGGCTCCTGCTGCCCAAAGTCACTAGGGGCGTCTACTCCTGCTCCTTGTGCTCCTGCACACGTTGCACTACTCAGTGCGGGCGGCGCTCTGGGAAGGCACGGGCGTAGCAGGAGCCCATGCTCGGAGCTACTGGTGAGGAATCGCCAGGGTACAGACTCTCCTACCGGGACCCAGCAGGAGCCTTCACCGCAGGCGCCCAGAGCGCGGAGGACCGAGAGCCCCGTGCCAGCGAGGATCACACTCAGCCCGGCCGGGAGCTGCGGCTCGCACCAACTATTCTCAACCCAGGAGCGAAGCGGAGAGAGGGGCCCGGACCAGAGGTGGCGGGACGGGGCTCTCCACAGGCGTGCGCTCAGGACCCCAACTCCATCCAAGTTCGGCCGAGGTTGGGGGCGGGTGGGGAGCACCGCCGGGTAGCGGGCAGCCGCTTGCACGAGCAAGGCGCCGCCACGCAGGCTGGTCTGGAGTCTGTGGGACCAGGGCGCGGCCGCCTGCGGAGCCCACGCGTGGGGCCAGCGGGAAGCACTCAGGCACCTGCCCCAAGCCCGGCTCCCCTCACTGAACCACTGCGGGCTGAGATCGACTGCAAGCGCGGAGGACCCTCCCTCTCTTGCTCTTAGCCTCCTGCTTTGTTCTTCCGTTTTCCCTGCAAGGAGCCCAGATTTCCTCTGCGGCCAGTACCCTCACCAGTGTCTTTGGGAGGAGAGGGATTGAGGGATTCCCGCTTTTTCCGCTTTGCCTCTGTGAATCAGCATGTTGACCTAACACAGAACACAATGTGTTTTAGCCTGGGAAAGACACCAGAAGGGCAATAGAGGACATGGGGTGGGGTTTTATGTGAGACAGATCAACAGATTGATCTATCTTAGATATATCTATCGATATATTTCTTCTTCCTGTCTATCTATCCGTCTGTCTTGTCTATCAGTCTATCCCTCCCTCCATCTCTCCAATGATGATGATGGTATGTGTGTTTAAGGGTTTCTCCATCAGTTGCCATGATTTGCTCCCTTTCTCTCACCCTCTATACTCATTCTGTCTAAAACCAGTCTTTTTGCATAATCCCATTTGAAAGAACACCTTGCTACTAGCCTTGTTCTAAATGTTTTGTATGTATACACTTCCATGTCTCCCAAACACCACAAAGTCCTGGAGGTACTCAAAAAGAAGCTCAAACTGTGGGCTTGGGACCATTCTGGTTTTTGCACACTATCGTAATTCCAGGGATTAGCACAGAAGTCAAGGAAATCAGTAATCTATTAGAGACATGTTACTACATACCTCTATTATAAAACTGTTTCGTAAGCTCACCAGTTAACTTGTATCAGCTCTCACTTGGGTGTCTAGCAGGAGATAACCTTTCTGAAACCTTGAGATGAACTTGCCATGTAGTTAGCAGTCTTTTATTTGTGTACAAGGTGGTCTGCCACTAATATCTGTGAGATCTCAGGGAATCATCATGCTTGGCTGCTTAAGCTCAAAAATGAATGTGTTGCAAATTAGAAACACTCTACAAAATAAGAAGCCAGTACAATTAAAAAATATCAGCATCATGGGCAAAGAAACTGAGGAATTGCCGCTGTTTAAAGGAGGTTTAAGAGACAAGGAAACAGAAGGTGTGATCCTGGATTGGATCCCAGACCAGGAAAAAGACATTAGTAGGTTAACTGGCAAAATTTAAATAAGGTCTGTAAATCAGTTGACAGTACCATATCACATTTACTTTCCCAGTTTTGGAATTGTACTATAATTATAGAAGATGTTCATAATTGTGGAAGTTAAATAAAAGGTTTATAAGATTTACACTTTTGTAACTTTTTATAATCTGATACTATTTTAAAATGAAAATGAAAAAAATTGGTATTATAAAAATATAATAAAAAGTTTGGATTAAATGACCTTTAAAACCTTTCTGAGCCTAGAATTCTTCAACTGAATGACTATAATGTCTACCATGCCAGCTCTCCTGCTGCTGCTGTTATAAAGTTTAAATGGAGATTTTAGGGAAGAAAAATGACTCTGAAAATTGCGAAGTATTTCTTAAAATCCAGACCTTTTCAAGTAGACAGTTTCTTTCTCTAAGAGAGAAATGTCTTCAGATTCCTTTGCAATTTTCACAAAATTAATCAGACTCCTGTATGCATATGTAGGTATTCAGTGTGCAACAAATGAGTGCCAGAAAGATGTTAGGTATAATAATAAAATGTTAAAATTTCTCTAAATATATTTTGTTTTCTCCATGGAAACTTCATTGAAAACTATAATTTCTAGATCTGTGATGGGGCCACTTTGAAGATGATAAAGTGACTCTTTCTCATTAATAAGGCTTTTCTAACATGTGAAATAGAAGATTCTCTTACACAAGCTCTTTTTTGTAAAAGGGGTTTTTAGAAGAATCTTCTAAGTTATTCCTTCGAGCAATCTCTAGAGTGAATGTAAACAAAGCATCCATTTTAGCCATTAAATTTCAATGCTTCCTTGTTAGGAACAATAGAGTGTCCTAAATGGTAGTTTAGTTTATTCATTACTGAAGCCTGGTATATTCCTCCAAAAATATCTTTACTACTGGTAAGTAAGGGCTTATCCTTGGAAAACAGACCTGTACCCTACTAACACAGCAACAAGCTCACCAGCTGTGGTCTGTACGTGGGAGACAGGAACACCTGGCCCTCCTCCCTCCCCAGACCATAAACACTATTTGTTAAAGTCCAGAAGAGCTGTCTCCCTCTCCTCTCACAATAGTTTCAGAATTTGCAGAAGTATTTGTTTAATGTTTTTTCTACAAACCTTTCTAACTTCTTTCTAGCCATGGTAAGTGTGTAAAAATTATTTGACAGGTGGAAAACCAGATTAAAAAGCCAAAATACAATAGGTCCGTATAAAAATAAAGAATTGGATAAAGCACAGGAAAAAGGAAAGAAGGAACAGATAACTTTGAAGGATAAGGACTAATGTTGATTTTGAAATAGTGTTCTTAACATTTTAGCCCTAGATTATCTGTCATCCTTCTAGCATAAAAGGATGGCTATCCAGACTGAAACAGTTCCCAGAGAAACTTGGTAAGGATACAGATGCCTTGGTTTGTTCTTGTTTTTGTTTTCCTCCATTTAAATGTTACTTTTCCCAACCTCCCAAATACACTTTCTCAGATCATTCACTTAAAGAAGTGGTCCACAAGATTCAGTTATGGGAATTCACTAAGGCTGGGCAATTTTTTCCAGCATATTTAAAAATTAAACTACTTTTAGAACATTTTTAGATTTACCAAAAAAGTGTGAAGATACTATAAAGAATGGGCTTTTAAGGTAAAATTTCCTCATTGAGGGTGGTGACTGAGATCTGGGGCTGTTCCCTACCTTGCACATCAACTGAGCATTCAGCAACTCAAGGTGGACATTTACTCATAAAAAAGTCAACCATTGTTCCCACCTCCAGTACCAGACCAGTGGCTCAGATATTTTGCTCACAAGGAGAGTCAGGCCACAGAACAGAGCTCCAATCCTGTCTCCAACCCCCAAGGAACTGATTTCAACTGCAATGACAAATAAAGAAGTTCAAGCCTATGGGAATTCTGAAAAGCAGTATAAATTACGATGAAAGGCAACTGGGAAAAGATCAGTAGATTCACTGGTGATAAAGGCTATGTGGGAGTCTGTCGTTGTCCTTATTTCAGTGGAGAGATATAAGGACAGTGCCAGCTGGGAAGAACTCTCTTGGGTTAGACAAATATCAAACCCTGACTTCAGGAACTATCCCTTCAAAGGAGTCCCAATTTGATTGGATTAGTCTGTAAAGGAATTTATGGCCTAAGGCATTGCTGAAAGCAAAGGAGCAATTGGTCAGAGTTAATGGAGCTGAAAGCTGTGTGTGATCAGGAAACCAGACAGCCAAAGCAAGCTCTACCATAATCACCGTCATCCTAGGATGACTGTGGACATAACCAAGTCTATGTCCCCTGAGGAGCAAAATCAGAGGCTTCACCATGGTTGTCTATGTGTGTCTGTGGGGGCATGGGGTGGGATGACAGACTTCACTAAAATAATTCAGACCATCACTAAACAGGCAAGTAAGGAAATAATAAGACCTGCAAAGAGATGGGTATATTATCTGAAATGTCCGATTCCAAAACAAACAAAAAAACCCCAAACAAAACATGACACACGCAAAGATCTTAACAAAGGTATGATCCATACACCAGAAAAAAAAATTATGGAAACTGCCTATGAGAACAATCAAATGTCAGATTTAATAGATTTAAAAGTAGTCATTATAAATATGCTTAAAAAATTACAGGAAATATAATTAAATTTTAAAAAATGGTATGATGACAATATATCAAATAGTCAATATCAAAAAAGAGAAAGAAATTACAAAAAAAAAAAAAAAAAAGAGAACCAAATAGAAATTCTTGAGTTGAAAAGTACATATAATTAAAATAAAAATTCATTAAAGGGCTCAATGGTAGATTTGAACTGACAAAAGAAAGCACTGAAGAACTTTAGATAGATCTATGGAGTTCATGCACTCCAAAGAACAGAGAGAAAAAGAAGAATGAAAAAAAAAGAAACAGAGCCTCAGTAAAATGTGGAAACTATTTAACTCTCCAGATACATATATGAGAATTAGAAGGAGTCAGAGAAAGATGCAGATGAAATATTCAAAGAAATTATGGCAGAAAACTTTCTAAATTTATCGAAAAACTTTACACATCCAGGAAACAACTTTATTACAATTTCCAAAATACTCCTTTTACGGCAAACTCTTAAAATTATTGGATCAAAATAGTCTTGAAATCACTCAACATAATTTATTTTAGTCCTGTCATTTCATACAATAGTTTTGAAATGGATCATCCTCAACCAACCCCTACAGTTCTCTAAAATACTAGTCCAGTTTAAAAATAACATGATGATGTATTGAATTCATAAAGCCAACTCTAAAAGGTATAAATGGAAAGAATGAATTAGAAAGCCCAAACTGCTCATTATAATTTATTTGGGATCATCAACTTAATAAGGAAGAGCAGAAGGATAGATGGGTATCTTTCTAACTGTTTCTCTAAGGAATAGTGACGGGCTGTGTCAGGAAACAAGGCGTCATTTTTTTCCATCTAACTTCAAAGAGCTTATCCAAAGATGAGTAAGTAGATTTGGGGCCACAGGATTCCAACAAGAGTCTATCTGTATCAGTTGAAGGGTGGCCACTGCAGTGGCAGAGTAATAGAGAAGTCCCTTTTTCACTGTGGGTTTTGCACTGAAGTCATCTCCAACTTGGGGAGGGAAGAGATGTCAATGCTAAATTAAGTTCACACTTTTGATTAAACTCAGATTGCACATTCTCATTTCTGATGTGAGATTGTTTTGTGACTTAAAGTAGGATTTCCTCGTATCAAAAAGTGAACATAAAAGTCATGGACTTAAGGAATTTTCACTCATTGCTCAAGAAAGATCTGCTCCTAAACATTTCAAAGGAACAGCGAGAGATAAAGTTGTGTTTTGATTATGAGTCATGCTTAATCAATATACTGGTTTCATACATGTTGTATCTTAAGCAATTTGCTTCAAATTCAGGATGTTTAAAGAGCCAAAGCTGAGCTAATAGCAAGTCTATGCATGGATGAATGCCAGATTTTCAAGACAACATCAGCTGTGAGTTTAATTTTAAAACCTTTTGTAACGATATGGAGTAATTTTGCAATGGCAATTCAGTGTAATGAATGAAGATTTTCTGCCTTTCAGTCTTAACTCCTGGTATGAAGTCCTAAGTCTGCCACACAGTAGTCGTACTATATGGAATGTATTCCACATTCCACAGATTGTGTAATGAACAGCTGGTCTGGGTGATTTTTAATACTGATGGGATTCTACAGAATTCTATAGAATTATCTAAGGGTATTAATGTATGAATAAAATATGAATTCCTGTTTCCGTCCATACACTCATAATGCAATCTTTAGCAAATAGTTAAATTTCTCTAAACCTCATTGTCGTATACTTAAAATGACTGCCCTACATTCCTACAGAGTATGTGTGGACTCAAAAATATTAATATCTGAGTATCTTTGAAAGGTTTAACACACTCTAAAGGTTATCAAGCATGTCTCTTTCCTCCTCCTCACCCCATTCTTATCCTTAACTGGACGCTACTCTTTTCCTAAATATTACAGGCAAAGCTATTCATCAAAAAAAGCAAGGATACCAAATCTAGATTCTCAAGAATCTATTTCATATTACATCAAAGGGGGTCAAAAAGCAAACAACACTATTTTTTATTATCTGTGCAGTTACCAAACATTACTATGGTGAAAAAATCTCCACATCATCAAATTATAAGTTTATATCAAAGGACTTTAATTCTTGTTTTTAGGCAACACCTATTATTTGACTGTCTTTTCAAATTTACTCAAGTAATTAAGGCAAATGTTTCAAAGTATAAAATGAAATTACTATCTGTAGTTCAAACAAATAACAAATGATATTGTGTGTACAAAAGTCATTTAAGATATTAGATACTGATAGTAAAACTCCTTTTTTTCATGTATAATTTACTCTTGAAAATTGACCACTTGTAGGTTGAGAATACCTACAATGACTTAATTAACATGTTTATATTTTTATATAACTCTGAGTGTTTGTGTATAGTACATCCTTCAGTCAATTTAGAAATCTGCATATTAGATCTCCAGAATTTTGATATACCAAAGTCTCCCTCAACTCTTGTATCTATATGACTTTGCATTATTTTAGTCAACAAACATTAATATCTCTCTCACTGCATTTGTCCTCTATTCATAAAGAGACAAGTACATTTTATGTCTTAAGTCATCTCTCAGAAGGTTTTGATTTGTTATCATTGTGCCTAGCATAATAAAGACTTTCTTTGGGCAATGATGATGATTGTTGATGAGTCACAGTCTTAATTTTTTTTTTCTGGGTGTGTGTTGGCATATTTATCTGATACGATATTATTTTGTACAGCATTTTAATGATGTGTCATGAATTATAAGATTATTTCTGATTTCAGCTCTTCTTCCCCTGCCATTGTTTAGTTGCCAGGTCCTCACTAAAAGACTTGAAACAACCCACTAGAGGGAAGAGGGTCCCAGCATCTCCCCAACCGTTTCATTCTGACTGGTCCTCCATGCTGAAAATACCACAGTATCTGTTCTTTTTTACTTACCTCTAGATGTACAATTTATGGTTAACACTTTGAAATGACATCACAGAGAGTATAAGAGTGATTACCATGTTGGGGACTTCTAAGCCTCAAGAAATTTCCCTTATAAAGAGGAAGATGTGAAGTTGAGAGTCACAATTTTCTAAAAAATACTCAAATATTCTCTAAGTTTGCTTTCATGAGAAATTATTTTTTAAATCTGAAAAAAAATTTTCAAATATATTTCATGTGTTAGAGAGAAATCTTGCAGGAGACAAATAGGTAGAAATTTTAGGAGAATTACTTTCTATACTTTTGTACAAAATTTATTTCTCCATTCAGATTCTTGGGGATGTAGGATGATTTTAAAGCTTTGATTTCTTCAGCCATTAATGAGGCAAAAGGAGGGTTTGATTATTTGGTCTAATGGGAATTCCTCCAGTGTTAATCGGAAGGTGTAAGAATAGGCATATTTAGAAATGTTTTCCATGCCACATTATTGAAGAAGGAATAGTCTGGAGTTTAAGAGGTTGCACTCAAATGTCAGACAGGCTACCAAGATTTCAGTTTTACTACCTTCCTACTGTGCAAACTTAGGAAAGTAGATTTATCTCTGTGAAAATGTTACTTTCTGTTTGATTTATTATATGCAAAAGAAATAGTTTCCTATAAATTGGTGATAAATTGTTTTTTAAAAAAGAAAGCAAAGGAAAAGAAAGCCCAATTCCTTAAGAATAAAGTGGTCACATGGGTCTTTGTAGGCTAAAGCAAGGACAAGAAATCTACCCACAAAAAACTTAAAATTTGGCAGTGAGTTTTACTTTAAGTATAGACACACAGACACACAATCATGTTAGAGAAATCAGTCAGGGACTGAGTCATTATAATTTATCATATTTCAAAAATTACTTAATTTGTATTGTTCAATGTAAAAGTTATTTGTGGCTTGTTTTGAACCAGATAATACAAAAGGCCAACCTCATAAATCAAAGTTTGGAACACATTCTCCACTTCGAAAAACTCAAAACCTAGTTTGGATATGACACTGTCAACATGATGGTGGAGGCTGCCTCAACTGACTCTTGAGGATGGAAAAGAGGTGAAGGGCATTACTTAGCTTGATTAATGGGTAGAATTATAAAACAGCATGAGACAATATGCAAAATTCAGTACTGCCAAGTAAAAAATGAAGAATTACACACTTCTGCTCTCCCACCCACCTCCCCAACCCTGAGTTCCACATATGCACATGTTTCCACCTATTCTTACAGGCTCAACTCAAATCTCACCTCCTCCCTCCATGGAGTATTTTCAGATGGCCACTTTAAGGAATGTTAGCACATTTCTTAAGCTTATAATCAATCAGCACCAAATGTTAAGTTCTTTATAAGTACGATCCATGTCTAAGTTATCTTTTATGCCTACTATGATGCCCAGGCAGGGTTTGCCCATAGTAGATGGTCAAAAACATTCATTGAATAAATGAGGTAAACTAATCTGTCAGCAGAACAGCCTCTAAGTCCTACCTTGACGGGTCCAGTCTACCTAAAATAAACCTCTCCTTTCACTGAGTTCCTATTGCAAGTATGATTGAAACAATAAAGATTAGTGCCTATCATCTGTGAGATATTCTTTGCTTAAAATTAAGAGACTGGCTCAACCAAGGAAGAGAAAAATATTGGAAAAAATAAAAGGGTATCTTCTGTAACCCAAAGGCACATGATATTAAGTGGACCTTATGAGGGATTTGAACCAAGATCAGAAAGCCTTTGAGAACCAAAGCATTGACGCTGTTCCCTTTTTTCCTCTTTTCCTCTGTTCTTTATCTTTATTTTTTCCTACACATGATTCTTCTGGACTCCCTAAATCATACATATCATTGCAGTTCAAGCCCAACATAGATTCATATAATTCATATATTGTGGGAAAGAGATTCTTACTGGCCCAGCTTTGGTCAGGTGTCCATTCCTACTCCATTCGGACTGTTACCCAGTCACCATTGTAGTGGGGTTATGGATGGTTTAATCTACTTTGCCACTTCATAAACACTGCTGTTCTATTTTTAATGTATAACAATTCATATTGACTTCATATAAAGCTCTTTATGGGACAGACAATGGCTTTGGCTTTTTGTGAGGCCTCCACAACATAGGTACACAGAATTCCACAGCTGGTTAGCGTATCAGGTCATCAATGGGAAGCTGAAGGACACTAGTTAGAGATCTCCTTCAGACATAATAGTTTGGAGTGTATGAAAACAGATGTGCTAACACCCCACACTTTGCTAGATGAAGATCCTGTCAAGTTTAGATCCAAGGAATAAGAAAGTTGCACTGGAACAACCGGATTCGAACAGAACAAAGCGGAGCACAGTGGGCAGGACCTGAGGGAACAGTCACTCAGAGTTCCCCTGGGAATGTTAGACTATACTGCACTTTGGATAAACCTAGAGATGATCATTCAGGTTTCCAGACAATTCCCAAGTCAGGGTGAACGAAGTGGAGGAAGAGCATGGCCCAGCCTCAGCACCTCCCAGAAGCCCCATCTTTGGAGGACTAAGCCAATGGTATGATGCTGCAGAGATGCACTTTCCAGACTTCTCTATTTTTCCAGTAACCCTTACTTTCTGTAATAGAGCATAAGTAATGAGTTTTGATCAAATCTATGCTGAAAGAGCTCTGAGAATGGCAATTACATCTTACTACTAATGAAGGCCTTTGCTGCTCTCCCCAGAAAATGAGGCATTTTATGCCTGCTTCTATAGAAAGGACTATTTTTAGCCAAGCATGTGTTTCTCACAGTGGCTGGGACATGCCTCAGTATAGGTGACCTTTCCACCAAGTATACTTACTACGTTCTATTTCCAAGTGAACCTCATTGGATAATCTTGGTTCTGATGACCAGTCATTGTCCAGTGAATACTGATAAGGGCTTGGGGTCACCTGAGAAGACCATAGATGGCAAATCCATTTGTGTGTGTCTGAATGACTCACGCAAATCTGTTTGTGTGTGTGAACCATTTCTTTCTCTATCAGAAGATTACCAAAACTCAACAGTTAATAATAATTTTTAAAAAACTTAATGCTATTCTTGGTCAGAGGGAAGATACTATCATTCCACCTGAGAAACCAAGCCACCTGGGCAAATTTGGGTAAGTTTGGGCTGCATCTTCTGTGCCATAGGGTAAAGTGATAATTTTTACTAGATTAGTAGTATTACTAGTGATATTTTTATTAATTATTGCCATACTAATGAGAAAGAGACCTTTTTCAAAATGTAAGAAATTGACCATGATGGCTGATTCAAACCCGGCCATGTCTTAAACAAGCCACACAAAATTCATACATAAAATAAATATATATTCCTCATCACAAAAAGAGGAGGGGTATCTCCCACCAGTGGTAGGCAGAATTCTCACATGGCCCCAAGTTTCTCAACCCTCTGTACAGTCCTCTTCCCTTCTGGGCAGAACCTGTGAATATGATGCATACTTACTCCCATGACTGGGTTATGTTCTACATGGCAAACAGAGATAGGATAGTCACTCCCATTATTCTGTTACATTGTATTACCTCCTCTGAGCAGACTAGAGAGGAAGTAAGTCAGAGAGCAGCAGATCTGCTGACTCCAAGAAAGCAAATGGCCTTGTTGTGAATGACCTGTGGAACCATAAGGCAAGAAATTGAGGTCAACTTCCAGGAGATGAGAGCTACCCCTGGCTGACAGCTAGCAAGAAAGCAGGATCTTAGTAACGTGGCTGCAGGGCAATACACTTTGCCAGCAATCTGCGAGCTTGGAAAAGGATCCTGGGCCTCAGATTAGAGGCCAGCATTTTGATTTCAGCCTGGTGATAACCCTGAGCAGAGCAGCCAGCTGACATGTACCTGGACTCCTAATCCAAAGAAATTATAAAATAATAAACAGGTGTTGTCAAAATCACTAGGTTTGCAGTAATTTGTTATACGGTAATAAATACTAACAAACCATTAATAGTCAGTACATTCATTTAGCAGTAATTTAATAAACACCTATTGGGAAAGTGCTACATGCTAAAGAGCATAATAGGTAATAGGATGTCAGAGTCAAACATGACCACCATCACCCCACCAGTGCAAATGCGGAAGGATCTTCATTAGGAACAGCTCACCTGTTAAGAAAGAAAGAACTCCCTGAACTTCTCAGAATACTGTCATCTGTTAGGGATAAATAAGTAGATTCAGATTACAGAAGAGAATAACTAGAATTTATAATCAGATTTCAAAGACTGTCAGGCTATCACAGGATTGAAAATGACTCCCTCATGTTGCAACTCCTTCCTTTCCCTTTCTTCCCATCCACTATATTCTTTTTTTTCTGTCCAAGCCAGAAACAAAATCAAAAGTTCCCTGTTATAGGAAAGATATTTGTAAAGAGTGTTCCAAATTTCTGAGATGTTCAGCCTTGCAAAGGCATCCTTTCTCCTCCCAAAAGTCTCTGACTCAACTAGCCTCGAGTTCAGATTTGTGGGTGCAGAAATCATCTGTGGGGTCCTGGTTTCAGCCACACCATGCTTAGGGGAGACAGTGAATACATGGCAAACGGCTACAGAATCTAGGGTTAAAGCAACTCTTTATAATTTCTCTCACACCAGCCCAGGCAGAAAACAGCCCCTTCCCAGACACCATCGTCAGCACACCTACACACACACACACAGTCTATTTTCACTGTTTCACACCTCTGCCATTCCAGATGGCAAAAATGCAAGTGTTTTCCTTATACTAGAAATGTTAAAATCCAATTTAACTTGTATAACCTGAAATACAATTCATCCCTTTGGAAGTTTATTTTTTCTGACTCCTTCAGCTTCTTCATTTGGAGTGATTAGGCAAAATTTATTGTTCTGTGAAGGGACTAATGGTCCAAACTGAGAGACTGATAGAGAGCAAGGAAGAATATTACAGGGAGAGAGGGAGACAGGAGCAGGAGACAGAGAGAAACTGAAGGAATGGGCCCATCCCATCACTGCACAGCTACCATATTTGTAGGAGGCCCAGGGTGGAGCATTTACAGGTAATGAGAGCTATCTAAATTTTCAGTTTGCTAACATGGTACTCTGGCCAGGGTGTCATCTTGGGCCTAGAAACTCATTTCAACAATACTAAAGCCATAGTTTATGTTATAAACATGTGTTTCCCCTTTCATAAGAAATTGTTTTATTTCTCCTTACTGTCATTACTTATTTATTATGATAGATTACCTGCCATGCAAATATTAGTGTTAACATAAGTAAAGCCCTTAGCTTAATCCCTGATATAATTATCACCAGAGTGTGCAGCAGACTTGAACTCAAGGGCATATATTTTAAGGTAGATGCCCTAAAATAAAACAAAAAGAAATATTTTTATTATCTTCAAGCTGGCTCTGCTTCCCACCCCCCAGATGACTTCATTTGCAACATGGAATTCTTCCACTTATCCTTAAACTTACTAAAATACAAGCTAAAAATGCCTGACTTTCCCAGCTTTGTCATTTTCCCCTACCATGTAGATTCTAGTGTTCTAAGTGTAGAACTGGTGCTCTTCTTTGTAGTGAGAGAATTTGGCCCATAAAATTAATTCCAAAATTGCAATCTTTGTCTTAAAAATAAAAGTTAGACACAACATGCGTCTTTTGTCTATTTCAGTTAATGATGGATTGCTTGCACCCCAAGTGTTTGATAGACTGTAAATTGAGATGCTTCTAAATGGAGAAAGCATAAGCCTTTTATATGTATGTGTCACTTTTGAGGCAATCATTCTTTATAGGTACCTGTCACTTTTTCAGGACTATAAGAGTGGTGATGTACAGAAGATACAAGGGCCACTTTGATAAACAGAAAGGTTCGTTTTAGGGTTTTAGACAGTGGTAAATAAATCAACCCATTTCAGCCTGCTGGAAAGAAAGGGACCAGGGCAAAAAGAAAAACAAGAAATAAATGCAATAAAGCCTGGAATATGTACCCAGAAGTGTCCCTCCAAGTTTTTCCATGTAAAATCTAATAAAGATATGATTCAATATTATATTTCTCCACCACAGTCTATTACACTCAACCACTCAACGCAGGCAACCCCAGTCGTCAATGGAGCTGACATCATTTTGCTTACAGTATTTAGAGAAATTAAACTGTCAGTCTTCATTTCTCCTGATGCCTATACCAACATGTCCCATTTTCGTCTAAGAAGCTTATTTGAATTTAAAATCATCCTAGTGGCTTCAGAGTCCTTACTTTCAGATTTCTAGCTTCTGATAAGACCCAGGATACTGGAATCCAAGCCATCAATACAAATAAAGTTTGACCACATCAGAGGACAATGGAAGCACTTTTCTTCCTGTCTACCTTGAAATTCTCTAATGAGAAAGCTCAGAATTATTTCAGGTCCAGAGATGACCTCATTGTTTCTGAGACAGGAGGGGAGAGGCCTAAGAACTATGTCCCAGGATTACAGCAAACATCTGGGAGATGAAGAGAAGTCTTCCTATCTGCGAAATCAACAGTACAATGACTCCCACAGCCCGGTGATCACCCCAAACCTGCACCGCTGAGGACTTGTCTGGAAGTAGCATTACCTTTCTTGTCATTTCAGAAGCCTGAGCTCCATCAAATGCGGACTTTGCAGATTTAGGACGTCATAAAGCTATTCAATTAATGGAACTCAACAAATAAAGCAACAGGGACAATAGAGAAGCACTGGGCACAGATTTCCACTGTCCTTGACCCAAATCACTATATGCCTGGCTCTAGGGTAAATCACCCTACAGGTGAATTTGACTTTGAGGGCCACCCATGCCCATTTCAAGATTCTGCCATACTTTTGCTGTCTACTTACACAGCCTCCCAGCATTCTCATGTTGCTTTCTGTCACTCCAAACTTCCAGCCTACATTTAGTTCCTACCCTACTTGTGCTGCCTGTTAAGCAATGACTTCTCCTTTCTTCATTCAGAACAGCAGTATTTCTAGTCACTTCCTGCCCTCAGGAAGGGCAAAAGCTACCTGTCATTCAACAGCGTATGGAAATTAATCAGCTAACAGATTAGCAGTTCTCAAAGTGCATCCTGAATCGGCAGCATTAGCATCACTTGGGAACTTCATTAAGGATTAAAATTATCAGGCAACATCTCTGACTTAATAGAGCAAGGGGTGGGAGGAGAGTTCTACAATTCATTTTAACAAGTCTTCTGGATAATTCAGACACTCTTAAGTTTCTGAACCGCTGAGTGAGAAAAACTAAATCTGATTAAACTGATTTACCTGAAAATGTGAATGGCTGCTAGATTTCACATTTAAAAAAAAAAAAAAAGTTCAGTAGAGCACATTTTAACCTAAAACAAAGCTCTTTTGGGACATGGCTATCTCTTACTCATGTTTGTATGTTCCAAATGCTTAGCAGTATGCCTTGAATACAATGAGAAATTACCAAAAAATGCTGGATTTGTTTGACTCAAAAGAATTTCAGAATTACAAACTAAATGGAACCCATCCTCTGTGGAGATAGGGTGGCCTTGTGATTAAGAGTAGGGGCGATATGGTCAGATGAATCTATCTGGGTTCAAATTCTGAATTTACCCATTGCGTCGGCTAGCATGTTCTTAGGTAGGCTGTTACTGATATCTAAGTTTCTAAGTTGTCTCATCTATAAATTATTGATAGTGGAAACCATCTCAAAATGTTGTTGTTGGGGTTTAGTGATGACTTTAAATATGACACCAAAGGTATGATCTATGAAAGAAAGAATTGATAAGCTGAACTTCAATAAAGTTAAAATTTTCTGCTCTTCAAAAGATACTGTCAAGAGAGGAATAAGATACATAGAAAAATCTCTGTACTTTCCTATTGTTCTGTAAACCCAAAACTGCTTTAAGGAATAAAATCTATTGTGAGTATTACATAAGATGATATCTGTAAGGTGCTCTGTATAATTGTGAGTATAGTGTAAATGTGTTAATAACACTTATTACTGTTATCTTCCCTACCTTTTAAAATACGATTTTAGGGTTTGTCTTAATGGGTTAAAATAGACCATAATAGATATTTGTTTTCCAGGAAGCTGCTAGAAAAATAAAATCCTTAACATTTAATCCTCAATGCCTATTTCATTTCTGTTAATAGACAGTCATTTTGTCTCAAGTATCTTAGAGCATATAGACCACATCTGACTTGAACTCATACAATAGTATTTTCTAGCAGTGGCTTTTCTTTTCTCCCTCAGGGACTGTTGGGTTACATCACAGATCATGTTATTGGTCAGGAAACTTATGAATCTTAAATTGCTATAAATAAGGCCATGTCAGCACATGTACACATGCAGGTCCATAAACTCAATTAAAAAAATTTCAGTTTTCAGATTTGTGAAAATAGTAGTGTCAGGTCCCTTCATTTGGGGAAATAATTTATGAGACATCAGTCCCTCCAGCAGGCTTCCAGTTTGGGGAATAAACATCTGTTTGTTTTCTGCAGATATATGAAGGGTATGAAGCCAGGAGGGAGATACTGGATCCCAATTTGTGGTGTAAACTGTCACAAAGCCTGAGTGTTGTCTCTAATTTGGTTCTGTGCAGAATGTGTGCATAGCTGCTCAATTAAACTAAGCAATCAACCACTGGGAAGGCTTGCCACATTTACTGTGGAAGGAAACCTGGTCTGTAACCAGTGTTGTCAGTGTAACTTGAGAGATCTCTAGTTCTGCCACTCCATGCTCCATTAGCTACCTCCCAAACCATTTCAAGTAAACACATAATCTTTAAAAATAAAAAAACATAAACACTATCAGATATTCAAAGCATCTTCAGACCAACTGTTGTATTCCTGCTGCTGAGTCTAGCAGATGTTGTTCGGATAAAAATTATGTGAATTACCAAAGGAGCTGGAACTGAATCAGGAACAATAGGCAGAAGACTATACCAATTGGCTTGCTTCAGGAAATTGGGAAAAAGACTAAGTTGTTGAACTCCTCATTAAATAAATGTTATTTAGACATTCATTTATAATAGTTCAATGATGGCCCACCAGTGATAATATTTTAAATATACTTAGGTACAAATTGTCTGCCTTCATTTAGCTCTAGTTTAGTTTGCATATGACCTGATTTCACAAAGAGGACTGGTTTTCTTTCCTTTTGAATTTGGGGGTGGGAGTAATAGTAATGGCTAAACTCAACCATATTCAGAAGCAACCCTTCACAAATTCTAGGTTATTATAAAAGGCATTAAACTCAAATGTGCAATATAAGAGCAAAAAACAGGCTAAAATGATGCATTTTTATTTCAAATGCAAATTGGATTTGATTATTCTTACAATGTTATTACTATGATCAAAATTGTTTCATTTTGACACTGTAGAAAGAGTACCCAAGGAAACGTGGCTTGAAACCAAGAATATTAAAGAAAAACTTCTTGAGAATATACTTGTAATACAGCATTCCATTCAGGAAGCTCAATGTATTAGGCATAGCACAGACACTTAGAAATGGAGACAAAGTTGCTATACAAAGGGCAGTGAACTTGACCCTAAGCAATGTCATTGAAGAACTGCATGACTCTGGACAAATGGTACTACTCCCACCATAAAGTTCCATAAAAAGCATTATGATGAAAACTATTTAATGCTTCCATGCCTTGCACAAGCTGTTCCCTTTGCAGGAAAATCATTCCCCTCTTTTCTATGAAGTCCACTTACAGTACATTCTTTGTTTTCCTTTAAGTCTTGCTCAAGTAATACCTCATTAGAGCTTCTCTGGATCTTCCTACTTAGAGCTGACTGTAAAATACCTTCAATAATAAAGACAACCTCTAATATTTGTTTATGCAAACTGTCACAGTGGCAATAGGCTTCAGTAATCACAATCTTGTGATTATTTTGTCTACATGCCTGCTGGTCTTATCAGATATGTGTCTTAAAAACAAAGTGTGCCTTGCCCAACTTTGATTTCATACTGTCAACGTCACCCATCATACATGTACTCCTAGACATTTAGTAAAATTGTTAAATAATGATCTTCCTCAATAGCATGAGATAATGTTGACTGTGCTCTCCATCTCACAGAACACTAGATCAGTGAATAAATCATGGATAATAAAAATACAAATAATAATTTTAACAAATCATGCCTTTGTCAGAAGTTATTATAATCTCCCAAAGAGAATCTTTGTGAGAAATCATGCAATTACTCATCAATGGAACAGGAATCTAGGTTGTGGGAACCCTAATGCACAATCTCAAGCTGCTCATCAGGAGATGAAAACAAACACCATATATACTGAGTCACAACAGGAAAGTTGAAGCCATGCTATTTATGTTTATTTTGTTTTGTTTTCAAGTAAGATACAGAGTGTGGAGAGATGCAAGGCATGACAAAATGGAGACACTTTGAAACAAAACCCACATTTAAAAAATATTTTCAGTCATTCTGTCACAAGTCTATACTTTACATGTCAAATCTGCTTCTGAAATCTAGGGCCATTTCCTTCTCCAGAGAGTCTGGGTGAGTAACTTTGATTTCAACATGGCGCATGCCCCTTCAATACCAGATAGGATCACACGAGGCATCAGAAAGGCCAGAGAATTGTGTTTGACTCATAGAAGGAGCCCAAGGAGAAAGATAACTATGGTCAGGACAGCCTGGGTCACTTCTGTCACTGCTGGTTAGGATGGTTATCTAGGCTTTGGTGTCCTTAATGCTCATCCTGTGCCCGTATGGACACAGCTGGGAGGCAAGAGGAGAGAACTCATCACCAAGATACAAGGGGATATATGGGAAAACAAGGAAGAAAGAGGCACCTGAATCTTGATATTAACCCCAAGACTGTATTTCCATTTGCCACTGATAGCCACATGTTTGCAAATACAAGTCATTTCCACAGCCTCAATTCTGAATTTGCTGCAGATATATTTTGTGGTTATGGAGACAACACAGAAACAAGTGATTACTTTCTTTGGTCGGCTTGAGGACTACAAGACACTGCAACTAGAGTGCCTAGGGCATTCTTCCCTTGCTATTAAAAATCCTGTTGGGTTGAGGATAGGAAGAGGCAATGTAAAATGGTGTCAACTGAATATATTCATGCTCGTTCTCTCCAGCTAGTCTAGACAACATAATAAGCTCTATGAGACTCCTCTCACCTGGCACAGAGCCTATCATATAACGTGGAAACGCACAGACATCTTCTATTTCATAAAAAAAATTGAATGAACATTCTTAATAGTGACACATTCAAACAGAAGTGCACCTAAGGTCTATTCAAGGAAGAAGGTACTTTGAGGGTGAGTAAACAGAGCGTTTAAAGTCTGAGACAGGACATTAACCTAGAGATCACTCTTCCCATGAAAGAACATTCCAGAAGATGTGTTTCTACCATGAGATACAGGAGTGGGGCAGGTGCATGGCACTTACCTCTATTCCAGTTCTGCTCAGCATCCTCCCAATCCACAGCAGGGGGAGAGCCCTGGAGATAAAGAAATGGGAATCCAGGTCAGTTCCTGCTATTGTCAGCTACATAGTCTGGACAAGCCATTTTGGTTTTCTAGGTTCCTCTTTTCTTGATCTTAAAAATGGTGTGGAGGCTGGCAGATCACTCTGTGCTTCTGAAGCAATTCCTCTCAGACAAGTCTGACAGCAAAGGCAAGTGAAAGTCTAAACCCCGTCAAGCCTAAGGAGTCTAAAACCAAGCATTTCTACAGTATCTCACATTTACTTGTTAAAATCCAAGCACGTCCCTCCCTTCAATTCAAAATCTATCCATGTTTGTTCTAATATAAAATATTTTTATGTATAAAATCTTCTAAGGGAAGAGAAATCTTCCTGCAAGCTAAGCTGTTTTAGCCTTTGATTTCTAGTAATCCCTAGCATACCACATCATGCCCTCATGGGTATTGCATTTCAGCAGCAAAAGCACAAAGATAAATGATGTCTAGTTACTTGTTTATGCCCAAAATATAACTGGAAAAACAATTTTAAGGATTACTCTCCCTCTGTTTCCCCAAACTTCACACAATTTAGCTTTTCTTCTAATATTTCTTCCAATATTTTGAACTAAAACTGTCCTTCAGTTAGTAAATTTAGGCAATGTTAAATATAGGAGAGCATTTAGCAAATTCTTAAATTACTTAAGCATCCTTTGTTGGGTTGATGGGATTTATTGGTTCCAATCTTACTTCTCAACAAATCAAATAAAGATATGTATTAAATATCTAGTAAAAATTATCTCCCTTCTCTAAAAGCATGTTATAAATATAGTAGTATTTCGCTTGTGCTCATCATACCAGCTAGCCCACTTCCTTCCTGATTTTACATGACTGAAATTCCTACAGATAGCATATTTGTTTCCTTGTTTTGTTGTTATTATTGTTGTTTTCCTCATCAGTGCTGTAATTTTTAGACCTATTTTGTCAGGGGCAAACTATTGCGTTTTAAAGAAAAACACTTGGGTTACTGGGGATTAATATATGTTGAGAAATTCCAAGATTATTTGGTGAGAACATTGTCTGTCTCTCATTTTCCTGGGGACAATTTACCAGCATTTCCCCATAATGCCCTTTCAAACTGAGTAAAAGCTCCTTAATTGCAAGGGGCACAAAAGAGAAGCCCTATTTGAGGCAGACCTTGGGAGGACACTTGCGTTAAGCTGCCAAGAGATTACTGAGGTCTTTAAATCAGAATGCCATCTCTAACCTTCAGGATAGGAAGCCAGAGGCTGCCTTCTTCTGAGTTAAATTTACTAGCATCAAAGACCCATCTCCAACTGTGAAGGTCTCTCCCAAGATATGTCTCTTACTCACCACATGCAACAATCTACATCAAAAAAAAAGAATTTTTCAGCATTTGGAATAATTTACTAGCAAGTTGCCTTTGGGGAAACAATATAAATAATAAAGTTTAATCTGAATGGGGAAAAATGCATCATTACCTTTACAACTGAGAATTTCTTTATTTTTAACACTCCATATCTTAATCCACATTGAAATGCATCCCCAAAGCTGATTTGAATCAAATGTAACTGTAACACATACTCACTGGTTGTTGCTGACCTAGTGCTTCAACTACACAGCTAGAATCTCCCTTGCTGGACAGAAACATATTTTTGGTTTCAGTATATTGTATAATTTGAAAATACACTACATGCATTTCCGAGCCAACTGAAGTCCAGTAAAAACAAGAGATTTACATCACTTATTCCAGGTCCACGGGTTTAGACACGATCAGGAAAACAATTAGGTGATTTTTTCCTTTTGCAAGGTAGAGATTTTAATTATATCCATGGCTGTGATTCAGAATTAAGGAATTTATAATCAGTTTATCAAAATGGGAGCTTTGTCTACTTGTAAGATATAAATAATAACTCACAACAAATACTTCAATAATTTGTTAATTAAATTAGCAACTTAATGGTGATTGAAGAGGTGAAAAAAGAGGGGCAAGAGACTGGAGACAGAGTATTCAGTCATTTTTGAGGGAGTGATCAGAAGCAGTCTCCAGATTTCTGGGGTAGATGTCCACTAAAGGCTGTGAAATAATTTCTTAGGCAATATTTTATTGTTTTCACTTTATGACATATATATATGTGTGTGTGTGTGTGTGTGTGTGTATGTATGTATATATATATATATATATATAAAGTATGTTCACAAAAGTATACACAAGTGATCAACTTGAATATTGAAAAAAAAAATAAACTGAACACCGTATGTAACCAGCGTTCAGATCAATTAACAGGATATCACTAGCATCCCAGAAGCTCTCTTATTTGTTTCCAGTCACTATTGAAAGGTAGACATTATTCTTATTTATGACAGCACAGATGAGTTATGTATTTTTTCCTTAACATAAATGTAACACTATAGCATGTATTCTTTTATTAAACACATAGCTTCTTTTGTTAAACATTATGTCTACGAGATTCATCTTTTTGCATATAGTTCTAGACTGTCCAACCTCAGTACTATATGGGTTTTCACTGAGTAAATACACCATATTCTACTTATACATATTTATTTTCTTCATTTTTTTTATTAGCTTGCTTAGGTTAATTTAAATGTTGGCATAAACTCTTTATAACCTTGTTATACATTTTGTTATTTAAGACACAAAATCATATATGGTATGCTAAAATAAGCCTTAAAAAAACCTATAGGGAATCTGTCAAATGCTACTATTAACTTCAGTTCCTCTTGGGCATTTTACTGTATCTTTGTTCAATTTTTATTTAAATTTTTCTAAATTATTTTATTTTAGTATTTGGGGGAAATAATTCATATTATGAATAATTTAGGCCCCACTAAACCAATTTCACCAAAAATTACTATAACTTACTAATTGTTTGAAATTGTGTCAAGCCAAGCCTATAGCATAGGGCAGAACCATTCTTCTCTGAGTGACATCCCACCAAGGTGGAAAAAATGAAGTCAGCAAACAAATGACTATTTGCTTACCTATGTACATGAAATTTACTAATCAGTCTGAGTTCACTTTAGGGATAAGAAGCTGACCATTAATCCTCAAATCCTCCAGAAGAATTTATTACAGACACAAAATCCTGTAGGTTGAGAGATATGTGTTCTCATATTGACATATTTTCATGTCAAAGGTACAGTCCTCATACTGTCACATACAGGGCAAAAGGAG
The DNA here is from genome assembly GCF_048773025.1 of Camelus bactrianus. Taxonomy (NCBI): domain Eukaryota; kingdom Metazoa; phylum Chordata; class Mammalia; order Artiodactyla; family Camelidae; genus Camelus; species Camelus bactrianus. The sequence continues at coordinate 35,667,980 of NC_133549.1, forward strand.
AAACGCTCACTGACAGCATATCAAACTCAAGTTTCTGTTCAGTTATTTGCAAGGTTATTTGGTTTCTGCTGTCCCTGACCATGTAGAGGTCACCAGGAAGGCCCCAAGTGCCCAAGAACAACCTGCATAAGGCCCTCTGGCTAGCAAGCACGTGCTTCCCCAGCCCAGTCATCTCTGCAGAGCCTCAAGGAGCAGCATCCAAGGCAGCTAGACTTCAAAACAAGACTTAAAATGATAAAAATAAAAATGCCAACTATTTCAAGCTAAACAAATTTGCCCCTTTCTTCATCCCTCTATCTCCTTTTTATCCTCTGTGTGGGCATGAGGTGTGTGGGCTCCTAAGGCCAGATGGTGCAGCAGCTAAACAGCCAGAGTGAGGAGTCCAAACTTAGCTGGAAAGTCATGTCATATCCTCTCAAGAAGCTACAGGCCCACCATATTATCAGGTGATGAAGTTTTGACTTTCCTTCAGGGGGCTGTTTGAGAACTTTCCCTCTCCCTTAGATTGCCCAGGTTGTAAATATTAGCCCCAGAATAAATTCCTAAGATTTCCATGTTCTCTTGAAATATAATGGCTTTTACATTCAACTGATCTGTTCCCTTTTCCCTCTCTCTCCTCCCACATTTATCCCAAGGTTCACAGAAGTTTGAATGAAGATATAAACTCCTGGTCTGTTGCCTCATTCCCAGTCACTATACCATATCAAAGCAACATGAAACATCAAGGATAAAAACCTGAGGCTATGACTGTGGAGCTGAGATCCAAGCTTAACTCACTCAGTATCTCAGAAGTTCTAAAGATGACATCAGTTCTAAAGAGATTACCAAGAATCCTGCAGTGACACCTCAGGTTCTCTTTGTCACATTTTTGATGATTAAATATATTTTAGATCATGTTAAATAAATCCTGCTCAGCCTTGAATGCTAAATACTTTATATCAAAACCACCTCTGTGACAGGGTTCCCTGAAATCTCCTCCCCACAGCTGCTCTAATCTAACTCTCTGAAGCTTTTTCCTCTCACTGCCCAGCTCCCCACTAAAGTCTTCGACCCCACTAAGGTCTTTGAAAGAAACACATTATTAGTAGCCATGTGTACAGTTAAGGAAAGTGAGAGTTAAGTAAGTGTTCTCAAGTCATAGAGATAAAATGGCTAGGCTGAACTCAGGCCTTTTCAACATACCACATCCTGGAGAGGCTTAACCTTTCCAGGAGGCAATTCTCCTTCCTGCAAGAACTGTTACTGTCTCAGATTTTGAACTCTCAGAGAGCAGCAGTTATGCCTCATTTACTCCCAAGTGCACTGCGCTAGGTGCAATGCCTGGTCAAAATCGCTGCCCAGTAAATCTTTGTTGTATCAAAGAGATGGGCTAAAGTGGTGATGATATTTTGGCTTTGGAAGAAGGTTTTAGCTCCCTCTAACGCATACTCAAGTTGGCAACTTTTTTTTACTGTCCCTGTCTATCTTCAAAAAGGAAATGGAAGTATCTATGCGGACAGCACAGGTATATCTAAGCACTTCCTGGTGCTTTCAGGGCAAGCGTCTGATAAGAAGGTACATAGCCAGGACAGTTATTTCTGCCTTCCCATTCTCCCCTGGTTGACTGAACCATGACTTCAGTATCTCTAATAGATGTATTGCATAGGAGAATCTAAATTTCTTATCTTTGGACAGAGGTATTTAGCTTCCCTTAAAAACCTTTGCAACCTGGTACATAATAGGTACTCAAAAACACTTGAGTTATAAAATATTAGAGAATGATGTAATAGCAAAAGCAAGTTGTTCAATTATTTTATGTTACTGATGATAATAATAAAATCAAAAGTGGGGACAGTACTTGTCCATAGTTATCAAACCAACAGATTACTTCTGCTAGTTTGACTAAATTGAAATAGAATGACTTGCCCTCCCTACAATCTATTATTGATATTGAGAACTATAGCTCCAGAGAATGTCTAGAAGACTTGACTATTTGACCCAAAGAAATTCAAATTAAATATGAAAGTGATGATGAGGCCCTTGAGGAAATACTTCTGTTGGGCTTGACACCTTGACCTGTTAAAGATTAGCTACTCTTTGGTTAATGCCCAGGGTCAAGAATATGATGTCTAACAAGAAGGGCTACAGGGGAAATGCTTTCTCATCAAGATCAAGGTTAATGTGGGCTATTATAGGAGGCTCAGGTGGTTGTAATATCAGGAGTATTAGTCACACAGCTTCGGTTTTGTCACTTCCATAATTAAATAACACATAAAGACTGAAAAGACTTAACATCTGAGGTCCTGACACACATCTTTCAGTTTTCTGCAAATGTATTGTGTATTAAAGATAAACAATTATAAATATGTATCCCAATGTAATGTGTATTAGGGTGCTGACATAATATAGAATCACTGGATGGCATTTAATAAATATAGATTGTTATAACCACCATAATTATCAAAATCAGTAAATGACTAATTGTCAAGTGACAGTATTTATAAAGTTGCAGTCAACATTCTGGAGACTATCATCCTAAACATGTATTTCTCAAAGATGATTTGTTGATTAGTATTTCCTGGCAAACATTAAAGGTAATGTATTTTACTGTCTATGCATGTTGGGGGAGGAATATCATTAGTGTTTTCCAATGATTTTATTTCTCTGAATCTTGAGGCAGAGAACTCAGGAGGAGGAAGACAGATTCATTCAGCCTAAGTTTTGATTAGAATTTTATTGGAGAACTGGATAATTATTGATCTTCTAAGACTTGGCCACCTTCAATATTAAGGAAGAAAGCAAAGAGAAAAAAAAAAAACAAAAAAAATTAGGCTGTCTTCAGTACCAGTATGGTCCAGGCACTATGTTCAGTTCTTCACACATCTTATATCATGTGATCCTTATGACAATCTTGGAACTAGGTACAACTATCCTAATTGTATGGATGTGGAAATTGAGGCAAAGAGAGCTTAAATGATATAAGTACCTGATCTATGATGAAGACTAGATTTGATCCCTTGATTTTCTGACATATAAAGCCATGCTCTTTCCTTAATCCCAGGTGCCTAAGATTTGCTGGCTTTATGCACACAAATAAATTAATGGCACATTAAGGATATTAAGTAGCTATCATGTCACAGTAGTAGCGATATGGAAATAGTCAGAGCACATCTTTAAGATGTGGCCCAGCCATATTTAAGGTACCAAGTTTCCATTAGCAAAACTATTTTGAGGAAAAGTAAATTTACTGATGTATACAACCATAGATGCACATGTTTTTTATCTTGAGGATATCCTTGAGATCTTTTAATTTAAACTACTCCTTTTACAGAGGAGAAAAATGATATTCAGGAGGTGATGTGCTTTGCCCAAAGTCACAAAGCAAGCAGGAATCCGAGACCTCGAGATGACCTATTTACAATCCTGGTTCTCTTGTGGCTATTCCACAATTCTATTAACCAATCAATTACAAAATATAGAGACAAGCAGTTCTGAGTGGCATTTTCTGAATTCTGTTACTTGACTCAGGGAAAGAACATCAAGGATACAAGAGCCACGCAGCTGGAGCCTGGGGTTTAGAGTTTGTAAGGGAACCTGAGTCCGATATCATTAGCAGTGGACATTGAATGTGTAGATTATTGATTTCCTTTTCCCCTTATTCATGACACATATTACTAAAGAGTGGAATATACTGTGAGTACCAGGCTAGGTTCTGACAACATTGGGAGGAAGTAAACATCCTGAAAAGGTTGCTGGCTGATGCGGCAAACATTTTACAGACATTGAGCTTGTTGTAAGACTTTCTAGGCTAGAAAATATACCATACACAGGAAGCCCATTAAGTACTGTAATGAAGCATTGCTTGTCCTACAGTAATTTCTAATATTAATTGTTAGGTGAAAGAAATGAGGAAACTCAGTTATCTCCTCTCTGGGAAAGGAGTGAACAGTGATACTACTCCTGCTTGGCAGATATGGGGATTGAATTTCTGATCTGACTGTGGAAGTGTCCATGAAGTCTCAGGTGTGTATCATGCCCACAGAACAAGACTCACATTGCATCCCAAGGGAAACCAAGCCCTTTGGCATGGAAACAGATGATTCCATCAGGACTAAAGAGAACCACGTACAATTAGAGCAGAGCAAGGTCAGCTGTCTCTCACATGACCTGGCCTCAATCTTTGCTAAAGAAAGATACTCCACAGCTGAGTAGCAATGTGACAACCAAAATTTCTTCACGGATAGTATAAAACACGTGCATGTTCAAATACTTGACCACCTTACATGTAAGGGTATGGCTCATTTAATCATGAGAAAATACCTATTCAAGAATTTTAAGACAATATGAACCACTACCACAACAAAGCAGTTGTTACTACAAAGTAGTTTACTACTACAGATGAGTAGTAAATAAAGGTGGACATTTAAACTCTTCACAACTCTTGGGGACTTCATCATCAGAACCACTTTTAAGTCACATAACACAGTAACAAGGAGAGAGACTGTGTTTTCTAAAGTGAAGTTGTTTGAGACACAGCACTTTTAAAATCAGTACCCAACATGACTACTAAAAATTTTAACTTAAGCCACAAGTACCCATTCATACAGTATTGAAGCAATATTTTAACCACCCTTGAAATGTGTATCTGTGATCTTCACAGCTTAACTCCACAACAACTACTGTTTTGTTTTATAGTACCATCATTAAAAGGCTTCTTTACAATAATATTTATGATTTTCAATTACTGAGGCGTACCGCTCTGCCCAAATACTAAATCTGTTTAGTTTCCCGTACTTCGGTTTTATTTTTTTTAAATGTGATTTGATGCAATAAACTTTATCACAGACTCCAGTGCTTAGGAATGTGGGTTCCAGAGAGAGACAGCCTTTGCTGAAGTCTTGGCTTTTCCATTTCATGTACCACTCTTTTCTCCATTTCCTCATCTGTGAAATGGGGTAATAACAGCATCTGCCTCACAGAATTAATTAATATAAAGAGTAACAGAAAATCTAAATGAAGATCATGGCCTTAAGCATTATTAGCACTTGATGAATTCTATTTTTATTAGCATCCCAAGCTAACAAGGGTTGACACAAGTTCACAATAATGTGTTTTCCCCAAATTGTTTGTGTGTTAGTTTTTTGTTTAAAATAAAATAATTGAGTGTGCATGTCACAATAGAGCTCATCTGTAAGCCCTCAGAGATTAACCTCCTCTTTTATGGGAGATAACTATCAAAGAAATTCCCACTTTTAAATTTTTATATCTTTAATATTAAAGAATAAAGGAAAGAAAAGTCACCAGTACTTTGGATTTATCATGAAAGAAGCCAAACTATTTCTTTGGGCTTTCTCTATGGCTTGCTATTATCCCTCACAGTTTAAAGGCCGTGACCCCAGCGACCTCAGGCTTATTTCTGTGATTCCTTGGAATGAACAAGGACTAATGTTAATTCCTCTAACTAAACAATATCTCTGAACAATCTTTAACATCACAATGGCTTAAAATATGTTTATGCTAATGACTCACAAGCTTCACTCACTAGATAAGACATCTCCCTGGGGAATCATACTTACGTACTAATTTGCATATTTCACAGAAGATATAATAGGAAGACAATCAGCCCATCTTTAAAAGTGATGAGCCACTGGATCATCTAGTTTGAATTATCTCAGTTAAGATGATCACAAATTACTTGAAAATAAGAACATACAATGAAATAAAGACAGTCTCTTCAGCAAATGGTGGAAATGGGAAATGGGAAAACTGGACAGCAGCATGTAAATCAGTGAAGCTAGAACACTCCCTTATACCATACACAAAAATCAACTCAAAATGGATCAAAGACTTAAACATAAAACACGATACAATAAACCTTCTAAAGAAAACATAGACAAAACATTAATGACATACATCTCAGCAATGTTCTCCTAGGGCAGTCTACCCATGCAACAGAAATAAAAGCAACAATAAACAAATGGGACCTAATTAAACTTACAAGCTTCTGCACAGCAAAGGAAACCATAAGCAAAACAAAACAACAACGTACAGAATGGGAGAAAATATGTGCAAAAGATGAAACTGACAGGGGCTTGATCTCCAGAATATATAAACAGCTCATACGACTTAATAAGAAAAAAACAAACAACCCAATCCAAAAATGGGCAGAAGACCTAAACAAGCAATTCTCCAAAGACGACATACGAATGATCAATAGGCACATGAAAAAATGCTCAATATCACTAATTATCAGAGAAATGCAAGTCAAAACTACAATGAGGTATCACCTCACACCAGTCAGAATGGTCACCATTCAAAAGTCCACAAATGACAAATGCTGGAGAGGCTGTGGAGAAAAGGGAACCCTCCTACACTGCTGGTGGGAATGCAGTTTGGTGCAGCCACTGTGGAAAACAGTATGGAGATCTCTCAAAAGACTAGGAATAGACTTACCATATGACCCAGGAATCCCGCTCTTGGGCATATATCCAGAAGGAACCCTACTTCAAAAAGACACCTGCACCCCAATGTTCATAGCAGAACTATTTACAACAGCCAAGACATGGAAACAGCCTAAATGTCCATGGACAGATGACTGGATAAAGAAGATGTAGTATATTTATACAATGGAATACTATTCAGCCATTAAATGACAATGTAATGCCATTTGCAGCAACATGGATGTCCCTGGAAAATGTCATTCTAAGTCAAGTAAGCCAGAAAGAGAAAGAAAAATAACACATGAGATCACTCATATGTGAAATCTAAAAAAGAAAAGAAAAGAAAAGGACAAATGAACATAAATACAAAACAGAAACAGACTCATAGACAGACAATACAAACTTGTGGTTGCCAGAGGGGAGGGGAGTGAGAAGGGACAGACTGGGAGTTTGGAATTTGTAGATACTGACAGGTATATATAAAATAGACAAACAAGATTATACTGTATAGCACAGGGAAATACATACAAGATCTTGTGGTAGCTCACAGTGAAAAAGAATGTGACAATGAATATATGTATGTTCATGTATAACTGAAAAATTGTGTTCTACACTGGAAATTGACATAACATTGTAAACAGACTATAACTCAATAAAATAAAATTAGAAGAAAAAAAAAAACAAATCATTTGAAAATAACTCAACGTTTATTTTACCATTTCCCAAAGCCAAGTATTTACTAGTTACTATTAGTAGTCATTGCCTCCTTTCTTTATTTCTTGGCTCTCATCACTTCTCACTTGGTCTATTAAAATAGCCTCTGGAGTAGGTATCTGACCACAGCTTCTCTATTCGTCTAATCAATATGCCAAAGATCCAAAAGGGTGTCTTCAAAATGCAAATTTAATCAATTAATTGCTTAATACACATACTGGTGATTTCCATTTCCTATAGGACAAGATTCTATACATAAATGAAAAGACCTTTCATGATCTATCCCTTCTCTCTTATTTGAAATATACATTGAGTAAGGTGCATAATCTGAGGTATAAAACTCAATTATTACATGTATATACCTTGGGTAAACACCTACAAGATAGGGACTACTTCTAGTATCCCGTAAAGCTCTCTCTGGACCTTTCCCAGCCAGTGTTTCTTCAGATGTCCTTTATTCTGGCTTCCATCACATTAAATTACTTGTTCTTGAAGATCATTTTTAGAACTGTACAGTATGTACTCTGCCCTCTTTTATTAAATATTTGTGATGTTCATTTACATTATTGCGTATTTCTGACTCTGTTCATGTTGACAATGGAGAAAATATCTTAGCATGATCTTTATTGAGATAACTTTTCTTTTCAGCTGTATTCACATTAACCGGTTAATGTTTTTCATATTTTAAGATCAGGATTGAAAATTTTTGATGATTCTCTGACAACCATGAATCCCAGCCAGATGCAAATGTCCGTTGCTCACTTAGTGAAGATACATATTACCATCTCTACCTACTGAAACTAACCAAAATATTAGTTGTTTCTTCACTCACAGGCTCTTTTCTCAAATCACAGTGAAAGATGTTATGGTCTCTGTCCTGGTGGGTGGATGGAATTGTTAAGACTAGAAGTCAGAGTCCTGCAGAGTGAGCAGACAGATTAAGTTCTTGGGTAAAAAGCTGAAGGGTTAATTACTTCTACCAAAAGGCATACAGTTCAAAGGAATTTACATGCTATTTCCCTGTGAATGAAAAACAAAATACTTACAAATAGCTTCTTTTTTCTGAGCCATTTATTAAAATACTGTATATATTTATGTATGTGGTTTTAGAGCAGAATATATAGAGAAGAGAGGAGAAGAAAGAAACTAATTAGCACATATAATTTGTCATCTGAATATTTTTAAGCAATGAAGACCCAAAAGTGTTTGAGAAGGACAAATATGTAGGATGGGAAGAATATAGGGTTTTGGAATCCACGCTAGGTTTAAGTTTGGACTTATTCACTCTCTAAGCAAACCATCCCTCTTTCTGAACGTTAGGTTTTTTCATCGTCAATAAAGTTAAAATAAAGGTAATAATATCAACCACACAGGGTTGTCCTGAGATTTAAATGAGAGGGTACTCATGAAAATGCTCCACAAAGGAAGAGAGTTCCATTTAATTATGCTACTGATTAATGGAACCATAGTGGGATTTTTATTAAAGCTTCAGAGCAGATATTATACATAAAGTGGGTTAGGGGAATTTTTTGGAATGTTCTTCAAGGCTGATAATGTAGCATAATCATAATCTTAGTAGTAGTAGTAGCACTAGTAAATGGATAGGAGAGAAATCATCTTACCCTTTTAATGGCAAAACAGACACTAATTTAAGGTTAATTATACTTTTTGGTTGACAAAATAAATACATGGACACTGCAGGAAATGATTATAATATAAACAGAAATTTATCAGAAGATATTAGCAGGACTGAACTGCCTGTTTCCACACAAATTTTTCCCTTGATCACACAATCAGAAAGACACCTGGAATTAGGATCTAAGTTCTCAAACACTGAGTTCAGATATTCATTCATGAGATCAGGCTACTTCTTTATAGTTAATGATTTCCCTTAGTACCCTCATCCTTCTTTCCTTCCAGTTCTTGATAAATTTGACATCAGAAAAGCAGACTCTTGCTTCTCTTAATATAGTTGATTTTAGCAGAAATCACAGAATTCAGCAGAGAGAAAAACTGAGCTGAAGATAAAAAAAATCCCTTTATGATCTTTTTGTCTCTAATTCTCTTGCGGCTGAAACTAGGAAATTCCTGACAGCTCATCTACCATAACTTTGTCCAGCTGAGTTTTAAATAACTCGCTTTATTGGCCTCTTACTATTGCTCCTGGGAGCTTGTTCTGTCATATAATAGAGCTGAATGTTAGGGAGTTCTTCCTAATATAATATACCTGGGCTCAATTCTTGAGAAAATTTCCTCTGTACAGTCTCATCTCCATAAAAAAATTCAGTGGGAATCAACAACAGACAAGAAAACACTTGGCAGGTGAATGGGATGAGGGGGCTGTGGGATAGGGTCAGGGAAGCAGCACTGTTAGAATACATGCCAGGAAAGAAAGGAAGTAGGCAAAGTCAGGGTACATCAAAAGAAAAGACTGGCTGGAGAGAAAAAACAGTTCCTCTAAATGAATCTTAGAACAGCATCCTTGGAATCAATGGAAAATGCTATCCCTAACTGCTGGCACTCTCTCAGCTGCAATGATCCTCAAGATGCTGACTTTAGCAACATGTAGGGGTGTGTTTAGTCTTCAGATTGGTAACCTCAAGTTAACATTTAATCCATTAAAAAAAATTTCTATCCAGGTTAACAAGCATAACAGGGCAAACATCAGCTGTGGGAGTATCTGGCGTGGGAGTGGGTAAAACAATTTAACTCTCCTCTGGGTTTTAATAAAACTGTTACTTTCTCACTGATACCCACTAATCCCTACCTCTCTCATCACATTTCCTATCTTCTTTGAATCTTGAAAGGAGTTCAAAGCAGTGGATTTGGGGAAGTAGTGATGTAAGAACACACATACAGAACACAAAATGGCTCTATGCATTTCAGCCAGCTTTTTTTTTTTCTTTTTTCCTTTTTCAACCTGCCTGTTCAGGTAGTCAAGGGCAGTTTGACTCGAAGGATGTTCCAAAGACAAAAATAAATGATAAAAATTTTAGAGTACTCTTGGGAAAGACATCTTAAAAGGAGAGAAATTCACAACAGTGTTTCATTCATGCCAGACAAATTTAGGCATGCTTTAATTCAAAGTTAAGCTTTGCTATATTTTATAGACATAGAATGCTGAAGTTTCCAGATACCAGAAAATTCAAATCCAGTGGGTCACAATGATTTTGGGACACAATTCAAAATTATTAATTTGATGAATAGGACACTGCATAATCTGTTTCTCCAGACTCACCTCTGACCAGTCTTATCTGCTTTCTGGCCATACTGGCCAGTATGAACTTCCTTAAAGTTCCTCAAAGCCATGCCTCCTCTGCACAGTTATCTTGTATTTAATTGACTCCTCCTCTGCCCTACTTTATCCTCTACTTCTCCTACCTACTTTTGAGAGCATTGCCTAATTTTCACATTCTTAGGAAAATCACCATCAGAGTGTGTAACTTATTTGGTTGTGAGTTCCCATATGACTTTTACTCTAAAACTGATGCAATTAAACATATTCCCACTAGAAAATATATATATATATGTTCCTTACTAAAATGTAAGCTCCCTGACGACAGAGTTCTCGTCTCTTTTGTTCATTACAATATCCTTAGTGCCAGGTCAGTGCCCACTGCATTACGGACCTCTGTAAGCTTTTGTTGAATAAATATGCATATTACAGCTTATAATAAGACATACCTACTTATAGCAAAGTGTGACCTATCTAGGAATAGCTGAATAGAACCTTTAATAACTACCTGTTTTGAAATGAGTAAACAAAGCTTTTCACAAATGTAAATTCGTTTGCTGACTACTTGGGTCATCAAAGCCATGCTCCAAAAAACAAATACACATGCTTCCCTCCACACAGCAAAAATAAGCTTAAATAATCATTTAACTTCTCAACACGCTTTCCATTTACACTGTGTGTTTTCTCATTTCACATTTCTCATATATGGTATATATGTATATATATGAAATACATATATTTGGGTTTTTTTCTAGCTTAAATTGTAAACCTGCTGAAAAAGGACTGCACCTTTCTTTTTCCCACAGCAGTAAGGTACACTATCAAATAAGCCTTACAATACTACTTAAGGATAACAGCCGCAGCATATACCTTTGAAAATTTAAGAGGATCTCAGAATACTTTTATCTTATGTAGTGGATAGATAATTATGATATTTAAATTCAAGCTGACAAGTGCATTACAAGAATAAAGAAATGCTCTGGTATTTCACAGATATGAAGAAAACACGTATCATTCAGAAGCTGTTTTATTCAAAGGTACGAGTAAAAGGAAAAGATCAATCGAAATTCCACTGACTTATGTACAAATAAGCAATGCTAGTTTGAAGAGGAGAACGCAACTTTTCCAGAGGCATTATTAGGGTAAAGACACCTTAAAATGTGGAGAAGTGGGAATGAATAGATAGTGATAGGGTCCCCAAGAGGAAGACAATAGGGCTTAGCATGTAGGCAAATAGGAGCATAGCTGTTCATCACGCTAAGGCTGAGTTGACGAAGAGCTATAGGGCAGACATTTGAACACTCAGAATGGTAGCTCTACAAACAGGAGCTTATAACTGCAACTTTCCTAATGCCTAAAGCTGAGATATAAAATTCAACAGTAGTTAAAGCACATATACCCCAAGTTGAATTGCCAAGACCAAATGGGCAAATGAGGGTTCAAGAAGGGGGTTTCAATGAGAATGGGCTAACTAACCTAGCCCATGAAGACATCCATCATTCCCCCAACGAACAGTGGTTCCTTCACCTGGACTCCTCTTGTACTCACTGTTAGACTCAGTAATGAGGTTCAATATTTTAGGTGATCATTATCTTTAGAGTGCAGTCTCCCTCTTCTACCCAGTAAGGTCAAGGAGGCCAGGGTCAAAAGACTTTGGTCTACCTTCCATTATTCTCTTGGCCAACACAGTATATTGCCTGAAACATGGTCCCTTTAAAAGGGTTTTTTAAAATTTTAAAATAGCCTTGTTATACATTCAAGTCACAACCATTGTTCCTGAGTGCAGTTCTAGAAATCTGTTCCTAATAAAGTGCTGGTCCTAGTGCTGGACATCCAAAAGAACAGCTATTTTCAGAAGTAGTTATACGAGGCAGATACTCTCTGATAGAATATCTCAGCAATCACAACATGTTTCTCATGGAACTGTAAATACATGAATTGTCTTTCTTTTCCCTTCTCTCTGCTTTGAAGAAGCACTGGGTCTTGACAGTGCAGGTTGTATAGGTATGTCTACTTAATTAGGCTTGCTTCTAAGTTATGTCTTGTTTCTTGCTAGGCGTTCCTAGATGCTGGCTATATGAGAGGACATTTTCATTTTCACATTGGATACTGTGCTGAACTCTTCAAAACAACTGGTTTTTTAGAAGTTGTGGGGCCACTGGATTTGTTGACTCTGGACTAGTGTCTGAAATGAACTCAAATTCACTCCTTCTCTTGCCTCCTGCTTACAAGACTTGAAATTAATGCTTGGGTGCATAGTCTGGAGCTAAGGTGAAGTGAGTAAAGTAAATCAGATCCTTAATCCACTTAAGTTAGTGCAATAATTTATAGGAAGTCAACCCAGAATCATAACATCTTCAATTTCAGGCCCTAGGTTAGATGGCAGAGCACAAGGTAAACTGGTATCAATTCTATAGCCATTAGATTTTGCTTTGTAACAGACTTCCCCAGAACAGGATGGCTTAAAACACACCTCCTTTTATTGGTGTGGATTACACATTTGGGCTGAATTCAGCTAGCTATCCTACTTATTATGTTCTGGTTTAGCTGTTTTGGGATGAGGGTGACTGGAATGTCTGGAATACCTGCGGTGACTGGTGTTTCTCCCCACAGAGTCTCTTATCTACTAGTAGGCGAACTTCATATCTTAGTAGCAAGATTCCAAGACACATCAAATAATGATGGATAAGACAGTGAAATACTGCTCATTTTTTCTAGTAGGGATCATTCCATGATACTTCATCTTTCAATGCACAATCCCTTTTCAAGCCTCTGCATGTGCCAGATTTCTATTGTCCAACTGCCTCAAATAAGACGTGCCTAACCCAGAGCTGCTGACAGGAGTCTACGCAAAGTCATGAGCATGGACATAGAGGGGCCCCAACAAACTGAGAGTCATTACTGCAGCAGTCTGCCGAGATTACATTTACAGCTGTGACTACCCAGCGTAATTTCTCTGGAAAAAAAGTCACCCTATCTTTTGAGGTCTCTGCTTCTTGGTTTATAAAATGAAAGTTTAGACTGAATCAACTAGTTCTAACACATTTTCTAACTTAAAATTCTACAAACATGTGGCTCAAAAACTTGAAACCCGATGGGGAATAAACCTGTCCTAGTCTAGTGAATATTTGCGTATGAATGAATGAAAGATAAATAGAGTAAGGAATGCCATTAGGTAATGTCCTTAATTTTCACCAGTAAAAATTAATTTTCCAACAATGGGACAGTCATACGCAATGTTACTTTGCAAATTAAATAAAATATAATAAAGCAGTAACCAAAAAAGAAGTGTTTATTATTGCCAGACACTATGCTAAATTTTTCCCATAGCATCTATTATTATCTTTACAACAATTCTAAGAAGGCCTTACTATCTTCACTTTAACAGATAAGAAAACCAAGGTTTAGACTAAAGTGGCAAAGTTATTAAGTTGTGTTCTTATATTCAAACACATATCTTTCTAATTTTAAAGCCACTATTTCTACACTCTGTATGGAATAAACAAAGCACCTGTGTTTTCAATAAACATTAATTCAGAAGATTCTGCAAATATTAGAAGGAATGATGTACAGAACACTGAAAGGTTGGCTCTTTTTTGTTGTAGGAAATACCCTGTGATACTCTGTGATTCTATTTCATTATTTCCATGGCATTATTGATTTCATTCAGTCTGTCTTTTTGATGAAAAAAGTTTATCATCATATGATCAGTAGGGTCTGTGATGTTATATGAAATTCTCTGCCTGCACTGGTTGGCAAATATAATAGGATTGGTCTTCTGACATTCAGACCTAGAAAAAGAAATTTTCTATAAACAGTCAAATGTCCTTTGTAGGAATAAAAGTCTCTAAAGTGGATATCAAGAGAAGACACCTGTTCTAAAATTTGGTTGCTGGGATTCTATAGACAGCTTAGACTCCATCAACCCAACCACATATACATACACACACACACAAGGCAGGTTCATCAGTAAGCACCCTTAAACTGGCGCTGATTTCATGGCTTTTGCACTGGGGCTAAAGTGTTCAGAAAGTGCCCAATGTACTCTGTCCAATCCAAGACTGAAGAGGACCACTACCACTTGAGGCAGGACAACTTTAGGGTCTACTCTATATATTATTGCATAAAGTTACTGGGTTTAATGTGATGAATACTCAGTGAGTGACTCCCTAATCCACCTAGCACAGGAAGGACTGCAGAAGTTTTCATGTAAAGATATTTATCACCAAAGGATTCAGTCAATCCCAATATTTTCTACAGATAGAGTGCAGTATTTTTATAGATATAGTCATTGCTACCTGTAAAGCCCATTTAAATCTATTGAGTAAACTATTTTTGCTTCCTGTGCATTCCATGGCTTATTGTTCCTTTTTTTCACTTACATAAACAAGAGAAATTCAACAATCCTGAACTGGCATATGAGAACTGGACCCAGAAAGAATATACCCAGTGAATACTTAACTAACAGCTCATGCCAACTGTAGAGTGTGCACTTTGAGTTCTTTTTCTAATAATGGAGTGGTGATATTTTTAATTATTCATTCTCTCTAGGGTGGTCTTCACTTGCTATTGTGGAAGATTCCAATTCTCAGGACAGTGGGCTCACTCAGAGGCTCGCTCCATTTAGTTTTAAAAGTAGAAGAAACCAAAGAAACCACATAGTCTGAACTCTGATTGCCTGGGGCTGGAGAACTGGTCTCTATGGGAATTGATCCATGACTTTGGCCTCAGTAACACCCTGACCTTCAACATTGGCTAGGCACATTTGCTTTCAGGTTACACTGAATCATTTGAGCTAGTTTAAGATTGAAAAAATTATACTATATGATAAAGATAGAAGTGTTTTTCTCAGAAATAAATAAAAGCACCTTCAATCTTCTCTCTCTTCAGACAGGCTCTCTTTGCCCAAATCTTACTGTGGAATGGGTTGTGCTACAGCTGTGTAGAAGACATTGACAAAAGTCAAGTTTTCCAGTCTCTATTCTCAAGGAAAGGACTTTGAATGGCCCAGCTTGGGTCTAATACAACAGTAGTTTAATTATTTTGTCTCCATTATATTACTGCCACATAATAGCTCCATACTTGCACCATGGTGCCATGGCCACAGGGTTGGCAGAATATACATCCTTCCCCCAACTAAGTTTGTGCTTCCATGTGACTTGGTTTAGCAAATGGGAAGCTAGCAGTTATGACACAGGTAAAGGATTGAAATGCATACATGAGGGCTTATTCTCTTGTGATCTGATGATCCAGGATGAGAACATGTTTCACGAAGCTACAGTAACTTCAGCTGAGGTCTCTGAACAGACACATCTGGAGTAGACCAGAACTGAAGCAGCAGCCTGATGCTGAGGCCAGTCTGGATCAGCTAAACTCCAGTCATTTTACAGTCCCACGAGCATAATAATAATGCTGCTTTAAGTTTTGGGGTAACTTGTTATGCAATAGTATTGCCATAATAATTGACCAATAAAGAAATCAGTACTGAAAGTTTTGTCCCACCAAAGAACACTTTAAAGCACTGAGAAAGGACAATAGATGGTATGTAAACTATTACAGGGACTAGAAAATTAGCAACATTATTTATAACAATGTAAAGATAGAAATGGACCTTCTGAACATAAAGCATTGTATGAGGGAATCTCTATTGAAAAGGTAAGTTGTTAGTAGCTAAATTTGATAAAGTTCACCAAGGAGATTAGCTCAGAAACAATTCTGCTTATGAATTGAAACGAAATATAGAGAGCCTAGAAATATGAGAATCACAATGTTGTCAATGAAACTGTTTCCAAATATTTAAAAGCTGTGAACATTTAAATGCTAAGGACTTTAGGATCCCAAGCAAATCCATATAATTTCTTATTTGGATTTCTAAATATAGATGCTACTTGTTGTGACTTTTATGCCATTATATTTTTATAGGTAAATATATATTCATTCTACTCATTACATTTTATATGCCCTTTCATCCAATTTTACTGACAAATACCTTTAACTCAATGTCTGATGAGTATGTATCTCGGTAGATAATTTCTCCTAATTGGCACTTAATATGTAGAGCCTATCATTTTTAAAAAATATCCACACCAAAAGTTAATTTGTTTAAAACATTTAGGGCTGCCCATGATTTTGATGAATTTACATGATCTTTCTGAGTATGGCTGATGGGAATTCTACATTGTTTTTGTTGCATAAATCACATAATGGATCATCTATATAATTCTAATTCCTATATATTTAAAGTAAAATAAGAAATTGAGCATGTGAAAAAATTTGCAGGTATCTTTATCATGTCTTTACAAAGTGCATGACAGTTTTTTATGCCAACAGTTCTCTCTCCATACCTTTAAATCAATACTTTACAATATTAAGTTAACCACATAATTAAAATAAGTGCATAATTTCTATTATGGCTACCAGAATCTCTGTATTGCCCACGAGGCTTTTACATGTTGATGAAGCAGGCTTCCAGATTGCAGAAGTCCGCATGGCAAGGGAATTTAGGAAGCCTCCAGTCAGCAGGAACTAAGGTCCTTAGTCCAACAACCCTCGAGGTTCTGCCAACAACCCAATGAGTTTCAAAGGTTATCTGTCTCCAGTCAAGCTTTGTGATGAGACCCAGCCTTGGGTACCAGCCTTACTGCAGACTTGTGAGATGCCCCAAAGCAGAAGAACCAGCTAACCAATGCCCAGACTCCTGACATGCACAAAGCATAGAATAATAAATGTGTAATATTTAAAAGTCACTTAAAAAAATAAGAATCCAGGGCACGACTTTTAAGACCAATAATCAGATCAAAGACATAATCAAGAAACCAAGATGTAACTATCATATTTTTACTAATATCTCTGCAAGAATTAAAGTGGCATCTTGTAGATCCCCTTAGCTGTAGAAATGTATCCAGCTGGGTTTTAGAAATACCAAAAATGTGGTCTTACAGAAGAAGCCAGATATACATGCAGTCTAGAGAGCCATGTCTGAAAAAAATTGCAGTTCTGGCTTTTGGCATGTAGAACAGACTTAAAATAACTGTGCAAATAAAAAATGATTCAAGTTTTTAGCACTATATACATATAAAAATTAAACTAACTCCAAAATGCAACTGGCAAATGGGATATAAGTAAGCGATTATTCACAAATTTCTTCCAGACATGCCTACTTCTCAAAAGTTTATGCTGTGTCTGCTCTGTCCCCTGAAACCTGGTACATTCTTTGCTTCAACTGGATTCCAATTCCTGGGCAGCACTGCATTGCTACCATCACCTTGCAGGATTCCTGCTTCTATCAGGCTCAAATAGATAAGGCAGAAAACTGCATGGTTAAGTTACAAGCTGCCAAGAAGGAGACAGTTATAATACAGAGAAGACAGGATGACTCACCATTTCATTGTGTTCATGTAAATTGTATGATGCCCTAGAGAGAGCTTTAAATAAAAAGTGAATTCTGATCATCAAAGTGCAAAGCAAAGGAAATGTAATCATCTTCCTTTTTCTCTCCCCCCACCCCCACTTCAATCATTAAGTTTGAGAATTATGGCATCACTGAGGAAAGTCTCATTAATGCTTAATGTTTCCAGGTCACTTCATTGCTTAAGAAGGGACTGCCCTGATCTAGGAGACAACAGTGAATTTGAGTATATAGGATGGTCAGGCAGGCAGCTGTGACATCCCTGAACCAGAGTACTGCTGCCTGAAAGCTCAGTCTTTGTGACTTAGACCATCACAGGGCTCTGAAAACTTAGATGTTCACAGAGCTCTGCAGATTTAACCCACAAGATCCAGGTGGATGTCAATGTGCAAATCTTGGCCCAGATAAGAGATGCTTTTCCTTGGGGGGAAAGAAAAGAGCTGTATGTAAGCAAAGCAGGGAGCTGGATTTAGAAGCAAGAGGTTTGGAGCTGACATACAAAGGCAAAAAACAACCTAACAACAGTTAGGTTTTTTTTTTTCCCCCATCTATAAAATGGGGCTAATGAAACAAGAAACAAATGCTTTAACATGAAACACAAATGAGAAGTTTTCTTTTAATTTCCACTTCTCATAACTTCGTGTCTAATCATCCAATACTTTACACTTTATGCTGCTCATGAAATCTGTGATACAGTCTCTCCTTGGCTCGGTTCAATTGGTAAGTTGGATTCAGAAGAAGGAATTTCAAAGCATTAGTGAGCAATATAGGAGATGACAGCTTGGGCTGGAGGGGCTTGGCTGTGGTTTGCACTGCACACTTCTCCAAAAAAAGTAATTTAACCTAAATCCTGCTCCTTCTTCATGGACTTGCTATACCCTGAAGGAGCTTTGGGGCAACTCTGTGGACAGAGTCCCTCTCTCTGGATTTCCCCAGGGTAGCATGTTAGGATCCCCCTCAACTTCTTTATCTGGCCTCTTTTTGGGTTTCTCTTCTATTTCTTCTTTTCTACCCTTGATCTCAGGATAGTCATGTGCTATATCTGTTTATAGCAGAAGAAACTAGGGTACCTGAGCTTATAGTTCAGGTCTTATTGTTTATTCTAAGTCATATTATTTGCAAAATATTTGCAAATAATTTTTATCTAAAACATATAAAGGGATTGTTATCTAAAATATATAAAGGACTCATACAACTCAATAGCAAAAAAATATGATTAAAAAATGGGCAGAGGATGTGAATAGACGTTTTCCCAAAGAAGACATACATACAGATGGCCAACAGGCACATGAAAAGATGCTCAACATCACTAATTGTCAGGTAAATGCAAATCAAAACCACAATGAGATATTACCTCGCACCTATTAGAATGACTATTATCAAAAAGATAAGAAATAACAAGTGCTGACAAGGAGGTGGAGAGAAGGGAATGCTTGTTAATTGTTAGTGGGAATGTAAATTGGTGCAGCCACTTTGAAAAATAGTGTGGATGTTTCTTAAAACATTAAACATAGAAATACCACATTATTCAGAAATTCCACATCTGGGTGTTTATCTGAAGAAAAACAAATATATATGCACCCCCATGTTCTCTGCAGCATTATTTACAATAGCCAAGATATGAAAACAACCTAGGTGTCCACTGATGGATGAAAGGCTAAAGAAAATGTGGAAATGTGAATGTTTACCACATATATATGTATGTATGAGTGTATATACACATACACACATATGTATAATATGAATATATATATTTATTCAGCCATACAAAAGAATGAGGTCTTGCAATTTGCAACAACATGGATGCGCCTTGAGGGTATTATGCTAACTAAAGTAATAAACCAACCTCATACACGAAGAGAACAGACTGATGATTGCCAGAGGTGGGGGTTGGGGTGGGCAAAATGAGTGAAGGGGGTCAAAAAAGGTACAACCTTTCAGTTATAAAATAAGCCATGGAGGTGTAATGGACAGCATGTTGAGTAGAGTTAATAATACTCTACTGCATACCTGAAAGTTTCTAAGAGAGTAGACGTTAAAAGTTCTCACTGAAAGAAAAATTATTTGTAACTATGCATGATGACAGATGTTAACTAGACTAATTGTAGTGAACATTTCACAACATAAATACTGAATCATTCTGTTGTAAACCCTGATACTAATATAATCTTTTATGTCAATTATACCTCAATGAAAATAAAAAAAGAACTTCACTTAGACTCATTTTAGCAAATAAAATTGCCATCATTTCATTACATTTAAACTCATCTCTAGTGGACTTTCCAGAAGACAACAGACAATGAATCTTATTGATGATTCTTCAAATACCATGTCCTGTCATCCTCTCTCGTGAGAGGTTTCGGCATCAACTACTGTAGCTTATCCTTTAGGGTCCCTAACTTAGAATACCCCCTTTCCAAGGCCTCTTATTTCTTCACTCTAAAGAAGTATCTATTTTAATTTTTACTTATTTTGTACTTTTTTCCTTAAAAAGGTTCTCCAATTTTTAACAGTCAGGCCCCACAAAACCTGGATCTTTCCCGGTCCTACTTTGTAAACACCTTGCTCTGAGTGACACAGAAATCTAGAAATGCCACAATAACTATGTTCCATAACTTTTCCCTACCTCAAAGCTTCCCAACTCATCTGAATATCCTTAGAAATATACAGTGGGAGTCAGCACAAAACGAAGAAGTTAAAAACCAAGCAGAAAATTTGTGAGAGTTAAAAAAAAAAATTGGAGTATTGTTATAGGATGGAGTAGAAGCAGAGAGAATCGAATTCTAGGGAGAAAGTAGTTCAGGATTAACACCGTGGCAGTATTACAAAGCCAGGCATAGTCATTGAACCTAACTCTAAAGAGGAAGTTGAGTAGAAAAATTAGATCTAGAGAAAATTCTTTTTAAAAAATAATAAATTGATAATTTACTACTCAGGACGACTGGCGACATTCAAAATGAGCAGCCCATCTAGACAACTCATTTGCTCTTTCTCTTAGCTAGCATCAGAAAATAAAATTGTAGATTCTTTTCTATCTAAAGAAAGCAATCCATAAAGAAGTTGACACACTGTCAAATTTGAAATGTAATCTGACAGCAAAAAAACCCCATCAATTTTAAGTGAAGGGAAGAGGCAAGAAGAGAGGGGTTTCTTGAAGCCCACGAGAAGGTTTGACTATTAAGGACAGAAGTACAATCTTTTAAATAATAGTTCTGGCTGCTTTATGAACATGAGTGAATTCAAAGCAAGTACCTATTGTGGCTAAAAGAGACTCCTGGCTCATTTGCTGCCTGTGAGCCAAATCCAGCAAATTGCTTTATCTCATTAAGAATCTGAGAAAAAAATTCAAACTTCTTAACTAATCAGGAAAATAGAAATTAAAATTATAATCAGCTCTTATTTCAGGCCCATAAAATTGCTAAACTATAAAAAATATATGTGTATACACACACACATATATATAAGAGCTACACACTACTATTACTAGTGCAAATCAGTGCAGCCCTTTTGCTATTTGGATATATCTAATATAGATGACACACCTAATTTATTAATATTAAGTGAGACAGCCTTTCTACTCTTAGTTTTACCCAGAGTAAGGCATGTGTGAGTTTACCAAAGTATGGGCATTAAAATGCTCACAAAAGCACAACTTATAATATCTATGGATAAGACATTACCCAAATATCCATCAGCTGTGGAGTACATAAATATACTGTGGTGCATCTGCCAAATAAAATACTATACAGCAATACAAATTGATGATTTACAGCAACATACAACAACATGAATGAAATCCACAAATGCAACTTTGAGAAAGTACAAAAACAGTCAAAACCAATCTATGCCCTTAAACATCAGGACAGTATTTATTCTTGGTGAGACAGGCTGCTCATGGAGCAAGATAGGGGATTCTGCAGGAATTGATAACATCTAGTTTCTTGAGCTCAGTGCTGATTGTACAGGATTGCTCAGTTTCTAAAATCCATTGTGCTGTGAATATATGTCATATGCCCTCCTCCATATTTATACCGTTATCTTTAAAAAGCATTGCACAATCTGCCCATGCTTGGTCATGCTGCTTTCACACCTGTGTAGGAGTCCTTCTACATCACTGCTCCACAGGCCCCTGTGTCCAGCTTATTAGCTTTCCCACTTGCTTTTTATATTTTCTGCCCTGTTTAGATGATTGTACTTTTTCTTCTTTTTTTTACCCCCTCTTTCTAGTGCTGGCCTTATGCAGCTTCTCTACTGAATCATTCATGCTACTTCTCCTTATCATAGCAAGTAGTCAAAGAAATTTCAGTCCCTGTATCTCTTTGTTTCTTCACGTGTTATCCTGGTCTCACTTATTCTGTATTTTCCCACAGGAAAACATGGACTTACAAAAGAGAAAAAATCTATACCCTGCCCAGATATTTTTAAGAAAAGATTTAGGAGCAAGAGTCATTGCTAAGAACAGAGACCTAATTAACCACCATAGATTCTTTGGCCATGACCCTTCCTTCCAGCTGCCGACAGAGACAGAAGCCTGACTGCTGGCTCTACTCTGTACTCTAGACACTGCACCCACTCTATCTGGGTACAATCTTTAGAAAATACACCTAAAAAGAGGCTGTTTGTATTTAGAAAGTTTGGGAAGAAAGGAAGTGAGCAGCCGGGAGCAGATCTTTACCCAGTCTTTATCATTCACCATGTTAACCTGGGTTAATTTGTCATCAAAGGATGTGAATCCCACCTCTTTCCACATGCAACAGTTTCTTCATAGTCTTTGAAAGATACATCTAACTTGCATTACCTCTGCTAGTTCAATTCATCTCACTCAAGCAACTTATTAATAATACAACGTGCTATCCCCAAATGGCCTGGATGACACTGTACTGACTAAATGTTATTTAAAACCATGCTTCAGAGGGGGAAAAATGCCATATATTACGCCACCCTAGCCATTTTAATTTTCTTTTATTGCATCTTGGCAGGAGCTTAATAACTATACATTGAATAAAATGAGACATTACACATCACGTACTAATTACCACAACGTTAAAGAATGCAGTCTCTGCTCTCAGAGACGGCAACTCGAAATAAGTGGAATTTTAAAATATCACTTGCCAATTTTCCTTCATCCAGGATGCAAGATATAAATATATTTCCTTATTTTTTTCTAAGAGGGCAATTATTGTTTTAGAGGAAGGGAACTGGTAACCAAAGAACTGTAGTAATTCTGTGACACAAGAACTGTTCAGAGGGTTCTACCATCACTTGCATGTCTGATTTAGCCCCTGGTAGATACTCTTTTAGATTCTAGCAGGAAAAGTGAGATACTCAGTGGCATTCCCAGTTCACCACTGTCATTTTTTCCTCTGTATCCTCTTTCTGCAAATGCTTTCTCAATTCCTTGCATATTAGGTGCTATAAATGAGGAGTCCCAATAGCATAGCAGTGAGTTTCCAGAACTTTGAACCAAGTTCCTTGAGTTTTTTTTCCCCTAGCTTTATTGAAGTATAATGGACAAATAAAATTTGTTTACATTTAAGGTATACAATGTGATGTTTTTATATCTGTATACATTTTCAAATGTTGACCACAGTCATGCTAACTAATTCATCCATCCCCTCACACAGTTCCATTTTGTGTGTATGGTGAGAACACTTAAGATCTACTCTCTTAGCAAATTTAAAGTATATAATATAGTATTACTAACAATAGTTACCATGTTGTACATTAGACCTCTGGAACTAATCCATCTTATAACTCAAAGTTTGTATCATTTCATTATCATCTTCCTATTCTCCTCCCTGCCCCCAGCCCTTGGAAACCACCATTATATTCTCTACTTCTGTGAGATATTTTTAGATTCTACACATAAGTGAAATCACACAAAGCTTGTCTTTCTGTGTCTACCTTACTTCATTTAGCATAATATCCTCCAGATGTTGTCACAAACGGCGGTATTTCCTTCTGTTGTATGGCTGAAATTATGGTCTATTGTTATATATATCCTATTTTCTTTATCTATTCATCCATAAATTTAAATCCTAATTCACCTACTTACAGTACGACTATATGATTTCTCTTAACTACAAATTTCTTATCTATAAAATGGGGTTAATTATATCTACAAAACCCGAAGTGTTCAATGTGTACTAAATGAACAATTCATGTAAATGCTTGAAAATATCAAGTATTCTAGTATTCATTAGTTTATTGCAGAATTATTTTCATTAAGTTAATCAGAGCCCACTTATTTCATGTCTGTCTAACCTCCACTTCTATCAGAGCATCATATATGAACTTATTTTAAATTTACTATGGTGACACTTGGACAGACTGAGGTTGTTTCTCCTGCTTTTTGTTAAATCCAGATGTCCCATGAGCATTTCTCTAACTCTTGTGATACCAAAAAAACCCAAACCAAAACAAAAAAAAAACTAATTCAACCACCACCAATTAGAGGTATGAAAATTTCCCCAAGATTCTGTCATATTTTTACGGGGCTTATGTTTTCGGTGACTGCCCCCAAAACCCTTTCAACAAGAATGAATAGTCAAAACTATATTCATAATAATACTTAGATATTATTTGTGTTTTTTTCTCATCTGTGTTTCTTATATCAACTGAGATTTAATATATAACCAAATAATTATTTAGAAATACATTTTAAAATTTTTACATATGTGGTATTTTCCTAGATTATTGCTAATCTTATGATAGTCATTTAGAGTAACACACTGATTTCAAACCTTTTAAATATATTGAGATTTGTTTTATTGCCTAGAAAATGGTCTCTTTGAATCAAAGTAACTTGTGCACTTAAAAAGTGGTTGTACTCTACAGTTGGAACTACAGTTCCACAAATGAAAATAGATCAAGTGGGTTTTTCAAATATTCTATTTCTATTCTATTTTTGTCTGATGTTTCTACCAATTGCTGAGAGGAGGGTATAAACTTCCCAATTGTGACTTGGGATTTTTTCTTTATTTAATTCACTCAATTTTTTGCTTCATGCATTTTGTAGCTTTCTTAGAATGAATGTTGTCCTTCTTTATTGTGAAACGTCCTTCTCTATCTTTGATAATACTATTTATCCTGAAGTCTGTATATCTAATCTGGACTCCTTATGCATACTGTTTGCATGACCTATGTTCTCCCTTTATGTACTTTTAAACCTATCAATATTTTACATTATGTGTCTTTCTTTTAGATATTATACTACTGAGTTGGTTGTGCACTTTGACCACTGTCATTAATGTTATTAATATAGTTATATTTATCTGTAATTGTATTATTTTTGATTATCCCTCTTTTTGTTGCTTTTGTTCTAAACCTAATTCCTTTTCTATCTTCTATATTTTTTGAATATTTTACTGTACTATTTAACATATTTCTCTCTATTTCTTTCTATTTTTATTTACAATAGGGAGTATAACTTACATACCTAAACTTTAATACTTTGTACTTAATATTATTTCATTCAACTTAAATTGGAGATAATGTGATAACATTTGCTTTGAAAGTGGTATGTGTATTTTAAAGGACTTAAGAGGAAAAAAATATTTTTCATTTACCCAGATAACATCATTTCAGACACTGTCACTTCATTTCTAAAAATTCAAGTTTCCTTCAGGTATTATATTTCTCCAGTTCATAGAAATTATTTTTGCATTTCTTATAGAAATTATATGATGGTGACACTTTCTATTAAGTACTCCTTCTCTGACATGTATGTATTTTACCTTCATTCCTGAAGGATATTTTTGCTAAACATAGAATTTTTTATTGACAGTGTTTTCCTTTTCTTTTTTTCCCCGTTTCAGGTCTTTACATATGTTGATACACATTGTATTTTGGTCACCATGCTTTTTTCTTGGAAAAAATCTAGTCATTTGAATTATTACTCTACTGTATATAATACATTAGATTTTTCTGTATTGTTTCCTGAGGCTTTTGTTTTCTGTTCTTGAGATTAGATCATTTGCATTCATCTGTCTTCAAGTTCAATGACTCTTTTTTTTTTAATTTTATTCTGCTATAGATCCCACCTAGACATTTAATTGTAATTCTGAAATTTATGTTTTAGTCTTTCTTATTATTTCTATTTCTCTAAGATTTTCTATAATTAACTTTATGCCTTTCTCCTTTAGCTCCAGTATATAATTATAGTAAATTTCCATAAGTTTTAGACTGATAATTTCAACATTTGAATAATCTCAGGGATGGCCATTGTTTGTCTTTTCTCCTAATATTATGCTACATTTTTCTTGTTCTTAGTGTGTTGATTAATTCTGGTTCACATGCTAGATATTATGAGAGTTTCATTCTGCTGTGTCTGAATTCTCTTATAATCTTTCCTGAATGATGATGTTTTAGCAGACCATCAGTGCAAGATCAGACAAGTTCTGTCTCACCTTCCATGAGTGATTATTCACAACCCAATTCAGTTCTCAGATGCTTTTCTTACCAGTCTTATGTCTGTTTGCATATGCGTAACTTAGCAGTTATGCTGAGATTTGGATATGTGTTGTACACCTCACTCTGGTTCTGAGAAACTTTGCTATTTTGATTTGTGCCTGCTTCTGTGAAGGCATTGTTCAATGGTTTGCATGATATAGATGAAAACTGTTCAAATCTTTTAATTTTCTTGTAAAAAGAATACAACATGAGATCTACTCTTGTAACCAAATATTAAGCACATAATACTGTATTGTTAACTACCATAGGCACAATGTCGTATAGCAGATCTCTAGAACTTATTCATCTCATATTCTTAAAATTTATTTCCAGTGAACGCAACTCCTCATTTCCTCCTCCCTGCAACAGGCTAGAACGGAGTGGGATAATATATTCAAAGTGCTGGGGTAAAAAAAACTGCCAACCAAGATTACTATACCCTACAAAACTATCCTTCAAAAACAAAGAAGTGATAAAGACTTCCTAGACCTGCCGTATAAGAAACGTTAAAGGAAGTTCTTCGATTTCAAAAGAAAAGATAATAAACAGCAGCAAGAATGCATTTGAAAATATAAAACTCAATGGTAAAGGTAAATGCATAAGACAAATAGAGTACTGTAATGTTATAATGGTGGTGTGTAAAACACATGATTCTAGTATAAAAGTTGAAAACAAAAGTAGTAATAATACCTATAACTAAAATATGTTAATAAATACACAATATGAACAAATCTAAAATGTGACATTGATAAAGTATGGGAGGAGAAATAAAAGCTTAGAATTTCTGTATGCAATTGAAGTTGTTATGAAATTAAGGTAGACTGTTAAAACTATAAAAAATGTTCAAATCTGAATTAGTTCTCAATACTTTTGTCACATTTGTTGGATAGAATTTATTCCATATTTGCCTAACTTAGTAGCCTGACACTCATGGAAGTAGTTTCAAATTCAGTACTTTTCCTAAATTGGCACACATCTATTTCATGCATGTATGAATGAGGCATTAGGCTGGAGATATGTGAGTTCATGTACAGAATTTGAAGTTCCCTTCTCTTTATCTTTACCCTCTGAGATTTTCCTTCAAATTCCTGCCTGCATGAAAGCTTTTTTAGCCACTGGGGCCTGAACTTGGAGCAAAGCTGCCAGAGAGAAAGAAAAAAGGAAACTCTCCCTTATCTGAGTCACTTCTCCAAGTTTTTTAACTCTACTCCATAATCAACTTCCTTTTGTTTACTTTCCAGAATCCTCAAATAATTGTTCTGTGGTTTTCTTTTCCAGATATGTTAATTGCAGTCAGCAGGAGGAAAAACCCAGTAAGGGTTTTCACTTCTGTCATGGCATCAAAACTTTAACAAATAGTACCACAAAGTAAAACATTTATGTTACCACAAAATTATCCTTAGTTTTCACAGCATTGCTCAGTCATTCTTCAGTACTGTATTACTGCTTAATTGCTCAGACTATATTTACATTCTCAAAAGACAAAATTATGTCATTGCCCATGGATTTTCTTTCATTCTGGCTATGTTATGCTCAGTTCATACCGATGATATATTGTATGCTATGTTCAGTATACACAACAAACACACTGACATTGATTAGGACTCAGCAGCATATATATATAAAGTACGCTCACCAGTGTGTCCCACTGTACACAGAGCACTATGGTACTGTATACCTTGATCAATGGGGCCATTAATACACAATAATAGTCTGCTCATATTGAAAGTATTATTATTGTTTTGGGGCATGACAGAGTAGGAAAAAAGAAGAAAGGAAAAGGGAATTAATAAGTTACTGAGTGTCTGTTACATGGTACAGTGGGCTATGAACTTCACACATGCTCTCATTTAATTCTCAAACAAATCTTAGTTAATATATTACTAGGCCCATTTATAATAAAAAAGCAAGGCAAAACAAAACACAAAGACAGGAAAAAAGAAGAGTCTCAGGTAAGTTAAGTGTATCTAGGTAATATGTTAAAAAAATGAAGGATCTAAAATTCATTCGAAATTACATGATTACAAATCTCATGTTCTTCATCTTAAAATATGAGTCCATTTAGAAAAATTATAAACAGCTCTTTCAAGAAAAAGGCAAGGATGTCAATTTCACTTTACTCTATGCCATTTTTGGAGAAATTATATAATAATGTGGCTTAGTACTGTGGTGGCTGAGTGAAATTTCAGGCTTCAGATTAAGTATTGAAATTCTTGTTGACAATTACTGCCCTTAGGACGCTGGGTTAACTTTCTTAACTTCCTAGAATTGCTTAAAGGGAAAAAGGTAGATAAAGCATTCAGTATAGTACTTTGAATAAAGGCAGAAATTGGTCAATGGCTCATTATTACAGAGTATGCAGGCAAATTACATGGTCATTTTCTTTTTACATTTACCCAGGCCCTAATCACAGAACATCTGATACAGTGCATCTGAAATTCAAATTCCTGTATTTTGGAAGAAAATGTTATTTCTCTCAGGTGATTCTAATTATAGATTTGTTTATGCTTCAGTTCAATTAAAAGAACAATAAAGTCCCATCTACTTCTGAAGTTCTGTGATTTTAATGATTCATGTTGGCTGTTGGGGAAGATTACATGGAGAAGTTGGAGTTGACCTTCTTGTTGAAATATAGACACTAAAATACTACATGTGGTATTGATTAGAAACCTCATATTGAAGCTCCTATTTATATATGTAGAAATGTCAAGTCACCTGTAGATAAGAGATATAAGTGAAATAACATAGAAGACCTTTGAAAATAGTGAACAATTAAAACCCAAAACACTTTTCATATACAGGGTTTTTGTGGGTTTGCTATGTATTATAATTTGTTTGCTTCAAGCCCGGTATTTCTTTTCCACTTTTTTCACATGGCTGAATGAAAGTTCAAGAAAAGAGTATTTAGCTACAGGAAACAAAATAATCACACACTTAGAAAAAACTTTCCACTCAGAAAACTTACTAGAATTTCTATAAGTAAACTTAAGAGAGACTGACCATTAATGATGTGAAAAATGCTACTAAGAAAGCCCCACTTGAAGCTACAGTAGTCAAGAAAGAGTGGTATTGGTGAAAGAAAAGACAAATCAACAGAACAGAACAGAGTGCCCAGAAACAGACCCCCATAAATAAAGTCAACTGGTTTTTGACAAAGAAGCAAAGGTAATTCAATGGAGCAAAGACAGTCGCTTCAACAAATGGCACTGGAAAAACTGGACATCCACATGCAAAGAAAAAATGAATACAGACACAGACACAGACACAGACCTTACATTCTTCATAAATATTAATTTAATATAGATAATAGATCTAAGTAAAAAACACAAAACTATGAAACTCATTGAAGATAACAGAGATGACCTTGGGTATAGTGATACTTTTTTAGATATGAAGCAAAGATATAATCCATGAAACAAATAATTAATAAGCTTGAATTTATTAAAATTTAATTGCTTTGTGAAGGACAATTTCAAGAGAATGAGAAGACAAGCCACAGACTAGGAGAAACATTTGCAAAAGATTTATCTGATAAAGGACCTATCCAAAATATACAAAGAACTCTTAAAACTCAATAAGAATAAAGTAAAGAACCCAATTAAAAAATAGGTCAAGGCCTTAACCTCTACCTCAGCAATGAAGCTAATACAAATGGCAAATAAGCTTATGAGAAGATGCTTGACATCACATGTTATCAGGGTGAACGATAATTAAAACAGCAGTGAGATACCACTATATCTACTAGAATGGCCAAAATCCAGAATACTGACAACACCAAATGCTGGACAGGATGTGGAGCAATTGGGAATCTAATGCAGTGCTAGTGAGAAGGCAAATGGTACAGCCATTTAAAAATACAGTTTGATACTATAGCTCTTTTAGGAGATAGTTTGGCAGTTACTTACAAAACTAAACATACTCTTACCATGAAATCCAGCAACTGTACTTGGTATTTACCCAAAGAAGCTGAAAACTTATGTTCACACAAAAACTTACCCACAAATGTTCATGCAGTTTTATTCATAACTGCTAAAACTTGGAAGCTACTAAGATGTCTTTCAGTAGATGAATGGGTAAATAAACTGTGCTATATCCAAACAATGGAATACTATTCATCACTAAGAAAGGAGCCATGAAAAGATATAGAGGTAAAATGGTCACACTGCCTAAGGCAATCTACAGATTTAATGCAATCCCTATCAAATTACCGAGGACATATTTCACAGAACTAGAACAAATCATAATAAAATTTATATGGAACCACAAAACACCTAGAATTGCCAAAGCACTACTGAAGATAAAGAAAGAGGCTGGAAGAATAACTCTCCCAGACTTCAGACAATACTATAGAGATACAGTCATCAAGACAGCATGGTATTGGTACAAAAATAGACATATAGACCAATGGAACAGAATAGAGAGCCCAGAAATGAACCCACAAACTTTTGGTCAACTCATCTTCGAAAAAGGAGGCAAGAATATACAATGGAATAAAGACAGTTTCTTCAGCAAATGGTGTTGGGAAAACTGGACAGCAGCATGTAAATCGGTGAAGCTAGAACACTCCCTTACACCATACACAAAAATCATCTCAAAATGGATTAAAGACTTAAACATAAGACAAGATACAATAAAACTCCTAGAAGAAAATATAGGCAAAACATTATCTGACATACATCTCAAAAATGTTCTCCTAGGACAGTCTACCCAGGCAATAGAAATATGAGCAAGAATAAAGGAATGGGACCTAATTAAACGTACAAGCTTCTGCACAGCAAAGGAAACCATAAGTAAAACAAAAAGACAACCTACAGAATGGGAGAAAATTTTTGCAAATTTTTTTGCAAAGGCTTGATCTCCATAATATATAAGCAGCTCATATGACTTAATAAGAAAAAAACAAGCAACTCAATCCAAAAATGGGCAGAAGACCTAAACAAGCAATTCTCCAAGGAAGAAATACAAATGATCAATAGGCACATGAAAAAATGCTCAACATCACTAATTATCAGAAAAATGCAAATCAAAACTACAATGAGTATCACCTCATACCAGTCAGAATGGCCATCATTCAAAAGTCCACAAATGTGGAGAAAAGGGAACCCTCCTACACTGTTGGTGGGAATGCAGTTTGGTGCAGCCACTGTGGAAAACAGTATGAAGATCCCTCAGAAGACTAGGAACAGACTTACCATATGACCCAGGAATCCTGCTCCTGGGCATATATCCAGAAGGAACCTTACTTCAAAATGACACCTGCACCCCAATGTTCATAGCATCACTGTTTACAATAGCCAAGACATGGAAACAGCCTAAATGTCCATCAACAGATGACTGGATAAAGAAGATGTGGTATATTTCTACAATGGAATACTACTCAGCCATAAAAACCGACAACGTAATGCCATTTGCAGCAACATGGATGCTCCTGGAGAATGTCATTCTAAGTCAAGTAAGCCAGAAAGAGAAAGAAAAATACCATATGAGATTGCTCATATGTGGAATTTAAAAACAAAACAAAACAAAACAAATTCAAAACAGAAACAGACTCATAGACTTACAATACAAACTTGTGGTTGCCAAGGGGGCAGGGGGTGGGAAGGGATAGACTGGGATTTCAAAATGTAGAACAGATAAACAAGATTATACTGTATAGCACAGGGAAATATATACAAGATCTTATGGTAGCTCAGAGCAAAAAAAATTGTGGCAATGAATATATATATGTTCATGTATAACTGAAAAATTGTGCTGAACACTGGAATTTGACACAACATTGTAAAATGACTAACTCAATTAAAAAAAACCCCCAAAACAAGAAGCATAAAACACACACACACAAAACAAAAGGAAATAGAAATGGATTAGTCAGTATGCCTTCAGTAAAAGGAAATGCTTCAATAAAGAAAAAAAGAAAAGAAAAGATAAGGAGGAAACTTAAACGCATACTACTTGCTTAAAAGTAAGCCAATCTGAGACTACGTAACGCAAGATTACAACTATCCAACTTTCTAGAAAAGGCAAAATTATGAAGAAAATGAAAAGATCAGTGGTTACAGAGAATGAGGAGAAGATGAAGAGATAGATTACAGAGGATTTTGTGGGCAATGAAAATGCTTTGTATGATATTATAATAGTAAATATGGGTCATTATACTTTTGTCCAAACCCAAAGAATGTGCAACACTTGCAAGGGTGAGCTTTGAGGTAAAGTATGGACTTTTGGTGATCATGATGTGTCAAAGTAGGTTCATCCTTTCCAGAATGTAAAAAAAGTTTCCATTCTGGTGTGTGATATTGAAAATAGGGTAGCCATGTGTTGGGGTAGTGGTATATGGGTAATCTCTATACCTTCCTCTTAATTTTGTTATAAACTGCTCTTAAAAAATCATATATGAACCAACAAATATAGTTCCACTTGCCTATTTCTCAAAAGCCTTCAAATTAATAGAGTTTGAATGTTTTTCTTGCTCTCAAATTCCCTCTCATAAGTATCATTAAAAATATTTTTGGGGAAATTTTCCTGTGAAATTATCCTTTGAATACACCTCTATAAAAGCTGGGCAGAAGGAAACTGAAGAATAACTGTTGGTCAGGAAATATAAAGATAAAAAATCAAACACTTGCACTATTTTTGACAAAATTTTATGTAAAATGTTTGATAAATATGGGAATACCGATTGTAATTTTCCATACTGCAAGTATTTATTTAGAAGAGAGAAAATGTCCATTTTTCTCCTACATAATCGAACAGTCTCTTACCTTAAAGAGACATCTAAATATATTTATAAGAAAAAGATGTCTCTTTACTTGATTTTTCTGAGCTATCTGTCAGTCTCTGACTGCATTTGTTCCATGGAAATCTGCCTTTACTTTTGGTTTGCCCTTTTCATAAGGACTCTTGTGGACATTTAAAATTTATGATAATTGAGATCAATAGAAAGATAAGAATTTAGATATGTTTAGTACTTTTCTGGTTTAAGAAAAAATCTCCTGACTGTAAACTCCTAATCACTACATTACAGGAAGAAGAAAAAATTGTTTCTCATGCAACTTAAAGGAATTGCTTGAGTTCCATGTGGTATCTGGAGAAATTTCTGAAGATCTATACAGAACTAACCAGGCTTTCAGAAGAAGTTAAAGGAAATGAGCTTAAAAAGCCATTTTTCTCTCAACACATCTAAGCCAGGTATAGCTGGGCTGACAATTCCATTTGACTACACAACAATCTCTAATGAAGGATTTAGGGGTGAATTAAGCCTTTGAAAACAGCAGAAGAGGAAAGGTTCTGTTTTCAACCCCATCTATGGGGCTAGTTACAAACAGATAATCTTTGAATCACATTTTTAACAAAATGGAATGAGTCAGTCACTTTTTCAAACATGTTTTTCTAACTAATGCTCTTACATGGCTTAAAAACATACTGATACACAAACAATTGCAGCAGCTTTTAAAACGATGATACAACCCCATAATTTCTTCTAAATAGCTCAGACATGTGGATGAATGAATCATACATCCCTTCAGAAAGTAATTTTTCTCAGTAAATTCTACTTGTTGAAATCCTAGCACACCACGAGTAGGTAAAAGGCTTTCAATTGAAATAGAAATCTGTAACTTTCTCCAGAGCAAAACCTAAATCCTGTGGGTAAGACAGCTTTGAATATATTTAGGACTTTTCACTTCTTGAGAGCTTTTAGTTCCAGACATCTTCCTTATGCACACAGCAATTTACTTTATAAAGGAATCCAGTTATGTAAGTGGCTTTCGACAATTCCTGTCAAGTTCCATTCCCCAGAGCTGCAATAACAAAGTACCACAAACATAGTGGTTTAAATAAAACAAAAAAAAATCATTCTTTCACGGTTCTGGTGGCTAGAAAAGTACAATATTAAGGTGTAGGCAGGGCTGGTTTTTTCTGAGGGCTTGAAGACGACTATGTTTCATGCATCTCCTTTAGCTTCTGGGGTGCTGCTGGCAATCTTTGGCATCCCTTGCCTTGTAGAAGCATCGCCCCTTTGTACACACATGGCATGCTCCCTGTGATGTGTCTCTGTGTCTAATTTCCCACTTAAGGACACAGTCATACTGGAGTAGGGGCCCATTCTTCTTCATGATCTCATGTTAATTATATCTGCAGCAACCCTTTGACAAATAATGTCACATTCTTAAGTACTGGACACTAGAATGTTAACAAATGAAATTGGGAGGATTTATAATTCAACCCATTATATCCTTAATATGGGGTGGCCTTCCTTGATGAAGTGTCATCTTGCAAGTGCCTCACAGGTATCTTCTGGAAGTTTATTTCCCTCTACTCTTCAATATTTCACAGGTATATAGATGCTCACTGGAAAACAAAGATACCTTACCAAACCAAACATCAAATCCCAAGATTTCTAACAGGAAGTATATCATGTACCCCAGCTCCAAAGAGTATTACAGTCTTTTTATTGCTTTTGACTTAAATTTTTTTTTGTTTTGGTTTGTTTTTTTGTATCTAGCGCTTTTATTCCAAGTTTCATTTATTTATGTATCTATTCAGTCTACTTATTCTTTTTTTGTTTCTGTTTATTTTTATGATGAAGCTCTTTTTTTTTTTTAACTGGGACAAGATCTAAGCAGGAAAACTAAAATTCAGCTATCTTTTCTTTTTATGCTTTTAGGTCTAAGGAATACACCAAAGCCTTCTTGAACTCGACCAGGAATCCCTCAGCCTCATAATAATCGAGCCAAAAAACAGACCCTCTCTATCTACAAGCACTTTTTTGTTTCATTGGAAGGACAAGCACAAGACTTACAGAATTTATGATAGAATCTATATGAGAACAGTATAAATGTGCATCCATTATGAAAATGAAGGAACATCGGAGAAACTGGCTCCTGTGTTAGCACCTGGTTCTGCATGGATTAGATGTCAACTTTGCATAATTCATGTTTTGGTTTTGAGTTTCAAGTCCTTTTTCTTACATCTTCTGACACCACTGTAAAGTCTTGATCTGTGTTTCTAAGGCTTGAATAAATTTGTCCTTTCTTTCTCATTTTAATAGTCTCAAT
This sequence comes from Camelus bactrianus, assembly GCF_048773025.1. Classification (NCBI taxonomy): domain Eukaryota; kingdom Metazoa; phylum Chordata; class Mammalia; order Artiodactyla; family Camelidae; genus Camelus; species Camelus bactrianus. Next base: position 35,703,263 of record NC_133549.1, read on the forward strand.
TCAACCTCTCTACTAGGCTGCCTCACTACTCCTCTCCTTACTTTGGATAGAGGAATGGAGATGTATCTTAAGAGATACAAATGCTACAAAGTCTGAGAATCCAGACTCCAGTGTTCTTTTTGTTTGCCCCATCAGTTTGGTAAAAGACTGTAGGACCAGAGCCTATTCTAAATGTGTTATATGCTTCATTGTAGCTAATTTTTGAATAAACCCAGGTGAGAGACAGGATTGTCTTTTGTTTTAAATGCACAAAATTTTGTCATGTTGGGTAACTTGTCCCCAGATGAACAGCTAGAAAGGCTTGGTTTGAAATGACATCAGTTGAGCTAAACCACTGTACTCTGTAACTCACCCACCCCATTTCCATTGTGTCATCAATTTGCATTTTAAATAAAAATATCTAATAATAAAAATATATATTTCTAATCTCAAAATTTCAGATTTACAGGAAACTGGTAAGAGATAGTTACTTTAGCAGGTGTTGCCATTTTGGCATCTCAGATCTTACCAGGGACTTAGTCTATGCAGGGTAGCTAGCTAGAGATGTGCTCCAGTTCCTCACTGCACAGAGAGGTTGTCTGAGACTTTGCCCCTTTCTTCTCTCAAGAAGTGTAATTCACCAGCAAGTCATCATTCGCTTGTTGAGGCTGAGATAATCTCACAGGGCCAACTTTGGGCATGAGTTGAAATTTTTGATGTTGAGAAGTTTGCTTTTTATTTCAGGTGACAAGAAGAGTTTCTTATATCATTCTGAGATAAGGATGCTCCTTATACATCAATGGGGCAGGTATGACCAATCATATTCCCAGGGATTTTGGAAGTTTTGAAAAGTCCTAACTCACTGGTCCAACCAGTGGAGCGATGATTCAGCTTTCAACTTGGATTTTAAACAAAGCCAAAATCAGAGGCACAGATCTTAGTTTTCAATCATGTAATCAATAATAAAGAAAAAGTGAACCTATACTAATATGTACTGGAGGCACTAAACCATGAAGCCACATTATTTTTTTGTTTTTCTCTTTTGCCTGAGATTCTCAGGTACAGTGAATCCGTATTATGTTTTTATATTTAAGACTCAAAATTAGCTGACAGAGAGTGAGAAATTCAGACCCAATCCAGATGGATTTGGATTCTGAGAAATGATTCTATTTTACTGCTCTATGGGAATGGAAAAAAATCAGTAATAGCAGAGATGTTGTGACTATTAGGACCTGAGTTCCTAGGTAGCCCACCTATTGCTGACGTTAAAGTGTCTGACATTGATCTTGCCTCATAAGTTCATCAAATGTTGCTTCCATTTATTAGAAAGTAAAAATAATCTTATCTCTATAATGTTCATTAGCCAGACTGGTGCTTGAGCATATTGGTTTTGCCATGATCAAGCAATCTCAGTGAAATTATCATCTTTGAGATTCACATACTTACCTATAATGATGTTCCAAATCAGCTGGAACTACCCACAGCTTCCAGATGTAATGTTCCACCAAAAAGTATGGTGGTAATAGAACAGGGCTAACCATGTATGCTAAGACAAAGAACTAAGTGGCCTAGAGTTTCCAAACAACAGTCTACAAGCCAGAGAATCCAAAGGGACCATATGGAACAGATCAACAATTAACTGAGAACAGAGAATAGGGATTAAACTAAGGAGGGACGTGCAGGCACATCTTGGTCTTCTGGGCAGTATGATTCAAAGCCTGAGGGCAAGCATATCAGGAAAATAAGACTTGAACAGTCAAGGGGGAGTGCAAGGTAAACTCAGGTCCACGGTCACAGAAGAGTGACCCAAACCTAAGGTCACTGGTTGTTTTCAGAGTCAAACAGGAAGTGAGATAAACCCTATTTAACACTGAAATAAGATGGGACCATTAAGCCCTGAGAATAATCTCATACAAAGAAGAACCTGGTGTTAGATATGTAGGTGTGATTGGATGGGCTCTTCTTGGACTGTAAAGTTGGAAACCCAGATGTCCAGAGTTCAAGGCTAAAGAGAAAGAATAAATGACTGCTTCTGATGCAAGTATTCAGATACCAGAGCATTTGTAGTTAACACTGAATCTACCTAGTAATAAATAACAAACAGAAAAAGAATAATAAATTGTACTTTCTTCTTTCCACTATATATTTCAAGGGAAGATAAAGTTTTTTGTTTTTGCTTTTCTTTTTTTGGTCTGAAAGATGATCACAGTTCTTGCATTCACTAAGTTACAGCACAGATGAAGTCTGTAGACAAGAAAGAAAGACTTTTCTTCTTGAAAAGGGTGCACATCTCTAAATATATCAGGCAATTCTAATAAGGGAATGCATGGCTAATGCATCCTGCATGCATCAAGCAGCTATTCCCCATCCCTCATCCTCAGAGTGAAAAGCATGTCCTTGTTTTACCTGAACAGGAAAATTATTCACTCAGGAATAACAAGTCATTTAATTTCATGATTATTCTCTACAATATAAACTCAAATATAAGTTTAAATGAGAATGGAATGGGATACTCCACAAGCCATCTCCAGAAAGTCAGCATAGAAATACGGGCTCTTGGGCCATAGCTACCAAAAGCCAGACATTCGCCTTTGATATTTGGGCCTTTGAGTTTCCTCAAAATGAGAAGGTGAGCCTAAATGAGCTGAAAATCCTATCCTCCTTTATTACATGGGTCCATCCCATGGGACCACGAAGTGTATATTAACACCTTCCAGCGTATTAACAGAGCATTTCTATGTGTGGATGTTAGTGACGTTAAGCTCCTGTTGGTAACCCAGAGATCTAATAGGTATTTAATGCATGATAAGTATTACTGTTGCCAAAATAAAATTGTGTGACTTTTGTATACTGTCTAATGATGGTGGAAGATTTTAGAAGTGTGAAATATACATAGACTGCATAATTTCTTAGTTTTCTGGATAATACATTTCTGGAATGTTTTATTGGCACTATACAGGCTATAAAATGGCATCTGTATTCACCTATTTGGAGCAAATACTATATTAAATGATCTCCCTCCATCTCTTTAGCTTAATTTCCTTTACCAAGCTATTTATTTTTGGGTAATCATTTTACCTCTCTACAGCTTAGTTTTCTCTTTTGGTAAATTAATAGGGTTGAAATAGAGCAATACTTTCCAAAATGAGTTGTATAAAATGCATCATAAAAACACAGTTTTGTAGTCAAATGTTTGAAAAAATGCTGTATTCTATATTTCTTCTTAGAAATCTGGATTTTTCATTGATAGAATAGAGGTTCTGAGAAGTATGACAGGGAAGAAATTTGTTTAATTTTAATTTTCCCATTTATTTCAGATTTGATTGTGATTTTTTTTAAATTTCTGAATCATAGCAATTAATAAAGGGCCATCACATATTAATTTTGTATTCTGCAGCTTCACCAACTTCACTGATAAACTCTAGTAGCTTTTTGGTGGCATCTTTAGGATTTTCTATGTAACATGTCACCTGCAAACAGTGACAATTTTATTTCTTCTTTTCCAATTTGGTGTCCTTTTATTTCTTTTTCTTAATTGCTGTGTCAAGACTTCCAATACTTCCAAGCTGAATAAAAGTGGCAAGAGTGGGCATGTTTGCCTTGTTCCTGATCTTAAAGGAACTCTTCTTAAAGGAAATGCTTTCAGCTTTCACCATTGGGTAAGATGTTAGCTTTGGGTTTGTCATATGTGGCCTTCATTACATTAAGGTATGTTCCCCTAAACCTACTTTCTGAAGCGTTGTAATCATAAAAGAACGTTGAAATGCTTCTTCTGCATCTATTGAGTTGATTATATGGTTTTTGTTTTTCAGTTTGTTAATGTGGTATATCAGATTGATTGATTTGAAGATACTGAACTATCCTTGAATCCCTGAGATAAATCCCCTGTTGATCATGGTATATGATAATCCTTTACGTATTGTGTTGTAATGTATGTATTGTTGAATTCAGATTGCTAATATTTTGTTGAGGGTTTATGCATCTATGTTCATCTGTGATACTGGCCTGTAATTTGTGTGTTTTTTGTGATATTTTTGTTTGGTTTTGATATTAGGTGATGCTAGCCTCACAGACTGAGTTAAGAAATGCTCTTCCCTCTGCAGTATTTTGGAATAGTTTGAAAAGTAAAGGTAACTCTTCTCTAAATGTCTGAAAGAATTCACCTGTGAAGCCATCAGGTCCTGGACTTTTGCTTGTTGGGAGTTTTTTGTTTTGTTTTTTTTTTTAATTACTGATATAATTTCATTAGTGGTAACTGGTCTGTTCATATTTTCTATTTCTTCCTGGTTCAGTCTTGGGAGATTGTACATTTCTAGGAATTTGTCCATTTCTTCTAGGTTGTCCATTTTACTGGCATAGAGTTGTTTTTAGTAATAAAATAAAGACAACACAAAGAGATGTAAAGATATACCATGTTCATGGATTGGAAGAATTAAAATTGTTTAAAATGATCATACTACCCAACGCAATCTACAGATTCAATGCAATCCCTATCAAAATATCAAAGGCATTTTTTCATATAACTAAAACAAATAATTTAAAAATTTGTATGAGAACACAAAAGATCCTTAATAGCCAAAATAATCTTGAGAAAGAAGAACACAACTGAAGATGTCAATGCTCCCTGACTTCAGACTATACTACAAAGCTACCATAATCAAAAACATATGGTACTGGTACAAAAACAGACACACAAATCAAAGGAACAGTATAGGAAATGCAGAAATAAACCCACACACTTACGGCCAATTAGTCTACAGAAAAAGAGGCAAGAATATACAATGGAGAAGTAACAGTCTCTTCAATAAGTGGTGCTGGGAAAATAGCTACATATAAAAGAATAAACTTAGAACATTTTCTCACATCATATACAAAAATAAGTTCAAATGAATAAAAGACCTAAATGTAGGGCCAGAAACCATTAAACTCCCAGGAAAAAAATATAGTTAGAACCCTCTTTGACATAAAATGTAGCAATATATTTTTGGATCTGTCTCCTAAGGCAAAGGAAACAAAACAGATTGGACCTAAATAAACTTAAGAGCTTTTGCACAGCAGTAGAAAGAAACCATCAACAAAATGAAAAGGCAACTTACTGAATGGGAGTAAATATTTGCAAATGATATGACCAGTAAAATGGTTAATATCCAAATATATAAATAGCTCTTATAGTTCAATATTTAAAAAATGGATTAAAAAACAGGCAGCAATCTTGAATAGAAATTTTTCCAAATGAGATATACAGATGGCCAAGAGGCACATGGAAAGATGATCAGCATCACTAATCATCAAAGAAATGCAAATCAAAACCACAATGAAGTATCACTTCACACCCTTCAGAATGGCTATCACCAAAAGACCACAAACAGCAAATGTTGAAGAGGATGTAGATAAAGGGGAACCCCTGTATTACTACCAATGTGAATGTAAATTGGTGCAGCCACTATGGAAAACAGTATGCAGGTTCCTCAAAAAACTAATAGAACTACCATGTGATCCAGCAATTCCACTCCTGGGTATATATCCAAGAAACTGAAAACATTAATTTGAAAACATGTATGCACCCCAACTTTCACAGCAGCATTATTTACAATAGCCAAAATATGGAAGTAACCTAAGTGTCCATCAACAAATGGATTTTTTAAATTGTGGTAATATATATACAATGGAATATGACTTATTTATAAAAAGGAATGAAACTTTGCCATCTGCAACAACATGGATGCACCTGGAGGGTATTATGCCTATTGAAATAAGCCAGATAGAGAAAGAAAAATACTGTATGTTATCACTTATGTATGGAATCTAAAAAGTAAATTACTGAATATAACAAAAAAGAAACAGACTCACAGATATAGAGAACAAACTAGTGGTTACCAGTGGGAAGAGGGAAAGGGGGAGGGCACAATAGGGGTAGGGGACTAAAAGGTACAAACTACTATATATAAAATAAATATTACAAGGGTGTTTTGTACAGCACAAGGAATATAGCCAACAGCTATACATGGAGAATAATGTGTAAAATTTTTTAATTATCATATTGTACAACAGAAATTAGCAATGTAAATCAACCATCCCTCAATAAAAAAAAAATAGTGTTGTCAGAGGACTTCTAGAACAGTGAACATATTCTGTATGATACTGTAATGATGAATACATGTCATCATACTTTGATCAAACCAAAAAAATGTACAATAACAAGAGCGAACCCTAGTCTAAACTACAGACTTTGGGTGATAAGATGTGTTGATATAGATTTATCAACTGTAACAAATGTACCACTCTGGTGGGGGATGTTGATAATGGGGAAGACTATGCATGTGTGAGGTCAGGGGGGTTATATGGGAAATCTCTGTACCTTCTCCTCAATTTTGATGTGAACCTAAACCTGCTCTAAAAAACAAACTCTTACATTAAAAAAAAAAAAAGTATGGTGGTGTTGCAATTTAAGACTGCCTAATTACGTAGCAGAATGCATGAATCTTCATTATTAGATAGCCCTTTCCTACCTATTCTTTCCCTATTTTATAGAGAGAAAAACAGGTTTAATAGTATATAACCTCTTTCTCTATACCCAGGCTAAGAGCTGTGTGTGTGTGTGAGTGTGTGTGTGTGTGTGTGTGTGTTTGAATAAAACTGGGCATGAGGTTGGAAACTAAACTCCTTAGAATGTGTCTAGTCATTATAATATGCTGGGCAAATTAACCTATCCATATGTTAGTTTTTCTTATTTGGAAAATGATTTCAATACATGCTACCTTGTCTTACTTACTTACTTACTTACTTACTTACTTACTTAGTTACTTACTTACATTACTTATATGTCTTACATATAACAAATAAAATGTGTAAAATGGGGCTCAACATTAGATTCTCATCCTACAGAAAGGCAGAATAAAAGAGCTGTGTTTAAAACTAAAAATCATGAAAGATTCAAATGAGAAGAACTCGGTACTTTTCATTGATTTCTGAAATACAAGACCTATGGAGTCCCCTATGAATTTCAAAACAGGTAATTTTAGGACACAGATAAATGAAGTAATTACATCAAGCTTGCTATTTTGAAGATCATCCAAGCAGTAAGTAAACTAAAATTAATGATGAGAATACAGTTTAAACAAGGGATTGCAGACACTAAAAGATGATACCACTGCAGTAGATTCTTAAAGATATAATATTTAAAGACAGTTTTCACTTTTGAAAGTTGAACCTATAGTCTCAGATCTGAAAAAGGTCCTTCCAGGTGATTTAACCTATCCTGTCCCTTAATACCGCCCCCCCCACCCCACATCTGACACAAATGATGTCAAGAATGACAATGAATCTCCATATACTGCATCCCCTGTTTTCTCTTGAGGGGGAGAATCTGCTCCAGTCTGTCCCACTATGTTCTTTAATAAAGGACTTTGCAGAAAATGCTGTTCTCTCCAAATACAAAATGGCTAATACAACATGAGCCCTAAAACTGATCATATTTATTAAGGCAAGTCATCAAACATTAAAAAAAAAAAAAGTACACATACCACAGAACCAAAAACACTCTTGTATAGAACTTTATGCTATTGCAGTAAGTGTTTGAAATAAGTGGACTTGACTGGAATCATTTGTCAAATCAATGGATTTCACTGCATCCTGGAAAGAGAAATGAAGAATCCAATGAGAGAATTTATACTCTGTGCTTACAGAGTTGGTTTTGCCTCCCACACATTATTTCCCCCATCCTTAGCTGTACTCTGGGATTCAGGATTTGTGTCCACTTTTGCTTCAAGCTGTATCTTCATTGTATACATTTTTCTCTGCTATTAAATGCTGACCCTATAGTCTAAATTTCCCTGTGAAGCTTCCAATTAAACTATTAAGTCTTTTGAGGACAGGGACTTTTATCATTTTCTTCTTTTGCTGGTCTCTTAGCCCTTAGGAGAGAGGAGGACAAGAAAGAAGCTCTATAAATATTTACTGTATGTATGAAGAAATGGGCATATGGATAAGTAGATGGATTCTGATTTCATTTTAATTATTCACAAACTGTTTCAGAGGTGACCAACCAATCCTGAACTTCACATTATCATTCATGTGCATTTCATATTTACTACTTATTGATTGATCCCTAAAACTTTACTATGAAGTATTTTTATGTTTTCAAAATGATTACATTATTTTTCCCTTCTGCAGCTTAATTTTACTCACTTGAAGGATTCTAATACACTTCTTTTAACTGTTCAAAAGTATTTGATTGTAAAAATACAGCCTATTTCCTTTATATATTTTATATTGATAGAAATTTGGGTTTTGCTTCCCAGTTTACTTTTAACAAAATGCTGCTATGTACATTGTTACTCATGTTTTAGATTATACACGCAAGCAGCTTTCTCTAGGGAATAGCCTTAGGAGTGGAATTGCTGAGCCATTAAGGTGTACATATATTCAGCTTTATTAGGATTTGTCAGATACCTCTTTAAAACGATTATTAAATTTATACTCCTATGAATCCTTATTTTATAAAACTTTAGTTTTCCAACACTAACTCTTAGTCTTCTGGGGCACTAACTTCTATAAAAAGATTGTCTTGGCTTCCAGGCTTGCTCAAGGAGCTGTGTCTCGAAGCTCCTAAGATACAGTCCTGGGTGTTTAAGAACAGGCAATTGGACCTGTCGCCCTCTGAATGGGTTCCAATTACAATTCACAACTTGAAGTTATAGTGGTGCTCAGTGTCCAGAGTCTAAAATAAAATGTCTTTCCTCCTTATCCTCAACTGTTTGCAGCCCACTTATTGTAAACACAGGTTCCAGCATAACTGAAGGTTATCACTGACAGCAAAAAAAGGCTCGCACTTATCTAAGCTGACTGATGCTAACAGAACTGATCTCATTTCTATTTATCTGCTTCTGAGCTTCCTGTGTTCTAAGAGCTTTAATATCCTGTTACATCATGCTATGGCTAATAGCACACAGGGCGACAACATGGCTGCTGAGGTTTTGGTCACTGCAGGTTTCAATTTACGATCTCCATGTTCAATTTATTAAATATCACAATGCCTCAAAAAAGTTTCATTAAAAAATAAGACTCTGCAGGATTCAGGAGGTATTTCAAAGGGAAGCTTCCATTAACAATCTTTTAATTAAGCATTTGCTACCAAGAATAATCCATCCCATTTAGAGCTATGGTCACTACTGGTATATATTTCTCTTTTAACAGGTACTTTTCACCTCAGCATTCTCTGAAAGTAGTAATCTCTCAAAAGAGATGAAAGTTCATATAAGGTTTTACTTTTTTGTTGTTGTATTATTTGCTTAGTTCCTATGCATTTATACCTGCCTTTTCTTTTTAACCAATGTGGATTTTAGGTGACCTTTTTTTTTTCAGTTGTTGCTTTGCATTTAAAGAAAATGTTTTTATGTAAGAAAACATGAATATAGGGAAATGAAAAATTCAGGTCAATATATTTTCACCAAGTGCATGTGGTTTGTGATCAGACCATGATCAGTTAACCGAACACATCTTCAGAGACTCCCTGATTTTCTCTTCCAGGCACTCTCTAAACTTCAGACTAGACTATCTGGGTTTTAAATACACACTGCACATCAAAAAAACCTTACATATATGATATCAGTAAAACTCAGAAGAAATAATTCGTTCAAGGTTACACAAAGAGTACAAGAATCAGCACCAGACCTGTATTGTTATATGCAGCCTTAAACAGTGGAGGAAAAATGACAACACAAGTTAAGCATGCCTCTTATGTACCCAAGACAACTTTCAGAGCCTGTGCTGAAATTTGGACATACTGGATTCAACCAGTATTCTTGCCTTTAAGCCAAACCCCTGTTCCATGACATCATACGTCAGTTACTTAATATTCCAATGAATGCTGGCTTGATTATTTGGTAACGCAATTGAAAGATCATGGAATACTGGAGACCAACATCTCAACTTAAGTTTCACTATACACATCTTTCTTTTGTTTCTTTAATTTCTTAAGCTTTCCATTTGTAGAATTTTGCATTCTACATCTCATCCGTAGAATGATGAAAATAAAAATTATCTTGGAGCACTGGTTATAGAATTCTTGATAATATAATCTCAGAGCTTTATTCCTTAAAACACTCAACACATGAAAACTATATTTAAAATCTGTAATGGGAATATTCATTTCCCTTGTGATCCCCTCAAACCCTTACTCTTACTGTAAGGCTACATTCTCTAAGGGCTCAGCTGATGGCAGGGCAGGGGACTCTCACATATGGGATAAACCATGGATGGGCAATTCCTCTGGAAGCTCTGAAGGGAGTCACCTTCACAGGACTGTCAACAAAAGCTATGGTTGGGTGGTGAGCATCCAGAGGTACTGTCCCAATTCCACTCTGAGTGCTTTAGGGACCACTTACCTGAATCCAAGTGGAAGCCTGACCTGCTGGGGCCCTCAACACTCTCCTCAGGACCTTACAGCAATGACTGACTTTCAGAGATGGCTCCTGTTGTTTGTCCATACACACACCTGAATCTGGTCACTGACCACAGGTATTTTATGGGTGGACCATTTCTTTCTTTTCTTTTTCTTCTTTTTCCCTCACCTCGCAGCCTTCCTTACCTTCACAATTACACTCTTGGGCCCACATGCTGGTTAGAGGCCCAGCAAAAATCAAGAAACCCCCAAACAGATATAGACTTAATCATGGAAGTCATTATTGATGGACTGGAATGACAAAGAAATATTTTCTCCCAGAGCCTGAGGATGGAATATTCATTTTCCACCTTGGCTACCCATGCCGTGTCTCTGGGACACAAGCCCAGAGAAGGGAGACTGCAAGAGCTCCCAATGGCCCCCACAGACTACTCTCCTCTGGTGCCTCAGCTGCCTCAGGGGCTCAGTTAGTCCAGAATAGACTGAGAGTCTGAGGTATTTCTCAGTGTTAGCTGTGTGGACTCTTCACCTACTGAGAGTTTCTTCCCCCACCTTCTGACCATTTTCCCCTCCTTTTCAGAAAAGAGAGGGCCACCTCAGGACACTATTATTCTCTCTGAATGTTTTATTTCCTCATAACCTTCTGTAATGGCCTTTCTACAATCAGGAAGATGACATGAAAAGAGCCTAGAATTTGGAGTTTGAGGATCAGGAATGGATTTTAACTCTGCCAGTAGCTTGCTGCGTGTCCTTGGGGAATTTAACCAGCCTCTTTGAATCTCAGATTATTTATCTGTAAAACATGAACATGTCTCAACCCACCAGGTAGTTAGAAAGTGTAAATGATGAATACGTAAGAGTGAAATATAAGAAGTACCTGAAGTAAACATCAATCAAGTCACTTCCCTGCTCAAAATCCTATAGTAGCTTTTATTACTCACAAGTATGGAGTCCAAATGTCTCTGCCTGGCTTTCCCTGCTACCTCCGAGCACAGGCTATTTATCTGACCTAAGATTTACTTCTCCCCACCATATACACTCTCCCATCCTGGCTACATTCCTCTACCTGTCAAGTATACATTCCAAGCTCACTTCAGTGGCACTATTCTGACTTGTGATTCCCCCACCTCCACAACCCCACCATATAGGAAAGCACCCCACTGCACCCCCATCTCTGGTCCAAATCCTACCCATTTTTCAAGACCTTGATCAAGTTCCTATTCTTTCATAAAATTTCACTCAAATATACCCACCAGCACTGATTACATCCTCTGAAAACTTATTTTTTTTTTTTTTACTAATGGCCAGAACACTTAATATGAGGTCTATCCACTTACCAAATTTTAAGTGTACAGTAATATTAACTATAGGTTCTATGTTGTAGAGCAAATCTCCAGAACTAATTTATCTTGCATCACTAAAACTTTATACCAGTTGAACAACTCCCCATTTCTTCCTCCTTGCCCTGCCCAGCCCCTGGCAACCACCTTTCCACTCTCTACGTCTTTGAGTTTATTTTGTCCTAGAAACTACTCCAAACATATCCTTACTTACCAATTGGCTAATTATTTCAGATGTACTCATTTTATCTTTGTCATCATACACTTTTTAAGAGCAAGGACATCATCAAATTACATGCCTCCCCCAGAATATTCTTACTTCACTCTATCACCAAGGAGTGACTTAGCAAATCTCAGTTGAGTGGTACTATGATTAAGAGACTGGAGTGTCAGAGGCTTCAGACATTTTAGTCATTTCAACAGGTGGATGGATGGTGTCTCTCCCATTCATTTATTCCTTCAACAAGTTCTTTCTGGCCACTTCCATATGCCAGATATTCTATCAGGAATACAGATATAAATAAGATGAATAAAATCCTTTTTATCAAGTAATCAATCTATAATCTAATGAGGGAAATAAGTGGAATGAGTTTGAGAAAATTGTATTATTTTAGCAGCAACTGCAGGATTTCTCTTGCAGAGAGAAATCTTTTGGATAAATTTGGATAAGGACTTGGGGTACAAGTTGAACTTCTCTAGACCCACCCTAATTGCCCAAGTGCTGGTTGATGGCCAAGTTTCACACGGCAAAAGGTACTCTGAATAATGAAAGTCATCAATTTGGGTTTCCTAAACCAGCTGGAGAGACAAGAGATGAGGAACAGAAATATGCTTTGCCTGTGAGCCTATAACCAAAAAACCTCCCTCAAAAAGTCCTCAAAAAATATGTACACAAAAATGCTTCTAATTATTCTTCTTGTTTTGCTGCTATTTAAACTGAACACCAGCATAAGTTTCAACTCAGGGCCCAGGTAGTGCAGTACAGTTATCTCTCACTTACCCACCATCTCTAAGACAAGAGAATAAATGCCCACTCACAACTCCTTCACTTCACCTTTGTAATTAGCAGCCAATATGTGGAGGGATGAATTTTCTTAGGCCATGACACAGAGAGGTTCAACCCAATTTTATCCAGACTTCAAAAGGCAAGAATGTCTCTAGCTGACATTGTTACAAAAGCACATCAGCAATTAAGTACAGAAAAAATACCAGTATTAAATGAGATAATATAAAATGCAGTCTGAGGAATGGGAGGTTAGTGAGGTGGGTTAGTGAGAGGAGGAGGAACTTACCAGAGGAAGTGACATTTATATTGAAGCCAGAAGGATGAAAAGAAGTAAGCAGAGTGAAAATGGATATCATTTTGACATGTTTAAATTCTCACATACCAGAGCCAGGAGAAAAATTTAGAGAAAGAGAAAGACAGAAGGGGAGTCAGGAGGAGAGAGAATAAAAAGACGTAGATAAAGTGGAAAACTGAAAGAACTACGTCTACACTCCAGGCCCCTCCAGTGTAGACTAATCCATCTAAGGTGGGTATTGCAATTTCTCTAGAAAAGCCCAGTAAACGTAAGGGGATATTTGGGCTTGAGAATTATTTGGAAATTTTCTATAGTATCCTCATTATGCTACTATATAGATAGTACCCCAGAGTTTGGTCCTGTGCTTGAGCTACAAGAAAGTCATGTTCTTGTGAAGTGGGGTGAGCAAGGCTAAGCCTTGGAGAAGACTGTACATGAGCAAAAATCTTATGTAATATTTATGTATGATTCACTTGGAAGACAGAACTGGAACTCAGAAATATGTGGGATTGGCCAATTGACAAAGTTGATCTTTGGTTACCTGTTTCCCGCATCCCTCTGTAGTAGTAATCAGGGCTCTGCATTTGTTCATCAGGTGCTCGTAAGTGTCCAGCTCCCAATTTATGATTTCAAACTACCCTCCACCAAAGTCTTCTTTAACCCTGGTGTTTATTCTCACTTGTTAGAAAACACAGACAATTTGACAACTATACTTCCCCTGGGTCATTAATAGCTGACTAAAGCATTCCGTCATCCGCCTAGAAAGTATTAGCTTTCAAACATGTCTGTCAGGTGCTCTGATCGAGAAAAGGAGAGGAAGCTTTCAGTGGTGGGGATAGAGGGGATTCACCATGTAGACATGTAACTCAATTTTTGACCATTGAGATGAAAAATGAACTTCTCGTTGGTGAAAGACACCTCCCTGTTCATGAAAAACCATGACCACACACACACACACACACACACACACACACACACACACACACGTGAATACACACAGAGATGTATGTCTATTCACCCTCCACAGGAAACCAGGACTTCAATCTCGTTTCATAGCCATCAACAGAGCCTGACTTGTGCAATGGAGATCAGATCTAAAATCATACACTGGAGGTTTTCAGCCCAAATCCCTTTCTCCACAACCTCTAAGTAATTATTTGAAAGAAAATTGCAATACATATTAAATAAAGTAATTTATTTCCTAGATCCATCTCAGACTTTAAGCATTTTAAAACTGGCAATTTTTAGTAAAGTAATTGTGGAATTAGGAATACATTTTCCACTAGTCAGTAATTATTTTACTTTGAACATATAAAAATGGCTTTTAAAAGAGGGGAAATTAAAAAGGGTTATTAAGAGTTTTACTGGATTGAATGAAACTTTCAAGTTTTATTGGCAAAAAATAAAAAGACTAATTAGAATTGGTTTATAGATTTACATGCTAATTTTCAACAAGGGAACATGATGAATATGTAAGGGTAGAATATAATGTGGCTAGACTCTCACTAACATCCTTGTGCAACACAGAATTACAACAGGACTAAGACAAAGCTGGTGTCTGTCCTTCCTACTTCCCTTCCTCTGCCCATATTCCCCTCAGCCCTCAGTTTGTCATCAAGACTTTGCATCTCCTCAACTCCAGCACCACCCTTGTTAAAGCCCCCATTCACCTCTCATCTGAACTAGTCTGCTAGCTGGTTTCTTATTTCACTCTTGTACCCTGCAACCATTCGTAGCACAAGAATGATCACCCTTCCAAATCCCAAATCCAACCATGGCAGAGGAAGCTCTCTTCTGATTTAAACCCTCTAACCAATCCCCTTGTCCTTTGGGTGCTTAATATAATATCTTTAATATAATCTTCAAATTCTGCCTGATCTCTTCCTTGCCACACACTGGCCTCATCTCATAGGACTTTCTCAATGCTCCAACAACACCATCTTTTTTGATCAGAAGAATTCTTTATTTCTTCCTTTCTGGGGTTTATTTGTATAGGTTTTGCCTCTACTCACTTGAGTTGGTTATTTTCTATTAATTCTTTTCACCTCAGTTCAATCATTGCTTCTTCAAAGAAGCTTCTTTTTGAACCCTGTACTTAGGTCGTATCTTTTACTATATAACCTCTTTGCACCAGGTACTCTCTTTGATGACCTATAAGATGGCAGTGATTGCTTATTTATTTCCCTTTTTAAGCAACACTGTCTCTCTCCAAGACTTGACTGCACATTGTATTTGGGCAGGTTCAATGTCTGTTTACGTTCACCATTTTAATTAATAAAGTAATAAAAAAAAAGAACACAAAATATGCATTAAAGTCATAATACGAATAAATAAAATAATTTTAAAATAAATAAATGAATTAGGTTTGCTCTCTCAGTGGCTTCTTTTTTCCCCCCCCTTTCTGCGGGGTTGGGAGGAGGGTAAATTAGGTTTATTTATTTTTATCTATTTATTTTTTTAATGGAGCTAATGGGGATTGAACCCAGGACCTCACGCATGCTGGGCATATGCTCTCCCACTGAGCTATACCCTCCTCCCTCTCAGTGGCTTCTAATTAAGATGGAAATATTGATATGCTACTATTAATAGTTGGCTCTGAAGCCCTCAAAGTATATATTTTAGGAAGACTTTAATCATCCTTGGTATCAACATTAAAGGTTAAGTATATACTCTTCTTCTACTATACCTTCAGTTATAACAATGATGCCCCTCACTTCTTCGGACACATTTTTAATAACTGGAGCAAAATAGGTAGGCATATTTCTGTCACTAGTTCACTCACTGTGTGTTTGAGTCATTTATGCATTGTGCTAGGTTCTGGGAATAAAAATGTGTTAAAGACTTAGTTCTTAGCTATATGAGCACGTACCACTTTTTACTACCCAACATGTATATCACTTTCCTATATTTGGCAAATTCCTTTAAATCATCAGTGTTGGTATGGGACAGTTTGCCTCCCTCTCTAGAAGATGAGAATGCAAGACACTCATGCTCCTAGCTTCTTCTGTACATGTCTGTGACCTGAAACTCTGCCAATCAGAGGAGCCCACACTGGACCTTGAATCTGAAGTCACACAGAAAAAGCGAAGCCTTTGCACAATTCATTGTGGTGAGGACTACAGAGATCAGAAGCCACTCACAAGTTCCTTTAGAGGTAAGACAGTCTACCCTACTTTTTCTACATATTGTTTAAGGCTTGGTAGAAATACTTTTACTTCTCATCCTGCAACTGAGATGTAGAAGTACATGACAAGAGGTGAAAAGTGCTGATATTTTGGTTTTAAAATGTGAATAGCTATACAGATAAATTTCGATTAAATTTAGTCTTTCTTAATTGTTACAACTAGTCAATAATGTACTTTTTATGTAAAGTGCTTAAAAGGGTGGCTGGCCCAAATTAAAGACTTTATAAAACTGTTGGCCAGTTTCTCTACATACTTTACAATTATATAATATTTCATCCTTTTTAAACTTTCCATGTTAATTACCACTTTTATTATTCCAGTTTTCATGTTCTTCTCAACGTTTTTTGTGAGAAGGAAAAAGATGTATTAGATCTTGGTGTTTAATGAGAAAACTGAGACCCAAGGAGATTAAATAATTTTGCCCTGCTCATATTGCTGGGGACTTCTGAAGCAGAAATTAGAAGTCTTTCTGGCATTCTGACCCTTAGGGGAAAGCACTTCTCACTACATATCTCTATCCAAGGGGCTGAAAGGACAGGGGGAGGGGTAGATCTGATGACAGATTTTCTTTCTTTGCTAAGGATGTTTATCTTCTTTAACTTATAACTATATTCATGGCACAGCAAAATAAAACCCCTTAATGGTAGGCAGGATTCTGAGATGAGCCCCCGAAGATTCCTGCTCCCTCCTGCACACTTGTAATAATCCCCTCCCTCTGAGTATGGATGGAATCTCTGATTGTAATTAGTCAGTCTCCCTTAAATTAGGTCATGTTACTTAAGATCTTGCAGCACATTAGAGTCTCCTGCTGGCTCTGAATCTAGGAGCTAAAATAACCCCCGGCCAATAGCTAGTAAAAAAAAAAAAAAGGGGGGATCTTTGGTCCTACAGTCAGAAGAAACTGAATACCATTAATAACTCAAATGAGGTTGATATATAGGACCCTTACCCCCAGATGAAAATGCTGCCTTACGAAAACACTGATTTAAGCTTTTGAGACTCTGAGCAAAGCACCTAGCTAACCTGTGCCTGAACTCCTGACCCACAGAAATAATGAGACAATAAATAAATGTCTATCATTAGTGGTAACATTACACAGCAATAGAAAACATTCATCCTTAGAGACACCAATCTCTGTCTCAAAGATAATAATGATGATGATGGTAATAATAGTAACAATAATAATAATAATAATACCTAATGCCTTAGGGAGTAAAACACCTAAACATGGAAAGTCTGTTTATAGTAGAACCATGCTCAGATAAATCTTAATTTATGCACACATCTATGGCACACTAAGGTATACCCTTCCTCTGCAGTCATATTAGAGATGAAAAGGGGACAGATAGCCTGCATGGATAAGCTCCTGGTATTCTGACAGCCATCATTTGTGTTTTATATGTATTGTGTTTTATATGTCTATTGCATAATTTTGAAGAAATTATTCCTAGACTACTTCATAATCTTTCCAAGGTATAACCTAGTCTTAACACATTTTTTGTGTGAATACTAGGAACAAAGTTTTAACACAGATATAAGGGGAAGAAATTATGGTGGACTTGAGTGCATTTTTTGATGATTTTCTACTGACATTACTATTATTACCATTCCCAGTATCAATGATCATAGTGCTTTTTGTGGGCAGAGCCCTGAACAGTTTGAAAATGCCTTGCATGACCACTGACCTGCTTTTGGCTTGCACAAAAGCATTATGTGTTAGCCATTTCTCTTTATGCAGCTGTTGGCATTGAGATCACACAACATGATGGTTTGATATATGTATACATTGTGAAATGATTACACAGTCAAGATAATTAACACAAATGCACTATATCAAAATCTGCTGCATAATCTTAATCAAGTCACTTCACTCCCTGGGCTTCAGGTCATTCTCCTGAAAAGCAAAGAAGTTAGATAATAGATCCCTGTCTCCTCTATTTTTAAAATCCTGAGTTCTTTAGATCAGAGGACACACTAATTTCATTGTATTGTACTCAAGATCATAAATCTCCTAAAATGTTGCTGAATACATTTATATAAAATCCATGTGAATCAACCAACAAATATTAATTGAATCTATCAAGCCAGAAGTTCTGCATAAGATGCTGTAACGAGATGAAAGAATCATATAACAAAGTGCTTCTCCTCAAAGAACTAATAGTCCAGCTAAGGAAATGAGATAGCACTTGAGGACAAGGAAAAAGAAATTAGTCACTAGGTAATTAATGTTGCTCAGTAGAGAAAAAAAGTTTATTTTGTAGAAAGGGAGGCCAAAGAGAGACAAAGAATTGTGCACGGATATGCCAGAGGCTGCACTGAGTTCAGGGGATAAATTGGATATAAAAGATGGTGTAGAAGAGAGAGACACTGCATGGCTCACAGTGACCTAGGGAAGAAATAAGGACAGAAATGGCCCACTTGAGGCAAAGCAGGGGAACAGATTTGGCCAGACCAGGTAGTGGTGCCAGGAAGACTAGCGATTAATCCTGGTCAGATACAGAGTTAACTGCTCTCAAGTAGAAAGCTGATTTTTCACTATTTTGTGGTTGCAAACTGAGACGGCACCAATTTGAGACAGCACCACATTTTTTAAAAATGTTGCCTGATTTGCTGCTCTAACAGCGGAGTTTAGACAGGGCATTTCTGTGGTCAGTGCACACCAATGTGGAGTTATTAGAGCTTCTCCTGTGACGAGATGTGCATGAGGCTGCCTCTTGTGAAGCAGTTGAGCATCCCTGATAATACATGCTGGCCTCCATCTCAAATTCCCCAGCGGAAAATCAGGCATCTCCTCCTGCCTCCTTCTGGTGCTCTGCAGATGCCAGGCTTTCATTAGTAACATACCTGAAAACCTGACTAAAAAAGGGAAGAGAGCAGTATATTCAGTCCCTCGTAGCTCCTTTGTTCTCAGTTGGGAAAGGCAACTGCTTTGTAACTTGGCTCAGAATTGGGGATTTCTTAGTTTTTGCCCTAAACATCTAATACCTATAGATTCTGCCACCTAGTTCTCTCTGTGGAGATGCATTACTGAAGGGCTCTACTATGGCAGGTTCTGTCAAGTCACCCTAAAAGATAAAGGGTTTGGGGAGTCCTGAGAGTAGTGGATTAGGACTTGGACACGTCTGCAATGTCTACTTTAACATTCTCCACCCCGTAGGGGTAATAAGATTCAAAATTGCCTCAGGAGTTGCTGAGAGGTAAAAAGAGAGAAAATAGTGGTAGGTGAAGATGACTTTCAAATCACAATGCAGGTCTGAAACCTGAGAAAGGAGAAAAGGAAGAGAGGTAAATTGGAAAGAACATCTTCAAACTAAAGCACAGTTCTGGAAAAAAAAGATCTTAAGAAGGTCTGGCTTCTGTAATGAGAAAGGAGTGACATCACCAAGATGGTGACATAGGTTATTCCTCACTTTGACCTCCCTCATAAGAAGATCAACTAATAGCTATTCATGAACAAGACATAATAGTGAAAATCCAATGATGACAAAGAATATGGTAAAGCTAATTAAAGGTGCCTAAGAGTCTACCTGAATATGGTTTGAGATTTGACTGAAAATTTTAGGGTCATTAGGAAGAGAGATAACCCCTCCATATATCACCATACCTCTCCTCTGTTGCAGGCCTACATTCCAGCCCAGGAAGGAGGCTAGGGAGAAGAATCAGGATATTTTCTTACACGGAAATGCATTGAGAAACTGATCAACCAAAGGACCACTGGGAGATGTGAAGGTTAGCTATTGCTGGGAGAACATCAGATACTAGAGTTTCTTGGCTGCTATTTCCTACTCCATCTTCTCACAGACTCACCTCCACTAGAATGGATAATAAATCATTCCCATCAATCTGTGGATCTGATCCTAATGCCCTACATTTGCTTCCCACATTTCTGTACCTTAGTAAAATTTTATTTATGTGCTAAGTACAGTGAGGGTTAATGAAAAACTTACATAAAATGCTTCAAGGCATTTTACCAAAGACACAAAGCCAAACATAGTATCATTATCACAAACATACTTGAAAAACCAAACAAATTGTCCCTTTTTATATCTCTCCTAAATAAACAGCGGATGTTTCCAATTCTATAGAGACCACAAAAAAGGCATTAATCTTCATTCTTGGAAAAACGTAGTCTTGAGTGACAGCTTGATGTTGAAATGTATATACCATTTCCCTCTACATGTCAAACCCATGCAATTAGTTTTGGGTGCATATTTTTCAACACTTAAAAATCAAGGTTGAAAAAAATCAAGATAAAGATAAGATCTCTTTTTCTACCAAATACATTTTATTATCAACCTTCATTATCTTAGAGTATTGAAGACTCTCTACTTGTGTTCAACAAGTCATTCTGTAAAAGCTGTGTTCCTGCTGTGATGAATGGGGGATAAAAATATCAGTAAGGATATAGGATGATGTTGATGTTTAAAAAATAGTAATATTAGCAGAGTGACTGAGGACACATGGCTTAACCACTGAAAGCCTTAATTTCCTCATCTATAAAGTTAGACTCAGAAGGCATTATCTAAAATGCTTTAAGTTTCAAGTGAAAAAAGCTTACCATGTGCTCAAGAGCAAGTACTCAAAAAACAGTGACAGCTATTACAGGAAAGCATTCAAGTGTCCTGGTTACAATGACTGACTCTAACTCAGACTGCCTGAGTACAAAGTCACACTAGGACACTTTTTAGCTGTGTAGCATTGGGGAAGTTATTTAATACTGCTAAACTTGCATTTCCATTTCTGAAAAATGGGGTAATGCCATAACCTATCTCACACTGCTGAGGAAATTAAACAATACAGTATGTGTAAAGAACCTATAAGAGTGCCAGGCAGACAGTAATCATTTAGCAAATGCCAGTTAAATTATTATAATAGCTGTCATAAGGATAAAAATGCCTTTCACTTACTGGTAAACATCAGCTCAAAGACTATAGACTTTACAAAAGTGAGACCTTTGCTGTAAGTTAAAATATTATAAAATAAAAGAGACTACTGCTGGAGAGGAAATATCTCTCTTCTAAATAAAAGTCACAACACCCTCTTAAATAATTTCAATACTGTGATTGATACTGAGACTTTCAAATCTTCTAAGCAGAGCCTCCTTAATGTGCTTTTCCCCTTGTTTTCTGTGGATCCCTACTTTGAAACTGATGCAATCCCAGAGAACTTTCAGGATGGGAGGGCTATTTGATTATGGCATCTCATGCATTTATTGGATTTGCCGTTTTTAAATATAAAGGTTCCTAAATTATTAAGTTTCTCGAAGTGATATTTGATAGCAAAGTACTATCAGCATGAAGTATTAGATGATTTTTATTTTTTAAAAAAGCCAAGTAATTTGACAGAGTGTAATAATTACACTGTCCAAGAATATAAGTTTCTATTTTCTCAGAGAAATCTATATTGCATGGTTTCTGTTTCACAGGCTGTCATCAAGATGGTAAGACTCATTCCTCCTTTAATTGCACCATGGCAGTTGTTTTATGAAAAATGTATATGCAGTGCCTGCTTTTCAGAAGGGTGCCAAATCCATGACATCACTTATACAGTCACTCATGTGCATAGTTGTGAAGCTGGCTTGCATTCCAACGAAACTGGAGGGAAACCAGAATCAAAGTCCTCTCGTGGTGGTCAGATGTGGTAACATAGATAGCAATGATGATCTAACAGTAGTGTGAAGAACAAAAATAGACCTGTCCAAAAGAACTTTTCCCTCCATTTGAAGGAAGCTCAAAGTAACTGCTCACCAAAGAGAGTCAGCTTTACGGCTAGTTCAAGGTTTATGAGCAGCATCCCTTTTTAACCTCAGAAATTTCACCCATAAATCATACAGAAGCAGACAATAATCTAGAGCTGAGGTTCATGGGATGGAGTTAATACTTCCCTACCTCCTTAGATCATCACCTTGTGTCATTTTATGCCAATCTAGTTTGTCTGCATGCATTACAACTCCTCAAAGACTATTTCTGTTCAACATCACAAATTGAAAGGGATTCAGAAGGTAGAAGGCTGATGTCTCCTTTTGTGCTAGGCCCTGACAGCAGGAAGCAATCCCCATATGATACATTCCACTCCTCAGAATCTTTATAACTGCACTGGATAATTAAAATGCATTCGCAATTTTTTTTACATTTTTTTTTAATTTAAAAAATTAAAATCTGTGTTTACATCCTAGAAATCAGAGCACAGCTTAAGGATGCATTTTCTAGGGAAGCAAGGAGCTTGCCAGCTCAGAAAGTACTATAGAGCTCCCACATCAGTTGGGAAACAGGTGGAAGACTTAATATTCTTTCTCACAGTGATATCCATGACTGTTATGCTTGCAATGGGGAACTGTGCAACTGAAATGATGAAAGGAATGAGGTGATTTCTGGCCCTTGCCCTATTTCAGTCCCCTTCACCCATGACCACAGGCAGGTCCTTCACTCTATCTGTGACCATGATTCCCACCCAAGTATCTTTATGTGAGGATTTGATGAACTTATTCCAGTGAAAATGTCTGGTATATTGTCTCAGGCTGTGTTGATGCAAGATTTGATATTCACAGCACAGAATCTGTCCTGGGTACAAAGTTGGAAAAAGAGGCACCTTACAAACTTCTTTGTCCATCTTTCCCATAACGACTTGCACTGCTATAGATGACTTCACTCACTCTCCCTCTGTCTCTCCCTGAATTGTATTTCTTCAACATTCAAGATCTGAACCCAACTTAATCCTTTTCTCTAACTATACTCCTCAACTTTACCCAACATGTAAGGTAAAATAAATGTTTCCCATTTCTCCATACGTGTGACACAGCCTTTTCTGACCCTTTCAGCTAACTCTTCCCTATCATTGTGTGTCCTGTATCTTCCTCCTGAGAATCATACACAGACCTCACCCATTGCCCTAGTTGCAGTGCATCATAAGCATATTTTTGAGTATCTCTTTCCAGGTTAGAATGACATCTGTGTCTAACTTCTGTTCAAGCACAGTGGTTGGCACAAATGAACTCATTATTATTTTGATTTCCTGAATATGTGTAATCACATTTGACTGTCCTTTATGATTGGATTATTGCATTCTGTTGATTCTTATTTTGTAGTTGGCTTTATTCCTTTGATGACTATGTAAGTTTAAAAAGCTAGAGATCTAATCTTAGAAACAATAATTAGTACATATATGTAAACTAAAAAAATTGCAGTATACTGTATATATGTATGTACATGCAAAATAATGTGTATGTGCAATCAAACTATAATAATTCTACCTAATAAAACTGAAAAAGGAAAAAAAATAATAAAAACCTGCAAACTTAACATGTCCAGGATCAAATACATAATCTTTCTCCCCAAACCTGGTCTCCCTCCAGCTCCACTACCTCCATTCCATTTTTTGAAGCCAGAAATACCAGAGTAAACATTATCACCTCATTTTCCTTTATATACCATATCCAATACATCATCATCTCTTCTACTCTCCTATACATCTTAACTCCAATTCAGATATCTCCACCTACGTGGAGACAATGTAGATATAATGGGCAACAAATAAGAATTTGATGAGTAAATACATATCCATGTAGTAGACAAAATAATGTCTATCCCCCAACCAAAAACCAAAAAAGGTATCTATGTCCTAATACCTGGAAAACTATGAATGTTACTATGTAGTAAATAATCTGATTTCTACCCAAGCATACCAACCATACCCATCTGCTTTATGTCCCTTACATTTGGCATACTTCCTGCTTGATTCTCTCTTCTCCCTCCCATCCAACTATATCTAGAAATTCCAACTCATCCTCGATGTTCCAGGTCATTTTTCACTTCCTCGAGTATACTCACATCTCCCAAAGTCAACCTATTCTATTTTAGTCTTCTAATACAATATACCTCTGAAGGTATAATTTTAATTTGTATGGTGTTCTGCATTTGTGTGAGTGTGTGTGTGTCTGCCTGTCTCCCCTCAAAGTGCTAGCTTTGAGAGTGTAGGCTCCAGGAGGGCAAAAATAATTTATGCTTATTCTATTACATCCCCTACTTATCACAGTGGATGCTCAATCAATTGAATACAATGAATACATATAAACTAAAAGGTTTCTGTCCAGTTACAGCTCTGCCATGAACTATGGTGCCTTCAACAAAGAAGTATCTGCCTTTTGTTACTGAAATTTATATATATACAATACAATCTCATCCACTAGAGGGACCAAACTTTTGGGAATAAATCCTTTAAGAAGTGTTCTCAGTCTCCTAAAGTTTGAGCAAGGAAACTGAAATATAAACATCATCTCTCGTTTCCATTTTTCAGATTAAGAAATTGAGAATTAAAGAAAGCAGTGGTCCTACTCTGTATTCCCCCCTCTAGTCAGTCTAGTTTCAAACTCAGCTTTTTATACAATGAAATCACTACATTTCTTTAAAATGCTCCCCTCCACCACTAACTCCTTCATACTATACATACACTTATACATATATACATACACATTTATTTTTCTCTCTCTCTCTATATAGATGATACGTAGATAAGTCTATGTTGAGATAATATGAAATTATGTACATACATATGTATATATAGTATATATATATACATATATTAAGAGATACTATATACATATTCTCCCAACATAGACTATAAACTCTTTGGGGAGGAGGCAGTGTTTTATGATTCTATATCAACACTAGATTGGTGGTCTGATATTTGAAGAGCGAGTCAAGTATAAATCTGGTGACCAAGGCACTTAGACCCCAAACCCCTGATATGAGAAAATAGCAATAGTTAGACATTCTAGGGCAGAGATGATTTCCTCATTGTTGGGTGTAATGGTATACTGAACCACCAAGTCCCTTTACTTTCCATATCTCCCACAACACAGAACATGGCTTAATGCCTAAATAAATATGGCATTAAGTTAAGTTGGAAAGCTTTACAATAAAGAAAAAAATCAAGATCCTTTCAATCCCACTGTTAACTAAAGCCAAACTTTCCTCGGCAACTTTAAAGGAAAGATCTGTTATCTCTTCCCTTGCTTCTATTCTTGACAGAGATAAGATGACGGACCTTCCAGTGCATAGGTTGAAAGTGAAGTTAAACCCTCTATAAGCCACAGCAGGTTGAGTTGTGAAAGGACCTATTAATATGCTTTTCATCTTCCACTAGCTTCCCCAGTATGATCATGCTGCCTTTTTTTTTCCTTTAGGGATAATGGACTGATATAAAATCTCAATATTTGATAAGCAATGACTTCGATTATTTTCAGGAAATGGCAGGCAAGCAAAGAAAATAAGGCACGGATAACTTCAGAAAACATCTTGCTCGGGAGAAGAAAAATAAGAAAAAAAAATGCACCTTACCCCCACCACTCTTGATTGTACTTGTGATGTCCAGTAATCCTGCCTCAGTTCAGAGCTGTTAGAGGTAGAATTTCAGATGTAAAAAGTTGACTTCCAGGGAAGTAACTGCAGTGAAACTTTTCTGGCCTAAATACTAACTTTATACTTGAATAGCGAGTGATTATGAATAATTCTTAGAAGATTTATGGACCTTTTTTGAACAAGAGACCCCATTGAGCCATAAGGAGTCCTATAATCAGTCCACTTCCAATTCTGCACATCCTCCCTTTATATAAGAGTAACAGCCCATTCCTGCATAGTCAGGTTAGAATTTACAAACAATCCCATTTATAATGCATTAGAGTAACTCAATATTGAAGTTGCTTTGCAATGAATCCTATGGAAATTCATACATTTCCTTTACCCTGTGAAAATCCATGGCTCTCAAAACTATGTTAATTTGATTATGTGAGCTGAGTTTTTATAATTGGGTTGGATTACCTATAGCTTACTTGTACTTCGCTCTTCTCGTCATTATTTATGGGCGCATTTCATTTTAAACAGTGAAAGTTAATTTCATTCTGTGGCTTTTAAGTCTTTTTTTCCCCTAAAATCAATCCTTTAGTTTGTCATCCCTAATATTGTTGTTCTAAATATAAGAGATGGGAAATGCACTGTTCCAAATTATGAAGCCAATTAGCATAGACTTGTGACAACCTAACAGGTGGAAAGAAAAAGAATCAAAACTGTCCTACCACATCGTTAGTAATAGCCCAGTCTCAGCTGTGAGAAGAGAGAGGTTGCTCATGCTTTGGGGAAAAGCAAAAAAAATACCAATGTGGAGAATCATAACTAACTATGAAAAACATTTTTTCTTGATAATCTTTTTTCGTTTTCATTACTTATTTATGGTGGGAAAGATATAAACATAAAACTTTTCAGGAGAACTGTCATTTCTGAATGACTGTACTTAAGTCTAGAATAAGAATATATGTAGAGCAAACTTCTAGAGAGTACGTGCAAATATTTTAGTTTCCTTATTTTAGAGCTTAGCAGATATACATCTAGAATCACAACCAAAATAGGATACAATTTCTTCAGGCTCACTTGAGGAAAATGCAGAGTCCAAAATCACAAACTTCAAGTTGTCTCAGTAGCAGGAGGTTCTAGGAGTGCCTGCTCACAGTTCCGCATTAGACTCATGTAATACTGAATCTTTATAGATCTTTGCTTTGAGGGATACTAAGACCTGCATCTGTTTAATTAAAGCTTAACAAATCAAAAAATAAACTGTTTGTTTTAAAACAAATTAAACTAAAGCAAACAAAATTGTAGGACATGAGCCAGAAAAACCTTTTATAAAGATACAATAAATATCTGCCTCTTCTTAACAACCTGCAAACATGAAGAGACGGTTAATCATAGGCATTAGTGTTGGTTACAGATGAGGCCTTGATAACATGCTTTTCTCTCTCCTTACATGGTCTGAATCCTCTGCTGCAAGGGAAGGATGGAATCTCAAAGCAAAGAGCTTTCCTTTGTTGAACCTGGGCCACAGGCTGTTAGCCAGCTAGTTCATTGGAAGCTTCTCCTGCTGCTTGCATATATCCTGACTCCCTGGCCTGGGTGAAATCAATTTTTACAAAATCCTATTATACTGTGTACTTCTCTTTTAAATACACATAGAAGTTGTGAATATACACTCAATTCCATGAATGTTTGACTATTTCTTTCTCCTCTACTAGACTGCAAGCACCGTGAACACAAGACTCCTGTATTTTTCTCATTTCTGTGTATCCTAGCAGCAATTCCTTTTAGTTCTCTATTGCTGTGTATCAAATTGCCATAAACCCTAGTGACTTAAAACAACACATACCTAGTAAAATGGTACAAATAGTGGAAACCAGTATGACAATTACTCAAAAATATTACCATAAAATTACTACTTCTAGGTGTATGTCAAAGAAATTGAAAACAAGGACTTGAACAGATGTATAGCCATGTTCACAGCAGCATTATCATAATAGCCAAAAAGTGGAGGGAATCCAAGTGTCCATCAAGAATAAAGGAATAAACAAAATGTGGTATACACATACAATGGAATATTATTCAGCCTTAAAAAGGAAGGAAATTCTGACATATGTTACAATATGGATGAAACTTGAAGTAGTGATGCTAAGTGAAATAACTCAGTCACAAAAGAACAAACAGTGTATGATTCAACTTGTATGAGGTACCTAGAGTAGTCAAAATTAGAGATGGAAAGTAGAACTGCAGTTGGCCAGAGGCTGGGAGGTGAGGCATAATGGGAAGTTAGTGTAGAAGGGTACTGAGTTTCAGCTTGGGAAGATGAGAAGGTTCTGAAGGGGGATGGTAGTGATGGTTATACAACAATGTGAATGTACTTAATGCCATGGAATTCTACATTTAAAGATGGCTGAAATAGTAAATTTTATGTTATGTATATTTTACCACTATACATTCACACACACACCCTAACTACACCTTACAGTTTTTGTGAGCCAGAAATGTACAAGTGATAAAACTGGGTCCACTGTTTAAGGTCTCTCACAAAGCTTCAAACAAGGTGACAGCTAGGACTAGGGTCTCATCTTAAGAACTGACTGCAGAAGGATCTACCTTCAAGCTCCTGTAACTGTTTGCTGAATCTGTACCTCAAGGGCTGTTGTTCTGAGGGCTTCACTTCCTAACTGGCTGTTGGCTGCAGGCTGCTTTCCATTCCTTGCTATGTAATCCTCTTCAAAATAGCAGCTGTGTTCATGAAAGCAGATCAGTCAAGAGAGCAAGACAGATGTCACAATATTTTAATCTATTCATGGAAGTGTATCTCTCAATGCTATCATAGTCATTTGGTTAGGGAGGTGACTGCAGAAGGCCATAAACATCAAGAGGTAGGGAACACTTGGGGCTATTTTCAAACTCTGTCTACCACATGGTCCTAGGACTGTGAAGGTAAATTCTGGGAATAGGCAGTGACTCCAAAAGGAAGCTGGTAATGGGAGTCCAAACAATGGCAGGGGGTCAGAAAAAACAGAATGTCAACCCCAAGTCTTCATCAGGAAAGCTAAAATTATAGGCAGGATTGTGTCAGAGCCAGTCTCCAGGAAGGAAGACAATTATGTTATTTCAGGAAATAATGATCAGCTGTCTGGGCCAGAGGATGCTCAGAGTCTAAGACAGGTGCCAGGGTGGCAGCACTATTTAAGGTCTAGTCCAGCTCAAATGCTCTAAATCCTGCCTGATGGGTCTTCATGCAGCTGTTTGAGGTAAAAACCTTGGTTATCAATTTCTCTAAATTTCTTTCTCTAATTTCCCCCCACAGGAACTGGGATGGGCTCCAAATTGATTACCTGATAAACTTCTCTGGGTTTGAAAACTTTGATGGCAAAATATTCATTAAGGCAATTCAACTTCCCATCTTTTCTGTCAATAAGATTTAGAAAATCCACTTCTGAACCAAGGCCATGGAAACCATTCAGGAGCTGCAATCTGAGGTTCTCTTTTTCTGACTGTTGGGCCAATAAATTCCTGGGTGATCACTGTAGCCTCTGATTAGGAATCTTATTAAGGGGAGTGGGCAGAAATGGTGATGAGGCTGGAGTGAAGAGACAGAACTTTTTTTTGTTTTCATGGAGTGTCATCATTATTTTTTTTTTATTGTTGTGCTTATTATAGTAAGATACTAAGAGAAAAGCAAAGAAACAAGCATCTCACTGGGTCAAAGGAGAAAAAACGTACACAGCAAAACAATGGGGAGCCTCTCCCTAACCTGAAGCAGTCTCCTTCAATGTTCTAAATGGCTATCATTTGTTCTAAGTGATAAGAACTTCTGATACCAGAAAACAGTTTGCTTTTAGTCCAACACTTTTTGAAACCAAGTGATATTATTCCTCTATGTAAGTCAAACATGTTAACTATGTGAATATGGAATATATATCTGCTTAATAATGTTCAAAAATGGCATGTGCCTATTTGAAAATTGAACATGTATTTTAAACTACCGAGGAATTTTTGCTGTTTCATTTTTTTCCATTTGAATACAAAATCAATCTATAGAGTGGCCATAGTTCACTTTCTCTATCATGTGCCATAAACATTGTTAATTCTATCACATGGCATCATTATTGATAGGTAAAATAACACCCAGGTATATTAACCTACGTGTAACTAGATAAGGATGGGTAGACACAGAAGGAGAAGCTCCTACTGGACTGACTTCCTCGAATCAGTGGAGCTTTTTGACGTAAACATAAAAATAGGTAGTTGGATGTATAATCCTGCCAGTGAAGTTCTGACTAGCATGAGGAGCTGGTACTTCAGATACCCGATGAAAACTGCAAATACAAAAACTGATGCAGCCAAGCCTCACTTTTCATCAAGTCAGTTTGTTTCTAGCCCATTTTGTTGGTTCCAAATCCACTGTAGCACAAGGAATCCTGCATGGGCAAAAAAGTGCCAAGTACTCATTAATTATGAAGATTTGTATAAAGATTTTAGACAAAGTGGCTTCCTTTGTCAAAATGATGATGATAATGTAGTGGCCTTACCTTTATTGCCTCTGCCACTTTTATTCTATTGTTCTGAAAGTTACAAATAAAAAGCAAGAACTAGGTTCCATTTTTCCATCTAGAAATTCAACCCATCCCTCGCTGTTTTGAACACATTCCTCTTTCTAGAGAGGTCACTATTTCCGGTACTACAAATGTGCTCTTTCAACGTGAAGTGTCACTTGCAGTTTTAAAGCTCATTCCCTGTTTACAAGGATCTTTTCTCTCTGGTATTTCTTCTGTGATACCTGAACTTGCTCAACAATCTTGGAATGCACTTGAGAGACCAAATCTTTAAAATTATATTCGGCTTTCAAGTGTTCCAGAACTGCTCAGCACATCAAGACTTCCTTTCTGA
The DNA here is from genome assembly GCF_048773025.1 of Camelus bactrianus. Lineage (NCBI taxonomy): Eukaryota > Metazoa > Chordata > Mammalia > Artiodactyla > Camelidae > Camelus > Camelus bactrianus. The sequence continues at coordinate 35,733,710 of NC_133549.1, forward strand.
AACCCTTGCTCTCACAACCAGACAACTCCAGAATATTTCCCTCCTGTTCCTCCATTTACCTGACAATATTTGGTGGAACTTTGTAGAAATAACAGTTTGAGTACAATCTAGAATTTTTTGCGTGCCACTATGTGATTTGGCTTTAAAAATTCACCTCTTCCACACTATTTGCTTCTTTCTTTTTCATCTACTTTAAACACCTTCATAACAGACCTCCTTTTACACTGTCTAGGTTCTATAAGGCATGCACTATGCACAGTCCTTAAGATTCTATTCACTTCCTAGAGGATGAGAATGGAACTACTGTTCATGGAAAAATATATCATGGCCATCAGTATATTTCAATGGCTCAAAACAAGAAATTCAATGAAACACCCAAGTGAGAGGTCCAAAATTGCTTGTTCCTTTATTTACAGACAAACTGGATGGCTTATTGTATTTGAGTTTCATTATACTATTTTATTGTAAATGAGGAACACTTTTAGAAAAGATGTGTTATAAATTTAAGTTCACTCAATATTCTCATTTTGTTTTTACATCTGATTTTTTTGTTTACTGATTTGCTATATTGCAGAGCATTATATTTAACTCAGTAAGAACAATTTTTCAAAAAACAGGGACAGAATTTAAAGTAAGCATGTATGAAAATTTTTTTTGTTTTGTTTTTGTTTTTCTGGGGGGAGGTAATCAATTTTATTTATTTTTTAATGGAGGTACTAGGGATTGGACCCATGACCTCAGGCATGCTAAGCATGCCCTCTACCACTGAGCTGTATCCTCCCTCACCATCCCCACCCCGCCTGCAAATTTAATTCTAGTTAGGTTCAACATTACCTAGAAAGGTAAGAACTCAAGACACACACATGCACACACATACAACATAGATATATCAGATTTTTCCTTAGTATCTTTCTGGAAAATTGAAAGTCTGTGACGTATTTTATATGTTATTAACATATGGAGTTATATATTTACATACAACTGTATATATAATTTTACATGGATAAATATGTATGTGTGTATGTATGTATGTGTATGTGTATACACATCTTTGAACTTGAATTTGGAGATTCAGTCCCTATTTTATACAAAAATATAGTTAAAACCTGAAAAAAGCTTACTTTGAAGAATGACTCATTGCTGCCAGCAAAGCTCTACCTACCAATCATTATGCTACTCCACTTCCCCCCAAATTTATCCTCTGTGCTCTGCTTTATAATGCTGGAACTGAGACTGCAAACTGCATTTCTCCTTCCTTAGATGGTTTCCTGTTAGGTCCCATAAAAGGCACAAAGGAGGACAAGTGAAAAAGATAAGGAATTGATTCTTCCTATTTTGTTTGCTGTTTCTATCAACAACAGTTTTTTACCCTAGAATCAGCAGGGTAACAGGCTCCAGTTTCTCTTATTATTCCCCAAAATATCCTTCCTGTGCCTCTTTAAAGACAGCAGAACCACCTGAGTAAGGTGTCTGGAGATGGCTGGGTGGTTACTTGGTCCTGAACATGATGCTGAGCCTTTTACTAAAATTACATGGGAAATTGGCAACCTGTGGCATACAGTTTCATCACATTTAAGTATAATACCAGCTGTAGGCAAAGATCCTACTAGAGCAAATGCCTTGGGCACAAGTAGTGACTGTGTTTGACAGTTATGGTAGCAATAAAAACTGTGAGGGCTGTGAGTAAGATGGCCAATATCATCTTGCACTGGAGTGCTTTCCGAGAGAAATAGTAAGTTTGAGGCTCCAATCTCTGAGATCAACTTAATATCAAAGGAACAGCTTCTGGCTTCAGTGGTGGCTAGAAACTAATATCTTATTTCTTGCAGCCATAGGAAAACATCTCTGAAAAATAAATTCAAATCTTATTATATGTGTTGCATAATTTCTAGATAATGAGATTTACAGACATAAACCCTCTTATGTGACTGTTAGGGAACTGGAAAGAAGGAGACTGAATCTTGGAATAGAAACATCTGGGTCAATTTAGAAGAAGAAAATCTTAAGACTACAAGTTCTCAGTGTCTCTTGCCAATGGAATCAGCTTGCCCTCCCATCTCTGAGGACACTAATTATGAATTAATTGAACCTTTGTAATAACTTCATTAATTCTCTATGTTAAATTCACTTTGCTAAACACTAAGATGATTTCTATTTTTCTGAGTGGACTGTGACTGATAAAATATTTGAATACACCTTCTTATTCTCCTTAAACTATAATGAACTAGGGAGAGGAAACTTTGATAATGGTCATAATCCACTATAATTCATTTTTAACACTATGCTTCTCTAATAAAACATAATAGAACATTTGCTTAAAAGCTGCCATATTTCTCAATGCAGAGGTCATATTTTGATATAAATACAGCTCACAGTATATAGTTTACTGCCTTCTTTCACATATTTTTTCTTTTCCCCTTCAATTTGCAGTGACACCTGCTATTGCCAAGGCCAATAACTTTAAACCAAACATAACAGTTTCCACCTACTCTAAATCTGTACCTTTTCTTGTGTCTCCCACCAGGTTTAACTTCTCATTTATCAAATTAGTTGCCAAATTCAATTTAGTTCAGCAAAGATTTTGGGACTCACGATGTGTCCAGTATAGGTGCTAGACACAAATCCTGCCACTGAGGCAAACTTCATGCTCATTTACCCCTATCCATTCTTTCTATTCCATCTTACTCTCCTTACTGGTCTTTGTGCCTCATTTCTCTCTCTCTGTCTTTTTTTTTAAAAAAAAGGTTATGCTTGTTGGCAGAATTCTAAACTGTTATCTCTAGAAAGCCTATATAAAATTTGTAACATAAAAAGACATTAACTTAGCCCAATATTACGATAAAGAACTACCATACACCCTGTCTTAGATGCCATCTGACTTAATTTGATTTTAATTTGCCTATAATTGATGGACTCAAAATATCCAAATTAGCAGACTTGTTTAACACAATGGTTCTACTCTTTCCATAAGTATTACATCTCTAGATTTAATGTTGTGATATTTTACTCAATTAAGTATATTTATTATGCCACCATGTCAAATACATCTATACACCTATCTCTCTCTCCCTCTCTGTGTATGTTCTATGTAATTGACTTTTCCCTCAAAACTGTACAATTCTGTAACATAATATATGCATTACTGAACCCTTCTGATGGCATTTCCAAGTTTCCCTGTTTGATAAAAGAGCTGAAAGCAATAGTAGTTATATGTTGATTTGTTGATAATGAAGAAAAAGTGCCAGGCTGAGCTTTACATATCCAGAGTACATTTTGATGTAGCAAAATTTGATGTCCTTAACACCAAAAAAAAAAAAAAAAAAAAAAAGGATTTCGCATTTCTATTTTCTTACATTGAAGAAATAAGTAAACTAAATAGGAGAACAGAACTGAGTTGCCAGGTACTCCAACCTCTGGGAAATGGAAATGTCCAACATCAGACTTTGTTTCATCTGGGAGACTTACTGGTTTCAGATATTTAAGGGAATATTCATTAAATTATTAGTTGACCACTAAAGCTAACCTAACAGAGACTTAGTTGTCACACACAACACAGCACAGAGTTTTCATATTTAGATCACAAGAGTCACCAAATAAACAACAACTATAAGAATAAACAGCAACAGCAACCAACTCCGGAGAGGAAAGATAATTTGATTTCCAGAGCTGCCATATTTTATTAGGCAAAATGACCAGCTTTCAACAACAAAGTACGAGATATGCAAATAAATTACAAAGTATGGCCAAGGCACAGAAAAATAAAAATACTCAACAGAAACTAACCCAGAGGAACCACAGACACTGGACTTACTAGACAAATCAGCTATTTTAAATAAAATCACATCTAAAGAACTGGAAATATTTTAGTTTAGTATGAGTTTAATTTAGTATGAGAATGATGTTTTAGCAAATAGAGACTATCACTATATAGGCAGAACTTTTAAAAAAAGAACCAAATAGAAATTCTGGAGTTGAAAAGGCAATAATGAAATGAAAAATTCAATAGAGAAGCTCAAAGACAGATTTAAACAGGCAGGAAAATAAAAATCAGTGAACTTGAAGATAGCTTAATTGAGATTCAGTTCAAGGAACAAAAAGGAAAAAAGAATGAAGGAAAGTGAAAAGAACCTCAGAGACCTACAAGGCATCAGTGAGCATACGCGTATTTGCACGAGAGATTCCCAGGAGGAGAGGAGAGAAAGAGGCAGGAAAAACACTTGAGGATCTAATGGCCAACAGCTTCTCAAATCTGCTGAAGAAATATTAGTATCAACAACCAAGAAGTTCAGCAAACTTCAGGTGGGACAAAGTTAAATAAACCCTCACCTAGATACATCATAAACTGTCATCATCAGAATCCATGCAGGCCAGGAGACAACAGAATGACATATTCAAAGTGATGAAAATAAAATGCTCTTAATTAAGAATCCTATATCCAATAAAAAAAGAAAAAAAAACTATCAAAAGTGAAAGTGAAATCAGACATTCACAATATACAAAAAACTGAGAGAATTCACTGCTATTAGACATGCCCAAGAAATAAATACTACAGGGAGTCCTTAAGGATGAAATTAAAGCAAACTAGAGAGTAAAGTGAATCCACACAAACAAATAAATGAGCACAGGTAAAGATAACAGAGCTAGCCTAAATACCTTCAGTATAGTGAACTCACTCCCTTTGGAGCAAACTTCTCATATATACCTAACCAAGCTGTCTCTTGCACTATTCACGCAGCGATGTTTCTTGGGCCTCAAGTGACAAATTTAACTTCCATTCCCTTTGAAAGCCTTACAGTTGTTTTAAAACACTTATCACTTTCCCTTGAGTCCTCTCTCTATAGGATGATATATCCCATACTAAAGTATCAGCCTCTTGATTACTAAATGCTTGCCGAATTTGCTCCCACCATTAGACTGTGGTTCATGCTTCCTATTCTGATATCCAGCCTACCTTTTGAATGTTGCAAAGTTTAATTAGTTACTCTTTCCCTTGAGTGCTGAGTACAGAAGACACTCTTGTCTATAAGGTGCCACAGAATGTTCCTCCTGTCATTTTTATCAATGAGTTTTCTATCTCCTCATTGTAATCAGGTTTAAGACCATGACTTTTTTTTTTTTTAACAAGAATCTAAATTTCTTAGTAGTTTACAACACTTAGTAGCTTACATAACCTTGGGATAGTCACTTAAACCTACTGAGATATGGTTTACTCATTTGTATGAAGAACATGAAAGCATTTTTTGGAAAAAATTAAAAAAAGAATGAGAAGTTTTAAGAAAATGCCCAATAAATGTTCATTATTGAAATTTATTGCAGGCAAGGAACTGGAACCAAGATCTTCTAACTTCTAGTGCAGAAATTTTCCTACTATGGCCCCCTGTCACACCTATCATTTCTTAGGTGCCTTCCTAGTTCCTAATCTCTGCTGCTTTGCAAAGTAAAAGTTTTGCAGAATGGGGAGATTCTGAAACATCTCATATCCAAGCATTTAATGAGCAAGCGAACATTTTTCAACATCCTGTGTTAACCAAATCCACCCTCAAAGATTTTTATATGTGAATCTCATGCTTGCCCTGTGTGGGTGGGGCTTACTGAGTCATATATTTAGTTTGATCCTGAATAGGACTAGATGATTTTATGTCCAATTATCCATGACTGTTGGAGCAAAAACGAGAATAATCAAATTTCATGCTTCAGTAGGTAAATCAATGGCTGTGCAAGTACAGCTGATGTCCTTTTCAAATGTTCCTAAGAGCCTTGCACAATTCATTGGACATCTAAGAGGGCAGCTTTACCTCTGTTAAATCAATAATGTAAAAGCTTTACCTGTACCCCAAATCCAGAGTACTCAATCCCACAACTGGGGACAGATTTTGTAGCCAGCCAGACATTACATTCTCAGTGTTCTTTCTTCTTTCTCTAGTTTTAGGCATTTGACCTGAATTTTTCAATATACCGTTAACAGTACTATGACCAAATGAAATATTGCATATGAAAATTCAGACTCAATGGGCAGATTTTTGTTTTTGTTTTTTTTGAAGTGGCATTTCCTAAAGCCTCTAAAACTTCATGGATAAAAGAGTCTGAAGCATGAATGACAGCATTTTTTAGAGTTTGTTTCTTGGCTCACCTGTCTCAGAATTACCCATTGTAATTATAAATACAACAACAAAAATAACACCATAATAAGAAGGGAATACATAAGAAAATGAGAGAGAAGAGAGGAGAGGAGAGAAATATTTTAAGTTCATAGTGAAACAAACTTCAGAGTCTTTGGAGAGAAAAGCCCAGGAATTTGCCTTTGTAACATACACCTCTGAGGAAACTGATGTACACAGAAATATGAGAATTTCTGAGCAATTGAATCAATAAACCAAAAAACAAATAAGCCAATAATAGCTTGAAGAGAACTGTTTGAGATTTAAGGAAATGAACTACTAGCATCATTCCAGCAACAGATCTTACCATGCATCATTTGGACTTCAAATGATGGAACATTTGACTTCAAAATTATGGAACCAACCCATTAGGAGCATGCACTTTACTTAACTTCTTTATGCGTAATGAAAGCAGATGCTAATGATTAAGTAATAAAGTGGGTAATGCAGACAGTAAGTGCCATATTGAATTCAGTGATGGAGATCTAATAATAAACAGAATAATCTGGAAAGGGAGGTGGCATGATTTGAGATAGGTCTTAAAATCTGGTTAGGACATTAAAGGATGAACAGAAGAAGACAGGATTTTCCAGGTAGAGACAGATAATATGGATAAATAGAGGGAGATATGAATAATATGTTATTTTGGAGTGATAAAGATCGGAATAAATGGGAATAAATAGACTAAGAAAATGTATCCTTTTTCCAAAAATACTCATGTCAGGAATACTTTTTGTATTGTATTGTAGTCTCCCATTATCAATGCAAACCTCCAATCCAACTTACAGTGTACCCAGTGTGAAACCGACTAAGAGATTTGACCCACAAAGTCTCCTCCTTCCTAATGGATCAGTTTTACTTTGAATCTAAAGCAGTGGGAAATTGAGACAAGACATAATGAAGCCCTTGAGACGGCAACCAGAATCTCCACTAAGCACAGGGCAGAGTGATAAAGCAGAACATCTACCTTTGCTTCTCTAGCTGGGAATCAGAGGGGGCACCTCGGTGGAAGTATATATGTGAAAGGATATCAACCCACAACACTTTATGTAGTGAAATGTTGTTGCGATGATAACTGGAATAGTCATTCTTTTTAATAAACTCTAAAATGTGGAATTACACTATTTTGTGAGGATTTGGGGTTACATTTAGTAATTCTCATGCTAAATTCTAAGTAACTTAGGAAATCCACACAAGATCAACACATTGTCTTGAGTTTTCTGTTTCATACAGTCAGAGAAATAAAGTTTTCATCTTTTCTTTTCCCATCTCCTAATGAGGTCAGTCCAATCATTCACAGGGTTCTGGAATTGCAATCAGTAGTGACATGGCACTAGAGGCCCTGATACACGGACACACATGCATATTTATCTGCTGAAGAAATTGTTTACATGTTAATGCAAGTGGAGCATGTGTTACATGAGAGGATTCCAGTAGCTATACTCTGTCTATGTCTTATGAGAAGGGCCTTTTTCCATAGGTAGTGAAAAAGTACTGTCAGCCTTTATCCTAAATGTTGGTCTAGTGGCCAGAAGAAGGCTGACCATTGGGATAGGAGGCATAGTTTCAAAATACAAGAAGGCTGAATTGAGCAGCCTCAAGACAGAAGCAGGAGACAAGGAGGTTAGCCCAGTAAAGCAAAGGTTATGGTGATAACTGACACTCTCAAAAGGTTTGAAGAGGTCAAAGTCGCTGTACTCTCTCCTTTTGGGATCCACCATCTCCAGGCATGAGGAAATCTTCATGAAGCTTCTCAGTCCACAGCAGCTCCACCATGTGCATGTTGTGATTGGGATTTTCCTCATCAATCTATTTCCTTTTGCTTTTCCGATGTCATAGTTTCTCATTAATTGAAAGTCCTCCCAACTTTTCTAAGCTATGGAGTATGAGAAGGAATCTGTGACTTTTAATTCTCTAGATTTAATTAGAACTCCCAAATGAATTTTTCAAATTATATCTCCCTCAAATCATTTCACTTTCTTGGGATGTAATTTTTCTAATTAGCATTTCCCCCTGATTGTACTTCAATGTTTCATGAAAGTATCCAGTAAATGGTACCTCAGCTTTTCCCATCTACTGTTAATTTCTCCCCTTTTTATTATGAACCAGAGCCCTGAAAAGAGTGTGAAAGCCTTATGAAAGAAGGGGGATTTGAGTCTTGTTTTAAACAACAGACAGACACAAATTAGGAATTGAGACAACGGAAGGGATTTCATGGAATATGGACCAAAATGAATAAAAGGCCCTGAGATGTGAAATTTGAGACTGAGTCTGAAGAATAGTGAATAATCAGGTCTGAGTAGATCAAAGGTGTATAAAGGGGTAGTGTACGCAAAATCCTAGCATTACAGGGATGCAAATCTGATAGCGGAGTATCAGACATTTCCTAAATGTGCATAAATAAGGAAATAAATATATTGTGGATAAAATATATTAATCCAAATGGAATTACTCCCTCCACAATGGCCTAGGGAATTTCTTGGTGGAAGCAGAGGTTTCACTTGAATTGATTTGGAAAGTATAACACTCCTCTGAAGCCTTGTACTTTTTCTTCAAAAGCACAAGGAGGATTGTGCTATAATTTGGCACATAATATATGAATCTATGAGCATCTGACTGATATTACTCATGTATACTTTAACATAATAACACATTCCCAGAATACTAATAAATCATATTTATCTTGTGTCTTAGTGTATCCTGTGGCAAACTACTGCAGAGTACCAATTTAAGTACAATCTTATTAGGTATTTAATTTTTGCTATATTACAACTGTAGAGGGAAAAAGTAATATAAATAATACAACAATGTAAGACATTTCTTTTGCAGTTTTAGAGAAATTTAAATTCATATCAAGGATATAGGGAGTTATTTGAAATCATTTTGTGGTTCTACAAAATTAGGACTGAAATGTCAAGTTTAAGGAAACCTTTTGAGTGCAATTCCTTGCTCCAGAAAACTCAGTTTTAAGGACCAAACTTAGGACAGCATTGTCCAAACTACAAAAATGTTATTAGCTGGTCATTGGGGCATAAAGGAATATTTTCTGCCAGAATGACACCTTTCATGGGCATTTACTTTCTCCACATACCTGAGTTTCTCTAACTTATAGGTTCCTCTCTGTATTATTTTCTTATTGCTGCTGTAACAGATTACCACAAAGTTGTGCTTAGAAACAACACAAATGTGTGATCTTACAGTTCTAGAGGTCAGGGAGCCTTATGGGTCTTACAGGCTAAAATCAAGTTGTCAGCAGAGACGTGTTCTATCTAGAGTCTCAAGGGAACCCTGTCCTTTTCAGCTGTTAGAAACTGCCCACAATCCTTGGCTCTTGGCCTCATCACTCAGACTTCCGCTTCCATTGTCACATCTCCTCTAACTTGACTCTCTAGCCTCCTTTCATAAGGACCCTTGATCTACCTGGACAACCCAAGATAACTCCCTCATCTCAAAATCCTTAACTTAATCACATCTGCAAAGTATCTTTTGTTATGTATGGTCACATAGTCAAATATCAGGGATTTAGGGCATGGGTATCCTTAGTGTGAGGGACAATTATTCTGTCTACCACAGTCTCCATGCTGCTGACAGAAATAAAATGCCCAGAGCCTCTGTGGAAAAAACTTAACACCTCCAACCTTGCTTTCCTTTTCTTTGAAGAATAGGTAGGATGTTCTTCCTAAATGATTCCTTGACTCCTCCTATAGAAGCCATTAACAGAGGCTTGCTCACCCAGGACAAAGTCCAAGGTTCAGTTATGAAGCCAAAATGCTTATTCTGGGACTGATGAAGTCCAAGTCATGTAAACTTAGTAGGTGAAAAATCGTAAGGATAGCTGGCTTTTACATGATATGGCATGTGTGTGTGTACATGTATCATGCATATTCATACATGTTTTTGACAATATATAAAATATGTAAGATGTTTTAATATATAATGGAGTGAGAAAATCATTATCTTTGCTTCCTTTATACTCCTTTCCAAGCACATTTATCAATCACCTACTTTGTGACAAACCCAGTTGAAAATACAACAAAAAAGATTCCATTCCATCTTAAAGGGACATGAAGGAACGTAAAACCCTATAGAGAAAAAAAAATGACAAAATCATAGACTGTGTCTGTGGCAAAAAAAAAAAAAAAGGCAGAGGAAAAGTATAATTTGAACTTAGAATAGGGAGCAAACATCTCATCATCCCATAAAATGCTTACAGCCAGTCTCTCTCTCTCTCTCTCTCTCTCTCTCTCTCTCTCTCTCTCTCTCTCTATATATATATATATATATATACATATATATATATACACACATATATATCTCCCCTATATAAACATGGCCAATTTATTTCCAGTCTTTCTGGTTGTTGTTGAGGCAGAGAAGCTAAATAAATAATCACAGATTATAAAACTAAAGGATGAAACAGGATTAAAAACTAATCACCTTATCATTAATTTAGTATTCCATCTTCCCTCTCAAAAAAAAAAGGTGTAAAAATAACAAAAAGAACATAATAAACAGACAAATGCTAATGCTTAGTTCTCTTAGACTATAGCAATGAACAAATCACAGTGGCCCACATCCAACTACCAATTTAAAGCTGACTGAGTTCATATCTGAATTATGAATTAGAAAGTGGTTAATATAGAGACAATTTAAACTTTAAAGATAAATCTTACTGTTCCATAAGCAATCTTCTCCTCCTCTTTTCTCTGTATTATCCCATGCTACAACCAGAAGGAGCATTTACATGTCCCACAAACATATCGATCTATTTCTACACAGAGAATGATGTGACTCAGGCCCTGGTGTTGCCACCTGAGTCCAGTTCTGGACCCCTTGTGCACCTTTTCTTCCCCTATTTTCATGGTTTTCCCCTTGCTTAAGTATTTGATCCTTTAGTCAATGAATAACTTATATAAGAGAAGTGAGGTACATACAATGTAATGTAAACACAGGCGACTTATGTATGTGAAGTGTAACATGGTGCTATGTGAGCATAAGGGTAGATACACCTGGTACTACAACATACATCCACATCCTCTGTATTTTGATCTGTTTTTGTTTACTGAAATTTTCCATTATTGGAAATAATAAAGACTTTGCCTACTAGTCTTCACTGCTCTGTTGTCAAGGGCTGATCTTCTAATCTTTAAATTAAGTGGTGAAAGATACTTTGTGCTACAATAGTCCACTGTTATTCACAGCTGTAGTCTTTAATATTTTCTAGAGACCCTGAAAGTGAACACCAGGAAACATCACAACTATGCTGTAAGATTGCTGTGGAGATTAAGTAAGACAATGTACATAGAATGCCCGGCCAAGGATGAATAAAAACAATCATGAGACTGCTGTTAAGGAGCAAATTAAGCAGCTAATGAGTGAGGCCACCCAGTGCTCCTACCTTCCCATCTCAGTTACTTGTAGTTCTCCTACACATTGGAGATCCTAGACCATAGAGGTTAAGACTTGTCAGACTCTCTGGGTTTGAATCCCAGCTCCACTAACTGCTACCTGTGTAAATGTCAACACATTATTTAACTTCTGTAAGCCTCAGATTTCTTAAAGGTTAACTGGGTTATAATAATTACACCAAGTTCATGGGACTGCTGTGAAAATTAAGAGAGCGAGAGAGCACGTGTGTAAAGTATTAATAGTGAATGATAGATAAAAAGGGTTTAGGAAAATATGAGTAGTATTATCAAGACCAATGGCTTTCAGAAACATCTGAATACATCTCTGGAGAAAGCTAAGAGTCAACCATTCATGTAGTAAATGCCAGCATGGTGACAACAGGCTCCAGATTTCATGAAATCTAATTTCTAGAATTACTTTTATACTATTGCCCATCTTGCAGTGTCTTTCAAAACATGCAGAAATTAGACATAACTGGAACAAATGTTGCTATACTTATTGCTAACTCATGACAACCAAGACCAATAAATTCCAAAACTATTTTTGAGTTCTGGAAAGTTCTTATAATACTTCTCTACACAAATCTGGATGATGACTATATTACTGTTGCTGCTCTATCAAATTACTATAAAACTGTTGGCTTAAAATAACAAATTTATCCTTTTACAATTCCAGAGACAAGAAGTTCAAATTTCATGAGACTAAAATCACGGTTTAATCAGAGTTGATACCCCTGAAGGTTCCAAGGGAGAATTTGTTCCTTGCCTCCTTCAGCTCCTAGTGGCTGCTGGCATCCCTTGGCTGAGCCCTACTCCAATATCTTGCTTCTATTGTCTTGTCTCCTACTTCCTTTTCCTTCTATCCTCACTTTAAGGATACTTGTGATTGTATTTTGTTCTCACCCAGATAATCCAGAATAATCTCTCTATCTCAAACCCTTAATTTTATCTCATCTGAAAAGGTTCTTTTGCCAAATAAGGTAACATTGGAACAGGTTCCAGAAAGTAGAATCTGGATATCTTTGGAGACTATTATGCAGGCTATCACAACCATAATGAATTGATAAGAACCAGCATATGAGACTCAGAAGTAGTGGAATTGATGAAGTCAAGATGACAAACTGGGTAGGAAGAGAACAAAGAATGACTGATGTCTCCTGTAGCATCTGCAAAGGCTAATCCTTGTTATGAACACTCATCTTCATTATCACAGCAAGATGACTTGTAAGAACATAAAGTCAGCTCATTTTCAAAATTTGTCAGTGTAAAAGCTCAAATAATAAAATATTTAAACTCGTACAGGTGCTGAAGTAAAACTGACAGAATTTATCTTTAAAATTGAATGGTTGAGGGAAGAATGAAGAAAGTGAGAGTTGGCATTTTCCCTTATAAATGGAGAAATGCTACTCCATCTCTTCAACCATTTATGGGGAGATTATTAAACACTCAATGCAATAATTATAGAAAAAGGAAATAATCATATTGTATTTTAGGTAACTTCATTTGGGGGCATAACCTTTGGGTAAAACCTTTGATTTGAAAACAAGGAGAAGAAAAAATATTATCTTGTGTTTACTCTAAATTAAAAATTGACTACTGAGATATGAAATTAAAGTACAAATGATGGAAAGGTCTATGTTACTCTGTCCTAATTAAATATGGAAGAAAGAGTACTAGGTGACTTTTTGATAATGATTCTCTCCAGTTTGCGTTCAGTATTTCAGCATTTCCAACTAAACCCACTTGATTTGAAATAAGCCAGTAAGGGTGAAAACTTGCCAGGTACTCCTTAACAGTTCTTTGAACAGCTTTGAACAGCTGAAAAGGGTAGACTTTTTGTAACTTACGTCCATGAAGTTAATTTTTTATTTGTTAATATTTTAAAGTATCTGTTCATCTCAGAATTGACCCCTGATCCACAGGATTGAAGACCTAGAAGTTACTGTTTTGATCCTGAACCCACCACAGTTAATTGGACCACAGGTAAGTGCTAAACTCAAGTTGAGACAACTACCTGCTCTCATAAAAGAAATTCCTATGCGATGGTGACAGAGCAAATCTGTGTACAGATCTGGACATGACTGGACTGTCAATATGTACATTTCAGAATTTACAGGTAGACAGAGTTAGTCTGGAAAGAGTGAAAGAGGAAGGTGATGGACATGGATAAGGACAATGAGAAGATATATCCAAAGACATCAGAAAAACACAAATATTCCCCCAGTATCCAGCCTGTTTCTAATGCTTCGCTACATTATTCTTCAGTAACACTGGTTATAGGAAAGCTAGTTAGAAGAAATCACAGCTTGTTAAGATCATTATTCGTCTGGTTCTTTTGAAACATGCCTTGCCCTTTTTCAAGACTACTGTGTTGGTGAGTCTTCAAGTGGCTTCTAAACTTTATCAAGACACTCTGTCCTACACTAGATCTATTGCTAAGACATGAACCCAACTTTTTAATGAAAATTGTTTATTAAAACTAACAAGCAGATTCACATACATTCTGTGTTCTGGTTAGCACATGAGATTAGCTTTTTCTCCTGGACTAACATGCAATTATACCAATCTTTCCAAAGCCAACAGGAGATATATGATTAATACATACATTTTACCATGAATACTTTCTTGTACCCCTACAACAACCATGAGATAAACAATAATACATATATTTTACAGATGGATGAATATAAACCCAGATATTAAGAAATAAGTTCAATGCTTAGTAACTAGTAAGTGCCCTATTTGGAATGTTAACCCAGGATGGCCAGGAATCACAAAGTTATTTACAGGGCACCGTTCTTTTTCTCCCTCTTCCTTACAGATAAGCAATAATCTTCAGATCCTTTGCTTACTCAATTTAATGGGCATCATCTTCTGTGAAAATATCATTTAAGTTTATTTGGGCAATTTCCTCACGCCACTGTGAAATGCTCACAGCCACACTCCAGAAAATTACAGGCATGTGAATCCTTCTATTTGGGGAAAAAAATTTTTTTAAGGATAAAGAGATCTCTTGGCTATCAAATGTATATTTTTGTGAGTGATGTAGTATGAAATAGCTCTCTTTATGTTTACAAAGCTGTTTACTAATGATTTAATCTTTTCATCTTGCTAATATTAATTTTCTCTAGCTTTACCAGCCCAAATTAACTTCTAAAGTAGAGACAGCTTGCTCTTTTGGAGTGACCATCCATCAAATTTTTGGATCCCACAAAGGAAGATCAAAGGCACAAACAAGTATGACACTCATGTCTTTATATGAAAGGTCCACAGTTATTCTTGTATGATTAATTCTGTGGAGGGTATATATAAGCCTTCAAAGCAAAAAATTTAACACTTCACGGTTGAAGGAATTAATTTTAGATCAACTGCCCAATATTAATGCACAATACACAGCATTTAGAGACTTACAATTTGGAAGAATCATTTCTTTAGTATGATTTGCAAAAAGGTGTGATGCTTTTGATGGAGTAATTAACAAAGGCCTTTCTAGAAAGTAGACAAAGAAAATAATCTATCAGAATCCCTCGGAAATCTGTTTTCTTCCTGTTGCAACATAGAAGGATGGAACATTCTGGCCAATGGCTAGGATTTGGTCAAAGCTGACCATGTGTCCATACTGAAACTTAATCCACCATCTAATTTTTTTGTGCATTTGAAAATGTCTCTCCTAATTAATCTTCTATAAAACATACTTGCCAAACAGTTTTCTTACCATAAGAGATCCTAGCGCTCTGAGTCCAATGTGTTCTGTCCTTCCATTTTTGTGCCAACAATGTTACACCAGATTGAAATCTAAATGGTAAAAAGTTGAGCTAAACCCTGTTGATGTGGGAAAAGCTAAAGTCAATTATGCTGCCTAGGAACTGGATACATCCTGGTGGACCCCACAGTATACATTATCAATGGTCAACATAATTTTTAATAGTATTGTTGGGACATAATTTTCCAATTCCTTTGATTTGAGTCAGTAGAGAATTATCTGAGACAATCAAGGATATATGAAAATACACTCATTCACAGATGAAGGGTTACCTGATGGACCCTGGATGCTTTATATATTCACTTGTAACTTGAAATTCAATCTAAAATGACTATACAATTTCCTGAATAGGTATTCATATTCTTTCATGGAGATAATGAGTAAAAGAGTAAGCTTGGGATATTGAACAACTTTTTCCTTCCCTCTCATTACATCTCTACCATCATCCAATCATATCTGTCTTGTTAGTTCCTTGATGAACTGAGCTCCCAGAATGCCACATTTTGCCCTTCTGTTTATCACGAAAATTCCCTAGTAGATAAAACATCAAGAAGAGTCTGATGACCTCAGGAGCTCCCCTTCAGTGCCTAAATGTCATGATAAAGACAGTCATGAAATATAATGTTGATAATGCAAGTACATTTTTTAGAGTATTGGCCATGTGGGAAAACTGAGGTGTCTCACCATGATCATTTGGGAGATGTCATCTGACCATAAACAAACTTCTCAAATACACCAAAGCACTAAGCCAAATATCAAAACTAATAATGTGCTTATGACAGAACACATATTCACCAGGGAAAACAGGATAAATCAGGCAACAGAATAAGTAGTAAATTTATGGAGGGTCTTTAGGGTACTAGGGTAGGGTTAGGGAAGTACAAATTCATAAACTTTCTGCCTGTCAAAGGGGCTATGAAGTATGAATGAGATGACGGAACTGTGTAGTGTCATTTTCTATTTTTGTCTGCCCAAAATTCATGTTCACTTATTATGGTATTATCTTTCTGATTTTACTTGGTGAACAAACCATGTTTTTAAGGTAAGTAGGCATTAGATATTTCTGAGCTACATATAATCTCTATAGCTAACAGAATATCACATCTTACTGGCTACAACGTGTAAATAGAGTCAGCCCAACCAGGGAAAAATGATACTCAATTCTATGCCTTCTGTTGAAAAACCTTTGGGAAAGGAAAATATTTTTCTGCTAGACTCAAAAATTAGAAAGGTAAAAACCTGTGGCTCTAGAAGGTTACCATGATGGGGAAGCCTGTTTAAGAATGAAGCTAACATACACACATAAACATAAGTGGACACACACACAGAAGTGTGCTTACACACACATATGTATGCAGATCTGAAAGATGAAGAGAGGCCAATTACTAATAGACCTTTTGAGCCCCTATCTAGTTCCCCAACATTATTAATATATAGGCCCAAATAAGTAATCATTTTTGCTTAAAATTAGTTTAGGTTATTTTTCTTCAGCATAGTCATTATATATGCAAATTTTTAGACATGTGTCTCAATTTCTCTTAAAATACAGAAGTTGACAAATAAGCCCTTGTATAGCCTTGAGTATAGTTAATTTATCTTAGGAAATAATCTCAATGAATGAATATGGGAACTAGGTAGTAACAGGGTATTAGGGAATGCTAATTAAGGTTACAGAGTTTACCATTATGATGGACAAATGGTCATCAATGCTGCTAGGCACATTCTGGTACTGTTCATCCAAAAAATGGAATAGGACACTAGCTTCTAGCCATACACCTGATACATAATGGCAGAGTAAACATAGGATAATCACTATTGAATCACTTTTACAAAATTGTACACTTTTACAAAATTGTGTAAACAGGAGAAATACAGCAGTCAATCATGCAAAGCAATTCTGAATTCAAAAGGTCTGGCCCATCGAGGGAGCAAAAACATAGAGCCAGATCTTATTTCACATGATTGTCCTTCAGTATCTTTTATATGGTGGATTAATGTGATTTATGTAATTAGAAAAATCAACATTTGTGTTTTCAACTATTTTCAATTTATCTTCATGATGAGTGATTATAATTATACTGAGACACAAATTTCTTTATCGATTTCACAAAATTAGTATATGGGAAAGCCCTGCCAACTCTCCTGCCCCCACGTTGCAGCAGTGAATGTATTATTTGTCCCATGTGGGTAGTCTTAGTTCTTCAGATATAATTGCAATCAGTAATTAATGGATGAAAGACAGAGAATCCATGAGAACCCATGAAACTAATTTGCTTTGGAGCAGTGAAAAAAGAGCTAGGACAAAGATACTAACTCTCATCAGTTGATAATACCTGCCCGGAACATTGTTTTATGTGAGTTTGTGAAGCCATGTTGTGTGGAGTAACTCCATCTTTCATCAATGGGTAAGAGACTGCAAAGGATTAGCAGGCGTGCCTTTTACTTGCCATTCCTGAAAAAGGATTGAGAGGGATATTATCTCAGGGATGAAAGAGGGAAGTAATTATTCAATGGCTCTCATCTTGAAATTGGCAATAGAGGCTGTAGTATGCCAATTCTCCTATACTCCCAGATAGGACATATATGATGTCCTGCAGATATCTTATATCTTGGCAATGGAGAAGCACCAAGGCAAGAAGGGAGAAATATATGCTGCAAGGCCTGAGGCAAGGTACTACCAGGTTCCATCATCAGAAAGTTTGCCAAAATAGTGGTCACCATAGCTATGGAGATGACAGAAAGTCATAGGCAAGAGAAGTTCAATAGAGATATTCCACTACCCACAATTTATGACATTATACTCTGCAGTACCCTGTGCTGGTGAAACAACAAATTCCGTAAGATTTACCATTATGAGGGAATAGCACTCCTAGTGTGACAGTTTAAAAATATATCCAACCATTTATTATAAATTCAGATTTAATCTTTGAGTAGCAATCATTCCATTCAAACTTAGGGAACAGCTGCTATCTAAAGGAGTGACAATGAAATAAAAATTACCAATGTAACATAATAACAAAATGGGGGAAATCCCAGCATTCCTCTTAAAAACATAAAATTCCGACCCACATTTATACCTACTATCTGCAAAAATTGGTGTTTTCCATAAGTTTTAGGGAATAAAATCAACAGATATGAAGCAGAAAAAATGATGGATGTTAAGAAATTAAGGTGCCTCATAATGGGTTATAAAACTGTACTCCTTTGTTGCCCATGCACTATTGATGAGCTTGCAACATTTTAGACCTCTTTAATTTATGATGAAACAGTTTTATTTCTTTCAGCAACAGCAGATATAATTTCCTTATCTATCATTAGAATAGTTTAATACCTTCATTAATTCACACATCATAAAGCACAGAGTGATTTTTATCTCGACTCCAATCACTCACTGTTCCTGTTCCAGAAAAGAACACACTGTTTCCTGCAGATACCAAAAGCAGACGTAAGTCCAGTTACCTTCATGATCTATCACAATTAGAGTGGGGCGATAAAAAGGCAGCACTTCCATTGCCATGTTTCTTTATAGCCATGATCAGGGATATTATTAAGGCTTCAGAACAAATCAGAAGCACATATTGCAATGCTGAATGTTTAACAGTGGAAATGAGCAATACTGACTCTTGGGAGCAGGGAGCTTGCTTTGTTACCAAATTCATGGGAGACTTCTGGAGGTGGTCTCTTCATCCCTGGCCTCTTCTCTCAGTGGCAAAAGGTCTCATGAGCAAAGCTCATGGGATGAGGATGAAAGTCATAGCTCAAAATGGAGCTGAGGACATTTGAGTCATATTCCCAGAGGAACCCTGACTATTACCTTATTCCTTCCTCTACTGAATATCTCCTCAAAAGTCTTTCTCTTTTTCCTATACAGGGTACCTTTATGTTGTATTCATAATGTACTGGAAATAGGGAAGAGGCATTTATAATACTGTAATAATAAACTATTCAGTCCCTAAGTGTTATAGACCTCAATAAAACTTAAGAATTTTAGCAAGTTTCTAAAACTGTTGTGATATGAAGGACAGCATGCACTAAAAAGAAAAAGCCACTAATGAACTGGGAGACTGGCAACTGGCCATAATTTAAAAGCAGAGAGGCTCAGAAGATACTGTGCCAAGAGAAAACCTGATAATTTACTCTAATCAGCAATTTTGGGAATGATGGATTCTATGTCTCATGAAATAATAAGGGCCAAAACACCAAGAATGCAGGTTGAGGAAAGGGGATAAATAGTCCAGGGAGTAAATATAACCTATGATATGAATGGAAAGTGTATAGCAGTCCCATCTTTTACCCTAAGACATTACTAATCTACCAGAAACACTCTTTTATACAAAGTACTGAAAACATCTCAGAAACTTCTGCAACATAAAACCCTTAAGCATACATTCCCAACCTTTCAAAAAAAGAATTCTATGTGTAATCTCTGATCTGTAAACATAATAGTTTTATCTTACATTCTGAGCCCCAATATAATATGTCAGTATGGAGGTAACATTAAAAGTGAGTTTTAAAAGAAAACAGCTTTCATTTTCACAAACTACCTGAAAACCTGAAATGTTCCTTTCACTACTTTAGAATATCTAGTATCCATCTGTCACTTCACCATGTATTACCATGTACATATGATACTGTATAATTTACATAATTCTTTCATACTTATTTTTTTTGATCTTACAGCAACTATATGAGGTAAAACAAGGCAAGCGTCAATATTACTAATCTAAGATTTAAAAGTTTTAAAAAGTAAAATCAAAGAAACCAATAAACAAAAGAATAATCAAAGCAGCTAGTTTTTTGGTATATATATTTCAAGAATACTGAAATATATTGAAATAAATACTGATGATTTAAAAAAGACTAGTTGCTAAAATGAAGTTTAAGAATAAATTATTATAGAAATTATTATTAAGGTCTATTCCAAGAAGAACATCTAAGAATTCTTTGGCTACAGCCAGAAAGGGTCTTCCTAGTTTTCCTGAGATCTTATCATGGATCCTATTTGGTAACTAGGTAACTAAGAGCTATCCCGTTTAATTTAGCAATTCTGTCACCACATAAATAGTGTTTCAAGATGTCAAGATTAGAGGAAACCAGAAAATTACACAATAATATTTTGTGGGGAAAATATGTTTTCTCACTCTCCAGGGCATTGTTTTTATATACTGAAACAGAATATTTACTCTTTTAACTGTCTATATGACTAGCTATAAATATTAGGCACAGGTAACTACTATGCTCAAAAAAACCCCCAAACAACAACAACAACAACAACAACAAATAGAAATTGTAGAAATCATAGAGCTAATCCAGGAACTGGGACTTTGTTATGAATGAAGTAGAAATCAAGACTTTTTAAACAAATTATAATTTTTACAAACTACTTGAAACCTGTCCCATAACACAGGGTCAAGTTTCTTATGATAGTTAATAGTTAATATTCTGGAGCCAGGCTGCCTGGTTTCACACTTTGCTTTCTTGCCCAAGGCTGAGCACTTTATGAACAGATCACAAACTCTCAGTGCCCCAATTTCCTCTTTTTTTGTTTGTTTGATTTTTAAAATACTGTAGTAGGGAAGAACCTTTGTATTCTATTACAAGGTAATCACTAAAGGAATGTGGCCTATGAGCTTAAATTATACATAATGGCCCATCTCTGGGAACCCTGCCTTCCAGGTATTGAGAGTTAAGCTAAAATACCTTTGTTTAGCTCACAGGAAACATCCTGACCAGGCCCACCTGTGAATGACTGCAGGCAAGAAGAAATTAAACATCCTCTCCAGAGGCTGACCAGAACCAGGAAATGTTTCACTTTACTCCCTTCCCTTTTAGTATAAAAGCAGCGTGAATTTTAACTCAAGCAAGATGTTTTTTTGCCTCGTTAGTCCGCCATCTTCTCCATCTGCTGGCTTTCCAAATAAAGTTGCTATTCCTTGCCCCAACAATTTGTCCCTCAGTTTTTTGGCCTGTCATGTGGCTAGCAGTATGAGCTTGGAGTTGGTAACAGTATGATAGGAGAATCTAAAATCTACATCATTGGACTACTATGAGGACTTAATAAGTTAGTATCTATAAAATACAAAGAATAGCCACTGGCACATACACACACACACACACATAGTAAGTACTATTTAAGCATCTGATATTATTATTCATCTGATTTTTATTCATTTTATTTTTTCTAAGCTATCTGCATTAACTCTCATCTTTGATCATCCCTTTCCTTTTGATAATGTCCATGTTGTCTTTTCAAATGGAATGTTTAGATTTGAAATACTGTTTTGATTTTATAGAAAATGGTTGTATTCTCATCTTAGAGATGCCCAGATAAGAGATTTGTTTCCCCAGATAGAACTGGTCACATTCTTGCTCACCACAGATTTTGAGGGAATTAATCAGTTTACTCTTCCTTAGGATAAGAAACGGTAATAAATCCGATGCTTTATTTATATATCTTGTACTCAGAAAATAATTATCTTCTCTTTTCAATAGTACACTACCCAGTCCTTCAGAAGAAGTCACTGCAAGTGACAATTTACCTTTAATACAAAAATTAAGAAGCTTATATGAAACCTCAGCAGATTTACTTTCCTCTGGTATACTGTATACAAATCAGAATTTCTCATCTGTTGTTCCACTCCACATTCCCAGTGTTCTTACATATGATTAAACTTATGTTTCTGTCCCTTAACTTTCAGATGTTTTATATACTGGCTTTTCCCTGTTTGGTCTCTTACAGATCTTTTCTCTGGAAAACAACCTATTAATTCATGAAATCTTTTGATAATGAGCCTAGAAATGAGGCCAGGAAAATGTATAAACATAAACCTATGTTTAAATACTCTAAAATTTCATAATTTTACGGTGTAATTAAGTAAGCTTAAACATAATAGGAGAAGAATATTTAAAGACTCTAAAAGCATTTAAAGAGATTTTTAAAGTATTTTATTACTTTAGAAATTAAACTACTTTGGTCAGCTAGGAAGGAGTTTAAAACTATATTTAAAATACATTTAAATTAAAATGTAGGTATAGGTTAAGTAATACAGTCACTTATAAAGCCTCATCTGGCTCAGAAAAACCTACTCGAAGGAAACGTATTCTGCACATTTAGGCATAGCTTATCGCGTCCATATTATGCTGGAGGAAAAATAACAATGTCTGCAGTTCAATGAGAATACCAAAATTGATTTAAACTTCTTTTCACTGGAGCAAAATTTATTACATTCATCTTGAGCAAGTAAGAGTTTAATTTTCTAATGAGATTTTTATTAGCATTAAAAAAAACCTGTTTGCCTTCTCTACAAAGGATAATTTCAAGTCATTAAAAATGGTTCCATTTTTTTCATTTAAGAAGTTAGATGCATTTTCTTAAAAAATGGAAATGAAATTGCTGAAGATCATTACAATGGGAAAAGCTTTGAAAAAAATCTTCAATATTTTATAAAAATGAAAGTACTAAGGTACATGGACTTACGCTTTCTGGTGTAGAATCTAAGAAGCTTAGCAGTTGCCACTCCACGCTAAAAACAAGGAAAAAGATAAACAAACTGAAAAATCTACAAGCTTTCTTAGATTTGGCGGAGAAGTGATGTCTCAGGGCAAACTGCTGCCTCCAAATTGGAGTGACACAGGCAGATACAGAGAATCACAATCTACTGGCACAGAAACCGAGGAACAAAAACCTCTGCGGCAATCAGAGGCAGGTAGGAAAATCTGAATTATAACTGACAAATTGCTGGAGGCTTAGCAAGAATAACTCAGAGTTAAAAATTCCAGGGGAATCTAATAAAAGAGAGGCCTTTACATTTTCCTGAGTTTTACCTAGAGGAGTTCTAACAGGTCCTCACAGAGAATATCAGATAAAAATCTCCTCTCACTTTCAGTGAGGAGAGGAGGAAAGGAACCACTTTGAAATACCTCAGAGCATTCTGTTCTTAACAGGGCTTACTCTCAGGAGAAACTATTTTACTGGAGCCTAGCCTGCTGGGGTTTTATCACAGACTAACCTGACTGGACTGGGGGTGGGCGGAGTGGGCAATACCTAACTCTAGTCATCTTTAACTTTCCACATGAGGAAAGAGAACTACCCAACTCTAACCTCTCAAGCCTTATACATAGCAGAAGGGAAATACACAACTCCAACCTCCCTCTCAGCTATCCTTTCTACTTAAGGGACAGGGGGTTACTAAGATCACTGATGATGTTCACAGTCTAGGGGATAAACTCACCAAAAGACTGAGACTTAATCATAGGACCACAGAATGCTTTCTCCTGCCCACCTCAGTACATTACTGAAGACCTAGTCACCACAATTTCTTTTACCCAATGCATTATGTCTGCCTTTGAATAAAACACTACAAAGCATACTAAAAGGAAAAAAAACCCCACAAATTTGGAAGAGATTGAACAAACATCATGACCAGAGGCAGACTTAGCAGGCATATTTGAATTATCAGGTGAATAATTCATAAAAACTATGATTAACATACTAAGGATTATCAGAAAAAGTAGACAACATGCCAGAAAAGATGGATAAGTGGGAAGATGGAAATTCTAAGAAATAATCAAAAAGAAATGCTGGAGATCAAAAACACTGTAACAAAAATGAAGAATATTCTTGATGGCCTCATTGGTAGACTAAACACTGTTGAGAAACAATTCACTGAGTTTGAGGAGATTACAATATACATTTCCAGAAGTGAAAAGCAGAAAGAAAAAAAGTACTGGGAAAAAAAAAGAAAGAGTATCCAAGAGCTGTAGGCAAATTACAAAAGGTATAAAATACATATAATGGGAATAGTAAGAAGAAAGAGGGAAAGGGACAGAAGAAATATTTGAAACAATAAAGACTGAGAGCCCTCCCCCATTAATGGCAGACACCAAATAACAGATTCAGGAAGCTCAAAGAACAATAAAAATAATAAATATAAAATAAATGACATCTAGGTATATTATATTCAAAAGTTAGAAATTCAAAAATAAGGAAAAATATTGAAAAATATTAGAGAAAAAAAGACAATACCGACAGATGAGCAAAGATAAGAATTACAACCACCTTCTTCTCATAAAGCAAACAAGCAAGAAGTGAGCAGAATGAAAATTTAAAGTGTTGAGAGAAAAACACACACACACCAAAAAAAACACAACAACAACAAACAGAAAGACCTCCACCGACTTAAAACTCTAGTCTGCAAAATTTTCTTTCAAAAGTGAAGGAGAATTAAAGTATCTCTCAGAGAAGCAAAAATGTAGAAATGTTGTTTCCAGTAGATCTGCCTTGTAAGAAATGTTACAGCAAGTTTTTCAAAAAGGTGGAAAATTACATAGTTCAAAAACTTGGATCTACATAAAAAAAGAGGCATCCTGGAGATGGAATAAGTAAAGATAAAATAAAAACTTTCATTTTTCTTATTCTTAATTGATCTAAAGGTAACAGTTTGTTTAAAAATTTCAACACTGTATTCAATTACATACCCTTGTGTGTATATATGTATATATACATGTATACATATATATACACACATATATTTATGAATAAGTTAAATGAAGGACAGCAATGATACCACAGATGGGAGGGGCAATTAGATTTCTGTTATAAGGCACTTTCACTATCATAAAGTGGTAAAGTGTTATTAGAAAGTGGATTTGGATTAGTCATACATATATAATTCAAACTCTGAGATAATCACTAGTCTTTTTTAAAGAAGTCTAATTGATATGATAATAAAGGAAAGAAAATAGAATATATTATACCCACACAAAACCCCAAAGGCCAAAAAAAAAAAAACTGGAGAAAACAAAAACAGGGAGAACAAGGGTAACAACTAGAAAATGGTAGGAAAAAAAGGTAGCTATTAATTCAATTATACCAATAATCCCTTTAAATGGTAACGGTCTAAAGATACCAATTAAACAACAGAGATTGTCAGAATGGATGAAAACAAAAGACCCGATTAAATGTTGTCTAGAAGAAACCACTTTAAACATAAAGTCACAGAGATTAAAAAGAGAAGGAAACAAAGATATTCCACATTAAATTAATCAAAAGAAAGGAGCAGCTATACCAATTCCCACCAGAGCAGACTGCAGAACAAGCAAAGTAATCAGAGATAAAGAAGGCCATGATAAAGGGGTCAATACTCCAAGAAAACATAATAATTCTCAATATGTACACACCTAAAAATAAGGTGTCAAAAGTACACAAGGTAAAAACTGATACAACTACAAGAAGAAATAGACAGATCCACTTTTATATTAGGAGAATGAAGAGCTCTCTATCAAAAATGTATTAGTTACACAGATAATCAGTAAGAACATAGTAGAACTCAACAACATGATCAATTAACTGGATATAATGGTCATTGACAGTCTATTTAACCCAACAAGGGCAGACTATCCATTCTTTTCAAGCTCACATGGAAAATTCACCAAAATAAATCACATTCTGGGCTATAAAACACACTTAAATTATTATGATCAATATTGTCTTCAGAAGTAATTTGTATGATATTTTAAATTTTTAATTCTTTCTGGATAAGATGAAAGTAATAAAAAAAAGTGAGAGTAAATCAGGAATTTTTGTAATCCCTTTTATGTTCTTAAAGTCATGTACTAAGGCAATATAGAATCATAAATAAATAACACAGCTTAAAATGTAAGTCTAGCATATATGAAATAATATGACATTATATACTCAACTGTTTATAATCCCTCTGTCAAAATTAATAAGTAAGGCAGAGCTGGAAAAGCAAGAAACTATACAAGTCAAAGAAACACTAAAAACAAAAAGCATAACCCTAGAACTAATAAGCAATTATAACAAGGTTACACAATGTTAATATACAAAAGTTGATCTCTTTTTTATATACCAAAAACAAACAAGCAGAATTCAAAATTAAAAACACAGTACCATTTATATTAGACCTTTTCCAAATGAAATACTTAGGTATAAATTTAACAAATATCTACAACATCTATATAAGGAAAACTACAAAAGTCTGATGAATGAAATCAAGAACAAATCAAATAAATGGAGAGATATTTCATTCTTATAGACAAAAACACTCAATATTGTCAAGATGTCAGTTTTTCCCAAGTTGATCTATAGATTCAATGCAATCCCAATCAAAATGCCATCATGTTATTTTATGGGTATAGAATAACTGATTCCTTAAAGTTTATATCAGGAGTCAAAAGACTCAGAATAGCCAAAACAATATTGAAGAATTAAGTTGGAGGACTGATGCTTCCCAACTTTAAGACTCACTAGAATGCTATGGGAACCAAGAAAGTGAAGTATTGGTGAACAGAAAAATAGATGAATGTAACAGAATAAAGAACCCAGAAAGAAGCCTGCATAAATATAGTGAATTAATGTTTGATAAAATAGCAAAGGCAATACAATGGAGAAAATATAGTATTTTCAAAAAAATTGTTGCTGGAAATCCATATGCAAAAAATAAGTAATAATCATCTAGATACAAATTTTACACTGTTCCCCCCAAAAATAACTCAAAATGGATCATAGGCCCAAATGCAAATGCAAAACTTTAAAACTCGTAAGATAAATAACAGGAGAAAAATATCTGCAAAAGACAAACTCAAAAATAAGAACACGAACAACCCAATTAAGCAATGGCCCAGAAACTTTAACAGGTACCTCACCAAAGAAGATGGACAGATGGAAAATAAGCATATGAAAAGATGATCTACATATGTCATCAGGGAAATGCAAATTAAAATAAGATACTACTATGTACCCATTAGAATGGACAAAGTTAATAACATCAAATTATGGCAAGGATGAGGAGCAATAGCAACTCTCATACATTGTTGCTGGGAATACAAAACGGTAGAGCCACTCTGGAAAACAGTTTGGTGATTACTTACAAAACTAAACACACTCTTACAATATGATCCAGCAGTTATGCTCTTTGGCATTAACCCCAAGGAGTTGAAAACTTACGACTACACAAAAACCTGCACAAGGATGTTTACAGCAGCTTCATACATACTTGTCAAGCCATGGAAGCAACCAAGATGTCCTTCAGCAGGTTACTAGGTAAATAGTGTTACATCCAGGTAATGGAACACTATTCATCTCTAAAAAGAAATGAACTATCAAGCCATTAAAAGATACGGGGGAAACTTAAATGCATATTACTAAGTGAAATAAGCCAATCTGAGAAGTCCTCACACTATATGATTCCAAGTACATAACTTTTTGTAAAAGGCCAAACTATGGAGACAATAAAGAGATCACTGGTTCCAAGGCTCGGTGGCTGGGGGATAAACAGGCAGGAAATAGTGGACATTAAGGGCAGTGAAAATGCTCTGTATGATATTATAATGATAGACATATGTCATTATAAATTTATCCAAACCTACAGAATGTGCAAAACCAAGAGTCAGCCCTAAGGTAAACTAAAGATTTTGGTGATTATGATGTGTCAAAGTTAAATTTGTCCTCAGTTAAAAAACACAAAACAAAGAAAAAAAACCACATACCATTCTGTTGAGTAATGTTGATAATGGAGGAGGGTGTACACACGCTGGGTCAGGGAGATACATGTCAAATCTCTGTACCCTCCTCTCAATCTTACGGTAAACCTACAACTGCTCTAAAAATAGTCTTTAATAAAATTAGAAGAAAAAAAGCAATCTATCAGAAAACTTTCTGAAATATTTACATAAATATACTTAGAATGACCAATCTATCCTGAGTTCAAAAAACATTACCTAGGACACATTATGATGCCTTCTGCCTACTATCATGCATACAAAATTGCTAGTGTGGGGTTCAAGGGTTCAGAGAAAAACAGAAAATAAATAGAATACTCAGAAGTCTCCCCAAAGAATATGGACCATGCACTGAAATTTATTACAGTAGTACAATTTGGATGAGTGGAATGAAAGAAAAAAAAAGAAGAAAGAAAACACTTGTGCAAATTGTAACGAACATGGTCTAGGGTAGGAGGCACTTGGCAGCAGGTTTGGTAACTATTGTAATCATACTGAGTATGGTCCCCAGAACATCAAACAATGAAAAGAAGGCTTGAATGACTATTGAGTCTGTTTCATATTAACAAATAATGAGAATTTAGAAAAAAAAAAAAACTTTAATCTGGATTTCCTATTTAGAATACTAGCTTGAGAAAAAAATTAATGAATAATTTCCAGATTGAGTAAGTCAGAGGCTGAGTATCCCATACAGCAAATAAAAAGAGAACCAACAAGTCATACCTTGCTAAATTTCAGAATTCAAAAAGTAAAGAGATCATGAGCATTTCCAGAGAGCTAAAATAGTATGGAAAATAGGACGGCATCAGGAATCTCAGTGGGCTTATCAATGACAGAAAACATAAGATATATGCATTCAGTAACATTATGAGAAAAACATTACTTTCAACCTAATACTGTATGTTCAGCAAATCTCCCAATCCAGTGTGGCAATAAAATAGAATTTTTAGACATGCATAATCTTTATTTTCCTCCATCTCCTCTTCTTCCTCCTTCGCCCCTCTGCCGTTACCCCCACACTTTTCCTCATGAAGCTACTGACCTAGAAGGTATCTAACCACATAGATTAAACAAAACCAACAAACTGATAAAGATCAAGACAGCAAAATCCAGGAAACAACAGCCACACTCGCAGATACAAAACATAAAGAATGCAATCTATTTTTCAGTAGGAGGTCAGAAGACTCCCGAAAGTGGATTTCCCAGAGAACAGAATTGCAATCAATGGAGTCTGAGATACAGTTCCGAATTTGGAAAGAGAAATATTGACTGGCATATGAGAGGTCAGGTGTAGTTCACAGAAAGCTGTACTTTGAACTGAGTGGTGCCTACAGTACCATACCAAGGTAAACAGTGACTAGTTATTTAAGTAAACACTGTTCTATATGTGCTGAATGTCTCCAGGTTAACTTGATTAAGGTGAGACCTTAGCAAAACTGGAGCTGTATATCCCAAATTGCCCACCTCTGTATAGTACCGGTCTTAGGTTGACAAAAAGGGGAAATTACATGACAGTTGGAAGGAGGAAATGCAGCAATTGCTATTAATATCAGAAGGCTGTCTTGGGCAGATATGCTTACATACAGATACAGATAGGCATGTCTAGTTTGTTTTTGATGTCCTCTGATTTGTATCTTGATTATTTTCCAGACTGCAAACCTAGCTTCCATGAGCCCTCTATCAAATGAATAGCAGAAGCACAGAGGTGGTAATAACATACCAGCACACCTTGCTGTCAATCTCCCTATGAGCTCACCTTACAGATCTACTTTAGCAGCTGGATTTTACTTGGCTTTTCAGATTTCATCCAAGGCTCTGACTTGTTCAACTGTGCCAGTGCTTGAGAGGAACAACTAGGGATACTTTCTCTAATCTTCTGATTCTTAGATTCTGACCTGTATCTCTCCAGCTCTCGCCTCAGATTTAATATCTAAAATAAATTCTTTAATCTCCAAATACTCCACCCTTGCTCCGTGACTAAAGGCTCAGATATTGAAGTTTTGGTATCAGAAGTGGTTCCATGGAAAGAGAAACTTAAGGATAGAAATGTAGAATGGGTTTATTGATCTGACAAGATTTAGCTGAACTAATGGCACCACTACTAGGGATAAATAGGACATTCCTAGCATCTGTTAGGGATTGGCCAGAATTACTAAAATTGAGACCTTTAGCCACTTGAGTAAAGTGTTTTCAGAGGCAAGGCTTTGGGTGTTCAACTAGCTGTTACCGCACAGAGCCAAATAACAATTTAATGGAAATTAAGAGTATAGTAATTGGAAGACCGTGTAGTTGCTTCTAAGAGTTGCTGATTCACTTGTGCAGAAAAAGGCTGAGCTCAGGACTTCAAATTCCCAGATAAACATTTGAATAAGAACCAGAATACTTCTATTTCGCCCTGAAAGTAACCCGTATGTCCTCTAGTCACAGTGTTAAGATTGCTGAAAATCCCAAGACTAATAAACCTTATAGTTTGCTTATGTTAATATTAGAATATTGCTGGGAAAGCGAGACACATTGAAAATTGTAATAAAAACACAATGGGAAATTCAGACGAGACCGAATGCTTTAAGCTCCAAATTCTGCCAAATCTCTACCAGTAGAAGCAGCTCATTCTGCCCAGTATGAGTGGATTCTTTATACCTTTCCTGAAGAACTTTAAGAGGTTCTCCTGAGAGACTTGCCTTGTGAATAGGGATCCTGCTCAACACATATCCACATAATATCTCAGTACCTCTATGTTTATAACCAAATTTAGCATCAACAGGCCCCAGAAAAGTGGATCTGAGGTGTGAGCCCTGAGGAGGAGCTGTAGGTCAACAGAATTTAACATTTCGCTAATTTACTTGATCAGAACTGGAATACGTATGGGAAGGAATTATAAGGATTTTGGATCAGAATGGAAAAAATATATTGTTGAGTTAAAGCAACTGTTTCAAATGCGTACAGCTGCCAAAATTCCTGGATTTAGTAAAGTGGAACAGTGAGGAGTGGGTCTGACAGTCTTCGCAGTCAGATGTCTGAACGCTGAACTCAGAGGTGGTCTGCACTACATCAAGCTGAGATGTCGGAATGTACATGGTGTGTTACAGAGGAGATTTCCCAGAAGTTAGATATCAGAATACTCGAGTTAATTTACAATAAAATATATGCT
The DNA here is from genome assembly GCF_048773025.1 of Camelus bactrianus. NCBI lineage: Eukaryota > Metazoa > Chordata > Mammalia > Artiodactyla > Camelidae > Camelus > Camelus bactrianus. The sequence goes on from NC_133549.1 coordinate 35,764,712, forward strand.
CAACCCAGAGGACAGTGAATTTTGCCTTTAAGAAGAAATGGCCAAAGACAGGGAACTACTCTAATTTGTGTCAGTGACTAATGGTTTGTCTGGATGCTCAAGTATTTAGATGGAAGGTAATAGGAAAACTAGTGACCAGTGAGTCTGGGGAAGAGGTATGCCCCATGCTCCAATGCTCACTGAAGAGTAACTTCAGCTGAGAGACTGTAAAATATCAGTAATAAAGTACATAAGTTAAAATAGTTAATGGATGTTGTTACACTCTCTCCCCAGGCCTCCCTGTCCTTGCCCAATGGGCTCATGAACTAGTTGGCCATAGTGGCAGGGCTAGAACTTATACATGGGCTCAGAAACTTGGATTTCACTTCATCAAGGGTATTTAATATGGCTACAGTGACTGACGAGAACTCTAACTTGCCAACAGCACAGATTAACAGTGAGCCTGCAATTAGCCAGGGGGACAACCAGCCACTAAGTGCCTAGTTGATTACACTGTACTATTTCCATTATGAAAGAGACAGTACTTTATTCTCATTGAAAGAGGCACTTATTTTGGATATATATTTTCTTTCCTGACTACAATGATTTTGCCAAAACCCCCAACTGAAGACTAACTGCCATGCATACCACTTAGTGTTGCTTCTGACCAGGCAACTCATTTTATGTAAAATATGTAAACAGGTAGTTTCAAACCAATGCAAGTCATTGCTCTTACCACATTTCCCATCACCATGAAGCAGCTGGCTTGACAGATTAGAGGAGGACATTTAAAAGATGCACTGATAGCACCAGAGGATGACAACACTCTAAGACTCTTGAGGTTGTATCCCTCAGGAAGTGTTATATTCTCTGAATGTGTGATAAACATACAGCAATCATTCTCCTACTTCTAGAATTCATGGGTCCAGGGATCAAGGCATGCAAATGGTGGGTGATATACCAACTATGGCCCCAATGGCCCATTAAAAAAGTTGTTTTTCCAGACTAATAAACAAATCTGGGTTATTCTGCTTTAGGGAATTTCATCCCCCAGTGGAGGAATACTTCCAACAGATGACAAAATGGAATTATCCTATTAACTGGATGCTGAGGCTGCCACTTAACACCTTTGGGCTTTTCATGCTAACAAATCAATAGCGATGAATAGAGTAACTGTACTGGTTGGAGTGACTGATCCCGATTACCAAGGAAATATTGGATTTTTTCTTAAAAAAAAAAAAAAAAGAGATATTGAAAAACACAACTGGGATGTAGCATGTATTCTAGTGTGCCACTTAGTACTTCTATGTCCTATTAAAACGTTAATGTTAAACATCAAAAACAAAATACAGGCAGAACTTCTAATGGCACAGATATTTTAGGAATAAAAGTTCAGGTCATCCCACCAGATACGGATTCATGACCAGATGAGGTGCTTTCTGAAGGCAAAGGGTATATGGTATGACTCTGGAAGGAAGGAAGAAGATTTGAAACTAGGTACTAGTATGTGAGAAATTGCATAAATGAACACTTTAGTGTTTATGAGTATATCTATGTTTCGACAAGAATATTTTTGTATGTACAACTCAATGTAAAAAATATTCTCCTATTTATCAAACATCTAAAAGTAACTGGTGCTAAAAATGAGTAATAATGATTAAACTTAAATCTCAGTGTTTCAAGTTCAGAATATAGGTATACTTGGTTTTACTGAGCTTCACTGCACTTCACAGGTAATACTTTTTTTTTTTTTTTTCCAAATTGAAGGTTCATGGCAACCCTGCATTGTCAGGTGAGGGTTAGCATTTTTTTAGCAATAAAGTAATTTTTAGATTAAGGTATGTATATTATGTCTAAAAACAATGCTATTGCACGCAATATACTACAGTATAATGTAAACATAACTTTTATATGCAATGGAAACCAAAAAACAAACAAACAAAAAAAACCTCATGCCACTCATTTATTGTGGTATGTATAACCCACAGTATCTCCAAAGTACACTGGAATATAGGAGGACTGTGAATAAACTAACATGAGGAAGGAAAATACCCACAGATGGATTAATATTAAAAACATGACAAATGATAGTTTCTGTGCTTTCTTTGGGGATAAAGTGTGTTTTCAGTTTTGCAAAGAATAATTGTATCATTTTATATGGAGGAAAGAATTAACTCTTTCGAAACATGGGGCTTGAGAGTTAAGAGCTGGATGGAGAGATCACAGGTGTTTGGCCTTACCTGTAGGAAAAGTAAACTTATTCGTATCTTCAAGACAGGAGGTAGTTTACAGCTTTGAGCAAGGCACTCACCTAAAAATTAGGCTTCTATTTCCCCATATAAATTGGGAAATAGGAGTGCTGTCTTCCTTGACTATTTTACAAAGGAATGACTCCAAGGTCCTTGATAAAGACATTCCTTGGGTCCTAAAACTGGCAAGAGGCTTTTAAGGAGATTTATGCATATTTCAAAGGAGGCAGAGAATAACTTGCAACTTTTCTAAAGTAAATGTTTCTATAATCAGGAAAAAAAATTTCTCTGAAATTTAGTCAAACTGAGGGGAATTTTAATACTATCTTGGTCAACAATTTTGTTCTCTTCATCTCTTTACTTCAATCTTGAGGAAGGAGAAAAACCTCCTGAATCAAAGCCACAATTGCCAAAATGTCTAAGCTATTTGAAAGTGCAATGAGGATTCCTTAGACTTTCACATATTTATTTTTAAGTTCCTAAGTTTTGGGGTTTTTAAAGTAACAGAATTTGTTTTCTCTTCTTATCTTGGTTCTAAGGGAAGTCTGAAACAACAAAAGGCCAAGACAGAGACAGAAACCCTACATATTTTCTTTCCTCTGTGCCCTCAGATATCAATCAATATTCAAATTCAAGAAAAGACAGTGAGGGCTCTACCATAAATCAAAGCATACAAACACAAGCAGAGAATGCAGAAAGAGAGATAGGAGGCACTGAGTGTCAGGGGAGAGGTGAAGACAGTGAAATAGATTTTAACCAAGGAGAACAGAAGGAAATTTCAGTAAAGTCAAGAACTGCATCTCTGACAATATGCCCAGTAAGAGGTATGACTGGTGACTACAAATACTCTGTATCTTCAGTATTGAGGTAAGTCAACTCGCTTTGATATGTACTTTTTTTTTTTAAGATATCATTTCATTAGAGTGATCATCAGTCCTATTCAATTACTTGAAGTACATTTAATGACTCAAAAAAGTTATTTCCATGAATGCAAATCTCATGTGAGCTAAAATAATGGCCTATTGTTGGACCTAGTAGATATCTCCAGCAGAGCCAAAGTTTCCTAATAAGTCCAATACCCTCATTTATATATACTACATTCTCACCAAGGAATTATTTACCCCTCTTTGCACATAAGGAAACCACAATCAAAGAGAGGTTGCTCAGAGTCACATGGATAAATGGGAAAACGGGTTCACACTCAGTCCTTCTAACTCAAGTCCACAAATATTTCTCACCTCTTACCAGTCTTTCCATAGGTGCACTGACAGCTTAGGTTCTGTAGATATAACAGACTAGTTTTAAATATTCATTTTACCAAACACTATCTGAGAGACTTTGGGAAGGTTTACTGGTCTCAAAAACCTCAATATCTTAACATACATAATAGAGGTAATGATATTATCCATGTCATAAGATTCTTATAAAATTTAATACAATATTGCACACAAAGTACTTAGTACAGTACCTCATAAAAATTAAATGCTCAAAAATAATTGTTATTGTTATTTCTCTGGAAAAAAACTGATTTAAAACCTCAAAGCAGACTGTATTAAAAGTTCACACTTAGAATCTGTGAGACATAGGTGACTGCCTCGTGAGATGATGCTGTATCATGGATGCTGGGTGCAGATACTTGTTGGAGAGTAAGGTTGCTTATAGGAAGAAGACTGAGACAGCTGTAACTGTGTCCATCTCCTGTGATGAGATTAACCAGAACCTGTAAGTCCTACCTACACTCCAGCATCAATACCACAGTAAAGCATCACTCCTTCCTGCAAGGTTCACAGTCCACTCAAACCTGAAATAATTGTTGAAACTCTGGAGAAAGCCTTGAACTTTCTGGAGAAATGTGAATGGAGCAATGGTAGGAAATTCTTTAATAAATAGCATCTAAGTGAGCCAGAGGACTACATTAACAGTTTATGCGTTCTTCTCTTGTGGTCAGGGAGGCAATCCCTTATCTGAACTAAAAATAGCTCATTGCACAGTTAACAGGAGCCAACATTAAATGTAAACTCTCATTTATTTCCAAAAAAGGAAACCATCAATATCCTAATTGGAGAAAGCCTAGGCTGGTTCAGGGTAGAGTTTCTTCCAAAGTAAAAATATTCCTACTGCAGAACTTATGAACTGTACTTGAGAGGAAAAAAAGACTGTAAAAGTAATTCAAGCAGATTGTTTGGAGGCAAAACTTGTCACTTTCAGGCAGGCAAGGGCAACTAAGGTGCTCTCAGGGTTGCCAAAGATAATGGGCTGTTTGCAAAGAGCTCCAGGAGGAAAGTTCTCCAGCTACATATGCCGACATTCCTATTTGCTCTTTCCTGGAGAGGCAGGGTGGGAGCCGCTGAATAATAAATTAGTCCATGTAAACCTCTTTCTCCACTTGTGAGTCCTGGTGCCCAGAAATAGGAAGTTTGAATCAACTCACTGACAGTTTTACATGAGGTCTGAAAAACTGGATATTGCAAAAATCAACTTCTGTAACCCCCACAGGCCTTTCTTTCACCAAGAACAATATTGCCCTGAACAAGAGACTTTGAAGGGAAATGGTTTGAAATATTCTTTCATGTGGGAAGCTTGGGAAGATTTATAAGCACATACCTGACCTTCTCTGAGAAACATTTTGATTTAATCTCTTTCATATTCTGCCTTTGCCAAGAGGCTTTGAAATTTTCTCAGGATGGGTAGAATATAACTCATGAATAAAATTTGCCTGGCTTAATATGCTACTGCTGAGCTCCCAGTTACAAGAGAAAAGAATTTAATGCCTCATCCCAAGGGTGAGAGGCAGTCAAGTTTCTCCAACCTCATAATATTAAGGACAACATTCAATACAGCATCAAACCTCACACCCTGTTTCTTCCGCAAAACCCCACCCCAACCTCGTCCTGCTTCCCTGATGCTCATATTCACAGTTTCTCTCTCTCTCTCTCTCCCTCCTCATCTCTCTCTGTCCTATACCAGACAGAATCCCCTTCTTTCGGTTATTTGAATGCACCAAACATATTTTCACTTCAGTTACTATGTTCAAGGTATTCCTTCTGACCTCTCGTTTCAAAATCACAACTTTACTTTCATCAAACAGGCGCCTTCATATCCTTGACATTAAACTCCATTTCTCCTGAAGGGACATTCATGATCCTAAAATAAATTCTATCCTGCAGCCTTTCTTTCTTAGGAGCTTCTAATTTGCTTCATAACAACTGCATAATTGTTCATGGATGTATTTTTGTTTGTATTACTGTTGTCTCTCTCAGGTGACTGGAACTTTCAAAAGATCAGGGACAAAATGTGTGTTTTGGTTTGTTTCTGCATTAATGTATCTGTTGCACCTAGCACCGAGCCCAGGGAAGTGTGACTAATTTATGTTTGTTAAAGTAATACACGAGCTGGATTCCTTGCTCTAGGCTCCACAGCACTTATGTCTTAATGCCTCAGTAGATACGGATGGTATCTGCTCTTAAAACATTAGCTATTTTCTTCCCATGGCCCATTTTCGTTTGCAGACTGAAACATGAAGGTCCATCCTGTTGATTCTTTATGTGCCTAAATATGTTTTGAGAAGAGGAGACACAATCAATATTTATTGGTTAAAGTCCGACTCCATAGTCAAATTTCAAACATCTAAAAGATCAAGTATACTAAAAAAAAGAAGACTAAAAAGGAAGGAAAAGTTTACAGATAAATTTCCAAAGGCCTTTTGTGACTGCATTAAAAAAAAAAAATCCATTGGGAAACAAATAAATCATCTGTAGGTCCCATTCTGCTAAACACGTTAGCTTTTAAAAAGCCAAAATCAGTAACCATCTTACCTTTTGTTTAATCCCTAACTATTATGGGCTTCCATAAGCATTAAGCCAGGAGGCAGCATAGGTGAGACAAATCCTGACCTGGCTTTGTCATTAATTAGTTGGATAATCTTGGGAGAAACCAAAACCCACCTTGTGCCCTTTTCTTCCAAAACGGAGCATAATACTATTAAAATATAAGAAAGTTTAGAAGTCATCTATTCCTGTCTCCCACCCATGGAAAAAGAATGGACCCCTGACTCAATTTCTGGTCAAATACTCCTAGTTGCAAGGGGCTCACTGCTATGCAAGTCTGCCTCTTCCACTGTGACTGGATCTTGCTCTTAAAAAGTGTTTCTTAATAGTGAACTAAAACCTGTACCTGATCAATTTTAAACAGCATTTTAGTACTATCATTTCAGATGTGTGGAAGAACAATGATTTTCTTCCTTCTTCATGCTTCCATCCCATGCATTCACCTCTCTGTCCCCTCAACATACACAAACATCACACAGACATCTCAGAAGTTGCCAGGGTAACTTAAGATTATGATAATAAAGTAAGGCTCTTAGAAGCAAACGCATCACAAAATATCTGCTCAGTAAGTGTTAGTCACAGAATCCTGATCCTTACCAAGCAGAAATGGGAAGAGCACAAGATGAAAAGACTCGGGGGAGAAGTAACCAAGTGGAACTTAAGGTTTTATTTTTTGCCTTCTAGACCCAGAGAGGGATAGCCGTGTGGCTGCCAGGGACTCTAGTTCAAGGATACTAGAAGAGTTAAAGATCTGGGTAGGTAACCAAAATAGACAAAGCATATAAAGGAAAGTGATAATTCAGTGTAATGTTCTCAAATCCTGCTCATCCCTCCCCCACAAAAGTCTATTTTTAGGAATAGCTCTTGGTCAGTTCCTAGCCACTGAACTCTGAGCACTATGAATATTCTATCTGATGATGGGTTTTGTATGCCTGAGGCGTTGGACCATGCTGTAGAAGTTTGATCAGACAGATTATGCTAACGATATGATTTATGGTGAATACCTAGATTTTTCTTTGAGAGCTGAGGTCATTCCCACAAGTACTGAATGTTCACATGACTGGCTTCCAATAAAAATCCTGGACAGCAATGTTCAGGTGAGCTCCTCTTTTTTGCAACAATCTGTATGTACTGTTACACATCTTTGCAGGAAAAATTATACAGTGTGTCCCATGTGATTCCACTGGTATTTTGTACCTCACATATTCCAGACATGGCCCCTCCTGCCTTTTCCCTTTGCTGATTTTCATCTGTATCCATTCACTGTAATAAACCATACAGTGAGTATAATAATTTTTGAGTCCTGTGGGTCATTCTAGTGAATCACCGAGGGTGGTCTTGGCAACCCCTGACAGATGAGCCCTAGCTCCTATAACCGAATGCTCTCTGAATTATTTTAGCTCAATTAAAATAGCAATATCAATGCCACATGAGATTACGGAAACATCAATTGACCATAAAATTACTGTTTTTATTGATGTGTTATTATTGTTGTTTACATCATTCTTATTAGGGATGGCAGGAGATGCCCCTTTTGAAACTGTAACTATACATAGGGCCATGAGGTATAATTCAATCCTGCAGATAAATGACTGCTTTGCACATCCTCCAGGGCCATGTGTCTATGGGCCAGTTAACAGTAAAGTCATTTGATAATGAACAGTCGCAACCTGTAGTCAAGTAAAATCTGTTTTAGTCTGGATTCTCCAAAGACACAGAATCAAAAAAAGATAGAGTTGACCCAAGATGGGAGGATACAGCTCAAGTGCTAGAGCACATGCTTAGTATGCACGAGGTCCTGGGGTCAATCCCCAGGACCTCCATTAAATAAATAACCCTAATTACCTACCTCCCCCTGCAAAAAAAAGATAGAATTGACCCTTGAACAAGCAGGGATCAGGGGCACCAATCCTGTGAACAAAAATTTGCATAAAACTTTATAGTCGGCCCCCCATATCCACAGACTCAAGCAACTGGGAATTCTATAGTACTGCAGTACATATTTATTGAAAAAAATCTATGTATAAGTGGACTCATGCAGTTCAAAACCTCTGTTGTTCAAGGATCAATTTTACACACACACACACACACACACACACACACACAGAGTTATGGAAGATGAGAGTCCCACAGTCTGCAATCAGAAAGCTGAAGACCCAGGGTGGCTGATGGTTTAGTCCAGACCCAGTCTGGAGTCCTGAAAACCAGTAATTTCCAGTCTGAATCCAAGTCTGAAGGCAAGAGAAGACTTACATTGTCCCAGATCAAAGACAGTCAGGCAGAGAGAGCAAACCCTCCTTACTCTGTCTTTTTGTTCTGTTAAGAACTCCAATGGATTTGAGACCAAAATAAGACAGAATTCTTATTATTTTGTGCTTCCAAACTCTCTGTATTCAGAAACTGTTGACATTCTTAACCATACTTTCATTTCACCCTAATTCAAGACATCTGATTTAACTCTAGATTAAGACACCATTCCTGCATTCTAGTTCCCATTCTTACACAGATTGCTGATTTTTGTCCCTCAGCTCTGGTCCCCTGTCCAAACTGAAAAATGAAGATCTCTAAATCTCTAAATGGCATGGGGACTGTGTAAGCTAAGGAAGTAGGAATTTCAATTCTTGAGAGGGCGCTTACCCTGCGACGACTCCCTCAAGCTAGGGCAATGAATGATTTCTTTAACCCCAACCAGGGCTTTCTGAAAACTGATGTTTCACCCTGGTCTCTTGTGAATAAGAACTTTTTGAAAGTAAAGCCTGTTCACAAATATTGCAAAATGCCTCCCATTGTTAAGACTTAAAGTTAAGTTCACCACTAATGGGATCTATCTTCAATATTCTCCATCACAGTTAGACAGGGTAGAGACTGACCTCTTACCAGGTTTGAAGGTCTGGACTCATTTTAAAATCCCTCCTCCCCACCTCTGCCATATACACATGTTTGTTTAACCAATACAGTCTAGTCAACTCTATTTAGGTGTGTCCAGCTATTTACTCAACACGTATTTGAGAAGCCAGGAACTAGTTTAGTCAATGGGAATATAGTTGTGGAACAAAACACATAGTCTCTGACCTCAAGAATTCAGGGTTAATTAAGGAGGTTACCATTAAAAGAAAGCTATTAAAAATATACATTTATCACTTTAATTGGCATTTATAATTATGTTATGATAATAATATACAGATAGGAAATTTAACCAGGATAAATGAGATAACCTTACAAAGGGCTCTAATTTAGAACAGGAGTTCAGAAGAGGTTTGACTGACTATCAGCACCTGACATGAATAGCTCTCCTTATTCATATCTCAGTAAAACTAGTAAAAATTATTTTTTTAAAAACTGAAAGCCTCTGGAAACGGTAGTAAAGGTAAAGAGCAAATGAAGAAATTTGCTCAAGAAAATCTGTGCAAATTCAGTAAGAAAGACAAGAGTCTGTGGTATCTGAACGAAGACTTCTCTCTTCACCCTTCCTTTAGCTCAGCAAGGTAGAGACTGCTCCAGATTACTGGAGTCAAGAACCTAGCACATCCTCTTCCCCCAGCTCCAAGTCAGAGAGTTTTCTTCCCAGGAGAAGCAAGACTTCAGAATTCTTCATCCTGTCCCCAACTACCTGCTACTGAGACCAAGCCCTGGGTTAATGAATTAAAAAGGTGAGAGCTCCCGTCTTTGTTCCAGTCCCACTCGTGAAACAGAGAGAAATTCTACCTTGGACATGACAATTTGAGAAATCTGGGATGCCTATAGTCTTTGCCCGCTGGCTTGTGAGTGACTTTATTCTGAGAGGCAAGCAGAAAGGACCTCAGGCTGCTGCCCCACCCTCCACTGAATTCTCAGTTACTAGAGTAAGGGTATCTGGAAGAAAAAGCAAGTAGCAAAAGAAATAGCTCCTAATCTCTTCCCAATAATTGATTTCATTTGCAAAGGAGCTTGGACAAATACAAACCTAAGGGTGCTATCAAGAACAGGGGGGTTGCAATGAAAGGCAATTGGAAGGGGATTAATAGATTTGATGAAAATCCAGCCTAGTCTGTAGGCCAGCTAGCGTGCACGAGAGAATTGGGGAATGACACAGCTGAGAAGAGCCCACCTGGGATTAGAATAAATACATAACATGGACCTCAGAAACTTTCCTTCAAAGAAGGTGCAATTTGATTAGATCAGTTTGTAAGGAGTTTGATGCTCCAAGGCATTGTTGAAACAGTACAGCCATCAACAGGAAATTAGTAGAGTTTAAAAACTATGTGTGATTAGAAAGAGAAAAATAGCCCTACAAACACCATTGTCAACCCAGGGTGACTGTGAGTATACGCAAAGCTGTGCCTCCCTGAAAAGAAACATCAAAAGCTCTATGAAGAGAGGAATATAATTCACTCAAAAAATTAAATCAGTCCCAAAAAACAAACAAGGAAACAATGATAGCAGTCCTTAGTCGAGGGTGAGTGAAGCACCATACTACAATATATTATTTAAAATTATCATTTTGTTTTAAACAAAACATATTAGGCATGGGGAAAAAAAAATAGGACAATACAACCTACATTGGAAAAGAAGGCAACACAAACTGCCTGTGATAGCAATCAGATGTCAGATTTTATAGAAAAAGGGTTCAAAATTGTCATTATAAATACATTCATAGAACTAAAGGAAAGCATAACTAAAGAAGTGAAGGGAGATATAGTGGCAATGTCACAACAAATAGAAAATGTCAATAAAGATAAAGAAATGATTAAAAAATGGAATTTCTGGAGCTGAAAAGTGAAACAACTGCAATTTTTAAAAAAATCCCTAGAAGGGCTCGATTCAGTAGATTTGAATTGCCACAAGAATTAGTGAAACTGAAGGTGATTAAAAGAGACTACTGAAGCCAGAGAACAGCCTCAGAGAAATGTGTGACACCAGTAAAAACATTAATATATGCATAATGGGAGACTCAGAGACGTAGAGAAAAGAGAATAAAAATATACAAAAATAGAAATACGTAATAATGGTAGAAAATTCCCCAAATTTATTCCTAAATAACTTCCTACACATCCAGGAAGCTAAAAAAACAAAAAAACTCCAAGAAAGATAAACACAAAGCAATCCACAAACAAATACATTTTAGTAAAAATGTTGAAAGTCAAAAAATGAGAAAATCTTGAAAGCACCAACTGAAAAAGGACTCCTCATTTACAAAAGAACCACAGTTAAGATTAACAGCTGACTTCTCAATGGAAATAATAAAGGCAGAGTGCTGAGGATAACGTAAATTAATTCTAATTCATGGTAGTTATGCTCTATAAAATCACCATAAACAATGAATTAACAAATACTGAACGACTGCTTCTAGAGGAAATACAAGTTTAGATTCCCATGAGCCTCTGGTTATAGCATTTGGTCAACCACAACGATTTTATAGATTGCATTATATATGTTTGCTCCCCAGAATGCTTATAAAACAAGCCAGTTTCATCAGTGTTGGAAACTTCCTCTTTCACATAATCTGCTTCCTGTATAATGCTAAGTATGTTTTTTTTTTTAATTCTTTCACAGCCTTCCCACCTTTGATTTGGCAAATAATTCTTAGAAATATTATCAAAAGCACAAGCAAACAACAACAGCAAAAAAATAGATACAGTGAACTCCATTAATTTTTTAAATGTGTACTTCAAATGATAGTACAAAGAAAGTGACAGTACAACCCATATAATGGGACAAAGTTTTGCAAATCATGTATCTGAAAAGGGACTTGTATCTAGAATATATAAAGAAGCCTTAAATACTAAATAATAATAGAACAAATAACTCAATTTTTAAAAAAAAATGGGCAAATGATCTGAATGGACATTTCTCCAAGGAAGACACACAAACAGCTAACTTCACTACTAGGTATACTTAAGAGAAATAAAAATACATGTACACAAACACTTGTACATGAATATTTGTAACAGCATTACTCATAATAGCAAAAAGGTGGAAACATCTCAAAAGTATCAATGAACAACCAAAATGTGATATATCAATAAAATGAATTATTATTCACATTATAAAAAAGGATGAATTACCAATACATGCCATAACACGGATGAATCTTGAAAACATTATGGTAAGTGAAACTGACTATAAAAGCCCATACATTATATGATTCTATTGAGATGAAAGTCCGTAATAGGGAAATCTATAGATTAATGGTTGCTTAGGGCTGAGGGTGGAGGTGGGAAGATAGGGATTACATATACATGTGAAGATACCACAAAATCCTGAACACCTTAAATAGGTGAACTGTATCTTCTCTGAGTTCTCTCTCAAAAGAGCTATTTTCATAAAAGAAGAAAAAGCATCTCTAATGAAGAGATCCAGATGCTAAGACCTCAGTGTTGAGTCTTGGTGGAATATAACAAGAAGGGAAGAATAGTCCAGGAAGAGGAGCAGCTAATGTAGAGGCACTGAGTTGAAAGAGCTCATTACTGGCAGAATTGGATAAAAACTAATGCTGACAGGATGTGGATAAAGGGAGTGGAAGTGGCAGAGAATGAGAAAAGTAGGCCTGAGAGATAGAAATTTGATGGCAGTATGAAGGATTTTAGGCTCATTCCTACACCAAATGAATAGATAACTAAAAATAAAACAAAACAAAAAAACCTCTTAAGCAGGAAAGAGACATATGATATGGCTTTTCAACATATTCTGGGAGAGGTTTGCAGAGAGTGGATTAGAGGAGTTGAGTGGAGACAGGCCCAGGGGTTACAAGTCTACAGTGAATTATCCCTCTGGAATTTTTTGGATGCAGAAGTTTCCCAGTATCTTCTGTGTTACTATGGAGAATGGAGGGTTCCTCATTGCCAACAGACTTAGGGGAAGCAGGACTGAAGCAAAATTAGGGAGGCACTCACTCTCAGGGTCATGCTAGCATAGGGTCAGCACTTGTAAGACTCTGAGAACCATGGTCTCTTTATATTTAAACTTTTCACACTCTAGTCATCATAGTTACAATGCCTGCCCTCTTCCCCTCACGAAGTCCTGATGGGAAGCTTAGGGTTTTGATCCAAAAGAAAATCCACTGCCTACCAAATTTGTGAACAGAGGCAGGTATCTTAATTTCTCTTGTGCTTAGATTGGTCACATGCAAAATGAGATTCATGTTACCTACTTCACTGTGTAGTTCTGAAGCATTAATTTTAGAAGATTACAACAGTAAAGCTCCTACAAAAAGGCCAAGGGATTTAAGAAGCACTCTCTGACTAGAAGTTCTTCTTATAAGACCTTAAATATGGATTTTGTAGCTCCCCTGGTTTAAAAAAATAAAGAGGTTTCAAAACAGGATTTTACAGGATCAGCTCCTTTGCTTGGGACATAAATCATTTTACCACTTTGCCCAAACTTATTTCTCCAGCCTTATCTCCTTATATTGTAATTCCCAACGAGGTCCTTAGGCTCGAGGCAAGTTGCAATTCTCACCCTTACAGAGTACATAGCCATGCCTTTTTATAACTCTGTGTCTTCAGGAACATACTTTTTTTCTGTATATGATGTCTATTCCTATTTGTTCACCCAGCAAAGTCAACTCATCCTACAGTACTCTGAAACTGAGATCTCCTTGGTAAAGTCTTTACAAACCCTGAAAAGAATTAACTGACACACTTATCAACAACCCTTAGCACTCTTTTTATTTCATGAATTTATTTAACATATATTATGTTATATATGTCTATTTATATGACCCGAAGAGACTCTAAAATTTTGAAAGCTGGAGAGATATATGTATTTTGTTCAAATCTTTGGAACCCTAGCAAGCAGCACATACTTATCAAGCACAGGTTATATCCATATTTATGCATTCACTCATAACCATTTCTATTGGAGGTAGTTCCTGTGTTTGACTGAAAAAAAAAGATAATTAAAAAGTATAGAAGAAACTATAGAATAAAATAATGTAGATTTAGAAGCTATTGTAAGCATCACCCTTGTGCTTTGTATCTTCATCTTTAAAATGAAGACATTATAAAATCCCACCTCAGAGGACTTTCATTAAGGCACATATTTAATTGCCTCCACAGAACTGCAAAACATTATGGGGACCTCAGACGAGGTCTTTTGTTTCTAAGGATGTTATTAATTTGGGAAAGTTACAACCTCTATATATCTAGGTGAAATACAGTAATACTCATAAAATGATAAAAATATAAGGCAATTAAAGCTGTATTACAACAACGGTGCCACTAGTTAGTTTTATCATACAGAAATAATCACTATGACTTGAGATAGTAGGTGGAGGCCTGGAATGGAGCCAGGGATGCTCACAGGTTTCTAATCTGCACATTAATTCCAGTCTCCTCTCTACCTGCCCTTTCATTTAAAGGCAGTTTTTGACTCTCAGTATTCATCTCCACTGAGTGCAAGTAATTTTGCTCTCTAGGTCTTCCTAGGGACTACTTCTGTCATTCCTGACTACCAATGGATTTCCTAAACAAGTTGGCCAGACAACTGCATGCAAATTGCATGCGTAGCTCTTATGATGATACTGTGTGTTAAAGTGAGATTCCCATCTCAAAGAAATAAGCAAACAAAAAATTACAAACAATGGAAGCCAGAGATTTTTGTTATAGTTTAACAAAAACACACAATTTCTCCAGCTTCCTTTCCCTTATTATTGATTCACAAGTAAGATTGCTTCCAAATCTCTCCAGTTCATTCTTTGCCAATTATAGGCATGGCAGTTATTTTTCTGTTGCTATTTTATTGCCATTATTTTACAATCTTTCATTTAGAAACATGCAATCCATATACCTAACTCTTCCCAACTACCTTGAGTTTTCTTTAACTCAGAGTATCATTCTTTCCTGCGGAGGCATTGCACTTGACAATCACCTCCTTGAGTCCTGAATAAGATGAATAAATACGTACTTTAAATAGGCACTGTTCCCCAGAAAAGAAAGTATAAAATAGATCAATATTTGAAAATAGTTCTGATCATGTATCACAGATTCCTATGTTTATTGTCTCACCTCAGTCAAATGAAACTGATGCAAAACAAGCTTTACTTCTCAAAGACATTGCATAATAATATTTGAAAACAGTATTTTACATTCTTAAAAAAATAGCTCAACCCCTTCTCCAGAAGAGACTGCCTTTCTTCCCTGCACAGAACAGGCTGGGAAGTCTCAACCTTTGACGGAGTTCTGAGAGAACTCCTCTAGCACAGCAGGAATCCTTTTTTTACTCCTTATAAAACCAAGTCAGAGTAATTATTTTCCTTTCTTACTCTACCACATAATTTTAAGTCTATGGTAGAATTAATAATAATAACTCCAATAATAACAATATGATTGAACATTCACATTGTTATACCCTATTAAACCCTTTATTAGCTCTGTCTAATTTCCTAATAACCCCTGCCCAATTCTCTAGTCTCATTTTCCTCCTCAGTCTTTACAGCTAACCACACTGGACCTTCCTTAACTTTCCTGTACATACCTTGCTCTTTCCCATCAAGGGATACCTGCCCATGTTTTTTGTTGCTGATCTTCATTTACCTAAAGTGTATCTCTCTACACCATTACACAACAACCCTCACCCCCCTTCCATTTCTCTGTGTAGTAAATTCCTAGTACATTTCTACTAGTTCTCTTGTATTTTTCAAAACATTCCTGCCTTTAAAAAGACTGAGTGTAATTGTCACACATATCTGTAACCCTCCATTTCTGCTGCACATTTCTAACAATTTGTCAATATCTGTCCTCCCTGATAGATCACAAACTTCCCAAGGCAGAGACAACAGCAGTCTTATTCAGAGGTCTAGTTCCCTTTCTGAGGCTTCAACTTGGTTAACGTCTGAAAAACCTTAACTTCTGCTGACAAGGAAAAAAAAACTTTTCAAAGTTCTTGTTCTGTTATGGGTCCTGGATTTGTGTAAATATAAAATTATTTTTAATGAGTTCTTAGATGTCAAAGTAAGGTATTTAAATTTTGAACAAATATGTGCTATGAAATATTATATTTAAGCTGTCCAATATCCTCTACAAAAACAGAATGAGAAATATCTGAGTGTAGGACTGTTAAAACTTAGATTAAATTACTTTAACTGGACAGTAAGAACTATGTTGTATATCTTGCATTAATTTTTACATTGGTAATTAGTTTGCTCATAGCTAGGTTTTCTGCCCCATATACTTCCAAAAGTCTAGATTTTGTGACATAGTTATACTAATTTGCCTTTCTCTTTATCATTGTTATGTAATTCTTTCTTTCTTTTTCTTTGTTTTTTTACTTTTTATTGTTTGAAGGCTTTTATTGTTATTAATTTGGGGGAGGATTGGTTGGCTTTGGTATCTCTTCATTTTATTTATGTTCCCAGAAATCTTTTTTGAAACCTCTTGACAAATAAATACTTCTAACAAATGCCTATAAATCTATAGAAAGAAAAATCACATACATGCATAGAACATGCACTTGCCTGTTAGGAGACAGTGTTTTGTATGATTTATTGTTCTGTCTTGTACAATGCCTAGTATGGTGGTTTTCACATAGATGGTTTTCAATTACTTCACTAAAAATAAAGTTATTCTACCGGTGGGTGCAATGCATTTAGATATAAGAAGGGAGGAGAGGATCATGAGTGTTCCCTGTCACGAGAATGGCATAGGGAAATCTGTGTCGGGTTAGGTGGGATTTTCTAAAACCCATAGCAAGAGGGGAAGGTGTTATGCTTGTGGGCTTTGAGTCAGACTGCTGTGGTTAGAAATCCAGCTCTGTCACAGACTATGAGATCTCTACTAACTTTCTTTGCCCTCTGAGCCTCCACTTCCTTACCTGTAAAATGAAAAGAACAATATCTGCCATCTACACTCAGGAATTCACTCAAACAACGTTTATGAAATCACTACTGTTTGTCAAGCATTGTCCAAAGGGCTCTTTTGCATTAGTAATTTAATACTCATGATAGTACTATTAATTTGTTATTACCCATTTTACATACCAGAGGAACAGCAAGTTAGAGAGGTTAAGCTATTTACCCATGATAGACAATAAATGAGTGGCCTAAGACTGTGCTCTCAAGTTTTCTAGCATACATGTAATCTCATGGCTATGATGGTCTCTCCCGCTCATTAATAATTTCTATTTTATCTTAACATACTATTGAGATTTACCTTTATTAGGACTTTACATACACAGGAAAAATAGTATATCTTATAATAGGTGAAACAATAATCTATTCTCTCAGTGGCAATTCCAATAAGCGGTGAACAAGTCACACAAGATACATCTCCAGACAAAATCTCTGTGCTAATATTATTCAGAGGTGAAGGTTGATACAGACAACAGCCTTTGGAATTAATTAAATACAATCATACAAAATTTACCCCATGACTTGTTATAATCATCTTACCACGAGATAGCATATGGTATTGCAAAGAAAGGTAACAATAATTACTTTCATATTTCCATGATTTTTATTTTGAACTTCCTTGTTCAAGAAACTTTACCTTTTTTCAGTCACCAATCAAGAAAAAATATTCAAAATTATTTGGGGTGAATGAGGCTGTGAAACTCAAATTTTAAATATCTTTATTGCCATTTTTTAAAAATTACCCAATACCTATGTTTAAGTATAAAAGTTATATAAATTATTCAAATAAACACAGAAATAAAATATATACTCTTATCATATAGAGAAAATTTGCTAACACTTTGTTGGGTTTTCATATACACGGTCAACTTTAAAAATGAGATGATGCAATGTAATTTACTTCTCATATGTATGCAAATATATATGAATATATCACTGTTACTACCAAAAGCCTGCATGCCAATTGGTTATTAACTAGGACCATGTTGGTGCCAACTAGACTATTTTGGTATTTCCATTATTTTCTATTTATTTGTCTAGTTTATTAACTTCACTAAAGCCCCTCATGTCTCTTTGGTCAGCTGCATGAACACTCTTAAACCAATCACTAATGTGAATAATAAGATTATGGTGATTAGCTTGAACTAAGAAATGTTTCTAGGAGGCTTCTATACATAATTTTCCCCCATTCTCTTAAAACCTTTTATTTGTTTAAGTACAGATATAAAAGCTGAGACTCAATAGTAGTAAGTAACATGCCTAAGCCACAAAGCTTATTCATGACAGAGTCAAACACAAAATGTCCCCAAAACTTAACTTTTAATTTAGTATTCTTTGCCTACTTCAAGGTCTAGCCATAAGGACAATCTGTGACTTCATTCTGTGCTGTCCTATGGTAGGTGCTTAGTAAGTACTGGTTAATTGTGACAATGAATGCTGCCAGCCCTGATTGTTTATGGCATGGAGTTTAATCTGTTCTTCCTATGAGAATATGTCCAGTGAGGGCCATATTTTGGGGATAGAATTTAATATGGGAGAAATACAGGTTTTTCTCTACAGTTGTAAATAGCAAAAAAATCAATCTATCTAAATTATACCATATTTTTATTGCTCACAGCTCCACAAAACAGATTAGAAAGACCAGAAAGATAAACTTCACTAGAATTTGAGACAAGATCTGCCCATAGAAAATGGCCTTTTGTGTAGACCTCTGCTTCTCAATAGAAGTTTAAATCTGAGTCAAAACTAACTACTACTAGTAGTTGATGTTAGGAAAATGGCTGGGAAGATGACAATTCAAATCATCCTCTACCACTGTTTGATTTTTCCTAAACCATTCCTTTTTTTTTTTTTTTTTAAATTAGAGAGTATGAAGGAAGAGCCATGGAAGGAAAGATATCATCATATAATGAAAACTAGCTATGGCTAAGGCATTTCTATACTGGCTGCTGTGTGGAATATTTCAGTAACTTAAGAAGTTGGCATAAGTTACTATCCTATAAGATAAGGAAAAAAAATGACTAACTGGAATTTCTGAACACTGACATTTTCAAAGTAACCCAGTTAGGATAAAGGCCTCTTATTTGTCAGTTCTTAGTTATCTTGCCCATGCATTCTGATGGCTGATTGAGGTTCTATTGGTTACTGTTGGAAGGGCAAAACTCCGTAAGTTGTAGTAGAGATTGACTTTTTAAGGGCTGAGATCTGATTGGTGACATCAAAGGTTACACTGTGCACGGAGAGATTGGAATGCTGAATTAGCTACATTAGAGGCACCTTGATAAAAGTTTTGAGCATTAAGTAAAGGCCCTGGCAATGACAAAGTTTTGTGTTATGGACCTACAGTATGTGTCATCACCAAAAAGTTCCAAACCAAAATGGACTCATCAAAGAATAAAACCACATGTCACAGAACCTTGAGGATATAGCAGAAACCTAAATGTATGATAGAACAAAACAAAACACCTCTGAAGGAACGACTGCATAACCAGACACCCCAGTGTCTGCTGTCCTCAATGTTGAGCCCACACCCCAGTGACCCACCAGGAGGATAAAAACAAAGGAAACAACCAGACTCATACAATTTTCAATCTGCAGAAAATCAAAGAAACACAGAAATCTTGGGTGCAGACAAGAAGAAAATAGATTTCATACTGAGAAAAAATTATCCATTGTATACCTGGCCTACCGTAAGGAACAATGGTGGCCAGAAGACACTAGTGCAAGTAAAGCAAACATGAAACAAGAATAATTCTACATCTGTACAGAAAAATATGTGTTAAAAAAACAAGGTAAAATAGAGACACTTTCAAACAAATAAAAGTCCTTAAGAAACTCATACCAACGGGTTTTTTTTTTAACTACAACAATGTTAAAGGAGTCTCACTAGCATAAAGGAAAATAGAATCAGACAAAAACTTGATTTTATAGGAAATAATGAACTATATCAGAAGTTATCACAAAAATAAAATTATTTTAACTTACTTGAAACACAACTCCTAAAGCAAAAATAATAGCATGAAATTTTAAGACTTACTACATATATAGTAAAATATGTCACAGTGACACATGTGGGCAATAAATGTAATTTTACTCTTTTAAGGTTCTTACAGTTTTTGTGAAATGGTGCATTACTAACTATGGACTGTGACAACTTAAGGGTGTTTACTATAGTTGCTACAACAACTATAAAAATAATACAAAAAGGTATAGTTAAAAAGCCAACTGAGGCACTGAAATTAAAAAAAACATTAAAGAAAGAAATAATAACCTAAAAGAAGTTAATAAAGGAGGAATACAAAGACAAAATAGAAGAAAAAATACTTAGGAACACAAATGAAACATAAATAGTACCACTGAATTTCTAATCCTGCCATACTGATAGATATAATAAATATAAATGAACTAAACATTCCAATTTTTAGAAATGTTTTTCAAACTAGATAAAAAGAAAGACCAAATTATGTTATATGTACAAGAGATAGATGAGAAAGACTTAGATAGGTCAAAAATGGTAAAAGATATGCTATGTAGAAAATAAACACAATAAAATATTGCCTATATTAGTATCAAGCTAAAAGGGTTAATCTATCAGCAAGGCTTATAATGTTTACCACTTACAAAAGAACTGAAACATATACAGAAAAGCCTGATAGGATTAAAGAGAAGTAGATAAATCCACAAATGTCATTGAAGATTTTGACACTTCTCAGGAAGTGTTTGATGAAACAGCTAAAACTTACACATACACACACACACACACACACACATAAGATTTGAATTTTGTCAACAATCTGGCCTTATTTACACTGATAGAGCCACTAACTCAGGAGTCAGTAACTCAGATAAAATAATATTTTTCAACTGTGCATAAAACAATCACCAAAATATATTTCGAGACAAAATAACTTCCTAATATTGTTTTAAAATTGAAATATCACATAGTAAATTATCTCATCATAATAGAATTAGAACTACATTACAAATCAGTAACAGTAGGGCACCTAGAAAGTATTTCAATATGAAATAAAGCAACAGATTTTATAATAATTGATAGATCAAAGAAGAGATTATAAACATGTTAAAATATATTAAAATCAATGATAAAGGTATTTATTCAACAAAATTTCTGGAATGCACAAAAGGAAATACATAGACAGAAATATATAGCTATAAATGCATATATTAGAAAAGAATAGATATACTGTGATGTACATTTCTACCTTAAGTATCTAGAATTAGAATTAGAAGATAAAATTAAACCCAAATTAAGTAGAAAGGGAAATAATAAAGAGGCAGCAGTAGAAAATAAAAACAGTTATTGAAAGTTTTTTAAACCAGAAGCAGTTCTGGTTTAAAGATAAAAATATCATTAAAATTGATCAATCCCTAGCTAGACTATGCAATAAAAAAAGAGAAGACAGAAATGATCAGTATCAGAAATGTAAGAGAGGATAGTAACTCAGATCTTTTAGATATTAAAATAACAACCTGATAGCTTTGATGAAATGGACAATGTCCTTGCAACATACAAATTAACAAAACTGACATAAGTAGAAAATCCGAATACCACTTACCTGTGAAAATCATAATTTGTAATCCCCCCTCTGCCCAAAAAATAACTTTCTAGTCTCACATGGTTTCATTCTTAAACTCTACAAACCATTTAGGTTACATTTGTAAATTCTACTAGCCATTTATGTTAAATAATACTGACTTTATATAAAATATTTCAGAAAACAGATAGGAAGAAACCATCCCTGACGCATTTCATGACTCTTGAGTAATACTTTTGGTATTAATATTGGTACCAAAACTTGACAAAGACCTTACCAGAAAATAAAATTACAAAATAATTACCATCATGAACATAGACTTAAAAATCCTTAATAAAATCCTAACAAATTGTCCAGAAATAGACTGAAATGAGAATGCATCTTGAATAAGTAGGATTCATTGCAGGAATGCAAGTTTGTTTTAATATTTAACAATTAATCAATATACTGTATCACAATTATAAAATCAAATAGTGAGAGAAGGACAGAGAAAGGGAGGGAGATAAGAGAGACCATCACATAAGGGCAGAAAAAGCATTTGACCAAATTTAATAGATGTTCATGATAAAAGATGTCAGCAAATTAGAGGTAGGAGTAAACTTCCTCAGACTTATAAAGCTTTACTTGTAAAAACCTATAATTAAGATCAAACTTAAGGGAGAAACAGTGATTATTTTCCCACTAAAACAGGAAACCACAAAGAGTGCTTATTTTCCCTATTTCTATTATACACTAAATTGTACAGTAAGTATAATATACATGGTCAATGTACCAAAAGCAATTGCATTTCTATATATTAGCACTGAATAACTGGAAATTTAAAATATCAATTTGAAAAAGCATTTATAATAGATATAGCAAAAGAAATGCAAGACCCTTTGCTGAAAATTACAAAGTATTATTAAGAAAAAAACAAAGAACTGTGTTATGTCATGTTCTCTGACTGGAAAAATCAATACTATCAAGGTATTTATTCATTTACCTTATTTGATTTATAGATTCAAAGTAACCCTGATAAAAATGTAAATAGTTTTTTTTTTCCCCTATGGAACCAAGATCAATTGTTGGAGATTATTTGTCTGTAAGGCATAGGCTAATGTAAAACTCATTTGTTCCTTATTTAGTCTATCACAACCAACTGAATCATTTTTCCAAAGGAACTCATGCTTACATTAAGTATGCTTACGTGCTATGTTTATTAAACATTAAATAGAAGTGTTTTAAGCATCAATCACATTCTCCCAAAAATCTTCTTTAAATCAAAAAGAATCTGGAAGTAATTGGAAATGAACATTAATGATAGATATTTTTCTCCCTCATATCAGTTACCAAATTATCAAAAGTCTCTTCACTGGTAACTGATATAAACTAGTTATAAATAGAAGATTAGTACTTTCATTTATACATGAAAGGTTTTAAAAATAACTTTAAATTGCATTATTTCAAGCCAACTAAATTTCATCAGCATGTTTCCTCAACTGTCACCCCTGCTCTTAATTTCTCCTTCTTCCCGGAGGAGGATTTAATGTGTTAATAAACTATCAGATAGTTAAATTTTAGGGCACCTGAAGTATTGTGATTTTCACAAGTAGAGTTGGAAAATGTGACTCATACTCTTACCAGATACAACAAGAAAATGGGTTGAAATCCTTAAATTTAAGCACGGCCAGGAGAACATAGGTTATGTAAAGCCAATTTGGCAGATATTTTGATTTTCTTTTTGTCTGGAAAGTGAAACAAACGTGCATCCATGAAGCATAGATGGAGTCATTTCTTGCATAGAGATTTTTTTCTTTCAGAGGTTTGTTGGAAAAGTTAGTCTCTGTACAATCATTTAGACATTTATTTTACTTTTCTTAACCTTGAACTTATTCTATTAGAGTTACAGAATCTAACAAAGTAACCCAAACAAATTTGTTGCAAACAAGTCTTTGACATGCAAAATGGATTCCTGTCTTGCCCTACCTAGGTCTTATGTTTCATTATTATTAAAAATGTCAGTAATATTTTGCCTGCTGGGAACACCTATTTTCCTTCAATTTTTCAATCTTATTCAAAACCCTCTATTGACTATTTTACATGCTGCAGCAGATCTTTGTTATTGCTTTTTAAAATTACAAACTGTAAAGCCTATGTTGGCATTTTGCTAAATAGTTTTCTGCACATGTAGACTTGTCAAAGATTTACAGAAAAAAAATATGAGAAGACCATTCTTGGATGATTATAATCTTATATGTGACCTTCAGAATAAAAACAAACAATAAGGCTTCATCAAGGGAGCAGGCTGTGTTCCTCCACAGTCAACACACTCAGTTCATAAGCTCCCCTTCCACTGTGTGTCACATAGTCCATCAAATACTTCAAATACTATCAATTCTTTCTCGTCTTCTGTCCTCCCCTCCTACCCTGTGTGCATGTAACTTTAGAAACACCTACTGATAAGGGTCAAGTAGAAATAATTAATGTAATGAAAATTTCCTTTGTTTTATTCTGCCTTACCCATTGGTTTTCTATGAGTTTATAAATTTTTACTGTGTGTCTTCAGAATGCTAAGGCTGCCTTAAGAACTGTTAAATTTGCAGTTGAGAGAAATTTAGGGGGACTCAAGGGGGAAAAAAATGAAACAAAATGTCTGTGAGAATACGTAAGTAGAGGAACACAGAGACTTTAGAAATTTCATTTTAAATATTGAGGTTTGTGTACTAATGTTAATAAGACTGAAAAGATAATCAGATAAATATTAAACTGTATATGTATATATACACACACCTATATTTCTGTATCTGTTCACTTATTCATAAATTTAAATCTAAATCTACATTTATATATATATCCTTATCTATATCTAGATATTCAAAACCACATATTCACACTATTACTTTCAGTTTCATTCCAACACCATAGTATTTATTCAAGCTTCTGAACTTCCACAATTTTGACTTCTCTGACAAAAAGACACTAACTCTCCTTATTCACAACAGATTCACTTAGATGTTCAGTTTAAAAATATACATCAAGTCATTTCAGAATGACTAATGCATACAATTATGAAAAATAAACCTACTAACTAGAGTCATTAAACACACACACATTCTTTTTTCTTTAGCCTGTGGGCATACACTCGAAGTACTGTGTTCAAGAATTATTTCCCCATACCCAAAATACTTGTATTATTCATTTGAAATACAGTTAGATTCATGTGTTTCTGTTCATATTCCATTTCCTTCAAATCCTTGGTGTTTCTATTTATTATTTGCATGTTCAAATATCTGAAATAGAACACGGTTCTAAAATCAGTTACTTTAAAAAATGGTGTACTTATTAGAAGTGTTACCACTCCAGTCTCTTGTATCTCAGTCCTCTCCTCCATCCAGCTCTCCATGTACCCTTTCTGCCATCTTTTCCATCCAGTTCCCCCACACCTTCGTTGATAGCCAATATCATGGATTTCTAATTTGGCCTTCCCGTATTTCTGTTCGCACAAATGAGAGTGTGTGTGTGTGTGTGTGTGCGCGCGCGCGTGCATGTGTGTGTATATAGTTTTTATTCATAATTTTTTATACAAAAGATACTCATTTGCAGTTTGCTTTCTGCAACGAGAAACACATCCAGGAAATAAGTCCTCATCAGTTCATGGAGATCTTTCCCCATTTTTAGAAAGCTGGATAGGACTCCACTGGGTTTACATACTTTATTAAACTACTCTCCTATATATAAACATTTAATATGTTTCTACTATGTACAAGCAATGCTGCAATGAATGTGTGTGTGTGTATACAGCATTGCTTACTATGTATTTGTAGAGTAAATTCCTAGAAGTAGAATCAATGGGTCATCAGGTAAATACAGATGCAGTTTTGTATTGTATCACCAGATCTCCTCATAGTACTGTAAAATGTTTCTTTCCACCAGCAATATCTAACAGACCAGAATGCTTTTCTCCCCACAGTCTGATCAACAGCATAACAGAAGGTATTGTCATATCTGTATTTATCCATATAGTTATATATACAGAGATACATAGTTGATAGTATATATCCCATAATATCT
Source organism: Camelus bactrianus (assembly GCF_048773025.1). NCBI lineage: Eukaryota > Metazoa > Chordata > Mammalia > Artiodactyla > Camelidae > Camelus > Camelus bactrianus. The sequence goes on from NC_133549.1 coordinate 35,790,198, forward strand.
AATCTAATAGATTCAAAGTTTCCTGTATAGTAATTAAGAAACAAATTTTAATAGTTGGATTCAGGCAACAAGGCCTAGTAGGTGAAGAAGAAATATGGTAAAAGGAAAACAATCTAATATTGCTCAAATAATCTCTTCAATTAACTACTTTTCCCCAAATACTACCATTTATCTGTCTCCCTTCTTGACACATATACTTTTAGTTCTTTTTATTATTATTTTATTATGGTATAATTTTCACACATTAAAACTGATCAATTTAAAATATAAAATGTGATAAATCTTGACAAATACATACATCTGTGTAACTGTAATCAGAAACATAACACTCAATCTACAAAGACTGAATCAGGAAGAAACAGACAATCTGAACAGATTGATCACTAGTGGTAAAATTTAATTTGTAATAAGTAAAAGAACTCCCAGTAAACAAAAGATGGCTTTAGAGGGAGAATTCTATCTACCAAGCATATAAAGAATATAAAGGAGAGCTGGTACATATCTTTCTTAAACTATTCCAAAAAGTTGAACAGTATGGACCACTGCCAAATTCATTTTAAGAGGCCACAATTACCTTGCTACCAAAATTAGACAAAAACACTACAAAAAAAGAAAATTATAGGCTAGTGTCTCTGATGAATACAGACAAAAATATTCAACAAAATATTGGCAAATTGAATCCAAAATTATACAAAATGGATCAAACACCATTATCAAATGGGATTTACTCCAGGGATACAAAGCTGTTTCACTATTTGCAAACCAATCAACATGATACACCACATTAACAAAAGGATAAAAATCACATAATCATCTCAATAGGTGTAGAAAAAACATTTCATAAAATTCAACATCCATCCATGATGAAAACTCTCATCAAAGTTGGTATAGGGGAAACATATTAACATAATAAATGTTACATATGACAAACCCACAGCTAACATCATACTCAATGGTGAAAAAATGAAAACCTCTTCTGTAAAATCTGAAACAAGAACAAGGATGTCCATTATCTACACTTCTATTTAACATAGCGTTTGAAGTCCTGGCTATAGCAATCAGACAAGAAAAGAAATAAAATACATCCAATTTGGAAGAGAACTAAAACTGTCACTGTTTGCAGATGAAATGATGCCATATATATATAAAAAAAAAACCCTAAATTCCCCACCCCAAAACTATTAGAACAAAATAATTCAGTAATATTGCAAGATACAAAATTAATACACATGAATCTGTTGCTTATCTATATACTAATAAACTATCAGAAAGAGAAAGCAAGAGAACAGCCCTATATAAAAGCACATCAAAAAGAATTAAAAATATAGGTATAAACTTAACCAAGGAGGTGGAAGACCTAAACTCCGAAAACTATAAAACACCAGTTAAGGAATTTATGGTACAAAGAAATGTAAAGATACCTTGTGTTCTTAAATTAGAAGAATTAATACTGTAAAATGTCCATAATACAGAAAGCAATCTACATGTTTAATGTTATTCCTATCAAAATACCCATGACATTTTTCACAGAACTAGAACAAATACTCCTAAAATTTATATGAAACCACGAAAGACCTAAATACCCAAAGAAATCTTGAGAAAAAAGAAGAAAGGTGGTGGTTATCATGTTCCCTGACCTCAGACCATATTACAAAGTTATAATAATCAAAACAGTATGGTAATGGCACAAAACAGACACATAGATCACTAGAACTTAGAATATTACTCAGCCATAAAAAATATTTTAATTCTGCCATTTGCAACAACATGGATGGATCTAGAGAATATTATACTTTGTGAAATAAATCAGACAGAGAAAGACACTCTATGTTATCACTCATATGTAGAATCTAAAAAACAAAACAAGCAAAGGTATACAACAAAACAGAAACAGACTCACAGATATAGGGAACAAACTAATGGTTACTAGGGAGGAGAGAGGCACGATAGGGGTGTGGGATTAAAAGCTACAAACTACTATGTATATAATAGGCAACAAGGATATATAGGGAAACAAAAAGAAATACAGCCATTGTTTTGTCGTAAAGTTACATGGAATCTAATCTACAGAAGTATCAAATCACTATGTTGCACACCTGAAACTAATATAATTGTTGTAAATCAACTATACTTCAATTATAACTAACATATGGACCATGTTTTGACCATCCTGAACCTCACTCCAGGCCATCCTCCATCTCTATCCTAATCTGACCACACCACACTAGGACAGAGCGTCATACAGAAACTTCCATAATGAAGTGTGCAATTGCTGATAAAGGAACCCCTGGCAACCAATGGACACTACCAACTGTGGACAGAATTTGTGCCTGAATCTGCTTAAAACATTCCCATGGTCAGCATTCAAACAGAACACAGAAATTCAGCTGCCTTAGCAGATGACACCATTTAAGCTTGAATCTTTTCTCATCTAATTTATTTGGAAAGAATCCAGCAAAATTGCCAGAAAAAAAGTCCCTGCAAGGAAACAAATGCACTCTTAATAGGAATCCCGCTATTCTTATGGTTAAAGTTAATGTTAGAAGCAGGTCACAATAAACTAAAATGACTAGGGGGCAAGTAAATGGAAGCCAGAATCCTCGACACTCAACCACAGTTATGAGCTTTCAGTCATTTTGTGGGTTTTTCAAACAGCCTGACAGTGCAGCAGTTAGCTAAAAATTCACATAACCACCAAATTAGACAACTGAGAGCAGCTAGTCTCACCCACATTTGCCTTGTTAGCTGGTTGTTAACCTGCTTGTGGGGCAGAGGGAAACAGGTATTCCTAATAAATTCTGCAGTGAACACACACACACAAAGCTTAAAGGATACAAAGACAAAGGTCACTGTACTATTACATTTAGCTACATACTTGTTTAACATCCCACTTTTATCCAGAAAGGACAGCCATGGAGTGTGATGCCATTGTGATAGGTGGGTGGCAATGCCAGTTCTCAGTCGCCCCTGCATCCAGTGCAAAAAGGGAAACTTTGGTAGTTACAAAATTCACAGTAGTATTATGGGCTAAGGTTGTAAGTTCTGTTCCATATATGTACAAAGGGCTTCGGTGTGGGCTACAGGAAAAAGGTATTTTGATGCCAATGTGCCGCTATGGAGGCATAGCAGAAGACATTCAGGAAAGCAAAGCAATAACCTGGTTCAGGTAACATGATATTAAGGGGCATGATGTGTTGAGTCTCAAAGAGCTTTGCATCAAACAGCAAACAAAGTGTCAAAGTTGTCTAAAACCAGTCTCTTAAAGCAGTAGTTCTTACTGAAACACAGTAACAGTATGGAAGGAAAAAGACAGTTTGACAGGACCTTGCATCTGCTGACACAGATAGTAACCAGCAGCATGATTCTCAAACAGACCGATAACACATACATCACAAATGTATGCCACAACCAGAGACCCACCTCAAGTCTAGAGCAAATTAAAATAACAAGCAAATTCAGTACTCACATTTCCATCACTCAAGGTCAATCATAACTTCTTAGGGAGAAGACCTGTTTTAACTACAGAGACTAGTGTCATATTTCTATTTCCACACTTGTATTTTAATGTCATACATTTTACTGTTTTACATCAAGAATCTAGTTGTTATTTTTCCATTTAAATTAATTATTGTTCACAATAGAAATGGATGCAATCCCATAATTCAACTTGCAAATATTATTTTGATCCTTAGTTTATCAGTTTTTAAATGTTTTTCCTCTCCCACAGACAGTAGCTATTGTCATCTTAACAACATTTTGCAACCCCTAGCTAAAAAATGAACTGGACAATCTTTCCCTAAATCAAAGTTTTTTAAGGTAATTCATACTGCCCAATGGCAGAATATAAAAGTAAGGTAGATTTAGTGAAGGGCAGCTTGTATTGTTTCCATATGATTGCTAAACAAATGCTGTTAGAAGTTCTAGCATTCAAGGTAATTTACATGCCTGAGCAAGATTTTTATCTTTCTTTGGGCACCTTCATGAGCAAAGTTTGCAACTGCGTCATTGGCTGATTTGATCAATAGATTCACATTCTCTCCATAGTCCTCCATATGTATATGTATAGTCCTCCATAACATTAGCACTCTTTCTATAAATACATTTCTTTTCATGTAAGTCAGAAAAATAAATGATTTTACTTTAATCATAGCAGAGGCCAAGTGTAGGCGGTCACAGAGAACTTGGTAAACAGAGTGCCTCATCCCTGTGGACCCTGCAGACTGGCCCCTCACCAGGCTTCCCCTACTGGCACTGCTGGCATACATTTTGTGAAAGATGTGTCTCATTTGTCTTCATTCCCACCAGGGTAATGCTGTCTAAGTGTAGAGCTTACTGAACTTCTAGTTTTTTCTGCATGTAAGAGAGGAGTCAAAATCATCAAGTATGGGCTCTGCTGAGACTTCAACCACTAACCTCAAGACAACTCTACTCCCTCTCTTACTGAGTCCACCACCACCAAGATATGCAGGTAAATATCACCCAGCAACATTCTTGGGAGACTGAAATTCCAGGAAGATCTGGTCAAGCCACTGTCTGTTTGCACAAGCTTCCTCCTGGACTTCATAAAAATATAACTATATTTATTTCCTTGCATATCATGTTATAAGTGAAAATTTATAAACACAGAAAAACAAACTTAAACATGGAAAACTGTACTTAAATGTATTCTTTGCCATTTGCCTTTTTATCCTGTCAGCATAGTATACAGACAAGCTAGAGCCCTAAGCTATAACTCAGCTTTCCTGCTCTCATTTCCCTTCATGAATGTTTCAGTATTTACACTTCTGCTTAATATACTAAGATGGATAGCATTGCCTCTTGATAGATATCAATATTGGCTTCCAAGTTGCTGGGATGTTTGCTTTCTCCTCTAATATTTCTATAATACCTAAAGTTCATTTCCACTGCTCATATCCTTACAGTGTGCTCATTTTTCAAATACCTATCTCCCAACATAATATTTTCAAGGTAACAGCATTTACCCAGAGGAATTATTTGATTAGCGCACAGCACGATGTTACAATGGCTGTGCGTACTCAGTTCAAATTTCCTCCAGCTTTACAGCTTGCCATGCCCCGCTGCCCATTCACCAGGAGAAAAATACAGAGGAAAGGGCCAGAAATATGAAATATTAAGAAAAAGAAACAGTATCAGCTGGCAATAGCCATGTCCTCAGAAATGTCTTTAAGGTTCTTACTTCCTCATTTGCTACTTTGTTTTTACCAACATAAGCCAATTGAAAATGGAATAGACCCACCTTAAACATGAATGTAAATGCCAGCCCAGACCACAGATAATTTTCATAAAATATAACTCTTTGAACACTGAGTAGATATCATCAAAATCTACTAGCACAAAATGTCAAGCTAAATAGAAGTAACCAATTCTTTAAGCAATCACCTATGCCAAGTCCTGGGCCATGACAGATACAAGGATTCACTGAAATATACAGTCTAAGGAGATATAAGAGCCAGAGAGGCTCTTGAATTCAAGATTCCAATGGACGCAGAGACCTTTACCAATGCACCACCAGAAGCCAATTATAACAGCTGCAGATGTTTATTGAACACTTACTAATCTGGATGAACTCTGCTAGGTGCTATCCTATTCAATCTTCCAACAACCTGCTGGAGGAGAAAACTGAGGCTTGGAGAGGCTAAGGAGCTTGCCTAAGGTGATATGGCAAGACAGTCAGGAAGCCTGAATTAAGACACAGTATGTCTAACTTTTAACCATTTGCATAAATGGAGAGAGAGACAAAGACAGAATTATTCAAACGTTGAAATAGTGCACTGTCCTGCATCTCACTGCTGCTTTTTCTGACTCTAGAAGGAAATAAGACCTAGCTTAGCTATCCACTTCCTTAGGGAACTTTCACAAATGCTTCTTATATTGTCAGCATGTTGCTGCTCTGGGTATTGTCTTAATATTTAAAGACATTAATTATCCATTCATATGGCCTTTAAACACAAGCCAAGTAATCATCAGCCTTAAAAACAAAAGAACCTTCACTACTCTGGTGGAAGACCAGTGGTCTCTCTGAGAGGTTGTACCTTGTTCTCCACTGTGGCACCTTTCTGAGCAGATTTCAGGAGTAATTTTAAGTTGGTCCTGATATACTGCCTTTAGAACCTAACATCTCAGTAAGAGGAAGCTCCTTTCTAGAATCTGTCTCTTCTCATTCATATCCCAACCAGCAACTCAGGCCACAGGTCATCCCAAGGTTCTTGTTTTTTTTGCTGGTTATCTTTCATAATAAGGAATGTATAATGGTGGGGAGTATAAGTAGTCAAGGCTTTGAGAACAACTTTGATTAAAATAAGCAAAAGCAATTAAAGGTGCCTACCAATGATTGGTGGTTTTATTTGAGAAATTTATGATTGTCCTAAGGATTTAGTGACTCAATACTATTCAGCATTTTCCCCGTGTGAATGTGCATATCTACAGAAATACAAATAAATGAGAGATCTATCATGCAGGGATGCCTAATGAAGATGGAGCATGAAAGTAAGAGGCAGAAACAGACAGGAACATCACACACAGGCTTGGTTTTGTTCCCTTCCTTGTCCTACTTCCCTACCACCTAGGGAAGTTTTATTGTTGATTTGATTTGTTCTTTCCCTGGAAATACTTGGCAATAAAACACTTCCACAAGCATCCTCATCTCAGGGTCTGCTTCTGGACACCTATCCAAAGACAATAAGCCTTTATAGATGTCTTCTCTTCCCTATCTCATTTACCAAATCCCCTGACTGTGTTCAATATTCCATATAAACACCCTGCACTGAAGTTTTTGCCAAAGTGTGCTTCTGAGTAACCCAAATAGGATATATATTATGAACTCAGATAACCATCTCCAAATCAGTGCCTTTTGTGTTCTTCATCAATATTCATGCTTGCATTATCCTGCACCACTTTCCTTTAAGGAGTTAGAAGGGGATTCGTTTTTTAAAAAAAATTTTATTGAAGTATAGTTGATTTATAATGTTAGTTTCATGTGTACAGCAAAGTGATACAGTTATACATACACATACATAAATATTTTCTTTTCAGATTCCTTTCCATTATGTTATTACAAGAAATAGAATATAGTTCCCTGTGCTATACAGTAGGTTCCTGGTTATCTACTTTATATATAGTAGTGTGCATATGTTAACCCCAAAGCCCTCATTTACCCCTCTCCTCCCTTTCCCCTTTGGTAACCACAGTTTGTTTTCTATGTCCATGAGTCTGTTTTTGGTTTGTAAATAGAATTTATATCATTTTTTGGATACAACATATAAGTGATATATTTGTCTTTCTCTGTCTGACTTACTTCAGTTAATATGATAATCTCTAGGTCCATCCATGTTGCTGCAAATGGCATTATTTCATTCTTTTTCTGGGTGATTCAGTGGCTCCAAATCTGACAACCATGGTGCCACAGACCTACATCTACTTGGTGGGAACTGTAAAGTTCAGGGGCATCCTTTTGATTTGATTTACTTTATTTATAAATGATTTACTTTCCTAATTAGGTTTCATTGTAGCTAATGTGAAATCAATTCTTATTCCTAGACATCGACATGTGACTGAAATGACTGAAGTCTAACCAAAAATGTATTAGATGGTGGGGAGAACTAGCCTGGCCATTACCTACTGCTATAGGAGAGTAAGATAAGCCCAACAGCCACATCTTGAGAATCCACTGTGTGACAAGAGCTGGGATGCATCTCAGAATGGTCAGCTAGTATGTGGTCTTTGATCATCATACAGGAGCTGACCTGTCGAGGCAGGAACAGCCAGCTCTTCCTGCTTCTGTCTCTTCCCTTTGACAGTGTTCTGTATTCATATTTTAACTAACAGTTGTTTTTCTTTTATTATTAATATAATTTTATCAAATTACTTCAAGCATTTATCTTAAAATGGTATATTGTTTCAATTTTATTAACCAAAACAATTACAGCCTCAGCCATTTCCATTTCCACCTCTCTCCACCTCACACTTTGGTGCCCAAGACAGAGTTAGCGACTGTCAACTCAAGTAAGTTGTTTGTTGTTTTTTGTTTTGTTTTTAACTATTTAAAATAAAATATACCTCTGATTACCATCTGTCCTCCCAATCTTCAAGAAAAGAATAGTACTGTGCTGGACTATGTAGACCATGTCAACCTAACTTTCTCCTCAGCTTGACAAAATTTTAGACGGATTTCTCCTTGACAGTAGGCCCCCGGCCTCTCTTTTCTTAGAGCATTTACTTTAGAAAACTTGGAATTATAAATCCTTTCTGTGCTCCTCTGCGACTGAGAGCCTCTTCCCAGTTTTACAACCCAGGAATTTCATTCTCAAGGACCTGACACTTAGCCTTTGAATTATCATCATTGAGAAAGATATGGCCCCTATCTCCCAGTGTCTAGAGGAGGACTGGAATCTAATAACTTTGATAAGTACCAACTAGCAAACACAGATGGTCTAATCACATTGACCAACCTCTCACCTAATGTCGTCTGGTACTTTTCCTTTAGCTCATCCCGCACTTAAAAACCCTTCCGCCTTTTGTTTCAGTGAAGTTGAGTCCAATCTCTCTTGCCTTCTGTGATAGCCATGAATAACATCTTCCTCATCTGTTTAACTCTGTCCAAAGCATTTTTTTATTTGTTGACATTCATTCATCCCCATTTTCTTGTGTTAACATAAGCCACTAAATACAGAACAGGAGAGAATACAGGAATGTACAGGAGGGTTTGGAACAAGTAGCACTTGCATCAAATAAGTTTTCCTTCCCCAGGTCATTGCTCAAGGCAGCCTTCAGTAAATAAGAAAAGTAGACCTTATGTGGCCACTGGCCCTTATTTTCATCCCTCTTGCATTCTGCCCCCTCTACTCTGCCCACTATCACCATCTGGATATGTTATTTTATTTCTTCCTCAGCTCCACTTTTTCCTTCTCTCTCAGCCATCCTGTATCCTAACATGAATTCAGAGTTTCACACCAAGTGGGCAATCATCAATCATAACTAGGCCAAAAGGCAAGAGAGGGGCTCTGATATCTCAGTGTCGCTTTGAATTGTGACTCTGCTATGTTAATAAGGATGACCTTCAAGATGTGATTTGATATTTTTCAGCCTTAGTTACACATTTTCCCAAAATGAGAATAACATTATCTAGATTTCATGATTTCTCTGAGAATAACGGAGAGTATACAAAACAACTGATACATGAGGAACATCAAAACAACTGAAACATAAGCAAGAAACAAATGTTACCTTTTCTCCTGTAATGAAAACTGGTAAAAGAAACAAAACAGAAGTATTGACAGTAACAACAATTTCTTATTATTATAGCACAGATCTTAGATCTTAGCCATTAGAGTCCTGCCTCTCCTTTCCAAACTTGACACTAATTTGCTGTGAAAACTTCTGATTTTTGATGACAGATTTAATAGAGAAAATAGCTTGAGTATTTATGGGCATTACTGAACATTAATTACCATTAACGACCATACTCAAAATAGGACACAAGGATAAATTAATTTATGACTGTGGCTGATCCTGAGATCTCCATACGAAAGAGTCTCAAGATACTTTCAGATGAAAAGTGATAAATAACAGTGGGTAAGTTTCCAGATTCGTTCCAGAAAGACAGATAACTCCTGCCTTCTAGTGAGACTTACAGGAAATTTTCTTTGGTAGGATCTTAGAAGTTCTGTATTTCATTAAGGAACTATTGATATTGATGTTAAGTGCATGGCAGGAATTTACTTTTCCCCAAAGGATAATTAAATATATTAATCATAATTTTAAGAGTACAGTAATTCACTAGGAGAGGTATCTACTGCACCACTGTGACATCTTCATGCAGGGCCCCAAATGATGGCCTTAACATATATTTAGCCATTTGGAAATTCAAATATTTACTGTGGCCCCAAGACTCCTCTGATGAAGTCCCGGAAAATGAAATGATGGTAATAAAAACAGATGTATGTTTACAGTAGTTCTTTAAAAATAGTTTATCTTAGGGGAGCGTTAGAAGAATATTTTTCAAAGCCGACTGGGTATTAGAATAGATAAATTTTAAAAGTCAAATAATATATTAGAGCTTTTTTCACTTCATCTTCAGGGTCCCATGTTTTCCCCTCACAATGTTGTGTGATCCTTACAGGTTAACAGATTCCTCTCCTCTCAAAGCAAGATTCTCTGAGGATACAGGAAGTTCACCAAGTGGCCCAGCTCGTAAGTAAATCACAGCCCAGGAACAGGCGTGCAGCCTGTGCTGTCGTTTCCAGGGCATCCAGACCACACCTACATCTGATAAACAGTCACACATAAAAACCTTTCAGTATCTCCAAGTATCTGCAAATAAAACCAGGACTTCTCAGTGGTCAGAGTAAGCTTGGACTAACTCCACTTTCTGTGAATGCCAGGGTAAGTTTACAAATTGTGGCATGCTCTATGTATTCACATTTTACAGGTAATACTTTTTACACACACTCAGATACACACCAAATATCCTAATGCAATGGTCCTATTCAAAAGAATTTTAGGACTAACACAAAATGTTTTTTAGTAATTTAAGTATTTAAGTTGATGAATGAACGTATTCTATCAATTCAATTAAGATATCTATACATCTTAATGTGCAATACAGTTTAGATTTAAAATAATCCACAAATAATTTGACAATAGTTAGATGCCACCCTACTTTCATGATAAGCCACCATAGAATCCATAAGGACTCACAGAAATAGAAGGAAGAATGGAAATACTATTTTCTGACTCCTTAAAATAATTTCTATTACCATTTCAAAGACCAATAACACAACTCATCTCTGGAGTTACAAAAAAATCTTAATTATTTATCCAGGAAAATCACCAGCTTCCTCTTTTCTGTCTTGGAACTGATACTGTATGCCAATTATGAATCACAAATATCTCATTATTAAAGCAGGCCAAATAATCATGCAAAAAACGTGCTTTTCATTTCCAGAAGGCTTAAGTGTAAAATCTCACTGCCCCATATAATATTGATATATATGAATCCTGACCTTCAATACAATGGCTGTTCAGTTCAGCAAAAATAAGCAGAATGCATGTCTAGTGTGGTTCAAGAAATCTCATAATTACAATATGACATTTTAAAAAACCCTCTTTACTAAGATATGAAAGGAATTAATTATTATCTACAATAGTGTGATCTATAAAGCTAAAAAAAAAATGAATTCAAATCCCTGGGCCACTGGACCATTAAAATAATGTGATAGCAGTACATGCTCATTGGTTTAAGATTTATGTGTAAAATGAAGTGCCAGTGAAGCACAAGGAATGCAATTAATAAATAATCAGATTATTGTCAGATCACTGTTATTCAGGGACTTGTTAACAGTACTTAAGCACAACTACTATCAATAGGTATTGCATTTTCAGAAAAATACAAACTTATTGCAAATTAGTTAAACTATTCCTAGATAAGATGACAATTCTTTGAAATATGACAAAGTTCAGTCTCAGATGAGCAGATAACTATATTAGCTCATGCAATCAGTTTTACTCTTAGGAGAAACTACGTTGATGAAAATAATATATTTAATGTTTTGATTGTGTGTCTAAAAGGTAGTGTTCTAGACCTGGAATGATGACAGCAACTTTGTATGCTCATTTGGAGCAGAAAAAGAAAAGGACTATTAGAATGAGATGAAAGGAATCCCTGACAAAAACAAAATGTCATGAGTTGCAGAGGCTCCAGCTGTCAGCAAAACCCTTTATTTCCCCTTTTTCCTAGACATAAAGCTAAACTTCATTTCCAGGCCCTGTTAAATTAGGTGTGACCATGCAACTGAGTTCTGGACAATGAACAGACCAGAAATTATGTGCCCTACCTTTAGACATGATTAATAGAAATCCTCCCATGATGATCTCCATGTTCTTTCCTCATCCACTGATTAGATGTACATGAAAATTAGACCCTAAGGGATAGTAAAATTGCATGATGGAAAGTTCTGGATTCCTGAATCATTGCAGGGAAGAAAGCCATTAGCTGATCAGAAACACACACTTTGGACTATCATCTAAGCAAAAATACTCTTATTTTGTGTGTATACCATTTTCCAGTTTGATGTCTCTGTTGCTGCTGCTGGCATGCACTAACACAGTCTGGTCCTGGGTTTGAAATTTGGACCATCCAGTAGACTGGTAAGGAAGCACACAGAAGGCTGCTCGGAAACAAAAGGCAGCATACTAAGTATCTGATGCAACCTTAACTAAATACATTCATGCTTAACCCATTTTGTACAACAGTTTGACCAATTTTGTCCTGACTATGATTTGGGTTTATCCGTGACTTCCCAGCCTGTCTCACTACTTAAATATTAAGAACATCCTATTAATGTATTAGCTTCCAGGGGCTGCTATAACTAAGTGCTACAATCTGGGTGATTTATAACAACAGAAATTCATTATCTCATGTTCTGGAGGCTAGAAATTCAAAATCAAGGTGTTGGAAGGTTCATGCCCCTACGAAACTATAGGGAAATCCTTCTTTGCCACTTTCCAGCTTCTAGTGGTATGCTGGCAATCTATGGCATCCCCTGGCTCATAAATCTAATCTCTGTCTTCATCGTAGCATGGTGTTCTTCCTGTCTCCTGTGCCTGTCTCTGTCTTCACTTGGCCATCTTCTTACAAGGGTATCAATCATACTGGATCAGAAGCTCAGTAAAATATCATACTCCAGTATTGTATTGTTTTAACTCATTAAGTCTGCAAAAGCCCTATCTCCAAATAAGGTCACATTCTAAAGTGTTGTGAGTCAGACTTTAACATTGATTTAGCCTATAACAATTAGTATTTTTAAGAATTATGTAAAAACTCTTCAAAAAGTGAACATGGAGGGAACATATATTAACAAAATTAAGGCCTCATATAACAAGCACACAGCTAACATCATCCTTAATGGTGAAAAGCTGAAAGTATTTCTCCAGATCAGGAACAAGACACTCAACATAGTGTCGGAATTTCTAGCCATAGTAATCAGACAAGAAAAAATCATTTAAAAAATTCAAATTTGGAAGGAAGAAGAAAATGGGTCACTGTTTGTAGAAGACATGATACTAAACAGAAAATCTTAAAGATATAACCAGAAAATTACTAGAGCTCATTAATAAATTTAGTAATCTTCCAGGATACAAAATTAATATACAGAAATATGTTACATTTTTATACACTAATAACAAACTATCAGAAAGAGAAATTAAGGAAACAATGTTATTTACCATTGCATCAAAAAGGATAAAACACCTAGGAACAAACCTACCTAAGGGGACAAAAGATCTGTACTTGGAAAACTGTAAGACACTGATGAAAAAAATTGAAGATGATACAAATAGATGGATAGATATATTATGTCCATGGATGGAAAGAATTAATATTGTTCAAATAATCATAGTACCTGAGGCAATCTACAAATTTAATGCAATCCCTATCAAAATACCAATGGCACTTCACAGAATTAGAACAAATAATTTTATAATTTGTAGAGAAGCACAAATAATAAAAAAAAAAAAAAGAAAAAAACAAAAACAAAAACAAAAAAAGAAAAGAAAAAAAAAATCTCAAGAAAGAAGAACAGAGCTGGAGGAATCACACTCCCTGGCTTCAGACTATACTATAAAGCTACAGTAAAACAGTATGGTATTGGCACAAAGAGTGAACAACATATGGATCTATGGGACAAGCTAGAGAGCCCAAGAATAAATGTATGCATTTATGGCCAATTAATCTATGATCTGTTTAGCTCATAAGCATGGTTTTGTTGAGTTACAAGCTTCCCACTTTCTACATACTTTTTCCTATAACTCCAAATTAGAGCAATAAGGCTATAAAAATGCATGGCCTGGGAAATGTTCAGATCTAAAGTAAGCTCCTTCTTCCCATCTTAGCTCTAGCTTCAGCATGGCAGGAAACCCTTCCATACGTAGCATGATCAACTCATTCTGGTTTGTCTGGGGCTTTTCTGGTTTTAGCACTGAAAATGCTCTGTGCAGAGAAACCTTCAGTCCTGAGTAAACTCAAAGAGTTAAATGCTTCCATTCATCCTTTTCTTAATAAACAACCTACATTATACTCCTCTTTAAGGAATGTTGTACAAAAATGATTACATATTTTTGCTGAAGTTTGTTGCCCCATGGAAAAATGGTCAATTTTTTAAAACTCAGAGGAAAATGACTCTTTGTTTTTGAAAATTTCAGAAATTCCACAAATCCAGACCTGGCCTAGGGAAGAACATCTTCTATCCATAGAGTTATGATTTTGCAAGTTGTAAAGCAAAACCAGAGCTTTAATCACTGTATTTTCGTTGCATATAGCTCGACTTACTTCTGTAATATAGTTTGTACTTATCAGTTAGGATTTTCCCTGAGTGCATTATTTGGTGTCCAAGCACAGTGTAACTGTAAAACAGTATTAATGAGCCAGGAATCAACTTATATTTTTTTTCTACCAGAAGATTTAAATAAGACCAAAAGCAGATAAGCCCTTGCTCCCCTTAGCCCACTCATTTCAGCATCAACCATTGGCCTCACCCTAAGCTCCCTTTTTTTTAGGTGATTATGAAGGTCATTGACCGATTTTCTTTGTAACCATCCAAAGGTGCTGTCTATAATTACAAAGTCACAGTAAAGAAAGAACATGTTATGTGGGAAATTGAGAGAAACTTCAACCACAGTGATTCTTATGACCCAGGCTCAAGGCTGTGGGCCACTGAGGACTGTTGCATATGGCCATGCACTCAGCTTTGAGGCTGGCAGGGGCTGGAATCCAGCCTGTGGTCCACTCACCAACACAGCCCCCAAGAGGCTGCACCTAGCCAGAGGGGGCGACTTTCTCTAATTCCATCAAAGTCACTATATGTCACTATACAGACTAGACTAGGCCCTGGAGCTTTTAAGTTTGCTGCACAATTACTAACTTGCAAAAGTATAAATCGTGACATTTTTTGTTGCAAACAGAGGTAACAAATGAAACCTTGAACTTATGTAATCAGAAAGGGAATTGACTAAAAGAACAATGGAACCTGAGAACCACCTTGTGGCTAACCTTCAGAAACAAGAGAACCATCAAGATATCCTTTCCCCTTTCCTGTGTGAGCCTCATTCTTTTCTTGTACCTCAGAGCAGCTTTCTCCACATGGCCAAAACCACCACTGTAAAGAGAACCCCAGTTTTACATCTCACAGATTTTGTCCCAGAGAAAAACTACTCATAATAGTATCCCTGGTGCCAAGTCTAATAACCCTAGGAAACAGAACAGCCCCAGTTTGGGTCTGATAATCGAACTTGGCCAGCAGTATGCTTGTCTATGAAAATGTTTCATGTATTCAGGAACCATACAGATGGGGTGAAGAAGGGGCTGTCTTCCTGGACAAAGAGAAATACATGACCAGAAGAAGGTGATCCGAAGGTCAGTCTGCACAATTAAGTGCCACTGCAGCTACATAAACAAGGTAAGGCCCTGCACTTATCACAGATTTAGAGTTAACTTTCTACAAAACAAGGCATTAAAGAAAGGGAGAAGCAAAATATACATACTTAGCCAAAGTTACCAACAGTCCTACTCCTCAATTCCAACCTGAGTGGTTCTCTTATATTTTAAACTGTTTAAATTCTACTAACCACCAAGGCTCAATATATCTCCTCCAATAAGCTTTCCCTAGTATCAAATTCTTCACTAAATTCTCTCTTCTGTCCACTTCCAAGGCACTGACAGCCTAATTCACTCATTACTTCCTTTGATCGTACACTATTTTATATCTTTTATTTACTAGATTTTAAAAATCCTTAAAACCTTCATAATAATGATGATGTTCATACTATTAATTAACAATAACCTTGTTTCTATTACCTGCAGTTTGAGCCACAGTGCTTGATGCACTCTTGGTAAACACATTTTGGAACAGATCTTGGAAAGATGGGATTTAGCATCACTTATGTGTAGAACATGGAATAGCTCCAGAAACTAACTAGATGAGTGCCAGGGAACCTCCTCTTAACTTAGACTCACTGATATAAATGCCAAAGAATGATTCCAAGCAGCAAGTTGTAGACACAAGGTTTATAACGTAAGTGACAGGGATTTGCACCCCCATATATTGCTGTAAATAAGCGTCAAGTGAAAGACCATTATTTCATCTCTTTAACTTTCTACTTAATTTGTTAGAGAAAGAAGAAATTCATGAAACTTACAGAAGTAGTACTTTTTTTGTTGTTTCTAGAAGGCAGAGGAGTTTGTATTTCAACACAGATTTCCAAATCTGAAGCTTGTCAAGTCAGGCACTGATGTGATTAGAATACTAGCTCACTAATTTGGATTAAAGTGAAAATCATTTTGAATTGGTGGAAAGACAATTTTTTGAGGTATATTTAAAAGGCACAAGTAGAATCTGATCTTTAAAAAGTACATAGAAAGTACATTGTTTAATGAACTCTTCATGAAGATTTATTAGCATATTTATTGTTAGGGTGCAATTTTCCATTATGATGGAAAACAGCTTTTTCACTAAATTAATTAACATATTCTTTTATACTCATTACATTATTTTAATTTAACCTCAAAATGGTTTCTTCTTTATATGTAATATTTTGCAGTTCAAAAGCATGTTCTCATTGAAATCTTGCATGATCTATTGATCAGATAAGTAAGCAAAATTGTTAGCCTTCCACAAATGAAGATACTAGGTTTCAAGACATTTCATGGCTTTCCCAAAATCTAAGGCCAGTGAGTCATGCATGGGATGGGATCACAAATCAATAGACTCAAGTTCACTCTAACATACCAAGTAACCACTGGTCTGAACTGCACCATTTTAAGGCATTAATAACTGAATACGTTACCTTATACTTCAGAGACAGAATTAAAAATATACATGTATACACATACATAAATATATCCAACAAATCAAACAAGCACAAATCATCTCCCTTCACTCTTAGACTAATTCCCTAAGTTCTTAGGGATAAAATGTACAAGGTATTATGGGCCAGGAGGAAATGAAGTCCATCCTGCTGATTTGGGCTGAACTCAATTGTGCTATACCACGTCCCCCTCTTTTTTTTTTTTTTTTTTTTTTACATATTACAATTGAAAAGTAATGATGCACATATATTTATACACAAATTTGCACAAACATGTGTCTACATATGTATGTGTAATTCACATATATTATGTATGATTATATAAATATATATTTGTACCATATGTGCACAATAATTTATATTTATTTAAATAAATTAATAGTAGTTTCTTAATTATCTACCTAATGAAAGCAGATAATTGGATTTAATTGATATTTTTAATTTGCATCAAGTATCTTTTGTACTCCTCCTGAAGAGATATATTCATAGAGGAAATTGGATTTACTGTTTGCATAAACCAGTATTATTTAGCTGGTGGCTGTGCAGGTCCAATTAACTCCTCTAACAACACAAGTGAAATGAGATTACTGGATTATGTTAGTAAGGAATTACAGTTCACTTGGCAGAATATTACTTCTTATAAACGTATTGGAAGAAAATGTATCTAAAAATACTACATGGAATAGCAAGGAGAATTCTTAGAGAAAATTCATTTGTTTTAGATGAGGAAATGTGACATATGATCCCTGACTTCTTTAAGAGAGAAAAAGAGCTTTCTAAATTTTTATTGCTGTTGTTATTTTGAAAATACCAGAAAAATGTTGGGAATAAAGAATTTTGAAGACATCTCACTGTTATTACCAACATTATTACCACCAAATCATAAGACGTAATATCATTAATGGAGCTCAATACAGAAAGTTGAATATAAAGTTGGAATTCAGTAGAGACACATCCTACCATGAACTCTGATTGGTAAGTCACAACCTCATCAAACTGACTTTTCCTCATCTGAAAAGTAGAAATAATAATGCTGTTGAATAAGAATCGAATAAGTAATAAATACTCTGTGCTTTGAAGATCATAAATTGAAAAGTGTAAATGAAAGAGGTGGAGTGAAAAGGAATTCTGAAACTATTTTAAACTTTGAAGAAAAAAGTCTTGCTCTATACAATACTGTTATTTCCAAGGATGCATTTTCAGATAGAATTATTGCTTAAAAAATTTCACTTTAAATATAAAGATAAACAGTTAAGTCTTTTCTTCTGCTGCTGTAAGTATTCTGTAAACATAGATGATTAAAAGTCCATGACCTTATGATGAAAAAGTAAATCACCCCAGTAATTAGGTAGATCATCTGAAATATAGAGGGTTTTTAAGAAAACCAAAGCTCATGCCAAAGACTGAGTGAGTGATACTGAACACAACAAAACCAAATACTCCAGCTCTTGGCTCCCAATCACTCACTCTATTAGATGAAGCCACAACTCAGTCTTTATCCTCCTAACAGCACTTCTGAACAACATTTATTATTATAATCCTCAGTTCTAAAAAGAAGAAAACTGAGGTTCAAGGAGATTAAATAAATTGTCTGAGATCTCACAGCTAGCTGTTAAAGAGACAGAATTTGGGCTAGAGTCTGCACAGGGAGTGCAAAGCTTATTTCTTCTCACTCCCCTGGCCTGAACTAAGAATGCAATTACTCCTTTTATATATTTGAGATAAGCCTTTTTCTTTGTGACTTACCTATGCTTAACAACTAACCATTTTCTTATTTAGCCCCCTGCCACTAGTTCACTTATGAAGAAGACAACAGTCAACTGCTCCAAGTCATCCTAAAGCAGAGGGGCACAAGAACAAGTGACAGTTGGCTCCCTCTATTCCCCGCCTGGCAGTGGAAGAAGGTAGGACTGTAGAAGGTGGTCACTGAGCAGCTCTGCATGCCAGCCACCTGAACAGCTGGCTGCTGTGTGGGGCAAGTTTGGAGGCTACAAAGGATAAAGACGAGTATGGTCTCTACCCTATCATTAACTGTAAATCCACTAGCCAGTTCAGCAGACCAAAGGAAGTCCTAGCCTGCCTCTCCCACAGATAAAGCTAATAATTAGATATTCACCAATTCACCATCAAACACAAGAAGCTCCATTATCCAAGCTTGGAAAATGGCTGTGTCCAGGACCAGCTGCAAGGATAGAGTCAAGTGGGTCTAGCTGGGGACATTTTTAGCAAACTCTATAACAGAGCTAAGAAACTTTCTTACTTGTAACAGAAGCTTTCTTATTTGTGACACTTAATAGTCCATGAGCTGCATTAGTTTCCTTACCTGCTGGCAAAAATAAAGATGCTTATAAAGTCAGTATTCTAAACATGATTCCTGTATGGACAACTCAGCGTCCTCCTGTGCTTCGACAGCATCCAATTCCATCCAGGTTCCAGACAGCATCACATAGAGGACTATACCAGAAGCTGGATGAATCCAAGCACACGAACCCCACTTATTAGAAAAAAAAAAATGAATCAAATACTAACTCTACTAGTCATGGGCTAACAGAGTTAAAGCAATTTTGCTAAAAAAAAAAAGTATACTACATTTTCTTCCTTTTTAGGCAGTTAAAAAAAAACTTTAATTAGAAGTGTTCAATAAATTAATCTTTTGTCAGGCCCCAATTTACATGTTATTTATGATTCAAAATCCCACAGAACTTGGCTCCAGATCTAACAGGAAAGTTTAGACAGAGACCACTACAGGCTGATGTAGTTTTAGTCATCTCTGTTCCTTCCTGAACTTCCCATAGCCCCTGGAAGAGAAACCTCTACTTACTACATCTCGTGTGCAAGAGTTTAAGTAACCCATTGACAGTCACACAGCTATTAAGCACCACAGTCAGTTCCCAAACCTCAGCAGTCTGTGCTGGCAATCTCTACAAAGTACTGCATTATTTCCTCCTCATGTCAGCTCTTTGAGGTATGTATCCCTCTTCATTGCTAGGATGACTATTTTATCACCCAAACCAGGGCACTTTTGAGGATGAAGTGGAAACTATGATCATCCCAATAGGATGTGAAGACTGATTTTGCCACTTACAAGTTATATGGGTTTTGAAAAGTAACTTAACTTCTGTGATCCTCACCATAAAATGGTGATCATAATATTACTCATTGTAGTGAAAATAAAATGGATAATACATGTACACTCCTTAACACTGTGCCTTTAAAATAAATGCTTTCTAAATGCTTGTAATTCTTCTTATTAATAATTTTAAAATATTCAGGATGGAAGTTAGAGGCCATCAGGGTATTTTTCCAGGAGCAGGGGAGAAAGAAATAAAAATGGGCCTTTTTATTTCAGAAGAGTTGGAGGAAATCATTGGTGGGTGGGGAGAGTGAGTATTTTGATTAGTTTCATCCATCTTTCTGGATTCCATTTGAAAAAAGAGCATGGCCACAGTAAAACCACATAACTGGTGGAGAGCCTTACCTGTAAGTAAACACAGACAAATGGAATGCCATGATAAATACTGTCGTGGAGATCTTTCTGTATTGAACTTAAAGATCTATGTCAAACTTGTTAATTGCTCTGGAGTACTAAGCTGTTCAGATGTGATTTTTTTTTTTTTAAACAATTCTGACTGATGAATGTCTAGGTCACCAGAAAGAGGCTATAGGATGGAGTATGGTGAGCCCAGGGGTTAGAAAAACAGCACTGGGCTATAGAAATAAGTAAGGGTTTTAAGCAATATGCCCATCAACATCAGATCTTTCTACTGTACTGTTGTTGCCTTTAACTTCTTGTACCTAAATCTTGTTGCATATATTATAAATCGTTCTGATTGACAATTTGATAGAAGTGGCATTATCAGTTTGAAAGTTCTGCACATGTAACATGCTGATATATTAGCAAAACGCCCTAAAAATATATAGTTCAATACCAGCAGTACTGAAGCTGATGTCATTTGGCAAACTCTTAAGATTTGCTAACCTGGAGGCGGACCTGGGAAGATGGCGGAGTAGAAGGACGCTCGCAGGTCACCCTCTCCCACAAATACACCAAGACCCACATCTACAGACCCACTCAGCCAACCAGAACACCTGTGGAACTCCGACAGAACATCGCCCTCTTCAAAAGATAAAGACACCAAAAATCTGGTAGGAGAAAAGGAAAAAAGAAAAAACAAAAGGCAAAGCAGCGCGGGACAGGTCTCGCGGGGAGGGAGCCGCAAAGGAGGACTGGCGCTCGCTCGCTGGGTCTCCCCTCTCCAACTGAGAGGCCAGCGGGACAGAGGGGGAGCCTCCGAGGCTCGGATCTGTACAGAGCAGCCCTTGACTGACAGAACTAAGTTAAACGGGCACAGAGCGTCCCCCCGACACCCAGCCTGAGACGCGGGCCGGCAGCGGCGGGCAGGGCCAGGCTGCACAAGCCGGGCGGAGGACGGAAGTGGCTGCACGGAGGCAGCCCCGGGGGAACGCAAGGGGCTGCGTGCCGTGGCTGTGGGTGCACAGGGCAGAACAACCTGGGCCCTCCATAAAACAGCACGGTTGATGTGCTCTCGGGGGAAGGGTGCACACCCCCATCTCTGAAAACCCGCGGAAAGTTTTCGGGGGAAGAGAGGTGGGGCTCAAGCACAGCCGCCATATCGCGATATCCTCCTGCGCTGAGCACCCAGGCGGGGGGGGGGGGGGGGGGGGGGGGGGGGGGCGAAACCTGCATCCGCACCGAAGGGCTTAGCAGCCTCAAAGGCCAGACTGAGAGTGGCCTGCAGCCCGGGGCAGATAGGATCCTTCCATCCTGGTCCCTCAGAGAACTTGCTCCACAAAGACAAACAAGGAGCTGGGTTTTGGCTCGGAGCAGGGACAGGGCTGTCCCTCGGTCTTCCCCAACCAAGCCCACCTGCGGAGCGCCGACCAGGGCGGAGCGCGCAGCCCCACAGAGCAGCGGAGCTACCCACGGCAGCGCAGGTAGAGCGAGAGCGGCCCCCCGCCTTTCAGGCAGGAACACAGCCCCTGACCGAGGTGCTGGGAGGGGGCACGACCCGCCCTCCTACCTGGCCAGTCTGCAACATCTGACTGCGGCATCCGGAGGGCAGCGACCTGCCCGCCCACAGCAGAGAGCTGCACCTGACCCAGTGTTAGGAGGAGGTGCGATCTGCTTGCCGACAGGTGCTGGGAGCAGCACAGAAGAGGGCGCCAACGGAGGGCCTCTGAAAACAGCAAGCTGAGCTTCCAGAACAGGACGAAGACAGAAAGACTTCACAGTAAAAGCACACAGACGCCAGGAGAACACCGACAAACCCCCCCCCCCTTTTTTTTTTAAATCTGTTTTTACCTGTTCTATTTTCTATTACTCTCTTAATTTTTACTTCTTAATTCATTTCTATTTCTCTTGGGTTTTGATGTCCTGCTATTGATTAGACACAGGTTTCAAATACATCTATTCATCTCTCCCCCCCCCCCTTTTTTTGTAAAGGTTTTAAAAGGACGTCTCAACCCGATTAATACTCTGCTTCAACTCACTCTTCTATTATTCATTATACACTGTTTTCAAACCCTCTTTCTCCCTTCTTTTAAAATTCTTTCTCTCTCTCTTTTTTTTTCTTTTTTTCCTAAGTTCTATTCCTAAATAGGCATTAGATAGATAAAATCCTTAAGGACCAAAATAAACAACTGATACTCCATAAACCACAGTGCCAAAGAGGTATGAGCAAGATGAAGAAGCAGAAAAACCTTTCCCAATTAAAAGAACAAGAGAAATCCCCTGAAAGAAAGATCAATGAAATAGACATCGATAGCCTACTAGATCAAGATTTCAAAAAAGGAGTGATCGAATTGCTGAAGGAATTAAAAGAGATAGTGTTTAGAGATATAAAATACGTCAAAAATGAAATTGAAGCTATAAAGAAGAGCCAAGTAGAATGGGTAAACTCATTGACAGAGATGAGGAATGATCTAATAGCTGTGCAAAGCCGACTAGATAACGCAGAGGAACGAATTAGTGATCTAGAAGACAGGGCAATAGAAAGCACCCATTCAGAAGAACTACAAGATAAGCAAATAAAAAATAATGAAAATAGCATAAGGGACATATGGGATAATATAAAGCGTCCCAATCTTCACATAATAGGGGTCCCAGAAGGAGAAGAAAGATCAAAGGGGATTGAAAAGGTTTTTGAAGAAATCATGACTGAAAACTTCCCAAACTTAAAGAAGGAATCAGATATCCAAGTACAGGAAGCTCAGAGGGTCCCAAACAGGAAGAACCCAAATAGACCCACACCAAGACATATCATAATCAAGATGGCCAGAGTCAGGGATAAAGAAATGATTCTAAAAGCAGCAAGAGAAAAGCAAAGAGTAAGTTACAAGGGAACCCCCATAAGGCTCTCAGCTGATTTCTCTACACAAACACTACAGGCCAGAAGGGAGTGGCAAGATATATTCAACAGCCTAGGATGAATGAAAAAAGATGCAGCCTAGGATCCTTTATCCAGCAAGGCTATCCTTGAGGATAGAAGGAGAAATAAAGAGTTTCACAGACAAAAAAAAAGCTGCAGGAGTTTAGCAACACTAAACTCATGCTAAAAGAAATATTGAAAGGGCTATTCTAAATAGAAAAGCAGCAGGATGCTACAGAAATGAGAAACACACAACTGGAAAGGTGATTAACTCATGAATTACAAATAAAGTAAACATGAAATTATAAAAGAAGACATACAAATCACTGAGAGTGGGAGAGGGAGGCAGGGAAATATAGAATATTTTCCTCTTTCTTTTTAAAATTTTTTTTAACAGTAGGATGGGTTTGAGATCATGTTACTATCAGTTTAATAAAAACAGTTATAGTAATGGGTTGATAGATTTACAAAAAAAGGGTAACCACAAGCCAAAAATTTACAAAGGAGTCACAAAAATTAAATAAAATCCATGATAATACAAAGGAAAATTACCAAATCACAAAAGGAAGAAGAAAGGGACAAAGATGATATACCAATTCAACTGCAAAGATAAGTTCAAAATGGCAATAAACACACATCTATCATTAATTACTGTAAATGTTAATGGACTAAATGCTCCAGTCAAAAGACACAGAGTGGCAGACTGGATAATAAAGCAAGAACCTTCAATATGCTGCATACAAGAGACCCACTTTAGGGAGAAGGACACATATAGATTGAGAGTGAAAGGATGGAAAAGGATATTCCATGCAAATGGAAAAGCCAAAAAAGCAGGTGTTGCAGTACTGATTTCAGACAAAATAGACTTTAAAACAAAGGCCATAAAGAAAGATAAAGAAGGACATTTTATAATGATTAAAGGAGTGATACAAGATGAGGATATTACACTCGTTAATATATATGCACCCAATATAGGAGCACCTAAGTACATACAAGAATTACTAACAGAGATAAAGGGGGATATTGATGGGAATACAATCATAGTTGGAGATTTTAACACTGCATTAACATCACTAGACAGATCTTCCAGACAGAAAATAAACAAGGCAACAGAGAAACTAAATACTACAATAGAAAAACTAGATTTGGTGGATATTTTCACAGCATTAACACCCCCCAAAAATAGGATATACATTCTTTTCAAGTGCACATGGAACATTTTCCAGGATCGATCATGTACTTGGGTACAAAAGAAACCTCAACAATTTTAAGAAGATAGAAATTATCTCAAGCATCTTACTGACCACAATGCCATGAAACTGGAAATCAACAACAGAGAAACAAAGGAGAAAAAAAGGAAAGCATGGAGATTAAACAATATGTTATTGAAAAAACAAAGGATCAATGAGGAAATCAAAGCTGAAATTAAAAAATACCTTGAGACAAATGATAATGAAAGCACAACCACTCAAAACCTATGGGACACAGCAAAGGCAGTGCTAAGAGGGAAGTTTATAGCGATACAGGCCTTCCTCAAAAAAGAAGAACAATCTCAAATAAACAATTTAACCTACCACCTGAATGAATTAGAAAAAGAAGAACAAAAAGCCCCAAAAAGCAGCAGAAGGAAGGAATTAATAAAGATCAGAGAGGAATTAAATACAATAGAGATTAACAAGACCATAGAAAAAATCAACCAAACCAAAAGCTGGTTTTTTGAAAAAGTAAATAAAATCGACAAACCTCTGACCAAACTCACAAAGAAGAAAAAAGAGAGAGCACAAATTAGCAAAATAAGAAAGGAAAATGGAGAAATTACAACAAACAAAATAGAAATACAGAATATCATACGAGAATATTATGAAAAACTATATGGAACCAAACTGGATAACCTAGAGGAGATGGACAAGTTTCTGGAAACATACTGTCCACCAAAAGTGAATCAAGAAGAATCTGAACACTTGAACAATCCGATCACTAGAAAGGAAATAGAAATAGCAATTAAAAACCTCCCTACAAATAAAAGTCCAGGACCGGACGGCTTCACCGGGGAATTCTACCAAACATACAAAGAAGAACTCATACCAGTCCTTCTCAAACTCTTCCAGACGATTGAAAAGGAGGGATTACTCCCAAACTCATTCTATGAAGCCACCATCACCCTGATACCAAAACCAGGCAAAGAGACTACAAAAAAAGAGAATTATAGGCCAATATCACTGATGAACATAGACGCCAAAATCCTCACCAAAATTTTAGCAAATAGAATCCAACAACACATAAAAAAGATTATACATCATGACCAAGTGGGGTTCATCCCAGGGACACAAGGCTGGTTCAACATACGCAAATCAATCAGTGTAATACATCACATCAACAAGAGAAAGGACATAAACCACATGATCATCTCAATCGATGCAGAAAAAGCATTTGATAAAATTCAACACCCATTTATGATAAAAACTCTCGCCAAAGTGGGTATAGAGGGAACATATCTCAACATAATTAAAGGTATATATGACAAACCTACAGCCAGCATAGTACTCAACGGTGAAAAACTCAAAAGCTTCCCACTAAAATCTGGGACAAGACAAGGATGCCCACTATCACCACTCCTATTCAACATAGTCCTGGAAGTCCTAGCCACAGCAGTCAGGCAAGAGAAAGAAATAAAAGGGATCCAAATTGGAAAAGAAGAGGTAAAAGTGTCATTATATGCTGATGACATGTTACTATATATAGAAAACCCTAAAAGGTCCACACAAAAGCTACTAGAGCTGATTGAAGAATTCAGCAAGGTAGCAGGTTACAAAATTAACCTTCAAAAATCAGTTGCATTTCTTTACACTAACGATAAATCAACAGAAGAAGAAAGTAAAGAAACAATCCCCTTTAAAATAGCACCCAAAGTAATAAAATATCTGGGAATAAATCTAACCAAGGAGGTGAAAGAATTATACACAGAAAACTATAAACCATTGATGAAGGAAATTAAAGAAGACTTTAAAAAATGGAAAGATATTCCATGCTCTTGGATCGGAAGAATCAATATTGTTAAAATGGTCACACTGCCCAAGGCAATCTACAGATTTAATGCAATCCCTATCCAATTACCCAGGACATATTTCACAGAACTAGAAAAAATCATAATAAAATTCATATGGAACCATCAAAGACCTAGAATTGCCAAAGCATTACTGAAGAGAAAGAAAGAGGCTGGAGGAATAACTCTCCCAGACTTCAGACAATACTATAGAGCTACAGTCATCAAGACAGCATGGTATTGGTACCAAAACAGACATATAGACCAATGGAACAGAATAGAGAGCCCAGAAATGAACCCACAAACTTTTGGTCAACTCATCTTTGACAAAGGAGGCAAGAATATACATTGGAATAAAGACAGTCTCTTCAGCAAATGGTGTTGGGAAAACTGGACAGCAGCATGTAAAACAATGAAGCTAGAACACTCCCTTACACCATATACAAAAATCAACTCAAAATGGATCAAAGACTTAAACATAAGACACGATACAATAAACCTCCTAGAGGAAAACATAGGCAAAACATTATCTGACATACATCTCAAAAATTTTCTCCTAGAAGAAATAAAAGCAAGAATAAACAAATGGGACCTAATGAAACTTACAAGCTTCTGCACAGCAAAGGAAACCAGAAATAAAACAAGAAGAAAACCTACGGAATGGGAGAAAATTTTGGCAAATGAAACCGACAAAGGCTTGATCTCCAGAATATATAAGCAGCTCATACGACTCAATAAGAAAAAAATAAACAACCCAATCCAAAAACGGGCAGAAGACCTAAACAAGCAATTCTCCAAGGAAGACATACAAATGATCAAAAAGCACATGAAAAAATGCTCAATATCACTAATTATCAGAGAAATGCAAATCAAAACTACAATGAGGTATCACCTCACACGAGTCAGAATGGCCGTCATTCAAAAATCCACAAATGACAAATGCTGGAGAGGCTGTGGAGAAAGGGGAACCCTCCTACACTGCTGGTGGGAATGCAGTTTGGTGCAGCCACTATGGAAAACAGAGTGGAGATTCCTCAAAAGACTATGAATAGACTTACCATATGACCCAGGAATCCCACTCCTGGGCTTGTATCCAGAAGGAAATCTACTTCAGGATGACACCTGCACCCCAATGTTCATAGCAGCACTATTTACAATAGCCAAAACATGGAAACAGCCTAAATGTCCATCAACAGGTGACTGGATAAAGAAGAAGTGGTATATTTATACAATGGAATACTACTCAGCCATAAAAACCGACAACATAATGCCATTTGCAGCAACATGGATGCTCCTGGAGAATGTCATTCTAAGTGAAGTAAGCCAGAAAGAGAAAGAAAAATACCATATGAGATCGCTCATATGTGGAATCTAAAAAACAAAAACAAAAACAAACAAACAAACAAAAACAAAGCGTAAATAAAGGACAGAAATAGACTCACAGACAGAGAATACAGACTTGTGGTTACCAGGGGGGTGGAGGGTGGGAAGGGATAGAGTGGGATTTCAAAATTGTAGAATAGACTACACTGTATAGCACAGGGAAATATACACAAAATGTTATGATAACTCACAGAGAAAAAAATGTGACAATGAGTGTGTATATGTCCATGAATAACTGAAAAATTGTGCTGAACACTGGAATTTGACACAACATTGTAAAATGATTATAAATCAATAAAAAATGTTAAAAAAAAAGATTTGCTAACCTGTCACATGACAAATGATACAATGGGGCTGTGTTTTAAGTAAGATTAGTTTCTAAAGTCAGTATGTAACATATAAATTGTATATAGTTAAAATTATAAAGCCATAAATATTATGTTATTTTGGGGAAGGCAATCCTTGATGATAATTCTTATGTACTCTGAGATGTAAGAGGCACTGAGCCAGAACAGAGGGTAAACAAAATGGAAGAAAAGTTTGTATGAACACTGGTATAGATGGAATGTCTATATCCTCCAAACCTCTCATGTTGAAGCCTATCCCCTGTGTGATGGTATTTATAGGTGAAGTCTTACGTCATGAGGGTGTAGCTGTCATGAGATTAGCATCTTTATAAAAGTGGCTCCAGATTTCTCCCTTGATTGCCCCCTCTGCCATGTGAGGATGCAGTGACAAGACAGCTGTCTATGAACCAGGAAGCAGGTTCTTACCAGACACCAAATCTGCTAGAGCTTTGACCATGGACTCCCCAGTCTCTCAGACCACGGGGACATACATTTCTGTTGCTTATAAGCCACCCGATCTATGGTGTTTGGTTATAACAGCCTAAACAGATTAAGACACTGATGTCTAAGAATCAGATTATTCTGCTTTTAAGATAATTATCAAATACTGAGTATGAGAGAGGGGTGGGTAGGGAATTTTAATAAAATATTCATGTTTGGTTATAAGATTTATACCATTTTGCTTTATGTTAGAGTTCTACCAGAAGATTACTGAGATGATTAAGAATATGTGAAAGTACTAACACAGTTCTGATACTTAGAAGAGCTCATTTTTTTTTTCAAATTTTAAATCTAAATTTTGTTCTATGAAACCTACATGTCCAATGTTTTTTGAAAAGCACACTAACTCTTTCTTGTTTTCAAAGCTAGTACCTTCTCTTGTTATAACAATAAGGGCTACTACCTTTGTATTTTAGCACTGACCTCGAGATCTTTGAAGTGACATGGCACGGTAAGAAAGCAGAAGTGGAAGTTCCTTATGCTAGCTTCTAAAGTCAGCATTGAGTTAAATAAATACAGGATGCCAGGCCACTGTACACAAGGACTTACTGTCATTTTTCAATTGAAAATTACCCTGATTCCTAATGAGGCTAAGAATTTTTCATATGTTCACTACTCATTTCTATTCCCATCAATTGACTGCACATATCCTTTATCATTACCTTTTTTAAAAGTTGTATTGATTTATAGTAGTTCACTGTATATTCTGGATGATGTCTCCATTATTTATTTAAGGGTTTTTTTTCTTTTTTGGATGTCTGAGATATAGTATTTTTATTTATAGTTATATCTACAAATCCTCCCTTCATTTCTTTTTTTAGATGTACTTAAGATTTACATTACTTTCTACATCCTTCATCCTATATAATCTCGTCAAGAATCTTTGAGGATCCCATTTTATGAGGAAATAAAGATGTGCTGAATTTAACCGAATTGTTTAAGGAGTAGATTCTAAATAGTCAGGCAGAAATCCAAATCTTCTGACTCTATTTAAACTCTTTTGTCTCTTCTGACCACAAAGGTAATGAAGTATTGCAAAAGAAAAATTGTACCCCGCTAGTTATAAAGGCAAGAAGCACGTTTTCCCCCTTTATTCTAGAGTATTGCAAAGGGGAAGAGACTAAACTCATCTCCACTGAAACAAAAAGCAGGAAGGTTTTTAAGTGCTGGCTTGAGCTGGTGGAAAATTCGCAGGAAGGACATTAGCAGGAAGGCTGGTCAGTGTGATTGGACCAGCTGTGTTTGTAAGTGATGAGTATCCTTGCTAGGTTCCACCTCCCCACAGACATTGGGAGTTTGGGCTAAGGTCTTTCTGGATAATTACATTTCCAAGAGAGCTTCTGAGTCCTGGAAAAATACATTTCTGGGTTATAGAATATTTATATCTCAAAGGGGCAAAGAAAGAATTTACAAGTTTTCTAAAGTTAAATGCTCTAAGAAAAGGGAGGTCAGGGTCCTGTGGTCAGGAATAAAACTGTCTAAAATCGACTCAAGATGATAGGAATTTGCAAACCATCTTGGTCAGTAAAAGGGATGACTATATTTACATGTTGACTACTACTAAGAAATGGGTCATTATAATGTGTGGTTGCTTTAGGACTTCTTTTTGTGTATTTGTTTCAAGTGACAGAAATTCAGTTCTACTTAAGCTTATTCTTCCTAGCTCAGGCTCAGCATGATAAAGTGCTCCAATGATGACACCAGGACTGGCTCTCCCTTGCTGTCTTTTCATCCACGTATTTAGCTACACATCTATCTTTGTTTCTTGGCTATACGTCACTTAGCACCTCTTTGCGTGTTGGCCTGTTCTCTCCTGCTCTGGAAGGCTCTTTCCACATGGTGGCATGAGGAAGCCAGCTGGTGGTAAAAAGCATGGGTACCATGGTCCACCCCCACGGTGAACTCAAATTTCAACTTTGCCTGGAAGAGTACAGATTTCTTTTCTCACTACACCACCCATACTCTAGGCTCTTCTCTCTTAGAGGAAAGTGACTCATTTTCCACTGTCAAAAAATAAGGAAAAAAAACCTGTTTGTGCATAAAGAAATCCTTTTTATTAACTCTTGCCATTTTTGAGCCAGGATTCTATAGAATTGTTCATGCCACAGGCTAATTTTAGTCTGATGTTCTGGGTGATAGAGAGGTGTGTTGTTGCTCTTGTTTTTGTGGTGTACTGTTCCTGGTCACTAGGTGTATACAAGTTTCCAAATGATTATTTCCAACTAAGAGAAAAGCACCCCTTTGAGGAGGAGCACCCCACAGGAAGAGCATTAGCTGGTTGCTGAGATGCACCTTCAGTGATTCATTTAGCAAGGCCTGAGGAAGTGTGACCACTAGCAGGTGTGTATTTCAGTGAGAAAAGAGGTGAGGCTGGACCAATGGTCAATAAGTCACACAGCCAACTAGGATTTAGAATCCAATCTGTACCCTCTTGAAGGGGTACATTTATCATCCAAGACAAAGGTTTAGAAATGACATCTTGCAATCAACTTAGGAGGAAGGGAATCAACGCCCAGTGTTATTACGTGTTTGGGCCAAGTTCACATTGCTCAGAGGGAAAAAAACAGACCAGATCTCCACTGGTAATCTTCTTATTTGTCCTGTTGGAAACTTGCTTATCTTTCAACTTAACTCATTTGATATTTGTTTAAATCCAAAAAGGAATCAGACCTCACAATGAAAAAGCTCCTGTCCTCACATAAATGTTGTTAAGTTTTCTTTAAAATCTGTATGTACCACACATTTCCTATGCTTTCTTATTTCAGAAAATCCCAAGAATGAACTATGAAACTGAATCAAGAGAGGTGGCTTTATACTATTTATGCTGAATCGAACCCTCTTTTTCAGGTGATTATAGCCTTGTAAAGAGAGAGATACAAATCATACAAATGATGAAACTGAGACCATTATTTTCTCAGAAGCCGAGGGCTTACTGAATTAACTTTCAGGATAACCTAGCAAGTAAGTAACCCAGCATGGAGATGGATTTAAACCCTGGTCTCTCTGTTTCTAAAGGTCATGTTCTTTCATTCCCACCACATGACTCCAATGCAAGAATTCTTTCTGTCAAGTTAACTCTTGTGATTCTCATTTAATAAAGATTTTGAGAAGATGTTACCAACTCAGGTCTCATAAACCAAAAAAAAAAGAGAAGGGTGGATTTCTCCGCCAAATAGAATCAGTATCAGAAACACGCATTTCTCGCAATGTGTTGTACTCCTGAAAAGAGACAAAGGAACCTAGTGACTCACGTTCAAGAGAGGAACTAGTGGTGGAATCAGCCTGGAAACCAGACCTTCCTTCAGGGCTGGAATACACTTTACTACATCTACCTGGTCAGAAGTGGGAAAATATTTTGCCATTAAGAATTTTTTTCCCCTAAATAAGTGAAACTGCCTCCTTCACCCAAGACAGTAGATCATAAGGATGGATGGTTTCTCCATAGCCAGGCTCTGGGCACGGCTGCAGCATTTCAAAATTCATAATTTTCTGCTCCCTGCTCTCAGCCAGTCTGACCCAGAGAAGCTATCACAGGAACACTAGGGAAATAATCGGCACACTGGGCAAGAGTCAGGCCCTGCGGTTTTCTGATGGGCCTCATACTGGGAGCTGGAGATGTGACTGCCTCCAGTTACTGCCGTGGGAAAACGGCCAAGGAAGAGAACCACTGCACCCCATTTGACGATCAATCTGATCACTTAATGCAAACATTCCCTCTTAATGGTCTCTACATTTTGCAAATTCCAGGGGCAGATTGTTTATTTTTGAATGAATTTTAGATTAAAGATTCATAAAATATTTTACGAAGTTCTGCTATATTCACCACCTCATTAAACCTTGAACACACCCCAAGAGATGGCTTATTTGTCATGTGAAGAAACTGACTTAACCATATAATCCTGAATGGTAGAACCAAGACCTTGAAGTTCAACCTTCTGCTTTCAAGGTTCCATGCCAATCTGCCTCTCGCTCAAAGATCTTAGTGTAATTTTTCAATCAGTGGTGGCAGAAATCTGAAGAAAGCACACAGAGACCATAAAACTCAAAATTCCATGTGCTCATGCTGAGAATGGCCCTTGCTTTACAGTGTAGTTTCTTCCATGATAAACACATTACAGTGGAGAAGACATCAACCACTCACATATATGTGTCACTTCTTATTGTAACGATGCATAGAAATTAGTCTCATAATAAGTGAATAATATTTTGTGTTCTTGACTGGTAACTTGTTTTCTTTTCCCTCCATTTTTTTAAAATTCAAGTATAGTCAGTTTACAATGTGGTGTCAATTTCTGATGTACCGCATGTTTCAGTCATACATATACATAAATTTATTCCTTTTCACTGTTTTCTTTATAGGTTACTACAAAATACTGAATATAGTTCCCTGTGCTATACAGTAGAAACTTGTTTATCTACTTCATATATAGTAGTTAATATTTGCAAATCTTGAACTCCCAATTTGTCCCTTCCCACCTCCTTCCCCTTCCCTGTAACCGTAAGTTTGTTTTCTATGTCTGTGAGTCTGTTTCTGCTTTGTAAATAAGTTCATTTGTGTCTGTGTTTTAAATTCCACATATAAGTGATATCATATGGTATTTTTCTTTCTCTTTCTGGCTTACTTCACTTAGAATGATGATTTCCAGGTCCATTCATTCTTGCTGCAAATGGCATTATTTTATGTTTTTATGGCTGAGTATTGACTGATAACTTGTGATATGTTCTCTCTCTCTACTTGGTGTGGCTGGTGCCCCACTGCATTGACATTGCTAAAGCCCTCCAACTGCCCTCCTTGATTTTCTTCAGAAAATTATTTCTATTTCATCCAATTCATTTCAGCAGCCTCAACTTCTAAAATGGTTTCTGAATTTTCTCTTTTACAAAGAGTGTCCTATGTATGTAAGAAATAAGATAGTAGAGAAAATCACAGAAGCAAGAGACCCCGACCTAGCTGAAGTGTCCATTCAATTCAGCTAGCTTTCACACACGAAAGCACTGGTGTGTCAGACAACACCGTTTCTCCTAGACAACTGAGCTGTGCTTTGTTCCATTCCCCCTTCTCATTTCTATGATTCTAAAATTCCTGACTTCACTTCCTAGGCTGCTATTATTCCTCGCAACCCTTTCCTGGCAAGCAAGCATCACCTCCGCCCCTCTGCCTTAGTCAATTTGCAGTTGCAGGTGAATACCTGTAGACTACCTTGGTTTCAAGTGTGTACACACACTTACCCCTTACCCCATTACCCTCATAGTTTAAGATGATGTATCTCCTTAGAAATAAATCACTTTCACACACCTTAAAATTCAGTATCCCCAAAATTGGAGGGGTGTTTGGGCAGTTTCTTTTCCCTACTCTGGATTCATCAAAGTTGCATGACTTTCTGAGAATCATTTTCCATGGTTTCTATCTTGAAACAGCAAAGAAGATACACTATCACACAGGAAGAAAGGTCAGAAACCTAGTTAGAAAATGAGCTTTAGAGAAAATAAAATCAAAGGCCTTCCATTTTACAGATAAAGAAACTATTATGTTAGTGATACTTAACATTTTTGGTCATGTGCACTACTGAAAATCTGATAAATCTATAAACTTATTAGGAGAAAATGTATGTATATATAAAATTTCAGGGGTCTCAAAGACCTACTAAATTCCATGTCATCAGATTATGGAACTTGCATAGGGCAATGTATCCTAAAACTAAGTATAACCGGTGTTTGGACCATTCATTTTGATAGTCTGTAGAGAATTCAATTCAGTTTAATTATCTTATATCCATCTTGCATTTTTCTCTAGTCTTTCCAACCACAACATTTTACTAATGTTTACAAAAAAAAATACACAGAAATGAACACTGTAAGGAAATATGTCAAAACACAAGCCAAATTAAACAAATTAAGTATCTATGACTTGCCACAATTTAAGATTATTTCATGAGTTCTTATAAGAGGTTATATTAAATGTTAAGTTAAAAGACTTATTTCTAAATGTTTTTTATAAATATATTTACCAATCAGAAAAAAGTTTCACCCCACAAAGAATCCTAATATTTAATGCAGTCTTCCTACTTGTCTCAGTAGAAATGTGGAGGAAGGACTTTGTGAATCCAACTTCTTATCTAGATATATCTGAAGGTGAAAGAATATCAAGTTATTTACTATGTTAAATTGATAAAGTACAAACTAGAAAAAGGAAGCAGTCCCATCTCGCTTGAGTGATGAATGATCATGAATGTGAAATGCTATTATAAATGTACTGAATCATGAAATAAAGCTATTACAATTAATCAGGAAAATATAATGGATCTGCTGAAGATAGGTAAAGAAAACTTGGTCTCAGCAAAACCAAACCCAACAAAGTGAAGTTTAAAATGAGGCTTCAAACATAAATGCTTTCAGATGACTTAATATACTCCTATTTAAAAAATATTAAAATCCACAATAAGGACATATAATATGTGTCACTAGAGCTGACAGAGTTAGGCCAAGAACTGCAGGAAGTCCCTGCAGGACAAATATATCACCATGCCAGAAAGCTATTGAAAGTTCCCATGAATGTGCTTTTTTGGCATGCCCAACCAAAGAGGAGAAGATGCTGAGACCACAGGCATTTGCAGCGATGGACAATTTGTCTGAGCACCTCCTGAGACAGGGTCAAGGTCCAGGTCCATTTTTGGCAGGTTAGAGTGCAGATTGTGAAAACCCATCACATTTCTGAGGCCCCACAGAGGCACTGATGTGCGTGTGTGTGTGTGTGTGTGTGTGTGTGTGTGTGTGTCTGTGTGTGTGTGTGTGTATTTGAATTACTGAGACTGTTTATTATCAAATATGAAAATTTGTCATAATCCTTGATCTGAATATGATTAAAAGAGGTAAACTGTCCAGGATTAAAATCAAAATGGCAATGCTCAAAAGGTAAGTTCAGGAAGCATGATGTCATCAATTCTATGTTGGGATCTTAAGGAAGAAAAAGTTCTATTCCCAGCTAAAGGACCAGTAAATTGAATGGCATTGGGGAATTCATAGACTTGAAGTTGGAAGGTGGATATATTTAAATAGGAAGTATGACAAGAACAAATGAAAGAACTTCAACTGAAATTGAGCTTACAAAGAAAGAAAAGATGGAGGAAAATTAATGGCTCACAAAGTGGACATTAAAAAAAAATCATGGAGGTAGAGCAGCAGACAAAGCTGTAGCCAAAAGAAAGCATTATTAGTCCATTCAAATAAAGGAAAAAAACATAAAGCTATGACCTTACATCTGTCCCAGAATCAAGTAGGAAAAAAAAAAAAAAAGACTTTGAAAATGCCATCTAGCCCTAAGATATTCTCAAAGTTCTGAAGTTTTCAAGAATGTTGGCTTATTCTTGTTTGAATAAATTGGTTCCACTTATTAACAGGAATATTATTATTCTGTTAAGCAAGCTGTCTCAGTTTCTCTAAAGTAAATATTTAAGAAGCAGCAAAAATAAGTTAGATGATAATATAAGGTTTGAAATCAGTGTTCTGGGTTCAGATTCCATCCAAAATTAATCAGTTGTGTGAACTTACACAATGTATTTCTTTTCCTGATCCAAAATTTTCTGATTTATAAAATAAGAAGAATAATAGTGTCCCCATCATTTTTTTTTTTTTTTTGGAGTTTAGAGAAGCTTATGCATATAAAGAGTTTACCATAGTACCTGGCTTACAGAAGGAACTCAAGTACTATTACTCCTGCTACTGCTGCTGCTACTACTAACACTTTATCAACAGTAGTGATACTGGCATCTTATACACGACTACCCCACTCATCACTCCCTTGACTAAACGCATAATAGCAGGAAAATACACATATTGTCATCAGTACAAGAACACTCATTCTATCTTCCCTTGAATGATGAACCCTACTACCCTCCACCATTGATTAAATCACAGCCTTGAATTTTCAAGTCGAATTTCTTTGGTTCTAGCCATTTCTCCAGTCATTTTGTTCATGGTTAAGGGCAAATTAACTTATGGAAAGAGGGTACATGACAAGAAAAGTTCTGTTTGTCTTTAAAATAACTATATGAGACTTCAAGTAGCAATCCCTATCATGTCAATAGGAAAGATAACCACCATTTACATAGGATTTTCAATATTCTCATTTGATCTCAACTATAATCCTGAGTGATAGCTATGATTAACACCACACTTCATAAAGAAGATGGCTGAAGTGATAAAGGATGCCATTCCCATTTGAATTCTCAATGAGAAGTTATCTGAAAGTTTACTGCAAGTCTTAGGACCACAAATGCTGCTCTTCCCACTATAATCTCTCCTGCGTAATCCATGAGTCTAGTTAATCGAGAGTTAACCACATTCACAATTCACCTCATTTCGATTTACATTTGAAGGGTTGGTAAGTTCTCTCATTGGAATCTTGAAATCTCTCTCTCTCTCTCTTTTTTTTTTTTTTGTAATGGCCAAAAAAAAATTATTGTGCAATCAGAACTCACAATGAACTGGAGTAAGAAGTGCTTAATTTATTCATGCAGCACAGGTGCACTGTGTGGATTTATTACATCTTGAGCACCCTGCCAAGCACAGAGATATGTAACACTGTATTTTGTCTTAAAAGAGTTCATCACCCAGAAATGGAAACAATTAAGCAGAAATTTATAGTAGAGATACAAGTCCTTAGAGGCAAAGTATAGAGAACACATTCAAGCAAGGGTACCTGTGAAGCCTTATGGAAGAAATAACTGGAGCTAAAACAAGAATTTTTAAGAATGAAACAATAAAGGGGAAGGGGAGGAGTGTTCTGGGTAAAGGCAGGAAACTCAGATGGGAGAAAGATTTTGACATAGCGGGGAGCATGACATAGTTCTCCTGGCAGGATCACAGGGTTGATGGTCTGAATGGAGAGCCAGATGGCACGGACATCAAGAGTCTCCCTATGTTCATTAGACAGCAGCAGTGTTTCCCCACCCATGAAGCTGTAGAAATATGTAATATTACCAGATAATGTCATCAACAACACATGGCAATAAAAGCGCCCATGGGCCACTCTCTTATTATTGTGCACACACAGCCAGTCTCCCTATTCTCATTTATCTGCTTAAAAAGAGACTTTCAGACATAACTAGTGGACATGGAAGGTTACTACAGTGTTCACACCAAACTGTTAGGGTACAAGGTAAAAATAGAGGAATGGTTTTGTTCATTTTGAAGCACCAGACAGTTGTGACCTGGGGAAAACAATGTACATATCAAAACTGTCCAACTCTGAAGATGTTGACAGCACTGAAAAGAAGACAGTCGTATCCAAGGTCCCAGGATAGGTTTTATAATAGAAAAGAAAAAGCCATCTCTAACATTTTGGAAGGGCTGATCATGCTCTTGAGGGCCGTGCGGCTTGGATTTGAAAGGTTAACATATATGCACCTTCTGTTCTAAGAAAGATGATCTATGAGAAATTAAACTGCTATGTGGTCAGTTGTTTTTTCTCCCCCCTAAAGACAGAGTCCCCCAGACTTCCAGCCTTTCCAACTCCTGAGGGAATTTGTGATGTTACTGTCAATGAAGCCAACATACTCATCAAGCTTCTTTGGAGATGTGCAAGTAGAAATTGTACTTGAGCTCACAGCTCCACATGCACATGAACTGAAGAAGCTGTTGAGGGAGTGTCTTAATATAAATACTGAAGCTCCCTGGGAATGTAGCTAAAGTATCCCTCAGCCCCTTAACTTTGGATAGTCTCAAAAAGCTTCTATATCCAAAGTGCAAAGTACTATTCAAAGTCAGTGTCTTAACCACACTGTTTTCTGGAAATCTCTGAGCAAACAATCTTCCATTGGGATCAACTACCACACAATTTAAAGAGTTTTCTGAAAGCCTTCGTGGGTCAATCAATGCTGAACAAACCACAACAGGAATCTGGGAAGGCTGTAGGGTCTCCGTGGGAAGTAAAAACCTCACTGAAAGTCAGTTGTTGTAAGACAAGAACAAGAAAATCAAATCAGAATATAAAGGTAACATTTTTTTCATGCAAAATTAATTATTCTAGCTTTGAAAAGGAAATATAACACTAACAGGTGCTTTCATTTTTTAAAGAGAAATAACCTAAAGAAAAAAGGAAACTTTTCCATGAATGTCAAGTTCCACCAACTCTAAGCCACATCAGTAAAGTCTGAGGGGGGTGGCAGAAGGATCCAGTTCTCTTATGAGTAATGTGCAACACTGGTCCAGCCCATGGCCCAGGAGAACTTCTTGGCTCAATCCCAGCCTCTCATCAGCCACAAAAGCAATGCACCGGCTTTCTGCCCTGAGCAATGTGTTCTGACACAGTATGGAGAAGAAACACAGTACAATTAACTGAGGGGGAAAGATGTAAAAACAAAGTAAGTTAACTTTGAAAGTAGGAGGAGAGATCCAATCTTGTAGGCTGAAGCAAACAATAGCAATGAGTGGGTAGAACTTTGGAACTTTTATTATTTGCCTGTTTCTGTGTTAAGCACTTTGTATGCATCAGGCCATTTCAATTTCGAAGAAACAGAGTTTTTCCTTCTCAGCTGGTCACATAGGTGTCAGGTGAGGGAAAGACAAGGGTGAAACTGTGCTGGATGATGTGAGGTCAGGCACATCTGACTGTGCAGCTCACTTGGGTCCGATCCTGGACATAACACTTCCATCTCACAATAAACAGCTGCCAGTTCTTCCTTTCATTTGGTTGAGAGGTAGGGCAGATCCCATTCTTGTGATGCTGCATTTTTACCAAGGTCTAATAATGCACTCTTTTCAGAGAAGTGTACAGTTCTACACTGCATTTGGCGTGGCCCTCATCCTGAACTCCAGGAATCTAAATTTAAGTCTCTCTTTGGAGTTTTGCATAAATTCCACATGACATCTAGACACCTCCAGTAACAGACCCTGCTAGGTCATATGGTACAAGTGGCAGTGCTGGTTAAACTACAGTATAACTCTGCTTCACAGCTTTCTGTGGTCTGGGCCTCCCGCAAAGTTTGCAGCCTCCTGGGTTATCTAGTACAGAATGCTACAGTGTCCTTGGGAGTGAAATGTGCTGCCTATAAACCCTCAAGAACCCTATGTGGTGTTTTGCTGCTTTCACTGTGGAAGGAGATGGAAAAAGTAATAATGTGTCCCCTATTTGGGAGCAATGTCTTAGTGTACCACGAACTATTGAACTACTGCAAATGTCACTGATGTGGAACGTCCTTCAATCTTGGTAAAGTTTATTCTCTCTGGAGCACATGTGTATTACTAAATTCTCCAATATACTGTTATTTCTTCAACATTCCAAATGACAGCACAACATCATCCATAAAGTGCACTAGTGTAATGTTCCAAGCATGGTCAGGTAGCCTAGGTCTCTTTGGACTGTGTTATGACAGAAGGCAATAAAGTTAGCATAGCTCATGGGGAAGATGTAAATTAATCCTACTGTTCATTTCACAAGAATCAAAATGGTTTCTGGGATGCAGTCTCCAGACTGATAGCCTTCAAATATGTATTCTGAGTTCATGTTAACCTGCTCCAGCAAACATACTACGTTACTACTGCAAATGGAACTGAGGTTACTATTTGGCTGAGTTTGTGGTAACCCATTAATATTTTTTTTCCAGAATACATTTGGCTTTTGTAAGGGCCAGAATGTAGAATAAAATGGAGATGTTATGGGAAGACCACTGCTGAATCTTTCAGACAGTATAAAGAAAGAAGTGTTAATGGACTCGCAAGAATTCTTATTGTCTATATGAGGATGAACTTCTTTTATATGAAGCGTCCTTTATGACTGTGCCTTGACATATTCAAATCCATCCACTGGCACTATTTCCTGTGTATACTTCAGACATACAGGAACATGGCCTCACACTTCCTCACTTCCGTAATAGGATCTCAAAATAGTACCTGCTATTCAAAACAACTGTTAAGTGTTGACTTAATATTGGAAGAGTTAAACATTTTTATTTCCACTATTTTTTGCTTATGAGAACATTGCAAGGCAAGCTGCCCTGAGGCAACATATAGAGTTGAGGAAGTGGACGCTTTCAAAGTTTTATAATTGGTCCATTCTTGAACTATGAGGAAAATAACAAAAATTTTCAACTAAAGCCTATCTCCCAAGCCTGGACTTTTAACTTCTCTCCTGTAACATCTTGAAGAGAGGATATTATCATATAATTACCTGGCTGCGAGAAACTCTTTCTAGGGTAAGAAACTTGATGTAGAAGAAGAATCACAAGCTCTGGAACCAGAAACATCTGAGTTTGAATATGAGCTACACAGTGTC
Organism: Camelus bactrianus; assembly: GCF_048773025.1. NCBI lineage: Eukaryota > Metazoa > Chordata > Mammalia > Artiodactyla > Camelidae > Camelus > Camelus bactrianus. The sequence goes on from NC_133549.1 coordinate 35,831,010, forward strand.
CTGGGGACCTCGGGTAACTGACTTAATCTATCAGACCCTGAGTTTGCTCAACTGTAAAGTAAGGATAAAAACACTGCTCTTAACAGTCTATACAAGATCTTGTCATAGCTCATAGTGAAAAAAAATGTGACAATGAATATATGTACGTTCATCTATAACTGAAAAATTGTGCTCTACACTGGAATTTGACACAACATTGTAAAATGACTATAACTCAATAAAAAATGTTAAAAAATTAAAAAAAATAAAAGTCTACAAATGGATTGTAAACTAACACATAGAAACTAACACAGTGCCTGGTACATATTCAGTAATGTGCAAATGGAACTATTATCTTTACTATTATTGCAAATAGAATTATTTTATTAACTATGAGACTAATGATACCATTGCCATGGCCGTATCCCACAGTCTGATGTTCAGACTGATGCATCAGTTTGTCTTCACATTCTGCCACATAGTGGTATGAAAGTAGCATGCAGAAGATGAAAGAAAACACAGGAACTACTTCTAATGATAGTGATAATAGCACTATCATTAGAATAGCACTAATGATAGTGTCTATATAGCACTCACTAACTGCCAGTCATCATTAGAAAGTCTTTATGCATACTCAAGCCATGACGAATGAGGTGGGTGATATCACATCAGCCATGACACAGATGAAAAATTACAGCAAAGAAGTATTAAGTAAGTTAACTAAACCAAATAGCCAACTGGGGCCGACTTCACAGAGGCAGCCTCAGGTGCCATGGCTGGGAGTGTATGTAGAACAGAATAGCCTGGGTCCCCCATCAAAAAAGAAAAAGAAGAAGGAACAAAAACAACACTGCTGGTGCACATCACAGGGAAGGATGCAATACCACAGGGCCTTAGCCTTTGTCTCTGAAGACCCGCAGCACCATCCCTAGCGTGTTCTCAGGAGAAGGGGCAGGGCTGGACCACAGCCACCATATTCCCTGATGAGCTGCTCCCAGGAGGAGATGGGGTTGAAACCTGAATACATACCCAGTGGCTCCACAGTTTCATAGGTGGGACTAAGATTTGTTCATAGCCCCAGGCAGAAAGGATCCTTTTGCTCTATGGGTGCCTTTGGGGACCCATGCCTCTAAAACAAAGAAGTAAGGAGCGGAGTTCTGGCACACAGTGGGGGTGAGGGCTGGTGTGGCCATTTTTGGCGAGCTCACTTACCATTCATGGACACTACACTGGGTATGCCACTGACCCAGTGATGTAACCCACAGGCCTCTGGAACCAGCGAGGGGAGTTCGCACAGCTGGGTGAGTGCAGGGGTGATATTTGGTGCTGGGGACAGTACTGAACTGGTAGCAGGAACTTGCAGTCACTGAGGGCTGGGGACCCTACCTTAGGCCTCTAAGATAAGCGAGCAGAGTTTACACATTGGGGTGAGTGCAGAGGTGGCATTTGGTGATGGGGACAGCACTGATCCAATAGTATGCCAAGATCAGGGTGTGTGACCCAGAAGTCAGCAGAACTGCACTGGTGTCTCTGAGGGCAGAGAACCTTGAGGACACAAGAGGAGCGCACTGAGATTTCCCCAGCCAAAGCAGGGAAAAGGACAGAGTCAACAAAAAGTGCTTAAAGTGCTCCAACTCCATCTACTATGTACCACAGTTCAGAAACAGGTCTGGAAGCCTCCTTTCCAACAAAAGGGAGACAGACCCAGCCCCAGTCAGGTCTGTGACAACCACAGAACAAAAAAGAGGCCCTGTTCAACAACCAGGGCAGGATCTGGTCACGACAGCACTGACCACCCTACAACCAAAGGGATAACAGCCAACATACAGGGAAGACGTGGCAACCATCCATACTAACAACACACCTCGTGACAAAATTATTAAGGAGTGCACAGTCTACACAGGAATGCATCCTCTTTAAAAAAAAAAAAAATCCCTTCAAGACCACAGCAGATAACTAATACTCATAATGCCAGAGAGATATAAGTAAAATGAAGATCCAAAGGAAATACTCCCAATTAAAAGAACAAGAGAAATCCTCTGAAAGAATGATCAATGAAATAGACTTCAATAGTCTACTAAGTCATTACTTCAAAAAGAGAGTGATCAAAGTACTGAAGGAACTAAAAGAGACAATGAATAGAGACAGAGAATACTTTTAAAAGAAAATTGAAACTATAAAGAGCCAATTAAAAACAGAAAACTCAATGCCTGAGATAAGAGTCGAGCTAAAGGCAGTCAAAAGCAGAATAGACAATGCAGAGGAATGAATAAGTGACTTAGAAGACAGGATAATAGAAGTCACCCAACTGCAACAGAGTTGCAACAGAATAAACATGAAAATGTAAAAGAGGACATCAAAATCATTAAAGGTGGGAGAGGGGAGCAATAAAATACATATTTTTCTTCTTTTTTTCATTCTTTTTAGGATGTGTTTGAACTTATATGACTATCAGTTTAAAGCAAACAGATATAGTGATGGGTTAATATACTTGAAAAACAGGGTGACCACAGTGAAAAGAATAAAGCAGAGTCACAAAAACCAAAAAGAAACCAAGATAACATAAAAGAAAATAATCAACCCCCCCAAAAAAAAAGAAAGAAAAAGAAAAAGAAAGGAACAAAGAGGAAATACCACATAAACTAGAAAGCTAAGTTCAAAATGGCAATAAACACGCATCTATCAAAAGTTACCATAAATGTCAATGGACTAAATGCTTCAATCAAAAGAGACACAGTGGCACATTGGATGATAAAACAAAAACCGACAATATGCTGCATACAAGAGACTCATTTTAGGGAGAAGGACACACATAGATTGAAAGTGAGAGAATGGAGAAAGATATTTCATGCAAATGAAAATGACAATAATGCAGGAGTAGCAATACTGATTTCAAACAAAATAGACTTTAAAACAAGGGCCATAAAGATATAGAAGGACTCTGTATAATGATTAAAGAAGCAATATAAGATGAGGATATTACACTCAACATATATGCACCCAATATAGGAGCATCTAAATACATAAAGCAAATACTAAGAGACATAAAGGGAGAAATTGATGGGAAAACAATCATAGTAGGAGACTTTAACACCCCATGAACGTCACTGGTCAGATGCTTCAGACAGAAAATCAATAAGGCAATGCTAGAAATTAATGACACAATAGAACAGTTGGACTTGGTTGATATTTTTAGGAAAATAGAATATGTATTCTTTTCAAGTGTACATGGAACATTCTCCAGGACAGATCATGTACTCAGGCACTAAAGAACCCTCAACAAATTTAAGAAGATATAAATTATTTCAAGTATCTTTTCAGAGCACAATGCCATGAAACTAGAAATGAACCATAGAAAAACAAAGGAGGAAAAAAATGACAGCATGGAGATTAAACAACATGCTAATAAAAACAAAAAAAAAACAAAACAAAACAGTCAATGATGATATCAAACAAGAAATTAAAAAGTACTTTGAGATAAATGACAATGAAAACACAACTACACAAAATCTATGGGTTGCAGCAAAAGCAGTCCTAAGAGAGAAGTTCACAGCAATACAGGCCTTCCTCAAAAGAGGACAATCTAAAGCAAACAACCTTACCTATCACCTAAAAGAATCAGAAAAATAAGAGCAAACAAAACCAAAAGTCAGCAAAAGGAAGGAAACAATAAATATCAGGGAGGAAATAAATAAAACAGAGATTAAAAAATAGGGGAAAAAAAACAATCAAATCAAGAGCTGGTTTTTTGAAAGAATAAACAAAATTGAAAAACTTCTGGCCAGGTTCACCAAGAAGAAAACAGAGAGAACACAAACAAAATAAGACAGGAAAATGGAGAAATTACAATCAATACCACAGAAATACAAAATATCATAAGATAATACTATGAACAACTATATAGAAACAAATTGGTCAACCTAGAAGAAATGAACAAGTTTCTGGAAACATACAGTCCACCAAGACTGGATCAAGAAGAAGTGGACCACTTGACCAGAATGATCACTAGAAAGGAAACAGAATGATCACTAGAAAGGAAACAGAATTTGCAATAAAAAAACATCCATGCAAACAGAAGTCCAGGACCAGATGGCTTCACCAAGGAATTCTATCAAATATACACAGAAGAACTGATACCAGTCCATCTCACACTCTTCCAGAAGATTGGAAAGGAGGGAGTATTCCCAAACTCATTCTATGAAGCTACCATCAACCTGACCAAAACCAGACAAAGACACTAACAAAAAAAGAAAATTACAGGCCAATATGACTGATGAACATAGTTGTGAAAATCCTCAACAAAATATTAGCAAACAGAATCAAACAGCACATAAAAAAGATCATACACCATGATCAAGTTGAGTTCATCCCAGAGACACAAGGATGGCTCAACATACATAAATCAATCAATGTGATACACCACATCAACAAAAGCTAGGACAAAAATCACATGATCATCTCAATAGATGCAGAAAAAGCATTTGATAAAATTCAACACCCATTTATGATAAAAAATTCTTACCAAAGTGGGTATAGAGGGAACATATCACAACATAATAAAAGCTATTTATGACAAACCTAAAGCCAGTATAATACTCTACAATGAAAAACTGAAAGCCATCTCACTAAAATCTAGAACAAGACAAGGATGCCCACTCTCAACACTTCTATTCAACATAGTCTTGGAAGTCCGAGACACAGCAATCAGGCAAGAAGAGATAAAAGGGATCCAAATTGGAAAAGAAGAGGTAAAACTGTCACTATATGTGGATGACATAATACTATATATAGAAAACCCTAAAAGCTCCATACAAAAATTACTAGAGCTGGTAAAAGAATTCAGCAACATATCAGGTTACAAGAGCAACATACAAAAATCAGTTGCATTTCTTTACAGTAACAATGAATTAGCAGGAAAGGAAAGGAAAGAAATAATCCCTTTTTAAATTGCATCAGAAACAATAAAATACTTAGGAATAAATCTGACTTAAAAGGTGAAAGACTTATACATGGAGAACAACAAAACACTGATTAAGGAAATTAAAGATGACCTAAAGAAATGGGAAGATATCCCATGCTCTTGGATTGGAAGAATCAATATCGTTAAAATGGGCATACTGCCCAAGGCAATCTACAGATTTAATGTGATCCCTATCAAGTTACCCGGGACATTTTTCACAGAACTAGAACAAACAATCATAAAATTTATATGGAATCACAAAAGACCCAGAGTTGCCAAAGCAATACTGAAGAAAAAGAGTGAAGCTGGAGGAATAACCCTCTCAAACTTCAGACAATACTACAGAGCTACAGTAATCAAAACAGCATGGTACTGATAGTACAAAAACAGACATATGGATCAATGGAATAGAATAGAGAGCCCAGAAATAAACCCACAGACTTTTGGTCAATTAATCTTTGACAAAGGAGGCAAGAATACACTATAGAGTAAAGACAGTCTCTTCAGCAAATGGAATTCGAGATCTGTAGATAAGAACTACTATACATAAAATAGATAAATAACAAGTTTATATTATATAGCACAGGCAGCTATATTCAATATCTTGTGGTAACCTATAATGCAAAAGAGTATCAAAACAAATATATGTATGTATATGTATGATTGAAACTTTATGCTACACACCAGAAGTTGACACAACATTGTAAACTGACTACACTTCAATTTTAAAAAAAAATTTCAATCATCACAGCTTGTTTATCCCAAGGCATAGTGTCATTTTCTCTTTTCATTATATTTCCTTTTTCTTTCTCTAGCCTTTTTCTTTGGCCTACATAAAGTTTAATGGGTATATTAAGGTGAGCTAGCATGGTGAAGTTTTTTGCAATAAAGAATGTCACACTATGCTGAATTAAGTCCCAGAAGGAACAACCAAGGCAGCAAGACAAAAAGGTAGCGCTAAGAGAAAGCTAGTATGGATTAGAAAGGTTTGATTTGCTATCTGAGAGTGGATAAGGTGCAGGCACAGGTTCTCTTCATTCTCCACATTGGCTGGCTCTTCTGTTTGTCACAAGTTTAGAGCATCAGAAAGTATTTCTGGCAAAGAGACAGGCATTCTGAGGCACTTGTGTACTGTAACACCTAGAGTATGGCAAGTTTTTACCAGATGTTAGTCAAGTAAATGCACAAGAGAATAAATGAATGAAAAAACCAACCAATGAATGCATAGAAAAGAAAACTGACCAGAGAAGGTTATCGGTGGTAACAACAAGACTACCACCAGCAATATTGTTTATTAGACATTTACAATGTGGCAGGGCCTGAGCTCAGTGCTCTTTTTCCTTTTCCCATCAAATCCTCAGAATGCCCTGTTAATGTAGATGAGATTGATCCTACAAATAAGAGCACTGAAGTTTGAGCAATTAGCTCAAAATGAAATAGGTAGTAAATGCTAGGTATGAGATTCAATTTCTAGTTTCTCTAATCCAAGCAAGTCTCAGGTTTGTTTACAAAAATCTACTCTTTAAATTGCTTTTATTGTTGTTAGCTTATTCCTATTTTACAGATGAGACAAGTTAGGCTTAAAAAGATACAGAAGACTTACATAACCCCATGAACGATTAACAGTAGAGAGTATGGAGGTGGGGAGGACCTAGGACTTGCTCTATAAAAATAGAGGGGAAAGATATATAATTCCAAAGCCAAAGGTCCCAGGATTGGAAACAACACCAATGCTATACTCTGACATCAGGTTTTGATAGCCACAGAAGTCAGCTACTGACAATCTTTGCTCTACCATGCTGACTCTTCCCTCTGAAGGCGAGGGTCTGGCTGTGTTCTGCTGCTTACTTAGACTGCCTCTCTAACAGAATGCCACTGTCTACACACCGTGATTCTTGTAAAGGGCTTTGACTTCTTCTCAACAAATATTCTTTATTAACTCTTCTCACTGCCAAGTTTGCTGACAATTATACTGCTTAGTGCTTTTTTACCCTAGCCCAGGATTTCTCAACCGCATCAACCCCATCATTATTAACATTTGCACTCATATAATTCTTACTCTCTTCCTCCTCTTTCCTCTCTTCCCTCCCCTCTCCTCCTTTTTTGGGGGGCTGCCCTGTGAATTGTAGGGTGTTTAACAGCCTCACTGGCCTCTTCTCAGTGTTGCAGGAACCTCCTACCCACCAATCACCATTTGTAGGTTGTGACAACAAAAATTGTCTAGCTCAATTAAGAATTCTATTCTTAAGATTCTAGGATGGTCATTAAGTTAGTTCATCAGTCAGTTACACTTTTTTCGGCTTGAGTATCAGATTCCATCTTGAGAACAAATGTTAATGAAATAGTGATGAGAGGAAAAGAAATTGTGAAAGACCTGTGAGCAATATGGGACAGGGAGGTTTCAGACATAAAAATAATGACAGCAAATACTTGGAGTGACAAAGGCTAATCTCCCTTTCTTAGTATTTTCCCTCTGCCCTTCTCTTTATATTCTAACATTTCCTGTTGATTCACATGTATGTTTTCATTATCTAATTCAGCAATAAGATATTAAGAATCCCCCACATTTAATGTCTTTTGAGAGAATATTAAAATAAGACTCAGTCCTTCACATTAAGAAGTTCAGGGTCTTGTGATCCTTTCACAGCCCAGGACTTTTCTTGCTGATGTCACCTTGTTTCATCCTACATCATACAGACACATACAGAACAGTTCAAGAATTTTTAAGTACTCAGTCATGCAAGGTCACAATTTAGGTGAAAGGGTAACAACATTCAACCTAAAAGTGAACTGTCAACAATTTATTTTCTTTAAAAGATGGAGTATTTAGCTATTGAACCTCTGACAAGGACTTAATTGTAAGGTGCCAATAGATTTGGGGAAGGGAAGGCCTCCATTAAATTTAAAAATGGATATTAAAGTACTGATTTGTTTGTGCTAGCTCAGACTGTAAATACCATGCTCATTCATTTATATAAAACAACCAAGTTAATTGACTCTCAGACTGTCAAGGGCCAGTATAGTTTCTCAAAGATGTCTCCATTTACCAATCCCTTCAATCATTTGTGGCCACTTGAGAGCAGGGTAACTGGTTGGCCCCACTTTCACTGCCAGTCATTTTTAGGAAAGATTTTTTTTTTCACATTTCACAGGTTCTATGGAAGAAAAATGCCATTTTGACCACAGAGATATCATTCTTTGTCCACATCACATCTCACTGATGGGTCCCTTAGCCTCGGGAAATGACACCCAGGAGGGAAATTCTCTTTAGGAAAAGGGTGAGTAATTTGCTATTGACAACATTTTCCTCTGGATCAGAGCAGCTTACTTGTGATGAATATTCTAAGAAGTTCTAATAAATAAAAGTACTCTTATATTTACCATTTTGTGCCCTATGTGCCTTATTCTTTATACTCTTTTATATTTATCATCACATTTTCTCTATCATGTAGAATCATAAGTTTTATCAGGTATTATCTCCATTTTATAGATGAGGAAACTGGACTTCACAAGGGTTAAGTGACTTACCCTGCTTTAGTCACTCACTCCTCCCATTTATCCCCCACATGACAGCCAGAAGGACTGCGTTAGTTTCCTAGGGCTGCCCTAACAAAGTACCCAAAGTACCACTAGATAGGTGGCTTATAAAAACAGAAATTTATTATTTTATGGGTCTGGAGGCGAGAGTGTGAAATCAAGGTGTTGGCAGGATTGGTTCCATCTGTGGACTGTGGGGTAGGACCCATTCCAGATCTGTCTCCTTGGGATGTAGATGGCCCTCTTCATGTTCACATGATGTGTACAAGGATGTAATCCTTGTATATAATTCTGTCTCCAAATATCCTTCTTATAAGGACATTAGTCATATTTAATTACAGCCCACCTAATGACATCATTTTAACATTAACTCTGTAAAGACCCTATCTCCACATAAAGTCTCATTCTGAGGTACTAGGGATTAATGAAAACTCCAACACATGAATTTTGGGGGAAAAAATTCAATCCCTAACAGGGAAATTCACTGAATAAACCACTCCTCACAGGCTATAGAATAATGTATAAGTTTCTTGTTATGAGGAACAAGTCCCTTCTTGACGTGGCCCTCATCACTGGTCTCAGCCTGTCTCTTACACTGCACAGCAGGGATTCTAGCTATGCTGAACTACTTGGTAAAAATAACTCATTTATCAAGAGCTTAAGGCACTCTGCTAAGTGCTTCACATGTATGCATAGTGTAAATAAATTATGCTGGTCCTCTTATTACCACCATATCATGGATTCATTTATCCATTAATTCAATCATTCATTTACTCAAAACAGTTTTTGAATGCCTGTTATTATGAAGCTTTATTCAAGGTACTGGGATACCACTGCCAACAAAATGGGAAAAAATCCCTAGCCTCACAAGCTTACATTCTAGTAGGAGAAAACAGAGTACAATAAATTAAAACACTATATAACATATTAAACAATAGGCAGTGCTGTAGAGAAAAAAATGGGACAGGGATGAAGGTGTTCAAAGAGTGAGATGCAAGTTTTAAAAATCATATGAAATAATTTTATACTTATGGGAATATTGAAAAATACTCTGCATCCAGAATCCACAAATGTCTTTCTGAAATAAATTCAAATGTATAAAGAATTTGCAGAAAAAATACAAAAAGTCATGTATCTTCTTAATCCAGAATTCCCTATCATTCATTTGTCAGAATCAGCTCACAATCTTTCCCTTCTCTCTTTCTCTGCAGTTCAATATTTCACACACATGATACTATAACATCTTTCTTGCAAAATTATACTACTGATAACCCTTAAATAATATACATTTGTTTCTTCGACAAATTTTATTCTTCAGATTTTTTTATTAGGGTTATCTCACTAAGAACTTGGCTATGCTTTTACCTTATACGTCAATATAAAAGTTCAATTAATTTTCAAATTATTGAGCACTGCACTCTGCTATTACAAATTAGATGCTAATTAATGCTCCTTTACTCGTTCATTTATTTGAAATCTTTTTCCCGTCAGGACCAATGAAAGTATGTAAATTCCATTAGCTGTTTTTGCTAACTCACTAAATAGACTGTAGAACAGAGTAATAATTTTAAAAATTATAGCTATTCAACACCTACATGTGAAAAAGTTGCAATATTCTAAAGGATACCATTAACTAGACAGTAATTAAAAATTGCAAAGAGAATGCTTCTCACCAAGATTTGTGATAATTTTAATGAATTTCTGAAATAAGATAAAACAGATTCTTTAAAGGATATGTCTAACCTTGAAATTCCATGAAATGGTGGAAATAAATATATCATTTAACATGTTTTCATATGAACAGTATTAGAGGGAATCTAAATTGTTTGAATGTATTTAGGGTAACTAAAATTTGAATATACAATACTTGTATTTCATAGTTTTAACAAGTCTAATCTAAAGTTGTTTTATTCCCATTTTATAGGTGGAACAACTAGGAGTTACTCCGTGATTTATGCTCCTCTAATGGGAGCATTCCAGGAAGAGGGATACATGTAGAAATAAGCCAAAGGAATGTAGGGGGGAACAAATCCCTGCCTGGTTTGTGAGGACTGGGGAAAAGTGGTCTGAGCTGAAACCCATGAGGTAGGGAGGATGGCACATGCAGGATTTTCTAGGAAATGTTAAGAATCCAGGGCTTCAGGCATTGTGTTTTGAAAATATCACCCTTGCCACACTGAAGAACAGCTTGGAGGAGATGGATGGGTTAAAAGATTCAAAGCAACTGCAGAAGTCCTGGGGAGAAGATGATGATTATGACAATGATAGTATGGGGTGCAGAAGGGGAGAGGTCGATTGTGAGTGATTTAATAAGAAAGTGTAATGGGGCTCACTCATTTATGGCAGGGAAGGTTGATGATGAGGGAAAGAGAGATGTCAGAATGATTGTCAGGTTTTTAGAACTGCTCAACTGTGTGGAAGGTGGCAGAAGGCATCGGAGGAAGAGAAATGAGTAGATAATTTTCCACATTTGTTCTAGGATGTGAAGCGATGAACTGAGACAGTAGAAAAGGTACTGAACATACAGATATGGAGTTCAGAGATGTTTGGACTGGGATTATAAGTTTGAAAGCAAAGGAAGGAACATTTTAAAAATTCAGTGTTTCTCACAGTTCTTCAGATCGTGCAACTCAGAAACCTTAGCATATCTATCTCATAACTCAGTGGTTTCCAGGCTTTAATATACATCAGAATTACCTAGGTACAGTGTAGTGAGGAAGCTGAAAGCTCTAGATTCCCACTGCTTTAGTTCAAAGCAACTTGGACACTTTGTAGAATAAACTTGAGCAACTCAACCTCTGTGCCTCACTTTTTTTTTTCTCTGTAAAATGGAGATAATGCTTACCTCACTGGGTTTCTCAAAGATTACATAAGAAAATAAGTTGGTTTACATAAAGCCTCTAGAACACTGAGTAACACTAAGCATCACTTAGCAGACAGTCAAAAAAGGCTGTTAACCATTATTATCTCCCAGATAATTTATTAAAATGCACATTCACGGACCCTCAACTCTGGATTTTGATGTAAATGTCAAGTTACCAAATAGTCTGGGTACTTCCCTGTGGATTTGGTTGTGCTTGGATTTGGAAATTGAGGATGAATCGGAATTTAGTAGTTCTGGCCAGGATTATTCTGGACCCTACCACACTTACTAAATTAGTGTCTTCATTCACAAGCCAGGAACTCTGTACTTTTAAATACACACACACAGTCTCAGTGATGCTGATCTACAGCCATGCTTGAAAGGGATTATATTAGACATATAATTACATATCTTGCAATTCTCATTTTGTCAGGGCTGGATGTCCACCACAATGTGCAGTCCCCCTTTTTACAGCAGATATTATTTTGCTGGAAAGTGACTGGCCAGCCAGTGAGCACACTGCATGCCAGGTACGAATACATGACCAACAGATTGTAAATGGAAGTGTTGCTGCCACGGTTGGACCAAGGCTTCTAGGAAGCAGTCATGTTGTTTCCACATTCTCTTTGCCCTTTGGCTCACCTACAGAGAGAGTAACAAGCCCTAGGTGATGCTAGAGCCATAAAATGAATGGAATCTAGGGTACTGAATTGATGACAGTAGTCTGTTGTTAAGTAAGAAAAAAAGATTACACAAATGAGAAAAAAGTTTCTAATTTTATATTATGTTATGTTAGGGAAATACTGGCAATTACTTCTTATAGTAGTTGGTGTTACCCTAGTAACTGCTCTTGAACATGAGATTTCTCCTATAAGGTAGTATTTATCAAAAGTTCCTTGATGAATGATATCACTCCTTTACAATCAATATGCTAGACTCTTATGATACAAAGAATAAAATGATCTCTTGTTTGGTCCTTGGAACATAACTGTACATCTGAACAATCTCAATGTTTCAAGTGTCACTAGCTGCTTTTATTTCTTATTGATTTAGAGTACAGTTATTAGGGAAAAAGGTACAGAGAAAACTTTCACATTTTTCTTAATAGAATTTGAATATAAATTACTGACAATTGGTAGCTTTCTGTTTAGTATCACTATTCTTGTTAACTCAAGAAACAGTCTAGTTATTTTTGTTTAGTTTTTTGTTTCTGTCTGAAAGTAAGAGATGGGTCTGCATCTCTTCAGACAACCAAGTACTTGTTTTTGTAACATAAAACAATGTTGTTTGTATGTGGATCATTACTTAAAGTAATAAAAAAAACACTGCCAAGCAGTGTAAACATCAATACTTATGAATTATTATTCTTTTAAGAATGTTGCCTAAATTTACATATAGATTAAACTTAGAATTTATGAAATGTGATTTTCTTTCAATCTGATGGCTTAATGCCACTGGTGTTTTATGGATAAGGTTCCTGCACAGAATGCTCTGTTTTTCCATGGGACTGAGGACACAGAAGACTGCATTCTGGCAGACCTCATGGTATTAAATTGCAAATTGAATTTGAGATGTCAGAGAAAGGATGTGTTGGAGAGCAACTGAGAGTTGGAAATCAGAACTACATGGAGTTTACACATGTTCCTGCGAAACTCATAGTAAACCTTCCTCTTCTCGAGAGGGGGTTTACAGAGAGTAGGTTTCATTACTGAGGCTGTATGTCTGGTATCAGCTTTTGATCAGCTCCAACTGAATTTATTCTCTCTATGGAGAAGACATTAATCTCCTTTCCTGGAGGTTTATTACACACACAAACACATACACTCTTGGGTTGGGCCCTCTCTCCCACATAGCCTGACTGTGGATAAAAATGAAATCAGACCCTCAAGCTTCACCTTGATTTTCAGTGCTTCACACACTGATGACTTTTACCTGCAACTTTGGTGACAGAATCTAACTTCTTTGGCAGATCCCACAACATTAAATTGCAAATTGATTTTAGGATGCAGCAGAAAGTTACTGTTTGAGATGTGGCAGAAAGTTACTGAGGACTGGAAATTAGAATGACATGGAGTTAATACATGTGACCCTAGAAACTCATAATGATCCTTGGTGCCTTCTAATGAGGATTTAGGAACAGCAGGTTTAATTATGAAGGTCATATGTTTGATATCAACCTTTGGTCAACACAGACTTAGCTTGTTCTCTTCATGGAGAAGTCCCTAGTCTCCTTTTCTGACTCTGACTCTGACTCTGACTCTGACTCACTCTCTCTCTCTCTCTCTCTCTCTCTCTCTCTCTCTCTCTCTCTCTCCCTCTCCCTCTCCCTCTCCCTCTCCCTCTCCCCCCCCCTCTCTCTCTCTCCCTCTCCCCCTCCCTCTCTCTCTCCCTCTCCCCCTCCCTCTCTCTCTCTCTCTCCCTCTCTCACACACACACACACACTTCTCTCACATAGCCTGTGGTAAAAGAGAAACCAAATCTTCGTGTTTTCACATTGACTAATTCATGCTTTACATCCTAATGGCTTTCCCATTGTGACTTTGATGACAAAACCTAACTTTATGCCTCTTTATGACGTTATTTTTTTCCCAATGGCATGTGATGTAACACAGTTTCTTATAATGATCATGTTTTTTTCCTTGAAAAACAACCACTGGAATAGAACCCACACATTCTGCTCTTTTCCTACTTCTCTCACTCCTCTGCTATATTGTTTTGTCCATTTTTCTTTCCAAATAGTTTCCTCAACTGTTAAAAGGGCATTTGTAATAAACTGGAGTATGGATTGTCTCAAATCATCTGGATGATTAAACAATATTGTCTCTCTTTTTCTAAGTCTGTGTCTGTTACTTCTATCACTGTCACTTAACTGCTGAGAGAAGTAGGAACCAATGTTTTTTTCTTACAGGGGGTACTTTTCAACCAGTGACCGGCTTAACATCCCCAAATGGACTATGGGAATAGGAGGCAGGGTTTGTGGGAAAAAGGAACAGGAATTGACCAAGTCATGCACAGCATAATTAATAAGTAGGTCAATGAATTTTGATTATCATGTGATTTTTCAATATATGGTTCCCAGTCTAGCAGAGTCACCTCCTTAAATATTGAGATTCCTAGACTTATAGAAAGAAGATCTAGAGGTAGGGCCTGGGAAACTGCTTTAAAAACAAGATTCCCAGGTAATCCTGGCAATCATATAAGTATAAGAACCACTGACCTACTCTATATCTACTGCAGTGGTAGTTTTAAATGGGTGCAAATAAATCAAATTCTCAAAATAAATGTTTTTTCCCTTCTGATATATTAATGAAAATCCCTTTTTTCTTCCCCTAACCAAATCCATATTCAAAGCCCTCTTTTGCTGGAACTCAGCAGAAGTAGCTTTCATTCTTCCCTCAGAGCCAGGACAGTGGTAAAACACAGCCCTGGAAGGTACAGAATCAAGTGTGCTTTAAACCATTACAAATTCCTCTTGCAAGTAGAAAGGTATACATTATGAATAAATAAGTTAGAAAATCAACAACAACCCAGTAAGCTCTAGAAGAAGCCTTGGGCCTCTATTCCTCAGATTCAAGAGTAGCTTATGAAATTGGCAGTTAGTCACAATTCTTGCAACCTGTCTTGGAATTATCACAAGCTCCATAAAGTAGGCGTGAAATGAAAGCCTTTCCCTGTGGGAAAATATTATCTCTTATCAGTTCTAAGCCAAAAGCTACAGTTTAAATATCTTATTTATTATCCCCACTTTAATATGTGTTTTAACATCTGAATGATGTGTGATTCTCTTTCATTCCCAGGGTTCATGTTGAACAGAGATGTATTATTGATTTTTGTTTTTCACTAAATTAGGAACAAGCATCACTATACTCTAAAAATAAATTTTCAACTAGTATACGCACCTAAGTCATGTTGCTCATGCTCACTTCTATATGCATCATTACCTTTTCCGTGCTTTGATGCACATATGTTTTTACATTCACAACACAAATAAACACAAACGCACATCCTCACTCACTCCAGAATGTATGGCAACTGGTAGAGTGTTATAAGAAAACAAAATTTCCTACTGGACTGTCTGATACTTCGTTTTATGAAATAAAAAACTAAACTCTTATTGTGCTCAGCATCAGCCTAAGTCTCATTATGTCCTTATTTTTTCCTGAGAGTCGGTCAAAAGTCCAAGATTTGTTGTTGGTTTTGTTTGCCTAAAACAGGGAAGAAGCATTCACCAAAATGGACCTAATGGATGGATAGTTTTGTATTTTGTCTTCCTATATTTAGTCCCTACCACCTTTTTCTTGATGCCTATCTCCCTTTCTCTAAATTCTATCAACTAATAATGTTTATTGGACATTTGGTATATTCCAGACCCTGTACTATGTTGCTTTATGCACATTGTACTTCGTCCACATAACTACCCAGGAGAGGTACCTGAATTTAGAAAAGGAAACAATTTACTCAAGGTCATAAAGCTAGTAAATGAAAGAATTCATTCATTAATTCCACCCATATTTATAGCTCATTTATTATGTGCTGCTGTCCTTGGTCCTGGGATGTGGCATTGAAATAAAGGGCAGTCTCTGCTTCATGGAACTTTCATTCTAAGGGAGAGAAACACACATGTGCACATGCACACAAACACAAATGCATATATATGGACTATGAATATAGCATGGATGAAAAATAAAGCAACATAAAGATTAGATGCTGATGAGGGTGTTGTGTTAGTTTGGATATAGTGACCAGAGTAGGTGTTTATGAGAAAGTGGCAGTGACATCTGAACTAAGGGAACTGAATGACGTGAAGGAGTGGATCATGTGGGTGTTTAGAAGAGTTGAGAATCTTAATGTAGCCAAAAAGTCCCTGTATGATTACTTCCTTGCCCTTCCCTGCAATCTCAGTGTCCCCTATTCTATCCCTTGTTCTAAGTATTCCTGAATTTCCCTATTTCCAAATGGGCTATGCATTCTCTTAATTTAGAATTTTCACCTGTACTATTCTCTTTTTTTCCTACCAAAGTTCTTCCCTACACTTAAGTTGTGTCTGGCTGTTTTTTTGCTCCTATGCTGTGAGATGTATGTCCCAGTAACATTATATTCAATGGTTGTCATTTATCTGCTTTCTATTTCCTGTTAAAGAGTATGATCCATGAAGGAAATAGACACATACCCAAAAGAACTGAAAGCAGAGTTTCAAACAGATGCTTGTACACCAGTGATAATGAGTATTATTCACAATAGCCAAAAGGTGAAAACAACTTATGCCAATCAACAGACAAATGGATAAATAAAATGTAGTAGATACATACAATGGAATATTATTTAGCCATAAAAAGAAATGGAATTCTGATCTATGTTGCAACATGGATGAACCTTGAAAACATATGGTAAGTGAAATAAACCAGATACAAACATACAAATATTTTATCAGTCCACTTTTCTTAGGCAACTAAAATAGGTAAATTCATAGAGACAGAAAGTAAAATAGAGATTACCAGGGGCTGGGGGAAAGACATATGGGAAGTTACTGTTTAATAGGCACAGAGTTTCTGTTTGGGATGGTAAAAACATTTTGGAAACAGATTAAATGGTTACATAACATTGTGAATGTACTTAATGCCACTAAATTGTACAGTTAAAATAGCTAAAATGGTACATTTTTATGTATATAAAATTTGTATATCATAATAAAAAAGGCCATGAAGGAAGGTTTTTTATTCTTTCACCATTACACCCCTGTGTATTATCTGGTACACAGAGTAGGTGCTTAGCACACGTTTTAGAATGCATGAGTCAATATTAAGTCCAGTTCTGTGCCCAGAGCCCACCCACGCTCTTAACTACTGCACTGGGGATTTTCTAAGTGTGTTACGCATGTAGCTTGCAGGCAATTTCAGGTGGAACTTGAAACGGTTTTACACAGTACAGAGCCACAATAGCACGTAACACTGAATTACATCTCACAGAGAAAACATTTTCACTTACTTCTGATTCCATTTGTTTATTCCTGTGATTTTTATCAAGGAACAGGTCTCATTTTTTGCTGCTATATATATTTCAACACTTGTTACGTTGTTAATTTCTCTCTTCTTCCCTCCACCATCCTTCTCTCACCTTTTTTTTTTTTTTTTTTTTTGATAACATGAACAAGAAACTTGAAGCTCAAAGCCTCCTCTGGGCAGCAATACTTAGCTGAAATGCCATCATATAATTTGTAGTGTTGTTATTTTGCTTTTTAAATTTTAAAAGTGATACTGGCTTTTCATAGGTGGTTCTACTAAAATGTATACATAAAAACTATTTTAAATGATCTGATTTAAAGAAAATATAAGCATAATAATAATGTAGATGGATCAAGGATATTGCAGAAATGAGGAAGGTCCTGCAAGAATAACTGAGGTGAGTGAAAAGACACCCCTAATTCTGAGGCCTCTGTACATCCCTGAGCTCGGGTCTAGCTTTCTCTTTGTCTGCAGCAATGTTGTTGGTATCTGCCCCTCCCTGTGTGCTCCATGCCTGCCTCTTTCTGGCCTATACTTTGTCTGTGGCCCCATCTTGCACCTCCACACCTTGGTGCATCTCAGACTCTGTCTATGCATAACTATCACCCACATGATGCCTGGGGATAGGAGAAAGTACTGCTTTCTTCCTGTTCCAGATAGATCCCCAATGAAAAGTTCATAATTGCTTGCATTATTTACCACCTCTGACTTTTCCCCTGAAACTCCTGAAATTTCTCCCAGCCTTCTTTAATTTTTAGTGTTGATTAAAAGTGAGTGGATGCTGACAGAGGCTATATGAAAATACAAAGGGATGACAACCAGTATCACAGAAGAATGTTACTTTAAACTGAAGTGCATTTATCTCCCTCACTACTCCCAACACAAGTAACACAGTCCCTCTTATGTTTTGGAATTTAGACCAAAGCACAGTTATAGATAACACATGAGGGCAGATGGGCTTTTGTAATATGGATGATTAACTGAATTTTCTATTGGAAAGGAGAGTCAGGCCACTTCACTTGACATGAGGACTTTGGGAATGAGACATGATGGGGTGGGTGTGTGTTTAAGTACCATTTTGGTAATGAAAAGGCACTGTTTCTTTCTTTTTTTAACCTATGGAATCTTTTTTCCAGAACAGCTCCCCAGCTTCCTTCCTTTCCTGTATTCGACAACAGGGTTTCGAATGGATTGCAGAGGAATGAGAGAACCTTGGCTTATCTAAACTCTGTTTCTACCTCCATGTCACTTTTCACCGAAAGACATTATGATAAAATTATTTTAAAAAATATAAACTGCACGGAGATTTATAAACGCAGGACACAGCCTATGCAGAAATGCAGAGGCAAGATAGGGGTCAGACACAAAGCACAAAGGGTCCAGACTCTGATCTTTTCCCCAAAAGACTCATTTCCATTGAGAGAAAAAATAAGTAATACACAGATGCATTCTGAATTCATCTCCAAGGAGAAGCTGTTCAAGCATCACTGCAGACAGCTTGATGCAACAGGCTCTACACTTCAGTGATCAAGACAGCTAGAAAAGTTCTGAATGGAATAGATGCCCCCCTCTTCTCCAGCAGGAATGCCATGATGAATGACAGAAGAGTGGGCCAGGCTGCCAGGTCTGCCCTGCTGTTTATCTGTTCAAGTTATGTTCCAGACTACATCCTTTTTACTCCTTTCCTCTCGCCCCACTTAACTGAGACAAATATATTCCTTGGCTCTGCTTTTCCCTAAATCTCAGCATTGCCACACTACACTGGACTTATGGTCCACTAATTCCAGAATTCTCTTTCCTTCAGAGATAATAAATGGAATGGAATATTCATCAACCTTACAGCATTAGGGTTGTGTCCCACTGATGTCTAATATCTCGTAATCTTGAGGTTCAATAGCTCACTTATGTATTATTTAAAACAATTTTCAGTTTGTATCTTCAATCTGTTTGAAATCTTAGGTCAGTGTCTCTGTGGGTAAAGATCACTTTCTTTTCTTGCCACTTGCCTTATAATCATTTAGCTGTCCTGAATGGTCCTTGTGAACATCCTTTTTGTCAGGTGAAGAGATGGGAAGAATGCTGACATCCAAGTCAGGCACCTGGGTTCTCTCCTCATCATCAGGTCCCTGACTCCTGAGTAATCCTGGAGGATTTCCTCACTATTTTTGAATCTGTTTTTTCACGTGACAAATGGAACAATAAACTTTAACCTCCCTATATTTTTATTATTATAAGGTCCCATTTAGAAAATAAGTGTGAAAATTTATATTATTATTTAACTTGGTTCACGTTCTATACAAAATCATATTTTATAGCAATATTTTACAGTATCTGCATTAATTACATTTATCAAAGTAGCATATGGCATAGTAAAAAAATCTATGAATTTATTATGAAAAGCAACAATTCCTCATTCCACTGCTTCTTGCCTGTACCCCCAACTCCCTGAAAATATTTATTTTAACAATTTCTGTTTTTAAGTGTTTCGGTTGTTAACTCAGTTAACTTAGTTCTTCAGCAATATTCTTAAAATTCTGTTAATTTGTTAAACTCAGATGTATTTGTCTTTATTTTTTATAGTTTTCCATCTCATATTCTCAGAATACTTCTAATTATTTTTCTATCCCAAATTTGTGCTCTAAAGAGAAACTTAATGAAAAGACAAGAATAATCTTTCCCTGTTCCTTTCCTACATCCCAGGGCTCTCCAGCATTTATGTCCCTGGCCAGAGAGAGCCCTGAGTAGGTTATTTATTCTGTGGACATACATGGAAAATCATTCATAATCCCCTTCCTAGTCAGTAATTTGCCAAGAGCACAGAAAGTAGCTTGGTGCCTGACTCAGGCAAAATTTAATGGTCCTTCATCTGCAATAAGAGTTGCTTTGACAACATGTCTTTTCCTTTTTTGCCAGCCTCTGCTTGTAGTTTAAATAGCAGCACAATTGGACCTGAATTCCTGCAACTGTCAAAATGAATGAGATGAAGCATGAATTCCATTGCTTTATTCTGCTGCATTTTGGGTTTGTTTACTAAAGTAATTATTCACAAGATGTAGCACTTTGCTTTGTTTCTCCACAGTGGTAGATGAAGACTCACTAAATCAATACCCTCTTCTTACCTACAATTACATAGGAAGAGAGCCCTGAAGATGACTGGAGATGTCTGCGAGGAAAGATTTCTTACAAGGAAAAGTTAAAAGGACTTCTTAGCTTGTAGTGGAAAAATCTAAGAATAAATGGTGCCAAGGAATATAAATAGAGAACCAGTATAAAGAAAACCAATAGGATATCCCTGGTCACTGATGACTAACAACTAAAAAATAAATAATTTGGATAAATGTAAAGCTTTTTGTTGGGCACAACACTAAATCCCTAAGAATCCTATTCCACAGGACTAGTTACGAATGTTATTTTTACTGGATATGAAATAGTGATATGTAAAAAGAGAATAGAAATTGTAAGGTAAATTAGTTAGTTCAAAATGTTCCTTTTCTTTTACCAAATTAATAAAACCACTTTAGTGATAAAGCCCTACTTTCTTGTTGCTTTTAGAAATGATATCAGTAAACAATGGCACATAACATGCCTATAAGGAAGCACATATTATAATATAATGCCATCTGGATTGTGTTTTCAGATTTTTAATACATTTTGAAATTTTATCCCCAATCTGAATCTCAAGAGACTCTGTAAAGTAATGTAGCAGGTAACAGTTTTCTTACTTTATAGAAGAGGAGGAGCCTGAGACTCACAGGGTAAAAGACTTGTCCAAAATCAGATGAGGTCAGCAGCTAAGCCTGGACTTTACCCTGATTCTCTTTAACCCTTAGACTCCTAATTCAACTAGAGGAGAAGCAAACCAGTTTCTCTTCAGTTGAAATTTTACAGAACTTAAAATTAGACTTAAAGCTTTGGTAAAAATAATTTGGGGTTAAACCTAATTAAGAGAAGTAGCATTTCTGACTTGATGTTTAGCCAATCCTATATCTATTATTGTGGACTACTAATCAGAAGATCTCAACCCTGGGCCTTAGGGCTTGACATGTGACCTGGGACAATCTAAACAGACACATAACCCCTTTGTTGTGGTAACTTGTACAAGGATGGATATGCTACCCAAGAAAGATTAACCAATGCTGTTCCACAGTCCTTCTCTGGTTGTATAATCATAGGTAGGCTGCCTCTTGCAGCTGCATTTGTCCGTCATCCTTATCATATGGGGAAAACATGTCTATGGCATAGAAAAATAAGGCTAAAGTAGAAAAAGGAAGAAGGAATGTATAAGAAGTGAATCTAATAATGCCCCCATCTATCCATTTCAGCAGAATCTTTGTTAAGCCTCCTCATTCAGTTATTTTTAATATCAATATTATTTTTCATTTTTGCTTAATCCACCTTGAGTTGTTAGACTTTTCTCATAACTTGAAGAGCTCTAATTAAGGACAACTTGAGAGGGTTACAGTGAGTATTAAATGAGGTAACAAATGAAAAGTGCTTAAGGAGTACAAAATCTCACACATAGGAACAACTCACTTCACTCTTACTGCTAATATTATTTTACTGAGGCTAAAGGAACAAGTAATCAGCCCAAGATCAAACAGCTAGAATGCGGCAAGCTAAGTGCTTAATTCAGGTCTACCTGACCCCAAAGTCCATATCCCAAGGTACTAGTTTGCCACTATATTGATTTTTCTGTCATCTAGAGGCAGTATTGGATACAGAGTTGAGTGATCTTATTCTTTTCCTCATGGCCTCATCATTTTTCTTATTATTCTAGGGAGTTCATTGCTGGTGTGGCCCCAAAACTAGAATAGGTTTTCTAACTTCTAAAGATCAGCCTTCTTTTCTAAGGTGGAAAAAATAGATTCTAAGTCCAGAATTACCCGTTGTGAGTGACTGAAACTCTGGAGGTGTTGACCCATGTGTCTTCAACTTTATTCTCCATTCCATAAAACATAACCACATTTCCAAGCTCCTAAGTTCATCACCACACTCATGTCAAAAGGATTCATCTGAAAGTAATCTTCACTATACATTATTTGCCAGCCCAATCAAGTTAACTTTTAATGCGCTGTAAGGCTGCCGTCGTGATAGAATTGCCATACATGTATTTTGGACTGTTTCGTGGCCTGCAAAAGTCTGTGATAAAAGATGTTCCTATTGGCTTTTTAATCCTGGAGGAACATAATTAAATGTTTTTTTTTTCTTAGCAGTCCTCTTCCTGCCCTACCCCAATTCTTTGCTAAGATATAGTAATGATAAAGTTTGTTTCCTTTTGGATTAAAAGTCAATAGTTTGCTGCCAAGACTGAAATGATTTTGCTAAAGTTTGTGAAGCTTAGGAGGAATGTATGTGTGTGTGTGTGTGTGTATGTGAATGAGAAGATGGTGCAGTGTGTGTGTCTGTGTGTGTCATGTGTGTGTGTGTGCATTCCCTATGACACTTGAAAACTCATAAGCTTAGAAGCCCATGAGTGTACCTCCAATCAGTGCTAATGTCTGCCATCAGTGTGGCAGACAGACCTTAGGGTGGCTCCATGCACCCTGTATCTCATCTTGTGTCTTGCTCTCTTGTTGGCCTTGAGGAAGCAAGCTGCCACTTTGTGAACTGCCTGTAAAATGGGCCACATGGGAGGGAACCGTGGGCAACTTTTAGAAGCTGAGTGGCCTCTAGCTGACAATCAGCAAGAAACTAAAGCTCTCAGCCCTACAACCACGAGGAAATAAAATTTGACAAAAACTTAAGTGATCCTGAAAGTGATTTCTTCTCCAATCAAGCATCCAAATAAGAACACAACCTGGTAAACTCCTTGACTGCAGTCAGATAAGACCCTGTAGCAGAGATAATAGCAAAGTGGGCCTGAATTCTTGGCCCACAGAATCTATGAGACAATAACACTGTTATTTTAAGCCACCAAATTTGCAGTAATTTGTTATGCAACAACAGATAACTAATACAATAGACACCAAATTATAAGTAGGTTGTTATAATTTATATAATTTGTATAAAAAGGGGGTTTGCAGTCAGATCTTCTTGGTTTTGAATATTAGCTTTTACAGCCTTTACTAGCTTTGTGTGTTCTTCAGAAACTTATTCGATGTCTCTGAGCTTAGCTCAGGTCTTCTGAACTTAAGAAAAAAAAAAAAGGAGAAAGCGAAGGGGAAGAAAAAAAGGCATACTGTGAAATTGTGATTTATAATAAGAAATATACATCTGGTCTTTGTTCTCATTTCTGGCACATAGCTCCTAAAACCCCTGCCATTTCCAAGTGACGTGGACCTTAAAGTGTCTTTTGTTGTTAATGAGGTAACTTTTGGACCACACCTGAGAATAGGGGTGATTGCCAGGAAAAACAACCACGTGATCAGAGGGTTGGAATTTTAAGTCCTACCTTCACCTCCCATCTCTGAGGAGGGGAGAGGTGCTGAAAGTTGAATCGGTCACCAATGACCAATGATTTAACTAATTTTATCTGTGTAATGAAGCCTCCATAAAAATATGAAAGGATGGAAAGCTTCTGGGTTGGTAAACACATGGCAATTTAAGGAGAGCAGCAGCTTGGAGTGGCTGTTCTGTGCCTTTTCACCAGACCCTGCCCTATGCACCTCTTCCACTTTGCTGTTCGTTGTACCCTTTTATAATAAACTGGTAATCTACCAAGGAAAATGTTTCTCTGAGTTCTATGAGCTGCTCTGGCAAATGAATTGAAACTGAAGGAGGGGATTGTTGGAACCTCCAATCTATAGCTGGTTGGTCAAAAGCACAAGTAACAAGCTGGACTTTCAACTGGTCTCTGAAGTAGCAGCAGAGAGGAAGAGTCTTGTAGGACTGAGCTCTTGACCTGTGGGACACCCAACTGGTGTCCAAGAATTGCTTGGTGATACATAGGGGAAACCCCACATACACACACATTTGAATTGGGTGCTCAGACCCTGCACACAAGCTATAGTTAGTCAACTCACAGGATGGTTATAAATTTAAAAATGAGCTAATTAATATAGTAAGCTCTCAAGGAATGTTGCCTGCTTTTCACCACTTGGATAATCTCTGGTTAATGGTTAATCCAATTTACCACAGTATTTTACTAATACCTTTATTTCAGCCTCATAACTAGATTGTGAGATCTTATCAAGAATTAGAAAATCCTTTTCTTATGCACCTTAAAATCTCTATCAAAAGCACAGCCAGCCTAGCTAGCAAATAGCTTTAAGAGTTAATTCATGAATCTACATTTGTGGTTCTGATTATATCAACATTGTGTTTGCTGAACTTGACAAAGTGATGAATCATGGTTGTGTTTACTCTCAAACATGACTCTAACTGATATGCCAAGAGTTTAAATTAAAATGGATTAAAAAATCAAATTGAAAGCTGAATTTTTGCAAATACAGTTTGTTGAATTGCTGACCACTAGATGGCTCACTGATGGTCACTGACTGAGCATCAGTGTTGTCTGATGAATAGAACATGGTGATTACCTCAGGAAAAAATTAGGTTTAAAGATCCAGGTGAGATCTAAAATATAAATACTGACCAGGAAGGCTTTTCTAAAGTCCTTTTTGGTGAACCCTGAAATTTAGGGTGTACAACTGATCATAAAATATGGCCACAGATTCATCCCATCCCCATACGCACCCGTTTTTCATGTGACATTGTCAATTCCTTTCATTAAGGTGTAGAGTCTGTTTGTTCAACCTTGAAACTATACCAGCTTTTTGACTTACATTGACTAACAGACTTTTCCTGAAGTGACTTTAGGAGACTTCCAAAGCTAAGTATTAAAAGGATGTGCAGTGTCCTCCTTCATACTCTTGAACACTTCCCTGAGACTAGTTCACAAAGCTGGGCTAGTCTCAGAGGATGTGAGGCCACATGGAAAATGGAGATTCCCAGCTAACTGCCTCAACAAGTACAAGGCACCTACATCACACAATCTTTCTTGTAATGCAGCCATATTAAGTCAGACCTGGGAAAACCAACACTAGAATCATCTAGTCAACCCACAGAATCATAAACAATGTTAATAAATCATTTTTATTGTTTACATAAATAATAAAAAATCATTGTAATTTAAGTCACTGACTTTCAAGGTGATTTGCTATACAGCAAAAACTTTGAACCCTCCTCCCAAAATTTGCATGTGCACACACACACACACACACACACACACAAAACACTGAGATTCACTGCTAGTTAATGACTGGCAGATGTTTTCTATCCTACAGATGTATTTAAGACAAGAGAAAAAAACAAGCAAATAAAAAAGGAGTAAGAATCATAAACACATTTCCTGAGGTTGCTGTCATGTACGTAAAAAAATGTGAATGTTGTTTTGATGATGAAACTTGTAGTGCCTGAAACACAGTAAGGGATTACCTGGTTTCATTTTCTCCTCTGAATGCTTATGTTTCCTCATTTCCTGCTTTAATCCTGCTACCACTCCATTATAAACTTCTTTAGTTCCCAGTGACTGAATTATTTTTCCTTGTTTTTGTTTTTAACTTACACTTGTTCCCAGGAAGGGATAAGAATGTCATTCATACACTAGTCCAAATGCCAATCATTGCAAAAGACTTATTACTCATTTTGTCTCTTCTGCATCCCTTCATTAGGGTACTATGCCTCTCTGATACAATGTGATAAAGCAGAAGGTACAGATAATCAAAGGGCCTCACTTCCCAAAAAAGGCCATTAGAAGCCTCTTTTGGGAGATAGGCTTAGATACTGGGAGGGGCAGGACTTCTGTCCTTCTGCGATCACAAGCAATATGTGAACCTAGAAGGTTTATTATCTTTCCCACCAAGAGGAGAGAACCTGCAAGAGAATGAAAGTTTCCCAGAGGAAAGCAGGAGAGCGAGCAAAAGTAATATATTTGAGATGTGTTTCTGTATTTTTTAACATAATGAGAATCCCTAGATTCACCTGATTTTTAAAAAAAAAAAATCAGTAACATAATCTAATGATTTTTTTTTTCCTTTCAACAAGCTTGAAATTAGGTTTCCATCACTCCAAGTAAAAGCCCTGTGGTTAATACATTGACAGAAATTTTTCTGGTGGACTCACATTACCTTTTAATCCTTGTCTCTTATAATTGAGGCAAAGCTACTTTAAATTAAGAGCCATTTCAGGGGGATTTTAACAGCTCACTCACATCAACAGACAGATCATCGAGGCAGAAAATAAATAAGGAAACACAGGCCTTAAAGGACACATTAGACCAGATGGACTTAACTGATATTTACAGAGCATTCCATCTGAAAGCAGCAGAATACACATTCTTTTCAAGTGCACATGGAACATTCTCCAGGATAGATCATATGCTGGGTCAAAAAGCAAGCCTCAGTAAATTAAAGAAAAGTGAAATCGTATCAAGCATCTTTTCTGATCACAAGAACAAGACATTAGAAATCAACTACAAGGGGAAAAAAAAACCCTGCAAAACAAACAAACATGTGGAGACTAAACAATATGCTGCTAAACAACCAATGGATCACTGAAGAAATCAAAGGAAAAAATACCTAGAGACAAATCAAAATGAAAACATGATGATCCAAAACCTACAGTATGCAGCAAACACAGTTCTAAGAGGGATGTTTATAGCAATACAAGCTTACATCAGGAAACAAGAAAAATCTCACATAAACAACCTAACTTTATATTTAAAGCAACCAGAGAAAGAAGAGCAAAACCTAAATTAGTAGAAGGAAAGACCATAAAGATCAGAGCAGAAATAAATGAAATAGAGAATAAAAAAACAAAACAAAACAGAAAAGATCAATGAAACTAAAAGTTGGTTCTTTGAAAAGATGAACAAAATTGATAAATCTTTATACAGACTCATCAAGAAAAAGAGAGAGAAAGATAGAGAGAGAGAGCGCGCACCCAAATCAATAGAATCAGAAATTAAAAAGGAGAAATACAACCAACACAACATAAATACAAAGGATCATAAGAGGTTACTACAAGCAACTGTAACTCAATAAAACGGATAACCTAGAAGAAATGGACAAATTCTTACAAAGGCATAATCTCCCAAGACTGAACCAGGAAGTAATAGAAAACATGAACATATCAATTACCAGTACTGAAATTAAATCAGTAATTAAAAAGTTCCAGCAAACAAAAGTCCAGGATCAGATGGCTTTACAGAGGAATTCTACCAAACATTTAGAGAAGAGTCAACCTGTATCCTTCTTAAACAATTCCAAAAAATTGCAAAGGAATGAACATTTTCAAACTCATTCTATGAGGCCACCATCACCCTGATACCAAAACAAGACAAAGATCACACAAAGAAAGAAATAAAAGAAGAAAGATTACAGGCCAATATCATTGATGAACATAGATGCAAAAATCCCCAATAAAATACTTCCAAACTGACTTTAATAATACATTAAAAGGATCATACACCATGATCAAGTGGGGTTTATCCCAAGGATGCAAGGATTTTTCAATATCTGCAAATAAACCAATGTGATACATCACATAACAAATTAGAGAATAAAAACCGTACGATCATCTCAATAGATGCAGAAAAGCTTCTGATAAAAATTCAACAGCCACTTATGAAAAAAACTCTCTAGAAAGTGGCCAAAGAGGGAACATACCTCAATACAAAAAGGTCATATAGGACAAACACACAGCTAACGTTATTCTTAATGGTGGAAAGCTGAAAGCATTTCCTCTAAGATCAGGAAAAAGACAAGGATGCCCACTCTCGCCACTTTTATTCAACATATTTTTGGAAGTCCTAGCCATAGCAATCAGAGAAAAAGAAATAAAAGGAACCCAAATTGGAAAAGTAAACCTGTCACTATTTGCAGATGACATGATACTCACAAAGAAAATCCTAAAGAGGCTACCAGAAAACTACTAGAGCTCATCAATGAATTTGGTAAAGTTGCAGGATACAAAATTAATATAGGTAAATCTGTTGTATTCCTAAACATTAACAACAAAATATCAGAAAAAGAAATTAAGAAAATAATCCCATCTATCATTGCATCAAAAAGAATAAAATATCTAGGAATAAACCTACCTAAGGAGGCAAAAGGCCTGTACTCCAAAAACTCTAAAACATGGATGAAAGAAACTGAAGATGACAAAAAACAGATGGAAAGATATACAGTATTCTTGGATTGGAAGAATCAATATTGTTAAAATGGCAATACTACCCAAGGCAATATACAGATCCAATGCAATTCCTATCAAATTATCAATGACATTTTTCACAGAACTGGAACAATTTTTTTTTTTTTAAATTTGAATGGAGACACAAAAGACTCCAAATAGCCAAAATGATCTTGAGAAGGAAAAACAGAGCTAGAGGAATCATGCTTCCTGACTTCAAGATTATACTACAAAGCTACAGTAATCAAAACAGAATGGTATTGGCACAAAAAAAGACACATAGATAAATGGAACAGGATAGAAACCCCAGAAATAAACCGATACACTTATGGTCAATTAGTCTATGACACAAGAGGCAAGAATATACAATGGAGAGAAGACAGTCTCTTCAATAACTGGAGTTGAAAAAACTGGGCAGCTACTTGTGAAAGAATTAAATTAGAATGCACCCTAACATATAGAAAAATAAACTCAAAATAGATTAAAGACCTAAATGTAAGACCCAATACGCTAAAACTCCTGATGGAAAACACAGGCAGAATGTTCTTTGACATAAATTGCAGCAATATTTTCTGGATCTATTTCCTAGAGCAATGGAAATAAAAGCAAAAACAAACAAATGAGATCCAATTAAACTTATAACCTTTTGCACAGCAAAGGAAACTATAAACAAAATTAAAAGACAATGTATGGAATGGGAGAAAATATTTGCAAATGATACAGCTGACAAGGGATTAATTGCCAAAACATACAAACAACTCATACAACTTAATATCAGAAAAACAAACAACCCAATCAAAAAATGGGATGAAGACCTAACTAGACATTTCACCAATAAAGACATACAAGTGTACAACAGGCACATGAAAATATGCTCAATATCACTAACGATTAGAGAAATGTAAATCAAAACTACAATGAGGTATCAACTTCACACCAGTCAGAAAGTCCATCATTTAAAAGCCCACAAATGATAAATGCTGGAGAAGGTGTGGAGAAAAGGGAACCCTCCTAGCTTACTGGTGGGAATGTAGATTGGTGCAGCCATTATGGAAAATAGCATGGTGATTCTTCAAAAAAACTAAAAATAGACTTACCATATGATCCAGCAATCCCACTCCTGGGTATATATTTGGAGGGAACTGTAATTCGAAAAGATATACACACCCCAATGTTCATAGCAGCACTATATGCAATAGCCAAGATATGGAAGCAACCCAAACGTCCGTCGACAGAGGACTAGATAAAGAAGTTGTGGTATATTTATACGATGGAATACTACTCAGCCATAAAAATAATAAAATAATGCCATTTGCAGCAATATGAATGGAACTAGAGATGATCTTTCTAAGTGAAGTAACCCAGAAAGAGAAAGAAAAATACCATATGATATCACTCATATGTGGAATAAAAAAAAAAAACACTATGAAATCATCTACCAAACAGAAACAGACTCACAGACATAGTAAACAATCTTATGGTTACCAGGCAAAGGTGTGGGAAGGGATAAATTTGGGAGTTTGAGATTTTCAAATGTTACCAACTATATATAAAAATAGATTTTAAAAAAGTTTCTTCTGTATAGCACAGGGAACTATGTTCAATATCTTGTAATAACCTTTAATGAAAAAGAATATAAAATGAATATATGTATATATATGCATGACTGGGACATCGTGCTGTACACCAGAAATTGACACAGTGTAACTGACTGTACTTCCATTTAATAAATTAAAATTAAAAAATATATATATATAATCAACAATGAACTCAATTAATTTCGAGCATTTTCTTTATCCCCTCTTCACTACAGTAAAATGTCAAAGTCCTGCAAGAGAGGGTACTATTAACAAAGGGAAGATTAAACAAACCTCCCCCTGACCAAACAACTGTAACTGAAAAAAGGACCTGAGGGAATTTGATTTTACAGGGGCTCCTAGGAACTCAGTTTCCTCATGGAAGGACTGAACTTTCCAACGGACAAACTCAATAAGCCTGTACACAATAAGAATTCACAACTAGTAAGGACATTCAAGTGCTGTTTGGAAGGGGGAGTAGTGGGTGGCCAGCAACTAACACCTTTGTCTTCGATTAGCACCAACAAACACCTCTGTACATTCTTCATGAGATGAGTAACTTATTTGTCTAGGGCATGTGTCAAGAAGTAGAATTGCTGAATCATACAGTGCATATATTTAAAATCTAAATTAGCCCTGCTGAACTGCCTGTCTCTGAGGCTGTCCCAAATTATATTCCAAGAGTACGTATACTCAAGACTGTACCACACATGTTTGCCAAACTTGGGCCTATCAGATTGTTTACCTTTCACCAATCTGATGCCTTCCAGCTCTTAAAAGGTAACTGAACCCAGGCAGACACACAAAGGATTTATGTCTGGTCAAAGAGGTGAAAGAGTACAAGTGGTAGGTAAGAGGAGGGAGATGCACATCAGGAAAATTAAATATGAGGAGAATGTTCTTCCCTTCAGTACTGACACTGCCTGAGGGAGGGAAGGGCAAATGCAAATCAACTCCCAATCAGGGAGTGAACCAGGGGACACTGTAATAATAGCATATTTCCATTTTGGTTTTTTTGATCTGTTCCTAGATAGGAGCTGCTGTCTGCTTCCTGATCTGTCAGTTTCTCTGCAAGAGCATCTGGGAACCCACATTTTGGCAGAGGCTGCAAGGAATGAAAAGGAAGCAGAAACCGTGTTCTTATTTTCAAGGAGTTCCTGGCTCACAGAAATCACAGACTTGAAGCGCATGAATCTAACTTAGATCAAAGTTGTATTTTGTTGTACTGACAGTGTTTAAAGCTTGTAAAAATAGTATGTACACATTTAAAACTCAGGATATTTTAGTTACTAATTAAAACTCCAGCTTCCTTTAAAAATAGGAAGACCTGGCATCAGTGAGCTTGAATTTCTGGTCCTGTAGAGGGTCATACACTCCCGCAGCCTTCCTGTTTTATTATACTCAAGCTGCCTCATTCTTCCTTGTTACCAGTAGGCACTTGATATCGCAACATCTTGTCTTACCTTGTCTGAATGGATGACTTCAGGGAGGCAGTATTAACCAGAGGAAAAGAACTGACCAGGACTCCATTTAACTTGTATAACTATCAAATCAGAAACATGCTAACAACCCTTTTAAATGCCTTGCTTCCTTGCACTTAATAGGCTTTCAGGCACCAGTAATAGAGTGTCATAGTGGAAAAGACGAAGGATAAAAATCTTGTTTAAAAGTATTACAAAAAAAATTTTTTTTTAATTGAGTTATCTGTGGCTTTCTTGTTTGCTGAATCCTGAACTTTTCCTGAGTTGGTATCTGCTGTGGAAATGATAGAAATACTCTCGAAGTAAAAGAAAAGGTTTCCTCAAAGGCATATACCAGGCAGTAATTAGCATTAGGTTTCCATCTGCAACCTGAGATTACTACTTTGAAAGAATGAATGATCAGTGTGAAAATGTACATTATCAATGTCATTTCTTTCCCTCTGTTGAGATAAATTAAGCTGCCTCATGATCCACAGGAGAGAATCAATGTGTCCCCAGTACTGTACTTCAGTGTCTTCTCTCTCTGCTTCGTGTGGAGGAAGGAACTCCCTATTACAGATTCTTTCATATTTTACAAAAGACGAAAACACTCTTTGGGTTGGTGATGGCCTGGCACAATAGAGATCACAAACGATACAGGTTTAAAATCAAATGAAATTCCAGCATTACATATATTTTGTTGGTTATTTTTGAGAATTACAAAACAATGGGACACTGTCTCTGATCACAAGTCACTATAGGTAAATGCTTTTTAAAACAACAACAACAACAACAACAACAACAACATGATCTTATTGTGGCTTCTACCTTAAGTTTCCCAAGCTGAACCCTGGTCACCTTCAACCCATTGAGAGAGGAGGGTTGTTTTTTTTTTTAAGCTGGAGTTTCCTGCACAAATATGAGGAAGGGATTAGATAATTTGGTATTACTTGGTATTTTGGTCAGAATCAAGACTGAAAATCAGTAAAAAGAGGAGATAATTGAC
Organism: Camelus bactrianus; assembly: GCF_048773025.1. Lineage (NCBI taxonomy): Eukaryota > Metazoa > Chordata > Mammalia > Artiodactyla > Camelidae > Camelus > Camelus bactrianus. The sequence continues at coordinate 35,863,524 of NC_133549.1, forward strand.
AATGATTTATAAAAAGGATTCATACTGGGCACCTGAAGAACAGTTCTGATGGGGAGAAACATGATCAGCTATATAGGAAAAAGGAGAATATTGAAGCTCTGCACGTGGGCATGCTCCCCTCCCTGCAGTAGACCTTTTACCATTTCTGGATATGTGGACCAAAGGTAACATGGATCTATAAAACAACTTCATGTCAACACATTCAACTTAACAAGAGGTTCAGAATACTGGCCTCTCCTCCACATAAACATTACTGTGATCTTCATCAGAAACTGGGACATTTAATGTCAAGAGCTTCAGAGAAAAGTTCCCCTATTTTTATTGATGAGGTCCTTGAAGATTCCCTGGGCTCTGATGCAATCCAAGAATGTATTATCCAGTTATTTATTAATTTGAGTATCCATCCCTATTTGCTTAGGATGGCTTCTTTTGTGACCAAAGAAACCTAATGTGTATTCTACAGTCCACACAGCTTTTGAGCAGCTGCTGGGCATCTGAATGACTGACTCCAAGATTTGGAACAGTTTCTTTCCACATCTTAAACAGTTTTAACGATACATAATTCCTCAGTTAAAAACAATACTCTGTAGATACTTGATCTGAAAAATAATATTGTCACTTTGTTAATTTATTCTTTACTAATTTTTGTTGACTTAAATCAATATATTCAATTCATTTTAAAATTTAATTTTAAATAGAAAGGCATCATATCACTCAAGAATTTTTGTTCTCATTTTCTCCACTCCCCAATTACCAATAACCACATAACTAAGTTAAAAGATTTTCTTAAGAGTTTGAAGACTGCAGGCTTTTCGCTTTTCTTGAGGTTTTCTAGAACAGGTAAAATTATTCGAACAGCACAAGTAGGCAAATGTTGCGGTCCCTCCCTCCCACATCCACATCAGAATGGAGCTGGTTCTCACAATTAGTTACGCAGTGTGCAGGGATTTCACAGAAGTGACTGATAACACTGGGCTTTTTTCTTTTTCAAAGATCATTTTACTCTTGGTATTAAAGTCACTGATGCCAGCTCACCAGCACACATCTGCTGTTCATTGATAGCACCATCAGGCACTACTCACTCTGCTGTGAAAGCAACTGTATGTATAGCCATCTCCCAAAAGATGTTTATTCTGAAATGACATACTAGAAGCTCAGACCTAATAGTGTAGGTTTGCTGAAACCAGCAAACTAATTTGCTCTTTCCCTATTCTTGAATGGACTCTCATGATGCCTCTACCTGTTCACGGCTGAAGTACATTTATTTATTATATTTGAGAAATACATAATAATGTGCTTAGAGAGAAGCTTGAGAATAAATGTGCTTATCAGCATTTTACCTGAAGCTAATGGACATGTAATTCCTAGTCTGAATAATTTATTTAGAAGGATGATTATGAAAAGGTGGGCTGAGTTGCAGCTATCACATGACCTTTGATAGTGCTTCTTAGAAAAGCGATAACTTTTAATGTATCCATAAGTGTTACCCATTCAATTAGTAGCTCCTTGAATTATTGATCAAACACTTAAACTTACTGAAGTGTCTTGATGTCTCAGTCATGTTGGAGGAGCCAAATTAGAGTGGTAGGACAATTAACTAGCTGAATGACCTTCAGGAAGTCGCTTGACCACACTGGACCTCATTTTTTTCATTGTTAAATAAAATATCTGCCCCATTCGGCCTCTAGGTTATTGTGACACTTAAATAAGGTAAACTATATGTGAAAACATGTGATAAGCAGCATTTATAATATATGTTTGATATTATTCACTGTATATTTCTTTTAACATTGAAATTTGCTGAAACAGAGTGGGGTTCATTTTGTGAATTTGGAGAAAACTGATTATACATTTGTAATTGCCATAACTACTACACTTTTATATTTTATAACCATAGACATGCAGATATTTGTAGGTATTGAGTGTTTCATGGACAAACTGTCTCATTTCAGGTTATTCTCAGTAAATGGCCACCTAAAGAGCAGTATGTCTTCTGAAACTGTGAATCCTTTATAATCAGAGCCACGTTAAATAACCAAAAGCATTTCTAGGAAAGCGCACCATTATTTCAGGGGCATCGGTCTTGAGTCTCACACTGGTTTATCATCCCAGGGGTAGAAACTATGGTATGTATGCCTTCCTTCAACATTCCAAGCAAAGAAATAGAACCATTTATATGGAAGCATAGAACATATTTGAATTGTTCCTTTGTCAAGCAAAAAGAAAATTTAAAAGCATCTTGAGTTTTGTTGAATCCATTTAAAACTACCAAAGTTGCAGTCATAGACTATCAGGTTTATATGGATACTAAAGACATTGCCCCTTTGCTTCTAGGCCACACACAGTTCAAAAAAAAAATTTTTTTTTAACAAGGAGCTTGCAGAGCCATATAACTTAGACATCTTACTTACAGGATGAACATGTTTGAACTGAGGCATTCCACTTGACTCAAGACTTAAAAAATAATGCTATGCTTAGAAATCTGAGTGTGCCAGTATCTCATTTCTCAAAAGGTCAGAGAAGAAGCTCAGAACTAGAAAATGGGGTTTCACTGGAATGTGGGGAATGTAGCTGAAGAGCTTCAGTGTGTGGATCTTATGAGCAGAACAGAAAAGTTACAAAAGAGTGGCCTGGAACACTATGAACAATGTGACGAATCAGGCCATTCATTTCAGGATCAAAGCAGCAGTGATGAATGAGTCCGAGGAGAGCAGAAGTGCAAAGTATCACCACTAGGAACATACTGTGATCATCTTCACAGGGAAATAACTTAACCTTAATTAAGATGCAATGAATTAGGTGTGGGTGGTAGGAGAAAAGCTGGGTAACTTAAATATTTTCTTCTCTAGCCCAATTTTCATATTAAGAGCAAGGGCGGAGCTAAACAGATGTAGAGAACAGTGGATGTGAAATTGGTGAACTGGAGGGAGCCAATTCAAGGGAAGTAAACGGAGAGGGATGGCACTGCTGCTCAACTGAGTATACCACTTCACTGAGTGAGCTTTCACATTAAGATGAGTGGCAAGCATGAGGTAGAGCAGACTGGTGTTGTACAGAATGGAAGCAGCAGAGACAGACTAGAGAGCAGCTAGCATACACTGGGCTAAGTGAAAAGAGAAAGCAGTACAGAATAAGGGACAGAAGACAGTACCACCGTTCCCCGAAAGTGCTTGGTTGGAGATAGGCTGTAGACATACTAGGAGGGCAGTATGAGGCCTAGCAGAGAGCTGTTTCTGTGTGACTGAGGCTTGAGAAAACTTCCAGAGGCTCAGCTACACTGGAAGACATTGAAATTGTAGCCAAAACAATATGAAGAGACCTCACTGAGAATTTCAAGCATTTAGCTGAGACTGCAGAAAGACTGAACAAGGAGTAAAGAGCATGTTCAGAACAGGGAGGAAGATTTAGGACAAAGAATGAAAGAAAAATAAAACCACAACAGCCAAGAGAAAAATTTAAAAAGGCATCAATGACAACAGATCTACTATTAATTGAACTACTTGATAAAACAATTTAAAAGCCCATTAAGAAAGGCACATTTCTGATTCTCTATAATATATAATATGTGATATGCAAAAAAAAAAATTACTAAGCACAGGAAGAAGCAAGAATATATGGCCTTTACTCAAGGGGAAAAATATAGCCAATTAGAAAAAGTATCCAAGATAAAGCAACTGAAATTATGTTCAAGGACTTGGAGAAAATGTGGCAATAATGAGTTAACTGACAGGGAATTCCAGCAAAAAATAAAATCTGTAATTCTATTCTTGAAAAAAAGGCACAATTTCTTTTAAAGGGAAAAAAAATCACTGGATGGACTAAACAACATATTTAAGACTGCAGTGGAAAGGGTCTATTAATAAGATCTATAGAAATTATCTAATTTGCAGAAGAAAAATTATTTTTAAAAATTTGAGACTTAGCAAATAGTGCAGCAATATTAAGCAGTCTAGATAACTGGGTTCTCAGTAAGTTAAGAGAGAAAGAACAGCAGGAAAATTATTTGCGGAAAATAGACAGAATGTTCAAATTTGATGAAAAATCAAACTACATTTCCAAACTACACAGCCAAATCCTTGGAGTCAAAAAGGTCAAAATGAGTAAGTACAAAGATAAACTGATGAAAATCAAGGAAACAGAGAAAATCTTAAAAGCAATCATATAGTAATGAGTATATTATAGAGAAAGAAGAACAATACACCTGATAGTGAACTTTTTGTTAGAAAAAATGTATACATAGGTGAGTTCTATCATATATACAAGGGGGAAATAAAATCCACTTTACACAAAATCTTTTAGAAAACAAGACTGAACAACTCCCTATTTGTTTTGTAAGGCCAGAATAGACTATTACCAAACCGTGACAAAGGTGGTTATAGTAAAGAAAATTACAGACAAATATCCCTTATGAACATAGTTGTAAAGTCTTAACAAAACACTAGGAAAATAAATCTAGCAATGTATAAAAAGGATAATATATTATTACCAAGTAGAGTTTATTCCAGGAATATAAAAATCAATCAGTGAAACATACCATATTAAGAGAATTGGGAGTGGGGCAAACAACTATACAACCATTTCAATACAAATATCAAAAAAAGTGGATCTATGATTGGATAAACTGATGAACAGATAGGGAGATCTGTGATAAAGCTCATATATTAAAAGGAGAAATTATTTACTGATTATATAAGTATTCAAATATTCTATAACTTAAGAAAAGTTTATATATACATTGTTGATAAAAGTCACTGTAAGCATTTTGGAACATAATTTTCCTTTCTTCTTTAGAATTATTTTCTAAGAATAAATCCCAAGAAATGGGATTACTAGGTTAAAAGATCTGAAAAATAAATAAGATTTTCAAGTTGATAGAATTTTTCCTATAAGTATGTCTTTAATTCTTACACATGCCTAGTGAACTGAGCTTGTCCAACATGACTTCCCTATTTTCTGCTTGTAGAAACTGAATGTTCTAAGAGGGATTACCTGACTTGCCCAAGATCCAATCAATAGTAGGTATCAGAGGAAGATTTAGAGGAAAAGTCTTCTCGTCTCAAGATTTTTCTAAAAACTGGGAAAACACATCTTTCCTTGCTATCCATTTGTTTTAAAATTATTATTGATTACTTCTGATTTTTATAGTATTTTACAGTTAGTTATAAGATTTGGGAGAATATGTCAAGAAAGGAGAGAGAAGAAATTCATTCATTGGCTTAGATATACAATCTTTTAAGTTAAAATAAAATGTAATTATAAAACTTTGCTTTTACTGAGTACTAAAGTATTATGTTAAAGTGCTTTCAGACTCCAATTACATCACTGAAGCCTAACTAAAATCATATGATGTTTTCACCATAGAATTTAAGAAGAAAGAAGCCTGGAGAAGTGGTACAACTCCCCAATACCAGAGAGTCAGTAGGTTGCAGAATTAGGATTTAAAACAGGATAGTTGAGACACTATAGCATTTAACTTAACTCCATATTTAACATCTCCCTACTAATATAAAATAACACTGATAGTTGTGGGTTTAGCTTTTGCTCTGTTTTCTCAACTACTCATGAATAATAAAGTTCAGTATTAGAACAACCAACATGTTTTCTCCCAGTAATCCAGCGAAGTCCATAGGGTGGGCTAATGGCAAAATTTCTCATTTTTACCAAGGAGTCTAGTGTCCTGAGTGCACTTCGTTATTTAAATAACTTGTCCAGTATCACTAAATGTATCCCCATTCATGCAGACAATCGAGCTCTGCTTGTTCCTATGATAAATAAGCTAAGGATCCCATGCTGTGGACAGATAAGCAACAGACATAGTTGCTCAGACTGTTTCAGCAGTGAATTACCATGGGATTCTACCATGACTGACAATAAGCCATCCATATTTCTTTTATGTAAAATCCTTTCCCCTTTCCTTTAGTGATAGTGAGGTTTGTAACATCACTGTTCTGTGACCTATTACAGTATTACAGTACCAGTTATTCAGAGAGCAGGGTTTTATTCTTTTCTTCTTTTTTTTTTTTAATCTCACTTCTCATTTCAGATGGCTTCCATAATTGGTTTATTAACTTTGCAGATTTTGTAGGAAAATTTTAGGACATAAGCCAATAATGGGTAACAGCAGCTAATGAAAGAAAGCTTTAGAACAGTTACTATATTATGTATGTAAATGCAGGAAGCATCGATGTTGAGCCCAGAGTATGTGATATTTTAAGAACAAGTTGATCAGTAAGATAGTAAAAAAGTACTGTTACCTTTTGGAAGATTAGGACGTAAAAGTAATGAATTTATTAACCAAGAATCAGATCTTCCTTTCAGTTCCCTTAGAGAAAAATATATCTAATTGTAATCCCTTATATTTTTATACCATTTTTCCTTTTATAAGTATTTTGACAATATTCCTAAAGGAAATACAGAAAGGTAATATTATCCCTATATTTCTGATGAGTAAGCTGAGGTGATGTGACAACTTAAGATCACACAGCTCTCTTGTGAAGGAAGAGCCAAGAATCAGATGCTCCTAAATCTAGAAACTTTCATTATGTATCATTACATCTCTTGGATGCAGAACTTCTGTGATGTACAGGAAACAGATGTTTCTTTTCCCATATAGGGCCCTTTCTAACACAAAGTTTAACAGGAAATCAAAAATATTTATTTTCTGTAAATTTCTTATTCATATGACCCTACATCTCTGTAGAATGAGGGCACTAATTGGGAAAGAAAGTAATACTGTAAATTAGGATAGGGACCAATGGGAAGACCCTGATGAAGCTGGAGGCATCAAGCCCCTAAATTCTGCTGATTCATCTTTGTTAGAGGAATAAGATTTTCCCACACCTGGTGGAAGCAGCTTCCTCATCACCAGCAGAGGTGGCTTCCTTATTCCAAGTGGTATCAGCCTGTTCACCTACAGTAGTATTGGACTTTCTGCAGCCGTCTGAGGAATTTAACCCTGCATTCTTGAAGAAACTACAACCACTACTGAGGTAGTTGCCATGCAAGACAGTATGGATTTTCCTCTGCATCCACCCAAGTCCTCTTTGCCTCTAGAGCTATAACTAGACTCAAGTCCCAGCAAGCCTCCAAAGGTGATGTATAATGTGAGATACCATATACAGGCATCCTACACTCCAAAAGAACCAACCTGAGTTTTCTAATTGATACATAGATATCTGGAGACCATGCGTATTGACATGAACTCACTAAAATAGAGATTCTGTTATTTAATGTTGTAGCTCTGGTAGTTAGAAAGGGCTCTAGCAGTCTCATTGGTTGGTTGGCTGAAGCTTGGATCAAAAAGTGGACCATTGTCAGCAAACTGGAAATGTTGGACATGTCCTGGTTGAATGAAGAGTAAGGGATGCAAAGACACAGAGAGACTGGAATGTTTAAGACCTCACTCACACTGGGAGGGTCCAGAAGACACACCTTTTACTGATACTGCAAGAAGTAAGTTTGTGAAAGGAGCCTCAGAATCCCTGCAAAGCTTTGTGATCAGTCTAGCTTTCATAATATCAGTATAATATACAAGTCCACTTATCCATGTAAATTATTCATGAAAAGTTATTAAGGATGATGCAATCTGAAGTTTACCTTGCTCAATCTAGAAGAAAGGGCTTGTGAAGAATTTGGAAAAATTCTCCAAAGAAAAAAAATCCAAAAACTCACCAAGTAATAAAAGAGTTGTATGCTTTTGTGTGCTAAGAAACTTAAATTTTGTACACATACTAAATCTCCCAATGACTTTAGTCATAGATAGGTAGTACACTAACTGTTCTATGTATTTCTTCACATTATCATTATGATGCCTTTACTGCCTGAAAGGAAATGCTAGAGAAAAGAATTTTATTAATTTGAACTCCACAGCTAGAGGCAAATCTAAAAAGCATACCTTCTTTTTTCATGACTCAGTTTTCAGAATATTTGTGTTGAAATTTTGTGCAAAGCAGGTGGTGAATAATAATTCTTGCCCTCACTCTCACTCCCCATGCCTGTGCCTGCCAATTGTTTTTAGAAAATAAGGGTACCAAATAATAAAGTCAAAATGTTGTAAAATTTCATGCCCCAGAATGAAAACAGATGACCTTTTCTTGTTTATTCAACAAACGATTTTTATGCACACTTTACAGAATGGGGTCATACAACATCTGATATTTAACCTTTCTTCCTCAATGGTCTATGACTGTTTTCTCCTGCAATTAATTATTCTCCTAAAACTTGATTTCTGTTGGCACAGTATTTTTTAATCCATCATTCTTAAGTACTGATGTTTAGTTGGCCAATACACTCTTAGGGGAATTTAAATGTTTTAAGTTTTTCATAACTCATAATGTTTATAAGTATTTTTGTATATTTGTAGTTACATATATAAGATAATAAATTCTTATATGAAGAACTGTTAGTCTAAAGCACATGAATAATTTTAGCTTTTGGAATACTGATAAATGCCTAAGTTTCTTCTCTATGACAAAGAGCAGTTATTACCAATCACAATACACACTTGTATACATTTTAAATTTGGATAGACCAAAAGTGACATTTGGTCTTGCTTCTAGTTTTTATTGCTAAAAATATTTTCTTTTATCATCCTTTTTGTCAGTTAGCTCCCTTTATTTAAAAAATACTATATATCTATCCTTAGCAAAAGAGTGAAAAACTGTTAAGTATGTTATACACTTGTAAATGACTAAAGATAAATCCTGGGTTAGCCAATCACAATTTCAGTTGGTACACATCTGACTGGAGACTGGATTCAACTCTGATACAAATTATATAATTGTTATACAAATTGGGCCAATTTTTCCCTTTATCTCTGCGTCTTAATTTTCCACTGGGGGAAAAAATAGGGACAAGAATGAACTGGATGCTTAAATTTCATCAAGATGCCATGGAAGAAGTAAGATCATAACCCAGATGCTATCATGACTTTGGTTACTTGTGAAAAGTGAATTTACACTTTTACATTTCATCATGCTACATAATAGTGATATGAGGACACTTTATTTTATGTATTAAATAAGACCCTCATGATCTTTAGCTATATTACCTGTAGCTCCCAAGTTAGCAGGAAGGAAGTGGTTTTAAAAGTTATTAAATACTTATTATGTGCCAGGTAATATACTAAAAACTTCACACACATCTCCTCACTTAATCTCAACAAACATCTTATGTGGGAGGTACTATAATCATCATACATGTTAGATGAGGAACTGAGGCTAGCACATTTTAAATAACCTGCCCAAGAACGTGTAGTTCATACAAGTATTTGAGGTAGGAGTGAATTCCTGAAATTTTGAATGAAACTACCATGTGATTGTACTTGTGAGTCTTAGGGAAAAAAGCACGATTTCAATTCAAAGTACTGTTAATTCTCAAATACACATAGTAAAATTAGTGGCAGGTTAATCTCTTTCCAACATCCAACATAAAGGTCATCTTTCTCCACTCTCAGTAACTGAGTTCTCAGAATGCATAAAATAAATTGAATATTACTCTAAATCAACTGTACATAGCTGTAAATCAATGACTGAAAAAAATAACCAAAAATAAGTTCTCTGAGAATGCATTATAGTGACCAGATGTCAACAAGATGGTGGACTAGGAAGTTACGGTATCTCCTTCCTCAACAAAGACATAGAAGTAACAACAATATATAGAAAAGAATACCTCTTTGAGAATTCTAGAGACAGCTGAAAAGTTACTGCACCCAAGCTACTGTAAAACCAAAAAGGGATTCCAGTGAAAAGAGGTAGAAAAATGTGCAGTGTTTGGCATGCCCATCCATGCCTCTCCCCGCTAAACAGTACTGGGAGGACCCTGGAACCCCAAATTAGGGCTCATCCTTGAGATAAAAACAAAAGCATGGACCAGACCATGCATCCAAAGTTCTGGCTTGACTGGGAGATGCTCAAGGGACTGGTTTCTGTCTCACCCATATCAGAGCACTGACTGAACTGAGTTTGGAAGCCTCTGAAACAAATGTGAGCAGTACATTAGAGAAGGCAGATACCAGGGGAAGTAAGAGATCAGATCAGGTTAAGTCCTAGAAGCGTCAGCTGAGGTAACTGGTAAAGGTGGTCCCCTGCTGCAAAGGCACATCCAGGACTGGTCTTCATAAAAATTAGGAATGAAACAGACTCTGTGCCCAGCCTCCTGTCTCTATTCCCTCTGCTGTGCCTCATCTTTCTCTCCATGTTTCCTCTCATCTTCTCTTTAGGCTCTAAGAGTCCTGCTTTTCTCTTCCAATAATTATTTCCTACCATATGTCATAAATTTTGCCAGATGAAATCAAAAAAAGCAAAACCCAACAAACAAACAAACAAAAAAGAACATGCTACCCTTATAAAAATATTTCAGGAATTTTTTATCCTAGTAATGGTGTCATAACTTGAATAGACTAAAGCTCTTGTAGATACCATTATAAAACCCCTTGAGGGGTGAAAAAAACAACACAGAATTTCTGGAGAACAGTCAAAGTGGGGATAAAGTGGAAGGATATCAATTCGTGAAAAACAAAGTGAAAAGGGTGAGATTTTTAAGTTTGGGATTTTTTTACTGTGAGCCTTGCTTGGAAATAATATACAGTTATGCAATTACCTTTCCCATGACTACCCTTCTCAGCACTCCTCTACAAGTCTAAAGGGCTCAAAGAAAGCATGATGCTCCAATACATTCCAGGAAGAGACTGAGCTAATAAAGGAGACTACATAAAAGAGAAAATGTGTCCATTTTTGTTCATTATAATTAGATTCATCTGCTCACAGAGACATTTTCATATACTCTTAAGCCTAATATGATTTGCCTTAATGCTATAGAGTGAGTGGTAGGTGAAGCTGATAGTCAAAAATAAAATAAAAATAAAGCTCAATTGCATATTTAAGTGGATCCTCATGACCCAGAAAGATGTGATATGATTTTAACAGGCCATGGCTAAAAGCCATGTGTCTATAAAGAGCAAACTGAATTAAAAATTAATAATAACATACTGTTAAAGAGAAAACTACAGGCCCAAAATAGTGACACTGCACTAAAGCCCATTATACCAAAACTAGACTTAACACTGGCTTAACTGCAGTTTCCACCTTCCCCAGAAATGTAACCTTAATCAAGCAGTTTGGAATTTTCTGGTCAACACTAGTGAGGTAATTTGCCACTTGGGCTCTCTCCATCCCTGAGAAGAAGCAGAGAAAAGCTGAATGATAAAGACCTCTGCCAGTCCCTCCTCCCTCCAAAAAGTTCTGGGTCAAAACAACCCTTTTGTTTCTTTTGCTAGTAACTTCCTTGCCCCATTCTCCTCTCTATAAAAGCTCTCCACTTTGTACAATCCCTGGGAGGACCCCTCCAGTTGCTAGGTAGGATGCTGCCGGATTCATAAATCTTTGAATAAAGCCAATTAGATCTTCACATTTACTCTGCTGAATTTAACAATACTAAACCTCTGCTTTTCAGTTTGGTAAGTGAGGCCACCCCTCCAGGGCATTAGAGCCTTCAATTTCTTCTCAGAGCACTGTCCCTGCTAGAGGATTCAGTTACTATTTTGACAAAGGAGCAGTGATAACAAAAGGGAGCCTCTTAAGAGGAGAGCAAGTGGGTTAAAAGCATGGGTTTTGAGACAATGCTGATCTGGGTTTAAATCCTGGTTATAGAAAGAAGTAGCAGGGTGAACACGACCCTGCTTCTGAATACTCTGCAGCTCAATTTCTTCATCTTTATAATGAAGATCGTAATTCTCTGATAGGGTTGTTGTGAGGATGAAGTGATAGAAATTCTGTACAAAGTACTAAATAGTGCCTGATGTCTAATAAAAATTAGTAAACAGGAGGTACCTCTTCAGGCTGAGGATGTGACCCTTAATCATTACATCCTTCTTTTTTTCCATTATATTTCTGGGATTTATATGATTCTAGCCAACCTGTAAATGTTATTTCTCTGTTATGTGTAATTTCAAAGTATTCATTTCACACTTCAAAGGAGCCTGTGTTTATATTTTACACTGTGTTACAGGACAGTATTTCTTCACTCCTACTCATTTGAAGTTTCTTTTGACAGCTCAGCAGAAATGGACACTTTATTCCAGCAGTGTTTTCAACCCGCCTACCCTTAGAAATTATTGTTCAAACATGTTTTGTGTGTACAGGTAAACAGGATAGAGTTTCTACATTTCCCCAGATCTCTAGTCCATCTATTCTTACAGTTCTATTCCAAGAAAATGCTTCAAGCTCCCTGTTTACCTCTGTTTGTTTAGATATCATGCAAGCCTACCACATAGCACTATAACCACACTGCACTATAACCACACTGCACTATAACTAGAGCAGCATTAGACAGACTTTTCTGAAGGCTTTGTTTCCTGATTAATTCTATGCCAAATTCAGAAAACAGAAGCTCCCTCACCTTACCCTGGGTGAAAATGGAGGTGTCAATCATCCTCTCCTTAGAAAACAGACTTGTCTCCATGAATAACAACCAAAGGGAGGAAAATGTCTAATGGTCTGATGAAGAAGAAACAAAGCAATGGATCAGGGATGACTCCTGAGGAATAAATAATAGCTTAGGAAAAAGGAAGATGAAGGTAAAAAAGAAAGAGAAGACTCTGAATCTCTGAATATATAAAACAGTTAAGAGGTATTTTTAGTTTCTGGTCTGACAAATAAAGAGCTTGGAAGAGGTCACTCCTACTTTTACAACAAGAAAAAAGCTGAACAAGCTAAAAACAATAACTCTAAGATTTATCATAAAATTAAGATAACAAGGGAAAACACTGCCCTCAAAACTGGAGAGACAGGCAGATATATAGATAGACACAGCTTACTGGAACAGAATTCCAGGATCAGAAGCCCATTACTTGAGCCAATAATGGTGTACAAAAACTGAAACTTTAATTAATGAATTACTAGCTCATTAAGGATGTGCTTGAGAGTTAAAAATTCCTAGTTTTAGGGAGACTCCACACTTTCCTGAGATTTACCTCCAGAAGTCCTATCAGGTTCTCAGTAAAAATCAGAAAAAAAAAAAAAAAAAAAGTCTCCTGCTTCAGGCATTAGGTTTAGGAAAACAGCCTTTTTGAAATATACCCAATACACTCTCTTTGCCTTAACGAAATCCTGCCTTTAAGGCAAAATATTTCACTAGTAGAGCCTGACCACCTTGAGTTTAACCAGAGACTAACCAATCTGAGGGGAAGGGAAATACCCAACTCCAGCCCCCTCTAGTATTCCTGTCTCATTTAAAAGTTTGTGAATGTGTGTGAGAGAGAGCTGAGAAGCACTTGAGAAGAACACAATCAAGGGGCACAGGCTCACAAAATAACTGAAATGTAATCACAGGACTATAGAATGCTTTCCTCTTTCCCACATTTTACCACCATATCAATGGGGCTTCTGTATAAGATTACAGCTGAAAGAACTGCACATCTCAGAAATTATTTAAGAAGCCTAGAGAAATACAAAGACAAGAAGCCTAGAGAAATACAAAGACAACAGCAACAAAGGAAACATGAGCCTCTGAAACTTACAGCTATTGCAAACAGTAAACACAGCCTAACCTACAGTCAGATAAACATAAGACTTCTTGATAAAGGCCTATTCACCTAAGTTCATTTTACCCAATACATCATGTTCAGATTTCATTCAAAAATTACAAAGCTTACTAATAAACGACATAGTTTGAAGAGTCAGAACAAGTATCAGACATAGTTATGAAAGAGATTTTGAAATTATAGATCAGGAGTTCAAGATAATTGTGAATAAGAGTAAGGACTTAACAGAAAAAGTGGACCAACAAAAGAGCAGATGAATAATGTAATCAGAGGGATGGGAACTCTGAGGAAGACTCAAAAGGAAACGCTATAAATAAAAACACTCTAACAGAAATCAAGAATGTCTTTAATGGACTTGTAAGCAGGCTGGGCATGGCCAAAGAAAGAACCAGCAACCTTAAAGATGTGTCAATGAAAACCTCCATAACCAAAATCCAAACAGAAAAAAGAATGAAAAAGATGGAACAGAATATCCAAGAACTCTGGGAAAATAATAGGGTAGTATATGTGCAGTGGGAATATCAGAAGGGGAAGAAACAAAAAGTACAAAGGGAGGAGAAAGGCAGCTAACATAGCAGTATAAGGGAGGCAAGAGAATTCTGGAAATAAGCCCTAACTCTGAAGCCAGAGAGACTTGGGTTCACATCTCAGTACTGCTGCTTCCTTCTTGGTCTGTGGTCTCTTGTCAATTTACTTAACTCTGAAGAATCTATTTCTTCCAATATAAAATTGGGGGGATAATACTATCTTATAGGCTTTTATTAAGGAATAAAAGAGAGAGTGCACATGAAGAACTTGGCATAATATTTGAAATATAGAAATTGCTTAATAGAGCTTTGCTAATATCAGTGTTTTGAGGGCATATTCTATCATAGATACTAGGCTAGGCTTGTTCATACTTTAATATATTTGGTCCAGTCATCATAGTTTTCTTACCCCCGTATTACAGATAAGAAAAGTGAATATGCAGAGAATTAAACAACTTGGTCAAGATCATGTACTGAATAAAGAGCTTGGATTAAATTTCAGATCTGTCTTATTTTAGCATGTACTCATTCTCTCCCTCACTGTTCCAATATATGTCATTCTGCATGCAATTTAAAATACATATATCTATGTTATACACAGAGTTACTCAAATATGCCTGCTTCTAAATTAAAAATGAATAAGAACAGGAAGAACAGGCAGGGATGTTAGGACTGCATTATTTAAATATGACCATCTTCAAATGCCATAGGTAGCATACTAAATTCAGGATGTGTAAACTCTGTAAAAGACTGGATTGGTAAAATGTCCCATGTTCTACTCTTTTACAATCACTCTTCTTCTTAAGGTATAATGGAATCAGAGGGAGTCTGAGGATTCTCTACTTAGTTTTTACCTTTAGACAAATGTGTATCTAAATGTCCCCAAACAGATGCCCCATCCTTTCCTTAGGACTGCATGTGTCCAGATCTGGACCTTTTGTCTTTCAATGCAAGCATTAGAGACTGGTCTACAATTCGAGACCATGTACAGTAATTATCTATCTTTGAGTTTCCCAACTTAGCACAAAGTCTAGCAGACAGAAGATTCCATTATGAACTTGCTGAATGTGTGCTAAAAGATGTGTGTGTGTGTCTGAACACTTCTGCAATCCCAAAATATTTTTTCTATTACTTTTATAATCAAGATAATTCTCTCTCTCCTTATTTCTCTCTCCACCTCCTCATCCCTTTCTTTTCTCCCTTTACTTTCAAAAAGGCCACTTATGTTGGCTCACGTTAAAGGTGGTTCACTACTTCTCTCCTCTAATGTTAACATCTGATAACTAGCTTGGAGGCTTTATGAAACCTCCTTGGAAAATCATTTCAGTATCTATTTACTCTCTTTCTTATCTCTGGCCTCAACTTAACTTTGTTTCACAACTCTATTACTTTTTTTGGTTCTAGGTACTTTTAATTTATGTCTGCTTAGTAACAATTTGTTTTATTACAGAATTAATTTTCTTCCTTTCTCCTTCTTTCCCAAGTTTGGAGGTTAATGCTAAATCTTCCTTCCCAAGGCTTCTGTTATGTAGGTCTGCACTGTCATGGGAACAATTTTCAAAGGTTAGGGAAGAAAAACTATCTTGGCCTCAGAACAACAGGTTGAAATATACAAAAGCGGTATATTTGATTATCCTGGCTTTTGCCACACCAGTGGAATATCTTACTTACACATAAAAGATTCTAATAAGATAAGCTATTGCTCCCTATTTTGGAGAAAATATATGAAAAACTTATGTATGAGAATAAAAAGAATGGATCAAATTATCTTGTCAAAATTCCCACTCTTTATTATACTAGATAAGCTTTTCCAATATTCTACTGAAATGAGAATTTAAACAATATAAAGTGTAATTCTTCCTTCTGTTTTCATTCATTTCTATTACTCATTGTAGTTCCTTTTAGGAGGTTTCTGTTTGTGGACATTTGTTGGCCCTGTTCTCCAAATTGCCCAGAGGTGGATGTGAATGAGAATATTGACAACAATATGGAAGTGACTTTGAAAAGCTATTTTGACATAAAGGAATACAGAAGAGTTCATCTGAATTGTAAAAATTGACTAAAGCTCACGAATTTCTGCTATGGTTACTGCCCATTTAAAAAAAATCAGAATATTTTAAGCTGTATAGAATGATACAAATATAAGGGTCCTGAAAGGCCATAAAGATGAATAGCCTTTGATGGAAATGATAAAAATGATAAATTATAAATGATAATATTCAGGGGCAAGTTTATTAATAATATGTACAGGTAACCCTTAACTTCACTCAAAGCTAGAATTTTGATGGTAGATTGTTAAAAAAACAAAAACAAACAGGTCATGATTAATAATGAAAACTACCATCAAAAGATTAGAGTTAGCAGATTGATATTGATCCACTTAATGGGTAGTAGCAAACTTATTTCTTTTCATCAGGTTTGCATTTGCACATTTATCTGTTTCAGAGGCTAATCCAATAAAGCCTCTTATTTGACATTACCTTCCTGTGTCCTGCTCTATTGGCTTTAGTTAGATTAAATCCTGATTGCTGCTACAGTTTCCTGAGGGCATTGGTATACCTGCCATTGCAGAATGATTTCTTTCAGAAGAACTTTTTCTTTGCCCCTTTCAAGACTGGATCCTTTGCACTGTGAAATGACCTGGGTTTGCAAGCAAGAAGATAACCATGGTATCTGATTATACCACTGCAGGATAACACCTGCTATGCTTAAATAACTTTCCAATTATATGACCCTATTCAATATTATGATGAGAGACCTGAATGACATTTTCCCAGTTATCTTATCCACTTCCAAGCAGAAGGTCTAATCTTTGAATGAATAGCAAAATGAATCTTTTGGTAACACAATGAAGTCCCTAATTTTGAAAAAGATGATACTGAGCTTTGGAAAGGACAAAGACTCCTAAGTTCCAATTGTATGTGATGAATCATTAAAATTGAAACCATTTTGTGTGTGCATGCATGTTTATAATCTCCCATGCTTTAGTGAATTTGCAGCCATAAATTTGCATCTGTTTTGTAAAAATAAAGGTTTGAAAATCTTTTCCATAAGCAGAATAAAATGGAACAATTAAATAGCTTAATGCATCCATGTCTGATTCCCTTTGCTACATTCTGCCTGGACTACTTCAACACTGTTGGGCATATAGTGCACATCTGAGAGTCAGCATAGCACAGAAGTTCATAATGTAGATCTCTGAGACAGATAATCTATATTCAAATCCCAAATTTGCCTCTAAGTGCTCTCTGTGTCTTACTGACCTTAAATGTAAAATATGAGTAAAGGCAATACTTACTTATAAAATTATTGTTAGGGTTAAGTGAAATATAAATGTTAAAGGTTTACTCAAACATAAGTGCCAGTTATTATTAATATCCTGCCTTTACCATACTTGGCAGCCAATTGATGTTTTGCCTATAAAACAGCTTGGTAATAATTCTTTCTTCCTTAGTAATAATTCTTTTAATTTCCTTGGGAAACTCCTCTTTAATGTGAGTTTGTGATATTCAGACTCAAGGTGCTCTATCTTGCCCAAGCCAAAGGGCGAGCATGAGACCCATCCAGTCCAATCAGACCTTCATTCCAAGTAACTTAAAAACAAATGCATACCTATTTTCATCGATGTGTTATTCATATGCAATAGAGCACACAAATATTGACTCCAGACAGGTGAATTTTTACAGGTATATGAACCACTCAAAGATATGGAACCACTCAAACCTATGGAACTCTCACCTATACTACAGAAACTTGCTTCATGTCCCTTCCTAGTCAACTACTGACAAAGTAACCAGTATTCTGACTTTTAATAGCATAGGATTTTGTGTATTTTTGAAGCTTCTATGAATGTGATAATAAAATGCTTGCTCTTTTATGTCATTTTTTGGCAGCAGTATGTCTGAGGTTCATCCATATTGTATGCAGTCTTTTGTTTTTAATTGCTGTGTATTACCTGATTTTAGGAATATACCGTACTTTATCCATCCTATTATTGGTGAACATCTAGATTTGCAAATTTTAAATAGAAGTTACATGAGCTTTCTGGTACATATCTTTTGATGAGACAATGCATTCATTAGTACATAATCAGCAGCTGAATTTCTGATCATGGATTATTATGTATAGAAAATTACCTTTAATAAACACTTCCAAAGGTTAAGTTATATTCCTATCATCTTTGAATGAGAATTTAAATTGTTCCATATCCCTGCCAATACTTGGTATTGTTTTTCTTTTTAATTGTTTCCATAAGTGGAAAGTAGTGATATCTCATGATTTTCTTTTCCTGAGGACTATTTGAGTTATTTTCACAGGATTTTTTTGCCATTTGGATATCTTCTTTTGTGAAGTATCTGTTCAAGTATTTCCTACAGTTTTTATTACATTGTCAATCTTTTTCTTAATAACTTCTAGGAATGTGTTATGTATTTTAGAAATGAGTCCATTGCTGAAACAGTCACTGCAAGTATCTCTTCCCAACTCATGGCTGCATTTTCACTCCTTCAATGTTGTCTTTTGAGGAATGGAAGTTCTCACTGTTAGCTATGTCCACTTTATCTTGGCTATCCTTTAACTAATAATTTGTGTTCTATATGAGAAATACCTACTCCAAAAGTCATGAAGGTAATTTCTTATGTTGACTTCTAGAAGATTTATTGTTTTATATCTCACATTTATATTTACGATAAATCTCAAATTAAATTTTGTGTATACTGTGTAAACCAGTATCTGTTAAGATTCCCTCTTCCCTATTAAATTACAGTGGTACCTCTGTCACAAATCAAGTGATCTCATATATTGGTTCTATTTATTGACTTGTAAAAATCATATTATATTGGGCTACTTTTCTATCACTTAGTCTAACATTTACACCATCTTAATTACTGTAACTTTATAATTCACCTTATCATCTGGTAGTTTAAAACCCATAGTATTGATTTCTTCTTAAAGATATCTTGGTTATTTTCATTTGTTTGTATTTTCATACAGAATTTAGTGTATCAGTCTCTCAATTTGCATAAAATGCTAGGACTTTGGAACATTGTTTTTACTCTAAAGACCAATGAAGAGGAAGATATAACAAAATATTGAGTCTTGCACATTATAATTGCAGTATATCCTTCTATGTATATTTTCTTTATTTTCTCTATATATTTTGTAGTTTTCAGTAGAGAAGCCTTGCATATATTTTTTCTGGGTTTATTAATGGTTATATGGCTCTATTAATGGTTATATGGATCTATTAAATACTCCTAGTATTTTAAAGGAAAATTTATATTTAATTTTCTATTGTTTATTGCTACTATATAAAATGCTATTGACTTTTATATAATGACCTTATGGCAAACAAATCTTTTTTCCATGTGCACATTTTTTAAAATTTATGATCTTTATACCATTTTCCTTTATACCACATTGTAGTGGCTCTGATATGCAGAAAAATGTCAGTTAAAACTGGTGTGAGTAAATATACTTGCTGTGTTACTAACCTTAAAGAGAAAGTAAAAAGCTTTTGTAATTTTAATTTGCTGAAATTTATCATGTAGAATATTAACTTTCAGTAAACATTTTTCTGCAACTATTCAGATAGTCATACATTTTTCTCCTTTATTTCTTTAATGTATTTTCAATTTATCTAGTTCATCCAAATTGTCAAATTAGAATGAACCTATTAATAATACAACTTTATGGTGTATTTTGATGTCCAGATTTGAGGCATATCCTCTTTCCTATTCCTAATATTAATAATTTGTGTTTTATTATTCTAACAAGAGTTTAATAAGAACAAAAACAAGAACAAATTTTGGCTTTGTTGATTTTATTTTATGTTTGCTTTCCATTTCAATATTTTTAATGCTTTTATTATTATTTAATCCCTCTAGTCCCTTGAGTTTATTTATTGTTCTTTTTATACCATGAGATAGAATATTAGATAATTTTCAGCCTAATGTATTTTTAAATATATCCCTCTAAACACACTTTTAGCTATATTCAGTAGATTCTGATGCCTCACTTTTTGTTTAAAATACCTTCTAATTTTCACTGTGATGTCCTCTTTGACCCTTGCATTATTTAGAAGCATGTTTCTTAATTTGAGAGCAATTTTTTTTGAGGAATTTTAACCTTGAGATGAATACCACAGGGAAGTGGTCAAAAGTGACCACACTAAGGATTGTGGCCTGACAGACTATTTTTGAATCTCTGCCATCACTATATCTTCACACCTGCCTGCCCCTGCCTTTTTTCACTGCATTTGCCAATGCTAGTTCCTTTAAATCCATCTCATATAAATGATAGTATAATATTTTGAAACGAAATCTTGGCCATGTCACTGAAAGCACCTCATTAGCCTCCTATATTCCAAAATACACGTTTTAAAGATTTTTCTCAAGGTGCCTTAGGAGCTGCCATCTGTAGTCAGCATAAGGTGAACAGTGGCCCCTACCTTTTCCTAAATGTACTAATTTCAACAAAGAAACTCCTCTTTTGTGAATAAAAATTCTACCTCAGGTTATTCAAATAAAAGAGTTTACCTACAGAAATAGTTTAAAAGCACAAACCCTTCTGATTAAGCATGTTTTCTTAACATGGTAAAGAAGTCTGTGATGGCTTATTCTATTCTTTCCTCTCCAGCACATTTACCACACCTGCTCTATTCTTTCTCTAGCGATAATGGAATTGCTCATTGTAGTCCTATTACCTGGGAATGCCCTTCATCCTTTCCTTTCCTTGGTTAACTTTTACTAATATATGTAGACTCATTTTCAGAGGTATCTGTATGGAACTTATCTGACACCCCAAACTGGGTTAGTTACTCCTTTTCATAATTCTATTTTATAGAATGCTTTGAGCATATCTGCACATTTTAATGATTGCTTCTTAAGTGAGTTAGGTCTTAGCCTTTGGATCTCTTTTGGTCTCTTCTCTTTCCTATCCACACCCACTCCCTCAGTGATCTCATTCACTTCCATGCCTTTTTATATCATCTGTATAATGATTCACAAAATTATCTCGTCTCGACATCTCCACGGAAATAGACTTGTATAATGAATTTCTTACTTAAATTTTCCAACTGTATGTGTAATAGGTATCTCAGTCTTGTTTAAAGTGAACTTGTTTACACCCCAACTCCAAATCTTTTCTTTATTAAACATCCCACTTTTAAGCTAATAGCAATAGCATTAGTCAAGTTGTCAGGTCAAAATCCACAAATTCACTCTTGAATACCTTCTCTTTAACACACAATATTTCATATATAATATAATCGCTTTACTTTTATCATCAAACTATACTAATATCATTCCAGTTCTAATATTTCACTGTGATCCTCTTAAAGACTGTTCTCCAGCTAATTCAAGTATAACTCTGGACAGAATTCAAAAGAAAAAGTGACTACCAAAAACTAATAAGAGCAAATAAAAATTGGCAGATTGTTAGAGAGAAGTTAAAATGAGGAGAAGTAATCAACATGGTGTTAGACTGAGTTTATTACTTTCCCCCCACTTGTATTTCATCACAAGGGTATTCCCCAACAATGGAGCAAAGCAGCATGGTTAAAACTTCATTAGCAACCAAGCCATCTTTAAGGCCAACAGAATCATACAAAGAAGATGATATAAGCCCTAACTGCAGTGGAGGAAAGAGCCAGAGACGATGACACCTAATTCTATGTATGGATCCATACAATTTCAGTCTGATTACTGAAACTCACAAGATAGCCCCAGTCAGTATATAAAAGGCTTTGAAAACTGAAGTGAGATTTGGACCACTCTGGTCAACCTGAGTCTAACTAATTTGATCGTCTTCTAATACAAAAACATTAACATCCTTTGGAGGATAATAATAAAACCCAGAATTTGTACAATATATTATTTACAATGTCAGACTTATTTCTCTTAGGTTAATGCCCTCAAGGTGCATTCATGTTATGGCAAATGGCATGGCAGGATTTCCCTTTTTTTATGGCTGAATTATACATATATAACTATATGTATATATTCAGGACATTATAAGGTGTAATATTTGCCTCAAACATCAAACAATTTAGAAAATTCAAGAAGAGAAGGAAAATATATCATCTGTAGCAATATTTTTCACTTTCCTTTATTTCTCCTTCTTGATAATCTATGATTATTTCTTTTACTCTTTTATGTTTAAAGAACTTCCTTTAACACTATTTTAAGGGCAGATTTGACCTTCTATTAAAATTTGTTTCCAGTATGTTTCTAACTACTTTGGTTTTTGTCCAGTGTCACTGAGATATAGTTGACATATACCACTGCATAAATTTAAGATGTAAAATGTGATGATTTGATACTCATATACTGTGAAATATTTACAACCATAAGGTTAATTAACATTCTTTACCTCACATAATTACCATTTTGTTGTTATGAGAACATTGAATTTCCATTTTCATAGTGATTTTCAAGTATACAATACAGTGTTGTCAACTATAGTCATCATGCTGTACATTAGCTCTTCAAAACTTATTCATCTTATAACTGGAAGTTCATGCCCACTGATCAATATTTCCCCATTTCCTCCACCCATCATCCCCGGGCAACTACCATTATTCTGTTTACATGAGTTGAAATTTTTTTAATTCCACAAAAAGTTAGTTTATATAGTATTTGTCTTTCTCTGACTTATTTCACTTAGCATATTACCCTCAAGATCCATCCATGTTGTTGAAAATGGCAGGACTATATTATTTTTGATGGCTGGGAAAAACATATGTGTGAATCACATTTTCTTTATCTATTTATTTGTTAATAGACACTTAGGTGTGTCCATGTCTTGGCTATTGTAAATAATGCTGCAATGAACATGCAATTGTCTCCTTGAGATAGTGATCTCATCTTCTTTGGATATATACTCAGAAATGGGATTGCTGGATATACAGTAAGTCTATTTTCAATTTTTTGAGGAATTTCCATACTATTTTCCAAAATGGTGGTACCAATTTACATTCCTACCCACAGTGCACCAGGGACCCCTTTTCTCTTCCACATCCTCACAAGCATTTGTTATGGCTTATCTCTTTATTTTATTATTGTTGTATGTTTGTTTCTTTAGAGGAGAGAAAGAGAGTTGGAAAGTTGGGCTTGATGGTTTACTTAAGAGACTTAGAAGTGCCAGGAAAGATACATGCAAAGGTAAATGTGCAGAGCTGACAGATGAAGAAAGGGCATTCTGAATGGTGTAGATGACAATGAAAAGTTGGGAGGTAGAGAAGAATAAGGTTGGGCTACTTAATGGACAATTCTCTGCAGGATCCTCTTACATGGTATATGTGATGGTTCCAAGCTCAAGATATAGACTAAATTATCATCTTGACTGGAATGGATTTTTCAGTTGGTTAAAAGAATTTAGCATTCTCAGGATTTCAGGTATTAGTGACAGAAAAGGAAATCAGGGAGAGGAGTTGAGAACAGAGGTGGTTTTTCTCTACAATGTTGCTCTCCATCCCTAACTATACCTCACCCTTCCCTTGACAGAGACAGACTGTTTTCTCCACAAAGTTAGAGTGTGGCAGCAAAGAACAAGGCTTAACAGCAGAATGATATGGAAGAGAATTGACTGGGTAGAATCATACTGGATGATCAAAACAGCAAAGCAGTGAGTTCATTCCAGTAGGCACTGACACTGCTCTTAAACTAATTTGAAAACCAACACATGATACCTCTGATTGTATTTTGTTATTTTAGGAGGAAGTAATGTTATTAGTTCAATGATACAAACTAATCCTTAAAATAAATTTAAGAGATCAAGGAGAATTAAGTAAATTTGAGTGCAAGGAAAATAATATATCAATGACTACTGTTTCTTGAGCACCTAATAATAATATACCAGGCTCTGTACTAAGCATTTTTCAAACACAGTTTCATTTAATTTTTACAACCATCCTGTGAGGAAGCACCACCCATATCCCATAGATGAAGGCGGCTCAGAGTCTTGCTCAAGGTCACACAACTGTCAAGTGGTGGGTGACACTAAGATTCAAACCCAGGTTTCCAGATCCAATATATGATGGTGTTGTAATGCCTCTGTGTGTTTCAAATTAAAAACAAACAAAAACCCAACAACTTTTAGAAATGAGATACAGTAAAGCACACAAAGCTTTTTTGCACATATATTAACCCTTAAAATCATCAACTAGATCAAGGTATCGACCATTTCGAGGAACCCAGAAAGCGTCCTCCTCCACCTTGTTAGTCAATTCCCCCAAAGTAATGACCACTCTGCCGCTATCATCATAGGCAGACAGGTTTTAGAGTAATCTAACTTTTTGGAGTTATCACCACAAAATTCCATACACTAATCCCAGCTGTAGTATTCAAAGCTGCTTTCACTCTAACTTTTCAAGCACTCACTGTAGAGACTAGCTGTTGGAAACAGCTTCATATTCAATCTCTTGCAGTATTTTGAAATTCATACTAACTTTGAAACAAAAAAAAAGTAAAATAAAAGAGGAATTCCCGGAAGTAGATTCAAAAGACTGCCATCAAACAAACCTATCTTAGAAACACCACAGACACAAATTGCTTGACTGAAGTAATGTGGCACATCTGTTTCCAATCATGGTTTCTCATTAGGGAGTTGATGACCACCAAAGATCGCTTCAGTTTGTGGAAGGGAAGACTAGCCACGAAGGGTATGGGATAGTGATTGCTTTGCTGCATCTTACAGCACACTGAAAAAATTATGTCCAGATGGCTTCCAAAGTTGACCTACTCTTCTATGTCACAAAGAAAGGAAAAGGAAAATAGAATACTATCTAGATGGAGGCAACTCGGTGAAACGGGATTCCAAGGGCTTTAATGGGGGCTTTCCGTGCCTGGCAGACTCTCTCTTCAAACCACATTCAGTCTTGTCCAACCCTGAAGCAGCGTGACAATTTCATCCCAGGCTCTCAAGCTCGGGTTGGTTTATTTCAGCGATACTAGACAACACTGTCTGCCTTCTCTTTTCTCCCTTCTCAAGACTCTTCCCCACCCCCGCCACTGAGTGCTGGTTTAGCACCTCATCCTGATTCCCACCACCGCCACCTGTGGCATTTTAAGCAGCCTACAGATTGATTACAGCTGAGCATCAGGGCGAGCATGGCGTTTCTGAAGTCCGATAACTCTAGGAGTTTTATGTTATGGGAGGTGACTTAAGTGGGGGTGTCTAGAGAAATGTTCTGGCCCAAAGCAGGAGGGTAGGCCCCGAGGTGGGAGGTCATGACGCCAGCAGCACACCCAGGGCGACCTCCCCCCTGGGGGAGAACCGACCCATCTAGGGACTCGACGACCAGTGAACTCTCCGCACTATTCCCCCCAAATGCCAACGACCCGGCCAGTAAAAGCCCCAATGAAAAGAGGAATGTCAAACCTCAGAAAGCCGCAGGGCGAAGGCTCAACTTCTCCGCGCAGAGACGGCTCTGGTCTCTGTTCGCTCCGTTCTCTCTCTGTCTCTCTCTCTGGAACCCGCTGGCCACCTCCAAACTGCGGAGAGTTGTGGAGTTCCGCGTCCTATGGAAGGCACTGCGCTCCTCTGGAACTCTGCCGCCAGCGTCTGAGCTCCAAGCCGTGTTTGCCCCGCACTGCGCTGCGGTCTCGCGAGAGCAGCCCGCCCACGGGAAAGCTGGGATCGCCCACCGCAAGGGCAGCTGGGAGCTCCTTTTATCGCTTGTCTCAGGCGGTTGTGAGGGCTGCTTTAAAATTGTGAGGTAATTCTGTTCCGTCTGTCATCTCACTTATGTTTATTAATTTTGAAAAATTAAGTTCTGATTTTCCTGGTTCTTGATAAATGAGTTACTCTTGAAATCTGAATACTTTTGAGTATTAGGTTAGGAGACCTTGGATTTACTTCAGCCTGTTTTAGTCGTCTTCCTTTGACGTGGCCTCAGCCCAGAGGGAAAGGCATACTGTTGTGGACACAATAGGGCTGCCCGTGACATGGTGACACGCGGGTTCGTAAAAGAGTTTACCAGAGATTACGTGTAAGAATAGAGTGTATTAGGGTACACTGTCACAGACAACAGCGGGCCACGCAGACGGGAGGTGCCTGTGTGAGCACCGAGGGTGGGCCGGTTGTTGGGGACTTTAACAAGGTAGGGTCACAAGTTGCCTAAACGGCTTGTGCGCAAGTCTGTGATTGGTTGTAGGGGAGGTAAGAGGTTTAGGGTCCGTGAGGGGCTGTGGGGACTATGACTCTGATAAGGTAAACTGAAAAAGCCAGCCTGAGCTACTGTGAGATTAGGCATTACCTAGGGCTATTTGTTAGCGGAAACATGCCCTGTGAAGAAAGTACTTTATCTGTTGAGGGAGCATGTCTGAGAGCCCAGAAATGGCGGTCATTGGACTTTGAAGGACTTCATTTGGCCCAAAACATAGCTCATTCATGCTGTATAAGTTTGGAAATCCAGGCTTCTCAAATGTTCTTCACTGACCCTGCACGGTGGGAGTGGGTGGGAGGCTTGGAGGGCAAGAAGCAGAGCAGGCTAGGGGAGTGGTTGTTACTGATCAGTAGGGATGAAAGTCCCCTCTCCATAGTTGGCCTTCTCTGATTGCATGCCTTTCCTGTCAGCAGGTTGAGGGGCATTGTTACAGCCTGGCAAGTGCAGAAATTTAGGCTCCCAGTCAGCCTTTGCTGGGATGAATGGGAAGGGGGTTGCAGTTTCTCTTTTCTTTCTTCCTCCCTTCCTTGCCTTTCTCCCTTTCCCTTCCTTTTTTTCTCTCTCTCTTTCATTCTCTGCTAGTTTTTGTGTGTAGTAAAGTTGTTGTCTAAAAGTTTTCTACGTTACTAGGATACGCTTCTCCTGGTCCTTCAGCTAGAGAGAAAGCTTTGCTGATGTTTTTGGTCTGTACCTACTGATGTTTTAAAGTTGCCATCTTCATCAGCTCTGCACTTTTTAGTGTCTTTTATGTTTGTGATACACACAAAATGTCCAAAATTTTTTGTAATACTTAGCATAAAGAATAGGAAAAATATGTCTACCCTGTTTTCCCTTAAATGACAAGGGTCAACTGATTTTTTGATAAAGGTGCCAAGACAGTTCACTAATTTCATTTCAACAGGTAATTCATCTTTTTATTAAAAAAAAGTATTACGGTTGATTTACAATATTGTGTTAGTTTCAGTAAGGTAATTCATTTTATATATACATAGTTTTTTCAGATTCTTTTCCATAACCCATAACAACCCACAAAATATATTGCTATTATTTTTACTTTAGCTTATTTTAATAACTTATTTTTAAATGAGAGACATCTTATGTATATATGAACATTTATTATTTTGATGCTATTTATTTCTTTATATCAATGAGACTTTCCATTTGGTATAATTTTACTTAATCCTGTAGAACTTAGTGTTTTCTTGTAATGCCAGATAAAAATGAATCTTATTTTAACACATATTTACCTGAAATTATCTTTTTTGCATTCATTTTTAAAAGACTTTTTACTGAACATAAAATAACAAGTTAACATTTTTTCAGCTCTTTAAAATATTGCTACATTTTTTCTGATTTGTATTTTTTCTGTTGTATGGTTTCTGTTACAAAGTTTAAAGTTATTTATCTGTTTCTGTTACAAAGCTGAAAGTTATTTCTTTTTTTAGTAGTAGGTAATCTGCTTTAAAGCCCATCCCATGTATGTATGTTGTTATTTTTCAACCCTAGAAGTTTCATTTATATTATTCTGTGTCTTTCTTTTAATTATGTTTTCCTTTAATTTCTTGCACATATTTATAATAGCTCCTTTAAAGTCTTTGTTTGCTAATGCCACTATTTCTGTTTTTTGTGGTTTCTTTAAAATTTTTTTCTACTAGTTATAGAGCTTTTTTCGGTTTCTTTGCTCACCTAGTACTTTTTGTTGCATGTTGAACATTGTGAATACTGTTTTAGGATGGATTTTATTTATTTTTTTTTTTAAGAATGTTAGGTCTTTTGGCTAGCAGCTAAATTTCATGCTAATCAGTGTGATGTTTTAAGGCTTTTTTTTTTTTTTCATATAACCTTTAGTCTAAAGCTAATTTATCTATGCTAAAAGCATTTGAAACTTCTGGAGTCTTTTCTGAAAATCATGGGTGATTTATGGGTTGTTTCCACCCTGGCAGGTGGGACTTTAACAAGTGTACACTTCCCTTCTTGTTCTTTCTCCAGAAATTTCCCTTTATGCAGTCAGAACAGTAATTCCTAGCAAAATATTAGGCCTAATTGCAGGAGTCAACTCATTTGTCCTTCATTTATTACTTTCAGGGATTACTATCCTGGGGTTCCCGTTGTGTGATATTTATGAGTTGCTTTGTATATTTTGTCCTCTTTTATAGTTATAACAGGAAGGCAATTCAGGTTCAGTTAGTCTGACATCTCTGAAAATGAAAGTTTCCCATATCTGTACTCATCAATATTCAATATACTATGTATTTTTCTTATTATCTGTCTCTCCTATTACAGTTTCAGCTCTATGAGGGCAGGTGTTTTTTTCTCTTGTGCAAGTGAAGGTCCTAGTACATAGGAATCATATAATAAATATTTGTTGTTGACTAAGCTGCTTACTCTTTTAGGGGACAGCACTGTCAGTCAATTACCTAAAGATTCCCTATGATTACACTCAAACCTTATGGGCCAGTATCCTTTCTGAGGGAGTGGAGTCCAATCCCTTTGGCTGTTGAACACTTTGACTCTCATTCCAGATTATTTTCTCTGGAATGGAGAAAACAGAGTTTTAAAAATCCTGAAGATAAATTGCAACTACTAATTACCATTTGGTACATTTTCTTATATTTTAAACTCATCTTTTAAAAAGATGCTGCTGCTACCTCATCATCAGAATGATTCATTTTCCTAGGCCATGCTTTAAATATAACTGCAGCCCTCATTATTTGGTGAAATCATCTGCAACCTTTCAACTTGTAACAGCTATTTTCAGTTATACCTAACTACCACCTCCGCCCTCAACACATACATAAAGTTCTCTGCTAAAAAACTTTAGCTGTCACTCTTGGTTATGAAGCAGCTGCTTCTACCAGCCTATGTCCCTAAGCTGATTCTTTCAACAGATACAATAACAAAAAGTCACTAATGAATGTGTTTCTATATTTATCATTATTCTTTTCTTGATTTTTCTGGGAACAATGGCAGTGAATACCAAGACTTACTTTAATTTAGGAATTTTGTTGAAGAGAGGAAAAGGAAACAATGAAGAAGGCCAGAGGTGAAGGAAGAGGACAGCTTCATTTTTACTAACTATGCTTGGGAACCATACAGCATAAGTCACCCTTGATTATTTTTTTTCAGTCTGTAAGTCTTTTGTGACTGGTGGCCATCAATTCATTTAGCCTCATTTATCTAGCTATACTTATGCACCTCTAGGTGCAATACAACTGAAATATATGGATCAGCAATTTGTGATGTCACATTTTTCAAATATTTGTTTAACTGTGTTTTATGGAGAGAGATGGAGTGCTATGTGGGCAAGCATGTGGAGGGAGGAGGGCTTAACCTAGGGACTGGCCATCTCTCCATTATTCTGAACAGTTCAGCTCTGTCCCAAATGTGCATTCCCTTCTCAGTAGAAGAAAAAACAAAAACAAAAAATACAGTCCTGCACACATACCCTCTATAAATGGCAATTGAGTGGCTCTCTGTTGTTACATGAGTAGGCGTCCTGGGAATCTCAGGCCTCACCTAAAAATAAAAATAAATAAATAAAGGAAAGGTCTATACATGCATTCTTTTAAACTATTCCCAGTCCTTGTTATCTTTTCATGATATTTTTTTAACACCCAGATAATATAATGGCCCTATATACAGATATTTAGGAAAACTGCCTGGCTTTGTTTTTAGGACTGACTTCAACCTCAAGATATTTATATTGATGACAAATCACATTTATTCGATTTTTTTTATTGTTCTTTTCTTTGATTTAAGGAATTTCATCTCTTTTGTTCTTCCAGATGTACAGGTTTTAGCCTGAATGCCATAAACATTACTGAGCTGGTGATTTTTACACAAGTAGCTGTTAGCAAATGAAAACAATTACTCTATTTAGTTTCTGTTTCTTCTATTAAGGCCCTCTTGCCTTAAAAATTACTTTGATTAATTTTAGAAGCCATTATAGGTGTTCATCATATGTACCACAAAAAGATTTCTTTGTACAGTCTCCATTGAATTGTAGCACAATTTAAACACTTTAAAGGGTGTATTCAAAAGGTTTTAAACTCAGAATTTCAAAATGCAGCTATTGTAAATGGTGTTCTTACTCATGGAGGATGTCTTTCTGCATTGCTTGTGAGAGAAAGTCAATGATTCCTGATGCCTCTTACACAAATTTCTCTTATCCCTTTTGTCCCTCCCTTCCTCCTGTGTCCTTCACAGCACAGTGGAGGCCAGAGAGCTCTCAGCTTACACATCAGTGTTCACTGGAGTTGTGAGAAAGTGGGAGTTTAAAATCAGCTGGAGTTTATGGAAGCAATTGAACTAAGTTATTCTTTTCTGGAAGTAGCACCAGCAAGTACTAAGTGAGGTAAGAAAATATTCACAAAAGGTGCTTTGGCCATGGCTGGCATTTTAAAAGTCCTGCTAGAAGACACTGGATCAAGCTCTGATATTTTTGTCATAGTACTTTCTGGGTTTTTATTTCCCCAATGATTTAATTTCCAGTGGTTAATTATGGTTAACTTATGAGAGTAAATCTAACTCACAATACGTGGAAGCTATGGCGGAGAACTTGATAGTGATTCCATTTCCTTCTTGACGAGAAGTGGTCTTTTCCACAGGTAAGCCTCATAGACAAGCACACATCACTGTAATTCTGATGTGTCTTCAGGACCTTTCACACAGACCATACAAGCCACTTCTCAGGTTCCCCCTTATTATCTCACCTTCACTTTTAAATAATGCCTGTTCCACTAGGTAGCACTAAATTGGATTAACAGAGGCATTTGTGCTGCCTCAGGGATTGCCATACTATAGCTAGGACCTGTATGCCAATTTTCCTTCATATTCGGTTTACTTAATAATGGCCCCAGAGTGCAAGAGTAGTGATTCTGGCAGTTCACATATGCCAAA
Source organism: Camelus bactrianus (assembly GCF_048773025.1). NCBI lineage: Eukaryota > Metazoa > Chordata > Mammalia > Artiodactyla > Camelidae > Camelus > Camelus bactrianus. The sequence goes on from NC_133549.1 coordinate 35,894,656, forward strand.
GAGAAGCCATGAAGTGCTTCCTTTAAGTAAAAAGTGAAAGTCCTCGACTTAATAAGGAAAGGGAAAAAAAGTATGCTGAGGTTGTTAAGATCTATGCTAAGAATGAATCTTCTATCCATGAAATTGTGAAGAAGGAAAAAGAAATCTCTATTAGTTTTGCTGTTGCATCTCAAACTGTAAAAGTTATGGCTATAGTGTGTAATAAGTGCTTAGTTAAGATGAAAAAGGCATTAAATTTGTACAATAAGATATTCTGGGGAGAGAGAAAGAGAATGGACATTCACATAAGCTTTATTATAGCATATTGTACTTTTTCTATATCATTAGTCATTGTTGTCAATCTCTTATTGTGCTAATTTATAAATGAAACTTTATCATACGTATGCATATGTATATAGGAAAAATCATAGTATATTTAGGGTACTGTCCAGTGGGGATCTTGGAACATATTCCCCATAGATAATGGGGGACTACTATAATATTAGGAAATGGGTTTTCAAGTAAAGATAGTAAGGCCATAAGTTATGGGTGTTTTACCAGTCTGGACAAAACCTTACAGATTTTACTGAAGAGAACAGTCCCACATTGTATCAGGGCTGAATCAGTCCTTTTCCCCCTGTGCTCAATTCTAAGATCCCATTATGATGTAAATGGGCTTGAATGAACTCCAATTGCATCCAAATTTCAAAAGCTAGTTCACGACTTTTCAATCTGACTATTTAAAAGTATAACCTTCAGATAAGATTCTCAATCTATCTCCCTTATAGAAATAGAAATTAATAAGAAAAAAGCAGTTATTCTCACATTCCTCTTATCACATGGATTTATGAAATTATGCTTCTCTTCAGTGTTTAAAATAGAGGGTGCATTTCACCATAATTAAAAATACACCCCTACCTCTCTCATTCACGCTGAAAAAGAAGTCAATCCAGAAGTTTCTTACTGATGGCTTACAATTAAATGTGCAAATAATATGCTTAGAGAACATTAAAACGGGTCTAATAGGTGGCAATTCATTTCTTTTTCAATAAATGAAAAGAAACTTTAATAGTGGCTACCTTTAATGTATTCACCATGAAGAATGAAAGCCCACACAAATATAATTTAAAAATCTAGTGCTGCCTGCAAATTTCAAAGGAAGGATTAAAAAGAGCAAAAGCTTATGTAGCAGAGCCCCAGGGCAGTGCTTTTCCCAAATATACAAACTAGATCATAAACTCCTGCTAAACATTTTCTTCTCTTTCTGATAATCCATGTTTCTTCTCCTTTGCTAAGTTCAATGTAAATTGTTACTGTAAAACCAGTAAGAGGTGTGTTTGTTCTTGTGTGCTAGTTATCAACCAACTGGGACCATTGATGGGTTTGTGGAACTCAATTTTGAAGACCGTCTTGGCTCTTTGACTCTGTGAGTAACTATTTCAAAGCCCCATTGATGTAATGATGCTAGGGTAAGATTTGGATTTTTCTGAGGTCCTCAAGCAGTGGGCCTAGCTTTATCTCTCTCTCACCTGAATTTGGTTTTCCAGAGTTTGCTGCATGCAAATTACCCCTAGTACTAAGTAACACAGAGTTCTCCTCTCTTTTTGGGAGGAAATAAAGAGTTAATATTTGATAGTGCAATGAGGGCTCAGAAAATTGGCAAAGAACCATTTACTGGGTAACAAAAGAAGAGTAAATCTTGAAGAGGTCTACTCTTGAAACTGTAGCTTGAATATCTCTACCTGGCATGTTTTGTTTGTTTTTTGGTCAAGTCTTACTGCATTTTCAAATATTATTGCTATAATAGAAAAAATAAATTTTTATTTATTTTTGAAATATTTCCAGGTTTTTATTCATTTATTTTTAAAAGTTCTAAATAAAAGTTGTATATATTAAGGTGTACAATATGGTGTTTTGATATATATACATATAATGAAAGGATTACTACAATCAAGCTAATTAGCATATATATATCTCATCACATTTTTTGTGGGCTAATGAGCTTTTAAAAATGAAAAATGCTAAATTAGGAAATCATCCTACCTTTCATTAAAAAATCATCAAGGCTCAGGCTCCTGCCCTGGTAATTAAAGACTAATACGGAATATTCATGATAGTTATAATTCCTTCATTACCTTTGCCAATGAGTCTGTGAGTGGCTATTGATATCTGTGGATTGGTTTCCACTTAATTATTATGATCCTCCCATTAATGCTACATTTTTTTTATCCCAAAAGCTTGAGCCCTATAACTATTCATGAGTCATTTCCCCTGTATGTGAGATGTAGCCCAAGATGAATTACCTTCAGTTTCATTTTATCAAGGACTTAATTTTAAAGATCACCTGCTGCACAAATAAAATAAGGGAAGCAATGAAGCTCTCATTATTGCTAAAAGTTGCATGTGTTTTTGATACAAGTTATATTTAGCCACTATCCTTGAAGTTTTCTGTAAATTTTGGATGAGCTACCTAGCATGGGGTCGGACAAAATCACAAATACTGCATAAAGATGTAATTAAGAGCACACTAATACATTTGAGTCACAGTGTCTTATTTTAAATACTTTACAGTGGTTTTATTATTGCCCTTCTGTTATTTAATATTAAAGCACCTACTTGTGTAACTATGTAGTAGTATTCTTGAAGGTGTTTTCTAGGATGTCTCAGTATTTTGAATTTGAATGTCCAAAACCTAGTGTGAACTCAAAACCAACTCCTTCCTAACAGATAATTTAGCGAAATGGGCCAATTAAGTGGGTTAGGACAGATAGGCTGAGACAAAAGATGTTGCAAGGAAAGAGAATGCTCTGTAGTGTAGGTAGGAATTAAACATGAGGACCTACTGGAACATCAAATCTTAAACAGTTTTGGATTTCTGGGTAGACATACGAGGGCAGAAGGGACCACTTACTTTGTAACCCTGTAAATAATATATTTCAAAGTTAAGTATGCTGTGTTTTTTACCTCACTTACTTTTACTGGCAGCCTCATGTACCAAAATATATAGTAGTGCTAGTAAGCATAATAAATGATGTTTATGAGATAAATGTCAGATGCTGGTTGGTAGCAAAAGGGGAGATTTTTCATTGTATTCAAAGTAATGTTTCTTAAAAAAAAAAAAAAAGGAAATAGTACATCTTATGGGATGATACACATTTATTCCAACACTTTTTTTTAGGACCAAGCCACTGTGCATGATGATTGAAGGTAATGTTTTAAAGATTTGATTCTTTGTCATTTCTTGTTTCACAAATATTTTATGACACCTGAATTTCATAGCAGCAAGAATTAAGCCTCTTGCTTGGAGTTCCTGGAATTGGTGACCTATGAATGCATATGTCTGTCAAACTGTAAGATAAGAATAAAATTAAGGAAAATAAGAGATAGACTTTCAGATTCTATAAGACTATAGTATCATCTGAAGTCTCTTCCTAAGGATGGAGTTAAATTTCCCTGATGACACGCAAGATGGTGAGAGAGTTTTTTCTACTGTCTCTGATTCTTTCTAATTGTCTATAATAACCCTGAGGAGGGCAATTAGTATAGAGAAATTGGAGAACATGAAATGTCCTATTAATTACTCATAAAGTATGTAGATTTAGTTCTAGGACACATAGAGTGGGTGGGGCACCTCTTGTCATTGTTCTCACCTTTTGACTTGAACACATCATTGTGGAGCTTTAGTGCTGAGGCACACCAAGACTTATTATATGGATTTCAATCTTCATAAGTAGCTAACGTAAAGGATGGGGTAATAGGAACAAATATTGTTGTAATTACAGTACAAAAAAAGGAATTGTTTCCATCTCTGCCATCATCTCTCAAAAAGCCAGGAAGACTGAGCCAAAACTCTCCATAATAGTAGGAGCTAGATTCTGGTGGCTATATACTTGGCTGTAATTACTGTTTCTGACATCTGCTCTATATTTATTTGGCCAGTATCCAAAAATTAATGAGATGTAATTATGTGCCAGAGTTGTGCTAGGTCTTGGGATTATAGGAGAAAAACAAATCTAGTGTTTAAGACCTCTGGAAACAGGCAAACCTTTTAAGACACCTAAGTCATTAATAAGAGTAGTGAATATGAACAAATTATTGTATTTTCTGTACCTCACTTTTCTTTCTTAAAGATGTAAAGAAGGATAGTATCTATGTTAGTATAATGCAGTAAGTATTAAAAAATGAAAATATAGCACTTACAAAAAGTGTGATTAATGTTCATGTATTGTCCAATGTCATTATATTATTGTTTCAATAAGTGTTAACTCTGTCAGGCACTGTAGTAAGTACTGGATTATAAAAATGTATGAATCTGGTCTTTTTGTGCTTATCTGGAATAGAATCCAGAATCAAAAATGCTTCTCTGTAGAATGAGTTCCTCCTTGCTGGATCACATCTGTAGGACTTTATTCTGGTGACAAGCATCTAAGTCCAAAAGGGCCTCATTGGTGAGATTATTATTGGATGTCTTAGGCTGTGAGATCCTCCTAGCTGTCTAGAAGTTTTAGTGTATCTGCTTCCATGGAGAGCTTAATCTACTAAGTGAATGCAGGATTCTGCCCCTTACCCAACAACTCCACTGGCCAATCAGGAAAATCCTATATTCATTGTAAGATTTCTTCCCTCTAAGGTGTGGCATCTGATTTCAAATATCTTTACATGGGGCAGGTAGACACTTACATAAAGTAAATGAAGAAAGAGGGAAAAGTTAGATGAGGATAAATGTGTAGTATGAAATTATTTAGCCTCATGACTCAACTGTGAATTAGTATTCAGGGGTGGGGTTTTAAAGTCCATCTGGTTTTTTAGATCCTTTATCTGCCATTTATAAACTGTTTGATGTAGGTAATTTACTGTTCTTAACCTAGATTCCATCAGTGCAATGAAGATGATCTTAGCACCTACACCTAAGGTTATTGTGAGGTGATATACCACATTTAGTATCTGAAATAGGCTCTCATAAATGAAAGCAATTAGAACACAAAGTGGATTTTAAGTGTGATTTTCCTTCTCCCCAAGGGGGAGGTTAAAATCATAGAGCATAATGCCCAAGAACTTGTAGGATGATTCCCATTGTGTCCAGATTGTTGATGGCTCCCTATTTTACAAATTTCGTGGAGCAACTACCTCTTTTAGGAATCACCAGGCTTTTACAGCTCAAATTTCTTTCCTTTCTTTTTTCCCCTTCATTTTGATTCTTAATTGAATCAAATTCTAAAGATAAGGGCTTTTTTGTTTTTCAATGATTTTAACTATTAACTGCCATCCACAATGCCATCTTAAAATAAATGAAATAAACATTAATGAAATAATAAATATATAGAAAAATACATAGATGATAGATGTAACTGTATTTAAAAAAAAACTATTAAATTCCCCATGCTTTATGCTACCTTCATCTTATGCTAAACCACTAAGAGCAGAAAATGGAATTAGTAATAAGAGAGAAAAATTGTATCAAAATTGTATTAAGCTCAGGATGGCATAATAATCACGTGTTCAAAAGAAAGCCATGTTTACAATTTTTATAAAAATTTTAATAGAGATAATAAACTGAAAAAAATCTTGTTTCTCCACAGAATGTCTCTTTTGGTTGTTGAAATGTTGAAGTGTTAAATTCTCTCAATCCTCATGAAATGACAATTCTATAAATGAAGAAGCCAATGGTTCCGGAGGCTAATTATGTTGTTGGTTTCAGTCCAACAGTGACTTATTCTTGCAAGTTATTAGTGTGTTTAAGGCCTGCTAAATCAATAATTTATTAAAATAAGCTGTGTTTTTTCTTGGTTTAGCCAAAGGATCGGGGTTATGGAGGAAAGTACATAGGTTATGAAATGTTAAATCATTTCATAAGCTTGAGTTTCTAGTTAAAGTCAAGCTAATTTGATTTAAAATTAGCAAAGCTTTAGCTTCACACAGAATTCTTAGCAAAATCATGCACTTTATGTGGGTAGTTCACATTTTGATAAGAAATTTTGTCTTGAACTAGGGTGAAAAGATGGGGAATTTAGAGAAACCATTTGCTGCCGAAATGGAATAGAAAGAGATGAGTTTTTTTATATCCCTGGCTTCTAAATGGCAGGTAGTTTTAGGCTTATTTGCCTGGGAACCATTCTTTTAATTCTCATTGGATTCTAATTTAAAGCTGCTTTTTTCCTATTATATGAAATTTATCACTGGTGATGAGAACCCATCAGCAGAATCTGAATCAGTGAGAAGTATTTGTAATATGAAAGCGTCATGTCCTCACTTGGAACAACCACCTCTCCCTCTAACTAATTTCTATTAATATTTGAAGAGTCGGCCCTATTGCTTACTCTTTGTGAATTTTTCCATGGCTATTCTCATTCCCAGTAAATTCCTATGGTAGACTCTGTTCTAACAAATTAAGTCTTTGGTTTTGTGGTAACCACAGTTCTTGCTTGAAATCTCATGAATACCAAACTGTCATCCCAAATAAACTGAAAACTACTCAGTAGCAGAGAAAGCGATGCCAAATGATGAGTAAAATTGGCTTCAATTAAAGATCAGGCATCCTTGGAACTGTCTGAAGAACACTATTTTCTATAAATGCTGTCTGCATAAGAAATGTGACCTAATCTATGGGCCATGGTCAGGCTAGACTGAAGTATATGCAGCTGAACTGAAGATTATTTGTTTCATTGGTGCCCCACATAGTAACCAATTAGCTAGCTTTAGATTTAAAATAGCAAAGTTAGGGTCTACATAATAAAACAATGATAAGGAAAACAGTGCTTGGTGATTAGGTAGTGGGGGAGCAAGTGTGCTGGAAGGTGGGAGGTGGGGAGCAGTTGGAGGGGAGCACAAGTGAGAATTACCTCTGAGTTTAAATCATATGTGCCTCCCAACCTATGGCTGAAACTGCCAACATCTGCTTCCATGAAGGCTCCAGAGGTTCCTTGGAGAGAATCTATTCTGTGGGAGAGGCAGGGTAATTCTATGTAGAGTATGGTGCCCATCACTTGGCTGTGCTCCTGGTCCATTCCCTGCACAGTTCATCTCTAAATTGAATATGAAACAAAGGTTTTCAAATTAAAAATAGGAGCAAAAACAAAATAAAACAAAGCAGAAGGGATTATTGTACTGAAATCTTTGAAACACTTTGGGGGCATAAGCAGCATTTCTTGAGCGCTGCTTTCACAAAATATGGCCCAAGAAAAGAGAGGAAATATTTCCCTTCTCAGGGTAATATGCCCTACACTCACAGCTGTGGCAGGACAAAATTCGGTGTTCTTAGGGGAAACAGCAGCACCTGGTGGGCAACTGGTAACTCACCAGGGTCCTATAGGTACTTAGGAATTCCAGGCAGCAGTCGCAGTGGGAGCCAGCAGAAAATTCGCTTGTTTGTGAGCACAAGTTATTCATCTTGGTGAGCCCAGATATGTTTGGCTGGGGAGGGGAAAGGATTTTCCAAAGGATTAGGAGTCAGAGTCAGTGAAACTTGCTTACATCATTATTACTGTAACCCCACATGCACCAGAGAGTCTGTTAAAGCATAACTAATTTTCAATCTCAGGCAAATCTTTCAAACTTTAGAAAAAGAATCAGAATAAAGGATACAAAACTCTTCTCTGAAGTATAGTTATTTATAACTTTTTAGTATGAAGTCAATAAGAACTCGGTTGACTTAGTATAGAAATTAATAATTAAATCTTCTAGATATGCCAGAAATCATTAAAAGGGTGTAATATTTCCTGGATAATGATTCTAAACATTTATAGTACTGAGACAGTCATTATAGAGAGTGTGATAAATCTAGTGGGTTTTTTTTTTTTTTTTTTTTTTTTTTTACATTTAGTAAGGCAAGCATCTTTTAGACTGACAAGGGAAACTAAGTAAGTACTTATGAAAAATACTCTTGCTTTTTAAGTGTGAAACTTTAGGCCAGGTACAAAGGTATTTTGGTAATTTTTCCATTAAACTCAGAAATTGAACTCTTAAGATTTTTAGAAGGAACAAAATTCTAAAATGTATTTTGAGCGATCACTGAAAAAGGCAGAACAGAAATGTGAGTGGACTCTCACTGATGCTCCTAGGAAGCCTGCATGGTCTTCCCTTCTTAAAGGCAACCATATCTTTCTATAAGTATCTGTGGGCAGAAAACATAGCCTGAGAGATCTAGAGGTCTGTTTCCTATTTAGACAGCTGTATTCCTAATAGGATTTTCGTCATCAATAGTGTCATGAACATTTAATTGAGTACTTAGTATATGCCAAGCACTATACTGAGTGATCTATTTATTACTTATTTGACTCTCTAAACAACCCAATGAATCCCATTGAATCCCACTTTTCAGATGAGAAAATTACACATAAGCAACATGTACACATTCACAGATAGAATAAGTGGCAGAGCTATGATCTGATCTCAGGTAATCTGACCACAGAAACTGCTTTATTAATGAGTGCTTTGTCCTGCCTCCCAACAGCTCCTGGCTATTTAAATCCAAGCAGCACTGTTATACCTACCTGAGAGGAATGGGAGAATGCATCCTTGTTTTTTATTTGCCTAGATAAGGGACCCTGCTGTTGTCTTTCAAAGAGAGTTGTAGCTAAGCTGTTTTGGGACATGCCTCATATGAAAACAAAACAAAACAAAGGGTAGTACTTCAGTCAAAACCAGTTTGTCTCCATTTGCAAAATGATCAAACAGGTACTTACATGTAACTGCAAAGCTAGGATTCCTCCTATTTGGAGCAGGATACCAATCCCTTTCATTCTCAGAGTAAAGATCAGTTACCTATTTTTTTAAATGGTCTTTCCCATCTTGTTACTGTTCACCAGTTTGAAGGAAAATCTCTTCCTTCCTGAATGACCATCATAATCTCCCACCCTCACATCACCAACTCTCAATGTTTTTGAGAATCTAGCAGCCATGTTAGTTTGGTGAATTAAACTCACAGTTATACCCCAAAAACAATTTACTTAGCTTTTTTTTTTTTTTTAAATCACAATCTCAAACTCAGAATCACCCATATGCAACTTCCTTCCCTCTCTGCCTCACTCCCTCTCTGGATCTTTCCTTCCATCCTTCCTTAGCCCCTTGCTTCTGAAAGGAAAATATGTATCAGGCATTGTGATAGAAACTTGGGTTTTGATAAAAAGAAATTGATTTGTTTTTGCATCTGACAATATAAAAGATCAACAAAGAAACTATTCTTTGCAGCAAAGAAATTGTGTCATGGAAGCCAGAAACAGTGGAATCTTGGTAAATCAGATTGCAGTTTGTAAATACTCCCTCTCTAGAAGACAACAAGCTACCAAAATCATTGTCACTGAATGTGTAGTTGAAAAGAGAATGTATGTTTTGCTCTCATTAGCCACCTCCAGCTAAAAGTGATTAACCATGCCCAGTTTTGGAGGAAGCTGTCACATTGGAGTTGACATTTGATTTGTTTCTCCTGTCTCGTGAACTCTTAACTCCTTGATATGTGTCTTTATATCTTTTTATCCCCACCCCACTCTTATTTATTATAAATACATGATAAATTTACTAGTTCAATGTAAATAGATAAGTATATATGTCTAGACTGAATAGAAAACATGTATATAGGTGGAAAGAGAGAGATGGATATAGAGATATGGATACAGATAGGGATATAAATATAAATATATCCAAGGAGCAAAATCATTACAAGCACGCCTAAACTACTATATTGCTACATGAAATCATAAAACTTTTTTTGATATCTACTTATAAGTTCATATTAATTCACTTATTTGGCCTCTCATTGCTGCTCTGCCATCCTTTTGTTCTTCCTTTCTTAACTTTGTTTCTTTATAATTGCTGTTACAAATGTTTCCCACTATTTTTCAGTCGTAAGTTCCACTTTTGATTCCTTTATTCTCACAAAATAATTCCAGTTCCTACTCTTCTGGGATCAAGTTAAAACAGTTAAACTTTTTTTGTGTATGCCTCAAAATCCTGCTTCTGTGTGTTAACTACCTGCTAAACTTCCTTGTGTATGCTCCTAGTCTTGTTTATTTCTGACTTCTTTGAAACCTTGTTCCAGCATTTGTCAATATTATGTCCTATATCTTCACAACTCCATTTTATTAGCCATTTCCCCACATCTGTAAACAAATTTGACTTTTTTTTTTCCTATGAAAGATTTTCTCCAATTGCATATAACCTCAAGCTTTACTTTTAGCTCTCTTCTTTCCTACAGTGTATACTTTACAGGAGAGTTTTCTAAACTATTTTCTTCTCATCCTTTTAACATGAATCCCTTAGTTTCACTTCAGGTTTTCTCCCCACTCCTCTGTGATAATTCATATGTTGAATATCACACTGTGAGCCTAAGGAAACCCCCAAGACTGTTATATCAGAGTGCATATTGATTGGCCTTTTTGCACATGGTTTTCTTGAGATTTGCTACTATTTTGCTGACCTCCTTCTCTGACCTCTTTTCAGTCTCATCATGTGACTTCCTTCCCAATCCTGACTACATAAGCATTTTCTCCTTTGGCTCTTTTTGTGGCAATTCTATCTGCTTTGTAATTCCAGCTAAGGTAGCTAGACGCTTTACACCCTTTTGAATATTTGGTATAAGACATTGAATCATTCTAGTGAATGTTCAGTGGGATCTCATTGTGTTTCCACTGATGACTGTGATGTTGAGAACTTTTTCATGTACTTCTTTGCCAGTTTTATGAAGGAATATATAAATATTCCTCTTTGAATGGTCTTTTCAACTTTTTTCCCCCCAACTTTAATTATGTGGTTTGTTTTTCTTTGTTGATATGCATGAGTGCTGAAAGGGAGAAAAATCCTACAACCAAGAATTCTCTACCTAGTAAAGTTATTCAGAATTGAAGGACAGATAAAGAGTTTCCTAGAAAAAAACTGAAGGAGATTAGTACCAGTTAATTGTCCTTAAAAGAAATGTTAAAGGAAAGAATTGATGTCTTAAAATACGGAGTCTTCTGTTGCATTAATATGGATTATCTCTCCTTTTATTCCTATCTACTTTAGTTTTGTTCATCAGTGTTTTTCTCTTTTCTCCAATGTATACATGCACATTTTTATTCCAGTGACTCCTAAGTGTTTTGTTTTCTAAATGATGAAAAATCATATATTTTGATTTAATATCCCAATTCTTACTGCTAATCTCCTGGTCTATAAAGATAAATTTATATTGATTAATGACTGTTTCTTATGCCTTTACTTAATTCATTTATTAAGTTGAGGATTTTTTTGTACATTTCTTAAGGTTTTACACGTACATAACTGTATCTGAAAAACATATTTTACTTGTTTTTTATCCAATCTGTATGCTTTATATTTACATACATTGCTATGGATAAACCCTCTGTACAATGTTCGAAAGATGTGAAGAAAATGAACATCCTTGCTGGATCCCCACTCAGGGAAAAAGATTCAGTGTTTTACCATTAAGTATTATGGTGGCTGTAGGCCTCACATATGTGTGCTTTATAATATCGAGGAAGTTTTTTTTTTATTCCTAGAGTGCAGATATTTTTATTATTAATATGTGTTGACATTGTCCATTGCCTTTTCTACTTCTAAGCTGGTTATATTTTTATGTAGACTTTATTATTAATGAGGTGAACTGTATTTATCTAATTATAAATATTAATTCAACTTTGCATTCCTGGGGTAGTTTCCTTGGTTTTTTTTTTTTTTCCATTTTTAAACAATGTTCATTTGATTTGCTACTATTTTGTTAAGGATTCTGCATTTAAATTCATGATGAATATTGGTTTGTAATTTTATTTTTTGTAATGTTCTTTTCTGATTGTGGTATCAGAATTATTCGATTATTATGGGCTCATAAAATGAGTTGAAATGCTGCCTCTATCTTCTGAATTAGTTTATGTTTAATTGGTATTATTTCTTCTTTAAAATTTAATACAAAATCTGGTGAAGCCATCCAGGCAGGGAATTGTAATTGTGGGAAGCTTTTTGAATACAAACTCAATTTCTTTAAAAAGTTTCAAGCTATTCAGATTGTGTATTTTGTGTGTCAGTTTTGAAATTAAAGCTTTGAAAGTATAACCAAGTTTTATAAAACTTTACAGTTAACAAAACATAACTCAGTTTTATGTATGTTAACTTTGTGTACACTACAAAGAAAACAAATTTTAAGATTTATTTATCTAGAAAGCCTTTATTGTACCGAATAGATAATAGATATGAACACAGAAAATGCCAAATTTCCCAAGGGGATAAAAGTGTATATAAAATGTAAAACTCCCCAGGGTTCCCAGAGATAGGTAATCAATCACTGACAGGCTGCCTACTTTGGACTGACCTCAATATGGATGTCAAGAATCATTCAAGCTGTCTATTGAGGCTTTAGCTGAGGCTGACAGAAGCACACCAAGCTAATGCGCCAGTAAGCACATCCATATGGTTGAGACCCACTCAAGTATCAGCTTAGCTAAACAACATAGAAGTGGAAAGAAAAATCTGATGCATCTGCTGCTCTTTCAAAAACCAACATTATGTTGCTCTCCAACTACTAAGAGCAGCACCTAAATATTTTTTAAGTTTATTTGCATATTAAAAAAACTCAAGTGTAATGCATACATGATTATTGGAAATAATTTGGAAGACACAAAAAAGGAAAACAAAAACAAAAAACCTCAAAAGCCTACTTTCAGAGTTAACTCAGAATATTCACTTGAAAGTATGTTTATAATTAATCATTAGTATCATACTATGTATTTATATAAACTATGTAGCATTTATTGTGTATAAATGTTATTTATTTTTATTAGTATGTTATCATTTTCCCATTCAAGGTATACTTTTAAAAAATGTTTAATAGTAAAATATGCTATCCTATAGCTACACTGGAATATATTTAGCCATTACTTGTTTTGATTTTGATTTGCATAAAATCTTTATATAATTCTTTGGTAGATTTTATTCTTTGGATAGATTCTATAAGATGAAATAATGAGTCAAATGGTATAGACTTTCTTTTTTTGTTTGTTTGTTTAATCTTTTTTTTTAATTCTTTTTTTTTTTTTTTGATAGACTTTATTTTTTTAGAGCAGTTTCAGGTTTACAGCAGAATTGAGCAGAAAATGCAGAGTTCCCACATAGCCCTCCCCACCACACATATATACTCCCCTACCCTCAACATCCCTCATCAGTGTGGCATATTTGGTACAATCGATGAACCAACATGGACACATTATTATCAACCAAAGTCCATAGTTTACATTAGGGTTCACTCTTGATGTTGTACGTTCTATGGGTTTTGACAAATGCATAATGACATGTAGCCACCACTATAGTATCATACAGAATAATTTCATTGCCCTAAAAATCCCTTGCGCTCCATCTATTCATTCCTCTCACCCTCCCTCTCCCCAAACCCCTGGAAACCACAATCTTTTTATTGTTTATGTAGCTGTGCCTTTTCCAGAATGTCATTTGGTTGACATTGTACAGTTTGTAGCCTTTACAGACTGGCTTCTTTCATTTAGTAATATGTCTTTTTAAGTTTCTTCTATTTCTTTCATGGTTTGATAGATCATTTTTTTTCTGCACATATATTTTTTAATTTACATATATGTACTGTTCATTGTTTCTAAGAATGTTTAGAGCTTTAGCTTTTTAAACTTACATAGTTATCAAAGGAATAAAGCCACCCACAAAATAAGAATTAACTCAAAAAGATACATACACCCTGCTATTAATAGCAACATTATTTATAATTGCCAAAATATGGAAGCATCCTAAGTGCACTTCAATAGTTGAACAGATAATGGAATACAACTCACCCATAAAAAAGAAAGATATTTTGTCATTTGTAGCCCTTCATTCACTTTTTTTTTCACTTCAAAAACCAGAATTTTATAACTGGCAGAGACATTTCCATTATATCAAAAACAATAAAACACCTAGAAATAAACTTAACCAGGGAAGTTACCTATACTCTGAAAGTCAAAATGACACAAAGAAATGGGAAGATTTCTTGTGCTCTTGGATTGGAAGAATCAACACTATCAAAATGACCACACTATCCAAAGCAATCCACAGATCCAACCCAACCCGTGTCAAAATATTCGTGACATTCCTCACAGAACTAGAACAAACAATTCCAGAATTTATAAGGAAGCACAAAAGACCCTGAACAGCGAAGGCAATCTTTTGTAGGTCTCTCTCTTTTTATTCTCTCTCTCTCTCTTCTTTTTGTTCTCTTTTCTTACAGTTTGATGACTAGAGAAGTTCCTTTAACATTTGTTGTAAAGCTGTTTTGGTGGTGCTGAAATCTTTTAGCTTTTGCTTATCTGTGAAGCTTTTGATTTCTCCATCAAGTCTGAATGAGAGCATTGCTGGATAGAGTATTCTTGATTGTAAGTTTACCCCTATCATTACTTTAAAAATATCGTGCCACTCCCTTCTGCTGAAAAATCAGCTAACCTTATGGGAATTCCCTTGTATGTTTTTCTTTGCTTTTCTCTTGTTAATTTTAATATTTTATCCTTATTCTTAATTGTTGTCAATTTGATGAGTATGTGTCTCGGTGTGTTCCTCTTTGGGTTGATTCTGTTTGGTACACTCCGTGCTTCCAGGACTTGGGTGACTGTTTTCTTTCCCAAGTTGGGGAAGTGTTTAGTTATTATCTCTCCAAAAATTTTCTCAGGTCCTTTCTCTCTGTCTACTCTTTTTGGGACCCCTATGATGCAAATATTAGAGCGCTTCATGTTGTCCCAGAATTCTCTTAAACTATCCTCATTCCATTTAATTCTTTTTTCTTTTTTCTATTTTGAAGTAGTGATTGACACTAATCTGTCTTTTAGCTCAGTGATCTGTTCTTCTGTCTCATTTAGTCTATTCTTGGTTCCTTCTAGTGTATTGTTCATTTCAGTGATTTTATTCTTCAACTCTGTTTGGGTATTCTCTATATTTTCCAACTCTTTGCTAAAAACTTCACTCTGTGCATCTATATTCCTCTTGAGTTCTCTGAACATCTTGGCCATCATTACTTTAAACTCTTTCTCAGATAAATTACCTATCTCCTCAACATTTATTTCTTCTGGGATTTTATCTTGTGCCTTGGCCTAGAAGATATTCCTTTGCCACCTCATATTGTCTATCTTTCTATGTGCTTGTGGATTCCTTCCACAGGCTTTGGGATTATTGTTTTCTTATTTCTAGTGTCTGCCCCTGGTGGATGAGGCTGGACTAGAGGCTTATGCAGGTTTCCTGGCAGGAGGAGCCAGTGTCTGCCCACTGCTGGGTGAAGCTTGGTCCTACACCTCTGGTGGGTAGGGCTCTGTCGGAGACCTTTGTGGCTCAGAAAGTCTGCTGATGGATGGGGCTGTGCTCCCACCCTGTATGTTGTTTGGCCTGAGGCTTCCCTACAGGCTGTTGGGTGGGGCTGGGTCTTTGTGCTAATGATCCAGTTAAGATGTCAGCCTCCATGAAAGCTCATGTAGATTAACACTCCTGGAATGTCCTTCACAAGCTTTTATGTCCCCTGAGTGAGCTGCAGCCATCCTCCATGTCCCCAGGAGACCCTCCAAATCCAACAGGCAGGTCTGGCTCATGTTCCTATGAAATCACTGCCTCTGCCCTTGGACCTGGTGCACATGAGTTTCTGTGTATGCTCCTCAAGTGAATGGAGTTTCCATTTCCCCCAGTCCCGTGGGGCTCCCGGAGCCAAGTGCCCCTGGCCTTCAAAAGCAGATATCCTGGGGTCTCCTCTTCCCAATGCCAGGACCTGTGCTGGGTGGGGCTTAGAGCTCTCACTCCTGTGGGAGGGCCTCTGCGACTTAACAAATCTTCAACTTCTATATCACCCACCCAGAGGGTATGGGACCCAATTATATCGCGAGCATTCCCCTCCTACCATCTTGCTGTGGTTCCCTCTTTATACTTCTAGAAGTATATGCAGAAGATCTTTTTTGCTAGGTTCCAGTCTTTTTTCGATGGTTGTTTAGCATTCAGTTGTGGTTTCGTTGTATCCTCCAGGAGAGGCAAGCTCATGGCCCTACCACTCTGCCATCTGGACCAGAACTCCTGATATAGACTTTCTTAAGGCTATTGATAATGTATTCCTAATTTTTTTCTTACAGAGCAATGGGAATATTTAAATTCACACTATGGATGAATGAAAGTATTATTTGCTTGCACATTGGCAAATACTTGATTTTTTAAAAAATTTTTGAACATTTGCTAGGTAAGCATGTCATTGTTTTATTAATTTTAATTTCTTCAAAAATTCACTAAATTAAACATTTAAAATAAACTTTATTCATAAACATATTTTTCTATAAATCACATTTTTCCCTTTTCCTACTTACCTGTTGTGATTTTAGTATAATTTTTGTTAATATAAAAGCTCTTTAGAGAATAATATCAATTTTTTCTTGTGATATTTGGCAAACATTCTCTTTGGCTTTGTTTGCCTTTTAATTTAGTTCATGTGTTTTCATATGGAAAATATTTTATGTGCATTTAAGTTTTTCAATTCCTTTCTGGTTTATTTAATTGAAAGTCTTTTTAGAAAATCTCTTTTCATATTTATTAAAACTATTCACTTATATGTTGGTGTGTGTCTTACATTTTTTTTACACTCAAACTTTAATCCATCTGGAATTTATTTTGGTGTCCCAAGCCTTGCTATAATGGAATCTACCTTTTCATTCTCAGTAAGTTTAAAACTTACTAGATTACTAGTTTAAAACTTAAGAGAGCAGAACTTAATAGGTAATGAATTTGGCCAGTGTATCTTGCATTCATACTTTCATTACTCCAAAAACATTATTGGTATTTTTCCTGTATGTTATAGGACGTACATTTCTGTCTTCAACAGTGCACTGCAATTAGTGACTAAGCATATTTCTGTTGTACAAGGTAAAGAAGGCACTTTTCCACAGGGTGGGCTGAAGAATAATCATAGAAGAGGGAAAGAAAGAACAGTATTTGAGCTAATGAAGGAATAATAGAAAGTTTATTTTCAGAAGTGGCCTTTGAGCTGCTCTTGTAGAATTTTTAGAGCATCCCCCAAACATGCACAATATGTTATTTGAATGTCATTATGAAATTGTCAGCAAATCAAGAATGTGGAATTTTTTTAAAGAGAACTACCTTAAAGTCACATAATATTCAATATTATGAGAAATATACTATGGTGGAGGGTCTAGTCTAGATTGTGAAGACTAAAAGTATATATCAGCCAAATTAATTATGTGGTTTTACCAGATCCTGTATTTAAAAGGAAACCATAAGTATACTTTTCAGGCAACTGGAGATGGAAAATGGATGGAATATTTTAGGATATTAATGTTGATTTTTCATGCATAGTAGTAGTGTTGGGCTTGTGTAGGGGAATGTCTTTGATACTGAGAGATGGATTCTTCAGCATTCTTGTCCTTGAGATGCACATTTGAAAGTGTTGCTATGGATGCACCTGATCTTCAGATGATTTGGTATACTGTGCCTGAGTGTAGAGACAGAAGCAGTTAGTGAATGTGGGGGTATTTCTTGTAATTATTTCCTAATTTTGTTTATTGGTCTGAAATGTTTCTGAATATATACATACATACATAACATAGGGATAATAGTTTCTACCTCATAGACTTGTTATGAGCACTAAATGTGCTAGTCCATGTGAAGTTATTACTATATTTGATAAATTATTGCTATTTAATACAGATTAGTTAATATTAAATGACAGAGAGGGGAGGGTATAGCTCAGTGGTAAAGCACATGCCTAGCATGCATGAGGTCCTGGGTTCAGTCCCCAGTACGTCCATTAAATAAATGAATGAATAAATAAATAAACCTGATTACTTCCCCCTATTAAATAAATAAATAAATACATTTTTTAAAGTTAAAAAAAAAAAGCCACAGAAAACTTTGCTACAAGAATATTGAGAATATATTTTCCAATGAATTATAATGATGATGATGATATTAATAGTAATTTAGTCCAATCCTCCACGTAATGCCTATATCTTTCTAAAGAAATTATGCTATATGGTTTCTCCATTTTTGCTTGAATGACTCAAATAAGAGTACCATATTATTTTATTATTTTTTTAAATTAAAGTATAGTCAGTTACAATGTGTCAATTTCTGGTATACAGCACAATGTCCCAGTCTTGAATATACATACACATAATCATTTTCATATTCTTTTTCACCAAAGGTTATTACAAGATATTTAATATAGTTCCCTGTGCTATACAGAAGAAACTTGTTGTTTTTCTAAATCTATTTTTATATATAATGGCTAACATTTGTAAGTTTCAAACTCCCAAATTCATCCCTTCTCATCCCCTTCCCCCTTATTATTTTAAAAATTTTATTCTTGCACAAACCCGTATTTCATGCTATTTTAAATCCCTTTTCTTTCATGTTTATCAAGAGCATTCTTCTCAGTTGAGATTATATTTTTTTTCCTTAATCTCTACAAACTAATTTATTGCTTATATTACTGATCTGGGTATTTAGATGTGTACCTCTTGTTTTCCTGCCTCTGACTACTCTAAAATACTTCACAGAATTCAGTATCATATTAATTTGAAGAATAAAGCTAAATACAATTTTAGAGCATAAAGAAAAATATAGCTTAATATGAAAGGAACAATCTATACTATGGCTGGTATTGCTCTTTAAGATTGTGCCCAATTGCAAAAGTAGTTTTCCTAAAAAGATTGAAATTTGAAGTGTGAAAAAGTCATATTCCTTTAAAGATGCATCTGACTGTACTAAACAACCCACAGTATAAAGGAGGACTGTATTTCTTGGTGTACTTGGAATTCTAGGATTCCCTTCCTGTTTCCTAAGTGCACAGATATTTTCTGTAATAAAAATTGGCCCCAGAATAGGATTAATGTATGTGAGAGTCCCTCAAGTACAGTACCAACCATGATCCGTTCAACTTAACTTTCTACTTCCATGAGCTTTAGAAGGAAATAAATTTAATTATTCCTGAAGACAAATGTATTAATATTTAATAAAAACAAAGTCAGATGACAGTATTAGCAAAAAATAAGAAATGTATGAAAAGCCTTTCTATATCTGAATAAGATGACTGAATTAAGCAGCATTAACTCCTAGACATGAAATAAAATGTGAGCGAGAAGGAAAATTTCAGGCGGAAAAAAATGTTTGGTTATCAAGCTCAAATGTTGAACAGATTATATGTGGAAAAGGACCACACAGCTTTATTCTGAAAGATTATCTTTTCAGATACTGGTAAATATGAATGTGATTAACAATGGTCTAGTAAATTAGCAACTATGTTTTATATGAGTTACCTACTATAAGACAAAGATATAGAATATGTTTTGGACAATTTTTTTTTCCATCTCTGTTCCTTTACATTCTGACTCCCTTGGTATTCTCTATAGTTTACTTTCAGGTTGTTCGAAGTTGGGCCTGGCCTTTCAGATTATTCTGAACTCTTGTCATAGTATTTAATTCAGAGATTAGCATGCAAAACAAATTAGTCCACCAAGAGTTATCTCTGAGACTTGCATAATCATGTATTATATTAATCAAAATAGGCTAGGATATGTTACAGTGACAAATTAACCCTGGGCCTGGCATTTCCAGCATCTTAACATATATATTTTTTAACTGTATATATTTATAGTTCATGGAGAATCCAGCTTGGTTTGGGCCACACTTTTGCTTGTGACTTCGCCATATGAAACACGTGGCCTTCGTGGTCACTGCACCAGGGGAAATGGGGCTGGAAGATACAGAAAAAAAAATGTCTAAGAGCCAATCCTGAACGGATGTAGATCATTTCTTCCCACAGCTTATTGGCTAGAGGTCAGTCATGTGGCTCCAACAATGTGGAAATGAGTCTAGACAATGAGTTTCCTGTGTGCCTAGGAGGAAGAATTGAGGTGGTGAAAATATCTCCACCTCAGTACTCTTCCTGTAGAGGTTAATAGTCTCATAAAATATAAGCCCTTAGTAAACAGTGTCCACTTTTTCTTTTTTACTCAGTATGGAAAAAACAGTCTAAATAAAAAGCATTGTATTGGCTTTTCCCAAGTTCACATGTCCAGAGGGCTGGACTGCGGATTTCTTCTTGCGGCAGTGGCTGGAGAGCATTTAGAAAGTTTATTCCTCTCTTTGACCATGTATTAGTTGAGAAGAGGGCAGCTGAAACTGTAACCAAAGGAGGCATTATGCTTCCAGAAAAATCTCAAGGAAAGGTATTGCAGGTAACAGAATTGGTCTCTAAAGGAAAGGGTGGAGAGTCAACCAGTTAGCGTGAAAGTTGGAGCTAAAGTACCTCTCCCAGAATACAGAGGCACCAAAGTAGTTCTAGATGAAAAGGATTATTTATTTAGAGATGGTGACATTCTTGGAAAATACATGGACTTAAATATCACTATTGAAATGAAGCTGCCCATTCCACTGAAGTTCTGAAATCTTTTCATCATGTAAATAATTTCCATATTTCTCTTTTATAATAAACTAATGGTATCCAAACTGATGACATCTAGTGTCTCTAAAATTTAGTTTCACTGTACTGATAGAAACATTTCCAAATAAAAACATATAAATGAATGGTTTTTTTTAAACACATTGTAATGTCCTGATTATATCATTTGAGCCTTGTGTATGACTTTATGACTGCTCACCTCCTCTTTTCTAAGTACAGTTTAAACTGGATTTCTCCTTACAACCAAAAATCATCTCTAGTTAAGATCTTGTAGACTATCTAGCTCAGTGCTTCCTAAAATTAACTTCATTAATCAATCAGTCAAAATCCACAGGAAATAATTTATTAATTAAAAATTTCATCCTTAACACTATAGTGCACCTGGCCAACTTCTACTGATCTGTCAAACTTTGTTCTAGTGTCAACTACTCAGTGAAGTGTCTTCATCACATTCTGTACACAGCTTCATCAGTTCACATAATTCTCATGGGCAGCATGGCATGGAAGATAAAGTATAGCAACTAGAGTTAGACCCCCTAACATAGATGTAAGTTAGATGTAAATGTTGGTCCTTTATCAGCTTTGCAGCTTTGGGCATTTTCTTATCTTTTTTTGTCTTGGTCTCCACAGCTATACAATGGGTGTGATATAAAGTTATTTTAAGGCAAAAAGGAGTTAATATATGTAAAGATATACAAAAGTGGCACACTTTAGGCAAGTTCTAATAGATGTTAGTTATTTTATTACTATAATATTATTTTATTTTTAATAGACTGTGAACTCCTCAAGAACAAAGACAGTGCTTACTAACTGAATTTTGCTAATGTTCAGAACATGCTTAGTCCTAGTGAGTACTCATTAAATTATAGTTGAAAGGGTTACATTAGTGGGACTGTATTAGTATTAGTAATTATAATAACAACTAGCATTGTTAAGCATTTACTATGTGCCAAGCATGGTTTTAAGTGCTGTGCATGTGTTAATTCATATAATGAATAGAGGAGGCAGTATACCACTCAGGGTAATTAACTTGATATTGTAATTTTAAAACTTTGTTTTAAAATATGAGTTTACTTATTGTTGACACAAAACTTAACTTTAATGTTAATGGTTGGAAAGGTCTCCTAGGCAGCATTCCTAACAGTACTGACCCAAGCTCTAGTCTTTGAACTTCATATTACATATTCTTTACAGGGACTTTCAATATCACCCTGGAATGGAAGAAATAAAGAGGATTTTATCTTATCTTTTAACTAGGGCCACGCCTAGAGATGTGTCTGTTATTTCCATGTTCATTTTATCATTCTGTTGGCCAAAATTATAGCATGATTTACCATAATAAAAAAAAAGGTCAAACTTCTTTTGTGATCATACAATTAAAACATCTGATAAACAGGAAATTTTAAAAATCTTTTTGGGGGGAGGCAAGATTAGCTCTCAAACACATGAGAGATAAAGATGCCTATCACTGGAAAAAGCTCCACTGAAGAAAAACTTGAATGTGTCCTGAAGGATGAGAAGTTGGATTGTTGGAAAAAAGTTTAAGTTATTCCGGGTGAGGTGACTTGTACAACTGAAGATATGAAGGAAGACTTAACCAGGACAGTTCCTATCAGATAGGTGACAGGTGTGAAAACCCAACAATAGACACAGCATGTGGTCATTACAATTATGTAGCAAGTGATGTAGGCATCTTTCTTTCCAGAGAACTCTTTTGACGTAGAACTAAGCATACTGCTGATTGCAGTTTGAGAATGACATCATTGCATCTGGTTTTCAGATAAACAGATTCGTTATATCTGAATCCAGTCTTCTGTCCAACTTTCTATATTCCATATAAGATGATCTAATGATCTAGTTTAGGATGATGGCAATATTTTCTGAAAATTTCTACCTGTGGCCCCAATTCTGAATCCTGATTTTTTTTTTTCCCCTACACAGTCTGGTCTTGCCTCTTCATCTAGCCTATACTTGAAAATAGAGACTATTCTGTATTCTAAGCACAGTGCAGCAAGCACAATAGTTTTTAAAAAACACTTCTTTATCTTTAATTCACTAGATATTTTTGTAGATATCTGGCACTACAGTTTTTGTTTTTGTTTCTTTCTCTCTGTACACAGTCTTCTAAACAGAAGCAACAACATAATCCTTGAATCCTTTCTATGTATTTTTTCTATTTTTCCATCTTTTCAACTGGATAGTGAATGAACAGAAAGCTAAATTTTGACATTTGATGTCATTGACTGGTCCCTGCAATCCATTTTGTGAGGTATGGTGCATGGCTGACCATTAGTAAATGATTGATACTTCCTATCTTGCCCTGTTCATACAACCACCAGTAACCCACATCCTGTTGAATATGTTGTTCTCTGATATATTATTCTTTCACTCTTCTGCTACATTTGAAGGTTACATATTGTGTCAGCTTGTGTGGGTGTCCAAGTTTGGCTTAAAATTCTAGTACCCTCTTTCTTTCAAGTTTTAAGGCATTTGGGAGAAATGTAACTGCTTCCTTGGAAAGCATCTGCCAAGTGAGGAGATTAAATAAGCAAAGAAATAGAAATGACATATCATGTAAAGCCCAATTCAGGTCCAATTGGGGTGTATCCAAGAAATATCTTTTAAAAATAAGTTTCTTATCCATATTAAATTTATATGGTTATGGAGATAAATGACTCTGTATGTGAGAAAATAATTTACATGAACTAACTCTTAATATGAAACATGTTTTCTCTAAAGTTCAAAATAGTTTGGTTGACAAAAAGTCTTTAAAGAATTGCATCTTTAGGTTTCTGGATAAAGAAATCAAAATCTGCATTCCTCTATTGAGTCAATGAGGTCTGACTGAAAGCACCTGAATTGAATTTTGAGGCGAGGTGTTAAAAATTTATGTTGTAGCTAGGGACTGTGTTTTGTCTTCACTAATGCAGGGGTTAAAACAAAACAAAACAAAAAAAAATCAGAGTCCCAAGGAAGAGATAACAAATTGGCTAATGAGGCAGCTTTGTTGTTTTATAAAAAATAAGATTTGACTATCAACCTAAGTAGGTGGGACTAACGAGAAGCCTATAAATGCAGGGCCTCTTTAGGAGCCAGGAGATATCACTGTACTAGGTGTCTTCATTGCATCAGGGTTCAAGGTTGTAGAATTAGGCTAATGGATAAAGCAGGCAAAGGACAAGAAGAAATGTCAGGAAAGGGGCAGGATTAGATTAAAGACTTTTCAAGGGAAAAAAGAAAGGAGGTAGAAGGTTACTACTGAAGCTGGGCTTCTCCCTCTCCCTCTCTGCCCCCCCCCCCCGCTGTGTATACATATATCTATTTCCAGAATTTATGATTTCTTTCAACCTTCAACTCATGACCATTTCTTTGTCCAACCATTTTTGAGTAGAGCAGCAGGGTTAGTTTCATCCACATGATATGTGCAGAAATAATAAGCCTCCACAACCTAGTCAAGAAGAAACATGTCAGGGATGCTTTCCTGATGCCCCAAGTCCTCCCCTTTTGTATATAAACTATATCAAACTCAGATTTTAAGGCTGAGGATCAGTGATGAAGATGCTGATCAATCAATCGAAAAACAGGTAATACATATGTGATGATTCTAATGATAATCAGCATGATAATGGTAATGGGAGTGATCACAGTATTCA
The DNA here is from genome assembly GCF_048773025.1 of Camelus bactrianus. Taxonomy (NCBI): domain Eukaryota; kingdom Metazoa; phylum Chordata; class Mammalia; order Artiodactyla; family Camelidae; genus Camelus; species Camelus bactrianus. The sequence goes on from NC_133549.1 coordinate 35,918,704, forward strand.
GATTTTCTTTTTTTCTCTCTCAGGCTCCGTTTTAAGTAAATGTCATATAACTCATTTAATCTTCACAGTAACACTTTGAAATAAATACTATTATTATCTCATATTTTATAGAAAGAAAATGAAGCCAAAGAAAGTTAATTTTTTCCTTAATTCACTAGTTGGTAGATATCAAGGAAGATGTAGTAGTGATAAAAATTTTTCAAAAGCTCTAAACTGAAATAGTTGAGACTTTGTGGAAGAAAATAACACCAACAAGCCTTGTAAATTCCTGTAGTTTTTTGGTTTTTGTTTTTTGTTCACCCCCAAAGTAGCACAGGTCTTTTCAGTGAATCATTTTTAGAAGACAAACCATTTCAAACCCATGTCTAACAGAGGGATGGAGTTGTCTGGAATCCCAGTATCTAAATTTTAATGCTAGAGTCTGACTAATTCTGATTTTTTTCTTGGTGTTTTTTTTACCATTCAGTATAGAATGCAATTCTCACTAATTACAAAAGGATATCGGTAGTTAGTGGATTTTGCTCTCCTTCAGCTAGATTAGATATGTATCCAAATCCCAGAAATCAAGGCTGGATGGCTTAGATACTCTGCCAGACTACCTCCTTCCATTTTTTCACTTTTTCATTTGATAACCCTGCAGTAAAGACTGAATGCAGGCATTCAGAGATTAAGTTTTATACCTTATTGGTGGTCACTGTTCCTTTGAAACTACCAAGCAGCAGCACTCCTCAGGTTACTAATTCCTTTGAAGTGTGATTCCAGAATAATATATAAATTACTGTTTTCAACATATCTCCTTTCCTGCTATTTTCTTGCTCTTGTAGATTAGCATGTTAGAGGCTAGGCTTCCTCTCACAACTATAAATATAACACCTTGACATTATTATAGATTTTACATCAATATGAAATCTGCCAAGAATGGTGCTATCCAATAAATCTGATGAGAAGAGTTAAATTTCTTTCCACATAACAGGATTGGCAATTAGATTTGATTGAAAAAATGAGTTGTTCTCACTTGCAGTAGAAGCAGCAGATCTCAAGAATTCATATATCAATAAATAGCTAATAACAGGCATTGTATATATCATTAAATAATCATAACAATTATTCTTCTTTCAATAAGACTGGAGTACCTTGCGTATTGCAACTAAGTAAATCACTGTACTTGATGGTTTCTTGTTTTACTCTAGAAAGCAAAGACTATAAATAATGTAAGCTGTTAGCTGTCACACAACTCATATTATTAGTAGAAGGAATATTTATAGAACCCTAAGCAAACCTAATATGACAGAAAAAGGATGAAAGGAAGACAGCAAAGGCATGGATAGAAATATTAGTAGGAGAAGTAGCAAGTAATACATTAGATGAAATATAATAATACCAAACCTGATTTTGCATAAGCATTCTTCCAGTCAACTCTGTTGATGCCTGAAAGTTGACTTGTACTTCGTCAGATGTTTTTGTGGAAAAATATGTCCTAAGTTTTAGTATTATCACTTGTTGGCTGATGTGCAAAAGTCTGTTCATAAGAATAAAATGTTTGATTAAGTATTAATAGTTCTCTGAAATTGTAGTCAGATTTAACTTTTATTCAGCTGTTCATAACACTATATGGAAATAATAGTAACTTTAAGAATATGAAAGTGAAGAGCCAGAAGCATAGATTCACTTTCATTGGAAATCCAGTCTTTTTATAATTTTATTTCTTTCCTTTCATATCACATATCAACTATCTTCAAAGATGCCTTATGTTTCAACATGATTTCTGAAACTATGGAAATCATGCCTATGTTCTAGGCATAAAGGAACGAGGCAAAATGGCCTGGCTCAACTCTTTCAAGAAGCCTTTCTAGAAGTTGCATAAAACAACTTCAATTTACATTTCATAGGCCAAGACCTAAAGGAGGCTGGAAATATCGTATTAAATGGACATATTATCATATTTAATAAGATTAGTATTATGGTTTCCTCTTCTAATAATGGCTTAATGTACTGTCTTTGACCAATGCAACCTCTAATAACCATTAAAATTATTCAAGAAAAATCATAGATAGACCGACCGACAGACAGACAGACAGATCATAGATAGGTACATGCATGCACAATATTTGAATGCAATGAAGAGCTGCCAAGGCAGTAAAGAGTTATGGGGCCAACATCTATAGAAGGAGAAAATCCCGTGATGTTAACCAGGGATTTGAGGTTGCTGAGTTCCATTTCCTAAGTCAATGGCTGAGAAGCTAAATAAAACTTCTGAGTCTTAGGAATGGTCACAATTTTCCCATACTAAAGCCTGATAGACCTCAGATTTTTGGTAGTGACCTCAATAAGAGTACAGAGGAATTAGATCAGGCCCTATATTAAATAAAAACCAAATTTAAATAATCTCAATTCCTAGTTGGATTAAGATTATCTGGGATTTGTAGTGCTGTTAGCCTATCTGCATGTCAGAAACACACGTACATTTTTTCTGGAGGAAGACAGTTCTATTTAATATCTTATATTATGTATATAAGTTTTCATTTTAGTTTCTGGATACCAATAAAAAACTGCCTCAGCACATAAAAAGTTTGTTTCTTAACGAGACTTATAATATGGATGAATCTAAGGGAAAACTGAAAGGGAGACACAGAGAGAGGTTATGAGAGGAGCCTCTGAGGTACCATGTGGTGGTGGGCAACCAGATTAGGATTAGCTCTGGGGTGTCCATTTGGAGTCTGCCTTCCAGACCACACTGATATGCCTCTAAGGGTCAGACTGGTTTAATAATATTGGTCTAGACTGTTGATTTTTAATATTGGAATAAAAACCAGAAAGTATCCAAAGCAAATATAATCTGGGTGAAAATTACACTTCTTTTATATTTCTCAGACCTGAATAAATCAGTTTCTATTGCAGAGTATTTGCTTTTGCTATAGGTACTTGGGACAATTCTAGTTGGGAGGGAAAAGAAAATAAGGTTTATTAGAGATTAGTAGGACTGAATAGGCTAAATACAGGGCCAGAGGGAAAAAATAGACAGAAAGGTGTTGGTATAGTGGCTTCTGGGAATCCTGTCAGTCACATTTCCATGTCAAAAGTATTAAACTATTGCCATATATATACATCCAAATCTTACACTCTTTCTCAACATTATCATAAATTTTCATGGTTAAAGTAATCCTAACTAGATCATGGGGACCACATAGAACATGGGATAAAATTTTGGTTTCGTTCTATATGTCAGGGAAAATCATTGCAAGGGGTTTTATTTAAAAGATAACTTTGGCTGTTGTGTGGAGAATGGATTTCATCAGCATGAAGGGAAGCAGGGAGACCAGCAGTAGTCTCTGTGAATGCACCCAGCCAACCACTGGGAGATAATTGTGGGTGGAACTAGTGGGTCTAAATGACTCTAACCCATGGCTTATGTCATATATGGGGTTACTTCCTCAGGCTGCATTAATTAACTGTCCTCTTGCCTAATTATTTTGGGGCAGTCATTTTCCCTGTGCAAATGATTTTTGGGAGAATACCTTTTTTTTTTTAAGCAGGGAGGAAGCTGAAAATCAAAAGTTCTTATGTTTATGGTCAAAAGTGATAGGAAAGACATTAGAAATCTTTCAGCTATAAAGATAATTATCACAAATCAAAGGCATGAAAATGCTGGCTCACTCTTATAAATGTGTTTTAAGTGTTGTAAATCACGTTAACGGTTGCAATTAGAGATGGATTTCCCCCACCTGGGAAAGCTACATGCAGTTTTCAACTACAGGGATTTCCTTTCTCTTTTGAATTCTAGACACCCATCCTGAAAACTGTAATCTGTTTTTCTACATATTATATGTAAGAAATGTTGTCGAAGTCAACGTCTTAGTGATATAAAATGTAGGAAGAATCATCTCTTATGCCCGAGATGTGTTTTCTGTTAGGATATTAGGCTGAAATAGTTGAATAGCAAATATTATGAAACTAATTCTGTACCTCCTTTTGATTAGTAGAAAACTGGTAAGTGTCATATATCAAAAATTATTTTATAATGTAATTTTTTTTCTCCAACGCTGCTTTTAAGATTATTTTCAGAAGCATCTTTGCTTCTACTTTCATCACAGAATGTGAAAGAACTATGTTTTAACATATTTTTTGTCTCGAGTTCTTAGTCATTCTTTATTGTAAGCCTTTGGGATGTCTTTTATTTGTAAAGTAAGCTCTAAAGCGACTTTGAACAACCTCTAAGAACCATTTGGTTTAAGGACCAAGAAAAACCTTTTCCACGTTCTCATTTTACGGACTACTGATGTATCTATCCATTATCAGTGCAATACTTTATGAGCGTGACTTTCATCTAGTCATTAATAAACACTGAACAGCCTTTATGTTAAGTTTCAGGCATGCAATAGCCAACAAAACTGATGGGATTCTTGCTCACAGGGAGCCTTCAGTCTAGTATGAGCAAAAGTCCATTTATCCAAGTTCCCTCGCTCTACTGAGCTCCTAGTAAGATATAGAGAAGATACCATGCTCTGTATTTGAATTTCTGTTTTATTTTTAAGATGAAAGTCTGATATTTCCTCTGTGGCTTTAGACTTGCATGTGCATTGCCTGTCGGCCAGGTGTCAAAGTCATGTCTTTGAGATATTGGCATCTAAATGGTTTTACAAGATTTTAAAAAATGAGACCCAAAGACTTTGAGTTCAAATTCTTATTCTGGCAGTATTAGGCACTTTAATATATGTGTGCTAATGTACATATGTGTGTATATTTACCTATACCCTTTGTGCCTGTTCAGTAACCCCTAAAAGTGGATCAGTATGATCTATTTGCAAATGAGAGAGTAGAGACTGAGAACATAACTTGCCCTGGCCAAACAACTGGCAAGTGGTGGACCCAGGATTCAGTCTCAGGACTCCCTGCTTCAACAACGTGAATCCTCACCCTCCACTCCCCCACACCACTGTCTCTGTGGCTTCTGTCCTTTTCAGCCCCCTTCCACTTATCCTTGTGGAATAAGGAAGCTTTCACCTATTTTTCATCCACAGACCAAAATTATACTTTTGATGCCTCAAGTTACTTTCTAGTTTTGAATTTATCTTTAGGGAAAAAAATCAAATGGGAAATTAAGCTAAGGCTAGATATTCAACTTAAATTGTATGTGTGTGTACTTCTGTGTATATAATGTTTCAAGTTATAGGACCAAAGTACACAAGCCTCAAAATTGAGAATCCAAAGATAGTGTTACAGACTAAACTGTGTTCCTCCACAGTTCATATCTTTGAGCCCTAATTCCCCATGTACCTACATTTGGAGACAGAGCCTTTAAAGAGGTAATTAAGGTTAATTAAATCATAATGATGGGGCCCTTGTCCAATAGGACTGCTGTCCTTAAAGAAGAAGAGACACAAAGTTTGCACATGCACAGAGAAAAGGTCACATGAGAACATACTGAGAAGGTAGCCATTTGCAAGCAAAGGAGAGAAGCCTCTGGAGAAATGAACCCTTCTGACACCTTGATATTGGACTTCCAGCCTTCAGAACTATGAGAAAATACATTTCTATTGTTTAAGCCAACTAGTCTGTGATATTTTGTTCTGGCAGCCCTGGTAGACTAATACACATAATAACACTATAAAACGAAGACAAAGAAAGAAAAAATGACAACTGTCAGAAGGATCTTAGAGAGAAGGAAGAAAAAATATTGGTTTTAAGTACAAAAGAGAGGTAATAAGTGGACAAAATAAAGGAGATAAAATGCCATTAAAGGCAGGAACATCATAGTTACTGGTGGTAATTAAACACCTTGATGCATACCATTTAACGAATTCCCTGTCTATGGGGTCATTCAGAGTCAAGGTTCTTCAGCTCAGGCACTCTACGTGGAGTTTAGAACTTCCACCACCCTGATGTGACTGCCAAGAGATTGTCCTAGCCTAGATATGTGATTCATGCTCTTCCCTGGCTCTCAGCATTAGAAATGGTAGCCGAGCTTCCTTGTGGTGAGCAGAGGGGTCTTGAGGGGCTATTCACAAAGGTGCTCTGCCTGGAACCCCAGAGCACAATCTATCACACAAAAGAGAGATCTCTTTCACTTGAACAGTCATCAGCCGAATCTCTTGACCAATATTTGTTAGGCCCTGGGATGCTTCTCTGATAGGTCCAGTCTCCACTAGACACCATGGTGCCAAGGCTTGAAAATCGAAAGGCTTCCCCAGTAGGGTACGTGTTAGGAAGGTCAGATATCTCACTGAACAACAAGAAATTCATTTTAGTACCTGCGGCTAGCTAAGGAATCACTCTAGCATATTTTAGTTACAACTCAGAAGCAGTCTTTTGACTCAACATTAATGAAGTTTCTAAATAATAAACAAACTAAGATTTATCGCTTGTCCAAAGGTTGACACTGCCATTATTCTTAATTACTCCTTAACTCTCACATATTATTCACTGTGTCCTCAGAGAAGGGAATTGGGCAGAATAAATTCTTCCTGAGGTTACATCTTGAATACTCGGATATCTACCCTGGATGGTTATTTAAACTAAAGTATTTGCTGGGAAAGGTAAAAGCATGTTCTGATAGGCAGTGCACTTAAAAAAAGAAACCTTTGAGATTCTATTGGGGAGCTATCACACCTTTGAAATTGCAAATCAAAAAGACAGTTGTTCCACATTTAGTTCTGGTCTTTAGTTACAGAGAAGTGAGGGAATTAAGGAACAAGCACCTCTCTCCATCAGGATTCCAGTTGGTGTATCCTGGTGGACTGGGAGAGAAACTAAACATTCTTGTTCAGCACAGCAGTCTGCTACTCTGGAAATACCACACTGATAGAAGTGAAAGTGTTTTACTGTGTCCCATAGTTGTAAAACATCTTGCTAATATTATTCTCCCAGAAGCCATAACTTAGATGCCCATTTTGAATAATTGCAGTATCATTAGCTTCTATGTATTGGATAGCTTACATACACCAGGCACTGTTTTGAGTACCTTAGCATTTTGATTCATATAATCCCCACAACAGTCCTGAGAGGTAGCTGTTATCCAAATTTTACAAATGAAGAGACTAAGGCTTAGGGAGGTAAAGGTTGTGAGTTCCTTATAGATTGAACCATTGATGTTTTATCACACACATGTTGAGTGTGAAATAAAGTGGCATAATTAATTTGCTGGGATATATGATGGAAGGTACAAGAAATACTTTAATAAGGGTATTGTCAGTGGGAAAATATCAGACCTATAGATGAGGACTGACTTGTGAGACCACCACAGGTATTAAAATAGATTTCTTGTTATTCAGTGAGATATCTGACCTCTCACCACTTATCCTACTGGAGAAGCCTTTCAATTTTCAACCATTAGGAACAATACAAAAGAGATTTTATACATAGGTCAAAATACATCTTGGTTTTAAAACAGTGCTTTAGTGTTGGAATGGGCTTCCAAGGTGATTTGGTCCAATTAAATGTATTGATATCACTTATGACATCACAAGTGAATGGCCATGTAACGTTGGCTGAAATTCTCTCACATAGTTTCTTACATCACTGTCTGTTTGTAGATGATTCTGGCTGTCCACTTAAGCTGACCATATCTACCAGTATATACCTTCTGCTCTTTGGCTTTTAGCAATAACAAACAAGCCAACTTCTTCCTCCCTATAGCACCCTATATATATTTGATAATGAATCTCTTGTTAGTGTCCTGTCATCCCTTTCTTGTACCTGAAGAGATGTCTTCCTCCAATATTCTTCTTTCAGCAGTTTCCAAACCACTCACCATCTTGGTCACAGTACTTTGAAATCTATAAGCCTTAGAAAGTTCCTTCTTAAATGCTCCCAGGAAAGCAGGGTTACTGATGTTTTGTACCCACATTTGCTACACCCTTCTCCGAGTACAATAAGAGTAATATTTCCTAAGAACAGTTCTGATTACTTACTTAAGTGTACTTACAGAATACTAGCAAATGAACCTGAATGCAAGCTTGAAGAAATGAGTGGTTTTCTGCGGCTTCCTTCAGATCATTCCCCATGTTTGGAAAGAAGTAAACTCATTTAAAACAGAAACAAAATTGTGTGATCCAGAATCATGTAACCAATTCTAACTTGCCTGAAATAACTCCCAGAACTGGTTTCCAAGTGTACCTGAACAAGGAGTGTCAGGATCCTGAAGATCCTCAGAGGTAGAGGGAGCAGAGAAATTGAAAAAGTTCCTTGTGTACATTAGGGCTTTACCTATACTCCACACCCAATGTGTCTGGATTATCATGTTCTGAATCCACAGTATTTGGCTTAGCACCGAAAGGTAATAAATTTGTCACTTCATGGCAAATGCTATCTACTGGGTTGGCAAAACAGAAAGCATAATCTTGGTAAATCTTGTGTTTGCAAACTTGTATTTATAGTAACAGCTGTGGCAGGGTTTTTTATATACCATGTACAAACAAGGATAAAGACTGGTTTTTGTTTGTTTGTTTGTTTTTGTTTTTTATTCAGAGGCCAGGGGAACATGGGGGGAAAGAGGGGATGTCTGTGGTTTGTGCAGTAAGAAAAAGTGTTGAGAAAGAAAAACTGGAAACTTGGGTTGAATGATCTAAAATCTTCTAAGGGAAAACAATGAAATACTCTATCCCTGGTGAAATTTTTATGATGTCATTCAGTCTTCCAAGGTAGCTGACAGGGACATGGGAGGTGAGTTCTGGGCAGACAATCACAGAACTAGAAGACTTGGATGATTCCTCCTTTCTATACTGTGCATTTTATTGAGCAAATCTGAATGTGTTTGGCAAAATGGTCAAGTGTACATTGCTGCACAAGTATCCATAATGATGCTTAATCCAATTAGCGAAACTCCAACGCAGATTATCTGCGTATTTCATGAATTATTATCTTCTTATGGCACCCAAAGCCCTCCAGGATGATGCTCCAAAGCACCTTCCTCTAGGGTCATGCCCACTGGGTACCTCAGGGCATCAGAACCTCAGCAATGTTACTTCTTTGCAGTTTCCTGAACATGGTAGTCTTATTCATACCTCCAGCTTTTGTCCTTGCTGCTCTTTCACCACACAGATTACTGCATCTGATCTCCTTCTATTGAAAATTTACTTATTTTTCATAGTCAGCATCAATGATATAATGTCAATGGAGCCTTTCTTGAATTTTTAATAATTGCATGACTTATAAAGCTTCTATTAGGTAACAGGCATTGTATGAAGTGTTAAATATATTATTTTTCTTAATCTTTATATCCATCCCAGAAAATGGAGTATTTTTTTTTTATTTTAGGACTGGGACTGGAAGCTTAGAAAAGTGTTACTTGTTTGCCCCTATTGTCATCAAGCTTATAAGGGATGACTTAAACTTTGGACCTAGGTCTGCAGACACAAGAATCAACACATCATTTTTGTCCTCTATTACCTTTTATTATTATCCCTCCTTCTATTTATACTTCCCCCAAAGTACTTGTGTCTCTGTTTAGTATGTATTCCAACTTTAAACATAATTCATTGGTTGCAGGTCCTTATCCTTGCTCTGCGATAAGCAGTTCTCATCTCCTCATCCTCCCTCTCAGTTGGAGAAAGAGTCATACCTAATATGTATTCACTGAATTCAAAATAAGGACCAATAGCTAAGAATTTTGCTTCTGGTTATGATGTAGAAGCCTAAATCAGAGCAACTCACATTAGTAGAAATACAAAAAGAAGTCATTTAGCTTAAAGGAAAATAATCCCAGATGAAAGATGAAGCAAGTTAACATAAAAAGGAGAATACAAGTAGATCTAAATAAATAGAGGCTATTTAAGACCATAAGAATAATGGTTTTTGAGTTTTAATATATGCTGAAGGTAGGGTTGTAAAACCTTTTCATTGCTGGGAAAATGATAAAAGTAATAATTTATTATGTACCCTGATAAGACAAGCCTAATATGGAAGTGAATTAAAGAAATGTGTAACTGTATAACAAGCTAACTATTAGAGGGGAAATGAAGTGATTTTTAAAATGCATAATTATTTAAAAAGAAAATAACTATGGAAAATATGTAAACATACATAGAACTAAAATTAAGATGGTAGGGTTAAGCCCCAGTGTAGTACTAATTAAATTAAAATAAAGTTTTCAAATTAAAACAAGGATAGAAAATATTTTAAAAAGAAGAAACTAAACTAGCTAAATTCTCATTTTAAGAAATACTTTTAATATATAAGAACATAGGAAAGATGAAAATAAAAGGCAATAGAAAGACAAAAGCTACATCAAGCAAATGCCAACCAAAAAGAAAGCTAATATTGCCTTACTACTATTAAAAAAGGATATATTTATGGTCAGAAATAATTTGAGTTAAACAGAATATTTAATGATGACAAAAGGGTCAAACCAACAGAAATATTACCTAAATGTCCTATTAATATGTCCTGAAACGATATATAAAATGAATGGTGGTGATTAGATCATAGCATTGGATTTCTCCTTCTGACTTTTTCAATGATTTGATCATTTTTCAGCAAGTCCACAGAAGGAATTTAATTCTGAATGCTTCACATTAAAGGTGGCTTCTGTGACATTATTATTGCTATTAATAGGAATATTTTATTATATATTTATACATATGTAAATATATATGCACACACATGTGTGGAAAGTCTGTGTGTGTGTAATGCAATTGAATAAGGTACTAAAGTACATAGGCCAAACAAAAGTGATCCCTATTTGCAAGAGAGTGAAACAATTTTCCCAACCTTCAACATCTTATATGACCAGATGATACACAGTATATGCAGGCCCATGCAAGCTTTATATGAGTTTCTTGGGATGATGATATTGGATTAAGATGGTCTTTTAATAATTGGATACCTTACCTTAATATTATTTTACTTATTAATTACTGAATAGGCAACACATGCACATTGACCAAAATTCAAAAGAAAGAGGTGATATAATGAATAGTGTGCTATTTTGTTCCCAGATTAACCAGTTCTTTTCCTTGAAAACAACCACTAATGTCTTTCTTGTTTTACAAAGATATTTTACGGATTTAATAATAGCATTTAGTCATTATGTATATATGGAATATATTATTGATATATATGTAATATATATTATATATTCAGATATATATATGGACCAAGGGATATATGTATGTATGTCTATATGTATATGTATGTATCTCTTTTTTTTTAACTCACATTGCTTTATCATGATGAAAAGGTGACTTTTTCATTTTCCCATAATTTAAAAAATGACTTTAAACCTCTCTTCTTTCCTCCCTCCCTTTTTCCCACTTCCTTTCCCTGCCTCTTCTAAAAATACCATTAAAAGTCTCCCAGTAAGATGATTTCATTTGCTATTTTCACACAATTTTCACTTAGTTCCCATATAATTGTAGGTTTCTCAAAAAGGTTGAGAAGCTTGCCCATAAGACTAGTCTGTACACTCCCAAAGCTACCTGTGTATTGGATTTTAAACTACCTAAGATGTAGGGCTTTCCCCTAGCCTGTTCAGACTTGCATATTCTCTCATCCTTGCACCCCTTCATGGAAGCAATGCTTCTCAGTGTATTTATTACATTGGTCCAGGATCTGCCCCACAGCTTGGCTTTCAGACCCCAGGAGGCCAGTATCTAAGTAAACACAGCAGAAATTCTCAATTGGCAACTGGCAGAAATTCTCAATTGGCAACTGGCAGAAATTTGTCACCGACAGTGTGACCAAAAAAAGTTGGGAATAGTATGGCAGAGACTACACTGCCTTAGTGAATGAAAGCAAGCAGTGAGTAGAATTTCACTGAGAAGAAACTCTATTCATAGTTCATTTGTCTTATTTTTTCATTTTTTTTCTTAGAAATCCTCCATAGTCATTAATCAGAAATGCAGTGAGAAGGGATAAATTTGGGAGTTTGAGATTTGCAAATGATAACCACTACATATGAAAATAGACAAAAAATAAATTTGTTCTTTATAGCATAGGGAACTATATTCAATATCTTGTAATAACCTTTAATGAAAAAGAATATGAAAAGGAATATATGTATATACATGCATGACTGAGACATTATGCTGTGCACCAGAAATTGACACATTGTAACTGACTGTACTTCAATTAAAAAATAAACAAAACAAAACAAAGCAAAATGTAGTGAGTAATGGAAAGAAATAACCCTTTCACAAGGAGTAAACATGTTAAGCCATTCTGTTATATTTTCTTTTGGCCTTTTCTATGTTTTAAACACAATTTATTTAGTATTTATTTATAGAATATCCACTAAGTGCCTGGCATTATGCTACATATAGTTATGACAATATTATGTGATCAATTTTAGAGACTAAGATTTTTCATTTAATTTTACAATTAAACATTTTTGTTATTACACTCTGTTATAAGTTGTATCTCTATTTAACATAAAAATTATTGTTTTGAGAAAATGTATAGTGATTTTTTTATACTACAGTACAGCATAATGGTGAAAATAATATTCTTTAGAACCAGAATGAACTCAAATCCTGACTCACCTCTTGATTAACAGTGTAAATGGGGGCAAGATATTTCGCTTTTCTGTTCTTCAGTTTCCTCTTGGGTAAATTGAAGCCAATCTATATATATAATGTACGTAAGCATTCATCACAGTGAGTTTTTGTGAACATAAGTAAGTTTTAGTGAAATTCTTCTACATCACCAGGCTAAACCTGACTCCTTGTCTTCCTGTTGGCTACATCCAAGGTACTAATCAGAGCTGAGGAAAATCATCCAACATGGATGATTGGGACCATACATTCATTGTCATCATTTGCAAATGAACCTTCACAAGGGCTGAGCACTATTGGTAGCACCCTAGTTACAATCCCCTCAGCTTCTCACTCCTATTTTAATTGATGCACTGTATGCATTCCATCTTCTATCTCATAAACGACAATGAAGGAGTTGCCCATCTCAAAACACAAACTGCTCTATCAATGCTCTGGATCCTAACTTCCTTTCAGTCCTTGAGTATCTCCTCTATGTCTCATATCTTCAACTGCTGCCTCACTACTCCCCATATTTCACCAACCAGAAGAGCATGGAAAAGTCTCTTCCAGTTTTTATTAAAAACAAAGAAACCAAAGCCAAAACTAAAACCACAGCAACTACTTTCAAGCCCATACTTCCCTTCAGCTACTTCCATCTCATTTCTTATTCACCTCCTGTGAATCTCTCAAGTAAACTGTCTTCACTCTCTTATTCCTCTTTTTCACATTTCATTCCCTACTAAACCCACTTGAATATGTATGTAACCCTTTCTACTTCAGTAAAACTGCTCTCACAAAAGTCCACGATGACCTTGCCTTTTGTAAAGACAACATGCACTTCTAGATCCTCATTTTAATTAATATCTCAAGAGCATTTGATACATTTGAACATATCCTTTTAAAAAGACTATTCCCTTGGTTCTGCTAATATCAAAAGCTCTTGGTTTTCCTCTTTTCAAGCTGCTCGATACCAGTCTTCATTTCCAACTTTTTTTCTTACCTGTCTTTTAAATGTCTACTTTAATTTACATATTTTTCTTATTTATTTATTAGTTGCATGCAGTTCTAGGCTTAATTATAGCCCCTTAAAATTTATAAGTACTAACTCCCTGTACCTCAAATGTGGCATTAAGATAAAATGTGATCATATGAATGGGTCTTAATCCAATAACTGGTGTTGTTTTACAAGAAGAGAAATAGCAACACACATATAAATAGGCATGGAGGAAAGACAAGATGAGGACACCATGGGAAGGCAGTCATCTTTAAGCCAGGAAAAGAGGCGTCAGAAGAAATCAGCCCTGCCAACATCTTGATCTTAGACTTCTAGACTCTTAATTATGGTTGATGTTTTAGTACGGGTTAAGCCACTTCTGGTTTGTCCTTCTTCTTCATCCAGGGACTTCCCTGACTTTTCATTCCAGTCCTGGTATATCTCTGTTTCCTCATCCCACAAAATAATGAAGGATATTCAGTTCTGCCATTTTAATGTTTTGTAATTTGCTCTTTAGCTCCTTTCTTTGAAGCTCCAATAAGGCAAGAGTCTGAAGAAGATCCAAAATGTGTGCTTGAGGCAGGGCTCTCCGTCTGGTAAGGTTTTGCCTATGAAGTATTAAAAAATTAAAGGATTTTTCCTTCTTCTCTTAGCTCAAACTTACTGACATAGTCTCATGTGAAAACCGGCTGCTCTTGCAAGACTCTATCTGTTGCCAAGGGTTTTGTTTGTCTGCCAAGGGTTTACTGATTTTTTTTCTGACCATTTTATTAGATCTATATGAACCAAACTTGATACTAAGTTCATGACCAAACTCTACAAAGAGCCCAGTCTGCAACATGGCCAGTGATGATAGCCAACTCAACTTGTGCTCCCTTGCCTTTGGGATTTCAATTCATTTGCTCCTATTGCTTAGATGGTGCTCTGATTTCTTTAAAATATGATTTGTATAGTTTACACAGTTTCTCCTGATTGTTGCAGGGGGTACATTAGGTGACTAATACAATCTACTAAGTCTACATGGAAGCAGAATGCATATCCTAGGATACCAAAGTTTAAAGCTTCTTGGGATTTAAGTGTAGGTTCTCTTTTGCTTCTACATGTTTCCTGGATGATCTCATCTTGATGATCTCATCTTTATGAGACTTTTACATTTACTTTACCAGACCAGACCCATCTTCTGAGCTCAATATAGTCACATAAAATGGCCTCTATAGCATGCCTTTGTTGATTTTACAAAGCATCTCAAACTCTACAAATCCAAAATCAAACACCTGATTATTTCCCTCAAGTGGGACTCATGCACATTTTGGTGAATAGTAACATCGCGCAGCTTTAGTGTTTCCGTTCACTTCCCAGAAGCCTGAGTCTTCTTTAACTTCTCCCTCCCTTACACCCCAAACTAAGACACAAGTCCATTATTTTAGCACTTAAACATTTCTTCACTCCATCCAATTTTCTACATGCATACTGCCTTCATCATTCTTGCCTCCATCATTGCCCACTTCAAATTTTGCAATAGCTACATAGTCCTTCCTGCCTCTATTCTTGCTCTTCACAATGCTAAGAAGTGTCTGTTTTGTCTGTTCAGGCTGCTATAACAGAATACTGTAGACTTGGTGGTTTACAAACAGCAGAAATTTATTTCTCACAGTTCTAGAGGATGGAAAATACAAGATCAAATTGCTGGTAGTTTTAAGCCCACTTCCTGGTTCTTACTATATTCTCATAAGGCTGAAGGGCTGAAAGAGCTCTCTAGGGTCTGTTTTATAGGGCACTAATCCCAATGACCCATGATTTAACCACCAAATGGCCCCACCTCCTCATACTATCCCTTTGGGGATTAGGTTTCAACATACGAATTTTGGAAGGGGACACACAAACGTTGTCTTTATCAGTACTCATTTAATACCTCATATATAATGGTTTCCCCTGCTAAAATTCATTTATGACTTGCCATTCTTCATAACAGTATATCCATAATATTTAGTAAAGGCATAAAGACCTAGTGTGATTCAGCCAGTATCTATATAGCTAGGCTGATTAGCAACACTCTCTGCTTTACTGTGCTCCATTCACCTTCAGGTTGAGTGTTTTGGGATTTTTTTGTTATTGTTAATCCATTTAACTTCTCTCCACTTCAAAACTTTTCATATATGTTATTACCCTAACTTAAACACTTTTCTCCACCCTATATCACCAAGATAACTCCTACTTATTTTTTGGTTCTAAATATAAATGTCATCTTCTTGGAAGACTCTTTCATGAGTCTCCATCCTAAAATCAATATTTCTCTTTCATACATATTATACTACCCTTTGCTTCTGTATTGCACTGTCAAGAAAAGGTTTCTTTTTTTTTTTTTTAAGGAAGTTTCCAGCATGAAAAAAAAGAGAAAATAGTATCATAAAGCCCTACATACTCATCCACATTCAGAAACTGCCAACTTGTGGCCAATTTTGTTTCATCTCTACCTGTATACCCCCCTCCCCTCACTTTGATTATTTTGAAATAAATTCTATAAACATTGCAATATGTATGTTTAAAAGATAAGAATCTCTTACAGATCATGCCATTGATCACATCTAAAAATCTACAGTATTTTATAGTATTTTCATAATATTATGAAATACTTAGTCACTATTTCTATACTCTTGCCCCACATTCTCTCCTTTATACCAGTTTGTTTATTTGAATCAAGATTCAAACCATGAACCGGAAGACAAGAATACATTACAGCAGATCTTAAATATGTTTTTATACATGATTCTTTTATTATTTGTCTTGCCATTTATTTTTTGAAGAAATCATGAGTTATTTTCCCTGTTAATTTCTCCACACTATGGATTTTTTTAATTGTACCCTTATAATGAAATTTAACATATTCCTCTATCCTCTATATTTGTTATATTTGTAGTTAGATCTAAAAAGTTATTCATATTTGTTTTTTTAATGGAAGTATAGTCAGTTGGAATGTATGTACAGTATGTACACTATGATGTACAGCATAGTGTCACAGTCACGCATATATATATATACATATATTCCTTTTCATATTCTATTTCATTAAAGGTTATTACAAGATATTGAATATAGTTCCCTATGCTATAAAGAACAAATTTATTTTTTGTCTATTTTCATATGTAGTGATTAACATGTGCAAATCTCAAATTCTCAAATTTATCCCTTCCTACCCCCTTTCCCCCAGTAACTATAAGATTGTTTACTATGTCTTCACATCTGTTTCTGTTTTGTAGATGAGCTTCTTACTGTCTTCTTTTTTCTTTCTTTTTTTTTTTTTTTTTTGATTCCATATATGAGTGACATCATATGGTATTTTTCTTTCTTTTTCTGGCTTACTTCACTTAGAATGACAATCTCCAGGTCCATCCATGTTACTGCAAATGGTATTATTTTATTCTTTTTTATCACTGAGTAATATTCCATTATATAAATATACCACAACTTCTTTATCCAGTCATCTGTCGATGGACATTTAGGTTGCTTCCATGTCTTGGCTGTTGTATATAGTGCTGTTATGTACATTAGAGTGCATGATTCTTTTCGAATTAGAGTTCCCTCTGGATTCATATTCAGTTTTGATCTTTTGGGAAAACTATGACTTAGGTGGTCTCATGTGTTTTCATCAGGAGGTACATTTTTCTGTTTTTCCTTCTTCTGTGAGGTCAATTTTCATTGATTGTTTTGTGCAATTATTACACTAGGCTATTGCTCTATGTATTGTATGTTCCTCAAGGGCAGGAAATGTTCCTATCCTGTGCCTAGTATGTAGGCCCCCATCTGAAGGCTCTAGAGAATAAGCCATGGGCTGAACTGATAAACAAGCTGTGAGAAATGTTACGTAGCCGGCTGGATAAGAGATGGCCTATTTAATGTATCCAGTATGGACGGCAGGGTAGCCAATGACAGGGAAGATCCTCAGAGGAGGACAACCTAAGACAGGCACAGCCGGCTGGATAAGAGATGGCCTACTTAATGAAGTTTTGTGACGAACTTTAAAACAATCTGTCCTTGATCATGTAACATCCTGTTCTTACTGCAGGAGCCTGGAAACCTGGAATCTGGGAACCTAAATAGCTTAAGACTATTAACATTGTTATAACTTAGATGGTATGTGAGGCATCATGCATGTCCTGTATAAACCCATTTACAAGAATCAATAGAGAACTGCTTCGCTTCTCTCCACATGGTGTTCGTGTGTACATGATATCATGCCACCAACATAGTAGGATACCTGTCACACATAATGTGTTCAATGTATCTTTAATTGACTGAGTGAATGAGAATATAGCCTGCTCTTTTAATTTATTGCATTGTCATGTAGTGTTTGCCTCCTTATGTATTTTGGGTTGCTGCAGTGACAGATTCTTTTAGGTAACTTCCTGGGCTGGACTGAAATTTTTGTAGCATTATATATCAATGAACTTTTGAATGGATGCTTTCAGTCAGCTGCAAAATTTCACGTGCTATAGAGAAGTATCAGCTGATGAGGATCTCAAAGCATAGAAACTTCCACAATTTGATCACTCTTAATCTGAGAGTGGTGATCAAGAAAGTAACTCTATACACTATTCTGCTGTAGCATTTTTCATCCAAACTGCTCCTAATTAATCCATGCTAGTGCTGTTGTGGCTTCTAAATCTAAAAAAAAAAACTAGACTGGAACATCTTGAAACTAAGTTTATGATAGGAGATGTCATTTTGTGGTTAACAGTTTAATATGCTCAGTTAACTCTAATGGTGCTTTTTCCTTTCTTAATCAGACATAAAGTATTTCTATGACTGAAGATAAAAGTAAACTTTGTGTCTTTGTTGCTTCTGTTGTTTGATCCATATGATATCAACTTAACACAAACATAATATTTTTTCAACATTTTCTTGGATATATCTTATTTTCTGCTTTTCTCTTCTTTGCCTACAAAGACAGGACCAAGTGCAAAAGAAGCCTACTACTCTGCTATTATAGGCCCATTCCACATTAAGCTGATAAATCATGTGAGCAGAAGTAATTTGTCAAACATACATTTATTGGAACCAGAATTACTTTATGTGAAGAGATTGCTGGATCGGTTTGCAAACTCTTACTAAATAATTCATCATATCCTGATTTGCTAGAAATATAATACAAAAGGAACACATAACAAAATTAAAGTTCTCCTGTCTTGTAATGGTATTTTGAAGGAAATGTGATTACTTCTCATTGCCATACCATAAATACCATTATGTTGAATTCAGTAGTCAAATATGCACAGACATATTTCAAAATAGACATAATAATTAGTGGTTATATTTTATGACTACTCTTGATTTCAAAATAGTGAATATTTTCAATCATACCCACAACCCCTTCCCACGTCTCTCTCCTGCTGATGAAGATAAAATAATAATAATAATCCTCTTTGATAAGGACAGAACCTTTAGTTGTCTCCTGAGTTCCTAACTGAACTGCAGTTACAGAGGAACCATTTTTTACTTACTTCTGAAATGTTGTATTCAGGAATATTTTATTCTGTGTTCTGTAAAAGCCACTGGGATCTCCCTCTAACCAACCCTTGAAGTTAAAATTCATTAGTCTACCTGAAAATTAAAGGAAAAAAAAGTAACATACTTTCAAAAATTATTAAAATTCCTGCCACTGAGGAATATAACAAATCTTTATGTTAATAAATTTGTTACATTAAACATAAGGAATGGTGATGAGCATATATCCCCTTTGTAAAAACTCTTTGAGAAATAGTTTCTCAGCTTCCCTTATAAGACTTATTTCTGAATCTCTTAAATTTTGTTCAACTTTAAATCTTATGAACTCTATAATTTACAAACTAATCATATGTTTTTTTTTCCTTTGGCTCTTAGGCAACTGTAAAGACAAGCCTTAGCCCATTTAGCATTTCAGCATAGTTTTTTTACATATCTTTTGGATATTTATCACCCTTAACTTGGGTTGGGATTTAGTTTGCTGAATTTGTCTGTTTTACAATCTAATATTCTGTAGTATTAGTAAAATTAGAAATGTAAATCCCATGGTATCTTATTGAACATAGTCACTGCCTTCAAACTAGTTGTAAGAATATTATATTTTTATTCTGTGTTTCATTTCAGCTTATTCTATCAAGTCTGTGTTTTTAGAAATTTATTTTTCTGTTTATTGAGTTTGGTGTTTCAGTTTCACAATTTGTATTTTTCTTATTGCTTGATAATTCCTAGTACTTTTTGTTTGTTCTTTTGTTTTGTTTTTAAAATTACTTCAAGACTAGTCTCTTACATATTTTCTTTAGTTGTTTTGTAGTAGATTTCATTTCTTATGCTGTTTTACTTTAATTGCCTTAATTTATTGCATGCTGATGACAGCTATGATTTTCATTATTTGTCTAGCATGTTTTCTATAATTTCATAAATTTTTTACTATTTCATGGATGAGAAGGACACGTCAGCTAGTTTGCTATCTTGATTCAGTTTTCCTCAATCACCATTTTTTTTTCTGCTGGAGGAAGGAGTCTTTCACTTGAAGAGTATGGATCTATCCAGAGACTATCTGTTTTGTTTCATTAATCTTTGTGTTTATTCTTTCACTAATAGTACACTCTGATCACTTTAGATTATATAAGTCTTGAAGTTGAGTAATGTCTGTCCTCCATCCTTATTATTCTTCTAAGTATTTTTTTGTTTATGTGCTTTTTGGTTTTTGCCTTTCCATATAAATTTTAGTTTGTTGACATCTACAAAATAGCTTGATGGGATTTTGATTGGGATTGAATTGAAGCCATAGATCAAGGTGGGAATAATTGAAATCCTAACAATATTAAGTCTTACAATCAATGAATATGGACTATCTCTCCATTTATTTAGCAGTTCTTTGATTTCTTCACCAGAGTTTTATGGTTTCTCACGTATTTATTCTAAAATAATATTGTGTTAAATTTATTCTTAAATATTTCATTTTGGATGTTAAAGTAAATGATATTGTGTCTTTAATTTCAATTTCCAATTAGTTTTTGCTGATAAAAAGTAATGGACTTCTTAATATTAATCTTGCATCCTGTAGCCTTTCTATAAACTTTTATTAGTTTCAGTAATTATTCCTTGATTCTCTGGGATTGTCTACATAGACAGTGATGCTATCTGCCGACAGGAATAGCTGAATCTGTTCCTTTGCAATTTGTACATTGTTTATTTCCTTTTCATTTCTCATTGCATTAGCTAGGACTTTCACCTACAGTATTCATCAGAAGTGGTAAAAGAGTACATCCTTACCCTGTCCTCAGTCTTAAAGGGAAATCATATCATTAAATATGATATTAACTGCATGTTTCTATAGATGTTATTTACACATTGAAGAAATTCCCTTCTATTCATAGTTTTTTCAAAGTTTTTATCATGAATGAGTGTGGGATTTTGTCGGTTGATTTTTCTGCATCAAATGGTATCATTATGTTTTTTCTTCTTTAGCCTGTTGGGGTGATGGATTATATTAATTTATTTTGAATTTTGAACAAGTCCTGTACACCTGGAACAAATCACACTTGGTCATAGTGCATAATTATTTTAATACATTATTAGATACAATTTGACTGTTTTCTTGAGATTTTTGCATCTATGTTTAAGAAATATTGGTATGTAATTTTTCTCTCTTGTCATGTATTTATCTATTTTTGTACTAGGATAATACTGGCATCATAGAATGAGTTAGGAAATACTGCTTTCTGCTTATATTTTTTGGAAGAGACTGTAGAGGATTTCTTAAATGTTTCTTATCAAATATTTGGTGGGATTCATCATTGAAACCATTTTATGAGAGATTATTAATTGATTAAATTTATTTAATAATTATAGATCTATTCAGATTATCAAGTTTTCCTTTTGTGAGTTTTTTTATTTTTTGCCTTTTAAGGAATTAATTTATTTTACTTGCTATCAAATTTGTGGGCATAGAGTTGCTGACAGTATTCCTTTCTTATTCTTTTAATGCCTGTGGAATAAATATTTTTATTTGGCATTCTACTATAAGGACACACTGTCCTTTATCCATTATTTATGTTTTTGTGTATTTATTTTTGAAAATTCTCTTTCCCAATCTTAACCTTCCAACAGCCAGTCTCCTTCCAGAAGGAACCAATTTTATCACTTTTTTCTGTATCTTTTCAGAAATATTTTGTAAATAAACTAAAACTAGATGCATATTACTGTTTCTTTTCCTGCACAAATAAGCATTGCTTTGCACTTCTTTTTCATTTAACAGTAAATCTTGAGGACCATTCCATATCAGTTTATGGAGTGATTACTAATTCTTATGCATATTCTATTTTTGAATATAACATAATTTGTTTAATTAGTCCACTATGGATTGGCATTTGTTTTTTAGTCAATCTTTTTTTCACAAATGGCAATACAATATATAGCCTTCCACTGATATCATTTAGAAGGAATCTTTAGGCAAATTCACTACCTTTTAATTTTCATGCATATTTGATTACATAACCTGCCTTATAGAATTGCACAAGTATATACTTCTACTAGCAATAAAAAGATTGCAAATTTCACCTGAGCCTTGACAATGTAGCATGACTTTTTTTTTAAGTTTGGCAGTCTTATAAGTGAAAAATAGTTTTGGTATAATTTTATTTTACATGTATTTTATTTTGTGTGAAGTTGAGTATTTTTTCCCATGTTTAATGCTATTCAAATTGTATTTCTGATTAACTTTAATTATAATAATAAACTTAAACATTTTTAATATTTATTTTTTATTTTAAATAAAATATTTGGCATTTTTCTTGTGGGTTTATAAGGGTTTTTCCCATATTGGGGAAATTGGGTCTTTGTTTTAAATATGAAGTTTAATTTTCCATTCATCTTTTTTCTTTGTTTATGGTTACTTTTAACATTCAAACTTACTATTATTTTTATGTTAGAATTAAACAGACTTTTCTAAGTGTGACACAAAATTCAGATGTCCAAAAATTTTAATAAATCTGATATTAAAAATAATTTAAAATACTTTTTTCATTTTTTTTTTTACCAGTAATAGCTAAGCTTCATTATTCACATTTAACCTTTGGATTATTTTGAGAATCATTCTGGTGTGACACGTAATCCAAACTTCTTTAGTTTTAAATAGACACCCAGTTACTCCAACTCTAATTCATTCTAAAAAAAAAAATAAATAAATTCTCCCTATGCTACACTCTTTGTTTAAATATTGTGATTGATTTGGATCCTTATAGAATTCTTCTTTCTGAAATTCTGGCCACTATACTTTCCTAAATTCTCATTCTTCCTAGAATCAAAGAGAATCTAGAGTAAACTGGATATATTAGAAGCCTCTGAATCTTTGTTTCTTGAGCTTGTCATGTTGATTTTAACCCATTACTTAATGAAATTCAGTATTTGTTGGCCACTGGAACACACTGAATGTTATGGTACTTCAGTTATTTCCATAGCTACGATATCTATATGAATAAGTATGTAGGAGGACATGTATATCCCATAATTACCAAAATTATACCAAATTCTTCAACTTCAAAAGTTATTTTGGTTAGGTAAATGTATTCTTAAGATAAAAGTTAAGTCTTGGTAGAATTCAATAAACTCTGGAATGAAGCTATTTATTCCTATTTTTAAATTCTGTCAATTCTACGAGATATATATTCAATATTTACTATGATCAAGGCATTCTGCTTGACATTGTATGGCATACAAAGACATTTAAGACCAACTCCAGCCTTCAAGGAACTTATAGACAAGCATAGAGATAAAATAGTGGGTCAATACTTACAATAAAAATCGAGGAAAATATTCTTCTCAAGAATATACAAAGTGCTAATATTATGGGAATACACAAGAAGGAAAGATCTCAAATGATTGTGAGGGAGTTAGGCAGGAAAAGATTAATGGAAAAGGAAATATTTGAGATAGTTTCTAGTAGGTTGGGATATCCTGTATAAAAGTCATTCTAGATTCTAACAAATCTAGAAAAAAAAAAAGTCAAAAAAGTTAAAGTGGTCAGAAAACTTCCTATACAGAAGTCTCGTTTAACTGAGATGTAGAATACCTATTAAGGAACAAGGAGAAGTGAATTTGGAAAGGTAAATTGGCACCAGATCAAGAATGGCATTTGCTCAGAATTTCTATGTAGTAGGAAACCATTAAAAGTTTGAAGAGGTGGAGGGTAGCATAACCTCTACTTTAGAAAAATTAACCTAGTAGCCAGATAAGAATATTGACATAGTTTTAGTTTATTCATGAAGCATTTAAGAAGCAATCAATATTTCTGCTGTAGGAAGTCAATTCCCCTGCCCTTAGGAGCTTTTAACCTCATATTTTACCTGTGTGTGATGGGTGGAAGTGGGATATGACATTGAATATGGGGAACCCTCCTAAAATCTGGCAGATACCAGGAGTACAATAATCAGTAAATGGTACCTTTGTATTTTTCTCCTGATTTTTGTATCTAATGTAACAAGAAAATACCATGTAGAAGACCTTGAAGTTTCTGTTACTCTTGGGACAGTTTTGGCAAGTGAAGATGCTTGAGGTGAAAGTTTTCATTTGTGTTGTCCATTTGAATGTGCTTCGGGCCTGGTAAAAAATCATATAATATCTTTGGGCGAAAACAGGAAGAGTATGCTGGGATACTTTGTATGTTTGACTGGCTTTTTCCTGAAACTTCCTGGAAGACTTCTAGCCACTAATGCATTTTTTTAAAAATCTACTATATAAATTTAATTTACTAAAAAGCTTATGAATAAAAAACCAAAACCACATTTTAATCAGTATTTTAAGCAGGCATAATTATATGATCTAGCCTGAAGGAGAGGGTGGAGAGGTGGACCTGAATGCCTTTGACATCTTGTCTTGCACCCTCCCACACACCTGCCTCTCATCCTTGAGGCTTCAATTTATAAAAATGTTTCCTTTACCTATGAGGGCTGATAGACAGTCGATCATGGCTGCCTTTGAAGGCTCTGACCTCCAAAGGTCAGAGATGACATTTTAATTTAGCATCTGCACATCCATATTCACTTCTTTTCATTTGATATCACCAGAATGGCTTTCCTGGAAAGTAGGATTTCTAACAGCTAATGTTTAATAGCTAAGCCCTTTGAGTCACAAATGGCATTTAAAGTGAGGTAGCTGGGGCTCCCATCTCTACTCCAGTCCATGAGAGAGAAAGCCATATTTCATATTTTATCCTGCTGGAGACAGTGATTGAGAGACAGGTTGAGAGAGATTGAGAGAAAGAGAGAGAGAGAGACTCTTGAGTAATAACAGATATGGAAGAAGGAAAGTTAGCAAATGCAGGTCCCCACTGGCTGGAATTGTAAGAAGAGACATCAGGAATGTAAGAAGTCAGGCTGACAAGGAAGTCAGGGAGAGGGCCCAAGATAGCAGGCCTTATCATATCTCAAACTACAGAATTTTCTACATCATTGGTCTGGTTACTGTTTTTAGCCAAGGACCAAAGACATTACCTTGCTTCCCCAGTAGTAGCAAACAGCTGTACAACAAGAACCACCACTGTCTACTAAGTGCATGATATGTGCCAGGATCTCTGTAAATTACTTTATAAGCACATGATTTAACCCTCACCATGATCCTGTATAGAACCATGACCCTATGATCCTATCGTGGTCACCATGATACTTTATCAGTCATGTTGAGAGAAAGGGACACTGAACCTTAGAATTTCACCCCTAATGTCTATTAGTGGTGGTGTTTGAATCCAGATTTATATTAACAGAAATGTCTTACTTCTTAAGCTGTATAAATAAGATATTATTATTATTAGGCTATTTTTGAGACAACTGGAACCAAAGAAATACTTACTTATATTTAGACTGAGTGTTTTCCATGGGAGAGAGAGGGGCAGGCATTCCAGCGCTATATTTTATCCTGTCAAGAGGAGGGCCTTCAGCTTGCCATCAAGTGTGACTACCCATACAATTAACCAAGCATTATTGAAGTGAACTCTGGCTTTGAAACTTAGAAATATGCTTTTGAAAGCAACTGTAGGAAAGGAAAGGCTAAAAAAAGTCAGCAGTTTTGAAGCAGAAAGAAAAAGGTTTGTAAAGAAAACTATTAAAGTCATCAACTTTCCCTTGCTTAAGGTCAAAAACATACAGTATGCAGCCTCCCCCTTCATTACATTCTAACAAGATATGTATCCTCTGATACAGAATAATCAGAACAGTGTTGGGTAATACTTATCAATGTGCAGGTGCAGAAAAGTGAGATAGGTCCATAGAAACTTCTTCCATTTGCTTGGATGAGTCTACCTAAAACCATAAATGGTAACTCCTTTTCTATTTCCAGGTATTGTTCCAATTCTTTTAATGTATTTTGCCAATCCGTTTTAAACACTTATTTGACAAGTTCCCCACATGTGATTGGGAGCCCAGTACCTGACTTAAGAGCTTTATTTTTCCGGATATGTAACATTTATTCAGCCCTTAAATGAAGCAGTATAATAAATGCATCTTTTATAGATCCTTACATTTAGTATCCCCAGAATCTCTATAATGGAAGTACTGTTATTACCCCTATTTTAAAGAAGAGGAAATTGAGGCTCAGAAAATTTAAATGCTCATCCCAGTGCCACACAGCTAATAATTGGGAGCAGTGGGATTCAGCCCTGTGCAGGATCCTTCCAGAGTCCAAGTTTTTATTCACTAATTCTTTGATGTCTCTATGACAGTTCTAAGCATCTAGGGGCTTATATTAGTTTTATTTATTGCTGCTGTGAAAATTTACCATAAACATAGTAGCTTTTAAAGACACAAATTTATTACCTTACAACTATAAAGGTCAGAATCCAAAACTGGTCTTACTGGGCTAAAGTCAAGGTGTTGGCAGGACTGTGTTCCCAGTGGAGACTCTGGGGGAGAGAGTTCATTTCTCTAAGTTTTCCAGCTTCTGCAGTCTGCTCAAATCCCCTGTTTGTTCCCCCTTTGATTTTCAAAGCCAGCAAGAGGCAGCCCAGTCTTTAACACTTTTGCCTCCTTTTCCCACATTTTTTTCACCTTCATTGAGGTATAATTGGGAAATAAAGATAGTATATATTTGCAGTATACAATGTGATGTTTTGGTACATGTATACATTTTGAAATGATTACAACAATCAAGCCGATTAACATATCTATCAACCCATATAGTTAACACTGTGTGTGCATGTGCTTGTGCTTGTGCTTGTGCTCGTGTGTGTCTGTTGAGAATATTTAAGGAATGCTGTAATAAAAGTCATCTGAGATACTTATTTTTAAGAGAAGTTTCTGAGGCTCTAAACTCAAACCAATCTTGTGTAGGAGAAGAAAAGAAAAAATTAACATTGAAAATAATTCTCCAAGTGATTTTTATGCAGAAAGTCCACAGGGCACACTTTGAGAAATGTAGAGAAACACACTCAACCTTTTCCACATTTAAAGACCCTTATGATTACTTACATGACTTAAGAGCTTTATTCAGTTCACCTGAATACTCCAAGATAAAGCCTCCATCTCATATTCAGCCAATTAGTGACCTTAATCCATTTGCAACCTTAATTTCTCTTTACCAAGAATTTAACACATTTCATAGGTTCAAGGGACTATGACAAGGAAACCTTTTGCAGGTTGTTATTCTGCCCACTTCTAGGCTCAAGACTGCAAATACTGTATGATCAGTTCTCACCTCCAGGGAAACCCCTGGTTCTGAAGACACAGAACATACAAAAGTTTTTCCTAGAGCAAGTGTTGGCGCTCCTTGAATTACTTATTTATAGTAACCATCCCCCCAAATACAATGACAGCATTCATTTTTCCCTAAAGTGAAAATAGTTCAAGGATGGGAGAAGCCAGTACGATGTAAAAATGTATAAAGAAAAGAAAAAAAAAGTAGAAGGTGGCAGAGGGGATTTATCCCTCTCCTCTTCGTTCCTGAGGTTTGAATCATCTGAACTGAGAATTTAATACAAGAAGGCATGATGTATAGCCATATATACAACACCGGTACCCTTCACACAGCAGATTTCCTGCCCCAGCAACTATTTGCTGCATATTCATGGAGACAAATCAAGTCCCAAGGCTACAAGTTTTCTGCAAATTCTGTGGACTGTATTTGCCTGGAAGAGGATGGCAGATAGTGAGCCCCTGGAGAAATTAATCTTCCTGCCTTTTAGAGAGATGGATGTTTCTGAATAGTAGTTCCCACACTTTTGATCTAAGGCAGTATAAAGCTTGAGACGTGTAAGGGCATTCTGTACCACAAACTCCTACAGAGCTGCTAGGCCCCTGAACAGGAAGAGCTGTGAGGATCAGGACCCCCATTTCTGTCCAAGAGTAGTGTAATACCATCTTGGGGCTGCCCTCTCCATTCAGCCCTGTCCATCCCGGGAGGTGCCCTACTGCTTTCCATGACTTCCTTTAATCTTGAAAATGTACCATTTTGTATTATATTCACATATATATATATGTGTGTATATAATATAATATATATATATGTGTGTGTGTGTATATATATATATATGTATATTTAGAGATAGAGATGGAGAGAGAAAAGAGACAGTGTTCTTACGGTATTTCAGACTGTGCTATAATCCTTTTATAGGAAGTCTCACTTAACATTGATAATAATCTTATGAGGTATGTTATTACTGATAGCCCCACTTTAAAGATATGGAAACTGAGGCTCCAGAAATGCAAATAACTTGGCCAATGTCACAGAGATATGATGCAAAAACTGTGTTCATGCATTTGCTTTTTTTTTTTCTGCTGCTGAATTTGGGCAAAATTCCTCAATATGGACAATGACTTAATGGTAGAACTACCGTAATTGTTACATTTAAAAGTTAAATAGGTGACTTTTATTAATTATGCTTGGACAAGAGGAATAAACTGGAATTGTCCCAGGCAAAACAGGGTATGTCATTGTACTTAGAGGCTATATTCTTTTAACCATACTCTGTATTAACGTCAAACTCTATGAGCTGTAAAACTCTTCTCCTATAGTCTCTCCTTTGATCTTCATACAAACCTGCTGAGAAAGACAGAACACTAGGCTCAAAATGCTTAAGACATTCAGGCTGTTGCAGGCTCAGACAAGGACTGAGTCCCTTACTCTGAGTCAAGTGCTCTGCTGACTGTATCATACTACTTCTCTGAATCAATGTACTTAGAGGGACATTTTCCCCATCAGTGACCAAAGGTGGAAATTACAGATTTCACAGTAGGTTTGTAAAGGAGACACTTGGGGCAGGGGAGCATCTTGTACTCCTTTAGGACAGCACCAAGGCTACCTGCCTCCTTCTAGCCAAGGCAGACCTTCTCTTTAACCTAAGTCGCACTGAATGAACTGGAGTCATGTCAGAATGGGATTGGGTTTGTAGCATTGCAGCACTCTGGAGATTTGAGGATTAGGAGTTCATCTTCCTGTGACAAAGATTTATTTAAAATTTAAAATTTCTTTTAATTTTGAATTAGTTTCTTTCTGTCTAGTAAGTAAAGCTTTATATATATTATGTATATATATATAATATATATGCATGTATATATAAATATGTCTTTGTGTAGCATTAATTATATATAATTACAAATAACTTTATTATGTGATCTTATTGTCATAGAATTATTCAATCTATGTATACACCCATTCATATATCTATCCATTTATTCCTAATGAACAAAATGATGGCTAGAATAACTTTTATCAAACTAAAATACTAATATTTTCCCCCTGGTTGGGAAATGCTATTTTGAGTACTTTCTCTTTACTTTTCCTGTTTAATTTTTAATTTTTTTACATAGCTTAAAATTTTATAATGAAGATGTTCACTTTTCAAAAGATGTAAAATTAAAACAAGATAACACTTAAGATTGTTTTTTAAGGCAAAAGGTTAATTCATGAAAGATCCATACCCTGCTCCCTGTGTGGATTTCTACAGTTTGAAACCCTAACCAAATCCATTCCCTGCTTCAGCTATGGTAACTGCGGCTGGCCATAACATAAGTTTCTCTGCAGAGAACAGTATTAGTTTAAGTTTGTTGTCCCAGCAAAATTATTAACAACATGCTTTCTCTCTAGAGTATCCTTCTTTGGAAAATAAATATATGATCACTGCAGTAGGTTGGGTTCTTCAGGAGATGGACTGACAAAAGGTTTAGCATACAAGATACTTATATTGAAGTGCCCCTGTAATCACTACCTCTGGTAAAGAGGGGGAAGAAGCAGTATTAGGCAGAAACTGAGCCTTGGCTGAACCCGTGGGGAGTTCTGGAGTTAGAATGGCCCTTCTGAGTTATCCACGTTGCTGAGAGGCACTGACTAGTCCTTGGATATGAGCCACGTTGAAAGATATAACTCAAGTGGGACAGCTGTCTCCTGCTGAAGGATTTAGCGAAGCATCCCTCTGCTCACAGGACTCAGCAGTTGGGCAACACAATCTTCAATAAAGGGAAATACGGGTGGCATCTTAGCATTGTTCTATTCTCACTGAAGTATAGTTTTATGATGGCCAACCACCTCTCTGGGGACCAAATTAGTTGTCCCATTTCACTTAAATGGAGAGAAGAGTTTTTTTTTAAATGGCTACCTAATGAGACGGGATCCCAGCAGACCCAGGTAGGAGTGAGATACTTTTCCTAATGGTTCTGAGGATATGTGTGGTCATTATAGTGGTTAATAAAAGTCACTTAAGTTGTGTTAGGCTCCTTTGTTGTAAATTCTTTAGTAATTATGCTGTGTAATTGCACAAAAAGGACAAAAGCTTTCTCTGAAGTCCTTCTAGCTGAAGACTTTCTCTGCTGGAGAGAACAACCAAGGTTCTGTATCCCTATTCCTTTCTTTGGGGAAGTTAATGTTTTTATACACACACACACACACACACACTCACAAGACCAACACCATCAACACCAATATACCAACATCAATAAAAAACTGGATTGTTGTTACCCTGGTTGCTTTTGGGGTTCAGGACCCTAGAAGGAGGTTTTCTGTCTCTTTTGAAGTCACGTTTTCCTTGATTGAGATATTTTCAATTAGATTCAAGGAGACATGAGATTATGGGAAAGATTCTTTCTGGCTACCCTATCTCATGTCTTTTATTAAAACATGTGTCTGGATTTTTCTTTTCTTTTGTTACATTCTACCTCTTTTTCTTCTCATTCTAAATTTATTCATTTTTTAATAAAAATAAACACGCTGGCCAATAATTCTAAAGAATAGAGAATATTATCACATCCATTTTAAATATGAAGACTCCTAGACTCAAAGATATTAAGTAACTTGCCCCAAGGTTATTCACCCTGAGATGGAGCTAGGGTTCAAACCAGGTCTGTCTGCCTCCAGAACTTATTCTCTTCACCATTAAAATAACTGTGTTCCATAATAAAAGAAACACAATTTTAAAATGAGCAACCTTGCAGTGTACAAGCTCTCCCTCCCTATCCTGTTTCACTGATACTTGGAAAACAGCTGATTCAGCCTGTAAAGAGTTGTTGAAATGTTAATGCTCTAGAGGAGGTTTTTGAAGGACCCAGGTTCATTCTGGGTAGTGGCAATGTGTGGGTCATCCAACTCAAAGTAATTGATGATGTAGTAATAATCAGTTCCTTTCAGGGTGGATTGTGCAGTGGTTAAAATAGGGTTTAGGGAAATATATGTTATTTAGCAAAGGATCATTAGAGCTTTAGAGAAAAATGACCAATCATTTGTTTTTAATTTCAGGTTTTTTCCTTTAGTTCTTAATTTGGACCTAGGGTTTCCTCATTAATGGTATAAATGGGATTAATGACTTCATACCAGCAGAGAACATAAAGTACTTAAGAACTCCAGCCATATGACACATTATTG
Organism: Camelus bactrianus; assembly: GCF_048773025.1. Classification (NCBI taxonomy): domain Eukaryota; kingdom Metazoa; phylum Chordata; class Mammalia; order Artiodactyla; family Camelidae; genus Camelus; species Camelus bactrianus. Next base: position 35,950,006 of record NC_133549.1, read on the forward strand.
TAGTAGCAAATGGTGAGGTATTTAGCATTTATATAGTACTTTATTTGCAGTGTGCCTATTCTAATCGCATATTCACACACACATTATAACCCTAATGATCACTTTGTGCTTTTCTATTTGTTATGCTTGTATGTATTTGCAGCCATTTAAAATGTATAATATTAAGCAAAATTAATGCTCATGAAAGCTTGCAGCTGCCTGCCCTATGTGGTCTGGTGATTCATTTATTCATAAAGACTTTGCCTCCCCTGCTGAAGGTTTTAACCCAAGTCTCCCAGCCAGCTGGGTGGGCTGTTTGGGATCAGGGACTCTAAATCAGTCATCTTCTGTTGGTGGAGATTGAATGATGCCCTAGTGTTTTTTGGTTCACTGAGGGACCTCTACTGAGGGCAGCTTCTCCATTAAGAGGTCTCTATTACTGGCTGCAAATTCCATAGTCAACAATCTTTTTCAATAGGCTTAGAGTTTTCTTGGGTGCCCAAGTTCTAATTGACCAGCTCCCAGATGTCAGCTGTCTAGGAAAATGCAAAGTAGTTTATGGTGCTTTTTCACACCTTTCCATTGAAGGCCATTCATGACTCTTCCAGTTTCTATGTGTTGAGTGGTTATGAAGATGATGATATACTATTAACAGCAATAACAATAATAGAATAATTAATATTACTCCAACATTTGGATAAGTTATTCTACAACTAGTGTCTTATTTACTCTTCAGAAAGCCTTTTGGATTAGTTACTAACATTACTTCCATTTTAGAGAGGTGGAAGCTGAAACTTGAAGAGTTCAAGTGACTTTCCTGTAGTCCCATATCTAGGAAGCCTTATTCTAGTATCCAGGCCCAAGCAAAATGGACTGCAAAACAACTATGGACCTTTAATTTCACTTAAATCACTTGAGTCTCACAATCAAGAAGAGGATTTTATGCTGGTTCTTGAAACCTATGATTTGCTTTGTGCACTCAAATTGTTCTGATGCTTACAATTAAAAGTCAAGAAATTACCTTTACTGACACATTTCTCTCTGTCTCCCCATTTGTTTTTTCCTCTCATTTTTTTTCCTTTTAAGAATGATTACCACTTTCTCAGCATTGTACTTTTCCTGTTCAGTTTAGAATTCAGATTTTTATAATTCAGCTCTTTCTACCCCACATTTTAATAGGATTTAAGTGTCTTGGGAGTGTTGCTATTTAATGATATATTTGTGATAATAAGATATTATCTGGCAAGTGGCCTCATATTTTTCTATAAAGAATATGAATTTCATTGACATTTGGGTAATTGCAACCTCTTTTTTGTCTTTCCTCTACCCTTGTACCTCTGGCTACTCTAGCCTCCCCAAATCATCACTCCTCTCCCTTAAGGGGGTGATCTGGGATATATTCATACTTAGAGTGATAACTTAGTGAGGTAACTCTGTCAGGGGGATTGACATTGATATGGCTGCATGTAGATGGAAGGATGGTGTATTTAAATTAAAGAAATGCTTCTCTAGTGATAGAGTTTTAAGTAAAAGTATAATATCTTTCTAAAATATGCTTACTAGTTTTCAGACAAGATAATAAGCTTTCTCCACAATATCTCAAACTCTGATCTGTTTACTTCTACATATGGCATCTAGGACTTAACCACTGATGTCTACCTGCCTGGAGGGCCCCTGTTGATAGGAAAGTCTTCCATGTGGTGGTCAGCCAGAGGTACCACTCACTCAGCCTAAAGGCAAAGGTGACTCTGATAGAGAATTGGCTGGGATCCCCCTTCACTCCTAGGGTAACATTTTCCTCCCATTGAGGTGACAATTTACCGGACTTCTAGAGATGAGGTGGTAGAATGTGAGGGGGATTCCCCTAAACCCTAGCTATTGCTGAGGGAGCAATTTTCATCTGAGACTCAGGGAATCTGCAGGTGTAGCTCCTCTTTGGGCAGAACTAACTTTTCCCTTCTTCAATTCTAGTAGAAGACCAATGTGTCCTTTGTGAGGAAGGAGGGATGAAACTGCTTTTTGAGCACTTACTGTGCACTAGGCACTTTTAAACTTAAACCCATTGTTTTTTTCTTGTTTAGAGTTGGGTGTTGAAACACTGCTTTATGAGGCAGACAGATGGAAAGAAACCCTAGAGAAGTCAGTTTGTAGAGGCATTGCCATTCTTGGCTTTCTTGTGACTCTCACTGCCCAAGGACAGTTTTTAGATGGAAGCCTCCTGAACCTATCTAATCTAGAATGCTTCCACATACTTAGCTGGAAGTTACTAACTCTGATAAGTTTTGCCCCTACCTTTCTCCCAAGTGATATTTCTAAATTCTCAGCATGGACTTGAAGCTTTCTTTTTATTAATTACTATCCCTTTTGATCTGGAGGTAAAAGGATCACATGGTTCTGAGTTCTACTGTCATCCCCACCCACAAAAAGAATCAAAAGAGGACACAATGTGGCTGAGGGTTGTGTGTCACAAGCCTGTTTTATAGTGTCAACCCCTGTAAATGTTACTTGGAAAAGTTTGTGTCACCTTTAGAGCTGCTGCAACTGAGAGTCCTAGACAGCCACCATCTGTAGCATCAAATCAGAGTGAATAAGTTCCTCAGACTCCCTGTTGAGACCCAGGGAAAGATCATCCAGAGGACTGGAAGATTAACCAATCTTCGTGTCCTCAATAGGAAATGAGTAAAAAAATGTCAGTGAGTGAAAAGTGTCAGTGTATTGAATTTCATAAATATGTCTGCAACCTTAACTCTGAATGTACATGAAAGAAAGCAAATCAGTTTTTCTTTAATTTTAATTTGAATTATATACTCTGCATTATTTATAAACTACCCCCACAACTGGTAGCCACATTTATGGAAGATATGAATGTGTTTTATTTTAATTTTAACCTTCTTCTCATTCAGTGGTTTGGGTGACAAGTGGCCAAGCATCAGGTTTAAAAAAAAATCTGTAATAAATGAGTACAAACCACTTTTGATTATGCCCAATGAGTCATAACTGGTGATATTGACAACACCTTTAATTGCATTGATTTTCCAATCCTGCTGAAAACATTGATGACACTTTTTTTTTCACCTATACTGTTTCTCTTTAAAAAAATGATTTATACAGTGAAAAACAATGCTAGTTATATACAATTTCTACACATGTATCTATGCTGTCTTCCTGAAGGAAATGTACTTGGACATATGCCATATGCAAAGACATAAGAATAGTGGTCAATTAATGCTTACGGACTGTGTAGGACCTCCATATACTGTTGTGTAGGCTGTACATCACACAAGTGCACTCAGCCAAGAGGAAAAATAGCATCTGGAATCCTGCCCATTCTCCACTTGCCAACTTGGCCAACCAAAGGAAGGGGCTTCTTTTCCTAACTTGTACAAAAACACCGTTTGAGCAGACAGAAGTCAGCTACTATGTGCCAGGAACAGACCAGACGCTCTATAAGCTGTATTATATTTAATGTGTACAAAGCTCATATAAAATATTTATTCATTTACTCATGCTAGAGATACAGGAACTAAAGCTTAGAGAAGTTAAACAACTAGCCAGAGCCACATGGCTAGTAGGTGGAGGTGCTGGATTTCAGTTCCTGGTCTGTGCCACTGCAGAGCTCTGGGCTTATTCAAGTGGGTTCTGAGGCCTCTACTGCACCTCAGAAATGGTTTCCTAGGGAAGGATGCTGTGTCATGCCTTAGATGAAGTGGGGAAAAAGTAGATTCCCTGTAATTATCCCAGCCAGTTATAGATTTTTTATTTCTTATTTCCCTGAATCACTCTCACAGCATCAATCACTGTGCACTGGTTCTTCAAATTAAAAAAAAAATTACTTTACCACTCAAACTCTGCTTTCAGAATGAACACAGGGCTACTCTTCTAGTCAAGACTCATTTTGTGGCAAGAATGACAAACAAGCTCAAATGCAGAGGAGGGACCACAATGATGTCTCAAGGGAACACAGGGAAAGCTGAATGCCAAGCCTCCGGAAGATGAAGACGAATTTCTCTCCTTCTCATGGCTCCTATGGATCTCTTCCACTCTGTTTTCCTCATCTGCCTCCTCTGGACTCTAATTCTTTGTTAATCTATGTTCACATGTTCTGATACTGGGAGCCCGATGTTAACTTTGCAGCAACTCTCACATCCACCATTTAGAATTTAATTCTGAGTCCCCTGATTCAAATTCCCAACCTTGGGGATCCGATTAACTTACCCTTCTTTCTATTCTTTTGATCCTACTCAGGTATCTTTTCCTGTTACATTTAGGTATACCTGGTTTCTGTAGATATTAGGTTGAGGGAAGGGATTTAGGATTGGGGCACATAATATAACATGCCAAGTGCTGGAAGTCCACATTAGTGGGCATAGATTAGCAGTTTCCCAAAATACATTTTATGTACTTTCTGGATTCTTGAGTTGATATTACACTTAGGAAGGCCCATGAACAGGTCCAATCCATGGCAAAGGCTACAATATATACAATCGTATTCCAAGAATAACATTTGACAAAATAAAAGAATAGACAAGTCTTAGGGTAGGAATGAAGAGACTGGAAAGGCTGTTAGATTTGGGGGGAAAGTCTGGATATGTATCTTTAGTTTTTTGGTGCCTATACTACTCCTTAAATACTCCGGTGCCACTTGATGTCTGTGGCCAGGGGACCAATAGTTCCCTCAGTCACCTGTATATCATATCTGATGTGATGCTAAGCTCTAATTCTGACCCTCTGCTTAAAACCTCCTTTGACACCTAGTTCCCTCAGTTACAGATGACTCCAGATTCACTTGAGTAACCTGTTTAAATTTTAGTTCTTGGGTAGCTTTTTTGGATTGGCCATCATTTTTCAGGTGATCTTCTTTGCCCTGGCCTGGCATATTCTTAAGACATGACTTCTCATTTGGATCCTTGAGTTCCATCCGGTCATATCTGGGCTTACCATTTTACCTTTCTTTATCTAACGTGTATAGAGCATTTACTCAAATCAGACCCTATGTATAGTTCTTCTCTTGCACTAGCTCATTTAATCTTCAAAAAGACCCTCTGTGACAGCTAACTAATATCATAATCCCTATTTCATAGAGTGTAAAATAAAGTTATGGAGAGATAAAATATGATATCCAAGATAACCCAGAAAGTAGGAGGATTTCATAGGATTTAAACCCAAACTCTGGAGACTATACTCTGATGCACCACAACTACCTTCATCAGTGGCAAAATACCTGATGAGGACCCCTAACAATGACTCCTGTATGTAAGGAACAACCCACTTGTTCCTCCTGTTGTTACATGTCTAAGAGTTGCCTACCCTCTTAGACTTAATTCTTTGTGGGCCTTGGCTATTTGGAGGCACAAATCAAGTTTCAAATACTTGTCTGATGGAAGCTATGCTATACTTCAGCTTTCATAACCATCAAAGGAAAGCTGTTACTGTGGGGGCTGTGTGTGTGTGTGTGTGTGTGTGTGTGGTGTATGTATGTTTGTGTGTGTGTTTTCTGCTTATCTATAAGTCTTCTTTCCTAGGAGAAGAAGACTTGGAGTTATTTCTTTGCCCTTTAGACTGTCAATGATTAGACTCCCCCAAAGCCTAGGTTTTATTCTGAAGCAATGAGCACTTTTACATGTTAAGTGTGATTACATGGCTCATTGATCTCTTCTGGTGATTAATCTACTTAAAGCATTTGATGATGATGATGATGATGATGATCACAATGATGTTAATTTTGTGTTGACCACAATAATAATATATTATTTTTATTATTTGACCCTGCCAAAACTCTCTGAATTCCTGCTCCCATGTACATGGAGATCTGTGTGATGCAAAACCTGGCATATGTCACTTCTATCATAAAATATTGATCCTTTCAAGCCATCTGTGTGAAGACATGTTAATAACATGCTTTTTATCATTACTGGGTGATTTAAAACAAAAACAAACAAAAAAACCAAAACAAACTTTCTTACCCCTACCTAACTGCCTCATCTTCCTAGCCAGGTGATCTGAAAACTACTCAGGCATTCTGGACTATATTGGTCAAGATGCATGAGAAGAGGAAACCAAGGATGGCTCTGGGTCACATTCTAAAAACAAAATAATGGTATAGCTGCAGCTCCTTTAAGCCAATTTCTGGAACTGAGATGAAGGAATCAGGATTATCTATACCTCTATATTCCAACACCCTTTACCTGCTCCTCTACCCCCCGACACACATACACACGCATACATTTTTCCAAGCATCTATTGCTGCTACTCAAACATTTAGCTAGCTTAAAATGACAACCACATAATTATAGCTCACACTTTTATGGGCCAAGGAATCAGGCAGACTTGGCTAAGTGATTCTTCTGTGTCATGTGGCATTGGTAGAAGTCATTTCTGGTATATATCTGGCAGACAGTCTGGTCTAGAGGGTACATAATGGTTCATGTGTCTGGCACCTTAGAAAGGATGGCTGGAGGACTGAGCTCCATGGAACTCCAGACTGGAGAGTCCACATGTGGCCTTTCCAGAGTGGCAGTGTCAGGGCAGTTAGATGTACACGGTGTCTCAGGGCTCTGAGAGGGAGTTTGTCAATGAACAAGAAAGATTTTGTATGGTCTTATGTGACCTAGATGTGAAACTCATATAATGTCACTTCTGCCATACACAATTGGTTGAAGCAGTTATAAATCTCTCCAGATTTCAGGACATAGACTTTGCCTCCTAATGGGAGAAATAGCAAAGAATGTGTGACTATATTTTGAAATTATCATAAGCCATATAGACACATTCTTTTATTCCCCTAAATCCCAAGATCTATATATAAACAGGAAGACTGTCCCAGACAGAAAGACATCAAAGTTTACATTCTTCTCCAACTTCTTGCCCTCAGAGGTGACTTCTCTCTATCTGCTCCAGTTTCCTGACCTACAGTAAAAAAAAAAAAAAAAAAAAAAAAAAGCAAGGAGCATTTATAGCTCAATATCCAGTCTGGACCTGGCTCAGCTAATTTTGAAATATGCTATAATACATGGGACATTTACCATGCCAGCCTCAATGTCTTTATCCTCAGAAAGGTAATGAAAACACCCACCTTTCTTTTCTCACACATTTTTCTAAGAACAGAATGGAATAACGTATGTCAAAATGCTCAACAGCTACACAGACACTACTGTATTTATTACTGTTGTATTCATTAGATATAAATTATATAAATAGCATGCCTGGACTTTAAGAACAATTTAAAGTGGAAGAGTGGTGGATTTCCCCTTCTTCAGCCAAAGCAATCTTGACTTTCTGGAAACTGAAGAAGTAACAAAGGTACCCTTTTCACATTTACATTTCACTTAATGCCATGGGGTCTCCACTTTCCCTTCCTCAGGACTGTTTTGTCTTATTTAAAACTTGTCAGGTACTATGTGATGTCAGGGAACAGTTTATAAAGAAGCAGGTTCCCTCTGCTGATGGTTAAGTGAGTTACTTCCCTCCTTCTCTCACTATTTATTTCTTCATGCCCCCACATATCACAGGTTGAATTTCAACAGAGTCTCCCATGGTAACTCAAAGGGATCTTGGGCCCATAGCAAACATATAGGATCGATTTTAGACCAGTGAAATGTTGCTGGTTCCCCAAATCTTAGTAACTAGCTGCTGATTATTTTGTGCATGGGACAGGATCAACTTACAGCAGAGACTGGTTTATCTGAACAAGGTTCAACTGTATTCCATGAATGTGGGTTAGTAGATCAGGGAACTAGTAGGCTTTCACACAGTGTTAAGATCATGGACTTCAGAATAAGGAAAATCTGGGTTTAAGTTCTGGTTCCTGCCAATTACTAGTCATATTGCCCTGCACAGTCACTAATTTTCTAAGTTGCAATTATCTTATCCAAACAAATAATGATTGGAATAATACCTTCTCACAAGATTGTTGTAGGAGTAAGTGAATATATCACTTCGTGCAGTGCCTGGCACTAAGGAAGTACCCTCCAAATCATGGCTAATATAATAACATCATTGTCTTTAGTAGATAAAATTAGTAATATTAGTGTTTATATGTAATAGTTAAAGATCTTTCTCTGTCCAAGACACCCAAGTAGGTCCCACCTTTCGTTTAACTCCGTATGAGCTTTGTCCTATTTAATGTTGCTTGCCCAGTTTCCCCAAGGACTTCCTGAAGGTCAGGGCTGGACTTGTAGGGAGCTGTCCCCTTCAGTGAGTCATACTGAGCACAGGAGATTGTGATTGTATTAGATTGGTGCCTGGATCAGCAAGGCCAAATCTGATCGTTGGCTGACTCAGAAAGCCTATCCCTCCAGAGGCATAACCTGGCTAATCTCTGCTAAGACAGGACTCATTCTCTTTAAACAACAGCTTATTCATAATTGATAATATCCAAGGACATCTCCATCATCTACCACCCTAATTTAATGAAATATATTGTTAACTAAAACAAGGGTGCTTGAAATGGACATTGATTTCAACTTTCATCTGGGGGAAAACTAATTTCCTTTGAAAGGGGATTTCACTGACAAAATGAGGTGAACATCCAAGCATCTCTCTTCTTGGTTCATCTGAAGCATGATGTCCTATTTGCTTAAAGCAACCGACACTGACAACTTAAGCACTAGCAAACCAAGAAAATATTCCCTATGAGTCTCCTGGAAAAGGGGAAATGGGCAGATACCCACTCTTGTGGCTCCTAGTTGGAACCAACATCCTCCTACCATTGTCAGACTTAATGTGTTGCTGAGCAGGAAAAGAGAGGGGTTGGTTTATCTAATTGCTTCTCAACTATCATTAGAAAAAAACATTTGATAGACCTGAGGAGAAGCAAAACGTTATAACTGAAGTGAGCACTTAGCCAAGAAACCAGTGGCTCTCTGTTGCTGTGTAACAAGTTATCACAAGTTTAGCAGCTTAAAACAACACTCATTTAATTAGCTCACAGTTCTGAATGTCAGAAATTCAGACACAGTGTAACTGCGGTCTCCACTCAGGCTGAAATCAAGGTGTAATTCTGCATTCTGATCTGGAGGCACTTCTGATCCATGCAGGTTGTTGGCAGAATTCAGTTCCTTGAAGCTGAAGGACTGAGGTCCCCCTTTGTTGCTCATCAGGGGGATCCACTCTCAGTTCCTAGAGGCTACCCATGTTCCTTGATACATGGCACTTTCCATCTTCAAAACCAGCAGGAAAACTTCTCATGTGTTAAATCCCTCAAACCTCTAATGTCTGACTTTTCTTTTTGTCTCTGACTTCTAAACTCAGATTTAAGGGGGTCGTATGATTTTGTCAGGCTCACCTAGATAATCTTCTTAAAGTCAACTGGTTGAGGAACATAATTACATCCATCAAATCTCTATGTCATTACCTACATTAGCGTTTGACTGGATATCTGGAAGGAGTTGTGTGTATACCAGGTATTAGGAATCTTGGAATCCTGCCTGTCACAAAAGAGCTAAGAGTCATATGAATGCCAGAGTTGGAAGGCCTCTTAAGTCATCTTAGCAGGGCAAAGAACTTTTGAAGAAATTTAGCAGACATTTAATCTTGTGCAGAATGTCCATAAGACATTTGGTCCATAAGGCATTTGGTTCATAAGACATTTAATCCATCCTCACAGGTCTTTGATATTTGAACCTGTCCAAAACAATTTGTCATGGACCAAATATGCTCATGGATGTTTTGAATTGGACTGGATCTCAAGAACCTTTTGATGTAGACCAAATGTCTTATAGATGTTTTGGTCAGGACCAAACGTCCTGCAAGTCTTGCAGATGTATCAGCTGCAGACTTTTGGTGAATGTTTTCAGTAACTACTATTTTAAAAATTCGGTAAATGCTTTTTAATTCATATGAGTAGTCATGAAATATTTTGTATATTGAATATATGATTTAGACATTCTTTGAACAAAATGAAGTCAAGAGAATTTCCTTCAAAAGTATAATTACTTTGTGAACTAGAATGTAGGCAGCATCACAATTCAATGAACTAAGAATAACAGTAGGTATAATAAAAAACTATGTAATGACATATTTCACTTTCCATTATCCTATTAGGTCTTTGTTCAAAAAAAATCTGAAATAAGTGACATGAGGTGGTTTATGGTTTCTAAAAGTCTGATCCCAAAGTCAATAATAATAGATGCCTCTGGGTTAGTGAGGGAGGAAATGAACCTTAAAGACACAGTTTCATGAGCTATATCCCAGAATCCACTGAATGAGAGTCTCTGTTGAATCCACTGAATAAGAATCTCTGTAGGTTTAGCTTATGGACCTGCATTTTAAACAAACTTCAAAAGTAATTTTTTTGCTTTGAGAATGCCTGATATTTCTTTCCCTGTGATAAGAGCTCAATTAGTGTAATTTCTGAACTCTTTTCCCTGCCCCTTTACACCCTCTACTACAAAGAATATAGAATAATATGTCTTTTGGTAAAGTTGTAAAGTTGCAAAAAATAAACAAGGCATGCCCAGCTTAACTCATTTGCTTCTCTCTGGGAGAACCTCCCTCTGGGAAGGAGGTATCCTCTGCTGTTCTCTTGGGGCAGGTTATTTCTCCATGCTAATTGGAAAAAACTAGTGATTGGATTATAAGTCTGCTTAATTCTTTCTGCGGTTATTTGTTATTAAGTTCCTGTAATAAGCTATATCCTCTAACTTAGCCTGTTTTATAATGAAGATAATATTTTAAGTCTTATTTGCCTTACTATTTCACTTCATTGCTCAATTATTTCAGAACGCAGGTAGGGCAGAAGGCTGGGTTTATTTTTATTTTTTGTCTTTTTGTTTTTTGGCCTCCCCAAATCCCTAACACCTTTTATTGGCCTTACCATCCCTGATCAATTTCACATATCATAAAAGAGCATTCCTCCAGAAGCAGCATGTTTTACTTGATCTATTTACCTCCACCCATCCACTCCGCTTGGAGAAGCACCTACTTTGACAGTGATAACCTGATTTTTCCCCTAGACAGAGAGTAAACTGACATTTTTTTTTTTATAAATCATAAACTCTCTTTCCTTGCCAACTCTTCCTTCCCAGCCTAGTGTCCTTGAAATTCCTTTCTCCTTTTTTTTTTTTCTTAATTCTAGTATAGAATGTGCTCTTCAAGCAAGAGATGATTTTTCTTCTCCTTCAATCTTACTTTAAATCAGGAATCTCTTTATTTTTTTATGTCAAAGTAGGAGACCCTCAGAGCTCCTCAGCTGACCCTACTACAGGGGACACTGCAGCCAGAAGTTCCTTCTTAAAGGCCCAGAACATATAAAATTTCTTCCATGGAGTTTTACTCTTTCTTTGACCAGTCAACACCTTCCACTCACCTCCCAGAACATGCTACATGAAAGTTTTTTTGAAAATTTAAGATTTTGTTTTTAATCACCAAATTGTGAGTTCCTAAGGACAAGAAACATGTTTTTCCCTTTTATCTTTTGAGAATCTAGCAGAATGCCAGGGAAAGAGTAGTTGTGTCACAAATGTATTTTTAACATGAAATCCTTCAGGATCTCCTACTATTATTCAAAATAATGCAAGTAATACATACAATTGTTGAAAATATGGAAACATGAAAAAAAAATATAATACCTTATCTGCTGTTGTATTTTAACACATTTAAAACTATTAGACAAATACAATTTTATAGTTAAATGAAACATTATAATATGAACATTACTCAATGTTATTATAAACATAAAAAGTAAAAATGTTAATATTTGAATTATATACCAATGGATTTACTAATGAATATTTTAACACTTCTAAGTTGACTATAGACTACCCTGGACATCTTTATGTATAAAGACTTTTTGAAGTTTAGAGAAAGCATTTCCTTAGTATTTGCTCCCATAGTGGAGTTACTGGCTTAAGATTTCTACTCATCATACGATTATTTTTTATAAACTTTTACCACAGCGTTTTCAGCCACTTCATTTCCTTGCTCTTTGTTTTTTGGCCTCCCCAAATCCCTAACACCAAATTAGAGCATAGACATCTATAAGTAACCTTTGTAAGTATATAAAATTATATAAATCTTTGCAAATCTGCAGGGCAATTTATTTTGTAAAGCTTTTCTTTGAGATCAGCACTATTCTGCACAGTTCCATAAGGTTTGTACACTACACACATGCTCACACATGCTCACACATGCTCCTGGGTAAAGAAGTAAGTAGGATTTACAGTCTATTATTGCACACATCAAGCTCTTCTCTCTGGGCTGTCTCTGCTCAATGGTGTTCCTTTTTCTAATTTGTACAGGGGCATCAAATCCTCGCCAAACTATTTGCCATTCTGCAAATGGTACTTTTTCTAATTAGCACTAACACTTCTTATAGGACAGAGAGGCCCTGACCAAGATTTTCAAGGCTAGTGGATCAAATTTGTACACTGGGTTTCCCTGATAATGTTACTTTCTGAAAAAAAGGATGATCAACCTGTGGGGTTTAGCTTTAGGTAGGGGGCCCAGGTAAACACTGTGAAGAGCTTGGATTACAAGGATATCTAAGTTTTGTTTTGTTTTGTTTTTCAATCATGGCAGTTGAATGTTTCACAGTAGATTTGTCCAGCTTTTTCTCTTATTCTGGTACATCGGAGAGCTTCACTCACACCAAATCATGTTTACTACTTTCTTTATGCTGATTTTTCTCATTTTGCCCTCCTCTTTTGCTTCTCTTTGTTTATATAAATCTGCCTCGTCTTTTAAGACACAGCTTACTCTATACCTCGCTTGTTAGGAGGCAATTCTCCACAGATCTCTTGTGTTTTTTCATGCCTGTGAGCAGAGCTATTGATTGCCTTTTATCTTGGACTATATTTTCAAAGATGCTTTATAGTGAACAGTTTTGGAATATACAAATAGCAAAGAGCAGGTTTACTTATAGCCTTGGGAGACAAAGATACTACCTCGTACTGAAGCAAAAGAGCCAGTTTTCTTACTATCCATTTTAAAAGATTTGTATTCCCCAAACTCAAGGTTCCCTTTCTGTACTGTGCTCCTATACTCCTATAAATATTCGGGATTGAAGAACCAATGTAAATGCTAATTGCTGTAAGTAATAAACTGTCCATTGTCTCTGACCCAGTTTCATATCTTCTACTAGTGTCCATTAAATTCTGGCTGACCAACTCATTAGCTTGCAAGTAGGGTAAAACCAAAGATCCTTTACAGTTTTTAACATTTTTCTAGTCACTACAATTCTTAATTATCAATGACCTTTCCTCCTTTGAATGCAAAACATCTATGTTTTTGACAATTATATAGCAGTTAGTGTGCAGGCTCTAGAACCAGATTGCCTTGTCTGGAAAATAGGCTCCATCACTTGCTCTCCGAGAGGCCCTGGGGAAATTTCTTAAATTCTTTGTACCTCAGTTTCATTATCTATAAAATGGTAATGACAATAGTAACGATTGCCTGGGCTTATAGTGAGGAGAAACACACTAATATGATTATCACTGCAGCACTTGGCAAGCAACTTTTTAGTTTGTTTTGTGTATATAAACTTTGGGTTGTCAAATGAACTCTAAATTATCAAGGACAGAATTTTCCTTATTTCTCCCTCTCTCTCTCTCTCTCTCTCTCTCTCTCTCTCTCTCTCTCTCTCTCTCTCTGTGTGGGGTGTGTGTGTGTGTGTGTGTGTGTGTGTGTGTGAATGTATGTTTAACTCTCTGTTTTAATTCTTACAGATCTCTGCACAAGTCAGACTTGTTTTTAATGAATGACAATATAAAGGGACAAGCAGTGATTTGACTGAGCTACAGGTTATATTACCTTCTTTTCTTTCCTCTTGACTTTCCATCTCCCTCTCTTTCTCTTTTCTTCTCTTCCTTTCTTCCTTCCTCTAATGGATTAATGTTTACTGAACACTCAGTGTATTCCAACATCTGGGGAAACAGGATTATGATCCAGACCATAGAAGCCCACATAAACAGACCCATGGACAGATGACTGGAATGTGGTGAGAACAGTGCTATAGAGCTAAACACAGGAGGATTTTTAGTGCATAAAAGAGAACAACTGACCTGGATGAAAAGGAGAGGTTTATATACCACTAGAACTGTGGGGATAGTTGTTATGTGATTCTTGACTACAGAGTGATGCATATAGTATTAAGGAATAGATGATAGATGAAATTGCTTGGAAGCAATCACCTCTTGGAGAGAAGGTCAAGTCAGCATTGACAGTGTTTTCTCCATGAAAGAGGACCCAGCCCAGGTTTATAATCTTGTTCTAATAATGCTTTCTTTATGTAGTTACATATCCTAAAAGGAAGACCAAAATGAACAAGATAATCCTCTTGCAAATAATTAATACTCCCAACAATTTCCACCCTAATGAAATAAAAAGTTTAGAGACATATTCACAAATGTTTTAGCTGAGTCAAATACTTTGGTTCCTTTTCAGACAAGAACCAGGAAGCAAGTTACTTGTGGCTGAATTACTAGATAATATTAAAACAAGGTAATTTAATTGCAATTAGTGTTAGAATAATTTATTCATAAAATGCCAGTATATGTATTTATTTCCTATAATCCATTACTTCCAGCCTAGTGCTATGTGTGCTCCATTAAATTATCAAGTACAAGGTCATTAACCTACAATTCTGCTTACCGTCATGTTTTTAGATTGCATTTTGTTTGCTCTTTGGTTAGGATTAAATTGTTAACCCTCCTAGGTCATTTATCTTTAGCTATTTAATTTCTCTGTGATCATCTAAAAGCTTTTATTATTGTTAATTAAACAGGTGTGACCTACTCAGAAAACAGTTGGCTTTCCTGGAGCATCTGGTAGGGATCCAAAATTGAGTCAGCTCTCCTCAGCTTTCATTGTTCCTCATAATTGACTCCCATCATTAGTGATTCTAAAATTGTAATACATGTCTACACGTTCTGGATTATTAAAGTTTTGGTGGCCTTAACAAAAATCATTTGGCACATGGAAACATGTACACATTGCAGGCCCTTTTTTTTTTTTTTTCCCTGACTCCAAGCTAAGACTTACCTTTGGTTGGTCAGGGATGATCAGTTGAGCACACAAATAAGGAATCTGGAGTTGTGGAGTGAGGTTTTTCAGGCAAGTAACTTCTCATAGGGGGAAAAAAAACACCAGCACAGAATTCTTGTACCCCTAGTCAAAGCCAGTCCTCTATATATCTTTCTGGGTATACTTGCTTGAGAGGAAGTAGATAGTTCAATCCAAACCAGCCCACACTGTTGGCAGATTGACTGCTTGTTGGTAGGATTAGGGGAGAAATCCAATTTATTAAGCTCCTCCTGCCAAAGTTGCAGTAAATGTTGAAATAGAGATTTTTCAGATCCATGGCCCCAGGCAAATTTCCTAACTCTCTAAGAGAAGTACTACTCCAAACACCATCTTATATAGAAGGAGAAACTGAGACCTAAAGATACAGTTACTTGCCCAGTATATTTGGCCTGGAATTCAAACCTAGATTTCCAAATTTCTGAGGCTCAATATAATACACCACATTCTATTTCCCCTTTAGCATTACCATATGCAGAGCAATCAGTATTTCAAGAAGTAGTTCAACTGTTTAAGAACTAACCATATTTTGGCTTTTTTTTTTCACTCTATTCCACATCTTTGTTATCGTCTGCTAAACATGAGGATAAAACTAAGTAAGGCAGTCTATTTTGCATTCTGTAGTGTGTCACCGAGGTCTCCCCTTCAGGACAATGGTATTCACTAACCTTACTTCAGGAAATGTTGCTGCTGATAGATCTTAGGTGAGTTTCTTCTCGGAAATGCTCTTGGCCAAAGGGAGCTGCTTCACCTAGGTTTAGACCCCCTTTCTACAGCACCCATTATCTAAAGGCAGGTTGATATAGAGAAATAAAGCTCTGGCTCGTTCCTCAGTTAGGGGTGTCTCTGGCTATTTAAATTCAGAACTTCTGTATAATTAGCTGAGACTTCTATTGCAACTGAATCACAGTTCAGCTTCTTCCTCTGTCTCTTCCTGTATCCCTTGCTACCATGTAGGTGTTCTTATTAAAACACAATCCAAAATAAAACACCAGCATTCCAGTCTATATCTCAAACCCTGTTTTTCTGACTTTGACACTTGAAGTAGAAGGAGTCAGAAGAGGTCCTAGGGAGTATTCTAAAAGGGTACTTTGGAACAGATAAGCCACCAGCAGGCCCCATCACTGATGGAAAGTGGAATGTTGGTAGTTTCTTTGCTGCCTTTACAGTATATGTATTTAGCATTCACCAGGGGTGAAATGGGATGGGGCAATTGTAAAAGTGAATGTGCTGGCAGGTTAAATACCTCTGGTGTTTGAGAGGTTCAAAGAAAGTGGTTACTATAGGAATAATGAGACAAAATAGTTGTGGCTATGGCTGATCAATGTAATGTAGAAAGACAATGAAATGAAATGCTGAGGGCAATTAATCACCAGTTTGAATATAAGGACGATTGGTTTTGCAATTAGAGGACAGAAAAAAAAAACAACAACAACCCTAGGGATCAAGTCTGTTATTCACTTGTAAGGGAAGCAAAGGTCTAGAGAAGGTTGAAGTCTGAAAAATATCAGTCTGCTGTGCTGGGGCAGAGCCCTGACTAAAAGGAGTGTTGAGACTAAGAATTGGGCTGGGGTTATCTGGATGGGTAAACTCATAAATCTGGATCCTCACAAGTACATAAAGTACAGAAGTAGAAGACTTTTCTCTGGTAAAGGCCAGTGCACCCCTTCATTTAAAGGCAAAGATGAGTCCTCTGCCTTACAAGACAAAATAAATGCCTTTTGAGAACTGACCTTTACCACCCCTACTGGACACACAACCAACATGTAGGGTTAATCACAACACACACTAATCAGGGAAGTCTGAGGCTACTAAAATAGGAAATATACTTCACCCTACTGAGCTGCAGGAGTTGTAGATCCAAGCCAGCTCAAACTGGCTGTAGACAGGAAATTATATGTGGGACTGGACCGTGAGGATTCTTTCTCTAGGGACAGAAACATATTGTGGGACAAGCAGTATTTTACTGAAAAACGAGCACCATCCCAATATACAGGATTTAACACCCTAACAAGGACTCTGGGAGACAGTGTTAAGGTGCTGCTAGGGTAGCTCTTGAAAGTTTTAAGAATGTTCAAGCTCATAATAATTGAAGTAGAAATGTTAGGGCCGCTGCAGTAGATGTTGGAAAAAAGATTTAAAGGTTCAGAGACACGGAAACGCTAGAGTGTATATACTACAAAGGGCCATCAAAAAAACCCCAGCTGGTTTTGTTCTGTAAGAGGGTTAGAGGACTTTGTGTTCCAAAGAGATAAAGAATGTGCTGGTGAAAGGAGCCTCAGCATCACTGAAAAGTTCATGCTGACTGTCATCTGTTGGTTGAGGCTATGGTAGGAGACCCTATTACAGAATTTTCCTGCCTAATAGAATGGGAGGATACTAAAGTTGCAAGGACTAGGTTATGGTGTTGAAACAGTAGAAAGGTAGATGCAATGATAATAATGAGTTATAAACTCAGAATAACAGCCAGGGAAGTCTAGCTCATAGAGAGGTATGGAAGAAGTTAATAAAACATAGTATTTCTAAGAGCGAGAGGATTAGGCAGGATGAAAGAGTAATGCACATTCTATACAATCAAAAGAGATCAGAGACAATCAAGGGGCTAAGGGAAGACACCCTGACCATAAAACTACAATTCTTTGTCCAGTTTATGAAATTGAGTCAATTTTCATATACATTACACATTGGTGAAGGATTGAGTCCTCAGGAAGAAGAATCATGTAATATCACAAGTATATACAGTAATGGAGTCCCTTGTTCCCAAAGAGACTTAAGACCATAAACTTGGATGATTTTTCATCTGGGAAATGAGAATACTAAGGTTTCTTGAGGAATGATAGATGCAAGATCCAATTTGACATTAAAGCCCAAGGAACAGAAACATAATTATGGTGCCCCTGGTAGAGTAGGGTATGACCCATTCCCACTAACCATTCCCCTGGTCCTCAAATGTAAGGATGGAATGAACATGGTTGTTGGAAGGACCTTCCACTGATTCCTTAGTCTGTGGGGTAAGGGTCATCATAGTAGGGTAAGCCAAGTAGACCAAGATTTTAAATTAAAAACAATATTCCAAGTAGGGCCAAGATTAAGGTGAAGCAAATGAGACACCTAGGGCACAACATTTGAGAAAAAACTCACTTCCAAGATCATGCACCCTAGTGCTGACCCCAATACTGAGGTTAGTGGCAAAGATTAATGGCATAATTAAAGACCTAAGGAATGCAGGAGAGATGGTCCCAATTTTATGTGTATTTAATGATCCCACCAAAAAACAGATGCATATGGGAAGATGCTAGTGAATTACTCTAACTCTACAAAGTAATAGCTCCAATTGCAGATGCTGTGTCAGATGAGATAACCTTTGCTAAAACAGATTGACAAAGCCTCAGATACATAGCATGAAGTCATTGATCTGGAAAATGCATTCTTCCCCATCCCTGCCAAGAAGTATCAGAAGTATTTTTGCATTCATGCAGGGTAAATGAATGACAGTATACATTTACCTTTATGCCTTAGGGCTACATTTATTCTCTTTTCCTTTGATATAATATAGTTTCAAACGATCTCCACAGTCTGAACATTCTACAGAACATCATGTTATTCTACTGTATTAATAACATTCTGTTAACCATACCAGATGAATAAAAGGTAGCAAAAATATTGGAAACTTTGGTAGACACACACACTCCAAACTGGAAGTAAACTCTATAAGGGTTTAGGGACCAGACACAAAACCAGAGTTTCTAGGGGTCTAGTGTTCTGGACACAACAAGATATCTGCTTCAAAATAAAGTACAAAAATTGTTTCCTGCACCTCCTACCTCTTAATAAAAATGCACAACCCAATAATCTTCCTCACGTTCTGTAAGTAGCATATTTCACACTTAAAAAAATTATTTTAATGCATTCACCAAGTGACATAAAACTACCTGCTTTGAATGGATCCTAGAATGTATATAAAGGCCCTGAATCAAATTCAGAATGTGGTGTAATTTCTACCATATGATCTGTCCTATCTTTTGGCATTACACTTATCTGCAATCATAAATGTTGTCATGTGGATTTTAAAGTCAGATTCAGTAAAAGAACCAGAATGTAGATATCCTATATTTCTTGAGTCAGGCCATGACATTACATGACCATATGTCATAATTACTCATCATGAGCTGATTTCCCTCAGACCCAGAAATTCACAAGCTTGGACATCCTTATGTAGAAATTATATATCCAAGATCAGGCAGGAGTAAGGCACAAGTAAGCAGATCAATCAGGTTTCCCAGATACCCATGTTGTCTATCACTTTTGCTATAGTACTTCACTTTCTGCTAATACCTATGGTGACCAGTCAACAAGTAAAGAGAAGTACTGAGCTTTATTTATGGGCAAGTTAAAATGATATATTAAGTCATACTGAAGTGATTGGTAAATACATTATAGATTCACAGCAGTGAACTTGAAAGATCAAAGTGAGTATTTAGTTTTGTAAGGAAGCATTAAACTGTCTGTCCAAGTGGCTGCACTATTTTGAATTCCCACCAGCAATAAGTGAGTTTCTTGTTACTCCATGTCTTTGCCAGCATTTGGTATTGTTAGCCTTCCAGATTTTGGCCATTGTAATAGGTATGTAGTGTCATAATACACTTTTGATGAAATTATGTGGCCTGAGATGTGTTTGTATGAACTCATGGACCAAATTGTTGGTCAGGGGGCCTAGAAGGAGAAAAAGTGGAGAATTAGAGACAAAGAAGCCTGGTGAAGAGGTCTGTGTATAGGCCTTGTAAGATGGAAAAAAAATGTTAAGATGATTGTATGACAAACTAGAATCTATTTAAATGCATCCATCATAGAAAAATTACTGAACAATCAAGTAGACACAATAGTTTAGTTAGTTGATCATGCTATTGCTGGCATAAAGGCTACCTGAGTAGAGTAGCTACAGTGGCAGGAATGGAGACTACACAGGCCCAAAAGTGTGGGCTTGCACTCACCAAAGCTCATCTAGGTATCACCACTTTAACAGATGTCCAACTTAGAAACAAATGGTTAGCTCCAATATCACACCATCCCTCAAGGATATGTAATTCACTTGGTTGCAATTTGATTAGATTGAATTCCTTCCTTCTTGAAAAGTGCATCAATGCCTAAATTTGACACATATTCTGGTATGGTTTGTCAGACCTTGCCTACAGAACCTTAGCAAGCACGACTATCCAGAAATCTTACAGAGCAATGACCATTGTATGATGCTATGTCCTCTAAAGGCTGAACATAAAAATCTAGGAATTAAGGGGTGGGTGTAGAAGTGGCCCCATTATACATTAGTCCCAGTGACCCAATGGAGCATTTGTGCTTACCATCTCTGTAACTATTTCTATAGATCTCCATGTCCCTAATAATCCTACTAACCTTACATTGTTGCTGTGAGCACATAAATGAATGAGGTAACTCCTAAAAAGTAATTTTTCATGGTGTTCAACATATAGTGAATGCTCCATGTAATGTTATTTATCATTTAGTTACTTGATTAAACAGAAATAAAATTTATATTTTCATAGTCTGAGGTTAAGCAGAGACAAAAATCTCTTTTCACAGTTAAATGCAAATTATCTTTTAAAAGGCAAAACTTTATTCACTTAAATTTATATTTAAGTACTTTAATTTATTTGACTAAAATTCACACTAAGATGAAAATGATTAAAAGCTAAATTTGATATCATCCTCACACTTTGTTAAGGATCCAATGTAAAAGAAGAAAACCAGTATATGAACTGAATTGCATCCTTCTAAAAAAGTTCATGTCAAAATCCTAACTCCCACTAACTCAGAATGTGACTTTATTTGGAGACAGGGTATTGGTAGAGGTCATTAGGTTAAAGTAACGTTATTAGGATAATCCCTAATTCAAAATGACTGGTGCCTTTATAAGAAGAGAAAATTTGGACATGGATATATACATAGGGAAGATAATGGGAAGGAACAGGGAGAAGACATTATCTCTATGCCAATAAGAGAAGCCTGGAACAGATCTTTCCGTCATGGCCTTTGCTGTGGCAGCCCTATCAAACTTAGACAATTAGGGAGGCATTTCATCTATTGAGCTTGCTCTTTCCTTATTTTTTGATAAAAACTTTTTTTTTTTTTTCCTTTTTTCCTTGTGAAGAGAACTAGGGTCATTTGATTCCTATTAGCAGTACTTTAAGGAATTAAAGCCGGGACTCATAAGGATCATACTTTTTGAAGCACAACAAAGATCTCCCTGGGTTATCAGAATTAAATATTGGACCAAGCAGGAAAATAAGGAAGAAAAAAGTTTCCTCAGCAGAGAAAGACACTATCTTTTATCGAGTGACAGATTCCTTGATCTCTTGATATATTTATGTTGATGTTTATACAACATTAAATTGATCTATTTTTAGTATAAAATTCTTGTTTAAAAATGTTTTCACTTGTTATTCACTTGATGTGACTTATTTACCATAACCTTGGGTACTTTAGTGTAATTTCAATTAAGCAAAATGTTCACAGAACCATAGAATGTAAAGGAACCAATCTGTTGTTTTGTTTTGCTTTGTTTTCTTCCAAATTGTCTTTACTTTCTTCTGACTAAGAGATGAGTAGAAAAACAAAAGATTTATCTGCCCCATGTGTTGAGCTACTCTGGTCACTTCACTTACAATTTAGATAAATGAAGCAGGTGCCATTATAACCATTTTAAAAATGGGAAAATAGGAGTTCAGAGATGCTTGAAAATTTCCAAAGCCAGTAGGTAGTAATGGTAGAGACCACTGGATTCCAAATCATAGCCTCCTTTCTGTCTGTTCTCAGTGGAAACTAGATGCTGCTGCCTCTGCTGTAACAGCAGGAGGCTTCAAGCTCCTATACTAACCAAACTTATTTTCTTTATTCAGGCAAACCAGCAAATAAATTACCTTTTACATTGTGAAGGAGTCATTTTGCTGCAAGTTTTTGCTTTCTTCTTAAGCAAAGGGGGAAAAAAATAAAAGTATCAACTAACAATATAGAAGTAGCAATATATTCTATTTCTGTATGGGACCTTTTCCTTCTCATCATCAATAAGCAGACGTTTTTTCTTACAGATGTGAGTGAGTCAGTTTTGTGTTTTGCTTTTCTCATTAATATCGCATAATCAATGTTTATTCTTTCTTTCACTTGTTCAACCCTTTTGAGAACTTACTATAGGCCGGCTCTCTGCTAGTCCTTGGAGATGGAGAGGAACGTTAAACATGCTCTTTGCCCTTGCAAATATTACATTCTATGACATAAAAATATATGGAGACCAAAAATGGCAATATAGGGAGACAAATGTTACAAGTGATACCTCTGTCTGCTTAAGTCAAGGATAATTAGGACAAAATGAAGGAACATCTCCATGGCAAAAGTGGGAAGAAGTAGGGGACAGCAACTCTAAATGACTGGAATATATATAAGGTAGTGATGTCAAGTGGCACAATTAGAAAGTAAAACATGGATAAAATCATTAAGTTGAACATCAGAGGATTTGGATTTAAACAATAAAGCAAGAACTTTAACCTCTGTTGTTTGTTTAACGTCTCCATAATGGGCAGCCATTGAAAGTAGCCATCTTTCTAGACTGCTCTGTTCTGACATTACTACCAAAGGGGGCAGTAGAATGATTTACTAGATGTATAGGAATTTGATGATCTTGTTTTCAGAGCAATTTTGGATTTATGTTTGACCATAAGGTGGTATATTTTAAATTAAAATAGAGGGAATTCACGATAACTTACTAACTTTAAATGTTTTCTAGAGGGAGTGAATTGGATTACTCTTTCTTTGTCATTTTGTTCAACAGATTCTTTCCTATTCAGGTAATTTGAATCTCCATTTATCTGGCTCTAAAGTCTAAGGGCATAATAATACTGCTGCAATTCTGACATGATTTCTAGGTCTAATATTATATGGTTCTGTAGGGATACTCTTTCCTGGCCTCTCCACTCACCAAGTATGTGTTTTCATTCCCACAGTACTTGACAAATGACCTCCGTGAGGCTTGTGTACAATTTTGGCTGGACATCAGAATCACCTGGCAGTGCTTAAAAGCCCTGACACCCAATCCAAAACCTGTGACAAATTAAATCAGGATATCCGATATCTGGAGCTGGGGCCAAAGCGTGTGTGTGTGTGTGTGTGTGTGTATGTATGTGTGTGTGTGTGTGTGTGTGTGTGTGTGTGTGTGCGTGTGTGTATGATTTTTCAGGTTATTCTAATGCGCAGTTAAGTTTAAGAATGACTGCTTTGTCATCATCTGCATGAATTATTTATTTTGTTTTAAATTCAAACACTAGATATTCACTCTGTACCTGCTGTGTATCTACTAGCAGAGTGTTAAGCAATGATTGGAACAGCAAAAGGGTTAATACAGGGTCTCTGTTCTCTAGGAGGTGACATTTTTAGATTAAGACCCAAGTCAAGCATATATGAATAGTCAAAAATCAATGGACATGTATGTGTGGCAACTTATTACTCTGATTTATATGTCCATATATATGTGCCCTTTCCCATGAAAAGGAGTCACCACGTGTTTTACTTTGTCCAGAGGCAATAATAGCTGACACTTGTTTCCTTGGAATAATTACTAACAACACCTCATGCACACTCATGTCCTAGTTTCGCTAATAAATTATGCGATCACCCTACACATTAAATAATGAAGCAATGGGAAATTATAGGATGGACCTGTGTTAAAGGCAAACATGATGGGAAGATGTAAAGGGACTGGCTAGGAGAAAAGGAGAAAAAAAGAGAGGGACTCGATGAGCATGTAAGCGCTCAGATTTAGGAGCGATGATGGCCAATGGAAAGACAGTTCTAGCCAGCACAAAGGAGAGTTCGAGGAGTGGATCCATCCCCAAATGTAAAAGGTTGAACACATTGGAAGTGAAAGAAGATTTACAAGGAGTTTTCCTCACATAGGGAAAGCTACTGAAAGAGATCAGTCTTCCCTGTGTTCACTTTACCTGAGCACAGAGATCCCACAAGTAACCTCTAACTCTTTGATTTTACCTAATGCAATATGACAGCATTCTGCTCCTTCAGCCTGAGTTTATCTTCCATTTCCTTCCCCATCTTTTGTCTTGTCCCTTTTTTCTATGCTATCTTTTATTCATCCTTTGAATGTTAACTTAAATGTTACATTTCAGGTAGACTTTCCCTAGCTTTCAGACGAGGTTACTTCCATGATAGACCAGGACTGAATCAAGACTTTGTTCTAGGAGTTGAATTGGACCAGTGCAAAAAATGCAATTCAGGATTCAAAGTTAATCTCCATTCTCATTTTTTTTCATGCCTTCTAAATGGTTTAAAGTCAGTATGGCTTCAGTTTATAGATAAGACCCCTTGTCACTGTAGAGCTTAAATTACTACTTTAAAAAAAAGGCAACGATTAGAATCACTTTTTATATTTAAAGCAATAAAAATTCGTTTTGCACAAGCGCAAGTAGCAGCTTTGGTCTCCGCTTTGTTTTTTGTTTTTGTTTTTTCTCTTCCTGCAACAAATGTCTTTTGATGAGCCTGTCACTTCCCTGAGTGCCCATAGCCAACTCTGGATTTCTGTTTTGGTTTACTCAGCATTGATTGGCCCACCAAGGCTTTTAGAAGATTTTTGTATAATATGATTGGCAACCCCAAAATAATGTGATTTGTCGAGAGATTTTTCAGCTCTTCCCACTGACAATAAAATGGCCACATTTATAATATAGTGACATCAAGCAGTACTGCGGATAAAGTTGGTACAAAGTATCTGTACATGATAATTTTTCAGGATCAATAGCTCTCCCTTATAGAATCAAGACCAGTAGAGTGTCAGCTCTGTGCTCAATCCTAAGCACCCAGCATGGATCCCTAGTCCCTGTTGAACTTCATGGTCTAGCTGCTCATGTTCTGCCCAGAGACCTACATGGAGCTGTTAAAAAAATATATGAAACTAAGATAAGTATTTCCTACTCTTTACCATACCATACTCTCTTCACTGGTCCCATGAGCAGCACTCTCCCTTATATGAAACAGCTAAGAGATGCTACATCCATAGCATCAGAGCTGTATTTTATTTATATAAAGAAATCCATTCCCCAGCAACTTTTGCAGCCCGTAAACATGTGGAGCTCTGTGTTCAGGGATAATTTCTATGTTGATGTGACCAAGGAAGCTTACTGAAATCACTGACTTCAATCTGAAACTCCCTTAGGAGTTTGAGGGACTGGCAGGCTGGAAGACTCTGTAAGCAGGTAAAATAATACTGAGTGTCGTCTTTGTCACAGAACCTCTTCCGCTGGAGGCAACTGTTCCTAGGGTGTGCTAGTTGGGTGTCTTAGAAGGTAATTTGGCTTAATTCCCCTAAGCTAGTGAGTAAATCATTTATAATAAACATGTGCATGGTCCAGTGCTGTATTTAAATAGCAGAGTTAACCCAATCTTTTAGCTTCTTTTTGAATTATTTTTCCTTCTTTCCCTTCCTTCTTTCTTCTTCCCTTCCTCTTTTTCTTTTACCAAATGTAAGCCTCTCATCATCCCTCTGGCTTTAGTTTTGTTTGCACTTTTAAACTGTCAGCTAAACAAATAATTGGGCAAGCAATTACTGTGCTTTGAAGATACAGATTCACTTGAAATCTAAGGCAGATAAAAGCAGATATAATATTTGGCAAAGTGTGTAGTAATAATTGGTTTACTTCTTGGAAATTCTTCTCTAGAGTCGACTGTATTTAAACCTTGTCAGCATGGAGCTGAGCTTCATAGCCAGTCTTACACTATTTGTAATAATCACATCAATAGCCATTTATTTTCTGTTAACACCTATTAAAAGGAATGGCACTATAGGACAGAGGGTGTGAAGATCCCCAGTCAATTAGAAATTACAAGAGCAATAATGTGATAAACGTGTAATTTATTTATTCATATCCATTATGCCTTCTGTATGTTGGGCAGTAACCTAAACTGGAGGATACAGGGATGTGTGACACAACACCCTGTGTCCTCCAGGAGCTCACAGACTAGAAGTGAACACAAATGCACGATTACAAAAGACATAAGTGCTATAGGGAGAGAGGGGCAGGGATGGGAATGTAACCTCATCTAAGGAAACTGGAGAAGTTTTCTGGGAAGGAGAGACCTTGGCGCTCAGACAGAAAGAAGAATGATAAAGATTGAGAGGCACCAAGGGGTGAGGAAGGGAAAGTGTCCTAGGCAGAAATGTAAAACACAAAGATGAAGGGGATTACAGCACAATGGGAAGCAGCATTAAGTAGCTCAGTGTGGCAGGAGTATAGAGTTTAAGGAGAGGCAAAGGAGAGACATAGCTAAGAGCTCAGCAGGGCCATATGATACAGACCACTAGGAGGCGCTCCCTAAGCTTACTGATTGGAGATCACAATACCTTCAGGAGCTCATGGTGATGATAAATATGGACTTTCCCACAGGTAACATTATTAGAATATAATATAAACAGTAATGCCCATTGCCTACTTTTCTCAGCTGGTAAGTATGGAGAAGATGAAGTGAGAGTTGCAAAGGTCAAGTCTGGAGCAAAGGTGCTTTTTAGCCAAAGCTGTGCAGTTTCAGAGCGTGTTTAAAAAAAAAAAAGAAAAAAGCTAAGCAGATAGTGGATAAAGTCTGACAAGAGAGAAGAGGCTACATAAAGTCAGATGAAGTTAGAAGCACATATTGTAAAATGAAATTCCTAAGCAGGGAATCATGTAGAAAGAAGCAGTAGACAGGATCAATATTTAAGAGGACACATCTGGGCAGTTCCTGACTCATGGGTTAATGCCGGTGACCAATAATATCCATGTGCCTTCTGCTTTGGAATGTTTGCTAATGTCAAAAGTTCAAGAGTGGAGGAGACAATTGGACCCTTTGATATTACTTAGTCACATTCTAGGCCATATTCTTCAACATTTGTTCACTTTGGCTCTATGCCTTTATCTCCTTAGCTTCTCTAGTGCCAGGATTTGACTGGCACAGAAACATACAGATCTGTTATTTCCTTATTTTCCATATCCTGCTATTGGAAAACATTGTGTTCTAATACAGAAAAGACAGAATGACATTTCCTTTGCCAGGATGCTTTTATCTGGAATGGAAAAATCTGATCAGTGGCTCTAGGCCCGCTGATCTAGAAAAATACAAAATTACAAATAGTAATATTTCCAGCCTGAGTTTGAGGTCCTTCCTACCATTTGCATTCCACCATGTCTAGAAATGTCTGGCTGATGGGTAGGACAGCTTGACAATTGCCTATTTATACATGGGACAAAGTTGCATCCTAGTAGAGAACTCTCAAGGAAGAGGGTAAATTCTGAGAATAAAGTGGTTTTTAGTAGGTAATTTACCCCTAGTCCAGCCCTGAAGACTCATATCTGGGTCCTAAAAAGAGGTGTGCTTTAAGCAAAAATAAAAAGATTTGCTTACAGTCTATGTTTTGTAAGATATTATGGAGGAAGGGATGATTCCATTGACAACTAGGTGGCAAAGTTTAGCATAAATAAAATCTCCATGCCCAGAACTTAGCCTGTTTTATGACTTCCAAAATTCCAGGAGCTCCAGGATCGCAGCGTATCATATATCAGCTTCAGGGGCTGGCAGAAGAAGCCACGTGGTCTATGCTTCGAGTTGCCAGGAGGAGAAAATTATATTCTTGAAGGTCCTGAAAGCTGTAGACCCAGTGCACAATATTGTCCTTGTGGGGAAAAAGGGTGTTTAGGCATTCAAGCAAATTCCTGGGTAGCAAAGAACAGGATGAAAGACCTGTTGTGGCAGAATTTGTTCAAGGGCATGTGAGGCTCCTGCTGAGAATTTCCAGATACAAATGAATGAAACTCAGAGAGGAGCTGACATTTTTGTCTATATCAGTGGGTGCAGACAAGATCCAAAGAAATCCTGTTGATTGCTCTGGGTCATTTTTAACACCATCCTGGTATGTTCTGGACAAATGTAGTTTCTGCGTATCAAAACTATTGAATCCTTAAAATAATAACAGGATTTTAAAAAAGAAAGAAAAAAAGAACCTCTTGAAAATATTCAGATAGAATTTAGATTAGGAAAATGTTTCTGTTTTTCTCTCTCTGTTTTGAAATGATAACCTTGTTTCTGAAAGCCATGTTTTTCTAAGACCCATATGTAAGCATATTTATTCATAAAAACACAAAATGTGAGTTATATGTGAAAATTTTTCTTGGATGTGGGGATATGGTCTTGGTTTGAGTATTCCAGTAACCTACTAGGGATCCCTTAACTTGTGAAAGAATCAATCTTACTCCCTAAATATCCTCCTAAATAACCCAAGCTAGGGTAAACTGTTCATTCAAAATCACAAATAATATCAAAGTCATCTTCAAATTCTGGAAAGACAAATATCTTCCTGATGATTGAGAAGTATTTACTATGACACAATCAGGCTTTAAAAAATGCTTCTCCATTTTTCTTCTTCCTCAGATTCCTTCTATGTCATATATTTGATAGTGTCCCCAGATCTGGTGTCTCTTGAAGTTTTCTTTATGGCTCCCTCTTGAATGTCACAGGATATCTGTCATGCTGTATTGAATTTTTATGATGCATTCAGAATTGTTTTATGGGTTTAAAATTTTGATAGGCCTGTCTGTGTCTAGAGATATGAAGGTAGGTAAGCCTATAAAGTTATAAAGTTTGTTTATTACTTCATTGAGAGAGTACTATTGAGAGCTAATCAAGGCCCATGTACTAAGATAGATACAAGGACTATATAGGAGCGTATGCATGATTTGCATTCTCAGTGTTCTAGAATATAGAAGGAAGATAAAGAGATGGTTAAAATGATGATAGGGCACTGATCAAACTCTTATAATGCAGATTTAGAGACTTGATGAATTATAAATATAGTCAATTCCTTATTGACTATAATAGTGCATTAGGTAGGGGAAATATCACAGTGTAGTGTAAAGAAAACCATTTGAGATACTAGATTTTTTCCTATGCTTGGTGAATCTCACAGTATGTTAGGATTCAAAGGAATATAAAATGCTATCCATCTGGGACACATTTAATTGTATTTTTTTGCTATTTTTTCTATTTGCCTAAGATTTCGATTTTTTATTTCTTTAGGTTAAGATTAATTTTTCTCTGAGAAATAGTCCTATAATATTATTTAAATAGATCCGAGCATGCCTGAAAAATATACTTTCTGTCTAAGCATTGTAGATGAAAATTTGGCTAGGAGAAAAATATCTGCATAGAATCAAAAATATCTCCTCACAAACTGTTTATTAAATAAAATGCAGGAAAACAGAACTTTTAAATGGGAAAAAAAGTTCTGAAAGCTACCTGAATCAATTTAATATCACCAAAAATGGGACAAATCAATATTAGATGCCTCCTGATATGGTGCACTAAAAAGGACAATTATTATCAACATGGTTTTGTCAAAAATGCATAATAGAAATCTATTTATAAGTGAAACATCAAACACAAGTTAACAGATATTCTACAAAATAACTACAATATTCTCTTCAAAAACGTCAAAGGTATGAAAGACCAGGGTAGAGTGAAGAATTTTGAAGAACAAAGGAGACCTGATGGGCCATGTCAGCTAAATGCTATTTGTGATCCTGGTTTATATGCTGTACCAGGAAACAAACATATAGAAAAACAAAGTTATGAAGAAAACCATTGTATTGAAGATATTTGAATATAAGCTGAATTTGAATAATTAATTATTATATAATATTGCGTTTCATTATTGTGCTAATTGTGCTTTGGTTATATGATAGAATTCCTTGTTTTAAGAAATCTATTCTGTTGCATTTAAAGGTAAAAGGATATATCACCAAATCTGTGTAAAGTATTTCAGAAACAATTGTCCACGTATGTGTGTATGTGAAGGAGGGGCATTGATAAAGAAAGACAGACGTTGCTCTTCTGATTTCCATGGCTTTGTTATGTTTATGCTCCAAAAATAAGAAATTGAAATCCCCTCTACACCCACAAAAATTTCTTCCTGTTCTTTAAGACCAAAATATGCATATTAGTTCTCTTATTCAGTTCCTAAAAAATGTTCCCTGGGGTTACCTAAATTTTGTACTAAACTTAAAACTTATTAATAAAAATAACCAGCTGTAAATGCTTCCTTGTGCAAGGCACTATATTAAGCACTCTGCATGCTTTTTTCCACTTAATCCTCAAATAGTCCCACAAGGTATGTATAGTCATCACCCCCATATTTTGATGAGGATATGAAATTTTAACTAAGTCACTGATGGTCACAGGACTAGCAAGTATCAAAGTCAGGCTACAAATCCAGGTTATGTTCTTCCCAAATTTACTCTCTTAATCACTAAATTGTTTGATATTAAGAAGTAGACCTTGATATTTTATTCTTAAAGACATCTCCCGGCTCCTTTGGCCTGACAACAATGCCACATGACTAGTGGCACACAAGGGAAAAAGCACCAGTCTTTGGCATTCATTTTGGATATGTAATGATCTCACTGCCCCACTATTCCATGTTGGTAGGATCAGGGACTCTAGACTTCTACAAGATGTTGGCCATAGACCCACACCATTTCACTACACACAGAGGTGACTGGCCATCCTGAATGCCCAGGTCCTCAGATCCTTCAGACTTATAAGAACTGGGATGTGACAAGAAGCATCTCCCCTCCCAGATCACCTGCCATGCACCTGACTAAACAGGGGGAACACCTGCAATATTATGGCCAGCTTTATTCTACGTCTTTTCCTAGAGATGTAGTATCAGGAGTAGGTGCTATAAATTCAGACATAAATGTGAATAATGATGTAGAGTCCAAGGGAGAAACTCTTGTCTTTGTGTAGGTGGCTTCCTTTTCTAAATCCAAGAAATCTATTCTCATCTCTCTACTTTCTTGGCCTAACTTCTCTTCAGCTATTTAACTGAATATGTAAATCAGCTTCCTCCTTATGGTTGTTTGTGTTTGTGTTCTGTGACTAGCAGTGTTAGCTTCTGGCCAAGTATGGTAGAGGATAGCCAGGACACGATAGAATTGAGATGGAGCCCTGATGAGTTCCTCCAGAACCTGGTTGGTCCTGGCTTTATCACTGATGAGTTGGGCATCTCCAGTCTTCAGATTGCACATCAGTGATAAACCAGGAGACCATACTCCTTATTTGCTCAGGACAGTCCTTTTTTTATGCCTGTTTTCCCAGCATAGTTATTTATAGTGCTCAGTTTCACTCTCAAAAGTGTCCCCATTTGGATGATAAATTATATAATTAACCAGATATTAGAAAGAACAAATGGGTTAATATGAGGGTCAAATGGAATAATGCAACATGGAGTGGAAATTACCAGCACAGACCCTGAACCCAGATTGCTGAGGTTTGATAATAGACTTGGCTTCTTACTAGCTATGTGACAATGGACATGTTACATGGTAAGTTGGGCCTCCCCATGCAGGAACTATGGGTAGACCATGAAATGATACACATGTATAAAACATGTACTTTCTGAATCCTTTTGTGAACATTCCTCTTGAACTTGTAGGAGTCAGGTATTAAGTTATCTTGAGTCTCATTAGTACCTAACCTCTTGTGATTAATGAAGATAAACTGATTCCTGTTAAAGTTCATGTAATCACCGTATCTACTTATAGGATAATACCTGCATACACACATATATACATAGTCTCAGCTAGCTCTAGGGAAAAGGCCTACCAACGTTTTGTATGTTAAAAAAAGGATACCAAGATCCCGCTGCCGGTAGAACTTTCTTTACCTTGAAGATTCCCCCTAATAATAGGGAAGGGATTGCTCTGAATAATCTGTGCTTTCTAGCCTAGATTTCTCTGTGAGAGAGCTGGGTAGGGCACTGTCTGTAGTAGTGTTTATTCCCAAGACTGATCTTTTCCCCTTTTGACTGACCTTGTTGATTCCCCCTGTGGCCCTGTGAGATGTGGCATGTCCCCTCTTCTTGGGAACTGTGAGCAACAAACTATTTTTTAATGGTAGTTGTCTCCTGACCATACCTGAATATAAAATCTACATTTTAAAACAGGTCCTGGTGTTCAGAGTCACTCATTTGCCTGGTCTTTGACATATGACCTTGGTTCCTTACAGAGCCACATGTTCTCCCAATACACTCAGCCACAGTGATGATTTGCTTTTCCAGTGAAGTGGCGTGGACTGACTCATGCCTTTACAAAACCCCATTCACATTCACAACATATTGGCAACAGGTAAGGAAAAGCCATGATCAGCTAACAAAAGTTATCTTAACGTTATTTTAGGGACTATTTTAATATATGGAATAAAATCTCCTTGTACTATAGTTTAAAATAATTTCAGAAGGAATACCTATTATTCAACACTATTTCATAACCAATGGCTTATAATTTTTACTTTTTAAAGGACATCATATACGTTTCCTCACATGATCACTGTGGTAAATGCTTATTATTTCCACTTTCTAGATTAAAGAGATTAAGTTTAGAGAAGTTGTGACTCACTAGGCAGCAAAGCTGAAGTTAAAATGTGGACCCAGCCTTGTGTTCCTTCGTTCTTATCGTGTTGTTTCCCATTAATGACATTACTTTTCATGGTGAGATAGATATAATAACGATAATAAGATGAATTCAAAGTGTTTCATATCTGTAATTTTTACTTTTATTTCTGCAAATGTAGCCATTTCTTAATGCCCAAATATAAATAAGAGGTCGTATTTCATGATCTAGAGAAAAGAAATTGTTCGTCCAATTTTTCCCTAGGCTTTTTCCTTCTATGCTAAGAACTATTTCTCAGTGCTGTTTTCTTAACTGTAAATAAGGTTACAAGAGGGAGTATTTAACCAAAACAATTATAATTGACTATGAACATAATCCAATAACCTCATTTCACCCTCATTGTTAAGAGTTAACTGGACCTGCACATATAGCCGCCAGCTAAATATACTCTTGAATGCAAAGAGTCAATCTGATTTCCTCCCTAAATATCCCTCCGCAAAAGTGGTGTACATAAAAGGATAAGGAGGGAGGATTCTTCAGTGTGAGTCCCGAAGTTCATCCATTTGTCCATGTGGTTCTAAGTATATAATTCTGTCAATTCAGGAAGGAGAGAAAGAGAGGGAGAAGAGAAAGAAGAGGGTACAGGAAAAAGGAAGAGGGACTATGTATCTGTCATCTATATAACTTTTCAAGCAAAACAGGTAAACAGTGAAAAGGCATAACTTTCACATTGCAGCCAAGCTCAGACCAGATCTGAGAAGGCCTTCCCCTCTTTTCTGACCTAAACACCTAGTAAATATTGCATCTAACGTCTATATGCATTAATCTGGAGGAGATGAGGTGTCTTTTGTCTGGGTACCTTTTCCCCTCTGGGCACATCAGCATAATTTTTCTCCTTAAAAACTCAAAGTAAAGTAAAATCTTATTTTTGCACTCCTTACTGACTTAGAAGTGTGCCATTCAGGTTGGTAGTTACCACATCAGAGATATTAGAAACTATGACTTTCTCGTTCCACTGCACTCTTTATTCACACTGCAGCCTGGGGCAAGTCAGGAAGCATTTTAAGCTTATGTTGTTTTAGAAAGGGAGTCATAATCATACTTTTCTTTTACTAATGGAGTCATGAGTAAATATGAATAGTTCTTTTTTAATGTGAAATACAGGTGTGAGAAAATATTCAATAAATGAATTAAACAAACAGTAATGTAAACAAATATAAAAGAAAATTTAACTTACTTTCAAATAAAAATTTTCAGTCACTCTTAGAACATAAATGATACCCTAAGAATGAATTTCCAATCGCAAATTTTCATGGTTACCTCACTAAGGAAGATCTCTCCCTTGAATGTTTTTTGGTAATACTTTGTTAATTCAGATTTTAGTTGTTGTGGTTTTTAAATACACCTCACCATAGGGACTTACCTCAGTTCAAATTGCTGATCATTTCAGTTAGTCCGAATTAATAAACTTATATGCCAGCCATTTTCGTGGTCTGAGTTGACAATCCTCAGACTTGGAATTTTGTATTAAAGTTTAGACTTCATTTTTCTTCTAGAAAATAAATTCTTTATCTTTGTAAATTTTATTAACCTCTGCTTCAGAGACATTCCTTAAATAAGAAAAAAGGAAAATAGAATACTGGATTCTTACTCCAAGCTCATTGCTAGTGGAGCAGTTACAAATTTGTGTGTTTGAGTTTATCCCTTAACAATATTATTCAATATTTATTAGCCATATATGTCTCAAGAAAGAGATCACGCCCTTGCCACTCGTCAGTTCTGCTTGCTTTGAGGATCTTCAGTCTCCTTTGTATAATTAGTGCTACCCTTAACTTCCACAAATTTGTTCCTATACATGTGTTTACCAAGAGTACACTCATCATTGTGCTATAAGCTGCAGGAGGTAGAATAAAGGTAATTTTAGTTGTTAGTGTACCAATAATAATCATTGTAAAATGCTTCTGGAGTTTACAGTCCTGTAGGAGAGATGAACCATAAGCCCAAAATAGTTAATGAGCAATATGAGACAGTCTATGATTAAGGAAAGTGATTTGTGAATATACTTGTTGGCATTATGGGAATGGAGGAATGATAGGGTAAAATGTTTGGAGAGAACTTCTGGAGGAGGTGAGACATGAATTGAGCTTGGGGGTGGGGATGACCAGGATATAAACAGAATAAAATGTAAAAAGAGAGATTTCAGATAGAGGTTTCAAAGTGGGACTTCAGGGTCAAGCTATTGATGCGTTTGGGTAAATAAGTGTAGCAGCCTACTCCTTTTTATTCTTTGCTTTAAAGGTAAATCCATGGATATCAGTGACTTGGGCTTTTTCTCATTTATGCAGCTACAGTGGCACTTGATTGTTCTGTCTGATCTTTAATCCTTCTTGTTGAAATAGCAATCTACTTCTTGTAATGCTCCTCCTTAGCTCAAGCTGTATATTTTCTAAAGAAATTTTTCCACTAGAGCCCTATTGATATATACCTGCTGACCATATTTGATTGGGTCAGGACAGGACATTGACCTAAACTTAATAAACCAGCCGCCTATTCGAGATGTTTGATCTTGGAACAAAGGAGATCATTAGGTCAGTTTTTTCATTTACATCTGCAAGATGTGAAACTTCAAAACTCTCATCAACCATGTGTTTGGCCATGTGTTAGAAGCTCCTCTTAGGTAGGAGAGAATGAGATTGACACACAGAGAGAAATAAATGTGTGTGTATGTGTGTGTGTCTGTGTCTGTGTGTGTGTGTGTGAGAGAGAGAGAGACAGAGAGAAAGAGAGATAGATCATCTTGAGCACATTAATAGTTCTCTTATGTCTAAGGTCTAACCACAATCTTGTTCTTAGTTTACTTTTTTGTGCTTGCAAGTAAATAAAAAATACTAAATTATTCTTCAGTAAATGCTATGGTCTGAGTGTTTGTGTCTCTCCCAAAATTCATATGTTGAAACCTTAACCTCCCAAGATGATGATATTAGGAGGTGAGGGGACTTAGAGATGCTTAGGTTATGAAGGCAGAGCCCTCATGACTGGAATTAGTGCATTTATAAAAGAGACTCCACAGAGCACCCTAGCCCCTTCTGCCAAGTGAGGATAAAAGAAATCTGTCACCAGGAAGAAGGCCCTCTCCTGACCAAGCTGGCACCCTGATCTTGGACTTGCAGCCTTTATAACTCTGAGAAATACATTTCAATTGTTTATAAACCACCTAATTTATTTTCATGGCTTACATGGACTAAGAGTATTTATTATAGTGTCCTACACGGACTAAGACAGCAAATTAAAAACTGATTTGGAAATGCAGAGTTCAACCTGTGCTTGTCCATATAGCATCATTGTGCAAATGAAAATAAAGATATCCCCTCTGGTTGCCCCATAAGCACAAGGCTGATCAAATGGAGTACAGAATGCCTCACACCTCCTACTCACCAAGCCCTTAACCTGTTGTCTTTATGCAGTAAACACCCTGTATAACCATCCACAGCAACTATACAGAGGTACTGGATCTTTAGCTTTGACTGTAAAAATTATTTTGGTTTAATGATTCCCTTCTGTTTCCTTAATAGCCTATTAATATATTTGTTTCCAGACAAAATATCCTGGGACCAGGGACTTAGACCACTTACATGGAGCTTTTAAATTTTTTAAATTTTAGTTCCTGGTGTATAGCATAATGATTGTTACACACACACACACACACACACACACACACACACACACACAGAGCTTTCTAAACCATCAGAAAATGGTTTGTGATCACCTTCTTTTCCCTATAAAGTTTGCAATAATAGAAACAGAAGAACTTTTTTTTTCAATGAGAGTCAAGTAGCAATGGATATGAGTGAAAAATGTAGACAAAGAGCTGATTCTATTTGCCTTTAGTTTTATGATTTGAATACAGGAAACTGTAACTTGGTTCCTGAGTTATTAATACTTTTGACAGTTTCACTAAGCTTGGGCACCAAATAATATTCCCAGAGAAATTGAAAATTTGTTTGTACACATAATATTGTAGCACCAAATGAAGTCATAATGCAAAGAGAATGCTCACAGCAGGAATAGTTATTTCTGGGCAGGTCTAGTCATGTCCCAAGGCCTCTAAAATCAGAGGAAGTCCTCCCCAAGGCTTGGGGAAAGGCCAGGAGATTATATTTGCATGTAGAGGAGAGGGCCTTAGTGGGGTCAATTCTTTAGCATAAACTATTGCACGATTTGTTAAGTATTTTTATAAAGAAGAATATCATTTGACTTGTCAGCTCAGAGATGGAAGAATTCATTTTATATATAAAGGAGATATCTTGCAGGGTAACTGAATGTGGAACTGAAGGAATGACCTTAGTATGAACAGAATAGATTTCAGCAATAGATTTAAAGATTTTGAAAAATCTCATTGGGAGGTTATCAGCTTGTGATTTATGAAGCCAATCAATCAGCCAAAGTTTATATGATGGGCAGGTAGAAAATATAGTTGAAGACACAATTCGTGCCTCCTATTGAGTGTAATTTCTTTCCATCCTCAGAGCAGTTGTTTGGATCCTAATTTTCTCTTATCCAGATTATAACAGAAGCTTTCCAGTATCTCTGATCTTAATGTTGTCCCCCTGACCTCTATAGCCAGAGTTAATTTGCTCTGTCATGGGAGGCATTATATATCTCTAGAGTCCTGTTGCCTTAGTTCAAATCCTGGCTCTGTCACTCTCCAAGTATAACTTTAGTCAAGCTGCTTATCTTTTCAAGATCTTTCTTTATTCATCTATGACATAGAAATTCAGATAGCACCTACCCTAAAGGGTTGTTATGAAGTTACAGTGGGTGCACATGTCTGTTTATGACTTAGATTATAATCTGCTTGAATGCAGGGGGCCATGTCTTCCTCATATGCAAAATCTAGTGTAGAGCACAGTTCCTTGAAAATAGTGGGAGAGATGCCTCAATATGATGGCAGTAAATGCTGAATTTGTGAAAGATTATACACAGACTCAGTGCTGTAGATTTTGAAAGAGACAAAAACTTCTGTGTGTCAGAGAATATGGGGAATTTTTTTTCTCTCAAAGGAGGTATAACTTGAGCTTGGCTAGAAGAATGGGTTGGGTGTAGGTAGGTGAAGAGGGCAATCTGCTACAGAGATAGAGTAATTCAGTTAAGTAATTCTTGTCATATACATTCAGTCAGCTCCCAATTAATTGGAGAGTTAGTCTAGTCTAAAAATTATTATTAAATTCAAATTATGGTTACAATAAAATGATATAAATTTATTTAATGCAAATGTACTTAAAAATAGCACACAATATTTAGAACACATTTATTCATTACTGATCAATCTATATACACTTTATGCATAGTCAGTGGCAGTCTTAGAGTTCCAGCATAGGTCTGGGCTGTATTAACTAGGATAGGCCATTTGCTGTAACAAATAGTTCCCAAAATGCATAATACCTCATATACTGTGGAAGAAGTACTTCTTGTTTAGGTAACAATCCAAAGAACGAGAAGCTATTGAAGCTCCAAATAAATTAAGATAAATGTAGAAAATTTCCATAATACTAGTAAATGTTCTGAAAAAGAAACTCTAAACCCACTATTTGTCACTATCCATTCCCCCTCCTGCCAGCCCCTGGCAACCACTATTCTATTTTCTATATCTATGGATTTGCCTATTCTGGAATTTCAAATAAATGTAATCATATAATTTGCTGCATTTTGTGTATGATTTCTTTCAGTTAGCATAATGTTTTCAAGATTCATTCATGTTGAAGCATGAATCATTCCTTCTTATGATTGGATAATATTTCAATGTATCATTGTAACACATTTGTTTAACATTGAACAAAATGATGAATATTTGTGATATTTCAACTTTGGGGCTATTATGAGTAATACTGTCATGAAAATTATGTACAAGTTTTTATGTTGACATATATTTTAATTAATTTTGGGTATATACCTAAGATTGGAATTGCTGAGTCATAACTTTAACTTTATTCTCTTTAACTTTATGAGAAACTTTAAATTCTTTCACAAAATGATTCACCTTTTTATATTCTGACCAGAAATATATATGCTCCAATTTCTTAAAATCCTTACTTATTATTGTACATTTTTAAATTATAGTAATAGCAGTGAGTGTGAAGTGGTATCTCATTGAAGTTTTGATATGCATCCTACTTAAGACTAACAATATGACCATATTCTTGTGCTTATTTACCATTTGTATATCTCCTTTAAAGAGCTGTCTATTCAAATTTTTTACCTTATTTTTAAGTTGTAAGAATTCTTTATATATTATGGATGATTTCCCCTGATCACTATTTGAATTACAAATGTTTTCATCTATTTCATGTATTGTCATTTGACTTTTTTGTGTGTCCTTTAAAATACAAAAGGTTTTTATTTTGATTAAGTCTACTTTATCTATTTGTTTTTCTTTTATTGGATATGCTTTTGGTGACCTTTCTAAGAAATTGTTGCCTAATGCAGAGTCACTAAGATTTAGGCCTATATTTTATTCTAAGAGTTTTATAATCTTAAGAGCTCTACATTAGGATTTTTTTTAACATTTTTTATTGATTTATAATCATTTTACAATGTTGTGTCAAATTCCAGTGTTCAGCACAATTTTTCAGTTATTCATGGACATATACACACTCATTGTCACATTTTTTTCTCTGTGAGTTATCATAACATTTTGTGTATATTTCCCTGTGCTATACAGTGTAGTCTATTCTACAATTTTGAAATCCCACTCTATCCCTTCCCACCCTCCACCCCCCTGGTAACCACAAGTCTGTATTCTCTGTCTGTGAGTCTATTTCTGTCCTTTATTTACACTTTGTTTTTGTTTGTTTGTTTGTTTTTGTTTTTGTTTTTTAGATTCCACATATGAGCGATCTCATATGGTATTTTTCTTTCTCTTTCTGGCTTACTTCACTTAGAATGACATTCTCCAGGAGCATCCATGTTGCTGCAAATGGCATTATGTTGTCGGTTTTTATGGCTCAGTAGTATTCCATTGTATAAATATACCACTTCTTCTTTATCCAGTCACCTGTTGATGGACATTTAGGCTGTTTCCATGTTTTGGCTATTGTAAATAGTGCTGCTATGAACATTGGGGTGCAGGTGTCATCCTGAAGTAGATTTCCTTCTGGATACAAGCCCAGGAGTGGGATTCCTGGGTCACATGGTAAGTCTATTCATAGTCTTTTGAGGAATCTCCACTCTGTTTTCCATAGTGGCTGCACCAAACTGCATTCCCACCAGCAGTGTAGGAGGGTTCCCCTTTCTCCACAGCCTCTCCAGCATTTGTCATTTGTGGATTTTTGAATGACGGCCATTCTGACTCGTGTGAGGTGATACCTCATTGTAGTTTTGATTTGCATTTCTCTGATAATTAGTGATATTGAGCATTTTTTCATGTGCTTTTTGATCATTTGTATGTCTTCCTTGGAGAATTGCTTGTTTAGGTCTTCTGCCCGTTTTTGGATTGGGTTGTTTATTTTTTTCTTATTGAGTCGTATGAGCTGCTTATATATTCTGGAGATCAAGCCTTTGTCGGTTTCATTTGCCAAAATTTTCTCCCATTCCGTAGGTTTTCTTCTTGTTTTATTTCTGGTTTCCTTTGCTGT
This sequence comes from Camelus bactrianus, assembly GCF_048773025.1. Classification (NCBI taxonomy): domain Eukaryota; kingdom Metazoa; phylum Chordata; class Mammalia; order Artiodactyla; family Camelidae; genus Camelus; species Camelus bactrianus. The sequence continues at coordinate 35,990,117 of NC_133549.1, forward strand.
GCAGAAGCTTGTAAGTTTCATTAGGTCCCATTTGTTTATTCTTGCTTTTATTTCTTCTAGGAGAAAATTTTTGAGATGTATGTCAGATAATGTTTTGCCTATGTTTTCCTCTAGGAGGTTTATTGTATCGTGTCTTATGTTTAAGTCTTTGATCCATTTTGAGTTGATTTTTGTATATGGTGTAAGGGAGTGTTCTAGCTTCATTGTTTTACATGCTGCTGTCCAGTTTTCCCAACACCATTTGCTGAAGAGACTGTCTTTATTCCAATGTATATTCTTGCCTCCTTTGTCAAAGATGAGTTGACCAAAAGTTTGTGGGTTCATTTCTGGGCTCTCTATTCTGTTCCATTGGTCTATATGTCTGTTTTGGTACCAATACCATGCTGTCTTGATGACTGTAGCTCTATAGTATTGTCTGAAGTCTGGGAGAGTTATTCCTCCAGCCTCTTTCTTTCTCTTCAGTAATGCTTTGGCAATTCTAGGTCTTTGATGGTTCCATATGAATTTTATTATGATTTTTTCTAGTTCTGTGAAATATGTCCTGGGTAATTGGATAGGGATTGCATTAAATCTGTAGATTGCCTTGGGCAGTGTGACCATTTTAACAATATTGATTCTTCCGATCCAAGAGCATGGAATATCTTTCCATTTTTTAAAGTCTTCTTTAATTTCCTTCATCAATGGTTTATAGTTTTCTGTGTATAATTCTTTCACCTCCTTGGTTAGATTTATTCCCAGATATTTTATTACTTTGGGTGCTATTTTAAAGGGGATTGTTTCTTTACTTTCTTCTTCTGTTGATTTATCGTTAGTGTAAAGAAATGCAACTGATTTTTGAAGGTTAATTTTGTAACCTGCTACCTTGCTGAATTCTTCAATCAGCTCTAGTAGCTTTTGTGTGGACCTTTTAGGGTTTTCTATATATAGTAACATGTCATCAGCATATAATGACACTTTTACCTCTTCTTTTCCAATTTGGATCCCTTTTATTTCTTTCTCTTGCCTGACTGCTGTGGCTAGGACTTCCAGGACTATGTTGAATAGGAGTGGTGATAGTGGGCATCCTTGTCTTGTCCCAGATTTTAGTGGGAAGCTTTTGAGTTTTTCACCGTTGAGTACTATGCTGGCTGTAGGTTTGTCATATATACCTTTAATTATGTTGAGATATGTTCCCTCTATACCCACTTTGGCGAGAGTTTTTATCATAAATGGGTGTTGAATTTTATCAAATGCTTTTTCTGCATCGATTGAGATGATCATGTGGTTTATGTCCTTTCTCTTGTTGATGTGATGTATTACACTGATTGATTTGCGTATGTTGAACCAGCCTTGTGTCCCTGGGATGAACCCCACTTGGTCATGATGTATAATCTTTTTTATGTGTTGTTGGATTCTATTTGCTAAAATTTTGGTGAGGATTTTGGCGTCTATGTTCATCAGTGATATTGGCCTATAATTCTCTTTTTTTGTAGTCTCTTTGCCTGGTTTTGGTATCAGGGTGATGGTGGCTTCATAGAATGAGTTTGGGAGTAATCCCTCCTTTTCAATCGTCTGGAAGAGTTTGAGAAGGACTGGTATGAGTTCTTCTTTGTATGTTTGGTAGAATTCCCCGGTGAAGCCGTCCGGTCCTGGACTTTTATTTGTAGGGAGGTTTTTAATTGCTATTTCTATTTCCTTTCTAGTGATCGGATTGTTCAAGTGTTCAGATTCTTCTTGATTCACTTTTGGTGGACAGTATGTTTCCAGAAACTTGTCCATCTCCTCTAGGTTATCCAGTTTGGTTCCATATAGTTTTTCATAATATTCTCGTATGATATTCTGTATTTCTATTTTGTTTGTTGTAATTTCTCCATTTTCCTTTCTTATTTTGCTAATTTGTGCTCTCTCTTTTTTCTTCTTTGTGAGTTTGGTCAGAGGTTTGTCGATTTTATTTACTTTTTCAAAAAACCAGCTTTTGGTTTGGTTGATTTTTTCTATGGTCTTGTTAATCTCTATTGTATTTAATTCCTCTCTGATCTTTATTAATTCCTTCCTTCTGCTGCTTTTTGGGGCTTTTTGTTCTTCTTTTTCTAATTCATTCAGGTGGTAGGTTAAATTGTTTATTTGAGATTGTTCTTCTTTTTTGAGGAAGGCCTGTATCGCTATAAACTTCCCTCTTAGCACTGCCTTTGCTGTGTCCCATAGGTTTTGAGTGGTTGTGCTTTCATTATCATTTGTCTCAAGGTATTTTTTAATTTCAGCTTTGATTTCCTCATTGATCCTTTGTTTTTTCAATAACATATTGTTTAATCTCCATGCTTTCCTTTTTTTCTCCTTTGTTTCTCTGTTGTTGATTTCCAGTTTCATGGCATTGTGGTCAGTAAAGATGCTTGAGATAATTTCTATCTTCTTAAAATTGTTGAGGTTTCTTTTGTGCCCAAGTACATGATTGATCCTGGAAAATGTTCCATGTGCACTTGAAAAGAATGTATATCCTATTTTTGGGGGGTGTAATGCTCTGAAAATATCCACCAAATCTAGTTTTTCTATTGTAGTATTTAATTTCTCTGTTGCCTTGTTTATTTTCTGTCTGGAAGATCTGTCTAGTGATGTTAATGCAGTGTTAAAATCTCCAACTATGTTTGTATTCCCATCAATATCCCCCTTTATCTCTGTTAGTAATTCTTGTATGTACTTAGGTGCTCCTATATTGGGTGCATATATATTAACGAGTGTAATATCCTCATCTTGTATCACTCCTTTAATCATTATAAAATGTCCTTCTTTATCTTTCTTTATGGCCTTTGTTTTAAAGTCTATTTTGTCTGAAATCAGTACTGCAACACCTGCTTTTTTGGCTTTTCCATTTGCATGGAATATCCTTTTCCATCCATTCACTCTCAATCTATATGTGTCCTTCTCCCTAAAGTGGGTCTCTTGTATGCAGCATATTGAAGGTTCTTGCTTTATTATCCAGTCTGCCACTCTGTGTCTTTTGACTGGAGCATTTAGTCCATTAACATTTACATTAATTAATGATAGATGTGTGTTTATTGCCATTTTGAACTTATCTTTGCAGTTGAATTGGTATATCATCTTTGTCCCTTTCTTCTTCCTTTTGTGATTTGGTAATTTTCCTTTGTATTATCATGGATTTTATTTAATTTTTGTGACTCCTTTGTAAATTTTTGGCTTGTGGTTACCCTTTTTTTGTAAATCTATCAACCCATTACTATAACTGTTTTTATTAAACTGATAGTAACATGATCTCAAACCCATCCTACTGTTAAAAATTTTAAAAAGAAAGAAGAAAATATTCTATATTTCCCTGCCTCCCTCTCCCACTCTCAGTGATTTGTATGTCTTCTTTTATAATTTCATGTTTACTTTATTTGTAATTCATGAGTTATCACCTTTCCAGTTGTGTGTTTCTCATTTCTGTAGCATCCTGCTGCTTTTCTATTTAGAATAGCCCTTTCAATATTTCTTTTAGCATGAGTTTAGTGTTGCTAAACTCCTGCAGCTTTTTTTTGTCTGTGAAACTCTTTATTTCTCCTTCTATCCTCAAGGATAGCCTTGCTGGATAAAGGATCCTAGGCTGCATCTTTTTTTCATTCATCCTAGGCTGTTGAATATATCTTGCCACTCCCTTCTGGCCTGTAGTGTTTGTGTAGAGAAATCAGCTGAGAGCCTTATGGGGGTTCCCTTGTAACTTACTCTTTGCTTTTCTCTTGCTGCTTTTAGAATCATTTCTTTATCCTTGACTCTGGCCATCTTGATTATGATATGTCTTGGTGTGGGTCTATTTGGGTTCTTCCTGTTTGGGACCCTCTGAGCTTCCTGTACTTGGATATCTGATTCCTTCTTTAAGTTTGGGAAGTTTTCAGTCACGATTTCTTCAAAAACCTTTTCAATCCCCTTTGATCTTTCTTCTCCTTCTGGGACCCCTATTATGCGAAGATTGGGACACTTTATATTATCCCATAGGTCCCTTATGCTATTTTCATTATTTTTTATTTGCTTATCTTGTAGTTCTTCTGAATGTGTGCTTTCTATTGCCCTGTCTTCTAGATCACTAATTCGTTCCTCTGTGTTATCTAGTCGGCTTTGCACAGCTATTAGATCATTCCTCATCTCTGTCAATGAGTTTACCCATTCTACTTGGCTCTTCTTTATAGCTTCAATTTCATTTTTGACATATTTTATATCTCTAAACACTATCTCTTTTAATTCCTTCAGCAATTCGATCACTCCTTTTTTGAAATCTTGATCTAGTAGGCTATCGATGTCTATTTCATTGATCTTTCTTTCAGGGGATTTCTCTTGTTCTTTTAATTGGGAAAGGTTTTTCTGCTTCTTCATCTTGCTCATACCTCTTTGGCACTGTGGTTTATGGAGTATCAGTTGTTTACTTTGGTCCTTAAGGATTTTATCTATCTAATGCCTATTTAGGAATAGAACTTAGGAAAAAAAGAAAAAAAAAGAGAGAGAGAAAGAATTTTAAAAGAAGGGAGAAAGAGGGTTTGAAAACAGTGTATAATGAATAATAGAAGAGTGAGTTGAAGCAGAGTATTAATCGGGTTGAGACGTCCTTTTAAAACCTTTACAAAAAAGGGGGGGGGGATGAATAGATGTATTTGAAACCTGTGTCTAATCAATAGCAGGACATCAAAACCCAAGAGAAATAGAAATGAATTAAGAAGTAAAAATTAAGAGAGTAATAGAAAATAGAACAGGTAAAAACAGATTTTTTAAAAAAAGGGGGGGGGGGTTGTCGGTGTTCTCCTGGCGTCTGTGTGCTTTTACTGTGAAGTCTTTCTGTCTTCGTCCTGTTCTGGAAGCTCAGCTTGCTGTTTTCAGAGGCCCTTCGTTGGCGCCCTCTTCTGTGCTGCTCCCAGCACCTGTCGGCAAGCAGATCGCACCTCCTCCTAACACTGGGTCAGGTGCAGCTCTCTGCTGTGGGCGGGCAGGTCGCTGCCCTCCGGATGCCGCAGTCAGATGTTGCAGACTGGCCAGGTAGGAGGGCGGGTCGTGCCCCCTCCCAGCACCTCGGTCAGGGGCTGTGTTCCTGCCTGAAAGGCGGGGGGCCGCTCTCGCTCTACCTGCGCTGCCGTGGGTAGCTCCGCTGCTCTGTGGGGCTGCGCGCTCCGCCCTGGTCGGCGCTCCGCAGGTGGGCTTGGTTGGGGAAGACCGAGGGACAGCCCTGTCCCTGCTCCGAGCCAAAACCCAGCTCCTTGTTTGTCTTTGTGGAGCAAGTTCTCTGAGGGACCAGGATGGAAGGATCCTATCTGCCCCGGGCTGCAGGCCACTCTCAGTCTGGCCTTTGAGGCTGCTAAGCCCTTCGGTGCGGATGCAGGTTTCGCCCCCCCCCCCCGCCTGGGTGCTCAGCGCAGGAGGATATCGCGATATGGCGGCTGTGCTTGAGCCCCACCTCTCTTCCCCCGAAAACTTTCCGCGGGTTTTCAGAGATGGGGGTGTGCACCCTTCCCCCGAGAGCACATCAACCGTGCTGTTTTATGGAGGGCCCAGGTTGTTCTGCCCTGTGCACCCACAGCCACGGCGCGCAGCCCCTTGCATTCCCCCGGGGCTGCCTCCGTGCAGCCACTTCCGTCCTCCGCTCGGCTTGTGCAGCCTGGCCCTGCCCGCCGCTGCCGGCCCGCGTCTCAGGCTGGGTGTCGGGGGGACGCTCTGTGCCCGTTTAACTTAGTTCTGTTAGTCAAGGGCTGCTCTGTACAGATCGGAGCCTCGGAGGCTCCCCCTCCGTCCCGCTGGCCTCTCAGTTGGAGAGGGGAGACCCAGCGAGCGAGCGCCAGTCCTCCTTTGCGGCTCCCTCCCCGCGAGACCCGTCCCGCGCTGCTTTGCCTTTTGTTTTTTCTTTTTTCCTTTTCTCCTACCAGATTTTTGGCGTCTTTATCTTTTGAAGAGGGCGATGTTCTGTCGGAGTTCCCCAGGTGCTCTGGTTGGCTGAGTGGGTCTGTACATGTGGGTCTTGGTGTATTTGTGGGAGAGGGTGCCCTGCGAGCGTCCTTCTACTCCGCCATCTTCTCCCGGAAGTACATTAGGATTTTGATTAATTTAGAGCAAAGTTTTATATGGTGTGTGGTTGGAGTCCAACATTATTCTTTTGTTTACAGCCATTGAAAGTTCCCAACACCATTTGTTGAAAAGACTATTGAGGTTTTTTGGCACTTTTGTCAAAAGTCAATTGACTAAAAATGTAACAATTTACTTCTGAATGCTCAATTTTATATCTATGTTTCTATATGTCCATCCTTATGCCAGTATGACAGTATTGATTATTGTGACTTTGTATTAAATTTTGAAGTAAGGAAGTATGTCCTGCAACTTTGTTCTTCTTTTCAAAATTGTTTTGGCTATTCTTAGTCCCATTTCTATATGAATTTTAAGATTATCTTGTGAATTTCTGGGGGAGGGCAGAAAAAGGCACCCATGATTTTTATTAGCAATACATTAAATCTGTAGATAAATTTGGAGACTGTTGCCATTTTAACAATATTAAGTCTTCTAATCCAAAATATGCTATGTCTTTCCAGTTATTTATGTCTAATTGCTTTTAATAAAGTATTATAAGTTATAGAATAAAAGTCTTGTGGTTTGGGTAGTGTGTCTTTCTGGGACTTTTTCCATGTCACTTAAAACTAATTTGGAGCATTCAATTGTTGACAATATTCCCTTATAATCCTTTTAATTTCTATAAAGTTGGTAGCAATGTTTCCTATTTTGTTTCTGATTTTAGTAATAAGAATCTTTTCCATTTTTTAGTTCCTTTTTGTTGATCTTTTTGAAGAGCAAACTTTTGATTTCAATACTTTCTATATGTTTTTCAACTCTCTATTTTATTTTCTTCCACTCTAATCTTTATTATTCCTTTTTTCCCTTGATTTTAAGATGATCCTCTTTTTCCAGTTTCTTAAGATACAAGGTAAAGTAATTGATTTTGAGTACTTTATTATTTTTAATATGTGCATTTATAACTATCTTTCTAAGCACTACTTTTGCTGCATCCAATAAGTTTTGATATGTTGTATCTTTGCTTTTGTTTATCTCAAAGTATTCTGGTTTCCCTTTTGATTTATTTTTTTAAATCTTTGGTTACAAAGGAGTGTGTTGTTTGATATCCTCATATTTGTGAATTTTTCAAATTTCCTTTTATTTTTGATTCTTAATTACATTTCACTGTGGTTGGAGAACATACTATGTATTTTTTTGGTCTTTTGACGTTTCTTGAGATTTATTTTATGGCTCAAAATAGTGTTTATCCTGAAGAATCCTGCTGTTGTTGAGTAGAGTGTCCTATAGATGCCTCTTAGGTCTAGCTTGTCTGATATGCTCCTAGTCTTCTTTTTCCTTATTGATCATCTGTCTACATGTTCTATATACATTATTGAAAGTGGAGTATTGAAGACTGCAATAATCCTACTAGTGTTTGCCAAGGGGTTCTTTATATGCGTTGCTGCGTATCTTCAGTGCTTCCGCAGGCAGTTTACAACTGTGCCTTAGCTCTAACTTCTTGATTGCATAGAGTCTCAAGGTTAGACAAAAGTGAGAGGATAAAGACTTCTCAAGTATTCTCCTACATTATGTGTATAACCCTGGGCATGAGAAGAGCCCTGTATGTATGTGTGGTTTCTATATTCCCAAGTGTATATCAGAGATTTCCAAAGCCTCCTTGGAGCATCTATACACCTATTTCACTAGCATTTCCCTTTATTATAATTACTTCATTTTAATTTTTTTGTGAGAGCTTATTTTGTGCCCCAACTCTTACCTCCACCTCAGGCAGATGTAATATTACACAAGTGACACTCATTTTTCCTTTTCCCTCTTTCTGTCTTCCTTCCTTCCTCTCTCCCTTTCTTCCCATTTTTCCCCTCACAAATATCCCTGAGGGAAAGTGGGTTGACACAGTGTGAACTCTCAGGTCAAATAAAGACAAGTGAGTGAAATTTAATAGGGCCTTCCCAGATGGATCAAATAACAGTTCTTTGGGAATGGGGCTTTGGAGGAGCTCCAGCCTTGTTCTGCTCCTTCCAGGGCTGCTGAGCTCTTGGTTTTCACCATGATTATGAGGCTGTTGATTTCAAGACTACCACAGAGCTGGGGAGAAGGTGATGGATATGAAATAAAGTTTACTGTTATTACTAAAGTTCAGCCATTTCTCTTTAATGAATGTTTCTCAGATTGTAATAAGCCTTTGCTTAATTTCCAGAATTCTGAGAATTTTGATTTTCATAATTTTTGCCACTGTTTTCATTACTTCAGGGAGGAGAGGTTTTTTCAGAGGTATTTACTCTGTCATTCTTCCTGATTTCACCCACATGTAACTTTTATTTTTATCCCTCTGAAAATAATTCCCCCCCTCCAGGCTTATTTAAGTTTTTATCTTTATTTTTTTCAATGTTAGTATGATATGCCCCCTTTTGGTGATTTTCTTGATTCAGATTTTAGTTTCTTGGTTATGTAGATTAATGTTTTTAAAATAAAATTTGGGGAAAAAAAACTTTCTTTCTTTCTTTCTTTCTTTCTTTCTTTCTTTCTTTCTTTCTTTCTTTTCTTTCTGGCTGTTCCAATTTTTCTCTCCTTCTTGTACTCCAACTGTACATATGTAGAAAATCTGCTATTGTTATGAATTGTTTGGTTGGTTTTCATCTTTATTTATTTTTCCATATCACTTCAATTTACATAATTTCTATAACTATGAAGTCAAATTTATTGCTCTCTCTTTCTGCTGCATCTAATCTGATGTGCTAGTGATTTTTTTTTTTAATTTTAAAATATGTCTTTAATTTCTGGAAATTCTATTAGGTTACTTTTTTAATCATTCACTTCCCTCTGCATTCTACTTGTGTTTTCTCTTTAATTACTTGAGTATATTATAATAGATAGGGCAAGTTCTTCCTTACATATGCCATTCATATATCTCATTCTCAGTGGGTTTCTACTGATTGTTTTTTCTCCTTGTTATGAGCAACAATTTTTATTTCTTCTCACGTCTGGTCATTTTAAAAAAAATATTTTCTTGAAGTGTAGTTGATTTACTGTGTGTGTTAGTTTCAGGTATAGAGCAAAGTTATTCAGTTATACATATACACATACATATATTCTTTTTCAGATTTTTTTCCATCATAGGTTATTATAAGATATTGAATATAGTTCCCTGTGCTATACAATAGGTCCTTGTTGTTTATTTATTTTATATATAAGTGGTGTGTATATGTTAATCCCAAACTCCTAATTTATTCCTCTCCCCCCACCCCTTTCCCTTTCAGTAAGCATAGTTTGTTTTCTATATCTATGGGTTCATTTTGGTTTGTGGATAAGTTCATTTGTATCATTTTTTTAGATTCCATATATAAGTGATATCATATGATATTTGTCTTTCTCTGGCTTACCTCATTTAATATGATAATCTCTAAGTCCACCCATTTTGCTTCAAATAGCATTATTTTATTCTTTTTTATGACTGAGTAATATTCCATTGTGTGTGTGTGTGTGTGTGTGTGTATATATATATATATATATATATATATATATATATATATATATATATATATGACTTCTTTTTTATCCATTCATCTATTGATGGACATTTAGGTTGCTTCCATGTCTTGGCCATTGTGAATAGTGCACTATGCTAATGTTTTAAAATTTATTCTCATGTCTAATCATTTTTGATTGATTGTTGTATATCATGAGTTTTCTGAAGTTTTGTGTTTGATTTTATTTTCTGTCAGTGTTTATATATTAATGGAATTTGACTTAGAAGGCAATTAAGTTACTTGTGGAACAATTTAATATATACTAGATTAATTTTAAAGTTTTGTTAGGGTAAGTTTAGGGTAGCCTTTATTTCTGTGCTAGTTTGACACTAAAGATACTTCTCAGGTTTCTATGAAGTGTGCTAGATGTTTAACAGCAACTTTCTCCCTCTGGCTGATTGGAATTTGAAAGCCTTCCAGCCTTGTGTAGAATCTAGGAATTGTTCAAGTTGCAGCTGTTTGAGAATTCTTTGCCTAGTATTGTGGATTTTCACGTATGTTTCTTAGTATTTAATACAAAGCTCAAAGGGACTTGAAAGTAGATTTCTGATATTCTTTCTCTAGAATGGAATCTCTCAAACGTTCAGCTCCTGAAATTCTACTTGCCTCAACAATCATGAATTCTAAACTCTCTCATTGTTCAACACAGCAATACTGCAAAGTTCTATTGTTACCCTCTTGACCCTCAAACTGTGATCTGCAAAATGTTTCTGGCCAGGATAATTGTAGAACTGACATTGTTAATTTCCCTTCTATAACAGATCATAGCTTTGCTAATACATGAAAACAGTTATTTCACATATTTTGTTCTGCTTTTTCAGTGTCAAGAGGGTAAGTCCTGTTCCAGCTACAGAATCAAGGTTGGAATAAGAAGGTCCAGTCCCTCCTAGCCAATTTTTAATTCCTTGTTATTTTTTTCCCAAAAATACTTTATGTAATTAGCGATTTTAAAATGCACTAAAAGATTTATTAACAACAATAATAGCGAAAGCATCAGTCTGGTGCTTAACCCTCCCCTCTCTCCCATCAAGCCTTCCAAAATCAGTTACTTTTCTCTCTTGCATCATCTGTTTCTTAAAACAGATTAGCCCTCAGTTGCTTGGACTTTCCTTTCAGTGTTGACACTGATTTGTTACTTTTGGTTAAGAGAATTTCTTTTGTGCATCAATGAACTGATCTTACTCTCTATACATTAATGCTACTATATTCAAGGACAAAATATCAAGCTAATTAATCACTTTAGCATGTACCAAGCCTTCTACATCAAAGAGTTCAGAAATGCTTTCAGCTGAGCAATGGCATAGCATAATGGTTAAAGATCCAGCTCTAGATTTGGAAAGACAGCTCCATCTTTGGCATTTGCAAACATTTTAGCCTTCTGCAAGTTGCAAAACCCTTTTATTTTCTTTTGTATAATGGCTATAATACGCTATAGTAATGCCTACTTCATAGTAATTTTACTGAGAAGTAAATGAGATAATATCAGTAAAGTGCTTAGCCTAGTGGATGCTGTATTTAGTACATGGTGCACACTTACATTTTATCAGTATGGTAGAGAAGTGGAAGGAGGGAGTGGGGAAAAAAGGAGTAAGAAGAAGAAGAGAAAAAAGAGCAAGAAAAAGGAGAGGAAGGGAGGAAAATATAAAGTGCCAACAACTATTAAGAAGTATTAATGAATCCTTAGGTGGGATCTTGCAAACTTAATTTTTAGTAGGAGAGTTTCCCTCTGCCATTGCAATGGACATTTATTCAGCTCATTGCTATTGAGCTATATAACTTTACTTCTCTACCAGAGGAAAACTTTCATCTGTCAATTACATTAGTTAAATACCTTGAAAGGTGGTAGAAGTAATTCACTAGGGGTAATATCTACCACACCAATCTGACATCTTTGTGTGGGTAGAGTTAATAATAGCCTCATTAAAAATTTAGTCAGATGTAAATATATACTGTGGCCTCTGGGACTCCAACCAAATTTAAACCCCAGGAAAATGACAGTACAAAAAATAAAAGACAAGAATGCTTTCAGTAGCTCCTTTAAAAATAATCTTCAGAGAGTAAAAATCAGTTTTCCCAATCAGACTGATTATTTGGGTAGATAAATGTCATTAACTTCAGATGCACTAGAGAGTTTCTTCCTCAATCTTCAGGCCCATCTTCTTTCCTTAAAAGTGCTGTTAAAGCCATAAAAAATGACACAAGGTCACCTGCTCCAAGAGCCCAGATATTCTGTGGCCCTGGTAGGTGTACCCCACAACCGAGCTCAAAGGTAGATTAAGGCCAGGGATAATTATGCAGCTACATTGTTTCTGAAGCTCCCAGTAAACTTCCAAATAATTCTTCAAACTTCTCCTGACAAAGAGTCAGACACAGAACCTCTCCCGTTCCCACAGTTCTCAGGGACTCACTTTGGCCTCTGAGTACATACATACTTGGTAACAGAATCAAGGTGTTAGATAGGTGAACAACTATGTAATAACTATGAGCATAGCAACAGCTAGCAACTCAAAGAGTTTTAGCTCTTAACATACAATAGATATTGAACACATGAATGTTGAACTGATGTAAATAATCTTTGAAAGAATATAACAACTAGGGTTATTCCACTAGCCCCACAACATATTCCTAGTCAAACACCATGCTACAATTTGATGTTCTAGAACAGCGGTTCTTTTCACAATAGTTGGAATAAAATTTTCTTGGGAAAACAACCTGCTCTAAATAAAAATTTAAAGCCATGTATAGATGATATTATAGTTTAACTATTTCTCTATATTTCCTGCTGAGTAAATTGAACTGCAGCATTACACCTTTCAGATTTAGAATTACTTGTACAAAATCAGCATGCTAGCTTTGGGGTCATTTTCATAACCAACTAATTTACTTTGTTTTTCACATCACACAGATATATGTGTGCATGTATATATGACTATATCTGTATATGTATATATGTTTATGTGTAGGTTTATATATTTATGTAAATATATATAAATATATAAACATATATCTATGTATCTGCATATCTGTATCTATCTATGAATCTATCTAAGTACAGCAAAAAGGAGGCCAGTTTTGTTTGGAACAGGTATGTTTTTGACCACAAGTATCTGACTTCTATATCATATTCAGAATAAAGCAGTACCCACTCTAGAGAGTATGTCTTAACACTGCATCTATTCTAATTCCAGAAAAGACAACTTCTCATGCAGAATGTATATATTTTTTTCATTAAATCTCTGCTGTCAACATATGCCTCACTGAAATCACCAACATCAAGAGATACTTATGAAGAATTACATTTAGAACATGTGCTTTGGGCACAAAACAGAGTTGCTGAATGGAGAGGGAGCCAGGATTTGTTTATTGATCGTTCTGTGCCTGGAATTTTACATTTATTCTTATAATAACACTGAAAGAGAGTTCATTTTATGAGTTAAGAGAGGAAGTCTCAAATACATTAAATAAATTGTCTAAGGATACTCAGCTTGTGTATTACACAGCAGAGATTCCTACCAGTTCTATATTTAACATTCTTACATACTCCATTGCACCAAGATAAAAACAGAAAGGAGGAGGATATGCAAGGGTATCTTTATTGTATACATCAAAACAAAATATGCACTGGACATTATTAAACAAGCAGGGAAGGAAGATTTTATTCAAGGCTATTGCAATAAGGAAAAAAGGCTAGAACTGAGTATGAACTCAACTCCACTGAAACAAAATAAACAGAACAACAACAATAAAAACAGTGGAATTTTAAGAGCTGAGGTGAAGAGGAGATCACAGGCCATCTGTGTTTGTTAGCTGGCTTTACCCAAAGGAAAAGTAAACTTTCTTACATCTCCATGACAGGAGTAGTTTTACTATTTAGGTCAAGGCACCCCCAGCGGAAGTTAGGCTTTACCCTCCCACAGAAACTTAGATAGGGGCACCATCTTCCTTGAAGATGACATTTGAAGGATGGCTCCCAGGTGCTTGAGAAAGACATTGGATTGTAAAACTTGCAAAATGCTTTTTTAAAAGATTTACATCTCAAAGGGGCATAAAAACGGTTTATAATTACAAGTTTTCAAAAGGAAGCGCTCAAAGAGAAAAAAAATAGAAGCCTAGAGGCAAGGAAAATTCTGCCCATAATACGGTCAAGCTGAGGCTAACTCTAAGGTAGACTTGGTCAGTATGAATATATTTGTGCCTAGCTTCTTGCCTCCTCTCCTTTGCCTGTTGCACCTTTATCTCTCTCCTCAGTTTCTCTCTTTGTATACCTCTCTTTCATCTCACCATTGATAAAGGATATCATAAAAGATAACTATGACTCTAATGCAAATATGAACACTTCTAATAGCTCACTCTTTTTGCCTATTAATATTGGCACTAGTGCCCATGAAAGTCTTCTCTCTAGGCATTTCTCCCTGCCTTCTATCTCCTAAAACTGTTCCTTTCAGTGGTGTATTATGTCCTCCAAGGCATGAGTTGTCTAAAGAATTTGTTGTTGCTCTATTTGTTACCTTTCAGTTATCTTTACATTTGCTATTGGTACTTTTTATTGTCTTTTACTCCAGTGTCCGCAGAGTTAGATTTTAAATCATGTGTGATGTGTGCTTGGATTTATTTTTAGGTTTGCACCTTGCTTTTTTAACTGGAGAGTTATGGTAAAAATAAAACAGCAGCTTGGTGAAATGAGGGTCTTAAGAGCATCCTACAGACATTCTTTTTCAGCAGGTGAGTTTCTCTCATTTCCCTCATCTGTCTCTGTCTCTGTCTCTGTCTCTCTCTCCTTTATCATTTCAAACTCTGGTACAGCTTGTCTGAGTTCTTTATCAGGTCATGGTGAACTCACAGAGATCTTACAAGAGAGAAATCAAAGTTGAAGCTGACTAACCTGAGCAGGCTGCAGTATTGAAACTCCACACTGTTTCCATTAATCAAATAATTCCCCTGGGTAAATGCTATCCTCCTGAAAATCTAATCGTAGTAGATGGATATGTGAAAAATCAGCATACTATAAGGAATATGAGCAGTGAAATTAACTTTAGATATAACAAAATTAGAAGGAAGAATCAACATGTCAATAGTGGAGAAGCCTAGATTGCTATCTATCGAGGGATAGTGTTATCCATCTGAGTACATTAAGCAGGAGTGTATATACTGGAACACTCATGAAGAGGATGTAAACAGGGAAGCTGGCTTACAACCTAGAGCTGCAGTTTGATAAATGCTATGCTGCCAGGATAAAGGGAGAAGAAAAAATGGGCATGAACGAAGGGAAGAGTCCTTCTTCAATTTCTTTTCTTTTCTTTTCTATAATATTCACTTGTAAAACAAGAATGTCAGAAAATATAAATGAAAACACATGCTTTGTATTGTTAAAAACAAAAATTGAACTGAGTGATATATAAATACCTAATTGGCTTTATTGATCTATTCATGAATTGAGCAGCATCCCACCTAGAAAGCAGAGAGGAGCTTGAAAGGGTTACGAAAGGGAAAAGCTTTTAATGTGAGAACAAGGAAGTCAGAAACAAAATAAAAATATTATTTGGCTCAGGTAACCTACCTGTAAGTGACAGGCGGGGTCTATGTGGCAGATGACCCCATCTTCCTTTGGGGTATGAAGAGGGCCCATATGACAGATGACCTCATTGGTTGACTGGTTAAAACTACATTTGTTGTGAGTATTTTGACGGGGGTTGCATTGGGTCTGTGGATTGCTTTGGGTAGTATGTCCATTTTGATATTGTTGATTCTTCCAATCCAAGAGCACAAGAAAATTTTACATTTCTTTGTGTCATTTTGATTTTTAGAGTATAGGTGACTTCCTTGGTTAAGTTTATTTCTAGGTATTTTGATGTTTTTTATGTAGTGGAAATGTTTATGCTGGTTATAAAATTCTGGTTTTTGAAGTGGAAAAAAAAAAGGGAATGAAGGGCCACAAATGGCAAAATAGCCTTCTTCCTTATGGGTGAGTTGTATTCCATTACATATATATATATTATATATATATATATATATAATATATATATGCTGTATCTTCATTATCTGTTCACGTATTGATGTCCACTTAAGAGGCTTCCATATCTTGGCAATTATAAATAATGTTGCTGTCAATAGTAGGGTGTATGTATCTTTTTGAATTAATTCTTATTTTGTGGTTGGCTTTATTCCTTTGGTAACTATGTAAGTTTAAAAAGATAAAGCTCTAAACATTCTTAGAAACAATGAATAGTACATACATGTAAATTAAAAAATAGATGTGCAATAAAAAAAGAAAGAAAGAAATGAGCTATCAAGCCATGAAATACATGGATGAAAATTAAAAAAAACATACTACTAAATGAAAGAAGCCAGCCTGAAAAGTCTACAAACTATACAATTCTAACCAAATGGGATTCTGGAAAAGGCACAGCTACAGAAAAAATAAGATTGTGGTTTCCAGGGGTTTGGGGAGAGGGAGGGAGGGAGGAATGAATAGATGGAGCACAGGGGATTTCTAGGGCAATGAAATTATTCTATATGATACTATAGTGGTGGCTACATGTCATTATGCATTTGTCAAAACCCATAGAACGTACAACATCGAGAGTGAACCCTAATGTAAACTATGGACTTTGGTTGATAATAATGTGTCCATGTTGGTTCATCGATTGTACCAAATATGCCACACTGATGAGGGATGTTGAGGGTAGGGAGTATATATGTGTGGGTGGGGAGGGCTTTGTGTGTACTCTCTGTATTTTCTGCTCAATTCTGCTGTGAACCTGAAACTGCTCTAAAAAAATAAAGACTATTAATTAACAACAACAAAAAATTCATTTCTGGGGCAGGTTGAAACTTCAGTTAGGTTAGATATTAAGTCTCAGTTTGGTAGCATGGCCAAGCATAGTTGACTCTATTTTGGGCCTATTATTATCTTTTTAACAGTGTAGTACTTTAAAATTTTCTGTAAACAGGAAAGAGGTAGAATTGGTCTTTCTGGGATTCCTGCCTTCCAGTAATATTTCAATATATTTTTGTGAGAAATCAGTGAATGGTTCTGTTGGTGGTGAACTCAGTGAGGGAGGGGTTACAGCCTCAGTGCAAACACTTACTCATAACATTGACTCCTATGCACACATGGCAGCCAGGGTTCCATGATCAGCACTACACTTAATGTTCTTCTGATGGAATGAAGGCAGGTGAGACATTTCACTCACACAAGATGTGCCAGCAATGCCAGGGGAAAGACTGGTGAGGACCAGCCTACAGGGTTTGCAGGAATGAGACCTTTTGCTTATCAATATCCCAGTGACCTACGTTTTTACTACTACTAACATGCAAAGAAATTTGCTCTTCTCCTTTTCCTTATAATGCATTTCCAGAAAGCAAGTTGAGGAAATATTGCCTATATAGGTAATAATGAATACTTCCAGTTTCCAAGAAAACCAGCCAACAATACTGCTGAATGCTTTATTTTAAAGATATATGAAAAAGGAGACAAATTGTGCCTGAGAATACAAATTGCCCAGAGTGCTAAAAATGCTAATTGAGCATTTACTTAATAAAGGCATAAAAGATATGGAAGCTGTTTTCCATTAGACATATTTTTGTTTTGCATTCTATAATAGGACAATTTGAGTAAATGTCATCAACTTTCATTTAATAACAGATAATCCAGCTCACCTGTATTTTGATGTCATAAAATATTAAAGCTTAAATTGAAACTCTGTCCAGTCTTATAGTCAAAAACAGTCAGTAGGTGTGTCAGGGTAAAAGGGAACATCTGGCAACTTAAGGAAGTAGGGATCTGCTTATTCTTCTATTGTGAAAGGTAATTCATTTTTCATTTGCTCAGAGTTAATCAGGATTTAAGGGAATTCTTAGAGTGAATTAATAAAATATATGAAGTCAAAACAGAAGTGAGCAAAGAAAAAGATCTAAATGGCTACTAATGACTTAATTAGGATAGACCATCACACTGTTGTTAACAAATTATTAGCTTTGATGGATAGAAGTGTGCCTAATGGATTTGGCCATTATTTTTCTCTGCTCCATACATGAGATAGTTATTGATCTCTGCCTATGATACATACTTATGATGCCTTTGTCACCAACTTTGAATAACTTAAGAGGTTAGTGGATCTTTTGACTTATTCTTTCGATGCTGTTGTCATGTGACTATCCTCCAGAAGTGCTATTTGTGAGCCTGTGGTTTTAGCTGACTTCAATACTTGGGTTCCTAGGGGGTGAAAGCAGTTGCTCAGAGTCAACTGCCCTTTACCTCTTAACTTCATTTTAAATATGCCTGCCTATTGCTCCATCTTCTCACCTATATCCTGCTCTGCTTCTACTTTATCATGCAGACATCAGGATACATGCAAAGTATTCCACTCTTTTTGTTCACACTGCAGCTCTTTGTTCCTAGATGGACTAAGACTTCTAAGCATAGTGCCTTACACTACTAGGAATTACAAAGCTCCAATTTTCTACTATAATCACTACAAGGAAATTCAGAGAAGAATTTGTATGATACCACCTACAAGAATGCAGAACTTTCAGTCCTTGCTAGAGCAGTGTTTTTATTTAAGGAAAAAGAGAAAAAAGATAGATGAAGGAGAAATGGAGGAAAGAAGGAACGAAGGAAGAAAGGGAGGGAGGGAGGAAAGAAAGAAGAGGTTTATGTTTTTCTATTATTTATGCTTCCTGGGTATGGCACAGTTCATAAGCAATATGCCCTCTCTATTTCCACCCCCAGCTCACCAACCAACCAAGAAGGTTAAAAAGGGTAGATATAACCACTGTGAATTGTTTACTCTGAAGGAAGTCCTCATTTTAAGGTTGAAATTAGAAAAGAGATCATCTTAATGGTTGAGTAAAGGTGTCATTGCTGCTTTTCAAGCTTTCTGGGAAAGCTACAAGATGACTGATGTCCCAGCTGTGACTGAGAGGCAAGAAATCTGCCTCTTCACTCTTCACCCACTATTTATAATGATTGTGACTTTATTTGATCATCTTCCTTGACTTTATGAGGTGTTGGTTTTCCATGAGGACATGCTTGATTCCCCTTGAGAGCTCTGTGTTCTGACATTATTTGATGGCCTCGCTCCAACGTAGCCCAAAAAAGATTCAAGGTGGGAGAGTGGCACAGATAGTGACATATACTAAGGTAGCTGATTTAATTTTTTGTGGGAATTTAATGCTAATCACTGAACTATATCTGATTGCTGAACAAACTTTATGCTAAAGCTTCTCATCCGTACTCTGTGTTGCTCATTGGTAGCCATAAGGAGTCATTATAAGCAATAAAGGTACCTGCCCCTTGGGGCAATAAAATATTTACCTATGTTGACATGAAACAAATAGAGTCCCTGATACTTTTTCAGCAAAAAATGAGCTTATTTGAGAAGCAAAGAATTGCAGTTCAGGGTCTATAAACATGGGGAGCCACATGCAAGTGCCCACACAGCAAGAGACAGTGAATGCTTTTACAGAGAGGAAAAAGAAGTCAAGAGGGCTACAGTAAACAAAAAGTCCATGGCTTTTCATTGGCTGAGTCCTTGCCAAGAAAGAAGTGATGTCTTTTTTCCTTCCTGTTGGCCTCTACTATTGTCACAGGGTGTGAGAGCTCCCTCTTCTGCTCTCCCAGCTCTCTTTAATTAAGATTCCTGTTTGTTTGTTTATTTATTTATTTTTCATTTCTCCATATTTGATCAAGATCTTTCTCTGAAAGGACTAGTGATCAAGAGCCAGGTTTTCCAATTTCAGGGACTTTTCTTCCCTCAAAGCTAGGAAGGTCCTTTCCCTAGTGTAATGTCTCACTTTGAAGGAAACATGTATAGACTAAAAACCTATTGAAGTCCCATTTGAGTAATAAGAAGGGATAGGAGGGAAAACTCTCAGGCACTTTATATCTAAAGTTCGTATGTTATGAAGATCACAGACATTGGAGATCATCTGAAACTTTGTCATTATCAATGATTTGGTGACACATTTCCAACAGACCTAATCCAGATATGTTGGGAAAGTTGTCTCATCTGGTGTCCTATACTTCAATTCAAGGAAGTTTATACTTTCATGTCACCAGATAATGTGCTGGTTGAGTCAAGATTCAGCACTTTCTTTAGGTATGTCAAATGAATCCAATAATCTATTCCTTGGATTTTGGTGGCACAAGGATTGGCTAGCAGTACCTTATAGGCACCTTTCTGGTGAGGTTATAGAGAGTTCTTCTGGAGATATCAACAGATGAAATCCCAACAGATAAAATCTCCAGGTTGAAAAATATAATGCTTAAGGTCTTTGCCTCCTGAGAATGCACTGTGAAAAGATTGCTCTACCAAAACACAGTTATTTTTAATACAAGCAGTTGGGCTTTGTGATCTTGGAGTATCTCTCCTTTTATCAGTTGCAGTTCAAGAGACAGGAATCAAGGGCATTGGGCATCTTGTGACTACCTCAGACGGTGACAGCTTTCCAAAAGTGGTGGATCTGAGATTTAGAAGGACCAATGGCGATACTTTTGGCCTTGATATTTAGAGAGTTTCTACCAATTTTACCAGTTGAGTTCATGAATAATACTTTCAGTGCAGTCTACTAAACCAGAGGATTGAGGGTGGTAAGTACAGTGAAAGTATTATAAAACCAGCCCAAAAGCATCCTCTTATCAAAGAACTTGATCAGTAAAATGGGTTTCTCAATCATTATGGAATTCAAGAGGAGTTCTCCAGGTAGGGACAATTATTTTCCAAAAAGACTTAAGCCACAGAGGAAGCAGTAGCCTGTCTGTAAGGGAAGTCTTCAGTCCAGTGTGAAGATACACAAACCAAAAACATTTTTATTTCCATTAGATGAAGGGAGTTATATTAAATACACTTCCCAGATCTCAAATAAATAAGGCAGTTAAAAATGTCCTTAAGGAATAGAAACAGGCTTCCCTGAGTTGCACCTTGGACAAATGAGGGAGGCTTTTTTTTTTTTTTTTTTTTCTGTAGCCTTGTTGATGTTTCCTCAACATTGATTCATGAGTGCTATTATTTTGTCAGTAGGTTTAATATATATGCAGTGGCCAGAAATGAGAATCTTGGAGTCTCTAGTATGACTGCTTTGTTACTTGGTCTGAACCAGAGTTTTCTCTCTTTATTAAACCAATTGTTGAATTTCCAATCTTGTCTTTCCTGTTCTGAAGCCAGTTATTGGGTTTCTGTAGCCAGTTTTTCTATGTTGTCATTTGGGGAAATATACTTTTGGACCATGGTATAAATTTGGCTGCTGTTGGTCCCAATAAGGGCAGCATTCCTTGTGGAAATGTCCACAAGGTGATTTCCCTTAGATTCCATGGGGTCAAGTTTAGAAAATGCCCCAGAATCTTAATGATAGCAAAAGTGGCAGGTAAAAGTATTTTATCCAATAATTCTTAAAAAGATAAGGGCCATTTTAAATTTTATTTCCACTGGAAGGAAGGAAGTCATATTACTTTCATAACATTCCAAAATCATGAGCTACTCTGAAAGCATATCCGCTATCAGTATAAATACTGGCAGTTTGTTCTTGATTAAAACACAAGCCTGTGTAAGAATGTATAATTCAGCCTGTTGGACTGAAGTAGCCATATGTAAAGATGCTGCCTCAACAACATCAAAAGGAGTTGCAGCAGCATACACAGCACAATATTTGCCAGTGTTATCTTTTAAATAAGAATTATCAGTGAAACACGAGAAGTCAGCATTACCCAGAGGAATTTCTTATTAGATCATCATGAGAAGTTAGGCATCAGTGTTAAGCAGTCATGAAGGACTGTAGTTCATGGAAGGGAGTACAAAGGAAAATGAGACCTTGAGGCTTCTAATATATTTTGGAGTTTAGGCCTTGAAGAGCTTCTTTACTTGTAGGATATTGATTACTTCTAGAAAGAGGTCTTGAGCTATCTATTTGAATCTTCTTGGGAGGTGCACTGTGATTTTTGCCAACATCAGTTGGAGATTTTGCCCATAAGAAGGGTGGTAGCTGATTCAATAGAGATAAATGATCAGTGTTTCTAGAATTAGCTCTAGTACTATCAGAGAAGAAACAAAAGATATAGATGGGTCACCTGGTTGGTTGCTTTTATGAGTCCCATCAAATTCTAGAATTATTTTCCCCTTTAGGGAAAAAGAAATTCTGTCTTGATACTTCTCTAAGAAGACTTGATCCAATAAATAGTTAGGAGCAGAGGAACTAAGAAGAAAAAAGTGTGTATCTCTCAAAGGGACTAAGCAAAAGGGAATAGGTTCAGAGACAGGAACTTCTTGAGATTCATTAAAGATCCCAACTTTTTGAACTATAGTATTCTGAGGCAGGAGCTGCTTTATAGTAGTAGGGTTGAGCATTGAAAGTGTAGTTCTGGCAACTGTTAGTACTGGAAGAGATTTATCCCCAATTCGGAGAAATGAACTTCAAGCCAGTCAAGCCTGCAGTTTCTTGAAGCTTCACTGCTGAGAATAAGGAGGACACTGGAAGAGGCTTTTTAAAAGGCTGAAAGTACCTGAAGCACTTACACTTACAACAATCTCTTTTTCACTGCCCTGGCTCTTTGCAATAATAGCAGAAAGCAGGAGGTTTTTGTTTTTGTTTCAGAGCCTTCATTTGCTGTCATTGAAGAGTAAGAATTCTGGCCATCTTCCTTTTAGGTGACTCACCTAGAATGCAAGAGAGCTGATTTTCCAGATTAAATCTGAGTGGACATAGTTTCCCATTCCATCCTGGTCCTTTTTACTGGAAGGGAAAGGTCCCAGTTCAGCCCATTAATAAACATTGAGTTAAAAGCTACCAGGGTGGAATCAACATCTGAGGGAAAACCAGAATTTTATTTAATTATAATCTGAAGTAGATTGTAATAGTCATGAACAGGTTCATCAGATTTTTGTGTGCAAGCCTGAATTTTATTCCAATCAACAGGCTTTGGGAAGGACCTAGTAATTGCTCAGTGAAGTCTCCTTGCACTTATCTGAGCCTGATCATATAATAAGTTAGCAGGCATCTCCCTGTTGTAATTCTGAAGACCTTTCAGGATTTTCCTAATTACCAGTTTTTATCTAGTACTGAGCCTAGCCTTCACTGGCAAGCATATGGAGTGGCTGATGTAAATCAAAGAAACCAGATTGGTAAGTTGAATGACTATATTAAATTTCTCAGCAAATCTGTGAGGATCTTCAATTACTATGGGAAAATCTTTGACTATGGCTGGCAGTTCAGCTTTAGTCCAGGGAATATAAAAAATGGAGGGTTTAGCCTCTGGATCCTAAGACGACTTAATTTTAAAGGGACAGATTCTGATAAGTTCAGAGTAAAAGGGTATGGGGAGAGTCTCAGAGAAAAAGGGAAGTTCCATGGAAGAATTAGTATGGAGGAACTGAGGGTATATAGGAGGTGTAGGCAGTATACATGGAAAGGAGGAAGATGGCACCAGAGTTGGAGTCTGACCATGAGGATCTGAGGGAGAAAAACAAGCTGATACCAGAGGCAGACAGAGTGAGACAGAGAAGCCAAGGAAGAGCCTGAGGCTTCCGGAGCCATTGTTTCTATCTTTGTTTATTTGCCTCAGTTAATCTTAAAATCTTATTTTGCAGACAGGCGATTTTAGACTACTGATAACACAGAGAAGCCTCAAAATGCCCATAAAAATTGGCATTCCATTTAGTTCTAGAAATTTTTGAGCTACTGTAATCTAATTCAGTTTAAAAAAATTAAATTTGGGGATTTCAAAAGTTCTCCATAGTAGACATTGAAATTATAAATTGCTTTTGATCAGGTTGGTCCATTTAGTTAATAAAAGTGTACTTGAGGAAATACCACAGCTTTTAAATGTAAAATAGGCTAGAGTCCCTCTGAGGGGGAAGGAAACTCACAAAGTATTTAGATAACTGGGATCCATTTCTCAGAGGTTGTTTTTCTAGAGTAAAAGGACAATTTTTAAATAGCTTAAATGGTTAACAGCTCAAACAGCTCAATTCAAACAACTTGTGATACAAACAGTCTAAAGGCCTAACACTAGCCAGTTCTAGGGAAAAAGCTTGGTTACAGAGGGGCCAAACCCAAGATTTCTCAGCCAGTTTCCATAGAACATCTCTTATTCCAAAGGAATGGGCTGATGGCTGAATTGGCGCAGTTTCAGTGAAGCAGCCCTTGTTCCTAAAAGAATGGGGCTGAAAGCATCTCAGCCAGCTTTGTTTGAAACAGTCTGATTTCAAAATCAGACCAAAGTACCAAATGAGTGCTTGCATACAGAATAAGGCCTTAACCAGAAAGAAAAAAAACCTTAAAATAGATCCCAAATAAATCCTGGAGCACTTCAGATGCAAAGGGGTGTGAGCTCAAATCCAGGAGAAATATATACCTTCGAACTCCAAAGTCAGTGAGAAAAGCAGTGAGCCCAATGGGCTCAACTGTGGGTACCACACCTGTTTGGTCACCAGCCCTGGAGCCTCTGGAGGTCTTCTCTGGTCCCTGTACAAGCCACCAAAATGTTGATCTAAAACAAGTAGACTGTCAGGTATTTCTCCAGCAAAGATGGGTTTATTCAGCAGAAAATTACAATTTGGGGTCTGCAACCATGGCAAATCATGTGGAAGTCCCCATACAGCAAGGGAAAGAGAATGCTTTTATAAAGAAGAAAAGGAAGTTGGGAGGGTTATAGTTAAGAGTTCATGGCTTTTCTTTGGCTGAGTTCTTGCAGGGAAGAAGGGGTCTTTCTTCTTCCTGTTGGGCTCTGCTATCATTGCAAGATATAAGAGATTCCCCTTCTGGTCTCCTGATTTTACTTAATTAAATTTTCTGCTTATTAATTTTTTATTACCCAAACTCATCACTCTCTTCTATGAAACACCATTAATCTGAAATCCAAGATTCTAAAGAAAGTGAGATTCCAATTAGAAGAGATCTCCTGGTGTGAACAGGGCACTTATTAAAAATTGTTCTATAGGCTTCAAAACCTGATAGTTCAGAGCAAGGTCTGTAAAAAAAAAAAAAAGGTATAATTCCTTAATTTGTCTGCAGTTTCTTCCCCTCTCCTCTCTCCTCTGTGTCCCTCATATTCTGACTCTCCTGTGATCTTTCCCAGCTTCATATATCCAGCATCCCCTACCCTATGCTTTGTCTCTGTTGTGAAGTGTATACCACTGCTATTAAGAGAAATTATAACTGCTTTGGGTCTTAAAAGAGCATCTCTACTTAGTGTTTCTAACAATCTCCTGTTTCTCTTCAGCAGACAGTTCATTAGCTTCTAGAATCAACATGCTTTGCCAAACTCTTCTTCTTCAGTCTTCTCCTTCAATATTCATCATCCCAGTAAAAGATATCACTATCTAATTTGCCAACTAAGCATAGACTCCACCCCCCCCCCATTTTCTCCTTTCTCAAGTCTCTCATCTAATTGTCACCAATAGTTGTTGGCTTTGCATTCAGTGTTATTTCCCAAGCTGTCAATGCCTTGTCAGCTACAGAAGTTCCCAATATATTTTTTCCAACTCAATTGTTGCAAGATTCACAAAGTTGTTGCCTCTACTCTTGTCCCTTATCATCCATATCCCCACTGTCACTAGTACAATTTTACTAATATGCAAATAGGATGTTGTTTCTTCCTTGCTTAAAATCCCATGGTGTTTCCCTACATCTCAGAATATAAAGCTCAAACCTCTTGGTTAGAATTACATATCAGTCTCTTCATGATCTGTCAGCTTCTCCTAAATATATGCTTGTCTTTTCCCCCAATACCCTTTGGTTCTGTGTACATTTATAGTGTCATGCTTCCAAATGACTCTGCACTAGTGCTCACACTGTTTCTTCTTAAACTCCTTCACTTACCCTTCTTCCCCTAGAAAATCAACACCGAGACCTTAGAATAAGACTCAAATATCACCTCTTTCTCTTCCCAACTTAAGAACTAACTAGTAACTTTTCCATTGCATTTTAATTTTTACTCTTTAGTCTTAAACTATTTTCTAATCAATATTTTTTGATGTTTCCACAGAACTGTGAACTTGGAATGGCAGGCACTATATGGAATTGATGAAATCAATTCAAAAATAAAAAAGGATAATATCACTTCTAGCGAAGAAGAGTCAGGGCCAGCCAGATTCACCTTACTGCACAAAATAACTAAAAATCTAGAAAATTAAATACATGAAACAACAGTTTTCAAGACATTAGACATCTGGGGTCAGTGATCCCTGAAAGTAAGAAAACAGACAAGGGTTCCTATGATTAACAGCTTACTGCCTGGAAATAATGCCTAAGTCATGGCACACTGAGGGACCCCCAAGGAGAGGCTGGTGGTCTCCTTGAATTGAGGAGACAAAGCTAGGAATCAGGGGAGGCCATGGCAGCTAGACTTCATAGAGCAGAATACAGAGACAAGAGGCCTGCACAGAGGAAAATGATCCATTAGATTTATTTTATCTTTTTAATGAATTGTTATAAAATGGCCCTCACTATCCTTGATAATATTCTTTGTTCTGAAATTTAGTTTTATAATATTTATATAGTCTATTCAGATTCAACTTTTAAAAACTTGGTATTAGGGTGCTATATTATTTTCCATCCTTCTGCTTTTAACCCATTCCTGCCTTTGTACTTCAAGTATTTTTTTCCAGCATTACTGAGATATATTTGACATATAATATTGTGTAAGTTGAGCAGAGAACAGTTTGTCAAGTTTGCATTTTTTTCTTTTCTTTTCTTTTCTTTTTCACATTATGAGCCATTATTAGCTCTTGGGAATTGCTATCGCTTTTAGATCCTGGAACATGCAGGATGATTTTCTGACATGTTTTATATTGCAGTTAGGGGCTCTCTGGAGGAAATTTTGTCCAAAACTCTTGATGAAGTTACAGTGATTGGCATAAAGAGTAATGTGCTGAATAGCACCTAATAATTACCAAGCACTTACAGTATGCAAGAGCTGTGTTTAGCATTCCACATTTCATATCACCCTGGATTCTCATTACAACCTTTGAAGTTGTAAAAACGTAAATATATATATATACGTATGCATTTACATACATGTATATGTACACATGGATGCATATAAACCAATTATATAAAAATACATTTCTAAAATGCTAGGACTTCCATCAGCTTTTTTGCTGTGTATTTCCCAAACATGCCCCTTAAATTTACCCTCATCAAAAGAATTTATCATTCTGGCAGCCTTACATCACAGACATATAATACAAATTCATTAAATTCACAGTGACCCCACTAAGTCAAAAGCAAAAACACACAGGTGTCTTCAGGACTCGTACCTTATATAAAACATAGATAGATTACTTGCATCATGGTAACTACATTTCTCAAAATGGGAGTATATGTGTGGAAAGAGAGAGAGGGGAAGACTAATAATAAATAAATTGTACTTTGTAGATACTAACTATAGATTATACTTTGTAGATACTAACTATTATATCTAAAGTAAACAACAAGCTCCTACTGTATAGCACAGGGAGCTATATTCAATACCTTATAATGGCCTATAATGAAAAACAATATGAAACAGAATATATATATATATATATATATATAATATATATATATATAAATGAATCACTGTGCTGTTCACCAGAAATTAATACAACATTGTAAATCAACTATACTTCAATTTAAAAAATTAAAAATAGATTATGGACTATGCTATACAAAATGAGAGAGCCCATGAACTGATTATTCAAGGTAGCCCCTAAAATATGGACACATAGGCAGATACCCATCATGTCAGCAATTACATTTTTAATGTTAAAGGTTAATAATTATATTACCTATATTTCCAGACTAAATAGGTAACTGACATGCTGTTGGCAATATCAGCTTGCTCCCTCAGTAAATTCCTATTATTTCTGCTTCTGAAGGTAGCAGAAAAAGAGTAATTATTACACACAAAAAATAATTATTACAAGAATGTTTTCTTCATTGCATTTTTCTAGAAATGCTTGACAACCCTATATGTGCAATAACCACTTAACAAAATGCCATCATGAGATCCAGTTTATGAATTTAAAAACTTCAGCTAAGCCCCTGGCCACTCTGATTCATAAAATATGCAGTAAGATGTTTTGAGAAAGATTGAAAAATGGGAAAAAATATGTGCTCCCAGTGGGCAGAATATTGCTGACATTGTAAGTAATAATGAAATCTGATAACGCAATCTAGTTTGCATGTCAAAGAATAGACACTTAATTTGTTACTTCTTTAAGTTTTCTGTTTCTTATGGAATAAGTTCAAGGGTGTTAAAAGTAAAGTAAATGCCTAGTGATTGTGGAGCAGCAAGTAACTGAGAGTTTACTTTTACAATCAGACTGAAAAGATATTTATGTAACAAGTGACATCTTTTGCTTTACCATTATAGTTTTGTTTTACTTTCAGAAGACATAAAATAAAATCAAATATTATCCAACTTACACTAATATGATCTATGTCCTTATGGCTGGAGAAAGGAAAAATATGATGAGCCATAGCATCTAGTGGCACCAAAAAGTAAACTGGTGCTTGGAGAAAAGAAAGAATAGGTGTGTCTCAGAACAGCAAATGTACATCAATGTAAATAAAGTAAATAAAAGCAGTATTGGGCTTATAGCACATGAGGAAGTCTCGTACAGAATAAACTGAACTTTAATGCTTTATCTTCAAAAGAAATTAGGGGAAAAAAGTAAACTGAAGAGGCTGTACAAACTGAGTTTTTCAAGAAAATATATTTTTGACACAGTCTACAGTAAGTGTTCATTATTGGACAAATGGGTTGTACTGTATTTTATATTTATTAAACCTCATCACAATAATATTTTTCCATATTTTCACACATTATCTGTAGTTCTGGTGATGGAAAACATGTAAACCTGGTGTATTTTATATAACTCAATTATCTTGGTAGCTTAATGACAAATGTCATGGATAGACAAATTTGACTCCATACCCAAAATATAAATTTCTCAAAGCAGAGTTTATGTTACATACTTTTTAATGTAAATCAGGGTTTCTTAACTTTGGCATTATTGACATTTTGGGACTGATAATTCTTGGTTGTGGGAGGCTGTCCTACACATTATAGTATGTTTAGCAGCATCCTTGGTTTCTAACCAGTAAATGCTAGTATCATCTCTCCTCCACAGCTGTTACAACCAAAAATGTCTCCAGACATTTCCAGATATCCCCTGAGGGTCAACATTGTCCCTAGGATAAGAAACACTAATGTACACAAAATTTTAGCATAGTTTTGTAGTCAGTAGTTCAAACAGAAAATGGAGATATATTTCAGTGAGCATTCTTTCACCTAGAGCAACAGTACAGCTTGAAGGTAGAAATTGTCTATATTCTGATGGGATTCAGGATTTGACATCTTGCCATATTGAAAATTTTAAGCTGAAGGAGTTTGAGAAAATGACAGGAGGAGGTCTCTCTGATCTTTCTCTCTACCATTCTCCCCTGAAGCAGGTCATAAGACCGTCATGTGACAGGTGTCCTCCCTGTACCAGGAGGAAAGAAACATCCTTATCTCCATGACTGAGGGACACTATGAAGAAAACACAGAACAGACCTTGCTAAGTTCCTCCCACTTTACTATACTTAGCTCATACTTTTTGTCCTATCGTATTTCTCCACAACTAGCCACTCTTCATCAAACTGAGCATAAAAACACTCTGTTTTAGCCATTTCTTCAGGTCTTCGTTTCTTTATGAAGGCTCCCAAGTCATATAAAACTTATATTACATAAATGTATCTGCTTTTCTCCTATTATCCTGTCTTATTTAGTTTAATTTTCAGACCTAGCCAGGGACCTTAAGAAGTTTGAGGAAAACTTTTTACTCCCCTCCATTTCTTATCTGTTGTATAACCAGGGTTCAAGATCCCCACATATTCAAGGTCAGAAATTGACTTATGGATTAATGAATAAACAAATTAACATCAGAGAAAAATTTTACCTGGCAGTTGGGACTTGCTAGTTGTCTTCAAATTCCTCATGGAGATGCTCAATGGGAAAACAAAATTGTATGTACTGTGTTGAATGTTAAGGGTATTATCCCAGAGCAGTGCATGTGATTTAAGTCAGGAGAGTATAGCTCCAAATAAGGATTCAATTTTATCTCTCAATATATTTTTGCTTTTCTAGGGTATGAATCACAAACATATCCCTTGATCACTGTTGTTTCCCTTGCTAGCTGAGTGACTGCTATATAGTAGACTTTTTTTTTTAAATTACATACACTCATAAGTGAAAAAGTTTAGAACTTTTCAAATATGAAAGCAGTGAGTATCCCATCACTGGAGTTATTTTGGCACTCCCCAACTGATTATACAATGTGGATCTTATAACAAGAATGCAAGCATCAGGTAGGTATTGAACTACATGATAACTAAGACTATTTGCCTATCCTGAACATGGTATTGTAGAATTCCATTAAATTTATGCACCTAATCTGCCTACTCTTTACACAATTGTTAGGAAAATCTGTCCCACCATCTGTAAAGCATTCTTCAAAAAACAAAGCTCCTTGTCCATGTGAGATGAGAGAGCTGGGCTTCTTATCCTGAGACTATGAGATGATACTTTTTGTTAATGGTGTAGACACAAAAAAAGCCCATTACTTTCTTATCCTTCCAGATCATCTCGCCCTGTTACATAAATCTCAGAATTTTCAGGTTTTCCAGAACTGTGGTAGGAGGCCTCCATACTACAGGCTAACTGAATAAAATTTCCTTCCTAAATGGTAGCTGATAATCGGGTTTCTGTCAGAAAAAAATACGGTATGGAAGCCAAGCTATAGTCAATAAAACTTACGTTGTTAAATGTTCCTGAAGTGTTGCCCCAAAGTGCCATACAAATGTTATATATTGTGATATGTTTACCTTCCCTTCCTCATGGATGCATTAACAGAATAAACAGAGAGCAGTAACAGCAGGATCTTTAAGGGCCTCCTAGCTCCTGGACTACCTTTTTCTGGGGATAAAAATCACACTAGTTGAAATTCCTTTTCCTGTAGAAATATTCTTTATTGGAAGACATCTCCAGAGCAGCATTGTCTGTGGCCACAGAAGAGCCATCTTAGTTTTAAAAATAGCACCTGCTGAGGTTTTCTTAATCTGCCTGGAAATGATTGTGTGCCATTTGGGCATTTGCCTGTTTATTTCATCTCTCATGCACATATTGCTCAACAGAAACATAATTTACTCTTTTCATTTTTTCTTAATTTAAAAATATTATCAGCATTTGAAAGCAAATAGAAATAATTAGTAATTTAATAATGGTTTTGGAATGCTGAAAAATCTACAAAGGAGTCTGTAATAGATTATAAAAATGGTCACAATACTTTGCAATACCTTGATTAAAAGGTTGGGTTTGAATCCCCAACCCATTCTCCTGTGCTGTGGTATTTTGACTTGTCTGTGGCAAAAGTGACCTTGTGCAGGTTCATGGCTAGCTGAGGCTTCATGATGCCTTGCAGCTCCAGCTGTGGCTGCTTTTGGATCCCTGCACCCCTGTGTGAAGAAATTGAGACTCACAGGCTCCCACCATTGCTAAAGCTGACAACCTGCCAAATGCCAGTCTTGGGAGTGAGTATATCCTACTTCACCCAACTGCTAGCCAATCTGTTAGCTACAGCCCACTGACTATGCAGACTTATAGTAAGTCCAGCTGAGATCAACCAGAGCATTCCCAACTGACTCCTGTTATTGTGAGCTAAAAAAAGGTGGTTGTTTTAAGCTACCAAATTTTAATATAGTTTGTTTCATAGCAAAAATAACTGCTACAGAAATTGCTTCATAGAAATAAGGTAATATGGTAACAGATTTAGATCGTGTGCCTATTTTTTAACCCCTCTTCTAGAATGCTAATTTAATCAAAGCAGCAAGCTCATCTTTCTTGCTTATGGCTGTATCACCAGAACAGTTCAGCAGGAAGAGTTAATAAATTCAATTTAGTGGCAAACACTTTCAGCATGACACTGTCTTAATTTTACAAAATTCTGTCCTCCCTTATACTCTAAGATAACTGTTATCAAGGGGCAACCTCTGTCCAAGTCAAACCAGATCTCACTCATGGGTGTAGTTTGAGTTTTCCTCTCATCCTGACATTCAACACCACACAAAGAGTGGTAGCAGTCTCTCTCTCTCTTTCTCTCTCTCTCTTTCTCTCCCCACCCCTTCTCTTTGTCTATAAAGTAGAATTTAACATACAGTATGCCTTGCCCCAATAGCTCAACACATAATTAGCCACAGGCAACTGGTTACAACTGGTTTTAGAGTTGGGTTGCTGTCAACCATAATATCTGAAGACGCTTATCTTTGGAGAAAAGAGCTTTCCCTAAGATGAAACTATGATAGTGATATAAGGCACAGCTCTCAGTTGTGTTTTAAAATAACTATGTTTATGAGCAAGAATAATATCATGCCCACTCCAGGGGATAAACTGCTCTTGAGTGGATTGTGGATTGTGGTTTGGGAGAAGAGAAGAGCTAGGGAGTATAGTTCCTTGATTAGGTGTGGCGGATAGCAAAATATTGTCCTGACATATTCACAGAAGTAAACAGCAATCTTATAAGTTCTATAAACACAGACAAATCTGACAAGTCTTAAGCTAACATCAGATGGCTAATGTCAGTGTATACTCAGGGAAAACAAACAAACAAACCAAAACAAAAACAATCTACACTCTAAATCAGTAGGGGAAAGAGTCAAGTGTTATAACTTAAATCTTAATAAAAGCTGAACTTCATACTTGATTGTTATTCATTGCAGGCCACACCACTAATTCATACTATAAATATGTTTATGTAAAAGAAATGAATACATATTTACATAAAAAAGAAAATAACATGTTTATGTTTTATTTAGTCAATAAATAAACATGGGGAAATAATTTGATGGGATTGATCAGTTACCTTCTATCAGTTTCCTACAAAAATATTAGAATTTCAAAATGTTACTGATATTTTCTAATATTCTGATTAGTAAGGGTGACCATTATGCCCTACCCCTCTAAATGTAAATTCTTAGATCAGTAGCCACTAAGAAGAAGGATTTTAAAATAAAAACTTAATTTGACTACTGTAGCAAAAGCATATATAGACAGGTTTAGAAAGAGATAATTTTTTAGCCTGTTCATCTAGCACTAATTTAATGACTAATGCCATTTAGTCATGGCAAGGATGGCAGGAGTAAGGTAGAGCAGCTAAGGGAGAAGAATAAAGAAGCTTAATTTAATTCCTCCCTCCCTTTTCTCTGTGTTGTTCAATACTAGAAACACTAGCTGATATTTAAGTATAGATTTAAATATATATGTATATATTAATGTATATTAATAAAAATAAAATTTCAGTTCTCCAGTTGTACTAGCCACATTTCAAGGACTTGATGCCCACATGTGACTACTGCTTGCCATTTTAAACAATACAGTTATGGAACATTTTCTTCATCTCAGAGAATTCTATTGGATAGCACTGTTCTAGAGCATGATTTCACCAGTCTCAAATCCCACTCAAATAAAAGCTGTATACTGTAGCCACATATGGGTGCAGTTTGTTTTAGATAAAAACTTTTGTTCATATAATTTTTAATTGAACATAGTTGATTTACAACATTGTGTTAGTTTCAGGTTACAGCAAAGTGATATGTACATATATATATATGTACCTATTTTGTTTCAGGTTCTTTTCCATTATAGGTTATTATAAGATATTGAATATAGTTCTTGCTGCTCTACAGAAAATTCTTATTGTTTATCTATTTTATATATAGTTGTGTGTATCTGTTAATACCATATTCCTAATTTATCCATCTACCCCTACCACTTTGGTAACCATAAATTTGTTTTCTATGTCTGTGAGTCTGTTTCTGTTTTGTAAATAAGGTCATTTGTATTATTAATAGTTTCCAGATTTCCACCAAGTTAAAAATACATGTAGCAAGAGTTCTCATTGAATTTAAAGTGTTTGTGTTCATGGTGGCTCTTCAAGAAAACATATAATATATGCATTGATTCCTAAAGTTATTTAACCTAAGAAACCTATTTTAAAGTTTTTCTCTGGGCTGTTCTTATTCAGAACTCATAGTTCTGTTGGCAACATTCAGTTTGATTTTATCAAAAAGTACCAGCTAGCAATACATAAATTCCAGCAACCCTTCTCAGAAGGCCACAGATCTTCTCTGTGCCAAGGAAAGTTGCCCATCCAAGAAGAGTTGTGTTTATGTTAATGGCAGAGCCTGCCTAGTCTCTGAAATTCTCTCTTATCCTATAGATTTAGTATGTTATTAAAATTGAACTTCATAGCAATAGGCAAACTTTCTTCAGTCATTCTAACCTAAGGGTAAGAGGAGTCACTAAGATTCACTATCATGGTCTATCAATAACGAAAGCATTCATATTGGTCCTTATGTCACAAAGAAAAGAAAGAGTTGTGGAAATTCAAATAGCAAGATAGGTCTTGTTATTCCCCTCTCAGTAAGCATCTAATGCTCAAGTAATTTAAATGTTTCTCTAACTTACAGAGCTAGTAAGTGGTGGAGCTGAGATGGAAGTACAGAGCCTCTAATTCCAAAGAGCCTTCCTCACCTTCTTCAGCCATAGCCCTGACTAATGCACCTGGCCCTTCTTGATGGGAGGGAAAGGAACTTTAGACTTATGCAAAGAATAAGAGATAAAATAGATCATCCTGTTAAAAAAGAGTATAATAAGAGGAAAGAACAGTCATTGGACCATAATGATTCCAAAATCCAGCTGGAAACATGGTGTCTGTTTCTTGATTAAAGTTCAGTTCCACTACCTGAGAATGATTTTCTACAACTCTTGGGTCTAACTTCTTGTCCCCTGGTCCAGTTACCTGAATCATTTTAATTGCAGTTCTCTTAAAATCTTCATGTGGTTCGTCTGAATGTTTTGGGGTTCAATACATTAGAAACCATATCTGCAAATCTTTTCAAGACAGGTTTCTCTCTGCTTGGGCTGAGAGCCTGAATACTGAACACTCTTAAGATTCTTAAAAGCCTCTTTATCTTGTTAAGAGAGTCTGTGAAGCATGGTTTTAAATTCTTTTGAAACATTAGCAAAAGGCTTTGGTTTTAAACCTTTTAAATGTTATTTATCCTGATGACATTTTGAGAGAGGCATTTGACTTTTGGATAGGCTGGTAATGAAAAATAGTTTTATTTTTGAAACCAGAAAAACCTGGCTCATTTATATTTCAAATAAATGTTGTCCATAATCTGAATAGTCCTTTGTCTATATTCTAGTTAGTTAGATAGATAGATAGATAGATAGATAGATAGATAGATAGATAGATAGATAGATAGACAGACAGACAGACAGACAGACCTTATCATCTGTCTCTAAAAGAGACCAGATGGCACTTTCAATGAATTGCCTAGATATCTCCTTAGCCAAACCACCAGTTCATCACATATATTTTATATTTTCCGCTTTACTCCAGGTGGCCAAACTTTCTGCCACCACATTACAAGGGTGATTTATATATATATTCCATTACTAATTTCTTCCTTATCCTTCCAGCCTTCATCATCAGTCTGCCTGAGCCTTTTTCAACTTGTCTGCTGCCCAGTCCAATTTCAATGCCACGTTTTATGAACTTTTGTTACAGCAACACCCCAATTCTAGGTACCAAATTCTATTCCAATAAGCTATTGCTGTGTAACAAACTACTCTAAAACTTACTGGCTTACATTATAAATGTTGTAATTCAGGACTTTGACAAGACTTGGGCTGTGTGATACTTCTGTTCACATAGAATTAATGTAGATCAATAGATTGTATTCATCTGCAGAATAAGTTAGTCTGGAGTGTCTGAAATGGCTTGATTCACATTCCTTGTACAGGTGTGTGGATGGCTGGAATCCTGGGCTCATATGAGAATCTCCAGCAAAACACTTATATGTTGCTGCTTTATTATGGAGGTTTCGGGTTCAGATTTCTTACTTGCTGGCTCAGCTCCCTTAGAGAGTGTTTTTAAGAGGGCTACATGGAAGCTACAAGTCTTCTAATGACCTAGCCTCAGGTACCTCAGAACATTACTTCACCATATACATTTGGTCAAGCAAGTCATTAATACCACAGCAAATTCAATAGGAGAGAATTAGATTCTACTTCTCTATTGGAAAATTAACAAATTATTTGTCATCCATCTTTAATCATGAAAGTTTTCTTCTAGGTGTTTTTCTCCTGGCAGTGTGAAATGTGGGTTCACACTGGATAAAAATGTAAATTGCAGATAACTTCTTGTTCTCCAGAGAATTTTTCCTTCTCTAATCTGTTTTTTCTATGAAGTCTCAGTGTTTTCCTAACTTTATACATTTGTTCAATGATTAATCAGATCCTTTATGTTACAAATGACTGAAAATCTGACTAAAACCAGATTTTCAGATACAAATTCTTTTTAAATCTTAATTTTTTGTTTGAATTACTGAAAATGTAGGCTTTTTTGAATTACTGAATACCAAAACAGGTTTTCTGACTCAAATAATGGAAGTGACTATGGTAGCTGGCTTCAGATGATGTTTAAACTAGGGGATCAAATGCTGCCATCAGATCTCAAAATCTCCATCCTGACTCTGTATTGATTCAGCCTCAGGCCTATACAAAATTTCTGTCAGATTTTTTTAGGCCTGTATATTCCCATGTTCAAATCCAGTAGCTAAGAAGCCTACATTTTCAGTAATTAAAAAAGAAAAAGTCCTAGGATTAGTTCTGATTGGATCTGAACCAACCATTATGGACAGGAAAATAAAAGCAATGGGCCTAGATCACACACACTCCTGGAGCAAGTCTGTGTGTGAAGTCATCTGTATTCAAAAAGCATGAAAGTGAGACAAGTGCTTCCGCAGAAACAATCAGGTTATTTTTACTAAGAAAATAAAGACCCAACACCAAGATGCAGATACAGAAACTTTCCATCACACTTACGTTCTTCCTTCATGTGAATAACTGTCCCTCACCATCTCCAACTATTAAATCCTACACACCCTTGCAGGTCTGTCCACAAAGCCAGTTCCTCTGTGAAATCTCTCTTGACTTATTTACCCTTTCTCTTGCCTGCATTAGCTGTCCTCCTCAATTTAGGTCAAATTAAGTTTTAACTTTCTCATGTTTATTTGTATAATGAACCTATTTCATAGCTGTTTTTGCACGTATCTTAAATTTTCCACAAATGTGTACCATTCCTAAAAGTAGAAACTGAATTGTAGTCATCTTTGATGCCTTTGCAGATCTTGGTCAATAACCTATATTTAACAGATACATTGTAAAGATCTGTTGAATTAGATGAGCTCAGTGACTCCATGACTATAAGATAGAAATTATTATTTCATTATATATTTTTAAATTTTATAAAATACTTTAAATATCTTTTTTCTTTTTTTTCCTCCTGTGATTAGTTTAAAGTGTATCCATGTGACTGATCAAAAAAGTGTGAGATGAGATCCTCTAGATGGGTCTCTGTGTAAAATGCCTTTGCTCTTGAAAAAAAAAAATCAGAGGAGGCAGTCCCATTTCCTTGGTGAGATGTTTTCGTATCTGTGGGATACATGGAATTGTAGCAGATAATTTGTGGCCATTAGATAAGTTAGCTTGATGGATAAGGCAAACACAGGCTGGAAGAGCATAGATGAAAAGGCAAAAGCTCTGATGATGCTGTTAAACTTCTGCGATAATAGTCCGTGAACTGCCCAACACTTCATGTGATAAATGTCCTCATTGTTTCAGCCATTTGGTGTTGGGTTGTCTATTATTTGTAGCCAAAAACATCTCTATTAATGACCAGAGTCAGGAATGTAATGGAATGTGGGTTTATTGTTTTCCAGCCCAGGGATTTTTCCAAGTGATCTTTACATTCAGTTAGAAAGAAGAACTTTGCCTGGAGCATGAAACAGTGCAATTTGTGGGTCTGGCCTAAGCTGATGGAGAACACTGTTCACCTGGATAGCCATTTCACAAATTGAATTCTTAAGAAAGAATATGCCAGGGTCTTTGGATATTTTTAAAATAACAGAACAACATTCAGAACATAGTTTCTATCCTTAGCTATCTTTCATCCTTACCATATGCCTGAGAACTAACCCTTCTGACTCTTAATGCACATTTTGGCCGGTTTTTCTGTTTGTTATCTCAGCAGTGCGGGGTAGGAGGTGGATCATGGCTCTCTGTTGCTTGATATATATATACAAAGTGATTGACTGATTGTGTGACTCCAGAGAAAACAAATCCCAAGAAACAGGACGAATGGAAAATGCAAGGCAGAAAGAAAAATTTGGCCAATTCTAACTCTGTCCTGAAAATATCATCCTAAATTTTACTTTGAAATATGATGAAGCCTTGTCTTAGAAGTTGGCAGTGTTTCTGTTGCTGAGTCCAAACTCGTTTTGCCCGCTGCACGACAGATCGATAAATCGAGAGATGAGGTGTTGGGGGCAAGGAATATTTGGAAAGATCGAGAAGATGGGGGACTAATGTCCTGGAGAACCATCTGACCCAAGTCAGAATTCAGGCTCCTTTTATACTAGAAAGGAGAGGGAGTGTGGTTGGTTGTTGCAAATTTCATGGTGTTGGAATCATTTATTCTTGCAGCCATCCATGTAGGTCAGGTCATGATGACCCTATAAACCTCCAAGACAAATATAATTCTCTGTTCTGCAACTTTTTATCACTGTATGAATGGAAAAGTGTTATACCTTTAAAAGGTCAGAGCCTTGAGAGTGGACTATCCTGTATATTTCAGGCTGTAGGCAACATTCTTTTACAAAAAGGTGCAGAATCAGTGTGACTAAATGCAGGAAACAGAGCACAGAGTTAGAGCTAATGGAACAGATCTAATATGGAGTCAGATTTGTTCTTCCCTATTATATTTCCATGTGGATGAATGAGGAGCATCTCATAAATTATGAAGTAGAAGCTGTTCCTTGTAACTCTTTCCAACTTGCCATCTTAGCATGATGATTATTTTGTGTGGGTATGCCTTTCACAGATATTTAAATCAGGAAGCAGAGAAGGGAGTGGGGGGGGGAAACATGTGGTTGGACAACAGTAATATCTCTGTGCAAGTTTTGGCTCCTTAGAGTTGAGGTATGTTTCATAAACATGGTGCAGAATCAATTGTCACATTTTCCTAGAGAGTTGTACCATTAAAACAAAATAAAATGAAAAACCAGTCAGTGTCTTCTCATTTGTCATGTTTTATTTTTCCTGTTTTATGAATTAAATACCACAGTAAAATCCACCCTGACCTCTAAGTGATGAGCAGATGAAACCGAATTGTAATTTAACTTCCCCAGTTTTAAAATGTGTTTTATTTCCTGTGGGGAAACATAGCTCTGAAATTGATATTTTCTTTTTTGCTTATGAGCTAATTGATTAAGGCCTTTTCAATTGATATGATTTAATAGACTCTGTTTATTGTTTGTGTTGTGTTTGTAATGAATTTATTCATTAAATATTTATCAAAAGCGTACAATGTGCTGCTCATCCCACTGGATGGTGCATTAATTTTCTATGACTACTGTAACAAATTGCCAGTAACTTAGTGGCTTAAAACAAGTTTTTTCTTACAATTCTGGGGGTCAAAAGTCTAAAATGAATTTTACAGGGCTAAAATCAAGGTTTCAGCAGAGCTAGTTCCTTTTGGAGGCTCCAAAGGAGAATCTGTGTCTTGCCTCTCCCACTTCTGGAGGCTCTGGCTTTTCTTTATTCATTACTACATTACTCCAATCTTGTTTCTTCAGTCTCCTATGACTCTCTCTGATCTGCTGCATCCCATTTGCAAGGATTCTTGTGGTTATATCAGACTCACTTGGATAATTCAGTATAATTCCCCCATCTCAATATCTTTATATCCTTAGAATCCATTTTTTTCCATATAAAGTAACCTCCATAGATTTTTGAAGATTAAGAAGTAGAAATCTTTTTAGTGGGTAGGGGGGTTGTATTTTTCAACCAGCCACAAATGGAAAAAAAGGAGATAGCTTTCTTCTCAGGAATTATATAATCTAGTAAAGGAAATTAATACATTTAATTACAGTGCTTTATAAAAATAAATGCCAAGAGAGGAAATCCTTGGGAAATGTGTGGTCAGAAGAGAGAATGCTTATATACAGCTGAAGGCACAGGAAAGTCTTCCTGAAAGACAGTTGAGCTGAATTTGAAGAATGGGGATATTTGAAACTGGAGTGATGATAACTGAAGTGTTTGGAATACTTTCTAGGAGGGAGGACACTTTAGTAAGTGCTTTATGAATTTCTCCATTTGTTATAAGTGTCTCATAAGGTAGGGACTACTATCATTCTGTTACAGCAAATGGCTAACTGGAGATAGAGACAGGTTAAGCTATTTGCCCCAAATCATGTAGTTCATCAGTGAAAAAGCTCTGCTGCAAAAGATCCAGGCTGAGGTGATAGGAACTGTAAGGACAAGGGCACAGTGGCAAATGGAAAGTGACTTTGCTTCTTGCATCCCCTACACCTACCACAATGGCCCCTGTCATGACACAAGTCTCAAGACCCTGCCTGGGCAGGGAAGTTGGGTTGTGCAACCACAAGAAGTGTAGAAACTGGAAAAATAATGCATCCTTGTCTCTTAAAAACAGTTACTCTGCCTTTGTTTTTTTCAGTTTTTAGAAAAGTGTGTTCTAGAAGATATTCACCTCACATAACTGAAATTTTGTACTGTAATGTGACTGTAGTTAAAAATACTGTATTACATACTTGAAGTTTGATTAAGTGTTCTCATTGAAAGAAAAGAAAGAAAGGAAGGAAGGAAGGGGGAGGGAAGAGTGGGGAGGGGAGGAAAAGAAAAGGATGACTGATGTGATGCATATCTTAATTAGCTTGATTATGGTAATTATTTCACAGTGTGTGCGTGTGTGTGTGTATATATATATATATATAAACATCAAGTTATATACCAACAACATACATAATTTTTATTTGTCAGTTACACCTCGATAAAACTGGGAAAAAATGACTTCCAAGATTGGGTAGAAGAATTCTTGTCACTGAGCCATGGAGTCCCTAACATATGGGTCAAAAACATCCTCATTTTAGAGGGAAGTCCCATACCAGTCCTCCCACTAAACGGTAGGACAGTAATCCAAGAAAAAGTGAATGAAACTCACTGGCTATACCCACATAGCTATACAGCAGTGGAAAGTTGGCAACATAACTTGTATCTATGCAACCATTAAAATGATGATGTGACTCTATATTTATAGACATCAAAGGGTGTACTATGTTGTTAATTGACAAAAATAGGTTACAAACAGTCTCATAGCATCTCAATTTTATTTAAAAAATATGAGCACAATGTATGGGATAAATACTGAGAGAACAAACAATGTATTAGACATGATTGTATTTGCTTGACGAGAGTGTAGATGATTTCTATTTTGTTTTCTTTTTGGTTTTCTGTATGTTCTATCCCTCCTCCTCCCTTTTTTTTCAACACTGGACATGAATTTTATTAGTAGTAAAAAAGAAAATGATGTCAATAAAGACCTTTTAAAAGAGAGTTTCATATTCCCATTCCCCTCTATGTCACCCCAAATGTTGCAAATATTTTATAGGATTATCTCAGGGATGTCTCTGGGGCCTCAAGAAAACAAACAAAGGTTCCAGGGCAAAGAAGCATGAACATGAAAATGTTTGAGGAAACAAAGAAGTTTTTGCTGCTTTACCCCTCACTGACTTGTTTCTCAGTGGGATAATTACAATGGTGAAATAGGAAGAAAAATGGTACAATTATATTTAATTAGTTCCAGTGGCTGTTGGCTATTTTAGCACTCACTTATGAATATTATTAGCAGGCAGATGAATCTTGTGTTGTAACCTGCATAAAACAGGTTTTTGTTTACTTGCTTATTTTGTTTCTGTTCCTCGTTTGTTTTCCTTTTCCTTGGCAAGCACTACCAGAGTAATGGATTAAATTACTGTTAAGCCTATTATATGAGATGTTATTTTAGCAGGGCCTATAAGACAGTAATAAAGAGAAAATTCAATAATATTGGCATGATGGAGTGAAAACTATTAATAAGGAGAAAGAGTTCATCATAGTCATTAGATTTGAGTGTTGGAAAGAATCACAGTATGTTAAAGGTTGGCAAAATTGCATCATTTAATTTCTATATGTCTTTTTTTTAGTGAATAATTAGTATAAATAATTCTAACTGGTTTTAAAAACCGTGGATACTGACAAAAATAAAGGAGTAGATGATAAGAAGCAGATGGATGATTTAATTTATTTCTCAATTACAGTTGACACATCAGGCACAGAAATCTGCAAGTCATCTATTTCTTTATGGTCCATTTTGCAGCTGTGTTTATTGTCATAACAAACAAGTACGTTATCCCATTAATGGAACACTGAATATTTTTTATTCCAGAAAACACATTTATACATAATGCTTCTTCTCCAAAGAAAACACAAAAAGGGGAGAATATTTGCCCAGCTGAATGCAGCAGCAGAGTAGGGCTGATGTGGAGTGAAGGCTTTGGAAAATAAGATGTGGTCACAGCAAAGTTTAACCTGTTACCTTTCAGATCTACTAGTCATTGAGACAGTTTCCTTCTCAGATAGCCACACTGTGAAATGGAGTCACACTTGTAGATCTGTATGCATTTCCCAGCTAATGTGTATTGCATCTGAGATGATGGGTAATAAACTTTACTACAGTCCATTTTAGCATCTCATCTCTCCTCAACTCGAAAAGCCAGGAAGACTGGAGTAAATATCAGAGCCTACCTCTGGTGCTGTCTTTAAAGTTGTAAAAGCAACATACATTGGATTAGGAACAAATAAGTCCTGTATTCTCAAGTGAACAGATGGACCGTTACATTCTAACAGCTTCACCATTAGAATAGTGCAGTTGGTGGTGGGGTTGTGTTTGGGGTGGTTGCTAAAGATTGAATCTAATGATCAAGAGTCTAATGATCAAGAGGCATGTAAGTTTTGATCACTTACTGTTTCTTCACTTTGAATTGGGGACTCATCTGGTCTATGAGTGTTCAATGTTGGCAAGGATTATAGAAATGGACAAGCTATTATTGAAAACATACTCTTTGTTTGAACCTATAACCCATTTATTAACCCTATTAATTAGTTCCCTTGATTGTTATATCTTTGTTATCTGACCATATGGGCCACTTTAATGCAATAGTTTTATACATTGAAAATTCATACAAACCAAATTTTAGGAATATTAAATTTAGCATACATAGTCATAGAGACCTGTGTACAAATCTCAGTTTTTCACATTTTAGTTTTATGACCTTATATTATTGATCTAATATCTCTGGATCTCAGTTTCCTAATCTGAAACTCAGGGGTGATAAGAGTACTTATCTCATTGGATTGTGACAGTATATGAGATAATTCCTGTGAAAGCTTAAAAAAATGCCTAGCACAAAATAGGTGCTAAAATTATTGCTTTAATATTATAAGATGAATGGTGACATTATTACAAGTTCCTGTCACATATTGTTACAATCTCTAATATATAATAAAAAGAATAAAATATTCCAGTAAAGAGGAGAAATTTATTACATGTGTTATGTTAGCTTCCTCAGGATATAAGCTTGGAGATTTGGGTTGGATGAGTTCTGAAAGCAGACTGTTTGTATACCAGTTTAGGATATAGAAAAATTATTCATGTTTCAATAATGCATGCTAACCAAATAAATCACGACTTCAAATAGTTTGTATCTCCATATTATGCTAAGGTATGATGATGTACAAACCCTTAAGCTTCAGAAAGATTGCAGTTGGTTAGACTAGTGCTAAGACTTTGGTCTGATGATAAATTCAGTGCAATTCAAGAGGTAAAAGTCAATCTAGGAATAGTGGTTTGGATGCCACATATTAGAATATCTTGTGCCTTTTTGACTATACTTCCTAAGACTCACAGATCACCACGAACGGAGAGATCCTCCTCACTAGGGTCCAGGAATAAAATAAGGACACCAGCCCCCAAAACCAGGAGAGGTCAAGGAAACTGAGGCCCAAATGAAATTTCCAGGAATATCTTGGAGAGCTGTGGACTCCCACCGGCCGTGGAATTGTGTGCTCTTACTTTTAAGGCAATTTTGCCTAGATAGTTAGGGTCAGAAGCTCCAGCAACCACTTGGCTTACAGTTATAATTTGCGAGACATTTACCATTGAGAGCTCATCCCCTAGATATGCCATGTGAGTAAAAGCATGGGCTCTCTAGACAGTGATGAGAAAGAAGAATGGCCACAGCAGCCACTGCCTCTATGGAGTCACCTTCGCAGAGGATGTTTTGTCTTTGACCAAATGGTGGTCAAAGAGAACGCAGCTCATTCCAGCTCTTCTCAGAAGTACAGTTTGTAAAACTCTGGGCTCTTTGTCTTTGTGAAGCTCAATTTTCCTGAATTTACAGCTCAACTTACTCATGAACAAGCTCAGACAATCATTTTCTTGATCCCTGCTTAGTGGGGGTGTTGTGTGAATAATGGTGACAGCTAAAGACAAGCCATCCTGGGGAACAATTGTGAGAAAGAAGGGGTGGTTGGCAGTGGTTTTCAGGAGTGTGATGGGATATGTGGGTTCTTTTAAGATGCCAATTCCATAAATCTCTGTAGGCAGCAGTTGGAAGGATAATTGTAGAAACAGAGTAGTTTTATTTTCAGGCTTAGGTCACAATTGCAGTAGAAAGTAAGTGACAAGTGGTGGCTGCTTCCCTACAGTGATTTTAAACTCATTTAAAAATTATATAACTTGGCCATCAAGTGGCAAAAAATTAAGGCTGGAACAGACAACTTCTAGTTTTCAGTCCAACGTTGCCTTCTTCCACACATATCTCTATCTCAAGTAAGAGCTAGACGTGAATTTTTGCATGTTTAAAAGATAAAATCTTGGAGAGAGTATTGGAAGTATCTGGCATAGCAGTCCATGGGCATGCCTGTATTTTAGAACGTCATGCAAAAGATTGCTTAATCCTAGCAAAGTGCACAACAAAATTTATCATTTCTTCCTAGAAATGGATCCTCAGCCCTAAAGTATTAAATTTTGGAACCAAAATAAAAAATTTTCTGTTCACTATCATGGTTATACACCTATTCATTCGTTCTCTCTGAAGCAATTAGTTCAAGCAACCTTTTAGATACTGTTAGTTATGGATTTTATTAGGCTATACATAACAGAAGCTCTACTATAATGGCCTAGCAAAATAGAGATAATCAGTGCTCATCACGTAACAGGAATCTAAGGTTGGGTAATCCTAGGCTTGTGCAGATGCTTAAGAAACCAGAGTCCTTCTATTTTCCTGTATGTTAGCTCATAGCTTTCCTTCTCAACTTGCAAAAAGGCTTTTCCTCCTCTTGCCTCAGTCAGCGTTCTGAATAGAAGAAAAGAGAGAACAAGAAATGGTAATGCTTGCATTAGAAAAGCAAAACATTTCCAGAAATTCCCAGTAGATATTTGCTTACATTTCC
Organism: Camelus bactrianus; assembly: GCF_048773025.1. NCBI lineage: Eukaryota > Metazoa > Chordata > Mammalia > Artiodactyla > Camelidae > Camelus > Camelus bactrianus. The sequence continues at coordinate 36,035,093 of NC_133549.1, forward strand.
TTAGAAAGTATTATGCCATTTGCCCTCTCTTACATTCAAGAAAAAAAAGGGAGATTTAATATTTTAGTTAGGCATCTCAATAACCAAAAAATAAAGGTTATGTAAAAGAGAATAAAAGTAGAGGGATATTGGGAAGACAGTGAGCCACGTCTACTACACCTATGATTGTCTCATGCAGAAGAGCTTCTGCTATGGAGGAATCTAAGCCATGAAGCAAATGTTATTCATTCATATACCCATTTACTTATTAAGCAAATGTTGATTGAGTTATTACAATAGTGGGGCTGATGGTACAAAGGTTAGATACAGTCCATCCTTTCAAGCATATTTTGGTCCAGTGAGAAGAAACAGAACTATGGATGATTGCACTGTACTGTGGTCCCTGCTGTGAGAGGAGAGCCATGGTGTAGCCAAGGAAGCAAAAAGGAAAAGCAGTCAGTCCCCAGGAAGGAAGTGACTGGCAACTTTCCAGAGGTACTCTCTAAAGAAACACTTACTCTTTACATTTCGAAAGGATAGCCTTGAATATCATGTCAATTAAGAGGTAGGAATTTTCAAAGCAGATAGTCTACTTATTAACTATGTGATCTTGGTCAAATTGCTTAATCTTTGTAAGTATCAGTTTCCTTCTACTGTTTTTATCAAAATTCCAGGGCTAAAGAAAGATTAAGAGAGCTAGTAGTAAGTTAAATTTACTTGCACTGATAAGTACTAAATCAGTGTTAATTGAATACAAGATTGAACGCAGATTCTACTACCATCTCCATGTATAGCTAAGGACAGTGCAATTTTGAAAAGTACCTTTTTAACAATCTCATAGCCAATAAGTGAAAGAGCTGAGGCCCCCAACCCAAGAAATCTGACTCTGCAACTCACCTGCTTCACACCTTCCTTACCTCCACCATGGAGTTTGAAAACATCCAAAGCATAATACAGATTACACTGTGGATTGTAACATTCACACAATTTCTGTGAAGAAAATGTGTTGGTTCTGTGAAGTCATCAAGTTAGGACATTTTGGCCTTTCTCTCCCTTCACTTCACATCCAACTAGTCTGATTCAAACAACAATGATGGAAAATACCTCCTGTGTTAAAAGCACTGTAAAAGACACAAAGAATGTGTTACATATGATGTTACCAAGTCCAAATGTGTTCTACTCACCGCATGTGAGGCCAATAAATTGGAAGACAAGGTGTTGGGGCAGGAATAACGACTTTATTCAGAAAGCCAGTAGACTGAGAAGATGGCAGACTAATGTCCTGGAGAACCATCTTACTCAAGTCAGAATTCAGGTTCCTTTTATATCAAAAAAGGGAGGGGCTCTGGTTGATTATTGCAACCTTCTTGGTGTCAGAATCCTTTGTTCTTGCAGCTGTCCATGTAGGTCAGGTCATCATGTTCCTATAAACCTCCAAGACAAATGTTACTCTTTGTTCTGCAACTTTTTTTCTCTATATGAATGGAAAAGTGTTATACCCTTAAAGTTCAGAGCCTTGGAAAATGGGGTATCCTGTAATTTCAGGCTATAAGCAAAATTATTTTACAAAAGGTACAGAACCAGCATGACTAAGCACAGGAAACAGCACAGGTTTAAAGCTAAAGGAATAGATCTAATGTGGAGTCCAATTTGTTCTTTCCTATTACAGTGATAGCATATGTAATAGAACTCTTTAATGGAACTTTATTTTGTATGTGGAAGTATTTTCACTTTCTATGACTGTCTAGTGTATTTATAAATATCAGTTATTCTTTCCTCAAGAGCTTTCAAAAAACACTTGAGGCATTGTTTAATGAAATGTACAAATATCAAAACAAGGAGAAACCCACTAACCCAAAAATCCAAAACAACATCAACAAAGCCCAAATAAAGCTACATATAACCACCAAAGGAAATGGAAGGATTAAGTAATAACAACTAATAATGTAGGGATGAAATCAGAAAATCTAAATTTAAGAACTCTAGGTTCATAAGATATAAAACTTGGCAATGATCTTCCTGAGAATCAAAGCAAAAAATGAAAAAGAACATATGACAGAGTTCTTATTGCATAATAAAAGGAAGAGGTTCTTCCTGCATAATAAATGAAATGGAAGCCAAATTTTAATTTGTTTTTACTAGTTTTGAAATTACAGGAGTTTGTCATTTGACTGTATCGAAGAGTCATTTAATGGACTAATTTATAAGACTGTTAAGTTCTGGTGCTTTTAAAATACAGATAACCTACTTATCAATTTTCTTGAAGAACTGTTTTAAAATAGGTGACATGTCCATAGATATGCCTAAGACCAAAAGTGGTTTGATGCTAAGATACGGAGTAGACAGGGAGCCTTTTAAGGAGCACATGTGTTCTGTTGCTCTGCACTAGCAGGGATCTGTAATTGTGTTAATTCTTCAACATCAACAAGGCTCCAGCACTAGTTAAGACTTTGCAAGCAGCTGTCTGCAGAGAATAAACTAATTACATCTTGGAGGAAGGGGCTGGACCCTTCAGCCTTGCCTTTAATTGGCATAATATCGTTTCCAAACGTCTTTTCCCTGATGCCTCCTAAGCATTTGAGAAACAAAGCTTGTTTTATGTTAATTTCAGTGAAATGAAGCAAGAAGAGAAATACAGAAACCTCTGAAATATGATCAGGTCAGACTTGTTTTCAAATAGTACTTAATTTTACCCTTTTCACCTGCACATGCCTACCATTTTAAAGTTCATATTTATTTATTTATTTTATTCTGATCTGTATGTGGGTGCCTGCCAAGTACAGTGTCTCCAAGGGAGAATTCTTTTGTGAGAAGAAAAACTAGAGAATGCTGGGATGTGTTTGGAAGTATACAGCTTCTGTGTTTTCTGAATGAAGCATTGGAACATCTTACCAATAAAATAGAAACAGATTTTTTTCCTTTTTTTGTGTGTGTAATGGGAGAAATGGATATTGGAGGACTTTGAAGTGATTGTATTTGGCAATCAATGGCTGGGAAGGGAAGTTAAAGAAAGTCCATGCATTCATTAAGATCATTAAACAAAAATCTCACCTTAAAAAAAACTCAGCTTCATATGAATAGATATAATGTTTTTCCTATTTCATTTTTAATATATTTATGAGGGAAAAGAATATCACTTCATCACTGACAGTTCCATCAGAGCAGTTTTGACTTACAATTGGCATGCAAATGCCTGGGTAAACTTTTCAGCAGATTCATCACTATTCAGAGCCAAGGTACACTCCTGAGGGAGACAGAGCAGAATCACTGACCTGAACCTTATTAAGCCCACATAATCCAGAGTTAGAAACTGCCTTTAAATGAAAGATCAGGTGAGGAGGGTGGGAAGAGGGTATATTCTTCACCATTGTTGTGGAAGTTAGGACCCAGTGGCAAACCTTGGCTCTGCTTTTGTTCTCTACTTCTCCAGAGTAGAGATCTCTACACCTTACCCAAATGTTTCTCTAACTTTATTTCAATTTCATGATAATAAAATTGAGTTATAGTTTCCTGAAGAGTAAATTCTTGTTGTTTCATACCTGTAGCATTTCTTCTCTCACCACTGTACACACGTATCAGACAAGCAGATAGCCAGTCATACCAGTCAGAGTAAATTCAGATTGGACTACAATATCCTGAAATCCCACATATGAACTCAGGGAGTCTCACTCCCTCTATTTGAATATGGCTATACCTTGTGCATCTCCACCAGCTTTTAACATCCTAAGTGGAATAAGAACTCTTTATAAAGAATACAAGCCTACTCTATGAGATATTTAAGGCTTATACACATAATAACCATTCAGATGTTGGTTCAACAAATAGTGATGATCTCTTTTATGAGAAAGGCATAATGTTAGTTTCCCAAAGACTTAAAAATAGCATCTCTGTTATCATAGAGCTTATGGAATACAAGGGGTAACAGGATAATCATAACAAATGGGTTCTACCACATGGAGCATTAGAAAGTAAGAGCTCACATACCTATTCACATATTGATTCAACCAATATTAATGATTACCCTGACCTGACCACTGTGCTACATTCTGCAAGTATATTAATGAATAAAACACACAAGACTTGCGTTCCTTAAACTGCTAGTGTAATGAAGGGACAGACATAAATAAACACTCAAATTATGCAATATCAAATTCTTTGAAGGAATAGTCCAGACTACTATAAAAGAGAAAAACACTAGGACATAATTTACATTGGACTTACAAGACATCCTGTCTGAAGATATTTTATTCTGAACAATGGGAATAAGTGAAGCAAAATGAAAAGAATGGAATTCAACCCTAGGAAGACATGATCTTGGTACATTTAAAAAACAGAAAGAAGACAAATGTGGCTAGAGTATCCTCCAAAAGGAAGTAAGTGTAGTTAAAGTTGAGGAGATAAGCAGTGGTGTTAGGGAAGAGATGGAACTTCAGTCTTGATGCACTCCAATGGAAGACATTCTTCCTGTGATGGGGTGAACAAGCTTGAACTTCTCTTACCCATACCCAGCAATGGTCTGTGGTCCCAACAGATTTCATCAGTTGTCATAATCCATACTGAGGAAATGTCCAAAGTCCTTTGGAAAAGCAAAATGTGAAATAGATTAAATCAAAATATATCTTGGAGGTCAGCTATTTGCTTACAAATCTTTCTTTGCTTCCCGCGTGAAGCAAAGTCCCAACTACTTACCTTGAGATGCTTTTGTTCACTTCAGTAAGTGTGATGGCTGAAAGAAAGGCTGCTGGGGTTTGTGGAAATTGACTTTTGCAATATCCAATTTTTAAAGCTCCATGTAAAAGTGCCACTAAGTTAATTCACACTTACTTTCACTGGTCACTTGAACTGTGACTGAGCATAGGACTTTACATAAACTAATTGTTTACAGTTCCCTCCATGGAAGACTAAGTACAAGCATTAGTATTTGAATCTTGAGATTGTTAAGTCCTGGAGCTCTTTGCAAGCAACTCACTATTTCGGGGCAACATGATCTCCTCGGACTGCCTGGGGGTGAAAGATTTTGCATTCAAAACACCAATTAATTGACTCTAAGACCTCATTTTCAAATAGAATTTACAGGTCCACCACTGGGAGCATTTTTGCTTTGAGGAGATAAATGTGTCATCTCCATGACCCTGAATCAGCCTGGATTAATTCTGAGCTCAAGCAAGAATAAGCAGGAACCAAGACTCATTCTTTATTAACAGACATATATGCATATACATATACATATTAATATATATAGTTTATATATATAAATAAAGTTATATGTATAATATTAAAGAATATAGGGCATACATGGTTACAGTTATACTAACCCAGCTCTCATAGCTTCCTGGCACTTACAGGTGTTTTCCAGATGATTTAATAATCAAATGGCATGTTTTGGTGTTTAACCCCTGGCTATCATGGATGCTTGTTGATAAAGTTGGGTTATGGGAAAAGCCCTGTCCTAAGAGATAATATACTTAATTTCCTAGCTAGTTTTGGGTTAACTTGTACTTAACATAGGTCAGTGGGACCTAGAAGAGGTAAAAGAGTATACACCAAGAGAGATCAAGTGTGGGAGAAGGTAAGACAGCAGAGGTAGGCAAAGAATTTTTCGAAGAGTTGCATGAGAGTATATTTCCCTTGCTCCCATCAATCGTGGACATGTGGGAGCACACCTGTAACAGTGACAACTAGGTTGTATTCTGGAAGGCGCAGACCTGAGGATTGAAGCCAACAAGCTGAAGATGGGTAAAGAGAAAGATGGAAGCACTTGGGTTATTGATGATGCCATTGTGTTTAATAAATAAACCCTGGGAGGAACCTTTATATCTTGCTTAGTAACAAAATAAATACACTCATTCTAAGGCAGTTTTAACTGGACTATTCCATTAATTATACTGAAATATTTCTAATTCAAGTCCATTATATACTTTGTGAGTTCCTGCACCCACTGCCTTTTGTACCATGTTTTAATTCCCAGCCATGCTAGAAGGAAAGTGATCCATTCTCCTTAATTTCTAACAGGTGGAGAAAAATTTAGATGTAATAAATGAGATTGCACTGTGAAAAGCACATGGAATGACTAAATTTTGAAGCATGTAAGAATTATTTATTCTGAAATGAAAACATGCAATTTTGATTCAGGCAGATACAACATCAAGGAAAATGTGAGCACTAGAAAGAGCTGGACAGGAAACTGCTTGCCTTAGGAATGTAAACATATTCTATCACAAAATAATAGTCTAGAACTGAGGCTAGTGGCACCCAAGGCTCATGCAATTCTGACTTTCGAGAAAGGCAAGCTCTAACACCTGTAGTTGGCCTTCTGGTTGGTCTAAGGGTAATATGCACATGGCTAAATCAGGAAGCACTATTCATTGTTTCCTGAATCTTGTCAGCAGCACTCAAAAGTTTAGGGAACATCTTTAAAGCAATAATAACCACACATCTAATTTGTGGCTTTTGTCTTGGTTTAATTACCTGTTTGTCTCCAAAACATCCCTTGCACATGGTATTGAGATTACCTGAAAGATGGTGGTTGTTTCTCCAGCATTCTCTAATAAACAGGTATCTTCCTTGGGGTAAATTCATGCACAGCTCCAGTACTATTTGAGAATTTGGAGAATTTAAAAATGGCTCATCAGTTATCACTTGTTGATGTTTTGTTCACTAGAGAACATTTTTAATTTGTTTAATTATTTTGAAGTTGGCTTTTGCCTCACACTGACCTCTGGGAATCTTACTGTGATCTATTCGTTGGCTGTGACTGACTATGTTGAAGATACTGTTCTAGATTATTAGTTTGATACTTAAATAGTAGAGACAGTTTCATTATTGAAATAAAATTTAAATGTGTATTTTATTTCTGAGAACACAGCCTGATTAAATGGAAATTAGGGGAGTGTACTTAGTGAACTGGTCTCCACAAGTGCACCACGTCCCCTGGGCTGGGCTGTTGTGCTTGGTGGCAGGCCTCATTGCTTAATTGCTTTCATCAGCATGTCAGGCTGAGGTTGAAAAACAAACAGCATATTTCAAAATGTCTCTTCTTTTAATTAATTATGACAGAGTAATTTGCTTCACTCTTAAACCAAGTCAGAGCTCGACAATATTTTTTTCTTAAAATGTTAAGAAGAAGAAGTCAACAAAGGCATGGGATAAAAGTATGTGTCCTTGCACAATTTTTTAGAAAATGAGATGTCCAAATGATTTTTACAATTTTGCTGAACTTACTATTATAAACATTAACTTGTTAAACTGACATAATCCTTATACTACATTAATGAACTATGGAAAATGAGGTCTAGATGCTGAAATCATTTGGCAATTATTCAGATAGTTGGAGTGTCTTCTCTCAGGAAGAATTCTGAAAGGTCAAGTGTCAGTGTTGGATAGAAACATTTTATACATTCATTAGTAATTGGATAATCTTGGAGTTATTTCTGATATTGGGAGTGCTAAGAATTCTTTACAAAGAATATTGAGTGAAATACTTAAATTCAACAAATATTTATTAGACCTTTATGGTGTTTTGGGGAATCATCCCTCCTGCCTCACACACAAGCCACCAATCAGTTTCAAAACTGAGATTACAGTTTCCTACTCAAGAATAAAAACACCTGCCATTTACTAGGAGTTTTAAGTTCAATGCTTAAAATCTGTGATACTCAAAACAGTCATGTAAGGAGTTAAAACAATGCCCTTTTATGCTCAATTTGGCAGCACACATACTAAAACAATCTCCATTTTATAGCTATAGAAAATGAGGACCAAGGAATTTACAAATAATGCTCTGGAAGTGATTAAACCAGGATTCAGATAGCAGCTTATTTTGTTATTTCACAACTAAGTTTTTAACCCTCTGTGCAACTCAGCATGCTCACACATGTACGCATATATGCAACTCAAGGAAGATTGCTATAGGGCTGATGCAAACTACAGTGAAGGGATGGAGAAGAAAAGTGCATTCTAACTGGGTACATTAATGAGAGTCAAAGACAATGGGTCCATTAACTTTCTCCTACCACATCGTGAAAGGTTTTGGTGACTGTCACAAAGAACAATTGAGACATGACTGTAGACTCCAAACTGAAAGCAGGAAAGCAAAGTTATGAAGTACTTCTTGTGCTCAGACAGAGATGCAACAGAAACTAACTGAAGAAGTCCAGTACAGACAGGACCAGGCATAATTCTATTAATATTTGCTTTAAAATACTTAATTTACTTCATAAATGTAGAAAATTATTTTAGAGACACACTTTATAGTTTACACTTACATATTTCTATCCCAATGGATTTTTAGAATGAATATGCTTAGCAGGAAAAATTTCATGTTTAGCTTAAGGACTTTTAAAACTCAGACATTTAGAATAATATAATCTTATTTTTATTTTTTAAATAGTTTTAAAAGATACTATAAAGCTAGTCTGGGAAAGGAGTAAGTTGAAAAGGACAACTGTAAAAGTAAACATGACAGTAAAAAATAAACAGCACCTAGAAGAGTACTGAACACATAGTAGGTGATAACTAAATATTTGACAAATGGTTGAATAAATGGCAGTAGCAATGTGATAAACTATTGCTTTTGTAGTATATGAACATTAACTATGGTAGAAAATTTCACTGGGAATTGGCAAAATATCAATATATTGAGATTTTATTTAAGAAATAATATCTGAAAAGATGTTCTTTTCTGAGGAAAATGGAAAGAAAAAAAATCTTGCATTTGAATTGTATACAAAAATAATAATTTTGTAAATAAGACAAAAATATTCCCAGTGGCTTGTTCCATTTTAGATTAAGATTTTGAACAAAATAATCACTATGAAATTCTTTAAAAATAATGGGTATTGCTTATTCCTACATGAGGATGGAGAAATGCTTTCTTTCTTTCAAAATGATTTTTAGATGTTTCATTTTTTTATAATTGTTTTAGAAAAAAATCCCTTCATTTTACTTCTGTGTTCCAAAAATGAAAGTTATTTTAAAGTCTAAAGCTCTCTAGGTGAAAAATAATCTTAAAATGAATTTTTCAAGACTGTGTTTTTTTTTTTAACCACTCATTTTAAAAACATAAAAACAAGGAGGGGTTGCTTATGAGAGATTCAAAAACTTATTTTAGTGGTGACTGCTCATTGACTCGCATAAAATAATTAGTCTTGTTTAGAACAACAGGAAGCACATAACAGAAAATATAGTCAAGATTGATTTTAAAGTAAGACAGCATGATTGCCTGTCTGGCAGAATAGCAGAAGAAAATATTCAGCCTCATCTTTGTTAAATTATTAATCTGGTTCCCTTTTACAAAATCATTAAAGTTTGAGGCAGAAAATAGAAGTGGATGTCCAAGTCTAACTTCTCTAGCCAGCAGCCTGGACAAAGAATGAAATTACTTTTGTTTAAATGCATTATATGTACAATGGATTTATTGTAGTCCAAATAAAAGATTTATTTCTTGTCATTAAGAATAAGGTTTGGTGTGAAATATATAACAAAAATTTACTTAACTTTTGCTTAATTGTGTACTATTCTCAAATCTTCAGTTAATTTTTTTTCTGGATGATTCATAATAAGCTAATGAATCTAGTCTATTCTATTTGCATCAGTGTTAACAACAGATGTTTGATGGAGGACTGATTATATGCAAGGCACCATGCATGTTAGGAATTGGAGCTAGGGTCTGCTGACCTACCTAACAAAAAGATGCAGTTCTTTTCGAAGTCTAGCAAAAGGAAAACTCTGACTTCTGCTCCAGAAAACTGAGGCTTGTTGACAATGACAGAATTGGCACTCTTCTTAGACCCCCTTAGAAGCTTTCACCTGAATTATTGTATTAGGGAAATTATTACACCCCTTTCCCCTGAGTATTTACTTTTCAAATTATTCTCAGGTCATTTTGGTATCATGGACTCTTTCTCTGTGATAGGAGTTTGATATTTTTTCCCTAGGTTTTTCTCTCAGGAGCACATAAGACAGGTTTAATGTGCAGACCATATTAGTGCATGTCCATGTTAGCGTACATCTGACAATAGTCTATGTCCCATATCAGCCCACCTCAAGATTATTTATGTTCCATTTTAGTGTATGTCCTATGATAGTGAACATCCTTGTTAGTGTATACTAGTGCACATCCCATGTTAGCCTATCACCTCTGTTAATGCATACCTCAAATTTGCACATGTACCATGTTGGTGTGTATCCATGTCAATGTACACCCTATGTTAGCTTACATATCAAGTTAGCACACACCCAGGTTGGCACACACCCCATGTAGACACACATCTTATATTAGCATACTTCCTATGTTAGTGCAGACCTAAGATTAGCACACGTCCCATATCAGCACACATCCTTGTTAGTGCACGTCTATGCTAATGCACACATTTCACATTTCCCCACATTTAAGAGCTGAAGTAAAGGGAATCCAAAACTGGTGTAATTTCTATGTGATGACATTTGAGGTATAGATTTCTTCTGTATTCTGCTTTCCTTGGTGAATTTTACTACATGACTGTCATCTCACGATCTGTTAAAGGCTTCTGTGCTCCAGGCCTTATGTCTGAATCCTGGCTGGAAGGGAGATGATGGAGAAGGTGTGGAAACAATAACTTTCTTCGTGTGTTTTGTTTTGTTTTGTTTTTTTGGCCAGCATTGTGTTTTATGGCAATCTCTAACTATAAGAGAGCCCAGAAATCTAAGTTACTTTTTACAGACTCTACAATAGGAAGAGATAAGGGGAAAAGTGGATGAAAAATAGAAGCAGTGTCACCAACAGTGTCTGGTAGTGATGAGAATGTGTAAATACAGTTGACCTTGAGCACCAAGGGTGGGGTGGGAGGTTTAGGGGTGCCAGCATTCTGCAGAGTTGAAAATCCCTGTATAATGGGTAATCTGTATATGTGCCGATTTCCTCCCCATCCTCAGGTCTGCATCTGATTCTACCAGTCACAGATCATGTAGTCTATAGTATTTACTATTGAAAAAATCTGCGAATAAGTGGACCCCACAGTTCAAACCCGTGTTGTTCAAGGGCCATCTGTACTGCCACATTTTATATGAATGCTGATAAGAATTATCACTAAAAACTCTGTGGAAGTTCTTTATAACTTAAGGATTTTCTCCCTTTTTATATCTAATGTGTTTCCCTCCAACCAAGTGGGAGAAGTTTTTTAATTAAGAAACTCAGATTGTCTGAAAATTATATCCAGTTGACAAAGTACCAGCATTTACTACTTATCATACCTATCAAGTAAATGAATTTGAAGGACCTTGATTATATCCTTTTCTTATTTTATTTCAAATTGGTTTATTTCATTTTTCTAGACCTAAAGTTTGATTTAGTCAATTTGGTGAATGTCATTATGTATAATTCTGTGAGATATCTTTGGTTCTGTACATTTTTCTGATAGATTACCTGATATCTGTTTCTCTCTCTAATTTTTATTCTGGCATCCCTAAATGTCTTGTGTGGTTATATGAATATACCCTGGCAGAGAAACATATATTGATGTAAGGCTGACTCTTAAAATCTGTATTACTCAAAGGAGGTGATTCTCCCTTATTATTTAATCAACTTCCTAACATGGTTCTATCTCAACACAGAAGACATAGCATATTTGTGGTTGTCATCCAAGCACCTCTCTTGGTATGGTTTCAGGGACAAATGCAGTCCTTGGTCTTTTTCATTCTGGTGTCTTTCCCAAGCTCTAGGCTTTCTTTCTGTGTTAAGTGCTGGTATGTATGACCTTTGATTAAAAGTGGATTCCTTATACTCTCTCCTGTCATTAGTGTAAATATCCACAGGAATCTGAGGGTGCTGAGAAAGTAACAACAGTAGGGTTTCTTTCATTGGCTTAACCCTCTGGTGTCTTAGACTTCTTTTATGTTAAAGATACAAAGGAGAAGGACTGTTTCCTCTTTAAAAACAGCATTAATAAATGGAAAAGATTTATGAAGGGTCAAGGGATGAACTTCATGTACATCCAAACAGCTTAAAGTCTGAGCAAATACAATTTTGGTGAAACTGGCTTTTCTTCTTAAAGGACAGCATCATATACAAAGGGCTGGGGTGGTCAGCCCTTACCAGGCAGCCATACAGGATTCTGCAACTTATGCCTGTGGATGACTGAAGAGATGAATCAAGAGAATCAAGATGCAGGCAGACTCTTCAATCACCAGTCTTCCTACCTTCATTCTCAACCCACTACTGTATTTTCCTCTTTTTCTAAAGCTCTAGCTGCAAAGAGGCCAAATGTGTAAGGAGAATATGTTTGAGAATCTCATAGGCAGAATCTAGAAGCTGAGAAGCAGAAGCATTTGTGAATATCAGAGAATCAGGTGGCCAAATGAGAGGCACCTCAGAAATCTGGAGTATCACTTAGTGCCAGGATTGGGACAGGTGTGATTTTAATTTTTAGTAATTTTCCATAAAGAATTCTCTGTGCTGAGGGAGAAAGCACTTACTTTATAGCTGCATGCAGGAAGATCATACTTCTTGCAGTGTAAGGTGGCAGTATAGAGATTTTCTTAGAAGCCCGTCATGTTTTATGTTTTTGATTAATTATTCAATTTCATTGCTGAATTTTGCATCTTATTTTCTTCATTTCCTTTTTGCCTATAAAGTTCATTATTGGGATTTAATTATAATCACTTTATAATTACTGTATTATAGCACTAATTGATGTCCCATCAAGCCATTAACAATTCTTTTTATATAAAACTCATCAAGCCTCAGTGACAATGTGGCATTCATATAGTGGCCAATTTCTCTTCTCCAGCACTTTTTCTTTTTTTCCTAACAAATTTGAAAGTGATTTTGGATCTGATCTTAAATCCTACCCTGTTAATAATCCACAAAACCCACAAAATTCTAATGGAGACTTTGTTCTCAAACATAGCTTTTTCTCCTTTCATAGACAATAACTATGTTCCTCTCTCCTTCTCCCAGCTTGGACTCATTATTTTTCTTTCCAAAGAATATAAAAAAGGGAGTGACAGTTTCAGAAACATGATGCTGTTTTGTGACCTCCTTCAGGACTGGCCTCTTGTCTCCTAACATCAATCCCCATTCTTGCCACTCCACCATTAAGGCTTTACTGAAGTATGACTGTCTTTTGTATACGGGACCAGAAACCCTTTAGAGAAACAGCATGTAAAAAAGGAAGAGAATAAGATTCTTTTAAAGAAGATTTTCATTTTGTTTCCACCCAAACTCTACGTGAGATCCTCTGTAAGTCACCTCACCATTGTTGGACTTCAGTTTTCTCACTATAAAGTGTGGAAATTGGGCAGGATAGTGGTGAAAATCCATTATGGCTGTTTTTTTATTATATCAATTTAATTTAAATATAATTATATCCTAATTGCTTACAAGCTAAAAGAGTTCCATCACTAGCTTTTATGTAAATAAAAATCCTTCTTTTTATAATTTGCTGTAGATTTAAAAATTACATATCTATGTTGATTTTTAATTTAAATGAAACTCCCCTAGAGTTGTTTGGTGCACAACCCAAACAACTTTATGCAGTGGCCTCATTAAAAAGACAAAAATAAAATAAAAACATTAGATGCCAGTTAAACCCTTGGCAGTGATTATCAGGTACAAGATAGTCATTGATGTGAAGGGTTGAAAAGAGTAAGAAGAAGAATTTCAGGCAGATGGACAAAGTTGCTGATGTGCCGATGAGAGATATAGCAAGAGGTCAAGCTTATCCTGGAGCAGAGATGACAATCAGGTTCCATCTGGCATGCCAACTTGAATTTATAGTAGCCAGATACTGTTTTGAAGAGGATTTTGAGGTTGCACCCAGGCAACAGAAGAGCATTCTATGAGTATTTAACAATGAGTTGAAGAGAGGAAAGGTGTCATGTTTTATCCATATTTGGCCAAGAGGTAGCTCACTGTCCCATGTCCCTTTGAATCAGGACCAGTCCCCTGAGGGGGACTTTTCAGTCCTTTTCAACAGGTGTATATACCCAATCTGACTCAGTGTAAGATCTTCAGCTGAGAAGTACATATTTGTGATAGAGAGGGTATAAAGGGGAGTAATACAGTTCAAAGGTCCTGATACTCAACCCCATTTTACTTTCTAACTTATTTTTCTGTTCTCATGTTTAAGTAGTCTATAAAGTTATAAAACATTTAAGTCTTGCAAGCAAGTCTTGATCTTAGAATCCATTGATTTTCCTTGGGTAACTACAGAGACAGAGAGCTCATAATCTTCTTAGTTAGACATTTTTAATGAGAGGATATCTCTTCTTGATGAGAAACCTCCATCAACTTGTCCCAGTTCTACTCCCCCACAAAACATAAAATAAGGTCCCATTCTTTCCCTGCAGACAGCTCTTCAGGTATTTAAATGCAGTCTCCGTGTTCCTACATTTACTTCTTCAGGTGAAGCTGCCTTAGTGCCTTAAACTTTGCCTCATTCAGTTGGTGTAGATACACGCCCATCTCTCCGCTTCAGATATACAGCAGTATATTTCAGTTCATTAAACAGGTGGCTCTGAAATTAGTACTTTAGATGTAATATGAATAACAATGAGGAAGGAGGATAGAAAATGATATTACTATTTCTTAAGATACCATCAACAGTTTTGAAGACCACATCACAATGAAAACTTATATTTGAGTTAATTGCCAACCCAATTGTCTGGGTCATTTAAAATAGCTACACCTATTTTACATCACTCAAAAATTAACTTAAAATAGTTTAAAAACTTAAATGTAAGACCTGATACCATAAAGTCCTTGAATAGACATTTTCCTAAAGAAGATATACAAAGGTCTAGCAGGTATATGAAAAATGTTGTAAACATCACTATTCATCAGGGAAATGCAAATCAAAACCACAAAATAGCATCTCACACCTGTTAGGATGGCTTTTATCAAAGACAAGAGGTAACAAGTGTTGGTGAGGATGTGGAGAAAAGGGAACACTTGTACAATGTTGACAGATATGTAAATTGGTACCATATTATAGAAAACAATATGGCAATTCCTCAAAAAATTAAGAGTAGAACTACTACCATATACTCAAGCAATTCCACTTCTGGGTATACATCTGAAGAAAATGAAGTCAGTATCTCAAAGGGATATGTGCACTGCCATGTTTGTTGCAGCATTATTCACAATAGCCAAGATATGGAAGCAAAGGACAAATGGATAAGAAAATAATATGTATATATTATGAAAAAATATTCAGCCATGAGAAATAAGGAAATAAGGAAATCTTGCCATTTGTAACAATGTGGATGAAATATGTGAGATAATGGATTTGTCAATTAACCTGACTGTGGTAATTGTTTCACAAAGTATATGCATCTCAAAACATCATATTGTACACTTTAAATATATACAATTTTATTTGTCAGTGATAACTCAATAAAGCTGAAAAAACATTAGATACTGATAAAATGCATGCTTCTTATTTAAAAATGATTTAAATGCACTGATTATTACCTCCATAGAACACCTCAGATCTCAGGTCCTGTAGTACAGCAAAGTCATCCAGTGGGGACAATGGCACCATAGTCATCAGAACCCTCGAGAAAGTCAACCTGAAAAAGGCCAACTTTGTCTCAGGAGAGTCTGTGGACAAGAATTACCAAGCTGGCATGGGCTTGGCATTTTCTGAGCCTTACTAGACAGCACAAGCACCAGAGGGACCTAGGCAAGCACTCAAAATGCAGTAGAGAGGTCAGTGGACAAACTCAAAAATCTTAACTTCAAAGAGGATGTCTTTTTGTACCAATTTTCCTGAAATATCTTCCCTATTGGCCTGGCTTGCCATCAACTAAAGCATTCTAATCTGGTAAGACATAACTCCCATTAACACATTTTTTTTGGATAAGACAGTGAATTATGTCATTTTTTGAAAAATCACACCCAAACTATTCTCCATCTTGCAGTGTTTTCAAGCTTTAGGAGATCATTTGATTTATTTCAGGACAGGGGATCATTCATACTTTTTTGGAAATGTTCTCTAACGAATATTTTAAGTCTTCCATTTTCAATTTACATTTTTAAAAAGTACTTTAATTTTAAAGTTAAAATTCAAACATGAGAAAGCTTATATCAACACAGACATTTCTCCTATAACAATTTTACCTCTCCAATTTTGCTTTCTGGAGGAAATTCTTTTAAATGATTTAGATATATTTATGTTGATATTTCTAAATAATTTAGGTACATTGATGTGTTTTAATTTTCTTGGTTTGTTGAGTTTCCACATTATCTACTTATATTATGTAGAATTATCACTCTTAAACACACGATTACCATCCTCTCTTTCCCATTTTCCTAAGAGAGTTGTATGAAATGTTTTACTTAAACATATAATCACTGTTTTAATTATTATATATCTGTTTGTATATTATTTGTTGCTTACCTGAATAGATACCTATATTGTTACCTATCAGCTACTCACTAAATAGATAAATAGTATACAATAATCATGGGCTTCTTTGAGAAAAGTTTAGGGTTTTATTTCTTAGAGTTAATGCTGGTCATTTTTCACTTGCATAGTCTGTAATATACTTAACATCACTTACTTCTGTCACTATTAACATTTGGCAATCAGTAGTTTTACTATTGTTGATAATTTCATTTTGTTCCCCTTTGATATGGTTAAACCTTTCAGAGAATATATTAAGTTCCTTTAAAAAAGTAATTTCCCTAGAACTTCTGTCCTGGAGTTTACATTCTCCATTGCGTTGGTTACTCATTTGCCTTATTCCAGAGCTATTATTCCCTGAACCTTGCTTCTTCCTTTTATTGGATTTATTCCCCACATTTTGTTGGGAAACAACCTCATTCACTTCTCCAGAAAGGATTCTGAGAGAAAAAAATTGAGTCATTGCATATCTCAAAGGCTTTTGTTTTATCTTCATACTCGTTTGACATTTTGGCTGAGTGTATAATTCTAGTATAAAATCATTTTCTCTCACAATATTATTGAAGTTATGGATCTGATGTCTTTGGCTGCTGGGGCTGCTATTGTAAAGTTTGATGACATTCTGATCTCCTTACTGTTTTAGCCACTGTAGAACCTTTCAGGGTCTCCTCTATCCCTGGTCTTCTGAAATTCCAAAGTATGTTCCTTGATCTGATTTATTTCTATTCATTGTGCTAAGCTAACAGTTAAATTTTTAAGTCTAGAAATTCATTTCATTTAGTTTTCAGAAATTTTGAAAATGTGGTAAAAATATTGTTTCCCATTTTATATTTACTGGAAACAAATTCCCATTGATTCACTCCCTTTTTGCTTATTTGAGGAACTCATGCCTCACTCCCCTCCACCCCATACCATACTCGTCCAAACTTTATGCTTTTTTTCAAGTTCTCTCCTTTTCTCCCTTCTACCCCTTCAAATTCTATTAGTCATCAGGGCTGGGCCCAAGTCCCAGAATCTCTAGTTAGGCCTCTGACAATTCTAATTTTCTTGTCTATCATTTTTGAATCCTATTTTCCATACCTCACACTTTAGCACCAAGTTATATACATGGCCATAGGCATGAGGAACTCTAAAGTTTTTAGGTTTTACTAATCTCTCCCATTTAAATACCTATCTCTCTGTCAGTTTCTCGCTATACTTTGTTGTCAAAAGACTTCAGGTGATTTAAATAGCATAGAAACCATGATGATAATGTTGATAATAATCATAATAGGTTAGAACTTTAGTTTTTATAGACAGTCTAATATTGTTTCAGTCACTCTCACTTGAAATCTTCCTTCACCATTTCATCTCCCAAATGAACTATACCAGTTCTTTTCAATTTTCCCAAGGGAAAACATTGTACCGTTGCAAATCACTAGGATATTTTATTGGAGGAGAAGACAAAAAGTGTTTTGAATGCTTTAAAAGAATTAAATTTAGAAAATTAAGCCCTTGATTTTTCACAGTGTCTGAAATACAAGCATGCTGCAATGAAAAGGAGCATGAATCAATTCTGATGTTCTCATTGAGCTGTGCACTTTGTTATTGTCCCTCTAACACAATATAGATGCCATAAACCATGTCAAATTAGGCAGAAGAAATTACTTCCATTAGATGTTTTCAGTTGGATGAGACTTTTTAGGTTTCTCTGTTCCACCTTATATGTGCATTTTATTTTAAATGTATTTTTAATCATACCTTAAGAAAACTCATCTCACAAAATAACCAAAGTGCATTAATTTCTAAGTAATGACATATTTTAAAAATTCATCCAAATTTTTTTTAGTCAAGATCTTAAATATTGTACTTGTATTATTTTTTAAATGTATTCCATTGCATTGTAATTAGATACAGCTTTTTTAGCAGTGGAACACATGATGTGATTGCAAACTTTCCAGCTTCCATTTCCAGACACATCAGAAGAATCCATGAAATAATTTGCCAAAAACAGAGACCTTCAGGAAGCCACTTGATGAAGATGTAGGAGATTCAAACTTCTGAAGGTTAATGCAACCAAAGGCAAATTTAATCAAATGCAAGAAAGTGGGGTTGTGAGATGGGGAATAGAAGGAATTCTAATTTACACACAGTGATTTGGAGGATATATGATCTGCTGAGATAAAAATGCCAACTTCCTAATTTTCATATTCATGGCAAAGCCTCACTTTCAATGCTTTGATTTCAAAGAAGTCTGCCAGGTTTGAGGAAGGGGGTAGATTTTGGTATATAAGTGATAAAAAATGAAATGTCATATTTCTGTACATATATCTTCTTAAAGGCGAACCGATTGATTCACCCTGGAGAGTGTGCTCACCTAGTTTCACTAAGATGCTCACTCTCCTTTGAATCTAAGTGAATATGTGAATTGTGTGCAATCAATAAAGTGCAGCAGAAAGAACACTGCATGATTCTTAGCTCAATTTCAACTTTCACCTAATTTGCTGGAACATCTATCTGTCTGGTGCCTTGAACTGCCATGTAAGAAGTTTAACTACCCTGAAGCATACATGTTTTGAAGAACCCACGCCAAATAGAATTATCACATGTAAATTTTAAGGTTGGCAGTAGTAATCTTTGAATCATTTCAGCCACGTGAATGTATGTGAATTATCCCACTGATGATTCATGACCCTCCAGCTATAGGGTCATGTCCAGTCTCTGAGACTACCCACCTGAAGCCCCAGACATCATGAAAAACAGATGAAGTACCCACTGTACAATAACCAAATTCTCAACTTGAAGAATCCACAGGAATAATAAAATGGCTATTTTAATCAAATGAGTTGGAGGGGTGTTAACTTGGGTACAGGGCAGTTTGCCCTAGAAAAGAAACATGTGATTTTCAATCTGGGGCATATAAAACAACATATGTGCACTACCAGTGGACAAATAATACAATCATTTGAGTGAAATAGATGTGGTTTCTTATTTGCTTTCTAATTTTTGGTGGTGAGGGTGGTTGGACCTAGACGGCAAATAAACCTAGAATTGTTGGTTCCAGCCATTATGTCCTTTGAGCAGAATTTCACTTTATATATACTACTTCAAAAGAGGATATGCAGAGACCTTCCTTGATACTATTTCTCTTTATATTCATTCCTCTTGGATTTTTCCATAATTTAAAAATCCTGAGGGCAAGGGCAATAACTCAATGGTAGAGCATGTACTTAGCATACACGAGGTCCTGGGTTCAATCTCCAGTACTTCCACTTAAAAAAAATTCAGTTCCTAAAATTTTCTTCCACTTTACAAAGTATCTCAAAGAATACTAAGGTACAGAACTATTGCTAAGCCCTCTGAGCATCACACACTTACAACTTACACCACCCTTTGAAGATGTCCTTAGAAGAATTAAGATTCCAAATTGTGTATATGGATTTTATACCGTCTTCTGTCAGGAGACAGGGCCTGTAATTAAACCTTGAACTTTTACAGTAATGTGTTCTGTACCAGCCCAGACCTTGATCTGCCACTGATCTGATTCCATTTTACTCTATGTCAGTGTACAGGTGGCAGAGTGCCTTTCTGCTTTTTTAGAAGCACATTTTCCTTTGAATTTAGCAAGGATGCTTCAAGATAAATGTGACATTCTGTCATTTTTCTTATTTTTCCAAATCACTTAGCCTTGGAAATAGAGCTGCTTTTCCAAGGTTAAACAGCTGGTCAGAAACTCATTCAGGACTAGAACCCACACCAAAAAATTTAAGAGGTAATTTAACAAACCTCTTATTGAGAACCTTTCTGGTGCCACGTTTTTGGCTAGGCACTGGGATTACAGAGACTAATAATATGTCCTCTTTGTTCATGAGGACTGAAGGTGCTACAGAAAAGAGACTTTGCAATCATCATAGTAAGCGATAAAACTGAGGTCTGAACCAAGTACAATGAGATTATAAAGGAAGAAGAAAATAATTTTGAGCCCAGAGGAAAAGCTAGCATGTTTTAAACTAAGTCATTGAGGATGCAAATAATAGTATTACCTATAAGCCAGAGGGGAGCAGAGGGGCATTTAAACACGTTCAATCTCAGGGAAGAGAATGTGCAAGGACTCAAAGTGCCTGGCCTTTTGAGGAGGCAGAAGGGCATTCAGTGTAACTGGAGTGGGGTCAGAAAAATCTAGGCAGGGATATGAGCAGGAGATTATCTGGGGGTCCGTTTAGATCATCACAAATAAATAGATATCAATATAAGTACATACACACACATACAGACATATGCAAATATTCATTTATTTTAAAAAGTGTGACTGAATGTCAATTGGGATAAAGGCTAAGGAAAGGGACTATTGGGAAACTGTCTGATTTCTGTTATAGTGAGAAATTCAGCCCTACCCTAACTTCACCCCTAGCCAAACTTTCATTCCCTAGTTACACTTGTCTTGAATGGAATTGTAGTGACTAGATGATGAAATTCAGGCTTGCATTTTGAACATCTCACCCTGGACCCAGAGGAACCCAGCAAAAAATTACTTATAACCATCATAAAATTACCCTCAAATGAAATATAGTCAGTGAAATATTTTCGTATATGTAACACTTTGAACACTATGTTAGTCTCTCTGTAGATGAGTATGCTGGGCAACTAATGTCCCAGCAGGTCTCTTTGGGCTTAAGTATAGGGAGGAAAATAGAAGAGGTGACGGAAGACAAGGCTGATGGTGAGTGGTCTTGCATGTCAGGTCACAACTTTTGGACTTAATTCTTCAGCCCATTGAGAAAGGTGGGGGGAAGCTCCTTGTGTGTGTGTGTGTGTGTGTGTGTGTGTGTGTGTGTGTGTGTGTGTGTGTGTGTGTGTGTGTACATTGTATAGAGCCTGACCTCCTCTTAATCTGGAATTAATTTTCCAATGCCAGGTGAACAATCTGACTTATTTTAGTTACTGAGTAACTTTAGATAATTATTATAGCCAAGAAACAGCCTAACAACTTATTTAAAACCTCTATGCCATGAATTAGTTGGTTTCCATTTTCTTTCAGCTTCCTTCTTAATTTTAGTTACACCTTAGTTCTTCCTTCCTAATTCTACCTCGTAAACCTAGTCTCTGCATTCGAAGCCCAGGGCTCTTTTCATAATACTATACGGATCTCAGCTTTACTTTGTAATGTGGAGACAAAATGATCTTTCCCTCATTAGGTCCACAAGCAAGCCAAAATATTGTAATATCTCAAAACACTTTTTGTGGAAGGAATCACCTGAGCGACCCCAAGTCACTGTCTCACAAGTTATTGATGATCTCAGGAAATAAGGTACACAGAGAACCAAGCACAGTACACATTCAACAGACATCCCATAATAGATTCTAATGATTAATTCCCAGAAGATGAGGCCAGGCAAAGGTGTGTCTCAGTATAGCTCTGTTCCCACTGTGACAAGCTCAGGGGATTTAAGTTCTTCATCAGAGGGAGACTTCACTGAACAGTGTACCTCTATTAGATTTAATAATTTATTTTCTTCTGAATTTTTTTCCTCCTGAAAAAAAATTTTTTTTAGTTATGTAACATTATATAGTGTCATTTCACTCTATCAAAAATTTTGAGCACATGATTTCAGGAGTCAACTGTAAATCCAAGGACAGAGAGTAAACTTCCTCAGTTACTTCCTGAGCCTAGACCCCAGCAGTGTAGCCACCAGTGGCTTGGTACATTTGAATGATATAAAGTAAATATATGTAGGCCATGATTATGTGGAACTTGTTCCATAATTTTAACAAGGTCAGGTATTACCCTGGTGCCTAATACCATTTGTAGTCATTCCATTTAAGTCAGCTAAAAGAATAATCAAGTTTCAGTGAGTAAAACTATTGCCTTGGAGGATCAGAAAGTATTTTTTTCTCCCATGATGCATTATTATATAATTTTTTGAGATATCACTCAGTCTGGGGACGAGATTGCTACATTACATGAGGCTGATTTCAGATCCAAATAGTTCATACCTAAGACTTCAGGGAACCTGAGAAGAACCTCTGTAGTCTCTCTAGTCTGTTTTGGAAAGGAACTTTGAAATTGTTTATTTTTATAGTTTCCAACCTTATTTTAGCTGCTGACATTTTTCCTTGTCTAAATCAATCTTGGATTCAACACAAATAGTACATAGAAGCAAGGCACTGATTAGAAATACAAATTTTCAGCCTAGGTTCTCCAGTTCCTAAATATGTGAAATTGAAAGATCATTTAACTACTCTGTGCCTCACTTATTGGGGATGGGATTAATAGCACCTGCCACAGTGTGGCTGCAAAAGTCAAAGAGGTAATTATGTAAAAAATATCTTTAAAATATCATATGTATTTAAGATGTTATTAGAGCATGAAAATGAAAACACAAGTTAGCACATTTTAAAATTAATGCATTGTGTTATAAACCGGGAGTATTCTAAAAATGGAGAGAATGAATTATTCTTGGTAGCTTATATAATGACCCTTTTCTGGACATTCCTTGTTAACTCCAAGAAATAGGATTTCATATATCTGGGGCTTGGAAATAAGAGTACATGCCTTTTCCATATGTGGGGGAGGGGAGTGTGTTCATTTGCATTCCTGTCCTAGATTTTCTTCTTTCCTCTCCTTTTCTCCAAGTTCTCCATTCTTGTTCCTTGACTATTAGGACCCATGCAATTTCTCAGGACACATAAGACACATTGTTCACAACTGCTCGGTGCTGCTGGGAATCACCCACTCAGGATTTCATTAGCATGATCTGTGTCTCAGGAGTCAGAAACTTACTGTTGCAAATTCTGACCAGTCTGGCAGTTGTTCAGTGTCTTTTCTCCCCAGTACCCTCTCTTTAAACTACACCACACAAAATGATCGCCTGAAGTGATAAAATTCCATTTGGGATCCTTATCCCTGGAGACTGACAAATATAAAATAGAACATTATAAAAGCTTCTTCCATCTTTCTTGCACATTTTGAATGGAAAACCAAGTGCTCTGTGTAGGGAGACAGAGAATTTCCTGCATATGTTCAGCAGAAATAAGAACATAGGTGGGACTTATCTGGGAACAGTAACTATAAATTTCTGTGCTACGATTTGTTTCTCTGTTTTCAAACCTGTTGCACCTTGTTAGCTATTGAGGAATGAAGCAAGAGGATGAGATACACAACCCCACAGGCTTTCTGTAGATATGATGAGAAAGCAAATTTCTTGTGCTCCAGAGGCAGCCCCAGTGCCTTCTGATGCTCCACATCTATGTACTGCCACAAAAATCAAGGGTCTCTTATATGCTTGCAAATATTCTGCTGCTCACAGCAATGCCAAGGGAGAGGTGGTGACAGCAGCATTTCTGTGTCTTGGTCTTGCCCCTCTAATTGTGATGGCTTATGAAGATACTGGCCTTAAGTCTATCTTTGGAATCAGCAGAAAACAATCGTTTTCCATTCTGAAGCAGGCATGATGACTGATTGGAGTAGGTATAAAAATCACTTTCTGCTTTATGATGTGTGGATTAATGAAAGTATTAAACCATTCTAATGATAGATAAGGAAATTATTTCCACTGTAGCTGAAAGGAATAAAACTGTTCCATCTTAAATTAAAGAGGTCTAAAACTTTGCAGGCTCATCAAAAGTGCATGGGCAACAAAGAGGTACAAGTTTATAACCCATTCTGGAGTACCTTAATTTCTTAACATCCATCATTTTGCTGCATCATTGCTGTTGGTGTGCTTCTCAAAAGCTTCTGGGAAAACTAATTTTTGCAGAAAGAGAATAATAAATATGGGTCAGACTAGTATCTTTTTAGATAGGGAATGCAGGGATTTCCCCCCATTTTATTAGCATCCTGCACTATTAATTTTATTTCATTGACACTGTTGCCTTTGTAACAGCAGAGTCCTAAGTTTGAATGGCATGATCTATTACTCAAAGATGAAATATGAACTTGGGAAGGACCCAGGCAATATCACTCCTGAGAAGGTCACATCTTGTGTGCACACCCCTCAAACTGGTGAGATTTGGTCAAGTTTTGTTTATAGAGTCAGCATAGGCTTGCAGAAAATAGGAATATAAAAAAGGATATCAGAATATATGTATCAGGCATCTCCTATGCAACATTTTCACCCTCAGTCCTTCATCTAATTTCAGAAAGAGTT
This sequence comes from Camelus bactrianus, assembly GCF_048773025.1. Classification (NCBI taxonomy): domain Eukaryota; kingdom Metazoa; phylum Chordata; class Mammalia; order Artiodactyla; family Camelidae; genus Camelus; species Camelus bactrianus. Next base: position 36,059,580 of record NC_133549.1, read on the forward strand.
GTGGTCCCCAGTTTAACACAGACCTTGACCAGCTTTGCTCACATTCAACCTTAAGTCCTGGGCTGCCTTCCCTTTGCTTAATGAGGTTGTGGTCCGGGAAACTGTTAGGGATGTATTTGGTATTCATGCATGCACAGTGTGAAATTTTAGTCAGTTAAGGACTCTGGATCTACCTTAACCACTGGGCAAGGGGCTTGGAAATGCTTTCATCGTTCATTCCCTGGGCAAGAAATTTAAAGAGCTATTTCAAATCTTTTGAGAAGGTATCCTGGGATCAATCACCCTTAACTGTGATCAAATCAATAACTTGTCCTTATATTGGTTTCACTTCATTTCCCCTGTTCCTCATACCTGCTCTATGAGGTTACATTAAAAAATAAACTACCTTCTAGGAAGCCTTTATCTTGTGCTCAGCTTTTAAAAGGAACCCGTGCTAAGATGACATTTCTCTTACCCTTCTTCGAAGATATTAATTATAGGTTACTTTCCTACCACTAATGAATCATGGAATTCTTTTTCACTCAGCCAAGGAATGGCCTTATACACCCTTTCAGCATAAAGTACAGACAGATTTATAACTTGTTTTAATTTGGCACATATTAACCTTCCTTGCCTTATGTCCTCTTCTTCTATTTCAGTGAGGATCCAGGGTCAACATGGCCTCTGCCTTTCTTTCTGGAATCAGTTGCTTTCTATAATTGCAGGAAAAACTAGGGCCTCCACTCACCATGCAGCCCTTTCATGTGTTTCAGTGTGGATGCTGGACAGCAGGCTAGGCTACTCTTCAGCTCAGTTCTCTTTCTTATGTGTCAGCCAATGGCATTGAGTTTTCAATTTTCTGTCTCACAAAGTATCAATCACTATTGGATTTTCAGAGCCATTGGTCATAGCTGAATCTTAAATGTCAACTCTGAAAATAACATTTTTCTACCATTTAAAAATATTACTAAAGGGTATTTGTTCCCTGACCTAGAGTCAGGTCCATCTCAGCACTTAACGTTCTCCCAAAGAAGCTGCATTTTTTAGTTCCAGACTTTTTTTAATCTTCAAGACCTCATCATTTTTCTCCAACTTAATATCCCAAAGTTTTCCATCCCTATCTTACCAAATTAGACACCTGAGATGCTAAACCATGTCTTGATTTCTTGATTCCAATTTATTTTCTTATTTCATGTCTGAAACCCTAAAACTAAAGGATCCTTTAAACTAAAGGATGTGAGACTTGTTTCCTGAACCTACTATGAGAAACTATGACAGTATTGAGGTTCTGATACCTACTTCTTCTCAATTATTTCAAAGCAATGTGAAAATGAAGTATATCTCTGAATAATTAGTATGTCCTCCTCAACATCATCACACGTTAAAGATTTACCATAAGTAATTGTTGAAATAAATTATTAATTGATAAATCGATATTGGCTGGAGAAAAGCCAATAATCATGAAAGATATCTTGCCAAAGAGAAATGGAGAATTTCAGACAGTGGAGAAGAGAGTTGTTCCTTGATCTCACATCATGTAGGCAATTCTAAGTTCCTGAAACAGGCCCTGAGAATTTTATTTAAAAAGAACCTGAAAGGAAGAGCACTTGTCCTAGTGCTATATACATGGATGGATGCTATATACACTTTCATCCAAATTCACGACTTCTCAGTCCATATTTTATTATAGATATTGCTGCATCTACAGTTACATGCACTGTGTAAGTCAAAACTCCTTTCTTGATCTGCTTTTGGAAACTCTGGGAAAGAGATTACTAATAAAATTATTTGACCATTGATCCAGAATTGCTTAGATTTAATGGTTAATTTGGCAATATGTTACATTGTGTTCTTAAGCCAATTTGTGTTATATTTCTATCACTTACAAGAAACCCAGACACTTATTCCTGAGTGGTCTGGGCCCATGAAGACATGCACTTATCAGACCATAGTTGCTGAAATTGCCTGTTTACCTGGGCACAGAAGAAGCATTAGATGTCCCAGGATATTAATGAGTGTCAAACAGTCTTCCATGCCCCTTGATGAAGTCGCACCCTATCTTTTGATGATCAGGGTAAATTACTAATGCCTATATGAAAACTTTTTTCTTTCCCTGCTGAGGAAGTAGAAGTGACTTCAGCTTTTAAGGTTAGAGGAACTCATATTATGTTGCCTGGTAACCAGGGTGACCTACGATCCTAGTTTGTCTGGGACTGATGAGGATTCTGGGAGGCAGGACTTTCAGATTTAAAACCCAGATAATCCCAGGCAAACCAGGACAAGTTTGTCACCCTACCCTTGGTCAAGGTGTTCCCTGATTAGGATTAAGGACCTCTGCATCCATGGGGACTCAATGCACAAATGCCCCAAGTGGTTCAGGAGGAGGGTTAGGAAGCAGGCCACTCCTATTGTTACCCTATAAATCCCAGATGCGTATATTCTATATATGGGAACCACAAAACCATATAATGACTATTGGTTGAAATTTTTAAATATCTCCTAACACTCACGAAATGTCAGCTCAATCTGGTGCCTTAGCTGTGCCTTCAAGAGGCAACTATTACTGTAGTTTATTCCACTAATGCTGGTGTATTAGGTCTTTTGAAGAGATTAATCTTTTGCCATAGTGTAAGAGCCTTCTTATGAATTGAACTTAAGGTGAACACTAGTGGATCTGAGCAGTGCAAGGGATGGATGACATCAGGAACTTCCTGTGTCCTGCTTAATAGAAAACCTGCAGGAACCTACTTAACCATTTCTAATACCTGTGTAAATCTGGTAGTAAAAAGGAGTTTAAAATCCAAAGAGACAATCTGTGGCCCATGAGGACTGAAGCCATGGGTAAATACTCTCCTTTCCCATTCCTTGCATATAAAATATTGAGGCTGATTCTGCATGGATTCTCACAAAATCCCTTTTGGGATCCAGCCCCATTCACTCCTAGTGGTGTTAAGCTTGACAGCACACTGTTGGATTTGCCTCCCCTCCATCCTTGTTTCACTCCTGTTCCTTGGAAATAATCACCAGAACAAACTAGCTGCACATAGCTTTGTTTCAGACTATGATTTATAGAGTGTAGGGGTGAGGTTCGGGGATTATTAGCCTAAAACCAGTGCCTTAATACTTTGTGTAAGTTAGAACTCTTGCTTGCAGGTGATAGAAATCTAACCAATACTGGTTTAAACACACGGTATGACTCATTAGACAAATGATTTGTTAAGTCTAGCAAGTCTGCATCCAGGGATTCAGATCCATTTTATTAGTAACTGGTCCTTTTGTTTCTTTCTGCTCTGCTTGTTTTCTGTGGTAGCTTCATTTGAACCAGGTTTCCATGCATAGTTGCCCCGTGTAGCTACAGGCCTAGAGCAAAGTAGATTCAAGTTCGGCAGAAAAAGGTGTTTTCTTTCCCATCAACTCCAATGAAAGCCTTGAAAATGGGTCTCATGTCATTGTTTTTGATAGGCTTGGGATGTATTGTAACCTGGGATGATGGGATGCTCTGACTGATAGCTCTTGAGTTACATTTCAACCCCTGGAGCTGCGGGGAGGGGAGACACTACATCTCTAGCCGAACAACATGGTTTGAGAATAGGAAAGGGGAGGTTTTCCAAGGAAAAATGGGGAAGCAAGGACCACTAATGGGAAAATGGATGTTGGGCAGGCAAAATCCACGGGGGTCCACTACACACTCTACACACTTCAACCCTCTCATTCTTACTCCCCAGCCCATTTTCATACATAAAACTTAAGAACTTGTGTTCTCCCCCTGCCCTAACCTCTATCTCTAGAAACACACAGCCCTCCTGTTTTTCTTTTGCTGCTTTTCTTCTGCTGCTCTTCCTGGTAAACATGCATCCCTTTATAAACTCTCCATTAGTTTTTATATTGGCCTCTGTACTCTGATGTACTGAGCAGCTTCTCTAAGGTCTGCTGACACATCTCTGTGCTCTCTGTAAGATTGTTCATTGCTTTACAGGACCATCATTCAGGGAAAGTCACTTACTTAATCAGTATCCTTTAACACTTGGCTTTTGTGCATGTGAGAGCATTCAAGCAGCAAGGGAGGCCTACAGAGGTCATCAGAACTTCACTGATGCATTTTGTCAAGTACCAGGGAGTCTCCATAATAAACAGAGTCACAGGCTGAGACATTCTGATTGCTCAATTCATCATGGAACTAACAGGACATGTGAGGTGGGGTGATGGAGAAAATACTTAGGAGATAGAGAAGAGACACGTTACTAAAAAATGTCTAGTAAAGCCTCTTATTTTTTTTATGTTTACTGCACAAGGTTAGGACTTAGAAATGGATCCATTTTTTAGGAGCTCATGCAATAATTCTATCTAGAATCTCAAGGAAAGCTGTGATCTCTGCTCACCCTGCTGCTTCTCAGCTGTGCGGTGGGGAAAACTCTGCTGTCTTTTATTGGATCAGGTGTTTCTCTACCTACTCATGTCAAAGGGACTAAAAAGTATTGCCTATTGAATCTATTAAGTTGTCCATGGTTGGTGCCCTGTGCAGAGTCTACAGTGAAGGATTCAGTTCCCAGGTGTCCTAGTTAACTTTAGTGCTTGTCCTTGGGCTGCAACTAAATTGTTACTAGTTATTTCATAAAGTGGCATTGTTTTGTCACAATATGTATGAAGTGAGAGAGCATATTTAGGTTAGTGCAAGAGGCCTTACACTATTGGAAAGCGGAATCAATGTGTATGATTTGTTCACGATAAGTTCAGAAATGTCATTTTCAAGATAAATAACATCTAACAATTAGAACATAATTTATGCATGGGCAGCTGGATGAAGTGCTCTAGAGGTTTTGCCAGGACCCCTATCACTTCTTATAGCTACAGATAGAAAATGTATCCCTGAAAGTCTTAAAAGAGTATATCTTGGTTTTCTCTCTAGCTCAGTTTAGGATCTTCATTGCATGGCTCTATCACAAGCATTATGTCACCATTTTTCAGACTTCCAAAGAATTTCTGTCTATCTAGGAACACATTATTCCTAAACCAGATTATGTGCACACTGACATATTTAAATATCACACACTGTATCTCTACCATGATTCAACATTTAATCTTGGCTTTGCATTGCCTATAGGTTCCAATCCAGGTTCCTGGCATATCATGTTAAAATTTTCAGCATTTTTGTCCCAATCTGACATTCCAACCATAGCTGCAATCATGCTCTGGCCATTTCCCAAATATATTATGTTCATTGATGCCAAACTTACATTACCAATGTTTTTAGTTCAGTATGAAATGCCCTTTTCTGACCGGTGATGTCCTATATTCAGTCAAGATGGTACCTTTCTGAGAAACCTTTGCAAATCCTTCAGCAGATACTAGTTCCTTCATTCTCTGTGCCTCTCAAGAAAAAGGGCCCTTTTTTAATTTGTTATTATTATTTTGCCACCAGATCTAGCTTTTATCACTGTGCTTCACATAAGTGGTATGTATTAAATTTGTCCTTCCTTACTGTCTGATTTTTCCCTACATTCCTTCCTCCCCTCTTAATTCATTCTTTTTGCCCTCTTATTTTATATATATATATGAACATTGTTTATAACTAACTACATCTACAAACACAGAATCCCTGGACTCGTCATATTTTTGTTTCAGTGGCATGAGAACCTGTGCCTTATGGCGTGTATTGACTAGTGATACAGACTGTAGTCCTTTATGACAGGATGTAGCTTTGCAACGTGGAGGGAGGCCTTCATGGGAGTTAGGCCCCTACGCCCCCAGAGACTGTGAGATGGAAGACTCTCTCTTCTCAGTAATTGTATTTCAAAGAAATGGCTCCCATATCCTTGAGAAGGACAAGTCAAACTAGCAAAAAGCTTTGGAAAGCTTTGTGTCTCAAAGGGACAAACTAGGAATTTACACGTTTTCTACAGAAAATACTCTAAGAAAAATAAAATCTCTGAGAAAATACTCTAAAGAAATTACTCTCAATCTAGAAGAAGCTTGTCTTGAGTTTAGGGAAGCTGAGGGAAATATTAAGGTCACCTAGGTGTGGGATGACTGGGCTAGGGTAGTCTTGGATGAAACAGCTTTGGTCTGCTCCAAATACTCCCTCATCCTCCAGCAAAGTAGCTCAAGCTTGTTCTCATGTCAGATTCAGAGATCAGATAGTCAAAAGAGAATCAAATAAGTCCTCTAGGGCCGTAGGCTGGCATGCGGTCACTTATATTGCATTCCTTTGGCCAAATTACAAAAGGATTTTATAATGAGGCCTAGAAGTGTGGTGGGAAAAGGGAGATGTGGAAATATGCAAATCACTTTGCAAAATGCCATGGGTTGTGAAATTGGGGCATTTGGCGCTGAATTAATCAATCACAGCAGTTCTCCTTGCAGGTCTGTAATTGCAAATGGCAAAAATAAATATATTATTTTCAACCTCCTCTGAAAACCAAGACTTACTTCTCTATACTCAGGAAGACAGATTTTGTTTAAAAAAAAAAAGGCACATCCTGAAATTTTCTCATAACTGCTAGTGTAGAAAACACTTAGTAATCTATGGAATATATTTCAACAGTCACTAATATTTCACAGTTCAATAATATATATTAACTTAGCTGAAATTTCAAAAAATGAATGTTATTCCCTATGCTCATAACCAGCACGTGCAATGACTATTCAACTCTCTGCACGTTGCAGAGAGCCTGCTAACTTGATTATTGCTTCTAAGTTTCAGCTTTCTCCCTGTGGTTTCTGTCTATACTGTCTCCACCTGTATTTTCACTGGTTCAGCCCTCTTAAATAGATCTCCTAGAGGGTTTGGGCTGAAGGTTGAAACCTGTGGGTATTATTAATGTGATGCAATTCACAGGACTGATTGTCTAGAGTCATTCATTGTGGTAACTAAGTTATTGATACTCAATTTGAACACCTGTCAATAAAGATGTTGGACTTGGCTTTTTCTAGGTTTAACATTGGTTGTTGTTTTTTTCTACCCCTGGTATTTAGTACCTGTATGCAATTTGTCATGAAACTTTTTTGATGGAAAGTTTCAGAAAACTTTATAAGTTCTTTTAAAAAAATACTTGTGGTGTGTGATACTGGAGGTGCAATATTTGGAATTACCATTGCCATTAGTTCTGTCTTTAATTCAGTGCTTTTGATTGTCTTATTATTCCTCCTCTAAGATAATCCAATAAGAGATGTACTATTATCCTTGTTTTACAGTTAACATTAAAACAAAACAAAACAGACAAAAAGCTCTGAAACTTTAAGGGAGCTTGCCCAAGTTCCCATAACTTGAAAACCATAGAATCTCTTTAGGTTTGGGTATATGTGATCAAAGACCTTGTTCTCCTCCATTCAGCTGACACTAAGAGCCAGCAGTGATTGGGCCTTTTCAGGATTCTTTACAAGATCCAGAAATATGAGAGGGACAGGTTTTCCCATTCTGGATCACTCCCACCCTGACCAGTATACCCCCACTGGTTTTTTAACACCAATCCTCTGTATCTTACCCCAGCCAATGAAAATAGTCTCAGAGACCTGATAATATTAAGATTTCAATGTTTGTAATTTTAAAATATTTCCCTTACATATTTTTCAGTTTTAAGTCTTTCTCACTAAGAAGCTATTGGCCATGACCTTAATTTCTGTGCTAGAAATTACCATATATATGTGTGTGTGTGTGTGTGTGTGTGTGTGTGTGTGTGTGTGTGTGTGTGTGTGTGTGTGTATGAATTCCCATATATACATGAATATATATATTCTGAATTTGGAATATACCATATCTATATTCTGATTCTGAATTTTCCAAATATGAATACATTTAGTCACAGCAATCCATAGTTAAAAACCAAAATTCAGAGTGACCAGTGTACTGATAGTCTCAACCTCCGAACAAACAGTGGAACAAGACCATGAACATTTTTTGTCTTGCACTGAACCTTTAAAAATGTAAATTAGTCATACTTACTCCTTAGCTGCATTTCTTTGCAAAAGATTGGAGCTGGTCATTTCCTTAGAGGCACCCCTAAAAGATGAGGAAAGCAAATAGTTCCATAGACAACTGCATAGGATTCGTAAATTACTCTCCAGAGACTGGAACCAGAGGGAGAACTGCTGGAAAGAATTTGCATATCTTGCTCGCCTATGTTTATTTAATGTACTTCCAAATTTCTCCTATGACTTTGGCATATATTCAAAAGACCAAATAAAATTTGGAGACTTCTGCTCATTTAGAGGAACGAAATTCAGGGAAAGTATATTTTTGGTAGCAGTCATTCCATATATTATCACAAGGGACAAGGTAAATGTAGCAGCAGACCCTATGTGTCAGAATCAAGCATATGCATAGACTGAGTGCCTAATGGGTGCCACCTCTTAAAAGCCTTGCTCTTGAGTAATTTGCTACACAAATATGGATGCATGTGTGTGTGCATAATTTATTAGCTGTATGCATACTAAATAGTAAGTGCTTTAGAGACATCATCTCACACCAGCCCTATCAGGTTAGTATTATTATCTCCATTTGGTGGGTCACTAAATGATTAATTCAAATCATATAGTCTTTAAATGTATAATCAGAATATGTATATGATGAATGCAGTTTGTTAGGTGGAGTGGATGATAATGACAAAATTTGCAGTATCATTGAGAAACTAAGTATGACATAAAATGTCAGTAAATAATACAAAATATCCTGTTTTAAGCACAAAGTTGGATGTTCCCAGCTGTTAAGGAGTTTCTAAGCAAAGGGAGTTATTTTAGGGGAGGTCTAGTGGAAACAGGAAAAGGGAAGACTTTCCCAACACAGGGAACAGCACAGGCAAAGCCATTCAGGTGGAGAAATGATTTGCATCATCTATCATATACTAATATTAGGAGGACTAGACTTACGGGGAGGATGGTTAATCTGGGAAGAATCCTTCAGAAGACAATGTATCATGGACTGTTAATCTTTTGTGAACTTTCCCTTCCCCTCCCTATGATTCTGCTCTGGCCATTAACCAAGGGGCATTCACATTTCTTCCCTAGGAAAGGTTTGCCCCAAATCACATGCCTTTTAAAGACTGAAGTGAATGGACCATCTCTGTGCTCCTGAGTATAAAGGGCCACTTAGGAGCACAGCTGCTGTAAGTCAGGGCTCTACCACCATGAGACAGAATCCGCCAGAAAGAGAACCCAAGCAGTGACCACAGAGCCAAGAATCAGAAACAGAATTCCAATGATGTAATGGAACCACCAAACACAGGCCTCCCCACAGGTATAGTTTCAATTCTCTTTTTTTTTCTTCCATGAAGGAGAATGTAGTAGCTTTAACTACACTATGCAAAAAGACTTTGGGATCACTAAACAAAAGGTAAATCAGGAGAACACTAATATTTACTGTAGAACATCCAAAATGAATGTTGTTCCACTTTGTCTTATTTAGAAGTATTGAAGTGTGTTAGAAGCTGGGAAGAGATGCATTTTTCAGTAACCAAACATCATTTATTTAACTTCTGCTGCTGGTTTATTATTTCTTTTATGGGAGTAATTTCACATACTGCTGCTTTCCCATTTCTCTACTCCTTTCATCACTTCTATCCCTTCTACAGTCAATCAGTCAGTCTATATGACTATTGTTCTTTTTCCCTTCACTTCCTCATCACTTTTCATCTCAGAAAGAGGATCTTCTAACTCTGAACAGAGTAAGTGATAGGTAACCTAGAAAAATTATCTTCTTAAAGGGACTGAATTATTTTCACTTATTCACTGAATGACATTTTCTATTCCTTATGCCACACCAAAACAAAAAGTGTTGACTTGCCTGCCTTCATGTCTTAAATGGAAGTAAGCCTTATTCATTATCTCTGGTTTCTCATGGTCATAACTTATACTAATAAAACTTGATGTAATAGGTAGGATAGAGGTAAATTTGAGTTTATAATGAGGATGAACCTTTATTGTCCCCAACAGATGTTGTGCACTGGGTAGGCAGTAAATAATAAGCATCTCAGGATTCATAAAAATATAAGCTTTCTAGTAACAGATTGAAGATAGATTGGGATTAAATTTATAATAATTATGTATATTTTCTTGTCAAGAAGCAGTCTCAGAAATCATCCAGGTTAGGAGGAGTTTGGATGAAGTATGTTGAGTTCCCAGTTGATAGCCATCTCTGTTCTCAAGTATCTTCGGAAATGTAGAAATATAGCTGATGGAGGCTATCACAGCTATTCAAAAGGGCAAAATATATCTCTGAGAAAATCTTCAGATTCAATGTGAATGGCTCTTGTGTAGGATAAAACATTCAGTCACTAAACTTAATAATTACTGACTGACCAGGTGGATGGGTAGAGTTTAGAATGGAAGCCCAAAGATAGTAATTGAAGTTACATCTCTCCAGATTCAGACAAGACACATTCTCAATTGTGGTAAAAAGTCCCACAATGTCCTCACAAAATAACTTCTTATTACAGAAATAAATGTTAAGGTGTGTGTTTGAGAAGAAGACATAAGAAAAAATAGATTAGTTCTTTCTTTTCCTGCCTCTAATCCATAGCATAGAGGAGGAAGAGGGAGCAGAGAAGAGAATGAGGGCGGTGGTGGAGAGAATGAGTGAATGCATGAATGAACATGGAAGAGACCTGGCAAGAAGGAAGGGAGGGAAGGCAGGAAGAAAGTTTGCAGCACATGCATCAACCATTCAGAGACCTGAAGGACAGGTATAATCAGGTTGAAATGAACATCAACAGCATCCAAGGAATAAGAATAGGAAACTGTGTGACAGGTGGCAACTTTCATCTTGGGAGCTGGAGTGTATGACAGCTAGGAGAGGGAAGTTACTGCAAAGTCAATTATCCTAGTTTTTTCTCTCAGGGTCAGGGAATGACTTAGACCTAGGGAGTTTCTTGTTCACTGCATATCCTTGGTTGCTATTGTAATCTGTTGATAGTAGCACCTTTCTCTTCCTCTCCCTCCCTCTGTTCTCCTTTCTGTTTCTCTGAATTATTACATTAGATCACCTGATCTTGAGACACACATGAGGCTGGATCAGGTGTTCAAGTTTGACACATGCTATTTATAGCTGGAAAATAAAAAAGGGAGTAAAAGACCTGCAGCAAATGATGTGGACCGGGAGAGCAGTCCAGCAGATCTGGGTGGGATGTCCTACATTATAATCTATAAATGCTGCAGCCTTACCAAATTTGTTAATTTTGCTGAAACTCAGTTTCTTCATCTTTAAAATGTGAATAAATGCATTCATCTTGTGATTGTAATGAAGAATGAAATACAGAAGTGCTTACCATGGTTCTTGCCATTGGACATTACAAAATCCCATAGGAATGAGGAAAACAATCCAAGATTAAATTCTTGATACTGAGGAAGAGCAAGAGGAAGTAGATGGTCCTAGAAAGAGCTTTGGCTTAGGATGTAGTTAAAATTCTAAGCCTTTGATGTACCAACACTTTGCATTAGATATGCCATTTTAATTTTCTGAGCTTCAGTTTGTGCATATGAAAATGGAAATAATCTACCTTGTGGCTTTTGTAAGGATTATTGATAATGCTCAAGAAAGAACAGCTCAATCATGAAGAAGAATAATTTACCAGAAGAGGATATGGAAAGAGTATGTGTCCTTCTTAGGCTACCTCTTGAATTAGGCTACAAAGATTGAAATGATAATTAGTTCAGTAAAGATTATCAATTCCTTAATAGAAGATGCAGAAATTGCTTTGACATGTTAATTGAAGATTGAAGAACATCTCTCACTGTCAATGAAATTAATGTCTAAAGGTTGGAAATGGTGAAAAAAAAAAGAGTAAACTGGTGAGCACCCAAAGCTGACAACTACTGATATGATCATCCTATAAAAAAGGCAAAGCAAGCATAAAAAATAAACCTATCAAATAATCACCTTAACAAGCAGTGTTTACCTCTGTCAGATTCATTCTGAGCTGTCTTCATGCAACCAGATCTCCAGAAGTTTCCAGATCCCAGAAAACTAACTCCTTGGAACCCAGGACATGGCTACATACCCTCTCTATATTCCTCATTTCTGTTTCTGTCTCTCTAAAATGTGCATGTTATAATTCCACACATAAGCAAAAACTTGCTCTGTCCAAATCATCTCCAAGTCTGCATTCAAAATACCTACCAGAGAGGGCAATATTTACTCAGCTTGTAACAGGGATCAGTGGTGTTTTCAATCACCTCCTCTAGAGGATCAAGATCATTCTGTGGTCAAGGAAAACAGTATGAGCTGGTAGATACTACAAAATATAGATAGGCAAGAGTTGCCTAAAGGGATTGGGCCACAATTTCTCACTTTACAAAGAGCACTTAGTGCATGGCTGTTTTTGTCACTCACTGGCTTTGTTCAAGAGAAGTGATGAGAAGTAGATGCAGAAGAGAAGAAATGCTCAAGTGGACCAAGTCAGAAGGGAAAATTTCAGTGGACTGTTGTTTTCCTCTGCTGGTCGGAAGAATAGAGCAATCAAGACTTTTCCATTACTCTTTCCATATTTCAGTTTCCCATCAGGTTTACTTTATGTTAATAATTCTCTTGGAGAGTCAGATTGAGAGAAGTTTCTTATCACAACCTGTTCAAATAAAGCACTAAAGCAAATGCATCAAATCCCTTTCACTTACAAGTAAACCCAGCATTAATCCAGTAATCATCTGCATTGATGGTTAATCAGCCTTCCTGTAAGTAAAAGAATAAATTTCATGGTATTTCCCCACTCATTAAGGACAAATGCCAGATGACATTCTCTGCATTTCCCCTCCTCCACATCACAAGTTGCACAGATAAATTCTACTGTCATTTTTATGGAAGCCTCTATATGAATCTGAAACTTTTATGATATTAGCTTTTGCATTGATAAATTTCCAAAATTAGCTAATTTTAAGGTCTTGTAAATCACCACACTGGGTTAATGAAGAATGACAAGGGAATGAGTTGAAGCAGAAGCCACAGGGAATATCAGCCAATCTTTGTCCTCTTCCTGACCACCTGAGCAAGCCTCCACTCCTTCCTCCAGCTTAACTCTCTATTTGAGCTGCAATTCAGAATTATTTCAGCATAGGCTTGGAAAATTGATTATATCTTGGGTACTGGAATGGACTAATAATGATAATTAGAATATGTGTTGAAAGGATTCTGAGTTTTGTCTAGATTTAATTTGGAAAGAAAGCAAGGATTGATATTATTGACTCCTAGAATAGAAGAGACTACCTGCATGTGTGCCATCCAATACACACTGCTGCATTTACCAAAAGGATCTGGAGTCTGGGGGAGTACTGTTGTTCCCACACTGGCATTAAATCATGTGGAATATGACTGACACTTAACATATGTAACTATGCTCAATGCAATCACTGTCTCTCTCTCTCGCTCTCTCCACTAACTACCATACGAAGTAGGTACTATTATTCCTACAGATCAGGAATGATGGAATTGGGAATTTAGGCCAGACAGTCTGAGTCAGTACTCTTATATGGGCTCCAGAGTGTAGGAAATTGACACTAACTGAGACATGGATGCAGGAGAGATTTTCCTGAGCTCTATAATGTGCTCCTTCACAACCACCAGCCTCACTGCTAACTTGATTCAGATTCTTCATTGTCTCTTTTTCTTCCATAACAACCCCATGGTATAGCTACAATTACTCTTAAATATACACCTTTAGAATGGCTTGCAATCACTCAAGATAGTGACTGTTATAACCATAAATAAGGAAATATCCAACTAATCTTCCCTATAGTTAAGATATTGGCATTTGGAGAAGGGTTCAGTAAAAACGTAAATGCAAACACATTTGCAAGTTCCTATTAAGTCTCAATAATGGTATATTTCAATGAATAAAATTAAAAGGACAAGTTAAAAAAAGAACTCTGGTTGCAGTGGAGTGCTGTATTAGAGTATATTTATTGTCAAATAGTATCAAATCCACTTCACTAAAGGTAAATATTTTGTGGACTCATTTGTGTTTATAATTCATTTTCTCTCACTTCTCATCTGTCAGTTATTTATGCTTTATTTTAAAGGACAACAAATTCATAAAAATTACAGTATTAGTAAAACCTTCCATCAGCCATTTCTCCTTCCCCTAAATAATTTGTGTCTAGAGAATCTGTTTCAGGTTGATTTATTTTTATCAAACCTTTGCTTGGAAAAGTCTCTTTTCTGCTTATGACCAGCACAGATAAATCTTATTCTCTTCATTCCCATACCATTGCCTAGGCAACACACACAGATGGTCAATAGTTCAGAAAAGTAGGCAACGGGCTGTGTAAACAGCCTTCAAATTATTACCGGCACATCTTGGTAATAAAGCCAAAATTCTGCAGAAGAGCTGATTGCATGTGTACACCTCCATGTGATTCTCCTTGGGAAAGGCAACAACTAGGCTTTCTAATACTGTGTGATTTCAGCCTATGATTAGCATGACTGCTTCACCACCCAGTCGGTGAACATCAGAGAAAGAAACCTCAGTTGGCAGAAAATGGGTTCATTTTCTGAGCCATTTTTTAGAGTCATAAAGGTTTATCTATAAGAAATGGAGAAAGGGGATACATCACTTTGCCAAATAGAAAGCTGGAACCGTGCCTACAAACCAAACAGAAGACAGGGAAAATGTCCCCCATGACACAGGAAATAAGCAAGGGCTATTACAAATATAGAGCCAGGAGCAAATCCTCTTTCTGTCATTTATGATCTTTGAGACCCTGTGTAAATGTGGAGAAAAACAGAGGTCTTGGCAATGAGAAGAAATTAAGACTAGAGGTACAGTTTGATGGGGTGGATATGAGGTGGAATTGTTTTGTTATTGGCACTTTCATATTTTTTCTTTTTAACTCATGTCCCCTCAACTACAAAAGTGAGTGATGGAAAAGCCCCCAATAATTAATGCAAATAATCAAGACTACATGTTTCTGAGGCAAGAACACTAAATTATATGGATGATTAAGCAGTTCAAAGAAACAGGCAGTTCAATAGAAATAGAGTTTCAATAGAAATATCAAATGAGAACAGTGTTTATTATCAGCAGGGTGGTTCAGAATTCCTAGTAGAGACAGAGAGGCATATTCTCCTTCATAGAAATCTGTGCTTAAACTGGTTTCTCATGCACTATATAAAATATTTTCTCCTTCTATGACATATTTATCCCTCCTTTAATCTTTTCCTTTCTACCTCTTCTGGAAAACCCTCGTAAATTCTATCCATTTAAACCCAGTTTACAGCATAATCCTTATCTTCCATTATTATGATTTTGCCATTATCTTTACCAAAGTTCAGTAAATATTCGTCAAATGAATGAATAAATGAAATTAAATGAATGTGCAATGAATCATTTATTCATTTATTCAATAAGCAATTATTGAGCCCAGATTATTGGCCACTGTTGATATGGAAATAAAAGATTCATCTTTGTCCTCAAGGAGCTCACAAGATTGCTCACCAGTGGAGAGTTTCCTGAGAAAGGATTTGTTTCTTCTTTCCTCTGCTTTCTGTGTGTGTCTTTAAAGCCACAAGATGATATATCTAGAATATGAATAAATATTAATTGACTTACTCTATTTCATGCCTTATGAAAAAGGAGCCCAGTAATTTTCAGTGCAAGAGAGGTGGGATTGCCAGGTGGTGAGATGAAGCTATGTATTTAGTGGATTCCTCATGATGTCTGCTATAAGAATGAATCGAGAGGGTTGTAGGGCTTCAAATACTCTGATTTGTTCAAGGCTGAGAGTGCTGTCTCTTTCCACCACAGGGCTAGGGAAACTCTCAGATGTAAAATCCTGAGGTCGGGTTTAGTGCCAACATGCGAGGTGGTGTTGAGGACTGAGTCATACCATCTACAGTGTGAGCAAATACTGATACCTTCCTAAGAGGGTTAATTGTCCCTTCTGGCTGCAATGTGGGGTGATGTAAAATCTGGAAAGTGGGAAGGAGTTTTGCTTTCAGTGAAATAAATCTTTAATGCTAAAGTTCTAAATTATTCCAGCATTAATAGATTCATCTGCATCACAATTCATAAGTCAGACTTGATCAACATGGAATATTCTAATCAGATATGAGCTACCATTATGTACACATTGCTGCGTTACAAGATATTTGAACATTAGATATATAAACATTTCTGTCTATAGTGGATTTTTTTTGTTTTTATATCTTCTATTTTTTGAGAAAGAATATATAGCAACAAAATAGAAGGCAAATGATGGATTTTTAGTCCTTCTTTACCAGTTTTTGATTTGGAAAATTTAATTAGTTTCTCTGTGCCTCTGTCACCTCATCTAGAAAATGTGGATAATATTTCTGGATAATTGAGCTGAGAGTTTTTTCAGGATTCTGTGAGGTCACTGTTGTGATCAACCACCATCTGAATCATTCTTTTCCTTGTATGTTGAGTTCTGAAGTCAGTTCTTCACATTGTCTTTTCTCATTAGATTGTACAATCATTGAGGCCAAGGAAAAGGTCTTATTTGCAATACACACAGCATAGCCTAGGTACTCAGTTAATGTCCTTGGGAAGGAAGGGAGATGAGAGATAATAATATATATCCATTTACTCATCCATTCAATCAACAGACACATATCAGAGAAAGTGCCATATGAATCCAGGTACTATTAGGATTTACAGCCAGTAAGACAGTGTGGTTTCAACTTCAGCTCTCCTTGTTCTCCTCTCCTGGGACAGTGGCTTCTGGGTATTATGCCCCCTTAATCATCTTCCAAAAGTCTCAGAGACCTAAAGCAGTGGAGCACACCTAAACATCTACTGAATAGGTTAAAGAAAGGGAGGACCAAACTAGGGGGAAAAGAGACTGGTTTGAAGGTGATAAAAATGTTTCCTAGCTCCTTTCTCTGAGTACCAGTTTTCTCCAACAAATGTGAGCAGGATTCCCTGATGTCTGGGAAAGAACTTCCTCTTATGCTCCAGGCTGTCCTTTATTCTGGAGATCAAGTGTTCTATATTACACATGTGTTTTATATTGTAACAAGTAAATATTTATAAACATAGAATGCAGCAGAAATAGTCTATATTTTGGAAACAGTAAGTCCTAAGTCAAGTCAGATTTCTACCACTGATAATCTGTGATCTTAAAAAAAAAATTACTTAACTTCTCTGAACCTCATATCTCTTCTCCTAAATATGGGAGAACAATACATACCTCATGGTGGGTTTTGAAATAATGAATGCCAATAGCTTGGTCTGTGTGTAAGATAACAGATAAATAATAAAGACTCAAATTTTTAAGATTCTAAGATGCTGAGATTTAGACATCAAATTTGAATAAAATTCACTATTTAACAGTCTATTCTGCCACAATCTTAAATATGACTGTATCTGTCTTTAGTTAGTTATTTATTGATGGGAAAGGGTTGAACTCATTTCAGAAACAAGGCCAAGACCTTACAACTTCCCCACCACCTAGAATCCAGTCTTGGTAGTGACCCTTGGTTCAGGATCACCTGCTTGCTTTGCACTGGATGACATGGTCATGATAGGAGTGTTCTCTATAGATGGGTTTCAGGATGTCTTAGATTATTCCCACATTAGAGAGCTGTTTCTGGAGTTAGGATGTTTTGTCCTGACATTCTTTAATCACTCATTACCCTATCTTCACAGATTTAATCTCTCTTCCAAGTGACCTAATGTTGAAGATAAATGCTTCCTGTGGTCTGCGAATTCATAATGGGGAGTTATTAATTACAGGTTAAGAAAATAAAATAGGAAATAAGGTAGCGGTTTTAAAGTTCTGAATAGAGAGGTAAAGGTTTGACCTCAACTAATTGGCTTCCTGATAAAGTTTTCCTCCAGGGGCTCTGCGAGACCTTCTATTTTAATGAGTATTTGCCAAGATTAGAGGCTTTTCTAAGCTGCTGCTACCCAGTTACCATGAAAAAAAGGCTGAAGAGTCTAAACTCTGTGATAGACTCTAAGATTTGCTAGATTCAAAAGGATATCATACCAAAAATTACACTGCAGTTGGGGGTAATTAGTATGCCTTTCTCCAAGTTGCCACCCAAGGGATCTATTTGAATGTTATGACTGGGTAAATTTGAGACTTGGAGTGGATGGAATTTACTCTATCAAAATTTTCTAAATTAAAGCTTAAACTTCCTGATCCCCAAATATGTTCCTCTACCTATAGCCCTACTTAGCCAGGGAATTAAGAAATTTCTGTTCTTTTTATCAATTATGGAGTGACTTCTGTTTCTATTATTTATATCATAAATTACCCTCTGATATCCTGAATCACTGAGTTAGCTATTCAAAGGCAGTCTTCTCTTTTAAGACCTCACTGTATCTTTCTAGTCAAAGAGATAGGACATGCACATGTACAATGTTACCTCATACTGATGCTGTGTAAAGTACTGAAGAAAGTAGTTCTGACATCACCAGTGGCTGCTGTGATCAATGAAGATTTTCCAGAGGAAGTGGCAGTTAACCAATATTAAAATAAATAGAACTTAGATGCGTAGGGGGAAAATGAGGTAGTCCTGGGAAATATCTCTATTAACATAGAATGGTTGAAAGCACAAAATATTTGTTTCATAGTATAATGCTTTTATAAGTCTTCTATTAGGAGTTGGAATCTAATTTCATATGCCTTGAATATATCCTGGCCTTGGTGACTTGCTTATAACAAATAGAATGTGGCAAAATGATGCTGCATGACTTCCTCAATGCTAGATCATGAAAGATGTTACAGCCTGAGCCTAGCTCTCTCCTTTGGAACCCTAGAGTGCCATGTAAGAACTCTGACTGCACTGAAGCTGCCGTACTGGGGAAACCACATGGATAGATTAGAGAAAGATGGAGACACCTGAGAAGATCCAGCTGTTTTATCCCCCAAGTCTTCAAGTCTTCCCAGTTCATCAACAGACTTGTGAATAAGGAAGTCTTCAAGATGGCTTCAACTCTAGCTGCTGCCTATCTTTAATTGCATGAGAAACCCAAGCAAAGAATGCCTAGCTTAGTTCAGATGATCCCAAGAGCCATGAGAGATAACAATAGTAAAATCTTGATGCTCTTACCTCTAAGTGTGGGCTACCTCATTTACACAGCAATAAATAACTAAAACAAGAGAAAAGTATCAAGAACAGTGTGGCTGGAGAAAAAAAATATATCACCTTGGGTATAAGAGTAAAATAAAACTGGGAAGCATGGTTAGACCAGACTAAAGGAACCTTCAATGTTGGGCTGAAAAGTTCAACCTTTTCTCTTTCACAAAAGTAAAACACTTGACATCTTCAGAAGACAATTCTGGCATGTGCAGGGGTGTGCAGACCATAACTTGGACAAAAGTGTTCAAGTCTGGGCAAGAAAATTATTGGAAAGCTCTAATGATTTGTAAGTAGCAACATGAAAGCCCTAAATAGAGAGGGGAGTGGTGGAAATGGAGATAAAAAGACTGATTCTAAACTCAGAGAAAGAACAATCCCACTTTAACTGCTGGCAGATCAAATGCTCCTGCCTTATTCTTGTTTTCTTACTGCTAAATTACCTTACATATGCTGAGCACATGGTAGGCCCACAACATGTTCATGGGCAACAAAGCAGTCATGGCTTAAAAAAAATATTTTGGATTAACAGAGGAAGAGCTTGGTTCTATTTTTGGCTTCACAACTTACTGGTCATGTAAAAATTAAGTAAACTCCATGGGACTAATGTTCTGTTGAAAATACAATAATATTGTCTGTTTCATAAGCTTTCTGCAAGCAACTAATCTTCCTTTTAACCCTCCCCTTGGCCAATTATATCAATATCTGTGACTTCTGCTATGCTGTATAGGCAGATCCTTCCAAACATAATTCTCTAACCCCAACCTGTCCCTGTGGTCCAGACCAAAATATCCACCTGACATCTTCATCTAGGTACCTACAGATAATTCAAATTAAACATCAAAAATAAAATTGGTCATCTCTTTATTTCAAATCCCCCACTGCAACCACAGTCTAATATATATATATATATACTCTCTCAAGGGAGCCATGACTTAATCAAAAAAGAAAATTTCAGTGACAAAATCTGGCTCCAGTGAGAGACTATTAGGAGAAAAATGTTTGATTTGGGAGACTGTCTGGCAATACTTACATTTCTTCCCTCATACCCAGTTATTTTTTCTAATCAAATTAGGTGTACCCAAGTTACTTCTTGTGCTTGCATTTATTGTTTATTAAATATGAATGAATTAATGAATAGGAAGTGTGATATTCATGTAACTGATGGATTTAAGTGTCGTATGCCCCCATTCACATACTTTAGTTCACCTACAGCTAAAACAGCTACATCCCAAAACAAACAACAGAAAGTTAAATAATATATATAACTAGGATACTCAGTGTTACCATAGACTGTAGATGTTTGTAATTATAAATGTATTTCCTATTGTCTCCAGAATATCTCAATTTCTTTTACTTAGAAAACACAATGCATCTACAGTGGTATCTGAATTTGAGGCTTCTCTAGAATCATAGGATGAGAACTTGAATCAAAGTTGACACACAGGATTCTGAAAAATATTAATTTGGACTTCCATTTGAAAGGAATCAGGTGACACAGTTTGGTCCATATTTTGGAACCAGAGTGTATATGGATTCTAAACAAAATATTAAAAAATTAAGTTATGATTATTTCCCCCTGCTAATATCTTAAAAAACTCAAAAAGTGATTTTGCACCCAACTGAGTTCTCTTTGCGTCTCTGGACCTTTCTTTGTGATATCTTTTGTCAAGGAAAACTCTTAGCTAGATTTCAAATCAATCTTAATTAAGATTACAACTGAGATAAGAACTTCCCTCCTAGTCTAAATAATTGAACTTTTACTCAGTGCAGTCTTGATGCATTCCTTTACATAATAAGGGATGTGGAAGAATCTATAGTTCTTCTTTCTAGAAGTTTCTTATAAGTCAGTGGGATGGAGAGTTTTGAAGAGTTTCTTCTGCTCTTTTTCTTTGTGGCTGCTGTTTATTTTTCTCTCCTTTTCTCTTTCTTTTTCTTTTTCCTTCTCTTTTTAGCAGCCTGAACTGATTTACATTTAGTAGGTTTGGAGGCAACTGGGGCAGAGCCCAGGTTTACTGAGGGTGACTGAGAAAGCTTAGGCTGATGGAATAAGCACAAGCCAAACTCTAATCTGCATAAAAGGAGGCCAGATAGACACTACCAAAGATGCCACGCATTCTGGGAGCCCGAACTGACTTCTGTCTTGCTTTTCAGATTATCGTCTATATGCAGGTTCAGCTGTCACTGTTTGTGAGGAGTAAGTCATAAATACATAATAATGTCAGCTACTTCTGCACCTTAGATATACTGCAAGTGAACTTATTACTCCCCTCAGAATTCTTAAGAACTCATTCTTTAGGAGCTGATTAAAAAGACTCTAGATCATAATAAAAATACACAAATTAATTTTTCTGGTGATAGGAAAAACTGATACTTATATAAACTAAATTCATTATAACAAAAATATTTTAGTGCAATTAGATGCAAATTTTTACCAAAGAGATCCACTTAATAACTATATTTGGAAAGTTTCATACATCTAAAAGACTAAGCATAAGCTATGGCCTCACCTACTCTAAATCACCAGAAATGCAAGCGAACATATTTTTAAAAAGCGTAATGTTTCTTAAATACAAGAAAGAGAAAGCTCAGTAGATGAAAAAGATGGTGACTTCCTAATAATGGTAGAAATTGAAAGGGAATGGGTTGATACAGTGATGCCAGAGTGCCTTGCACTATATTAAACCCTCTTAAATAAAAATTTATAAAACTCTGGAAAAAAGTTATAAAAATACTGTTTGCAAGTACAAGAATGGCAAAAGTAGGAAAAAACTCAAGGTTAATTGATGTTTGAATGCAGGGAAAGACATTGTGTGAAATCTGTGTTTTACAGATTTTATCCTTGGGGGGCACTCCACATTATTATGGCATACAGCTCATGTAGAAAACCACAGGCTTATAAGTGTGATGCAGTAGAGGAAAGAGACTACAGCTGCTGTAGTGGCTGGAAATTGATAGAATAACTCAGACAAGGAAAGAGCCACAGTTGGAGCAGCCCTCAAATTTACATATGATCAACTCTCAAATCCATGGCTGCCCCCCTGACTTTCACATGCATGAGGGAAACTCCCCAAAAACCAAGAGAAGGCAGTCACTGCAAAGCTGAAAATGCTGAGTAGAAATTTAAACTCCTCATCACAACAGGAAAAAATAAAGAGTTTGGAGTTTGAATACTACCAACTTAGATAGGTGTCAAAATATTGGGATTTTCATTGAAACTCCAGAAAGACTAAGACTTAGGAATAAAGACTAGGTCAGAGGAATAAGAATTCACCACAAGACTAATGGCAAATCTGAAGAAGAAGAAAAAAAGAAAAAAACCTTACAAAGTATAAACAATGTGCATTTTCAATGTGACTAACTATTTATTTACTAGAGTAGAAATGAACACTTCAGAGGAAGATATCAGAAGCCAGAGTCTATAATGCACCAATTCAAATGTCCAATATACAGTCAAAACCTTCTAGGCAAGTGAGGAAACAGGAGAATTGTAGCTAAGATGGAGAGAAGAAGCAGTGAATAGGAAAAGTGTCACTATGACACAGGAGCTAAATTAGAAAAGAAGGATCTCAAGGTGAAAATCAACAGACAAATTAATTACTTATAAAAGAAGCAAGTGGAAATTCTAGGATCTCAAAGTAAATTATATGAATTAAAAAATTTACCAATAATCTTAATAGCCAATTGCAACAGCAAAAGAAAATAGGGTCAGTGATAGTGAAAACAGATCAATAGAAATTACTCAATCTGAAAAGAGTAAAAAATAGATGAACAAAACCTTAGTAATTACCAGTGACTTACCATATATGTAATAGAACCCCTAGGAGGAGTGGAAAAAGTAGTGGATTGCTTATTAACAGTTGTGATAATTATCACTTATTAAGCACTTACTATCTTCTAGGCATTTCTCTAAGCCCTTTCATTCAGAATACCACATTTAGTTTTCTTATCAACTCCATTTATTATTAGTACACCCCAACTTTATAGATGTGTAAAATGAGACTCAGAGAACTTACGTGGCTTTCCCAAGCTTCCACAGTGACAGGGAAACCTAAATGCCACACTTATCTTAAGTCTGTCTGACCCCTATGCTTGTTCACATAATACACTTTGCCTTCCATTAATAAGAATACTATGAAATAGTTCAAGTATTCTAAATCCACTCTTACTATCATTTTAATGGGGGTGGTATTCTTCATCCTCTACTGGCAAACTAAGGAGGAATTGTTCCAGGCATCATCTTGTCATAGTAACATTTTACAGATTGAAAAATATAAAAGTGTAATGTTTTAGAGCCAGTTCTTACAAGCTTGGAAGACCCAATTATACATATCTCTTTCCAGGTTCATCTTTAGTCACATCAGGCTGGTAGCTTGAAATTGGCATGGTAGAACATTTACACTGCAAAGATTGGCAAGCATTACAAATTGGAGCTTTATTTCCATCCCATCCCACTTCCTCTGCCTCCCTGCACAGCCAGTTAGAAACATTTGCCAGCATACCACTGACATTTAACAACATACCACTGAGTCCTACCTTAATGGCTTGAAATAAAATCTATTTTTTCATAAACACACACACACACACACAAAGATAAAATTTATCTTCATGTGTAGCTGGAATCAAGAGGCATGTATTATCAATTTATTTTCTCCCTATATATGGGCTCCACTGTCTTCTCTGCCTTTACCCCTTTCTCAGACAGACTCTTAACTCTATGATGAAAGATGGCTAGAGAAATTCTAGGAAAAATAAAAAACAAATATATCCCTCTCTTGGTCATCCCAATAAAACATCCTAAGATTAGTTATATTGGTTCCAGGTTGGTTCCCTAACTACCTGTGCATCCAATTTTGTGGCTAAGGGAGAGGTTTAAACCTAAGTCATATGTCTCTCCCTGGAGCTGGAAGTGGGGTCAGCTCCTTCCAGAGGATACCGCTTGAGATTATAGGAGCTGTTCCTCAGAGGGAAATGAGGGCATTTTTACCAAAGAACTACATGGCTAAAATATCCTACATTCACTACAGAACTCAGCATGTACATGAATATTCTATTTTAAACTATGGTGTGGAATAGGAATCACACTGTCATTCTTAGACCAACACATGAAGTAAAGTTGATAATGTCTTTCTAAGATTATGGAGACTTTGGGCCTTTCTGCACTATGCAAGTCTTTTATGCCCACTGGAGGCCTCTCACAAAACATCTTTCTGGTTACTGAAGTATTTGAGTAGCATTTCAACCAAATTCCTTAACGACTCAATCTTGTCCACATAGTGCCTTAAATGCTGTCCAGCTACATAGCCCATTCCCAGAGCAGTGTCAGAATGACTGGTTAAAGGATGAAAAAAAAAAAAAAAAAAAAGACAAAAACTATTTTTCTAATGTTACAAAAGTATAAGAAAAAGAACATGAATTTAATCTTCTGTGGGTTTTTCAAACGATCTGGGATTTAGCATAAAAATATTAAATGCAATCTGAAACTTTGAGAAAGATTGTGATTCTATGTTTTAGTCTTATTTAAAATGAATGAGGCTGCCAGTTCCCATTTCAGCAACAATATTTTATGAAGCTATGCTTTGTAGATTGATCCTGCTGCACACATGGATTACCAGAGAGGTACTGCTTGGGTTTCCAGAGCAGAGGAGTAGTCCTTTGAGACACAGCTAAAGAGACAAACAGAGACAGGTAAACCTCTGGCTTTAAGCTTGTTTTCCCCTATTTTACTTCCCCTTGCTCTTTGAATAGGGTCACATTGCTGTCACAAACACTTCCCTCTGCCTTCCATATATTTACCATCTCCTTTTGCCTAAAGTGAAGCTGGGCCACGTGTTTCCAGACCAGAATCATGGGTGGGGACAAGGGATTCTATTGGCTGAATGCCTGCTATAGAAAGATGTGTGTGTTCTCTATGCTGGATCAATAAATCACCTTTTTCTTGAAAACCCAACAGTGCAGTTTGAAATTGTTGGTTCTCAGACCTTACCATTAGGACTTTTGAATGCAGTTACACAAATTTACATACAATTTATTTGCAGTACATTCCCTCAACTCTCCATTTATCTAATCCTTATATTTATTACAACTTCACATTTATTCATACTATTCCTTCTTCCACCATAGTATTGTTTTTCTCTTTTATCCATCCAATTTAAATCCTGATCACATTTTAAGACCTACCTCAAATCACCTCCTTCCTAAACCATCACCATCTATGATAGCTGATGACTGATATCCTATAGGACTTACCATCAGCATAATTCATTTTAATACTTAATCATGGAAGTTCTTCTTTCTTATGTGTATCTTATGCTTTTTTGTTTTGTTTTTTACATTTTTAGAGACAAGAAGATCTTACACACCTAAACAGCTGGGCGCATGACTTTGTATTCCTCATTATAATAACTTGTATTGCCATTAGTGACCCCAATTTTTTCTTCACACATTATCACATTTCTCTAACTACTGATTTCTTAATTCTCAAATTTGGTATATTTCAATATTATCTAGGGGGATTGAAAAATCAAAAGATAGAGACATGCACTCATGGGATTTATTCCTGAAGTTTCAATTCAGAAGATCCTGGATAGATTCAGGGACCTTTTGGTAAAATTAACCCATATTCTGAGGCATAAGAGGCAAAACCGAACTCTGAAAAAATGTTTATGTGGAACTTTTAACTAATTCTTTCAAAGGGTTCCTGAGTCATTAGTAAATGCTGCCTTTTAAAAAATGAGAAAGTCTCTGCTCTCCACACAGCCACATAGCTACCCCAAATTCTACGCATTAAAAAAAAGTTAAGACTGAAAATAGAAGAGATTGTTATTGTGAATATGAAGCTTAAAGACACCTAATGAACTTATTTACAAAACAGAAACAGACTCACAGACATAGAGAACAAACTTTTGGTTGGAGGAGGTTCAGGGAGGAAGTGGGGAGAGATAAATTGGGAGTTCAGGATTTGCAGATACTAACTACTATATATAAAATAGATAAATAACAAGGTCTTATTTTATAACACAGGGAACTATATTCAATATCTTTTAATAACCTATAGTGAAAAAGAATATGAAAAAGGATATGTGTGTGTGTGTGTGTGTGTGTGTGTGTGTGTGTGTAACTGAATCACTATGTTGTTGTACACCAGAGACTAACACAACATTGTAAATCTACTACACTTCAATTAAAAAAAAAAAAAAGACAGCTGCCTCTGGGCCTGGAGTTGCTGACTTGCCCATGTTCCTCTCACAAGTGAATTTGCCTGATTGATAATTCATAGAGACAAGTCATATACTTGGATGGCCAGTCAGTTGCACAACATTATCAAAATTTGCACACATCGGCTGGAATCCCAGGCTCTCCTTTGCCTAACAAATCATGTAATTTGATCCTCTCATTTTTTACTCCCTATCAGTTATTAATACATGGTCATAGAATGTCCAATCCCATTCACAATACAATCATTTTAAATGATGGAGGGGTCATCTCATAGGTAGAGTCTTCTTCATATTTACCATATAAGAAGTTTTGGGGGTTGGAGTAGGATGTTGAGATGTTTCAGTGGTTCATCTAAGTGCCCATCAACAGCTCTAGTGAGGTTTTCACTGGTGAAGCTCCAGAGAGTGTGGGCTAGGGAGGAACATGAGACAGAGGTGTAGCAGAATGGTTCAATAGAAATAGCCCTATGCTGGTTTCAGGAGACTTGGGTCCTGGTGCCTAGTCTGTATAAAACAATGATAGCTAACTTTATTAAAGCCTTTGCTAAGAGTTTTCATTCATTTTCTCACTTGAGTTTCCCAACAACTATACATTGTCCATTTTGCAACTAATGAAACCATGTCACAGAAGATTAAATGATTTTACCTAATAGTGAAGAGTTTTTAATTGGTAAAACAGATTTGAAGAAGGCAGGCAGATTCTGGAAACTAGTCCAAACTACTAAATACTGTGTCACTACTTCACATGTTAGGGACCCTAAATAACTTGATTATATGCATCTATTATTTATGTGTGCATATATGCCAATTCTGGGTATTGCCTAATATTAACCTACAGTTCAAGTGAAAAAAAAAAATGCATGCAAGAAAGAAAGATAAAATTAAATGCCTACAATGTCTGGACAGGTAATGTGGAGGATATAATTCCAGTTCAGAAGAGTGTGAAGCATTCACCTCCAACCCACTGTGACTGTGCGGGAATGCTGATCTAAAACTGCAAGATACCTCAATTTTTTTTTTTTTTTTTGAGATAAGTATGTGAAATATTTGACTTTAAAGAATTAGCTAAAAAGACTATTATAAATTTTTAAAATCCCTGTAAAATGCTAGCCTGAGTTCTACAAATGTAGTCTTACTGATAGAATTAGCCTTTACTAGAAGACAGGAGGAAATCATTTAGCATATGAGGATCTCTGATGTCTTATCCCTAGAATGGATCTGAGTGTAGGAATTTGCCTTCAACTCGAACATATTCTATATCTTCAGATTTTATGTGAGAAATCATACTCTTGATCTTGAACAATTTACATTATGATTGAAGATATGGAAATCACATAGATAAAAAATTATTTGAAATTCTTTTGCAAAAGTTTACAGGAAGAACATATTCTCTACCTGTTAGAAGAAGTAATTGGACATAAGATATAAAAAATTTCAAAAGGAGAAGTTATAAGACAATATATAATAATAAGGCAACTGAAACTCTAGCAGTGGGAATACATTTGGCAAAATTTGGTGGAAAAAAAAGAAGCTAGGATTCTGGGAAATGGGTTTTGTCAAGATGCATAGCCATATGAGAAAGATGATTCAGCTATAGAGTTTTTAAATAGAGAAGAGGGTGAAATTTGCTCTTCATAGCTCTAAGGGTTAGAGTTAGCATGAATTTGAAGACAGGCTTTTTTTTTGTATATTTATATTTTTATTGAAGACAGTTTTTGTTTTGGTAATGGGAAGGACTTCTCTAAACTATCACATGTAAACAAGTCTGCACCAAGAAATAGCAAGTTCCTTGTCACTCAAAACATCTAAAGCAAGGCTAGAGGAACAAATAATGGGGCTGCTGAAAGAGGAATTTGAGCATTAAAAGGTGGAGTGACTGTGGTACCAGTTCACAAACATGACTACTCATCAGAATTATCAAGATATTAAAACATGCAAACATAAGAGAATCTGATTCAGCAGCTCTAAAGGGAGCCTGAGAACTTGTGTTTGAGGCAAGTGATGCTCAGTTAATCAGTTGTAACCACCTGCCATTGGAATCAATGGACTAAGTTTTCCAAAGGTCCTCCTTTAGATTTAAGACTCTAAAATAACTTTAAAAATATTTACTTTTTATTGAGTGTACATTATGTGATGGCCTATGATATTTATATTCCATTCATTATTGTTTCTAATACTTGCCTCACCCCATGGCGCTGGTTCTCTTTTATAAATGAGGTGATACTTTTTGAGGTTATGTAGTGATGGAGCAGAAAAACTACCACACTTAATGCCCAATGTGTATTGCATTGTGCTTATGAATGGAGTTCCCCTTGAAATTAAGGATTCTGGGATAGCAGAAAGGAGGTGACTCCAGGAATAGTAATACCTGTAGGAGTTTTGTGAGCAATGGCTCCTGTAGTCTTTTACCTCACACAGGGCAATTGTGATGACCAGTTTCCCAAACCACCCTGGAGCACCAAGGGCCTTCTACAGTATATGAGAAAAATTAATTCAAGGGGCAAGGATAATGAAGAAGGAAGGTGTAAATGAAGAATCTGGAGAGAAAAAAGGATTTTCCAAATGCAATGATAGTTATCTGATTAATGCCTTGGCTGCCTGCCCATATTTAATGCATTCTTCACTTAGAGGCACACAGAATTTTCTCAAAAGGAGCTGATTGAGCAGGAATGTGGTGAATATATAAAACACACTCAATAACACAGATGCAATCAGGGTGACCAGTTTCAGAGGAGGGCAATGCCAATGGTGTTGTAAATTTCCATTTCTGATGCCTCCTCAGCTGCAGAAAGGCAGCATGGGCACTCTAATGATCAGATGGTTCTGTGTACCTCTTTTGTTTATTTTTTCCCTCCAGGATAGGACAAATAGAGATAAGAAAGTCAGTGTATTCAACCCAAAGCAGTACAAGTTTTTCCAAATTAAATAATTCTGTATAAGTAAAGGTCAGTTAGGTCTTGGGGCTCTTTCTTTGTTAGCAAAAATCAACATTCAATGTTGTTGCTTCCAGCTTTTTTTTTATCAAATGGAGATGCTGGCAGATGCCATCAGCATGGCCCAGTGAGGCATGCATTGCATTACCAGAATCATAAACATCTAAAGCAGGGGCCAATTATTATATATATATTCATATGAAAGAATTATAACTATATTTCAGTGTTTTAAATAACATTATTTACACTAGAGATAGTGACCCCTTTGGAAACAGCCTCGAGGCAATTGTACTATGCAATTCTGATTACTCAGGTGTTATGTTCTTCAGAAATAAAACTTCAATAACAAAGGAGATCAGATGGCCTCTGAGACATGATGACACTTCTCTTTAACCATGAATTGGTCTATGTTGACATAATCTTTGTGGCACAAAATATGTGTGAGAGATATCAAGAGAAACTATCTTCAGATCTTGTCAATGAATACAATCCAAGTGGTATAGAAAGAGATTAGAAGACCAAGTAGGAGGTTTTTTATAATGAGACAGTAAGAGTATTGTTGAAAAATAAACTGAAGCATATTTAAAATTTCAAGAGTTTATCTGAGCAAAAATCAATCTGAATTGGGCAGTCTCAAACCAGAAGTGCTTAGAGGTGCTGCATTGATAGGAGCTAGGGAAAGGAGTTTCCTCCAAAAGAGGCAGAAGCAAATCATGGATATTATTTGATTGGCTGTAGCTTAAGCAATTGCATTATTTGGGAAAGCCTAGTTGGCTGTTTGTGACTGCTTGTCTTTAGATTGTCATTTGTTCACCTTGAGGCATTGCAGATGGGTTTTGGTTTGCTTACAAAGGCTGCCTAAAGCTCTAAAGTAACCTCGGTCTAATGTTTAATTTAACAGTATATAGTGATAGATATCTTGCTTCAGAGATAATATTTGTGCCTTTCGCCATGTCAGGCAAATAGCATGTCCTCAATAAATATTTGTTGAACTGATTTGAATTTGAAATTTAATTGGACCTAGAAGCTAAAAATGACTATTAGATATGGTTAGATATAGTGCCTACATCAGGGGCCAGCAAACTACTTCCCAAAGGCCAGCTGTCTGTCTTTGTAAATAAAATTATATTGGAACACAACCATGCCCCTTTGTTTACATATTGTCTATAGCTGCTTTTGTGTTACAATGGCTGAGTTTGTGTACTTGTAACAGACAACAAAGCCTTTAAGTATACTAGTCTAAAATATTTACTCTCTAGAACTTTATAAAATGTTTGTTTGTAATGGTGATGGTAGGGAAAAAAAACAGGTTTGAGAACGGTGAAAGGTAATGAGTTTGATCAATTGTCTTTGCAAATAACTGCTATTGCTGCAAGCAAGAAAAAAATAAAATAGAGAGTATAAAGAATAGGTTGTCTCTATATATAAGAAATATGGAAGTTTGGGATTTTTTTAAACACCTTAGACTCTAGTAAAGTGTGATCTTCAATGTGATCTGGAAATAAGGAAAAAATAACACCCAGATGTTACAAAGGAAATGAGTAATTATTATTATCACTTTTCCCCACATCTTGAAACTGTTTTATGAAATATAAAAAAGAAATCTATCAGAATTGTGTATTAGTCAGAAAGCTATCAGGAAATTAAAACCTCACTAGCTATTACAAGTTTGAATTTATTACAGAATGTATAGACAGAGAAAGGGCAGGTTAGGCTCCTTTGATATGGGAAGGCAGAATGTTTATGAAGAGGCTCAAAGATTAAGAAAGACTCAGCATTTCAAAACTCTTAGCCTCACCCAAATCCATCCAACTAGTCCCACCAGTTTTCAGAATCCTGTTTCATTTGTATCAATGGCTTGATTATCACTTAACAGACTCATCAAATCTGTGAATTCAGCTTATAAATCTGCAACTCAAACAAATATATTTTCAGTGTAATTATCAAGGTCATCCTTGTGGATATAAAGAATTAGAGAATCTTTTAGGAACATCAAAGATGCACTCTAATTCCTTGGTAATAATTTAAGCTAGGAGTTTAAAAGTCAGAGCTTGTAATTTTCTTTTTGTGATCTTTCCAGTACAGCCACAAATAGCCACACTTCTCCCACAGCCCTTATAGCTATTGTTACAACTGTAGTAGTGAAGTGCTTCACAGACTGGGTCCTTCAAAGCAGCTGCTTAGTCGGCACATCATCACATTCAGGCTTATAGTGAACCTCAGTATACCCAACTACATTCTGCCACAAATATTTTACTAGGCATACTTTACCATTTATCATTCCATAAATCTGTAACTTTATCCATCTCATTGTTAATGCCTTTAATCTAATTGCATACATTATTACACTTCACCCTAAATATTTAACTAACCAGAGTGTTAAGTGGACACTCACCAAATGTTTACTCAAACGTGTTTAAATACTTTGTCTCACTGTTGACAAGTATGCAATAAAATACTATTGATTTTTAGATATTAATATTATCATGTGGTCCTGCTAAATGAATTTACTTGGTCTAACTAGCAGTTGTTTTGCAGGTTTTATAACACTGTTCATGAAAGCGATTTATTTTTTATCCATTTTATTTTATATTCTTTATTTAGATGATTGTATTTTTTTGTGTCAATGATTTTATTTATGTCAGTGATTGGAACCTCTAGTAGAATTTTAAGTAGAAGAGGAGAGAGGGAGCATATATGCTATGTTCCTAATCTTAAAGAGAAATCACTCTGTATTTCACAATTTAGTATATAATGTTAGCTGTACGTTTTTCATAGATGATTTTATTATATTGAGGAAATTCCCTTCCATTTTTAGTTTCTGTGAGTTTTTTTATAATGGGTAAAAGTTGAGCTTTTCAAATGTACTAGTGCAAATATTGAAATGATCATATGAATTCCTGCAATATGTCTTATTGTTAAGTTATTCTGGCAACTGATTCTCCTAAGTTTATTTGTTTGACAAATTCTTTAATCAATTTGTTTTTGAAAGATTTTTTTGTAATTATAAAACTCTGACCAGATAGTTTTTTGTGCTTTGCTTTATCCCCTCTTTCAATACTTTAAAACTTTAAAGATGTTGCTTCTTTGTCTTCTCGTTTACACAGGTTCTGAAAAGAGATCTATGGCAGAACATGTATTTTTTTCTTCTGTATTTTATGCTTCTTTTCTCTGGCTACATTCAAGGTTATTCCTTTGCCTTCATATTTTAGTTTTACTATGATACTCCTACATGTGTGTGTGTGTGTCAGTTTTGTTTAGAATAGTCTGGTTTGTTTTGTTTTGTTTTCTTTCTCAAATTCCAAATAAGAATTTCTAGCTTCATGGATCTGTGGTTTGTTGTCATTTATTAATTTTGGAAAATTATTGACCATTATCATATCAAATAGTTCTTGAGCAAACGTCTCTCCTTCCCCTCTATTTGGAACTCCAATTACACATATATTAGATGTAAGATATTGTTCCATAATTATTTGCTACTTCACATTTTTTCTCCTTTTGTTTTATTTTAGATAGTTTATATTGACCTATTCCCAAATTTGCTGATTTTTCCTATGTTGTGATCAGATTATTGAAATGTTTTTTGAAGCCCCCATATATATATAGAGAGAGAGAGAGAGAGATTGGGTTTTTTTTTTCAAATCACATATGGCTTATTTGACCCTATCAAATAACTTTATTCACAGAAGCATCCCTTACTTTACAAAGCCTCAGTCTTTCATATTAAGGGGATCTACAGTGTTCAGGGAACTTAAATATAAGTAACCCAAGTAAACCAAATACAAAAAATATTCATACAAAGTTATTTATGCGTAGGTCCTAGATTACCAGCTTTGTGCTAAAAAAAAAAAAAAGAAAAGAAAAGAAAAAAGAAAAATAGATTTATTAACTACTATTTGAAACTAACTTTGTGCTTGGGTTAAAACCTGCCTCAAACCTAAAGGCCTCACTTAAATGTTAAATCACTGCAACATACTCCCCTACTCTGATGGAAAGAGGCCCCTGGAGCACAAAATATTTCTTTAAAATATTCCTAAATAAACTCCCCTCCTCCTGTAGCCTCTCAGTGGAAAAAGGTATATATACACACACACGTTGTGTGCACATGTGTGTGTGTGTGTGGTTTTTTTGTTTCGTTTTGTTTTGTTTTGTTTTGTTTTTTTGGAGGGAAGGTAATTAGGTTTAGTTATTTATTTTTTGGAGGAGGTGCTGGGGATTGAACCCAGGACCTTGTGCATTCTAAGCTTGCACTCTACCACTTGAGCTATACCTTCCCCCCTGATTTCTAGCATTTTTATTGTAATCTTTTTATTGATTCCTTTTGTGGTAAGCAGAAAAATAGCCCACCAAATATGTACACAATCAAACTATCATTAGCTGGTGAAAATGTTATTTTTCTTGGTGAAAGGGACTCAAAGATTAAAGTTGGGGCCTTAAGAAAGGAGAAATATTCTGGATTTCCTAGGTAGGTCTAATCTATTCACATTAGCCCTTAAAAACAGATAACTTTGGCTGGAGGCAGAAGAAGTGAAGCAGAGGTGAAGTCAGACAGGGTCAAAGCAGGAGACAGCCTTGATATACCAATGTATATTTGAAGATAAGAGGGGGTAATGACATGAGGAATTCAGTTGCTTTTAAAATGATGAAAGATTTCTGCCTGACAGCAAGAAAACAGAGACCTAAGTCCTACAACCACAAAGGTTTGAATTTGGCCAACAACCTACACATTGTCTAGGTAGTTTAAGCTTTCTTAATTTATTTTATCAGTGTTTTTGGCATTCAGATTGGAAATATTTTGCAAGATAATAATGAATCTTTTTTTTTACTATGGTGAATGGTATTTTTTAAAATATAAATTTTCTAAAAAATACACTTAGAGGTTACCCTAGAGTTTAATGCATTGAATAAATTTCATTCATGAGATTTTTAAGTATTTTTATACCACTTCACATGTTGTGGAAAGTCTGGCAGACAATGAATTCTCTCTGACTAACTTTCGCTTAATATGATCATCTCTATCCCTGAAAATGTCTTTATTTCATTCTGTTTTATGGCTGAGTAATATTCTGTTGTATGAAGTCTTTGTTCCTCCTTCATTTTTGAAACATATTTTCTTTAGCCACACAATTCTAGATTGATGTGTTGTTGTATGTGTTGTTTTTCAATCCATCACTTTAAAGACATTTTATTTCCTTCTTTCTTGCATTTTTTTCATACAAGATGTCTTCTGCCATTCTTACATGTGTTACTCTGTATGCTATGTGTCTTTTCTTCCTCTGGCTGCCTTCAAGAATTTCTATTTGACTTTTGTTTTTAGCAGTTTGAACATGATACGCCTAGATATATTGTTCTTGGCATTTATTCTGTTTGGTGTTCTGTGAGGTTCTCAGGTCTGTAGTTTGAGGTCTGCTATGATTTGGGAAATATTCTCAGCTATTATTTCTTCAAATATTCTTTCATCCCTATTTTTTTATCTTTTCCTTCTGTGTTTCTGATTACTAGATGTTTTGTTCTGTTCCCCCCACCCTTCTGTTTTATTTCAGCTTATTTCTATTGACAAAAGTTGAAGTTTGTTGATTCTTTCCTCCTCTGTGTCCAGTCTACTTACTGATGAGCCATTCAAAGGCACTGTTCATTTCTGTTATGGTGGTATTCATTTCCACCACTGCCTTTTGGTTGCTCCTTTTTAGTTTCTATTTCACTGTTGAAACCACCTACCTGATCTCATGTGTTTGTAACATTTTCATTAGAATCTTTATAATAATAAGCATTTTATTGTTATTTTAAATTCTGTCAAATAATCATAACTTTTTGTGTTATTTATTAATTTGGTCCTGATTATTATTTTTTTTCTTGATAAGTGCTTGTTTTCCTCTTGTGTTTTCACATTCCTTACTATATTTAGTTCTTAAAAGCCAGGCATTTTATGCAGGATAGTTAAGACCAAGATAAACAGCTTTTATAACTGGAAATGGGTAAATTTTTTCTTTCTACTTGGTATTTAATGATGCATTTTGATTTAATGTAGTAGAAGTTCCACTGATATTGAGATTTTTTTCTCATTGCTGTACTTACTGTCAGTGCATCACAGTCTTCTTTATAGCTATACCCCTTGTTTAAAGAGGTGGCTGATTTCCAGAGGTTTTTGTTTTGTTTTGTTTTTTGTTTTCAGTGCCGATCCACCTTTAGCTGCACTGGCACTGTATCTTGGGGACATATCCTGCACCATAGTCCTACTTCCATCCTGGCTGTTGTTCTGAGCCTGAAACACATTCTTGCCTCCCTCCCCTCCAGGAGAGGAATTCTTTTTTTCTTTTCTCTTTCCTTAGTTGTAATAGGTTTTCACCAGTGCCCTAAGTACAATAGTGTTTTTTTGCCCTTCCCCACATATATTAAGGCTTTTGTTCCCTAGAGGAGAAAGAAGAAAAGGAATCTCTCCTCTGCTTGGATTCTCGTTCCCCATATATGACTCTGTATCAAAAAGAATAGTTTCTGCAATTTTTTTTCCAGCCTTTTCTGTAAGTACCCTGTAGGATTCATGGAGAAAAAAATTCAAGAAAGCCCATAAAATGTCATTTTTATCCGGGTTGTATGTTTTGTTGTAAGAACAAACATGTTGCTCTTTCTATCCCTAAGGATCTCAACTTATTTTGGAATATTAAACTCACATTGAATTCCTGGGATCCACAAGAAATGAATTAATTTTTAACAAAAATGCTTGCCATAAATTACTAGTGTTCAGTGTAACATTTGTAAGGAGTTCAATTCTGTGTTCAAGGGCAAAGTGATGGCCAAAATAGTCCTTAAGATCTCTAATTTTGAATATCTGTTCTCTAGGACCACTACTGATATTAGTACTGTATACACCCAGGATGCAAGAAGAAAAAGCTAAGTCACATTGGATAATTCAACAGTGAACATTTAACTTGGGGTATTATTAAACAGGTATAGAATGATGAAAAGGCAGAAATGAGATTATGGCAACATAGAAATAATAGAAATAATAACTGCAAAAAGTAACTCTCACCCAGAAGACTAGGGGAACAAATGGAAGAAAATGTAGTTATCAAAGTCTAGAATTTCAGACAAAGGGGCTCTCAGGGATAGAGCCCACACCAATAAGGGGGTTGACCCCTGGTCACTTCTGGTATTACAAACACTTAGAGAAGAGACCTGTTGGAACCAGGAATGATACTTCTCTGAAGTAAGTGTTGCTCAGTTATTGCTCAAACACAGGAGATCATAAGAGGAGTCCTGTGGATCTGGGTTCAGATTTACAAGAAGAGAGGGGTGCTAAGCCTAGCTAGAGCTAGTATCTGTGAGGGGCAAGTGAACCGGTCCTAAGACTGCTGAAAGAAGTTAGAAGCTGAAGTCAATTGCTGCTAGTGGATTAAATTCCTTCGTTGAAGGCATGCTGGTAGGGGTAGCAAATAAAAGAGGAACCATGTCCTTTCTTCTCGCTTCCTCTGGAGCCTCACTTCTATTGTTGGGACATAAAATGAAGTCATATAATAGGGGAGAAATATGTTTTGCCTAATTTATTTCTAACATCATAACACGGAGTAAATAAAAGTAGAAAATTAACAGCCATAATAGCATGATAATTTTCAATATACATGGGCTTTTGAAAAAAGCTTAATGTCACATTTGACTATATTTTGTATAAAGTTTAAGAGAAATAATAAATTCAGGGAAAAGGAGAGAATAAACGGGGTGTCTTTTTGTGCGAGAGGAGAGAGAATAAATATAAATATAGTCATGTTTTATATTTACATACAATATGGAGGTAAAAATGTATGTCCATGTGGTTGTAGTATTCTGTAATCATAGTTAAGAAAAATTTGATACATATGTGTGTGGGGAAGAGTCCAGGTATAAATGTGCATATATGTCTCTGTGTTTTCATCCATTCCATAGTAATTTGTACAGACATTTACTCTAAATCAAATCAATTCTTATTAATTTTGTAATAAGATTATCTTATTAAGTATAAGTCAAAGCAATACAATAAATAATTACATAAAAGATCAAATAAACATAAAACTTAAAATTATTAGGTAATGAGAGCTTTTCAAAATGTCCTTATAAATCTTCTTTTTCTAAATGGTTTGTCTTTCATAACAAAACAGTATATGGGAACTCAAATGCAATACAATTTGTCTGTTCAGTCATAAAAGAGTAGAGCAGTTCAAAATTTCACACTCTATGTTTCATTATTCTTCCTGTATAGTCCACAAAAATATACTGGAGATGGTGAAATACGACTCCCCCTAAAGGAAATGAAAGGAATTAGAAGTGTTTTTGCAATAGTTAAATTATATATAAACCATGTTCTCTGGAATAAAGATAAATAGAGGAAATGGATTGTACTGGACAGGTTTTAAGAGAGATAAATAAGAAAAGAAAGCAAAGAGCTAGATTTAGAAAACCAAAGTACAAATTGGCAGACAAATTCTGGACCTCTCTCAAGCTCCTGTGTCTACAAATAATTATACCACTAATTGCCAGGTAACCCAGAGCAAACACGAGGAAGAGCCACAGAAATAATTTGGAATCAAAAGCAGGCATTTATGAAAATGAGATTTATTGGGCTGATATTTGGTTGCTATACCTTATAGGACGGTGGCCTTCCCTTATCAAAAATTGTACAACCTTAAAATCAAGCTATTACCCTCGGGAAAGACTGTGTGATCCTGTTGGGGGAGCCAGAGTGAGACAAGAGGTTGAGGATAAGAGAAGTGCTATCATAATCAGGTGCACCCTGCTTATGGAGGGTTAAACCTGTACAACTGACAATCCATCATTTTATCTCTGTAAGAGTGAAGAGATCTTTTATTTTGTGTTTGCGAGGAAAGTCTGACTTCAGTTAATATTGGGTTTAAAATAGCAAATCTTGGCTTTGGTGCTTTGTTGGAAATCTCTCCAGTTCCTTCAGTACCGTCTTTATTTTGGGCTGCCATGTACTGGTGCTATAGCGTATACAGAACCCTTAGTGTTTCTGTCTTCATCCCAGTTACAGTTAAATCTGTAGACCCAGATCTACTCCAGAGCTCTAAGTAGACCATCTCTGCCCTAGAGTCAGAGCTAACAGTATCCTTTGATCACTAGAGCTTCTGTCTGTCAATGTTTCATCTCTGATGTCAGACACTTTTCCCCAGTTTTAAATCTGTCAGTTACTCTAACCTAAGACTGCCGCCCCTGTTCTGAAGTCTGACCTGACATGGAATCATTGGATACTATTCCTGTACCTTGGGAGGTTATAGTATGCAGAGAGAGAAAAAGAGAGAGAGAGAGAGAAGATATTAAGGAGTTAGGAAATACAAATTTGTTAACAAGTATAGAAATAAAACTCACTGGGTTTAGAGTCAGAAAAGCTGACCTTGAGGTCATCTTAAAGATGGTAGGGGGAATGATACAGAATAAGCCACTGGCTTCTCTAATTCTCATTTCCCTAATC
Source organism: Camelus bactrianus (assembly GCF_048773025.1). Taxonomy (NCBI): domain Eukaryota; kingdom Metazoa; phylum Chordata; class Mammalia; order Artiodactyla; family Camelidae; genus Camelus; species Camelus bactrianus. The sequence continues at coordinate 36,098,190 of NC_133549.1, forward strand.
TGAAAAATGGGCAGAAAGACTGAAGCAATTACAGCCTTGTCCTGAATATAAAATGTGACAAGGTATATGAAATTGCTGTGAATGTAGAGTAGTCTTTGATAACAATAATTTATGTGATCCCTGGTTCAGGTAGTATGATCTGTTAAAGGTTCAGAAGAGGGAGATGTTAGCCTTTAATATTATATGGGTCCTAACTAGGGGTTTCCTTTTTTCCTCATGTGTGGTATCCTATCTTTTGATTATTTTTCTATGCAGAACTAAAGTCTCCCTTTCAGCTGTTTCAAACCATAGCATAATCAGGGCAAGGTCTGAACATCCCGAAGTGTGAATCAACCAAGCACTTTTTCTTCTCTGCATTTTCAGTAGGATTCAGGCAGCTGACCCTCTCAGAACAGGCTTCAGCTACAAAGCTCAATTATGTGAAATATGCACCCTGGGGCACTTGCAGGTGCCAATGGAGGGAATTTGGGAAATTGGATTGAAGTAGTAAGGGCTGCCAATTTGCATATTCTGAGCTTCTAGAGACCAAGTCTCCCACTTAAAGGATTAATAATAGGTAAGTGTTGGTTCCCTTGCAAGACTTGTGCTACTATCAGTTAAATTTCAATAACTAAGGACCAATCCCTTTCATGAAAATAACATTTCAATGGCTTGAATGCATGTAGAAAACCCATAGCCTTGTCTCATTGAGGCAGCTTTGTCAAAATATGACCCTCAATGAAGAAGAGACAGAAAACTATTACACAATGCTTTAAGGTTTGGCTGATTGGGCGAAGTATCCACCTTTTGTCTGAGGCTAGAATATGCTGCAAAGATGTGCCCTAGACCAGGAGGGCTGTTTCTAAACCCAATCTTAAGATGCAAATAGAGCTTTCTACGTAGACACCCTGTTATATTATTAAATCAGTAGATAATTTGTTTGAGATCTCCAGGCATATTTCTCAGATTTTTTTCTTCCCGATCACTGGTGATGTCCCTCCCGTCAATCGAGAAACAAATATAATTGCTCCTAGGCCCTCTCAATGCATAGAGTTAGGAACTATACGTACATATAAATATGTATACACAGATACATACACACTCATACAGTTATATCTATATGTATTTCTCAACATATCTATATCTATTGATGTGTCTATATACATACCAACCTACATATACATATACTTATATATGAATGCATATACACCACCAAAAATCTATAACTATTTCTTTATCTATTTATATTAAAATCATAAGTTTGTACTGATACCACCAATTCCAACCAAATAGTGAAGAGTTCATGATGTCCTTCACCTTTTCAATACTTTTGACTTCCTTTTATGACATTGAGAAACCTGGCTCTCATTTGCTATAATGTAGTTGCTTATTTGCTTAGACCCAGAATACATAGAAAATCATTTTCAGAGTTGTGAACCCATCATTTCGTGAAAAAGAAACCTAACTAGAGCCCAACATACTTTAGAATTAATTTAGTCTTTAGCCTGAGGTGTTTAATCTAAATACTAAGAAGTTGAAAAGTTACCTGATTTAGTTGTTTATTTTTTTCTCTCTCCAGTGGGGTGACATTATTTCTCCAAATATAGTTTATAAAATATGCTTCTAGTTGTACTGTGTTCTAGTAAGACTCTCATATACTTTTCTCTTTTGAGAATTTGAAACATTAACATTGTTGTAAAATTCAGTGTTCAAAATGGTATGCTCAGAGAAGCATCATTCTCCATCCTGTACTTCTGTGTTTTCATCTTTCTCATCCATGCCATAAAAGTAACTCATTTCATTAAGCTATAGTTTATACTTCCTGTGTTTTCAATATGCATAATTAAAAGATACAGGCATATTTTCTCATTTTCCCACCTTTCTTACACAAATAATAGCATACTTAATGCAATCATTTGTATTTTGACTTTTTCACTTAGTTATATATCCTGAAAATTACGCCATATAATAGAGATCTTTTTTATCCCCATTCTTTTATTCTGGCTTCATTTTACTCCATTATGTGAATATACCACGATTTACTGAACTTCTTTTCTATGTATTAGCGTAGAGATTGTGGCCAGTATTTTGCATTTTTAATCAATCAATGTTGCAATGAATACCTCCTTACATATGAATCTTCATAATTTTGGAGGTAAATTCCTAGAAATTGGATTGTTAGGCTACAATGTGAACATACATATATTTTTGTTGAAAATGAAAAATTCTCCTCTATAATTTTATTGCCAAAATGTATTTCAAATAACATCAATATGAGTATCAAATGACTGTTTCTCCACATCTTTACCAAGTATGTTGCCATATCTTTCATTGTTACCAATCTCATATATGAGAAATAGTAACCCAGTATAGTTTTATTTTGTTTTGCCATTATGAGAGGCATTAAATATATTTTCATATCTTTATACTTTTCTTGTGAATTATCTGTGAATGTCCTTTACCCCTTTTCTATCACATTTTTGGTAATATTTCACTCATATTCAGAGTTCTCTACATTTCAGAATATTACTTCTTCATTTATGATACTTATTGCAAATATTATCTTGTAGTTTTTCAACTGTATTTTGAATTTAGATGTAGGAAACTTTTTGCCATACAATTATTATTTTGCTGTCAAATTTACTAATATTCTATTCTATTGCATCTAGACATGAAAAGATTTTAGATATTATAATCAACCCCATTAACTATGAGAAAATTGAACCCCAAAGAGGTTGAATTATCCAAAATCTATATATAATGTGTATATATATACACACATATTATATATATTAAATATACTAAGCCTATATATATTTAAATTTAATTACATTATATATATTAGATAACCTTAGCCATATATGTATGCATTTAAATTTATTAAGTTTCTAACTCCAATGAACTTGTGCTCTGGGAAATATATTTTAAAGAGGGTTATGAATACTTATAAAATATAGAAAAATGTAGTTACTTAAATTTAATTTTGATATTATTAAAGCATGTAACAGAAGTGGTTGACCTTGTCAGGAAAGTTACTGTGACTGTTTCTAAAGGAGTAAGACATGAGCTGTGACTTAAGGAACATATTAATTAGAAGGTGACTGAAGGGGAGTAAAGTTGTGGATCAAAAATAAGACACTGTGTCTGCAAGGAGGATGCTGATTGTAAGGAGCATAAGGCAGGCTAGTTGTTGTCACAGTGAGAAGAAGGGCAGAGTGGGGGTTGTGATGGGGCTAGAGAGATGGAGTGACTGATGTGGTTCTTGAAACCAAAAAGTTTAAATCATTTAAGGGGAGGAATGGGAGATGATATGATCTTATTTTGCTTTGTAAAGCATCCAATTTATGGGTAAAAAAAAAAAAAGGAATTATTAGAGTGGACAAATTTGGATTGAGGAGACCAATTTGGAAGCTTTTGCCCCAGGCCAAGCTTTTATAGGCATGTTAATGATGGAGATCTTTTAATTCCAAATTTAATTTTGAGTTCCTGCTATACTCCAGGCCCTATGTTAGAGGCTGGAATTAGAAAGATGTAGATAGCAATAAAAATATTTGAGTTAAAATATATAATACATCTTTATAGATTGGATATGAAGTGTAAGAGGGGGTATTTTAAGGATAACACTCAAGTTTCTGGCTTGTGAAAAACAAAACATATAGTGGTTCTGAAGGTGGCCTATATTTGGAGAGGAAATTCAGGCTGGATATTTTGAGAGTTTGTGAAGATAGACAACTTTGGGAGATGTCAAAGATTCGCCTGGTCAAATGAGTTCAGAGCTCAAGGATTTCTGTGCATCAGAGATGCAGGCCAGCTTATAAATTGCCTGCAGATAGATGGCGTTCAAAGGTGTCGACATAGGTGAGATCCTCTAGGGAGAGTGACTAGAAGGAAGAAAGAGCAGAGCTTGTACTGAGCCTTGAGGGACACCAGCGTGTAATGACTGTGGGTGGAAGGGAATAAAGTTGGCAAGAGGTATAAGAGGGAAGCTAAAATAGCATGGAGCCATGGAAACTAATTGGCTGTAGTTTTTAAAGAAGCAGGGATGTATTGATTGTGACAAACGCGTCTAATAAATCAAGTAGAAGAGAACAAAAACTATTCATTTAGTTTAGTGACTGAAGCCCATTCTTGACTTCAGTGATGACTGGGGAGTGAGGGAGAGGTGAGGAAATAGAAGAGAATGGGGAAGTGTATTGTACAGAGGAAAAAGGAAGATTGGAACCTGGATAACCTTTTCCAAGGAAAACATGCAAGTTTTCTCTGGGTCTGAGATTCAATTTTTTTGTCTCCCTTTAGTACCATGCTTTATCAAACCACGCAGTTGCAGATCTCGGGTTCCTATGGATGGTACTCTCAAAGATCAGTTAAGAGAACCCACCCAGGTTCTGAAATATACCTGAAAATCTCACACTAAGCAAATCATCTCAGGGAATAAATGCCCAGGTTGCTGTTGGAAGGGTTCCCAGGATGGGAAGATAACATTTTACAACCAACATAAGGATTTTATCTTTATTAACCAAAGTGCAACTCTGAGGAACATCTCAATATGAATAAATGATGTTTTTGCTAATGCAGCCAGCATTCAAAAGTAACAAATTTATTGCTTTATGTAGCAAGCTATAGTGACAGTTCTGTTTTCCTGAATAATCTATCTCATTAACTGAAGCTGTGTATTTTCTTAGCCTTCACTCACTTAATGCTGCCATTTGGATAAACAAACTGCTTGAAACAGACATATTCTTTATGCTCCCCCAAAACCTGCATCTCTATGACTCCTTTGGTTTTTGTCGAGTGAGTTTTATCATGGCAAAGAGGTTACAAACTGAGACTTGTCACTTTCTGGCGGCAGTAATTCAGCATTTAATGAGCAAAACTTGTAAGTCCTGCAGAAACACAGTAGCTCAGAAGCTGATGCTGGGAGCGCAAATGGGGTTGACTTTAAAAGGAAGTGAATGTTATTCAGAAATAGGAATCAGGCTGAGAAAGCATTCTCCCGAGTTTATGTGAAAAGAAACAAAAAGGAAATGCTGATGTCTGATGATTGGAAGTTGTTAACCCAACTAAAGAGGGGCAGCTGATGTCCTGGCAGTAATGTTAATAAATAGTAATCATGATATTGACAACAGCCCTCATTTCAAGTGCCATAAACTAAGGTGTGATACAGTACACCACAGAGTTTGCCAGCTCAACTCCTTTCATCATTACCTTATGGACTGTGCAAATATCTTAACTTCTTGAAACTCCAGTTATACATCTGAAAAATGGAAATAAAATTAATGACTGAAGTCACAAAGCAAGCTTCAAGGCATGGAAATAGATTTTAAATTTGGGTTCATTGTTCAAAGTCTTAACCATCATGCCCATTATTAAACTTGTAATAAGGATCCTTCCACACATGGCTACAAATCAACTGTGTGATTCAGTAAGGCAGAAATTAAGTGAGCAGTTTACGTATGAGTTGCCCCATATGTAAAATAAGGATATTGAACTAGACAAATTATCTGATCCTGTTTCAGAGATTTATCCTTTTATCCTTTCTATTCCTAGAAATTTTTGCAGATAGGCTGCTTTTTAAATCCCAATTATTGCCACCAGGGAAAACAAAATTTAAATAATCCTTCATACCCAAGGACCAGGATGCATACATAAAGGATTGAACAGGTGAATGAATGGATGAATGGTTAAAGGTCTATGTACATGGCACTGTTTTAAGTGCTGTGGGTTTATAAGGATATGTGAGCGCAGAGTGAGCACCAGCTCTGACATCCTTGGCCTGAGGTATTTCCTATTTCCTTATGTAAGAATTCTTAGGCTGGGTAGAATACTCTGATGTCATCAAAATGATCTGTTCCTAATCTTGATGCAACTAATCTCTTTATTTTTTTTTCCATTCTGATTTCCCAATGTGCAGTGTTCCTGGAGTACACAATGTATTTTCCTGTAAATATGGCTGTTACTAGTAAAATACTGTTATGTGACTATCCACAAATATAAGTGTGTTCTCATGTCTGCACTTATTTTAATGTCAGGATCTCTGGGACTAAAGAGTGTGAGCATAAAACACAACATCATAATGCATATCATATATTGGAAAACTTTATATTCAAATCAAATAAACTATATATTTGCTTAATAATTAATATTTATTTGGCTTATTTTTTCTCCTTTTTTAATGTGTATCTCTTATTATCAGTATGTGAAATAATTATTTAAAAATCTGGAACACATTTTTTAAACATGAAAATGTAATCAACTTAAATTTACTAACTCACCATTACATTTATATTTCTACTTTATTATTTTGTTTTACCATTCATCTCACTTTCCCCCTCCTTCCTTTCTTCTTACATTCTGTTGTCTTTACCTTATTCTTTCCTTCCTGAGCTATGCTGTTAAAAATTTTTGTACAATTTTTTTCAAATACATTGTTTTTTTCTATAGATGTTTTCCATTTTTCTTCTCTTATTCATTTGACAATTTTAATAGCCATTTTGTGGTCTCTTTTATATTGTTTCATTTTACTTTTGATTTATTAAAACAGATGATTGATTATATCCTATACATCCTATATGTTCCAACATGAATGAAACTTGAGGACATTATGCTAAGTGAAGTAAGCTGGTCACAAAAAGATAAATATTGTATGATTCCATTTATATGAGGTACTTAAGAGTAGTCAAAATCATACAAACAGAAAGTAGAATAGTGTTTGCCAGGGTCTGAGGTGAAAGGGAGATTGGGGTGTTATTGTTTAATGAGTAGATGGTTGAAGTTTCATAAGATGAAGAGAGTTCTGGAAATGGATGGTGGTAATGTTAGCACATTTTGTATGTGTTTAATATCACTGAACTATACACTTAAAAATGGTTAACATGGTAAATTTTATGTTTGTGCATTTTACCACAATAGAAATTTTGGGGGAAAAGATGACCCTGTGGTGTTTGTTTTGTTTTCCTGTGGCTGGTCCATGCATTAATGGATTTCTAATGAGTTTTAAAATATCTTCTGCCAGGAATGTAGGAATTCATCAGTCCTAGATGAGTTTTGTGTTAATATCTCAAACAGAAATTTCAAACTCAGGCAGCTCTTGAAAATGTGAGTCACAAGTCATTTGTGGTCTAGGCCTGGGTAATGATTTTTCAAAGTTTTTTTTGTTTCTTTTTTTGTTTTTTTTAGCTCCTTACATCCAAATACTATCAGCAGTACTAGTTATTTCAGCAGCTAGTAGAATAGGGATTATTTCATCAATTTAGCAAATAGAGAGATGAATGTCAGAAGTAAATTAACCAAGATTGTTTATAATTTGACAAGGGAAATTAAAAGTTTAGTCTTATATTTATGTTTTTCAGTTACTTCATGGTTTTACAGATCTATATATGAACTCATGACATAAGTTAAAGCTGTAGACAGTGTATGGTAAAAAGTTTAAAAAAGTAAACAAAAAATATTAATTAGCTGAAACTTTAATTAAAATGTATTTTTAATACCTTCTAATCCAATAAATCTACCCTAGGAAATTACTGTAAGGATATAACTGAAGAAGTATATAAAGAAATATATATATATATACACACATATGTATTTAAATGTTCATCACAGCATTATTGATTGTATTGGAAAATCTGCAACAAATACAATACAATGATAACTAATTGGTTAAATAAATTATGCCAGCAATACACTGGAATATGATAAAGCTGTTAAAATGATGTTATATATTTATGGAGGTGGAAATTGTTCATATTTAGTTGCTTTAAAAAGTTTTAAGATGTTATTTTATAAGACTTTTTTTAAGAGAAAAATTATAGAGATAGAAAAATATGCAGAGGCTTACATATCAAAATTTACAGGAATTTTTAGATGGTGAGTTTCAAAATAATTTTTATTTTTTTCTTAATGCTTATCTTGAGTATTTCAAAATTTTTGTTCAATGCATGCATAATTTTTATGCAATAAAATAATTTAAAATAATAAAATACACATCAATGAAGATTTTGGACATTTAAAGTATTTTTCTTTAGTTAGGTTTTTCTGGAATTATTGCTTGCAATTGGCTAATAAATATGAAACCTAGGATCTTGCAATTGATTTTTTTTCCAACTGAGAGCCAATTAATCAAGCTAATATCTAGCTTTTAGAATTAAAATGTGATCTTCTGAATAATTCATAAATTGGCTTTTCATGCTTCCTACTGGGGTCATGGTACCCACCTATGGGCTGTCCAAAATTGGAGAGAAAACAATGCATTCTCCTGGAAGGGAGCTACAAAAGGAATGTCATGTTCATTTTCATCATGAGTCATTCTGCACCCACTCATGCTTTTTTCCTGATACAGAACAAACACTTAAGGATTCCTTCTGTGACATTCTGACTCCAAAAAGTATCCTATTTTAAGTCTGTTCTTCTAGCAAATAAGACCAGATCACATGGAAAAAATATGACTCTGGAGCATCTTATCTTCCAGAGAAAATTTCCTTACCAGAATGGAGACGCTGTGGCCTCAGGGCCCTGTGAATAACTCTGCTTCATTTTGTGTCACTATGAGTAAAGACCTAAGTGGGAGTCATAGCTCGGCTTATACTAACTGATCTGAAAATGCTAACTGCTAAATGCTAAGTAGGTAATAGAAAGCATTCAGTATGACAGTAGGTTAATTCATTAATAGAAAAATAGTGCATTTAGTCAAATAGTACTAAATTGTTTGTTTTGGATTGGATTGGATTGGATTGTGTAGAATTGAACTGATTTGAAAATGTTCAATACCATGAATGTCAGTAGATTAACCTTAGAGTGAATTATTCTATAATAATGAAAACACTGAGACCTCAACATTCTTTCTCCTTACTCCCAATCTCCCTTTATTACTTTTTCTTTTATAATTTTCCTACATTCAAATTAGACAACATGTGTATTAGGGCATTTATTTATCCTATCTCTGCACCTTTACTTATGCCATTTATTTTACTTTGAATGCCTTCTCTCTGCATATTGCTTATGTGCATCCTATCCTATCAAATATTGCCTCCTAGAAACTTGATTACCTTGCCTCCAGTATATAAGCAAGAGTCTGCTTTTCAGATGAGTAGCATGTCTCAGTGCCTAGCACATATATCCAGTATGAGGTGAGACCTAAAGGTTGCTAGTTGCATTAATGAATCAATGGATAGATTCTAATATATAACACATAAGACACATCTATATGTCTCTCTCGCTCTCTCTCTCTCTATATATATATACATACACACACACACCTATATGTGGTTAGATATATAGATATAGCACATTTTTTATTGCTTATGTTTATTGAGAGCACACATTTTCTTCCTTTTTTGATGCTAAGTCATTTTAGGCCAGGGATTATGTCATTGCTATTTCTGTCCTTTGCCTCTTTTATCCCAACAATGACAGTCACAGTTCTTCATATAGATTAGGAATTCAATACAAATTGATTAAATGCAAGATTTTATATATTGATGAATAAACTTATTGCCATCATGCATGTTTTACACCACTCATATGCCAATTCTTATGTGCCATGTATTATTTGTAAGGCTTTTCCTTTTTATTGAATAGTTAATCAATTGAAGGAAGAACTTATATCTTATGCATATTTATACATATTTCACCTTTTTCCAGTTTCTGTGTCTAAAGCTGAAGAACTCATATTATCCACTCATTGTATATTTGTTGAATAGATATTTGCACAGACACCTTTATACCCTTTCAGTCGTTTATTTATTCATTCCTTGATTTTTGCTGTGAGAGGCACATCATCTGTGCCAGACATTAATTTATTCACCACATGTTCCAAGCACTCAGCACAGCCCTGATCAGAATCAACTCTGTATGTATGTGTGTGTATGTATACTCAGAGAGCTCATTATTTGCAGGGAGTGGAGGAGGTAAGTGTCATGCTTATAGTTAAGAGAAAAGAGACCTCATAGCTTGCCTTCCTATTGTGATAATGACAATGATCAAATGTGTACATAGGGCCAGGCTAGAAATTGAGTTTATAGCAGGAGGGACTAGGCTACTCTGAACATAGACCCATACTTTGGGTTCCGAGGACACAACCAGCTGAAATGATTGAGAAATCAGCCTTAAGGTCTCAAAAAAGCTAGAGAACTAGAAGACTATGGTCCAGACAAGATGTCTATTTGGGAAGTTCTGGCAGCAGAGAGGAGCCCAGGACCAGCACTATTCAGAAGAGAAGGAAGTCAGGCATTTGGCATGTTGGAAAACTTTCTGACAGATGGCTTTGATTAATGCTTTCATTTTAAGGAGCTAGACTAAAAGAACAGCAAATCACACTTAAAGAATGTAGGAAGGAAATCATGAAGCTATCATGACATAAAAATTAAACAGTTGATACAATAAACAAAGAAAAAATTGATTCTTTGATAACAAGAATAATAACACTCCACATCAACATTTACACAAAAAATAGAAAACAGATACCAATGTCAAGATTATAAAATAATAGATCATCTCATACTTATACAGATATTAGAAGTAAGAGTAAATAATATGAGCAAACATCATTACAAATATTAAATAATTTCACAATTAAATGGGTTTTTTATTATGTAAGAGATAATGGTGTAGAGTAAATGGAAAAGGAAAAATGGAAAAAATATGCCCTCTAATCACTTTGATTTAACCATTTACTGGAGATTTTAAGTACTTCAATGAGGTAAACAAAAATAAATAAGAAGCATAAGTTTGGAAAAGTTTTTTTTTTTAAATACTCTGTCAATTTTATCAAATGGTGAATATGCCCTTAGAATATCTAAATAAATCTTCAGAAAAGAATACAATTAATAAACAAGTTTGGCAATGCAGTCAAGTCTATATATAGAAGTCAACTTTATTTCCACATATCAGCAATAAAGAATTATAAGAGGAAATTTTAAAAATTAGTCCCATTTTAACTGGCAACAAGTAACATCAAATACTCGTGAATAAGTCTTAAAAATGTCCAAAACTCTACACAGAAAATTACAAATATTATTAACATAAAATGCTTAAAGTTATACAAATGTATATTTTTTCTTTTACATGGATTGGAAAAATCAATAATGTGAAATATTCATTTCTCAAAATTTTCTGTAAATCCAGTGCAATCAAATGATACGTTCCATCAGGATGCTTTGAAATTATAACCTGATTCTAAAATTATTTGGAAATTCAAAATGAAAGGAAAAAACAGCCAAGACAAATTTGAGAAAAACTAACCTAGATAACTAACACTACCAGATCAAAATACTTGTTAATAAGCTACAGTGTTAGAGACAGTGTGGTACTGGACAAAGATTGAAAAATCAGCAACTGGAATACAATAGAAAAATTATTAACAGGTTCACAATTAAATGGGCTTTGTATTATGTAAAAGATAATGCTGTAGTGTAAATGGAAAAGGATAAATATTTCAATAAACAATGCTACTCAGTTGGATATCCATATTGAAAAGAATGCATATATATAGAACTCAATCTTTGAGAATTTTTTCTAAAAAGTCAATTCCATATAGATTGCAAATTTTAATTTCAAATAAAAACTAATTTTTTTTTTACAGCATAGAAGAATATTTTTGTGACCTTGGGGTTGGCAAATATTTTTTCAAAAAGAAACATAAGGAAACTATTGCTAAATTCAACTATGTTAAAATTAATAACATTTTAACTGAAAGACATTTAGAGAGAGAAGGAGAGTCTTAATAAATGTTGCTGGGTATATTTTCTATATCTATATACACATATCTATCTATATTTATTGTTAAATATATAATGTAAATGGATATATACAGATATGTACATATAATCTTGAACATTCTTTTCACCTTATATTGAAAAAATAATTTTAAATAGATGATAAATTACATTTTTTAAAAAGTGTATCTTCTAAAAAATAGAGAAATATGATCTTGGGGAAGGCAAAGTTTCCCTAAAAATAAAGCAAAAAGGACAAAGCACAAAATAAAATACTAATAATATAGACAATGTAATTAAGAACTTTTATTGATTCAACGATAGTATTAAGAGAATAAAAAAGAAAACCACAGACAGGGAGAAAAGATTTGCAGTATATTTATTTAGTAAATGACTCATTACCAGAATAGACAAATAACTCCTTCAAAGTAGTAACTTAGAGGCTAATACCGAATAGAAAATGGATAAAGTAATTGAAGCACTTCTTCACTGAATGATATGGCAAATAACCACATAAAAGGGTGTTCACATTCATAAGTCATTGTGACATGTAAATTAAAACTGTTGCCAGTGGATCCACCCAGTGTTCCAGGTTCTTGTCCAGTCCCAGAAAGAATTCAGAGACAAGACGTAGAGTTTAAGAAAAGTTAAGTGAGGATTTATTAAAGGATGGATAGTACACTCTCAAGGGGAGAGTGGGCAAGCTCAAGTGAGTGGCTGCCCTGAGTTTCTTTGGCAAGTTAGTTACACAGAGTGTATAAATGAATGGGCGGAATATTCATTGAGGAGGGAAGGGCTTGGGGTCGTATTTCCTGATTATCATCACAACTCCACCTTCCCAAAGGAAGGAGGAATTTTTGTCCTTATTTAGTCTGGATCAGAAGTGTCATGGCATCGGTGCATGATGGGTACTTCTGATCTGCAAGGCTAATTTTATTGAAATGAGGGCATAATGAGTATAAGGTTATATTCAGACACTGAAAATTACTGCATTTTCTGACCTTTCTTTGTTGGTCTCCAGGCTAAAAGGTGTGGCCCCTTATCAGCCCAAAGATTCCTGCTTTTCTTTCTCTGCCCAGGGGCCCCGGTGCTTATATGATGTATGTTTTCCTGCATTTGACTTGTGCCCACCCTTTCTGCCCAATTCCTGCCATTTTGGTCTGTGTCCCCCTTTCTCTGCTCATATCTGGCTATCTGCCTGCTCTAACAAAACTATTGTGAAATACCTGTACATGTAATAAACAAAATTACTAAAATGATAAAGATAGACGATATCAAGTATAGGTGATGATGAAGAAGATCTAGAAACTCACTCACTGCTGATGTGAGTGTAAGTCAGTTAAAGCACCATTTAAAACACGTTGTCTTCATCAACCAAAGCAGAATATATACATATTTTATAATGCAGTGTTCCTACTCCTAGGAAGCTACTCAATAGAAATTCTGAATCTCCAAAGGTCTGCACAAGAATTTCCAAAAATATTTAAATGAAGTGTGGTATATTCTTACCTTGAGATGCTAGACATCCATGAGAATGAGTGAACTATAACTGCACATAGCAATATGGGTGAATCTCACAATCAATACCAAGCAAAAAAAGCCAAAGTACATACTATGTGGTTACATATAGCAGTAATCTATAGTGTTAGAAGTTCATTTAATAATTACTCTTCTTGGCTGTGGGAGTGGAGCAGGTGACGGATATATAGACAAAGAAAATAAGATTTTTGATACTATGAAAATTTTATAGATTTGATTTTGGTGCTAGATTCAAAGGTTTACTTTATAAAAATTCATTTTGCTCTACATTATGATTTTCACTTTTTTGTGTGAATATAAAAAATTAACTTAAAAAATTAAGTGCATGTACTACCAGATGCTTAGAATACAGCTCCCAGTCTCACAGGGACCAGTTGAAGTACCTAGATCATATAAACTGCTGATTATAGTTGAATTAGTTTACTAGAGTTGCCATAGCATAATACCACAGACTGAGTGGCAACAGAAATTTATTTTCTCACCTGTGGAGACTGGAAGTACCAAATCAAGGTCCATCAGGATGGGTTTCTAGTGAGAACTCTCTTATAGGCTTATAGGTGGCCACCATCTGCCTGTGTCCTCACATAATCACTACTTTGTGTTCTTGTGAGGAAAGAGAGAGAGGGGGAGAGAAAGAGGCAACATCTTAGTATCTCTTCTCCCCTACCCTCATGACCTTTTAACCTTGAATACCTCTTAAAGGCCCTACCTCCAAGTGCAGTCACATTGGGAGTTGGGACTTTAATATATGAATTTGAGGAGGAGACAATTCAGTCCATAGCTCATGGTCTCTGCTCTGTGTGTGTGCGTCCCTGGTGTCTGAGTGTCCATATTTCCTCTTCTTATAAGGATATCAGTAGATTGGATTAGGGTCTACTCTAACAGCCTGGTTTTAACATAATCACCTCTTTAAAGGCCTTATCTCCAGATGTATTCACATTCTGAGGTACTGGGAGTTAGCACTTCAACATGAATTTTGGGACAACACAATTGCTTATAACAGCAATATAATGTGGTAAGATATGTATATAACTATATATAGTTAAACAACTTATTTTCCCCTTGGTTTATATCTGGGCACCAGCCACACAAAATAAAGACTGCATTTCTTAATCACCCTTTGCAGCTGAATGTTACTACATGTAAGATTTTGGACAATGGTATGTGTACAGGGATTACATGTAATATATTTAGAATGTAACCTTAAATGAATGAGACATCCTCTCCTTTGTTCCCTACTTGCCACTGGTTGATATATGGATGTGGCTCTGAGCTATCTTGGACCATACAGATGAGGGTAAAAAATTAGTATTGCAAGAGAATAATATAATAAATACCTGGGTCCCTGATACTGTGAAACTTCAATTCCAGCTCCAAGCTGCTGAAGCCCAAAATGTTGCATGAGAGAGAAGTGCATTTTTATGTGGAAAATAATCATGTTTTTTTAAATCATCTTACAGCAGCCAAACCTATTAACCTCTTACTCAACTAGAAGAGAGAGAAATCTAGTCTAGTCTGAGCTGGTCACGGAAAGTTCCTACTTCAAAGCAGATCCCTGCCAGTAGAATAGTTGAAGACAGATAACCTAGCAAGAGAGTTTGTGGAGAGGGAGTCAAAGGGTATTGGGTAAATATTCCTGCAGTAGCAAAAAGTCTGAATACAAGCCAAGGATATGTAGGTAATTTATGGAAGATACCAAAAGTGATATATCTAGCATGAGTTCTGAGTGTGAGTATGAATGAGTAGTGAAGGATAAGGAAAGAATGTTTAAGCAGTATCCAGTTATGAAAACCTAGGATTATAGGTGGTATTAGAGTACTTGGCTATTTTGATGAAGAATTTGATGAATACCACTTTTGCTCCATATAAATGCCGATGACTGACAAATAAGATGAATCTTAATAATAGTAATTACTTTATGATGGGCACTAGAAGTCATTAGGCCAGAACCCACTCCCAAACTTTCTTTAATCTTGTTTGGAGAGAGGAAAATATATTTCATGGTTTATGATTTAAATTCCAGGGTGTGACACATTTTTTTAAAATTCTCTAGAAAATGTTCCCAGAAGAAGTAAAATCGGATTGAGAACTTCCTTGCCTATTATTGCCTCTATTTTAACTTGAGCATTTCAGTTGAGCATGTTCAGATTTAGAATGTTTCCATTGCCAACAGGACTACAATTTGGGACAACCAGCCAAGAATCGGCCTGGAGTTGTTCTGCCCACATCTCATCAAGTTGTCAGATAGAGAAGCTCAGCCTAAGGGCAGGGCTAACCTCTCAGGGAGTACCACATGAGGGCAACAGGGTGCTTCCTGACCCAGAGAATCTGTAGCATCTGAGAGCTGATTTGTCATTTTCTCTCTCCTTAATTATTATTCTTTTCCTCCTCAAGCTCTCCATATTATTTTCTTATTCTCCTCTTCTACTTTACGTTTTCTCATCTGTTCTCGACCTGCTCTATCAAAGACTTCTATCAGCTGAAGCTTGTGGATGGTGGAATTTCTGATTGAGTCCAGCCTTCTGGTGTCTATGCTCCTCTCCCTGCTGAGAGTGCCCTCAGCCCTTGTCTCTATTTCTTTGGTAATACCCAGACTTCATGGATCTGCTGATCTCCGTTCTCATCATGAATCCTCCCCTCAGTTCTCCAGCTGGCATAGACTTCTCCCTCTTCTGAGACTCTGTCCTACTCACTTGCTGCTCACCCACCATTGCACAGACGTCATATACATCTCAAAACATACATTTGTGGAGACATACATGCCCATCAAAATAGTAGATGCTCAGTCAATGATTGCTGATCAATTCAATGATGGCTGGTAAGGAAGAGAAAATGGGAAAACAGAAACATGTACTTATACAGGCTTCTTATTTGATCCATCTCCTATTTCTTTCTATGCTTTCTCTGCATATTTTCTAGTTATGACTTGTCCTTCATTGTTTCTGGGCTCTCTGTTTTATCTTCCCATTTTATTCTCTCACTTCCCTTGTCCTTAGATAGGGGGTCACATACTTTTTCTCCTATTCCTTCTTCGAAAGACTTTCAAGGCTGTACAGTTCCTCTCTCTCTCTCTCTCTCTCTCCCCCAGCTGCCTTTCTTTCTCCTCTTCCTTTTCTTTCTCACTCTCCTCTTCTGTTCAGTCACCCACACACTCTAAGTAATTCAAGTTTTATTTAGAATGAATAAAAATAAAATTGCTTCAAGGTTCAGACCATGTAGGCCAAACTTTGCCTGGAGACAATATTTACAGCTGAGTGATAAATTGGGATTGTTATCAAGGGGTTGACAGCCTGTTAACTAAAGCAAAGCTGGAAATACTGTCATAAGAATTGCTGAACATGGAAGAGTAAATACTTAATGGCTCCTGCAGAAAAAACAAGTTGGTAAACAGCAACCAACACAATAAGAATTACTGTGGTCGATTTGGTGATAGAGTTATAAGAAGGGTAGGCCTGCCTGTCAGAACAGGCTCTCACCTGACCTGAAGACATGACCTCCAGGGTGAGACAAGTTTTGGCTGGGAGTCTAGGCTGCCAGTTAGCAATGCGGGGGTCTAAGACTAGTCTCCAGACAAGATGTAGCTGAGGGAATATTTCTAAAGCTATCAGAGTTTCCTGTCTCAAAGTACTGGAACTATAATACAGGCTGGGACTCAGACACAGACAACAATGCATGGAGCTAATTTTTTAGAGTGGATCATAGATTTTTTTTTTCTAGAAACCCAGAAGTCACTTATTAGATTCAGTAAATAAAACCCAAGTTCCTTCTGCGCTCAGAGATAAACTACATTTATCAGTTCCCCTTGCAGTTAGCTATGTTCCTAAGTCATGGCCAATAAAATGTAGGTCAAGTCATTTATGACTTGCCCCTTAATATTCTGTCATGCATACTCCCATCCTCCAAAGCTTACCCTACCTATGGCTGGTTAGGGAAAACTTTGAAATGGTGATTCTCAAGGTAGAAGAAGAACCCTGAGTTACTTCTAAAGGAGAGTCATTCAGAGGAAAAATGGAAAAAGGAAAAAGGTTACGCACAAACAGACACATGCCAAGTCACAGGGACTAAGAAAACCTTGGTCAGCCTGTAGATTGAATAAGATATCAGCATTCATTTTATGGAGAAATAAACAATGGACAGAAATTAGTTTCCCATGACATATAGGATCATAAAACAGCTGAACAGGATGAACACGGGTTGATTGTGATCTTCAAGTTTTGCCATCCCCCCCCCCCTTTTTTTTAAATTTTTGTTTCTTTAAAAGCCCCTAATCATTCCTAGAAAACAATTTCCAATCTCAGTCCATGTGGTTTGGATTGGTTGATCACCCATATCCTCCATATTCAGAAGTGGCATAGGACTCAGGCCTAAATAATCAGCATATTCAACCTCTCAGTCTTCCACTTATGTATGGATTCATAACCCAAAAATGATCCAATCAAAATGAATCTTGAGACTTTCTGGCGTCAACAGGGAAAAAGTCTCTCTCTCTAATGGATATATAGTTCTAAGAGTGTCAGTCTGGGTAGTCAGGGGTCTCCATCAGGGAAAAGGCTTCTTGAGAATGAAGCTAATATAGTAGGAAGCAAACAGAGAGGTAAGACAGCTTCATGATGACAGTACTTGAACACACACAACCAACTATTGCTGAAGTGAGGTAGCTTTGAACTTTTTATTTCTGTAAGCAAAAAATTCACTTTTCCTTAAAGAAAAGTCCATGTGGACTTTCTGAAAATCAGAACTAAAATAACTTTTTGGAATACTTTTACCTGAGTTCCTACCTAGGTTGAGTAAAGTAGTCCCAGATAAAGTTAAAAATGGGAAGAGACGGTGTGTGGAGCAGGGTATCTTCCTGTCTGGTCATCAAAGGGGCAGATAGTACTGAGCTTATTACATAGAGAAACACAATAAATGTTTTTGATGAGTCAGGTACATATCCCACACTAGGTAAATGATATCTGACTATAATCATTTGATTTCTTATACAATCTTAATCATAAAATTTCTTTATGACTAGTATGACAATGTGATTTATCATCAAAAGTGAGATTCTTTTGAGAGTGAAAGAGCTATTAATAATTACACCTAATAACATGCATAAGCTGGGACTTTTCTGGGAAAAGCTGAGCATATATTTTCCCTATATGTAAATAAAGATTTTTGACATAAACTTATGTAGAAACCTATTTATTCAAATCCCAGAAATAATACCCAATACTTATTTTGTCTCTTTAGAATATAGACAACAATAAAGGACAATGACCATAAGAAACTTTTCAGTCATTGTGATCTTCTAGAAAATAATTCTTACTCAGTGCACAAATTCTTAACAAGGTGTTCTAAAGCTCTTTCTTTCTTACTTCTTTTCTATCTTTCTGTCTTTTTATCATTCATCTATTGATTAAGGATATATTTATTAAATCTTTAATGTTTTATTCACTGTGCTGAGATGTAGACTAGTAATGGGCATTTAAAGAGAAAATGGAAAAGCTGATAAAACAAGAAAGGGTTCCTATAAAGGAAGGGTTTGTCACATTTGAAGAAGATGACTTAAATATTGCATGAAAGTAAATAGTATTTAACAAAAAGAAGATTAGTGATTCCAGACATTGAAAGGCCAAAGATTTGGAATTTTGCCTTCGTATATGTAGTCAAGTCAGCAAGAAGGCTTTTAAGCATGTGAGTGATGTGTTTCTGAAGACTATATGGTGTCTAGGATACCATAAGACTGCAGTTCATGATGAAAGTCATAATAATGACCATTAACATTTACTGGGCTTCTACTATTTCAGGGCACTGTTACAGGTGCTTTACATGTTTTAACTGATATAGTCATCGTACAACCCTATATGTTAGTTATTCTTACTTCATTTTATATCAGAGGAAAACAAAGTCTTTAAAATACTAAGAAACTGTTAAAGCTCATAAAGATTATAAGCAATGTTGCTGAGATTCAAATCCAGACTCTTTTTCTTCAAACCCCACATGGACTCACTAAATTATAAGATCTTCTGAAGTGAATAGGCCTCAGCTAAGGATAATAATCTTAGGAACAATATGAAGAAACAAGATATAGGATACAACTTTGGAGTGGCAAGGTTTTGAAAATCTAATCAATGTGGTTGCAAGATCCAGGAAGAAGAAAGAATTGGGGATAATTTTAAGTTTAGAACTTAGATTATTGAATGGATGGTATCAGAGAAGAGCCCCAACCTCATAAAGCAAGGAGGAATAAGACTATAAAGGACATGGATAAGCCAGCAAGCAGGCTGGCTCACAGTAGCTCCATAGGTGCAAAAAGCAGACAAAGAGACTCAATGGATCAGAGTAAGACAGGATGTTAATCAGTGCACAGCACAGCAAATAACTGGACTTTCAGCATGGTAGCACCAGTCCCCTACCTCCAAGGCCCACAGAGTAAAGTGATGGTCCCAGATGGTGGTTACACACTCAGTGGGTTGGCACTGCAGCTGAAGAACCCAAGGCCAAGGGCCCAGTACATTTTACAGTAAGCTGTAAGTAGGACAGTCCCCAGTCTCCAGGGAGTAAGTGGTAGAACTATGTCTTGGACTACTTAATTGCCTACACAACTAGCAGCAGAAATGGCTCAGGGTCAGAGGACATTTAGGCCCTGAGGTTTGGCAAACTCAGCAAGAATGGGCAAGGCCATCAGGACCATGAAAGGCAGCCTCTCCTAACAGAGAGTGATGACCTGAGTCAAGATAAGAACTATACATAGTGCCCTTTTTTAAAAGAAAGGATAATAATTTCAGTATATAGGAGAATGTGTTGAATTTGACATATTGTTAGGGTATCTAGAAAGAGCTACTTTCCTAGAACCAGTGAGAGAAGTTGGAAGGAAGACAGACATACAGGAATTTTCCGTAAGAAGTTAAAGCCACGGCTCAGGGAAAAAAAAATAAAATTCTTTTTTTTCTTTTTACTTAATTAAAAACATGGAGAAATGAATCCTAATTTCTCTTTCCTCTCTATGTATTTCCTATTTACCCTTCAAAGTCCAATTCAAACATGACCTCTAGAACAGTTCTTGGGACAATATTGCCATTCATTTATATTAGGGATTGGCAGACTAACTGGCAGATTGATACACTAAATACAACAAAACACATTTTTTTTTTTTGAGAAATGCTTTCCAAGATCATCCCATCCCCTTATCTGAGTTCCTATGGCACTTGCTATCTTAACCATATTTTGGGCCCTTGCGTATAAAACCTTTTGCAACTCTTTTTTTTTTCCCCCTGCATGTGTTTTGCTAGCTTGGAAGATACTTAAGGACAAGGGCTACTAAGTTAACATCTTTATATTCCCCACAGCTTCCACTGAACTGCATTGTCCAAGATTAGCACTAAATAAAGGCCTTCGTTTTGACACAAGCAGGCAGAAGCACGATACATATTTTGCGTTTGTATCTATGTTCTCCAAAAAGAAAAATGTCAAAGAAAGAGCTTTCATATTTGAACATTCAGTATGTGTCCATCACAATCCTCCTCCATTATCTACATTTTCTCATCTAATAACATTTAATCACAGCAGACCAGAAAGGCTGGCATGATTATCCCCTTTAAACAGATGATGAAACTGGGACTTGGAAAGGATATGTCATTTGTCTGAAAATATAGACAGTGAATAAAAGCTAGGTTTTATGCCCTGTATACCCAATTCCAAACCCTAAGTTAAACACAAGTGTAACCTGTTTACCTTTATTATGTTACGTCTTTCTTTTAGAAAGACACAGCTCTTAACCACGATTATTTCTAGAATCTAGATTTGAGGAACAAGCTATCCTTTTGCAGGCCAGCATGTTTTCAGACCACAGCCAATGAACAAGCCTGGGGTGCAGCCAAAAATGAAGGCACTGGGTACCACAGCTGTTAGGGAAGTTCCAAGTGCTTGATCTGCCCAGCTTACCCTACACAGCAAGATACTGCTACATCTGCTCTCCCAAGGGTGAAGGGGCTGAGGCTGATGAAGGCAGATCCACTGTGCTCCCTTCTCTTGACAAAAGCAACAAAGGAACTTGCCCAGTTCATGCTCCTATCAAGACATCATTATTGGTAGTAGTCAACCATCCACCAAGTCTTTGTAAACTGTATCACTGAATGGAAGTTTTCATCTCAGGCAGTTGACCTTTGTACAGCCTGCCCAGCCATTTAGGCCAGGTGACTCCATCTTTATATAGGCTTCTTTGAGAGCCTCCAGGGGGCTGTAGTCCCTTCAGCAAATCTTATGCATCTCTAATCTTTGTATATTTTTACTTGCATTTTATACTTTATTTCCTAACAATAACCAATTATAGTAAATATTAGAATGATTTATAAATAACTTAGGTCTAAGCAAACACCACAATTAACCTTCACAGAAATCTCATGAGAAACCCTGTGCCCCCATTTTTCAGATCAGAAAACTGATGCTCAGGGATTTGAAGTGACATGCACAGACTCACCTCTGACAGTAAGAGGTACCACTTAGGATGTGAATTCAGTTCGTGTTAATCTGATTGCTTCTCTATAGCAAAGCTGCTTGTCAAATAACAAGGCTTTCCATTTGCTTACTGCTCTACTATTTAAAATTTCTTTCCACAGAAATAATCTGACCTCATCCTTATGGCAACCCTGACAAATAAAGGAGGCAGGCAATGTTCTCTTCTTTTATAGATGAAGAAACTAAGATCCAAAGAGTTTAAGAGATCTGTCTGAGGGAGCTTAGCAAGTAAGTGCCTGAGTCAGAACTGAAAGCTGCTCTCAAGAAAGTCCCATCATTGTCTTCCCAGTACATCAGTGTATGGCCATTTATTCCAGAAAAACTCCATTGTATAACTAACTGTGTCTGTCCTGTCAATGGGAAGAGGATGTGGTTGTGTAAGTTTTCAAAGGAACATGCAGTTGACTGAGAAGAGAGAGAAAAGAGTATTTAGGTGGCACAAAGATACAGCAGGTGTAAGGAAGATATCCACATTGGGCAGCCCTAGGGACCCTGGGGAGCACCTTGTAACCCATCTCCTCAATGGATGCAGCCCTGAAAAGGGGAGGTTCATAGACTTACCAAAGGCCCCATAGCAAGACCAAAGTAGGAAGAGCTCTGCTGTGACCTTTGTGTCAATCCACTGTGACAGCTCACAGCCTTGGGATTGAGAACTGAGGAAATATTTATGACTCTGAAGAATAACAGAGTGAGAGAAAAGGAAGGAGCACAGAGAGCTGGATCCCCCTGCAGTCACTGTAGTCCGTGTCACTGCCTTAACTGCTTCATCCCCTGGCCTCTGAAACAATCTGCTTCCTGCAGAGCTCATTAATTAATGAGAAGAATGGCTTTTCAGAGAAAAACATGATAAGAAAGTGTATTTCTTTCTTTTCCTTTCTTTATTTTTTAAAATAGGACTCTGAATTCCAAATAAGCCAAGACTACAGAGAAACTTGCAAGTGATTTAAAAAAAAATCTTAGGCTACGGACCCAAAAACTTCTTAGAGGTTGAAACTTGTTTGAAGGGAGAAAAGTACCATGCGTTTTAAGAGCAGAATCATACTAAATAGATCTCTCTCTCTCTCTCTCTCCAGTTCATGCATTCTCTCTCTTTTTCTCTCCTGCTGCTTAAGGGGATAATAGGACAAGTGACTTTTCTATTACAGATGCAAATACATGTTTTAACCATGATCTGGAGATATTTGCCTGTTAATGGCTAGAAGGAAACTATGATGGAAAATGAAATTCCACTCAGGATATTTGGGCATTGCATTGGGTTTTGCAAGAAAAACCTATGAATAATTATGGAAAGGGGATTTGGGGTGAAATGCTGGGAGCAGGTATAAAAGTAGATGTGTTTGATGTCACTTTTCTTTCACTGTAGATATGACCAAATCAAACTGAATTAGAAATCCTCTATTCAGATACAATTATTTTCCAGAAATCTGAGGTGAGAGAATAGCTTTCCTTCATATCATCTTGCTAGTCAACACTATGTCCAACAACAGAATTCATTTACCAATACCTACTGCATGTGATGGAATCCCAGGGACAACAAAGTGCTGAAGGGTTATATAAAGAAGTTAAAAATGTGGGCTCTGAAGTCAGACCACCTGAGATCAAAGCTCAATTCTACCATCTTACTAGATACGTACTTTGGGCAACTTAACCTCTCTCTTCCTTGGTTTTGTCATAGGTTGAATTATTGCGATTATGAAACCAGATAATCCCAGCAGAACATGTAGAACGGTGGTCATCAAATAATGAAGGACTAATACATGGGCACCATCATTATTAACTATATGAAATCCTA
The DNA here is from genome assembly GCF_048773025.1 of Camelus bactrianus. NCBI lineage: Eukaryota > Metazoa > Chordata > Mammalia > Artiodactyla > Camelidae > Camelus > Camelus bactrianus. Next base: position 36,121,707 of record NC_133549.1, read on the forward strand.
ATTCTGTGCTAAATCAATCATAATGCCAAGAAAGATTATTCTTCTGTTTTAATTTAAATGTAGTACTCAATAAATATTTATCAAATTCTTAGCATGAGCTAGGTGCCAGTCTATACAATGTAGGTGACAAAAAATAAGAATGACCTTTCCTTCTCTTAAGGAGGAAGTAATACAGACAGGACAGTAAGGCATGAATATATGTTAATGAATCACAAGCAACTCTATGATCAATTGCCCAACAAATTGCATAAAAGTATGTGCTTAAAATTTGAAGACTATTTCTTTTTGTAGGTAAGTTCATTTATGAAAAAGAATATATATATATATGTATGTGTAACTGAATCACTATGTTGTACACCAGAAACTAACACAACATTGTAAATCAACTATATTTCTATAAAAAAAAAATCAAAAGAGAGAGATTGGTGTGAACTATGGAGGAATCACTTATTGGGAAAAATGCAAATAAGAATTTATAGGATGAATATATCTGTCAGGATGAATATATCTTGTCAAGATGAATATATCTGGTCAGGATGAAAAGGAGGGAAAGGACATTTCAAACCTAGGAATGAATTGAGCAGGATATGGCATTTGGAAATACAGATTTGTTTACTGTCAGTAAGTAAATCCTATAGAGTGAAACAGATTCCTCTTGTTAGATGATTAGAGGAAAGAATAGATTAGCCTTAGAGGTAAATGTTGGCATTTGGGCCTGGAGGCATGTTTAAGCACAGGCTAAGAAGAATTTCATCAAAGGAAATAATTGCTTAAGGTGGTTGGGGGATTCCCAATACCAAAGTCATTACCGGGAAGTCTTAAGTAGGATGGAAGATGGATGGATGACTTCCAAAATTTTTCTCAAGCTTAGATTCTGTGGTTTTGCTGTAGAAGTCCCACCCGTATGAGTATGTTGGTCTAAAAAAATTAATTTCTGGGCCCTCTCCTCTCATTTATTCCATGGGTATGCTTCTCTCTCAGTCTAGTGGGGCATACACAGAGCTTACAATACATGCAAACACATACATAATACTGTTGCCAAAAGATTGGCCCCTGTCCCTGACCAGCCAAGTAACCCAGAGACAAGGTCTTGGAGCTTAGAAGAAAAGAGGCCATTTTATTGCTTTGCAGGGCAAAGTGGACTCACAGCAGGCTAGTGCCTTCAAAACTGTGAACCCACCTTGGAGATGGGGTGGGGTGTTTATTATAGCCGTAGCTCAAACATTAAAGCATTGATAACAATCAACAGAATCATTTTCTCATCAGAAGACTTAGAATGGTGACATGATGCCTCCAGGCGACCAATTCTATAGAGGCCAGTGGTTAGATCTCCTTATCTCGTAAGCACTCAAGCTGTGGTCTTCTTAGTAATTTAGGCTATTTTGTAAGGTTATAGTCCTGTGACCTTCTCCTTGGAGAAGGACTCAGAGACTAAGCTTGATTATTACTTTCAATTACTGGAATAAAGTAGAATCAGTAAGATCAATAGCTTTAGTTTTAACAATAGGCCTGGAAGAGTGAGTAGCAACCAGTCAGTCAGGTCAGTTGACCCTTTTAAGGGCAAGCATAAGAATAAGCAATCTGTTAGCCTAAGTGCGGCCATTTTATTAATCCTCCTTCAATACTTCCAGGGTTCAGAAACGCCGTGAGGAGAAAGCAACCATAAGGTAACAGATGAGAGCAGGAGAGGAAGGGAACTATTTTATTTGGGTTTCTCAGAAATGTTTCTTTAATAAGGTGACACCAGAGCTGAGACCTGCCAAATGTGGGGCATGAGCCAGGCCAACATTTGGGAGAAAAGTGTTCTGTGCAGAGGGAACAGTAATTACAAAGACACCAGGGCACAACATATATGATGGGCTTGAGACAGCGAGGAGGAGGATGTAGCTGGAAGGGAGGGCGTGATGGAGATGCATGAAGTCAGAGCAATAGCTGGGGCCAGATTATAAAGGGACCTATAGACACAGTAAGGATTTGGGATTTTATTCTGAGAAGGGGAAGCCATTGATAGTTTATGAGGAGAGATGTGATATAATGTGATCAATGTTTGAATGGGGTATTGCTTGACAAATAGGCTGACCATGGAGTGGGTAGGTAGGAGGAAATCAGCGTGACAGTAGTGTAATACTGCAGAAAAGAGAGGATAATTTAATCAAGAGCAGTCGAGGTTATCATGAAGTAATTGCACTCTGAGATATATTTTGAAATTGGTCTCTGTAATAATCATGATTTACACTTGGTTTGAGATAACGGGGAGAGTTAAGAGTGACTTTAAAGCTTTGAGCCTGAGGAAATTAAGAATGGAAAACTGAAATTGCCATTTACTGTAAGAAAAAGTATCAGCAGAAATGATTTGGGATGGAAATTCAAAATTTGACTTTTGAATCTATTACGTTTGAGATGCCTATAAGACATCAACTTGAGAATATCCCCTTGATTTCTCCTACTATTAAATATTTTATGAAAAAACAAGTTTATGGCAGATGGCACCTCCTGGTTGTGAACGAAAAATACTGCTAACCATATCAGTAAACAAACAATGCTGAAACCATCAAGTCATTAGCGGCTTCCGCCACCCCCCAGTGAAAACGCCTGCAGCCCAGCCTCTGCAGCCACTTACAATGGTGCACTCTGAGGGGACTCAGAATAAGAAAGGACAGGATACTGGCCCTAGATAGCTAGATGCTCACAAAGGAATGAATTCAATGAGCCCAAATGTTTGCTTCCTCCCACAAATAGAAAAGCACTAAATTCTTTAACTTGAGATGCCTGGTTTTCCTTAGTTAACAAGTAATCTTTTAATGTTCCAACTACCTGGTCTTTGTTGTAAAACTCTTATATATCCTAGCTCCTCCCCTGCCTCTTTGGAGCAGTTCCTCAGAGCAATCTGAGAGGCTGTCATTCTCAGCTAAGTCCTCAGAATTGTCCACCGAATAAAACATAACTCTCAACTTTTAGGTTGTGCATTTATTTCAGTAGACATGGTGATTTTCAAATCTCATAGTCATTTCCAGAGGTTTTCCAAACCTGGCTGCTCATAAGACACAGAAGACATTTTTCTGTTTCTTTGTCAACAGTTGGGTCACTACTTGTGTAACCATTTCTGACACAGTTTGTTTAAGCAGCCTGATGACCAAGAGTACCATGATCTCTATAAAGACAAAGGACTCAGCATGCAATTTCACTCATGACCAAGATTTATTGCAGTAACACAGTAAGGATACACAACAGACCAATAAGGGGAAAAAGTTATTTCAGGCAGCATCTAGTGTCTAAATCCATGTGTTGTCTTCTTTTGCTCTCCCTAAAGAGGCCACACAGAGTACCTCTCCCCCCAGCCCTGAAATGTAGTAATAAGTATGCACCAGCTCTTCTGCTCAGGGAAGCCCATTTGAAACTCAGAGTCTGGGATTTTTATCAGGGACTAGTTACCTGGGCACAATAGCCAGCAATAACTGTTAGACTCCAGACTCCTAGAAGAAAATCAGGTGATTGTGATTGGGGTACCAGGTAGGCAAAATATTCTTATCACTTAGAGAATTTTACAAAATGCAAGTACCCAGATACCAGGCAAAGGCCAATCATGCAAGCAGATCCTTCCAAAGATTATGCTTGCTGTATTAACTCTTTTCTGCCTAATTACAGATTTCAGGACAAGGACACTAGCATAGCTTCAGGTAGCACAATGTAAGGAATGGGATTTAGCAAACTGCAGGTTTTTTAAAGATTTGTAACTCAGTCTGATGATCTCCCAGGTTTGGGAATCATTAATTTAAGTCACTTGCATGTCATCACAGCCCAGCCACATGGACAACACTTCCAATGAATAAACAGAAAGTCGTGGGAGACAGGGTTGGGTCCTTCTCTCTTAAGAACTAGCTGAAGTTCTAGGCAGATCACCTCACCACTCTGTTTCTTCATCTGTAAAAGAATGGAGTGTGGTTAGATCATCCCCAAAGTCCCTTCCTCTCTAGTATTCTTTGAGGTCAGAGAAAGCAGTATGAAATGAAAAGATATAGGCATCTTGGCCAATACCCTTCCTCACTTCCTCCCCTACCATCCTTGAAATCCAGAAAGCAAAGCCCACACTCTCCTTCCCCTTTATCTCTGTGTGCCTGAGCTGAGGCATGCTGTAAGAGCAATAGAAGCAAAGACTGCCTTTCACAGACTTCCTCTACACATTAATGTCACTAGTGACAAGAAAATTTTACAGGGGAAAGAGGAAACGTGCTTGTTTTGTGGGAGTGAAAGTGAGAGATTAAAACTTGAAGAACCACAAGAGCCTTTTGGGGAATTTTAAAGACGATTCTACTATAAAAACTCTACTTGATAAATCTTAGATTTCTAGGGGGAGTTCTTTCGCCTATTTTCTGTCCATAATCTTTTATGGTCTTTATGAGAAAACAGTGGCTGCATGTTACTTGTAGTAAGCAAGATGAAAAAGGAAACTAAAGTTGGTAGCTCTCTCGTAGATTTAAGAGATCTTGATGCCAAGACTCTTCCTTGACAGTGAGGAGTTACAGAGGGATTGACTGGGTCTAACTAGGTCCCCCAGCCACTAGGGTGTACATCAAGACAAAAAAATGGTAACACTTGACATGTATTAAAGCCTTATTAATAGAGCAGATAGCCAATAATAATACAATATAAAGGCAAGTTCTCTTAAAACTCTCACCTTTAAAGAAAAGCACTTCTCCTTTGTTTATTCTCCCTCTCTTTTGCTATCTCAAATTCTTCTTGCCTCCTAAATCTTAACCAGTGTACAAGCGTATGTTAGTATCCCCAATCTTAAAACACTCTTTGCTAGATTAACTTTCATCACCAATCCATTTCTCTGTTAGTCTTAATAGACAAAGTTTTCAAAAGAGTCTTTTAAACATGATACCATCTCAAATTTCTCACCTCTTATTCACCATTAGACCTACTATAAAATGGGAATTTTCTCTACTACTTCCACAAAAACTGCTCTCGTCAAGTATATCAACAACCTCCATGTTGCTTGATCCAATATGAACTACAGTTTTCATCTTAATCTTTTGACCACATTCAGCATACATAGTTGACTATTATTATCTCTAGCTTCTATGATACTATACTCACCCAATTTTTCTTATAACTCATGGACCATTCCGTATTAGTTATGTACACACACACAGATGTGTGTGTGTGTGTGTGTGTGTGTGTGTGTGTGTGTGTGTGCGTGTGCATGCCCACAGAAGTGTATATAGAGTAGGGACAATATGAGTAAGAGTAAATACTTAGTGTTTCCACTCAGTGAATTTTTGCATACATACACATTTATGTAACTGCCATGCAAACAAAGACATAGAATATTTTCAGAAGGTTCTCTTGCATCACTTCCAAGTCAATACACTTCTGCTCAAAGAAGTAAATACTATTCTGACTTCTGTAAACATATAATGCAGGAATCCAAATAGAAGCTAGGGATAGTGGCCCATTGGCAAGTAGTTTGCATGCCTCTGTGTGAGACACATTTTTCTAATATCCCACTGTCCAAATCAAGTAACACAGGTAAGCTTAGATTAACAGTGGAGTAAAAGACTCCACATCTTATTGAGAGGACATACAAAGGCACAATAAAAAGAGATGTTTCCACTTGTGCCAAATGTACGGAGACTGAAAGAAAGAGATGTGCCTGTATATTCTCTTCATTTACCACCACTTCTCGTAATGTAACATTATACCATGATGGGGATCAAGACTACTTACTGTGTTTTCCAACTGGTCTTAAGTGCTGCCTAGTCCACCAACTGTAACATAGATGTTAATAAATATTTTGTTGAAGGAATGGATGACTAATGGTTGATACGTGTTTAGGTTTAAGTTTCATGACTCCCATTTGATGCTTAGAGAATGGCCCTCAAACAGGGCTTTGTAGATTTGCAGAAGAAGGAATCCAGGATAGTGTTCAGGCTACAGATAGGGGTGGTTATGACAAACAGATTAAGCTGAGGTGACAATCTTCTACCAAATCTCCATGTTCCAAACCAAGAAAAAACCTGTTCCTTTGTATTCTTAAAACACCTTGCTGGTGTTCTATTTGCTTGTTAGTTTTTTGCTGGAGAAATTGTTTATCATCTCTTCTGCTTTTAATTACATTCATTAAAAATGCCAACAATAATAATAGCTACTATTTGTTCAGTGCTTTCAATGTGGAAGTCATCGTATCTTTAAGTATTGCATTTAATTCTCAAAACTTTTCTATGGAGTAAATATTGTTATTCGATTTCATAGGCTAGGATACTGAGACTCAAGGAAATTAAGTAACATTTTTAAGGTATCAAAGAAAATAATGTGGTGGGACTGGGACTCAAACACAAGACTATCTGATTCCAAGCTCATTATCTTAAACGCTATGTCATCCTGGCTCTCGTGATTATATTTATTTGGAACTTTTAGAGTTTTTTAACTCAGTGAAATTTAACTGCAGAAATAGGTTTTTGGGATTGTACAAAATTTTAAATATCATCCAGTTCAACATCCAAAGTTTGAAACTTCTCTCCAGTACACTTGACAAGCACTCACCTGGTTATTTTTGTAATCTCCTTGGTAATAAGGGACTTAATGACTTTCCTAGAAAGCCCATGACATTTCTGGTGTAGAAAATGTATTTCATAATCATCTTGAGATTGAAACCCAACAGATCCTCTTGAGTTTTTAGGTATGCTAGTCTGATCACCCATCCCAGTGCCAGCAGATTGGTAACAGAATCAAAAACAAGAATCTAATTGAGATTAAGTTGAAATGCACTCATTTTATCATTGGTAAAGCTGGGTTGGAAAATCATTTATGGTTTCCCATTAGATTTAAATTTAATTTAAATTTACCTGCCAGATCGTAAGCGAGTGAAGAGACGAGGAATGGGAGATTCACTCTCTCATTGTAGGGAGAAGGAAAAAAGAGGCAAAGAACCTGATCGTAAGGCTCGTTATGTGGGGCAAGTGTGCTCAACCACCAAGAGAGAGAAAGAAACAGTCAGATAGATGGACCCCCACTCCCCAGATTTCAGTTCAGTAAACATTTCTTCGTGTTTGAAATAATCCAGTTGATGTTAGATTCTCCCCAAAACATCTTCTCAGATTAGGAAATTCTTTCTTTCAGGAGGATCAGAAAGTGAAAGGATTGGCAAGTAAAATAAAAGTATTCTCTCAGAAATGCCAAATTTGGTGTGTGTGTGTGTGTGTCAGTGTGTACGTGTGTGTACACGTGTGCGATAGGGAAGCTGAAATAAAAATCTCCTCAGGAAATCATTAAGAATGAAAAGTGCTGCTCCCCTCCCTCAACAGATCCTCATATGTCATCACTTGGGAAGGAGCAGGACTCCTCTTTCAGAGCAAAACTGCAGTAAAGGATAGTAAATACGGGGGGGGGGGGGGGGGGCAGGGGGTGTTATTTATTTAGATAAATGTTGTTCCAGATCTGTTTCAGAGAACATTTTTCCTGGAGTTGATCCCTGAAGAAAAGATTGTGTTCTTCTCTTGCCCTCTCATCCCTTTGGGCCTCGAAATCTTGGGCATGCAGTCATTCTGTTTGGAAATCTATAAAACCCACTGGTTTATTAAAGGATATGGCAAGTGCAACAATTGAAACAAAGCATACTAATTAAAAGTAACTATCCATCACCCATTTCCCCATGTAAAACTTTTTAGTAGGCTATGGAATTGGTGTCAGAAAACAAGCTACTACTTACTGTTGTTCAAGCTGTACATTGCACAAGGTCAGAGGATGACTTTTACCTTTCTTTTCTTGTAGATTTGTGTGGCTATTATTCCAATTTCCCAGCAGATGGCAATGAAGTTTCTTAAGGAGGGGGATGTCTTTTTTTTTTTTTTTTCTAATTCACCTAAATTCACCCTTTACAGATGCTATGAAAATATCACCACTCATCTCAGAGCCATGCTCTTCACTGGCACCAGAAGAAATTCTGCAAACCAAGACATGGTTCTTTTAAAATAATAAGCTGAGTTGTATTCCTTCAGGGTTTTTTAAAGACATAAAATTGGTGTTCCAGGAAACATTAAATTCAATTGCCCTCACATATCCCAATACCTTCAACAGGAGATGCATATTTTTTTCTTTTTCTTCTTTAGACTCTTAAAAAAATCAGTCAGCAAACAAATGAGTTTCTTCTCTGACCTGGGACAATGCCAAACACCAGAGTTCCTTTCCCCAAGGCAGTGGGATTCATGGACCTCATTAATTTTAGGAGTTCAGTTACCTGTGGATTTATAGAAGTCACCTGCTGCAGTGATTGGACAATGAGATGGCAGACAGGTTGTCTCGGTTGTAAGTCTGACTTTGTGATATGTATGATTTTGGTGTATCAATGGCTTTCTATCTACCCCAATTATCTCATGTGGAAAATTGAGATGAACATAGCCACCATTCCTGTCTGTCTTAATTGTGGAGCTGAAATGCACTAAATTGAACTAAAAATTGTGGAAGGATATTATAGACCATAATGCACTACATAAAATACAAAGGTTTTAAAACTACCATTTTAATTTTATCTTTAAGGCAAAGGTCACAAGGTCTAATCTTTAAAGGACCAATTAGGTAGTTGTACCAGCTATAAAGCTACTGATTCTCAACTTTCAGCCCACCTTTCTTTACACTATTTTGTGACGTTAGGGTCTGAAAACCACATTTTGCCTTAACAAGCCTCTATAAACAGCCTACAGAGGCACTAGAGGGAGACTGGTATCCTAGAGGATGAAAGAATTTACTCTTTTCAGTTTGCTTCCTTTTCCTCTTTTATTTCCATTCCTGTTTTTGTTCTATTCCTACTGCTGCATTTCTGTTTTTATCACTGTCAGCATAATATTCCTCCACCTCAGTAACGGCAGTACCTTCCAGAACTAGCAGTTCATTCCAGTTCGCAGATTGTCAAACCTTTGCAGGTTAAGTCTCATCTCACCTCCTCAAAGACACCCACACAAGCCAGTGCCCCTTTCTGCAAAAGTCCAGGCTGCAGCCTCAGAGGGCTCCTTCTCAGAGGCTGATTTTACCTTTGCAGAGTCACTCCCACAGACCTTCAAATTTAACAAGTACAATCTCTTCCCTGTCCAAAGGTAGCAACTGCTTCCTGTAATTGTATAATTTCCAGTGCCTCACTGCCTCCTGATTAATACAGAAATATAAATTAGTGAGGTGGGCTTGGTATAATTGTCATTTTTTACGTATTTACACTTGATTTGCATTGTAAACATGCAATGATCTTTATTTCCATAGACTTCCATCATCTTCCTCTTTTTATTGCCCACTCTTTCTTTCTGTTGTTTACTGAAGCACGTAGCTCTCTTCATACTAGCTCAATTTACCCAAATCTGCTAATCACATGTTCAATGAATATTTCACCTTTCTCCTAACATTAGTGGAAAAATTAAGCACAACTGCAAGAAAAAAGACAACTCTCACTGGAACTCAGTATTGAGAAATAGAAATGGGGAAAGTGACAAACTAGAGGGTACATATCAAAGGTGTTGACTGACTCAGTTCTTGCTGATTGTTAGCAGGGAAGCATGTGAGCTCACATTTTTCATGAGAAGCCAGAAGTCCAAAGTTTTGTATCCTGAATTTAAATGCTCATAAGTTATTGGAAAATAATTTTAAGTATTGTGCTGGCTAACATTGTGTGGACCCAACAGTAGCCATCTGTGATCAGATCTGGCCCAGTACTTGTCAAAGTTGCTCTGCAACAGCATCCAGTCCTGTTCTGATAAGCCGAATTTTCATGCATATACTCATACTTTTGGATAATCCCATTACAGCAGACAGAGAACAAACACCCTGTAGCCAAGAAGAAAAGCCCTGTTATTAATGGAAATCATGATCACATAGTCATGATTTCAGATGGATTTATTAAGAAGTAAGTTATCTTTAAAATTGAAACAGGAGGAAGTTGCTATTGAAAGGTTTTGAGGAATAGAAGCTAGATTGGGAAGAAAACCCTCTAAATTACTTTTTTAAAATCACTTGAATATAATTGTCAGATATAAACCTCAGAATAGTAACAGCAAGTTCCAGACTCATGAATGGTATGTATAGCAGTTTAGATTATTTTCTTATTATTGACTGTCAAGAGTTCTTTGTATAATTAGAATAACTTTCTTCATCAGATGTGTCTTTTGCAAATATTTTCTCTCAGTGTGTGGCTTGTCATTTCTTGATGTTGTCTTTCACAGAACAGAAGTCCAACTTATCTATTATTTTTTTCATGGATTGTGCCTTTGGTGTTGTGTGGAAAAAGTCATTGCTATTCCCAAGATCATCTAGGTTTTGTCCTGTGTATCTTCTAAAAGTTTTATAGTTTTATGTTTTACATATATGTCTGGGATTCATTTAGAGTTAATTTTTGTGGTGAGTAAAAGATCTGTGCTTTTTTTTTTTTTTTTTTTGACGTGGGGATATCCAGCTTATCCAGCATCATTTGTTATAAAGACTATGTTCATTATGGTTTCTTTTGCCTGTTTGCTAAAAATCAGTTAACTATATTTTTGTGGGTTTATTTCTGATCCCTGTTCCATTGATCTATATGTGTATTTTTTTTTAGCAATACCACATTGTCTTGATTAATGTAGGTTTATAGTAAGTCCTAATGTGAAGTAGTAGTGTCAGTCCTCCAGCTTGTTCTTCAATCCTCCAGCTATTTTGCATTTTTAATCTCTCTTTTTTAATATATATAATTAATTTCTTTATTTTTTTTTTTTATGTTTCTCTTCTCCTTTGGGAAGACCTTTGTATAGTTTGTTTGAATGATTCCATATTTTATCTTCCTTGTAAGAATCAAGTGAGACTTCTCCATTGCTTCTCCTTAAATATTGTATTTTCCAGATTCAATCTTTAGTCCCTTTCCTTCTTTCCCAACCCCCCTATTCTGAGCAATTTTATTACACTTTTCACTTTAATTAACAGCTAAGTTCTAATAAAGCCTAACGTTATGAATTGGATTCCATCCTCTTTCCTTGATTCCAGACAAATCACTCCACCTGACTGTTAGGCATCTTCAACTGGCCATCAAATAGGTATCTCCACCTTGGAATCTTCACAACAGCCCTTGCCTTTTTCCAACAAATTTTCCCTTTGTCTATTGATTTCTATCATTTTTCTTGGAGTTGAAACTACTAAACCTGAGCATTTATCTTGAATTTTCCCTCTCTCTTATCTCTCAGAGCTAATCAGTCCCCAGACTCACTCTTTTCTTCCCTCTTAGTATTTCTCAAGTCTCTCTAACCTGTCCCTATCCCCACAACTGCTATCATCTCATGTGAGGCCATAACTTCTCACCTATATTCCTGCTGCAAACTGTGAACAAGTCTCACAGGCTCAAGCCCTGCCATAAGCCAATCAATTCTCCACATCATGGCCAGAGAAATTTTACCAAAGCCCAATTATGATCCACTGTCCAGCTTCAAAACATGCATTGACTTGGTTTATAAATATTTTGTCATCTAGCCATGATTAGAAAGATAGAAAGACAGCCTTCTTTCTCTATTTCCCTTTGCACCCTTTACTCCTGTGTTCATATGGTATCATTTCCATTTCACTGAACTTGCCCTTGCTCTTGAATTTCATATGTCAGCTGCTTTGGAAAGCCATTCCCAACCTGTTTTCCTTCCTTCTACTATGTATTAAGTAGTCTCTTCTATCCTTCCTTCCTTTTTCAAAAAATTATTTTATTTTATTATTTATTATTTTTTATTTTTTAATTCTTATTTTTTATTGAAGTGTAGTCAATTTACAATGTTTCAGGTATATAGCAAAGTGATTTAGTTATACATGTCCTGTTAATTTGAAAGTCTGTGGGAAGGACTCTGCAAAGGTGAAATCAACCTCTGAGAAAGATTCTTTTCCATTACAGCTCATTACAAGGAATTGAATATAGTTCCCTTAAATATTCAATAGGTCCTTGTTGTTTACTAACAGATATGGATTACTGTCCTTCCTTCCTTTTATTCAGTGTTCAAATTATGTATTTGCTTGCTGGCTTCTCTATTTAGACAAGGGAAAGTACAAAGATTTTAACCTACATACCAAATCCAGTTAGTTTGTGGATATTGTATGAAGTTCTGTGTTGACAAGATTTCTGAAGATTTACTGGACCCACTAAGGAAAGGAATGACATGATTGGTTTATTATCTGCTCCATACAAGAGAGTAACAGACAACTTTTGGCATTCATTGTACTAGAAGGCATATTTATCTGAGTACTTACTATCTGTAAAGCACTGTGTTAGAACCATTATGTCTGTTATTTTATTCTTGGAATCATTGTGGAGCATAATCTTATTTTTTCAAATGTGAAGCATGAGGTTACTAAATTAGCTTCTTGTATAGGGATACACAGTAAATGGCAAAGACAAGATTAGCTTCATACTACCCCCAGTGTTTCTAAATAGATTGATGGGAGTATCTGATATACATCCTGCTCTGCACCAGATACTGTAAGAATAAGAAGGATATAAAAGAAGGCATTACCCTTCCCTCAAAGACCTCATGTAAATATGACAGAAAACATGAAGAAACTGGCAGAAAAATTAAGGGCTAGGCCTTATTCTGCATCTTTGTTTGGGAAAAGCAAATGAGAGAAAGGAAGAGGAGGCATTTTATAGTTTCAAGGCTGTAATAATGGGGATATAAATGTAGGTGCTGTGAAGTCTCTCATGGAGAGTTCATTACCCCTTATTAAGACAAATCTTATTCCTTTTTAGAAAAACAGACTGCCTTATGTCCATTAGGCTTTGCTATTTTTCGCATGAGTTCACCTTCTTCAGAAAAGTTAGAAAAGACAACCACCTTGTTATTGAAGCTACAATGAGGCAGTGAGAATTATCACCTTTCCCATGCCCAAATGGCCTTGTAAGATACTGGAAAGAGCCTTAAATCAAAGTCATCCAGGTACAGATACAAATTCTTGTTCTGCACTCAGGAACCTTATAATTTTGTGTAAGAGCATATTCTGTATGCATCATCCATAAAATGAGGATGATAATACCTACCTCCCAGGATTTTTGTGAAGATTAAATATAATAACATGTGCAAAGTGACCAGTGTGAAATGGTGAGAGCCTTGATGGTAGAAGCAATGAAAATGATGCAGCTAATGACAACAATGACAAGGGAATAATGATGATGCTACAGGTGACTTTGGTCAGGATGCAGACCTGGGCCTTCCAGCTCTAAATTCTAAATAGTACCAAGACCTGGCCAGTCTCTCCAGGCCTTTTAGGCCTCTTGTTTTCTTTAACCTCTTCCAGCATGTAAAATCTGCACCACAATATTCATTTCAGAAACACATTCATCTTGAAGAGTTAACTACTGCTTAATGTATTCTCATACTCAGGGAAAATAACCACGCTTTGAATTGTACTATATTATTTGGTAGTTCATAGATATTTTTCTTATTAAATTTATTAACATACACAGCACACCTGAAATAAATCCTGCTGCATAGTGAGTCCTGTATAAACCTTAGCTGCTATTTGTATTAATGCTATTATCAATATTATTTGTTAGTTCACTTAATTCTTGCAGCAGCACACTGGGAGGTAGGTAGAGTGGATTTTTAAATTCCAAATGAACAGATTAAGATGCCAAATCTCACAAAAGTCTAGTGATTGCTAGCATTTAGCTCTCTGCTCAAGAGCAGGGAACTTTTATGCTTAAGATGACTTCTCCCAGCACCTGGTGCTTGGCTGCTCACAGAGCAGGTCCTTGGTCGATATTGTTAAATGCTTATGTAGCTGATTTACAAAGGCCATGGGAAAACATTGGTTCAAAGGCCCAGTTAGGTATAAGGCAAGGATAACATCCATATTAATGTCAGAATAAGAATGAGTAACTTGACTCAAACATTTATAAACAAATAAAATGAAAGACAAACCATATACAGATGCTATATAAACTGCATGAAATCTTTGCTTGAAATCACAAGGTCTTGAGTATCCACTGACCCTTCAAAGAGCCTCAAATGACTTTAATTTACTTGCTTTTGTTACTTTTAAGGAAAGTCTGAAAAGGGCTAGTGATCAATACTGTACTTAGAGAGTTGGACAAAAGAAGTAAATGTCCAGGCTCTTGACTGGGGCAAGAATGACTGAGATGACCTCAATGATTATCACTTAAGATAAGGTTCACTTATGAGCAGACCTGGGTCTTCCCCTTTATAAGATGTGGTAAAAAGACGCAGAGACCTGGAAACTAGCAACTGCCTTACTCACCACAATGACTTGTTATAGTAACATGTTTAACTGAGGTCAAGTTAAACAAATGCTCTAAAGTAACTTGATCCAAATGGCGAGGGAATATTTGCATTCTCACAAGGCCACCAAACTGAGGCAGGCTTTGCACTAGGTAGATGGGGCCAGGTGGGTGGGTGTCTGTGCTACACAAATAATTCAGAGAACTCCAACCTTTTTTTTTTTTTTTACAACAATGTTCACCACTCAATGTCTAGTATTATTTTCACAGATATGTCATGATAATTTAAGATTATAACTGATGAAGGGGTATACAGGTTTCTCCCTGTATTATTTTTACAACTCTTCTGTAAATCTAAAATTATTCAAAAACCAAATGTTTATTTTAAAATGTTACGTTTCCTGTATCAGTATAACCAGGGTACAGAGGATGACTAGGATAGTCAGAGAATGTTTTCAAGAGAAGGTGATTGTTAAACTGAAAGTTGTTATGTTTTTTAAAGAGTAGTGATAAATAAGTTGGAGCAGAGGTAGGGAAGTACATGTTTGGTAACCTAATCTTTTTCCCAGATCGTATTTCATAACATCTTCCTATGTCAGTTACTGAACCACATCATTTTTATTGGTTTTATAATAGTTTCTGGAATAGATATACACTATAGTAATTATTTCTTTATGAACATTTAGGGTATTAACATTTTTCCTTATTTTATAACCAAATCTGTAGGACACATTATTTCCACTTGTATTTTAAGTGCATGTTTAATTTTATCTCGGTAAACTGTAATCTTCCTGAGGATACCAGCTGTGTTAATCTTGTTCACTCATTAGTCCCCAAAATATGGTATGACTGATACTCAATGAAACTATATTGAATAAATTAAGATGTGGCATATATAAAGAAATGGACAAGAAAAAAACCCAGCAAGACATGTAAGAAACTTACAGGTAGTTTTTTTACAGCTGGAGTGAAGGATGGCCATTGTAGAATTTGGGGAGGCAGAGAGTAAAGTGAAGGGTTGACATTCACTCTCTAATACAATCAACAAAAATGTTTATTTTTGGACACTGTCTGTGTCATGCATTGTATGTACAAAGATAAGGAAGACATATTTGCTCATCCAGGAAGTCTAAAGGATTGCAGGACCTATAATATGAAGAACTTTTCTTTCTCTTTGTCATAAGAACTATAAAAAGCTTTTGAAATATTTTAAGTACAAATCTTAGAAAGATCTTTGCATCAGCTGTATTTCTGCAGAAAGAAACAGAGAGAGGCAATTTTAGGAAACAGAATCTCAGTTAGAAGTTTGTTGTAGTAGTCCAGGTAGAAATAATGAGTGCTTCCACTAAATTAGTTGTATAGAGACTGCAAAGGAGTGGCTGGAGGGGTAGCTGAGATTAGGAGGATATGATGTGGTGGCATCTCTGAGAGGAGATTCAAGAGGAAGAAGCTGGATTAAGATCAACCAGGAGGTAGCATCAGCTGTCCTCTATGACTAATTTGATGTGGAGAATGATGAGCAAAGAAATGGAATATAATTCTCAATTTAATACCTTGCATCACTAGATGGGTGGAAATAGGACACAATCAGGAAGGTAAGATCAAAGACAGTGCAATCCGTTATAGGCATGGGGTGAGCTATTGAAGCACGCTAAGTTAGATTTAACTCTAAGACTCCTGGGTGAAGATGTCCAGTGGGTAGTTGAGTACATTGGTTTCTGGGGAGAGACCTCTGGGCTGAAGATACGGATCTCCAATTGAACATATGAGTAAATATTGACTTGAAAAGCTGTATATCTACTCCTTCCTTTACATAAGTCACTGTAAAAGAGACTACTCAGGTTGACTAGACAAGAAGAGTAATCTAGAGTTGACTCTGGAGAATATCAGCATTTAAGATGAAAAAAGAGGAACATGAGAAAGAAATGAATTTGGAAGTCATGGTCAGAGGGCTAGGAGAGGTTATTGTTAGGTGAGAATGATTTAGGAGGGTGCATTAAAGTATGGTTCAGAGAGTAGAGATAACTCCACACTACAAGGTGCGAATAAGGGGTCAATGATGACGTCCTGTAAGTGATAGGATGTCCTGTTAGGAAGCTATCCATAGCCTTAATTAGAGCAATGCCAGGCACTGTGCTGATCTCTTTATAGGGAAAATTGCATTTAATTTATACAACAGGTGATGAGGCAGGTAATATAATCCTAATTTTACTGATGAAGAAATGATAGCTTAACTGACTCACAGCCACACAACTAGTTAGCAGTAAAACTCATAATTAGACCTAAGAAAGCTGAGGCTGAAAACTGCACTTTGAGTAATTAAGCTCTGCTGTGCCACCCACTGGCATACCTAATTGTTTTCAATTTAGCACTTGACAGTTTAGAGTTTTATCTTGTCCTTCAATTTTTCATAAACACAAATATTAATTTTCCAATGCTATTCTGAAAACATCCTTAGGATTGAGACATAACATATGTCTTTATGTGGTTCTCCCAAGTTTTAGACCAAAACAAGTTACCCATAGGTGTCCTGAAAATTCCATTCAATAAATTATATTGAAGAGAAATGCGTATTTAGGGCATTAGAGTAAAGGCAGACAAGCCAACTTGTCCTCCAGTGACACAAGTGGCAGATTGAAAGGGCAGTGCAACTACTATTGACTATGATCCCTGGTTCTAAGCACTAAATCATTATACATCTCTAATGATTTATGTGTGAAATTTCCAAGGTTATTGGACTAGGTCACACACACACAAACTTTTAATACAACCATAATGAGTTAATAATGCATACTCCATACTGAATGCATGAGAAAGCAAATTGGAGGGACTGCACAAAAGAGGTCAAACTCACATCTCTGGTGGGCAGTTCCTTTGAGCTTAGAGTCTGTAACAAACTATTATAGAAGGAGAATACTTTTCATCTTCCAGCTAATAAATAAATTACCAGTTGTTTTATATTTTGAAACATCTGAACAGCACCCCAGGGCTCTGTAAAGGCTTTATTCTCTGGTTCCATTGACATGCGAGCCATTGTCTTAACTGTGTGCATAATCCTCTTCTTAAGAGACACCGTGCATTTTGCTCCCTTCTGAAAAAATGGGCAACATGGATATCTTTTGCATAAACCTGGCTGCCATGTTGCAATTAGAGGAGACATAAATCTTACCATCTTGATGACAGCCTGTGCTACTGAAACTAGGCAATACAGATGGCTTTGAGAAAATGGAATCTTGTATCCTTTGACAGTGTAATGATTATTCTCTGTCAGCTTATTCCCCTTTTTCATAAAAGTCACTTAATACTTCACAAAGACATTACTTTTGCTATCAAATATCACTTTGGAAACTTGAATAATTTAGGAACTTCTATATTAAAAATGGCTAATTCACTAAATGCATGAGATACCATAACCTGAGAGTCTTCCCATCTTGAAAGTTTTGTTGGACTAGTTCAGTCTAAATGTAGGACACTGGGGAGAATTTGGAGGGCTGCATTAAGAGTCTACTGTCTGGTATGTGGAGCCCAGAAAGTCAAAAACTCAATTGCAAAGAATTTAGGAAAGTAATGCAACTATTTTTACAAGAGAGTTTTTCTCTCTTAACAATGGGCTTGTATGTTATTATAAGCTTATATTTTAAATTTAAATTTAAACCCTTGTCTTTAAAGACTTTTATTTGAGCCAAAGTACACTGCCAATGGGCATTTTTACTTTTTCAGTTGACTTTTCAAATTTATTTACATAAATTAAAATCCACTTCTTTTGGTATAGACTAATGTAAGTTTTTTACCAGCGTATTCAGTCTTATATCCACCACAACAATCAAAATACAGAGCAATTCTGTCATCCCCAAATACCTTTGTTTTGGCCCTTTATAATCAACCTCCCTCTCTACCCCAACCTCCTGGCAACCAACTGAGCTGTTTTCTGTCCCTATAGTTTTTTCACTGTTATATAAATACAGTCATAAAGTATATAACCTGTTAAGTCTAGATTCCTTCATTTAGAATAATGCATTTGAGATTCATTCATATTATGTGTATCAATAGTTTATTATTTTTAGTGATGAATACTATCCCATTGTATAGTATACCATAGCTTGTTTATGCTGAAAAAAGATGCATTTGTAATGGTTTGATGGCAATGATAATAATGACATATGGCATTGTGCAAATACTTATTGTGTGTCAGGCATTGTTCTAGCTCTGTCTACATACTACCTATTGGGGGAGGTCAATTAGAAGACATGACCACTGGTTTGACCCTCGAGTTGGATCTGGACAATTAGAGGCTCCTCACCCTCCTCCTTTTCCTTGGAATGTGCCTTCCACTTGCTTTCCCCACTCTCAGAAGCTGCCCCAAGGATACAGCCTTGAGTGGTGGTGAGACTACTTGGACTGCTCTGAACTGAATTAAGGCCTCTAGATAAACCTTTAAGATTCTGGTGGGAGTGCATGTGTGTAGAAATCTACTTATCTTGGGGCTGCCTGAGACAAGTGTTGTAAGTCCTCTATGTTTATAAAACCTACCACCTACTGATCTGAAGTGATCTGCCTCCTTCTTTGATCTCTCCCTGCCCTCCGTATAAGGGAGTCTGTTTTAGATTATACCTAGTAAACTTCTAGGAAGGTTCATAAATCAACAATACCTCATTTAATTTCTTCATCATATGAGATAGGCAAATTAATATTCCACTCCATAAAAGACAAAAAGAAGGTAAGAATACTAAGTAACCTCCCCCCGGATCACACCATTCATAAATGTCATAGCCTGTATTTGAATCTGTGCAAGCTAACTTCAGAACATATCATTGTAACCACTATCATAACCTGATCCCCATTAATAGCTACCAATTATTGAGCATTTGCCCTTGGGCCATGGCAAGCATTTCCTTAATTAATTTTCACATGAATAAGGGTAAGTTGAGAAAAAAGAGGCTTATAGAGATTACACAACTTGCCCCAAGTCACACTGATAATATTACCTAATTTTCAAACAAATTGTGAAAACTAGGTCTCAGTACCTTTAAGGACATTCAGTTTTGATCAGTTTCTGGGCCTCGATTCGTTATTGTTTCCTCCTATGACATTGCATTTCCAGTTCATCTCAGCATGCACGGAGCCTTTTCTAGTTGGAATAACTTGTTGGGCATTGATACAAATCATCTTCCAGTCTTTAAGATTAGATAATAAAATATATTTGGTACAAAAGAAGAGATCTAGTCTCTATCTTGACTTATCTCTGCCTGTGGGGAATTGAAAATTAAAAAAAAAGAAAACCTACTACCCTGATTCAAACTACATGGAGTTGACATGTGGAAAAAAATACATTCATTTCAACTTCATCTTATTCTTAAAGATGTTAAATCATTATTCCAGAATAAAGATTAAAAATAAAATTTGCTACTACATTGCTTCTGTCATCACCTTATCATGATGTAGAATTGGAAGCAAGAATCTTCAGTAGAAATTACTAAAGGGTGGATGTGATTTTATTTTTCAACCGTATTTATAGTAATAATAATGTAATCAGCTCATATAATTAAAAAAAGGATCTTGAAGTATTTTACATATTTTAATTAACCTTCACTGTACTAAGGACATAGATACTATATCAATTTTATTGAAGCATAGAAAACAGAAAGCAAATTTGAGGCCTTAGGGTTGAAGTCATGGCCTGCTGGTAATAAGAATATTTCCTGGTAGAGACAGATCTGTTAAATAAAAGAATAGGAAACAACAAGCAGCAAATTCTGTGACATTTCAGCGAAAATGCACCCTGCACATCCCAGCAGTCTTTTGGATTATTAATTTCTCTATAAATTTCCATAGACAAGACATATCCTGAATACTCTTTTCTACCCTCCTTTCTGGATTCATTTATAATCCATTATTGTGGAATAGGGAGGAATGTGGGAAGTATGGAGGGTGGATCTCTTTTCTGAACAACCTTAAACATTCTGGTTAACAGTCAAATGATTCCTAGTTAGGCTTTGGACACCTGTAATTTTGAATCCCACACACATTTGGGTGATTATAGGAGCTTTGCTATGGAACAAAAGATGTGTTCTGAGGTGAGATTAGGACATGACCAGCCTTGATATGGGGCAGAGGTTATGAGACTGTTTCTAGTCCTTCATACAAGTGGTAATTATCAGCTACTTCCACATTTCAGCTCAATATAAGGGTTATTATTTTTTTTTTTTTTTTGGATTATTGGATCTGTCCAGAATGGGCTAGCTTATCTTGAAGGCAATGAATCAAGAAGAAAAGACTCCTGAGTTTAGTGGGTAATTTGTCTAGATGCAAAGCAGGGTTTCATCTAGTTCTAAGAAACTGGAAAACTAGTTTAAACTTTAAATAATAGCTTTATTGAGGCACAATTGACATATGATAAACTACACAGACTTAAAATACATAATTTGCTAAGTTTATTTTGTCATGTTAACCATTTTTAAGTGTACAGTTCAGTAGTGTTAAGTATATTCACACTGTTGTGCAACAGATCTCTAAAATATTTTCATCTTGCAAAACTAAAACTCAGTATACAATAAACAACTCCCCATTCTTTTTTTTTTTGCCCAGGCCCTATAATATCCATTCTACTTTTTGTTTCTATGATTTTGACTACTTTAAACACTTCATGTAAGTGGAATCCTACATATTTGTCTTTCTGTAATTGGTTTATTTCACTTAGTGTAGTGTCCTCAAAGTTCATCCATGTTGTAGCATGTGACAGGATTTTCTTCCATGTTGAGGCTGAATAATATTCCATTGTTTGCATATATCACATTGTGTTTATCCATTCATCTACTGATGAGAATCTGGGTCGCTACTACCTCTTGGCTACTGTCAATATGCCGCTATAAATATGGGGAAGGGAATATCTCTTCTAAATTCTGCTTTCAATTCTTTTGCATATATACCCAGAAGTGAGATTTCTGGATCATATGGTAATTCTATTTAAATTTTTTTGAGGAGCTGCTATACTGTTTTCAATAGTGGTTGCACAATTTTACATTCCCACTAACAGTGCACATGGTTCCAAATTCTCCATATCCTCACCAACACTCGTCATTTTCTATTTTTTATTAAAATAGCTACCCTAATGATTGTGAGGTGTAGCTTAAATTTTTATAACTAGAAAGTTCATGAATTGAAAACCACTAAGTTTTCTTTGTTCAGATAATTTTCATTCTGTTACTAATTATAAACTTGACCTTTTACAAGCCCACTTCATTTCTCCTCACAGTTTTTCTAAGACATTAGATCAGAATAAGAATAATAATAATACATATCCTAAAAACAGAGTTTTGGATATTATATGTGATATATATAGATATCTAGATCTACAGATGTAGTAAGATGTAGAAAGATATAGATTTAAATATAGAAGATTATATGTGATGGGTGATTATACATGAGTCAATCCTTATATACAATTAGATATAGTAAACAGATCTATAGTAACTTTTTTGGCAAATTTCCCTAGACGGCTGCCTTCAGTTCTCTGTCTCACTCCCCACTTCCCTGGGATCACCTCCCAAATTAGCTCCTTGCCTACAGTCCCTGTTGCAGGGTCTGCTCCTAGGGAAGCCAGACTAATACAAGTGCCCAATCCTTCTTAATCATTCAGATATATTTATTAAAAGTCTGAATTAGGAGGAGTCTATTTGATGGACCTAAACAGTTCCTGGCAATGATCTTTACTTCTGATGTTACTGTTTTGATTGTTATACTCATCATGTAGTGTGAAGAATGATTCATAATCCTTTAACACCCCCATCACTTCTCCTAGAAGGAGAATGATGGCTCTGTATCAAGCACTACACCATCAGAGGTTGAGAATCTCAGAACTGGGTAAGACCAATGGCAGCACAAGGGCCATTTTCCCATGTCTATTAGCAAATATGAAGGCTGTGCTTGACAGTTTTATTAGTCCCTCTGCACTTCCTCTTCTAATCATTGGAAGATGAGTAGGGATTAAAAAAAAATAAGAGTAGTAGAAATAGGAATTAATTCTGTATAGATTTAAAGAGTTTTTGACCTTCCTGAGGCTGATTCCTGGAAAGAATTATGTAGAGGGTGGATTTTTCTGCTCTGGCAGAGCCTGCATTAAATACTATGATCTTCTGAAAATGGGTGGGGATATAAATAAGTAGCAGTCAAAATGCACTATGGGCATGAGAGTGCAGCCTCCAATTTTCTTATGAAATCCTTCCTCTTACTTATTTCTGCCTGCTCTAGTCTATCTCAGTAATCATCTGGATACTTTGCCTGTAGGGTCAAAAATGAAAAAAAGAAGTGTGCTCCATCTTTGTCTGACAGCAACCTCTGCACAACTCAAGTTCCATATCAAAGTATCTTCTCTAAGTCCTTCGACAATTCACCCATTCTCAAGACAATATTTTTTTCTTCTCCTCCTCATATTTCCATTGCATTCTAAACTTACTTCTGCCTTCGTGACTATCATTTTATGTTAAACTCTATTTACTCTCACCCTGGATTGAATCAGTTCCTAGGGGATAAGAACCAAAATTTTTTCTTCTCTCCTTCTCTGGGATTCAACATAGTACTTGACATACATGCATAGATAAAAGTTTCATTAAATCTATAAACTGTTTTATTTCAGTGACTCATGGGAGCAGCTGATATTACTACCCACCTCCTCTGTGCTAGGTGCTGTGCTAAATGCTTTATAAATTCATTTAATTTCACAAACACTCTATCCTTTTCATGTGGCTGCAAAACAAACCATCCTAAACTTAGTTGCTTAAAACAAAAGCCATTAAGCGTCTGAAGCTGATCTTCAGAGGGCACTGCCTTGTGCATGTGCAAGGTTACCCTGGGATGACAGTGGCCTCTCTATCTCTTTCCCTAATATCTTTGTTAACTTCTCCTTTTAGTATCTCACCACCTGTTAGTCTCCACTCACTCTTTGCTGGCTGATTGCTCAACTGTCATTGACAATGCCCTGGGGTATAAATTGCCCCACAGCCTGAGCCAATTAAATTTTGGTCCTTTTACTGAGCTAGTTTTTGAGACCAATCTTTGAGGTTTGTTCTGACCTGGAAACAGTCTGTTCTTAGTTGTCTCTTTCCCTGGTTCTGTCTGGGAAACTAGCTGGTTTATGGTTTAGCTTCTTGAGAACAAGAAGCTACATACCTCCTCTTATCTGCTTATCATCAAAATATCTTTTTGTTGGGAGGTGGGTGGTGGGAGGGGGTTCCCTTAGACTTGGACTGGTCCAGACTCTGTTTCAGATAAAGTGAGTTTATTTGAGGACAGCTTCCGGGCTCTCTGCCCTTATGGGCTACCTCCATGCCTGGGGAGTTCTCAGAGCTGCTGATCTGGATCCGGAAGCTCAGGAGCAGTGGTCTGCTTTTCTTGTAGGTACACCTGCTTTATGAGAAGGAAACAATGTGGGAGCCATAGCTTCTGGTCTTCTCTGCTTGCCTCTCTCAGTAGGGAACCCTGGCCCTGTGAGTGAGCTGCTGGAGGGCAATTGAGGCCCTATTATTCTTGGCCTGTATGCCTAATATAGCGCCTCCACTCTATTTGTGGGAGGAGGAATGGACACATCCTTGGCTACACTCACCAGGCATCTAGCCTCTGCAATTCACAGCTGGAGGGAGGGAGGTGGATAAGAAATGATTACCCCTCTTACAGAGAAAAAAATGGCCAAAGTCATGCCCCATGTCCCACGATGACACCATGGTGATCAGGTGCTTCACAGTGAGCCAAACTGTTACCGCTGCTACCGCTCCTGCTTCTGGACCCTGACGGTGGCTCTTTGTGCTGCCACCCTCACCTAAATGGACTCTGAAATGTTTGTGTGTTCTTGATTTTTGGCCTCACTAACTTTAGAATCAAAGTTGAGTGTAGGTGCAATTGATTTGCAGCATCTAGGTCACGTCCCCACATCCTAGCTATGAGTTCTTGGGGGAGTCAGCATCTAGCATTTTCATTCCGATAGTGGGAATTGAAACTTGCCTTCTGTCAATACTTACGAGGTTGGAAGTTCCTCACAGATAGAAAGGGAGTACAGATGCTTGTTATACATGTCTTTGGAAAGCATATGTTGAAATAATGAATAACAGGACTGGGAATAGTTACTAAGAGAAGTTATACTTAACTGTTAGACTGGATTTCCCTTAGGTCTCGCTCAAAGACCAAGAATCAGATCACAGTGTGCCCATCCTCATAGAAAGCCAATGAGAGGACTAACCTGAGTTCATTCTTTCCATGATTCTTTATCATGGAAATGTTTTCTCTGTGCCAGTCACTGTGTTAGGTAACTGTCAGTGGTAAGGACAAACAGGCATGTGCCTGCATTGATGGAGATTATATCTATAAGACAAGCATGTTAATTTTTTAAAAATGTAAATGTGTAAGTATCTTTTAAGTATTAAGAATGTGTAGTTGGGATATGACCTAAGCAGAGGATTTAGCAAAAGCTTATCTGGGAAAGGAATGACTGAACAAAGATCTGAAGGATAAAGAGAAAATAATTATATGAAGGGGAAATGGAGATGGTAAATGAAAAGTATTCCTCACGACAGGGGAAAAACACTTGACAAGGTCATGCGGAGGCTGGAGCAAGGTCCCTGTGAGACACTGAAAAAGAGCAGTTATTGGATAGCAGAGGAAATTTTGTGCAATTTCAGGATGCAAATGGAGATGGGGATAAAGCAATATTGAGTTTTTGAGGGCTTATTAAGGATAGGGATTTTTATCCTAAGAACTGTGGGAAGTAATGGAGGGATTTTAAAGAGAATTATTCCTTTCATAATCATATTTGTGTTTAGAAAATGTGACTCTAGTCCCAGTGAGGAGAATGAATTGCAGGTGCAAGAGTGGTTACAGGATATCAGCTAGGAGGCTGTGGGACCAGCCCAGATAAGGGAGGATGGTGGCTTTTCCTGGAGTGGTGGCAATTAAGATAAAAATAAAATATCTCCACCCTAAGCTGAAGCTGAGAGTGATGCTAGAGAATAAGGGGGCAAAGGAAGACAGACACCAGCTTTGCATTCACTGGAGCCCAGGTTAATGCTATGCAAAGGATGTAGTCAGAGTCCTGCTAGATCAGACATTTTTCTCAAAGTCATTATCTGTTACTATTTAAAATAAACTATTGTCATATAAAGCAAAATATATTTAGGTTATCTTTATTCTTCTCTAGTAAAATTTGAAGCATCAAGTCAATTCTGTAAAATTCTTTATAACTTATTTTTATCTATTTAAAAAGTCATCTTTTAAATACTTAAGGTAAAACATTTATTTACTAGAGATAGTATTTTCTTAATCAACAATTATTTCATTAAATATCACTAGCTTTAAAATGCTCAAAAATCTGAGATCTCCCTGACAGATAATAAATTTTATTAAAGAAATATACTATATTTAAATAAATTTACTATATTCTAAATAAATTCCTCCCAAATTATTTAAGGTGTCGGGGAGAAGTTTTAATTGGGCTGAGAAGTTCTAGTATTTATTAGTAAATATTTTTAGATGTGATCTCCTCTGGCACAAGCCAAAGAGAACTGATCCGTCGTCAGGAAGTGAGGCAGGATTGATTATGTGCCTTGTTTCCTGTGTAGTGTGAGTGTGTGTGAACATGTGGGTATGTTTTAATTTGTGTGCCTGCATGTGGTGTGAGTATGTGTGTCTGAGCACGCAGAGTGTGGCTTGTCATAAAAGAAAAGTGTGTTTCACCAACAGGTAGCCTAATGTTGAGTAATTACACGTGCTTGTCTGGGTGACCAGGAGTTGTAATAAGTGGTTGTCTTTATGGCCTCCATATTTGCCCATCCTGACCCCATGCCACCTAATATCACTCTTCAGTCTCTACCCCAGCACCCAAAATGTCTTTGTGTTAAACAGAAATACAGTTGACCCTTGAACAGCATGGGTTTGAACTTTACTTAACATAGTCCACTCATATGTGGATTTTTCTTTCAACAGGTACTACTGTGTTTACAATCAGTAGGTGGTTGAATACATAGATGCTGAACAGCAGAAAAGGAGGGCCTACTATAGTGTTATATGTGGATTTTTGACTGTGCTGGGTTGGCACCTGTAACGTTTGTGATGTTCAAGGGTCAACTGTACTCCTCAGAGGGGTGTCACAGGAAATCTGAATAGGCTCTTAAGTGCTCAATGGGATCATAATTACCAGATCTTTGGAACTTGCCATTGGTGGGGAATAAATCACAGGAACCATGAGAGTTTTGAAGGATGACATGGAAAAATGATAAATTGAGTCCCTCGGTACTTCTGAGAACTACACTGTAGTGTACCCTGAGAAATACAGGGTAGTAGACACTTGTGAGTAGATAATGATTGTGGGAACAGATAATCCAGAACAAACTTAGCTAATTTCACAAATGTGCTTGGGACACCGTGTCACCTGTCTTGATCGTCTTCCCCAAAGCTTAATCATGGCTCACCCTTTTAGAAACAGATTTGTGATACTTCAGAGGACAGTGGTTCTCACAGTATGGCCTTTAGACCAGCAGCATAACCATCACAGGGAATGATATTCACCCCCCCCCCATTTATAAGTAAAATATACTTTACTGAATATTTCACAGAGAGGGTCTGAGTGCAGGGTCAGTCTGTCATTCCCAGAAGTTCCACGCTACTATTTCTGCTCTCGTCTCCTCCATCTAAGGTTGTCCTGGGAGTCCAAATCCTTTTCTTTTATAAGCTGTGTTTCCCTCACTTGGCATCAGGCACTCAAAGTCTCACCTTCTACACTTAACCCCTAACAAAAATGATCAAATAAATCAGTCTCCCACCAAAAGGGAAACTGATGCTTGTTCTCAAGGCAAGCAGTTTTCTCTACCTGATTCCAAACTCCTACCTCCTTCCCCAAATTCTATGCTACATGAGAGCCAAGACACACCTCTGTACTGTCAACAGCATCTTTTACACATAGTTCTGAGAATAATGTATTGAACAAGTAGATGAATAAATGCAAAGTTAATGACTGAATTAAGAAAACAGCATCTGCCTGTGGAGGTGACTGGAGTCTTTGGCCCGGTGATATTCTTAGTCAATAAACTCATGGGTTGACCAGCTCTATAGGGGGATCATTCAAGATAATGAGGAAAAAGGGAGCACAGTGTGCATGTAAGACAGAAAACGGTGATCAGCCAGTGGAAAGCAATGTTTACTGGGGAAATGTGAGATAAGTACAAGCTGTGATTGTAGATGCCTCTGTCAGAAAATAGAAGGCAAAGGAATTTCGGTCCATATATAAGTAATAAGGAGGGACTACAGCTCTAGAACAGAAGAGTGACATGACATCAACGTTGGGTAGCTCTTGTAAAGTACCTCCTGTATAGCAGACATTTCCATGTACACAATTTATACCCCCAACTACCCTGTGGGTTGGAGCTTATCTGTGTTTCAAGGATAAGACAACTGAGGCTCAGAGAAGCTGAGTGATGACTTTCCCAGGGTCATAGAGCAAGTGAATGACAGAACTAAGAGCCACCCCAATCCCCACATCCAAGGCCAGTGCCCTTTAAAGAAAAATAAATTAGGCAGCCGTGTGTGAAGAGGCACGATTTTCAGAAAAGAAAGTTATTAGTTCTAAGGCGGCCCTCTCTTTTATGGAGGTTGGGAGGAAATGATGGGAGGTAGCGGTGAAACTCTCAGTAGGTGAAGACTCCACACAGCAAATACTTCGAAATACTCCAGCTTTTCAGTCTGCTTTGAGTTAACTGAGCACCTTGACGTCCAAAGCAAAGAATAGTCTGTGAGTCTTTCTAAACTCTCAGTGTCACACGTCTCTGAACTGTGAATTGTGTCCTGGAGAAATCACAGCAGGGGTAGGAAAGGTGGGAAATGAATATTTAATCCCTGAATGTGAGCCAGTGATGCCTTGTCACTCCAGCCTGTTTCTATCGACTTTCTGGGCTGTGTTTCTGTCCACTTTGAGGTTTCTTTATTGCCTGCTGGGCCTTTAAGGGACCTGTGGACCCAGAGTGCAATTATGAAGTCAGGGAAGGGTGAAGTGATGGGAAAAAAGCAAAAAAGAAGGAGAAAGGAAAGAAGTCGATACGCAAGGTCTGTAACTCTTCAGTGACCTGATCGAGGCATTCATATGGTCACACAGCAGGGAGCCATCTCTGGCAGTTAGACATTTCTTTGGGACCCTGCGCAGGCCCCCACATCAATATGATTACAGGCAAGTATTGGCTACCCCAACAGGTCAGGCTGCCATTTTGATTCGAGGAAGGTAGGAACCACTCAAAGAGGATGTTGGACACTGTCTCTGTAAGTTCTCTAGTCAAGCAGGGCTTTTGATGACAATTCCATGAGGGTTCTTTTCTTCAGTGTTCTCAGAGGCACTGCACACTCATCATTCCTGATTACATGGAATAGATGGCTCTTTCTGTCAGCTGAATCTCTCAGCTGGAGATGAGAAATGGCTGTTGCCACTTACACTGTCTTATATGAGACAGGTGCTAGGAATGGAGAATATTAGATACTATTTGAGTTTTAAGGATAAGATTAGATATTCATAGAAGCAATAAAAATAATTTGTATTCACATGATTAGTTTTATATATATTTCTCATTTACCAAGGCATTTTTATGAGCCAGGCACTGGGCTAAATGATTTTTATATATTATCATTAATCTTAACCATGCATTTTTAAGTAAATGTTATGTTTTCCTGTTTTCCAGTAAAAGAATTTGAGAACTAGGGAATTGAGTTTACTTGTCTAAGATCACGCAGCTCATACATGGTAAAACTGGGATTAAGACTCTGGTTTGTGTCTCTGAAATGTTAACAGTATGTATTGCACCACTGTACACTGAAGTCTCAATCAACAAAATATTCAGAGGTTGGTGTCACAGTGAGGGCTTTGCTTGAAAAATGGAGTGTATTCTATATTTTCTGCACCAGATAATGAGTTGCTGAAGGTTTGTTTTTGTTTTTCCATAATTTATATGTCTAATTATTTTTTCCTCAGAAAAGGCATATGTAACAGAATATTATATAGTATTTTTATCATGTGAGTTAATGAAAATTATAATCAGGGTTTTTTTTTTCATATTTTACTCCTTATCCCTAAAGTACTAAAAGCTGTATATATCCTTCTCAGAGGGTAGTTTTTTCCTAAGAGAGGAAGTAACCCAACATGAGTGCAAACTGGATAGTCTTGGCCTCCATAGTATAGCAGTCAAATGGTGTCATTCCAAGGATAAGAGCATTTCTTGTTACATTTCGGTGAAAGAGAAGATCAGAAGAGTGGTAGGGGACACAACAAATTGGAAACACACAGGGCATAAGGAGGTCAGAGATCTAGCCCAAAATCTTCCACTATCTCCCTGAGGGACCCAGTGAGGAAGGTTTCTTCACTCTGGGTCTCAGTGGAGTCACATGTAGAAAGAATAGTTTATTTAATTCACATTTACATCTATTTAAATGTTAGACAAAATTACTAGCAAACTTAAAACCTTATTTTAAAAAGGATAAGCATAAATAAATATGAAAATAAATGTAAAACAAAAATTATTCTCTCTAACTCTCCATGAATTCCCATTTTGTTTGTAGGGATTACCAATTGGTATAGGAATTCTTGAGACTAAATTAACTGTTAGTAAAGAAAGAAATATTAATACCCTCAGCTCTGAAATAGAATGGGCTACTACAGGCAGTAAATTCTAATCAGTCAACATAGGTTCTCTTTGAAATACAGCCTTACTACTACAGAGTTCAAGTTGTTTAATAAACTTTATTCTGAACACCAGACTATCAATAAAATAAAGATAAAAGGCACTAAGTTGAAACCCAGTTGGTTACAATGACCACAGAATTTTAACAGCAATGTTATGGCTTGGGATGCTGAGATCCTACAACATAATAAAACAGGATATTAAGGATGTCAAACAACAGGAAGACTGGGAGAATATGAATTGGATCCCACAAAGTTCTGTTAAGACAGATAGTATTTAGATAAACACAACTATGTTTTTATATTTAAGGCAAAAATTAATTATATTATCATCTGTGTATAAAACGGGAAGAAACAAATTCTCACACCCAGACACTGAGTAGACATGGTAGTCTCAGACCATACAGCCATAGTGGAAGAATAAGAATCCTTTTGGATCGCCCCTATCCTTGAACAGACACTAAAAGTTTATTAAGGGCATTGAGCATTTAGCAGCAAAAAATATCCTCTTATAGAAGTCAGTGCCCAAAGGTCCAAGACGTAGTGTTAAGTGAAAATCTGTAATGTGAGGATTCATAGGGAAGCAAATTCTTCAACATTTTTCAAGAGTTACTCATAGTCCCTTGAAAAGTTGAGGATAAGAAAACCTGTTAACCTGGCAGTTATATTTTTGAGGGTATCCCTAGAGAAACTTGCTCACATATGCACACAAAGACATCTATAAGAGTGCTCAATAATTTAAAAAATGAAGCAATCTAGATTCCTATCAATTGTGGAATGGATAAATAAATTGTAGTATGGTCATACATTGGGACACTATTCAGCAGTGACCACAGCATAAGGAGAAGGGCACTATCTAAGGTTGGATACCCCAGAAAATAGACTCCAAGCCACACATTTCACACAGGAAGTTTAGTGGGGACTGTTCTTGGGAACAACATCTGTTAGGGAATAAATGAAGCAGAATTGGGCAGAATGAGATTCTTCTGCTGTGATTGTCATAACAAAGACCACAGTTAATCCCATGTGGAGCTCAGACAGGGGACAACTTTTCAAAGTCATCCAAAATCCAGACTTTTGTACCTTAATTGACTAATCATTGTGTAGTTGCTCCTGGGGAAGTATAACCTGGCACAAGGCAGATATCTTTGGCTATTCTCAATTCCTGGAGAAGGCAGTCCATGGAGAGGGTTTCAACTGAGCACAACCAGCAGACAACATATCCAGTTCCTGAGGGAATGAATGGCTCAGTTCTGAGACTTCTGAAAGAGAATTTGAGAAACATGCCAGAGCATCCAGAATAGATATGCATCAGCATGATTTTATTTCCTAACATAATGTTGATGCAAAAAGCAAGTTGCATAAGAATACAGAAAAATGCAATGCAATAACTGTATAATATTTAGAAACATGAAGAAAACAATGATGTACATTGTTAGACAGTCACAAATAGTAAATAAACACAAAAATATGAATGGTAATGAAAACAGCAAATTTAATATAATAGGTACTTTTGAGTCCTAAGGGAGATGTATATAGATTTTCACTATCTAGGTGTCTAGATGATGTATTTAGTAATTCATACTATTCTTTACAAATGTCTACCTGTTTGACATATTTCATTGGGAAACATTAAAGTTTAATTTTTAAAAATATAATTAGGATTTCTCATACACTCATTTATCCATCCACCTATTAATTTTATGTGTATATACATACATATATGTGTATATATGTTTGTGTGTGTGTGTAAACACACTTTTTTAAACAGGGCTTAAACTCTAAAATGAGCCTCCTAAATGCTAAGAGAAACAAGAGAAGTTCAAGGCATGGCCCTTGCTCTCAAAGGGCTTTCTCTAGTTGGGGATACAAGACACATAGGAAAATTAAAATAATAATGTAAGTTTTATGTAGAGGAACCTGTATATAAAGTGAAGTAACTTTAGGCAGTAGCACATAATACAGGCCGTCTCTCAAGGACCTGGCTAAAGATAAAAGAAAACATGATTGTGAAGCAAGAATACAGGAAAAGATGAAATCCTCACTGAGTCCTTCACTTTCCCTTCCAAGATGCAGAGGAATCTATTAACTTGATAAGTGCTACTATTTGAGCCTCTGTTATTTCACACATTTCTTACAACAGCCTGAAATCCTACACAAGAGTGATTTCCATCCATCGTGTGTCCTTTGTGTAAATATCGCAAGTGTCTCAGAGGCATATCAGTGATAGGAGCTGTATAATCAGTCATTATGATATCCTGTGTTAGGTAATACTTGTAGCTATCTTTCTACCTAAAGAACTATTTCTTTAAGAACATAAGGAGTCATACCAGAACATATCTTTTTCCTGACAGGAGAACCAAGTGGCTTACTATAGGAGGGTTCTGAGTCCTTGACAACCCTTTTTTAAGGATTGTATAGATAGGATTTACTTCCCACTTAAGGGCATGGCTATAGAACACCAGGGAGGACCTGCCAGTACTGATATCCCTTAGCTTCTGTTCTCAAATGTGAACGCTATGTTAAAACATCACTGGCTACCTTTGGGAATTGTGCCATTGTCCTCCATGAGTTCTCTCTAAGCCCCATGATTCATTTTAGTTGTCATTGTTTTGTTATTTAGATATGCATTGGATAATTTTGGAAGTAATAATCTCTAAAATGACTCTGATTCATGTGAAGGTGAGGGGAGGACTTACTTTTTCCTCTGTCCCCAAATAATCTAGTTTGAGATTCATAAGAGAGTTTAATGTTTTAATATTTCAGTGTTCAATAATTCTCTGAAAAACATCTGATGCCACTGAACATGTTTGAGGTTACCTCATTAAGCTTCACATATTTATGATAGCTTCAAACCAAGCTGCTCACTTTACTTTCATTTTTACTTCATGAGATTTCTTATTCTGAGTTATTTTTCACTTTTTTTTTACATTTTTATTTTATGACTTCCTCATAAATTATAGATGTTCACATGAGGAAACTAAAGCCTAGAGAGGTTATGGTTTTTGCCTCAGGTCACATGGTGGTCATTGCAAAACTGAATATACAACTAGGAAGCCTGGTTTGAAGCCCTCTACCAGCTTTTTAATCCACCTGGTTAGCATGTAATTCAGTATTACACTGAAATAGGAACCAAGAAGTGATGTCAACAAGATCTAAGAATACAAGATTTCTACCATCATCTCCCAACAGAAGCATTAATTAAAAAAATTTTTTATTGAAGTATAATTGGTTTGCAATGTTGTGTTAATTTCTGGTGTACAGCATAGTGATTCATACATATATGTATTCATATATATATTATATGGATATAATATATATATATATTCCTTTTCACATTCTTTTTCATTATAGGCTATTACAAGGTATTGAATATAGTTCCCTGTACTGTACAGTAGGACCTTGCTGTTTATCTATTTTATATATAGTAGTTAGTATCTGCAGATCCCAAGCTCCCAGTTTATCCCTCCATCCTCTCCTTCCACCTGGTAACCATAAGTTTGTTTTCTATGTCTGTGAGCCTGTTTCTGTTTTGTAAATAAGTTCATTTGTCCCATTTGTTTAGATTCCACATATACGTTATATCATATGGTATTTTTCTCTCTCTTTCTGACTTACTTCACTTAGTATGACAATCTCAGGTCCATCCATGTTGCTGCAGATGTCATCAATTTTGACAACTCATAGACAAGAGTACTTTTGTGGGAATCTGGGAGTCCAACAGGGAAGTCCCAGCACACCATTGGGGGGAAAATAAAAAATAGGTGCATCAAACAGGGTATGAAGAACAATTTTACTTTACCTGTGTCACCCCTTCTCCAAAGTGGCACAGATCAGTGCCTAGAGAAACCTTCTCAGCCTATAATTTCTCCCACAAGGGAAAGTGAGAGAATAGGGTGAGTGAGTACCTACCTGCCCTGACTGTGCAAATCACTGTCTAATATGCCAGTTCTTTTTTACCTCACCCAGATTACTGAGGAGATCAGCACAGTGGAGTTACTGAGAGATGCTGAGACTAGGGAAGAGAGACCCCACACCCTGCCAGTCATACTGTGGTCTCCAATAGGAAGCCTATCCATGAGCTGCTTGGAGCACCTTGACTGTGGGCCCCTCCCAAGTGATGCATGGGCATGCCAAATACTCTGTGTGTCTCACCTTCTCTCTCCTCAAGGCTGGATGCCAAGTACACCCCCATAGACAGTGAGAACAGGAGTCTCAAACAATAAGCTTGACTCTTGGGGCTGGAAGAATGTACACAAACTTGAGCATATCACAGCACCACCCTAGAAAAAGAAATAGGAGACTCTCAGCACACATCCTTGCTTTACAGGATTGAAAGAAAGTATACAATTTTAAGGGAAAATCCCCCAAGAGATGCAGAGTAAACACATTAGTTAAAAAAAAAAATGTATGAGAGAGTCTCAGAATCCTTATCCAGTCTGCTGGTGAAAAGTATTTCTCTCCTAAAATTAATCCATTGAGACCAGAGAAGGTGATTGCTTCTTCAGCTGCAAAGGCAGCAATGCAGAATTTCAAGAAACATGGAAAGTCAAGGAAACATGGGACAAAAGGAACAAAATGATGTTCTTATCACCAATGAAATGGAGATCTGCAAATAGCCTAGTAAATAATTCAAAATAATTGTCTTAAGGAAACTTAATGAAATACATGAGAACAAAGATAGAAACTCAACAAAATCAAAAAAGCAATACATGGACAAAATGAGAAGCTCAATAAAGATAGAAATGATAAAAAAAAAAAAACTAACAGAAATCCCAGAGCTTAGACAATACAATTAATAAAATAAAAAATGCAATAGAGAGAGCATTACCAGGAGACTGGATCAGGCAGAAGAAAGACTCTATGAACTCAAAGACAAGTCATTTGAAATTATCCAGGCAGAGGAGAAAAAAGAAAAACATAACAAAAAAGAATGAAGAAAGCCTAGGGAATTTATGAGATACCTTCAACAGAGCTAACATTTATATTATGATATCCCCAGAAGATGAGAGAAACAGACAGAAAAATCTGTTTAAAGAAATGCTGGCTGAAATTTTCTCAAATTTGGTTAGATATATGATATATGTACATCCTGTTACATGAAGATCAAAAATCTACAGAGAGGTCAACCCAAAGAAGATTTCACCTAGATATATTAAAATCAAACTGTTGAAAATGAAAGACTAAAAGGGATTTTTGAAAGCAGCGAGAGAAACACTTCCAAACTCAATATATGAGGCAATCATTCCCATATACTAAAGCCAGACAAGATACTACAAGAAAACTACAAGCTAATATATCTGATGACATAAATGCAAAAAGCATCAGCCAAAGCACAGGCAACAAAAACAAACAAGTGGGACTACATCAAACTAAAAAATTTCTTCACAGTAAAGGTAATAATATGAATAAAATTATAATAACAGTAATAAAATGAAAAGACAACCTACAAAGTGGGAAAAAAATAAGTGCAAACCATATATCTGATAAGAGGTTAATATTCTAAATATATAAAGAACTCATACTACTCAATAGCAAAAAAACCCCCAAATAACCCAATCAAAAGATTTGGAAAAAACCTGAATTGATATTTTTCCAAAGAAGACATACAACTGTAAATAAGTTACATGAAAGGTACTCAACAACATTAATCATCAGGGAAGTGCTTATCAAACCCACAATGAGGTATCACCTGATACCTGTTAAAGAGTCTATTAGATCATTTTATCTGAGGGCCATTATTAATGGTTATCAGCCAATGATAAATGATTTTCCAAACAAATGAGCCTGGGATAAGCTTAGTGAAATAATGTGAGGTACATTTCTGTTGTGCAGGAATTTTCAGAGCCTTTACAATATTAATGATTACCCCCTAAGCACAGATACAGTGGATACTGAATAAATTTTTCCAGATATATTTGATCATAGAACTCCTCCGAGTATTGCTGTATCTTGCCAAACATATGTTGGAAAACTCTTGTCTAAGCCAACCCTATTAATGTATAAAATGGAAAATTAAAGCATAGAGAAATGGAGTGATTTATTCAAGGTCACTCCATCGATTAGTGAATGATACCACAGAGCAGGGAAGGAGGAAGGAAAGACCACTTACTGAATGACATTTACCCAAATATATCTGAAAAATATGCAGCCATTTTTTATAACATGTGTAATGCTAATGAGAAAATGCACCCATCCATAAAACCAAATAGCAAGTAATGTGCAATACATGTGACTTTTTTTTCATATTTTGAAAGATATCCATCATCACTAAACAGCAGACAGGAAAATTCAAAAAAGATTATGGCAACAATAATACTAGTCTTTTGTTAAATACCTATTAGACATCCGGAATGCATAGGAATAGCTTAAGATTGCTAATGTGATTATCCTCTTAAAAGTACCGTATCTAACAGTATGTGTGTTGCTGTTAAATTATGCTTCCTATGTTCATGGATTGTCAAAGGTGAATGGGACCTTAGGGAGCTCTTATTCTAAGCTTTTGTCATTTTTCAGAAATGGAAACTGAGAACCACTTTTGGTAAACAGCAAGGTCAAACACTAGTTTGTTGCAGCACTGGGCTGACCATGGGCATCAGTATTTCCACAGAATAGTGTTTCCAATCGCGTATGAGTATGTGTAACAATGCCAAACTACTGGAGATTGCACATAGGGTGCCACATTTAATTCTGATTAATAGTCCATTAGGTTTTTTATGAAAGAGAATGATTCTAAAATACTATGACTTATTATTCCTTGGCTTGAACAGTCAGGGTCCCTCTTCAGTGAAGCCCAGGACTGTGGCTTTCTCCTATGGTTAGGGTGAGAAGTGGAGGGTGGCTCCTTACTGCATTTAGGATTCATCAGCTATGAAGTGCTGTTAAGAAATATTTCCATATAGATCTTGCTTATCCCCTTTCTAGGAGAATAATAACTTTTTTTAATCTAAAAATGTCATCTGTGCTGCAAAGCATAAATAAGAGCAGTAATCAG
The DNA here is from genome assembly GCF_048773025.1 of Camelus bactrianus. Taxonomy (NCBI): domain Eukaryota; kingdom Metazoa; phylum Chordata; class Mammalia; order Artiodactyla; family Camelidae; genus Camelus; species Camelus bactrianus. The sequence goes on from NC_133549.1 coordinate 36,158,616, forward strand.
AAGAAATATGAAAATAATCTAGCTCAAAACAAAAGAATGGCAGATTTAGCTTCTCTTTATAATATACAGTGGAGGGAATAATTGAGGTGCATTTAGTTATTCTGATTTTTGACTAGAGGGGAAATGAAGATCTAAGAGTGTTGCTCCTTAGCCACTTGAACATTTGTTTTGGGGCAGGTTAGTGTCATCATGAAAGCTCATCCTGTAAAAGGAAGAACCACACTAACTCCATTAACTTCACAATAACTGACCGCAGCTGCTTTATGACTGCATTTTACACTTAGGGAAAACCAAGTAACACAGTCCAGCACGTTTGGATTTACTTTACAAAAGATTAATTCTGTCTCCTAGAGCTTAGAAAGTTAAATTGTTTATATGTGTATATACGCTATGACATACACATTAGACATGTAACGAAGATCCAGATACCTGCATGCATGTGTAAGTGCAGAGCTCATGGATTTTTCCCAGACTGAACACACCCATACAATCAGCACCCAGATCAAGAAACAGACCTTCACTAACACTAGGAACCTTTCCCTAGTGTTCTTTTCCAATCACTGGGCCCTAATGGATAAATACTAACCTCGCTGCTGACAACATGGATTAGTTTTGACCACTTTTTGAAATTTACATGAATGCAATTATACAATATATACTTTTGTGTGATTTCTTTTGCTCAATAGTTTGTGCAATTCGTCAATATTGTTGTATGAAACTGTAGATTATTCAATCTTAACACTTTAAATTATTTCCCTATTTATGCATTCAACTCTTGATTAGCAGTTGGGGAATTTCCAGTTTGGGGCTATTACAAGTAATGTTGCTATGTACATTCTAATTCATTTCTCCTGATATATACATATATGCATTTATTTTGGGTAAATGGCAAAGTAGAATTGTTGGGTCATCTAGAATACACACACACACACACACACACACACACGTATAATATATATTCAATTTTTGTAGATATTTCCGAAAAGTTTTCTAAAGTGCTTGTACCAATTTATACTCCCACCAGTACTATATGAGGGTTCTGGTAGCTGTACATCTTCTACAACACTTGATATTTTTAGCTTTTATAATTTTTCCTATTTTGTTAGGTGTATAATAATATTCCTTTGTCAATTTTTTATTAAGGTTTAATTGACATATAACAGTATATTAGTTATTTGATATTGCATATTTGCATTATTGATATTTGCATATTGCAAAATGATCCCACAATAAGTATAGTTCCCTGTATATACACTGTCTATATGTATATACTGTGTACACAGTATGCATATACACAGTATGTATAATTTGCATTTCCTATTAATTACTAAAGTTGGGCAGCTTTTCCTAGGTTTTTTGGTTATTGTCCCCTTTGTGACATGCTTGTTAATGTTTTTTGCCCAATCTTTAACTGTTTCCTCTTTTCTTTATTGATTTATGAGAATTATATATATGTGTGTGTGTGTGTATATATGTATGTGTGTAAACATATATAATGAATTCAAGTCCATGTCATAAATATATATTATGAATATATTCTTTCTCTTTTAGGATTGCACTTTTACTCTCTCAGTAGTACCTTTTGATAAAGAGAATTTCTTAAATTTTATATAGTCCAATTTGTCATTTTTTTGAATAGCAAATTCTGTGTCTTGTTTAACACATATTTTTCTCCTCAGATATCATAAATATATTCTCCTGTGCTTTCCTCTAAAAGCCTAATATTTGTGAATGTGTGTGAGGGACCAGTGAGATACATTTTTTTCCATAAACCAATACTGTGTGTTTATTTAAAAAATAAGATCCATTCCTCACTGTGGTCTCAGCTTCTGTCGTAAGTCATTTGACTTTATTTATGTGGAACTATTTTTGAATTGTTCTGTTCCCTGTTTGATTGTTTATTTTTGTTTTAGTAGAACACTATTTCATGTATTCAAGTTGTACAAGTGGGTCTTTCTATCTGGTAATATAAGTCCTCTGCCTTTCTTCTTTATTGCAAATATCCCCTGGCTATTCTTGTCCATTTGTATTTACATATGAATTTTATAATCATCATGATGTGAGAAAGTAAAGCATGTGTTATTTTGATTAAGATTTAATATGAGAAAATTAGTATTTTTAAAATATTGAGTCTTCCGATTCATAAACAGGATATTTCTCTTTGTCTTCTTTAATTTCACAGTCTTCCACCTTTCCTAGAACCATAGTTCTTACTCAACATGTCAAAGAACCAATGCAAGATTTCTGCCAATTGTTAATTATGTCCATGTCCATTACAGTTGTGCATCTGGGAAATAGAAAATGAATACTGTGCTATAGTCTAAGCCAGAAATCCATTATTATTTGACCCTTTTATGCTTTTACTTTGTCAGAGGTCCTATTAATGGTATTTTGTTTCTCTTAATATCTGAGCCCAGGATTGCAATATGACATCTCTTGAATGATTCCAGTTTTCCCAGATTTACAAGTAGACAATTGTGAACCAGTAAAATGACTACCTAAAACAAAGGACCTAGGTTTGCACTCCATTTATTACTTGACCTCCATATTATCTACTTTTTTGGAGGAAGTCTGTATTAGTCAGGGTTCTCCAAAAAACAAACCTAATAGGATATCTAAAATTTTTAGGGTTTGCCAACAGTCTAGAGATCCAGGCTGGGGACTCAGGGAAGAGCCAATGCTGTAATTCAATTGTTAAGTCAGTCTGATGGCAGAATTTCTTCTTACTTAGGGGAGGTCAGCCTTTTGTTCTATTCAGGCCATAAACTGATTGGATGAAGCCCACCTACACTAGGGAGGACCCTGTGTTTTACTCTAGTCCACTAATTTTAACCTTAATCTCATCCAAAAACACACTCATAGAAACATCTAGAATAATTTTGACCATATATCTGGGTACTGTGTCCAGCTAAGTTGACACATAAAATTAACCATCATGGAGTTTTGTAGTATTTTATTTCCCTTTGTATCTGTAAGGCCAGACCTTGTATCTATCAGCTCCTGAAAGACCTGGGATTCCTGTTTTCTTTTATGTACAGTTAGTTGGGTAATTAAAGGAAAGTCCCTTTTTAGAAGGAATCACTGCAGTTGCAATAGCAGTGCCATTGCAGGATTTTTTTTTTTCTCTCAGTTGTTTTTGCTTCTCTTTCAAATGACATGTTCTGTGTCTGAGAACTGGCTCTGATTTGGAAACTAGGTAAGGCATCATGCCTTTCATTGGTGTGGTGGGCATTAAGCTTTCATTAATCATTTATATATATTTCTCAAGTCCTTATCAACTGCCCATCCATCTTGAACTCATCATTTTTAAGTTATCACCACAATCCATGCTAATCAGAGTCCATTGAATGTCCTCTACCATAATTATATCCACCTTACTTTTGGGGGGGGGGGAGGTGAGGGAGCTAATTATGCTTACTTATTTATTTATTCTTAGAGGAAGTACTGGGGATTGAACCCAGGACCTCATGCATACTAAACACACACTCTACCACTGAGTTACGCCTTCCCCCCTCCAACTTACTTTTGATCCTTATGTGCTATCACTGGCTTTTGCTCTTCCAGAATCCCATCAACCCCAATGATACTAGGGAGCCCAGTTTCTTAACATTACCTCCAACTGTCATCTCTGGTCTGCAAAGGATATCCATGGCTGTTGCTCACCAAGGGCAACATCTTCTCTATCAGCACATTCTTTATCACCTTAGCAGAGGGAATATCTTTGGGGGCCCTCTGGAGGAGCATAGCTGTATGATGATTTTTCAAGTCTTATACATAAATACATCATATATTCCCAACTTCTCTGAGCCTTTTAGTCTCCACCTAGACACTTAGCCAAAGCAGTTTTGATATCTGTTCTTCACTTAATGTGGGCTACTATTTTTTCCAACCTTCTAAGAGCCATTCTAGAAACATATCAGAACCAGTTCAGTAAGTGCTAGCCTAGGTGTCAAGTTTTAAGATTCAGTCCCTATGTAGACAAGATCTACTACTAGGCATAATCTCTCAGTTCCTACCTGGATATATAACCCAGGTCTTCTTCAGTGTATAATTCCTGAATATAACCCCCGACTCTCCTTAGCTGGTACAGTACTTCCCCACAAAGGCCATGTTGAGACTTGACCTGATATCCAGAGTTATTGTTCTGATATCCAGAAGGAAGACCCTTCAGGTTCTTTGCAGAACATTCAGCCTAAACACAGGCTGTAAGTATCTAACAAAGGGAAGCACACTGATTCTCCAGGCTCAGAGGCTTCAGGGGAATCTGGAGGTTCAAAGTTCACAAATCTAACCAAATATCCTCATCCCAAGTCTAAGTGTCCCACTTGCTCCCTGTCAGGGCCCTGAATTTGGCCTTCCCAAGCCTGCAAATTCAGCCTTCTCTCAGGTTCTGCTGCTTGTACAATGAAGTGCTAACCTTGGTGGTCATGACATTTTGCTCTCTGGCTGCTGGTGAGGGATAGTTTAAGTGCTGCTATGTAAACCACCAGGATTTCATATATTACCTTAAATTGTTAATTGATCACTTTTGTTATTTTCTCTATTCAGTATTCCAGTGGTGCTCAGCTGCAATCACCTAGTTCTCTAGGTCTCATAATTACAATTTTCCCCATACTTCTCAAATCCTGGAGGTACTGCCCAACCCTTCCCATCTGTATCCTGCCCCAGTTCAGCAGAGATAAAAGCCTTAGCAATTGTAATGCTTCCACATGCCAGTGGTTACCAACATTCCACTTTCTACTAGTAATGGGTTCCTCACTGCCAGCTGGCCAATGAGTGTGCCAACTCCAGAATCCTTTTCTTAGAAGTACCAGCTGTCTAGGTCAGACTTTCTAACAGGAGCCCCTAAATTTAGAGCACATACTCAAGCGGTTCAGTAAGTAAATGTTCCCAGGTGAAACTAGTAAGTGAGTGGGGAAAGTACATTAGTGAAAGAGGAGAAGCCAAACTAGGATTCAACTTCAGTAGAAGCCCCATCCTCCATCTGATTTCATGAGAAGCATTAGAGTTTCAATAACTAAGAATTCAGCCTACATTGATAAAATAAAGTTGAGCTTTTGTATTATTTACCAAGTATTTTACTGGCTGTGAGCTGCTGTGGAACAGGGAGAATAGTAAGACTCCCAGAAATCTTTAGAACTTCATAAAAACTAACTGCCCCTAGTAGCTCAAAGGCATACTGTGAAGAAAGTTGTGGGTGGAAGCCCTTAACAGGAAAGCTAACAGAAACTGGAATATGGCTGCAGAGGAGCAGTAAAGGGGATCACAATGAATCTGGGAAGAGCACCAACAGCATCTGCTATCTTCCCATAGTTTTTTCTGGCACCCAGAGAGCACTATGGCACCATAGGATCAGGTTATACTGATGCCTGGGAATTTGCATGGCATTAAACATCTTTTATATCCATTGTCTTCCACATTTACAGTATCTAAGTAGGATAGGCAGAAGAGTTATTACCTCTTACGATTGATGAAGACACATAGTTATAAGGTCATCAAATTTGTTAAGTGCCACAGGTAAGGCTAAAGCCAAAAGTTTGACTCCTTGCCCAAGTCTCTGGTTCTCCTATTAACAGATGTACCTAATTACGCATTTGGGCATCCCTTAAACTTCTTATTCACCTGTCCAAATCAGCTTTCTCATCTGAGTCCTTTTCACTATCCTAAGTCAATTTTGAAGAATTGATATTCTGTAGTGCACCAAATAGCAAATATTAGTGTGATCCACACTATGCTAGAAGACGCAAGTGACACAGAGGAGGACAAGAGCAACTTCTTTATCTATAAAAGGCTTGTGATCTGTTATGTGTTGAATTATATCACTAAAAAAATGTGTTAAAGACCTAAACCCCATTACCTGTGAATGCAACCTTATTTGGAAGTAGGGTCTTTGCACATTGAATCGCATTAAGATAAGGTCATCAGGATGGGCCTTCATCCAGTATGACTGGTACACTTATAAGAAGACTGATATGAAAAGACAGAGATACACGGGGAGGATAATAAATGTCTGTTGTTCTAAGCCTGCCAGTATGCAGCTCTTTGTTATGGCAGCCCTTCCTAGGAAACTAATACATGAACTATTTGGAAAGACAAGAAAAACAGGCATGGTAAGACTCAGCATATGGCTGGTATGTGTAAAGAAGGAACACAAAAAGACTCATTTTAGAATACTGAATCCACAAGTTCTGAGTTTTAACTTTATATAAATCATTTGTCCTCCATGAATCTTAAGTTCCTCATCTAAGCTGTCTTGTTCCTTCCTGGGACCTAGCACCAGGTCAAGTGAAGGAGCGGTGAAGCAATGAATAGTGAACTGTACTACCTGCATGATTTCTGTTTTCACTTGAGGGGAGAGATTTATATTCTTACTTTCTAATGTTGGTATAAAAGCAGGTTTCTCAATATAATTTCTTTAAAAATATTTCAAAAGCAAAGATACAGAAAGCTCTCTGGAGTTGGGCTGCATTTAACTTCTCTGCAAATTTCCGGGGACTTATAGGCATTTGATTTGCTCAGTTTCCTCACTTAACTGACAAACATTCATATACCTGGGCCATATTGAAGAGAGGACAGAGATAAGACAAGAGGGGGATATTATGATGTTTGGATGATGACAGCTCATAAGGAAAAAGCCAAACCACATCAAGGAGGTTAAAACCTGTTCAGAATTGTTGGAAATCACTTATGTTACTGGTATACTGCACCACGTTACTGTATATGAGAGAGATGTTTGGAACATAAGCCCTCCCAGAGAGTAAAAAGTTCTAAATATATTCATAGCTGTCTCCCCTCAGGGTTAGGTTTTACTCCAGTGCCAATTTGAGAGTCTTATGTCAGATAAAAGCTTTTACTCAATCTGTAATGAATTGAGATTCCAGTAGGTAGAACTCATTAAGTGAAACTGCTTCCTGCAATGATAGATGATTCATTCATTCACATCTCTGAGCTATTTAGGGGAAATTATCCATGGGATTGTATCATTAGTTTAAAAGCTGCTGCAATTGTTTTTTTTTTTTTTTATCAGTATAATTTTAAAACATGATAAAGTATTACTGGGAAAATATTATTTAAATGCATCTCTTTCCATATTGCTGAAGTTGGAAAATCAGAAATTTATTTTTCATTTGTAGTCAATTGCATGGATAAGGTTGAGAAGAGTTACTGTTCTACAAAAGTCACAAGCTGTAATCCCCCCTTGTTAAGCCCTCTGTTAGAGAGCCTTTTCATGATCTGGGTACAATGAGAAAGAAAAAAGTGCCAAGTTCCATTCTTGAAAGCTACTCTATAATTGGCCTCCTGGTTATACATACTGAGTTTTTAAGTTTCATTTGGAATTTGATCTACCATTCTAAATTCCAGATGGAATTCAGATCATCCCCTGAGTTGCATATGAAATTGTTTTTGCTAATAGAACAAAAATAGAAAATCATATTCATGAAGGAAACACTAAAACACTGGGGAAATAAATGATGGGGAAGTTAAGACTTCATAGTGTATCATCTGGGTTTTCCTAATGAGAGAATTTTAAATGTCTGAAAGAAGCAAGTAAATAAATGTATAAACAAGTAAATATCCCAAAGAAGTAAATGAATGAACACTGAAAGAAAACTTAGTTGGAGCTTATTTTGTAAGCTTTCGCTTCAGATAAACAAAAGCATCTTTACTTTTTATTTGGTTTGTTACTTTGTTTTGTTTTGCTTTCTTTGTAAGATATGATTATTGGTCTATAGGGGAGAATGTGGGCATTTTTCTTCCCTAAGTTATTGCTATAATATTTAACATACAAAGTTTGTTTGTAGAAAGCAGTATATAGTTAATTTTTGCTTTTAAATAGTCTGAAAATCTAGAAACTTTCACCTGGAATAATTCACCCAATTACAATTAATATTATTAATGACTTAGTGGGTTTGTATCTTCCCTCTTTATTTTCCATTTGTCTTACGTTTTCTGATCCTCTTTTTGTTATTCATTCTTTTCTTCATTTGAATTAATCATTTAAAACAATCTACTTTATTCTATTAATGCGTTAGTTACATTTTTATAGATACGATTGGATATATTAGAAGAGACAAAATGCAACCTTGACTGATTACAACCTAATGAAATCAATACTTTTACTATTTGCTCTTCCTATTAGAACTTTGGAATTTTTGAAAAGTATGTACCTCCATCTCATTTTTAAATTATTTTTTGGGCTATCTGCTTCTAAGTTAGAAATTATTTTCTTTCACTACTTTACTTGACTATTTTCTTACCTTGACCATATGTATTTGGAAATTAATTTGGTTTTATTTTTGTTTCTTTAGAGATAGTATCTCTTATTGCTCTTGTGTTGCTTTTAGTATTATTTCATTCTCTTTGGTTATCAGCATTTTTTACATGATATGCCAAAATATGCATTGTGGTTTTTTGTTTGTAGATTTGTATCTTTTAGAATTTTAATAATTTTTCAAACATTCTGTCTTCAAATATTGTGTTCTATTTTCTTTTATCTATCTGTGACTCCACTTACAACTTTTTGTTATAGCCCCAATATTTCTTACATTCTTCTCCCCTTTCATCTCCTACATTTTATTATTCTCTGTATAACTGTATATGGGAAATTTTGTTGAAATTTGTTAATTTTGAGTCCATGAGTTTTTTGTTCAGTTATCTGATAATCCATTGACTAAATAATTGTCCCTTTTTAATCCCACTTCAATTGAAGTATAATTTATATACAATATTCAACAATTTAAAGTGTGTAATTCGATGGGTTTTGATAAACATACACAGCCTTGTAACCGTCACCTTAATCATTACATATAGCATTTCCATCACTCGAAGATATTTCCTGTGCACCTTTCAGTAATTCCTTTCCTCCTGCCAGTCTCTACCACCCAGTATGAATTTATTCACTATAGTTTTGCCTTTTCTAGAATTTATATTAATAGAATTATATATTTGTATTTTATTTCTGGTTTCCTTCACTTAGTATATTATATTTGAATTTTATCAATGATTTTGCTTTATGTATCAATCATTTCTTCTTTTTTATTAATGGGTGGCAAACTGTACAGATATATAACAATTCATTCACATGCTGATGGATATTTAGGTTGCCTTCAAATTTGCCTGTTATGATTAAAGCTGTTATGAACACTTATGCATGAGTCTTTGCATGGACATATGTTTTCATCCTGCTTACAACAGTAACTAGGTAGAATGTCTGGATCATTTGGTAGTATATGTATAACTTTCAGCTTTATTGAAGTGTGATTGACAAAAATGTAATATATTTAAAGTGTGCAATGTCATGACTTCATACACATATATATTGTGAAAGGATTCCCACAATCAAGTTAGTTGACACATTCGTTACCTCACATATTTACTTAAAATTTTTGGTGGGAACGCTTAAGTTCTAGTCTCTTAGCAAATTTCAATTATGCAATACAGTATAACAAATTATATCATCTTGTTATGCATTAAATCCTCAGACCTTATTCACCTTATAGCTGAAAGTTTGTACCCTTTTACCATCCTCTCCCATTTACACAATCCCCAACACTTGGCAACTACCATTGTACTCTTTGTTCTTAAAAGTTTGATTTTTTTTTTTTAGATTTCACATATAAGTAATACCATGCAATAATTGTATTTCTCTGGCTTAGTTCACTTAGCATAATGCCCTACAGTTTCATCCATGTTGTCATAAGTGGCAAAATTACCTCCTGTTTAAGGCTGAATAATATTTCATTGCATACACATATATATGTATGGGTATATGTAACTTTTTAAAGAAACTATCAAATGTTTCCAATATGTTTACTATGTGACATTCCATTTTTAATGTAGGAGAGTTTCAGTTTTTCCACATTCTCACTGACGTTTGGTATGGTGAGGCATCTTAATTTAATGCATTCTTATATTGTGGTATTCCACTATTATTTTAATTTATAATGAATAACTATGCTAACATTTTCATATGCTTGTTTGCCACCCATATATCTTCTGTAGTCTTAAAATTTGTAATTATTTGCTAATTGAATTGTTTTCTTATTATTGGGTTTTAAGAGTTCTTTACATATTCTGGATACAAGCCAGTTAACTATATTTGCAAATGTTTTATCTCAGTTTGTGGCTTATATTTTCATTTCCCTAATAGTATCTTTTGGAATCCAGTTAATCAATGCTTCCTTTTAATGGATCTTGCTTATTGTTACTTTATCCAGGAAAACTTTGACTGAAACAAATATTTGTTCATGTGTTTTCATCTAGAATTTTTATACTTGTAGATTTTACACTTAGATCTATCATCCATTTAGAGATAATTTTTATATGAGTTAATGGGCCATGGTTTTGGGGTTTTTTTGCATATACATATCCCATTGTTCCAGGACCATTTATTGACATGACTGTTCTCTCTTTTCTGAATTGCTTCTGCACATTTATTGAAAATCAACTGACTCTATGAGTATGAATCAATTTCTAGACTCTCTGCTTTGTTTCTGCTTTGTTTTATTTATCTATTTGTCCAATATTAGTCTAACATTTGGAGGAGGGAATCATGTTGCAAATGGAAAAAGTGACATCATCAACATACTGAGGATGGAAAAGTAGAAAGAACCTAGGTTCTTTATAACATTGTTGTGATACCATATCATGCCTATAAGTATCTAACTTTAAAATTTCTAATTTAACTATAAATGCCATTATGGTTTAGGCCAATGTTATTTTTGTTAGTACATTTGTATTGTTGTTACTTATAGTCTAGAGCCCCCTAGATTTTTTTTAGGCACTATGTCTGTGGAGAATATATTATTTTATGGGATAGTAATGTGTTCAAGTTTTCTGAAGCAATGGTATGTGATATTGAGAGGAACTACTGAGTATCTCTGGAAAGGAAGTTCAGTTGATCGTAGATGCAAGAATCTTTCACTTGAAATTCTCTCACAGAAATGCTATGAGTCATACAGAAAAACAGAAACTAGATGTTGAAACTCAGATTATCCTCAAAAAAGATATCTGAGCCTCTGCTATCCTTGAAATCTCTCTGTAGTAACCTACAATAAGTATTCATATATTGAAAGACATCTAGAAATTTGGAGATATTTCTAGTAGTTTAGAATACTGCTTAAAGAGTAATTTCTATAAAGTATTTAGAGTGTTTATGATTATGAAATATGACTATGTTATCACACTTAGAAAACCTCTTAGAAGCCATTCCGAAGCTTCATTATTCTATTTGTTGCTGACAGTGAGGAAACTTAGTTTTCTAAGTGTAATTGAATTCTTAGGAATTTATGTCTGGTTTCTTACAGCTTCTTTGGTCATGAATCAGGAAACATCATCACCATTGTCACCTCTGCCCAAATTGATAATGCTGCCATTATAATTTAGGTTCAAATCACCTTCTTCTGTTTCTATATATGAGAGTAGAGTTGGAAAAACAGTGAATTCAGTGTATGTTTCTCTTCATACAAAGTAAGTTTTTAGACCTTGGTTTGTTGGAAAACTCGGCTGGCAAAGGATAGATACAAGTGTCCATTTTGAGACTCTAAAGTGAGAAGTAAATTCTAATAGGGATTCAGAGAGTGTGGTAATGTGAAAGAAGGGCCAGAAATCACTAAACAGTTGCATTTTTTAGAATAATGGTATCGGGATTGGGTAGGTGAAAATTGAGGGTTTATAAAATCCTGTGATAAGTATTACATTCTATTTCAACTCACCATTTTGCTGATTAAATTTAAAATTAACCTTAATAGAACAGAGAATTGCACATTCTTTTGAATAGATGCATATTTTATTTTCTTGCCTAAAACAGTCTTTCTAAAGTTACACAAATAGAAGAGAACAGGAAAGAAAAGGGACATATATAATATGCAGTGAGGAGAGGGCTCCTATTTCTGTAATCCAAGAGGATGTGACCTTGGGAACCATACTGATCATTACAGTCACCACAAAAGGCCAACCAGCATGGAGTGATAAACCTGGGCCTGTTGGTTCTGTTTTTGTCTCAATTTGCCATTCTGTGAGCTACCATCAGAAGGGGGTGTTTGAGTACATGGCTTACACTAATATGGAGCAAAGGCTCTAATGATTTGAATACAAACAACAGGAACCTGGCATAATTCCCACAGAATCTGCAAGATCTACCTGTGTAAATGGACTTCCGAATCAAACAGACAACCAAATCTCAAAGTGGAGCATACACCAGTAATTCTGTACAAATGAACTGATCTCCCAGAGATTAACAGTCACCACCTATAAATGTGAGTTAATAATAACTAATAATAGAGTTTTGTGAAATAAATATGATGATATGTATAAAATAAGGTAACATATGAAATACTTACACAGTGTCTGGGCCATATTATTAAGTGTCTGGGAAAGGATGTTTATAAAGAGGAGGGGAAGAAAGAGGATGCCCCATTCCTAATTAGGTTTTTAATTTACTTTTATTTACATTTTTCAATTTAAGAGAAAAAGACTCCCAAGGTTCTAATCCAAATAGTTACATAAATAAACAACGTATTTCCAGACTAATTTTTAAAAGAACAATTTAATGGTTTGCTTCTGTAAATATATGAGAATACAACATAATTGTATGGTATCTGTTAGACCTGTTTAGGGATAATTTCTGGGAAATATTTAAGATTGAAGGGCCAAATATTGTAGGGATTTAATGACAGAGCAGAGTAGCAGTTTCTACTATTTTCTTAATATGAGGAAAGAACTTGACTGTGCCAGAGACAAGGCAACTCAAACAGAAACAAAATGTTTGAAATGGACAGGAGAGTTATTTTTCCCCATCTCCCCAAAAGGATGTGCACACACATACAATGGTTCTCTGCGGCTCTCTTCTCTGGGCTCTGCACTCTTCTTCCCCCTCTAAGTCATCCTTCCTTTTCTAGGAGGGATGGCCTGTGTTGCCCCTATAACCTTGTTCCTCCTTGCAGAAGATTGGGAATTCAGAAGACTCTTTTCTTTTTGAACTGTCTCTGTACCTTTAAGAGTTCCATTAAAATATTGCGGAATATATATGCATCAAATTATAATCTTTCTCATTACACAAAAGTTACATTCCCTAATATCCTGGAGACTGACCTCTCTCTAATTTGGGTTGTCCATGTGGGTATTGTGGGTCATTATGCTTAATATTACGGGTAACCCTCTAATTCTCTACCTGAGAATGTGCACGCAGCAACACTATAAACCTTTCTGAGGTCTTCACAAGGGATGTTATAGCCATGCAGTTGATATAACTTTACCCCAAGACTGAGTTTTACATGCAGTAATCAATATTTTGTCCTCACTTTGGGGCCATTTCTTATTTTGAGACCCTTTTCTCAGCTGGAAAAGTTAAAACTTCTAGTATGGTTCATTTCCACAGAAGTCTTCCTTGCTTTCCTCCATTCCATATTTGTATCCATTTTATCCATTTTTATTGTCCACAGTGAGAACTCAGGGTCTCAACACTATCAACACTTTTGCTCATTTGTACAATCTTATAGTTCACTACAATAATTTCAGGATTGCTTTATCCATACTACTTAAAGAAACAAACTCAAAACAAAGAGTTCAGTTAACTTCCTCCCATCCCAAAGAAACGTATAGTTAAATTACTCAAATTTTGTGTTAAAAAAAAGTCACTTAAATTCAATGATTTTGTTTTATTTTGTTCATTTTTCCTTGAGTATGGCTATACTGTCTATTTGAGACTGAATTGGATACGTTTGTTTTGGTATGATCTGTTTTCGTTCTCTCCCCTTAATGGATTTAGTGGAATTTTTTAGTTAGTTTTTTGTTTGTTTGTTTGTTTTAGAACATTAACGTATTTCCATAAATCAAAACAAACACTATGGCATCCCTTTATATAAGAGTATCCCTTTTGTATTGTATAATGTCACACATTTCCTTATTTCTTCCACACACATCCCCCAAACTCCTTATAAGTATTAATTTCATCATTTTCTGCTTTATTCTCCATCTGTTTTTGTAAAGGTATATATTATATGTAGTTATAATTATATATAAGTATCTCCATCAATTTCTTGTATACTACATATAATTTTCTGTATTTTGCTTTCTTCATACCAGAACTCACACCATTTTAATTCATAATTTTCTTCGTTCTCAATTACAACTTCATAGTACTTCATTTGGTAAATACACCATACTTTATTTGACTGGACTTCTCAGTCTAGATGTTTAGGTATGGAATATTTGGCAATTGCAAATAATGCTGAAATTTTTCCATACGAATTTTTTATTGATGAGAGTCTTTCTTCAGAGTGAATTCCTAGAAGAACCATTTCTGAGAGAAAATGTAAATGCATATATAGTTTTGTTAGATAATTGCCAAATTTTCTTCCCTAAGCTGCACTAACATTCAAATTTTTACCCAATTGATAGTTGAGAAATGGTATCTCAATTTAGTTTTAATTTGCATTTGTACATCTTATAAATTTAAACTCCATTTTATACATTTCTTGTAAATTGACTGTTCACATCTATTGCCCACTCTTTAAGCCTATTTCTCATTTTTCTATAAGATTTTTGATATTTTTCTCAACTTTTTAAAGTTATTTTTATATTAGGGATACTAACATTTATTTTTGAGATATGTTGCAAATATCTTCTTCTAAGTTTTTATTTCTCTTTTATCTTTGCTTATAAAGATTTTCTCATGAAAAAGTTATTTTATTTTAATTTTATATAGTCAAATTTATCTATGTTTATTTTTTAGTATAGATTTTGAGTCATAGTGAGATTTTCCTTACATTTCAGTTATAAAGGAATTTAATTTTCTTATAGTATTGCATAGATTCATATTTTTACTTCTCTAAATACAAGAACTATAATTTTATGTATTTTGAAGTTTTGTCATTGTCTCACATTATTTATTTTAAAGTCTATTCTTACTTCATTAATTTTAGATACAATTTTTGTCACATACTAGATTTCCAAAGGCAGTTGGGTCTATTTCTCAAATTTCTATTCCATTCCATTTTATTATATTTCCCTGCTGAATAATATTTACAAAAAGAGGTTTTGTATCATGTTTCAATAGTTCTTAGAGTAATTCTCTTTCCTACCTCTTCTTTTTCAGTGTTTTCTTAACTATTCTTGTATTTTTTTGTCCTTTTGATTTTAGAGTCAACTTTCTAGCTCCATAAAAACTTTGTTGATGATCCCCTTGGGATCACAGAAAATGTATAAATTTATTAGGGAAAACTAAACTTACAATGATTTTGAGAGTACTAAGAAAAACAAAATCAGTGTCTTTACACTTTTCAAGTTTACCTTTTTGTCTGTACGGGGTGTATGCATAGTTTTCTAAACAGACATTTCAACAGGAAAAATAGTGTTATAATAGCTGATACTTAAATTCTCTTGAAGCATAAATTGTCTTTTATTTGGAAAAGAGTATCTTGATAATTGTGTTGAATAGAAGGGAACAGTGGGAAACAAAGTGTTAAGATATCCGATAGAGAAGAAATTGTACTATAGACAGAGAAGAATTCTGGAATTTGGGAATTATCCAGAACAAAGTAGAAAGAAAGATAAAATTGATAGGCAGAGGAGAGAACAGCCAAAAAAGTGGTAAAAAAAATTTTGCAAGACATAATGTCAACCGTGTTCCTTTCAAGTCCTCTCTAGAAAAAACCAGAGTCACAAAAAGGTACTGAGTTTCATGTCAAGTTATAGTTCTTAGGGAGAGAGCATTCACACAGAGAAGCAGAAATATAATGAATCATAGCACAGAACCAGAAATAATTCAGAATTGAAGTCCCATGGTACTTTGTTGAAATCTTGAAAAAGAGCACATATATTCAACTGCTGGGAGTTTAAATTAATTTAAATTAGTTTTAGATCACTGGATACTTAGTGACAGTGAGACCTTAAGTGACCATCTGAATTACAACAATAAACAAGAAATAAAGAGCATCATATATAAGTGCTTTGACACACTAACTTTAAAAAGGGTTAAAGAATGGTATCACCCCATCATCCAGCAAGTATGAAGCTCTTAGGGATGTGTGCATGTCAAAATACATAGGATGATGGAGAACTCTTTTTCGATTGAGGAAGGCTAACTATACAGTGCTATAACTGACAATGGTATAATAATAGTTAATAATTTTTGAGTGATATGTGTGTATAAGTATACATATATTCATAATAACCATTTAGAATAACTACTATGGATCTGTCAAGCTTTCATATTAGGAAATTAAAGTTTAGAGGGACAGAGTAACTTGCCTGAGGTCACACAGATTGTAAATAACAGTATTCGTGTTTAAAATAATGAAATTTGATTCCAGAGTCCAAGTAACTAACCACTATGCTAGTGCATCTCAGTCTGTTACTATATCTGGCTCACAAAACTTTAGGAGAGAAATCATGACAAGTAGAGCTGATATTTGGAGGACTATGCAGATCAAAAAAAAAGAGGGGGGGAGATCAAGGGTGAGCAGAATAGGCCATTCAGTGCTTCTCTTGTTCTGCAAAAAAAAAAAAAAAAAAAGAATACAGCCAAGAAATAAATCATATGTGTCAGTGACATTTGGTGTAATAACCCTTTGAACAGCGTCTATGGCCTAGAAGGTCATCAGTTCCTATCTCTTCTCTTGTTTAAGACAAGAGTTGCTCTCTTTAGAAGAACTGAAGGAAACACATGAAAAAGAAAAGCAAAGAAAAAATTTGAAAATAACATTGTAAATCCACTACACTTCAATAAAAAATAAGAATTAAAAATAAAGTCAACTTTAAATTAGTAAAAAGAAAAAGAAAATCAATCTTTGCAAAAACATTTATAATACCTGTTCTGTTTCATAGGGGTTAAAAAGCAGGTAGTTTTTAACTATTTTTTCAGATTTTGCCCTAGTTGGCCATTGTTAGCTCTAAAGGCACAGCCACAGCCACAGGATCTGTTAATAGTGTGGTAATTAATCCAGTCTGTATAATGTCTCATTATTTCGATGTATGCTTATTGTGCATTGCCAAGATGCAATAAAAGAAAATTAAAATAACCAAGGAGGCATAATTTATAGCATTTTTTTCCCTAAAGCATGCTTTTAAATAACATTCAGTCAGAGCAGTGTCACCCGAGGCATTTGGGATTACACATTGTACTATTAATAAATAGTTTGGGTAAGATGAATTGTGTTAGTAGTAGCAATACAAGTTAGATGTATATTTCATCGTGTGAAGAAATAGCTTCCTGGGGGAGGGTGTGAACCATCCTTCATTTGTCACCACATGAACCCAAGAAGATTATGGAAAAGAGATATTAGGAAAGTATCAGATCTGTGGCGATAAGGATCAGGAGCCACCCCGCTGCAAAACTCAAGCATCCTTTGACTGAAGAGAGGATGATTGTATCAGACAATGGGGTAGGGGTGTGAATCCAGCCTCTACTTCCCTCCTGCTCTCTGCAGAGAGTCACAGTCACAAAGGTGCTGTGGTAAATAAATTAGTTCTCTGTCCCTAGGGTAACTCTTAAGGTTTATGGTTCCTTATAAACATGATGGCTTCATTTAGAGTCATGTCTGGTTATCTGCTATGTGCAAACCTTATTGACCCGTGTAGAAGGGAACAGCACAGAAGAGTGGAGTGATATGTGGGTAAGAAGAATGTAACAGGGACTAAAGAGGATAGGTTTTCTTTGTAGATTTGCAGAGCTAAGAAAGAAGAGGCACCTGAGAGACCGGAAAGACAACTCAGAAGACCAGTACTATGGAAACGGAGGCACAAGTCCCTCAGTGGACAGATATTAGTAGTGGACGGGTGGCAGCCAATGGACTTAATGTAGCAGGAACTGAGATAACCTGTAGAGGGGGAGTGCATAACAGTGAGGTCAGCTCAACCAAGTATAGGGTATTTAAAAAAATTTTTGACATAATAATATAATTGAAGGACAGTGTTCGTAAGTGTATAGCTCAGTGAATTTTTAAGTAAATGTATTTAGACCAAATATAGAATATTACTTATAGCCAGAAGCCCTGCTCAAGCTGCCTTCTAGTCACTTATCCCCTCCAAGATAAGCTCAACTTCTAACGGTAGAGATTGGTATCGCCAGCTTTGTACTTTATATACTAAAGAGGATCATGTTTTCTTTTGTGTCTGGCTTCTTTCACTCAACATTATGTTTGTAAAATACAACTCATCCCCATGATAGCATCACTCATAGATTGTTTTTTCTCGTTTTGCCTATTAAAAATGGTGCCACTATAAACCTTCTAGTTTATGTCCTTTTGTGAACTTTTTTACACTTGTCCCTTAGATTTAACTGAATAGTATTGTTGCTTCAGAGCATATAAATATACTCAGCTTGAGTAGATACTGCCAGTTTTCAAAGTAGTTATACCCTGGTCCTCAAACCATAAGTGTATGAGAATTTTGATTGAATATTCTAAGAAAAACTTGGTACTTTCCATACTTAGCATTTTAGTACTTCTGATAAGTCTTTAGTGCTATTTTATTATTATTTTAATTTGCAATTCCCTGATGATAAATGAAATTGAGCACTTTTCATAGTTTCATTTTGATATCCTCTTTTATTATGTGCCTAACCATCTCTTCTATTTTTTTTCTAATGAACCATCTCTGTATTTTTCTTATTGAATTTCAGGAGTTAATGATAAACATGATTACTCTCTCCAGTATACCCCCCAAACCTTCTTACTCCATGCACGGTGCATTTTCTCTTTTAATTAACCAATGTTCTTAATTTTAACATAGAATTTATTACTTCCTTATTATTATTTTTTAACATTTTTATTGATTTATAATCATTTTACGATGTTGTGTCAAATTCCAGTGTAGAGCACAATTTTTCAGTTACACATGAACATGTATATATTCATTGTCACATTTTTTTCTCTGTGAGCTACCATAAGATCTTGTAGATATTTCCCCGTGCTATACAGTATAATCTTGTTTATCTATTCTACAATTTTGAAATCCTAGTCTATCCCTTCCCACCCCCCATCCCCTTGGCAACCACAAGTTTGTATTCTATGTCTATGAGTCTATTTCTGTTTTGTATTTATGCTGTGTTTGTTTTTTTTTTTTTAAGATTCCACATATGAGCAATCTCATATGGTATTTTTCTTTCTCTTTCTGGCTTACTTCACTTAGAATGACATTCTCCAGGAGCATCCATGTTGCTGCAAATGGCGTTATGTTGTCGGTTTTTATGGCTGAGTAGTATTCCATTGTATAAATATACCACTTCTGCTTTATCCGGTCACCTGTTGATGGACATTTAGGCTGTTTCCATGTCTTAGCTATTGTAAATAGTGCTACTATGAACATTGGGGTGCAGGTGTCATCCTGAAGTAGGGTTCCTTCTGGATATATGCCCAGGAGCGGGATTCCTGGGTCATATGGTAAGTCTATTCCTAGTCTTTTGAGGAATCTCCATACTGTTTTCCACAGTGGCTGCACCAAACTACATTCCCACCAGCAGTGCAGGAGGGTTCCTCTTTTTCCACAGCCTCTCCAGCATTTGTCATTTGTGGATTTTTGAATGATGGCCATTCTGACTGGTGTGAGGTGATACCTCATTGTAGTTTTGATTTGCATTTCTCTGATAATTAGTGATATTGAGCATTTTTTCATGTGCCTATTGATCATTTGTATGTCTTCCTTGGAGAATTGTTTGTTTAAGTCTTTTGCCCACTTTTGAATTGGGTTGTTTGTTTGTTTCTTATTAAGTCGTATGAGCTGCTTATATATTCTGGAGATCAAGCCTTTGTCGGTTTCATTTGCAAAAATTTTCTCCCATTCCATAGGTTGTCTTTTTGTTTTACTTATGGTTTGCTTTGCTCTGCAGAAGCTTGTAAGTTTCATTAGGTCCCATTTGTTTATTCTTGCTTTTATTACTTCCTTATTATTAACTCTTCGCTTATCCTGTTTAAGAAAATCTAGTTGACCAAAAAATAATAGTTTTTCTCCAGTGCTTTCCTTTGAAGCGTCTATCTTTCCTCCTTGATGTAGGTTTTCAACAAACCTATCAATTATTTTTGTATATTATATGAAATATGAACCAGATTCATTTTTATCCAATATGAATATCTAACTGGCATAGCATCAGTATGCAAAAGACCATCGTCTCCTATTTTTGTTTTAAGTTAGGATACCTAGTAACTGGGAGTGAGTTTCCAGAAACTTTACTCCAATCCACTATTTATCTTATCTATCCTGTGCCACAACCATGATGTATTATTTATATAGATTTTTTAAAGTCTTGATACCTGCAGTGTAAGTCCATCAGCTTTGTTCCTGTTCAAGACTATCTTGGCAATATTTGACCTTCTACATTTCCATATAAATTTTTTAAAGAGGTGATTAATTTCTGAGAAATTTACTAGAATTTTTATCATAATTATATTGTGTTTATGGATTAATTGGGGAAAAAAACCTGACATCATTCCAGTACCTAGTCTGCCAATCTATGAACAGGAACTATTTCTAATTTTATTTTGTTCTGCTTTCATTTGTCTCATTTATGTTTTATAGTTTTCAGGGTAGATATCTTGTGCAAATATTAGGAGAGTTGTTTCTAGGTGATTGATTTTTAATACTAAATTGAAGTTGAGGCTGGAATCAGCCAAATGTCTTTCAATAGGAAAATAGATAAACTTTGGTACATTTATACATAAAAGCTAATCAGAAAAGTCTACATACTGTATGATAACAGTTATATGACATCCTGAGAAAGGCAAAATTACAGCTACAGTAAAAAGATCAGTGAGTGTTAGGGGCCCATGCAGAAGGGAGCAGGAGGAAAGCTTAAATAGATGAACCTCAAGGGAATTTTTAGGGTGGTGAAGCTATTCTTTATAATTCTGTAATAGCAGATGCATGACACTGTACTTGTCAACATCCGTAGAATTTAATAGCACAATGATTAAACCTTAATGTATTCCAAAGTTAAATAGTCACTTCAGAGGTTGGGGATCCCATAACAGAATAAAGAAGGTGATGAAACAATGTAACTTCATTACAAATGTGTGAATCAGCTTCATTGAAGAGACTGGGGGGAAAGATGCTGTTCTAAGTAACTTTTAAAATTAGTAGTATCTGTATCACTAAGGGCAAAAGAAACTGGATATAATCACCGTAGTCTAGTTGAAAAAGCTACTTCTCATGGGAGTATGATTTCAGAATTTGATACCACTATATATGTTTACTGGAATTAAACAACTAATGAAATGCATCATGCATTCTCACTGCTGGAGTGGAAGTTTAAAAATAAGCAAGATGGAGAAGTTAGAATGATCCATGTGGTAATGGATAGTGTTGGAGACATCAGCATAAATTTATGTTTAGATTAACATCAGTACCTATGATTACATATAGAAATATTTATAGATGTGGGTATATGAGTGGGTTGATATATGAGTGGGTTGGTATATACATATATTTCCTTGCTCTGTCAGCTGAGAGGACCTCAAAACAACAAGTACGCAAAGTATCCAGTACTTGATGTCTAATGCTATTCTCCAATAAAAATAAGCAGGACTCCTAAGAGAAAAGGTTTATTTTAGGGCTGGGTAGGAAGAATAAAGATAAACCTGGAGTGTCTTATAGTATCAGAAAGTGCAAAACTTCTCAAAAACACACAATGATGGTGGTATGTCAAAGGGACATAGAAGCCAACTGAAAAGGGGTTCAATGGCCAAAGGGGGAACAATTTGGGCAATAAAATAAAGTAGTACTGGATTATAACCCAAAGCATAAGACAAATAACCATGAGTCCATACTGACACAAATAAATGATCGAATAAAATAATAAATAGAAGAGAAGCAAACCTCCCAAGCAGAAGAATTCCTAGTAATTTATGTACATATTCTGTCCTCTCAAGAGGTGAGCATACCTTCCTACTCTTTAAGTGTAGGCTACACATAATGCCCTTCTTCCAGAAAGTACCATATGGAAAGGAGGGTGGAGAAGGGGAGAGCAGCTTTACAGTGAAGAATCTTGACAAAACTTCAGCTAGGCGATCAAGGTCAGCATCAACAGTCATAGTCATGTTAATCGTTGCTATAATCTGATGAAAAAGACCATTTAGTCTGAGGTTTTTTTTCCTGTCCCAAATCCATAATCCCAGGCTAATCATGAGAAAATACCATGCAATTTCCATGTGAAAGACTGAGCAGAACTCCTCAAAATTGTTAAAAGTCATACAAAAAAAAAGCAAGTCCAAGAATTCTCAGAGCCCAGAGAAGCCTAAGGAGAAATGACAGTTAAATGCAATGCAATGTGCTGTCCTGGATGGGATTCTAAAACAGAAAAAAACACATTAGGTTAAAAAGAAAAAAAAAGTAAGGAAATTTGAATAATCTGTGGACTTTAGATAGTAATATCATTTTGGTATCGGCTCATTAATTGTAACAAATGTGCCATAGTAATGTACAAAGTTAAAAATAATAGGAGAAACTGGCTGTGGGATTTACAAGAACTCTCTGTGCTATCTTCACAGGTTTTGTGTGTGTGTGTGTGTGTGTGTGTGTGCGCGCACGTATCTAAAAGTATTCTGAAATTTAAAGCTTTTTTTTTTAATGAAATTAGGATCTTTTTATTTTTAATTTTTCTCATTTTTCTTTGTTTATAGGCAGTTGAATAAAATACATCAGATGTCTCTATGATGACCTTGAGTCCATTGACCTCATTAAATTTACTTATTAATGTTTTTTTGATTTGTATTTGTATTTTCTTGGTACAAATATCAAATCATTTGAAAATAATGACAATTTTATTTTCTCCATTTCAATCCATATGCTTTCTCTTCCCTTTGTTTATCTTGTGACATTGGTTAGGACTTCCAGTACAGTCTGCAATTTCCTGTCCTGTAATGTCCTTGTTAGATTTTGGAATCAAAGTTATGCTGGCCTCAGAAAAAGACAGTTAGTAATTTGCCCTGCTTTTTTTTTTCTTTTTGGAAATGCCTGTTCAAGATTATGATATCCATTTTTAAGTATTTTTTTAAATCACCAATGAATTCATATAGATTTGTAGTTTCTTCTTTAGGGAAGTATTTTATTTGAGTGACACTCTCAACTTCTTCAACGGGTTTAAGAATCTTTGGTTTTATTCATTTTGCCATAAGATTTGGTCAAACTTCATTTTTTGAGTATTTTTTTTTTGTTTAAATCAATTTACAAAATATATTGGCATAAATTGTTCATAATATAAGGATTTTTGTTTACTTTTTCACGCCTGTAGGATTTGTAGTAATGTTCCCTTTTTAGAGGCTGGGAAAATGAAAAAGCAATAAAGAATGAACATAGATAATGTAAAGATAAATAAAACATTTAATTGAATATCTAAAACAACAAAAATGGCAAAATTTTGAGGGGATTATAACAGCATAAGCATGAGTATATTATACAATAAGAATGGAAAAATGCAAGAGAGTTAAATGTATTTGTAATATTGTAAGGTTTTCAAATTGTTTGGGATATAGTAAGAGTTCTAACAAAAGGTAAGTCTATATATATATATCAAAGATAGACTTTATTTCCAGGGAACCCATAAATAATAAAAATTTTAAAATCTTTGAAATAAAACAAAATAATAATAAAATATATGATTAATGCAAAAGAAGATGAGAAAAAAACAATAAATAAAATATTTTTTAAATTTCAAGATAATATACATAGCATCAAACATGCTAATATAACCATAAATCTAAATAAAGTAAGAACTCCAGTTAAGAGGAATATTGTCAGGCTGGAAAAAAATCTGTATTTTGTATAAGTGAAAGACAATAAGTGAAGTATAATAAGTGTGAAAAAGACAGATTGAAAAGTATGGAAAATCATATAGCAATGAAGAACCAACAATAAAGTATGATGTGATTAATTAATATCAGGAAAAGAATATGTTTTTAGAAAGATATAATAAGAGCCATAAAGAGGGATATTTGTGAGGAAAAAGATCATTCTAACAAGAAGGCATTGCAATCATACATTTCTATGCACATAATAACAATTTCTGTGTAAGTCTCTCTTTATATATTTATATCTGTATTGTATTTTATCAAAAATTTTCTCTTCAGAAGATACTAATAGAAAATTAAAAGATCTCTAAAAACTGTGAGAAAATATTTGCAAACCTTACACTCATATACACACACACTCACACATACATACCAACAAGAAAACAAAGAACAAAATGAAAAACTGCAAAAATTGGAACACTCACTTCACCAAATATACTCCTTGGATAGGAAATAAACTACAAGAAAATTCACAACTTTACTATTCAGTAGGGAGATTAAAATATGATTCTGTCACACATTTATTATAATTACTAAAATTAAAGAGATTATATCAAGTCCTGTCAAGTCTGGGATGGAACTTGAATCCTCATAGTCTTCTAGATGGATTGTTAAATGGTATAAACAATTTGAAAAACTTAGGTAAATTTAAAAAATTAATATGCATGTACCATCAGAGACTGCCATTCTACCGCTATATATCTACACCAAAGAAATTAGAGAATATGTCCATATAAAGACTGGTACTCCAGTGCCATTTTATTTGTAATGGCCAAAACTGGAAATAAGGTGAATGCTATCAAGAGGTGAATGGAGAAACAAATCCTTACATATCTATGCAATATACTGAGCAATATTTTTAAAAAGCAATATAGTAAGGAATATTAAAATTAACTAATTATACACACAATAACATGGATGAATTTCAAAATAATGATGCTCTATGGAAATAAAAACATTATTTTTAACAAGTTTATAGAGTAAGTTAATGCACAAAAATCAATTAATTTTATATATGTTAGCATGAAGTGCTTGGAAATTGAAACTAGAAAAAGCAAAATTCTTTTTTGTAGTTGAAGTATAGTTGAGTTTTAATATTATATTAGTTTCAGGTTTACAACATAGTGATTTGATATTTTCATAGATTATACTCCATATAAAGTTATTATTAAATATTGGCAATATTCCCAGTGCAGTACACTACATCCTTGTATCATATTTATTTTATATCTGGTAGTTTTTAACGTCTTTATCCCCTACCCCTATCTTGTCCCTACTGCCACACCCTCCTCACTCATAACCACTTGTTTATTCTCTGAATCTGTGAGTCTGTTTCTGCTTTTTTAAATATTTGTTCGTTTTATTTTTTAGATTCCACATGTAAGTAAAAACATAAGGTATTCCTCTTTCTTGGTTTGACTTATTTTACTTAGCTTAATACCTTCCAAGTACATCCTTGTTGCAAATGGCAACATGCAATTCTTTTTTATGGGTGAATAATATTCCATTGTGTGTTTATGTCTGTGTGTGTGTGTATGACATATTCTTTATTCATTGACCTGTTGATGGACACATAGATTGCTTTGATATCTTGGCTATTGTAAATAATGCTGCTATGAACATTGGGGTGCATATATCTTTTTGAATTAGTGTTTTTATTTTCTTTGGTTGTATATCCAGAAGTGAAGCTCCAAACTGTTCTCCATAGTTGCTGTAGAAATATACATTTCTACCAACATTGTATTTAAATAAAGAATTATGGGTGAACAGTAATATTTAAAAATATACTTTAAAGTGAAAGACCAGAATATTTTCAGGAGATAATGACCAACAGTCCTCTAAATTCTGACTATTGTAAACAGAATTTTTGCTACATAAGCAGAAAACCAAGAAGACTTGAGATACGTCACATATAGCACTAGGTGTTACATTCAAACACAGTGTAGAAAAAACTAATCTCAAATATTTAATAATATTTATAATCAGAGTATGTAAATAGCAATTGAATGCTAGTCATAAAATTTTAGTAATGGTGGGAGCCTTAGTAATCAATCTTACCCCTCTTATAATTGTAGTCAAAATTAAAATCAGGAAAGGAAATAGGAAAGCCTAAAGTCATATTTCACCTACTTCATAATTTTACTCTTGAATAGCCCAGCTAGTTTGATTTTATTCAGTTCCCAAGGGAAAATCTTGAGCTACTGTTGTCTGGTACCTAATTACTCCCTTTGAGAACATCATATATATCCCTCTTTTTGTCAAACTCTCAGCATTGATAGGGTACGCTGAGTAGGGGAGATTAAGAATGAGGAAACATAGAAGGAGGAAGGTAGAAAGTATAGGAGTAATGTTATCAGACAAATATAGAAAAATATTAATAGTAAAATCTGAATGTGAATGAGGTGATGTTCACTGCAAAAATGTTTGATTATTGCTGTATATTTCCAAATAAATATAGTAAAACATTAGAAATATTACTACAGTGATTGGAAGAGATATTTATAGTCAAAATTCAAATTTTATCAAAGAAAAAAATTTTGAATATCAAAAATCTTAGCCTCCAGTTGTGGAAGGGAGCTAAAGAAAAGCAAATTAAAACCTAAGAAAGTACAAAAACTGAAATGGAAATCAGTAACATAGATACAACAGATATAATGAAATGGTGTTTCTTTTTAAGAAGAGACTCAATAGATAGATCAACAAAGCCACAAGTTGGTTCCCTGTAGGGCTTAACACAATAATAAAGCCCTAGAAATTCTGATCAAGAGGAAACGGAGAGAGCAATAGAGACTTAGAATCAGAGACAGAGAGAACTAACAATAAATATCAGCAGATGACACTACAGATTCTGTAGACATTGCAAATAAAATAAGATATTTTGAAGAATTATGTGCAAATAAATTTTAAAACTTAGATTAAACATACAGATTTATTTTGAGAAACAGGACAAGAAGAAATGCGAAATCTAAATAGTCCTTTATTTATTTAAAAATGCAAACCCATATTTAAATACTAAATAATTAAAAAATTTTCCCTCAAAACTTCCTGGCCCAGTTGTCTTTATTGGTAAATTCTTCTATATATTTAAGGAATAAATAACACCAATATTATACAATCTTATACAAATGTTCAGAGAAAAAAAAGAGAAATGATTTCTCATTTCTTTGAGGTTGGCATAGCTTTGAAATCGAAACTTGATAGAGTTATAACAGTAAAATGAAATCACAGGGTTTAATCTGGATGAACACAAATGCAGAATTACTAAATGAATTATTTAAAAAATTACTATAGTAAAAATTTAGTTAAAAATAATAGTATGTACAACAATCAAATGTGTTTTGTTTCAGCAAGGTGATAGTTAAACATTTGAAAATGGTTCAATATATTGCCCATTAAAAGAATTTTTAAAATATAAATTATCATAATTGATGGAGGGTCATTTGATAAATTTTACCACCCATTAGTGGTAAAAACTGTCAATAAGGGAAGAATAGAAAGGAGATTCTTTTCAATAGTGTACTGGATGTCCTAGCCAGTGCAGTAAGGCAATAGAGTAGACAGATTAGATAGATAGATAAACAGACATATCTGTAAATATCATAAAATAAGAAAAAAACCCTCTCTTAATCCTTTAATCTTAAGATTCTGTGTTGAAAATTTTTTTTTTAATTTACTAACAAACTATGAAAATCATAAACAAATTTAACAAAGTTTCTGAATATATATCCAAGCACAAGATCAAATGAATTTCTATGTACTAACAATCAAAAATAATAGAAAATAAAAAATTTTAAATTAAATTTACCACATCATAAAAATATTTATGAATAAATCTAAGAAAATACCTCTACACTGAAAATTAGAATATATTTCTGTGAGAAATTAAAGAGAATTTAAATAATTTGAGAGATAATTGATGCCCATGAATCGAAAGTCTAAACAATGTTAGTTTTTCTCAAATTTATCTGTAGATTCAAACCATTCCTCTCAAAATTATAATGGTAAATATAATTAAATAACATTTTAAAAATCTATTAAAATTGGCATGCTGGATCTGAAATTTTTATGGAAATACAAAAGATCTATAAGACCCAAGACAATCTTAAAGACAAAGTTAGAGCAAACATGCTACCAGATTTCAAGGTTTATTATAAAACACAATAATTTCAGTGTTATATTGCCATAAACAGGGACAAGTGGATGAACAGACTATAATATAGTCACAAAATAGATCAACATATATTGGGCACTTAAGTTATGACAAAAGGCATTCCTATAGTCCACTGGTAGAAAGGATGAGCTTTGCACTAAATAGTGCAGAAGCAATTACATATTCATAAGAATCATATCCTTAATTCTTAATATGCAAAATTTAATTAAAGATGAATCATAGACCTAAATATGAAAGTTACAATTGTAAATCTTCTAGAAGAAAATGCAGGATATTTTCACAACTTTATGATTTTTTAAGCAAGCTACAAATGCACTAATTTATTGATAGATGGATAGATAGATAGGAAATAGGCAGAGAAATAGGTAGATAGAAAACCAGAAATGTATAGATAGATAGGTTTTAATAAAATTAAGAACACCTGTTCATCAAAGGACATCATTAAGATAGTGAAAAGGCAAGTCATAGATTTATAGAATATATTTGATAGCAGAATATATCTGAAAAATATCTATACACGGGATATATGAATAATAAAAAAATCAAACAACCCAAGTAAAACATGGGAACATTTTTGCAGTCTCTTCACAAGAGGATAACCAAATGGCTAATAAGTTTATCGAAGAATGCTCAGTATCACTAGTTATCATGGAAATGAAAATATTAGCATAATGTGATACCACTGCAATCACACCAGATTAATAAAATAAAAATACTTAAAATACTAGTAATACTAATGCTGGCAGAAATGAAAGCAGCTGGAAGCTTTGACTATTGCTGCGAGTGTAAATTAGTTCAACAACTTGGGAAAACTATTTTGTAGAATCTGTTAAAGCTAACCATATACCTAAAGTCCAAAAGATTTCCACTCCTTGGAACATACCCAAGATAAAGAAGTACCTAAATCCACCAAAATATATTTTAACTTTATTCATAATGGCTCAAAACTAGGAATATTACAAACATTCACTAACAGTGGAATAGGTAACTTTTTATATATTCATAAAAAGAAGAAAATACTAATGTATATGACAACATGGATGAAACTCACAAACTTTATGTTCAGCTACAGAATTCAGTAACAAAATAGACATGTGATATGATTCTGCTTATATGGTGCTTAAGAACAAGTTAAAATAATCTATGTGTTAGAAATTTTAGCTCAAGAAGATTACCTCTGTGGAAGTATTGATTCAAACAGATGTCAGGTGACTTTCTGGGATTCTGAAATAGTCTATACTTTGATGTTTTGTGTTTACCCAGGTGATCACATATGAAAAAATGCACTGAACTATGCATCTGTAAGATTAATTTTCTTTACTGTGCATGTTCACTTAATTAAATGAAAGAAAAAAGGAAGTAGGGATGTATGAATGAAGGAAGAAAAGGTATGTTACCTCACCTTGTACATATTAAGGACTTGACCACAGCCTTTGCAAATGGCTGTCAAGGGCTTGATTTCCAGAATATACAAACAGATCATACAACTTAATAACAACAGCAAAAACAAACAAACAGCCTAATCCAAAAATGGGCAGAAGACCTAAACAAGCAATTTTCCAGTGAAGACATACAAGTGGCCAGTTGGCGCATGAAAATATGCTCAGTATTGCTAATTTTTAGAGAAGTGCAAATCAAAACTACAATGAGGTATCACCTAATACCAGTCAGAATGGCCATCATTCAAAAGTCCAAATGATAAAAATTCGTTAGTGGGAATGTAGTTTGTTGCAACCATTATGGAAAACAGTATGGAGATTCCTTAAAAAACCAAAATAGATTTACCATATGATCCAGCAATCTCACTCCTGGGCATATATCCAGAGGAAACTCTAATTCAAAAAGATACATGTACCCTAATATTAATAGTAGTACTATTTACTATGGTCAAGACATGGAAACAACCTAGATGTCCATCAACAGATGACTGGATTAAAAAGTTGTGATATATATATGTATATACCACAATGTGTACACACACACACACACACACACACACACACACACACACACACACACACACACTGGAATACTACTCAGCCATAAAAAAGAATAAAATAATGTCATTTGCAGCAACATAGATGAACCTGGAGATTGTCATTCTAAGTGAAGTAAGCCAGAAAAAGAAAAATACCATATGATATCACTCATATGCAGAGTTTAAAAAAAAGACACAAATGAACTTATTTACAAAATAGAAATGGACACAGAAAACAAACCTATGGTTATCAGGGAGGAAAGCAAGTGGGAAGGGATAAATTGAGAATTTGACATTTGCAGATACTAACTACTATATATAAAACAGAGCAAACAGGCTGCCCTTGACAAATACTGAGACTTCAGGGTGATACAGTGAAATGCAGAAGTGATTTAATTTCTAACAATTCCCTGTATTAAGGTAACCTAACTGAAAGAGAAAGCAGGAAAGAAAGAAATGACAAAAAGTAAAAGCAGTCATATCTAAATGAAAAAATATTTGAAGGAATGTAGGGAAATTATTCATTTTTCATTTTATGTTACTACATAAAGATAATTTTAATTAAATTAAAACAAGAACTGATGCAAGATTTGCAGATTCTAAATGCAATATATAAAGTACATAAATAAGTTTATACTGTATAGCACAGTGCTATACAGTATAAACTTATTTAATATCTTGTAGTAACCTGTAATGAGAAATAATATGAAAAGGAATATATGTATGTATATGTATGACTGAAATATTATGCTGTACATCAGAAATTGACACAACATTGTAAACTGACTATACTTCAACTAAAAAAAATGTTTAAATATTTTTTAAAAAAGAATACATGATTGGAGCCGTCCATAACAAGCGGAGTATCATGATGTCATTTTACTGAGAAGGAGGTGAACAAAATGCAGATGACCATGGAATCTACTCATTCTACCATATACATCTCAGACATGAGCTGCTAAAGGAGGATTGAAACAACTTCATAAAACTTTATCTAAGGCACCAGACTAGGATGACCCTCTGAGATGCTATCCTTTAATAATACTTGTTTTATACTTTGGAACAACAGCCATTATGTGGGATGGTTTCCCAAATAAGTAAAAAACATGGATGAGAAAATCAGAAGATGGATTTAGGAATTGATTTTGCCACCATTACTGTCAGAGATACATATGGGGACTCTGTTCTCCAGTGTATTTGTTCAGTTTTCCAAGATGAGAATGCTCCTGCTAAGGAGTAAAACAAAAGTTGTGCTAAACCTGAGGCCCTAGATGCTGTTGGTCATTTGGCCTCTTACCATATTATATAAGCAGAGAAAGAAAGGAGTTCCTTTCTGGTAGTGGTAATTTTCCCAATTATCATGAGATCTGGTTGCAGCTACATAATGGACAAGAAAAGATACTATAATTTAGGGTATTCACTGGGATATATTTTGGTACTTCTATCTCCAGTAATAGCCCCAAATGGGCAATTACAATCAGAGCTTAACAAGGGCATAATAAATAGAGCAGACCTTGAGGAGATACAGGTCTGGTTTCTGCCAAAAGATAATCAATCTAGAGTAGTCAAAGGGCAGGACAAGTTTGAAGGGGATTTTAGAATGTTTGGGGGAGGAGAGGTTGCTGAATCGCAGCAGGTGCCTTAGCAGCAAGCGCAGCTGCAGAAACTGTATTCCCTGTCTCTGTCTTCAACTCTGTCTCCCTCTCTCAAATGTAATGGGCAATACATCACTAAAGTATCAGTGATGAGATGACCCAGATTTAACATGATGCTAAGCGGATGCATGGTACAGAAGGCCGACCATAGCAGACACTGTGCTGCGCAGCATCTATGCTGTCTGAACCACGCTCTCCTCCCACTACCCTCATACGCATCTCTGTGCTTGACAATATTTTCTGGTCACTTCTGCCAGCTCTGCTGACTTGCCACACACGCTGAACCCTTCCAGAGAGTCAGTACCATCTTGGAGTAACTCTCAACAAATGAATGGGTAGTAAGATACAAGTGTTCTGTCATTCTTTGGGCAAAATAACTCTGAGCTCCATGTATTACACTGGCTTCAAGCTGAAGTCTTAAGCCTTGTACACCCAACAGTACCTTTCTTGACAATGCATCTTCTATTAACTGCCTCCACTTATGTATGTCATCTCCCTAGTAACCTACCAATGTGTCCTAGAATCACTTCCCAAATAAAATCCTGTCAAAGTTGGCTTCTGGAAGGACACTAAACAGAGTACTACATGCAATATTGCCTAACGTATTTTTAAACATAAGAAAAGACTATATGCCATTAAACAGGTTTCTCCTGTCTTTTGGGGGGCAACTGTTCATTAAAAAAAAAAAAGCAAAGCAGTTGGGAGGTTATAACTCAGTGGTAAGGTGAATGCTTAGCATGTATGAGGCCCGGAGTTTAATCCCCAGTACCTCCATTAAAAAATGAATAAGATAAACCTAAGTATTCCCCACAAAAGAGTAAAAACAAAATTAAAATAAAATGCCTTGAAAAAATAAAACCAAAGCACTGAGCTTAGAAGATAGGGACTAAAGCTCCAGCTTTAGTTCCAGAGTGACCTTAGGAAAGTCATGTAACATTTCCGGATGTCATTTTCTTCCATTATGAAATGAATTCTTGATGCAAAGCTTGTATTCTATAAATAAATCCTGTACATTATTCTACTGAAATCTTATGCCTTTTTTTTTTTTTTTTTTTTTTTTTTGCTCCCACCCTCTTTCCTCTGTTTCTCCCAGGCACGGCCTCTGCACCACATCATTTTCAAATATATTATACAAATTGTATTTCTGTCTAGTTACTATGGTGATCGGTACAACTCATATCCTTAGACAGGAGTGCTGAATTCTGTTCTCATCAAAAATAATACTTATTGTTCCTGTTGTATCTTTAGAGGGGTGAAGAAACCTAAGGACTGGTGAATGAATGCTGAAACCCTTTGCAGTAAGGGAAATAAAGGCACAGAAGAAAGAGTACAAGGAAGTAGCATCCTTAATATTTGGGAATAAGGTTGTACAAAGGATCAGTGAGTCTCTGTAACTCTGGAAGAATTTACCTCTTTACTTAATTTCATCAATGAGCCAATTAACTAGGTGGTGAATTTTGGCAACTGAAAGATAAAAAGACATTTGAAAGCTGTAGTGAAATTTCAGACTAGTTAGTTTTCATAAGCATAATTATTGTCTCTTTAAATGTCAAATTATAGGCACACATGAATTTTCTACTATCAGTCTCTCTGGCCCCAATTTGAAATACTTTCCCCTAACACTTCATAATGTAAATGGAACTCCTCTTCTGAGGTTATAAACTGGCAGCCCTTGGGCTGGATTTGGGTTTTTTAATTAGGGTAACCAACAGTTTCAGTTTACCTGAGATGCAGGACTTTCAGTTTTAAAATTAGAACTGTCCTAGACAAATCAGAATGAATTGATCATTCTAATTTTTTTCTTCATATTTTCTTTCTATTTTTTAAAATATACTTTTAAATCAATATCCCACATATAAAAATTTAGAAATTCTACATAGTTATTTAGAATATGAATTTCTCTTGCAAAACCATACCTGGCAACATTGAGTCTTCAAAGCATGGAATCAGTGAGTATTTAAGTAGCAGCTGTTCTTTTCATAGATGGGGCTTGACCTCTCCAGCTTGTCGCTCTCCCCACCTCTCGCTATGGTCTCCCAACAAGGTGGTCAGGACGTTATCTTCTTTCTGATGCTATTTTTAATTCCCTTGTCCAACTTTGCCTATTTATGTTACCTGCCTTGCCCCTATATGTTTTTAAGCTCACAACCCATGTTCTTCAAATGTCTCTTTTTTTAATTTTTGCCAGAAAATCTCATCCTCCAGCTATACTCAGAGAACATACCTTTTAAGGCAATTCAGCCATGCTTTGACATACTCTAAAATCTGAGTTAATCATCTCCTCTCCTGCTTTTCCTCTCTACACATCCATAGAACATTCATCACATGATGGCCCAATGATTTATAAATATTTCTATACCTCAGGAGACCATGATACAGAGAAAGACAGACAGAAAGACAGAGATTTAGAGGAAGAAAGTAACAAACGTTTACTGTATAAATTCTCTTAAATATAAGATTTGCAAAATGTGAGTCGAAGTAGGGAGGATATATGGAGTAAGCACTTAAGAATGAAAATAGCTCATTTAGAAAGTAACAGTTCTGCTGATGAGAATGTAAATTTGTAATGACACTATGGATAGCAGTTTAAAAAATAGGAAAAAAAATCTATGTTCCTAATAATCCATCATTTTCACTTCTCAACATCTACCTTAGAGATACATACTTGCAACTCAAAAGGCATGCACAGTGATGCTCGTTTTAGCAGTTATTCAAATTGTGAAGATTTGGGAACAAATTAAATGACAAAGAATAGAAGAATAGTTAAATAAACTGTGGTGTGTCTATTATGAAATACTATACAGAATTCAAAGAATAAGATAGATATTTACCTTCTTTTTAAAGATCTTTAAAACTTAGCAATTTAAAACAGCAGAATAAAATATGCGGCATCAAAATGTCACATATACACAAGTAAAAATGAAATGATATGTGTACATATCTTAGGACATTTATTAAGAGTCTGGAAGGAAACACACCACCAGTATCTCTGTGATGGGAACAAGATCTTGAATGTTATCAAGGGGGCTTTAGCTATTCATCTTCTTTTTTTAAGAGGGAGAATTTAAAAATACAGAAAATACAGGGGAAAAAGAAGAAATTGTAAGCGTTCATATTGCTATCACTGCTCATCAACCTCTGTTAACTATTACTTTTTGCTTCCACTTTATCATCTGTAAAAATAATGCATATTTATTACAAAGATTTCAAACAATGTGGAAAACCACACATAGTTAAAATAACACCCCATATCACACAGCCCAGAAAATAAGTATAGTTTATATTAAGTGTATATCGTTCCAAAAGTTTTCTTAAGAGTATAGACAAACAGACAGACAGACAGACAGACAGACAGACACACACACACACACACACACACACACACACACACACACGTATATCCAGGATTATTTTCTATGTATTCATACTGTAAATAGATGCTCTTTTTAATAAAACGTACTAATTTCAATTGTATTTAAATTAACAGAGGAGAGTAAAGCAGAATTTAAAACATATAATGTATTATCACCAAGATGTTATCTCCTAAATTGTAGTTTAAAGTCTAAGGAATAATAGATTAAGGGGAAAAAATGAGGATAAAAACATAATCTGTTTCTTTAGCCTTGTGTTTCAGTTTAACATAATATCAGTTCACTCCTACTGTGAGAGATGAGGATCATAGACTACTTGTCTTCCCTTTCACCTTCCGATGTTTTAATTTGCACTGTTATTTTACACTGTCAACTTTAGCAGTCTGTTCTTTAAGGATAATTTGACATAGTTTTACATACAAATTTATTAACTTCTTACTATCAGTCCTTTTGCACAGTGTATCCATTCCTGAGGGATTTTTTTAAAAATACCTTACGTCACAGGAGCTGATCATTAGATTTGTTTTTCTAATTCAGGAAGTATTTATAGGTATTTTATTCCCTGAGACATTTCACGTTTGAGACAGCCTGCCTATTGACTTTGTATTTGAATATTCTTGGATTAGAATTTATCTTCAGAGCATAATTACTGTAGAGAAATCTAAAACCTACCTGATTATTTTTTTTAATCCTGTGAGTGGTTTTTTCTTTCTTTCTTTTTTTTTTTTTTCTTGATGTCTGAAGTGTCTTGATGTTCAGTAGCTTAACTAGTAGCTTGAATGTTTTGCAGCAAATTTTCATGGAATATTTCATAATCTTACAATATTTAGAGATACCCTTCTCAATATCTGGAAATAGTTCTTATTCAGGATATGTTTTATTAAATAGTTAAATGAGTTTTCTTTTTTATATTTACTCAAATATTCCAGTTACTCTTACATTGGAATCTGTTTATTAGTCATCAGTCTATCAGTCATCAGTTCTTATTTTTAATTGAAGTATAGTCAGTTTACAATGTTGTGTCAATTTCTGGTGTACAGCATAATGTTTTAGTCATAGATATACATACATATATTCCTCTTCATATTATTTTTCATTACAGGTTACTACAAGATACTGAATATAGTTCCCTGTGCTATGCAGAAAAAACTTATTGTTTATCAATTTTATATATAGTATTTAGTATCTGCAAATCTTGCATCAGTTCTTGTTTTAATTTAATTAAAATTATCTTTATGTAGTAACATAAAATGAAAAAGTGAATACTTTCTCATGTTCCTAGAAATATTTTTTTCATTTAGATCTGATTGTTTTTATTTTTTGTCGTTTCTTTCCTGCTTTGTTTTTCTTTCAGTTAGGTTACCTCAATACAGGGAATCCATGGAAATTGCATCACTTCTGCATTTCACTATATCACCCTGAAGTCTCAGTATTTGTCAGAGGCAGCCTGTTTACTTCCATTTTCACCAATTTGCAATGCTCTTAAGTCAAAAAAGGTGAAACTTATAAATATTAATTGTGTTTCTTTCCCAACTGGGATTACTAGTAAGAATTCTCAGAATTTAGTTGACACACAAAGATTGTTTGGGATCATGGGAATCCAAGTAAGAATCAAAGTCTCACTGCAGTTCTCTGCTTCAGTCCAGAATCTTCTGTTTCTTTTATGTGCCACCTGTTTTTGGAGACTATGAATTTTAGTTCTCAATCCTAGATTCATATGGGAAACTTTTTTAATGCAGATACCTAGGTCCTGGGTACCCAGGCATCCTTGTTTTTGTTTTAATTACTTAGGAAATTCCAATAAGCAGACAAGTTTAAGAACTACTTTATCATTTTCTGCCTCTCTCCTTGTTTGGCTGCTATTAATAATTACTTTTTAGGGAATGGAGTTAAATTTTTCTCAGTTAATTGAAGGTAAGAATCTGAGACATTGTATCAATTCACTCTTTCAGTATTGAAATAGACTTCACTTTTTAAAATAAGCTATCTCTGTATCAAACAATCTCCAATCTCAGAGTCCTATGACAAATACATGACAAATATATCCTACATGAGATGCCCAGCATAGAGGTTCCTGAGTGTGTAACTCTCCTGAGTGGTCAGAGACCGCAGCTCTCCAGGTTAGGGTTCCAGCATATTCAACACATGCTTTGGAAATTATGCTGTCATCATCCAGCTAGCAGATGAGAGAACAGAGAGATGATGGCGAAAGCACACCCACTCCTCAGTGCTACTGCCTGGAAGACACTTGATGTGAAGTGGATTAGATGCAAGGCAGTGCCCATGAGGACGAAATAGGTTTGGTGAACAACCAGCCAGGCTATGCCACACAGGCTCATTAACGTTTGTATTGTTTTCCACAGCAAATATTCATGTATTATTTGTTGTAACTAAATTTATTTTCTTAAATCAAGAGGAAATTGTATAATTTTGAAAAAGAGACCTAGTAATAATGAGACCAGGGTTCTTAGAGAAAAGAGAGCTTTATGAAGAACAGAAAAAGATAGCGGAGGGTTGGAGAGAATAAACAAACCAACCCCCAAAATGGAGAACCGAGAGTACCAAGCAGAGGAGTTAAACTGGGTGGAATTGCCAACATCAGCCATAAAATTTCTTGATAAGGGGAAGAAACATTACACATCAAACCAACATGAGTTAAAGTGCAGAAAATTGGAGAAGGTCTTTGCCAAGTTCTCCAAAGATATCAGAAAGTGTTAGTATATATTTAGAAGCCATAGCTCTTCTTGTCCCAATTTGTTCATGACTTCCTGTCAGAACAGGTACTTTGGAATTCTGTTTTCTGTGTTTCCAAATCATTTCTTTGAACTTCAGGCACAAAATTAGAGAGGCAAGAAATTTACAGGAAAAGAAAAAGCATCCAGAAAGTATACACCATATCCCAACAAAAGTCTCCGTGTGTGTTTGTGTGTATGTTTGTGTGGAAAATGCAATAATAAAACTAGATAAATAAGGGTCTATGTAACCTGGAAAGGAAGAAAGGCTTTGCTTCCTGCAGGTGTTTGGAATGGAACTATCTGCCGAAACAAAATGCCACTGACTTCTCTCCCCAGCAAAAATCCCAGCGCCTCCATCTAAGAGGAAACTGGTGAGGTTGCAGTCAGCAGCTGAATAACCTCACAATCCCATTTTCATTCTTTCCTGCTATATCCTAACATCTCAGAAACATCAGGTGGATAATTCCCTGATATGTAATGTTGTGTCCTGTAGGCTGGACCCCAGCTCTACAATTAGGATGTTGCACAAAGCTCCCTGGGAAGAGAACAGAGCTGAAATTAAAGAAACAAGTGGTAAAGTTCTTGGAATCTCCTGCAGGTTGGGGAGTCAGGTGATCTTTTAACTCTTATGGAGAATTTTATGTCTTTCAGAATAACACTTCTTGCCAAGGGTTCTAAGAATCCCCCTGGGCAGTGGTAGAAGGATGTGAGAAAGGGTCTGTGAAACAGAGGAGCATATAGAAAAGTGGGTGGGAGTGCTTCCATGTAGGTGGTGTGTGACTGGTCACGTGTCTGGTGTGTGTGTGAATGTATGATAGAGAAAGTAGTCAATTAGATGGTGAGGAAGGACACTTTGAATGTCATGTGATAAAAGATGAAATAGGAAAAGGACTTGAGAGGGGTCCATTTAATTTGATTTGGAGAATAAATAATCCAGAATACAGAAACTAAAGGATAATAAAATAATAGCCAGTTGTTTCACTATAACTGCACTAATACCATCCATTGACACAATCTGTTATTGTTTATGGATTGATATTTTGATTCATCTGCTTAAACCTGCACTTTTGTGGGATAGAGCCTATGCCCCTCATCCCCACCATCAACATGGTGGTTACCATTCAGTAAGCACAACTTGGGGGCACATTGTTCTGAAGCCCTTTTTGACAGTTTACTGATACAGAGTGAACACCAAAAAACAAACTGTATTGTTCTGTTTCCCTCATTTGGGGGACTGAAAACAATTAGTTTTCTTGTTGTTCCAATGCCTGGGAGAGAAATAATAAAGATCTAGAATTATGGCTGAGCATATTTCCTTTCTGGATCAGAGAACTGGAAGGAGATATTCAACATAAAAAGGGAGAAAAAAATGAAGTTACTGTGGAGAGGGGATCCGAGTCAAAGGACAAGTCAGAAATCCTGGAGGTGTCAAAACTTCTGGTGCCTATTGTTCCCAAAGCCTGGTGGATTCCCTGACCTTGAATTCCAGGAGACTGTCCGATCTCCTAATAGGATTTTCTCTTTTTATTTAAGGTAGTTGGTATCAGGTTTCATTTGCTTAGAATCAAGCATCCTTAATAGAATTTTCCGTGTATTTTCTAATTTGATCATAACAATATCTGTGTAAGTTACATATTATTTCTGCCATTTTA
This sequence comes from Camelus bactrianus, assembly GCF_048773025.1. Classification (NCBI taxonomy): domain Eukaryota; kingdom Metazoa; phylum Chordata; class Mammalia; order Artiodactyla; family Camelidae; genus Camelus; species Camelus bactrianus. Next base: position 36,197,958 of record NC_133549.1, read on the forward strand.
TTTATAGGAACTCTGAATCAGAAAGTTTAGTTGAAGAGCATAAGGTTACATAGCTACAGAATAGAAGCTCCCCTTCAGCGTGGTCTAATGCACAAAACTATGCAGAGGAGAATCAATGTATGTCTTGGGTTTGCATTTACAACAATTTCTAATGACTTTATTATCAACCCCTCAGAAGATTCCTCAGTGGTAGGTGTGGCACATATTGCTGGCTGTGCCTCTGTCTCCCAGATTAGTTTTTGCAGAATTGATTTTGGTTGGTCACGTGAAGCCACACACTGAGGAGTGACAGAGGTAGAACTGTGCCTTCCACAGAATATCCCCTGTGCAAATTATGGCCCATCATCAAAATACTGTCTAGCCCCAAATCCTTGAAAAAAAATGGAAGGTTTTTAAAAATGTCCACACATTTGCCCAACACCCATATTCTGTCCTGTACCAGCCTCTATCTTCTCCTCTTTCTCTCCTGTTTCACTGAGAAATGTGTCCATTCTCCCCGCAAGGCTAATCATTCCACCTAGTGTTTAAAATCTTTTTTATCCAGCCCCTTTCAGGGGTCTAGTCCTCTGGTTATCTCCTCACTCTTGTATCTTCACACACTTCTCTGAACATTTTGAAAAAACAATTAAAATACCTTTCTCGTAGCCCCCTCTATCATCATGTTTCTCCACTACTCTTCACAAAGTTCTTGAAAAATTGGTCTATGCCAGTTGTATTCACCCACAGTAATCCAGCCCCTTTCCCCTAGAATGTCACAGAAACTTCTCACTCCTCGTCAAAAAGAACTTTGTTCTGTTAAAACTCAGTGGACTCTTTTCAGCCCTCATCTTTCTTATACTCCTGCAGTTTTTAAGACTGTTATGTTTTCTCCTTCACAAACTAATCCTTTAGGGTTTTTTTTTTTTTAACTCTCCTAAATCTCTGACCATTCCCCACTATCTTCTGCAGATTTTCATCCTTTTTTCCCCTGTGTTTTATCTCTTACTTCATGATGTTCTGAGTGTTGTTCTCTGAAGCCACTTTCCTTGTCATTCCATAGTTGATCTGTTAGTGATTGCTTCCACTATTGTGGCTTCACTAACAAACCATATTCTAATGATTCCATAGCTTATGCCAAAATTTTAATCTCCCGTTGCTAAGTGGACATCTCTTTTTAGGTGTGTGAATAATAACTGAATACATCATTTTCCTCTACAGTAAAAATGAACACAGCTGCTCAATTCAGAAAACGAGAAGTTACTTTTGACTCCTTCCTTTGTTCATCCCCCATTTCCATGCTAACATCAAATTAGTGTTTCACTCTAGTGGATGTTACCCAAATATTTTTTCATATCCAACGTCATAACTCTTGTTCACTTTAGCCATGCTCTCTGACTGCATTGTGCCCATCTGTTCAGTTCTCCATCCCAAAGCTAGCAAGAGCCCAGTAATATATAATTCTGACCCTGTCAAACATTTGCTTTATTCTCTGCAATACATTCCAATTATATTTATAATAATGTTTAATGTCTTAATGTCTTACCTCTTACTTCAAGACCAAGGATTGTGTCTATCTTGCGCTCAACTGTGCCCTCAAGGCCTTAGCAAAGTTCTTGACACATAGTAGGGATTAGTGATATGAATAAATGCATGTTCACCCACTTTGTCTTTTGGTAAATATTCTAAGAAAATACTGCATAGTAGAAATACTTTGGAGTCCAGAGAACTAAGTCTTAATTTCTATTCTGCCTCTAGCTTAACCGTGTGACCTTAAATCACTCTGAGGATTTTGCAAACTGAAGAAACAGCTGGTCTCTAAATTTGCTAAGAATCTAACATTTTGTGATTCTGTTTGTTTGCCAATCTGCTAATTAGTCCGTGTTGGAGTTTATAAATGAACAAAAGGAGAAAATTAGGGGGAAAAAAAGAGTCAAATTTTACTAATGGATAGAGTCAATAAAAATAAGATGGTTTTAACCACTGCCTTTTTATTATGTGAACTTCTAGTAGTCATGTATTGAGAAAACAAAAAATGTCCCCATCCCACCTTCTCTGTGAAATTGAGCATATAGAGCACTCATTCCCATTAACTGGGATGCCAAGTGTGAAATTAATTCATGTTGTCCACATAAGTCAAGGAAAAGAGAAAGAAAGCTAATGTCTAAATATTTGTTAGCTTGTAAACACCAGAATATACTATTTTAATTTCATGGAGTGACTAATTCATCCATACATTGTCATCTAAAATTATTATTCTGCCAAAATAGTTCATCAAGATAGGATAATAATACTTTTGAGGAAGTATGTGACAATGTTAATCTGGAAAATTAACCTTAATTGCTTGTGTAATCTCAAAATAGTCAATGCATAGAAATTCCAAAGAGAAAATGCCTGGGCAACACCTGATAGTCAAAAATACTTAGTGAAATCATTCACCACTTGAGATTACAAAACCTTCTCCGGAAAAAAAAAGCTCAATATGTTTTTAATGAGTCAATTGGCCTTCTTACATTCATGGTCATTTCCTTTTCCTATCTGAGTAATGTTTATAATGTTTAATGTCTACAACACTTATTTTATCCTGTTTATTCTCACTACTATAAAAAAAAAAACCTTAGAATATTTTACATTTTGTATTCAGTAGCGGTTAATTATCACAAATTGGCAGTGGAATACTAGGGGGTGACCTGTTATATCCTGGGTACCCTGTCACCAAAAGGAGTCAATGTATTAATAATATCATGATAAATACCTTGATAATTATGAATGATCAGAGTAACTACTCATTTGGTTTTTATGACAGATATATTTAGTATCCATATAAAGAAGTAACTAAATGTTGATTGCTGCTTAGAAAAATACAAAAATTTTAAAAACAATTATAAACATTATGCATCTTGACCATGAGTGATGATGTATTCAGATATTTTCTCTAAACCAAACCTCAACTTCTGAATCTTATTAGAGCATCTGTTCTTCAAACTATACACAATTCTAAAAGTATTCCCAAATAAACCAGGCAGTGAATTCTTTAGAGTTAAAAAAAAAAAAAACTGTAGCAGTTGAAGTTGTTATTCTTAATATAATGTGATCCTTTTATCTATTTTTTATGCTAGAGTCTGATGTCACCAATAAAATTAAGAAGATAAGGTTGTTTTCAGCATTTTCCAAATTCTCCTTTCAAAGCTACTCCGTGTGGTATCACTTTCAGACACATCACAGCCAAATCTTGCCTTCATGCTGTGTTTTGGACACCCAAAGAGAGTCCACACATGTTCCAGTCCTCTCCAATTGATGTCTGCATGCAGAACATCTCACCACGTTCCTCCACACCAATTTTTCTAACTTTAGTTCTGTGTACACTCATTGCTGTCTTCTCTTAGATGGATGTCAATGGAAAAGACCTAGTGGATTTCATGGAGGGTTTTAGTTATTCTGCTTTTTTGTTTCCATCATGAGAAAAAAGTTATTGAAAATATGTTTGCCATCCTGTATGGTTCCATGCATCATTCTTTTTTTCTTTTACAAGAGGAGTGACTTATCTGACTAGAAAAGTCCAATCTCCTGATCTATAATTTCCTGCCTGTGCTGCATGCTTTATGGAGCAGAAAGCCCTGGGGATCTTCTTTGGCTATGTCTTTCATTTGGTGAGCAGACCAGGCTAGACCTGATTGAGTGAATCCACCATCCACCAGGTTCTTATCATGTCACTCCATGATGATACAGTCCATTTCAATTGGGAAAGCAATAGAAAGCCCTCCTCCCTCCTCTGGTCTAAAGTTGGGTTCTCTCCATTCCCAGTTTACTATTATTGGTGTCTCTTCTTTTTCCTCATTGATTTTTAGAACCCAGAAGTCAGGAGAGATACTCTGAGCTACTCAATATGCACAGCAAACTAAACAGACTAAACAATGTTTGCATTGGAACAAGACATTAAGCCTTAGTTATCACAATGAGAAAAACAACTTAAAAGACACTTTATTTATCATTAGTAGATCAGTGTCAAAGACTTTTGAAGCTAGGAGGCTTATTTGAGGTACTGTAGACACAGGAAAGCAGTTATCTCCCCATCTCTCCACTCCTAAGTTACATATTTAATATTAATCATTCCATCAGATCTTATGTCATTTTACTTTAAAACACAAACTCTGAATCCAATGCATCTGGCTTCTAAGCCCTCTTCACCTTCCTAATAGACCAGTAACCTTGGGCATGTTACTTAAATTTTCTGTAACTCAGTTTGCATATTTGCTAACTAGAGGTAATATTGTCAAACTCATATGATTGTTTTGAGGAGTGAATGAACTAATGAATCAATGCTTACAAATTTATAGAATAATACCTAGAACATAATAAGCACTCAAATTCAGTAAATATTTGCTATTATGATTATAATTATTATTATTTCAATGACTGTATTTTATTCCATCTCTAGCTCTCTTACTTTCTTTGTATCTTTCTCTTCCTTTCCCTCTCTCTTTTCTGCTCTCCTCAGGTTCTATCCCTCATGCTTACTGCACTATATTGGTTACATGTATTCTTTTCTCCTTGGGATGTGTTCTTTTCTGGGGTTTGGGGTAAGTTGACATTCACAGTTCACAGTCAGTAATGTAGTGAAAATTAGCTGGACATTTGGAATATACTAAACAACTTAAAGTGTTGGGGACATTTAGAGGCATTAAAGCTAATTGCTTCAACTGGAATTTCTCCAAAACAGCCATGGAAAACGCATGGTGAAGATTTTATTGACTCTAAGTGGCAAAGACCTTGATTTTATTTGTCCTCTCAATGACAACATCTCCCTTCTCTCAGTTGTCTGCCAGAAGCAGGAGAAGGCAAATTGGTCTTCTTGACAGAGATCACTTGGACCCAAAATGTCACAAAACCAATTCTTTTCAGGGCTAGCAACAACATAGAGAGTCTGTAAGGGGCCAGATGAAAGAGACTCAAAGTCTGAGTTTCCCTGACTTCTACTTCACAGCCTGCTAATTACTAGCTGGGAGGCTTGGACAAGTGAGTTACTGCTTCAGAGTCCCAGTTTCCTCATTTGAAAAATGGAAATGAAAACATCTATATGACAGGTTTGCTGTGAGCAGGAAAGGAAGTAACACCACTAATCAGACTTGCACCAGGCCTAGATGAAGTAGGTAATCAATTACCATTACTTTTATCTACTTGATTACAAAGTCTCTCCTTATTTTTAGATTTTGACTAGAATTTTGACTAGAATCTGAGTAAATAAGTCATCTTTTTCTTATGTCAGTACTGAAACATAGAATAAGCAAACAATATTCTCAAGTCTGTGGGGAAGTTCAGAAAGCTTCCTTTTCAAGTCTATAGATTCTACCGCTTGTGAGATACTCTTGTACCCAGTCAATAATCAGGATATTGAATTATTATTAATTTACTTGATGGATTTTTAATACCTGCCATGGATGAGGGACTGTTCAAAGTGCTAAGTAAGACAATCAAAGTTCCTGCTTATAAAGGGTTTAGATTCTAATAATGGAGAGTCAAAATGAATAAACAAACAAATGAGATAATTACAGAAATTCTAGAGAGCTATAAACTAAATCAGGAAACTGAGAGACAATGTCTAGGTTGGGGATACAATTTTACTGATGAGTTTCTTTGATAAATGTTTGAACTCACTATTTCTAAGTGATAAGAATCCAGCTTTGGTACACCAGAAATTGACACAGCATTGTAAACTGACTATACTTCTATAAAAAAGCATGCTAAAAACAAAAAAATCCAGCTTTGAGGGAATCTCTGAGAAAAGCCTTCCAGGAAGAGAGAGCAAGTTCAAAGGTCTTGGAGGTGAGAATGAGCTTAGAATATCAAAAGAATAGAAAGAAAGCCAGTGCAGCTGTAGTACAGTGGCCTCAAGGAAGGCTCATAGGAGAGGAAATGGAAATGGGAAGCAAGAGTCCATCAGGAGAATCTTGAGATCATGAATCAGATTTGGGTTTCGTTCTGCATGCAATTTCTGTATGAAATGACTGAACGCTTTTAAACAAGGAACAACCTAATCTGGAGGCTTTTAATATTTTTGAGAAAACCTTTAGCTAAGAAGTGAAGAAAGACTCTTCCTGGAGCTGAAAGAAGCTAATAGGTATTTAACCTCAGATTCTTCATTTTAAGATGGTAGAATTGTGGCCCACCTCCAAAGTATGATTTATTCAAAAGCTTACATGTTGCTACAAATAGAAACAGAAAATGAACATGGAACTTTGGTCTCTTGGCCTAAGTTCTTTCCTCACTGGAACCCCAAACTCCGCTTAATATCACCCAAGTCCTCGATATTGCTTAATTATAGGAAAATAAAGCAGACAGAGTTCCTCAGGGAAGCCCTCCCAAGACTCTTAGAGATTCTCCAGGAATGCCCCCATCTATCAGCCAGCACGTCTGTTCTAATCTTTCTCTCCTGCTCTGTCTCAATTTTGTCCACTTACCGTGCTTATAACAGCACCAATGCCTGTGTCTGGAGTACCAGCCTCTCAGGCTCTAAAGTCCACCAGTCCTGAAGGGAATAAAGGGTTCTCTAAAGTACTGGGGAAAACTGTCCTTTCCCAGCTCTACACCACACTTTGTCTTCTAAACTCCACACTGACACTACTTGGGCCACCCAGTCATGGACCTCGCATTAAAATAACTCCCTCACCATCTTTCTTACCCACTCTCTCCTCAGGGACCAAATCTGGATGAACCGACTCGATAAGAGTACGCATACTCCTCTCTCCCTCCCTCCCGTGTAAACCAACTATCAAATATCTTCCTGCCCAAATCAAAACCTAACAAAACAAAACCTACGCATTTTGATTTATGCAGTTGTGTGCCCTCAGGAGTTAATTCTCCAGAGCTGGGTTTTTCAAACTGCCCAACTCTGGATCCCCTTCCAGATCACTCAAAAGTCCCTGCTAAATGAGAACTGAGGTGATATAACTGATGGAGGTTGCTGACACCGCCCAAAGTCCCCCCTGCTGTGGTGTTACCAAATAAAGTTTTACTTTTTAGGTTGGTGTCTCCCCAGCTGAGGGTAACCCTGTATTTCTCTGACTTGAGCAATGCCTTTGCTGCCTAGAGAATGGAGAGAAAGGGGATTTACTGCTTGAAAGACTTCTTAGTAAGTCATTGACCTCAGCAGAGATGCTATACCTTAATTTATAGAGGAAGTGATCGATCACTAGGAAATGCATCCTGCTCATTAAAGTGAGCCATTGGCCTCCTGCCAGCCCAGCCCACTAAACCGCAGGGTCTGGGAAAAGGGCGTGTGGGACAGCCTCTCTCTGCCATTGGTCTTCAGAGGTCCCAAAGCCTATAGAGAAGCTGGGATTTGGAAAACAGGTGTGTGGGATGATATATGAGGGGAGAGGAAGTTTATATTTCATGTGGTTACTGAAAGAAAGAAGCTTCTACCTCTTCCTGAAAATATCAATGACCCTTATGACAGCGATCATCTGTAAGACTTGTAAACCTGAGGCTGATGGCCAAACTAAGGACTGTGAGATGTATAATGAGCATTGAGTTATTAAACACCTAAGCCTTTCCTTTTCAGACTAAAGGAAAAAGACAGGAGGAAGACTAGGGGAAACAGGAAAACAGGAGGAAGGACAGGAGGAATGAAAGAAAAAAAATTGAACACTTCAAATCAAGGAATCCAGAGAGACAGAAGAATTTGAAATCAAGAGTCATAATGTGTCTAGAATTGCTCAGCAGTCTGGCAAACTTGGCCCAAATCTAATGTCATTCTCATTTTCAGATGTGCGGGATTTCTAAGAGATAGCTGTTCCTGGGCTTGTCATTTGTAGAAATGAAAAAACAAAACAAAAAAAAACAAAACAAAAAAAAAACAGACACCAGGGCAGCTGGACAGACTTTCCATGTCACACTGGCCTGAGCTCCAGCTAGTTCTTTGGACCACACAGAGCCAGGTTTTGGGTCGCTGATTCCTGATGCACAAGTCCTACAAGGCTTTGGCCAATAGGAGCAAATGAGAGATATTTTGCTCTCCTGCTTTTACCAGGGAATTACTGTAAGAGCCTCTGTAGGTCAAATTATGAAGTAACTCCCTCCCCCCCCCCATAGTTTTTTTTCTTTCACTCAAGCTGTCACAGAATTCATCTACCTCTCTCCCGATACAGTCTGCTCTCAGTGACATCATTTACACTGAGATGTCAGTGGATTGTCCCTCCCTCTGTGTTTAAACCTTAAGTCTAAAAGCATTAATTGCTACAAGTAGAATTTAGTTTCAGTCTAGCCTTGTGAGGAGTCTGTAGTCATCTGGAATCCAGTGAAATCACCCTCAATGTGGTTTCTAAGATCCTAAATGACCTCCCCTCTTCCCAGGTCTGTGACCTATATTCTATTACTGTGATATTTCTCTCTCCTCTCAAACCACCATTCCATCAGCACAGTGTCTTTGTACATGTTTTTTTTTTTGTTTCATATGGAGCTCTCTTCTGCTGCTCTTCATTTAGTAAAATCCAGCTTAGCCTTTACATCTCAGCTCAAATGTCACTCTTTCATGGAAGACTTCTTTGCCTCCCTAAACTGGGTCACATCTCCCTACTATTGATGCTCAAAGATCCATGCACCACTCTGCTATAGCATTTATCATTTGTTTTTTACTAGTATCATTCCATCAATGGCCATCTTTCCCCCTGCACTGTGAAAAAGGAGTCTGGAGGTCTGTATGCATTTTTTAGTATTGTTTTCCCAGTACTAAGTGAAAGACTAAGGGGATAATATTCCAGACAGAAAGGAAAACTATTCTAAAGGCCCTAAGTTCTGATCAAGGTTGCCAGTCCCAGATAACAGAATAGGGAGAAATAGCAGAAGACAAGATCAAGGAGGAAGAAAGTGACAGATCGTGTGGAAACCTCAGGGTCTAGTTCCAGATTTTATTCTAAGAAGATGAGAAAACATCAGAGAGGAATTTTTAGATATATATTTGTTTTGTTATACTTTTAATTTTGCAAAAATAGTATAGATTTCCTGTATACCTTTCAAGCAGTTTTCTGTAATGAAAGCAGCTTTATAAGTACATTATCAAAATCAAGGAATTGACATTGATACAGTACCACTAGCCAAATTATCAGTTTTTAATATGCATTGTGTGTGTGTGTTTGTCTGTCAGTGTGTATAGTATTATGCAATCACATCACATGTATAAATTTATATAACTAGCACCACAATTAAGGTATAGAAAGATTCCATCACCACAAAGAAACTACCTCATGTTACCCTTTTATAGTGGCAATTACTGCTCTTGTATCTATCACTACAATCTTGTCATTTCTAGAGTGTCATATAAATGGAGTCATATACCATGTCACTTTTGCAATTGGCTATTTTTACTCACTTAATGCCCTTGTTTATGGTCATCTTGCTGATATGAAATGGACACCTGATGCAAAATTTGGTTTGAATGTCAAAATTTGATTTGGATGCCACACATTCACCAAGAGGGTATGAAAATACATTACTCACATAATGAGGCTTTCTGGTAGGAGCAGAACAGGTACAAAAATGTTTTGAGAAAACAAGGAGCGGCAACTATCTTTGACTTTTATTATGATCAGGGATTGGGGCTGTAGTGAAAGCTCCCCAGAGCAGCCCAGGGCTAGTGTGGTTTGAACTTCCCACCAGAACCAAAGGAAAGAGAATTCAAGCCTTCTTATCAGCTTGCCCACATGTGGGGCAAGAGAGGAAGAGAAAGTGATGCTGCTTGAGAGACAGAGTCAAACATCAAAGGTCATGTCAGACACTTTATTACCACTTGGGATTCATCCATATTGTTACATGTACTGATATGTTTTATTGCTGGGGAGTCTCCATTGTAGAGTTGTAACAAAGTGTATTTATACATTCACATTTTCTTTTAAAATAAAGTGTTGCTGTATACAAGATTAATGATAAACTGATATATCAATGTTGTAATTTTGCTTGGGTTCTCACAGTTTTTTGGTTTTTTTTCTTTGAAGTTGGGCAATTTTACTAAGTATATATAAATTTTGGATATTCTGGGTCAATTTTTCTTAAGTATGTAATACATCTTTTAACATGTAATTTTAAACCTTTTTTTTTTCAGAAAAACTACTTAGCATTATAATTTTCAGTATTCTTTTTCTACATTTTGTTATTATTTGGAGTCACCTATTGTATAATGCTGTATCTTCTTACATGTGTTTAAATTTACCAGTTCCTCCCAAATCATTTTAGTTTCTCCTTTTTTTTTTTTTTTTTTGCTTTTTCATTCACTCTTCTGTTTGCTCAGTTAGTTTTAACTTATGAACTAATTATTTTTAAATTTTATTTATAAACCTTTATTAAGATCTAAAACATATCCAAATGTTTCTAATTATGATTTATGTTGCATTTAATATCTTATGCCATTTTCTTTATGTAGTTATCTTCCCTTGAAATATGTAACAATTTGAATATCTTTTGTGGTCATGTTTTCTGGCATACTTTTACAGACGTGGAAATATCATTCTGCTACTTTTTTTCTTATATGATTTGGTATAAAATTTTATCTTAAACGTTTGATATTTGTTATGTAAGGAATTAGTTTATTCCACCCCCTCACTTTGTGGCTCTCACTTTGTACCCTCTTCTGTTGTTCTGGTGTGATGTTCAAAATGTTTTCTTGTTTCTGATGATTACTAACCCTGTTCCTCCCCTCCACTTTTATCTGGACTTTCTTTTGTCTCTGCAGTACTCCTCAGCGTAGGAATTTTCCTAACAAAGAGCGTTGGATGATAGATTTTGAGAGTTAATGCAATTCCGACAGCTCAGCCCTTTTAGATGTTGTATCAATCCCCAATTCACTTTTGGAGTTGACCAAGGCCCACCAGTTTCAGCAGCTCTTTTTAAGTTGTCCATCTGTGGTTTCCAGTGAGCATATATTTATTCATGTGATTTTGTTTGTTTGGGGGATTGTCAAGTCCATTGAATGCCTAGTTATTTTCTTTTGCTTCACTCTGTACATTTTATAACAACTATTGTGATGGATGGTGGTTTATCCTCACATTCTTGTATTATGTGGTTCATAGTGAAAAAAAAAGTTTTTAAGTAGTATTAATGTAGAAATTTTCAAATTTGGTTATGTTGCTTGTTAATGTCTTTATTGCCATATAGGTCCTCTATGTCATGGAGGATTTGACAGACTTTTAAGTTACGCTGTTACTTCTGTTTTCAAGAAAATCCTTGGATTATCTTATTTATTGTCTGCCTTAACTCTTTGAGCTATTTAACATTATTATTCTCATTTTATGGAGAAGGAGACAAAGCCTTATATATTAGGCAAGTTTTCAAGATCAAACCTCTAATAAGAGAAAGAAATCAGATATGAATTTGTCTTTGTTTTTTTCAGAGTACCAACTATTAAACACCTTCATAAGCTGCTTCTAAGTGTAATTGCAGCTGACAACAGAAGGGTAACCAGGAAGTGAACAAGACAAGAATAGGGAGAAGCTTGTTCCGTGTGGAAAGAATGGAATCGTCAGAAGCCCTGATGCTTGGTTACAAGAAACTGAAAAGGTCAGCATGGCCAGAGCCTTGTGGACTAGGAGGAAATCATGAACAGAGAGATAAGAGGTGAACAGGGATAATTCAGAACATTGTAGAACATAACCAAGACATTGGATTTTATGGGAGCCCATTGAAGTATCTTAACGTGTGTAAAAATAATGTAATAAAAATAATAACATGAAAGCTCAGAAGAAGGATAAATTAGGTATTATGTATCTCAGGCTTTGAATTATTCACACACTGTGAGTCCATGAGTATGGAGGATGGGCCATGTATACAGCATTCACGGATCAGTGGAATGTTAACCAAACCTGGAATTAAAGTGGTACCCAATGTGAGGAGAAGTCATAGGAAGTAAGCTGGCGATTCGGACCATGTGAGGCCAGTACTTGCTCAGAGGATCATGGAAACTGTGGCTTTTCCATTACAGCCATTGCTGTCAGGTGAAGGGTCTTTGTGGAGATCATGAAGCCATGTTGAATAATCAAAAGAGAACAATGGCTTTAGTTTGAATTAGGAAAACATATTTTAAAAAAGCATACATTATCTTTGCTAGTTTTCAGGACCCTGCATCAGAAGGTCCATGATACATACATGTGAAAATATTGTGACAATAATGACTTCACTTTGTTGCTTTATATATCAGCTATCTTTTATTACTGCCACTGAGATTTTGTGAGTTGGGTTTGTGATGTCTTTTCATACATTATAACATTCTGTACTTCCTACATTCTTATTCAACAAAGCAAGTGCATCAGGGAGAACAGAAGAAAGGAAAATGCCTGTGATCCGGATACTATTTTTACATGCATTCAAATAAGTAAGGTTGTTAAAATGCTGGTAAATCTGTTTATATAAGACTGACTATGCAAATCACTAAAATATAAATTAAAAGAATACATAAATTAAAGCCACAGTTTCACACTCCACAGTCCCTTTAGGGTTAACAGAAATCTTATGTTTCTATTTAAACTTGACTTCTTCTATCATTGGGATAGGTGCTAGATATTTATGTAAAAACCACGTGATAATGTGATGCAGATAAGGGGACATTATTACTGTCAAGAAGGTAGTTAGTCAGCAATATTTTTGAGGACCTATTTTTTAAAAATTCTTACATTGTTCTGAATTCTGAGTCATCTCACTACCACCAATGAGTTAAATTACTGATTCTGTCTTATGCATTTTTACATGCCCAACTGCATTCTTGTATGGTAGTCCTGAAAAACTTGTATGCAGACTTGTATGATAGTCCTAAAAAACCCAGACATAACTGGACATCTACTCTGTGACAAGGACTGTCCTTAATGTTGGAGACTAGAGATGATGAATATGGTATATTTGCTCCTAGTGAGCAGACAGAATTATAGGCTCAAATTTGGACATTATAAGCAGCTTTAAATGAAATAAAAAAAAAACTATACATATATTATAAGTAGTTTTCTCTTATATGTTTTCCTTTACCTCAAACTTCTGTGAGAGCATTGACTGGGTCCTAATCAACTCAGCATCTCTCAAAGTACCTGAACTTAATATATTTTTGTTAAAATAATCATTTTATTGGGAAGACAAAGCAAAAATACTCAAACGATATTGAAAAACATGAACATTTTTATGACGATACAATAAAAATGTAATACTGTAATTCAGAACTGATAACAAATTTACCTGAATTCCATTTTTGAAGGCAAAATAAGAAATAGAACTCCTATTTCCTTTTTTTTTTTCTTTCAGACGTTTCTACTTTATAGGAAAGTAAGAACAAACCCTGAAAACACTCTAGAACATTTGGAAAGAATATACAAATACACAAGAATGCAAAGTGCATGTGGTGGGAACAGTAGGAGGAGCAGACGGCCCTTTTCTTCAGGTATTTTGCAGTAGTTTAACTTATTCTTTGGGAAACAAGCAACCCTGGATTATGGCTAATGAGGAGAGAGGGTAGGGTTGAGGTTACACTACAGGCAGTGAGATCCAAAAAGTGAGAGATGTTTGGTTTGAATGCATTTATATTATAAAACAGCCACAGTATTCGACCTACTGGAGCATTTTGAAAAGATTCTCCTCCTGTCATTAATAATCATAACATCTCACTGGGCATCAGAAAATCATTCCTCTCTTGCTTCAACCCTTCCATTAAAATTGATAGTTTTTGCCTTCAGATTTCTATCTTGGAGTACTTAGAGGTTTTAAACACTGTGTTAGATATTATGTATAAAATGCATTTTTCTTTTAAATCTAAAAATGTCTTCTATTTTAGTTCATGACAACTGCTCGGAAAGACAACTGAAGTCATTTGGATAGTGTGTTCTGCTCTACTGTCCATTTTAAAATGTCTCCAGTGTCCCTAGATAGTCTTCCTAGATAGTAAATTATCAGTTTTCTCCTCTATGGATTTTAGGCATTTCTCCATCAGGTAATTTTATTACTAACTCCCACCACATGTTTTGAGTCTAATGGCCCTATTTTATTTCCTGCTAGTTCCAAAATAATCCTCTTGGCTCAGAATTCTATCTTCTGTGCCTCTAACCATCTCTCATATCCAACGGGCAAAGCTATAATCGAACTTGTGAGACTCTGGGACACTGACGATAGTCATCCAGTTTTCTTTTTCCGTGAAACTACTCACCTTACCTTGGGGAAAGTTTGGACAGCCTGGCAGTAGAGAGAAGAAAGCAGAGGAAAATCCTCACTGCATTTTCTGATTCCTATGAGTCAGGACAGATTATACATGGGAGGACAAAAGGGTTGAATTCAGGTTTTATGAGGTCTAAGCTACCAAAACTTTGTGAACTCTTTTAAGAAAAAATATCCAAATGTATCAATAACAGCCAGATACAAAAGTAATTATTTATTAGAATAAGAACATAGGGAGTTTTGTCTTAATCTGAGTTCAGCAAAGTCTTCAGTCCTTATATTAGGTCTCTTATAGAAGTAAGTCTTGGGATGGGGAATGTAATGTAATGGATGGGAAAAGTGTTATTCACTAAACAGTTTCTTAGTGGTGTGATGTTGGCTCAAGTACGTAAATATAGTCACTTGACTGTTTTTATAATCAAGAAAGAAAATGTGTGGCAACTGACAGAATTAGAAGAGAGTGAATAGAAAAACAAGAAATGAAGAGGCACATTAGAATATTTTTGTGTTTCCCTGGTGATGCAGTGGTCAAAAAATATCTTCAGGAAAATATTTCTGATAGGTAGTTTTTAGGTTGTCTTGCTGAAAAATGTGCAATATAAAATGCCCCTCACTCCCCTCAACCCACCCCTACATCCCCCATGAGATCTTCCGTTCGGGCTTCTTTGCTCACTCATATACTAGAGGAAAACTAAAGGAAGCACCTTGTTTTGCATCCAGAAAGTTAACATCAATAGACACAGACTAAACGTAGCTATATCTGATGCTTTACAACCAGAGTAAGTGTGAGGGTCATAGTAGGAACGAAGCAATCAAAGGGAAGAAATTCTTTTTTGTGTTCACTTAAAGCAGAAGCGTTTTTGTTTTACCTCTTATTATTTCTCCCTTACAGTTGAAGTAACAAAACAAAAGACTAAGATAACATGTACTTACAGGCTAGATTTTGTTCATCCCAGAGCACAAGTTCTTTGACTCCAAGTCTGGCTTTCCAAATGTGAACCAGACCACTCTTACTTTGACTGATTTACCTAATCCCTTTTCTTTCCTCTTGGAGATAAAAGGGTGTCCATAACCTGCACCAAGATCTGAACATTGCCATTTGCTAGGTATCTGTAGACAGAACCAGCAGAAGCCACTATGGACCTAAAACAAGTAGACTGCCAGTTATTTCTCCAGCAAAAACTAAAACAAATAAACAAATTTATTTGGGGTCAACAGAGAATTGCAATTTGGGGTCTGCAAACATGGTAAGCCTCTTGCAAGTCCTTGCACAGCAAGGGAAGGAGAAGTCTTACAAAGAGGAAAAAGAACTTGGGAGGGCTATACTAAACATAGAGTATGTGCTTTTCATTGGCTGAGTTGTTGTCAGGAAAGAAGAGGAATATTTCTTCTTCCTGTTGACTCTGCTTATCACAGTGCATGAGAGCTCCCCATTCTGGTCTCTTGACTCTATTTAATTGAGGTTTCTGTTTATTAATTTTTTATACCCCAGATCATTGAACTCTCAAGGTCTGATGTCAAATTAGTGGAACCTTGGTGTGAAGACAAGAGAGCATCCTGTTGCTTATTCTTTATACTCAAATTTGTTGTGGTCCTCAAGGCAGGCTTTTATCAAGTGGGGAATTGACTTGAAAGCATTAAGCATTGATGAGAGCTTTCTCAATAATGCTATATGTTTCAAGTTTAATGATTAAATAAAAATAAATAAAAGGTCACATTTTCTTCGTTTTGCATTTTGCTGGCCAGAATTCATTATTACTTAAAGGTCTCTCTAGATATTTCTATAATTTTTATGTACACAATAAAATGCTGAGATTTTGTCTCCTCTATCTTGGAGCCATCTCCTTCATAGCAGCTGGTAGGTAACTCACCCCAGCTATTGTCTTTCTCACTGTCTTATAATATACTCGGGCCTAAGAGAAAGATAATTTAGGCAAGATGTGGGTTCTGACTAGGCATTGCAGCCCAGGACAAGAAATCTAGCTGTGTTTGTCAGATTCCTGGGTTAGAAAAACCCAAGTCAAACTTGGAGATGGAAACAGAGCTGGGGAAATTGGTGGATAAAGAACCAGTAGTCCTCACCTGAAATCCTTTGATCAGTTGAAATTTTGAGATGCCCATTTTTTATCTGTATATTAAAAAGTTAAAGTCTACAATTATTCTAAATGTGTACTGTTGAGTTCCAGAGTACATAAAATACCAAAAAGCCACATTCACAATTATTTTCTGGCATGCCTCACTGTATCTCTAGAGTCTAGATTTAATTAAGGAAACTTTGGGGTTTATCAGGTTTTCACGAGGTCATGCCATAAATGCTTCTGAGAATCCATTTATCCAGCTAAAAAAATGGAATTGTATCACCTTAATCCTCACAGAGTTTCTTAACTAAGAACATGACAACCACATTCTACATTTCTTTGCCCTTAGGTTGTATCTTAATGGCAGTGTCCAGAATTTGCACTTTTTTCCTAAAGTTTTATTTGAGTGGCCAAATATTTGAAATAATTAAAAAATTTTATTGTTTTCTTTTGAATTTTGTAATGTGTGGGCTATGTATATTTCCTATCAATTATATTTGCAAATCTTTTTTTCAAACTCACCTCATAGCTACATTTTTGATATTATGACTAAAAATCATTTAGCTGAAGATTCAAGCTTATTGATAACATCCTCTGTATTCCAAATTATCTCAGGTGATAGATATACCAAATATGCTGCCACTGCATAACATGGGGTGCCACTTTTCCAGCATTCTCTGAGTGTTTTCTCACTACACTTTCCTAGTCCCAAAGACGGTATTTTAGACTTCTATTATGGTAATGTACCACTTTCAATACCATTTTCTTTATCAGTTAGCTAATGCATAAAAATATTGCATAGTAAACCTTCCCAAATGTCAGCTTACAGCAACCAACAACTGTTGTTATTTTATGGGTCTGTGCATCACCTACCCAGAGGTGGGTGTATCTGTTCATCTAGATTGGCTCAGCTCCAGGTCGCAGGTTTGGTTTATGTCTGCTCCATACATGTTTATTCTGAGATCCAGACTGAAGGAAGATCACTGAAGCATAGAAATGTTGCAGGAAAATGGGGTGCAAGAGGGTGGTCATGTCCCAGGTCTCAGTCGAGTCCCTGGGATGCACCCAGCCCCACCAACTGAGGGTCCTTGGCTTCATGCAGGAAAGAATTCAAGAGTGAGCCATAGTTGAGTAAAAGATTTATTCAGAGAGGTGCACACTCCATAGACAGAATGTAGGCTGTCTCAGGAGGCAAGAGAGAGCAGCCAGCCGATTGTTAGTTTTTATGGGCTGGGTTACTTCATATGCTAACAAGTGGGAGGACTACTTTGGGGGAAAGGGCAGGAATTCCCAGGAACTGGGCCACTGCTCACCTTTTGACCTTTTATGGCCCCTGTGGGAGTGCCATTTAACATGCTAATATATTACAATGAATGTATAATGAAGCTCAAGGTCTATTGGAGGTCAAATCATCGACCAGCTTGAACCTCAAAATCTACTGAGAGTTGAATCTTATGCCATCTTGGTGCTAACTACTGTGTCATTCTTCTAACAGTAGTGCCCTGCCCCCTTCCTTCCTGTCTCATTTGAACTATAGAGTTCCCCCGTGTATAGGCAAGTATTAAACCCAGCAACTTGGTAAAGAATATGGTTTAGAAACAGTCTCCTTCTGTCTTGGGTTGGCAAGAAGATATGGATTGTAATTCAATACCCATAATTGATTAATGGCCCAACGTTAAGCAAATTGCTTACTCTCTTTAAGGTTCAAGTGTAAGGTGGAGATAATAATGCCTACTTCATAGAGCTATTATATTATAAGAAGATGATATGTGCAAAGTGTTCAGCATAGTGTCTGGCAAATAGTAAGATTTGTTTTTATCTCCCCTGCTATTTTCTTTTATCTTGCCTTATTTCAGTGGCATTATATATGGATACACTATGGATAATACACCTTTTTCAGGAGAAAATAAAGGCATTACCTCTTGACATTTTAATATCTATTGATCTTCAGTTTTATCCAAGTATTTTCTGGACTAAAACAGTTCTGTCCCTCTCCAGGCCTTTCTGGCTTCTATGCTATGTCTTCATAGAATATGAGAACCAGGAAGAGCCTTAGAGTTATTCATTTTCCAGATGAAGAAACAGACAACTGAAAAGATGAGGTGGCTTGCTCAAGGTCATTCAGCTAGTAGTGGCAAAGCTGAGGTTACTCTCTATTCTAGTCCACAGTTCACTTTGCTATCCAAACTAGTGACTGAAAATGAAGAACTTACAAGTTTCTCTGGCTAGCTACCTGCTAATTTCTTAGCTAAAACCACAACAAAAATAAACAACAAGGATAATAATAACAAAATGGAAAGTGGTCTATTTTTCCAACTTATTCTTAGCTCCAGATTATGTGCTTATATATTAAATCTAAAGTTTCACAATCAGGAGACAGAAACACAAATAACTGTGGGTAGATTTCAGAAATCAGTATAAACTAAACAAGTTCATAGAGGCCAGCTATCTCCAAAATCCAATAATCTTTGAAGGGCCCACCATAGGCTCCAGTAAGAGAATAGAAGGGCCCTCCCAGAATCCCCCACAAATTTAGGATCCAGGAATACTCAGCAGGCAACCAACATTATGATCCAGAAACAAGTTTAATTAAAGCACAGAGCAGTGTACAGAGTTGGACCACCTGCATTGCTGAGACCTGGAATTTGTTCAAAACAGATAGAATAAAAGAGAAAAAAGAAAAAAAGAAGAAGAAATCCAATGCTTTGGTTAGCTCCAAGAGAGATATGTTGCGTTTGCTCAAATGTCTCATGAGACGATGTATGCATGAAGTAGCCAGGCCTGAAAATTTACAGTTGTGCAGTTGGGAGTTCAGATTTAGGACCAAATATATATAAAGAGAATTGGAGGATGTGCCTGGTGATTTCTAGCACTGTAGGTGGGAATGATGCTTGCAACTTAGATGCAGAGAATGGCTATTTTCAAACTTGAGACATCTGTGGGCACCATGTTTTGTGCCATGCACAAAAGGAGCAAAGAGAATGTCTGAAGAGGCTACATTTGAAGATGGTTATTACCAGAAGCATCAAAACCACAATGCTTTGTGAGCAGAATAGGCAATGAGTGCAATAGAGTTTAAGCAAAAAGACCACTAGGACGGAGGGGTGAAGGAGGGCTTCACATAGGCAGTAAGACTGGACTCAGCTCCCCCAGGCCCCCCAGATCTGGACTGAGCTCTGCACTCCCTTTCTGGTTTTCCTTTGTTGGATCTTTGGGTCCTGACCTTGGCAGTTCAACTAGGTTGTTGTGGTGTCATCTTTTGCTAAATTCTCAATTGCAATTCTGAATTTTTCTAAAAGTTGTGACCCTAACACCCTATTTCTGAGACTGCCTCATTATGTTTTCAGCTGTCACCATGCTCCTTACCAACCCAGACTTGGTGCACTAATTGTTTTTATGCTTCTGCTTACATAATTTTCCAGTTCCTGTGTCATACTAACAAAAGCCATCAAACATTATTACTCATTCCTATTTCTGCAAATATCCAAGTCGTTTTATCCCAGCAATTACTCTGAAATAGATTTCTTCTCCTGAAATTACTAGCATTGCTCCTTTTTCACACTGACACCTGCAAATGCTGAATTTTAAACTCAACAGGTGCCCTTTATTCATACCTTTAATGATTCAGCTTTTGAATGACTGAGGAATTGTTCCTACCTATAATAAGGAATCTTTTCACTCTTATAAGCCAGTCATTGTATCTACATGAATTTGAATATCAGAGTTAGCCATGTGATCCACTAACTGTAACCTGCCCTGATAGCCTCAACTTTCTTAAGATATAGACAATTGTAGTTATCCTTAACTAGTAAATAGTATTATAACCAGTTTTTTGCTGGTAAATATTTAACAACCAACTCTCCAGGGAAAACAGTCCTGATTTCTACTATTTACTGATTCCATGGTATAAATACTCCCACATGTCTGACATCAAGCTACATATTTGACATGACTGAACACAGAATTGGGAAGAGAAGTTCACAATCAGCTCTTTTGAACCAATATGTGCTGGTTCCAACACCACCACTGAATAAATATTATTTGACAATGCACTTTTTGCTGCAACAAAATAAAGATGTCATTATTTTTCAGTGGGTTTACAATTTGAATAAGAAAAAATAAAAGCATGCACATACAAACATGCATATACTCATAAATAATCTAATAAGGTACAAAGCACAAGGAGAAGTTTTCAGAGTACACAGTGGAAAGTAATTATTAGTATGGATATTTTAAGCATATGGAGAGTAGTATGTGTGTTTTCATGCTTTATTAAAAAAAAACAGAAATCTATTACAAGGCATTCACACATGCTTAGAATATTGCTTTGATAACTGAAAAAGGCAGGAAACAAGTTTCCAGGTGGAAAATACTTTTTTAATTCAGTTCAATTATTTTGAACAGCCACCCAGAGGTCTCTGAATTTAGACAGTTTCTCCCTATTCATTCTCAGGGTTGTAATGTACAAAGCCATTTATCCAATAAAAAATCCACATACTATATCTGAACCGGTGGTACAATAGAGAACAAAATAGACTAGGTCCCTGTTCGCCTGCATCTTGCTGTCTAGTGGGGAGAAAAGATGTATCTGCATATCTACCTATGTAATTGCATGATTATACCTGCTATGGAGGGAATGTGCAGGGGGATTATGAGAGCTCATAACAGGGAAATTGATTAGAATGGGAGGAGCGGTGGTCAGAGAACTTTCCTCCAAAGATGTGATAATTATACAATAATACAAAAAGTGAATGGAGCTTAATTAGGGAAAGAGGAAGGCATTGGAAGGTGCAATAAAAACCAAGGGAACTGCAGCATATAGAAACCTGCGCAGCATTGGAGGTGACACATTTTAGAAAGTTGATCATTGTGGACAGGATGAAGGGTTGATGGCCAGAGATGAAGCTGGAGAGAATGAAAACCCAGGTCAGGCAAGGTCTGGGAATGGAGTTCAGGATTTTGAATTTTATTCCAAGAGGTAAGATAGTCACTGGGTTGGGGGTTGGAGGGGAGGTGAACAGGAGAGTGATGTGCTTACAGGTGCCTTGCCTGAGGACCTCAAAAATATGATACTAAATATATATAACATGAAGCAAGTCTTGATTCCATTTAAAGCAGTTCTGCTTTTGGGTGATACAAAGAAATACTCTTTGAACATCACTCCTATTTCTGGGCATCTTTTTACCAAAAAAAAAAGAAGAAGAAACCCTAAGAATATCATCAGATGCTTTTATCTTGTGGCACCCATCTAGAAACAATGTTCTATATTACCCTGACAGATGGGTGGGGAAAATCTGGTGTTTGTTGTTTGTTTTTTTTTTTTTTGTCTCTGGGGACAACTTCTTGAGTGCTACCTGCCAGCCTCTTGTTGTTAGTTGCAGATATTAAGTTCTTTGAGAATTCAGACTTCCAAAACTGATAGACAAGAAGATGTTTTGGGGGCTGTAGTGTACAAAGCCATTTATTCAATAAAAAGTGTGTATACTATACTCTGAACCGGTGGTACAGTAGAGAGTGAAATAGACTAGTTCCCTGTTCATCTGCATTGTGCTGTCTAGTGGGGAAAAAAGATATATCTGCATATCTACCTATGCAGTTGCATGGGAGGGAAGGGCAGTGATTGTGGACAAAGCAACAGATATATTCCAATTTTAGAATTTGGAGAGAGGGGTGGGGATTATAGCTCAGTGATAAAGTATGTGCTTGGCACATGCATGAAGTCCTGGATTCAATCCCCAGTGCATCTCTTAAATGGGAAAAAAATTTTTTTAATTTTTTAAAAATTAAAGAGAAAAGAATTTGGAGGCAAGTTAAGCTAGCTCCTCACCACCCAGATTTCCCAAACTCTCCAGCACAAATGTTCAAACTTTAGTTGTGCAAGTTAACCTGGACAGAAATGGAGTTTTAAATGGTTAAATATCAATTTGAAGTTAACAACCTGAGACTTGACCAAATCCATAGAAATTACCTAAATCAGCACCTTGAGGTTCATTTCACACAAAGAGACAGAGAAATTAGACAAGGGATTTGCTATTGATTCTTGGCTGCTGCTGCCTCCTCACATTCATTATGAGGGACATGTTTTATTTTTGTCTCCCTTCAACTCATCCCTTTTTACAATGTGCCCTGGTACTACCTGCCTCCTCTCTGCCCCCTACCATCAAAGCAAAACAAAACAAAACAAAACAACAAAAACACTTCCTTGCCTCACCCGATGCCACTGCTGCTTTCTTTTCTTGCTTTTTAGATTTTTATTGTTATTGATTTCTTTATGGTGGTAAAACTGAGTAAAGGGAAATTTCTCCAGAATTCAACACAAGAATATCATATCATGAACTCCCTAACAGTCAGCTCCATTATATGATGGAATTAGATCCCAGGAGAAATAGTAAGAGGGCAGTCATCTGAGTTACTTAAAACTCAACTGGTTGACATCATGGAAAATGTGCTACCAGGTATGTTAGAGCTTCTGCCAAATGGGAATGAAGAAAAATAACATAAAAGATTCATTTTCTCCCCTCAGTTCAATTTTTCTTTAGGCTGAATTCTAGAGCTCCTGCTAAAATATCTGCAGACTGAAAATTCCTTGTTTCTCTGCTACCACATGCCTTACACTAGGGAGAGAAAAAAAAAAAAATACCACCCCCCTCTTTCAAGGATCAAAAAGCAGGATAGACACTCAGGTAAAAATTTTCAGACCCAAGTTCTAATTCTGGGCCAGTTCCCAATTCTATAGCAATTCTGTGGGAATTCTACCAGTAAAGGTCAGGATGTAACACTTCTACAATTATCACTACTGACAGTATACATCACTTCCTGCAATTCTTAAGTGTCATTTTTATCCACAGATGAGTAATGCTTTCATCCCACAAAAAAGCACCTATTGTCTAAATACAAGGTGTTATAGCAATTACTCTGAGTCTATTTATAGATTTCTTTCTTTGTTTTTTAATATATACCCGCTGAGGAGTCTGGCTCCAGGCCAAAGTCCTAAATGATCTTTCAGCCTGGCCATTAGCAATTGCAAGGCTTTGCTGGACACAAGGCTTTCCTTGTGAGGGAAAGCTGTCCTCCCCAACCTGACTTGGTGCACTGTCAGGGCATCACAATTTTCCGCATCAAGATGTTGAGATAAATCAATGTCCCTATTGCCTAGCACTGTAGGTCCAAGAAAAGGGGAAGTGGCTTTCTATGACAATGGTGGAAGTAAGATAGATATAGCCCTCTTTCCTCCAAAACATTTCAATAAAAAAACACCTTATTCTTAAAAGCCAATGATACCATATGCAGAGCTGTCATAGTTTATGGGGCTCTGTGGCAGGCAGAATGATGTTTCCTCTGGGGATACCCACATCCTAATCTCTGGACCCTGTAGATATGTTAGACTACATGGCCAAAAGGACTCTGCCCAGGTGATTAAACTAAGGACCTTGGAACAGGGAGATTATTCTGGGTTATCCAGGTGGGCCCAGTGTAATCACAAAGGTTCTTAAATGTGAAAGAGGGAGGCAGACAAGGAAGTCAAAATGATGCATCAAAGCCACTGACCCACCATTTCTAGCTTTGAAGATGGAAGGAGCAGCCAGAAACCAAGGAATATAGGTGACCCCTAGGAGCTAAAAAGGGTAAAGAAATGCATTCTTCCTTAGAACTTTCAGATAGAAATGCAGCCTTGCTAATACCTGATTTTAGTTCATCGAGACCTGTGTTGCATGTCTGCTGTACAGAATTGTGAGATAATAAATGTGTGTTGTTTTAACTCACCAACTATACAGTAAAAATTTTTACAGCAGCAATAGTAAAGTAATGCAGCTCTTTCACAAATATCCTTTCACTTAGATAATAAAACAGCTTCATGGAGTAGATATTATTTTCTCTACTTGAAAAATTATTTCCTATTTATAAGCTTTAGGTTGTCCATTTGGGGGAAGTGATTTGTTCCATCTTGCACAGCTGGTAAGAGGCAGAGCTGGAACTCACACACAGATATATGAATCAAATCCATGTCCTTTTCTATTCTATCCTCTGCCCTTCCCAAGTTTCTTTGGGACCTCAGCCTCCAGAAATATTCAGATAAGTTTTATTGCTGATGCTCATTGCCTCTTACCCCAATCCTCTGTATATTTCTGGCCAAATAACCACACACATAAATATAGTGTTTTAATCAGTACCCCAGAAGCAATTACTGCTTGTCTACTTGCAATCAATTTTAATGTGCAGGAAAACTCTCATGCAAATTCTTTTGGCTTTTATACCACTGGAATGAAGACATTAAGCCTGTACCTAATCATCACCATGATCACTTTGCAGGACTCTCCTTCCGTTCCTGACTCCTTTACCAAATCACCCTCCACTCCTACCAGGCCACAGCATATCAGGCCCTTCCCATGTGCTCTGAGAAAGCAACATATGTGGGTAGTAGCAGCTTATGGTTGATTGGAGTTAACAGAAAGTCCAAGCAGTGTTTACCATCCCACAGTCATAAGCAAGAGCGTGCTATCTCCTGCAGATGACTGGTTCTTTTTGCCAAGCACAGATTACCATCAAAACCCTCAAAACCTTGGCCTAAAGGATGACAAGTATAAAAGCAAAATGGTGGACATGGAATGAACATTCTGAATATTGTGAATACTGCTTAGAAAGAAAGTGTGCCTCAATGAAGAAGCTAATCAGACCTCCACGCATCCTTCAAGGATGAACTGCTCTTCAGGCATTCTTCATGTCTCCCCTGTCAAAAGGGTTCTGCCATGTCACCTGCCCACAGAACTTTGCCTCTCTAATATTCTGTAAATCTCTTTTTTTCTGTTTAACAATTTCTGTATTATTGGCCCTGCCTTTTGATTTTTTAACTAATAATTGATCTCATAAAAAAAATAACAATTACTTCTCTCAATTTTTGTCTTGTGGTTCCCTGCCCTCATGGTTCCCTGAGAAGGCTTCCCTGAGAACATTAATTCATGTTCTCACTTAATCATCACATCAACCCCAGCAGGCATGTATTAATGTTCACATTTCTTCAGATGAAAAAATTGAGCTTGAGTTGTGTATCTGAAGATTACATGCACACAGACCTGGGTTTAATTCATAAGTCAATACTTTCTACTGTGTCTGGGCAGGGTGAGAACGTATGACTGGCTTTCACAGTTGGTGACTTCTTTGAGCCACATGTGTCTGATTCCTTCCCATTTCAGAACCACAGCTAATGATGAATGAGGTCTGGGCTTAGGGAAAGCGAATGGAGATTCATGGTCAGAATGAGAAAGACCCCAATGAAAAGGCCAGGCAGACTGCTACACTGAGTTGTCAGTCTAAATGGTATAAAAAGAAAGAATCTGCACCCAAAGCTAATGATATAAAAGTTAGCCCAAAGAGGTAAAAGCCAAGACTGCGGCAGAAGTTAAGTAGTAGAGCCTGGATTAATTCCCCACGGTGACTGGCACTAGCGTGGTATCCAATTGTAGTGAAAACTGTCTCTAATGCTCGAGAAAACAGATTAAAGTAGGTAAATAAAATAAACTATAGATAAATAAAATATAATAAAAATAAAATAAACTAAGACTGGCCTATCCTCTGTATGGACAGAGTAGTTCTTGTGACTTGCAGGAGAATCTGGATGCTACAGAGATATTATTTTTAAATAATTTTTTCATGGATTTCAAGAAAAAATAAAAGTCTACAAATGATTAATGCTAGAAAGGGTGTGGAGAAAAAGGAACCCTCCTACACTGTTCATGGGAATGTAAATTGGTGTAGCCACTATAAAGGACAGTATGGAGATTCCTTAAAACACCAAAAGTAGACTTACCATATGATCCAGCAATCCCACTCCTGGGCATACATCCAGAGAAAAATATAATTCAAAATGACACATGCACCCCAATGTTCACAGCAGTACTATATACAACATCCAAGACATGAAAACAACCCAAATGTCCATTGACAGATGACTGGATAAAAAGATGTGGGGAGAGTGTGTGTGTGTGTGTATGAATACTACTTAGGCATTAAAATGAATAAAATAATGCCATTTGCAGAAACATGGATGGACCTGGAGATCATCATTCTTAAGTGAAGTAAGCCAGAAAGAGAAAGAAAAATGCCCCATGTGGTATCACTTATATGTGGAATCTAAAAAAGATGGACACAAATGAACTTATTTGCAAAATAGAAACAGACTCACAGACATAGAGAACAAACTTATGGTTACTAGGGGGTAAAGGGGGTGGGAAGGGATAAATTGGGAATTTGAAAATTGCACCTCTTGGGGGGTGATGGAAATATTAGCTATCTTGATTGTTTGTGGTGGTGGTTTCATGGCTATTTACATCTATCAAAATTCATCAGATTGTACATCTGAAATATGTGTGGTTTTCAGGACCTATACCACAATAAAGGTGCATAAAAGAAGAAAAAATAAAGCTTAAGTACTGTGTTTAACTCATAATTTTATATTTTTGATGAGGCTAAGTTTGGGGAGAGAGAGAGAAAGAAACAGAGAATTTAAAGCCAATGTAAGGATGTACCACTAAGTAAATAAAATGCTTAGTAAAGTTATGGCAAACTGGATAAGGCAAAAGTTATTAAGCTCTTATGAGAATATTGTTTAAAATAAGGAAAATCCTTTATTAATCAATATAATTGCACCATTTTCAACTAAAAGAGGCAGACGACCATACATTTAATTTAGCAATATTTCTTGTGATTCTCTTATAAGCTCACAAATGTGCTGGTTTCTTTAGTGGTTGACAAAAAAGGAGAAAGATAAAACACCTACTATCTGTCCTCAAGAAACATACAGTATGTTGTGAGGAGAAGATAAAATCCATAGAAAATTTGGCCAAAACAGATTGTGAATGTAAGAGGACCTGATGATGTATCAGAGACAGGAGGAAATGGCAAGCATGGAGTGGCCAGAGAAGTTGCATGGAGTGGCCAGAGAGGTTTCATGGAATGAAGGAGGTATAGTCCAGCCTTTGAAGGCTATGTTGCATTTGCCTAAGTATGGAGGAAAGAAAAAATATAGGAGGCTAAACAGTGTTATTCAGGGTAGAATGAGTAGATTGCAATTTTAGAAGTACATAGGCAAGGTGGGTAGAAGTAGGCATTAAAGAGGTAAGCTGATTTTGGGGAAAGTAATCCAGCCAAAGTTAGTGTGTCCAAGTAATTTAACCAACATAAAGGCTTGGGATTAGTCAATTGTCTACTGGGAGATTGATGTCCAGACTGACAGTGACAGAGATTTCCCCTCTCACCAACTTTTCCCTTCATGAATAATAAGGCTCAAAGCTCACCTCTTTCAAATGGTCTCTCTAAATATGAAGTCTACAGTGATGGAGGCAAAAATATTTATTCATAAACCTACTGAGAAGTGGCATAGCATATGCTATATGTCAGGCACTATACTAGCAGATCCTGAGGATACTGAAATGTACAAAAACCCCTCTAAATAAAAAACTCACAATCTAGGAAGGAAAACAGACAAATGTCTGATTAAAATGCATTATGAAAATGATACGGGGACAGTTAAGGATAGTGTTTAAAAGTATCATATTCAAGAATTAATTAACCAATTCACCGTGGTGGGGAAAAAGAGACAGTTAAAGATGTTTGAGCAGTTACTCAAAAGACAAGTAGACATTTACAAAGTCAATTAAGTACAGAAGGGTATCAACGAAAGAGGGACTACTATATGTAAAAACAGGGAAATAAGAAAGAGAAATGTTCAGATAATGCTAAATATTTCAGTATATTGATGTATAGGTGACATTGAACTACAAATTAAAGAATGAAGTTACCAAGACAGGCAGAGATACAGCTTACCAAAATGTAGATTAGATTAACCTTCCCAGGTTAATATGGAATAAATATAACAGAATAATCTAAAAAAGAACTATAGAATATAGAACAGTTAGAATAATATAGACAAGAACTATAGGTAACATAAACACACAAAAGCACACACAAATATATACACGTATGATATATATGGTTAAATATTTGTGTTGAAGAGCAACCAACTTAAATAGTCCCTGAGGGCCCACAGTACTTCAGATAAGGCTAATACTCAAGGTGAAGGACACATTGTTCTCAAGTTTTTTCTGAGGACATTTCTGGTTGGCTTCCCAGGGAATAGAGCCCCAAGCAGTAAGTGTCAGTTTAGTGTACTGAAGAGTCTGAAGAGTCAGAGACCAAACCCCAGGCCAACAGCAGTATAAATATGAGGGACAAAGTTTTGGAGCAGAGGGAATCATAGAGACACAAGTCTCAAAGTCTGCATACAAATATCCTCAAGTCATTGAATAACTCCCAAATTCTTCACGCAACAGGAAAGCTCCACGAAACTCAGCACAAAATGTTAGGTAGTGTGTGAAAGACCAGAGCACAGATGTCTGCTGTCACTCAGGGCTGGAGAGATGAGAGGTGGAATTCAAACACTGCCAAGAGGGGCCTTGGTAAGCACCTGGGGATTTCTGTTGAGACTCAGAAGGACTTGGCCTTAGAAATAATGACCATCCCCTAAGATTAAACACAAAACTTAACTAGATCAAGAAAGCCTAGAATCATTCTTGAAAGGATAAAGCTTATTTACTGCAACTGCCTGCCTGACAAGAAAATTTAAGCATCTTTGCAGAAAGAAAACATCATCAAGATTCTCTATTTTTTTTCATTCATGAGTCCATGGTCTAATCAATAAATTTTGATGCTTGGCAAAAATAGACCGACATCAAATCAATTTAAAAAAAGGAATGAAAAATAAAAAAACAAAAGAAATTAGAATATTCAGAAAATATCTTTAAAATAATTATAATTAATACATTTAAAATAAAAGAAAGAAGAGAATTGTGAGCAGACTTAAAACATGAAAACATATCAAACTGAAAGTATAGAAATAAAAAATTCATCAGCTAAATTAAATATTGAGTAAAATATCAGATTAGAAACATCAGAAAGCCTGTAGAAGATATCCAAGTTAAAGACTGAGACCAAAAATAATAGAAAATAGAAAAAAAGACTATAAAAAACACATGATATATACTAAAAAGATATACAAAATATAGAATCAGAGTATCAGGTGAAGAAAAATGTGGAGAAATATTAGCCATTTTTTTTTAACCTGACAAAATTCAGGAAACTCCAAGAATTCTAAGGAGAAGAAATACAGGAAAAGCCTCATCCAAAAAAATGATAAACAATTAAAAACCAAAGACAATAACAGTAAGTTAAGAGCCTCCAGAGGGGAGGAAAAAAGACAATTACCTTCAAAAAAACAATAATAAACTTATGGCTGTTTTAATCATGTGACTGACTAAAAACAGAAGCCAATTACATGGTGTCTTTAAAGTACTGAAAGGAAAAGAATATAGTGTACCATCTTAGAATTCTGTCCCAGGGAGAACATGTCTCAGAATAGTAGCAATTTACAGACAAGTTCAGATTCTGGAAGAATCTGTCACCCATATACTTGCCTGTAAAATATACTAAAAACTGAAAAATAGTTATCCCAGATGTAAATATGGAAGTACATTTTTTAAAAAAAAGTGGGCATAGGAAAGGTAAAAGTGAAGATGTCACAGATTAGGTTTTTTAGTATGTATCTAGAAAGTTCCCTGGGCTGTGTTCTTAGAATCAACAATTTTGAGGAGTAAAAGAAGCAAGATTAGGTAGAGGAATTAGGCGGCCACACAGTAACAACAAAGGCCTCAGCTAACCCTGCAGGCTCTTCTAGTCTCTTATCTTCCATCCGCTGGCTGAAGCCTGTCCCAGGAAGTGGGGGTGATCTTGGATAAGATGGCTCTCTTCAGCCAAGGGCAAATCAACTGAAGGGAAACCAAGTTGGCTATTAGCACTACCAGCAGTTGAGTGAATGAGTGTTTCAATCCCAAAAAAGTTTAGATGTGATAGGCAGTGCGACACAATGTCTATCACAGTCCATCTCTTGGGCACTGGAACCTACAGGCTTACCCTGGAGATATGGTGGGTTCAGGCCAGACCACCTCAATAAAGTGAATACTGTAGTAAAGCAAGTCACATGAACTTTTTGGTTTCCTAGTACACAGAAAGTTGTGTTTACAGTATACTGTAGTCTATTAAGTGTGAAATAGCATTATATATAAAAAAATCAATGTACATATCTTAATTAAAAAATATTCTATTGCTAAAAATTGCTAATCCTCATTTGAGCCTTCAGGGAGTCATAATCTTCTTGCAATAATAACATCAAAGATCACTGATCGCAAATCACCATTATAGTATAATATAATATAATATAATATGGAAAAAGCTTGAAATAGTGCAAGAATTACCAAAATGTGACAGAGAGACACAAAGTGAGTGAATGCTGTTGGGAAAACTGCACCAATAGACTTGCTCTAGGCAGGGTTGCCACAAACCTTCAATTTGTGAAAAACACATATCTGCAAAATGCATTAAAGTGAGGCACCATAGGATGAGGGGTGGCTGTACTTGTATCTTATAAGTTCTGGGAGCAGTTCCTTCAAGATTCTGGTAGGCTTTTTTTTTTTCCTGGATGAATTGTATAAGGAGAATGTTTATGATATTAATTAAAGTCTTAACTATTCAGCTGGTTCCTAGGCCAAAACTTACACTTACCGTCTTTATCTACCGTTGATTCCCAATTCCCCTCATCCTAGGGCCTCTACTGGAATAGATGGATTGCTGGGTGGGATGATAGACCCTCATTCCTTGCTGAGTAACCAGAACTTCCTTCTCTGGATCAGGCTGCTGTGTTTGTTCATTTGCCATCAAAGTCGGTCAAGAGATACCCATGTGGATCATTTTGACATCATACATGTTGCTCTGCGTCACTTTATAATAGTAGTCCAAGCTCCTCCTAAAGATCAGAGCCCATGATACATTATGACAGTGACTCCTTTCCTTGCCTGATGGTTTGAGAATCTCAAAAAGTTTGGGTGGCAGTTGCTTAGTGCAAGTTAGGAGCACTATTGCTTACAGAACTTACAGAGCCCAATATTGGCTTTTCTGAGCAGGCACCAGGCTTGTGGGGCAGAGATCATGACAGGGACCTGAGGATTCATAGACTCCAGAATCATCCTCCATCTGAATCATGGTAATGGAAGTACCTGCCTCAGCCTCCTCCCAGGAAGAAGATAACCACACTTCCTTACTCCTCTCATCTAATTGTGAATATCAGAAAGAACTATAGAATGACAGGCAGGAAGCTGTAGCACTTTTCAGTACTTGGAAGAATGCCAGAATAAGTTAACTTCTCTGACCTAAAGAGATGCACAGGAGGGACCAATGGACGTGAGATGTTTGCCACAACAATCAGCCTCCCCTCCAAGGCTTTAGTTTTCCCCAGTGTTTCCATGTTCCAGCTTGGCTCCCGCAGCATGATCTGCTATTTACTGATGTGCCTCGTGACTAAAGTGAAAAGAAAATCAATAAGCTGTCCTTCCAACATCTGATGCTAATGATATTTGCCTCAGGGTTCACCCACCTCCTCCACACTGCAGGTTCCTGCTGCCTGTCTGCCAACTCCTATCACATCCTCGATGTTCTTGGTGTGCGGGGAGGAAAGGCAGGGATGCCATCAGGATGGTTTGTTTTCTCTGACTCACTGAGCATTCTCATCCTCCCTGCTTCTTGTCGCTAGCATAACCCTGGAGACAGTTGGAATAACAGCAAGAGGGCAGAATTTGGAACCTAAGGCTCTTATCTTCCAGCATTTCTTTGGACAAGGCATTTTATCCTTTGGGACATCAAGTCCCTTATGTCTGAAAGGAAGGAATTTAGTTGAAACATTATCAGTTTCTCTTTCAGCTAAATAACTTTGTAATTCTATAATCACGGATACTTCAGGGATTTTAATTTGCCAAAGACTTGTCAAAAGGAAATAAGAATTTTACGTAATCCCAAAACTTTTAAGGATGTGGTAGGCCTGGTTCATTGCTATTTCTGTCATATGGCACCTATTTGACCAGATCTGGGTTAATGATTTATGAGTGGAGTTGAGTTTTTTTAGCCAGCTAATTTCATGAACATTCTATAATGAAAGCATAGAGTGAGGGTGACATGAGACCAAATATAGAGTGAGTAACATAACATCTGAGTGGTCCTAGTTAAACCTCAGCTTCTTTGTCTATTAATTAGAGATGTTACTCAGGTCACAAGGTTTCCATAAGATGACACAATTTAATATTTATAAACCACATAGCACAGTGCCTAAGTATATTAACTGTTCAACATACCTTGCTGCTTTTCCCAGGTTTTGAATATAACCATGATTGCAAGGTCAGTAATTATGTAAATAACAAGTAATATCCATGTTGACAAAGATTAGGAAGAATGTTTCTCTTCCTCCTTTGACTGTTAAGTGTCGTAAACAGGACCATAAAAATATTGAGTTCTAACTTCCCAGCCCTCCTACACCTAAAGTAAAACAATGGGGCCCTTAACGTTGAGATTTATCGATACCATACGAACAAATAAGGATGGACAAATGGAATCCAAAATGTTTTTATCTCCATTAAAATATATTTTACAGCTACAGGGAACATTAAATAGCACTGCAGAAGCCCCTACCTTGCGCTCCCTTATAGTCTCAATACCCGTCTGGTTAGCTGCTACCTTCCCTTCTCAGGGGATAGTCTATGCTAATGTTAAATCTTTTTATGAAAGTTCTGAGTTTCATAAAGTCCACTTAATCAATTTTTTCTAGTTCTTCCTTATTAGAACCTATATAATAAAACTCTGATTTCCCAACTCTGATTTTCTGAAATTTTTCTCCTTTAATTATTTCTCATTGTATGGTTTTAGTTTACTTATATGATCCATTTTGAGTAAATTTTTGCATATAGTGTGATGTAAGGGTCAAAGTTTATGTTTTTTTCCAAATAGATACTCAGTTGTTTCAGCTGCATTTCATGAAAGGATTATTCTTTCACACATTGAATAACCTGGACATCTGACATTTTTACTGAAAATCAGTTGGTGTGTGTGTATTTCTACTTCCCGTCTCACTGTTCTATTCAATTAATCTATGTCTATTTTTGATGCAAATAAGACATTGTCTTAACTATTGTCAAGTATTGTGTTTCCTCTAGTGTTTTCCATGTCAAGATTATTTTGTATATTTTAAGTCATTTACACTTTGACAAAATATTGTATCAAATTGTACCTTTTTTTAATGCTGCTTAGATTTGGAAGGGCTTTGTGTTGCATCTATAGGTAAATTTTGTGAGAACCGACATTTTAGCAATACTTAAGTCCTTCAATCCATAACTATGGAATGTATCTCCATTTATTTAGGTCTTTTAAAATTTACCAGAACAATATTTTGTAATTTGAAGTCTAGAAGTCAAGCACATATTGTGCTCTATTTATATCTAAGTATTTCATGTTTTGATATTAACTATAAATTTCATTGTATTAGACTTTTTCTTTTATGTTTCCATTCTTTTTTATTGAAGTATAGTTGATTTACAATGCTGTGTTAGCTTCTGGTGTACACCATAGTGATTCAGTTATATATATACTCTTTTTCATATTGTTTTTCATTATAGGTAAATATAGTTCTCTATATTCAATAACATGTAATATACACAAGGTTGTGTATATACAGTAGGACCTTGTTGTTTATCTATTCCATATAGTGTCTTTACATTTTATTTTCAAGTACTTATTGCTAATGTATAAATAAATAAAATGTATTTGTGATTATAAAACTTGTATCAGGTGACTTTGCTACATTCACATCTTAATCTAGTAGATTTTTTTTTTTTGGTAAATTCTTGGTAGATCATCTGTGAATTAAGGCAAATTGAATTCTTCCTCTTTTAATATATATACATTTAGTTTACTATCCTTGTATCATTAATAACTAGGACTTCCAGTACAATACTGAATAGAAGTAGTGAGAGTATATAACTTTGTATTACTCCCAATCTTAAGCAAGTGATATTCATTCTTTTATTTTTAAGTATGATTTTAGCTGTGGGTTTTTCATAAATGCCATCAATTTTAGGAAGTTATTTTATATTCTTTGTTTAGTTTGTATAATAAGTATATGTTGACTTTTGGTAAATGCTATTCAGCATGTATGATATAATCATGTTTTTCTCCTTTATTTTCTTAATATGGTAAATAGAATTGATTGTTGTTCAGAAGTTAAAACGACCTTGCTTTCTGGTGTAAATCCTATTCAGTCATTATATATAATAAATTTTACATATTGGATTTGATTTTTTAATACTGACTTTAAATGTTTTGTCTAAATTCATAAGGAAAATTGGTAATTTTTATTCTTTATAGTGTCTTTTTTAAAATACAATAAACTTAGTCTCATAAAATATGTTAGGAAATATTTCTTTCTACTTCTTGTTCTGAAAGACTTAGTGTAGAATTCATATTATTACTCCTTTATGTGTTTGATACAATTCACCTGTGAAGATATCTTCACCTAAAGTTTTTTTTGAAAGTTAATATATTATTAATTCAATATACTTATTATATATTGAACAATTTGTGTTTTGTCTTCTTCTTTTGTTAGTATTGGTCATTTGTGTTTTATGACATTTTTACATTAAAACTAAGTTGTTGATAGTAAAAGTTGGGGAGGGATAAATTAGAAGTTTGGGATTAATAGATATAAACTACATATAAAATAGACAAATAACAAGGTCATACTGCATAGCACAGGGAACTATAGTCAATATCTGATTATAAACTATAATTAAAAAGAATATATATGTATAACTGATGTACACTATACTGTACACCAGAAAAACTAATACAACATAGTAAATCAACTATATTTCAATTAAAAAAGAATCAAAAAACAAAATCTAAGTTGTCAAATTTATTGGCATGTCTTTCTTCATAATGTTCACTTTTTATCCTACTTAAAAAGCAGCTTTAATGTGATATACTCCATATACCATGTAATTCAGCCCTATATAATGTACAATTCAAAGTCATGTTTTTGTCTTCTTTTGTTTTGGTTTTTTACTATATTCCCAGAGCTTATCAACCAGGACAATAATCAATTTTAGAACATTTCGTCAGCCCAGAAAGAAACCCAGTACCTATTAACAATCATTCTTCATTTCTTTCTACCAACCCCTGCCCTAGGAAACCACTAATGTAATTTCTGTCCATGTGTTTTCCTGTTCTGGACATTTCACAAAAATAAATTGTGCAATATGTAATGTTTCTTACTAACTTCTTTCACTTTCCATAATATTTTTAAGATTCATCCATATGATTTTGGTAAAATCATAAAATAATCATGAAATCATTGGTAAGACCAATGTTATAAAGATTTTCCCCTATATTTTCTTCTAGGAGTTTTACAGTTTCAAGTACTATGTTTGAGTCTTTACATTTTAAGTTGATTTTTATTTATGATGTGGGCTAAGTGTCCAATTTCTTTCTTTTTTTTTTTTTTTTTTTTTTTGCATGTGGACATCCATTTTTCCCAGCATGATTTGTTGAAGACACTATCTTATCCCTATGGTGTATTTTTGACATTCTTGTGAAGTATCAGTTGACCACACATGCATGGGGTTATTTCTGGGCTCTCTATTTTGGTCCATTAATCTATATGGCTGTCTTTATGCTGATACCATGCTATTTTAGCAATTACAGCTTGTAATATATTTTGAAATCAGGTGGTGTAATGCCTCCAGAATTGTTCTTATTTTTCAAGATTTCTTTTACTTTAAGGAGTATTTTTGATTAAATATAAATCTTAGAATAGTTTTTTTCTACTTCTGTAAAAATGTTTTTGGGATTTTATTAAGGATTGCTTTGAATTTGTAAATCACTTTGGGTAGTATAGACATGTTAGCAATATAAAGTCTTCCAATACATGAACATGGGATGACTTTCCATTTGTTTGTGTCTTGCTTAGCTTCTTTCATCAACATTTATAGCTTTCAGTGTACAAGTCTTTCACTTCCTTGGTTAGGTTTATTCTTAACTATTTTATTCTTTTTGATTATAAATGGAATTGTTTCCCTAATTCTCTTTTCAGATATTTCATTATTCATGTATAGAAACAAATTATTTTTGTATTTTGATTTTATATTCTGCCCCTTTACTATATCTATCTATTTGTTCTAACAGTATTTTGGTGGAGTCTGTAAGGTTTTCTATATATGAGATCAAGTCATCTGCAGAGGCAATTTTACTTTTCCCTTTCAGATTTTTGATGGTTCTTGATTCTTTTTCTTGCCTAATTGCTCAAGTTAGCATTTACAGTGCTATGCTAAAGATAAGTGGCAAAGTGGGTGTCCTTGTCTTCTTCCTAATCTTAGTGGAAAAGCTTTCAGTTTTTCATTTTTGAGAATTATGCTAGCTAAGGGCTTTTCATATATGGCCTTTATTATGTTTATGTAATTTCCTATTGTGCCTAGTTTGTTAAGTTTTCATGATTAAAGGACATTGGATGCTTCTTCTGCATTTATGGAGATGATCATGTAATTTTCATCCTTATTCTTTTAATGTGGTATATCATGTTTATTTAATTTTTATTTGTTGATCCTTCCTTGCATCCAGGGATAAATCCCAATTGGTCATGGTGTATGATCCTTTTAATGTGCTGTTGAATTTGATTTGCTGGTATTTTGCTGAGGATTTTTGCAATTATATTCATATGGAATATTGACCTGTAATTTCCTTTTTTGTAGTGTCTTTTCCAGCTTTGATATCAGGGTAATGCTAGCCTCATAAAATGCATTTTGAAGTGCTCCTTCCTCTTCAGTTTCGTAAGAGTTTCAGAAGAATTGCCTTTAATTCTTCTTTAAATGTTGAGTAGAATTTGCCAGTGAAGCCATCTGGCTCTGAATTTTTCTTTGTTGGGAGGTTTTTGATTACTGATTCAATCTCCTTGCCAGTTATGCATCTGTATATTCTAGGAATGTATTCAGTTCTTCTAGTTATTCTTCTTTGGTCTATAATTGTTCATAGTAATCTCTTGTGATACTTTTTATTTCTGTGGCATCAGTTGTAATATCTCCAGTTTCAATTTTTGATTTGTGTGTGTGTGTGTTCTTTCAGTTTTTGTCTTTGCTACTCTAACTAGGTTTGTCAGTATTTTTTTCTGTTTTTCAAAAAATCCCTCAGTTTTTTGAGGGTCATTTTTTGTTTTGTTTTCTATTCTCTATATCATTTATCTCTGATCTAATTCTTATGATTTCCTTTTTTCTACTAATTTCAGTCTTATTTTAATATTCTCATTTACCTTATTCCTTGAAGTGTAAAAAAAAATTATTCCTTGAAGTGATAGTTTATTTCTATCATTCTTTTTTAGTGTAAATGTTTATCATTATGAACTTCTCTCTTAGTAATGCTTTTGCCTCATCCCATAACTTTTGGTATTTGTTTTCATTTTTATTTGTTTCAAGATATTTTCTAATTTCTCTTTTGATTTCTTCTTTGACTCATTGGTTGTTCAAAAGTGTGCTATTTAATTCCATGTGTTTTTGAATTTTTTAGTTTTTCTTTTGCTGTTGACTTCTAGATTTATTCTATTGTGGCTAGAAAAGATTCTTAGTATGATTTCAATCTTCTTAAATTTGTTAATACTTGTTTTGTGACTTAACATATAGTCTGTTGCAGATAATGTTTTATAAGTACCTGAGAAGCATGGTTTGTTGTGCTGCTGTTGGGCTGAATATTGTGTGAATGTCTATAAGGTCTTTGCTCAATAATGTTGTTCAAGTGTTCTGTGTTTTTGTTGATTATTATGTCTGGTTATTGTCTTCATTACTAAAAGTGAGGTATTGATGTCTCCCATTATTATTTGATTGCTATTTCTCCCTTCAGTTCCATCAGTGTTTGCTTTATGTATTTAGGTGCTTTGATATTATATGCATATATATTTATAATTGTTATATTTTCCTGGTAGATTGACCACTTTATCATATAATGCCCTTTTGTATCTTTGTGACAGTATTTGACTTAATGTTTATTTTGTTTGATATAATTATAGCCATCCTGATCTCATTTGGTTACTGTTTGCATGAAATATCTTTTTACATTCTTTTGCTTTCAGCATATGAGTCCTTAAACCCAAGGTGAGTAATATGTAGGCAGCATATAGTTGGATCCTCTTTTATTATCCATTCAGCCACTCTATATCTTTTGAATGAGAAGTTTAATCCATTTATATGCAAAGTAATTATTGATGGGGAAGTTTTTACAATAGCCATTTTGTTATTTTGTTGTTTTCTGTTTGTCTTGTAGTTCTTTTGTCACCTTTTTCCTCTACTGCCAATTTCATCTGTTTCATGTTTTGTATTTTTATACATTGATTTATTTTTATTTTTATTTTTATTTTGTGTAACATCTGTAAGTATATTCTTTGTGGTTACCATGGGGCTTACATAAAATACCTTATAATAATCTATTTTATGCTGATAACCTAATTTCAATTTCATACAAAAACTCTGCAGTATTATTTTTCCACACTTTGCTATTAACAATTTGCATACTTATATTATCAATACCACAATTTACATCTGTTTAAATTGTGCATCTGTTAACAAATTTTAGATTTATTTTATTAATTTTCTCTTTTAACCTTTTCACTACAATTAAAGGTGATTTATCCACCACTATTAGAATAATGCAGTACAGGCATTCCGTGGAGATACTGAGGGTTCAGTTCCAGACCACTGCAATAAAGCAAATAACATGATAAAGCAAGTCATACAATTCTTTTATTTTCCCAGAACATATAAAAGTTGTGTTACACTATATTGTAGTTTATTAAGTGTGCAATATAGTTATGTCTTTTAAAATATACATACCTTAATTTAAAAATACTTTATTGCTAAAAAACTTCTAACCATAAACGAAGCCTTCAGGGAGTCAAAAATCTTTTTAGTGGTGGAGGGACTTGCCTTGATGTTGAAGGCTGCTAAATAGTCAGAGTGATGATTGCTGAATGGTGGGATGGCTGTGACAATTTCCTATAATAAAACAACAATGAAGTTTGCCACACAAACTGACTTTTCCTCTTGCTTGAACACTTAGAGGCCATTGTAAGGTTATCAGTTGACCTCATTTCAGTATCATTGTGTCTCAAGGAATAGGGAGGTCCAAGGAAAGGGAGAGAAATGGAGAAATGGATGGTTAGGGGAACAGTCAGAGCACACACAACACATTTTAAGTTTGCCATCTTATATGGGGGTATTTTGTGGGTCCCCAAAATAACTACAACAGTAACATTAAAGAATACTGATCATAGAATGCCATAACAAGTATAATCATAATGCAGAAATTTGAAATATTGTGAGGATTACCAAAATGTGACATAAAGATACTGAGAAAATTAAAGCTAGTCTTGTTAGACATATGATTCTTTGTTGACATTTATTCTTTTTGCATCTTGAATATGTCATCCCAATTCCTTCTGGCCTCTATTGTTTCTGACAAGAATTTGACTGTTAATATTATTTATGTTCTTTGTATGTGAATAATCATTTTACTCTTGCAAATTTCAACATTTTATCTTTGTCATTGACATTAAATATTTTAATTATGATGTATATGGGTGTGGATTCCTCTGTGTCTTTATTCTACTTGGAGTTCTCTGAGTTTCTTTGATTAGATTAATGTTTTCCATCAAAATTAGGAAGTTTTCAGCTATTATTTTTTGAATAACTTTTCTGTTCATTTATCTCTATCGTCTCCTTCAGGTATTACCATGATGCATATGTTGGTGCCCTTAAAGGTCACTCATATTTCTCTTAGGCTCTGTTTATTTTCCTTCATAATTTTCATTTATAGTCTTCAGATTGCATAATTTCTATGAATCTGTCCTCCTATTGATGTTTTATTTTGTCAGCCATTCTTTCATTACTTATTACCAAAATTTCCACTGTTTTCAAGAGTGACCTTAGGCACATCTCCATACTCTTTTTAAAATAAATTTAGTTCCTTTGGAGACAGTTTTGGAGCTCTCATTTTTTTATGGACTGTTTCTTTCCTTGGGCAATTCTGCACCATACTTCAGCAGGTTAAAACAGGAAAAAAGGAAGTAGTTACATATATTTTTTGTTACTGTCTTGGCCTGAGAGCAAGCAAATATTCTAGTACCCCAACCTGCCATGAGAAATATGGATACTTCTAATTCCTTGGTGATAACAGGCACAGTTGATCAACGAGCTGTCAGGTTTGAGTGTAAGTTAAGAGAATAGGACACTGAAACATCTTTCCACAGCCAAAAATATCCTCACCATCTAGCTGTCTGTCTCTTTCACTCAGCCATTCTTTAATGAGCACCTAATCTAAACCTAGTACTGATGTAGGTCCAGGGCACTACACAATGAACAAGGCACTGCTCTCAAAAAGTTCAAAACTTCAGACAGTGACTACCCTTGTGTCTAAATGGGATTTCTAGATAGGCAAACACTTAAGGCTTGATATAACAAAATATCTTAATTTCCAAACCTAACTCTTCAACTTCCTAGCTTTGGAAAATTGAAACCGAATACTTACCTTCTCTGTGTCTCCGATTCTTTACCTTTGGAAGCAGATTTAGAATGTTACATATCTTATATGGCTGTAGTGAAATTATTAACTATAAAGCCCTGGTGCATTGCCTGCCAGAATGTAGATTTTCCTTTATGACTTCTTTCTATTATCAATTGCTACATCTCTGTAGATTCCTATAAAGAACATGGTGAAGAGGATGGACCACTATTCAGGAAATGTTAGAGAAGCTGGAGATGAACATGACTAAGAAACAAGACCCACATGGGTTTCGGGTACAAAACAGGTTTTCAGGCTGTGAAAAGATTTATTTCACACACGAGAGATCAGCTACAGCACTGAAATAATGACAAATAGTTCCTTAGAAGTGGAGGCATTTTAGAATTTTTAAGGCCCTTAAACATGGGCCTCAGAGTCCCTATTTTCTAAAAGAAGCACTCAGGTATTTGGGTGTTATTTCAAAGCTCATATTGTTTTTTTCTATTAGTTTTATAATGCTCTGAAATGCTTTATTGCCTGAGAATATGTCCAGCCTGTGAAGCTGGGAATTAAATTTCTAATTTACATTTTCATGAAGTCAAGGATGCATTTTTCTTCAGGAGCACATGTCAGTTACTTGCAGGAAGAATTAAATCTCAAGAGAACATGGGAATGATATGAATACTATGGATGGAAGTCACAGGCATAAATATTTGTAAGAAAGGGCAACATTTTAAGAAGCCCTCTCAAGAGAAAGATCTGATTGTATCCTCTCATGGACAGTGTAAATACTGTAACTTCTGGAAAGAGAGACATGACTATCCAATGTTCTCAGATTTTAACTCCCAACCTTCAGGTTATTTGGTATGCCAGATCATGTGGGTGTGAGAGCCTTTGTGAATCAAATTTCTTACTTCATACTCATATAAGAAAGAAAAAGGAGGTGTAGGGGGCAAAACTTGCTACCCTAAAGTGTGCCTTTTTGGCATGAGGATTCTTTTAGGCTGATTATTTTTAAGAAACAGAAGATTCAAGAAGTTTTTCTTGCTACCACCTTGTTAACTTCCTAAAAGAATTTAGATAGAGGGCCTGTTTCTGGAACAGAGCTATCACCAGAGATATCTGCAAAGAATATGGCCTAGTTGTGGTGAGGGTAACTCAGCAAGGCCTGGAGATCAGAGACCTCTCTGTGCCCTGTTGCCTATGCATGGCTTAGCAAGCATTTGCTTGCTGAACATTTGCTTTTCCATCTTCAAATGAATGGCCTTTCTCCCCTTTGAAGTCCCAAACCACTAACCCTCTTTGGTCATAACTGAAGATGATGTTTAATGTTGGGTTCATTTCATGAAAGTCATTTCATTTCAGAAAGTTACTGTTTCCTGAGTCTCTCTCATGTATACATATTATTAAACTTTTGTTTCATTTTCTCCTATTAATCTGTCTCAGGTCAATTTATTTCTTAGACCAGCCAGAAGAACTTTAAAATGTAGAAAGAATTTCTTCCTCCCTGACAATATATTTAAGTATGTGTATATGTATATATACATACATTTACATATATTATATATGTGTGTGTGTATATATATAGCTATAGTTATTTTTAATATGATCCCAGCTTGTAATTGGAAGCAAATAACTACTAACTTGGAGATAATCTTCGTATCTTTATCATAAAAGAATTAATTTCTGATTCAAATTCATACATAAAATTTAAATTCCCATTTTTAAATATAACCAAGAGTGTGTCATCACCTTCCCTTAGTTCAATTTTAGACATAGTATTCTAGATTTGTAGACGTCCAGGAGTAATTGGTTTCCAACTCATGCTTTTACTTACTTTCAGTCAGCTCATGGAAAAAAATAAAATGTTGATTCTAAGAAGTCTTCATTCAGCAAAGGAGAGTCTATCCATGTAGTCTGGAAATACTGGGTCAGTAATGACTCATACATATGAATTACTGTTTGCTATAGACTGAATGTTTGTGGCCCTCCCAAAATTCATATGTTGAAAACTAACCCTCAATGTGATGGTATTTGGAGATGGGGTCTTTGGAAGGTGATTTGGTCATGAGGATGGAGACATGATGAGTGGGAGCAGTGCTCTTATAAAAGAGATCACAATAGCATAGGGAACCATGTTCATTATCTTGTAGCAGCTTACTATAAAAAAGAATATGAAAATGAATATATGTATATTCATGTATGACTGAAGCATTGTGCTGTACACCAGAAATTGACACAACATTGTAAACTGACTGTATCTCAATATATATTAAAAAAAAAAGAGATCACAAAAACTCTCTTGCCTCTTCTGCCACGTGAGGACACAGCAAGAACCAGGAAGCAGGTCTTCACCAGACACCAAATCTGCCAGCACCTTGACTTTGTATTTCCCAGCCTCTGGAACTATGAGAAATAAATTTCTGTTGTTTATAAGCCACCCAATCTACGGCATTTTGTTATAGCAACAGTTGTTAGAGCAGTAATACGTGAGAAATAAGTTGGCTTTTGGGAGTTGTTTCAACATGGGTAGTTACAGCATGTAAATGTAAATACAAAGGCTAACAATACATTTTCCCCTTGGGATTAATTTCCATTTCTCATATAGAAACGTTCTTACGACAGGAAACATACAGATGATTTGCTTTTCTAGAGCTGAAAAATTAATCTCTGTTGTGTACAGTTGTCACCTGCGATGAGTAAGAGATGTGTCCTTGAGATAGTCCTCCAAAGAGACAATCATGCTCCTGCTTTTAACGATTTTTAAGCAAATTCACGCATGTGCTTGGGAGTGGGGTTCTTCCCTTCCTGTCCCGAGTGGTAGATAAAGCATTCTGATTTAAGATAGCATTTAAGACAGCATTCTGATTTAAGGCCTCTGTAATATCTTTTCTCTTCTTTTGAAAGTGTTCTTCCAAGAAGTGTAACCTGGAAAGAATTTCTTTTTGGTCTCTAATAGGTTTTTCCTGAGTGTGAGAGGACAGAAGGAGGGAAGTTGGCAAAGCATTTCCAGCAACCTTAGAAGTAGAATGTATGGCTACGTGATCCTGGCACTCGTTATCAGTTATTAATCCTCAAAATCTCAGGCATCCTTAAATGGAAAACGCAGTTGTTTACCAGTGTCGTAGCAAGTCTTGTCATTATGAATCTAAGTACTGAGAGAAAAAACATGACATAATCAATACAAGTTTTAAGTGAGATTTTTTAAAAGCTCATTGTCAGCAAGCAAGTGGCCTAACTGGCATATACACAAAGGAATGATACAGAATAAAATTTTTTAAACTAGAGAAACTTCTTACTGAATGATGTCTATCTAAATCATAGGTTTTGAGATGCAGGATGACCAGAAAGTCATGATTTCATTAGTCAGTAAAGAAGCTTATTGAACTTAAAGATATATTGAAGAAACATAAATAAGTTTGCTGGTCTGTAAGTTACTAATCAAAGAATAATTTTCAGGCTAAAATATCATGAGATAGACAAGAATTAATTGCTAGTCTTTTTTTTTTTTTTTTTTTTTTAAGAGAAGCGGGGAGAGAGACATGGAAATAGTTGCCTACTCCACCTTGAGGCCTTGGAGATCGTCGGGCTCCGAGCTCATCGACATCCAGGTATGTGAT
Organism: Camelus bactrianus; assembly: GCF_048773025.1. Lineage (NCBI taxonomy): Eukaryota > Metazoa > Chordata > Mammalia > Artiodactyla > Camelidae > Camelus > Camelus bactrianus. The sequence continues at coordinate 36,242,266 of NC_133549.1, forward strand.
GATAATACAGGGGCCATGACAAGGGTAAACATAGCTTTGCTTTCAGGGTGAGTTCTATATCCTTTGAAGGATTTATAAATAAACATTTTAAATATTAAATCATAAAGATGTACTATAAATTCAAATGGGCAATTTGCATGAATTTGAAAAATATGTCAATATTGCAAAAAATTTTCCTGAATGTTGTAATTTGCTTAGGTTGTGCCCCACCTTCACTTCCTTCTGCCACTTGAAAATGTCAGAAAAGCACATAGTTAAGCTGCCTTTTTTTTTTTTTTTTTTTACCAATTTTGAGATAACAAAATAGAGGACCTGAACACTGAAGTGAGTTATCCAGACCATACAGCATCTATGGGCAGAGCTGGAGCAAGTGCCCCTTTGTCTTCCTCCAAGACATTTCCATTGACCCACGCAAGAATAGAGAGGCAGTCCCAATGGTTGCTGGGCAGATCCAGGCTGTCTGACTCCACCAGATCCCACTTACTCCAACCTTGGACAAAGAGAGATCCACTAGGTGCTCTTTCAGTGGAGAAATCAGTCCCTGGGCTATTGGTGTCCTGTCTTTGGTAGGAGTAGTGATGTCTCATCCCTTCCATACTACCTCCATCCTCCTGGAACACTTTCCCCCTAGAATAGAGCCAATTCCCCTCCTCTCTGCATGAATTGTTTTAAAGATAATTTCTTCATTAATTTCCTCATTTATTCCTTTTTATTTAACAAATTGCTATTCATAAATTACTATGTACCAAATGCCATTCCACTCCTAAGTATATATCCAAGAAAGAGCAGTACAAATGACCACATAAAAGACATGTGAATAATGTTTATAGCAGCTTTATTCATAATAGTATAAACTGAAAACAACCAAAATGTCTACCAACAAAAGACTGTACATGTTAACGGTGAGACATCGCTATGTAATCCCACCACCATCATCATCATCATCATCATCATCGTGAGCACGCAGTCGAATGTACAAGGAAAGTAGAGTGAATCAGTCTACTACATCACACATACATTCTTCGTGAACCCCATCCCCCAAAAGAAGTCTTACTTTCCTTGATTTTGTTACACTTTTTATTGAGGAACTACTTACATGGAGGAAGGTGCACAGATCCTAAGTGGGCAGCTCAATAATTTTCATATCTATATAGAACATTTCCAACACCCGTAAGGCTCTCTCATTCCCTTCTGGACCCAAAACACATCATGAATTAACCACTCTTTTGACTTCCAACACCACATATTACTTTTGCCTATTCTTTAATTTCATTTATGTGGAATCATATGGTGTGTTTTCTTTTAAGGCACTGGCTGCTTTGCTTAATATTACATCTGTGTGAGTCACTTAAGTTATTGTGTTAGTTAATGGTTATTTTGCTGTGGAGCATTTCACTGTATCTATACATCATAATTTACTTTTTCATTCATTTTGAGTAGGCATTTAGGCTGATGCACATCCACATACATCACACACATCACAGTGAAGGAGCAAGTCCATGTAATCATTCTGGGGAAAGAGCCTGCATTTCTGTGCAAACCTGTTCAGCAGAGTGCAAATTGCAGAAAAACATACATAAATAAACATGTAATGAAAATTTGTGTTCAAAATATCTCATCATCTTACCACATCCTACATCTCTCCACACTCTGCATCTTTCTTGTAAAAACCACATACGGACATGTTTTCTTCTCTCTCTCTTTTTTTTTTAATGGTGTATGTTTTTATTTTTATTTATTTATTTATTTATTTTCTACATGTTTTTTATTGAGTTATAGTCAGTTTACGATGTTTTGTCAATTTCCAGTTTAGAGCACAATTTTCAGTTATACATGAACATACATATATTCATTGTTGTGTTCTTTTTCACTGTGAGCTACCACAAGATCTTGTATATATTTCCCTGTGCTATACAGTATAATCTCGTTTATTTATTCTACATTTGCCTGTCAGTATCTACAAATTTCGAATTCCCAGTCTGTCCCTTCCCACCCCCACCACCTGCAACCACAAGTTTGTATTCTATGTCTATGAGTCTGTTTCTGTTTTGTATTTATGGTTTGGTTTTTTTTTTTTTTAGATTCCACATATGAGCGCTCTTATATGATACTTTTCTTTCTCTTTCTGGCTTACTTCACTTCGAATGACATTCTCCAGGGACATCCATGTTGCTACAAATGGCATTATGTTGTCGGTTTTTACGGCTGAATAGTATTCCATTGTATAAATATACCACAACTTCTTTATCCAGTCATCTGTTGACAGACATTTAGGCTGTTTCCATGTCTTGGCTATTGTAAATAATGCTGCTTTCCCCTTTTTAACACAGGATACATTGCATTTCTATATTCTTGTCAAGCAACTGAAATAATGAGCATGGGTTCTCACCACATCTAGATCCCAGTTGTATTAATAAGCATCTTTGCAGTTTCTCATGCAGATTATATTTACCTAGTTGGGAGATCACAGTAACTTCTGATACATGTAGAGTGTATTTTAGTTGACAGAGAATTTTAATATAGATCATTTCATTTGATTCTTGCAACAACTCTATAAGATGGAGAGCAGATATCATTAACTTCATTTTACAGAAATAGAAACTTATTCAATTAATATTTATTAAATGTCTACTCTGTGTCATCACTGTTCTGAATGCTGCAAATATAAAGTTGAACAAAACACACTTCCTCCCTTAAGAAATTAGTAGTCTGTTGCAGAAGGAAGATAGATATGTAAACTGAGTTAAAGTACAAAGTGGCATAGGAACCCAAAAACACCATACCATTTTATATACATGAAAATAGTAAACATTATGTTATTGTTATTATTATTAAAGAATTTTTGATAATCAACTCTACATGGGGAAATCAAAGGGTATATATATTAGATGTGAAACTTAAAGAAAGAGGAAAAATTGACCAAGAAGACCTTGAAAGAAAGGAAGAGAGGCATTTTGAATAGAAATAACACCTATGCAAAGGTCTGGCAGCATTACATAGTTTGCAGCATCAGCCCAAGTTCAGCCAAGTATTTAAAGACAAAGCTTAGGTTCAAATTCAGTGCTCTTTCTACAGTATCTTTCTCCCCAATTACAGGTGTTCAAATTCTGACCAACACACTGCCTTGAGCTTTCTAAATGAAATACTGCCTGACCAATGGCCTCTAAAATGGGTGCACAGAGCAAAATATCAGCATATTTTATTTCAAGCCATATTACATTTGGGAAGAAATTACTCTGTACTGACAAATCACAACAATTATGAACATAGTAATAACATAGCAAGAATAATCAAATGCAATTGAAATGAAAATGCAACAGTTAAAGCTGGGTTTCAGCTCTTGTAATGTTCATTCAAGTTTAATGTCATTTATGATTTTCTGGAAGCTATGATAGACTGCTCCTGCAATTTGGTTTTGTTTGGCAATTTGTGTTCCCAACCGCATTCTTAAATTTTTGAGAGGAAAATCAACCCACATTCTGTCATCTGGTCATGGGAATATACAAATTAAGCTAGGGCTATAATAAAGGTTGGGTAATTTGTATTCATGCTCAATCTAGTATCATCAGGCTCAAATTGAACTAGTGTGAGTGGCTGTATAAATAACCTTTGAGAAGCAATTTGCTCAAAATTTGGTTCCTTGATTACTTCTCTGAGGTTGATCAGAGATTATAGAATCTTGTCCATTGTTGATGATCCCGTTCTGGCTGCTTTGATCATTTTAATATTCTTGGTTGGTGACAGTTTTTGTCATTGATTTTCTATTTTTTTAAAAAGGGAGGTGAAATCTTCTAGGAAGTGAGTAGGGGCTACCAGGCTTGTTTTGAAGCTACATTTTTTAAACTGAGGTTGAAGGGCTGGAAGAAAAGATGAGGGAGTTGGTGGCACTGTTGGCCATCTCCTCACGTTGCTTATCAGTGCCACCAATGCTTAAGTTCAGGTTTCCCTCTTTTCCACTGTAAATAGGCTGAGTTTCTCCCAATGTTATAGTTGGGTCGGCTGTGGACACATCCTATAAATAGCAATGAAGTAAGACATTCTGGCTGTGTGACAACTTACCTCAACAAAGACTCTAACATTATCCTACCTGGCTTCTTGTTCATTATTGTTCTGTGTACAGAAAACAGCAAAACATTTCCACTTTCTTTTCCATTTGAAGTCCGATGGACTAAAATTGGGAGCCCACTGCAGTAACTGATTTCCTAACCAACTGTTTTCTCAACAAAGAAACACAGCATGAATACACTAGATGGATAAGAGGCTAAAAGTTTGTTATCAAATCCATCTACTTTGACTACATGTCCTAGGAATGTACTCCTTAGCCTCTGTGCCAAGCAAGTAGTCCCAGATTTAACTAGTTGATTTCTGTGAAGGGATAGGATGGCCTCCAGAGCTCCCCCTGTTGATTCTTGGTGGAATTAACAGTGAATCCACTCTGATTCACCTATTCTGCTGTGACTTCAGATACTCTTTGCAAACTATAGCCTATAGACTATATCCAACCAAGTACCTCTTCTACTCTGTGTGTGTGTGTAGTTGGTCTGTTTATTTTTTTAAGTGCACATGTAGAGTTTATTACAAGGATACAGTAGTGTTTCATGGATGCTGAACGGAAGACAAGCCTTTGAAAGGCTCTCAAATGAGTCATCACTCAATAGTGAATTTCACTAACCCAATGTTTTCCTCTAGTTTTACCTCCTTCAGATCACTGCCTATTTTTGTAAATAAAGTTTTATTGGAACACAGTCACATTCATTCATTTATTTCTCAATGGCAGAGTTGAATGAATGTTTATGACAGAGGCCATAGTTGGCTTGCAAAACCTAAAATGTTTGCTATTAGCCTTTTACAGGAAAAGTTTGCCAACTTCCACTCTTTTAGGAGCTTCAGGCATAATGATCTCACTCCCTTGTATTATTTACAGAAATAAAATAATAGTGGGAGTTTAAATATTATAATTTTTTCCTTGTAGTTCAAATGAATCAAAGAAATAGATATGAGTTAGCTCACTAAATTAACAATTCATCCACAGTCATGAGAAATAGAAACCAATTATTTGTTTTACTGTTACTATTACTGTTATTGTTATTAACATGCATTACATGTGAATGTCAATATGCAGAACATCTAAAAAATACCTCCTGTAATCCCCACATTGACCTTATGAATCAGATAATGGAAGCATGCCCATTTTACAGATGAGGAAATTGAAACCCAGCAATGCCGCATAACTTGCCCACAAAACACACTTCCTCAAGTACATGAAAGCTAAAAAGTAGAGTGTAAGCCTTTTGGACCCAAAAGCTTATGATTTTAACTACAAAGCCAAGCAGCAAAATGAAGTGTGTTTCCTAGAGTTTCATTTGGTAACTAATTTCATTTGATAGTGGTGAATCCAACATTTATTTGAACTCCCCACTTACTCAAGTCACTATGTTAAATACTAAAGGATACATAACCATGAGTATGACATAGATATGTTTTAGGGAGCTCAGTTTTGGTTAGCATGTGCTTCTCTTTAAAAAGTAAATACTCCATAAATAATAAAACTTCATTCTTATCTTCAGCTGAATCTTTTTTATTAGTTTGTTTTCCTCTAACTCTTAGGTAAATAAACGGGGTTCAGTGGAGTCGTCACTGTGTGTGGCTGTAGCACTTTTTGAACATCCTTAAAGAATATAAATTTGGCTATTAGGAGGTAAAGGGATATGGTTTTGAGTTATAGAACATCACAATATTAGAGTGCTGGAGAGGAAGAAATTTTTCTCTACCCTTCTAGGTTCTTCTGGCTGGTCTAAGGATTAAATTGGCATGAGACAGATTAACAGGAGACAATAAAAAATTTAATAACATGTATACATGGGAGAAACGCAGGAAAACTAAGAAACTTGCCAAAATGACTTAAACCTTTACCTTAAATACCGTCTTCAGCTAAAGACAAAAGATGATGTTGGGTGGGGGGTGGGGCGGTGGTTTGGGATTTCATAGGGGAGGAAGGCCATTCATTTGGAGATGGCAAAGCAAATGTTTGGTAAACAAATGCTTGCTGGGCTCCACGGAGACAATAAGACACAGAATAGTCTAATCTCTGGGCCTTGTTGAGTTTCCCCACCACAACTAGGCCATATTCTTTGCAGATGTTTGGGGTGATAGCTCTACTCTAGAAACAGGCCATTTATCTAAATTCTTTTAGGCAATTAAAGGGGAGGTAACAATAAACACTTCCTGAGTCTTCTGTTTCTTAAAAACAATCAACCTAAATCAATCCTCCTGTCAAATTTGGGGTAGGCAATTTTGCTTTACAAAAAGAAAAAAAAAACAGAAACCTGAATATGGATCAGGAGAAGGTTTTTGAAAGTGGTGTTAGTACCCTCAGTGTCTGGGTGAATAAAAAGATGAGAGGTAATACAAAACCAAAAAATTGAACCATGTCAACTGAAATAAATGCACAGCCTAAAAGTTGAGAGTTACATTTTATTTGGCAGACATTTCTGAGGACTTGAACCCCTTCGAGCCCGGGATAACGGCCGGGATAGCAGGAAGCAAACATTTGAGCTCATTGAATTCATTCCTTTGACAAGCACCTAGCTATCTAGGGCCAGTATTCTGTCCTTTCTTATTCCAAGTCCCCTCAGGGTGCACCATTGTGAGTGGCTGCAGAGGCTGGGCTGCAGGCCTGTCTTCAATGGGGGGTGGCAGAAGCCACTGATGACTCGATGGTTTCAGCATTCTTTGTTTACTGATATGGTTTATGGTTTGCAGTACTTTTCATTCACAACTAGGAGGCGCTCAATAGCAAAGTGGCATGTTGGTGATTTAATCAAATTTAAGCTGGATTGGGGGATTTGGTGAGAAGGTAAGTGAAGTGGTGATTTCCAGTATTTCTAGTCTGTGTTGCAATTTGTAGAAGGTCCAATTGATTAGAAGACTGTGTGGGGTCCTGAATCAATGAAGCATACTCGGTGAGGTAACTGAGGCAGCTGGGACCATAAGAAGGGTGACACAAGGCCACCTCCAGGGTTGCCCCGGGAGAGCAGTCTCAGGAGTTGACTTATTTTGTCAGCTCCCCGAGCTCTCTGATGTGAATATCCCTCCTCATCTCTAGTCTGTTTTATATTACCTTGGGGCACAGTCACAAGTCTATTCCATACCCCATCTCCACAAAAATGAGGCCATTTCTGAGCTTGGGACTCTCTCAAGCTTCCATATGAGAGAATGTCAAGTCAGGAAAGGGGAACATGCTTTCTTCTGCTTTTATGCTGCCAACCTTCATTTGTCCTGATGTCTTTGCCTCTAGCATCCAGGATCTAATCTGAAGATGCCAACTGAAAATAAGGGCTTTGAATCCACCAAGACTCTGTTTAAAATTAATGTTTAAAAAAAAAAAAATCTCTCAGTCAGAAATGGGTACAGTACTGAAGCCATCAGGAAAAATGAAGACTGACAGTTTAATTTCACTAAATACTGTAAGAGAAAGGATGTCAGCCACAATGGCTGGTGGGCCTGCCCTAGGTGATAGTGATGGACTATGCTGGAGAAAATTAATAGTTATTTTTTTAAAAACCTTTTCAAGATTTTACATGGAAAAACAGAGTGGTTCCTCTGGGTGAGGGCTTCAAGCTATATTTTGTGTCTTTCTCCCTGATTTCATTTTACCACATAGGCTAAATTGGACTTATTTATTTATGAATGCACAAAACAAACTTCCAAAATGCCTCTTCGTGTTCATCTAGCTTGGGCAACGTGCCCTCTGTGCAGCCTCAGCTCATACTGTCTTTAAGGATGATACCTCGGCAGTGGCAAGTACATTTACAAAGCTCAGGACTTGTCCATTCAGATGCTTCTCAATTTAGAATCCGTCAAGCACATCAGGTGCAAGAGGTTTGACATTATTGAAATAGGCAAATAGCACATACCGTGTTCTTCCTTTCACTTGGGGACAGGGGCAGCAACCTTGGAATTAATTGCAGAGGGTAAGATTACTCAACTAAAAAGGCATGTCCAGTATTGCATATGGAAAACAAAGACTCCATATAGTTGGGGGGGGGGGATAATAAAAATAGGAATTTCAGAAAATTTAAGTAAATTAGAGCACAGTAAGTAAATTAGAGTGTCTACTGAAATAAACGCGCAGCCTAAAAGTTAAGAGTTATGTTTTATTTGGCGGGAGGACTTGAGCCGGGATGACAGCTTCTCAGATCACTCTGAGGGACTGCTCCGAAGAGGTAGAGGAGGAGCTAGGATATATAGGAGCTTTACAACAAAGACCAGGTAGTTGGAACAATAAAAGATTACTTGTTATCTAAAGAAAATCAGGCATCTCAAGTTAAAGAATTTAGTGCTTTTCTATGTATGGGAGGAAGCAAACATTTGGGCTCACTGAATTCATTCCTTTGACAAGCACCTAGCTATCTAGGGCCAGTATTCTATCCTTTCTTAGAGTCTGCTTAGAGTGCACCAATGTGAGTGGCTGCAGAGGCTGGGCTGCAGGCCTGTCCCCACTGGGGGGTGGCGGCAGCCGCCAATGACTTGGTTTCTGCATTCTCCGCTCACTGACATGCTTGCAGTATTTTCACTCACACTGCAGTATTTTCGTTCACAAAAGCATAGTTGGAAGAATGAGTTTTAAGTTGGGGATGATGTGTGGAGAAAAACTATCACAGAACAAGACCCCCAGGAAGCAAACTCTACAGGAAATATTTGAAATGACACTCAGTTCAACACCTGTGGAAGAAGTGAAGGAAGCAAAATTTTCAAGGAAAAATTGGGTTGAGATACAGTCATAATAAAGGACTCAGTTGATCTTGTGGGGAACCCTGGACTGAGCTGTCTCTGTGCAGTATTTCCAGTTTGGGATTAGGAAATGCTGGGCTTTTATACTCCCAAGTGGACCCCAGGGAAAAGGATGTGATCTTGAGAAAGGTGTTTCTCTTCAGCCTATGAAGTGATCTTGTGGATGCTCAGATGCAAAATCTTAGTCTCCAAAAATATTGGCAGCTGAAGAAACGAGGGCTTCAGTTTTGAGACGGGAGAACTGAAGGATGCAATACAGCATCCATGGCAGCTTTTGCATGAGCTACTCAGATTCACTTCCTTCATTTAAGTTCTGGAATCCACTCCTTCAGGATTCTGGTGTCCACTTTCCCTGAAGTAAGCTTACAAGAAGAAGGGTAGTGGGACCAATGACGCCTACCACTGTGGCTCCTCTTAAGGCTGCAAATAGACTCATCACCTCTCTCTTCTGTCATCCATTCTAGATTCTCTTTTGCTTGTACAAGTGACTTACCTAGTTGGGTAACCCAGATCCTTATTCCTTAGAGCCTGAGATACTTCTCAGGCTGCAGCTATTGTGCTGTGATTATTGTCTATTAATTACCAACATTGGTATCAAGAGACAACTATGTGGATTAATAGGGTAAAAATCATATTTCTCCATAACTCCAAGGTAGAAAACTATCTCAGCTTCCTTCCAATGAACAAGGTCATGAGTGCTGTCACCGTGGTGACTCTTTTCCTTGCTTACTGTTCTCTCAAATGGGCTAAAGTGGCTTGGTATCAGTCAAGGGCTATTTTTTAAAGGTTAACACATTACTGCAAATTATGTGGTCTAGCTCCAGAACCCTAGAGTGATAAGCTGTGAATCTTTTATTTATGCTTGTAAGAATATCCTGAGAATCTTTTCCTACCACAGTCACTTCTAATACATAGGTCCTGCATATCCTATAGACAAAGTAGCAGGGCTGTTTGCACCAAAACCTGGTCCTGCTACAGGGCCCTTTCCTTATGCCTTTGATGTGACCTGATATGTGGCTCAGTGCAATACTCCCAGAGGTAGAAGGTGCTGCCTCAAAAAGCCAAAGAAGTCTACCAGGCATGGTGCTTCCTTCTTCATGATGAGCACTGTGAGATGCAATAGTTTGTCCTTTCCTTTGAGGTTATGTCCTGGCATGCCTCATTGGATCCCTAAATAATTCACTGATATAGCAATTTCCTGAACATTCATGGGCTTTATCTCTCGCTCTTTAAAGTGTATGTCTCTTACCAAATCCTCCAGTGAACTTGTCACTTTTTTCTTATCTCGTCTGATTAACCTGATGTCATGAATAAGTTCATTTGTGTGATGCTCAGTGGGGTGACCAGATGGCCTGGGTCCCCTCAGACTATGTAATAACATGGGGTAGTAGAGAGTAACAACCTCTGAGCTTCTCAGTGAGGCTAATTTCCAGCTCATCAGCACATGCCTTATTTACTTCTATTTTTTTTTTTTTTTTTTTTTTGCTAAGTGGATTGTGTTTCAAGTCCTTCCAAGGAACAACATGTATCTGGTGGATTTTCAAGATGTATATGGCACAGAACTCTAGCAAGTCTGCTTCTCTGAGTCTTTCAAGTCTTTCATCTACTTTCTCCCGGAAAAAAAAATCTACCATTTCTTTTACACACAGCCAAGGGTCATTGCTTTCTCCAACTCCTCAGAGAGTACTCCTGTATCAACAAACTCTCCAAAATCCAACTCCATATTCTGCTGCCCTTGATCCAACAACTTCAGAATCTTGTTCTATATATACTATCCCAATTTCTGCCTGTATATGTTTAGTAGATCTTGCAGTTCTTTAAAAATATAGTTTCTTTCTTCCCTTAATAATCCCAGTAGTCCCTGGCTGGTTTATATCTTGCATTAAGCCTAGTTATTGATTTAATAGCCAAGAGTAGAGGTTCTGTCTAGCAAGGCAAAGGCTTCTACATAATCTTCAAGTAAGAGGGGGAGTGGAGTTAACAGGGAGAAGTGATACACTTTTGCAGGCACAGATAATTGAGTGAATCTAGGGATTAACTTTTTTTCTTTTTCAGTTCATCAACCTATTCCCATTTCTTAGGATCCTATGCCTTCCCAAATAGGATCCTGACCTTGACTTAGCCGACCTATCAGGTCTGAGACCCCAACCCTCTATGAAGCTCTATTGGTCTTATGAGTAACTCCTGAGAAATGTCTTCATCTTTTTCAGCCCTCCAGCAGCAGGAGATATGAATCTCTTTAAATGCTATCAAGAAGGTTCCCTGACTTTCATGCTTAGCTTTTAATTGCTGGTTAATTGGCCCTCAGCTTTTCATTATCTTTCTTCAAAGCATCTATCACATTGAGGAACAGTGTCCTTCTAGTGCCTAGCTCCTATTCCCCAGTATTTTTCTCAAATAATGTACATACTGTATCTGCGGGTGCATTGATTTTTACAGTACCTTCTCAGTTCATCACTAGTAAAGTTTTAAAGCTGTGCTGCTGTCTTGTTCCAGAGCCTATGCGTGCTCCACATCGTACTAGTGCTGGGGACCTCACTGTCACTCTGTCAGTGGGTTCTCCAGCACCAAAAAATCTCATTGAAGGACCTGCTCTTTCAGACCACTCCTGGACACAACTGTCACAGGTTTCACTCCTGTGATTCGGATTCTGAGACGGAGACCTGGGTATAGGAAATGTATAAGGGAATACTCCTGGAACCAACTCCAGTAGGGGAAGTCAAGGAAGTAAGATTGGACAGAGGGAAAAGTTGGGTTGTGAGGCAGTCACAAAAAAAAAAAAAAAAAAAAAAAAAATAGGCCTGAGAAAATCCTCCAAGAAACTCTGATGATCATTCAGGGTTTTCCCAAATTAGGGGAAGGGGACTGAACCTTTATATCATATCTACCGGTCATTACATGTGGATGCCCCTGGGCAGTGTGATCTAGACAAGAAGGCTACCATTAGTGAAAGATAGTCTCTGGAGGGGTCTGGGTGATGAACTGGGTTCATCAGTAGCTCTCAGCCTCTGAGAGAACGGTTGCTCTGATCCTTAACAAGGCGAATATAGACACAGCTCAATATTCAACATAAGAACCGAAACAGCAATTAGAAAATGAGAACATGTTCAGCCCTGGGACTAGGGTGAGATCAGTGAGGACTCCCAAGCAAAATTTAAGGAGGCATCAAAAAAAATCAATAACCAAAATAAATAATGTTCTAACCTAATATTTCTTAACCAAAATTAATGCAAAAACATTGATGAACAAGATATCAAAATTAAAAAAAAAAACAAGATCAGTATTAGTGATTTGTCCTTTTCCCTCAGGCTCTAATATAGCTTGACACAATAGTGATGAATATGGTTGGCTTTGTTTTATTTGTTGATAATAATTCCTTAAAAATATAACTAATTGTTCATCAACCCTGGAAATAATAATGAAATCACAGCAAAAATTTGCTGAGGATCTTTTATACAAGGGATTGAGGTAGAGACCTCAGTAAAGCACAAGCTGCAATATTTGCAAGACAGGTCTTATATTCCCTATTTTACAAAGAAGGCAGAGATGATCCAAGAGATTAACAATTTTTATGCACAAGAAATATCCATTTTTACACAAATCATGGCCTACGGTTTCAAATAAATCAATGTCATTATTTTACAGTCACACTGCAAACTCAGGAAATGACTGAAAAACCTTGATAAAACTTCACACTGGCTACTACAAAATATCAAATGTAAATAAGAACTTAATAAAAGTTTTTACATGACATGCAATGTGCATAGAACCAGAGCTTTTGAGGCCCCTACCAGCCCTGCTCTTGGGGGGAAAAATGCTTTGGGACCCAAGGTCCATATTAAATTCTATATTCCCAAGAATTCCCCCAAGCAACCCACACTACCATTTCTCCATCATTATGGTTACTTTCATCATGAACTTGAAACTTTTCACATTCATCAGAGCACTTTTCACAGAGTGCCAGGTGTTAGAATTAACTAAGGTGATATACCTTTTCTCCACTAGATCATGAACTCTCAGAAGGTAGAGTAATTCGTTTATCTTTGTCTTACATACAAGATAAAGGTGTTGCCACTGATTAGGTTCTTGTCTTGTTGCAGAAAAAATTCAGAGATGAGATGCGGAAGTTAAGAAAGTAAAGTGGGGATTTATTAAGGGATAGACAGTACACTCTCAAGGAGAGAGTGAGCAGACTCAGGTGAGCAGCTACCCTTTGTTTCTTTGGCAAGTTGGTTACACAGAGTGTAAAAATGATTGGGCAGAATATTCATTGAGGAGGGGAGGGTTTGGAGTCTTATTCCCTGATTTTCATCCCAACTCCACCTTCCCAAAGGGAGGAAGGATTTTTGTCCTTATTTGGTCCAGATCAGAAGTATCATGGTGTTGGTGCATGATGGGTACTTCTAATCTGCAAGCCTAACTGTATTAAAATGAGGGCATAATGAGCAAAAGGTTACATTCAGAGACTGGAGAGCCCTGCCTTTTCCTACCTTTCTTTGTCGGCCTCTAGGACACTTGTCACCTCAAAATGTGTGATTTCTTATCAGCCCAGAGGTTCTGCTTTTGTTGTTTGCTCAGGGACCCCTGTTGTTTACATGATGAATAGTTCCCTGCATTTGGCCTTATACCCTTCTCCTTTTTTACCCTATTCCTTCCATTTGGCCTGCATCCCCCTTTCTCTGCTCATATCTAGCTATTTGCCTGCTCTAACAAAGTGTCAATGAATATACGTTGAAAATTATTGAAATAATCGGTGCAATATGTATGCCCCTCTCTGACTGTGCTCATCTCTTCCTCTCTTTCTATATCTCTCTCTATCTCTGTATGCATGTACACACACATACACACACATTTTTGGCCTGTGGTCTCTTCAGAGAAAAATAAATTAATTCCAACTTTTCTCTGTGCACTAGCTTTGGGATCTATTCAAAAAGAAGTTAGAAAGAGACAAAAAAAGAGGGTCTGCCTTTAAGTATTTTTTAAACTAAATTAGATTTTTAAACACATAATAGACACATTATACACATCTCGCTGACAGAATTAATTAAAGAATTGTGAATGATGAAAGTAGAGATTGTATGTATGTGTATGTTTCTTACATTGGGTTCCCCAGAAACAGTTCTTGAGATGAAGAATTGTGTACAAGTGATTTATCAAGGGTCTGCTCCCTGGAGAAATCAGGAAGAGAGTGGAGGATAATAGCAGGACAGGGAAGGGGAGAAAGCTAGGAAAGTCATGATTGTCAGCAACAACGTGGCATCAACCTGATCACACTGGGCCCTCTGGAACACAAATTCATAGCTCGGTTTGCCCCATTTCCCAGCAAGGGACTTATGATTTCCTACTCCCGTCAAGTCAACAAGGGCTGCTAGTGAGATAGCAGCTTCCAAAGATTTTTGGTTTTCTGCATCTGCAGATGAAGGGACTCCAATAGTCCAAAGTCCGTTTTCTGAAGAAAATCACAAGGGTGATTCTTTAGAAGCAAGCACATAGAAGCTGGGGGAGGGCACACAATACACTAAAATAAATACAAACCCCTAGGAACAAGTCACTACCAGCACCCACTATAGTCTGCCACTAGCATCCACTCCTTTCTTACATTACATTAACTCCATCCTGTGATGTAGCTTCAAGACTATGGTTGGTTACCATTTCAGAGGGAAAATTTCAAAAGAAAGTTTAGTAAGATGAACTACAGCCCCTGTTGCTGCAGTTAATCTCCAGGATGTAACTGGTATTCCTTCCCCCTGGCCCCCCAGATTAGCTGACCAATTCCACTTTCCATTTACATGTTGCTTGTACTTCTGTTGGTCTAGGTGACTAATCACATGGCACCATACAGACCTTAGTTACTGAGGCACCTAAACCCCAGGTTAGTGTTCCCCTTTCAGACTGTCTACTGTAATTATCCATTCAGGAAGAAACCTGGTTGAGGGAGCATGAAGAGATCCTAGATGGAGCATCTGAGGAACATATTCCCCTTACCACCTTCTGGTAGCGGCAGCCCTATTTCCTCATGATGATGAGGGGGTCAAGCTACTCCCATTAGGATGGTACCTTCCTTCTTTGCTTTCTGGTCTACTGGCAGGAAGAGACCAAACTGATCAGGTAGCAGTGATCATTTTAAGCTTAGTGAGACTCATGATATGTCTCCCAGTCTAAGTGTTCTCTACTATGGAATTAGGACCTCTCCTGTACTGTCCAATATGGTAGCCCCCCAGTCACATGTGGCTACTGAGCATTTGAAATGTGTTTAGTGCAACTGAGAAACCGAATTTTTTATTTTACATAATTTTAATAAATTTGAATTGAAAGTTAAATTTAAAAAGTAAAATACTACAAATTTTTGTGTGTGTGAAACACAAATGGGATAGTAGCATTTCACTCTGAGAGTGGAGCACATAAGATATTATTGTTTTGTTACAGTGTTCATTTAAGCTTTGTGTGTAATTTCCAGTATTATACATAAACACATTACCAATCTAGGTGGGATCAACAGATTGATTTAATTAGAAGTATTTTTTCCCACACAATGATACTACATTTTGATGTGCTTATTTGAATATGTTATGCAAACAGCATGAATTAAAGAGATGCCTATGTGAATTATAATTAGTAATTAAACTAAAGTACGTATTATTTTATTATAATATAATTACATTATTTGTTATGTTTTAAAAATAAATATGGATGAAATTTTGCATTTAAAATACAGACATGCTACTAATGCAGAATACAGTGGAGGGTAGAACTACAGCAGTTTTCTTTTTTTAAAAAAGAGAGAAACTGAAAGAAAGTATGTTATAAATTTCATATTAAATGACAGTTGTAACTTTCTTAGATGGAACAAAATGAAAAGGATGTTTATTCTGTGCATTTGAAAAAACTTAACATAATAAAATGAACAGTGTTAAGAGACATTCTCAGCAAATACATAGTAAATTTGAGAAATTTTTTCTCAAGTCATAAAAATATCAAAATTAGTCAACTGATATTTTTTCTCAAGTCATAAAAATATCAAAATTAGTCAACTAATATCAGAATTAAATGTTCAACAACAAATTTTTAAATGATTTATAATTGAGTCTGAAATGGTAATTTTGACCAACTCTGAAGTGGTGCTGATGCTTGAACACACATACACGTGCATGCATGCACAAATTAGATGGAAAGATTATTGTTTCAGTTACAGAAATTTTGTTGAAAATCTATGAGAAGCAGACTAGAAAATATATTTCACAAAAAGAAATTTCCTCAATTGAACCACCAAACAGTTGCTCATAAAATATGTTTATGTCAATATCAAAGATTAATTGATTCAAATCGGAAGAATTGCAAATACTTTCCATTAGCGTTAGGTTAGTTGTGTGACATAGAAGACATCATCTAATTTAACTGTGGGTATATTTTGCCTCAAAGGACTCCAAAATTTATAACAAAAATATTGTCAATTTGAGGCCTAAAAAATGAACACAGAGCACAGATATGTTTAAATCTTTCACATCTGTCAAAAATATTTCAGAATGATATTAAAAATATTGCTTCACAATAAATGGTGCTACAGCTTTGTTAGGTCAAAAGTCTAGAAGTATTAGATTTTAAAATAAGAGACTATTTTCCTTATTGTCTTATTCCAATGAATGATACATATTTAAATAATTTATATAGATTTTTAATCAAACTATATGAAAAATATCATGGATACAGTTGTTAAAACTGCTCACTTTTTAAAATGCAAATGCCATAAATCATCATCCAGTTGGCAAAACTTTTATAAGAATTAAAAGAGAATGAATTTAATAGTCTTATAGCGTACATAAATGCTAACTTGGTTGAGTCATGAAATAATTTTAACAAGATTCACTATGTTTATTCCAATTTAAGATTTTCTGGAAATAAAAGTAATTGTTAGTTTGGGCTACTATAACAAATGCTATAGACCGGATAGTTTAAACAACAAATATTTATTTCTCAAGTACTGGAGACTGGGGTGTCTCAGATCAAGGCACAGGAAACCTGGTGTCTGGTGAGAGCCCACTTTCTGGCTTGGAGACATCCAACTTCTCCTTGTATCTGGCTCTTTTCATAAGGGCATTAATCCCATCACAAAGGCCTCACTCCCATGAACTAATCTAACCCTTATTACTTTAAAGGCCTCACCTCCAAATATCACCACATTGTAGTTTGGGGTTTCAACAACTGAATTTGGGAAGGACACAAACATTAAGTCCATGGTAGTAATGTTTGCCAAATATTCAGTAATCAAAGACAAAACTGGCAATGTGATTTATGCTTCTTCCACTGGTATCACACTGCATAAGAAAAAGTTAAAGACTCAGTGAAAGGAAGAGCTTATTTGTGAACTACCTAATCAAGTGTGATCATTTTTAAGGTCAAAACTTTTCATATTAATAAAAAATATTATTTTACACATTATTCTAGTATGAATCAATGTGCAGGTTTTAACGGTAAACACCAGTGCCAGATACATAAGTTTCAAAAATTACACAAAAAAATTTGGAGAATACTTTGTCAATAGAAGTTTAGAGTTGCTTTTCAATTTATAGCGCACCCTTTTGATTTTCAGGTTAATGATGGCAAGCTGACACAAGATTTAGTTTTATTTAACTTGATTGGATGTAGTTTTGAAATTGATAAACTTTTACTTCAAAGCCAAATCAATTTTGTAAAAGAAGGATGAATCAATGTTGTCAATGTGGATGCAAACACTACAGGAAATTTTTTTTTCTTTTTTTACTTGTTTACTTGATGCACTTATTGGAGACATTTTAAGTATATTAGGAACAACCTGGTTAATCTACAGTCATCCCTCAGTATTCTTGAGGGGATTGGTTCCAAGACCCACCAAGGTTACCAGAATCTGCAGATACTCAAGTCAAATAGTCAGCACTCCATATCCAGATTCCATATCTACAGATTCAACTAACTGTGGACCTTAAACATCATACACAATCCTTTGTTGGTTGATTCCGCAGATGCAGAACCTGCAGATAATCAGGGCCACTATGTATTTATTGAAAAAAATCCATGTATAGGTGGACCTACACAGTTTAAACCCATGTGGTTCAAGGGTCAACTATACTTTTTCAACTTTAAATTTCATAAATTTAAATCTAGATCAATATCTCTGATGAAAATTTAGTATCCAAATTGAGATGTATTTTAGAAGTAAAATACATACCAGATATTGAAGATTTAGTGTGGAAAAAATGAATGTAAATTATGTTGTTAGGAGCTCACTATAGAATTATTACATGTGCAAGTAATATTTTGAACATATTTGGTAAGTAAAATTTATTAATAAGCTTAATTTCACTGATTGCATTTTATCTTTTAAATATGGTTATTAGATCATTTTAAATTATTTATGTGGATTGCATTATATTTCTATTGGAAAGCACTGCTCAGGTATGGGAAGCACAAATTCATTGAATAGTGCACTAGAAGAGATTGTGAACAGGTCCATTCCTATTTCCACCTATGGTTCCCAGACCCACATATTCTAATTATTGAGGATACATCATTTAAAATATATACTTCATACTGAAAGACACAACTCTACCTTATAAGGTATCATCTACAAGTTGTTGCTTTAGCTGCTACTTTAACAGTCTGTTCCAAACCTCTATGAAGACAACAGTATATGATAGGACCATGGATTTCATGGTCAGTGCCTGCCTACTGCTGCAGTTTCCTTGCCATAAAGTGATCACTTGATTTGAGGTGGTAATATCCACCGTCTTGTATTATTGATTCAAACAGTGTATGAACCCTTGGACAATGATGCTAAGCATTGCAAGCAGGAAGGCAAACATTATATACAAAATATGTGTGATCAGAATAAATAGTTGGCCTTTCCGAGGTGAAAGATGACCAACATTATTAGCTGACCCTCAACAGCTATTTGGTCTCATCTATTGAGAGAGTACCACTCCAAGTGCTCAGGGTTTGTCTTTACTGCTGACAGGCTGGATTTCCAGCAGCAATAGTACTACTCAGGCCATGCTTTTACATCCATGTATAGCTTTCCTTTCTGCCATTATGTTTACCTCTTTCTTAGTACCTTTCTATGCCTACCTAGACATAGATATGGTTTTATATTCTTATTTTTTCTGGATTGTCTATTCTGTTATATTGAACATCAATAGCACACTTTCTTGATAACTGTAGTTTTATAAGTTTATATAAGCCATAAAAACATTATTCCAATTTACTTTTTCGAAATTATTTGGGTTACGCTAGTTCTTTTGTAATTACATATAAATTTTAGAACCAGCTTGTCAAGTTTTATTTCCTGAAATATTGATTGGTATTTCATTTCATCTATAGATCCATTTGATGGAAATTGATATCTTTAACAATATTGAGACTTCAGATTCACGAACACAGTACATTATTTTTTTCAGGCTTTATTTTATTTTTCTCTGGATTTATTTTTGTTTTTGTACTAAGTGCACAGCCTTTGCACATATTGTATTAAATTATTCCTAATTGTTCAATATTCTGATACTAACATAAGTGGCTTTATTTTTAAAATTTTGATTTTACAACTGTTCTCTGCTACTGCCTAAACTTTCAATTGGTTCATGTGTTGATCTGTATCTTCTTAACTTGGTAAATTCACTTTTTAGTTATAGCAATTTTTTAACATTATTTAATAATTTTTATGTACCTCATCATGTCTAAGAATAAAGTAAATTTTACTTCTTTCTTTCTGATCTTCATGACTTTAATTGCTTTCTTGTACTATGACTGTAAATACCACATTGAATATAAATAGTGATAGTAAATATCCCTGCCTATTCCAAAAGTTCAAGAAAGGTATTCTGTTTTCCAACAGTAAGCATAATGTTTTCTATAGGAGCTTGTGATTGTCCTTCCAGAAAGTTCCATTTTATTCCTATTTTACAGAAAGTTTTATCACAAATATGTGATGGACTTATTTTATGGCACAGAATATAGTCTATCTTAGTGAATGTTCTGTGTGCTCATGAAAGCAGTGTGAATTGTGTTGTTTGGGGCTTGAGTGTTCTCTTATATCACATTGGTTGATTGTCCTACTGAAGACATCTATACACTTGCTGAATTTCTTTCCACTTGTTCTACCAATAACTTAGATAAGTGTTTGTCTCCAACTATAGTTTTGTATTTGACTACTGCAGTTTTTAATTTTGTTCATGTCAGTTTCATGTTTTCTGAAGGACTGTTGTTGCACATGTGCAGATTTAGACTTGTATAGCTTTTTGTTGAATTGACTCACTTACCATCATCATAGTCTTTTTATTCCTAATAATATCCCTTGTCCTAAAGTGTACTTTATCTGATAATAATATAACTACAGTACATAAGAAAGTACTGTGTTTTCATATTATTTTTAATCCTTTTAATTTAAACTTATCAGTCTCTTCACATTTAAAATGCTTCTTTTTAAAAATTTTTTCAGTTTTATTAGGTAGAATTATTACAGTTTTACTGCACACATACATTATTTTGCATGTATATACATATATACAATATACTGCACGTATTTTTTTAGTTTATATATATATACTGATCATTATTTCTAAGAACAGATTAGAGCTTTAGCTTTTTAAACTTACATAGTTATCAAAGGAATAAAGCCAATCACGAAATAAGAATCAACAGAATGTGGTAATCCAGTCATAAAGGTCAGTGAAATGTGCTTACACATATTCGAGAAAGAGAGTTGGTGCTTGTTTTTTTTATCAGTATAATACTATCTATCTTGTAATTAATGTGTTTAGAACTTTTATATTTAATGTAATTATTAACATAGTCAGATTTAAATCTACTCCCTTGCTATTTAACTACCTCTAGATTTTTTTATCTTTCCTTAATTTCTTTTGGATTACTTTGTTCAGTATTTCACTTGAACTTTAATATTGGTTTATCAGCTGTGCAATTTTTATCTTAAATTTTTAGTAGATGCTGCTCTAAAGTTTCTAACGTGAATGCTTAACAATCTTCAATGATATTATACTATTTCATGTATATTTTGAAAACCTTCAAATGTAAAACTTCATGACTCTATTTGGGTGTTATTGATATAAAATTTACTTTGCATATTTTATAAATCATAAATAGTAATTATTTTTGCTTTCAATAGTCAATAACACTTTAAATTTTTAAAAAGGTACTACAGTATTTTTATTAAAGTAAATCAATTTACAATGTTGTATTAATTTCTGGTGCACAGCATAGTGATTCAGCCATATATATTCCTTTCCATACTCTCCTTCACCATAGGCTGTTACAAGGCATTGACTACAGTTCCCTGTGCTATACAGCAGGACCCTGCTGTCTATTTTACATATAGTAGTTACTATCCACAAATCCCGAACTCCCATTCCATCCCCCTCCCACCCCCTTGCCCCCCTGGCAACCACAGTTTTGTGTTCTATGTCTGTGAGTCTGTTTCTGCCTTGCAAATAAGTTCATTTGTCTCATTTATTTAGATTCCACATGTAAGTGATATCATATGGTATTTTTCTTTCTCTTTCTGGTTTAGTTCACTTAGTATGATGATCTGCAGGTCCATCCATGTTGCTGCAAATGGCATTATTTCATTCTTTTTTATGGCTGAGTTGTATTCCATTATATATATATATACCACAACTTCTTTATCTAGTTATCTGAGGTGGACATTTAGGTTGCTTCCATGTCTTGGCTATTATAAATAGTGCTACTATGAACATTGGGGTGCCTGTATCTTTTCAAATTAGAGTTTCCTCTGGGCATATGCCCAGGACTGGGATTGCTGGATCATAGAGTAAGTCTATTTTCAGTTTTTTAAGGAATCATCATACCATTTTCCATAATGGCTACACCAAACTACATTCCCAACAACAGTGTAGGAGGGTTCTCTTTTCTTCACACCCTCTCCAGCATTTATTGTTTGTGAACTTTTTAATGATGGCTATTCTAACTGGGGTGAGGTGATACCTCATGGTAGTTTTAATTTGCATTTATCTGATAGTGACATTGAGCATTTTTTCATGTGCCTACTGGCCATTTGTTTGTCTTCACTGGAGAAATTTTTTTTTAGGTCTTCTGCCCATTTTTTGACTGGGTTATTTATTTCTTTGTTATTGAGTTATATGAGCTATTTGTATATTCTGGAAATTAACCCACATACTTACATTCAATTAATCTTCGACAAAGGAGGCAAGAATATACAATGGAGAAAAGACAGCCTCTTCAGCAAGTCATGTTGGGAAAGTTGGACAGCAGCATGTAAATCAGTGAAGTTAGAACACTCCCTCACGCCATGCAGAAAAATAAATTCAAATGGCTTAAAGACTTAAACATAAGACAAGACACTATAAACCTCCTAGAAGAAAACATAGATAAAACATTCTTCAACATAAATCTTAACAATGTTCTCCTAGGGCATTCTACTAAGGAAATAGAAATTAAAGCAAAAATAAACAAATGGGACCTAATTAAACTTATAAGCTTTTGCACAGCAAAGGAAACTAAATAAAACAAAAAGACAACCTACGGAATGGGAGAAAATATTTGCAAACAATGTGACTGATGAGGGCTTAATAATAGTATTTTTTTTACACTTACTCACATATTAATCATTTTTATTGCCCTCATTCTTTCGTGTAAATCCAAGTTTCCATCTGTTATCATTTTCCTTCCTCTAGAAAAACTATTTAATTATTTAATTTATCTCAGGTCTACAGGTGATAAATTATCTCACCTATTTTTAAATTTAAAATGACTATCTCTTTGCCTTCATTATTGAGGGATACTTTTGCTGCATAAAATTTGAATTATACAGATTTTTTTCTTTCAGAATTTCTGGCTTGCTGTGTATCTAACAAATATTTTGCAGTAATTGTTATCTTTTTGCCTCTGTACTTGATATACCTTTTCTTTTCTTTTCTTTTCTTTTTTTTTTTTTTTTTTGTCTTTTGGATGTTCTCTTTATCACTGACTTTCAGAAATGTAATTACAATTTAGCTTGCTATGATTTTCTTTGTGTCTATCCTGCTTAGAAATTGTTGAATTTCTTAAATTTGTGCCTTTATAATTTTCATCAAAAAATTTTTTTCTGACATTATTTCTTTGTATTTCTTTATGCCCCATCTCCAACTTCTGGGGTGCTCCAGTACCACATGTGAGGGCATGCTCATTGGGTTACAAATAATTGCATCAGGAGTGGACATTTGAATCAACAGGGGCCAATAAATGTTTCTCTCTTCAAAACTGAAATTCCTACGAGTTTCCTTTAAGCACTTGAACTGGGGAGACATGTAAGAAATGAGAGGGTCCCTATTGGGATATGTGCATGGAATTGCTCAGAAAACCTGTCTGCATATAAAATAAAGACAATATGCACAGGAAAATAGAGAGGAAGAACAACAGGAAAAAGGAGAGGGACAGAGTAGCAGCTTTGGTTCCTGAGGCTCCCGGATCTGACTGAAGACTTTCCTTAGGCCCAGGTACAAGATCAACACTTGGGTTCATAAAAATATCCTTGGGACCTTGCAGTGTGTTCCTCTCATTTGCTAAGCTGGCGGAGCAGTAGAGTTGGAAAGTCATAATTTTGTAACTATCATACTAAAGATTGGATCAGGCAAGAATCATCAATGAATGCTAAAACTATGGGAAAATTTTGGTAAGAACTAGGATATTTGCATCAACTTAAAGGGGCTCCCCCACTGAATGTTTATTACTTGTGATGAAGAAAAAATATATATTTATATATAGTACAAATGTGAGACAATTCTATGAATGAGTAATCAAAATTTACATTATCAACAAAGGAGATATGGACATGATATGCCTCAGGATATGATACCCTGAGAAAAACACAACCTCACCTATGTAGTATTCTGGTGCAGAATGCACATCCTAATTCAAATCATGAGCAAACAGGTAAACACAAAATAAGCAATAGTTTATTAATAAAGGGAGACGATGACTGCATTTTTTTCCAAAATGTTAATGTTATTTAAAAAACAGTTGTGGAAATGTTCCAAATTTAAAGAGGCTAAAAAAAAAAATTAAATGTGATACTTGACTAGAGACTATATTCTGGTTTGTAGGGGAAATAATGCTGTATAGCACATATTGGGTCAACTGATGAACTTGGAACACAAACAGTATTAGATAAAAATATGGTACTAATGTTAAATTTACTGATGCTGATAACTATTGTAGTCATGCTAAAAATTATAATCATCATTAGCAGTAGTATAATTATTGTCATGATCATTACCATTTATTGAACATACACTGTGCTAAAAGCTTTATATGCATTGTCTTTCTCAGTCCTCACAAAACCCAGAGAGGAAGACAATCCAGACAATCCAGTCCTTGTAAAGATTTTCCAATGTGGATATCTCTGGGATTACAGCCGGCTGATTATTGAATCCGGACAAGTGAAAGCATCTCTGTTGTGAAATGTAGTTTAATTCTGCTTGAAAACAAATTCTGTCCCTCAACCCTAAGTACATCTGGATGGAATTAATGTAACTGAGGTGAGAGGCTCATGAGGGTATACTTGCTCTCATGTGAAGTGGGGATTTGGGAGAGGGTTCACCACGCATTAACTGAAGATGTCTACTTGGTAACATAAGGAAAAAGGCAGTACAAGATGGTCATGGTTTAAAATGTAGTTTAAACTGTGAGAACTGTGTGGTAACAGAGCCAGCTTTGGCACTAATCAGATTTCTTGTAAGTCTCCTTGGGTAAGTTGCTTGACTCTCAGGGCTGAATTTTCTTTACTTCTAATTGGTAATGTGGGAAAGTTTCATCAGATGTGTGGTTCTTAACACTGGCTGAATCACCAGGGAAGCTTGACAAAGTAAAATAGCGCCAGGCCCAAGGCAAGGCAGACCGGTTAAATCATTCTCTGGAGGGTGGAGTCTGGAGATATATATATCCCCAGGTGATTTTTGTTGTTGGTGGTGTAATGTAATAAAGTCAACAAATCTTGAGTGTAAAGTGAATTTTAACTATGTATACATCTCTGTAATTACCTCCTGGATCAAAAACAGAGTAGAATAGTTTCACCACTCCAGAAGACCCTCTCAGGTTCTCTCTCAATCAATAAGCCCCACCAAGGTAACCATTATGCTGATTTCTAACACCATAGATCAGTTTTACTAGTTTTTGAACTTAATATAACTGGAATCAAACAGTGTGTCCTCTTTCCTGTCTGGTTTCTTTCATTCAGTATTAAGCATGTGCAATTTATCCATAATGTTCAATGTAGTTTGTTCATAAATTATTACTTCACAGTGATCCATTATATGAATATGCCACATGTTTCTAATCCATGTTATAGTTGATGGATATTTGAGTTTCTTCCAAAATCTTATATATTATAAATAGTACTGCTGTGAGCATTCTTGTGCAAGTCATTTGGAAGATAAACACACTCCTCTCCAGGGTGTGTACCTAGTAGGGGAATTGTTGGAGAATAGGGTGGCTTTATATTTATCTTCAGTAGATACCCACAAAACATTTTTCAAAGTAGTTAAACCAGTTTAACTCCCACTAGCAATATATGAATTATCTTGTTGTTCCATATTTTTATCAATATTTGCTATTGTCAATCTTTGTAATCTGAGGCCTTCAAGTGAGTGTGTAGTTGTATGACATTGTTTTGTTGTCTCTTTGGGGTTTTTGATTTGTTTGTTCCTTTGTTTGTAACCTCACTAATGACTGGAGAATTTATTACCTTTATCTAAGCTTATAGACCATATGGATATCCTATTTGTGAAGTTTTTGAGTTCTTTCTCTATTTTTAATATAACTATCTTCTTGTGGATTTGTGAAACTCGTTATCTAGTCTAGATGCAAGACAGTTTTCAGACACACAGGTTGCAAATATCTTCATCCAGGCAGAGTCTTACTTTTTACCTTATTAATGGCATCTTTTGATGAACAGAAGCTCTTAATTTGAATGATTGCTAACACAATTTGGGTTCCCCAGATAGTAGATTCTGAGAAAGTCTAGTGTTTGAGTTGTTTATAGACTGTTCTTTGGACCAACACCCACAGGAAGGAAGGCAGAAGGGGAGATGTCTGTTAACGATGCATGTCCTGCAATCTCCACCAAACACAGGGAGCGTATATTACCTCTTAGGGTTTTCCTACATTGGACCAAAATGCCAGAATTTTATACCTCTTTCTAGATCAGTCCCTGACTGTAGCTGGAAAAGCATGACCTTGGACAAGGTGGCTCTCTGTACCTGAGGCTGTCCCTAAAGTGGATTACAGCTGAACACTGTCCACTGACAGCCCTCCCAGTAGCTGGGGCAACAAGTCCTTCCTTGAAAGGGGATCTGGGTGTCACATCTCTATGTCCACTTCAATGTCCAAATCATAAATCTTTTATTTTATGGTTAGTAGTTTTTGTGGCATGTCTAAGAAATGTTTGCCTACTTCAATATTATGAAGGTTTTCTGCTATGTTTTCTTCTTGAAGTTTTTACATTAATTTTTCCTATTTAGGCCTTATACTACATTTAATTTTTATATATGTTATGGTTCAAGAGTCAAAGTTAATTTTTTTCAACATAGATATCTAATTGAACAAGCACTTATAAAATACCACTGTTTTATCACTGCATTTCAGTCCTGTTTTTATTTTAACATGCATCCAGAGTTATGAATTCATGCTAGATATAAATTTTAAGCTCTCTTTCTGGTCTAACATTCTAGGTACAAGATAATGGGTATTAGGGTATGAATGAAAGAGAGTTATGCCATTAGTTAACCTGAAAGTGGACAATAATAAGGTATGTAACAAATAGAAGTTATGGCAACCTAATAAATTTGAAAAATGTTTCTGAGGCCAAACCAAACCTGACAAAATGGTATTTGAGTTTGGAGAAAGAAAAATGAATTGGTAATGAAGACTTGTTGGATATGTAGAAGTTAAGAAGTATAGCTGAAACACATATAAAAAAGGTAGAGAGAATACTGGTGAAGTCCTTCCAGTCTATTTAGAGATGATTAGATGCATGATAGGGGCACTAATACATTTTTCCTGTGGGCATCAGAAAATGCTTCTTGGAGTGGGTAGCATTTTAATTAAGTATTTTAGTAAAGAGTGAAAAATGGAGAATATGTATAAGAGGAATTCAGAATTCAAGTTTCAGGAGCACTTGAGATAGGAGGAATTCTGTAAGCAAAGCTTTTCATTCTACCCAGAAACACTGAAGTCTGATTGGTTCTCCATCCTCTCCAGGTTATTTCAACTCTCAATGCCATTAATCTTTTTTTTAAATCCTGTCATTTTTTAAGAGTCATCTGAGTGTTATCTCCTCTAGGAAACCATGTCTTTTCAGTCTATCTTCCAAACTATCACTACTTGCTGCCGTTATTTTGCCATGTCAAACCCTCACCTAGATCACCTCACATTGATCAGAATGGCCAACATTAAAAAGTCCACAAACAATAAATGCTGGAGAGGGTGTAAAGAAAAGGGAACCCTCCTACACTATATATATATATATATATATAATGGGGTGTGTGTGTGTGTGTGTGTGTGTGTGTTTGTGTGTGTGTGTGTGTGTGTGTGTGTGTGTGTGTGTGTGTGTGTGTGTGATGGAATACTACTCAGCCATAAAAAAGAATAAAAGAATGCCTTTTGCAGCAACATGAATGGACCTGAAAATGATCATACTAAGTGAAGTAAGCCAGAAAGGAAAAGAAAAGTACCATATGATATCATTTATATGTGGAATCTAAAAAAAAAAGTAAAAAGGACACAAATTAACTTATTCACAAAACAAGAGACAGACTCACAGACATAGAAAACAAACTTATGATTACCAGAGGGGAAGGGGAATGGAGAGTGACAAATTACAAGTTTGGGGTTTGTAGATGCTAACTACTTTATTTAAAATAGATAAACAACAAGATCCTACTGTACAGCACAGGGAACTATATTCAATATCTTGTAATGGCATATAATGAAAAAGAATATGAAAAGGAATATATATATATGTATGTGTGTGTGTATAAATGAATCACTATGCTTTACACCAGAAATTAACACAGCATATTTTAAATTGGCTGTACTTAGCAATTAAAAAAGAAAAACCCTCACCTAGGCTGTGAGCTTTACAATGGAAAAAACCATGAATTACATAGTCCTTTATTGTCTTGTCCCCAGTGCCTGTCACATGTCCTGGATCACAATAGGCTACCAATAATTTTTTTGAATTTGGGCTATAATTTGACAAAGATACATCAGATGGAGTCATTTCCCAGCTCAAAAGCCTAAAATGGGGCTTGGCACATAATAGGCTCTCAATATGTCTCTACTTAAGAAAAAATGAATCCTGCTCCCAACATTCTATTTTTAACACTGTGGTGGTAATCATTTTGCAATATATATGTGTATAAAATTATACAATGTACACCTTAAACTTATGCAGTGGTATATGTCAATTATATCTCATTAAAGTTGGAAAATAATAAAATAAATATTTTTTAAGTTTTAGAACAATTTTTAAAGAAAAGTGAAAATGTGTAGGAATGATAATTTGTTTAATTTATCATGTTTGTGAATTAGAGAAGTGACAGAAAAGTCAAGTTTGAGTGGTACCAAATCACAGAGATGAAGGGGGTGGTTACCTTAAAATATCAAATCCCTACATTTGCTATTTGTCTTTGTGAGAAAAATTATGGCCCTGTAGATGAAGTGGGATAGAGTCCTAGAAATCTGTGTAATTGACTTATTTTCCAAAAGCTCGTATTTCACAAACATTATGTCTTCATCACAAAATCATCCTGGTTTTGAGGAATGGGTTAGCTGTGGCTATGCATTTTAGCTTTTCAATTCTCCAATGCATAAACAAGCTACGTGATTTTTAAATTTAAGCCACATATTCAGAAGCTTTCACTTTCCTTAAAAAAGAGAAAATATACTTGTAACCTAAGGAAAGTAGTAAATATATCCTTCCTTGTCATGTAATCAATGAAGAAATTAAGAACGTTAGCAAAAATGGTGGCTCTTGGAAGACACTTCCTATTGTTATTTTCATTTTTGCCCTTATTACTACTAATTATAACATTTTTCAGGAGTCACCAAGTAAAAAGGTTCTTAGAATTGAAGGCATAATAAGATGTAGAAAAGATATTGCTTTTGCCTGAGTTTTATGAAGCTGATATCACTTTTGTTTCATAAACTTCAGGCTGGTTATTACCCTAAACGCAGACTTTGGTGCATTAAAAGTGACACTGACAGGAATACAAATAAGAGGATTCGCAACCAAAGCATCCAGTGGGGCTGCAGAAGGATTGACTTCCCGCCCATGCCTGGAGAAAGGAATTCAGAAAAGGTCAGAAAGTAGTCAGACTTTGGAGATAAATTTGAGTTCAGCTGACTCAGTGAAAGGCTCAGAGGCACAGTTTTCACTGTTGTTTGTTTCCCAGTAAGAGGAGAAAGGACAAAGGTTTTCATTGAGCCTCAGGATGTAAACAGAGGGTGATGCAGTTGAAAGTGCCCAGGCCCCAAGTCATGAAATCTGGAGAGTTTTGGACCCAGACTCTAAGAGTCATGCAACCTTGAACAAATCATTCAACTTCCCAGGCCTCAGAGATTTTTTGGTTTGGTTTTGTTCCATTCAGTTTTTTTTCTAAGATGTGAAATGACAGCACTGAAAAAACAATTTCCAAAAGCCATGAAAAATGTTCTTACATCTGTACTTTGTAATACTTGTGAAATATCTAACCACACCCTTGACCACTCACAACCTTGAGAAGAAGTAAGAGTAGATATCATTATCCTAATTTTATAACTGAGTAGAGTGAAGCTAGCCTGAGAAAAAGACTCACAACTGGCTGATGATGACTCTGGCTGTAGACTTCATAGCTTCTCATAATGTGCCTTTTCTATTCTCCTGCACAGCTATTCAACAGAGAAAATACAAGTCCCTTTTTAATTGAACATTCATATAAAGCTGAGAAATAGTTCACTTAGTCTCCTGGCAATACCCAAGTACAAAGTCTTTTGTGAAATGGCCCTGTGTCGGACTAAAACTCTATTTTTATCTAAGAAGGCAAGAATGGATAATTAAGGGTCAACAAAAAATCAGTGGAAAATGGGTAATTAGGAATCAACAAAAAATCAGCCACAGGGAACTATCAAAGGCTTCTAATCAAAGAGTGAGGTAATTAAATTGTGGGAGGAAGGAATATATATTTTTATAATTATCTAAGACATTTCAAAATATATAATATAACTACTTAAACTTTACCTTCTTCAAAAGAAGCTGAAGCTAGAAATAATATATATAAAAAAGTGTTACCAAGTAAAATATATAATTCAAGCAATAAGTGCTTTGGGCAACTGGGAAGCAGGAAGATATGTAGGAAGAAAGGCTATCACCTAAGGCTTCATGGAGCAGGTGGGACTGGAGCATGATAGGAAGGACTGGGCTGGTAGAATGGTGACAGCTCCTTCAGTAATAAGTGACTTGATATTTTTCCTTTATAAAAGAGAATAAGCTTAGAAGTATCCAGGTAGCAGATTTCAAGTATAGTGTAGTCTGTACTAGTTTTAAAAAAAAGATTAATTAGCTATGAGGCGCAGGGGACAAACAGATGTGTGACCATCGGGGGTTCTTCAACAGAAGGGATTCTTTTTGGGAGTTGAAGTAAATACCTACTACATAGGAGACACTGCACTAGGCACTTCAATTCCATTTAATTGTCACAATTTTGTTCTGCTGGTATATCAGTCCTACTTTATGGATGAAGATATGCTAGTTGATAAAAGTGAAATTAATTGTCTTAGGGCACCCACTAGTAAGTGACTTAATCTCAGGCTTCTAAGACCTCAAATGCCTTCCTTGTTCAGCAGAAGATAAAAGGAAGTTCTAGTTGGAAATAACAACTGTTACCTTATTCTCTGTATCATAGGCTTCCAGGTGATTACCAAATACAAGTCCACATCCTCTTCTTCAACACAGACTAGAGGGAGGCTCTGCCATGTTCAGCATGTAGCTTTCTAGGTCATTGTGGTGGTTTTGTGGATCCCATCCTGACAGAGGGAAAATAAAGACAACATAGGAGTAGGCACATAAATTTCTTATACAGGCTTATTTCTGGAAATGGCTGGATCACTTTGTTTACTTTTCATGAGTGAAACTCAGTCCTTGGCTACATATAATGGCAAACTGCATGTCACACCCTAGCTCACACTCTTCTTCACTGTGGTCTTCTACTTCCTGTCAAGGATGGATTTAGACAGGAAGCACTGAAGAACTATCTCTATCTCTTTAGGTCTTCATTTTTATGAAGAAACCAATTTATTTCTCACAACCCCAAGCATCTGTGTAACTTCTCAGTCTTACGGAACTGACAATTCCCTGCTGGAGTAGGTTCTTCCGGATTTTGAGTTCTTGGGAAGAGCACTTGGAAATGGGTGGGTTTTCTCTCCTCTACAACTCCCTTAAGAAAACCAGAGGCACTTGTTTTAACATTAGTGTAAGGATATAAAGAAAGTGTTTATGTTATATAACTGAGGAATTTCTCCATTGACCACGGAATAAAAACCAAAATCCTGAACTTGACGTTCAGAGTCTTTAACAGCTTTTTTTTTTTCCTTTCCAGTCTTATCCTCAAAATTACAATTTTTCTCTGTTTTTACTCCATGATTTCCTAACATAATAGTTTTACTCAAACTATTTCCTTTGTCTCTAGTGGTATTCACTTTTACAATTGCCATCTTTCTGAGAACCAGTTATTGGTTTTCCCAACTGGACATTCTCTCTCTCTCTCTCTCTCTCTCTCTCTCTCTCTCTCTCTCTCACTCTCACTGAACCACTGAACCCCCTACATATTTGTTGTCATATTGCTTCTCTCTTGTATTATCTTTTCTGAACCTACCTTATCACCCCTATTAAATGCTATATTTGTTCAGGGCTGAAGGAAATTGGACTTCTACAGAAGGAATTAGGGGTACAAGGCAAACTTACCTATTTGCACATAGTTCCAGAAGACCAAGTGACTTGCTGATTAAATAGGTATGTTGAGTACTAAGAAGCCTGTAAGATAATGTGTTAAAAAATATTTGAGTTTTGTTTGATTGATTCTGAGGCTACTTTATTTCACTCATTATTAATATACTAATAAAAACTCTGATTATCAAATATGTATCATTTGTTACTATATCAGTGTCCTATTGCCACAAACATTAACTTAAAACAAAACAAACTTAATATCCTGTGGTTCTGGTGGTCAGAAGTCTGAAATGGTTCTCCATGGACTAAAATCAAGGTGCTGGCAAGACTGGCTCTAGAGGAGAGTCCCTTTCCTGACTTCTCCAGTTTCTAGAGGCTGCCTGCCTTCATTAGCATGTATCTTCTTTCTCCATTTTCAAGCCAGCAGTGTATCATCTCCCAACTTCTCTCTCTGATTATGACCCCTGCTTCCATTATCAAATACCATCTCAAGATTCTTGATTTAATCACAAAATCTCTTTTGCATGTGAGGTAACTTAACCACGGGTCTGGGGATTGGGACCTCTTTGGGGTACATTATTCTGTCTTCCATAGGTATCAACACAAATTTGTGACCTAGCTGAGAATTTGTCATCAGAAGTTTTACATCATTTCCTCCTAGAATAGGGGAGAATTGTGGGTCAAGTCTCAGGAATCTTCTCTCTCTTTGGTATTACTGGGAGAACTTTGGGTTTGGTCCTAATATATAAAAAATAAAATAAACTTTGTGATATATTTTTAATGCTCCCAGATAAAGAAAAATAAAACAACTTTTTTTATTTTAACGTGATGTTGTAAAACATTCTTCAGTTGACCACTAAAACACACTTAATCATAGTACATTTATAAAGCCACAAAATATTTACCATCCAGTGCCTAAAGCAGATGTCATATAGTATAGTTGTTCCACAGTTCAGCAAATTATGAATACAAACACTCAAATTCATGCTTTCAAATATGTTGGTAAAAACAAACCTTCAAAGTTGATTTTTTTAATTTGGAAATTTTTATTTTTCTTATTAAATAATACTGTTTTCTAGACACTTCTAAAATGACATGAATAAGCCTAGCTGGTAAAATTCTTTTTCAGTTAACATTCAGTCTTTTGCCTCCATTATTTCTGTATAGATAAGATGATCTAGCTGAATACAGAATATAGAGGAAGGGTGACATCAGATTACAGAGGCTCTGACTCCTCCTTACAGGTTCTTTATTCTAAGAGCTATGAGAAGCCATTGAAGGGTTCTCAGCAGAGGGACAACATGATTAGTTCAGATTTCAAAACCAATGTGAAAATTTTTGAAGACCATGGTATAAAGGAAGGAAGGCAAAAGGAACTCCATGGTCAGAAGAAGGAAATGTAAGTAAGGGAGAATAGTAATATTCAGACAGTGTCATTTATTTTTCTGTTACTGTGTGCCAGCCATTTTGTTAAATTGCCATATCTGATCTTAAAAGAAAAGTCCACTTCAAATCAATTCCAAGTTATCCTTGACAGCCTAACCTCTTAATGGCCTTTGGAACTTCAGAGGTATTATCTTTTCAGCAAAAATAACAAAGAAAAAAAAATGGAGAAAAGGTAATCATTATGTGACCAGATATTTGAAAATATGATGCTTATGTAAGTAGTCATTAATTATTTCATTCAGCATGAGCTGGAGACTAGAGCTCATAGGCCAGCTGGTGGGCAGTCCCATGGCCTCATGGGCTAACCAGTTTCTCATTGTTGTTAAGTTCCAGACTCCCTAGTATGATGACAATTATGTGAATGCAAGTCTTTGTTATAAGAGGACCAGCTGGCAGAGTGCCACAACTCCTGCTGAGTCTCAGCCCATATGACTTATTGAGCAGAGGTCAATGGCATTATTTTCATAGAGGATGAATAGAGCATTTGCTTACCATCTAGGACATTAATGCCAGTGACACCCAATAGAATCCTCAACTTCTAGTTCATTCTACAGAACTATCTATTATGTTATACAACTTAATAACTAAAAATCTTACCTACTTGTGATTTTAATCACCCTTTCATGGTTTATGAGGTGGATGTTTGGATTATAATTAGTTATGAGTACTCTCTATGTACCAAAGGCATTCTAATTAAATGTTTGAGTCTATTACTCTTAATTTCTGTCTTCCTAATTAAACTGAGCAGGCTATCTCCTGAGGATGGAGTCTCATTATTTGCCACCTCTACCATATTCATGAATCCAAACACAACTCATTAGTTTTTGCATGTCCTTTTTTTCAGTTAATTCCCACCCAGACTTCAAGGTCATGTTACTAACAATGACACATCCTGTGTTTCTATAAGAAGAACAAAAAACTGAATAATGATCTTCTGATGTCTCTAATAGCTGTCTCCTCTGAATCCTCAAATCTTTCTGTCTCACTTGAATTATGTCACACATTACCATCTATAGAACCATTCATTCATTTTCAATGTTAAGTTAGTTAAAGGCAGAGATTTTCCCCCAAGAAGTACTTACTGCAGCACATTGTAGTTGCTCAATATATTGAGTTTAACAGATCTCATGAGAGTCCTGGAGACCCCTAACTTGAGGCAGTGTCCTCCCATATCGTCTTGACTCTGTGGGAAAATATGCTTCTCATGTTAAAGCTGGGACAGGTCTCATTGCTGCCAAGCTAATAATAAACATGAATCTAGGCTTCTCAACTGAGAGAAAATTTTAGCTGAAATGATTCCAATCCCAAGTGTTAAAATGTGTGAAAATAGCCAAAAATAACAACGAATGTCAATTACTGTGTATGAGGGATTTCTTTTTTTTTTATAATTTCTACTTTTTTGGTAGTTTTTTTTCTTCAAGATGAGAAGAGCAAGGCTTGCTTTTGTTTGCTGTTTGTTGTTGGTTGGTTGGTATCATTACCTGCATAAGAAAATCTTTAACGTTTTAGTGGTTGATAAGAAGAGCTTTTCATATTATGAGATATGTGTTTGTTTTGATCATGTAGTTTGATGTATGTGAGTTTGATCAGGAGACATAAAATGACAGGAGATTTAACAGGAGAGGTTTAACACAAAGAATTATTAACTGTGGTAGAAGAGTAACTATAAAAATGTAAGGAAAGTCTGTCTGGTACTCTAGGGGTGAAGGAGGGTATTTATGAAATGTATAAACTTGGAAGGAGTTCAGGTCTCATAGGAGAAGGTATGTTTCAGCCCAGTGGATTGCAGAGAAGTTTCCTGGTTTGTCCAAAGGGAGCTGGCAGAGATAGGAGGTCATCAAAGCATGTAGGCTATGTGTGTGTGCATGTGTGTGTGTGTACACAGATTAACACACACATATGTGTATATCTATGTATACATGTATATATATTTATATATACATATCTATTATATATATTTATTTTTCATATTGATATTTCAAATTCCAATCCAACATAATGTGGTACATAGAAGGATTCTCCCCTTCCATGTTTGTAACTCTCTTCTTGAGCATCGAACCACAGCTCTCATTACATTCTATATATTTAGTTATTTGCTCAATCCTAGAATACATGAAAGTAGTCTCTAAACAACAAACACACCATGGATAAAAATAAACCTATTAGAGCTCTCTACTTCTGATGCTATTTCCCCCCTTCTTGGTAAAACATTTATAATTATACAATGAAATTCACAAATATTAAGTATGAAATTCACAAATTGTTCTAAAAGCTTACATTTTTATCATCTTGGAAAATTCACTTGTGCCCCTTATCACTCAATCACACCTCCACCAACACAAAATATCTCATCATATATTTTTTGCCTGTTTTAGGATGCCATATAAATAAAATAATATTGCATGTACTTTCTTGTTTCTGGCTTCTTTTGCTTAATATAATGTTTAAATTTTATCTTGTTGCACATAATGGTATCAATGCTTTTTTATTGCTGAGTATCATTCCATTATTTGAATGCACCACAATTTGTTTATACATTCTTTTGTCGATGTACACTATGTTTTTGGTTGAATAAGACCACTATAAATATTCTTGCACAATCTTTTTGTGTACATTAATTTTCTTTTATCTTGGCCAAGTACCTAGGTGTATATTCATGTTTGCCTTTGTTAAAAAAAACTGTTTTCTCCATTTTCACTACCACCATCAATGAATGAAAATGCCAGTTTCACCTCCTCAAAGCCAAGATCTAGTGCTGTCAGACATGTTTTTCTTTGTTTGCCATCTTAGTAGATGTGATGTGCTATTCATTTGCATTTACCTACAAAAGTGATGTTTAGTATTATTTCATGAGCTTGTTGTTCACTGGGATATGGACTGAACATTTGTATCTCCCCAAAATTCGTATGTTGAAATCTTAATTCTCATGTAACTGTATTTGGAGATGGAGCCTCTAAGAAAGTAATTAAGGTTAAATGAGGTCATAAAAGTGAAGACCCGATAGGGTAAGATTAGTGTCCTTATAGGAATAGACACCAAGGAGCTCTCTCCATGATCTCCCTCTCTCTCTCCGCTTCCCACATATACACACACCCACACACACACAGGCATGAGCTGAGGAAAGGTCAGGTGAGCACACAGTGAGGAAAAAGTGGCCAACTTCAGCCCAAGGGGAGAACCCTCATCAGACACCAACCCTGCTGCCACCTTGGTCACAAACTTCCAGCCTCAGAAACTGTGCAAAAGTAAATTTCTGTTGTTTTGCCCAACCAATCTGGTTTTTTTTTCCTCCTGGTTACGACAGCCCAAGTTGACTAATACAGGTATCTTTTTTGTGAAATATCAATTTCTTTGCCCATGTGTTTTATTTGGGATGTTTGCCTTCTTATTACTGATCTCTAGAATTACCATCATATTTCTATCTCAGATAAGTATTTTTGGATCAGAACTTAACACAGGCTGAGTTACACTGAACAATGTGCTTTCTGTACTTTACTTCATTTAAGCATCAAAACAACCCTATGAGGGAAAGCGATGTTATAGTTTCATAAGGCCTTACATAAGACTATAGGATCCAGTTGGATTAATTCCTTTCCTGACTTTTACTAATCAAAGTTATACTGATTAGGAAAGAAACCATTTTGTCTTTCTATACAATTTTTTTATTTTTAGAACTTTTCATAATTTGCCTCATATTACATATTAACTGGTCATATATGTAGAAATATGTGTCTGTGTATTTGCTGAATGTGTGTCCAAGGCATTTAATATATAATTTTTATAACATTTCTTTAGTGTTCCCCTTCTCAATGGCTGTATAACAAACCACCCCATAACTAAGTTAATTAAAACAACATAATGAATTCTTGTGGTTCCCTATGCTGTGGGTTTATTAGGCAATTATTTTGTTGAACTCACCCTGTAGATGCCTGGACTCCCTTGTACCATTGAAGTCAGATATGGTTTGAAATGCTGGATGGTCAAAAATGACCTCACTCACTCTCATCTGTCTCAGAGCTGCCTGTCAGCTGGGCTGCCTCAGTTCTTCTCTATGTCCCCTTGTTCTAGGATGGATCAGCTTCTACTTAGCATGAGGATCTCAGGGCAGCCTAGCAATGGGGAAAGTGCCAATATGGCCAAGCCTGAGTAAATATCTGAGAGGACTTGAATGCACCTCTTCATGAAAAATGTGAGTTTCTCAAAGTGTACCTGCAGGATTTTAAATGATAGAGGTGACTGAGTGATGACATGGAGAGGCCAGTGCCATTGAAAGACAAATTTAGTGTTAGTCACAGTTCCTCTAGAAATGAAAAGCAAGGCAACCACACAGGGTACAGAAGTAAAAACCAGTCAGTCAGGAGGCACAAAGGATTAAGAGAAAGACAAAGACCAGAATGTTTATTGGGGTTTCTGTGAGTAAAGCAAGGTAGGCAGGGTAAGCATGTCAGGATTGACTAGTTTGAAAAATTTCGGTGGGCTTTGGGGCATGGGAGCTGTCCATGATTGTCTGGTATCTGTCCCTGTGCTGATTTAGTGCAGTGAAGATATGGGCTTGGTGTGTGAAAGTTAGATAAAATTGGTGATTGGGGGTGTGGACTCAGGAGTAGTTGGTTTCTACATGAAAGACAGGCTGATTTACAAGTTGTTTACCATCTCTAAGAATTAGCTAGCCCAGGGAGGGGCGAACTCCCCCCAGCCAGCAAGGGACCCCAAAATGTCAAAAGATGTAGAAATCGTAAGACATGGAAAATAAAAATATGATTAATACAGTGGATAAGATTTTGTGCCCACTATTTCTCTGGAAACCCCAAGCATCAGTGTTTGGAGTGGCCCATGCCGGACAAGATAGAGGCCATTCTCCTTCTCTACAAATAACAGTGATAGCTAATGTTTATTGAGAACTTACTGTGTGCCAGGCATGACATACCTAGTACATCATGAATTTAAAAATGATAACCATTAATTCTCACATAAATCTTGTAATACAAGCACTAGTATAATCTCCACTTTCCAGATAAGCAAACCAGAACTGTAACAAGAAGACTTTTTTCCTTTTGGATCTCAGAAGCAGAGTTGACTTAACCATTCTCACATTTTCAGTGTTGGCCTGTGCCAAAAAAAAAAAAAAAAAATGCAAGTTCTTACATAAGGGGAATTGCCTACTTTTGGGAAGGACATGGCTTCCTCTAACATCTTTTTATCAACATCTTAACAGTCAAGATAACAAAATATAATCTTGAAAATGTATTGAATAGAGACCATGTTTTGAACAATTTGTACTGAAATTCTGGCCTTTGTCTGACTCTAAAGCTTAAATATTTAGCCACCGAATTCCATGTTCCTAAATAATAAGCTCTGGAGATCATTTCCCATCATTGCTCACTCTTGTGTATTATCTCCTGTGTTACAGAAGGTGCATACTTCCATAGTTTAAGTAACTACAATTTAACTTCAAACTTAACTCCCTTTGCTTTATTGCGCTAAATCAGCCAAAGCTTCTCAGTCACAGACACACTCCCAACAAATTGAATTAAAAAATAAGTGTGCGTGAAAAGTGCATAAAATGATTCTGCTAGACTATTTAGTTATCTGTCTCTCTGTCTCCATCCAGATTCCTCTGTAACTCTTCCTTTTTTTTTCTTTGGAAAGTAACATTTCTACACTTTTCAAATCCATTCTCCTTATTCCTTTAAGTGCAACTAATCTAGGGGGCATTTCTGAGTATCTGAGACTTATTTTTACACATGAAAGTTACATAATTTTATAAACCAATGTTATCCCAATAAAAATTTTAAAAATAAGACATTGTTTGAGAGGCCACCAGAGACGTCTTTTGGTTCCTCAGTTGTGTTCTCAGCTTGTCATTTATTTGTTTAAACACTCTACAACACTCAGAAGCAGTTACCCTACACTAAAATCCAAGTTACCATCACCATCACAGTCAACTAAAACAGCATTTTATCTCGCAATTCCCTTTCTTCAGATTTTACTTTATCACAAACAAACCTAAGTTATAATTTAATTAATTATCACTAAGTGCCACGGATTACCAACATCCCATTCCTAACTCAAGAAGTACAACACTACATTCAAGCCCAAAGACACAGACAAAAGCAATTACAAAGTCCCTTCTTTGAGGGTTTGTTTCCTGGAACCACTCATTACCACTTTCTGAATCATTCAGGCTCCAGTCAGGATATAAAACAACTCATATTAGATAACTAAAAAGGCAAAAAGAGATATCTGAAGTATCACGGAAGTAGTAGCTACCACCCCTGGGGCCTGGGAGAGCAAAAGGAAGAAGAGGGGAGAAGAGGCGCCATACTCAGCTCAGACCCAGCCCTCAGAGCACAGGTAGACCAGACTGGAACTGGTACCTCAGAATCTCAGTGAAGCACTGCAAGATGGAACTCAAACCTCCGAGGGAAGTGTCCTGACATTTCCGAGGGGGCCCTTGAGGCTTAGTTTTTGTAGTGTCGGGGGGAAAAAGCAACAAGCTGAAACTAACCACCGATATCAAAACCAGCTGCAGCAGTCATGATGTACAGTTTCTGTGGTGACACAGATAGTAAGTAGCAAGTTCATTTGCTGCAATTCATTCATTGTATTAGCTATTAACTTAACATTCATAATAAAAAAGAAACAAAATGGAAAAAAGAAAGGAAATATATTCTTCTTTCATAGACCCCATCTAGCGCCCCCTGTCGGGTCAAGCCTAACAGAAAGCAGTAGGCGAAAGAAAAATGTAATTTGCACAGCAACCCACCTCCCCAACATCACAGAGTATAAAATGGCAGGTTCTAAAGGGAGAGATACTACCTTTACAGCACCACTTACTGAATGATTCAAATAATCCTGATATCAAAACAAACCACAGGGGTTACCTAAAAAACAGAGTAAAAAGATCTACTTGGGCATTAGCTCAAAACTTAGTTAATCTGGAAATTGCTTTCCCCATTAATATGTAGAGAAGACTTTATTGTTCTTTATGGTAACACAATTAAGAATAAAATAAGTATGTGCTTTTAAAATCTCCGTCCTAATTGAAATGAATTTTGCGGTAATAAAAATCGTGAGATTCTGGAATCGGTGACTAAGAGTATTTGCTGAATTTCTGTGCGTGAAATATTTAAGAATATACCATCTGGATAAGGAGGATGAGCTGTGGAGGAAGGAGCAGACTCTGTGGATGACCTTTAGAATTCCCTCCCCACTCTTGGTAGCATTTTGGTATGTTTTTCTAAAAATCAATTTTCATTTCACATCCTTTTAGATTATCTTTGTCACTAGCAAAGCCTGCATTTGCATAGGGTTTTGAACTTTTTAAAAATGTTCACACTTATAATGGTTTTATGTGGCTGCCATAACAAATTATCACAAACTTAGTGGCTTAAGCAATACTACTGTTTTCTGCAGGTCTAAAGTTGACTCGCTAGACAAAAATCAGGGCATTGGTCAGGCTATGGTCCTTTCCAGGGGCTCTGGAGGGAAATAAATTTCCTTGCCATTTTTAGCTCTAGAGACCACCCACATTCCTTGTCTTGCGACTCCCTTTCTCCATCTAAAAAGCCAGCAACTTTGTACCTCTTTGATCATTTTTCTTTCTTGCTCCCTCATACCACAGCTGGTCAATGGTTATTTAATTTTAAGGATCTGTGTGATTAGATTAAACAAGCTTGGATAATCCACTCATTTCTAGGTTCTTACCTTAATCACTTTTGCCAAGTCCCCTTTCCCATGTAAATTAGTATATTCACAGTTTCCAAGGGCATTGACATCTTTGAGTGCGTGCGTTATTCTGACCACCAAAACCCTTACTGCCTTTCACAGCTTCCAGAACTCCAGTTCATAGGAATGTGAGGCAGGCATTTTATGGATTAAGGCAGTTGTAACAGACAAATTAGGAAATCCGCCCAAGATCACATTTCACGCTAATTGCAAGAGCCTGAACATTTATGTAAATTTCATATGTTAATTTGTTTTTTATAACGATGTCATAGATCATAACTATCAACATTTCAAATGATCGAGTCCAGTCCTCCATGACACAGATGAGGAATCTGAAGCCTAAAGAATGAGTGGCTTACTCTATATCACATGCTAAGGAGTGATAGACCTAGTACTTCATGTAAGTACTGGAAAGAAAAGCAGGAAATCTATATTTAGTACACTACTTTGCCCCTATGAAATTGCTTCATATCTTTATGTACTATTTTAAACATGAAATTCATGGTCAACGTCTCTTTGGGCATCTGAACCAGGGTCCACATGTGGACTTGCTATAGAATAGGCTTCACGTGCACTGAGCTGGCTCAATTCTGGGTGTTTTTTTTGTTTTTTTTTTAGAAATTTTGGACTTGAACCAAATAGTTTAAGGCTCAGTCTGTGTGTAACCAGTATGTTGAACAAGCACGACTCCTGACATAATCAAAACATAACTTTATTTTTGTCTCTTACCATCCTGCTAAAATGTGTTCAGTTGTGATAATGTTTCTCTGCCTTTGGAATGAAAACTTCAAGCCCATGATATTTTTTTTGTTGCTTCTTTTGATTAAAATATCCTGGAGCCATTTTAAGAAACAAACTGGCCCTCATTCAGAAATGAGGATGTCCAGTTCAGGATATTAAAGCAAACTTTGGATTAGGCTGAGCATTAAAATGCTCTCCTCTTCCCAGCCTGCAGAAGACTGCCTCCCCTGGAAGCCTGCTGTGGAAAAGAAAAACAAGGTTAACTTCTTCTGTATTTCCTTAGCTTGTGCTTTCACTGCCCTCACCCAACCTTGCTGGATCCTTTGTGACTCCTACACATTTGGAGCAGAGTGAGGGTGGAGTGAAAAAGAAAAGTGAAGTCTTTTGTTTAAATGTAGTTTCATAAGCTGATTTTCTGCTCCCTGGGCTTGGCAACTGTTTAGAGCTGATCCTTTCTCTTTGGATGTTACTAGACACTCTTTAGAGTTTCTTTATTGGGCTCCTCTGTTTATAGATCTCATACCTTGGGCATCATATTGTGGTTGGGGGCTTGCACTAATTTCAGTAGCCCCTAGATATCCAGGGTTACCCCTTAGTTTTTTGCTACTGGAATTTGAAACTCTTGTTCTTGAACTGTCTTGGTGTATTTATAAACTGGACCCAAGATGACTCCAGGCTAAATATTATTCCTCCACATGACCCACCTCTGACCTAAGGAAAGACCTACATATCCTTTGTACTGACAATTCTTGGGGTGCAGGTTAATTGCAAGATAACCACAAAGCAGTTCTTCCAGAACCATCTAGATTTCACTGATGGGAGTTAGACTGTAATCTCTGATCATATATTAGGTTTCCTATATTCTCAGGAATACACACCCACACACATATGTACATATTATCTAGTTGAAATTTCAAGAGTTGCAGAACAGTTTAAAGACGTTCCTTTGAACATTTGCATATATCAGTTTGGAAAGTTACTTTGGGATTTTCCATCTCTTTACCTTGGTGCTTACTTGAAATACCACCTTGAATTAACTTTTCCATGTAATTCACTGCCAACTAATTAAAATCCATGTCCTAGAGCAGTGATTCTCAAAGTTTTGTATGCATTAGAATCCCCTATAATGTTTGTAAACTTTCTGTTTCTGATTCAGTAAGTCTCAAGTAAGGACAAATAATTTACTTTTCTAACAAGTTCCCAGGTGATGCTAATGCTGCTGGTTCTGGGGACCACATATTGAGAACCACTCTCTGCTGTAGGACAACAAGATGCCAAGATATCTCTGTTCTGGTACTGTCTTAGGGTTAACATTTGGGAGATAACAGAAAATTTCTAAGTGTGAAGTTCTTATATAAGATTTAATAAATGTAATCCTTTCTCCCATCCTAGTCATATATTTAGAGTTAGGAACTTTGTTTCCAAATTGTAAGTGAATTTATATAGCAGCAGGATTAATTTTGTTTACTAATCTGCTATTTATTCAACTATTCAATGAACATCTATTGATTACCTATGTGTGCCAGGTATTATATCTCTGGGACAGTGTTTTTCAAAGTGTGGCCTCTGGACCATCAGCATGAGCCTCTTCTTTTGCATGAATCAGAGTCACCTGGAAGGTTTGTTCAACACAAATGGCTGAATTCCACCCCCAGAGTTTCTAATCTAGTAGGTCTAGGGTGAGGCATGAGAACTTATATCTCTAACAAACTCCCAGTTGTTTCTGAACAAATGTCAGTAGACACTTCTGAACTATCTTGAAATGTTAGGCATTTCTGTTTGCTCTTTCCAGTTTTTAAAAATAAGGAAAAACAATATCTTTTTTTAAAAAGTGAAAATCCCAATCAAAATCATTTGGAAATTATTTGCCAACTGAAGGAAAAGACTTATTTTAGCAGCACAGAACATACCATCTGTAATGATGAAAAACTACAGATATACTTCACAGGCCATATATTTGCAACATTCTCTTATTTTTCTCATTATTCTCTTTCCTCCAATAAGCTTTTTCAAAATCAAGTTGAGGGCTGTAGGTGACAGTGATGGACAAGAATTTCTCTGATCTTGTCAATAAAAATAAATCTCCTGCCTAAAAATGTCATACTCTTGTTGGCAATGACTAAAATCCCGTAAGTATTTAAAAGGGTCCTATGGACACACAAAAACAAAAGAGCACTAGGCTCTCTTAGACTTTCGGTTATAGCCACAGTGTTAGAGCTTGAATCAGAATAATCCCCCAATTGAAAACACTGTAAAACTTAGCCAATATCATAAAAGTACTATTTTAAAAGACACTGGAAATAAACAATGGATAGCGGACTCAAGATGCTGTAACTCACACGATGAGTTGAGCTCCATATTCCCAGTGTTTTATTCCTGAGGCCATTTGCCAATCCATGCTTTGAAAATATTTTCCTAAAATGAGTAAGTCACACTGGGACAAGGAGATAGAAGCTTGAGTTTAGGGTAGACAAAGCAGCTAGGACTTTAAAAGAAGATACTGCACATAAATGATACATATAAAGTGAGTAAAACCATATACATGTAAAATCCTCTTGAGCAATTCACGATTTGTACACTGCAGGATAAAATGCATTCCTCCAAGTGTGCTTGGAGTGTTTATCATTGTTGATCATAGGATAGGCCAGTAAGCAATTTTCACAAATTTTAAATAATTGAAATTACATACATATTTTTTCTGATCACAGTGGAAGCAAACTAGAAATAAAAACAAAACAGTAATTACAAAAACAAAAATACTTGAAAATTAAAAGTAATACTTGTTAATAGCTCATTAATCAAAGAAGAAATTAAGATGGAAATTAGAACATATTTTAAACTGAGTGATAAGGAGTGAGTCATATCAAAACTTGTGGGATGCAGTTAAAGCAGTGATTAGAGGGGAAATATTTTTAAATGTGTGTGTGTATGAAAAAGGCTGGAAAAATAATAATAAACTTCTACATCAAAAGAAGAGAGAAATAATAGGAAATTAAGCACAAGGTGAGGAAAGGAGGAAAACGATGAGATAAAAGTAGAAATAAAGTAAAATATACAAAATTGATATAGCCAAATGTTTTTGACAGTTCATAAAACTAATAAAATTTTA
This sequence comes from Camelus bactrianus, assembly GCF_048773025.1. Taxonomy (NCBI): domain Eukaryota; kingdom Metazoa; phylum Chordata; class Mammalia; order Artiodactyla; family Camelidae; genus Camelus; species Camelus bactrianus. Next base: position 36,287,064 of record NC_133549.1, read on the forward strand.
GTAAGATTGATCAATAAAAATGAAAGGAAACAAAAATCACCAGTATCAGGAATCAAAAGGAGGATATTAATTTAAGTCTAACAGATAAAACAATGAGTAGTAAAAGGGAACAATAGAAACAGATTTATGCTGATAGATTGAAAATTCATTGTATAAATTATTTGAAAAACACAATGTACCAAAATGAATGCAGTAAGAGATGAAAAATATAGGGAGAATAGAAAAGAAATTGTGTATGTGAATAAAATTTTCCCATGAAGTAAATACCAGGCCCAGATTACTTCAATGGTTATTTCCCCAAAAAACATAAGGAAAAAGTAAAACCAATCTCACTCAAATTCCCCCAGAATATAGGGAAAGTAGGAACACTTACCAATTTGTTTTATGAAGTCAACATAATCTTTATTTCAAAACCTGGCAAGGACATTACACAAAGAAAAATTAAAGAACAAGATACCTCATGAACATAATTGTAAAAATCCCAAACAGAATATAAGCCGATCAGAACACCAGTAAAATAGAACAATAGATAATAAAGTCAGATTAGCTTAACATTCTATAATCAATTTACAACATCAGAACAAAGGAGGAAAATATGTAACCATTTCATAAGATGCATAAAAAGCATGTAGTACAATTCAAAACTCATTGATGGTTTTTAAAAAGTCAGCCAACTGAGAATAAAAGTTTATTTAATGTGATAATGTGATTTGCAAAACAATCGCCAGTAAACATACTTCATAGTGATTTCTGAGCCCATTGATTTTTCTGAGTCCACTGCTACCATTTCTATTCATCCTATTTCTCTTCCTACCAAAGCAATGGGCATAAATAAATAAGTATATGATAGAAATATTTGAAGCAAAGAAATAAAGTTTAATTTGTACATGTTATCATTAGGCACATAGAAATTCTGAAAGAATCTAAAAATTTTTAGAATTAATAAGTAAAATTCACAAGGTCACTATATACAAAATTAATGTGAGTTAATTCTATTTCAGTATGCTAGAAAGAAAATAGTTGAAAATTAAGATAAAGAGATAGTATTCACATTGCCACCAAACACCTCCAATACTTGGGAATAAAAATATTGAAAGATGTGCAGGACTTCAACACTGAAAACTAATAAATATTGCTGAGAGGACTCAAAGAATATCTAAACTAATAAAGAGAAATAATATAATCATAGATTGGAGTAGTCAATATTTTTAAGATGTTAATTTCTCCCTAATTGGTCTATAGACACAGTGCAGTCCCATTAAAAAGCTCAGCATTTTTTTTTAATTGACAAGATAATTCTAAAACAATCTGCAAGAACTAAATAGGCAACTTCACACCCAATATCAAGATTTATTATAAAAAGCCACAGTAATTAAAATGTATTTTTATTACTGTAGAGTTTGACAAACTGATCAATTAAGCAGAATAAAAAATTCAGAAACACAAATACACACATACTGTCACTTGATTTACAATAAACATGTCACAACAGTGCAGTGGGAAAAGGATGGTCTTTTTAATTAATGGCTGTGGGTTAACTGGTATTCATACGAAACAATACGAACTTTCACCTTACCTCATACCATACCCACAAAATTAATCACAGATTATAGAAATAAACATGGTAAGTAAAATGATACAGTTTAAGGGGAAAAAAAAGAAGAATACAATCATGAACATAGAGTAAAAAAAGATTTCTTAAATAAAATTAAAAGCATTAACCACAAAGAAAAGTTTTGAAGTAACTGATAAATTGGATTACATAAATATTAAGAACTTCTATTCACCAAGGATTAGTATATTGTAAAAAAAAAAAAAAAACTTGGAACACTACATGTAAAATTATTACTATAGTCTTTAAAATTTTACTTAGAAAATTATTTGTATTTAGACTACATAAATATTCCTATAAATCAATAGGAAAAAGATTGACTGCCCAATAGTTTTAAAACTGACCAAATGCCCAGAACAAATGCTTCAGAAAATAAAATATCCAAAGGCAGTAAATACTTTAAAAACTACTTAGCATCATTATTCTTCAGGAAAATGCAAATTAAATGACTATGAGTTACCTCTACACTCTCACCAGAATGGCTTAAAAAAAAGGTGTGAGTGAAGATGTGAAATAATTGAAACTCCCATACGTCGCTGTTTGGAACAAACACTTAGAAAAATTCGCACTGTATAGTAAAAAACATGCATCTTTCTTAGAACTCATTGATTCCCAAGAATATATCCTAGAGAATGTCTAGCTTATGTCTACCAAATGACATGCACAATGATGCGCATAGCAGCTGTATTCCTAACAGCCAAAAGTAGAAACTACTTAAATATCTACCAACAGTACAATGAATAAGTAAATGGTTGTATGTTCATGCTATGGAATACTGCACAGGAATAAAATGGACCAATTGATGTTACATGCCACATGGGTAATGAATCTCACAAATATAATATTGAATGGTAACAGCTAGACTCAGGATACAAACTGATTGATTTTATTAAAATATTCAAAAAGAGCAACATTAATTTATGGTTATAGAAGTCAGAACAGGCATTCTTTGTCAGAGTGTATTGTGTTGGTGTTATTGACTGTCAGGGTACAGGAAGCCTTTGGGATACAGAGAAAGGATTTCTCTCTTCATCTGTGTGGTTGTGTGTGTGTGTGCATGTGTGTGTAACAATAAAAATCATTGAGCACTGTAGTTAAGACTTGGACACTCATGGATAGAGGTTAAATTTCAAAATGATTTTTTAAAAAATGTTAAATGCTGAAAAGCATTTCCATTGTTATTGGGCAGGGTTCTCTTCAAGCAAGCTGCAGCCAATAGCAATAGGTTGGAAAATAATGAACTTTTTTCAGTTGACGTTTTGTTTTAAATTATTTTATTCATTGATTCAATTTTTGTCTTTGGTATAAATTTCGCTTTATATGGTACTTGTTGGTGGGTGTCTGTGATTCATCCTAGTGATGATTATCTGATGATGTTAAGAAATGCTATCAAAGATATGAGAACCCAGCTTTGTCATTCATTCGTTCATTCAACAAAAACTTCCTGAATGTCTACTCTGTGCCTGCATTGGCTTAGGTACTAAGGCAAAGAGATAAACATACAACATACAGGACACCTAACCTATAGGAGTTTGCAGTCTAATGGAAGAGACAAAGGAGTAAAACAGATGATCAAAGTAATAAAAACACAATGTCAGAATAGATACTAGGTGCCAAGAGAGTATAGAAAAGAGATACTGGTCACCTATATAGCACTAAAACAATAGCACAGAAATACGCATTATAAGATAACTTCCTTAAGAAGAACCCTTCAAAGGCTATGGATTAATTTCAAACATTCCCGAATAAAATGACAAGATCTAGGCTGTGATGATATAGGATATGCAGGCAGGGACCAAGAATTAGGCTACAAAGGATGGCTGGTATGTACCTTGAGGTCATCAATTCAGGAAACCAAAATCTAGAAGTATCAGGGATTTGGACTAGAGATGGAGAAATGAAAATTAAAAATTTTGATGTGGGGCCTCTGCAGAAATCCAGCATTTGTATGGCAGTCATAGAGCAGCTTAACAATGAAACGAATCCCTTCTTAGATAGGGGCTCATGAGACCACCACCACGAGGACCACAGCTGGCTTTAGAGATGGACAGACCTCAGCCCCCAGAGTGACTCAGATAGGCATACCTGGTGATGGTGACTGAGCAGGTGAAGGTAGTTGAATGCTTCCTAATAATAGTTCTTCATGGCAAGCAATCCTGAATCTGCATTTAGGCAACTATCTAAGCTAGTTTATATCTTCAGCCATTCTATTATCTCTACATGATAAATGCCATGTATGTGCTCTGCGATGTATTAAATAAGGGATTCCTTTGACCTTTTCTAAAGTTAAATTTTAACATTGCAAAGCATCATTCAAGTACACTGTAAAAAGTTCAGTCTGCCACCCAATCTACCACTGACTTCCTTGAAGCTTGAGAAGCTCAGGGGCAGATTCCTTGTACCACAATTTACACAGAAGCTTGGTTTGGCAAAAACTAAGAAGGCAGTAGTTTATTCCATCCTTTCAATTTGCCTCCTAAGCCAGACTTCTACCCCTGCTGTCTACTCTTGTTGTATCTTAAAAGGTATGTCAGTCTTTAATTTTTGTTTGATTTTCAGCAGGAAACAAATTTGTTTTTTAAAAAAATGACTGGATTTTAACTTCTTGTCTTTCACTTAAGGAAGCATGTTGGAGAACAGTGTCTAATGAGAGTCGGTATTTGAAGTGTGAAGTAACTATAACAATAGCTAACATGTATTGAGCATTTGTTCTTTGTCACAGGGCATAGCCTCACACGAGGAAAGTGACATTAACGTCCATCTTACAAATTAGGCAACAGGGATGCAGAAAGTCCAGTGATGTTGTACAGCTGGAGTGTGGCATACATAGGATTTAAAACTAGGATGTGACTCCAAAGTTTAGGATTTTAAACCCTACACTGTACTGTCTCCACACACTGGAGTCAGATAGACACAATAAACTTCAGGCTTTGATCACTTCTCTTCCCTGCCTCTTCAGTGAACGTCTGTGCTGCTACCAGAGATTAACATCCTGTCGGGGTATCTGGACTCTTGAGGGCTGGAGTATGTCTACGCTTTGTCCAGATCAAACAGAGAAATCGTAAGTGCACAAATTCTTCAGTGTCTGCCCAACTGTGCTGCTTATTCTTTGATTTTTTTTCCCCTTTTCTTTGCAAGTAACGCTTGTGTTCTGAGGGAGAAGTCCCGAAGATCGTATTTTCCAATAGCCACTCTGCATTTTATAGAGTTGTATTCTGCTGGAATATTATGCCCTAGAAATCTACTGAATTTGGCTTCCGTGTTAACCTCATTCATCTTTAGATCAGTTCTTTGGAAAAGAGACAAAAATAACCAAATACGTCTTCTTGGGATATGGGAAGCATTGGGTTATCATCTCAGTGGCCCTTAAAATTTTTGAGGTTTAGTTTTCTGTTTCTTTTGTCTTCTCTGCTCTTGTCAGTACTCCCAAAGAAACAGAAGTGAAATGTAGCTCCAGTCGAGTTCATTTCTTCCTTTTTGTACTTTCAAGGAGACTGGAATCAAAAAAAGTATTATGAAGTTGGTTTTGTGATTTACTACGTCAAAGCCTTTTTCTGTTGGACTAACAGACTAGAGGACAGGAGAGAGAGAGAGATGATAGAAGTTACAGTTTCTAGATCATTTTAAGACTATAATGAATTTTTAAAATATATTCTAAGACTTTTTGGTAAAGTTTTTTTTAATCGCATATTACATCTCTAAATAAATTTACTTAGTCATAGCATGTATTTTCTCTATTTCATATTAAGTATGCCTATTTAAATGGGAAAATATATATGCATATATGACTTCACACAATGACAGGGATGTTATTTCATGTTTTTCTCTTCCTATTTCATTATACAAACCATCTTTTGAAACATGAAATGGTTGTGTAAGTAATGCATAATAGCTAAACAAAAACAATCTAGATTTTAATTCATATATATACAAATTGGAGGTGGATTTGGACTAAATGGAGGGGAAAAAAAGATAACAAAATTCAGTCTAAGTTTTTTCTCTAACACTATGACCTTGGATAAATTTCTTTATATTCTGTAAGATGCAGGCAAAAACTGCCCCCTACCTATCTTTCGGAGCTGCTGCAAGATTTATTAAACTAGGAGGAAAAAACCCGAAAACTCCTCAGAGGTCTGATGAGATAGGAGTTATATAAATACAAGGCAGCATTGTTATCTCCAAGGGATGTATGAAGTTGAATTAAATTTTACAACACCCTTAAGAGTCAAGCAGATAATCTTAGACCAATTTTTTTTCAGAGAAGGAGGCTTAAGCTCCTCTGTTAAAGCCACTTAGAGTGGGTGTATGAGAAGAGATACAATTACTGGATTCAGAGCGAGGCCAGTATTTGGTGATACCTGAATATATTTTAAAGGGCGGTTTGTTTTTTTAAAAAAAAATCCCATCATCCCCTTGGCAGGCAATGAGAAGAGTCTGAGTATTATTCTCCCCAGTTTTCTTTCTGAGGTTCTTCATGAAATTGATCTGAAATGCAAGACACCTTGTCTCAATGGTATCCAAGGGGAGCCAAGTATTTTGAGAGCTATTAAAAGACATTGTTCTCATGATGAGACATATAATGTGATTTAGTGCAGCCGAAGCCAAGGTATCTATCAGACAGAGAGAGACCTAGGAAAAGGGGAAGAAGAAAATCCAATGTGACAGCTCCTGTAGTCAGTGTGGTCAGGTTCTGTGCTTAGTGAATATACGGCTATATTCATGTAACATATATGTGATTATAACCACCTATGACATTCCCCCCTACCTCCACCAAAATAAAAGCAAAAATAAATTGGAGAATAAATGTTTTCCCTTCAGCCTAAACAAACTCGCTCACTTGTTTCCAAAATTGCTTGCTCAACACTACTAAAAATGATTCAAAGTGCTAATTAGAATGCCCGGCACACAGTAAACTGTCAATATATGTAATTATTTGGATTTGGAGTAGAAACAGTATTGCATAAAGTCGAGAACATAGTAGGAATATGTTGCCTGGATTGGAGTCTTGCCTCTTGCACTAAATTGCTCTGTGATTGTGGGTAGTGGCTTAACATAACCTGTAAAGTGGGGACAGTGACAGTACTTAGCTAAGATTAATTTTGGAAAAAAACAAATGAGCATGTACATGTAAAATCTTTAGCCTGGCTTCTAGCACACAGACTCATCTGATCTATAAAATGTTAAATACTGGCAGTTGTGCAGGTAGGGCTGCTACACTCCTGTTGCTCTGCTAGCCAGTTATTTATTGAGTACGCCCACGAGCCAGGCATTGAAGGAGGCTTTAGGGAAAGGACAGATAAAAAGGGAGACATGGCCCTTATCCATATGTAGCTCTGGGGTATTAACAAAAAACATTCAAATAAAATAATTGAAGGTTGTAACGTGCTAAGAAGGAATGAAGAGGGGACTGACAGAAAATGTGAAAGGAATTTCTTCTTAGGGAGTCAGGGAGAGTCTCTCTAAGGAAGTACATTTAGAGGGAAGGTTTCAAAGAAAAGGAGTCAGCCATATGAAGTGGGGTTGGTGACGGGCATTCTGGGTAGGAACAGTATATGCGAAGGTTACAAGTTGGGAAAAGCTTGGCATGTGGGAGGAAGAGATTGTCCAGAGTTGCTGAAGAATATGGCTGAGGAGGGAAAGGCCTGTGAAATGCGATGGAGGAACAGGCAGGACCCAGTTACGCAGGCTTGATGGGCCATGGGAAGAAGAGTGGGTATTCTGTTTGCAAAGGTAAGTCACCTAAGGATTTTAAATAGTGGCAAGGAATTAGAACTTTTAGACTTTTGAAAGACCACTTATGCTGCTTTGTAAGGCAAGGCACTCAGACTTTTCGATTATGCACAACAACTAGCATGTGACACTAAAATATGTTCATATTCTCTCTCTCTCTAAATACATATGTTAATCAGTAATTAAATACTAACAAGGCTATTTTTTCCTACACATAAATGAATCATCTTGTGGTACCATTTTGGTACTTATATCCCATTTGAAGATGACTATTGTAGAGAAAGTATGGAGCAGAGCAATTGTGGAGTAGGGAGAGTAGTGTGGAGGCTGTTGTGCTAGTCCAGGTAAGAAATGATGCTAACTTAGACTAGGTGGTGGCATATTTTTCCTATGCATAATGGAAAAGATTCCTAATTGAGATTACAGATCTGTGTTCTCTCCTGGCCCTTGATAGCAACTCTTTTCCTAATAAATGACCCATTCTTAATGGATTATATTAATAAAACCTTTGGGTGGTTGGCTTGCAAACACCTTGAAATAGCGTAGCCCACTTTCCCCCATGATTAGCCTATTTCTTGAAGTCCTCTGGAAAAGGACGACGGTTTAGGGAATTATTGGTACTTCCCATTTCTGCTTGTTGACAAAAGCCCATGGGGATCAGAGCCATAAGAAATAAAATTAATCTCTTAAAAAAAATTCTTAGAGCCCATTTCATCCACATGTGTAACCTTTTTCACAAATAGATAATTAAAATCAGGCATTCAAAAATTGCCTGCCCTCTATGAATTCTCAGCAAATGGACTTCAAATGCTTTCACTTAGGGGGATTATTGTAATAGGTGTGTTTTAAAAGATGGGCATTGTAAACTCTTTAAGGAGGAAATAGAAGTTCCACTTGTACCGATTCTTCAGGAAGAACTTCATGCTGAAACCAAAACAATCTAAATTTTGGTAGGCTAATAATAGACTAAAACCAGAAAATATGAATCTACTCATTTCTTTTCCATTTTGCTTTTTCAAGTCCTAGATTTGGATGGGCGTTTATCTGGTTTCTGGGTCTTTAATCTAATCTGGTTTTCCTCTCTTGGAGGAATTCTCATACACTCAGCTGGAGTAGAAAGGAGGTTAGCAGGGCATAGAAAGAAGGCATTAAGCAAACGATCTGCAAAGCTTTGAAAATCTTTCTGAAGAGAGGAAAACAGCTGTCCTGGGCTTTGACAAAGAGCACTTGCAATTAGGGAGGAAGGAGGCCCTCTGGGTCTCCTCTCCTTCATCTAGGAGCCACAATCTGCCGGTGTCCCTTTCTTAGGAGGATTTGGGCTTGGTAGTAAAGGAGCTTTTGGAAGAACAGTCTGTGTCTCCTTCAGTGACAAACAGGACACTCTTTTGTCCTTTTAAGTATTCAAATTTAATGACTGAGAAACCTGTCCTCGGGCATTTGCAAATTTCTTGGATTGGTCAAGAGAACAATACTGTCAATTAATTTTTGCAACACACCTCTGGATTGAAACAATATAAGAGAAATTCCTCCTGGACAGCATTAAAAAAGAGTATTATTAATTGAAGAATAATGATCACTCTGTTACTTTCAGTTGGTCTCATCAGACTCAGGATTCAGATTTTCCAGTGAGGTTACCTTTGCAAGTGTGGGAATGAATAATCGTGTAATTAGAAACTGGAAATTGGACCATTTTTGTTGTGGCATTCATTTATTCAATCAGTAAATATTCGTGGAATAATTTACTAGTTACCATGTGATAAGACAGTGTTATCAGGCTCGTGAAGACTACAAAGACATTTGAAAGTATTTCAACCCTTAGAAGCAAACTTCCTATATGAAAAAGGCTTGGATTTTGAGAAATTCTTTGTGATTTTCAAAGCCCATTCGCCTACTATAAATCTTCATCTGAACTTCTGAATAGTAGCAGGGGAGCTAGGCTGGGCAGACATTATAATCATACAATTATAGAACTTTAGAAGCAAAAGGGATTTTAAAGATCATCTAATACAACAACTTAGTTTGAGAGCTAGGAAGCTGAGAGATTGCTACTTGCCTGAGGTCCCACAGCAAACTAACCGCAGAGCATCCAGCATCCACTTCAAGTGTGCTATCAAGAATCTTAAGGCATGTGTTAGTAGCTCTAAGCTAGGCAGTAATGCCACAGGGTAAATGGAGCACCATGCCTCCTTTCCTGTATGGGTTTGCACACAGATATATCATAGACTCACAATGAATACTGATTGAATTAACGACAGACAGATTTCCTACCGTGTAGGGCACTATTTCAAGTACTAAGGGTAAAATGGCACACAAGATGGACTGGTCACTTCTTCCAAGTTGCTCACAATGTGGTCTTCATGTCCTCAGTGAGTGTGCAGTCTCTTAGGGTAGCCAAGATATATGCCCACAAAATGCAGTAAGGTCGGGTTCAAATACAGTGAGTGCTTTAGGAGGTCAAGGAAGGAATCTACGTGTGATAATTGATGGAAAAATCCCCCAGACAAAACACACACACACACACGATTATTTAATTGCATCATTCTGTGCTGATGCTGGGACACACAGGCTCTACTCAAGGTAAGGTCAAGATGCCAACTAACTGAGATTAACAAGGGAAAGAGGAGAAGCCCACTCATCCCTATTTTCTAAACTGAAAAAGACCAGGGAGGAAAACAAACAAAAGAAACAGCCACAGAGACTGACAGAAACAAAACAGGAATAGGAAGTCCCCAACACAGGGACCAGTCCGCGAGCTCCGGCTGGCCGCCCCCACAGGAGGGGCGCACGGACTCAGCGCGGAGCCCGGCGTCCGCGGGGGCGCAGAGCGCGCGGCGGCGAGGAGCGGGCGGCGGCAGCGCCGCGGGCGAGCCCAAGGGGAGGGTCGACGGCGCATCCAGTCCCCGCAGCCACCCGCGCGCAGCGCAGCTCGGGAGCGGGACGCGGCGCTTGGAGCCCCGGCAGCGCCCGCCCTCTCTCCGGCGTCGCCTGCCAGCGCGCCAGCGCCCGCTCCGCCCGTGACTTCAGTTCGGCTCCACCCCCGCGTGGCGGCGGCTCGCTCGGTCCGAACCCGCGCTCGGCACCAGCCCAGCCCGAGCCAGCGGCTGCCACCTGCCCCGCGCCGCCCGCCCCCACCACGACCCAACTTGGATGGAGTTGGGGTCTTGAGCGCCTGCCCCGCACAGCTGGCCAGCGGAGAGCCCCGCGCCGCCACCCACGGTCCGGGATTCCCTCTCCGCTCCTCTTTGCTCCCGCGATGGGAAAAGTTGGCACCGGCGGCGGCTCCCCATCCGGGCTGAGCGCGCTCCTTGCCGGCGTGGGGCTCTTGATCCTCTGTGCCCCGGGCGCCTGCGGCGGCGACTCCTGCTGTCCCCCGCGGCACCCCAGCTCGGCCCCACACTGGGCTCCGACCCCAGGGGGACTTGCTCACCAGGGTTCGCGAGGTAGAGCTCCTGCCACGCCCCTGCCCCTGCTTGGACGCCCCCTGTTCGCAGTGGCCCCCGGAGACCGAGTGCTGTCCCTGGAGCGGATCCCGGGCACCGGGACGTTGGTGGAGGTTGCTCAGCGCTCTGGCCGGAGGAGACGGAGTGGAGATCAGGAGAAGGCAGAACGGGGAGGGGGCGCGAGTAGAAGCCCCCGGGGAGTGTTAAAGGACAGAGGGCAGCAGGAGCCTGGGACTCTGGAGCGGGACCCGGACAAAGCCACTCGCTTCCGGCTGGAGGAGCTGAGACTGACCAGCACCACGTTCGCTCTGACAGGCGACTCAGCGCATAACCAAGCCATGGTCCATTGGTCTGGCCACAACAGCAGCGTGAGTAGAATGGGACTGAGGGCAAAAGGGTGAAAGATGGAAGGGGTTAAAGGCCGCTATGTGATCTGATGGAGAATCAGGGGAAATGGGGTTTCTGGACTTGAAAGATGCTGCAAACTAAAGTCTTCCCTGTTCACCTCCCCCAGGAGTTAATATCAAGTCACCTACTAGGAGACCACCCCCATCCGTTTCCCACCAGCATCATCCGAGTCCTCTCCAAGCCTCTAAAAAAGCTTCATACAGGGCAGGCAGATCTCTCTTTCCGGTTTCTTCCGTCTTGTTGGTGTAGGGCAGAGCCTAAGAGGAGGAGGCAGGTGGAGGGGTTAAAGTATTATGAACGCGGAAGTGAAAGGGTTAAATTTCCAAGTAGGCTGGCATTCCCTCAAGTGACTTTCCCATTACTTGCTAGACTTGAGGATGAGTGCAAGTTAGATTAAAAAAAAAGTCTTTATTTGTAGGTTTTTAATTTTATTTTTATGCAGAGCTCCTAACCCCCTCTGCCCCACAAGGGAAGAGAAATTCAGTAGGTGATAAGATGCCCTTAATGTATTGTCTGTTTCTGGATGCAAGACCAAGTGGATGCAAGTTTCAGGATGGGAACTCTCCAGCATCTTCTCACAGCACCAGCCAGTGTGTTTTGAGAGCCAGGGCTTTCCAGCCTGTGAATGAGTGGTTGTTCTCTGGCTTGATCGGTCCCAGGAAGATCAGATATATCCGTGTGACAACAACTCCCTGTTCTCCCCCATTGCCTGACCTCCAGTGAAGAGCACAAATAAAGACTTAGCGCTCCCTTTATTAAGGGAAGAGAGGGATTGCTGGATTCCAGGAGGCTGACACTGGAGAGTGTGGGTGCAAGCCCATGAGCTGTAGCGAAGTCAGGGAAGGTTTTAGATTTTTGGAAAAGCTTGCATATCTGGTATTTGAAGTAGCTATTCCAGTTTAAACCGCACCTGAAAACTTCAAGGAGCTAAAATAGTAAAGAACAAGCTTTGATGGTAATAACTACAGATGATTTTAAAGTATGGAAACTTCTCCAGGCTGCCATCAACTAGACAAGAACGTAAAAACCAAGGATGGGTAAAATGAAAAAGAAAAAAGTCAAAGTTTCAGCGTCTGCCAGGTTATGGAGATTGTAGTATTTGTACTATGCACTGTCTGTGCAGCCTGGTACATTTCAAAATGTTTTCAGTTGTGATATAATTGCCAGAAACCTTCCCAGGGAACTGCCACTATAATGAATTGTGCTGTCAGCTTTTTAATGGAAGTTGTGAACATTTTAAAATAAGAGTCTGTCATTATGGATTCCTTGGGTACACAGGTATAAGTTGTATTAAGGCAAATCATGATAAATAGTATTTTGTATCATGTCTCTGCCCTGAGAGCGACAGCAGGGTTTTCCCTGCAATTTTGCCTTCATGACCAAGGCTATGGTTTTATGTGGTTCTCAGGATTGGTTTAATCAAATAATTGAAGCCAAGATACTTTTCATTCATGTTCTAGAGACCCTTGCCTTCATTCCTGACCTTAACCATCATATCTTTCATATCATAACCATGAAAATTAATCCCCCAATTTGAACTTGAATCTTTTTAAACTGATGACATAACTTTCACACTGCTTTAAGTGATTAACTCCAAGCTTCTAGCTTTGAGGGGAGATTTTAGACACATCAAACATATTAGATCTTGTATCAAGAAGTAAAGGACTTTGGACTCAAAATATTTCTGGCTTTTAATGTAATTCAAGCTGTGAAATATCACTTACCCATTAGACCTCTACTTTAGTTCATCTCTTGAAAGATCTTGGAAAGAGCAAGAAAAGGAGAGTACATCTTTGGCAAATTTTAAACTCAATTTAAGAAATGATACCAAGCCCTGCCAGCCTTTTTTTTTTCCCCATTGGTGCTTATAAGCCCAGTTAGGCTTATTAGGGTCAGGTCTTGGACGGGTGACATGCAAGGAATTCTGAGATAATGTAGGCATTAGTCAAGGTGTTAAAGATCAGAGTACTCAACTCATGTAAACTAATGAGATTTCTATCCCATTAAGTCTCTCATTCTATAAGGATCCTCCCCACCCGGCACCCCTGCCCACTTACACACAAATTGGTTTTTTTTCTGTGTATATGTACAGGTAGTAGAGGAAGAGAAATCATCTTTTATCAAGATCCTCCAAAACAAAGCTGTCCCAGATTCATAGGAGAGAGAAACTTTAAAATATTTTTTGAAAGGAAGGAAGGCAGAAAGAAACTTTTCCAGGCAACTCTGTGATGTGAAAAGCAGAGTGGAGACCTAAGTTCTAGTTCTGCTTATTTGTGGTTTGATCTTGGCAAGCTGATTGCACTCTGAGTGTGAATTTCTTCATCTCTAAAAGGGGCGGGGGCAATGCCTGTCAGGTTCATTACCGAGAATTACATGATGGAATATACATAAGAGGGAATCATGACTGTAAAGTACTGTACACCTCTTTGTAACTTTCAGAGTACACTTTCCTTTCCTCCAGAGCAAGAAATCCACTAACCTAACCCTGAGGACAGCATTGGGTGGGGGGCTCTCATTTTCTTCACATTTAGATGCTGTCTCCTATAAATCCATCCCCAAAACATTCAGGGCCACTGTCTGTACACATCCTCTGAACCTGTCTCACCTTTAGCTAAAAGCCTTTGCTAAGTAGGGCTTCTGATTCCAATAACACCTGCATTAAAGGTGTAAATGTATGGTAATTACAGGCTGCCTGTCAAACTGGTGAAGAATTCTGTATCTTTCTCTCATCTCCTTTCCCTTCTCCTTCCTGCCCCCTCCACTGTTGGACTTGTGCAGTTGTGTAAAAGATATGACTGTTTTGCCTCATCTGTGGGTGTGATGTGATTCCTCTATACTGCAGTCTAGCCTGATGGAAACTGTCACTAGAGTTGGTGGAACACCTCGGGGATCTTTTGGCATGAAAGGTTCTGGGTATGAATCATTTGTCATGAGCTTGGTGTCGTAAGCAAGAACATATTGTTCCTACCCTACTCATCCAAGGCATGCTGTGCCCTGATCTAAATTTATAGAGTAATTCTTAGTTCATTGAAATATATATTTGCCTATATGTATGTATGATGGGACACGTGTTTATTCCTTATTTCCAAGAAATTTCAAAATGCTACATTCAATAATCCGTTATAGTATCCCTGTAAGGTAATAGGCTGGAGTCAATTTGAATATTCCATTCACCGTCTTGTCCCTTTCTTACTAGAAATAGTGTTATAAGATTTGTAAACAGAGGCTTTTACTTGACTTATTTTGCTATTAGGATATTTTTAATACTGCATTTATCCCAGAGAATGATGATCTGGTTGGGTGTCATGAACTTCTTTGCCTTTTGTTGTTCTGAGACTTGACATTGAACTATCCATTCTTATTTGAATAAACTGAGTCCCAGCTTGAGTCAGGTTTTGGGGTAGATGCATCACATTCATCATCTCAGTTAATTTTCATAAAAATGTTGCAAGTAAATGTTATTATTCCCATTACATAAAAGAAGAAACTGAAGCTCCAGAAAGCTCCATGACTTACTAAGAGGATGCAGCAGTTCAGCAGCAAAGTGGGGACTGGCACCCACGGTGATGTAACTTCAAAGCCCTGCAGAATGTTTCGTTTTGTAGACGTTAAGGTAGGACAGAGAAACTCGGACCTTTTGAATCTGTATTTTAAGTCATCCTGTCTTGGGTGGATTTCAGATGATGGTGGAGGAGGACAGAGTCTTAGCTGGAAGCTCCATTCTCTTTGTAGAAAAGCAAGGACTAGAACATGTGCTTGTCACATTGCACTCCTTACCTTAAAGTAGTGATTTGGCTGTTCTCTTCTCCGCCCACCTCTTCATCTTTAGTGAGATGTGGAATCCGCACCTGGTGATTCATTGAGCACGAGGTAATGTGCCATCATTCAGCTTTCAGGTCTGATGTTCTTCAGGAAGAGATCCCTTTTCTAAGTCAATCACAAATCTGATTTCATAGAGAGATTGCCTCTGAATGCTTGATTCGGCTATACATTGTGACATAAGATTTTTTTTTCCTTTTTTTCTAAAGTAAAATGATAAAGGATTGTAGATTTCTCTAGCAAGCCCACATAGTTCCTTCTCTGATCAGGGATTTATGCTGTTAATGAATGTTAATGTGGTGTGACATGGAAGACGGTGGGTTTGGAAGCAGATCTGAATTTGAACGTTGGCTCTCCTGCTTACAAGCACTTTGCTTTGAGCAAGACACTTAAATTCTTTGAGCTTCAGCTTTCTCAACTGAAATTTGGGGATGGTATGTCTTTTTCTGGCTTTTTCCTAAAGATTTGATGTCACATATACAAAGTGATTGGTACATAGTAAGTGCTCAATAAATGCTACTTCTAATTTTTGTAGGAAATGATTCTCTACTGGTATTAAGAAGCCTGGGTTATAGTCCTGACTGTACACAAAAATTAGATGCATAGTGATAGTCTGTTAAAACGTTGTGGCCCCAATTTTATCCTCTGTAAAATGATGTGAATACAGTAAAGCACCACTGAAATCCATTACAGGTTGAAATTAACTTAATAGTTTTTTCGACTAACAGGTATCATGCAACTACTCCATCTGAATAAAGTGCACTGGGATTGGTTGGGATGCAAAAATGACAAAAGATCCTATACCCTTGACCTATAAGTAAGCAAGCCTTTCATTTCACAAGATTCTTCCTCTTTCTACAGTTTCTATGCACATCTATTAATAGGAAATCAAGACATCTGAGACCCAAGCAGGCATTCATTTCAATATGGATTTGCAGCAAGATGTAGCTTACTAGGTTTATTGTATCATACCTTCATGTTAAGGCACTTGGTATCTTTGGACAAAATAACTGCTTAATGTGAAATTGGAAAGTAAAAATCTCTTAAGACACTTTAGTGGGATTTTCTAGAGTAAATTGACATGAGTGTTCTCTCTGGGAACTATATCCACATCTCTTTAAAGAGGGACCCCGGAAACTCATAAACTAGGATACCGAAGCTGATGCAATTATCTGATTTATTCAAGAGCATAATTAATGCTCACATTTAGGGAGACATTGTCATATGGCAGCATTATGCTAAGAAGCTTCACAAATGATCATACTTTTAATCCCACAAATATGTATTGAGTCCTAATATTTGTCAGGCACTGATAATAGGAACACATGTGTAGTGATGCACAAAGATGAAAAGAAATGAAAAGAAAAGAAATGTCCTTAAAGAGCTTTAAATCTTCTTCCCAAAGAATGTTCTGAAGAGGTAGCAGAAGCTGTGTCCTTGGAGGGGATAATGTGCTGTAGGGAGTTCAGAGGAGGGATGGGCGGCTTCTAGTTGGGGTGGTCTTCAAACTTGATTGCAAAATAAGTGCTTCAACTGAATCTTGAAATGTAGAGAAAATTTTAATTAAGAGATGGAGATTTTTATAAGGATATTTTGAGCTGAGTGGATGATTGAGTAAAGGTCGATGGGAGAGATGTAAAAAGTCCTATCTGTATCGAGGAAATTATCCTGTTAAATGGAAACCGTGTTTAACTAAAGTTTCAAACTTAGAAATAGTTTTTAAAATATGATTTAAGCACAAAAATATAGACACCCATCTCCTAGTGAATTTGGCTATATTCCAAGCCCCCAAAAGACAGGAAAAGCCTGTACAATCAGGTCACTTGAAAACATAGCTGCCCTTATTTGCACATTAAGTCTCAGCTGGAGTCATCACTGTTTCATTCTTACCTTGACATTTTTCACACGCAGTTTTCACAAAAGGGCTTTCTTTTGTCTAAGATCTTGGTCGGAAACATCACTGGCCAGGCTACAAGAAGGGTAAATTAATTTGGCTCCCTGACGGCTTTTGTTGACTCAATGTATGTAAAATTTTTGTCCTGTCTTTGTGTATGTCTCAATTACTGCCCTATTTCTCTGCTAGAAAGGGTGGTGAGTGCATCTGTTGTGTCCTAGAAAGGAAAGTAGCCAAACAGTGTTGCTTCAGTGGCCAAACGGGATGGCAGAGAAGAGGCGTGCTCCGTATGAGGAGGCTGGGCTCCACGTGGGCGCAGCAATTACTCTTGAGGGATGCACCCTCTGCTCCGATGGGATGGGTGGAATAGTCAAGTGTTTGTCAAGAAACAAAGCTAGAATCTTACTGTGCATGGTTTATAAGGAAAAAAAGAGCCTATTCTAAAGTGTAGGTGGGGGGAAAAAAGGACGTGAATGCTCTGTAGGAAGTGCTACGTGAAATTTTACACATGTATGAAAGATACTGTGTCTATTTCTATAGCGCTCCTGAATGTTGTTATACCACTGTGGATCAGTTATAGCCTGTTTCCTTTGTAGAGTGCTTCGGTTTTCAAAGATTGGAACATTGCTTCAGTTTTATTCTCAGCACAATCCCCTGAGATGGGAAAGACAAATACCATCAGCATTTCTCAAATAGGGAAAGCAAGGCATTGGTATTTAGCAGGTCAGCGAGTGGAAGAAAAGGGTCAGAAACGTTCTGTCACACTGCACGACTGATTCTTGGTTTGGAGCACTGCTGGCTTCCACGGCCAGGAGTTGGAACACAGCTGCACCCCAGCCTCCTGGTTCGCCTGGAGCCCCTGTACCTGGGTCCATAATGTGTGCCATCATGGGACGAAGCATGCGTATCAGCCATGGGGCTCCCGAGTTCTAGGCTCAGGTATTCAAGCTATTTGTCCTGGGCCTCAGAGCAAGTGGCCCGCTCAAAAGTCATGCTGTTGGCATTGTTTAAACCTTTAAAAAGGGACCTTCAAGAGAGATGATGGGACTTTTTGTAAGTGAGTCTCTGGCAACGACCCGTCCTCCATGTGTGTTCCGCTACTGATGGCCTTCAGAGATGAGGTTACTTATGACTGGGCTTCTTGCAGCAGAAGGTTGGGGAGATGAGGGGTTTAGCCACCTCCTCCCCTCTTTCACTGTCTTATGCCTATGAAATCTAGTGTAAAATAATATTAAGTTGGCCTCAGTCAAAGGAATCTGAGCTTCAACTTTGAGGAGCAGCAGTAGTCAAACAGCAGGGGTGGCTTGTTGATTCTAAAGGATTTTATTTGCTCGAGGAGGATTATAATTGAGTTACCAGCTATTGCCTTTTCTGCTCCTTCCAACTTTTGGTGTGGGGAAAGGGGTGGGGTGGGGGAAGGGAACAAAGGAGAGTTTGCTGAACATTAGGGATATCTCTGCAGCCAGATAAGATGAAACGATTATAACAGAAATCACTCTTAACAGCAATAGCTTAAATAACCACCAATTTAGTGAACAGCTTCCATGGAAGTATGTTCTAGGGCATCAGCACATTATTTCACTTCCTATTCACAGCACCCTTACGAACTAGCTATCATTATCCTCGTTCTAAAGCTGAGGGAGTCCAGGCTTAAAGAACCTGCCCCAGGTCACCCAGCTTGAAGGTGGTGGCAGAGCTGGAATTTGATTTTTACCCCTTCAGGCTCCAGAGCTTTTTCTGTTTGATCGTGTTGCCCCTTCATAAGGGTTTATCTCTGAGTTGCTTTGGGGAGAATGGCATAAATCAGTGTGGATGGGCAGTAGGAGAACTCTAGACAGGAGCACCCTCATCTCAGGTAGCTTCCTTTGACGGGTCACCCCATTTCAGTCCCCTGACCTAATACACTTTACTTGGTAATAAGCTGCTCGGTGATGGAGCTTGATCAAAGCCCTAACCTCCATCCATCCTCGTCCCCAGGAATGGCTCATCTGGGGTTATTAATACATGTCCTCTTATTATCCCGGGAGGATGTGTGGGGTGTGCTGTTTGATTTCTCCCTGCTGGCTAATGACCCTAGAGTGACAGTGTGGACAACTTGTACACTCTTTAAAGATGGTGCTAATAAAAATAATGTCATCAGACAACCAGCTAATTATGTTGTGCCCTGAAGCCAGTGATGCCTCTAGTCGCCTTCCCCTAACCAGAATCGCAGGGGCTACTGAGACACAACATTGTGGGCCAGTGATCCTTCCGCTCCAGGGCCTATGGTGGAGGTTAAATGAAAAAGGTCTTCCCCTATGTCAGCATTTCCCAAGATACACTCTTGATTAGAACCATTAAAAGGGATAAAAGGCTATTTTAGGCATGGTTGTCACCCTGCTTAGAGGCCTATCTGCAGCCCTGTTTCCCCTGTTTGCCAAATTGATGGGAGAGTTCTTAGCTGAGCAGCCATGGGCTTGCTCCTTGGGCACCTAGGGCAGTGTTTCCCAGAGAGTTTGTCTTCATGGGACCAACTTTTGAATCTGCTGATGGGGACTGGAAATCTCTATGTTTTACAAACTCCCTTAGAAACTCTAAAGTTTAAAAATAATTTCCCTAAAATTTATGTGTGAGTTTTGGGGGTCCATGAGCCCCTTCCATTGTCCGCACAATCTTCTATCAGTGTGCTCTATTTTACCCTGGAGAGCTGAAGCTCAAAGGTTTCATCAGCTTCTCAATTAAAACTGTGACCACAATGCTGAAGACCTGGCGGAAGGTTCTGTAAGGCAAGGAGAGATGATTACACGGCACAGCACAGGTGCCCCAGGCAGAGTAAGATGGTGCCTTTCTGCCTGAGGGTGATGTTTCTATTGTTTCTATCACTGATTATATTCTAGGCAGTTACCTTTCCAGGATGTCCCTTTGGCCATGGGCAAAACAAGTGGCTAAAAGAGTACATTATTTTAAATATAACATGATGTTTAATGATTTGTTTGAATTCCCACTCCACTACCAATATGTGAATTTGGGCAGTTAACTTTATAACTCTGTGCCTTAGTTTCCTCATCTGTTAAACGGAAATAATAATGATGTAATTTCTATATGGTTTCTTGATGCTTAAAGGAGACAATAGCTATAAAAAAAAAAGCCTAAAGTGGTATCTGGCATATAATAAGCAATCTATAAAGTTTAGCTGTTATCATTTTGGTCA
Source organism: Camelus bactrianus (assembly GCF_048773025.1). NCBI lineage: Eukaryota > Metazoa > Chordata > Mammalia > Artiodactyla > Camelidae > Camelus > Camelus bactrianus. Next base: position 36,307,157 of record NC_133549.1, read on the forward strand.
ATATTTTGTTAACATTAATACTGGCACGGATAATACTTGAGCACCACGTACTAAAGGACCTTCGCAATGTGTTGCTTATTGCTTCTGTTTCTGCGTTTATGCTGTTTCATCCTGGTTCCACTTTCTTATAATGAGGTCGGGGCTTTCTTTTGCTCTGGAAAGAGTATCCCTTCCCACATCTCTTGCTGTTTGCACACTATAGTTGTACTAGGGTTCTGGACTGAATTTCCAGAATTGTGTGGGTGGGGGAGTGGTGGTTTCTAGACCAACAAGCAGTTCTGACACCAGCTTGGTGAGTACAACTCAACTCAATTCTGACACTGCCCACCCAGAGGGAGAAGCAGCTTTCACAGGTTAAGGGCTCAGTCCCACACCTCTGCCCCCTCCCTCACCTCCCACTTCCTAGACCAGCCTCAAGTCCAGGTTACCACCTGTGCTTCTGACCCCCAGGCTGTACAGATTGGAGGTTTCAATGACTCTCTCCTTGGGTTTGATTGATTTGCTAGAGTGGCTCACAGAACTCAGAGAAATGTTTTACTTACTAGATTACCAGTTTATTGTAAAAGGATATAACTCAGGGACAGCAGATGGAAGAGATGCTTAGGGCAAGGGATGGGGAAAGGGCACGGAGCTTCTCTGCGTTGTCTGAGCCTGCCTCTCTCCCTGAATCTCCATGTGTTCACCAGCCCCGAAGCTCTAAGAATCCTGTCTTTTTGGGGTTTTATGGAGGTTTCATTACATAAACAGGATTGATTAAATTGGTGGCCATTGGTTCAACCTCCACCCCTTCTCCCCTCCCCAGAAGTCAGGAGTTAGGGGTGGGACTGAAAGTTTCAGCTCTCTAATCACATGTTCTTTTTTTTGGGCAACTGGCCTACATCCTTAGTTGTAGTCCAAAGTCACCTCATTAACATCGCATCACAGGAAATTCCAGGGGTTTTAGGAGCTCAGTGCCAGAAATGGAATTAAGAGCAAATGTATATTTCTTATTATAAGTCACAATATCACAACTAGCTTACTAAATAATCACTGTTTTATTAGCTATTTTGGTAGGGAAAACTGGCTTTCACATAGAAGAAACAACCCATGACCTTCCATGTGAGTGTTGTAGAATATTCAGCCATTACAAGATTGCTCATGTAAATATATGTATATTATATAAATGGGAAACGTCCCACAAAATACCAGAGAGGGGAAATAAAATAATGCATGAATAAATAATAAAATAAAAAATAGTAAAGATGTAAGCCCCATGAAGTAAAGATTTCTTCCTTTTTTTTTTTTTTGACTGTTTTTCCCCATGTATATCCCAAGTCCTTAGAAATATACCTGGACTTAGAAGTGGCTGAATACTTTAAAAAATTTATTATATATTATAAAACCTAATTTTTGTAAAAAAAATCATAGAGGAAGGGTATGATTCAAAATATTTGCTTGTGATTATGATGAACATCAGGATTGTGGGTGATTTTTTTTGTTTGTCCGCAGTTTTGGTGGTGGTGTTTCTCCATAAACATGCACTGTTCGAGTTATTTTTTAAAAGTTATTTGAAAAATGGGGAAAAAGAAAAAAAGAAACAAACAAAACAAGAGAGAGCAAGCAAGTTCGTGAACTTGGCCTCATTAAAACTGAATTCCAGGCAACTGAACTAGACAAAGAGCCCACGTTCAAGTTGCCTGATTCGCTTTCAGTCACTATTGTTGGGAAAGAGCCGGTGACCAGGGATTTTGCAAAAAGGCAAGATCACTGGGCGTCTCTCTTCCGGGTGTGCAGCAGCAGGGGCTTCCAGGCCTTTTGTTTATCGTCCTCTCTGTTGATTCCAGAAAAACAGAGAGAGATCTGGAGGTAATTTCAACAACTACATCTCCTGGAAATTCTAGTTGCCTCCAGTCCGCAATAAAGAAGCATGCATTTCAGTTTACATCTCAGTCTCTTTCTTGATCTTGGGGGCTCCATCTCTGCATCGTGTATGTGTCTACAAGTGCATATGTCATAGATGTGGGCATCCTGTGCATCTCTCTGTACATTCAAAGCAGCTTACACACTGAGGTACAACATTGATGTCTCCGCTCTTAAAAGTGAAATACAATACTAGATATTGTTGTGAGGCCATGGTAAGGATGTTTACCGACTGTGAGAGCTGAATGGAAAAAGTTCTCCAGAACAAGGAGAGAGAAAAAGAAACCCAGAGGAAGAGACAGACCATGGAAGCAGAGAGATGGAAAAATGAGAAGAGAAGAGGAAGAGAGAGAGGATGAGATCATGCCAGAGGAAGAGAGAGACAGAGCAAGACAGAGACAGAAGAGGTAGACGGAGAGAGAGGAGGGTAAAGACAAGGGACAAAGATCCAGTGACACCGTGGACTGAGAAGAGCAGAGAGACGAAGAAAAACAGCGTTGTACCAAAGGCATGGAGACGGAGTGAATCACAGAAAGAGAGTGAGAGGTGAAAACAAGTGAGGAAAGTGTCAGTGAGTGGAGAGAACTGGTTACCAACTCATAAATAGTGCCGAGTAGAACCAAGTCCTAGTCTGACTGTGCTCTTTCTGCTGTAGTGACTGCACGTCTCTGGCCTTTGGCTCTGGGGGGTGTCACACCCAGCCAGTTCCTGTCGCTAGCAGAGGCAGCCGGATCTTGCACGTGGGGCATCTCTGAGAGCCCTGTGTGCTGGTTAGCTGGATGTGGGATGGGACAGGTGCATGTGGTGCTTATGCATTTTAAAGAATCTCTTAAATTCCATTGGGAAATGGGCCTGTTGGTCTGGATGGTGGAAAGGCAACTTTTAACCTTTCCTTTTAGGCTAGTCTGCACTGTTTTGAATTTTTAACATGGGCGTGCATTTCTTTAATAATAAAAATACTAAAGCGTGTTTTAAGTGGCTGTTGTGTCAGCACTGTGCTGAGTGCAGAGAATACAAAGATGAATAAGACCTGATCTTTACCCTGGAGGGGGCATATTCTGGTGGAAACAGACAGGCATGTAAACAGATAAATAGCAATTTGGGTGGTAAGTGTATATTCGCTGTAATAGAGTTTTGTGCAAAGTGCTAGGGGAGCAAAGACGAGTGGGGGCCAACTAATTATTTTTTTCTGAAATTGAGAGGCAAGGCTTTAAAAGGAAGTGACATTTAAGCCAGGTCTTTATACAAGATGCTGTCTGTTTTGCAGACAGAATCGGGCTGAGCAGGAGAAAGGGCCACTCCTGCTCGTTTTAAACTCCCCAAATCTTGGGTCAACAAGCTGTGACTAGGATGCTGCTCTCTTCCTTCATCACCTCAGTGCCCAAGATATTTGCAGCCAAGGCCCCCAGTGTGTTTAAATAACAGATTAGACTCCCCAGTTTAAAACGTCCTGCTAAGTACCGGACCTCAAACTGACCAAAGGAATCTGATTTTTCCAAAGGGAAAAATTGTTCCCTGGAATCTTTACACGCCCAGTTGTGCTTGGGCAGGCACACACATTTGGGGATTGGAGAGATGCACGAACAATTTGAAAGTATTGCTTTCTTCTCTGTTCACAGTAGAGTTTGATTAAGCAATCATGGGATTTTTCCCTAGGTTATTCTACATGTTTTAAAGAGTTAAAAGTGGGTGTTTATTGTCATTTTCTTGATCATGTTTCCTTAATCAATATGGGGAACTGGGTGCATTAGGATGAGTTGGATGGGCACCACTTAGGATTGCAGGATGATTATTCAAGGCAGCAAGAGAATGCAGTAGAGTATTCCACATCAGTGTTACCCGGACCTAAGTGGTTATGCCTTGCAAATAGGAGACAGAACATATTTTATATGTTTGATACAGAGAACTTTCCCAAAGAATAAATGTGACTTTTAATTAGTTGTCCCCTTCTCCTCCTTCTTTTCTACAGAGAAGAAAAAAGAGAAAAAAGAATGGAAGAGGGAAGTCAGTGAGAAAAGGCATGGCCAGGGATAGAGAGAGCATGCGTTCTTAGGACCAGCTCACCAACTCATGAGTTGAAGAGACACTTCCAGGGCCTTTGAGATCAGCCCTTTCCACACGCATAACTTTCAAACAGACTGAGGTTTTAGAGGATTTTACGAGATCCAGATCTGGCTTTGGGGTATTGTGATTTAGGCTAGCATTTTGTGCTATAGCAGTAGATTAAATAACTCAGGAATTTTATCATTTTGAGACAGAAATGACTTGAGAATGACCTTTTCAGCTGGTAATAAATAAGTCCTTAGATATATAAATGACTATCTCCAAAGCTTAGGATGATGTCTACTATGGTCTGAATATTTGTGTCCTTTTCATAATTCATATGTTGAACCCTAACCCCAAGCTGACGGTATTAGGAGGTAAAGCCTTTAGGAGGTAATTAGATCATGAGGATGAAACCCTTACGAATGAGGTTAGTGCCCTATAAAAGCGACCTTGGAACTCCCTTGTCCTTCCTGTTGTTCAGTACAGCAAGAAAGCATCATCTATGAACCAGGAAGTGGACCCTCACCAGATACTGGATCTTATGACCTTTTGAGCTTAAGCTTCTTAGACTATGGGACTGTGAGAAAGAGATGTCTGTTGTTCATAAACCACCTGGTCTATGGTATTTTCTTACAGTAGCCTGAATGGACTAAGACAAGATCTCTTCCAGTCACCTGTGTAAGTTTAATGTCCTGTGTGAGACTCTTCCCAATATTTATTTAACTTAAAGTCTTAGGGAAAGGAGAAGGGAAAAAGTTATATTTGCCTTAAAAGCTCACCAACTTTAGAAATACCTGAGTACCTCTCAACCTAAATGTAGATCTTGAAAATATCTGTAAACAAGCAACCGTGGCATTTCCTATTAGAGGTGTAGAAATTAATTTGTCTTTCTTCTGCAGGTGGTATTTGAGGTAGTTTATTTAAGGCAAGGGCTGGCAGACTAGGCCCCTGGGCCAAATCTGTCCTACCACCTGTTTTTCTATGACCGACAAGCTAAGAATGGTTTTTACATTTTTAAATGACTGAGAAACATAAAAAGAAGAAGAATACTCTGTGACATATGAAAATTACCTGATATAAAGTTTTATTGGAACACAGTCATTTATTATCCATGGCCACATTCATGCCAAACTGATAAGTTTGAGTAGTTGTGACAGAAATGGTATAACTCATAAAGTCCCAAATATTTATCCTCCAGTCTTTTACGGGAAAGGTTTGCCCCCCCACCCCCGATTTGGGGACTGGAGAGATTGTAAGCAGGGAGACACAATGAAGATACTGCAGTTGTCATCTGCATGCTGACTTGAGGGTGGTCCTTTGACCTTTATTTTCTTGCCTCAAAGGCATACATACACTGAGCCATTGCACACGCCCAGTCACAATGTGGCCCTTTCATTCTCTGTTCCTGGCCCTTTGATGTATCCAGTGCTTCCAAAAAGAAGAGATATCTGACTATTATGAGAAAAGATCTTATCTTATGTGCCAGGTCACTGTCTTTAGACCCCTATCCAAGCTCTGAACAGCATCTGGTTTGTATTACAATTAATGGTGAGCTCATTGAAGGCCAGGCTCCATTGCATTCTTTTTTTTTTTAATTGAAGTCTAGTCAGTTTACAATGTTGTGTTAATTTCTAGTTGACAGCATGGTGATTCAGTTATACATATATATATTCCTTTTCATATTTTTTTCATTGTAAGTTATTATAAGGTATTGAATATAGTTCCCTGAGCTATACTTTTGTTTTATGTAGTTAGTATCTGCAAATCCCAAACTACCAATTTAGCCCTCCCCCTCAGACCCCCAATAACCTTAAATTTGTTTTCTATGTCTGTGAGTCTGTTTCTGTTTTGTAAATAAGTTGATTTGTCTCTTTTTTTAGATTCCACATATAAGTGATATCATATGGTATTTTTCTTTCTCTTCTGGCTTTCTTCACTTAGTATGACAATCTTTAGGTCCATCCATGTTGCTACGCATTTCATTTTTATATACCAATATTTGGCACATAGAGGGTGCTTAATAAGCATACTAGAAAATAAGAACACTAAAGCAGAATAGGATCATGCTATTGGCCTTTCTTAGTAGGGAAGATAGGTGGTCAGCATTTAGACACCATAATGATGGGCTCCCTGGATTTTTTCACTGCCCTGATTCCTGAAGTATGAACTACGTAGATTACCTCATCCAAATAGTTCTAATAGAATGACCTCAAAGGATAGAAAGAGAGAGAGATGCCTAGAGAGAGGAGAGAGGTAGAGTCACAGCTTTCTCATAGAACAAGAATAGGGGTACTTCATGAAGTCTGATGCTTCAGCAGCTGGGATGAGCTGGTGGTTGGTAGGGGCTGGCATTGCCTCAGTCCTGAGGGAGAAAATACTTTCATGCTCCTCATTGAAGGAGCCGGATTGAGGACCAGCCCCCACAATACAAAAGTCTCAGCAGGGCCAGCACATTTGAGAAAGGATGAGGACCTACTGCACTGTGAAAGATAAAATTGCCTTTGTGGTAATGGGCTGAACTGAGAGCATGGTGACAATGAGAAAAGAATTATGGGTTAAAACTGCGTGTTCTTTCAGGCACATTTACCTGAAAGGGATAATTTGAGAGTTGCTGGCTTTTCCAAGTGAGTTTGGAAGTAGTAGGATTTTAATTAAAGGTGGGTGAGGACTGCTGTTTATTGAGGGGTCAGGAGATAGTTAAATGGTTATAACCAGATCCTACTGGGTGTTTACAATGTGCAGGCACTATTCCCAGTAATACATTCATCGACAGCAATAGGAAGTAGGTATTGTCATTATCCCCATTTTGGAAAAAAGGAACTGAAAAATGGGAGGTTGAATATCACAGTGAGAGCAGAATATAGAACTGGGATTTAAATCCAGACAGTTGCAATCTAAAAACTCTCAGCTCTTGGACATTATATTCTACTGCATTTAGAACACTGTGGCATTTCGTCTTCAAGTTCAGGTTTTTCATGTATTCAGCCATTAGTCATTGAGGGCCTAATATGTGTCAAACATATACTAGGCACTGGGATGTCTTCATGATCAAACTCAGAAATAGTCCATGAGCTTAGAGCTTGGCGGTCCATCCACTGACTCTCTGTAGGACTGGAGAGGTTATGATCCAGGACTCCTTTTGAGAGGTAGACTTTTTAGAACTCCTAAAGCATACTCATTCCTTAGGGGTTAATTGAAAAATGGAGGGAAGACATTTTTTTAAATAAGATGAACATTGTTATTTAAAGGTAGCGTGCTGGTTGTCATTGTTAAAATAATGCAAATGTGTATTCACAGAAATCTATATCTAAAGAGATATAAGCACTTAAGGTTCTCTTTATCATGGACATTGACCAATGAGTGCTTGTGTGTGTGGGTGTATGTGAAGGACACATATATATATATTTGCACACACATCTCTGTTTCTGCTTCTATATCTATATCATCAGGAATACTTTACCTGTAGCTGGATGGTCTCTTTCACTGAGATCCTTGATCTCTGCTTTGTTTTCAAGATTAGAGGAAAATTCTATTCTATAAGAATCTAATAAAACCATAGGGATGCTTTTCTATGAAAAGCCAAAATGGTGCTCCAGTTGTATGATTAAGCAAACATTTTATGTAGAGAGAAAAAAATGATGAAACTATTTCCAATCCAGTTATAGCTGTAGCAATGAATTAAAAATAGAGCTCTAGTGAAGTTATTTAGCAAAGAATTGGGGGTCCTTTCATCCTGCCATCCTTCCTTCTCTCACTTGGAAAATGCCCCCTTTCTATTTATGAAGGAGCCCTTGGTTTCTTTCTCCAAATCAAGGACTGTTTACACCAGACTGTATTGGGTGCAACCTGCTATGTTTCAACCCAACAGCTAAGTTGCCTTAATTCAATCAGAACAAATTTGAATGGTCTGACCTTGATTTATTGTTAAAACTACCCTATAGCCAACTTGTTTGTGCTTTTAATGGACTTCCTTATTTTTAGGCCTGCTTGCATTTTATTTATACTAAATTGCTTGCAAAAGCCTGGGTTTCTAATTAAGACCTGTTCTCCATCTTTGTTAAAACACTTGGTGCATTTTCCTGTACAGTGATTCAGTGTTGGACAGGGTTTCTTAAAGTGCAATATTTGAGATGTAATAGAAACAGAAAACCAGGATAGTAAATAGGTTTTGCATACTTTAGACAAGACCATATCTGCAATCTGGGATGACTGACAAAATATTTCCTTCCCAGAAGTTTCTAGGCTCTGGCCTTTCTCCAGTCTCCTCATTTTCTTTTTTAGGTGCTTCAATTCAGCAACTTTCACTTCACTATTTCTGGTAATTCAAATAACTTGTACCATCAGGAAATGCCTAATGTGTTTGCCTAAGATTTTCCTACCAAACAATCTGCTTTATTCATGGCTTGCCCATGTTTTAACACCACCTACCATTCACATCAGTGTTTATCACGTTGTTTGCTGATGGATATGAGCAGAGAATTTGGAGTGTTTTTCACACCTCCCTTTTCATCCACAGGAAGACAGAGATTATCGCCACTTTGTGGAAGAGGGAGGAGATTAAATAGCACCATGTACTCCGATGGCTTAATTCTTCTTAAAAGGCACTGCAGAAAGCCTTGGCGTATTGACATAGCCATTCCTTTTTTAATTTTTTCCTTTTAGAGAGGTAGTGTAGATATTTGTCACACATATATCCTTATATTCCTGTGCAAAATGCAGGCAAGTGAGTGAATGCAAAATTCCTCTATGTCTCCTCTGTGATACTATTATTTCTCAAAAATAGTGACCACTCCACAGGTTAGAAGAAAACTGTGCTGAATGGGGAGAGGAAAGTCAAGGAATTCAGCAGGTGGAGCTGTTCCCTGTGAGATGGTGCTGAACCTGGCTTCTGAGTTGGGACTTAGCCATCCACTGCTGAGTGCAGATGAGACCAAAGCCATGGGCTCTTACTTGTTTGGCAGAGACAAACTAGCTGCAGGATCTTGCTCTGTCTTTAAACCCAGGCAGTGTTCTACAAGAGTATGTCCTTTCATAGGATGAGATAGAATCAATGTGTGCCCAGATCTGTGGCTGACCATTCTGGTACTGTGGAACATCCCCATGGTCAGTAATGTCTTACTAGGTGGAAGGAGAGGGGAGTAGTTAAAAATATGGACTGCACTGCCCCATGTTTGTTTTCTGTTTACTTACTCTGTGCCTTTTGTTGTAGCATCAGTAAATTCTACTGTATGCTTAACTTTCTGATAAGGCTGAGAATACAGAACTAGCCTTCCTCACAAGTGGCTTACAGCCTAATGGGGTATAAATAGTTAAAATGCAATTTATTAAGTGCAGTACAGAGGTATATACAGAGAAGAATCTGGCCAGATTGAAGTAGGGTGAGGCAATGATATTAGCAAAGACTTTTGAGGAAGAGGTAACATATTATGTCCTTGGTAAATAAAAAGGATAAATACAAATTTTCTGGAGAAAAGATGAAGAAAACATGCTCCCTATGGGAGGATTGACATGTGTGGCAACTCACAAGCACTAGAGGGAACAGCCTGTGAAAGACACAGGATGGAGTTGGGGGAGTGAGAGGAGGTGGGAGAAGGAGCCTAGCATCATATTATGAAGGGCCTTGAAAACCAGACTGAAGGTACCAGGGAGTGACACGATCAGCATTTCAGTTTGGAAGAATTGGCTGGATTGGATGGACAAAATATTGGAGAAAGAGAAACTGGTTAGAAAGCTAATGGAAGAATTCATTCCTCCACTGGTCCCATTTGCGAGACATCGTGGGAGCAGCCAATTGCCTAACCATGGATGTTGGTGCTGCTTTGTGATTTTTGCATGTGTTTTTTCAAGATAACTCTACAGAAATTAGGACCAACACACATAGCCTGCCAAAAAATAGGTGTAATCAGTAGTGATGTCTTTTGTTTGTTATATCCTTCATCCTATGCCTTTGGAATGTCAGAAGCCAGCTAGAGGGAGGCCTGGGCTTGAAGTCAGGATGCCTGGGTGTAGGGGGGCCTCTGTCCCACCACAGATTTCCTGTGTGCCTAATGAAGGTCATTTTAGTTCGCTGGGATTATTTCCTCCATTTGAGAATGAGGATGCCAGACTGGACAAGAGCATAGGTCTCATCCACTTTATAAACTTACAAACGTGATCCCACCTATGATCTAGTGATGAGAAGGGTTTGAGCTGGCATTTAAGAGCTAGGAGAAGAGCCACAGGTGAAACTGGAATTTAGACCAAAGTGCTAATGATTGAGAGGACTTCATAAGGACAGAGACTTTGGATTTGAACCACACAAAGACATTTTCTCAAATAGCCAATAAATACAGGCTATGGGTAAATCTGCTGAGCATACAAGTGGTGTTTAATAAATATTCAGTTTTAAGCAGCTTGAGGGAACAGATGATGTCTATTTTTCTCTGATTGCCAGGTCTAATGTAGTGCCCTTCTCACACTAGTGCTCGAGAAATGTCAGTTAATGAAGATACTTTAAAACGTCTTCTTCTGGGGAGGGTAATAGCTCAGTGGTAGAGCACATGCTTAGCATGCACTAGGTCCTGGGTTCAATCTCCAGGACCTCCATTAAAAAATAAAATAAAATAAAATAAAATTTTCTTCAGAACGTAGCTGGACATTTTTTGCTAGAACAGCCCCTGTGGTTTCAGCTGCTTCATGCATTGCCGTTCTCTATGCCACAAAATCTAAATTCCCACCACACTCTCCAGCGGGATCCATAAAATGAGTCCCTGTTAGGAACTCTCCTAGAATCCTCATCTCCTGGGCTCACCTTTTTATATCTTTCCTCTTCCTAAACCCCTGCTGCATTTGGACACAAGAACATTGAGAATGGCCCCTGGGAGACAGCAAATGGGAGGCCTAACCCCAGATCCATGTTGCCAGAATTGAGTGGGAGAGCTTTGGAAGACTAAAGCAACTGAATTGGTTGGGACGATAATACAAGGTGCCCAATCTCTTTTCTTCATCCACCGTCTTTTTTCCACTCCTTAGGGTGAAGGAAATTTAAGTGTTCTAAGGCTTCAAGACCTGTTTTCCCCCACGGTGTTCCAAGTCAGGGGGAAGGAATAGGGGTGTTTTATAGAAAGGTGAGCACTGGTGTTTTTTATTGTGTACATTCAGGGAAATCAAGGGATGGTGCTGCAGATAGAAAAAGACACTGCTGCCTCAGCAGAGCTCCCTGAGTGCAGGACATGCCAGTGGGACTCTGTTGGGGGTGCGCCTGTGTTCAGCACCAAGCCAGGCATCTGGGGAGTTGTGATCAAAGGCGAAAAATCCTCTTTGCTACAGCCAGCCTTTAAAATAGACCCAATTAGGCCCTTAACTAGGAACCCAAGGGATTCCTCTGCCCCCTGCCTGTCACCATTCCACTCTACCTAGGACTTCTGCACGCATGCAGGCAAGAAATAGTGATAATAAGTTTTTTTTGCATTGCATGATAAAGAATCAGAAATCATTTCGAGTCAATGATCTGAGCACTTCCCCAAAGCAAGTCTGCGTCACATAACTACCACCTTCTTGAAAAATAGTCTAATAATCCCCACTGGGCACACTGCATACTTTCTCAGCTTGTTCTGGGCTGGAGAATTGTAACGGTGCTAGCAATTGGCCTTGGGAGGAAATGCTGAAGTTTATGTTTTCACCTAGAGGAGAGACTAATAATTTTAATTTGTTCTAATGTTAAATACGGTGTGTGCCCCTCCCCTCCATCATGCCCTTCTCTGCAGAAGTGGCCAAGAGAAAACTTTGTGCGTGGGATGCTCAGTGCAGTTTCTTATGGCCTTAATTTGAATTCATGTGGGGATTTTGCTGGACACTTTCATTTCTTCTTTTTCCATCAGTCTGATTTTGGTACTTGATCGTTGTTAACTGTTGGGCCCCTTACAAAGCAGGAAGATCTCTTAAGTCAAGCCCTCTAATGCTCTCATTTTACAGATAAAAAATCTGAGGACTGTGGAGACTGAACTAAATATGTTGTGAAAGACTTCAGACTGTGGATGCTGTTGACTTTTAAAAAGGGTTCAGAACACTGGTAGTGTGTTCTGGTGATGAAAGACTGGGCTCAGGTTCTTGGTTCTGCCACCTACTAGTTGGGCAGCATTAAATAGGTCATTTAATTTCTCCAAGACAGTTTCTTTCACCTATAAAATGAAACTAATATTAACATAACAGGGTTAATTTGGGTATTACCAGAGATCATGTATGTCAATCATTTTGTACAATGCCCTGTCCAAATTAAGTGCTATGTATGTTAGAGGTTAAAATAATGAAAGACCTTTGGGGAGGATGTAAATATGTATGTCTTGAAAACAATTTGTCACAAAGGTTGATAAGACAGCAAGCCTTTGTACTATAAGAATTTTGTACTAAAAGCAGGCCATAGACTACATTTCACTTAAAAAGCAACATAGGCATTCACAAAGAATATTCACAGTTTTTACTCAGTCTGTGACAACATGGTCCAATAAGAACAAATGTATGTTCATTTATTGGAAAACTTAACACTTAAAAGTCAACCACAAAGAAACAAACTGCAAAAATGGCACTGTGAAATTATTGCTGATAATAAAACTGCATATGTCATGAAATTATAGGCTTGAATTTTAACAGTTTTTAACTTTTCAAAGCACACTTTTCAAAGACTACTTTGAAACCCTATATTGCTGAAATCTATAGGTATGAAAGAACTGTGATGATGATGGTAGACTTAATTTCACAGTTTCTGCAAGGAAATTTTGGTTCCCAAAGCTTCAGATATTCAGTGGATGTTCAGATAAACATAGTTTTACTCACTCTTAATTTCTTTTTCACTGGTTGGCAAATGAAAACTATGAATGACTGTGGGATCAAGATTAAGATGCTTTTATTATGGGACTTAATTTGAATGTTGCTTCAACATTATTTTTGTTCATATGGATGAGTGGATTATAATGATTCAGAGAATTACAAGAGGCCCACAAACCTGGGTTTGCCTCATCTCCACTTTTTGGCAGCCAAGTGACCTTGAACAGATCACTTCAACACTCTAGGTGTTTCTCCATCTTCAGTTTCTTCAGTTTCAAAATGGCGTTGATAGTGGCAACTCCACAGGAATGTTGTTGTCATAAATGAGAGAACATGCATAAAGAAAGTACTTTGTGTTCTGTTAGGTACGTGGAGGTTCTGAATACCTGCTGGTTGTTATTATTAGCTTTATGTCTAGGCTGTTTTTATTACGTCTTGGTGACTCCAGGTTTCTCAGAAAGAACTGCATAATCACTAGAAATAGTTCAAGAAAGAGCTTGCCAAATGACTAATTTACATGGATGGATTACCTTTTGTCTTACTGAGTATGGGTTCCATCAGAGCAGTCATTTGGCGATGGAACTGCCTAATGTGTACAAACTTCACTAATCTCTACATCTTGGTGCGTGTGTGAGGATGGTGACTGTACCTTTAAGGATCCACTTTCCCTTTTTCCCTCTGTCTTTTTCCTCTCTCTCTTCCTTGTCCCTCTCCTTTGTGTCCCTAGGATTTGCCAGGAGTTCACTGCTAAGTCACCAATCGATTACAGAGCCAGCCCACAGGGTCTCAGTGGTAAAGTCCTTATTTCATTTGGAAAGATCTTAGAAGTATAAACAAATAATGAAGATTGTGTTTTCTTTTGGCTTTTATCCCCCAGACTTTCCGCATAAGCTAGTCTTCCATCAGTAAGGCTAAAACGGAGTGCACACCTCTGCCTGATACCAGCTTGGTTTCTAATTTTAAAAATCGTGTTCATGTATGTTTTTTCAAAGCCAGTGACTTAAATACCCTTTTTTTAAACCTGGCATTTCTTTTTAAAGTAAGAAAGACTATCCAGATGATTTGAGCAAATGAGGATTTAATTCATCAGATTTAATCTTATTTCTGTGCTTAGATTCATAGCTTTAATCTGTAAACAAGTACATCATTAGGGAGATAGGTAATTACACAAATTAGATTGGAGAAGCTTTGCCAGGGGAGATGGATTTTGTTTACCCTCATTTGTTTGGCACCAGAGGAATTTCCCACACAAAGCTACATCTTATATGGCTAGAGAAGGGGAAGTAGTGGAAAGTCTAGGAAAGGAATGCTTTTGTCCCTGGGACTAAATCTTTTATCAGTGAGCTCTTATCCAGCTACTTCGTGGGGGTCAGTCTGAGGTGAAGGACAGCAGAGAGCATGGAACAAATAGAGGCACTGAGGTGTCCACTTCCCAGGAGCCTAACACATGTTTGTAGCTCAAAATGTGTTCTTTGGCTTAAGTGGAAAGTCTTCTAAAAATTTAAGATGTACTCTGCACCTGTTGAAGTATAGCCATGAACCATCAATCAAATTGCCTTGGGGATCTTTACTCTTAAAAAGGAATTTCTAAGATTTAGAGAGTAGATATTGTACTCAAAGGGTGAGTAGCCTACATAAGAGGTAAAAGGTAACTGTGAATTGATATCTCTGTCTATCTGCTCATCTTAAAAATAGGGAACAGTAAGACTTGATGAGTGGTGTAGACCATCAACCTTGGAAGGACATTATAGGCTGCTGTGGTTACTGAGGGTTGAGGTAGGCTGGGAAGGAGAGGAGGGAGGAAATGCATTCTCTTAGTACAGATGGATCCTCATAAAGAACAATAACACATGTGCAAAGACAGTTCGGATCTTGGAATCCAAGTGTTGTCTTTAATTGGCATTAGGGAGCCAGTAAATACTGAAAGTAAAAAGGGACCTAAAGAAGATCACATTAAATTAAAAATGGTCAGACATGATGCTCAGAAAGGATTGGAGGGGTGGAGGGATCATTTAGGAGGTAAAGCATTCATTCATTCATTTTTAAAATTATTCGTTCAGTGCCTACTACATGCTAGGCACCATACCAGGTGCAGGAGATTCAACTGTAACAAATCAAATGTGAATTTTGCCCTGAAAAATTTTAGAAATCAAGACCTGAGACAGATGATAAAGCTTTGATTATTTTGGTGATAATGAGATTAGAAAGGCAAAAAAATAATGTTGCCTATTTTTGAACTTTATATAAATGGGACTACACTGTACGTACTGTTCTATAACTGGTTTCTTTGGTGACATTCATCCAAATCACTCTATAGAAGTAGTAGTTTGTTTATTCTTGTTGCCATATAGTAGTCCATCTTGTGACTATACCACAGTTTATCTATCCATTCTCCCAAAGATGTCAACTCGAGTACTTTACAGTTTTTGGCTAATAACTGTTGCTATGAACATTCTTGAAAATAACAGTATAGCAGAAATTTTTGATACTTTCTGTGAAAGTACATGTCAAAGGGACTTGACCTAATCTGGCAGGGCAGAAGAAACTTTTTGAGGAAGTGAAATTTGACTTAGGGGCAGTGCAGTCCAGCCAGAAGGAATGGTCTTTGCTGACATCCAGGAGAGGAAGGAGATTGAGTTAAACTCTTCTAAGAGCAAGAATGTCTAGGAATGTGTGGGATCAATGTAGTGGGCCTCATTCAAGATGTTCCCAGAGCTTGTTACCCATGCAACACCCAAGGTCTACCCCATCGTCTCTGCCATTCCCACCTTCCAGGACCCTCTTCCTATACTTGGCTCCCAGCCTGGAGGAATGATGACTGAGGATTCAGGATGGTAACTACAGAATTCAGGGATTCCCAGTGGGAGACAAGGCATGGAAAGGGGCTCTGGGATGCAAGGGACCACAAAGCCCCAGGTACTTCTGTTGGTGAAATGCTTATTTTCCACAGTGGAACACTGGGCATGGTTTTGTATTAGGAGAGGTGGCTAGACTATGGTTTTAGAGCTGTCTGGTGGAGTGATTTGAAGGGAATTTGTTAGATGAACTTAGATGGAACTGACTGAGTCTCTCAAATTTGTTTCACAAATGAGAAAAAGGGGAACAGGGGGGGCTTGGTGGCACGTGGGGAAGCAGTCATTGTGCACCGGGTGAGAGGACATGTGCAATGACCAAGAGAAGAATAGTATTCTGTTGGAAATTTGACCTGGCATCTTTTCTCACTTGGGTGCGGGAAGAGGACAAATGGCTGACTGCTTACGCAGCAGATATCTGCTCATGAGAGGAGGTCATGTTGCAAAGAGACTGAAAACATGAACCCTGTGGTCAGATAGACTGGACTGGAATCCTGCTGCCCCAGTTCATTAGCCTGGTAATCTTGGGTGTGATGGTCAACCTATCCATAGCTTAGTTACTTTGTATTTAACGTGGACATGATAGTAAAGGTGCTTCTGAGAATTAAATATGAGACATTTAGAGCAGCACCTGCTACCTCTCAGCACCCTTGTAATTGTTAGATACTACTATTAGTTGGGCCCCATGCCTTTCCAGCTATGAGATTAGACAAGGCCATTCCTTCTTTGAGTCTTTATTTCTTCATCTTCACTCAAAATCTGAAATCTCTGAGGCTCCTTCTGACAATTCACATTCATGCATATGTACCATTTATGATTCTTCAAAGCTGAAATGGCATAATCACATGGCCTGGAGCTGAAGTGTGTTCTGTATCTTCCTGATGTTGACAATTACAGCTCCAAATTCGTCTAGCACCACCCACCGCTTTCAAGATCTGATGGAATGCAGTCTGAACTTGATGCATTTTGTTTTCTTTGCAGGCTGTGTGGAATCATAGTTTGCGTCTGAAAAATAAAGATTTATTGTATATATCCTATTCTCTTATCCCCTGTGGTTGTTAAGACTTCAGTAGTTCCCTCCCATGAAAAGAAGCCAGGGTTCTTTGTCCTCTCCCGTGCTCACAGGCCACTCCCATGAGAAGTCCCTGATGAAATGCCCCTGTAAGTTTTGCATAAATGTATTTCCAGCTTCCACCTTCTTGATTTTGAGTTATCTTTTCCTTTCAGCTCTTTTTTGTTTCTTTTCTAATTTTCCCCTAGGATGTCAAGGTCTTTGCTATTCAACAGGGGCCACAGTTTACTTTCATCTGGATGAACAGCTTGAAAGAAAAACCAGAGGTTATTTATCTGAAAGCAAGATCATGGCGAAGCATGGGAAAAAATGAGAGGGAGATTGGGATACACTTTCAGTTGCTATAACAACCATATGTAATATCTGTATTTTCTTCCCTCTTTGCTTTTAGTAGCTTATCTAATCTATCTTCCGGTTTCTGATTCTAAAAATCACCTGGGATCATTTTACAAAAGGACATATGATTTTTTTTTCACAATGATTGAAAAAGAAACACAAATGCAACAATGCTTACGAAGTATTTCAGGTCTCCTACCTGCCGGGCACTTTACTGGGTGTTTAACACATGTCATCTTACTGTAATTTTCTCTTTCTTCTAGAACACTGTGGAGAATGTATTGCTTTCTGGAAATACAGTGTTAA
Source organism: Camelus bactrianus (assembly GCF_048773025.1). Classification (NCBI taxonomy): domain Eukaryota; kingdom Metazoa; phylum Chordata; class Mammalia; order Artiodactyla; family Camelidae; genus Camelus; species Camelus bactrianus. Next base: position 36,324,470 of record NC_133549.1, read on the forward strand.
TCTGATACACTTAAAGCTGGAGCTGTTAGGAAACTCCCAATGCATGTTCTGGGTCTGTAGTTTAGAAGGAGCAACCTTACGGGTTGGCAGGTGTTGGGTGAGGAGGATAGTCTGATCAGTGTCCTTTTGCAATTTGTCCAGTGACTCCTGTTCATCAGACAGTTAAAGCTGTGTTTAGTCACATAATTTTCTGGGTGTCTTTCTCCTTTGTTGAAGGGAAACCCTGGTCTGTGTGTATGATGCTGTTACCTCTCGCAAGCATGCTTAATCGGAAGAGAATATTGACCACTATGACACTTCAGTGCATCCCATTTTGCACCTACTCAGTGATGGGGGTGGTGAGTAGATATAGTATACAACCTTCTGGAGTTCATATTCCAGTAGGAGAGAGAGTCACATACATGAATGATGCAAAGAATCTTAAAATTGTGGTAAGTCCTAGAAGAGCTAGGCAATGTCTAAAGGAAGCTGAAGACCTTACTTTCCTCAGAATAAACTTACCATAACGAAGACTTACCTGTCATTGTAGAATAGTTCTTTCTGACTGCCCCCTTTTTGGCTAATTTGCACATGTTCAGGGAGCACCTACTATGTATGAGACTCTCCGTTCAGCACAATTTTGAGGTAAATCAAACAGGACTCTTACTCAAAGATATATTGTACATATTTACATAAATAGCGTAAGTATGATTTCCAAAGCACCTTCTCCTTTCCAAATCGCGACTCTGTTATGTGTTCTTATCTTAGGCAAAGCCACAGACGTTCAACTAATGGCCCAAGACATACAGCTGATCAGCCAGGGCTAGGTTTTTAAAGATATATATATATATTTGTCACTTCCTTTAAAAGCTTATGGGACTCCTTTATTGCACATCCGGGTATCATAATTGTCATTCCTGAGCTGACCTTTCTGATGACCGCTCCACACCCTCCTGCACGTTGTGGTACAGCTACATGAACCTACTGTGGAGTGTTGGAACATAATTCTTAAGTGATCCACTCTCATCAGAAGTGGAGGGAGGGAAGGCTGGTGGGTAGGAGTTAATAGTATCAAGTTGAAAAGTTAGAAACAATTTTTAGTTAAATGATTGTTATTTCTCTGCAGTGAATTGTACCCACATAGTCCCTTTTATTCCTTTCTCACATCTACATTCCGGACCCCACTTCACTCCGTTAGAGTAGAAGTGTACTAATTACTTTGCCCGGGGCCACTAAGACCCTCTGACCCCCTTATTATTTATAGTGGTAGTATTTGGAGCAGCAGAACATAGGGAGAAGAATCTCAGTGGCTCACACAGACATTGCAGCAATTTGTGGCAAAGGTTGTTGGAATCCACAGCTCTGAATGCTTTCCCTCCTTTCAGCAGCCCTTTCTCACCTAGTGTGAAAGAGCATTGGCGGAAGCAGTTGTGCTTGTTAGAAAGATAGAGGCCGACAGGAGAACATTATGTAACTAGGATTGAAATCTGGGCATCCATTTATGCTTTCTGTTCTTTTCAAGGCTGTGGCTCGATCTGATTTTGGTTTGCAAATTCCTGGAGTTCTGATTATGAAAGATTTTCAAAAGTTGTGGTTGTATTCAGGTGCCTAGAGAAGTGAAAGAGACATAAAGATAAGTATGTAAGAAAAGCAGCAGGGTGAGTTGAAGGGCTCTCCCCACAAAGTCCTTCCTGCCGTCTAGATTTCTAACTCCTTCAAAGACATCTTCTATTCCTGACAAGGCAAAAAGAAACAAAACTGCTCTAAGACTCTGTTTCCACAAGTGTGGCTGTTTTTTCAAAGCAAAGAAGAAGCCTGTGTGTCTGCTGAGGTAAGCTGTCCACCAGCTCATTTTTCTAGATTTGGTTCTTAAAATATATGGGGCAGAGGAGATAATCGCTGAAATACGGTTACACACATAGAGTAACAACGGGGCTGTTGAAGATGGTAATCTTAGTGCATCTGGTTAATACTTTAACAGACAGACAATACTCACAATCAGCACATTGATTCTTTGAATGGAGGCAGCCACGGAAGTGCTGCTTAAAATAGTGTGTTGATTTTCACATTAAAGTAGGCCAAACTCTCTCTGTTTACAGTATTAATTTGCTTAGCAAGCCCTTTATTTCATTGACAGCAAGGAGATAAGCTCCAGCCCAGCTGTGACTGAGCTATCCATCAAGCAACAAGTATTTGTTGTCTACTGTCTGTGCTAACGATTGCTGGGCACCGCGGTAGACGTGGGATATAAGTACTATGTGTCTCTAGTTTTTAAGGCGACTGAATCTAGAACTATGTTAGGAGAGAGCGTTAACTCTTTTAAAAAGGAAATGCTGCCTTGCAGAAGTGAACACATAGCCTAGAAAATGAGAGCAGAGAGATGGGCCCAGTGCTTTGAAGAACAAAGTGGGGCTCCTACTGGGTGTTTAAGGCCAGATAGGTTTGGGTAGGAAAAATGTGAAGATTTTCTTAAATGGGTAAAGGCTTGGATATAGGAATAAAAAAAAATGGGGTTTCCTTGAGTTTATAGCAACTTGACCCTGTGTTGAGGTGTGGATGAGGGATGGGGATAATGAAAGAGCGGATGAGGGGAGAGACAAAGGGAGAGGAAACAGGGGGAGACGGGATGGATAGGGAAGGGACCTGACCAGTGTAGAGGTCTTTAAATGCTAGGCAAAGGAGAATTATCATCAATCCAACTCAGCTGAGTCTGAGAGGATTCATTTTTGAGGTTTTATTTTACTGCTTTCTTCTTATAGGAAAGAAATACTCGTGGAAAACAAATTTTCTGTTTTTTGGTCAACAACTGTCATTGATGTTAGAGGGAGACTAGGGAGGGAGCAGATAAGGAGGATAAAGGACCTTCTCATCTTAGGTTGTGCCTCAATTGCTCAGTCTTTAAAATGGATGGGAAATAACAAATGTTTGTCCTGGTTGTGTCCTTTGTGTAGTATAGACTCTGCCTAGAAATATCATAAATGCTGAGCGTGAGGTACCTTTCCCAAGGTACCATGTCATCCCAGAGCAGGGCTGAAGCCCAACCAAGTGGGTCAGCAGTTTAAAAAATTATTTATTTATTGGGGGCAGGTAATTAGGTTTATTTATTTGTTTTTAGCAGAGGTACTGGGGATTGAACCCAGGACCTCTTGCATGCTAAGCACACACTGAGCTGTACCCTCCCACTCTGGCTCAGCCGTTTTTGAAGGAGTCTCTGTTGTTGGTAGATTAGTTATAGGAGAAGAAGGTGAGACTTGGAAGAGCTGGAATTGGTCAGAGCCTCCAGCAGAACTGTGGTATGAAAGATCTTACTAAGAGACCCAGAGAAGGAGGGCATGCTAGTAACAATGGCTTTGCCAGCCAAGGGACATGCATTAAAAAAAGAGACCAAGTGCAAGATAGCTCAGAATTAGGACAGGTCGTGTAAGGAGCAGGAGAGAGTATACAGGGGCCTGGCAACCTCTGTGTGGTGTTGGCCACAAGGAATCATCAAAAAGTGAGTTCAACTTTGGGCCTTTTCCACGTAGATGAGGTATCTAGAATAGGCAAATTCATGGAGACAGAGAGTAAAACAGGGGTCACCAGCAATGGGGAGTGGGAAGAAGGGGGGTTGTTGTTTTATGAGTCCAGAGTTTCTGTTTGGGATGCCATTAACATTCCAGAAATAGATGGTGGTGATGGTTACACAACATGATGAATGTGCATAATGCCACTAAATTGCACACTTAAAAATGGTTAAAATGGTCAATTTTATGTTATATAAATTTATGTTAATCCTTTCAGGATTAACAAAATTACTACCTGTTTGGAAGGAACTGTGGAGTTCAAAGTCCATAAGGAAATCTGTTCAACTTTAAGCTGTATTAAGAGCCAAAAGAGTGGAAGTTGATATCAGACAGGCCCTCAGTCTTAAGATCTTTATATTTTTGGGCTCCTGTACTTGCCTATATGCTGCCCAAAAGCTCTTCTCATCCATGAGAGGCCACCATTATGACGCTGAATTATTCTTGCAACTACAAATAAGTTGGCCCCAGCCTCTGCTCCTCTGGGTAGATTTTAGATGGTTTTTGGTTAATCATTTAAAATATGATTTGCCTCTTAGAATTACTTAGCTTCTGTTACCGCTTGAGGAATATTTTCCATTTTCCATTTTAAAGATATTTGAAATATTGAGCTTAATTACAGAAATGCCAGTTATTTATTGCTATCCTTTCTAAAACTCTACAGCAGGGTCAATTGTTCCTTCTGCAAATAAAAACAGCCATAAGACAAGGAATCCCACTTTTTTTAGGAAAAATTTAGTTTGTCCCCAAGGGCCCTTGAGTGGCTAGGTTTTCCAGATTTTCTCCCTATTGGTGGTTCTCCTGAGAGTGTTTGTGTTCTTTTAACTCACAATGAAGTCTCACCTTCAGGATTGTAAACACTGATTGCTTCCAGTTGGACCGTCTCTTATTGCGTGTGAAGCTCATCCCTTCTCCGATAGTTTGGTCTTTTTTCTCTAGAATATATAGAAAACTGGAATGTATCTGAAGGTATTATTAAGTCTATTGTAGTTATAGGGGATGGAATCTCCTCTGTAATACAGACCAGCATAATTCCATCTCCACTAAGTCAACTGACATTGACACCCACAGAAACGCCCACTTCAATAGGGCAGAGCTTTTGTGAACTTCAGAGAGAAATCAATGGTCTCTGCTGTTGAACCCAACAATAGCAATAGTGCTAATGACAGGGAAACTGAAATCAATAAAGAAAAGAGATTTCAGCTAAGGCATCAAAGAGGTTATTAGGGGACAGTGAAGAAGGAGAATTAGAAGAGCAGCTGGAAAACGTCTTACACATCTTCCTTTGAAGGGGTTTATTCAGAGAAGCCTCTTGAATGTCAGACGGCAGTGCACGCGCCCATCTTGCAATTAAATGGCAAGTTGGGAAAAGTGGATAAAATATAAAAACTTAAATCGTGTTCATGGGACACATTTTCCTAATTAAGGAGTTAATCCCTCTCTACCTGGTTTCTCCCTGTTGAACAAAGGCAGTTGTGTTAATGGTCAGACATGTGGCGCTGTTGGTAACAACAAAGTTATTTGTCCATTCTTCCTCCTCCTTCCTTTCTATGCCAGCCTGCACTTGAGCCCAGTCATTGTGTTTCTCCAAACGTGGAAGGAACTGGCAGCTCTTTGCTTGAGCCTGACTGATTTATTCCATGTTCTTTCGTCCCACGGCAACTAAATGCTAGTTAAATTTATTTTTGAACAAAGGTAGTCAGCCTCCGAGAGAGATTCGCTTTTAAATGAATGACAGCAGACAGTTCTAAGACCATTCATTTGCTTATATCTATTTGCTGTATCTAGACAGCTATTATCATGCATGTGGTACTTCAGGACAATTTCATCCAGTCTGCTGTCAGTAGCAACCAGCTGAAGGAGCCTGCTTCAGCCAGACTTGTGCTTGGCATCTTGAATCTGAACTACAACTTTCCATATTGCCTTGATATTTGGACAAGTTCATTCTTGGAAACTGGTGCTGGGGAAAGAGCTTCCTTATTGCTAATATTTTTTTTGGTTTAAAGGGACTTTAAATGTATATTTTGTATTTTTCAGCATCCATCTTATAAACAGGTTTGCAGAAATGAAATGTGTTCCTCCCTAGGGCATGAGCAGTAGAAATAGTGGTATATCACTTAGGACTAAAACCCAGGAAACCTTATCAGATACTGGGATCATAATAGCTAAAGGGCAGTAAGGAGAAACGCCAGAGAACTAATGTTAATCATCAGCATATATCAGCATCAGGAAGCAAGGAGAAGACTAGGGGGAAGGCTCCATCTCCAGGTTGAAGGGATATTAGAATTAAGGAAGTCCCCGCTAGGAGCCTGAGTCCTGGCAAAACAACGCTGGCCATGTTTCAGTAATCCCCTGCGTTACAAGGAGGGTTTTTGTTTGCTTGTTAGTCTGTATAAGCACATCACGTGGGTTTCTTCATTAGATTTAATCCTCACAAGTTTCTCGTTACTTCCGTTTTACAGAAGAGAAAACTGAGGTTCAAGGAGGTTCAGAAACTTGGCCAAAGCCAAAGAGCTGGTAGATGGCAGAGATGGAGTCGAACGCTCACAGGCTTGTTGATTCCAAAATCTTAACTACAATGCCCACTTTGCCTCTCCTCTTTGTCCATGCCCGTTCACTCTTGTATTTTGCAGGCTCTGCAACTCTGAAAGGAGAATGGAACATACTGTCAGCTCTATATCCTGTTCTCCCGAAAGACACTGTGGCCTCTGGTTGCTTTTGTGTAAATTCTTTCTCATGGGGCATGATTTGGGCTAAGTTTATATTTATTTGGAAGAAAGGATTAATACCCCAGAGCAGAAAAGTAAGTGCTGTGGAATTTGTTTCATGCCCACAGAGATTTGTAAGACCTTAAACTTACCTTGAAGAGCTTACATACAATCTAGTAGAAACTTTGGAAGGAAGGGGAAGTAATGTGTGTTGAGAGCCTCCCAAGTTCCACTCACTTTCACTGTTTGGCAGAACTGTTTTTATTCAGTCCTTGAAACAGCCGAAGACACTATTAGCGTCCCCATGTTACATTGAGACAGGGTTCCAAGATGATACATTATTTGCCCAAGGTTACCCAGCTGGTAAGTGAGAGAGGCAAGATTTAAACCCAGGTGTGCCTGACTCCAAAACCAGTCGTGATTGCCATATTCACTCGACTCCATGTTGTGTAAGACAGGGTGCTGTCAGATTCAGAGATGGGAGTGGGTTCTACCAGGATGTGAGCATGAGGGCAAGGGAGAGAGCAGTCCACATAGAGGGGAAGCATCAGTGAAGTGGTATAGAATCAGAAAGGTATGGGGTGCACATGGAAGACACAATTAGAGCTTATTCTGTTGTTTAACATCCTCTGCTGACTTTTGGAAAACTCCTGCCATCTTGAAAATTAACCAGGCAGTAGGGAAGGTTATACCTTGTGGGAAAGAAACACAAAAAGACACACAAACACTTAAGAAAATGAACTGAAAGAAATGCCGGTTACATAGGAAGCCCTACAAACAACATGTCTGCAAAGAAACCAAAGTAATGGTGGGTCAGAACCTACGTAGGGTCAAGCAGATATATCCTGGAGAATTTGAATTTGAAGCATGGCACTAAAAGCAGAGGGAGCTGTATGTAAGTGAATGAGCATTCTTTGGTCCAAACAACATAAGAAAAAAGAAATGTCCTAAATGGCAACATAAAATCCTGGACCAGTTGATTTCTCTTACATGGCAAGATCTGACTCATTATCAACAAGCTTCCTTGAAGAGCCAATGTACCATGGGCTTTTTTTTTTTTTTTTTTTTTTTTTGCAATTACACATCTCCTCTGAATAATCAGCCTGTCACGGACAGGATTGAGGCTGGCATCTCGTTTGCTGCCGAAGCCACCAAAGATCTGTAAATCATGTTAACCACTGCTGGGCTCAAATGAGTTGGTGGGGGGGGGGGAGGAAAGGCTCCTTGCCCGTGGCGCTAAGTTGTACACTCTTCTCCTGCTGTTGCTATTTATAGTAAGCCGAGGACTTACAAGTATTCTCCCAATTTGCTCATTAGTTTCTAACAAGTCTTTTAGAGTCTTTTTTTCTGTCATGGACAGACTTTGTCCCTTCTGCTTGGAATTGATTTATTAATACAATTATGTTGAGGTCACAGATCCTCCCTCATAACTGGGAGACAGGGAAATGCCCACAATTAAAGGAGATAAAATCCACATCCATCAAAAGAAGTACTCTGGCAATGAGCAGAATGATTGTGTCCCCCTCTCCTTGGCATTTCATAATGAGGCTAGAGACAGAGAGATAGGCTCTCCGCAGACGTGCATGGAAGAGGGTCCCATGGAAGATGTCTGACTTTATCCCAGAAGCTGAAAATGCTTTTGATCAAATTACTGGAATGCAGAAGATCCTGGGGTTCTCCTCTTAAAGGTCAATAGGAGGTCAGATTATTTTTTGTTTCTTACTAAAATTTGATTACAATCTGGAGTCCAATAATTTTCGTAAAGTAGACACCTGTCTAGGTAAGATTTTTTGTGTTTGTGAACCACAGTATTCTGAGTGGTATAGGGAAATTTTGGACCATGCTGACCCTATGTCCTAGAAGTTCTAGGATGTTAGCTTTGTCTAGGCGAATAATCTGTTTTGTTCAATTTCAATTTTAAAGTTTAGAAGCAGGCATCTGACTGTTTTTGTTGTTGTTTGTTTATTTGTTTTAGAGAGGGTGAAGTGATTGTTGGTTTCCTTGGAGGAGGTCAGGTTTAAATGGAAAGGAATATTGTGACTCAAGGCAAAGACATACAAGAAGGAAAGAAAAGGGACAAGTCAGTCAAAGAGGAGATAATAAAGTCAAGCAGAGATAAATGTGACCTTAAATAGGTATTTAATCACATTGAATCATGTTTAATCATTGTATTATAGACATTTACTGACATGTTAGTTTATTGGTGAATCACCTTAGGGACGAAGGAAGGAAGAGCGTTCCAATTTAGAAGCATTGGTAGCATTTCTTCTGGGACCTGAAGCATTTCCCATAATGATAGTTTAATACAATCTTGGTCAATTACCTTTCCGTGAGAGCTGGGGCTGTGTGCCACCTTGCTGGAAATGTTAAAATCCCATTAAACTTCAGTTATTAGTAGCAGAGGGAAAAAAAAAAAAAACAAAACTGAGTGATTCAATTAAGACACAAGTGACCAGATGTCTGTGGCAGTGAATTAGTTTCCCTGTTATGACCAAGAAATACTGATTTTCAAGTTGGCTAAAAGCCTGTATTCCCCCTTATTCACCATTATTGTTAGCTTCCCAGCCTTCTAATGCTGCTCCAATTGCCAAATTTTTAGAGATTGAGCCTGTATCCAAACACATTAAGCAACTTCTTCAGTCTACAAAGACAATATAGCCACCACCAGGAAGGCAGGAGAGCAGTGACTAAGTATCTACACCCACTCTCTTTCTTTGTTTCCAGAGGATAGATGGGGAGATACTGGGGTTTGAGATTTTGATTCTAGGGAGTAGGGAATTGCATGACACCACCTGACTTTTGTGTAGGGCGCATTTGTGTAGAGCTCACTACCAGTTTCTAAGAAACAAACAAATCGTGCATATCTTCAGTCTTTTTGTAAAATAAGCCACGCAATGCAGGCTTGTTGGGGAAGGGAGAAAATCACCTCCGGAGGATGCTGGGTGTGAGGTCCCGCTTTACTGCTATCCAGTGTCGGGCAACACAGTTCATCCTTGAAAACGTCTTTTGTTGTTGCTTTCCTCCATGAGTTGAGGAGGGGGTTCTACATGTTTTCTAAGGATCCTGCTAGCAACTGTGTTCCATGGTTTTGTGAAATGGTTCTACAAACATCAGGAAAGGCCAAAACACAATCAACAAACCAAAAATATACAGAAATCCTATGTACTTTAGATTTTCTAAAGTATATTAGAAATCTGCATATTACATATGAGTGGATTTTCCCATAATGTTCATTTTTACATTGACTCTCTTGTGTCATTGCATGTCTCTGTGTGTGTGTGTGTGTGTGTGTGTGTGTGTGTGTGTGTGTGTGTAGGTCCCTTACCTATTACTTTTGGAGGAAATCTAGTTTGATTTTAATCATGTTGTGATACTCAGGGATGTTGCCTGAATGGAATGATTTTGGTTGGTCATTAGTTTATAATTGATTAATATGGCATTTTGGTAACAAAAATCAGGCTGATCTAGCAAGCTTGAATGAAGTTCAATAGCCAATGTCTGCATTTATTAATAAGAAGGAGATCCAGAGAGGCAGGCCCTTATGGTCTGACATGCTAAGGAAGCCCTTCCAGTGAGAGCAGGTGGAATGCTTTAAGGTGCACAACTTCCAATGCAATGGCCAAAGCAATTTTCACATTGAAGTTGCCAAATATCATTCTCATCCTTGTAAATTTCTGGTTGAGCAAATGGGTGAAGATTCCAGGCCTTTCTGGAAATAAAGAAATGGGCATTTTTTGTTTTGAGAAAGCTGGGAGGAGTGGGCATTGAGGGCGAATTCAGCTCTCCACAGTTGCATTTTGCTGACCAAAAAGGCTGACAGTTCCCTTGATCAGGTGGGAGAAACGCTGTATGCTTTGTGAGTTTTATAGAGAGGAAATTACACATTCCATCCACTGCTTGGCTGGTTGTTTACCAGGTTTGGGTGTTTTCCTTTTCTTCATTATTAAAGTTTTTTGGTACTGCCCACCACTAGTAACTACACCAGTGCTCAGATCAAACTGGCTACCAGTTGCCAGGAAAAGGCAGGTAGGGAAGAGGTGATGCTGTTAATGATACATTTACCTTCTGAAAAAGTTTCTGTGCTCAGTTATGAACACTTTGGAGCTAGCTTAACTAGTCATCAGTTTGGGAGACCTAAATTTCAAAACTCTCCAGTCTTTTAAAAATTGTAAAAAATATATTTTACTGATTTATCATTGTATTACTTAATTCTTTTTATTTTGGTAGTGGGGAGGTAACTAGGTTTATTTATTTTTAGAGGAGGTACTGGGGATTGAACCCAGGATTTTGTGTGTGCTAAGCATGTGACCTACCACTTGAGCTATACCCTCCCAGCAAAACTGACCAGTCTCGATTCTGTTTTAGGCCAGCTATCTGACAGGTTTCCCATTGCATACTTGATCCTAGCACTGGACTCAGACTTGCAGAGGGAATAAGGCTTAAGTACATTTAATAGCAGTTTTTCTCCACTGCAGTGGTCAAAACTGGGAACTCTGGCATTGGAACGTGTCATTCATATTGAGGCTGGCTGCACACGTCCCCCTTTTTGAGGCTGCCACGCTCAACAGGAACAATAATAATGGACCTGCCCACTAAAGTGTGCTGCTAAGTTTTCCTACGTTTTATTATTTAATCCTCACTCTAATCTTCATAGGGCAGTTTTAGTTTTGTCTCCACTTTGTAGACGAGGATACTGAGGCTGAGAAAAAGTAACGTGTTCAAGTCATCTAGCCCAAAACGGTAAAGCATAGATTTAAACCCTTATTTGCTGTCTCCAGGATCCCCACATTTAAACACTAAGCTGTATCCTACAGGTAAAAGAAGATGTTCACAATTCTGAGTTAAATTAAATATTAAAAAATTAACCAGTGAAAATATCATCTTCAACACCGGACTGAGCTCAGATTCTTTTTATAATCTTGGCATTCATTTGTGATATGTTATATTTACTGAGTATGTTGCTGGTGCTAGATTCTGGTCTAAATGCTGGGGTATAGAAATGAGTTTAGGCTGATTTCATAGTCCCTGCTTTCAAAGTGATCTGCCTTTTCACTTTCCAGCTATTCACTTCAAAGTTCTCTATTTGAACTGCTTTTAAGAATTAACATTCATGTAGATCTAGTCAGTTTTAGTTTCTGTTTTCCTTTTTATTGAATGGTGCCACACATTATCATTCCCATATGCACATTATGCCATCTAGTCTAAGCATTCGACATCAAGTGTGGGCAAAACTGTGACTACAAGGACTAATTAGTTCATTTTTTCACTAGGGAGATGCAACTTCATTTAGAATCTTTTACCAGGGACCCACTTCCAAGTTGGGAATTGCGTTGGCTCTTTAAACACTTTGGACCTCATTCAGTTTGTTTACTTGTTTTAAAAAAATTATTTTTTACTTGTTTGTCTCTGCCCTGTAATTTTTAGAAGTTTGAAGAAAAGTGAAAACAGAGGGGAAATGGTGAATGTAAAGGAATACATTTTTTCGTCTTCACTGTGTGTGAAATCATCACTGAGAAAGCATTGACAGTGAACAGCAGGGCTTGTCAGAATGACTGAGATTGTCTGTGCATCTCTAACAATGTCTAGAATGACATCAACAACACTGAGGATTTACTTATTATTCCAACTTGAGTTTTCTTTCCTGTTCCTCTGCGTGCCCAATTCAGAGCTTATCTCCAGCTGCAAACTCAGGCTGTTAAGACAAGTGCTAAATTGGTGCCTCACTTCAGACCAGGAAACAAGAAGATTTTTCCCTTTTTTTGTTTTTAGCTCGTCAGGCGATGATAGACATCTTATAATGACACTGAGGTTTTCCTGAAGCTGTTGTCATGTTATTGTGCTGCCAGTATCAAAGCTAAAGACAATGAACTTAAAAGCTTTTTTATTCAGTGAAAAACAACTAAACATTGCAGCTCTTCCTTTATGAATCATTTAAGATATGGGTCTTGTGTTCTTTCCTTCTACACACACACACACACACACACTCAGTCTAATGCTCTATTTTTATCTATAATTAATTTGAGTTGTTTTTGCCCCACCTTTCCTGGTTTACTGATCAGAGAAGCAGAACACTGACATTAGAGCCAAACTCCTACTACTTTATGCTCAGCAGTTCTCTTTCTGAATGGGGAATAAAAGAAGGAAATTGAAAACAGACTTCTGATGGTTTTACTGAAAAAAAATGGAAGCAATAGTGGAGTTGACAAGGTCGGGAAAGGCAGGCACTTGGTTGTATTTGGCTTAGGGGTGAGAAAAGAGAGATGGAAATAAGGATGTAATTTGCAAAGATATTTCCTTTTATAAGGTTACCTCTTTGTGCCTTCTGGAATTGACAGGGCCAGAACCAGGTTCTGCAGCCCCTCTCGAGCCTGACGTGAAGTGCGGACTGACCTGGCTGCATTTTACGGAGGTGTCTGTTGCTGATCTCTGCCCCCTGGGGTCTGCCCTGTCACCCACTCATTTCTGCATGGAGATGTATTTGCTTTCATTTCTTTTTCTCCTTTTTTTTTTTTTTTTTTGGTTATTATACAATACCTGGGCAGATTGTTGTTGTAAAAGATAAAAACAATCGATAAAAATAGTGGTTTCCTCTGGTCCTCTCACCCTGTGCTGAAGCCACAGTCCTCTTGCCAAAGGGGTTTTTTGCAGATATGCATTTTTTTCAGATAGTTTATATTTACTGTGCATGGAGATACATAGACAAGGAAATAAAAATACTTTTTTTTTCGTTTTTAAAGTAACTGGATTCATAGTGTCTATACTATTAGGCCGTCTTATCTCTTCTTGAGATGGTATTTCTTGGACACTTGCCATGATGTTACTTAAAGAATACCATGCGATTTTTATACAGAATGGAGTTTTGTTAGGTGTTTAAATCACACTTAGCCATTTTACTATCAATGGATTTAATAGTAAGGTGATATCAGGCCCCGTCCAGCCTTCTCTGTTGGGTTTTCTTGAAACAACTGAGAAGTGAGGTGGGAGCTTCCCAAACCCATCTTTGTATGAATTTTGCACTGTGAATGCCTAGTTCATGGAGAGCAGGGAAAATGCTTGTGCCCTATGGTCAACTCAGCTCTGAACTCCAGCTCTGCTTACATCTGTGCATCTGATGTGTCTTCTCAACATTCTACACCTTTTGGCTCCGAGGAGAGGAATTATATCCTCCCGAGTTCATGTTACATACCTGGCACCTCATGTCATCCTATGGCAATTCTGAGAAGCAGATGATACTGTACCCAGTATATAAGGGAAAGGGAAGTTCAGGGAAATGAAGTAATCTGCTGAGATGACACACACTCAGTAACTGGAACATCATAAATTTAAACATGCTGGCTCCAGGGACATCAGTGATTTCTGCTACACCGTGTTACCTTTTAACTTGAACTCCATTTTCAAAGTGCTAGCTATTTTGTTCTTTATCCTGTTCATCTCTCCACGCAGACCCTGAGCAAAGCTGTTACATCCCCATCTTCCTCTGCTCCTTTGCATAGATCAGTGCCTGCTGCCTTTGGCACTCAAGACTTGAAATCTAGCACCTAGAGCTTTTCTCGCTGTGGTCTCACTGACAAGGAGCATGTCAAATGAAGGGATGTTCTAGGGAAATTCAGTGGGTTTTCTTGAATGTAGTGAGCCTGCTTACCGCGTTTTCAGTTGTAGCAATTTGGTGCCAGTGATGCATGGCTGGTTTAAGCAAGCGTGCTTTGCCTCTCAAGTTAATCATCTCTGGTTTCATGGAAAGAATCCTCCCTTAGAGAAATAACAGGTGGGAAAGATCTATTAGGTTATCCTCTGCATTATGAGATTGCTTACTGCTGTGAATTTGCTGGGTCTTTGCTTTATCCCTGTTTCAACTGACCCCTGAGATAAGTCTTTCGTCTCCTTCTATAAACTAATAAGTATTACTGTTGGGATTTGCTTAGTCTGAATGTCCTCTTACTTATTTTGAATCTGCCAGTCTAAATCAGACTCTCACCGTCAGAGAATAGAATGATACAGTGCACACAATCATCTCTCCCAGGCACTTGGCGATATGCAGGTAAATTTTTTTATTAGTTTGTTTCTTTATTCATGAATTTATACATTCAGCAAATACAAATTAAATGCCTTCTCTGTGTATAACACTATAAGAGATACCTTATGACCTATTAGTGGATTTTGTGATGGATGATGGATTTTTCGATACATGATGATGCCAGGTAGTTAATATCCAGTACCTACCCTCCAGGAGTTTGCCTTCTCATTATTTCTGACACTAAATAATATTCCCTTGCAAAAGTAACGCCAAGATGAAGTAGAATTAATAACAGTGATAATAACATAGGAGATATATTACAAAGCAAGCCACGATTAAAAGCCTGGTATTTATCCTCGATGGCATGTGCTTTGTGCTCCAAACAGGTAGACAGCAGAATGAACTGGAAGAGACTGTGAAAGGCTCTACTAAGGGGGTGGCAGGTTCTGGATGGCAGTGATCAGTCTTGGCTCTAAATGGCCAACTCCATGCATAAAGACTCCATTCTCTCACATTTCCCACCACTGCATTCTCTTGACTGTAAATACACATATTATTTTACCTATCTGAAGATTTTTTTGACTTAATTTGTTACAAATCTACTTGTTTGGTCTTCAGGAAATGTGAAAACTACCCAGCACCTATGACGAATCACAAGAATTCTAACTTTACTGACCGGCTTTGGGACATGGGCAACTATGTTAACCTCTCTGGGCATTAAAATTTTCACTCATAAAAGAAAAAGTTTGAAGAGGATTCTGACAGTTGTTGAGCTTTTTTTCCTTGGCCAAGAATTAGGGGGTTATTTAATTTGACTGTCTCAACAGTACCTTTAGACAGGCACAATAGTCTCCATCTTACAAATAAAACAAAAATCAAGGCCAAGTGAAGACAACAGAAATTTTTCAAGGCCTCAGACATAGTAAGACATTTCTGACTCCAAATCCCATGCTTTATCACTCCTTTGAAGGGTTAAATTGGATTACTCTTATGGACTCTTGGAATGCAAACCTTGTATCAACCATGTCCCTTCTTTAAAATCAACTGTATACCTCAGCTGAGTGCATGCAATATACAAAGCAGCAAAATTCTGTAGATAAGCAATGACAGCACCTCTAACATTTCTTTGCTGTATCTGAGTCCATCCTAATTACTTGTTGTTCATCTCTGAACCCTTCCTAACTCTTCTGCACAATTTTGAAAGTATACTTCAGAATTCACAATGAAATCTTGATATTTTGCCTTCTTCTTCCGCTTCCTGCCTTAGTAGACTTGGCTGCATCAGAGGTTTGTGTCCTACTTTCATTGTACTGGTTCTGTGCTGCATTTCATTAGGGTGCATCGAAGTCAGGATAGATTGGTTGATCCTGCAACAACCCCAAATTATCGGAGGCTTGAAACAGGAAAGGTTTTTTATCTTATTTATATTATATGACCAGTGTGAGTCATTTATGCAGGCTCTGCTGTGCATATAGTTATCACTCAGGGAACCAGGTGTCAAAGAGTCCACTATTTGAAACTTCACTAATTGTTGACACTAGAGAAGAGAACCATGAAGGATCTCACATTATAATTAAATGTGCTGGTCTGGCAATTACACATGTTGCTTCCTTTAACTGCCCATTTCCCATGTCTAGTCACATGTCCTTGTGGTGCCTACAAGTAGATGGACCAATGAAGATGAGGGTGTCTAGAATATGGTTATTTTCACAAGAGAAAAATGCAGTTAATATGGCAAGTATCCTCAAAAGCTAAAAGAAAGTAGAAGCAGATAAGAACATAAAGACCAGAATAGGTATTATTTCCCTAGCCATCAGTTCATCTGTACAGTCACCCATTGATCTGTTTATCCAATTGTATTACATAAATTTTTATAAAGGTCCCTCAAAATCTTATGGAATAAGATAGAGATTTTTTTTTTTTAAATCAAAGGACCTTGAATGTTAACTAAATCAGTGGAGGAAAATAATCAAGTCCAAGGATAAATTGGTCCTAGGCATGTGCATATGATTTGGTCCTATTCGATTCATGGATTATTCCCCAAATTCACTATCCACTTTCTAATAGCTAAATCAAGAAATATATACATGTGCTTTATAAGATTAATAGTGGTTTTTGATTAAAGAATTGTAGTTAAGGAGAAGAATCTTTATTTCTGATACTGAGAGATGAATGCATCTTTTCCCTCAGAACTCTGCAGAAGCCATCCCCTCAAGAGATACAATAGCTTTTTCTTATGCTGTTCAACATTTAGATGGATGGCTTGAGAAAGAGTGGCACTTCTTTGGGAGATAAATAAATGCAGAATAAATAGGTAGTTCTCAGGCATGTCTGATATTTTCTCCCTAAGCTTCTTTGCCATAAACATCTGTGCCTCAAATGTTTTTTTGCTGCATAAGTAATTGACCACAAGGCAATTTTGCCATAAAAGGTAAAACAACTGGTTGGCACTTTGGTTGGACAGTTCGGTTTCAACTGGTTGACAGTTTGGTTTTACTTCTCCATTGACACAGTCCTCCCATTTTTACATTGCATAAATCTGAATGAGGCCAAAGTCCTTGAAGGCTCTGGATTGAACCTACATTTCCCATAGAACTTTAGTCTGTCAAGGGACATGGGACAAAACGCCAAGAAAAAACAACAGTGCAGAGGCTTTTGCAATGTAATACAGAGCTTGGTTACAAATATGCATTCTAATCTTTGGAAACTTAATGAAGCAAGATATTTTAGCAAAGGAATGAAGGAAGATATTTTAGCAAAAAAGAAAAGGTGTGATTCCTAACAAGGAACTGAATAATCAACAAGCCAAAAAATTTATAAAATACTATGAATGAAAGACTAAGAAGACAAGTGCTTAGGTACAATCCATAAAATAAAATCAGCCCTTGGCACAGTATTGCCATGAATCTACACACATTTTAAATGTATGTGTCTATTTTGTATTTACAATAAAGTCTTTTCAATTTTGTTATGAAAAATGAATTTCATTATGTCTTTTTAATGTCCTTTTATTTTTGTTATTATATATTTTATGGCAGAATTGCCCTTTGACCAATTAGTTACACAGAGGAAATATTTGCGGTGAAAATCCTCATGGCAAAGATGTTCACAGCAAAGAAACTTAAGGTGAAAATGCATAGAACCTTTCTGCAGGTCTGGTTTGAGCCCAGGAAAAGGCATTTAATGTTTATCTGTCCACAATATCCATGCAAGAAGCATTTATTGAGCTTGTCATCTGCTGGACATTGCACTAGATCTGGGGAATGCCAAGATTAGGTGCTCAGTGTGTAGCTGAGTTAACTGACTGTTTGCATGATGCCTGTTGGGGAGGAGCATCTTGCCCTGGTCAATTGTGGAATGATGGTGGAATTTGTCCAGTATAAAATGATCCTAAGAGTAAGTCTCATATATATCTTCTGATTGTCCACAGTAACAGGAGAGACTATTTGGTGAGGAGCTCCTAATCCTTATTTCTCATCATCTGCATCCAACAGCAGAGGCAGACCTATCTTATCTCTTGCTATACTAGCTCTAGGCATCCAAGGGTGTCCAAATGCAGCACAGCTTATGGAGGTTGTTTTTTCTGCCCTTCTGACCTCAGGATATTTTCTACTCTTCTCTCCCATATTTTCACCCTTCTCATGTGATGCTTCACCCATCAAGACGTGCTCTGTCCTTCCTGATTTGTACATTCTGAGCCATGACAAGACCTTTGCCTATGCTGTGTTTGCTCTCTAGACCAACTTCCCTCTATCTGCACTCTGCCTTTCACATGTCCTTCAGATCTGAACTGAGATATCACCTCCTGTCCTCATGCTTCCCTGACTCTCTAAAGAGTTAATTTGATCCACTCCTATGTACACCCCCAGAATTCCATTCTTCATGTAGGCTAGATATGCTAAGCATGGCAATTGATCCAAAGTCTTCACTCAAAACATATTCATTGGTTGTTATTGTTAATATTATTGTTATACCTTCAAAATACATGTTGATAATTGAGAAATAAAATTAGGCTTCTTGTCCAGCATTTCTTTACCTTATAGATTTTTCTGGATACACCATTGCATTCAGGTCATTCTTGACCCTTCTAACTGTTTCTTCTTGGTTCTGTCTCCTTCACAGTTGAGGTTTTTTAACACTTGTCAGCTCCCTATTTCTTAGGTGTGGCCATTAACTCCTGACCTGCTCTTTCCAGCAACCTAGACTCAGATGTGACTCTTAAAAAGTTGTTCCTTTGGATCCAAATGAAACTTCCTCACACTCCTGAGAGGATTTAGTGAAGGAGGGCTGAGCAAAGGAAAGGGCTCTTTCATCCTGGGATCAGATAACGTAAAGTTCTTTTCCAAAATGCCAAATCCTGGAAGGTCTTTCAGGTTTCCCTTCTGGAGTGGACATCTTTGGTTTTGGCCTGTTAAACATGCTTTTCGTCTGGGACCATCATGCTTTACCCTTCCCGCTCTCAGTCCCAGTGATTATAGGAGAACAAATCCCACCCTCCAGATCCTGGGAGGCACATGCCTCTGGTCTGTCAGTGAGGGGACAGCGTCCCTCTTGGCCAGAGTCAGTGGCTCAAGAGAAGGAAAGTGACCAAAACCAGACTTTCCAAGACACAGGAACTCAATTTCTAAACTGTTGTTGGAACTAATGGATAATAGTCACTTTTTTCAAATTAGGGTGTGGCTAAGCAGGCAAGATATAAACTGAGTACCTGAGGGTGAAAACCTGGTGAGAATTTGCTTAAGTATAATCCAACAGCAAGGAAAGCTGTGCTGAGAGGTGAAGAAAAGCTGATTTCTAACGACATGCGAGCACCTGGAGGTAGTCATGCCTGAGGATTCACTCCTTGAACTTCTCAGATGCACAAGCAGTATATCGCCTTTGTTATTTCACCTTGACAGAGTTGGGTTTGTGTCTAAAAGGGTTCTGACTAACCCACCATCCATTAAAGCAGAGAAACCATGTCTGCGATATTTTTTCCAAATAGAGGAATGGATTGTGACTCAACTCACAATGAAATGATGGCCTGTTGAGAACTTGAGTTTGCTCTGCTCTAAAATGGTGCCCATGGCCGTGGCCACAGGTGGTCAGGAGGATTTGGTCTCTGAGTCATGCAGGAAGGAGCACAAAGGGGCATTATATGGCTAATGGATTTCTCTTTGGGATTCTCTTCTCTGCTTCCTACTGGAATGTAAAAGCCTGCACAATGCAGATGGCATATTTCATGAATACAAACAGAAGTCCAGGCAACAGATGCTTTGGGGACTGAGGGGAAAGGAGATCTCTGTATTTCTCCAACAGCAACAACTTAGATGACAAATTTCTCCCACTGAGCATATTGAACTCAGAGCAAGGAAACATGTAGTTTTCAAGCCTTAGGCGCTCAATGGTATTTAAAAGTAGGAAGATCAAAATTAGTAATTTTGGATGAAGAGGGTTTATGAGGAGGAAACTGCGGTGAAAAAAATGAGCAGGAAAATTGAGGCATCTTTGTGAATTTCCCAGGGCTTCTAGTTGGGCAGGACTCTAGTGTTCTATGTCTGTCTGGAGAGCATATATTAATAAACCTTAGTCGGCACCACTTCCCTCCACAGTGACAAAAGCCAAGCCAGAACAATTATTTTCACATTAAGGGCTGGGTGAGGATGGCTCCTGTTCCTCTGTTTCTTATATTGTTTTACGAAAAATGTAATGCAGAAATGATTAATTGCCAAGCAGACCCCATTCTCTTTCTGCTTGTGATCGAGTTGAATCAAAACGCCCAAATTTAAATTATGAAACTATGTCTAGGTGTCGTGATTAAAGAATTATAAAAATTACACAATACTTTCTGTTCCAATTCTTCTGAGCTCACTGTGACTTTGGACAACTGCCCAGGAAGGAGTGAGGAAAAGAGAGAGGTATGGGACAGAAAAAATAAAATAGGCAGAAAATGCTTCTGTACCATTTTGGTGCTATTTCACTGAAGGGGGAAGATCACTAGCAAGCATTTGAAGACAGTATAATTTCAATTTTTGTGACTTCTCAGTAGGGTAGGCTTAATGCTAGTTAAGTATTGTGGGCAGTGATCACGGGACCTCTTTCTGCTCACAAAATGTAACGATTTTACTATATATATATATATTTCTTTAAAATACTTGTCCCTCTAATTGTGTGTGCATTTTTAGACTATTTAGTTGTGAAGAACTACAATTCTTAGCTCTGCATCTCGTAGGTATCTGCTCTGACTCCTCTGGTTTCGTGAGGCTTTTCCTTTCTTTCTCTTTTCTTTTTAGTGCCGAAGTAAAACCTTAATGAAATGCCCACTGAGATATAGGAAGCAAAATGAAACACCTTTAACAAATCCCAGTTAGATTCCCTCTTTATGTGTAACTCAAAAGAGGTGATACCATGAAAAGCATGAGGCACTTAAAGATTGCATACCACGCTGCTGCCGAAAACCAGTCTACACTTGGTACGATCTGCTTGTTCCTACTGACCTGGCCTGGATCCCTAACACCTTACCCTTTCTCTCAGTTTCCATGAATTCAGAGGTCTCCTCAAATCCAACTCCAGGAAGGTGAGACGTGCAGCTTGGTTTATGTGAGAAAAGCCAGAAATTTTTCTTTCTGTACTTCAAACCCTCTCACGATATCCACAGTGTTTGAATGAAGAGTAAAATGGAATGATGAGAAGTGCCTAAAATTCAGTGACCATTATTAACCATTCATTTGTTCATGCTTTACTTATTGATGCAACAAATAGAAATTATGCAAAGCATTATCCTGGTCGTTAGGAGAAAATGGTGAACAAGATAAATATAGTCTCTTAAGATCTGGAAAGGAAAGCTCCCTTTCTCTGACGTCTAATCCGTGTTGAAAATGCACGTTGAATACTCCATAGCGAGAAAAAAGCTAACAGGTAGAGTCCGTGGTAAATCAAGCACTGCACACTCAAAAGACTGAAGGGACCAGGTAGGTTACATATGTATACAAAGTAGGGCAGCTGAGAACTGATGGGATAGGATGGGACTGTAGGTAGCTGGAGAATGCCACACTTAAAGACATTGAAGTTATTTTTATTTCGAAGAATATTGAGTCAACGTCCTCCAAACACAAACACATGTTTAGTCCATGGGAGGCTTGCTTCTGGAAACTTCATTTAATATTCTCAAATTTGAGGTTATTGCTTTTCACTCAAGAACATATGTCCATTGTTTCTCAGCAGAAAGAATTTGTATTTACTTAAGGAGAGGGGATTTTGAAGTAATATTAAGAATTGTGGCAGATAAACCTTTACTCTTAAATGGGTATTTTCCTGTTCCCTCTCTCGACTCCTCTGTAAGAGGGAGACTTTAAAATAATGTCAGGAGAGAATAATCAAGACCTAACCCACTAACTGCCAAAGTCGTGGGTTAGAAATAGTGCTCCTCTGAGCAGTGTTCAGCTTGAATAGCTGAGGATAAGGACTCTTCCTCCACCACCGAGGATGACCTTAAGCCAACCCAACTGAAAGCTGATTCTTCAAGCTTTCTTTGAGATTCTCACTAAATGCTGTTTTTTCATGTTCCTAGAGACAGGATAGCTCTGAATCTGTCATAAAGCCTGCCCGAGAGACTATTTACTTACTTATTATTACAGTTTATAAAATGCACCCATGCTTGAAAAACTCTCATTGAAATCTATGTGAGGCAGAAACACTAAATGTTTATTAATAAACTCACATCTTAAAAACTCACAGAAGTTTCTGGAAGAAATTTTTCTTTAGTTAGCAGCAGTAGTTATGTGACTCAGAGAGAGTAAAACCTCTGAAGAGACAAAGATGTATGCATCTCTTTGCACATGCAGATGTGAGAGAGCTGTCGGTTATTATTATTGCAACAAAATTAGAGGTGGGATAAATAAGGAATCACATTCTATTGCAATTGCATATTTTATTGTATTTCCTCTAGGTTTTAAGATGAATGAGATCAGGAATTGTGTCTGTTTTACTCGTTATATCTCCTACTACAAGTACAATGCTTGACATATAGTATGCACTTCATACATCTTTGTTTGATCCATATAGAGCAAATCAGTGAATGAGTCTAGGTTACTTTCAGCTATAATGTTATTATGAATTTGTATTCTTCAGTTTTATAATATGAACCCATGGTTCTTTGATTCAACAGTTTTAAGGAAAATGTGTTTTAAATATATACAACACTGTTCAATTGTGGATTTCACAATAGTGGAAATATTTTCTACCTGCTCTGTTCAATAATGGCAGCCAACAGCCACATGTGGCTGTTAGCAGTTTGAATGTGACTAGTGTCACTGAGAAACTGAATTTTTAATTTAATTTAAGTTTAGTTTATTTAAATGTAAATAGCCACATGTGGCAAGTAGCTGCCATGTTGCATAGTGCATAGGCCATCCACTGACTTTAGGGACTAATTTTTTCCTATTGAATAAGGGCTCAGTGTTTGGGCATGCTTATGGAATTGGTCACATTTTAGGAGATGGACATGTAAAAATCTTGTATTTTCTCATTATGTCTCCCTCAAAAACTTTCTCAATCAAGAGTAGATAGGATTTGAAATATTGAGAGACACATTATGTAACATGTAGCTAATAGAGGAAGAAAGTTTCTTGAATCAGGTTGCCTCTGAAGAACTTGTATCTGCCAATCAAGACTGAACCCAACTGTTACTTTTCTGTGAAGTCTTCCTTCTCTACTTCCTCTGGAGCTCCACAGAACTTTGTCAATACTCCTAACACTGTATATGGCTCTACTGTAGATCATTTTCTAGGCAACTAAAACTTCTTTAATGAAATGTGAATTATATCTTTTTTAAAATTTGTGTATAGTAGCTCACACCAGGCCTGATTCAGTACCCCACACATGGCTGATCTTTCATGAATCGTCACTGAGTGAAAAAGAATGAAATTTGGGGCGAAAAAATCCAAATTCTAGTCCAGTTCTGAGTCTCTGACATTTACTTAGTTATCTTCAGTCTCACACTAATACCTCTATGTTTCAATTTTCTTATTTTTAAAACAGGCACATGAATACATGCATGGGTATTCATGGGTAATGAATAGCAAGTGTGATGTATGAGGATCATTCAAAAGAAAAGATGCACGTATAAAGGTTATCAAAAGTAGATCTAATTGTTGCCAGTCTGGGCTTCAGATTGGTATCTCCAAGGAAATGATTTCAGTTTCAGGAAAAAGTCAGACCAAAGTGTTGGGAGTTAAGTCACAAGGCATTAGTTAAATTCCTCCATTCCTTATAAAATGGTGTCATCTCCAAGAACAAGGTATTAGGTGAACCCAAGCAGAGAATGTTACATTTCCTAACTTGACATTCCTCCCTGCCATAGGATACACAATCATAGGCCAGGTCTTTTATTTTTATGATGGATGAAGTTAGCCTAACAACCTCATGAGAGAGAAAAACACAACATACAGTTATTGCCCTAGACCACAGGGTCAGCTCACCAGACTGCATTAGGGAAACTGACCAATTCTTTACTATGGGAAACAGCTTCTGGGAAATAATGATTGTCTCTGGGCTCCTCATTTTCTGCTGAGCGACACCATGGATGTTTAAAGAAGAGCCACAGGATGAAGGGACAGGGATGGATTAACTTGAGAGGAAAGATGAAAGAACTAAATACAAACAAGTTGGCAAAGAAAGGTCTAATGATAAATACCATAACTACCTGCCAAAAGTTGTCTAACATAATATAAAGAACAACCTGGATAGTGTGCCAGGGAAAAAAGACATTACAAAAATTGGCCTCTTTGCAGCTTACCTATAATTGTTTGCCTACAACTTACTCATAACCTGCACAGGAAAGAATCCTATCACAATAATGATTTGCAGAAAACACAGTTTCCTATGTTGGATTTAACAGATGTCATTGAACACCTTACTGTGTAACAGGAACAGAATGGGGCATTTTCACTTATTTTTATCTCACATCATTTTTACAACCTCTCAGTGTTGTAGACTTATGTATGAGGGTCTCCTAGGAGCCAAGAGATGGCACACTCAAATGGGAATAAAGGAGAGTTTAATGAAGGGACTGTTCCAGGGTTGTTTTGAAGCTAAAGGAAACCAGTAAGCAATGAGGAAACACGTAGGCACTATCAACAGTGTACAACTATCACCTCTAGTCCTGAAGAGGCAAAGAGAGAACAGATGGGGTGAGCAGAATGGAGAGGGGGTCATGGCGGTGTGGGAGGCAGAGAGGAGGAGAGTTGCGAGCACAGATAGAGGAACGTGGCCATCGCTAATGGACGGGCAGTAAGGCGTGAGGGATGACAGCTTTGGTCTCTCTCTCTTTCCAGGCTCAGGACTCTTGCCAGTCCCTCCCATTAGCCCAACCAGAAGCCACAGGGCCAGGGGGCCTGTTGATACAGCCCCAGATGTCAGCATCTTATGGCCCAAAGTATGAGGAAGGAGGGTGGGAGAGGATCTGGAAAGGCAAATAGAAATGACCCAACCAGCTTTTTGCCTTTATCTTCCAAAAAGGAAAATTGTGACCCAGAAGAAGTAAATGATTTACTTAATGGCATGCAACAGAGGACCTGAACCACAGGTTTCTGAGTCCAGAGTATTTGTTTCTTAAGTTCTCCACTTATTTAAAATAAAGTTCAAATAGACTGTGTTCCTGGAGTCCATCCCCTGAGCACAGAGGGTTTTATTTAGTTCTTAGACCGAAGACTATGTCCTTACACTGCTGACCAGTCATTTTCCAGAACTTTACATTCATCACTAGTGGATATGGTGAGAGTGAGTGTGAGGTTTTCTGTCTTTGAGCAAAGATCTCAATTCTGAGGGAGGTTACTCTCTTGAAAATGCATTGTTTAATATAGAGGGAGGGGCTGAGGAAAATTAGTGTGTGTGGAGATAGCATAGAAAAGTGAATGGGGAAAGTGAGAGATGGAAGATTTAACTAGGAATGGGGGTTGAGTTTCTGATTAGTTATGTGAGGAATGTGGTCTTTAAAAATGCTGATAATTTTAGCAAACCTTTACTGAGAGCATATGATACGGCAAGCTGTGTGCTAAAGCTCAGTCTTTATGTACATAATCTCTGTGCTCCCAATAGTCAGCCACTTACAAAGGAGAAAGTGGAGACATTAGAGAAGTTGCAGTCATACCACTAGTATGTGGTGATCAGGATTTGAACCTAGTCATCTAGCTTACTTCCTAGCCAGTTCCTTCGACCTCTTAACACTTTGTTAAAGCAAAGCACAAAGCTTTCAAGATCTTATTCCTCATTAAATGTGGATGAAAAATAACTTCTGTTTCTTCTGCAGTACAGCAATAATTTAGCCATACAGTATCTGCATTTCAAGTTACTGGAACACTGGATAAAATGCAATTTGTCTAGTAGCAAATATGAGTGACTGTGTCATTTTACTATGCTTTATAAGGGAGACTTAATCATTGTTCCTAGTTAGATAAAAATGGGGATTAGACAGTGAGGGTTTCAAACATACAAGAGGAAAATTCCTGGGCAAGTTGCAAAGTGTATCTTTATTCTTGGGTTTTTATGCAAATTGAATCCCACACACCATTTGAAAAGAACTATGTTGGGGTTATATGGTTTATTATAAGCAGGGCATATACTGTTTTTCATATATGGCTTTATAATACTTTTATTTGGATCACTTTTACCAAGCTCCTCAGATGAGCGGTAACTTTTTTTTATTCTTCATGATTTCAGCCCTAGACTTAGCCATTTGGTAACTTTCTAAAATTTTACTTTACTGTAAAACTCAGCACTGATAAATCACTGGCCTTACATAGAAAGTGGATTTAAAATTTACACACTGTGACTCAGGTAGGTAGAAATATAACTTTATTTCTCCATAACTGAATATTGCTTGCTCACCCACACCCATTTCTGCTTAAGGAAGGAATACTCACATGCCACTTGAATTTATCTCACCACTTCCCATTTAAGGCTATCTATTGCTTTTAGGCTAAATCCAACTCTCTAGAGAAGATACTTACTGTTTCAGAGCTTTTTCCTTACCCCTTCTCTTTCTCTTTTGCCTGGATTCATTGGGGATCTGAGTTTGAGGGTTCCATGTAGCATGATGAAGTGGAGAAGAGGCATGAGGTCAAAGTGTAACCTGTGGTTCTTGCAGATTTCCACTGAAGAATGTCACTCCTGGGTCTGACTCTGACTCTGATGCAATTGTAGATGAGATCAGTTATCCTCTGTATCTTTTTGTGTGTTATGCGTTGAGATCACTCACCTGCTGAGCTAGGTTCCCATCTTAATGCTGAGTTGTGCAATGCTTTTCCGCTAAGACTGGCTTTGACTGCCATTCAGTTCCTAGCTTGGGCCATATACTCTAATTCCTGATGACCAGCTGGTGCCTTTAGGAAAGATCTGTGTCTTACACTGGATCAGGAGCAGTTTCCACATCTTCTTTACACCTTGGGGCTTCCCTGTGTTGATGTGACACTCTGAAAGGCTGCCTTCTCCCATGTTCTGGAAAGAAGTCAGGTGAGTCTCCCCTTTCCACAGATCATCAAACCTATCGATGAGATTTGTTGTTCCAGCAACTGCAAATTTTCTCTTTAAACAGTGCAGGGACCATAATTTTATCTAACCATGTTGTTACTTGAATTCTCAGTATTCCTCCCTCCAGGTCAGATGCTTCTCTCTGTCTCTCTCTCTCTCTCTCGCTCTGTCTCTCTCTCTCTCCGTCTGGAAAACTGCTCCTGTATCCTTCCCTACTCAGTGCCTACTACTTACTCTCTGATTCTACCAACCACTGATAAATGTAAACTTAAAAAAAAAAACACTTTTCTATTTCTTGTATCTAATCATTCCAAATCAAAATGTTTTGGGCTCTAAATCTCTTGTATAGGCTGTGACTTTGCAAAAACAACAACAACAACAAGAAGTACTTTTGGAAGCTGCAGTTGAATGACAAGTTTATTTCTCTAGTCTATGTCTCTTGTTCTCTCTTTTGAGACTGTATTGCCTCACCTTCATGGTCTATTCTTTTTTTTTTTAATACTCTTTTTTTCGGTTGTTGTTGGTTTTTTGGGGGGTGTGGTAAATAGGTTTGTTTGTTTGTTTTTAACAGAAGTACTGAGGATTGAACCAAGTGGTAGAGTGCAGAGCACGTCCCCTCCCACTGAGCTATGCCCTCCTCCAGTCATGGCCTATCCTTAATGAAAAGGGACTGCTTAAGGAAAAAAATACCAAGGACAAGTATAATTTGGGTAATATTTAGAAATATTAGCCAACTTTAGTAATAGATTAGAGCTGCTTAATGTCAATTTGAAAGAATATTTAATAGATAGGATTGTCAAGTGATTTAAGAGTCTCTAAGTGACTGAAAGATGTCCCTTAGTATGTTAAGATTATGTATTAAGCATTCTGCAACGAATATTTACCACATATCATTGTTTGAGGGCTGGGGATATAGGAAAGAATTAAAGAAACAAAAATATCTACCCTCATAGTATTGATATTCTGGATAAGAAATAGAAAATATATACGTATGCAAAATATGAATAATGTTATATAGTCATCAGTGTTGTGGATAAAATATCGTAAGGAAGAATGGAAGGAAGTCTGGGAGAAGGAGGGCTTTTTGCAGTTTTAGATAGAGTGATGAAAATTGAAAGATCTTGAGGAGGTTAAGGAGCAAGCCATGTGTACATCTGGATGGATAGTGGTCCAGGCAGAGGCAACAGTGAGTAGAAAGTTTCTAAGGCAGGAATAATCCTGCTGTGTTCAAGAAAGAGCAAGGAGATATCATATCTGGAGCAGAGTGAGTGAGGGAGAGAATAGAAAGGGAGGAAGTCATAGAGTGACCTCATGGAGGCAGATTGTGTAAGGACTTGCAGGCCATCAAGGGGAATGTGGCTTTGATTCTGAGGGAGATGGGGATCCAATTGAAGGTTTTAGACAAGGGATAACTTGAAAGGCTCACTTTTTAACAGAATGTTTCTTGTTGAGAATAGGCTGGAGTAAAGGGTAGAATGAAGAGATTCCTTTCAGGAAGCTAGTTCAGAAATTGAAGCAAGTGATAGAGCTGGTTAAGACCAGGGATGTGGCACTGTAGGTTGTGGAAGGTGTGCACATGTTGGGTATATATGAGGACTTTGCCCATACATTTTAGGAGCCAGTGCTGCATTATGGTTAAAACACATGGGCTTTCTGTGGTCAGGCTGCTTGGGTTCAAGTCGTAGTTCAAGCACTTATGGACTATGGAGTCTTAGAAAATTCCACTAAAGCCTAAGGCCAATGGGGCTTTTATAAGGATTATATGGGAAATGACATGAAAAGCAACAAAAACAGTGCCTTGTTCATAAAACTCAAACCATTATCTGGCATTATTGTTGTCATTGTTTCTTTTATCATTGAACTTAAAAAAAGCCAAGTTGGGATCATGAAGAATTTAGGCGTTTATGTTTTTGTTTTTCTCCCACAGTTTGTTTTCAGCCCATGAATCTGGGAATCTATTCCAGAAAAAAAAAAAAAAAAAAGAAAGAAAAGAAAAGAAAAAATGACTCTCGATGCTTTCAGGATTTGTCTGGTATAGATGCTTAGAAGTAAAAATACAGAATCTTATGTTTCTTGCACTTGATTCTTAAGTTGAAAGCTACACAAAGATGCAGTTGGCAGTTTATGGTTACTGAGAAAAGAGGGTATAAAATAAAATTATGATAGGTCTCTTACATCAAGTTACTAAGTTCTCAAATCAGTTCTTTGCTGATATGTAGCACACATGTGGTTCCTGAGAGGGGACTCAGTAGGAAGAATAAAAGATTTTAAGAGCCATTTAATTGGCAGGTGTATTGGATGGCATCCTTATCATGTTCGAGGCAGAGAGAATTATAACACTGAGAATCAACACTGATAGCAGTCGTGCATTCAGCATCTAAAGTGTACCAAGCCCTGTGCTACATGCATTAACTCTCAGCCTGTAATACAGGTGGTAATATTCCTACTTTCTAGATAACTGAGGCTAAACATTCCTCAGTCTCCATAGACATGCAGCCATCTCCTGAAGAATTCTTGTGTCACATCCTGAACTTCATTACAGAAGTAGCTCACCTCCGTCTTGGGCAACATTCGCTCTTGAACAGTTCTTGGTATCTTACCATCTAACAGAGGATATATTTGATAGTTGTTGAGTGTCTTTTCTGAGCTCACATTTTTCTGCTGTGCTTGGCATGGCTTCCAGTCCTCCTACAGAGGAGCATATCTGAACCTTGGGTGTCTGCATGTGCTCTCTTTACCACTTTTCCATAGTTGGCTTAAGTGAAAAAATGTCTCGTCTTCCGTCATTAATCAACTCTCAATCCTGTTAAATCATGTTTGCAGCGATTCTTGGAATTCTTTTGGATTTACTGGCAGATATCTTCTGGTCCTGTCAATGCTCCCATATGCACTCAGATGCAGAGTGTGGTACCCTCTGATGGCATTCCTGGGGCTTGCTTGTATGCAAAGATAGGATGATCAGAAAGTGAGTGACGGGTCATGAAACCATGTCGCAGCTACTTGGCTGTTGGGAGATACTATAATTTTTTCATTTCACTATCCAGAGAGTGGAGTGAGTTGAAGAGAATAAATTGTAGCCATGTGGACCATTTAGGCATTGAGGGAACAGGTTCCAGCTGTTTGAAGCAGGTGGGGATCTCCAGTGATTACTATATCCTCAGCATTCGAAAGCTTTTAGGCAAGGAGCTCTGAGGTAAGCATTACTGCAAAAGGTGATTGAATCTCACTGACTTCTTTTCCACCTGGCACCTTGATGTAGCAGTGGGTGAATTAGGTCTCTGGAATTTCAAGCCCATCCTTAAACTGTTAAAGGTGACTTTAAAAGAAACACTCCATTCATCTTCCTGAGTTTATAGAACTGTCAGAAAGCCAGAGGCACAGGTTAGAAACATTGGAAGAATTATCCTCCCAGAAATGGAAATTAATGCCCCATTCTAACTTTAGACATCCCCCTCCTGTCTGTAGGAACCTTTTACATGATGAAACAATGGATTGTCATCATCAGAAGACTGATTCCATTCAAAGGAAGAAGGGGCAGTGCTTGCTCAAATCCTAAGCCATCAGTCATCATTGATGCCACAGACTCGTAAACAAGTGGTGAGGATTATGGGATTTATCAGGGAAGCCTCAAATGGGGCTACTCACCAGCTCTACTACACAAGCAGGAAGGGATTAGTAGAAGAGTTACATCAGAAGCAGCAGCAGGACAAGATCTATGATGAAATGTGGTAAAGGATAGCTGTATCCACTACTTTTGTTGGTGTTTTCCCAAGTTGCATGATACCGTAGGGCTCGAGTCTTTCTTGCTTTTTCCTCCAGAAACACCATGAAGGGGGTAGTTTTTTCCCCATATGATTGCTCTCTTTTACATCACTGGCTGTCTATCCTTTTATCATTTTACTCACCAGATTATGCATGTGTGTGTGTGTGTCTGTCTGTCTGTCTGTCTAGATCCAGAACAGCTCTCATCATTTCAGCTGTGAGATGTAGTGATGGGCAGGAGAGCACAGAGGGAAAAGCCTGGCTTGTGTGCCAGACTGACTTGGGTTCTGCATCCCAGCTGAGCATCTTGCCGGCTAACCTTTCTGGAACACTGCTTCATCAAAATAAAGGCTTTGTACAACATTGTAAAATGACTGTAACTCAATGAAAAATGTGGGGGGAAAAAGGCTTTGGTCCAAATTAACTGTGCAGTCAATGAAGCTACTGTTATTTATCATTTTACCATCTCTCTCATGCACAGCATCTCCCAACCCCAGCTAAGCATCCAGGTTTAGTGTTGCTCTAACATGGTTGGAAAAGAATAACTAACTGCTACTACAGCTTTAAATTTTGTAAAGTGATTGCATACTCTCATTTAATATCTTAAAATATTAGAAGATATAAATTATTATAATTGTTATCAGTCATCATCATCATTATTACTACTATTATAATTTTATAGATGAGAAAGGGAAGGTCAGCAAAGCAGTTACCCAGCCCAAATTATAAATCCAAACCACTTTGTGCTCTCTTCCTATGGGGGTGATGCTAAAAAAAAGACTAGTCACACCAGGAAACACTTAATTTGTCCCCAGTTTACATGTTAACTGGACGCTGATACCCTCCATTCCATTTTCTTCTCCTGCTCCCTCCCTCATAGATTCCAGTGAGGCTCAGGCTTCTGGAGGGTTCTCTCCAGGGATGGATCGATTGTGACAGGACAGTGCTGGGAGAAATACTCCTGGTAGTCCTCATCTTCTTACAAGGAATCATGAGAGGAAGGGAGATCCAGAAGGCTTACTCTTCCCAGAGGCCTGAGCCCCTCTACGTGGAAGCCACTCTCTAATGCCACTCTGTCATTGTCCGCTGAGTTATGAAGTGAAATAAACACGGACTTAAGGGGTTTGGCAGGTCTATGGATAATGCTGTTTTCCTCGTTTCCTGCTGAGGATTTTAAGTCTGAAAAGAGCTTCAGCAATCTTAGAGTCTTTTTAAAAATTGTAAAGATGGATGGAATAAGTATTGCTAGACTCTGGTGGGTTTATTTTAAGACTATAAAAACTTACAGTAACTTGAATCTAGTTTTGTGCCATTTTTCTGAATTCAGAGCTTTATGTGGCTAGAGATGGGGTTTGAGAAGGTATAGAGGTGACAGATAACATTGTATCCACTTTATACCTCGGAGAATTGATTTACCTTTCCTCTATAGTATGAAACTTGAATCTTGGTTTTGTTGGATGATTTTACCTCTCTACCTTATTCATTCATTCTTTCATTAATCATTTATGCAGTAACCAGTTTGAATGCCTGCTCAAGGTTTGTGATGGGGACACAACAGTGTGAAGGGAACACATTTTCTTACTCCTCAGAGGTAGATAAGTCAGTATGTGTTAGATGATATTAAAGTGCCTGAATATATTTTAATTTCTGCAGATTTTTAAAGATTTTCCAAAATCTGCAGATTTTTTCAGATTTTAGATTTTCACCTGCCTGGATTAACTTAGACTGGTTTTTCCTAATACTCAGAGGGACTATGACTATGTGCAGTACTAGTAGTACTTGGGTGGAGAATCACAAAAACTAGAAAATCTATGCCATTTTTTGTTTACCCCAAAAAACATTCTTAGTTCAGGTCAAGTAACATTAGCTTTCCTATTTATTAGTTTATTCTACGAAAATTGTGGCTTTTTTTTTTTAATTTTAGCAAAGATGCCAACAAGATAAAATCAACAAGTAAAATGCTAAAAAAAAAATGACAAGAGTTTTCATATACAATCATGAAAAGCATAGGAATTTGATTTGGTGGGATTATACCTATTGATGTTTTAGAGATTAGCCATTGGTTAGTACAGAGTATTTTTCAGGAGTGACTTGTATATAATGAGATTCTAAATCAGATTCTTATTGCAATTTGAATTCAGATAATAGTGGCAAATAAAATTAGTAATACTAATAAATTATAGTAACATTATTAGTAATTTTCTCAAATTAGCATCTATAAAGGAGGTACTAACTGGAAAGAATGCAGATCTCTCTCCTATAATTCAAGAAAAAGCTAAACAGGGATTTTCCAAGGAAAGGAGTAGTCCTGGTAACTCCAGGGGCTATCTTAGAAGTTGTTCATGAACTTTGATTCTAAGGCACTGACATTGGTGTAATTTAAACTCTGCATCTAAATTACAAATGACTAGAAGAGATGCTCTAATCATTCTGGTTTGATTCAACTGCCTATGAACTGTACCTGGAGGGTTAGAGGCAAAAAACTGCTGATCACCAAGTGGTGAGTATACAAGCTGACTTTCTGATGAAAGGTGAGTCAGACAATTGACCAATATGCCTGCTTCATTACACCTTTGGGCCTCCCCTGCTTATTTACACTGCCTCTCTCATATGTCAGAGACACCCTAGCTTACCAGTTCAGCTGTCACACAGACAACCAGAGTGCCAGTCATCCCCTACCCAACCAGAAAAAAACCCACATCCCAACTAGAGGCTGCATCCACATGACATGCAAGGAGCTGCTTCTGAAAGCTGCATGTCAGTCACTGAGTTTCCTAGGTGATGTGCTTGCCTCCCTAATGTTTAACTTGACCTTGTCTCACAATTCTGCGATCCAGAGATAAAGTCATAAATTTAACTATCACCAGTGCGATGTGAATCCAGTCTTTGGGGGAGAGTGTGGGAGCAAAACAACCTCAAATCATTAAAAAAAAAAAAAATCCAGTTGGTGAGATGATGACCCAACACCCAGCAACTCATGAATTCAAGGAACCAAAGGAAACATAGGCAGTGGATATAAAGAAGGTTTCTGCAGACAAGAATCCTTTGCTAATATTTATCTTTTGCCTCTGCTCCTCTTTGTTCCAACTTATCTGTGTCTTCATGATGAATGCAATGTTTATTTCTCAAACATGTGACTCCTTGGTGACTCTGCCTATATAATGTTCTAGTAATCTTCCAGTTAATTCTTGTTACTTGCTATCATCTTCCACATCACTACTATTATATGTTGAGCACATATCAAGTGCTAGGAATTAGAATATATATATTCTTTTTTAAAAATTTTATTCTGTTTAAGACAATTTGAGATCATTATTACATAGAGAGAAGTTTAAGGCTCTTCAGACACATTAAAATTTTGCCTGCTATTACAGCTAAGAAGTAATAGAACCAATGTACGTGAGTCTTTCAGGATCTCTCCATTATACTATGCTGCCTTTTATTCATGAAATGAACACTTTTCTCCAGAAAAACTGAACACATGGACAACGGATAAAGCTGCTTAATAAAAACAGATTGGCTAGTGCCACTATGGAATTCCATGTTTTCCAGAAAAAAAAATGAACTGTCCTAAGCTGCTGCTAATGCTCTAAATTTGAGGGGCAAGCCAGCCACATGGTAGCAGATTAAATGCTGTGGGCTTCTTGAATTTTTTAAATATATTTTTCATTGAAGTATAGTCAGTTTATAATGTTGTGTCAATTTCTGGTGTACAGCACAATGCTTTAGTCATATAGGAACATACATATATTCATTTTCATATTCTTTTTCACCATAGGTTACTACAAGATTTTGAATATGGTTCCCTATGCTATGCAGGATAAACTTGTTGTTTAGCTATTTTATGTATATTAGTTAGTATCTGCAAATCTAGAACTCCCAATTTATCCCTTCCCATCCCCTTCCCTCCCAGTAACCATAAGTTTGTGAGTCTATTTCTGTTTTGTGAACAAATTCATTTGTCTTTTTTTTTTTTTAAGATTCCACATATAAGTGATATCATATGGGACTTTTCCTTCTCTTTCAGGCTTACTTCACTTAGAATAACATTCTCCAAGTCCATCTATATT
The DNA here is from genome assembly GCF_048773025.1 of Camelus bactrianus. Taxonomy (NCBI): domain Eukaryota; kingdom Metazoa; phylum Chordata; class Mammalia; order Artiodactyla; family Camelidae; genus Camelus; species Camelus bactrianus. The sequence continues at coordinate 36,359,070 of NC_133549.1, forward strand.
GTTGGAAATGGTATTATTTTAGTATTTTTTATAGCTGAGTAGTATTCCATTGTATAAATATACCACAACTTCTTTATCCAGTCATCTGTCAATGAACATTTAGGTTGTTTCCATGTCTTGGCTATTGTAAATAGTGCTGCTGTGAACATTGGGGTGCATATATCTTTCTGAATTAATGTTCCCTCTGGATATATTGGGCTTCTTGAATTTTATACAGGACAGTTATTTGTCCATACTAAGAACAAGAACAAGACTGACTTAAAGTAAAAGACAGGGATCACAGAGGAGTAAACACAAAATCCAAATTTTGTAAGTCTAGTGCTCTTTCTATTGCTGGTAATATTTCTAGGAAGAATTAAATAGTGTGACTAATAGAGTGCTTTATTTCCTAACTATGCTCATAGGTCACTTAATCCAGTTAATAACCATGATATACATGCTATTTTAATACCCCTTTTTTTAACAATAAGAAAGAAAGAAAAAAAAAAAACGAGATTGGTTAGTTTACCTAAAGTCACATAGCTAAGTAACGAAGTCAAAATATTGAATCTAGACCTACCTGACTCCAAATTCATGGTCTTTTCACTCTGACGTATTATTTATAGTTTGATAAGTGTATTATTTGAAGAGATTAAAAATCTAGAATAAAACTTTCATAATGTCTCAACATTTTAAGCTATTTTATATTAGTATCTCTTATTTATTATAAATTGTATTCTCTTAATGAGTTTAGACATCCCCACTCACTCCCCCCCCCCCAAATTAATCCATCTGTGTCATTAAATGCATCATCTCCTCACATTGATGGTTTGAGAGTGGATTAATTTTGCATCCGTAGATTTGCATCTTGGATTTTTTGTGGTCTTGGCTGGATTTTATTATGATATACAGTGGATTAGGATTTCTGTGTGAATTGTGAAACTATTAAATGATTATATGTCTCTAGAAAGCTATGAGCTCTCTAGGTATTGTGCTTATATGAGATTATTCAGATGCTTCTCCGGTGCCTGAATTCTCGACACTGTGAAAGCAAGCTTTGAAAATCCTTATTTTGACAGCAACTGTGGAAGTGCTTTAAACCCCAAGTCACTTCCAGGCTTTGAAAGTCTTTATTCAGTCACATTCTTCTTTTGAACAATACAGCTTAGAAATTTGTTTGGTAATGGGGAAAAGGCCTTGGTTTGTTTTATTGTCAAATTCCAATTGCTCTGTGAGTGATTATAAAATGTAGTGCTACTGTCTGTAATGCAATTGCTTCAGCATAATACAAAATGCTCATTGCTGACTCCTCCTGAGAAAAACACTGTATAGCTAGCTGTTGAAACGGATTCTGCTTATACTTCTGCAGTGTTCAGCCAAGTAGAATCTTTAAGATTCATCTTCAGCATGTGACATACGTTTGGGTGTCGCCAAACTTCTGTATTTTCTGAGCTGGGAAATGGAGCAGATGCTCTCGGGAACTTGATTTACTTGCCCTATTTCTCTTCAAAAGAGCCCCTGGCATTTTTTTTCTCCCACATTTCCCCATGGTTACATCGTGCCTCCCTTATTGTGGTCTCTAATTAGGATACTGGTTGTTAGTAAATAAATTATTTAAGAGTTTAATAAAACGAAACATAGTGTGAGTTGTCCATAAAGGACAAACTATAAAATGAGCTTTTATCATGATTATTTCTCTGTGTTTTGGAAGTACGTTTCACATTTATTTACAGAAGACTAACCATTAAACTCTGCATAAGTCACTCCCATTTGAGGAGACTCATGTTGAGTCAGTTCAGTTATATGTCAGTGCTGTAGCCAGCTTTTGTTTGTTGTTGTGTTCAAATGGGTTTACCTAAGACACATCAGCCTTTCCTGAAAATCACACAATGTGGTTCTCAAAGTTTGTGAGATATGATGATTTAGAAAAGCCTAGTGAGAAGCCACCTGGAGTGACATCTCTGTCTCTGTGTGTGTGTCTCTCTCTCCTTTCAAATGGAAATAGGCTAAAGGACTTGCCTCTTGTGTCTCTAAGACTTCATGCATCTGGAACTTGAGGTCTCTTCAATAAAACAGAGGCTTTGAGAGCTTCATGCTGCTCTAACCCTCTCATCAAGACCCGATATTGGTATCAAGGCCCAAGACTGGGTGAGATGTGAGCACACAGTTTTAGAAACTGAGCTGTAGAAAATTTACATGCCCTTGAGTTTGCATCAGGTGGAGCATTAATGTTTTAATAACTTGTAATCTGGATCTCAAGAGCCACAATACCAATGTGTTTCAGAAAGTAGGAGTCCCAAATCATTTGGAAGTTGTATTTTTTTTAGAAAAGTTCACAATATCTTTTGAATAAATTGGATTTGTGGTTTTGTAGCATTTACTTAGTCTCATTAAGGGGCAGAATTTAATTAAGAAATAAAATCAAATAATGCATTACTGTACTTTCATTTGTCTCTCAGATGAAGAGGCCAAAGAGTGTATTTGATTAGCTTGCATTTGTAATTCTCTTATAGACTATTGTTGACCATTAATAGATGAAATTACATTTCAGTTTTTCAAGTTATGTTGTTTACACCAGAAAATTCAATTCAGTATTTTCATTTTCTCCCTTCCTCTATCTCCTCTCTCTCACTAACATACACACACACTGACATCTGTGGTCATTATACAAACTATGACTTAAATGAAGATTTGGCTTTTAACAGTAAGAATTAATATAGTTCTTGCCCATTTACAACCTTTTTTTGCCCTACTGTTGACATTCACATTATTATTATTTTTCACAGTGTTAGATGTATACATTTAAAAAAATTCTCTTAGCTAAAATATGGGAGAGTGTATCATATTCATCTAATCCTGGATGACTATCCAACACCTTTTCTTATACTGTGTGCTTAGTAGCAGAGCAAAAGGTCACAAGCCGGAGTGCTAGTATCATGTACAAACTCAAGATGACCTTTGCAGTCAGAATCTAAATAGAATGCCGTGAGTTGCCCCATCCCCCACAAATGATGTCTGTTAGAGTGCCCACATGCAACTCTACTTCCTTCAGCCTCTCTCTTTTAAAGTTGTAGACTCCTTGCGAAGAAAAAAGGCTTTCACTTAGGATAGTTCTGACTTATTTGAAAGACAAAGGGTAGGCTGGGAATCTTCTGAAAATGTGTAATTGGTTTGGAGGATTGCTTGAGTTCATAAAATGGTTATGAACACCACTAGCCCTTTTGAAGGTAGGGGAAGAAAAGTATGACCTGTGACACTCTTGTACATTAATTGGCTATGTCTGAGGCATAAAGGGTATTAATTGAAGTGCAAATGAAATGAGATTGGAATAATAATATGAGAAAAAATACAAACTGACAATTGAAATAAAATCACTGAAAAGTCAAATAAAAAAAAAAACACAACAGAACCAGAATTCTATTTTGAAGCTTGTGAATTCTAAGGTTGACAGTTCTCCAAGGTTTTACATCATAGGATGTTGCTTTAGACTTGAATATTCTCCTCTTCAAATATACTCACCAAAATTCCAAGTTCCCCTTAATGATGGTGGAGATGAGCCTTTCTTGTAATAATGTGAAGCTCTTTCAAATATTCAAGCATCTGACTCCCATAGTTTCCTTCTCACATCGGGAAATCAGCTCATGGACTTTATAGAACTTATTTATTAGACAAACAAACAGAAACTACTCTGTGTAGTAAAACAAAACAAAAATACTTCACCTTTGAACAAAACTATATCTAAAATGAAAAATATATATATAATTTTAAAAGGTATACCTTAAAAATGCCTAAAAAATAAAATAAATTTAAGAATTAAAACAAGCTTCTCTTAAGGAGAAGTGAAGCTTAAGTTCTAAACATGGGAGGCTATTTCATTGCCACATCAGAGCCCTTGAGGGCAGACAAGGCCCTGTCCTGACAGCTGGGAAACCACGCTTTGATAACAGGAAAATCTTTGCTCTGAGAGTTCGTGGCAGTCAGGTATGATTAAAAAACAAACAAGCCCTGAAATTAAAGTGAAGGAAAACTGCAATTCCACAACAAACTGGACCATTTAGAAGTGGCAGTGCTGCTTCAAACATGCGAAACAGGGAAACACTGCTGTCTCTTTCGGGGAATCTCTCTTTTTTTTTAATCAGTTTTAAACAGATTTTTTTTCTTCTCAGACATAGAAACAGAACTATATGTGTTATATCTGTGTGAGCTGAAAGATGACAAGAGGATTTTCTGACTACTTTTTCCTTGTGCAGGTAGCTCACAGCTGTGGTTTGCTTTGTGAATTCTTTGTGGTTTTCTGGATCATGTTAACAACCCATGACCTGGGACCTCATAGATGAGGCCAGTGATCTTTGAGTAGCTCTTGGTTTTTGTTTGTTGATGTTATTCATGTTACTCCCTTTTATTCTGTGTTTCTCTTCATCATATGTTGTTTTATTTTCTCTTTCTCTTTGTGTCTTTGTATATTTACTAGCTCTAAAACTCTGCTACATCTAGAAAGAGATGAAATAATAGCCCTAAGCAGGCAATACGTAAAATGTGATTAACTTTTCTGAGTGTGACAGGGTGCTATGCACAGAGAGAAAGCACTGAAAGCAATTGAGTTCTTAAGTCTTTTACCCACAGGAGGCTGACTTGAGGTACAATAATTGAAAATAGCTCTCAAAATGGCAGATCTTGTGGGTCAGTGATAGAATGGTTTAGTACAGTGGTCGGCATGCTCCAGCATTCACTGTTCACATGGTATATGAAAAGCAGTCAAGTCAACTCTATTTCAGTGAATTATAGAACATTCCCGGTGAAGAAACACATGATGGTTTCCTCTTGGACAGTCTTATTTGGGGTCAGTCTGTGACTTGGTGACCTGAGACTTGATTCAGGAGCTGTTCTCTAACTTTAGCATGATCCACTGAGTGGTCAAGTTATAAGATTGGCCTCCTGTAGGACAGAGAGGAAAAGGTTAAAGAGAGGGTTTAGGGGTGCTTAGGACTGCAGGTTCTGAAATCAGACAGACTTGAAATTGAATCATGTCTACAGTACTTACTAGCCTTCTGACCAAGTTGATCAACCTCTCTGAACCTCTGTGGATTTATTTATAAAACGAGAATATCAATACTACTTAATATGATTGTAAGACTTGAGTGATAGGGTAAGTGTAATGCATTTAACACACTGTCTCTTAGGGAGTGTATTAGCTATAATCATGAAGGACAAATGGGGGACTAGAGAGAAGGTTCTAGTGTGGAATAGCACCCTGGGGACCAACAGTACCTTTTGAATTTTCTATAACATTTTATTTGAAATATTATTTTTGAAGCCATTCTGATAGGTTATGATTACTTTAGGAGGTTGTGTATTACTTTTATTGTTTTAATAATTGAGTTTTAAAGATGAATAAAGAATAAAACCTTTTAAAATTTGCTTTTCTAATTATCATAGCAGTGGGGCAACTTTTAGCTCTTGCATACAAAGCGCTTCTGATTTGTTACTATTTTGATTACAGGAGGTCCTTCACATGCACAGCTCTTGATAAAATGATGCGCTGCTTGATTACCAAGAAGGAATTGCAGTTGTCCAAGAATATATGTCTGGTGGTTTTTGTTTTTGTTTTTAATTTAAGGAAGTAAGTTGTCTTGAAACTGGAGGCATTGCTGGTGTTCAAAATCACTTCTGGCTAACGCTGGAAAGACATGGGTTCGAGGGAAATCATCTCATTTCACCCATTGCCTATAGATTGCAGAAGGCATCTCCGGGAGAGATTTAGTGTCAAGGAACCTAACAGAAAGCTCTCACTTGGCAGTGGGACGACTACACACTGAAAAACAACATTATTGTTTAGTGTCAGCCACTCAGAAAAGCACTGGGGGTTTTGCCATTCATTGGAAGACTTTGAGGGTGCTAATAAAATACATTAGAAGCAGGTTGTTCAAAATAGTCTAAAAATGGAAAAGAATCCAAATGTTTATTGCAACAATTTTATTGCTGGGAAACACGGGCTTTACGACCAGAGTGTTTGTAATATATTCTGTTGGGTCTCTGAGGAATTTCAGGCTGGTGAGAATTATTTGGATTGCATGAGCATAATTATGTTACCATTTGAGAGCTAAATCTTTCTTTGTTTTTATCATACATTTTATTTTATTAATCTTTTAGATGGGAGCAGCTCAGGAGGAAAATTGTCAGCCAGCCAAAGGCAGGAGCTGGGGTCTGTCCAAGACCTTCATTATTAGCCAGTAAATCCAGGTTTTGTGTCAGCTCTGAGTTCTTCCTTTGGCGATGTTTGCGTGGCATCTGTGCTGACTTACACGGAGTTGTCACTCCACCAAGGATGCTAGTCAGATTGGAATGAGTTTCTCATGCAGGACCTTCACAGTTTGTTTCTGGAGAATCTCTTGCCTCAAATTTTTATTACCCATTTTCTAGAATTTGAGGGCATAGCTTTTTTGGAGGGTTAATTTGCCAACATCCCAACATCCAGCAAACTTTCTCTTTCCCCATTCTTGCCTTACACCAAAATATGTAGCAAAAAATCTTTGATAATGGTGGTTACTGGAGCAAGTGGTCCACTAACTTGATAGCTCCTTCAGGAATAAGTGCTAAGATCTGGTGGGGCATCAAGGAAAGCTGACTCACCACTCTAACCAACGTTACAGAGTGTGGATATTTAAAAATGTGTAGTTCTTAGTTGCTTACTATCAGTGACCCAATACCTGATAGGATCTGTGTTGGCACACCTATGGAATGCTTCCAAAGAATGGTGACAATTCTATATTTAGTCAGAGGCATTATCACCTTCAGGGTATTCCCTTATGATCTCACTACCATCTTTAATCAGTTAGCCTCTTGAGTGCCTTTTATGTATTTCCTGAGGAATACAGTATAGTAAAATGTGGCAACTGGGCTCAGTGACTTTAAGGTGAGTTTCAGAGAGTACTCTACATAAATAAAACAATAAATGATCTTACAGTTGTTCCATGCTAAATTATGAGATGTGGGATGTTGAGCTTTGGAAACTCCGAAGAGAGGGATGCCCGGTGCTCAATGCTGGTCCTAGAAGAATGATCCAGGACAAAGGTTTAGGCCATTCAAAATGTGAAGAGTTTCCCAAACAGAGACAGTGGAGAAAAATGCAAAGAGCAGCTTGTGCAAGAGGATTGGGTGCTGAGGGAGTGCTAGGGAGCTGGACTGAATGGGAGAGGTGTGTCCAGACTAAAGGCATTAATTATTTGTGGAATTGTTTTCATCACCAGAGATCACTTCAGTCTGGGATCTGGGCAAGACTGTTATGCAGAAAGAATTCACATGCAAAGTCCCTCCCCCATAATTCAATGTCAAAGACAGGCTCTCCTCCCTTGGGTGATAAATTACCTTCTCCTTTCTAATCTTGTTTTGAATTCCCCGCAAGCTGAACTAGAACTATAGTGAATTGAATTGGTATTTTTTTTATCCCAAGCATTTCCACTCTTCCAGGGTGGAACCCTCCCTTTTCCTGGCTGTAAATTATTTAACACAGTGGCCTTCTTCTCAGCCAAGTTAACATTGGTAGAGTGGAAGGTTTTGTTGGTGAATTAATGAAAACAGAACCAATGTCCCAAAGCATTTTATGATAGTATTTAATGTTGTACCTCACATAGGAGAGACACTTCAAAACTTATATATTGGGCTTCCTCTAAAATTTTCAGATCCCCTTTAACTCATGTAACACTTTATATTGATTGTAAGTGATCAAGGAATAGCAGTTCCATTTAACAGATGGGAACCCTGAGTTTCCCAGACATTAAGTGCTGGTTTGGAATTGCAAAAATTAGTGAAAAGGACTTATCTGATTTCCTAAATTCTCACCCCAATTCTCTTCCTAAATTCTCACCTAACTCTCTTCCTAAATGTTCCCTTCTCCCCTAATAGGCACTTTTTCTCATCTAAATCCCTTCCTTTCCGCTTGTTATATGTTGCCTACAGAGAGTCTATTGTCATTTTCTGGAGTCAGCAAAGGGAAGCCTAGTGTTTAAGAGGGAAAACTCTGTAGTTATGTGAAGGAAAAGCTGGGCCGGGCTAACAAGATAACTCACAAATCTAAGTATCGAAATACTGATCTGAGTTCTGCTGGACTAACTTGTAAATCTAAGTTAATTAGTGTTGGTTTGCTGTTCATGTCTTTTGCTAGCCAGCTGGGTTTTCAAAGATACATATCTGGCTTTGGAATGTTGGTTTGCTGCCTCCCCGCCCCCACTTTTGTGATGATAATGCTGCTAAAGCTGTTCCATTCCTATTGGCCGAATACCCCAAGCTTGTACTTTACCCTATAAAACCTCATGCGCACATCTTGGAGGTGCTCAGAGCTTCGGAGCAGAAGCCCCTCTAAGCCCGCCGGCGTAATACATCTGAGTACTCCAACCCTCCGAGTGGTGCTTGTTTCTTGACTGGCCTGTCATTTCCGTAACAGTCAGAGAGATCGAGTTTGAGACCTGGCTCAGTGTTTCATATCAGTGTGGACTTGATCCAGTTATTCAGCTCCTCTGTGTTTTATTTCTTTTAACTGTAAAACACATTTATTAATGGTTTCCACATAAGACACTGTTGTAAGGATTAAATGAGGCCTGGTATGTGAAATGCTTAATACAATGCTTGTTTTATAATAATGAACACCAGCAGTTATTAACAACTGCCTGTTATGCTGGGTACAGCTAGTCTGTTTTTTATTTTATGATCATCTTTGTTTTCTATTTTCCTAAGGTTCATCTTGCACTTTTTTTCATGGAAGCATCTAGAAAATACCATCTTGAAACTATGCATGCTGATTTATAAGTTTGACAATCCTTAGGGGTAGATAAGTAGTAAGTTTATAAGAATGGTATGTTGTTATGGTATGGATGTTTTAAACATTTTGAGACTGAGTTTAGAATTCATACAACAGGTAACAGTCATCATGTCACCGAATTGGAACTAAAAATATTTATTAAAACAGTATTCAATTTGGGGAATTTAATTACCTCACTGAAGTGTTCAAGTGTGGTCAAGACTGGCACCATGGCCACACTACATATAGGACCTCAGAGACACCAAAGGAGAAAAACTAATAAAACATCAGAGGGGAAAAATGAAACAGGAACATGTGAAGCTCTGGCTCAGTGGAGACAGAAAGTATGAAGGAAGAGGAGAAAAATTGGGAATGAAAACATAGGGCAACTCCCTCTGAGGCAGAGTCATTCAGAGTAACAGATGCACGTCATCAACACACCACTTTCATCTTGAAAAAGCCTAACAGATAAAGGATGTATGTCAGATGTGAGTGGCGAGGTGGACGATTTATCACAAAGGCGTTAAATATAGTGAATAAACACACTAACTCTTCTCATAATGAAAATGTTTCATTCATTGCAAAGTCCCAGACACCTCCAGTATTGTGAGAAATGGATTCGGGGTTAGGAGTGGAGTAACAGCTATCATTGGAACAATCAGAAAGATCAGATCCAGGAGACACCTCGAAGGGTCCACCTCACCGTGATGTTCACTTCCATGTGAGCCCAAGTGAAATATGTACCTGTTTCCTCAAAATAGCTGCATGTGGCTTTCTCAAAAGCTCCATCACTGGGCTCTTGAAGTGTGGACTCTGAGAACAGGAGAAGGAATTATGCTGAGACTGAACCATGTGATTAAACAACTTTGTATATTAATTATTAGTAAATATTTGTTGAAAGAAGGAAGTAAACTTTGTTCAAATGTTGTATGTTACACTGGGCTCAGCTAGTTTTGTGATTATTGGGGTACTATGCTTATTGTTTAAAAGAGATTGCTAAGAGAAGTATCAGGGCTGCAGACCAGACCGTTAATGTGTTAACAAGAATGTTAAAAGGGCTTCCATAGTCAAATATGTTTGGGATTTGCTGGCTTATGCAATAGTAAATAGATTTCTTGACTGTAGGACTTTAGAGAGTTTAATATGCTGGTGTGCACAGTGAATCACCAAGGAGACTATGTTGCTAAGCTAATTTCACTACAGGCAAGTTTTTCAGAGTATCTCACAGTCCTGATGTTTTGCTAAACAATGTCAAAAACCTAGCCAGAGACTTCGATATTCACAATGTCATTAACGTCTGGGCGGCTGTCAGAGGCTGATGATCTGAGATGCTTTGTCATTTCTTCCACGTTAGCAGTTGGATTTCAGACCCTGTACAGCAAGTCACTTAGTTCATTAGTGAGTCCAGGTATTTGCCACCTCCTCAGTTTTTCTTCCTGGTGGCGCCACCGTTTTGAAGTAATAAAGCTTTGTTTCTTTATGAAAACATGGCATCAGAAGAAAGTCAGCTGATGTGGCTGGTGACAATAATAAAGTGAATGTAAAGCCCTCTAAGAAAGTCTTAGCCAGAAAATGGAAATTGTGGGGATATTAAGGAAGGAAATATTGAATTCAACTGAGGCTTTTTTTTTCGAATCAGAACACATCCACCATGTTGATTTGTATAGAAACAAGAATGGTTTGAGGACAGATTTTACTGAGTTCTCCACCTAATGCAAAAGTTGCTCTCTGTATAACAAATAGAATCTTCCTGAATAGTGGAGAGGTAGATCATTTGTATGTGAAGCTATGCATAAGAAGTGTGCAACTTCAGAGACATATGAATGGAGCAATTTAGGGCTCAGAAGGAGTGTTAAGTCTTTGTGAATTTGGAGATTTCTGACAATCATGATTTACCGGAGAGAGTATTAACCTTGCTTCTGTAGGGTGGTAATGTTTATTCAGTTCTCTGTGCCATCCTTGGTGCCAAGAACATTTACTCTAAAGAAGGCATTGATTCCACTTTGCAGATGAAGAAACTAAGGTCCAGAGAGGTCAGGGCACTTATACCCCATCACACAGGACTGGGGATCCAAAGCAAACCCTGCCTCTTCTGAACTCTCTCCACGGCACCATGCTGCTTTCTAATAAGAAGACAGCTTTCTTAAATTAAAGTTAATTGAAGAGTCACCATTTCTGGCTTGTGACATCAAAACCTCAAGCCTTCTATTTTAATATATAAAATTCAGTATAATATGATTAGTTATAAAACTTTACTGTTTATGAAATCCCCAGTAATTATTTTGAAGATTTCTTCTAGGTGAATGTATTCAATAAGGCTGATTTTTACAGATGTATACTACCCCATTTTTGGATAACTGTGCCTTAAATATCTACTGCCTCCCAAATAGTAAACAATAAATATGATCTACCATTATCAATGGTAACAGTGACAACAATTCTGTCATAGGATGCATCTTATTTAAAAGATCTCCAAGCCCAGATTAAATGTTATCTTCTCTATGTAACCTTCTCTGGTCACATGTCTCACCTCTAAGTGTCCATTGTGCTATAAAGCATTTAATATTTCTTTATTGTTATTACAAGAGCCAATTTGGTTAGGTAAACACAGAGGATTTGGAGTTAGAATGCCTGGAATGAAATGCTGCCTCCACCATCTATTAGCTATGTGACTTGGGCAAAGTGGCTTAAATTCTCTTGTGCTTCAGTTTCCTTATCTGTGAAATGAAGATACTAAGAATATCTGCTTTATAAGCTGTTGTGAGTATTCAGTTAGTTAGTACATATTAGGCACTTTGAAGAGTGACTGGCAGGTATTAATATTCAACCAGTATTAATGGTTATTGAATTCATGGCTTTACCCTCAACTGGACTGCAAGCTCCTTAAGGATAATGGCCAAACCTTACTCATCTCTGGTTGGCAAATTATCGGCGCTGAATAAGAATTTGTATTCAATACATGCATTGAGTGGATGCCTATGGAGATTTTTTCAGAGTTTTGCTGTGTTTTCTGTTGCATTTTAAAGAACTGTAAACGTCAGGTGAATGCACCTTAGAAAATTAGTTGCACCTCTTTACCCTTTTATTCATGGCCTTTCCGCCTTAGCTGATCCCATCTCTCCAAATCTTTTCTCTGTTTAAAGTGCTATCCTTAGGGAAGAATTATATAAGAATATCTGTGCTACATGTAATTGAAGCAGTAGCTCATTGTAATTAAAAGTAATTGAGACCCTACAGTGAATGGGTTTTTGCAGGAGCACGGCAGGCGTCAGCTAGACAGTGTCCTGGTGTTTCCTCAGCCCACTGAACTCGAGTAACCCTGCAGCCTTGGGGCACACGGAGCCTCTGTGTCAGTGTCACCGAACATCGCTGAGCACCCTACTGGGGAAGTGACCTCTTAGACAGAGACCTGGTGTTTCCCTTCCTGGCTTTGGATAGTAGAATTGACAGAGTAGTTAAGAGCACAGGGCTGACCATCAGATTTAGATGTGGCTTCTGGAGCAATTCTTTAAATGTTCCTAATCTTGCTAGTTCCCTTTTTTTGTTGTTGCTATTTTGTTTTATCTAGAAATGAGTATTACAGTAGACCTCGAGAGTTGTTATAAGTAATGCATGTGCCTTCATTTCTTCCTGTCTCTCTCATCATGCCATATTAAGTGCTCTCACTTTTCTCTCTTTCTCTTTCTATACATATATCTGTATACGTATACATGTCTCTCGTTCTCAATGTATATACATATGTATGCACACAGGGAGAGAGAGCAAGGGTGAGAGCAAGAGAGAGAAAGGGAGGGGAATCCGTGCTATGGAGATTAAATGAAAGTGCAGATGACTGACTAAATCACCACCCTCTTTAGCATGTAGCTGACACTCAATGCATGATGTTAGTGTGGGCATTCTAAGGCACCTGTATAGGTCAGGTAGATAGAAGCTTGTTTAACTCATCTGAAAATCACAAAATAAATCTTGGGACTCTCACTGAGAGAATTTGGCTTGCCAGTTATCGGTTCTAAACTCACCGCTCTGTACTTGATTTTGCGAGGCTGAAACTGGACCTTCCTTAACTGCCTTCCTGCTGCCCCTGGAGGCGCCAAGTTAGGCTCTGCCCATAGAGGGCGCTGAAGAAAAACTGCAAAGTTGGAGAAATAAGGACTCTCCTCGGCCTCCTTTGGGCTCCTATTGTTTCCATCACTCTGGCACTTCACTACCTGGGCAACAGGAGGGCTTCCCTGTAGCTGCAGCGGTTTTAACGATGCTCAAAGAACCTACCTTATCGTCCCGCTCAGAGACCCCGCAGGAGCCAAGATCATCCGTTCATCATAGGTCAGAGTTTCTAAGTTTGGGTAGTTGCAACCTCTTCCCATTTCCCCCTCCGCTTTCTGCAATTATAACCCCCATGATCCTTTTCAGTTCTTTTTTTTGACAGAGTCGGTCGGTTACCTAGTTAACAATTTTATACCTAGTGAACAATTCTTTTTAAACTCTGTCAAAATAAGTGTTGTGGTTTCTGTCTGGTGAGTGGGCTGAGTGATGCCTGTGTTAGGACCAGTCTTTGTTAATAGTGCCAGAGTGAGTACCAACTGGCAAAATGCAAATTAGGTGATGGCTTGCTAAATACAGTTCTTAGATCGAAGGGAGTAGATTAATCTGGAGGAACAGTTTTTCCAGGGCTGCTGTGCCCTTCACGCTACTTAAATGAAAATATTATACATTTATCATCTGAACGTTAACGACTGTAGAGGATGTTTTCTTCCACGTAGCAAGTTCCACAGAGGTGAAAGGACTCTCTCTAACACGGGTGTCCCTGTGGGAGTTCACTAGATTCTTCCAGAGGGGTTCATACAATCTCTCATACTTGTGTGGGCAAGTTGAGTGCATGAAAACTTTTTGAAGGAGAGGCTTTTCCTTTCCCTAGGTTTTTTTTAAAAATGGAGCCTTGACCTATAAAAACTCAAGAAATACTGTTGCAGTGGGGTTATTTGGGGAGAAAATATAGATTGATTTTTTTTTAAAAAAGCCCAAGAATTATTTTGGGAATGAACATAAATAAAAATAACCACATAAAAATCTACCAGGATATTTCCTGCCCTTGAGGCTGAAGTTAGGGAGAACAGCTCCTCCTCCCTGCCAAGGTTTGTGCTCCCTCTTTTGGCAGCATGATTCTTAGCCAGATGGACTGTGATTCTGAGTGTTGCTGGTCCTTCCAGTGTGTCCAACCTCAGACTGGAAAAAGCCAAAGCAAAAGTTTACATTTTGCATCTTTGCATTATTCAGTGTTAACGCTCAGTAGATGCTAAGTGAAAATTTCCTGGTCAATAACAAGCCTCATTTATGGGACTTTTTTTTTTTTTGAGATATCTTACCTCTCCTGAAATGATCATGGAAGATTCTATTACTCTCCTTATATAGTATATATTCACAGGATAAATATATATTTAAATTTATATATTTGTGAACATATTTATATCCAAACATAGATATGAATTAGGTTCTTGAAAATATTCAGTAATATAATCATTAAATAAGTCATAATGATCATTTTTTGAGAATTTTCCACCCATCCATGCAATCATACAAATCATGTATTATTTTCCTGTATTATTCATGCCCTATTAGATTTGGTAGAGTGGATTGAAGAAAAGACATTTTAAAAAATGATGAGGGGGAAGTAAATTATTTGTCTTTCTTGAACTTTGATTTTGCAGCCACCAAATCTGAACACACTAGGAAGCCTTGGGGAAAATGCTTTAAGTGGAGGATAAGTGCTCAAAATGGAGGTTTTAATTTCTGCAATTCTGCTCTGTTATTTTTCATTAACTCTTATTCTCTCAGAGTGAGGAAGGAGGCAGTTAAGGGAGAGTGTAAAATGGTGCAGCCACTGTGGAAAAGTTAGGAAGTTCCTCAAAAAGCTAAGCATAGAGTTGCTGTGTGACCCAGCAATGCCATTCCTAGGTATAGACTCCAAAGAATTGAAAACACATATTCACACACAAAAAATTCTACATCAATGTTTGTAACAGCATTATCCCTACTTGCCAGAATATGGAGACACCCAAGTATCAACCAACTGGTAAATGAATAAACAAAATAAAGTCCATCTGTGCTTTGGAATATTATTCGACCATAAAAAGGAATGAAGTACTGATGCCTGCTACAGTATGGATGAACCTTAAAACATTATGCTAAGTGAAAGAAACCAGACACAAAAAGGCTGCATACTGTATGATTTAATTTGAATGAACTCTCCAGAATAGGCAATTCCCTAGTGCATAGGGACAGAAAATAAATTAGTGTCTTGGAAGTGAGGAGAATGGGGAATGACTGATAAGGGGCATGTGGTTTCTTTCACGGTGATGAAAATGTTCTGGAATTAGAAAGTGATCATGGCTGCACAACTCTGTAAATACTAAAACCCTTTGCATTGCATGCTTTAAAATGGTGAGTTTTGGAATATGTTAATTATATCTCATTTAATAATTTTTTAAAAGAAGCAGTTGATAAAAATTGGTCCTTCACATTGAAGGAGCAAATCATTGCCTAAGATATGGTTTGAATTCTGTACTCTTTCCTCTTACCAACAAAGACTGATTAATCTATCTAATTTCAAAGAGATTTTTAGGGATAGACACATGATTTGAAAAATTGAATCGGCAATGGAATTCTAGAAACTTGAAAATGAGAGGGATGCAAGTGTGGTCAGCATAGACATCTTGCAGTTTTGTAACTACTTCCCCTTCCCCAGGTCAGATCCTGCCAGGGTCACACTGGAGGATCCTCTCAGCTGGGGAAGGCTGAGCTCGTCCAGAGGTGCTTATGCAGTCAGTGGCTATACTTACAATGTCAAAACGAATTCAAGACACTCTTTAGATTGAGAACTCGGTTTATAGTCAGGAAGGCACAGAATCAACAACAAAATAGCAGGTATGTGCTTCGGGGACTATTGGGAATCTGCTGGCAGTGTGTTCTCTCACCAGCCAAGTTTCTTATATAATTCATTATTGTTGTGTTTGGGGGATACCCCCGGTCCCCAAGAGCATAGTGAGCTTTCTAAGGAGGGAGAAAAAAAAAAAGTCAAGTTTTAGAGTCAGACTGACTTACGCCTAAAGTAATATTTGTTCAAATACTTACTTGTTACATAACTTTTAGACAAATATTAACCACTTTTGTACTTAGATCTCAGTGATTTGTTATAGGATTTAACTGATATAGTGCATGTATGGCTTGATGATATCTTGAGGAATTAGCCATTTTTCCTTCTTGTTGTCTTCTACCGCTTCACCAGATTCAAGCAAGTAGTGTGCTTACTGCTCCGTTGTCTCAGTGAGGAAATTGGTGGGAATGATGATGGATGTGGTTTACAAATCTTCCTGGCCTATCTTTCCAAAAGCCCGAGCCCAGAGTAGACTCAGGATTTGTGATCACAGGCTTCCCCAGAGCAGATTAGAAAGACATTCCTCAAAGCTCAGGAGGGGAGGAGGATTACAGTTACCAAAAGCAAAACAGTCCTTGCCCTGTTCCCTGGCAGTACCTTTGTGATAGTGTGAAGCCTTCGGACAGGGAGTGAGAGATGGGAGTGTGAAGAGAGCTAGCTAAGCTGCTCTGTGCCAGGCTTGCCATGGAGGCAGTAGAGAGCTAGCATTTCTTCTTTTGTCTTCCTTTTGACAGCTTTGTGGGATAGGGGCTTAGAACCATCATCATCATCATTGTCATCATCACAGCCAATGCTGAAGATAGTACTCTTAATGTGCCAGGCATTTTCTAATCATCTTACGCACACTGCTTTATTTAATCCTCACAACTCCATGAAGTAGGCACTCTTTATTATCTCCATTTTACTAATGGGGAAAATGAGTGAGGATCACAGACATGGGGAGTGGGCTGTCCAAGGTAACACAGTGAATAATTGAGTGAACAGGCATTCAACCCCAAACAGTTTGATCCCAGTTGCTTTTAGGAACCATGTTACATGCCTGTCTTAACGGTAAATTAAATCTTGTATAAAGTAAGGAAGCTCATAGTTCTACAAAACTGTGTTTACGAACCAAATTTCACACCTGCTCTGCCTGAAAAGCACACAGCATTTCATAAATCTTATTAATAAGGCTATGTGCATGCAAAAATTATACTAAGATGTTTAGAAGTGCTAGACAAATTGATACCCTGTTCCAAAGGAAATGTTTCTGACTAGCACCCTGCAGAAGGCACAAGTGTAGGAGGCCAGGATGGCCTTCTCCGAGACCACTGGGCAAGAATCAGAAGATGGTCATCCAAGTGGGCCAGCCAGCAGCTGATTGCCCGGGAAAACCGACTTGCCACTTTTCTGCTGGATTCGGATCTAGGGAAACTGTCATTTAGTAGTAGGAGAGAAGGCAGGCTATGTTAGGAGAACAGATGAGTCCATGAATGGCAGAAGCCAGGAAGAATGACCTCAAAATCCCACAGCTGAAATCCCTGCCGTGGCCTTCTCTCCAGAATGATTTTGAGTTTCTTTCTCAGCCTAGCAAAGAGGTGCGTCTAATGCAGTGTTAGAACTTTCCTGTGTGAACCCAAAACTTTTAATATTAGGACTCGCTAATGAAGTAAGCAAGATTATGTTACAGAAGGCCCAGCTATGGCCAGAAACAGGATTTTTCATATCCCAGTGGTGATGATTCAACACCTGTCGTTTCTCCTTTCCCTCTACTTATATGGTTGGGAACACACTATTTATTCTCCCCCTTTTTTTCTTCTCTTAATCTGTAATAGAGGACCCAGTCCTGTTTTGGGTTTCTTCCCTAGGAAAAATTCAGCAGTATTGAGAAAATAATCAAAATGATTAAATTATTATAACAGAGTGGGCATTTTGAATCATATGATGTAAGAGTCAAGGTTTAATCAACAATAACTAAACGACTTTTGATCATTGAACTTCATTTCTCTCTAGCCTTGGGTCTTCAGTGTCCAGGGCAATAAATTCATTTGTGGAGCCTTGTAGCAGATGGCTGGCTTTTCACTTTCAGACTGTTGTTATCTTTGAAAAGGGAGACTAAAGATACTAAGTCATATTTACAAGTTTCCTCATGATTTGCATAACACATTCTCATTTCCCTCAAAAACATTTTTATTTGGTAAAGTGATTGAAGGATAATGAATGTGGTAGCAACTTAGAGAGTAGTTTTCTGCCTGAAGGGATTTGAGGCTCTTTGGAACACAGGGTACAGAGACAATGCCAGAGTGAAATGTAGGAGCTATTTCATGGCTAAATGGCACTGGAAATATTCATGATGCTTGGAACCCCAGGGGTGGACATATGCCCTCTCAGTTTCAGACAAAATGAGAAAAGGAATCTTCTAAGCTGATTTGATGCAAACTTAAGACTTGGGGGGAGAGTCATAAAAATATTAATGACCATTAACATTTCCACTTCTCTTCAAAGAAGCAGTTTCTTTAAGGAATTGAGAACTTCCTTTTTGAAGATTAAGAAATATGTTTTCATTATAATGAGAAGGTGGTGGCTGAGTTATGGATTCTGGAATCAAGCAGGTTAGATTTGAATACTGTCTCTGCAACTTGTTAGGCTTGGGAGCTTGAAAAATGAGGGAAATGTATAGAAATTTATAAAATGAGAGAAATAATAGTACCCACACTTAGAGTGTTGAGATCAAATATGATTCTGTATGAGACTATTCAGTATCGTGTTAGAAGCCCAAAGCACTCACTAAAGGTTAGCACTGATCTTTTTATTACTGCCTTTTGCCACATTCTCATGACTGAATGAAAACATACTAGTTGGGAACACTGAATGTATGCCAAATGCTTTAGGATTTGGGGTATCGGTAGGGGAAGAAAATGCTCATTACATTATTACAGGTATTTCTAGGATTTTGAAAGAAAGTGGTGTTGCCTTTATTTGGGTTCTGTACTCTGTTTTGACACTATTTAGATGATGTCCTTATGCACAAAACCTGAGACTCACTCTCTTCTCTTCTTCTGTTAAATGGGAATCACTGTGAATGATACTTCATGGTTGTCTCGAAGGTGGATGGAGACTATACCAGTGGAAGCTATTTGCAAAAATAGCACTATAGAAATACTACTTCCTTTAATCTGTACCAACACCATTTGTGGACCAAGCTTACAGAGATAATGCAATTACACAAAAATATAGCAGTGCATGAGCAGGACAGATTGCTGTCAATCGGAGAAAAGGAAAGAATTCCTGTCTCCCGAGGGATGGGTAGGATCAGGAAGGTAGAGCCCACTTCTGGATAGACTGTCCACAAACACACCTTCAAAGGGAGTAAGTATGAATACAGTTCCAGCATATAAGGTGCAGCTCAGTGTGCAGGAAGCTGTTGACATAAACTGGAGCTTGATAGGAGGCAGGCTGGAGGGAATGCTTCAGAAAGGAGTCGCTTTACTGGCCATGGCTTCTTGCCCTAAGCACTGTTTCCTTGGGAACAGCTGGTAACTGAGCCGGAGTGAATCTGCTTCTCACCCTTTCTCTCCTTCAGGTAGAAAATGTATAGCTTTGAGTGACAGGCTGTTGAAGACCTAGAATTAATGAAGCCAAATGTGTCAATTGATTGTGGCATTCGGGGAGACAGGGGTAGGACAGATAAGTCTAAATAATTTCTCATGTCCTTTCCAGTTCAGAGTTTAGGGTTATAAGATGGTAGGCTGAGCTGCTGGTCCTTATTTCATCTTGTCTATTCTTAGCACGATAATTGTTTAAATTATAAAAGAGAAATGAGTTGAACTGCTTGGGAAAGCTACAGGTAGCTGCCTAAAAGAATTTTAAACATTTGTGAACAAAAACTACTAATTAGTGGAGGGAGTGGGGGTGGAGTGGGAAAGTGATGGAAAGAGTTGGTTAATGTCTTTCAATTCAATGAGATTTAGCAAGTATTGAATTTCGACTGAACATATAAAGCCTGATATCTTGACTGTTGGGCCCTTTCTTCATTTATTTGTAGTATTTTAAAACTCACCCAGAATTCATTCCAACTAAAGAGTTACTGTCACGAACTTGTACAAGACCGCTGTGAGTTCCCATTTTTAACTGGGAATGTAGAGAACTGAGGAAACAGTTGCAGATTTATTCAAGTACTTAACTGTGGTGTGAGAAAGCTAAGGCTCGACATCAAAATCTTACAGTCTGAATTCATATATTTATAATATGCTAATTGATAAACATACAAAGCTAAGTCCCTTTCATTAAGAATGTAAAAACGAAAACTCAAATAACCAGGCTTACTTGAGACACATGGTCAATGGGAATTTGTTATGACCATGAGTCACCATGAGATTTTGGATCGCCTTTCAAATTATCAAAAGGATATTAAGTCATGTTAAACATCTTTGAGTATCACACGTCCTTGTGTTTGAGAATTGATTTTCTGCCTATGGCACTTTTTTATTAACCAGAATTGAATTAGCCACCAGCTTTTAAATGGTCTTAAATGGTTTGTTCTGCAGAATTTTGTCAGCTGACTATAATGTTGGAGTATTTCCCTTCTCACAGAATTAATAATATGAAAGTGTTTAATATCCTGATTTCCTCCAAAATTTTTTATACAGTTTTATTGTAAAATGACTACAGCCTCATTTTAGAAAACATGGAAATAGGATCATATAAAGAACACAAAAGCTCCCATTTTTCCATTTATAAGAAATGACTCTTAATATGTTGGTACATTTCTTTATAACCCATACACAGTAATATACACACACACATACATACATACATTAACGTATGTGAGAAGAAACAGCTGTCCAGCTGTCTAGTGTCTAGCTGTTACTCATGTGATGAGTCTCTTGTGGTTCAAGGAAGGATCACCTGCTTCCACTGATTGTCTGATTTTATTAAAGCATATTTATTCCTATAATAATTTGAAATAAGCAGTGTGGAATTTTTCCTTGTCAGAAAGAATTATTTGAAAAAAAAAGATAAAAATCAAAACCAGAACACTACACTGAACCACAGTAAAACTCTTACTTCTTCACACATACTTACTGCTGACTTCACATTTCAAGACGCAGTATCTCTGACCTTGTTGAATTTATGGGGACTGGAGAGAGAAGAGGTATTAATGTAAGGAGAAAGGAAGTGATAAAAACATGATATAAATCCAGGTGATCTGCAAATCAGTCCCCTTGTACCTGGCGAATCTACACATTTCCTTTTGCAGCAGTCTCTCTGGAGTATTTGAACACCTGACTTGTATTTTCTTGACCCTGAAATTCAGACCTCATGTCTCAGCGAGGCTATACTAATTATTCTAAGCTATGACAGACAGGTTAGCAATAGTTTTAGCTTCCTGTGGTTGTTCTAGCATTACATCTCCCTATGTTTTCATGAATTTTTTAATGAAGAAAATTACCGTTAGTTAGTTGTAATTATAAGCTAAATGTGTCTCCACCCCAAATTAATTTTAGCTACATCACTCATCTGTAGTATTGTGACTGAAATAATAGAAAACAATACTATTGAGGTATTAATAAATTTAAACATGTTAATATTAATAAATATAGTCAAAGATGAAAAGAATGGCTTGATTTTTCCATCAGCTTCATAAGTTAAATTCAATATGCATTTATTTTATGAATATTATTATTATGAGTATAAGCTCTGATAAGTAAATAAAACTACATTTAAAATTATATACGTGTAGCCTGTAAGCTATGGTTTTGGACAGATTACTTCTCTGGGCCTCAGGTTTGTCATTGATAGATAAGAAGTGGGGGCTGCTGATACCTATGTTAAAGGGTTGTTGTCATCATTCACTGGTACAATAAAATGTGAAATGCATGTAACAATGTCTGAGATAGAGTAAAAACTCAGTAAGGGTTAGCTACTAATATTATCCATTCAGATTAGCTTCTAATATTTGTTTTATATTTATTATTGACTTAACTTTATTCTGTTAATGTGTTTCTATATTGCAATGTAATCAGTATATTTGCAAATTTTAATGATTCATTCATGCATTTATTATGCCCTACTTATTTCCAAAATAACTTTAAGATATTTTACATTATGTGATACAGACAAAATGAAACCTTGAGTGAAATGAAACCTTGAAACTATTAAAGGGAGGAAAGGATAATTATATCAGAACCTAGATTAGGACAGCTATGATATTGGAGCCCTGGATTTTGCTCTGAACCGTCCACGTAAAGGCAAAAAAGAGAAGAGTGAATTATGGAACTTTTACTATCTTATACAGGGAAACATGTTGGGTTTTCAAACATTGTTTTTTCTCTTCTTTTTTCTAAATTGTAATGTACTGCATTGGCCTTTATGTTATTAGAAAAACCTAATGGATTGTGTCTTTATTAGTAGTTTTACTACAAATAAAGATCATGAATGGTCTTAAAGTCATGTTCTTTTGATTTTTATAAGCAGGAAATAAGAATTTTAATTAGATATGTAGAATTTTGTCATGCTATCATAGTGATATTTTCTTGGGAATTTATTTACTCAATTTGTTTTTCATGTGTTAAGCATCCATCGTGGATGTGTGTGGACATGTTATTGTTTCCTTCTCCTCTGATTATTTATTTGTATACACTATTCCCTGATGTAGGCTATAATAACTGGTAAAAATTCTTGTTGAGTCCCGTTAGGTTACCTGACAGTCTGAACTGTTCATTTTTATGTCTAATTTGCCTTCTGATTATCTTTCCTTTTCTTGATGAAACTCATCACCAGCATATCTCTGATACTTGTCAGGCAAGATTACTGTTATTTTTTACTCATAGACACATCTGGGCGGAATAGAGACAGAAGATAAATTTTCTTGAGTTAACATGGAAAGAGAAAGAAGGTATAATTTGAAAAATGTCAATACTTGATTCAGTATACATTTATTGAGCATTTTTAAGTCATTGGTTTAGGTGCTGGTGATTAAATAAAATTAACTAAAATATGATTTTTTTTTTAAAAAAAAAAACTTCTTAAAAATCTGAAGGAAAAGACACCCAAACATGATGTGAGGCAATAAAGAGAATGCAAAAATGAGTTATGTTCATTTTTTTCCATGTAAAAAGATACTGCCTAAGCTAGAGTGAATGTTGTGAACAAGGGGTTGTGTGGTCACAATCACCACAAAGTAAAAGAAAAGGGTTGTTGGCAAAGATTCTGAATTGGGAGGCTCCTCTTCATGGTGCCTTTGATCAAAGGAGGTGTTCGAGGGCTGAGGGCATGTTGGGGAGGTAAGGACAGAACGATCCCATGTGAGCAGAGGGCATAGTAGGTCTGGCAGTTTCCTTTTGCAGGTTTGGGACCCTCACTAACTACGACACTAAAAATCCTAGCAAAGAAATTCACTTCGATGTCCACTTGATTTTCTTCAAAGGCTTTCACATCTATTAATTGTACCCTCACAAGAACCCTCCTCAATACTTTTATCTCAGTTTACTGATGAGGAAAAAAAAGAGGTGGGATACATTATAAATTATTGAGAATCAGACAGAGAAAATGCACTGAAGATAAAGGCAGAAGGCAGACTTTCTAAATCCTGATTGCTATTTCCATCTTTCTATGTTTTAACATTGGGTGTCTACGGCTCCACATGTGATTGTGTGTCTGACACAGTCTGGCTGGGGATCTGTTAGCTAAGGTAAAGCTGTGTGCTGTCACTGAGAAGGATTCTGTGTATGAGGACAAATTATGAATTAGAGATCACTGTGTCTGTCAGAAGCATTCTTTGACCCTCATAATAATCAAATCTGAAGTACCTTGGCATTCTTAGGTACTTTGTAATTGAATGTTATTTCCTCTGGTAGAACATCTACACTTGAGTCTATGAGTAGATTACTGAGGTTTGTTTAATTTACTTTTTTTTTTTTTGACATCCCAAAATATACAATCAAGTGGAATCACTGACGGTTGGAGGATAGGTCAGGTGGACTTCTGAGGTCCCTTTCATTTTACGAAATTCATTATTGTCTCATCTCCAATTGGTCCAAAGATCCTTTCATAATAAAGTTCATAGTCAAAGCACTAAACAGGCTCATCCTTTATACAGAATCCCCTGGATTCTTGACAACAGCAGGACTGCAGCTCCTTGAATCTGACATCGCCAGCGTTTCTGTGACTTTTTCTTCCCTGTCAGTTATGACCTTGTGGGAAATCTAGGCTTCTTGTTTTCCTGGGATTTTGAACATCTCTTCTGCTATCTGAGCAGTTACCAGGCAGCAGAGAGCCTCTGTCTCAACCAGAGCTGATATGCCTTTTAACTGTGACACATACCAAAATAATTGCTTTTGTTTTAAGGTCCTTATCTTGGAATGGAAAACACTGAAAAATAAGATTGTGTGGGAAACTCTAGCCATTTCGTGTCACAGTTTCAGTAAAACTAGACTGTTAGCATTTGTCACTTTTACTGAAAGAGTGTCTTTATAATGCGTGCGTGGGATTTGCTTTCGGCCTCATTGTATGGAGCCAGCTCCTTGGAGTGAAGTCCCTTGTTCTGAGCTTATTGGCTGCCCTTCCCATAACCCTAGGCTCCAAGGAGAAGACAACAAAGACAGGTTTTATGTTCTGTGTTCGAGATGATTTAGACTATGCTAAGGAATTTTTATACATACACTAGTCATAGGAAACATATTCAGATCAATGAGAACGTAAAAGTGGCTTACTGGTTTCCCATCACAAGATGCATTCCAGGGAAGACTTTCAGCACATAAAAACAAAAACAAAAACAGACAAAAAACCCAGGACAGCACTATTAGTAATGTGCTTTTGTAGTTGGTGACTTCCCTAGTTAGCTCTGAAAAGTTGAAAAATTGTATTTACCCTAACACCTTTTGATGTCAAAGTGTCAGATTTGCAATGCTTTCGGTTGTACTGCTTGCAAATACAGTCTTAGACAATTGGAATCGTAAACCATAATTCTTTGTCGACCAATACTTTAGTGATATTTAATAGTTACAGTATTTTGAGTACTGATCTTTATTTTCTAGTTCGTATGAGCCAGACACAGTTCCACCTACAATGATTCATCACCCTGTGTGGCCAGTGGTGTTATCATCCCCATGTACTGTCATCTCCATTTTAACCCATAAGGATCTGGAAGCATGGAGAGGGGGATCACCTTACTTAAGACCCAACAGATAAGGAAGAGGGCTGGGGTTCAAACTCAGACATTCCAACTGAGAGTCCTTGCTCCCTGAGACAGTATATGTATAGCCCGGAGCACTTTCTGAATTACCAAAGGAAATTACAGTCAGCGTAATTTTATTATTAATAGTCTTAACATTCTACATTTTTGAATGCCAGTCTGTGTTGACCATTTAAATAAAAAGCCTCCATTAGCCAGATTTGTTAACCAGAAATACCTGTTTACCTGTCACATTGGATAAAAGTTGACTTTAGGCATCTTAAATATCTTCAAAATAGGGCTGATGGCCACATTTCTGTTATAGGAAGGTTGTTAATCCTTATTCTATAATAGCTGCATTTTAAGGTTCTGTGTACTGTTTCTTTTATCAACAGCAACAAAAATGTTCTGCAAATCAAATGGGTTTCTTTTCATTTAGAGTGCTATAAACTGAATGTGTTACCCCCAAAGTCGTATGTCAAAACCTAACCCCTAAAGTGATGGTATTTGGAGATCAGGCTACTGGGAGGTGATGAGTTCATGAGGGTAAAGCCGTGATGGATAGGATTAGTTCCTTTATGAAAAAGGCTTAGAGAGTTCCTTGTGCCTTCTGACATGGCTAGAAGATGGCTGTCTATGAACAGGACAGTGGGTAGAAGAATTAGTACTAGTGTGTTGATTGCAAATTGCAACATGTACTTTTAAAGTGAACTGACTATATAGTGTTTGGAATGTCAACATTGAAAACAAATCTTGTCTAAAGTTTAATATTTTTTCTATCATTGCCCTTTATTAAATGGTGGAATCTTTGGGGAAAATATGATAGAAAAGCTCAGTTCTATTAGACATTGTAAGAACCTGGATTCAGAGCAGGAAGGAAAAGAGGCAGGGAGAGATGAGGAGAGACAGACCCAGATAATGTGTAGAAACTCTAAACCTGGCTCTAGTTCAACATGAGAAAGAATTACTCTGTTCAGGTTCAGGAGTGGAGTGCCTCTGGGTCCTTGGAGGAGGTGCCACATTGGAAAGGTGAGCCCATGATCTGCGGCTATGACTCCTAAGAGGCAGAGACCGATGATGTTTCATTATGCCTATTCTATAAAGGACAGGCCATTATCCTATATGACTCCTTTTTCTTACAAACTTACTTACTGAGTTGTGTTTCTGTACAAGAAGCTATACATTTGCTGACTTTACAATAATGATCGCTTGAAATTGATATTTGTGTTCAAAATACTTATTTTATGGGCATTTTTTTTTTCTGGGGGATGCATCTTTTCCATGAAGTGGTTATGCACTGATTATTTGAGAAAAAAAACATATTGGTTTTATCCTTCTCTTATCTTTGGAGCTCTGATGGTATGTTTTTCCCTCTCTGTGTTGTCTCCATCATGTTCTTTGGCGTTTTAATGATGACATTTAGAACAGAGGGAGGTCAGAAGTCAAGCAATTGAGGACTTGGGATGAGGACGATTAGGTTCAAGAGCTGATAAGGAGAGTCCATGGCATATGATGACAAGAAACCATCCAGGGCATGGTGAAAGAGGGACAGACAGAAAAGACATAAATAGAAAATAAAAATAAGCTCAACCAAAAATGTCTCATTTGCGGGCATGTCAGTTAACTGTGGCCTCTTGGTGACATGAACCTCCTCTGTGTGATGGGGCCGTGGGTGTTCACCATAAAACTAGAGTAAGATCTGAGGCAGAACCCCAGCTTTCTCTGTCTGCCCTAGAAGAAGTTTGGGCTAGCAGAGAGGAAATTTCACCATTGCATCAGCCAGTTGGATCAACTTATTTCCCTTATTTCTTGCCCCCTTTCCCTTTGTCGCTTATAAATGAGTTGAAGGAAAGAGACAGACATTATTTTGCTTCCTATAAATCTTTGGATAGTGGTTATGTGCGAATTACATGATTGGAGATAGTTTTCTCCCGTCCTCATGAGCCACTGCAATTTGCAAACCAAAGTGTCTGGTGCCACCGGAATACATGGTGCATTGTTCTATTTCCCAGTAATTGGCAGAGAACAATTAAAATTCAAAGACGCTCAGTGGCAGAGAAAAGACATTGTATCTGTGTCTGGCAGACTGATGGCCCATAGCTCTCCTCCCGTTCTGCCCTGAAATGTGGGGCGTGGTCCTCCCAACAAGGCAAGAGAATGAACAGTGTGGTTAGGTGACTTGTTCTTCCAGGACATGGGGGCAGTTGGTAATCTCTTGAGTCCTGGCCCATTGCTTAGCTCATTGAACCATACAAGTACATTGCTTCATCTAGGCTCTTTTATGAGCTTCTTTCCCCTTCCTGAACACATTTGGTATAATGGTTTATGGGATGTTTGTCATGATTAAAAACCCCCAGCCGTCTGTACTCCGTACCAGCCAGTGTCCACGAGGAGCCAGTTCCACAACTCCTGACATTCTTTTCTGCCAAATGTCATAAAGAAACCACTGGTTTCCGAAATGAAATAGCTTTGTTTTTCCATGGTTAGAGCCCAAAGTGTCCAAGGGGGTGTGTAAAGAAGAATAATCTCTCAAAGTAATCCCTCATGCGCAGCTTCAGCCTTCAGAAGGGAAAAGGTAGTTACAGACCGGCTCTGACAGCAGCTCCTTGGAGGGGATGTTTCTCCTTGTTTCTGCCCTGATGCGGTTCATGCTGAGACTAGCTGTGCTCAACGGGCATCTCCTGATAGTGTCTCTATTTCTAAAGCAACTATGAGGCAACTCTAGGTATTAATTAGAAATGTCTAGCTGTATTATTTTCCCCTGTCTCCCATCACCCTGATGGCTTCCCTACCCTTTGAATTAAACTGTTGTCACCACTATCTGGTAGAAAAAAAGCCCAGAACTTTGTATCCTGATGGTTGAGTGCTGTCACCAAGTCGAATCTTGCAAAGTGCTCTTATGCAACACTGATACTCTCAGACCAATATTCCCTGCCCTCTGTCAAAGTATAAAATCCAAGATGAAGTTGCTTTGAACAAGTGTTTTTCTTTTTAATTATATGTTTTATATGTTATAAAAATGTACCACCCAAAGCCATCTTCATTGCAAGTAACACAGGAAATCTTTGGGTATGTATTGAGGACCCTTCTTTATACAATCCTACCTGTAGAAATTGAACTCAGCGGCTCCTCCTTTATGTCTGCGTCCCTCCTCTGTACAGATCTCTGCTTCTCTCCTGCATCCTGGCTTAACGTGAAAGAAGACCAGTGCTTGGCTGTTGTTTAGAACACAGGCGGGAGCAGGGATGCAGAGCGGGCAGCAAGATGAACCAGAAACAAATAGGAAGATACTGCTGTTTGCTCCTCAAGGTTTCTCTTAGACATCTCTCCTCATGAAGCCTTCTCTGGTCCCATGACTCAAAATCAATCCCCTTCCACTCTGTGCTGTTACACTATTTTATTTCAGGCCCCCTGTGGTCCTTAGGGCATCCTCTGTTGGATGCGAGGCAGTTGTGTTCAGGTCTGGTCTCTGACTATATGGCAGGCTCCTTCCTGGGAGTCGTAATAAGAGTAGCTAACACTTATTAGCCATGTCTCAGTGACAGGAGCTCAAGAAACCTGATCTCAATTAATCTTTATCTAGTAGGCCCTAGGAGCAGAGTCCACTATTCATTGCGTTTTAGAGATAAAACAAAGAGATGTTCAATGATTTGCTCAAGTCAGAGAGGAAATTAGTGCTGGGACTGAGTTTGACAAGGTTGAGCCCACTCTGGTCAGTGCATGGCTCCTGCCCTGTGGTTGCTGCTTGGCTGTTGATTAATGAATATCCAAGGGACTGGAGTTCTCGGCACTTAGCCTGGCCAGTTCCCTCCCTGCCCCAGGCTGTCATGTTAGTCTTTCTGCAAGGCTCTAAATGTGACATTTCCCTGTTACCCATGACTCCCAGTTAAAATCTCCCACTTTTGTGCTCAGTTCCAGCAGACTTTCCTTCTTTCTGTTCACTGAATGAGCCCAGCTGTCTTCTGTTGCACAGGTAACATATACGTGCTGATCTGTCTGCCATCTTTCCTCTTCACCTGGTTCATTTCTTCTCTACCTTCAGGTCTCAGCTGGAACTTCCTTGTGCAATCCCCCAACAAAAGCCCTCCATTGCAGGCACTCACAGTACCGTGCACCTTTTCTTTCACAAAAGTAATTACAATAGGAATTCTACATTGTCTCAGGAGCCATGGGTGGTTTTGTTCATTACTGTATCCTCATTACTTATCACAATGAAAACAGTGAAGTTGAAAATATTTAAGATGCTGTTCGCTTTTCACTTGCATCTCACCTGTTGTGAAGGTTTCTTCTTCCCGTTTCCCCTTTCTGTACCATAGCCCTTATCCTTCTCCAACCATCTTCTGCGGAGGCATTTCAAATCAGTATCACCTAAATCAGAGGTCTTCAACACTTGATGCATTTCTAAGTCACTTAGGGAGCTTTTAAAAATTTGATAGCAGTGCCCACTTCTAGTCAATTAAATCAGAATCTGTTTGGGGTGGGTCCCAGGTAGAGGCCTTTTTTATTCCTTTAGGAGATTCTGAAGTGTGAACTACTAATTTGAATAGTGGGTGCACACTATAGGGACTCTGTATAAAAAGGCTCTTTGTGCTGTAGTGGAAAAGAATCTGAAAAAAAAATGTGTATGTGTATGTATAACTGAATCGCTTTGCTGTACACCTGAAACTAACACTGTAAATCGACTACAACTTCAATAAAAAATAAGAAAGACAAAAATAAATAAACAAGTAAATAAAAAGAAATGTTCTTTGCCAAACAGGCGTGTGCATTTCCGAAATGTAGACAAGTTATCTGCAGCAGGAGGTGAACTCGTATGATTGAAGGGACTCTTACGAACTCCTGGCAGTGTTAGAAGAAACCAAAATCTTTATGAGACATGAGAGTTTCTGCTTACTTGGGTCTTTAATGAAACCTCTTTGACTTTTGAAATCATTTGATTTGCCTCAGGCAGATTTTTGCAAGCATTTTCAGTGAACTTGGCGAGAGGATTTTGTATTGCTATCCACGTGTATGTTTCAGATAGTATAGCTCTTAAAAGCTGCAAATCAACCTTCTTGTCCAATTGGAGTCACTTTTCCATTGACTAAGTATATTTTTCTGATTCAAGCAAAAAATACGCAAATGGTAAAGAATAAATATTTATATTTGGTTCACTCTGAGGTTCATATCTGACTACCTCCTTAACCTCTCTGCCTGTCGGATTTCATTTATCGGTGGCAAAATGTGACCTGTAATTTCTTTTTCTTTTTAAGAAATAAAGATTTTAAAGACTTCCAGTAATGTCAAAAAGTCTGCAAAAAGCTGTCCTTATTTCAATATAATGTCATAAATGTATAAAGTGGATTTCCCTGGAAGTATGCATTTTAAAACTTAAGTGGGGAGTACACATTTGGTGAAACTAATGCATTAATACTCTACTAGTGGAAATCACAATTAAAGATTTTAAATAGGAGAATTTGGCTCAAGACAGGGTTTCTTAAGCGTTTGTGCGACTGATTGAGTGGCTTTTAAGTGAGGCGAAAGCAATGGGTTTTTCCTGTAGGCTTTTAATATACACGAGAAAATGTACTCTCAAGTGAGATATGTCATTACCTAATGATTTTGCCACACCTAGAAAGTAGCTGATTCCTTCTTTGTGCTGATTATGTCCTTAAAAATAATAGTGAGCCAACATGGCTTTCAGTAAAAATGCTGAGAGGGGAGAGTTCCTTTATTTGCTGTGAGTTTTCTGTAGAGTTCTGTAGAGGGGAAAAAAAGATCATTTTCTGCAACTATTGATTTCAAACATTTTCCTATCAATAATGTTTTAAAAAGGTCCTATTCTGCTGGAATGTAATCCACAAAATTGGATGGAAATTTTTTCCCATTGTAGAATAGAAGTTGACAAGTAGTAGAAAAAGAATTCAAGGGGACAAGTGAAAAGAAGACAGAAACAAATTCATGAAGGGCTGAGAGCAGATTTAGGATTTCTGTAATACTGTTGTTCTAAAAAGTGCTTCTATGACTTTGGAGGCTGGAATTCAGTTTATGTCTTTGCATTATCCTTTCAGGAGGTGATACAAACACATACACAGACACACGTATTTACATTTATATACATTTATACCTGCCACAGTAGGGGTGTTCAGTAAACGTTACTTGAATCTGAAAATGCAGAAAACTAAGGTGACCAGACATCCTGGAGTGTCCTGGAGGATTTCAGTTTGTATCTGTTATCATCGATAATTACAGACGGTGTACCTTTCAAAAACATCCTGGTAAATGGAAAATATATATGGTCACTTCCCTTAGAAGCAATATGTCCAACTTCTTGGGCTTGATTAACTGAGATGTAATTGACTGGACAGGTCTTAAAATTTGAAAATGACCTTTGATTTGGGCTAGCATGTCATCCTCATGTCTGAGGTTGTCCCTAGTTTCCCAACTGCAGAGAAATGATAAACAAGTCTCTCTGTAACCAGCAGGCCTCCTCAGAGGTGGGTAAGGCCCGGAGATATTTAACAGCTCCATTAATGACCTGGAAAAGCTTGGTAAGCAGCTTGCTAATGACACCTGCAGATGACACTAAATGTGTGGGTGTTGGAAGCAACAATTGAAGCATGAATTAAAAAAAGGCTCCAAGCCCAGGCAGGGACTAGAACAGAGAATTCCATTTAGGGTGACTTTGTAAAGCAGTTCTGCATCTTTGGGATTCTCAGTTTCTTCTGTAAATGTTAAATTAGTAATGTATCTGAAAATGCTTGGCACAGATGTGCAACCCAATTTGAATTGGTTGAATCAGATTTTAAGAGCAGCATCATAATACTAGAAGTCATTCTTTCTTCCACTATATCGAGTCTGATCTCTAGTAAATAAATAGTTGGACATCAAGGGATCCATGTACCCTCTGAGATAGTTTGCCAGGTATTTGGTGTGTGCCCATAAACACTGCACCACATGGCTGGTGTCTTCCTGGGGAGGGTGTCTATAGCTCTCATCGTGTATTCCATGGTGTTACATTGAGAAGCACATTAAGAACCTCTGTACTGGTCTGCGAGCTTCCTGTAAGTTTTCTTTTCACTACTCTAGCCACGCATTGAACTTTCCATATCTTCAACATGGGCAATTGTTGTTACTCTGGCATCCCCCAGATATTTTCATGGCTGATAAAATTTTAGCTCTTTGAAAAGGTCTCAAGTATGACCCCATTTTCAGGCACTCCCTATCACTGTGCTTCATTTTGTTATCCTCATAAGATTAGCTAAAGTGTGACATTTCCTTGTTTTTTATTTCTACTCATTTGTGTGCTGCCATCCATTAAACTACAAGCTCCTTGAGAAGCATGTCCTTGACTTTCTTGCTCACAGCCATGTGCCTAATACCTAAAACTGATCCATGGTAGGTCCTCAGTGGTCATTTGTGCCAGGAAGGGAGAAAGGAGGGAGGGAGGGAGGGAGGGAAGGAGGGAAGAAAAGAAGGAAGGAAGTTATATCACACAGAACCTATCACACAGTATATATTAAATGGTTTAATGGATGGAAGACTGAAAGGATGCATAAACAGATAAGTGCAGCTCACAGAAATTGTTGTAAAGATGTGGAGGGAAGGATGAGGCCTGAGCAGTGGAAGGATTCACCCTGCTCCTCTTTGGCACAATAGAGATGTTTTGCTCTCCAACCTGCAAAACCTTTTATATTATCTAGTCCTCAAGTGGTTCTGGATGGTGTCTTTGGTTCTAAAAAGAAACTATCCAGTCACGTTTCCTCTATATTGTAAGGATCGGCAGACCCATTTCTTGGATACACACAGGAGCTTTGGTTCAACAGCCGACAAGGTGAACTCTCGACATATTGAATTGGTTCCAGAATTCAGTTTAGAGGAGAGGTCCACTGAAAGCATTTTGTGTCTACTTTAATTCACTGGGACTAGAATTTTCTAGGAATAAAGTTGAAATGGAGTGGCATTTTTATCAGTGGGGTTTCTGCTGTACAATCAAAATACATCCCTCAAAATCAGAAATAATGTCCTAGATTCGCTTTCTCACAGGACTCAACCTCTTCTGATTGTGGAAAGGAAAATTTTTTTTTTTTTTTTTTTTTTTTTTTTGGCTGAAGCCAATACTCCGGTTCTTAGTTGATTGATTCATATCTCACACCTGATTTTCTTTGTCAAGTGTTTAAAAGTGACCATTTTCTCTCCTGTCAGCCCTGGATAGTAAGTTACAGAATAAAAGAAAATATCTGACCCTTATATATAAGCATCAGCTATTGGGCCAAATCTAGCAGTATCTAAGATTCAGAAAGATTAACTAACAAATGTATTTGTTTTGGGTATAAATCTCTCCCGTAGGCTGGTTTTTAAAAGTTAGGGATTTGGCTTGATAAAACCTCTTCCCACAGGAGAATGTGCTAGTGGGCCTGGTTCTTTGAAACTTTTGGTAGAAGCGTGTGCTATTGTGATGCAGCAAACCTCATTTCACACACTAATATCCCTTATTAAATCAGCTTGAAGCCAGAATTTTAAACGGAGGCAATTGCATTTGTTTACTGATCACTCTCTCTTCATATAAGCCATTAGCCAGAGCTGGGGTTTTAGCAGCATCATGTGTATGCCAAAAGTACTGGAAATTCATTTTTCCCTAAAAATCCGGATTCATTTCTAGGCTCTTGTCATTTTTACTGCATAATTAACAATAATGTTTGACACAGTCATCCTCTTGACAGATTCTAACTTGGAACATCTGGTGTTACTTAGCCAAGAGCCTGATTCTATTCTCCCAGTACAAAAGGGCTGTGATTAATTAATCATTGCCCAGCCTGAATAATACATTAAAGATAAACTTCAATGCTTAGTCCAAAACAAAGGGGGGACGTTTTCTTATGTTATAGAAGGTGGACTCCCCTATTAATAGAAATGTAAAAATGAGTGAGTTTTAGCACTCACTCACCCCAGGTCCATAACTGGAAGTGACAGAGGCAAGGGTATCTCCTTAGATGGCTGTGGTTTTGGGACCAGCCTGCTGCCTGCCCTGCTCCTCTCTCAGGCCCGCCCCTTGACTTTGATGCCTTTGTCTCACACCTAATGCATTCTGTTGTCTGTGTGCCAAGAAGGACTCAAGAAGAGGACAGTTCACTGAGAGTTTGGATGGTGAATTCTCTGCGGACTTCATCTCTTTCATTCTCTATAGTGTAGTCAGTGCCATCGAGGTCCCTGACACCAGTGGACACTCAGTAGGTGTTTGTTCAGTTTACAAATGGGGATTCTTTTGCTGTGCCAACTAGTGGCATCATGGATTGCCAAACTTTCAGTGTCTTCTTCTTTACAAAGGCTAGAAGTTGGTGTCATTTATCAGTCCATCTGTCTTTCTCTGTATGAATGTGGGTCTGTGACTCACAGACTTTATATCCACAAACTTCTAAAACACCCAAAGTGTGTGATCGTAATTGGGTTAAATAATATAATGATCTGTTCATGATTCATGTTGCTTTTCCCCTGTTTTAAGAATCCTTTGGGGAGGCAGAGGGTTTGGCCAGTGGTAGAGCATGTGCTTAGCGTGCTTTAGGTCCCAGGTTCAATCCCCAGTATCTCTACCAAAAAGAAAGAAAGAAAAAAAGGGGGGGGGGGAGATGAGGAAGTAGGCATAGAAGGATAACCTTAAAAATTCAAAAAAAATTTAAAAAGAGTCCTTTACATGGGTTTTTTCTAACACACAGTCTCCGTTTCATTAAAAATGGCCTTGTTGGGTAGCTTTTCAAAATACCTCTTCCATAAAAGCTGTCTTTTGGTTTGTTGGTTGTGTCCCTTCCAAGGCCTTTCATTTAGGCCTAATACTGGTTACTTTTGTATTCCATCCAAAAAAATTATCTCACCTACCATCTGAATGCGTGTGAAACATTCCACTTAACTAGACTTACATTTCATTGTAAGACATTAGTTGAAACAGCTCAACTCTGAAGGTCACAGGACATTTTCCATCTTCACATGCCCCATCACGTGTTTATTTATAAGTACCTATCAGTTATTAATTCATTCAAACATACTTACTTTGCAAATATTACATCCAAGGCAAGATCCGAGGCCCTAGATATACAGCAATGAATAAAAGAGCAGGTCCCTGCTTTCAGGGAGCTTACATCCTAACTGAAAGACAAATCAATAAATTAATGTAGGGTATACTCTTTTGAGTGGTGATGAGTGCTGTGAGGAAAAGTCAGGTGAGTGAGTAGAAGGACAGTAAGATGATTTGCTCCGGTTACTTGTGTTGTTACTAAGGAGCTTACTGGGCATTACTGAGCGCCAATTATATGCAAGGCTTTGTGCTAAAAGCCCATTCCCTGTAACACAGTTTCAGTCTAATAGTGGAGATAGGAAATGCATAAAAATAGCGAAAACATAATGTGGTAAATAATCAAGCTAACCAAAGAGGTACAGATGATATCAAGAGGCTTTGAAAAAGAGAAAGGGCCCACCTGGGTAGCAATGACTGTAAAGGCTTCTCAGAACAGGGGTATGGGAGATGCGCCCAGGTGTGGACAGGGCTCCAATCACAGAAACAGCTTCAGCAAGGACGTGACATTGGGAAAATATTGGCAATGCACTGAGGTAACACATGGTCCATTTTGGCTAGAGTGCAGGGAAAGAGTCGGAAACTGTTCAGAGAGTGGCATAAAGTTCCCTTGCCACCAAATTTTGAAGGGCTTCAAATGCCAAAGTGAGAAATTTGAATATAAGAGCCATTTAAAAAAATAATGTATTTAAAACATGTTTCCTGATTATCAGGATAATACATTTTTGTTATGTAAAATGCAGACATTTCCTAATAATAAAGTTTCGGGCAGAAAGGTGAGTTAATCAGAGCTATGGTAACAAAATAATAACCCATCAGTGGTATATAGACAATTTCAGTGTGGAAAGAGTTGCAAAATAATCATGTAAGTTTGTCAACGTCACTGACAGTAGTTTGTTTTTAACTGCTTGTTCTGCTGACATCTGGATTCTGTCTGAAATAAAATTGAATGCCAGATGGGCCTTTTCCAGAAACCTTACGAAATTCAAGTACATAGCTACCATCATGGTTTAGGGACTATTTGAGAGACACCAGGTTTTCCTTACTTAATGCTCTTTCTTGTATCTTCTACTCTAAATAGTTGTCCAGAGTGTTGTGAGTCCTCAAGGAATACTGATCCTAATTGAAGACTGCATTTTCTGGAAGAATTTTAAACCCCAGTAATTAATACATGTGTTTAGAAAGTCAAAGGGTCTTTCCCCTGGAATCAAAGTCCTTCTTTTTCAGATTCTTTGCTGGAATAATAAATGTCTTCCTTCACACACCCTGATATATAAGGGACACATGTCAGTGCCCAATGTAAAGAGTTTTTCATCCTTTTGCATATTTTCAACCTTTCTGGGCTACATGTTGACTTTTCTGGACTCTAGTCACTTTGCCTTTGGGGCCTCTTTCTCTGAAAATATATTACAATTATATTTTATGACTGCACTGATACAAAGACAAATATATAATGTTATTAAGTTAAAACATTTTCTTTGAGCTAAAATTTGTATTTTTTTCTTTTGATTTTAAAATAAATGAAAACATTGCTCTCATCCCCTAAAACTAGTGTGAGCCTTAGGAAATCTACGTGCTGAGCCTAAAGGATAATTTGTCCTTCTTCCTGTCTGTGGAGAATTGATGATAAACTAGATTGAAAACCAGTATGCATGGCTGAGCCCAAAGTTGTTCATGCCCCATAAGACTCTACAGATGTGAACTTGAAGTCTGGTATCACATACTTTGAAAATACCTCCCAGTTGTACGCTAGGAACATGGGGAAAGGTCAGGTTCATTTCATTGACCTTTTCACTCCGGTCAGTAATGGCAGCTGCAATCTTTTATTTGCAGTTGAATTTAGAAAACATAGGGGCCTCGGTACTTACATGAGAAACACCAGGATCAGTTCACAAGGCCCCTTTTAGTGGAATTTCAGTTTTCTAGGCCCCATTTAAGGGAATCAGATTTTTTGATCCAGAATTGTGGTGTCTGAGGCATGTCAGTCTCATGGATGCTTAAACTCAGAGCCACTGTCCTACCAAACATATGCCTGGGTTGCTCTCCTCTGGTGGTTCTCCATTGCAGAATAAAGCCTGACTCTTTAACCTGGTGTTGGCTGTCCTTCATAATACGATCCAGCATCTCTCATAGCCTGTCATCTCCTTCTCTAGCTCTGCTGAAGTCCCTGAAGTGACTAAGATGCACCATCTTCTCTTTGGGCCCCAAATCTCCTTCTTCCACAGGCTGTCAGTTCCCTCTGCATTCCTAAAGGCTCTTACCAGGTGTCACCCCCTCTCCAAAGCTTGTGTGGACCCTTTGGTGTAAAGTTGCCCCCCTCCCCCACCGCCTGTGTGCCCTGCCCACGTGTCTGGCATTCCATCTGTGGCCACACGTTATTGCACTTGTTTAGTTGTGACTATCAACTTGGAAAAGAACACACAACACAAGAGCTCTGAGTTTCAGTCTTCTAGGGGGACTTACTGAGGACGATAGCCCAGGACACAGCCTCTCAGAGAGCTCTGAGGAACTGCTGCGGGGCTAAGGGGGAGGCCAGCACATATGTATGTGATTTTGGCAAAGGGGGACATGCAATCCAGAATACAACTTGGTAGAAGGTTGCTGCCAGTCATGAGCTGCTAGTCAGTCAATTGTTCTAGTGCTTTTCTAAGTATGGGAAGATGCAAGAATCCAGGTTTGTAAAAATTTCTCCTGAAAATATCTAACTATCTGAGGGCCTTTTCTGCCAGTTCTCCTAGAATGTGGAGGGCATTATTTTTAATCCTCACCCTGAATTCTTTTCAGGGTGTACTGTAGGTCAGCAATTGCAGTGACTAATGACTCAATTCTTGTCAAACCAGATGGCAAGTGGCATACTGTAGTTCATGACTTTTCCCTTACAAGTTAGAATCCTCATTTCTTAAAAGCAGGGTTTATGTTTTATTTGTTTGTTTATTTTACAAATTACAATGCTTGTTTCTTTTAGGCAGAGTACATTTCTTACTTATTTATGTATGCTTTTAGGGTATATACATGTGTGTATGTTTGTTTTCTTGTTTATTTATATATTTATTTATTTATATTTTTAATCCTAAAGGCTAAACACAGACTTCAGCTAATATTAGGCATGCGGGGTAGGATATCTTGATTTCTTACTTTCTTTTTATTTATTTTTTAATAAGGACAGAGCCAACCGTGTTTTGGGGTTAGATAAGACTGAGAGATTCAGAAGCAAGGTGAAAATCATCAGAAATATTTTGAAAGGAAACAGTTAGAAATGAAAGCTCCCCTTTATTATAAATGGTTCTCCAACCCAGGTCTTTCATTTTCGTCAGGAAGAGGGAGAAGAGAAAAACTAGAAAGGAACCAACACTGACTGTTGGTGATCTCTTACGGGTATGAGCAAGGGTTGGGAAGCTGATGTGGGAAAGGTGTGAGTGTTTAATTGAGAGAATATAAAAATGGACAAGCCACGTAATCCCTACTTTTATGGAATTCATTGTCTAATGCAGACACATTATCAAAGACCCAGAGACAGAAACAAGCAGAGTTTTAGGAGGGACAGTTTAGTTCAACTCATTGAATGTTTATTGAACCAAACAAAGACACACATCTTCCCTCGGGGAGCTTTTTACTCTAGTAGGTAGACAGGCATGGAATATCATATCCTACAATTAAAAATATAATTGCAAATTCTCCTAAGCATTATCACAGTTTCCCATGGAAGGGCTGGGGCCAAAGGGGTGTGGTGGTGAAACATGAGGCTAACAAGATAAGATAAGGCCAAATTTTGGTAGTTGTGGGGGGAACCAAGGGGATGAGGGGCAGTGGTGGCTTTGAAGGCCCTGATAACCTAAGCATTTTAAGGCAGTGGAGAAAACAGATGCTTAGCAACCTTTTGGGCCACGGAAGAAAGAGAAGAAGCCCACCACTAGCTAAGAAAGACTCATTAACTTGTTAATAGTTTTTTTATAGTTAATTGATTTTTTTAAAACTTCTGTGGAAGTATAGTTGATTTGCAATGTTGTGTAAACTTCAGGTGTGCAGCACAGTATTCAGTTATACATATATATATTGTTTTTCAGATTATTTTCCATTATAGCTTATTATATGATATTGAATATAGTTCCTGTGCTATATAGTAGGTCCTTGTTGTTTATTTTATGTACAGTAGTGTGTATCTGTTAATCCAAAACTCCTAAGCTATCCCTCCCTCTATCCTTTTCACCTAGGTAATTATAGATTGTTATCTATGTCTGTGAGTCTATTTCCAGCTTTAAATAAGTTCATTTGTGTCATATTCTTTAGGTTTCACATACAAGTGATATCATATGATGTTTGTCTTTGTCTGACTTAATTCACTTAGTATGCTAATCTCTGGGTCCATCCGTGTTGCTGCAAATAGTATTGCTTCATTCTTTTTTATGGCTGAATAATATAACTGGTTAATAATTTTAAAGAAAGCCAGAAAGACTTTATTGCTTTGTGTGCTTGGAGAGCTGTTCTTCCTTGTAAACTCAGGGCAGCTATTTCCTGTTTCCCGTGTGTCTTCATGGAGGGGGCATCATTTCATCTGGCAGGGGAGAGCATGAACCATTCAAATGGCAAAATCAACGTTTTTCAATATGAAACCCTCATGTTGAATAAAAACTTGGAACAGAAAAGACCTATTAAAGTACCCATTCCTAAGTCTTCCTCCCTGAAGACATGGATAAAGGCTTCCTTCTCCTTAGCTGCTTTCCAGCTCTTTGCCTGGACTAGGTTTTCATGACTAAGGATCCAGAGGTCTCTATTTCCCTGAAAATATTATCTGAGTGTCAAATTGACTAGTCTCACAGGATTTTTTTTCCTCTTGGGGAAGAGTTCTATGCTTAATCTAATTCTATATTTGAAGGGTGACAGAAGAGGAATTCATTAGATGCCTAGGATCTTTGGAATAATGTAAGTTGGAACATCGAGCTCAGATACTTGAACAAATAAATTTTATTTTGGGCTAGGCTCAGAATCTCTAACTTGGAGTTCATGCCCATCAGAGTGGCGTCACTGTTTAGTGGTCAAGCATCACTTCCCCACTGCTAAAGTGGAAGTCAGAGCTAAATCGGGGATTTCCTGATGAGAGCTCCACCTCTGCCTTCCCATGCCAAAGGCAGATACTGCAGACCTGTCAGACCACATTCACGCTGCACTAGGATGGCCTCGAAAAGCATTCACTAAAACAAACTTAGCCTGAGAGAGAGAGTGTGTTTGCCTGCCTAGGTAGTCTCCGTGGCTCTTAATACTAGGTGACGTGCATCTCCTCGAGATCTTTGTTTCAGAATTTGTAAATATCAGGCCCCTTCCCGCCAGATTAGGGCTCTTATTATTACTCTCGTTCATAGTTCTTGTTTTTGTTGAGTTACTGGATAATCTTCCCTGTACACTGCCAGAAACACTTATACCAGACTCACAAGAGCAGTCTATGGGCACATGTTCTAAACCACAGTGGGAGGTCTGTGGCTGTCTGGTTTGCCAGCACTTTTTATTTAGTGTGGTTGTTCCCAGCCTATTTACAGAGGATGTGCTTAAGAGTTGACTATACCTCAGGATTGGTAGCATTGTAAGTTTTGAAGACTATCGTATCTTTGCTTGAGGTGGTGCATTTTAATGTTAATGATCTTTTTTTAAATTGAAGTGTAATTGATTTACAATATTTCAGGTGTACAGCAAAGCGATTCAGTTATACATACATGTACATATTTTTTTCCATTATATGTTGTTATAAGAAATTGAATGTAGTTCCCTCTGCTATACTGTAGGTCCTTGTTGTTTATCTATTTTTTTTTTTTGAGTGAAGATAGATTTATTCAGAGAGATGCATTGAAATGTAAGAGAAAGGCCACAAGGTGTTGGGGTTGGGTGCTCAGATTAAAAGTAGGTACACACTCCATAGACAGAACGTGGGCCGTCTCCGAAGAGGGAGAGAGAGGGGCCTTTATCTATTTTATATATAGTAGTGTGTATCTGTTAATCCCAAACACCTAATTTATCCCTCCCCACCCTTCCCCCTTTGGTAAGGGTTAATGAATCTTTATTGTGGACTCAGACTTGATACAGGAATAGGGATTTAAATTTTAAAAAGTTTTACATTTTCCAAAAGTGCCTTAAGAGCTGTTCTTTTCTGTTTTATCAAAACCTAAAAGGTAGATGGGAAACATATTATTATTATTCCCATTTATAATAAGGAAATCGAGGCGGTGAACATTTAACTGGTCTGTCTGGGGGAACACAGAGCCCTTCTCCGAAAGCCCTGTTGAACGCAGTGCCCCAGCTCAGACGTCTGAGGGCTGTGATCTCACCCCTCCTCACTTTTCACTGCAGAGCTGGATTTACATACTGGGCTTTTCAGTAAAATTCTGTTTGAATATAGGGCTAAAAATATTTGAAAACCATTGATGTATAGGAAGGAGAACTGAACCAGGAATTGGAGTGTATCTCAGGTGCAAGTGAGAAACACAAATGGGACTCCGAACAGAGGGAAACTACGACTCCTGTAACTGCAATGCCCAGGGATAGCCCTAGCCTCATGCACCCTTGGATCCCAGTGCTTGAGTCATCAGACATTCCCTTCCCAGCCTTCATCTCCACATTTCTCTAAATAACGTTTCATTCTTGGCTGGGATCTTTCAGAAGGTGTCAGAGATTATAAGTCATGAAATGCTTAACCCACAGCAGAGGGAGAGAGCCTCTTTCCCAATGGCATTAACCGGAGTTCTGTGGCTGCCTCTCGTTGCTTTAGACAGAACCATGTGCTCTCCTGGATACATCACCTTGTAGGAATATATATGGTGAAATATATTGTATTTTTAGTGCTTTTTTCCTGTAATACAAATTACATCATACTATACTTGTTTTGAACTGACATTTTTCCTCCCACCTAACAATACATCTTAGGGATACTTTTTGTGGGTGTCAATACATGTAGATCTGTATTTTCAACTGTTACATAGTATTATACTGAACACTTATAATATTGATTGTTTAATAATTTTACCAATAATGAGCATTTAAGCTATTTGAGTTATCTTTGTTACAACAAATGACACTATCTTAACAACATTTTACATAGCTCTTAGGCTGCACGTAAGATTATTTCTCTAGGATAGCAACCAGGAGGTAGATCTGTGGGGTTAAAAGCTATGAGCTTTCCAACTTTGTTGAGTGCTACTTGACCTCCAAAAGTTACAGTCTTATTAGTTTTTCAGGTTATAATAATGTTGCAAGTAATAGCAAATCCTTATTGAAGACTCTCTCTTGGCTAGGTACTCTGCGAAGTATCTAATCTTTACAAAAGCCCTAATAGGGTCACCTATGAGATACATGCTAATATTATCATTATCATTTTGAGAATTCTAGTCACTGGCCTAAATTTAGAAAGGTTGTTTGTCTTGTCTTGATAAACTAAAGATGAACTTTATATTCTAAAGTTAGAGGGTAGTGGGTAGGGTATAGCTCAGTGGTAGAGTGCATGCCTAACATGCGTGAGGTCCTGGTTTCAATTCCCAGTACCTCCATTAAAAAATAAATGGGGAGTTTGAGATTTGCAGAAACTAACTACTATATATAAAATAGATAAACAACAAGTTTATACTGAATAGCACAGGGAACTATATTCAATATATTGTAGTAACCTATATGAAAAAGAGTATGAAAAGAAACATATGTGTGTATATGTGTGACTGAAACATTATGCTGTGCACCAGGAATTGACACAAAATTGTAAACTGAGTATACTTCAATAAAAAAAGGAAAGAAAAAATAAACCTAATTACCTCCCCCCAACAAAATAAAAATAAAATAAAATAGAAATAAAATAAATAAATAAAAATAAAGTTAGAGGGTCTATTACTTGGACCATTCCAGCTGCTCAGGGAGGAAACTTGTCCCTGAGTCTTGGGACAAAAACATTACTGAGAGAATCCACAAATATTCCATCCCTATGTGCAGTGTATGTGATTCGGACTCCATACTGTATTCCCACAATTATTATCTGGCATATTTAAATGTGGAGTGAAACAAAGTCAATAAAACAAAATTGCTGCTGAGCTTTTTACTGATAAGAACATTAGCCT
This sequence comes from Camelus bactrianus, assembly GCF_048773025.1. Taxonomy (NCBI): domain Eukaryota; kingdom Metazoa; phylum Chordata; class Mammalia; order Artiodactyla; family Camelidae; genus Camelus; species Camelus bactrianus. The sequence continues at coordinate 36,402,060 of NC_133549.1, forward strand.
TCCAGAGAAATTCAGTGTGGCAAGGAGAAAACTGGAAAAAAAATACCGGCCTTTATTTTATTTAATTTATTTTTTTAATTGATGTTTAGTCAGTTTACAATGTTGTGTCAATTTCTGGTGTACAGCATAATGTTTCATACATATACATACATATATTCACTTTCATGCGTTTTCATTATAGGTTACTACTAGATATTGAATATAGTTCCTGTGCTACAAAGAAGAAACTTGTATGTCTGTTTTATATTATAGTAGTTAGTATCTGCAAATCTCAAACTTCCAATTTATCCCTTCCCACCATCTTTTCCCCATTAATAACCATAAGTTTGTTTTCTAGGTCTGTGAGTCTATTTCTATTTTGTAAATAAGTTCATTTGTGTCTTTTTAAAAATTCCACATATGAGAGGTATTATATGGTATTTTTCTTTCTCCTGCTGGCTTACTTCACTTAGAATGACAATGTCCAGGTCTATCCAGGTTACTGCAAATGGCATTATTTTATTATTTTTAGTGACTGAGTAGTATTCCATTGTATAAATTTACTACAACTTCTTTATCCAGTCATCTGTTGATGGACATTTAGGTTGTTTCCATGTCTTGGCTATTGTAACTAGTGCTGCTATGAACATTGGGGTGCATGTATCTTCTAACTAGAGTTCCCTCCAGATACACGCCCAGGAGTGGGATTGCTGGATCGTATGGTAAGTCTATTTTTAGAATTTTGAGAAATCTCCATTGTTTTCCATAATGGCTGCACCAAATTACATTCCCACCAACAGTGTAGGAGGGTTCCCTTTTCTCCACACCCTCTCCAGCATTTATCGTTTGTGAACTTTTGAATGATGCCCGTTCTGACTGGTATGAGATGATAACCTCATTGTGGTTTTGATTTGCATTTCTCTGATAATTAGTGATATTGAACATTTTTTCATATGCCTATTAGCCATTGTATATCTTCATCGAAGAATTGCTTGTTTAGGTCTTGTGGCCATTTTTGGATTGGGTTTTTTTTTTTTGTTATTAAGCTGTATGAGCTGTTTATATATTCTAGAAATTAGTCCCTTGTCAGTTGCATCATTTGCAAATTTTTTTTTCCATTCCGTAGGTTGTCTTTTTGTTTTGCTTATGGTTTCCTTTGCAGTGCAAAAGCTTATAAGTTTAATTAGGTCCCATTTGTTTATTTTGCTTTTATTTCTATTGCCTGGGTAGACTGCCATTGGAGAATATTGCTAAGATTTATGTCAGAGAATGTTTTGCCTGTGTTCTCTTCTAGGAGGTTTACAGTGTCTTGTCTTATGTTTAAGTCTTTAAGCCAGAAAAATATGGGCTAAAGTTTAAAGCAGCACACATATTTCATAGAGTAGGGTGTGTTTCTCTGTGGCGACACTGACTGTTGTGTAACATGGTGAATATGTGATGACAGTGACTTAGGAATCCTTGAAAGATGTAAGTGTATCACTTTGTCCCTGGCTTCCTGGACTCAATTGGTATTAAGTAGCCTTACTTGGCTTAATCCTGTGAGGAAATGGGTTTATGTAAACTTCAGTGTGATGGTCAGATGTTCATCTCTCTTTAGCGTAGGTTGCAGTGGTGGAAGATTGTCTGGTCTCTTTAAAAACTGATCAGCTGCTGAGATCTTAGGAGGTGGTTCATTGGTAGCTACTGAGTGGCAAAGGCATGCCTTGCCTCCCACCTGAACCCAGAGGAGAGCCAGAGGGGAGAGAAGGCTGCTTCCAACTACTCCGGAAAGGATGGGCTGAGCACAGTTATTCTGAGAACCAGGAAATAATCAGACCAGATAAATTTAAGATACTTTGGCTGACGCTTGAGAATATTAAAATATTCTTGGCACCTTTCAATTTTAGGAGTGTCTGTGGAACAAGCAAGCAGCGTTATTACAGGGCCTGAATTTTCTGTCAGTTTATAAAGAGGCTTGGTATATATATTTTCTATCCTACACTTTTTGGATTACCTTCATGGTTACTTAACTTAATTGGGTTTGGTAGTTTATTCATGTTTTGCTTTTGTAAATGAGTCCTTTTTATTTTGGCATAAATTTTTGTGGCATTTATTAGCATATTTTAGCATTCTGAACACAAAGCCTATCATGTGTTAACTTTGCTATTTTCTTCTGCTGTCTTCAAAAGAAGAACCAGTCTCTGCTGACCTGTTGGCAGAGATTAGAAGGTAGAGTATAAAACACTGAGTATTATAAATATCTTAACTGATTCAGCCAATGGGAGGCCAACTCCCCTCCCGTAGATTGTGGATATTTAGTTAGATCATATTCGTATCCATATCATTTCTCATTTCTGATGAAAGTACTAACATTCATGGCCTTTGTTACACTTGCGGTGTGTCTCCCGCCCAGGGCAAATCTTAAATGTGTATTATTCCATTTAACCATTGAACCCTCAGCACCCCACCGGGGGGTGTTGTACTTTCACCCCCATCCCCACTTTGCCAGTTAAAGGCAGACAGGTTTAAGCAGCTCACCTGGGACCACAGTTATCAAGCAGCTGATTCAGAGCAAACCAACACCCTCTCCCCACTGTCTGATTCCGGAATTCATTTTACTATTTTGCTGTGTGCTTACTTTCCCTTCCCTGCTGTTTTGCTTTTTTTTTTCCCCCTACACATTTTCTACAACTTTAGGAGAAATTTCTTTTCTTTTCTTTTTTATTTTTCCATTTAGAAAAGCTTATGGAGTCTCAATTTCATACCTTTAACAAATCATCTTTTCCCTCTATAGCTTTGTTTGGTGACATTTGGCGGTAAGTAAGTGGAGAAATGAACAAATATATAAAATGTCCTCCAAACAAAACATAGAAAGTTCCTTCTTGTAAAATTTTGTTTGGGACTTGGTTTTGCCTATTAGCCTTTCCAGCTGAAGCAATTGGGACTAATGATCCTTTTCTGGTGTTTACCTCAAAGGGATATTATAAGAATTGGATGAGTCGTTTGCAGGAATAACAATATAATATTCAATATTTTGAGAACAGCACCAAATATCCCCATGATTTTGCCTGGAAATGATTTTATCTGAGAAAAACACTGGGTTTCCCTACTCCCACAGCTCATTTATAAAATATGCCAATATTTATTCAAGCTTCTTTGGATCCAGAGGCCAGATAGAAATGCAAGCAGATTATGGTGGTTTAATTCTTACTGAGCTGCCGCTAGAGCTGCCTGCCCTTAGATCTCTCCCCTCTCCCTCTCTCTAGGAACTGGCATACAGTGTGTGCCCCTGCACATCACAGTTGGCTACGTAATTTGTGTCGCCATGGGGACGTATTACAATCACTGAATCTATTAGGAGGCCAGCTTGCTTTCTTTTGCTTCTAATTGAAAACATAAATGATCAGATAGAATACTAGCAAAAAATGGAGGCTTCTTTATAAATGGAACCCTGCACAATAAGGGAGGATGATGAGGACACCACTGAAATATTTGAGAACTTGAGGGTTTTTTTCACAGAGTTTTCCTTCGCTAAAATGAGAGTTGGCTGTTCTGAGTCTAGATATTTTCATAGGAAATATTCAGGAGGTGCAAAAAAGAAAGAAGTGCCCCCTAAGGAAGTCCCTGAAGTCTTAGAGCTAGAGCTCTGGCCAGTTCTAACAGCTGTCGATCTCGCTTTTGTTGAAATCTCCATTGTGAACAGTGTGGATCAGCTCAGAGAGAAGCAATGCCTGTCTGGGCCAAGCAACTTATGTAGCTTGATGAGGTCACCTACAGGCTCGGAGGGCTGGAGAATTTAAGCTGACTTGTTAAGTGTCAGTAACTGCCTCCTCAGCATTGTGTGTGTGTACGTGTGTGTGTGCGTTTGTATGTGAAGTATACTGACACTGGTTCCTTATTTCTAAATACTCCCTGTAATTGGTATCTAAAAGTGGACTTAAATTTTAGCATTTTTTATTACGAAAGTCTGAAACACCTTTTTTCTTCATATTGGCTAAATTAAAAATAACAGACAAAATTTGCATCCAGGGAAGGCTGTTAATGTCACTCTGTCCCTAGCAGTTATAACACTATGGCACAGTGTAAATATGTAGACTTAGGACCCACACTGTCTGGGTTCAGATTCTGACTCTGCCACTTCTAATAAACACGACTCGAGTTATAAAATGGGAATACTAATTATAATGTCGATTTCATAGGAATTTTATAAGAATTAAATGAAACCATTCAGATAAAGCACTTAGAGTATCAGAGTTTTAGAAGTGTTAGCCTTTTAACTGTTAGTCTATTCTAAAACATATTGTAGGTTTAATGATCCCCAGACGTGAAATAACTTTTATTGAGATATGAGATTTACCATTGACAGACAAAAACAGTTTAGAGAAGGAAAATCCAAAATCATAGGTGTTGTTTGTAATCAGTCAGTGAATCCTGAGCCTTGTCGGTGGAAAACCTCATTGGCATTAAGCAGTATACATAGCATCCTGATTAACTTTTAATATGTTATTTATGGTAAGTATGGTTTTCATTCATCTACCAAAGCCTGGTTCTGCCGGTATGATGTTGGCCGAAGGGTAGGACTCTAGGTGACTCTGTTCAGTTGGAGGTGCTTTTTTTTTTTTTTAAATCAATGGGAAGGGACACTCTTGGTGGGAAGGGAAGCACCTGATTCCCTGCGTTTCCCGCCAAAAAAGTATGCATAATGATATGTGTGAAGATTTTTCTGCTGGAAAACTTCACCAAAGCAAGATACTCTAAGACACCTTACAATAACACTGGAACAAAACTGCCCTACAAATATGTAGGGAGCCTGGAGATCAGCTGCAGCCATGTCTCCATCTCATGTAGAGATTGATTGGGATGAAAAAGGTGGTGGTCAATATCCTAAGCTCTTTTTTTGATACTATAAATGCCCAGTTGGAATTGTACCTATAATTGTATTCTTAATTATTCAGAAGAGCTAAGTCATTCAGCTTTTGGTTGATACTCTTCTAACGTGATGAGGATAACACTGATTATTTCAAAGTGATCCAGAGGTCAGGTTAGCATTTTAATATCTTTAATTAGTAAAAACAGGTAAATGCATAACTCACTATATATTTATTAAAAAGAAAAGCAAGTGAGACATAGATTTTATGGGGAAAAAATGTGAGAGGATTTCTAGCAGAAAAAGGGATAAGGGGTCCATGTCCTAGTAATCCATCCCTATCAGAGACAGATTTGTTCCATCTTTTAGGTTTTAGAGGAGCTGGAGAAAGGCTCAGTTTTCTCCATTAGAACTGTTAGTGTTGTTTCAAATTGAAGTAAGAAGGAAGGACAGGTGGCAAGCTCACAGATGCCTCTCACCCACACCTCCTCAAGCAGACTCTGGCCTCCTCACTCGGCTCATTCTGGTACTTCCGGAGTGTGGCCAATGGAGCTGACTTAACAGCCGTGAGTTTCCCTCCTGACCTCTCCCCACCATTTCTGTTGGTGAGATCTTCTTTGCTACACAGTCGAATGAAGACCTAACCAGGGTGCTTCCAGATGTGAGCAAATAAGAGATTTTTCCTGTTGCACTGGCCTGTCTATCTCTGTTCTTTCCAAGCCGTCCTGTGGAAATCTCTTTCCACATGCATTTATAATGCTGATTAAGTTTCCCCAACCTACTACCAATGAACTAGGGGATTAGCTGGCTTATAATTGTATCTCACTTCTCCTGGAGCATCAGGAGTGATTAATGTACCACACGCAGCTGCTTCCCCTAACTCTGTATGTAGTTCATTATCCGGGAGGCTCACCAGCTCCGGGCTCCCTCACTTCACATGGCTGACAAGTTCTCCTGGAAACAGAATACCCACATGTACTGTAGGCAACAGAACTCAGAAAATAAGGGAATAGGGGCGAGGATTTAAGAAAAGCAGCAAAAACTTAATAAACCTCAAGGAGGGAAGAACAACCAACAAAACTCCAGAAGCTCTCCTTATACTGTTAATGGGAATATTCAATCTTTCTCACCTGTACTTTTTTTGATTGTAGAATGAGAGGTTCCTTACCTTTTTAATTGTTACATGATAGTTTATTAATTAATTGAAGCGAGAGCTTAGAAATTAGCCTTTACTGTTAGATGTCAGTGCTTTTGTTCAAGCTCTCCGTCTTTACCTGTTGGCTGTAGTGACCACGCACTTTGGATAGCCTGTGCTGTGCCCCAGATGGCAATCAAACCATTACCATCTTGTAGCTGTGAGACTGGGGCTCAGTGGGAAATAAGCATTGGGAAGGGTGTAATGTGTGATACTGATTCTTTGAACCTTGCCTCCCTTTCAAAAGAAAGATGATGAGTTTGTTCTGCTGGCAGGTTGTGGTGTGGACACGTTTGGTAGTGACTGTGGCAAGAAATCCTTCCAGTGGTCAAGTTTTGCTTCTAGACTGATGGCTGCAGCAGTGAGTTGGAGGGTGTCATGCAGTCTTCAGTGTGCCAAGCGAGAAGGAGATGGGAGGGAGTTAAGTGTGTTATCCCAGCCTCGTCTGATGGCCTTTATCAGAGATCCTTTCAGGTGACAACAGCTCTATTGTCACTTCCCTTTGGCATTAGACATTGTGAGAAGCACCCAGTTCACAAGACCCCTCTTTCCTGGAGACATTGCCACGTATCTGTGGGGCAATGAGGGGAGGTTCCCAGCAGGCTTGTTTATTGTAAGTGACTTACTTCGAACTTACAGCTGGGTGAAATCAGTTCGATTTCCCAGCCGGGGAAACCAGGACTGGGACTGAGGGAGAGCAGCTATTTCTGTAACTGCTGGAAACCCTGGTTGTTTTGAGGAGGACATATTTTACCCAGCATTTGGACTAAGGAGCAGAAGAGGGGGGAAAAAATAGGTGCAGATAAGCAGAGAGATCAAGAAAAGATAGACAATAGACAGGGAGTACTCTTGGGATCGTCATAGTTTTCAAGCCTGATTTCAGCCCCAAGGCTTTCAATCCATGCCATGCCCCTTTAAGCATATCATAACTTTCCCTTCATCTTCTCTTTCTTGCTAAATCTAGTTTCAGCTGTTAATTGTTGCAACTCCAAGAGTCCTTGCTGATAGACACATATCTATGCATCATATGTGTATTTATGTGTCTGGAATGGATCTCTGGGTAACAGGTCCACAGAGAAGCAGTGAGGCTCTGCCCTTGGGTCTGGCGGTTAAAAGGTCATGAATGCTGCCTCTGTGTCCAATGGGCTTTCCTTTCTCTCTCGTTGGCACCACCAGATTTTGCATATGCTTGAGATTCTGAACATAATAGAATAACATATGGGGAAGAACAATATATCAGGGTTAGTTCAGATTTCTGACTTCGGAAAGCCAAAACACAGGGTCCTAAAACAGAAAAGTTGGGAAGGGGAACCCAAGGGAAGCAGAGGAGATACAGAGTTTAGTATGGAACACAGATATGCTTTTAAGTGTCAGAGGGAAGCCCAGAGAAGATGGGCTCTAGCCATTAAAAATAATGGCTGAAAAGTCAGGACTCAGTATAGATTGAGTGTCATTCACATTTTGAGGCTGTTAATGCAAAGTTCTTTCCTACCATTATCACAGAAACCTTCCAAAATAGTCTGCCATTTTCAATAAGGATGGAAATAAAGTCTTTCAAGGCAGTTTGCCAAATGACATTACTCTGCGTCTCCAAGCCCTAGTCATTGATCATGTCCATAGTCATCTTAGGAATCAATTGCTTTCAGATTGCTAATTTGATGAGTATTATGGGCCATGGCTAGAAAAAATGCATTGGAAATGGGAAAAGAATCTGAAAGAGTTTGGAAAGGATCACTAGAAAGTTACTTTTAATGGAACCAAATGAGGTAACTTATCCATAAATGGAAGAAGAAACTATTGCTGGTGCCTGATCATCCTCATGACCTCCAATCATTTCAAGGATTAGGGAGAGGAGAGTTTGTTCTGTCTGTATTTTCAACAGAGGTGGGAAACCTCTGACTTTCGGTGTGATTTCATCTGTTTCAGCATCTGCTTCAGCGTAGATGATGATGCCCTCTGTGAGCTAAGCTGTCCCATTCAGAAACACACCAGTTTCTGAGCAGTTTGATAACTGTGAGCCCCTGTTATCCTTCTTATTGTTTCTCTAAGAGCAGCGATAAGACGGACGAGGTTCTGAGATTCAGGTGAAAGGCACAAAGATTCTTGGAAGACTCAGGGCCCCCCTGTGTATCTCCATGTTGTGACATTTCTCACTCCCAGTGTGTCTCCTCTTCTCTTTTTGTGCTTGTGATTTTGCGGTTTTTTTCCCCTCTAGTTGGTTACCAGCCAATCTTTCTCCTCTCTTGTGTCATTTTCCCCCCTTATATCCATTTCTCTTTCCCTATATTTTTTAAATCTTTTCAGTTTTAAACTCAGTATAATATGCTAATGAGTTTTGCCTTTAAAATAATGTTCATTGAGTAATATTCAATTTAAAATAATACTCATTGAGCAAAGTTTTGTTCCTGTTCAAAATCAAGTGAGTTGGGTCATGAATAAACTTTTTCCTCAGCCTTTCCGTATCCCTCCAAATGACAATAAAATACTAATTAAACTGGCTATTTCACTTCTGTGAAATTATATTTAAAAAGTCCTATTAATATATGTCTATACCTGTTATATTTGTGATTTCCCTTTGCATAGCAGAGCTCTGGGGTTGGAAAACAGACACATGAGGTAGGGCATAGATAAAAGCACAGAGGATTTTTGAATTGTACAGATTTTGGATTTAGATGTTGTTCAATTACTTAGTGACAGTTGTTTGACCTCAAACAAGATATTTAACCCTGTTTTCTTGTCTGTTACCCAGGGGTCAATATAGTGCCTACTTCGTGGTGCAGATAGGAGGGCGAAATACTGTGTGATGTAGGTGGAGGCTTAGCTCGGGTCTGTAAGCATTCTCACTGAATGATTGCCATTGTTATTGATGTTATTATTAGATTTGTGTGAAGTCACCTGGTACTAAGTATTGAATGTGGGAACTGGCAGTCAGCCAACACGAGATGTTCTTATGACTCCAAGAAGTAACATAGAATAGACTACTCTTGATGTCTTTTTTTTTCAAGTGGAAAACGGTTGAGGTCATTTCAGAGTCTGTACATTCTTATATGCCATGGCGTTCCTCTCTGGACCTGCATAACCCTCCGGAGCTCACCCTTGGCACCTCTCTTTTCTTCTAGCTGCACTCCAAACACACCCTCCTTCTGTCCACTCTTTATTGCCACAATGTTCCTTCCCGCCTTCAGAGATGTCACAAAGCTGTTCTCTCTGCCTAGAGTGCAGTTTGTTTTAACTCAGTCTCTGCTACAAGGATAGATAAAGAGCCTACCTACCAACCTAGAACTTGGATAAGAGTGGGCTAGAGACAGAATGAAGTTGTATGTGTATGTATGCATACGCTTGCACACACGTACAATGGTGTGTGCTTGGATTTGATTGATGTCTGTTCCACACCCTTAATTCTAGTGTCTATGAAATCAAGGACCTGATCAATTTACCTCCACCCGCATCCACAATACCTAGTTCTGGCCTGACACAGAATAAGAGTTCAGTGAGTATTTATTGGGCTCACTGAATGTCCCATGGAGAATCTATGCAATACACTTAAAATGGAGAGGCTCTCCTTTCAGTTGTGGGGTTTTGTTGGGAATAAGCGAGCTAACATTTACTGTATGTTTACAACATACTCTGGTTTGGAGGAATTGCAGGGAGAGGGACATGAAGACTGATGTTTGCAGAAGAATTTTTGAATAGTAGTATATGGCCAGGAGACTGAGTAGGTAGATTTAGTGGGACGTTTTCTGACTAACGTGCTCCCAAATTGATAAACCCATGCCCTTGACTAGTGGAAGAGAATATTGACTACAATGCAGATGTTTTATGGTACTCAACCAGTATTACAGAAAGATGCTAATTTGCCAGTGAATGACCCAAACATCCTCCTATAAAAATAAGCATAAACTCACATCGCCTCAGGATATTTGCTTTCTTGGGTGGGGTATAGCTATTGATTGAAATCCTATATGAGAGCATCTAGCATGGGGTCTGTACATCCTGTGGGCTTAATATATATTAATCTCCCCATTAGAGGAAAGTTAAGAAAATTATAGTCCTTCATTTAGCATAGTATCTTAAACTGGGCTGACTTCTGGATGTGTTATCTAGGAACTATGAGTGTTCTTTTCCTAGAATCACAGATCATCGAGCCAGAAAGACTTTAGAGATTATCTAGTCCAACTGATTCATTTAAATGATGAGCAGAGAGAAGTGGTGAGAGGTTAAGTGACTTGGGGAAGGTCACACATCTGCTTCATTTATTTAGAAGTAAGCCAGTGTAATCTGTTAAGCCCCAGCAGTGAAAAGAAGGGGAGAGAAAGAGAGAGAAAATGAGAATTGCTTGGAGGTGAGACCCTTGGGGGTACACCAGCAGGGTTAGCACATGACTACCGGAGTCCCCAGTCCTATTTCCCATAGTTGGTTGGTTGGCTGGTCTCTGTAACAGTGCTTAGTTGAGTTGTAAAGGGTTTCCTGAGGATTCAGCCAACAGAGCCAACCACTCGCACAAACCAAGTTTTGCTAATTTCTCTCAAGACAATTAATTAACAGTGGTACCTTCCCCTTAATGAGCACCTGCTAAGTCCCAGGCAATGTGTTAGAACCTTTACTCTCAGTGCTTCCCTTAGTCACCACAATGGCATGATGGTCTAGACGTTTTTACAGATAAGGAAACCAAGGCTCCAAGGAAATGAACACATGGCCAACATTACAGAAATACGAAGTGGTGCAGGAGGGAGTCTAACACAGTTCTGTCTGAATAGCAACCATTTTCTGTCCCCTGTCTGCTAATTCACATGGAGAAAGGGCGGGGAATTCAACATTTAAGGATAGTCAGGTGAGAAAATGGTTAGTGCTGCCTTCTGATATAAATTTGGCCCTCCATACCTGTGGATATGGAACCCATGGATACAGAGGGGGCTTGCTGTAAGGGACCTGCACATCCAAGGGTTTTGGTACCCTCAGAGGAAGCCCTTGAACCAATCCCTCACAGATGCCGAGGGGTGACTGACTGTGTGTTAGCCTAAACCTTGGAATTTCTTTTGAACTAGCTGAGTAGTTTTACCAGGTGAAAATACAGTGGCCCCTGATCTACCAGGCAGGAGTCAGTTGATCTAGAATGCACCTCCCTCCCCATCAATAACTGGTTAATTATTTCAACTTATGAGAGTTAAAATTAAAAAGAGAGAAGTTTATTTCATTCACAAAACTCGCTTCGTTCTTTTATTCACTTACCAGATATAGTCTGAGAACTTATTTTGTACCAGACACCAGGTGGGGAGCTGAGGATTCAAATGAATAGGTCTCTGTTCTTCACATCAAAGTGTTCATAGTCTCACTGGGGCATGACATGGAGGCCAACGAATAATTGATGCAGTGAGATGGATACCTTGACAGAAATCCTTTTGCCACCGAGCCAGCGTGTTGCATTTAGGTCTCAGATAATTCTGTATGTAAGGAGGTGAGGCTGGGTACCTTTCCCTGCAGCGGTGGGTGATGGAAACTTCTGCGGTGCCCTTGCCCAGCCTGCTAATAAATCAGGCTGGATCCACTGTGGGGCTTTCTGTGGCTGTCCTTGAGGAAAGGTGTCATGCAGTTGCTCAGGGATGAGTGTAATGGTTTATGACTTCAGCACCTGAAGTCCTATCACACAGCAAGTTCCCTGGAGATGGTGATCATACAGAGCGAATATTGCTTAGCTGGTGATAATGTCACGCTGCCACGCTGAGTTACACGGATTGCCTGATTCCTGCAGCTAAAAAACTCCTGGCTGATTAATCCCGATGCCATGTAAATAGAGACGGTGTCAAGGAGATCGTAAATGAGAAAATGGATGCTCGGATGGGGACATTAGTGAGGAATAGAAGAGCCACCATCACCCCGCTCATCCCTCAGTCAGCCCCTGACAACATCATTATCCAGGTGAGATGAGGCACATCACTCAGCCAGGTCCTGGAAGGCTTCCAGATCTTTCTTCCCGACCCCTACCCCAGCCCTATTTTAAACAGTTAATATTTTACAAATCATGTCAGTACGCTTTCTCCTGCTTGCCATGCCTCCAGGGAGGAGTTATGGGACCACCCCAGCATAAGAAAGCCTGATAGTCAAGCACCTTAATTACTAACCAGATAAATTGGGGCATGAGTTATTCATACTGTTAAAGGACTCATTAGAGAGTTCCTTTAAGATATGCTCTCGCATTTGACTTACAGAAATTTAATTGCTCATATAAGCTAGATTTCAGGTCTGCTGACACTTAGCTCTTTAATTGGTTTATACCCAGGGACATGCATGTCCACCCACATCAATTATCTTGTATGTTTGGTAACTTTACTGCCAATGTGAGGGGTCGGGGGAGGTGTCACATCACACTGGGCACTGTCTCCCACTGTCATGCTTGTGTTCCTCTTGTCTTGTTCTTTGGCCCTTCCCTTCCCGTCTTCCCTTCCCGTCATTCTCTCTCTCTGGGGGGAAAAAAAAGCTGCTTCAAGCTTTAATCAAGTCACCCCTTCCAAATAAATCTGTTGCTCTTCCAAATAAATCCATCACTCTGCTCATCTGAAAAAAAAAATCATATTGTTAAAGAAATTCAGGTGAATAATGTTTTTCTCCATTTTGTTAAACTTTTCATTCACAAACATTCCATTGTGTCAGTGAAGTTTAACTCAAACTCATTGGAAAGTCTGTAGAGATCTGGAGTCATGTATCCCTTATCCCTTACCATGATGCTGGAGATTGTCTTCTTAGTGGGTGCTCACATTCCTGTGGCAGATGGTGCACTGCTAGCTTGGCACCCATGGGGTCCTGGGTGGGAGATAGGAGAGCTTTTATGTTGTATGAAGAGCAGCAGGGGGACCTCTCAAGGCTGACGTTTGGTTGACTTCCTCAGCCGTTCCAGGGCTTATCTTTTTGGGCCAGGATTATTTCAGCAATCCCCTCACTGGTCCTCCCACTTCTAGACTCTCGCTCTTGCTTACTGCTCTTGTCAGAGGCACCTTCCTGAGGGGCTGCTTTTATCCCACCAAAGACTCCTGTGACTTTCTGCTGCCTGTGGAATTAAGTTCCAGCTCCTCAGTCTGACATCTAGGGGCCTCCAGAAATTAACCTTCCCTCTGACTGAGTTTATCTTCCTGGAACATGCCGTGGTTTTTAGATTCCCCCTTGGAGTCCCCTTGAGACACAGAAATTAACCATTTTGTTACACTCTGTAATTAATTGGTTTTGTTTTGGGTCTAGTTTCCAGTGTATCTAATTTTCTTCATCGTCTCTACATCCAAGTATACTAAGCATTGGAACATCGATCACACATTTCTCTCACACCTTATCCCCCAGGTAGCTTCTGAGAATTTATTTCAACGTTAAGCTTCCACTGTAATTTCAGTCACCTGATTCAATAGAGGGGCAAATCCTTGAAAGCTCCCTGAGGTTACAAGTCTTCCCAAACGTCTTAGCCACCTATCTGGGGTCTGTTTGAGCCTCAAGAACTATTTATACCCATGCCGGCATTTCTTGGGTTTGATTCCTTCTTTTTAGACAGACTTTGCCATGATGATAGTTGTAACTTGGGGTTTTAACTAGAATTTTCAAGTAGGGTGTTACATGTTTAGTTTTCTTTGTAGCCTAACCATTCACAGACTTTTTAAAAATAAGGTTTAACATTTTTAATCCCTTTCGCTCCCTCTCTTTGCAAGTCATTTATAACAATAAGCCCCTTACTTTTTAGATTTTAGTTTCCTGACCCCTTACACAACATCTGAGAAAAGTCATTTGACATAATTAATATTATTAGTAACACACTGTGCCTTACATTGGGTAGCTCTGTGGGCATTATTCAGTGTTATAACTCTCCAATACTGAGAAGACTAACCCTCAGCTCCAAGCAGGCCAGTTAAATCTCTGCAGATTCTTCTAACAGAGAACATCCTTCTTCTTCCTTACCTATTCAGATCCTCCCAGAATATTCAATGATACTTAGGAATTACTATATTTTAAATATGGTAAATGTCTTGCAGTTACCATTCTTTCTAAAAGACCATGTCTTTTAAAGATGCACCTTGTGAGACAGTCACCAATGAAATGGTATGACTTACTGGACTTCCTTCAAAATAATCCAAAATGGAGGTGAGAGAGTGGGCAGGAGTACAAATAAAACAAGGTGGACCATGCATTTGTCAACCTAAATAAAGAGGTAAACTGAGGCAAGCTCAGTTACCAGACATTGAATTTATTTGGGAATAGCAGAGGAATTACAATTCAGGAAACGCATGCTGTAGCAAGGTACAGGGAAGTCTGCCGAGGGTTTGGGGAGGCTGTGTTCATGGGCAGGTAATGCAAAGGTTGGGGCATCTAGCTGGGGTCTAAGCAGTAAACTCACTGGCTTGAGGATGGGGAGGGATTCTTTGTGGATGTTCATTGGTCAGGAGATAGGTCTTGGTCTTTTGCAGGTCTGGCATTTGTGGAAATCAGTCAGTTCTTAAGTTCTGTTCTTCTAAAGGGGCATATGTGAGATTCTCCATTTCATATCGTCTGGTTCCACTTTAGGCTGAAAGCCTTTCACAGTAATTGCTGAGCCTGGGTGATAGGTACTGTGTGCTAGTAAGTACTAGTATCATAATACTAATACCTCTCAAACCTTAATGCACATAAAGCACTTGAAGATCTTGTTAAGATGCAGATTCTAATTAGGGAAATCTGGGGCTGAGCATGGAATTCTGTACAGCTGACCCTCCTCCTTATATCTGTGGGTCCCACATCCTTGGGTTCAACCAACCAAGGATCAAAAATATTCAGAATAATTCTAAGAAGTCCCAAAATGCAAAATTTGAATTTGCCATGTCCTAGCAATTACTTACATAACATTTACATTGTCTTAGGTATTAGAAGTAATCTAGAAATCATTTAAGGTATGTGGGAGGAAGTGCATAGGTTGTGTGCAGATACTACGCTATTTATATAAGGGACTGGAGCATCTGCAGAGTTTGGTATCTGTGGGGGCCGGGAGTCCTGGAACCAATCCCCTGTGGATACCAAGGGACAACTGTATTTCTAACAAACTTTCAGGTGACACCGATGTGGCTGAAACTTTGAGTGTACTTTTGCAAGCTTTGAGAAGCAAGGTGTTATAGTATTATCTTTTTATTTATAAATATTCAATGTTTTCCAGAACAACAAATTCCTTCCATTCTTCTTTGCCTAACTCAGGTTCCATGGCTTCCTTCAGGTCTCTTCCCACTATTTCAGGACAAATTGATTTCTCCATGTTTTAAGCTTCACTGGGCCTCCTGGTCTCTATTATATATTGATATATAACCAAGTACTATCTTGAATTGTTAGTTTAAATTTATGTGTTGTTGTTCTGAGACTACAAAAATTCTCATGTTACAAGCTATGCCTTCTGTCTTTTGTACCATTATACCCCCAGCACATTTTTATATAGGGTTTGATTTGAATCAAGGGAGGGGGGAGTAAATGTTGCCTAAATTCTGAAGTGCTAAAATGAATACACCATTTAAAATCTCCAGAAAGATAGTTTAGGGACAGAGAGTGGCAGAAAATGAAAGAAATTTCTTGTTAGCCTGAGAGGGAGAGCCCTTGATCATTTCAGTTTGAGGTAAGAAGGTCAGCACTTCCTGGAAACCATAGTATCGGGGTGCAGGATATCCGTGTGGTCTGCAGCTAATGGTAACGCTCCGTCAGTGGTGGCTGGAATTATAAGCATCATCCGATACAGTGCTCACAGTAACACTGCAGGTTGCTATTCTTACCTATGTTTTCCTAAATGCAGACTTCACTCTGAACTGGAGAGGCCACTTAACCTTCCTGAATCTGAGCCACATCAGGGTTCAAACCCAGATCTCTGACCCTGGAACCCAAATCCTTTATTATTAATTAGGGTCTCACTCTACTGAAAAGTGTCTCAAGTGTGGGCTGCTGAACTCAAGGGAGGGCTACCAGGAGTGTTTCTGATCCTGTCTCCCCATACCCTCACTTAGAATGTTAAGAGTAGGACCCAGAAATGGACATTTTATGAAGTTATTTAGATGGGTTTGGGTACCCTTAAGTCTGAACTACTGCTGTATTGTTGTTCTGAATGATTGAGTTACATACACACAGACACACACACATTCTTCATATTAATCTAGACTGAAACTCTTTTGGCTTTAGGTGTACCCTCTGGGTCTGTTTTCCTGTCTCTACTTGCATCTCTTTTTTGTTGTGATCTTTATTAGATTTTGTATGCAAAATACTGGGCATACAACAGGCACTCAATAAATAATCAGGAATTTCTTTTATAAATTGTTTCTCCTTTTTTTTTTTTTAATCGTGGAAGAAGAAAGTTTAGTTACCCAAATGGAAGTTCTGTATCTTACAAGTTTGTGTGTAGTATGTTTGGAGAGAGTTAAGCGGAGAGAGGTAAGGTAGATTTAGTTGATAATTTAGTTTCCCAGGAAAAAATCTTTTGCCTGGGAAGTCGCCGTATGTTATCCAGAATTTCATAAACTCACTTTCTCTAAATCAAAAATGAGACGTTTTGCATAGTTTCCAAAATCCACTAAGACTGTTTCTAAATGTGTAGGAAAGAGAAATATGACTCAAATTCAGAGCGTTGGTTTTTCACATTGTCTGAGGGTTTAAGTACAAAAGTAAGTCCTGGAATTAATTTTAATAAGAAATCATTTAAAGTGCCTTTTGAGGAACAATGATTCCATCAGTGTTAATAGATGATATTAAGTACAGAAATATTTAGGAATGCCAGAATTTAAATAGGTTTCCTCATTGAAGAATTGCATTGAGTCTTTGATAAGTTAGTATCTAAAGGACCAAAAGTTAAATTTCTCATACATATGGACATCAGACTTTCTCCATCTTATCTACTCCCCTCATGCATTGCAGAGAACGGATAGTCCAGGGAACACATCCGGGCATCAGTTTTGAACAAGATCCTACAGACCAAGTCATTTTGGGATTGTTCTAATTTTATACTACAGTCCATTTACTACATGTAATTCTAACTAAGGAGTTTTTCTACCTTTCGTCCTTTTTCTTTCCTCTAAAGTCCATTAGTGAAATCTTGAGATTAGAGGTTGTGTATTTAGTTAGTGTAGAAGGTAATGCCCTTTGTCCTGTTCTTATCTTCTTGTAGTCATTCTTGTCTGGGCAGAGTGACTTGGATAATTTGAGGTAAAATCACTCATCTCCAACTGACTTCAACTCATGGGCCATCTCCATAGGGGACATGGGGTTACTCTCTCTGGGAAGAAGGAGCAAAATGGCCTTGGCTCATTGAATTTTAGATCCATATTCTCAATGACTTCAATGCAGTTCTGCATTGACTCCCCTTGTCAGTCCAACAGATTCCTGTGTTGGAACAGCTTCCCTAAGTAGATCGTAAGTCCCCGAAGGGCAGAGTCACGCCCCAGTGGGCTCAGCACTGCGGACCACACGCAGCACACGTCTGACAGATCCCTGCTGCTGGAACCCAACGTACAGCCCATCTGTACTTGCCTTTGGCTTTTGAGGTATTCCAGTGCCACAATTTGATTGAATGGTGCCTTCTTCCCTTGAGCTGTTAGGGCTTTAAAAGGGATGGCTTCTAGAAGGAGCTTACAGAGACTTAAGTCTGCAGCACAGGGAAAGGAAAGGCAGGATGAATGGGCTCCCTCTCCAGCAGGCCCTGACCTCTTTGGTTCAGTCCAGACCTTTGCAATCTAATTGCGGCTTCTGATTTGGACAAGTTTTAAAAAAAAAAGTAATAGTAATTTTTTCTGTGGATCACAAACTCATTCCTATGATAACCAGTCTAGCTATAAAAATGGATGGGGGGAGATTGTGGTGAGCCTGAGAATATGTGGTCCATTGACAGAGACGAGCAGTTACTACACAACTTCAGTCCTTGTTGCCATCAAAGATTTGAGCCAAGGATTGTAACATCTTCAAATGTTATAAAAAATAACAATAATCATAACTAAAAACCAGTGTTTATAATGAATTTCTGAAAATGTTGTTACTGAAAGATTATTTATAGTCTAAATCTACATTCTAAATGCACAATTTATTTACTAGTCTGAATATGTATGTATATGGTACTTAAGAATTCACAAAACAGTTCTCTATGATTATCTCATTTAGTATCTAGGATACCCGGTGAGGTGGGCAGAGATCCCCTTCATGGATGCAAAACCTGAGGTCCAGATTGGTGAAGTGAGTGACCCAAAATTATACAGCTGTTAAATTACAGAGCTGGGACTCAAACCTGGGACACCCAGTTTTTTGGTTTGCTTTTATCCACCAAACTGCTTTGTCACATTTATAAATAATTAAAATTACAATAAAAGCCTACCTTATTTTTCCTTTCCATTAAAAAAATATTTTTATTAAAGCATAGCACATGTACATAAAATGCACAAATCATGCATTCACTGCTCAATGAATTATCGCAAAGTGACGTCCCAGGAATCCCTGTCATGTCCCTGCCTTTCTCTTCAATGCTAACCATTCTTCTGACTTCTAACTTAACAGACTTGAGTGTTTTAGATTTTGCCTGTTTTTTTTTATTTTATAAATAGGATTATACATTCTGTATTACTCTATGTCAGGTTTCTTTTGCTCAGAATTGTGATTTTGAAATTTATTCACATTGTCCTTTCAAATAGCGGTAGTTTTCTCCTTCCACTGCTTTGTGGTATTCTGTTGTATAAATGTTCCACTGTTAATTTATCAGTTTCACCACTTATGGACATATGCATTGTTCCTGACTTTTGGTTGCTACAAATAATGCTGAAATGAACACTCTTGCACTTGTCTTTTAGTGCCCAAACATATATATTTTTGTTGGATATATATGGAAGTGGAATTTGTGGGTTCTAGAGTAAGCACTGTTTATTTTTCATAAACACTGTCATGAGTTTTCCAAAGTAATTAAACCAATAATCATATTCCCACCAACAGTGTAGAAGAGTTCCAGTGGCTCCGCATTTCACCAGCACAATATTTCCATGTCTAATTATCTCTAGTGCATATGTTCAAGTACATAATTACGGTTTTTATTTGCGCTTTCCTAAAGAATAATGAAGTTAAACATTTTTTTGAATTGTTTATCAGCCATCTGGCTGTCCTCATTTGTTAACTCCTTGTTCATGTCATCCCTCTTGCTTTCCATTAGTTAATCTTTCCTTTTGATTGAAGGGTTCTTTGTGTATTCTAGACATGAGTCCTTTATCCGTTATATGTGTTCCAAATGTCTTCTCCCACTTGACACCTTCCTTTTTAACTCTGTTAATGGTTTCTTTGCATGAGTAGAGCTTTTTCATTTTGAAATAGTCAGTTTACCCTTTCTTGCATTTCTGGTTAGTACTTTGTGTGTCCTGTTTAAGAAATTTCCTTGTTTATTCCAAGGTCACAAAGATATTCTTCTATATTCTATTCCATAAATTTTATTGTGTTGCCTTTCACATTTAGATCTACGATCCACCTAGAATTGATTGCTGGGTATGGTACAAGTTAAAGGTCAGGATTTAGTTTTTCCATGTAGATATATCCAGTTGACCCAGCACCATTTATTGAAAAGACCATCTTTTCCCCACCATTCTATAGTATGACCTTGTCATAAATTGCATGTTTATCTCTGCAAAAATGTTTCTGAATTATCTGTTCTTTCCAATAGATTTATCCTTTCATACTGTCTTAATTATTGTAGATTTATAGAAAATTCTAATGTCTGGTAGTATAAGTCCTCCAAATTTTCCTTCCCATTTATGATATCCTTGAATTTTGGACAATTGTATTTCTATCCATATTAATTTCTAATCAACTGCCAGTAGTGTGTGTGTATATATATATTATATATATATATATATTTAACATTTTTTATTGATTTATAATCATTTTACAATGTTGTGTCAAATTCCAGTGTAGAGCACAATTTTTCAGTTATACATGAACATATATATATTCATTGTCACATTTTTTTTCTCTGGGAGCTACCATAAGATCTTGTGTATATTTCCCTGTGCTATACAGTATAATCTTGTTTATCTGTTCTACAATTTTGAAATCCCATCTATCCCTTCCCACCCTCCACCCCCTTGGCAACCACAAGTCTGTATTCTATGTCTATGAGTCTATTTCTGTTTTGTATTTATGCTTTGTTTTTTTGTTTTTGTTTTTGTTTTTTAGATTCCACATATGAGTGATCTCATATGGTATTTTTCTTTCTCTTTCTGGCTTACTTCACTTAGAATGACATTCTCCAGGAGCATCCATGTTGCTGCAAATGGCGTTTTGTTGTCAGTTTTTGTGGCTGAATAGTATTCCATTGTATAAATATACCACATCTTCTTTATCCAGTCATCTGTTGATGGACATTTAGGCTGTTTCCATGTCTTGGCTATTGTAAATAGTGCTGCTATGAACATGGGGGTGCAGGTGTCATCCTGAAGTAGGGTTCCCTTACCGTATGACCCAGGAATCCCGCTCCTGGGCTTATATCCAGTATATTTTTGACTTAATGTATTTTTTAGTTGAAAGCTACTCCTTTAAAAATCTTTACAGATTTTGTTACCTTCAATCAGAAATGATAGAAATGGAACTTTCTTTCCTAATTCATGCACTTGCTCACAGGGAGGTAATAGGGAAGATTTCATGCCAAACATCTATCTTTGTTGTTTAAGACCATAGTTCATTCAGAGAGCCAGGGAGCCCTGAATTACATGTTACTATATTATTTTAGTTATTATTTTGAAATTATTTCAAAACTGTAATTATTTTCAAATGTACCATATCAAGTCAATGTATTTTGATTCCAGAATAACTGTCCTTGTCCAAGCCAGGGCTGCTTCTGACTTTGACCCTTTACACTAGCTGCACCCTAGATCTAGAAATGCCTTTTCCCCAGTTACTGACATGCCTAACTCCCTCACCTTTCTGTGTACCTTCCTTAAACATCACCTTCTCAATGAAACTTATTTCTAGTTAAAACTGTAACTTCTAACTCCCTTTCCCTGCTCTGTTTTGTGTGTGTGATGGCAGTGACTCTTGTCACTTTCTGACACACTGTCTATTGTACTTCCTGATAAAGTTCCATTTGGTGTCTGTCTGTCTCTCCACAGAAGGAGATGTATTGGCTTTGTTGGCTAATATATCCCAAAGGAAAATCCCTTCCCTTGCATGTAGTCAGTGATAAACAAATATTTATAGAATGAATTGAACTGAATGAAAAGTTTCCTTCTTAAGCCTAGTCTATCTCTGCCTGTGATTTAGATGTATATGGGATGATCTAGTGATAAGGTGTGGCCTGGAGAAGTCAGTCAGTGTGCATGAGGGTTGTAGGGGCTTCTTGGAAGGAACTCATACTAATCCTAAACATGGTATTTCAATCCAATAATATATGGTTTTAATGTTTTCAGGGGAAGGATGACTGACCACATTCTAACATTAGCTTATCCTTTCCTTTAGGAATTCATGTCTGCATCCTAGAGTGAGGAAAGATGCAGGTTAGAAATAAAACATAACTTTTTTTCTATAGAAATTCCTTAGAAGAGAGGTTCTCAAACTTGAGTGTCCATTAGAATCATTTGAAGGGCTCATGAAAACACAGACTGCTAGACTCTAACCCCAGTATTTATTTTTTAAATTTTGGCATGGAGCCAGGTGATTTGTATTTCTGTTGTTATTGTTGTTGTTGTTGCTGCTGTTGTTTTTTTCCTTGGGATTGGAGGTAGTCCCTGACTTTTAATTTATTTTTTATTTATTTTTTATTTTTAATGGAGGTACTGGGGATTGAACCCAGAACCTCTTGCATACTAAGCATGCACTCTACCACTGAGCTATACCCATCACCCCCTTCCCCCGTCCTGATTTGTATTTCTAACAAGTCCCTAGGTTGTGCAGATGCTGCTGGTCCAGGCCCCACACTTTGAGAACCATAGCTATAAGATGTCAGAAAGAAGGGAAGCTGGCATTGGTACCCCCTTGGGTATGACCTTAAGCTTTTTTCCTCAAAACAAAACAAAACAAAACATTTGGCCACCTCAGTCTCTCACTTTGCTATAGAAAACTTTCCAAACAGTAATACTTAGAAGTATTTTAACAGCTCTGAAGCATCCCCTGAAATGGAGAGTGGCACCTGTGAGAGGGCTGAGCCCTGGAGCATTGAACAAAGGCCAGGGCAAGGGTAGAAGACCATGGTGGGTGCTGCAGGATGGAAGATGCTTCTTTTCCCCCCAGTCTCTCTTTTTTTATGTTTTTCTTGCCTCCTTCCCTCCCTTCCTTCCCTCCTTCCCTCCCTTCCTTCCCTCCAGTCTTTCCTTCCTTCCTTTTTTTTTTTTTTTTTTAGATCCTTCTCTCTCTCTTTCTTTCTTTCTTTTTTTTTTTTTAACTCTTTTTTGGTGGGGTGGGTAATAAACTTTATTTATTTTTCTTTTTAATGGAGGTCCTGGAGATTGAACTCAGGACCTCGTGCAGCACGCACTCTACCGCTGAGCTATATCCATGTCCTTTTTTTTTTTTTTTTCTTTTTTAAATGGGCACATTTGAGCCACCTCCAAGGATGATCAGATATAACTGAGTGGACCTTGTTCATGGGGACCTGGAGATTCTGAATTAGCTGGAATCAAGAGTTACATGGGTTACGCATTTTACAGAACTTTCAGCCCTGATAAGCTTGTTAGAAACAACATCTTCAGCCATCTGGAGCCACATCCTTATAGCATGAGGTGGTCAGGCGCTCTGGTGGGAAGCGGCCTGGAGGGAATTTGCAGTGTCATTACAGAGTCTATGTTTTATTTAATTCTATCTTCCAACCACTGGCCAAAGGTAACCTACAAGCTGAGGTGATTTAGCATTCTAATAAATATCCCTAAAGAGCTCTTCACTTGGGCTTAATTACAGTGTGTAAATATGCAGACAGCCCTTTATTGACGCTAATCCTACTGCTGGTGCTGCCGGAAGAGGATGGCTGTGGGATAAAGCATGGTAGTGGTGGTGGGGGGTGGCCTCTCATTAGCTGATCCAAAGTAACAGTGAGTCTCCTGCTGGCTACCTGTGATTCCAGGTGACCCTAGAACTAATCACCTTCCTCTAGGTGGCAGGTTTCATCTCAGTGTTCCATGGAGTTCCTAGCTAGATCTAAAACCTTTTCATGCCATTTACTTTAACTTCTGCCAGTCTTTTTGTTGAATTTCCATGAGGCCTGGGCTCTGGGTTAAATGCCACCTCAGGTACCCAACTTTTCCTAGAGACTTGATTCCTTGTGCATCTCCAAATATACTTAAGGCAGATGCAGTTTGGTTTTGTGAAGGGAACCTACCAGATGCTATGGGGTAGTAATTAGACTTCGTTTTGTTTATTAATTCACTATTAATTAGCTAGCTACTGTGTACCAGGTGCTCCTGTAAGCCCCTAGGGATATGGAAGTGAAAGCTTTCCTCTTATCCTTCAGCTCAGTTAAGGGAGGAATTTGGACACACTGACAGATACTGGCGGTGAGATGAACAAATATTGAGGAATTATGGAAAAGCAACAAGCATCTCAGCCCAGAAGGGGCAGATGCAAGCTTCTTAGTAGAGATCATGACTTGAGCTGCATCCTTATTATTTTGTAGGAGTGAGTTAGGGGAATGAGAGATAGGAGCATGCGAAATACAGCCAAAATGTTATAAATAAAGACATAGACATGATGAGGGATATGGGGAACTATAATATTAAGCAGGTGACAGAGGAGAAAAGATCATAGTGAGTTAGTTAACAGTCACTAAGCTTTATGTATATAATATAGTAATAGAGTACATGGATTTTAGAAGCAGATTGCCTGGATTCAAATTCTGATTCTTCCACCAACTAGCTGTGTGATTCTGGGAAAATAACTAAACTTTCTTGCCTAACTTCTTTATGTCTTAGTCATTGCATGTAATGTGGGAATAATGATACTTAGTCTTTGTCACAGAGTTATTTTGAAAGCAAAATGAGTTAAAACATGGACAGTACTTAGCATAGTAAGAACTAAGTAAATATTAGTTATTAATATTATTTATTAATGTTACCGAACCAAATGTGGTTCTGCACACCTGCCACGCAGCAAAGCCAATCTACTGATGCTGGGCTGTGGTGAAGGAGAATGCAGTATTTGTTTGCAGGGCACCAAACAAGGAGAATGGGCAGTTCATGCTCAAAAGACCCAAATTTCCCAATGGCTTTTAGGGAAGGGTTTTTAAAGGCAACATTTGGAGTGAGGGTTGTAGCTTGTGGACTTTCTTCTGATTGGTTGGTGGTGAAGTAACAAGGTGTTGCTTCAGGAGTCTTAACCATTAACCCTCTTCTGGTTCCAACAGTCTCAGATCTAGTGCTTGTGGTCAGTCTGTAGTCACCATTCTCAGTGTAGATGGGGGTCTTAGTTCCTGTACAGCAACTCAAAGACCTGCATCAGATTGTCACATATATCCCTTGAGGAGGAACTAGGACTCTTTTGTGATGAACTATTTTTTAAGCTATCATTACTTTTCTTGCTTAACTGCTTTCTTTTGTTTCTGCATTTCTTCATTTCCCTAATTAGTAGCTTGGGTCTGCTCTTTTTTAATTCAGGGAAGGCCTATGAGACTAAAGCCTTTTTCTACAAATAAGGAACAGAGGACATGGAAGAGCTTTTATACCCAGGAGGGCCCCACAGCATCCTGCTTGGTTTTAATCCCCTCTTTTCTTCGATACTCCTCAGTCCTGAGAGGAACAGGGGTATAACAGGAAAGGGCATAAAATTTTGGATAGAGAGGTTAATCATAAACTTAGAAGAGGAACTTGGTTTTAGGGGAACTCGGTTTCATTCTTACTATTACTTATCATGCATCACCTCCCAACAACCCTATGAGCTGTGAATATCTCTGGTTGGATTTTTTTTCCGAACCTGTCCAACTCCAGGACTTGGGCTTTTAATCATGCTACACTGCAGTCCACAAACCTCTGTGGTATGCCTCATATGTCTAGGCAAAATTGTCAGGAACAGTGTGTGAAATGAAACTAGATTGAAAATCTAGGGTATTCTTTGAGGCCAAACCACAGTTCTGAGTATGGAAGGCAGGTGTGAAACTGAAGCCAAGTAATGTCTCCATTTGAGTCTTAGACAAAGTCACAGAGGAACCCCTGAGATCCAAACTCATCACATTAACAGGTCACTCTGCCTGCTTCTTGGATAAATCCATATGGTGGTCATGTCATCCTCGGACACTTGCTTCTAATGTTAAACATTTCCAAAAAAGGGGATGAAAGATTAAATGGCTTATGATTTATTTTACTTTTTATTTTAATTTTAGAACTGAGGACCCCCATATCTAACACGGGTGATTGTAAGGATAAAATGGTGAAATCTCAGGGTTTGAACAGATTCATATTTTCAGTCTAGTGCCTTCTAATCTGAACTACTCCAGGTATGGTGAATTAACTGGTTCTCTGGGGCATCCACTGTACAAGGCTGGGGAGTGAGAACCCCTCATACAGGCAGTGACTTTTGGTGTTTAGGGAAGTCAAAAATAACTAAGTGGGAGTTATGTAGGGAATATTCTGTTGGGTTCTTTGTAGTATTCTGTTGTATTATCTGAAAATCTCCAACACCTCCTTGGACCAGGTTTCCAAGAGGTGGTGCTTGTCAGGATCGCCAGAGAACTGGAATTCTGCAAGAGGTCATGGATGACAGCAGGGAAAACGTTCTGGCTGTAGAGAATGAAGGAGAGTCCATGTAGCATCTAAAGGAGCAATCATCAGGTGGCTTGCAGGGTGGAAGCAAAGACAAGGCTTTTGCAAGAGAGAAAAAGCAATTGTTTGAGGTTTGTATGGATTTCTGTCAAGGAGACAAGGGCATGCTTTTCTCTTATGCGGGAAGGTCTTGTTTCTTGTAATCTGCTCTTGGTGAGTTTGATCTCTTTATTTCCTCTCAAGCTTTCCAATTAGCACCTTTGTCCCTGTAGTAGGTGGAGTTTGGAAAAGGAGTGAAAAGTGATTTGAGAAATCTGAACTGGCTAGGTTTTTCCCACTGTTGGCTGATGCTCTGTGAAAGTGAGAATGGAACTAACATAGACCCAAACGGGGAACTTCATTTTGTCTACAGCCAAAAAATGGAGAGATTGATCAAAAGAACTGCTATTCATGGGGCACCTGTTGCTGTGACTTGGTGATTAGGGCAGACTTATGTTTTCCTTTCCTCCCCAGGTTACTCTGCTCAGTGCAGCATGTGGGAATTGCCCCTGTCAGTGCAGGCAGATCTTACAGTGCATTGTAGAATAACAAGGCTTGATTCCAGATGGTCCAGTTGACATGCATTTTCTGGTGGGGCGTGTGAAAAATCCTTGTGTTTCTGTCTCTGTTGGGGATATCTGATTTGAAAGCTCCAATGTGAGAGAAGCAAAGTTATCTGTAAGACGTGTTCGGTAGAGTGGGAAAGAAACAGCGCAGGACAGCTCTGCCAGTAGATGTGTGGTTGCCCATGGTGGGCATGAGAGCTTTATGCTCTGCCTTAGAAAAGAGATACCAGCCCATTGAGAGATACGAGCCCACCCCCCCAAAAAAATAGCCCTTAGGTGAACTTAGTGATTCCATCTATTCCTGCCCAACTTTCTTGATTTACCAAGTTTTGTGCTTGGTGGCTGAGGGAAGTGCCTGGGAGAAGCTGACCCCACAGTACTTGACGTCACAGAGCTGTGAATAAACACATCTACAGGAGAGATGAGTGGAGTGATGAATGTTCCCCAACACAGGATGTTTAACTGAATGGCATTTTCTTTTCAAGAGTCATTCAGAGAAAACTAGGGAAAAAAAAAAAAGCCTCTGCCTTGTGAACAAGTAACTCAGCCTCAGATCAGTGGTGCATGATCAAGTATGGCTGGAATTTTCTTTCATTCTGTCCTGCAGAGCAACTGTTTGAAAATGTTTCCGGCCCAGTGGGTTTTCAGACTTACTTAGCCGAGGACCCACATTGTAAATGAAACCTTTTGCGACGTATCCCTTATTCCACCCTCCCGAAAAGATTTAAACAGCATTTCATGGAACTAATTTGTAAGTTGAGGTTTACATGTGCTGATAAAATCCCTAATTCCAAACACTGAGGTTACTTTGATGAACATAGATTTTTAAAGAGGTGTGATGGGTGACTATTGCCAATTTCAGCTATATGTTTGATATCATGGTTGTTTATGTTAGCTTAGTTTCTCAGAAATGAGAATATACTGGCTCATATCATAATAACTTTCAACAACTTGAATCTCAATCTCAAAATATACTTCAGTTTTCCTACTGGTCTTCTTTCCAAATTACATCTACTACCATCATTTAGTAATTATTGGAATTTCTCAGAAGGTGAAATTCCAATTTAAAGGAAGTTGAAAAATAGATTCCTCATCAACTTAAAAAAATTTTTGGTTTGTTAGAAAATACTTTTGTGTATATTATGAGATTGTAATGTTTTTCAATCTTTTTCTTTTAAATTGTGTATATGTAGGTGCATTTCTCAGTGATTCAATTAACATATCAAAGCAGGAAATTTTATTTTGCTTTGCATACTGAGTACAAACTTTAATTTCCATTTCATTCCAGTCATTTTGTCCATAGCTGTAAACTAAGCAGTATGCTCAGTATTGCCACATTGAGAGTTTTCTGCTTACTAAAAACTACAAGATTCACAAGAATCTTGTTACAATTTTATTCTGTTTTTGAGAGAAATAAACAAAATATAGTAATTTCTTTTCTTATTTGAAATATTCATACTTGTACCTTGCATTGATCAGAATTGCAAGGACTTCAGTGAAAAAATAAAAACTGTAACTCACTGCCCAAATAATTCTAAAGTGTCTGTGATTTAGTGAACAGTAGACAATGCATTATACAGTGCAGTTTTGAGAGAAGAGGGTATCTTGGAAAGGGGTGCTAGTCCTTGCAAGACACAAAGACTTCTTAAACATATGTGGCAAATAGCGTTTACAGCAGCCATGGCACTTTACAGTTTTTCTTACTGTTGTTTTCTCAACATCAATGCAAGTGTAAATACATTTTTGCCATACTGAATCATATGTTTAAAAAAACCCATCCAGATCTTTCAGGGCTTCTGTTGTATAAATATAGGATAATTTAACCAAATAACAAATCTTCCCGATAACTCCTTGCATGATCATAACTTACCAAAACGAGCAAAATGGAGAGACAGCCCCAGTGACCATTTTCAGGTAGGGCTGAATTCTCGTGATCTCGTATCCCCCAGACTTCAAGCGAATTCATCCAGTGTGTGGGATTCACTTTCTTAGCTCCATCTCTGCCCTGTATTATCCAATAATGTTTTTTTTTATCATAATATGACCTATTCATCAACTACTTATTGCAATGTCAACATCAGAGATATTAATAAACTTTTTGTTTATTGTCGGCACATTTCCCTTACATGTGATGAAGCAATTTCTGTTGAACAGAATTTTCATCAACATATTTGAATTTCCTTTGTATACATTTCTTCAATAACATTTACAGGTTTAATTGTCCCTGAGAGAATCTGGGCTGTATATTTGTCTTTTGTATAACAATGACCTTGTGTCTTGCCTGGAACACTATTTTGCAAAATTGCACTGTATAAATTACATTGAAGGCTTGGACTTACATCATCTTAAAAAGTGAGAACAATGATAAATGCTTATTGTGCTATCTTTTTATGAGTGACTTTATGGAAAATATTGGGGACACGGCTATTTTAGGTATTATTGAAATTGTCACTGGCGCTAATTGAAGAATCATATGATGTCAGTATCGTATAAATTGCTATTTAATTTTGAAACTGATCATGTCATTCTAAGTGAAGTAAGCCAGAAAGAGAAAGAAAAATACCATATGAGATCACTCATATGTGGAGTCTAAAAAACAAACAAACAAACAAAGCATAAATACAAAACAGAAACAGACTCATAGACATAGAATACAAACTTGTGGTTGCCAAGGGGGCGGAGGGTGGGAAGGAATAGATGGGATTTCAAAATCGTAGAATAGATAAACAAGATTATACTGTAAGCACAGGGAAATATACACATCTTATGGTAGCTCCCAGAGAAAAAAATGTGACAATGAATATATATATATGTTCATGTATAACTGAAAAATTGTGCTCTACACTGGAATTTGACACAACATTGTAAAATGATTATAAATCAATAAAAAATGGTAAAAAAAATTTTGAAACTGATCAATGTCATCACAATCATTCTAATTTTTTAAAAGGTCCATAAATGTAATGATTCATTTCTAACACGAGCAATTACTTAATCTGCAGTAAATAAATAAAATGATATCAGAATTTAGACAATATATACAAATTGTATAATAATCACTATAGGAAGACCTAAAACTTAATTTTCTCTAAGGATATGTCATGTATTAATTTGTGATGACACATTTATCAGTCATGACGGGCCTGAGCCTTGCATGGCACTCAGTTGCATGTGGCTCAGATGTGCTGAAGTAGTACGTTCACTACTAACATACTCACGTTTAATGGACCAGCACAGGTCTGATTTTTAAAATCTTTCTGAAAGACTCCTGCAGATTATTCAACTTATTTATTTCTGAGTTATCAAGCGCTCTAAAACATTACAACCTAAAACCCCAACATTTATTTATTTTGGTCATGAGTCTGCAGTTTGGGCTGGGCTTGGTGGTGGTGTTGCCATGGAGTGTCAACCAGTAAGGCTCGCCTGGAGTGGAAGGATCTGTTTTCAAGATGGCTACCAGATGGTGCTGGCTGTTGCCTGGGAGCGCATCCAGGGCTGTCAGCCAGGGGCCTTCCTTCTTCTCCACTGGGACCTTTCTATAGGATTTCTTGGGCTTCCTCACAGCATGGAGACTGGGCTTCAAGAGAAATGTTTTAAGAGACAGGAAATGGAAGCCAACAGTTTGTTAAAGCCTGGTCTGGAAGATGTCACAGTATCCCTTCGGCTCAATTCTGTTATCAGTGGATTTAGAGCCTGCACAGATTCACAGGGCTGAGACAAAGACCTGCTTTCTTCCTGGGCATGGTGTCAAAGAACTTATGACTATCTTCAGTCACCACACAGAGTTACCACCTTGAGAGTCAGTGACTCTTTACAAGGAGTTTCCAATAATTACACAGGGATTGCAGTTGAAGTTGTAGACTGAGGTTAACACTGGGAAAGGACTAAACCTGGAAGAAAAATGGACACTGTCTCTGAAGTGTTACAAATTTGCTGTAGAGTATACAAGTTTATTTTTTAATTGTAATCATTCAGTATAATGAAATATAGTTTTAAAATGGATGAGAACATTAGAAGAAGCTAGGCTTCTGTGGAACATAATTTGAAACTTATTATTTCCATGTTCTCTTCTTTCAAAGCCCAATTCTTTTTCTTTCTCAAAGATGTATTTCTGGGTTTTGTCATCCTCCTGGGTTTCTTTAATTTCTTCATTACTTACATGATATAGTGTGTCCCTTATATTGATTTAATATATCATCATTCAATCATCATTCACGTACCATGTTTATTGATACCTACTATGTGCCAGTCATTGGGTACAGAGACTAACTGGGATACAGAGACACAAGGACATACGTTGGAGTTTTCTGTCTCTTTTTCTCCCCACCACTGTCCTGTCACTAGGACATAGAGCAGGGCCTATATAATTAGTTGTCAATCAGTATATGTTGAGTGAATGAATGAAAGTTTCCAGTCTTCAATGAACTGAACACCTAACAGATGAGATAAAGTAAATCAATAATTCAAACTTGCTGTGATAATCTATTATGAAATATGCAGGGTGTTATGAACATATAAAAAGGAGCTTCAAATCCAGCCTAAGATTACACACTACAGCCAAAAACAAATTACTACAAAATCAAGAGTAGTCATTTGATACATTTTTCAGTCATAATAGTGTACCAATGTAATATTTACTGACTAACTAATTCTAGATCTTCATTCACGTAGTTATCATTAGGTATCAAAGGATGGGTAAAAAGGAGAACTATAGCTTTATTTAATTTTAGTATCAGAAGATATCTCAGGATCTTACACTTATTTTTGCCATTTATCTTTATTTTTATGATCCAACTTCATTAAAAGATATAAAATTCCCCTATGATTATAACAGTGAAATATTCTTTTTCTTTTTTTTAACAGTGAAATATTCTTCTTGAATAAACTATATATGCTATAGAAAACTATAAACAGGAAAATAAAATTACCTATAATTTCACCAAGAGTTAACTATGTCAACATACATATGATATGTACATGTATATCATATACATTTATATGAAAAAAACCAGAAAATACAATTTTGCTATCATAAGATCCATCATGCATATGCAGTTTTTAAAATTCTTATTTATTTCAGGTAAAATACCCTGTTTAGCCTTTGCTTCATGAAATAGTTTTCAAAAAATTGTAATTTCTACTTTCTGTATTATTCCACTGTGTCAAATTTCTGTAATTTAATTTAATCAGCCTCCATTTTTAAAGTTTACATGGTGTTCAACTTCTTTTCCTGTTACACATAATGCTGTGATGAACTTTCTTATGCACGTCTCTTCGCCCATATCTCAGTTATTTGTGTACAATTGTTTGCTGTATCTGCAATTTCTTGGTAACAGCCATGACCATTCCAAGACTCTTTGTGGAGCCATATTGTTTTTCAAATGTTTTCAGTTAAGGTTCTGCTAAGTATTTGATTGGTGGGTAACTGGAGAGAGCTTCCTCAGGACCAGATCACTTGTTTTTGTTTTGTTAGATTGGTGCTTTAGCTGTCTTTAGAAACTGAATTTCTCTCTCTGTCTCACTCACTCTCTCTCTCTCTCACACACACACACACACACACACACATGCACGCACGCATATATAGGGGATTTATCTGTTTTATCTTCTATGAATATCTCCACTACGGTGGAGGTGACATGCTCCACATTTTTACAGATGCTCTGCTCACATCCCAAAGTATGGACCCAGAGATGAGAAGTCCAAGGGAGACTTCCCAGAAGAGCAAATACTTGAACTAAGTCATGAAGAATAACTAGGAATTAACCAAAGAAGGGAACTGAAGGGCTGTTGTAGAAGCCTGTTTAGAAACCCAGACTTCTGTGTGGGGAGTTATTACACACAGTGACCGGAGGATTCTCTGCTTTAAAAATGAATATGCCGTGGATTGCTTTTTATTTGTTAATGTATTTTTTAAAGGGAGTTTAAAGAAGCACTTTATTAACTTTTTTTATGTGGTGCTCTATGAAACGTACTTTTAATGGTATCACCAGATAAGTCATTCAAGGACACTCTGTTGTTTTTTTTTTTTTTTTTTTTTTTGACTATATAAAGACATTAAATTTTATTCATACAGTAGAACACACTATGGGGATTATTATGGTGGAATGCCTCTGTGTGTGTTTATAATGACACTTATTGGAAAATTATACATTAAAAATAGATTAGAAAATAGAAGGTATAATTGAATCCTATTTCTTTTTTTGACAGATATAATTGTATATATTTAAACTGGAAAATGTGATGATTTGATATCCATAAACATTGTGGAATGCCAAGATCAAGATAATTAATATATCCATCACCTCATAGAGTTAACTCTTTGTGTGTGTGTGTGTGTGTGTGTGTGTGTGTGTGTGTGTGTGTGTGGTGAAAATGCTTAACATGTACTCTCAGCAATTTTCTAGTATACAATACTGAAGTGTTACTTAAAGTAGGTTGCCTTTTAATTGTGAGTTACTATAGTCATAGTATTTTCCTCTCTCTCCCTTCTTCTCCCCTTCCTCCCTCTCTCCCTCTCTTCTTACCTTTCCCCCTTTATTCCTCCCGAATATTTAGGGTGTACTAATTACATAATGAGAGGCATAGTGGTCCTGAGTGGGAGGCAGGATCTTCTCTGGGACATGACACAGCTGCCCTCACATCAGCCTGGAGACTCCTTCCAAAGTTACACAGACCCTGCAGATAATGTCATCACCACGAGCATTGCAGTGCAATGTGTTGGTGCATTTTTATGGCTAGGATTTTAGACCTGGAAGAGATACCAGGAAAGCATCAGATCTAATATCCTCCCCTAGGCATTTATCTTAACGATTAATATCCTTGTTTTATGAGACAGCTAAAGCTAGGAAGTGAGCTTCCAGGAGAGATACAGCTATAGGTATAAATATAGAAATACGCTTTGGCTATACATACACATATAAACTTATATGCTCTTCTATTGTTACTCCATTGGAAGAATGCAATGTGCAAATACACCTTTTGTAGAACTTCTTTTATCTCAATGAGTGGGCCAAGTGATACAGTCCTAGGCTGACTTTTGTCAGAATGTCAGTCTCCTAATGGAATCTCGGTGACAACTCCCACGCTGACTGAGGCACGTTGGCAAACGGTAGGACAAAAGCATGTGGCACCTTTACACTTTGATTTGAAAATCACCTGTGTTATGTCTTATAGGATTTCAAATTAAAGGTGCTAAGTTATGGAGAGACAATAGCGGATCCTCTGGTTTGAGCTCTTGATAGACACAGATGAGATTCCCTGTGCTGAATGCAGCCTGGATTTGCAAGACACGATTATCTTAGTTTCTTTGCAGGCAAGCGCAACAGACATACAATTCATGTGATATGGCATATTCAGGAAAGGTATGCTCTGTTTTCTTAAATTCTCCCAGGTTTTTGCAGCTATAGAAATGAGGACTCATTAGCTACAGTTTCTGCTTCAGGATATGCTATGTGGGCTGGAAAAAGTTATAAACGGCAAGAGAGTCAGGGCTTCTAACAGCCCCAAAAAGTGACTGTTTCTCATGGCTTCCTAAATTAGTCCTCAGGTAGGAGATTTCCCAGGGCTTGGGTCTGACAGGGTAATTAAAAGAGACTTGGAAGGAAGATTCACTCAGTCCGTAATTATTTTTTAGTTTCAATATCATCTGACCTTACAGATTCAGAATTATTGAGAGAGAAATTAGTTTGGCTTAATGAGAAGCATGAAAAATGTAATATTTTAAATTGAAACACGGTTTTACTGCTGGGGGCTATATTGAAAACCACAAACTAATAGCTTAACACCTTTTGTGGTGATGCTTGCGGGTCTGCTTTAATAATGAGATAAAGATGATTTTTAATTCACCCACAGCCATTCTTTTCCCTGATTCGGCATACAGACCTAGTGGTCTCTGCCTGTGCCTTTGCTCTGTAAGACATTTTTTCTTAATTCCTATATTCTTAGAAAAATTTTTTTCTGAAATCTTGAAAGTGACACATCACTGCTGTAAGAAGTCAAAGAAAACTACATTCTATGAAGGAAAACAAAATGTTAATAAATCCCTTCCCTTCCAACTCAGATCTCAAGTTTAACCACTGACAGTTGTTTGGCATGAATCGTGGTGGAGCCAAATTTAACTATACCTTCTCCGGAGCACGCAGGAGATACTTAATAAATAACTATTAAACTGACTTGAAGCGATCTCCTGCTTCTAAACAGCCTAATTCTATCTTTTACAGTGTCTCACTTTTTTTCATTCCTTTTACTCCAAACCCAGCTCGAACCTCCACTGAAATGGCTTCTGCTGGGCTTCCCACAGATTTGTCCCCACTCTGTTCTGCGAATGACGCTGGAGTAATGGGTCTGAAGTGTACCCTGTGCCACCTTTCCCTGACCACTGAATAAAGAAAACAGTGCATTTCCACTTTAGACAGACATCTCTTCCCCGGTTTAACCTAACCATGTTTTTCATTCGGTTTTCTGCCTTACACTTTAAATTCCAGACAAACTAGACTTTTGAAATCTCTTGTCTGTACCTTGCCCCTTCCTGCATCTCTGCTTATGTTTCTGCTGAGTCTCAGCCTGGGTTTTAATTCAATGTTAATTTTCAGGAGCTACTATGTTTGAGAGATTGGAGAGATGAATAAGACTTTCTTACCATCTTTTAATATGGCAGATGTTGAGATAATTATAAAAGAAACTTTAATAAAATAATCTTTCCCCCACCTCCCACTATTTGTGTCCATGCAAATAACGTCTTCTTCTAGTATTCTCCTAAAAGAATCACTGACATCTTTGTTTTCTACCTGCTCCCAAATTGATAGGGATCCTTCTCCACCGTCCAGGTTCCCACACTTTGTATTCTGCACAGTGTAGTTATTTGTGTCCCTTTCTTATCTCCTCAACAAGATTGTAAACTCCCTGAGGACAGGGACTGTGCCATTCACTCATGGGTCTTCTGAAGCAAGCATAGCATTGAGAATAATGTGTTATAATATGAGTATTACGTATTAATTTGTATTGTTTGGTGTTGCCCGTACCATCTAATTTATTAGCTTGAGGCTTACTGAAATTCAGGTTTGGAGTAAAATTGACTCTTCGAGTTAATGACCTTCCCAAGGTTGCTGCCAGCTCTTGGAGGTGGGGGAGGTGGGAGTGCATTCTCAGGACCACTTGGCATCCATTTCCCAGGTGTGCACCGCACATCATAAAATGCAAATCTTTCTATGGCTGCTCTAGTAACTTTGGAAAAATCGCTTATTCCCAGTCTTTGTTAGATTTGTAGACTTAACTGAAGGTTTGGCAGGAAGTGGGGAGAAAGGAGTGATGCAGGAGCACAGATTTCTTCCATGACTCCAGTGTGGTTTCTCTCTTTCCTCTCTGCCACTGCCTCTCCTCCTCACCTGCTCTTTTCTAGATTGTTCCAGAAACTCCCAGCTTTCTCTCCCATGACCCAGCCGGCATCTGCTAAGATCTTTTCTTAAAAGGAAACAAATAGGACCAAACAAAACAATCCCCCCGCCAAAAGAAAAACCCCGAAAAACCCCAGGATCCAGATCTATTTCCAAACAAAGACGGTTTTCCTCTTCAGAGGAATTCTGGTGTCAGTTGTTAAGATAATACAATGTTCCCTCTCTTGTTACACTTGATAAATACATTTTTGTCCTGTGTAAGCAAACTTCTGAGCTCAGCCCTTGGCTGAATCTGTAAGTCCTGAATTACAGAGGTGTAATCTCGAGGCTCCTGCCTGATCTGGAAACGAGAATGGCTCCAAAGTCCCTGAAGCTAAGTTATTGTTTGAAAGAGCTGAGCTTCTGCTGGTGCAAATGGAAACAGTTTGTCTTGGAAGTCAGCTTGACGTGATTTCTCTTCTGCCAAAGTGAAGAGATGGGAGAATAAATATATACCTCGGGGTCTGGAATCCTGTTTCTGCTGTGTAATTTAAGGCCAAGGAGTGAACACATTTTCTTAAATGGAACAAATGGTGCTATAAATGGTAATGGAAATGATGCTTCTTCACTGTTTGATGTGGCTCTGATGAGCTCCTGTTAATGAAATAGGACACAGCAGATGCAAAATGATTGAAGATGAGAGATGGGATTCCCTGTGAAATACAGACTTGAGTGCCTGGAGATCTGATCTTGGTGAAGAAAGATGATGTTTGGGTATTTGTGTGTGCATATCAGTGTGTGTGTGTGTGTGTGTGTGTGTGTGTGTGTGTGTGGTGGTGATGACTGCAGGTGTGTGTGTGTGTGTTTGGCAGTGTATGTGTCTACATTGGGATATGTACGTGATTTACAGGATGCATGTGTGTGTGCATATTTAGTGCTCTAAAGGTGCTGGGCATTACGTGTGGGTTCCTGTTAACCCTGAATAGTGTAAATCTATATCTATGGTTTGATTCAGGCTCTTAGGAAGGTATTTGAGGACCTGCCTTCATCTGATCAAATGTGATACTTTTAAAGTTTTGTTGCTAGTTAATTCTTCAGATTTTACTTTGAGTCATTCCTTGCCAAGAATCCCAAGAATTATTCAGCACCAAAATTCTATAGTCAGTGACAAATGAGAGAACTAAAAATCAGTACAGGGAGCTGCTTTTTAATTGCTCGTTTATTGTTTTTACCATCTGATTCTACTCTAGAGGCTGTTGGCTTTACTAACCACAGAAATTAATTTTTGCAAAGTCCAAAACTTTAGGAGCTCAATGTGTCAGAGGGGTTATTTTTAGAAGAGATGAAGTTGTTCTGTTCACTGTTTAAGATGAGGTAATGGTATGTGCGTGGGGGGAAGGGAGTTTGGAAACATTTAGTGCTAATGAATAATTCAATTTGATTTACTAGAGAAATGAAAGGGGATGGCACTCTGTCCTTCTCTTAATGTAAAAAAGATAATGGCTGTTTCACTTTAACGGTATATCTCAAAGTATCTAATATAGCTTATTTTTATTCCAGGTCAAGTCATCAGCCTTTAAAAGTGGTTTAAGACTGGCTGTCATATTAAAGTACATGCTTAAAAATAAAAGGAGTCTGAGATGAAATTGTGCTCAGTTGCTCCTTTGCCCCATCCCCTACCCAGGTCTCCTTTCAAAACACAAAATGTATTTCTTAATTGAACATTAACAACATGAAAGTAGCCAGAGTTGGTAATCCTGGTGATAGAAAAGGCAGTGTAAATGACCCCAGTAGTTCAGGTAACCCAGCCAGCTTTATTGGTACTATTATGCTGACACTACAGAGGCATGGTTTTCAGAAGCTGAGCTGCTTCTGGTAGCTGTTATTTTGCATGGAAAGTTTTGTACACCTTGACTCAGGCACATTTTAGTAAAAGACTAATGCCATTTGCAGCAACATGGATGGACCTGGAGATTGTCACACTGTGAAATAAGCCAGAAAGAAAAATACCAAATGATAGCACTTATATGTGGAATTTTAAAAAAAGTGACAAAAATGAATATATTTGCAAAACAGATACAGACTCACTGACATAGAAAACAAACTTACAGTTACCAGAGGGGGAAGGTGGGGGAGGGATAAAATGGGAGTTACAGATTTACAGATACTAACTACTATGTATAAAAGAGATAAACAACAAGGTCCTACTCTATAGCAGAGGGAACTGTATTCAATATCTTGTAATAACCTATAATGAAGAAGAATATGAAAAGGAATATATATATATGTATATGTGTAACTGAATCACTATGCTGTACATCAGACATTAACACAACATTGTAAACAAACTATATTTCAATAAAAAAAAAGACACAGGAAAAAAGACTAACGAGTCATGTAAAGGCAGTGGATATGACCGTGTGTGAATGTGTTTGTTAGAATGTGGTTATGAGATTTCAGGGCCTGACATCATGGATACCAGGAGGTTTTGCACATTAGGCTTCTGGTTTTTCTTCTATTTGAGAAGCCACTCATCTGCTGCATTTAGTTGAAGTCTTCTCCTAAATTAAAAGCAGACAGTGAAAGTAGCTACTGAATCCCTGAGAAGTAACCAGAATAAATGGTCTCCATTGCAAAGTCCATCTTTTCTCTCCCCTCCCGCGACCTGTGCAGCTGTAAACAGTGGAGATGGGCATTGGGGAAGGGAGTTCTTGGAGGGCAGTGGAGAAAGAGTGCTGTTTAGCGTGAGGGAGAGAGGTAGTTCACCACACAAAGCATGGTTTTGAATGTACTTATAGTTTTTTTTCCCTGCAAAATGGCCAAATTATATTCTCACACTTCAAACTATGGATATATGTAAGCTTTGGGGGAAAAGCCTTTTGGAGAGCAGTGTGCATTTCTCTGACTGACTTTTGATGCCGTTTGGGAGGTTTCCTGAATAGGGGAAATTGGTCTTTGCTGTGGTTTTCCTTCAGATGACTTGGAACATGACCCCCATTTGCATGAGTGTTAAGGGCTTGGGAATGACATGAATTGGGAGAGAGGTTTTTCTGCGGGCTGAGTTGGAGGATTGTTCTGTGGCCATTACGTCCTCAAAAGTATAGTCCCTCTGTGGCCAAGGAGAACAGCACTGGGTCGGATTCAGAGGATCTGTGCCAGCAGTGGAGTTCTAAGAGCATGGCAAAGCTTCAGGCATGGGGAGTGGGTCCGAAATTCAGAAGCAGTGACCATCAGGGGCAGGACCAAGAGACAGAGGTGGGTGTGGGCACACTGTGAGTAGCTCAGGATGGAGACTGAGAGCAAAGTCAAGGCTAGGTTCACCAGGCATTTATAACACACATACTGTGTGCCAAGCACTGTGTCAAGGATAAATATAAATAATGCATAGTTATTGCTCTCAGGATAGTTAAAATTGCTGGGAAAGAGAATATCAGAGGACTATTTTATGTGGTTCAAGCTCTGTGGTCATAGCACTCTATCCAACAACATAAAGACACCAGACTATTCTGGTGCAGCTCTATAAAGAAAAAAATAAGGATGTAAAAATAATTTTATACATTCCTCCTCCTCTTTCCTTTTCCCTAAATAAAAAGAAGGTCCAAAAAAAGAAAGAAAGAAAGAAAGAAAAGCAATAGAAATGGAATCCCATATGCTTCTTTTGTGATTTTAAACACATTTCCTTTCATTTTTAGAAAACATGGTGGATATTCCTTTATAACTGCCATAGAGGCACTGGGCAAGGTTCCCTGCATGGTAAAGACATTGAGTTAAAGTTCCTTATAAATTGGACTTTATCATTTTCCCAAAGCATATCAGCACTAATCACATTATGTTGGTGACACACTCTGGTCAAATCATCCAGAATGATCATCACATTGCCTGTCTGCCATTATATCATCAAGATGCCTCATTTGTAAATGGGAAAATTGTAGCTCTGAAAACAATATGCTTCTGATTTCTTGGTACAAAGAGAGGGGGATGGTGGTGGGATGATTCCTGGGAGAAGTTATGCATGTGACTTTAATGTGGAATTCAAACTGATTTCTAAGGATCCTGGGTTTCCAGTTTTAGCTCAAATAATTTACTGTTGTAAGAGAAAAATCTGTGCCTCAAAGGAAAACTATACATTGTCCATAGCACACCCTTCTGGTAGTTCTCTGATTCTGATTTTATGAGAGCTATTTCATAATTCTTTAAATTGGAGATAAATGATAACAACGCAAAATAATTTTTGCCTACAGACAAGCAAATTCTGCCCTGACTGTAGAATCTTCACCAACTCACCCAAGTCTCTATTTGCATATTTATTTCAAACACTCTTTCAATCCATATAACTTGGTGCCATTTTGAGTTTCTTTGACTATACCGTCTTCCAGGTTCCTTCGTTATGAGTAAAAAATAAATCTTTAATTTATGTTCATTTTATATCTGTATAAGAGTCCTGATTTTATAAATTTTTGGAAAAATCTTCTCTCTCAGCACTGTAATATCATCATCATTGCTGCTGTTGTATTACTGTTGCTCCAGCTACTGCTTCTAACACAACCAATATTTGGGAGACAATGTTAGTGCCCAAGTTCCATGTAACCCTGACTTTGGAAGGAAAAAAGCAATATAATGCCCCAGGAAAGTGACAATTTTATTAAATTTTATTTAACTTTCAGTAACTTTTAGTAGTTTACTTCCCCTGGGAGAGTGAAGGTGTTACTCCCCATGCCTGCACCAATGTTCCCCTCACCCCTTCTCAGTTTATAGGATAAGCTGGTGTCAGGTTCATCTGTAGTAGTTCTTGGCAGAACTTAACAGAACATGTACACCTTGATGAATGGACCCTATTAGTTTTCCTGCCCACCAAGACGGATGTGTAACTCTGAGATTCAGTACCTTTTGAATCAAATTCTTAATTCATTCCTAAGGCTGTTCTTCTCTGTTATTCTACCCTCATTTTCTAACCCCTAATATCTACCCTTCCCACATGTGCTTTATCTCTCCTTTCAGTGATTACTAATAGTCATTCTTTTGACAAGGTTTCCATTTGATTTTTATGGAATAGACTGGTAAGGGTCACCTTGCTTTCTTTTTTTTTTTTTTTTCCTTTTTTTGTTTTTTTTGCTTTGTTTTCCTGTACAACTTAAAAAAATTTTTTTTTTGTTTTTGGTGAAGTGAGGTTGATTTACAATGTTAATTTCAGGTGTACAACTTAGTTATTCAGTTATACATCCCACTCCTGGGCGTACATCTGGAGAAAACTATGATTTGAGAAGATACATGCACCCCAATGTCCATAGCAACATTATTTACAATAGCCAATACATGGAAACAACCTAAATGTCCATCAACAGATGACTGGGTAAAGAAGATGTGGTATATGCACATGTATATTACATATACATGTGTATGTATATTGTGTACATGTATATACACACAATGGAATATTACTCAGCCTTAAACAGAATGAAATAATGCCATTTGCAGCAACATGAATGGACCTAGAGATCACTGTACTAAGTGAAGTAAGTCAGAAAGAGAAAGACAAATATCATATGATATCACTTATATGTGGAATCTGAAAATAAAGGACACAAATTCTGTTTACAAACCCAAAACAGACTCACGGACATAGAAAACAAACTATGGTCACTTTGCTTTCCTTGCACAAAGAAAAGGTGGAGAGGAGGCGACGTGTTTTGGTGCCTGCCTCTAGGGTATGTGTCAGTGCTTAGCCAGATTGCTATCAGTGAGTTATTGCTTCTTCTTCTTACCCTTCTCCTCAAAAATATTCAACACCATTTCAGAATATTATACTGAGTTGTTAAACCTTCACCAGTATTTTCATAGTCAAGTCTGCTAAATAGCACATTTGCCAGCAAAATTTAAATTTAAGAACTATTACTTTTACTTCAGGGCAAAAACAGCTCAGTGACATATACTTCTGTCCAAAATAGTTCTCATCAGCTGTGAAAATCAAAATCACCATTTAAATTGATAGTGTTTTCAAGAAAAATGCCTTCAGAATCTTTTCCCAGAGTGTCTTGTGGCTTAAATATGGGTCAATTGGTCTAATTGTATCTTTGTCATCTTTATTTGATATTTACATGATATTATCCTATTTTTTTAATTCCCTGATCGCTTAGAACTGAATTACATGTGGAATAATAGCATACTGGTAGAGAAGCAGATACTTGACTCTAGCATTTTTCTCTGGCTCCTATTTTATAAGCCATTCAGCATAATTCCTAAGGATTTTTGTCGTGCTGTAGTCATTTTACATAAAGAACTGACCTCAAAAGAATCAATTCTGTAGGTGGGAGAATTTCAATATCACATGGGTTCTCTGAAATTCCTTGGGACTAGACTTAATTAGAGTTTTAATGAGCCTATTTTAATAGCAAAGTGGATTTGTTTTTCTTATCAGGATCATGAATTAAGAATGTGTTTGTTTCTAATTTTCCCTTTTATATATCTTATTTCTCCTTCATATCACATCCTTGGATGAGTAAAACTTACTTGGTTGGTTATTAACCTCCAAAAGAGCATTTTTTTCTCATATATACATTCAAATAAAGTGCTGATGGTTTCAGCTGTGAGCACTGGGGCATGATAATGTGTCAGATTGGCACTGATAATTTGTTACAGAATGAAGAAAAATACTATCTAGTTTTTAGCATTTAGAAATAACTTGTTTTAAAAAAGGAATTCCTGGGCACTCCTCTAAAAGTCAAACATTCTAAATCAAAGCTCAGCCTCCATCACTTCTTATGTCCTTGATAGTTAAACCTTTAATTTCTTTGAGCCTTGATTTTCCCATCTGTGAAATGGAAATGATAAATAGTAACAGAGATGCTTTGAGGGTTACAGTGAGTATAGTTTGCTCTCAGATATAATCACAACTACCTGTACAGCTTCACGTAAAGTTGGTGTCACAAACTGAAGCAAGTGAGCAGTGCACTGTCAGAACACAGGCATGGAGACCTCCAAAAGGGATGCATGGGTAGGTTCCGGCCCTGCGTGGGGGAACTAAAGAGGTGCTTACCACCTTGGCCCAGGAAATAGTGTCTAGACCTGACAGGAAAGCCCTGTAAGAAATTAGCTGAATCTTAGCCTGGTACTGGGCTCTGCAATACACATCATAAGAAACCGCTTTATAGTTTTCCCATTTTGGAAAAAGCTATAGTAAACATGTAGTGTTTTTTCACTCTATTATAATGCATTGCTATTAAGTCCAAAATCGGCCTTTATGTTGCTGGCTTGAGCCTCTAGAGAAGAGCACTCCAGTTCCTCATTATCATGCCTAGGAGAGGTGGTCTGAGCACCGTGAATGTTGGGAAGCATTATGCAAAGCCAGGGGCTCCTTTGTCAATGCCAGTGCTTTTAAGCCCATGCAGACTCCAGTTCTCGAGAGCTGTAGCAAGAAGAGAATTACACACAAGCATCCAGCAGCCTACCCATTGTGATACTGTGTTGATTGCGCAGTGCTCACCTTATATTTCCTGCGCCTCTCTTCACTCTAAGTTATTGAGACGGCATTCACACTG
Organism: Camelus bactrianus; assembly: GCF_048773025.1. Taxonomy (NCBI): domain Eukaryota; kingdom Metazoa; phylum Chordata; class Mammalia; order Artiodactyla; family Camelidae; genus Camelus; species Camelus bactrianus. The sequence continues at coordinate 36,445,261 of NC_133549.1, forward strand.
AGTCACATTATATAACATAGGCTATTTAATTGCGCAAAATATTTCATCTCTTTCAGATCTGTCACTGGTAGAAGTGGAGATAAAAAGACCGAAAAGAGTAATTTACTTTTGCCATCAGATTTGGATTCTAAATGTAGACATTAATGAGACGTTTGCATAGTTTTCAAATGAAGCTACAAAAGGAAAATGCAGAAACAATTTTGTATAACCTCAACTTCGTGCTTTTTTCTTCCCCTACCTGTCTCTCCTCGTTCTCTCTTTCTCTCCTTCTATTCTCTTTTCTCCCTATGTAGTCTTTCCTTTTCCCCCCTCTAGGGTTTTCTGTAACATACCTTGGAGTTAAAAATCTGGCTCTGCTGCAGGGGTAATGATCTTTTAATCAAAGACAGATAATTATTAGTGATGTTCAAGGCTGAAAATCAAGGATTCACCTTTCCCTAGTTCTGCTGACTTTGTTCCAAAGGCGTAACTACTTTTGTCAGTAAAGCTGACAGACGTACATTGAGGACTCACACAGAGAAGATCAGTTCAGAGAAAATCAATGTTCCAGTTAGAATTGCCCACTACAATTAAGATCTGTGCACTCGCAAACATTTCAGCCCAGCTCACCAGTTAAATCCGGCTAAACGTGTGTTCTCATTATTTCAGGTTTGGGTTCCATATATTTGAGGAATGGAAGGGCCAGGGTGAGGGTGTCATCTCCCATCCAGCTTGTCAAACACATCACCGTGGGGAGAGTTATTGAGGCACTTGACTTCTAGAACCAGGACACGGAGAAGCTGAAATAACACTCTCGCTTGTAGGACACATGCTGAATAGGCATTGGTTTGGGTGGAAGGCTCTCTTGCATCCCAAGGGCCTTACATGTCAAATATAAAATGTAAGTCAAAGGCAGTGGAACATAAAGTTCTGTGCTGTACCTGGTATTTGACAAATGACTAAACATAAGTTAGATTAATTAGGCTCACAGGATACTGAACAACCTTCCTTTTGATACGGTATAGGATAACCGCGCTCCTGTAATCAGCGGCTCTGGATGCGACTCCCTCTAAGCAAACCTCTTCTGTCAATGCTTGTAACCATGAAACACACAAATGAAAAGACCATCATTTATTTTGCCAAAGGATAATCTTGCTCAATTAAAAGAAGTGTCTATGAATCTTTAAATTAGAAACTCTTTTAATGGAATTACAATCATCTTTGCATTTTTAATTGGTTGTTTTCCCTTGTCCATTTTCTTTTAGAAATCAATTTACTCAGTGTCTTAAAAGCAGGCTTTTTGCATTAACCATCTGTGTGTGTGCAAAATGAAGAGGATACAGGTAGAAATGAAAAGTGGCAAGTGAAGACTTAGATTCTCTCCAGTCTTCTTAAGTCCTGCTATGATTCATTGTAACCATTTGGTCCCCGTTTGTCCATGTGATCTGTGTAGTCAAACCCCATGACATTGGTAGCAGGATTCTTTCTGAAGAAAGCCTTGTTTGAAACATCAAGTAGACTTCCAAAGCTGTGTAGACTGTGAGATGGATTTGAGTTTTCAGAGTAGGATGAAAGTTGGGTTCATTCAGGCCTGGACTGGATAAGGCGTAGCTTGAAGGGACCCAAAGAGACTATCTCGTCCTACTTCTTACTTCTGAGGAGATGATCTTAAAAAGAAAGCTGTATACTATTTCAGAGATGTCTTCATTACAAGAGTATTTTTTTGCAATGTTATCCTTTTGTACATGTTCAACAAATGGCCTTTAGTATTAACAGGGACATAGATGAAGCTGCATTAAGGAAGTATGTACACATCAGGAGAAGTTCTGCTTTAGAATGGGCTATGTCAGTGAAGGCATGCACGGTACCCACTGCTTCAACTTGGAAATCCTGTGTGATAAGGGAGGGAGGGTGGTGATGGTGAATAATGGGAAAAGGCTCTGCTGGGGAAACTGCTTTATGGGTGAGCTTTAAGATGTCAGCAGTGACCTGCTGAATGGAGACAAGGAATAGAGCGGCCTTGGAGATGGGTGATAGAGAAAAAGAGTGAGACAAGAGTGAAGTCCCCTGCACATCAAGGTTACTGCTTACTGTTAGTGAATGTGACAGAATGAGGATACTGCCATGGGAGACAGATAGCCTGAAGGGGGGTTTTAGGGAAGGCATTTGCAATATTCTAACATCGTTTAAATTAGAGAAAGAAAGCCCCTCTTAGGGATGTTTGATCCTTGTCTCCTCACTACAAGATTGTATTTTATAGAATAGTCTCCTCCTCCTTGCTCAGTATACTACGGGTTTACATTATGGGACTTCTGGCTCTTTCCCCTGAGAGGTTATTACAAAGTCTAAAGATATTTCAGTGTTACAATTGTGTTAAAAAAGCACATTTTGAGACCTGATTTTATTTATTGTACAGCATTGCAAGCATTTATACTGCTAGATGAGTGCTAAATATTAAGCTTCTTTTTTTTTTTTTTCAACTCTACTGATACCCAGGGATCATGCAAATGTATAATTCTGGAAAAGCAGTCAAAATCTTCCTAGGATCTTCCCTTCCTTATTCTTAAAATGATGTCCTCTTGCAGAAAATTCTAAAAAATAATAATAATAATAATTAAATGATTACCCAGTTTTCAATCCAGTGACTCCCTGGAAATGATGGATTTCTCTCTAGAAGCAGAAAGATTTTCTTGGATGCTGAAAAGTCGAGCTGAGGGACTGGCATAATTCTCAACCCTCTAGTTCCAGGTTATACTAAGCAGCCTTCCCTTAGCCAAAGGTAAGCAGAGATAATATATTTTTCACCTGCCATCTTTGTCAGTTGAGATGTGGGTACTGCCCTTCCTCTGGTACCTCTCAAAAAACAACAATTTAAAACACACCAGTACTTTAGGTCTTGGGAGTAGGTAAATAGATCCTTTTGCCCTGTGTGAACGTGGGTGTGGTGTGACTCACATTTTATAGAATAAAAATGCTCCTCAAAGTTGACATGTGAAGTAGAGTCCACTTCTGTCCTTCCAGTTGCTTCTTTCGATGGCTTAATTGGACACAATGCAGGAAATTCACTGGGCATGGAAAGAAATGGCAGATTGATGGCTTCCCATGTTCTCTGTATTACATTGAGAGGATGGAACATAAGTCTAGTGAAATGGCCATACTCCAACAGTGTCCATATATTTTATTTATACATTATATATATATATAATATTTATATAATATTTATATTCATGTTTTTATTTTTATGTATGTATGTATAATAAAAAATTTCCCAATTTGATTTAAAAATCTAAATATCTAAGGAGCTCAGCAAATACCAAGTAGGATAGATAAGTCTGTTTAAATACGGGGCCCCTTAGTACACTCCAGTTCTTCTGTTATATAAAGTACCTTGGTAATTTCCATTAACCCAGAAATTGGTAAAAAGTCATTAGATATTGCATTAAAATTTCTTAACAATAGTTCTTGAAAAAATTGCCAGTTTTTTTATGAACTTGCATTCTACTTATGAACACCAAGTTAGATGTACCCTTCACAAATTGCCATCAGGGCCTTGGACAAGTTGATGGCAACAAGAATTATGCCTTTGGTTCCCCTACTGGAAAACTCCTCACAATTGCTGCTGCTTAGTAATTTTGGCTTCTATATTGTTATTGCTGCTGTGTTGTATTAATTTCTTCAATTCAGAACTTTGTGATAAAGGCACACACAAAGATGGCAGTGCACACTGTGTGAACTTAAATAAGTATTTACCAGGAGTTATTATTTATGAGAATGGCTATTAATATGGTCATAATCTGTTTCAAAGACAATGAGCACTGTTGCTTATGGGAACTCTAGTATTGATAAAAGGCAAATAAATCCTTGGAAAGCAGGATACATTTTACTTGAATGGTCAACCACATTCAGTTATTACATCACAGGAAAAAAAAGCAGTGCTGTTTTGTTGGGGTCCCCATTGGCTCATGGGGAAAAAAAAAAAGAGCCACTGTCTCTGATTTTCAGAACCCTATACATTGGATTATCCACTTCCTATAAGATAGATTACATAAGAATGTGATTGTATATATAATTATTCTGAGTTAGTGAGGCAATGCATTGTATATTGTTGCCAAAGTAAATATTAAAAGCTAGCACTAGTTTGAATATCCTTTTCTAGCACCTTTGATGTTTCATTCATTTGACCATTCATTCATTTCCGTGCCAGGATGCTAGGCACCTGTGATGTGAGATAAGTATGATACGGTCTCTGACACCAAAGAACTCTCCATTGTCTGCCTTCAGGGCTAATCACATATTCTTTATTTGGTTAATTCCTATCCTTAAAAAAATTAACACTAGGGGAAGCAACATATTAATGGGTAAATTTTAACCAAACTCTGATAATATTGCAATAATATTAAAATGCAGTTCTAGTAAGCTTACAACCAGGCCTTTTTCTTTTCTAGAATACTTAATTGCCCTGGTTATATCTTTTACCTATAATACTTATCACTTTATGGAACCAAGAGCAAAATCAAATCCAGAAGAAACAAAAGGCAACAGAGATCTTGTCTTAGCTGAGTACCTTGAAGAGAGATTTTTCTTAACTGTTGAGCAGATAGATTTCTGAAAATGGTAATCATCTGATGAAAGAGAAGTACACCTCCCTTCCTTAAATCTAAATTTGTTTTCTTATCCTGGAAAATGGGCACAGTTCTGTGTTTACATTTCCACATTTCGTGGACTGACTAACTGTGAAATTCCAAGCCTAGCTATCTTGGCTAATGAGTATATAGTATGTTAAAAAGCATGATCCTTACCTCGGAAGGCAGAAGCACAATTTTGTTTTAATTTCTTATATAAATATTTATTTAGCTCTAGTTATATGTAGCGCTCTAGTGTTTTATGTATATTAACATGTATTTATATTATTCTTGTAAGTTAGCACCACAAGAATTATAAGCATTATGTGATTGAGTCTAAAGAGTGTATTTTCTTTGATCTGATTTTAGTAATGACCTTTCCTGTGGTTAAAAAATCCAATTCAGCCTCTTACACACAATCTAATCCAAAACTGTGTCCTAACTCTTAATTATACCTGACCACTTCCAGGTACCAAAATCCTTGCATAACTAATTACCATGCTTTGGCTAATGTATTGATGTCTGATTCTTGGTGACCTGGGATTTGAAACTCTGCACAAATGATGGAAGCCCCAGATTTGAATGGGTCTTGAGATCAGAAACTCGGGTACCCTCAGTGAATGTTTGGTGCTGATAGTCTTTTCTGAGGTTCTCACAGGAGATCCGCGAGCGTTTTACACCAAAGGGATGCAAAAGAATCATAAAGTTGGGAGCGCATTTACAGGGAAGGAAGTGACAGGAAGAACAAACAACAAAGCAAATAGTCTGTTAAGTGCCCCCTGGTACAGTGATGAGGAGCCCTGTCCTACCTGTCTTCTCTTTGGATAACTGGTTATTTTTCTGAGCACTGCCATTTTTTTATGTGCTTCAGTCGGAAGTTAGAGACAGGGAAAATTTCGCAAAGATGAAAAATCAATTATTCTTTTGAATCCTCTGAGATTATAAGTACCTAGGAGAAGTGATTACAGCATCTGCCTCTATCCTCTGCCTGTCTTGAAAGCACACTGGTTGTATGAGAAGGATCAACTGCATCTCTATAACCAAAGTTCTTTACCCAGAATTAAATAAATGAGCTTCCCAAGGTTGTCCCAGGACTTTGTTTACAGCCCTTGTTCGTTAGCAGTGGCATAGATGGTGTCCCCAGCTGTCATCAGATACTCAGAGGAGTTTATAACCTACCCTTAAACCCAGGTGTAGCAAGTTCAGCATCCCCAATTTCACTAGAATTTAAATTAAATTGTTCTCCCAAGTAAAGCATTTGGACAGATTTGTAGAAGCACAGAATTGCAGCAAATGTGTTCTTACAAAAACTCCTTGAGCTTCCAGTATGTAGTGAGTTTCAGCAACTTTTGACACCTATTTATTTATTTCCTTCCTTCCTTTCTTTTTTGCTTAATTAGAGGCGTGGCAGGAATGGATATTAAGCCTCATGTCTACTGACAACAGAAACACTTTTTCTAGATCACCAGGTTCCTGCAAAATAGTCTATGAATCTCTTCTGTCTGAACTGTGGACTTGATTGGTTCAAATTTCTTGATACTTGCTAAAAAATTAGTTACGATGTACCATCCTGTTTTTTTTTTTTCCTTCTTCATAAACAAATGAAACCTTTAGTTCAAAGTTCAGGAAATCAGGCTTAAATGAAATACATTAAAGCTCTTGAGGGAATGAGTGTGGAAGGAGAAGGAAGACTTGATGACCTATTAGCAGTTGTAATTCTCCACCTTGAGTTATTGACAGCATGCGACATTACAACCTTACAAACTGCAATCTATACACAGCTTAGAAAATATGACCTTTGCATTACAATTGGTCTCACAGAGCCGTCAGCTTATTACAAACAGCTGCCACCAGCATATTTTCGTGTAGGCTACAAAAACGAAGGAATGCCTGTACCCAGAGAACTAGGTACTATTTAGACAGAGCTCAGCAAGGCCACTGAGAGGCAGATGTGATGGATGGTGAGTGGCAGAAAACTTCTCAGCCAGGGTGAAAGTATTAGAAGTTTGATTGTCATTGATTTACAGTCACCAAATAGAAAGAACTAATTAGCTGAAGGTGGTTGACTTGGCATTTTTTGTCCACTTTTGAAACAGACAGGGACTTAGAATTCATAAACAGGACCGAGTCGCTCCAGGGTATTTTTGCCCATCATTCTGCCTACACTTGTTCTTCAGGATAGGGTGCAACTAAAAGTCACTGAACTTTGATTTGAGATATGGTTTGGTTTTTACTCTCTGTCGCAAATGGTAGAGTGAATGTTTAGAATTCCTTGATGTGACTTTGGCAAATAAGTCATTCACAGACACAACCATTATATGTTTGTTCTAATAGGCTACGTTTGTGTATAACACCTGGAAGTGGTCTGACATATTAGCCCATCATTATGTCTTGTTCTTTTTTTTCTCTTTTTGGTTCAGGACATGCCTTTGTTAGGTTTTTCAAGCATCCCCATTGCATTTCTGTTGGACTACACTCAAAGTATTGCACATCACACTGGAGTCAGGAGGAATGAGTTCTATTACTGGTTCTGCCAGCAAGTGACAATGTGGACGTGGGCAATTCATGTAACTTCCCAGGGCTTCGGTTCCCCGTAATGATAATAATCACGATATTTAACATTTGAGGGACTACTTTGTGCCAGTACTATATGTATTGTATCTTAATTAATCCCCGTAATAATCCTGTGAGATAGGCGCTGATGTCATTCTACCCCTCCAGATAGAGGAATTTACAGAAGGTAAGTTGCCACTCACAGGATGGTGACAGCCAGGATACCATCCTGTTGATCTGATTCCAGAGCCCAGACATTGGAATCAGGGCTCACAAACTCAGAAGCCTGCTAGGGCCACACCCGGGCTGTCAGTGAGTGATGGCATGGAGTTAGCTCCAGTGGATGGAGAGCCCATATCCTGTAAGCAGGAGCGACTGCTGCCTCCTTCCAGCTGATTTTGCTGGGTGGGAATGTAATCTGACTATTGCCAGATCGTCTAATTTTTTTTTTCAAGAGAAGCAAGAATTCCAGCTTGGTATTTAAACTCCTGATTTTGAAATGCTGGCAATTGATCCTCTCTGTTTTTTGTTTTTTAACACATGTTGAAGGCCAAGATTGTGTAGGACAAACAAAACATGTCTTGGGGCTGCCGTGGTTTGACAGTCATCTGCTGGTCTGTGATTTAAACACTACTCACCCTGCTATATTATAAAATGACAGATTTGGACTAAAGAATCTCTTAAGTGCCCCCAGCACCAAAATTCTCTAGAATTCTTTGATTAACTCCAGTTTTCCATTTCCACACGTGCATCTTTTCAAAGTGCATTCTTCCAGCCTTTTTAGGAGAGTTTTTTCCCAGATGGCTGAACAATGAAGACCTTGTCCTATTCATGATGCTTCTGTTCTCCTCCTCTTTTTTCAAAACCTCAACAAGTTATCTTAGATTCTTCCTCATTTTCTCTACAGTCTCTAGTTAGTTAGGACCTCTTTTTTGCCCCTGTAATTTCTCTCCCTTTTGTTCTTTTCTTTCCATTTCTACTCCTGCCACCCTAGTACAAACCTCCAAAATTTTACACCAGTACATTTAAATAGACTCTTAAATATCTTCTTAATGTTCAGCTACTTATTGCTTTAATCTGGGAGTGGCAAACTACAGCCTGGAGGCCAAATTTAGCCTGTTGCTTGTTTATTTGTTTGTTTGTTTGTTTGTTTGTTTGTTTTGCTTGTTTTTTTTTTTGTAAATAAAGAATTTTGGGAACCCAGCCATGCCCCTTTATAGTCATACTGTCTATGATAACATTTCATGATACAACTGTGACATTGAGTAGTTGCCACAAAGATTTTGTGGCCCACAAACCTAAAATATTTATGATCTTGTTCTTTAAGAGAAAGTTTGATGGTGCCTGCTAATCCATTTCTTATACAGATGTCAAATTTAACTTTGTATCTTCAATATTGTGTGAATCACCTGTGTGTTCAAAATCTTTACTTGCTTTCCTTATTTAAACACATGCACACAGAGACTTCTCAAGATTCCTCAACCTGGCGTTAGAGGTTAGGGTCAAAAATTACCCTAGTCTTTCTTTCCAGCTGTATTTGTTAATATCACTTGATCTCTGATTAGGCAGATTTAAAATGATGATCCACAGACAGACACACCATGCTTGCCCTAATACAATTTTCAAGGATGTGCTGCAGCCATTCTGCAGTATAATTTGTAGCTCATCACTCTTTGAACTATGATTTCAGTGCACGTTTATGCTTGTAATTAAGCTAATTATTATTGAGAACATACTATGATTCAAGGATGGCAGTAGGCTTGCACATACAAATAATTTCATTTGTCCCAAACTGACTTGTATTTTTAAACATATGTGTCTGTACATTGAGCTGCTATTCATTGACCATGTACTGAGGTTCTTTTATATCAGACCCTATCCTAGCATGAGAAATTATATTGGAAGAATTCAACAACCAGATTACAGTCTAATGAAAGAGACAGGTATACAAATAACAAAAAGTGATGTGTTTAGCTACAGTAGAAACATACAGTACTAAAGGAGCACAGATGAAGCAACAAACTCTGCTCAAAGAGTATGGGATGGCTTCATGGAGGAGGTGACATTTTAGGTGGGTTTTGGAAATTGAGAAAGCCCCAGAGGGCTGAAAATTCATAGTGGTTCAAAGAATAGCAAGGTCAGGATTATAGCATTGCAAGGAGAAGAGGCAACAGATAAAAATTAGAAAAGAGGTTATGTGCTATCTAGAATGGACCTTGGATGTCTTGGTGAAGAATAGGGAGTTAATCCAGTTGAGACAAGGGGGCCCTGAGTGTTTCTGAACAAGAGAGTGACAATCAGATTCTACCTAGTTTGTAAATTCCTGGGTGGCAGAAATTACATTTTATGTGTCTCTTTGCCTCCCATGGGGTCTACCTGCTCTGCCTTGAACATAGTCAACATTCAATAGAGAGTTGTCCATTGATTAATTTCTTCCTGAGAGTGAAGTGTTTGTGGCTGGCTGGTAGCCAACAATATTTTGAGTTTTCTCTGAGCTTGATAAAATGCTGATGCCTAGATAGTTTTTTTTTTTTTAAAGCAGCAAATGTCATTAAGGTGATGAGAAGTATCAAATTCATGACATTTCTCAGTGCCTGTCACCTTCACTCTCTTTGCCAGGAATGTTGTTTTCAGCATTCAGCACATTTTTGGCAGAGTTGAAACTATCTAAAGGAAGCTGAAAGTTCATTCTTTCTTAAACTACATAAAGTAGGGATGGGAAATATCCGTTCTGTAAACTTGAGGATAACATGCTTTTAATTATCGTTATTTAAGCCAGAGGGAAGTGAGATAATTCAGAAACCTTGGATGCCATTGATAGGATAGAAGGATTTTGATCTACCTTCAGATGGGTAAACACCATGTGGTGTGTGTAAGTGACAGGAACCCTCGGCCTGTACTAAGTGTCACAAGTTGCCAGGAGTGATGGAGACCTGTGGGCATCACAGCTCTGAGTGTCATACCTCAGGTTATGTGTATGATTATATGTATGATACTGGCTTTTAAGAAAGGAAAAAAAAAGACATTACAGAATGTGTAATCTGAGCTAATTTAGCCCTGTGGGAACTGTTTTTCTTTTTCCAGCTAAAACGAGGATTATGATTTCATTCTGAGAACTTCATAAATCTGGGATGGTAAAGGGGTTCTGCCTCTGGTTTGACTGTAAGAATGCCAGGGTCATTCTGTCCTTTGACGGGAGCCAGTTTCCCAGGCTGTGTTCCGATGCAGAGAGATTTGGTAACAGCACAGCTGCGGAAGAATAGCATCAACAACCTTGCCTTACAGACGGACACTGGTTTCAGTTTCTGGTCCCTAGTGCCACTGTATCTGGGAGGCAGTGTCCAGGGCCCACAGAGGTCATCCTGCACCCCTGCTCAACTGCCTTGAAACCTCTCTTCCTGCCTCCTTTCTCATTTCCTTCACCCTCGCTGAGTACTGGGCTGTACCACGTACACATACACCTCTCCACCCATGTATCCCATGGACACCACACGTGCATTCCTCTGGCCCCATGCAGACTTCTAGAGTGAATATTCTTCCCCTTTTTCTGGCCTCTTGGGTAAACCAAGGTCTGGATACAATGACACCAGGTCTATGAAGTCTTTCCAGCTCCCCATCTTCCTACTAGACAAGTCTTCATAGCATTTTGTACGATACAACCTTGAATAAAGTGGTCAGAAGCCACTTTATATATCCTCACTTCAGAGGATAGTGATCTACTCAAAGGCATAGAACTCACTGTTTTGTTTCAATGTTGTATCCAGGACACTTAGCTTGGCCCAAAGTCATCACAATAGTAAAATAATAATAGCTATGATGTCATCCTAAATTACCCCGGGCCAGTCGTATGCAGAGAGATTTGGTAACAGCACAGCTGTTGAGTCACTTGCTAATAGATTAGTTCAAGTAGGTGCTCATTTAAACCTTGTGAATGAAAAAAAAGGGTATCTTTACTGAATCTCAAACCTAGCCTCCTCCAGATCCAGACAAAATTCCCTTGTGCATGGATATCACCTTTATCTGTACTGTGCCTGCCTCCTGCCAGGCACTGCCATTCAATTCTGGCAAGTGGTATCTTTTCCTGGCGACAGAGTGCTAAACAGTGATTTATTGCTTGAATACACATTGCTTTCATGGAAGTGATTTGTTTAAAACAACAGTAAAGCACTAAATAAATTATTCATGACATGCTAATTCTTCACTTTTATGTGCTGGAGTAAGCGTCAAAATAAGCAGCCTGTGGGGCATTTTATTTTTGCCACATTAATCTTGGACAGTTTAAAGGAAAGAAAAAATAGGAGGAAATCTAAAGAAGAGGTTCCATTTTCAAGGAAATAGATCTCTTTTTTCCTACCACCTCGTATAGCAGCCAGCAAGAAAGTTCTGGCTGAGGTGTTTCCCTTCCCCCATGGCTCTGAGTCACTTGCTGAACCCGCTGAAGGGGCCCAGTGACCCCTGCATTCCTGTTCAATATCGGGAACAGTGTAGCTTCTTTTCTCTGCAGAGAACCCTTGGCAATGGCCCAACCCCATCACAAAGCCAGGAATCTGGTTCTCTCCTGGGAGATCTGCATTTCCTAGAGCGCCCTGGGTGTTGGATTTCCCAGTTTCACTCGTGTCTTGGTTTAGGATTAAAGGGTTAAAAGGTAAGAAAATCAGCAGAGACATACTTATCCATTTTTGCAACTAATTTCCCACGGGGAACAGAGGTGTCTTTTGTTTCCAGCCTTTCTTATCCTGCTTTACTGAAGCCTCATTTCCTGCACTGGTGTGAGGGACCCTTGAGCGACTTTGGCTTGATGAAGCCCTTCGTTAGCAGAGGAGCAGATGGGTGATGGTCTTGTTATAGGTTTTGGGGAAGCCTCTCTCCTCTTTTTTTTTTTTTTTTTTTTTAATTAGGGATGAGTGCATTTTTTTTTACATTTTTTTTTTATTGAATTGTAGTCATTTTACAATGTTGTGTCATCTCTGCTCTTTTCTGAGCGTGAGCTCTCCTTGTTTTATCCCTGCTGGTGGGCAAGGATAGATGTAGCTCTCTGGCCTGTGGGATAAAGAGGTCTCGGGGTGTGAGACACAAAGATGACCCCTCCACTTAGGATGGTGGAACAGCTAACTCAGCCCATCCCTCAAGTCCCCAGCTCCAGATCAGAAGCCAAAAAGATCTAGGCTTAAATATGTGTGACCCAAACCCTAGCCCATCCCATCCTCTATGTGAGAATAACAAAAATCATCTCCCTGGGATGGTAGAGCGAGTTACATGATGTACCATGTGTGTAAAGCACCGGCTTGTTGTAAGAGCTTGGAAGGGTCCCATTTACATCTAGCTGGGGCTGCTCCTTTCTCTTTATTCCCAGAGTACTTAGGTTTCCAAAGCATTCAGTTCTGACCTGGCAGCTCTGCGAGTCAAGTCTCTCCCCAGCAGTAATGTGTACTAAGGGCAGGTATCTGTTTTCTCTTTTTGCATTCTCAATGGCACTTAGAGGAACAAATACACATTGTGGTCAGTGCCTAGGAAAACAATTGGCTGGATGATAGATAGATGGTAGATAACATAACAAAGACAGGCAGGCGGTAGAACTTAGCCTCAGGCTAACTGAAAGCAAGAAGTAAGATCTTCCAAACCCTTTAAAGCTCTCCTCTTTCCCTCTCTAACAGGGCCATGCGGTATGGTGGTTAAGCACCTGAGCTCTGGTCTCCGTTTATTTGGGTTTAAATCCCAACTTTCCTATTTATGTGCTAACTGATGTTAGGCAAATTTCTTAAACTCTCTAATCTACTATCTGAAAATAGACCATGAAAAGAAAAACAAACAAAAAGTACTGGCTTCATAAGATAGTGCAAGAAGTGTATAGATTATGTTATTCAAAATGCTTAGCAGAATGACAAAAATTGTTTCAAGTGCTCAATAAACTGATGATGATTATTCAGTTAGAAAAGGGAATTCTAATTTTATCAATAGGAAAGGGAAAATAATCAAACAAATTGACTAAGGTCACATAAGAAATTAAAATTGACTGTGTAGCCACAATCCAGCCCTCTCCTCTTCTACCTGTAGGCCTGCACCCTGCCACCCACACAGACTGTCTGGCTTTGTCCGCATTGTACAGAGAAGCAGCCTGGAAGGGCTCACAGGAGACTGTTGAAAGACCTGGTGTGCAGACTTGGGTTGCAGGTCTGCACCCTGATGTGCTTGCGCCTACCCAGGGCTGTCTTTGCTTAGATAGAAGCTCACAAAATGGGAAGTGGGTGTCTCCAGTGACCTCGCCAAGCTTCAGGGATCTCACAGATCTGTGCGTCAAAGCTAACACTTCTCAATGAAAGGACAGAAAAATCAATAAACCTTTAGGCTGGATCACAGACATGTTTTACAACTACTCAGCCCTCCCCAAAGAGACCCACAGCGTTGAATTATCAGTAGCAAGTAATCCTTTAAGCAGCCCCGACTCCTAAGAGGAAATCCAAAGTGTTCAGATTGTCATTCTTAAAACTGGAATTTCATGAAATGGCAGTGCTGTTGGGTTGCAGTTACTCAGGATTTTTGACCCCACTCTGTTCTAGAGGCTTGCTGTAGTAATTGCTCATGTAACTGGAATATGCTGTTTATGCCTGGAAAATTCAATCACCAATATAACTACAGCCAGTCAGACCATCAACAGATACTGAAGTTCTTTAGGTCAACAGGAGAATGTTGTGTCTCAGTCCACGTGTGAGAGGGAAAGGGGCATTGGTATGATGTTGATTTGAATGTGAGTGTAGGAACCATTTCATACTTGGCTTTGTAGATCATATTATGAAATTTAAACTTTAAGATCAATGGGAGGCCAGAGAAATGTTTTAAGAGTGGGGAAAGATGAGGAGATTGCTATTTTTTAAAAAAAGATTATAATGGTAGCATCACAGAAGGTGGCTTGTGAGAAGCAAGGTGAGATGCTGGCAGAGCTGTCAGAGGCATTGCACTAGACCAAACCAGGTTGATGTGAGGTTAGATGGGAGAGGTTTATAGTACTTAATGACTCACTAGGTCTGGGGAGACTTGAGAGGGATGGGATCAAGGAAGTCTCAGAGCTTGAGAGCTTGAGCAATGACAATAGCATATATTAAGCCTGGTGACATTGAAGATAGAGTGGACTGAGATATTTGGTATGGAATGGTGTTATAGTGGGAAGAGATCTTAGAAGCATGTACTGTAACCATGGAGGAAACTGAAGCCCAGAGATGTCCATTGGCTTCCTCAATGTCCCAGTGTGTTAGCGGCAGGGCTCAGATGTAAGTCCCTATCTCCTGATTCTTAGCCCAGGACTGCTGAAATGGATAGCTCCATTGAGAAGATTTAATAAGCATCTAATGTGGAATCCCACGTAAAGGTGGATTTACGGTGAAATTAATGAAGCTTCAGATTCAGAGCCTTCATAGGCACGGGTGCCTGTGAATGCTGGGTTTCGAGGAGTTGTAGATTGTTTTAGATGGAGAGTGGAAGCTAGATTGCAATCAGAAAACATTTCTATTTCCTCATTTCTGCCAAACTGCTTAAAGATATCTCAAAAGAAAAGCATGCAAATCTTTAAGGCACTGGTAATTTGTTGTGATCTAATTTGTCATTATATTAAATATTCACTGTGAAATCTCATTAACAATTTCGCATTATTTTTCTGATAGTGAGGTCCCCAAATTGTGTGATTTTCATCTTCCCCAAACCTCTGCCTAGGCCTCCCAGTTGCAGTCCACAGCCCAGAACTCCCAGCTCTCCCATCTGAGAACAGTCCTTGGTACCTAGGAACCCCGGCTTCATGCCCCAAATCAGCATATGGTTTGCTAAGATTATTCTTTACTCTCAGAAGCTCCTTATTAAAATATTGAGTCTCCTAAAAGTATAACCTACACCATTTGTCAAAAGCGGTGATTGGAGTTAGGTGATCTTTCCAGTCCCTCCCTCCCAATTTTGTCTTAAGTTTCTCTTCAATGAGTGGCAAAATGCAATTTTTTTTCTTTTATAACCATCCACCAGCCATCTAGATGCCATTGTAGAGGATTTAGAATTAGAATCACGTAGAAGCGTTTGTTCTGTGACTAAATGACAAGGAATATATAAAAGTCACTTAACTTCTATAGGATTTTTCCTCCAACAGAAATCTTTATTATTTATTAATGTATTTACTTGGGATTTCAAGGTGTTCTTTGAATTTCACTTTCAAGCCAGCTTTTTTAAGCTTTGAATTTCCTTCTAGGCAAATTGTGCCTCACCACACTTCAGCACTCAGAAGACAGAAGACCTGCTGATAGAGATGCCAGTTGTTACCGTTTAGTTATTTCTCTTCCTTCTTGGGCCCACCTTAAGACTTTCCCCTAGTAAAGGAAAATGTTTGAACTTCCCTCATTTGAACTATTTCTAGTATTTTAGTGTGTTACTCTTATTGCTTTTGTTCATTGCACTGGATGGTAAATGAGAAGAGAAAATAAAAACAAAAAAAATTGGAAAATTATGTTCTTTTCATTCTTTATTCTGGTGTCTTCTTGAGGTTCATTGTCTGACACTTGGACCATAATATGCATATCTGTATTTATTAGCTTCCTGGGTGGTGTGTTCACCTTGAAAACTAATCTTTTCAAAAATCGGTTTAACCTCTTCAGACCCATGAATAACAGCGTAAAACCCAAGATGGAGAAGTGGAAACGGAAAGTCTTACTTCATTTCTTTCTGTCGAAGCTAAAGATAAGGACACATATGAACAGAAGGGTCCCCACATCATTAACAGGCTGTTTGCTGCTTAATGGTGTGTTCACCTTGTGCGTGGATTCTCACATAGCCAGAGTCTGAATGTTTAGGTAATGTCTATAATTCAGACAGACAGTGGTTTGAGATCTTGGAGAGCTATCTTTCTCAGATCAGTGCCTCAGAGAAGGTAAAGGGGAATTTCTCCATTCACATCATCTGTCTCTCCTGCCTACCAAGCTCAGGTTTGTACCCCTTTTACTTAAGCATATGGAAGGTTTGCTTTCTTTGTTTTCCAGATTTCCAGAGAAAAGATAATGCAAGAAATATGTTCTTATTGTTTTGCAACTCTGAATTATTCTCTGCATTATTTGTGTTTCTGTAACTAAGTAACAGGTGGCCTGATTTGAATAGGGACTAACTCAAAGGGGGATGGTTTGGATATAATCCCCATTCCCTCCTAAGCATGAGGAGAGGGATGAGGAGAATGTGATATATGGTTTGTTTCTTTAACTGTGAAACAGTGGACTTGCAGGGGACGGTCCCCATGGGTTCCTTGCATTGTAGCGCCCCAAACCACCCCGGAGCTGCTGGCTCCTCTCCCCTACACTCTAGCCTCAGTTGCTTTCATGTCTTCAGGCTTTGCCTTTGGGTCTCTGGTTCTTTTTAATGTTTCTGTTTTACTATCCCTCTGTAGAGAGGGTTGGTCTTGAATATGCATTTTCCTCATATTTTGTGCAATCGTTTAATCTTGGAACTCTTCTGGGATCACATTGGTGCTGATATCTGGCTCTTGCCTAGAAAAAACGTATTTAATGTAGCATCTCCCTACTTCTCCTGGTATAATGCAGAAGATTAAAACAGAGTATAACTTAGGGCAGAGTAATTTAAATAAAGGAAGAACCCTATGAAATGGTCACCATTATCCACTGGATATGAATCCGTGTTTGGGAAGTTATCCTCTTTTTTTATTATTCAAAAAAGAGAAGAAAAGAAAAAACAAATAGGAATAAAGTGTCATCAGTCAGTCTGTTCGGTTTGGCATTGTAAGGTTAATAGATTTAGGAGAGAGTACTTTTTGTATGGGTGGGAGGTTGATAGCATCCCTCATTTTGGGGAAGAGAAGAGCAAGTTGAAGACCAAAGGTTCTATTTTCAAGATTTGCATCCAAAAGCAACTTAGGTGTGGTGGATTTGACAAGCTTGAATTTGTTTGCTAAATATATGACCTGGCTCTAGGATTAGAGTTTAATAGCTTTTTATTAAAAGCATTTCTTTACTTGTTACTAACAAGAAAGAACTTGACTTTCAGCAGACAGAGGGGAAGAGATAGGAGTTGCCTCCAATGAGAGCTACAGTTTTTCTCACATGCAAGCTCTTGGGACATTGGCCCACAGCTCCTGTGCCAGCCGTGACCTTATATATTTGCTACAAATGACGTCTACTGGGAAACGACTCAGAGGGTGGACATAGCAAATTTCACTAAAAAATGTTGCACTTTCCATAAGGGCTCTTCCATATGCTACAGTTTTCCCTGTGCCTAGTGTTGGTTAGGTTATCTGCATGCCCCATTTCTGCCTGCATCCCTGTTGACTGTCTTGTCTTTTGAGTTCCCCATGGTGAGGGGTCCAGTGGCTGTTTAACACACACCATTTCACTGTCATGCAGAGGATATGATAGGAATAAACATTACATTCAATTATGTGTGGGCTTCTACAAAGCATGCAGGTCATTTGGGGATTAAGGACTTTCCAGAGGCAAAAACCTGCTAATTGCTTTCTGGCTGGCCCCACATCCCAAATTCATCCCACTCTTTCTACTGATTTTTCATTTCAAATTGTGCTTGTATGTGCTGGGATTACCTCCCTCTGATGACTTCAGGTGCCTGTGTATAGTTGTGAGTGTGTGTGCATCACACCGACCTTTCAACTTCCCTCTGGAGCTTCTTAATCTAGTTTAGCAATTATTGACTTCTCTTCCCTTTGATAACTCAAACGGAGCACAATTACATGTTCACATAAATCTTCTGAAAATGTGGATGTTATAAAACAGCCTGTTGAAATTTGCAGTTAGATGTGTGTACTTTCATTATCAGGAACCCCAGATTTGAGGACAGCCAGGTTCTGTAGTGAGTTAAGGGGAGGGCTCAGCTCCTAAAAAAGGGTTCACCAGGGTTCAAAAATTAAAAATAGAAAAACATTAAAAATGACGACTAAAAATGCTGTCGACCTGAAGTCAGAAAAAAGTTAAAACTCAAGTTTGTCTATTATAAGGAGTAAAATACTCCAGTAATGTCCGGAAGAAGGCAGAGCGAGAGAGGAGTTTGTGATCGGTACCGAACTGTGTCTGACAGATAACAAGACTTCAGTACTTTGAATTGGACATAAAGTAGGAATCCTTCGGGGGTGCTGCCTGGGCTCTGGAACAGTTCTACTCATGTTAATCGGTAGACCGTGGGGAGAGTTAAGCACAGTGAGTGAGAGTCTGTACCTAAGGTGAGGTAAACTTGTCCCCCATTTACTAGCTGAGTAATTGAAGTTACATAGCTTCTATGTGCCTCAATTTCCTCATCAGAAAAAAAAAATCAGATAATTACTTGGAATGCCCTTAATCATAAAATCTGTCAGACACAGAGAGTAAGCATCCAAGAAATGCTAGGTGTTATTGATAATAGCAGCTACTTTACATATGCATAGTAGCTTAACATTTGCTGAGTTTTCCCATTCCTATTGTGTTTGCTTCACACAACTCTTTGAAATAGAAAAGAAAGATAACATCGTCTCCTTATTTTTCTGAAATTTATTTTTTTTTAAATAAGAAAATTCAGTTCTGTATTTAAGTGACTTATTCAAGGTCAAGCAGAGGCAGATATTGCTGGTTGTAGTAATCCATCCTCAGTTGGTCTTTGTTGGCAGAGCCCACCTCTTACCATGGAAAATGCCAAGTGAGAATACTGGCTCCTCATTTTCTCAGTTTTTATAGCATCCACTGTGTGGGCATATGGCTGAATTCTGGTCATTGAGACTATAGGGATTTTGTTGGGAGGGCTTTTGGAAAAGAGTTTCCTTTCTAATTGAAAAAGCAAAACAAAAGCAGATCTACCCTAGAGGCTCTTTATTTTCTTTGCTGGGAGTAGCTGTGTCTGCATGTGCTGCAAAGAAGTGTTAGAGCCACCTTGCAGACACAAGGGCAAGTAGCACTCAGTGCAGGTCCTGTCAGGGAGAAAATACGTGTCTTGCTTGGGTCCTTGATGACGTTGGGTTAACCTAGTCCTGGGACGGCATAGACTCAGGACCTCCTGTTATCTGAGATAATACGCCCATTATTGTCTGAGTCATTTAGTATTCTGTTTTTTAAGCTAAAGACATTCTGAAGGATATAGTTGCTAGACCAAGAATCAAAATCTGATCTTCTGCTGATTCTAAAGACTTTGTCCTTTTCAGCAAAGCACATCCTAATATTAAGACCCTTCATAGTAGAGCCAAATTTATCTCTATTTTGATATTTGTGTGTCTCTGCCCATATCTAAGCTTTAGCTAAACCTGAGGACTTGCTTTCTTTTTATTGCTCAGTGAGCTTTCACATCTCTGGACCCCAATCCTCATGCTCCCTTCCCTTAGAATGTCATCTCTATAGCCTCTCAACTCCGTCGGCATCATACACATCCTTTGGGATTTATGTTGAATGCCTCCTTTTGTAAGAACCTGTTCCTCATTATACTTTTCTTTCCTGCTGTCAAAAACATATGAACACTTTTCTCCTGCTGCATACCCTTTTCTTCCTGATTTGTAGCCATCTTTGTACAATTCTGCCTCTCCACCAGACTGTGAGCCTCTAGGAGCTGGTACTGAATCTTATGCTCCCTTTGTGTCCTCATGGCATGTATTTTTTTTTATCCTGCTTCTTAAGAATGCATAATAAATGTTTATTGAATTAAATGTGAAGAATTTTAGAGCTGAAAGTTCTTTCTTTTGAACAAAGCTCTCATTTTCTGGGAATTATAGGAAGTTCCTATTCTTGGATTCATGACCCCCCTAGGATTCAGGAGATCAGTGAAATCACTGACATTATATTCATTGTTTATGCTCATAGCTTTTATTAGATAAGATTCTTAAAGAATTAATGGCTCCTCCAAAGAATGAGAACCTCTGTTTAAGTTGGAAAGTTGACTACATGCTTTCTGAGCCAAAGACACAATCTGGAGCATGCATATGTGTAGGGAAACCACTGTTGTGAGTTTGCTTCTTTTCCCTAAAACTAGAGGGCAGAGAAAAAACCAAAACCAAAACAACTGTCTGGCTGTTGAACACCCTTCTTACACTTTATTTAAGCCTGCAATCCCCATGGAAGATTGTTCTGTATCTCTTCAGGACCCTTAGAACGTTCTGTCACTATATTTACTCCCATCCACAACTTAAAAACATCCAACCTAATGTCTTGGGCAAGCTGGTGCAGTGGGCAGTAGAGGTGGCCATTGGAGACTAGGTGATGAGGAAACAGTGGAGCCTGCAGAAGCTGGGGATGGTTGGGGAAGGATGGAGGTAGCCAGCTTCAGCCCCTGAACCAACTTGATGACATCTTCAAAGTGGTTCTGCTATTGCTCATCCAAGCCCACTTCAGGAGAGTGGTATTATGAATGTCAGCCTGACTGAGTTCTGCAGAGCCTCCCCACACATTGCAAGGACAGAAATACCTGCCCAGGCTCCCCCGAATCACTAATGACTGAAAACATGACAAAAGAAAATGTCTTGTTTTAGAGACTAGGACCCCTGTCACCTCCTTCATTATTCAGGATTTAGAACTATAGACCCTCAGGAATGAAAAGACTTTGGGATCTTGTAGCCAAAGTGCTCACTGTCAAGAAGTCCAAGGCTACACTTTTGTTTCCCCTGCGATTAGATTCCACTTCCACAGTTAGACACAGAGGAAGAAGAAGGAAAAAAAAAAGAATGAAAATCATTAATAATTGAAAAATGAGGAGACACGTCCTACTTTTCTAGGCGTTCCCAGAGATGAAGGTGAGATGAGGTTAAAGGCAATGGCCAGGCCAGGTGTCCTGGTGGACCTCCAGTCTCCCTCAGTGTCCATTAGTTCTCCCTGAGCTACCCTGAAGTCTTAGTTAAGGACGAATATAGTAAGCTTGCTAGGCAGACTCTGCCTTCAGGAAAGATTCTCATTAGCCTGCTGCTTCCAAGCAGGTTGCTACTCTTAAGCAAAAGAATTAGGAGAAGCCACTCCTGGGGGAATATGCACATTGCTTCTTAGAGGATGAAGGAATGGAACTACATTGACCCCCCCAGCCCACCTTCCATCCACCTTCCGTGCTTTAAGTTAGCAAAGGGTCAAAATACTACGCACTTTCCTTAGGAAAATAATGGAGAATTCCTACACTACAACTTGGGGAGTGTGAAGTAATTGTTGATTTACTGCAGTCGCACCATCAATTTATAGACCCTTGGAGACAAATGAACTTATTTACAAAACAAAAACAGACTCACAGACATAGAAAACAAACTTACAGTTACCAGGGAGGAAAGTGGGCCGGAGGGATAAATGAGAAGTTTGGGATTAACAGATACAAACTACTACCTATAAAATAGATGAAAAAACAGGTCCTATGGTATAGCACAGGGAACTATATTCAATATCTTATAATAGCCCATAATGAAAAATAATATGAAAAAAATATATGTGTATGGCTGAATCATTATGCCGTACACCAGAAATTAACACAACATTGTAAATCAAGTATACTTCAATTAAGAAAAAAACAATTTACAGACATTTTACAAAGTATACTGTGTAGAATTGGGTTACTATGAAGGTGTTTTAGGGGTTCCTTAAATTTTTGGAGTTTCATTTCTGAACTACATTTTTATGTTAATTAAAAACAGATGCTCTTACAGTCTAAGGTGTTATGTGTCTAAATACTTGGCATGAAGGAGACATCTGATGTATTAACTTCGCCTGCTACCCTTTTAATTTATTCTAATCCATACCTAAATGTAAGGCTTGCCATGCAGTTTTGATACAACAGGAGATTTTTTTACTGTTTTTTGCTATTTTATACTAGAATGCTCCTATTAGTCATCCACATACAGTCTCCCCTCCGTATCCATAGGTTCTGCATCCCTGAATTAAACTAACCACTATTCAAAATAGTCTGAAAAAAAAAACCCAAGATGTTCCAAAAACAAAATCTTGAACTTGTTAGGTGGTAATGACTATGTACATAGTATTTACATTGCATTAGGTATTACAAGTAATCTAGAGATGATTTAAAGTATATAGGAGGATGTGCATAGGTTTTTTGCAAATACTAGGGCATTTTATATAAGGGACTGAAGCATCCACAGATTTGGGTATCTGAGGGGGTCCTGGAACCAATCCTCTGTGGATACTGAGGGCAGCTGTACTAGTGTCTCTGTCTCTGTGATTAATTCTATCGTATAATTTTTAAGTACACAGGGAGATATTTTAATACACGTATACATTGTGTCATGCTCGCTAAAGTCAAGATCTCTCTCTGTCTTTTTTTTTTTTTTTTTTTTGGTGAGAAAGCTTAAGATCTACTCTCAGCAACTTTCAAGTATATAATATTGTGTCAACTGTAGTCATCATGCTGTGCTTAGATCCTCAGAACTAAAAACTGAAAGTTTGTACCCTTTGACTTACATCTCTTCATTTCCCCCTTCTCCCAGCCCCCAACAACCACCATTCTATTCTGTTTCTGTGAAGTCATTTTTTGTTTGTATGTCTGCATATAAATGATACAGTATTTTATTTTTCTTTATCTGGTTTATTTTACCAGAAAAAAATGCCCTCCATTTCCATCTATGCTGGCACAAATGGCAAGATTTCCTTCTTTTTATGGTTGAATAATATTCTGTTGTGTGGAGTACTACATTTTCTTTGTGTAATGGTTTCTCTGTGTGATGGTTTTAACCCTCATGTACAGAGGGGTGGGTGAGAGGCTGCAGTTGGTGGAATTATTCAGTAGGAGCTTTGGGAGACTCTTGGGAAAGGGGTAATTGTTGAGCTCAGATAGTGAAAATTTGACTCAGTGCTGAGGATGAAGCTGCAAACAAAACTTCTCTTCATTGAAGACCCTCATTCATCTCCGCACAGAGACTGCCATGGTTTCTTGTGCCTTCTCACCCTCCAGGGAATGAATGATTTGAAAACAGTAGCTGGGTGGATGGGCCTCAGCATCCTCTTTATACATGTAGATAAAGTGAAGTTCCCCCTCCCTCCCACCTCCACCGGCCCCCTGACCCCCACCAGAAGCTGTGTAAGCAGTGGATATGACAGGAAGGAGCCCCAGCAAAAGAACAGGACAGATGACATGTGGTGAGAGCAGCTTCTAGACTGGTTGGGGCATTTTCAGACACGTCACAGTGGAAAGTCCCAGAAGTAACTGGGCACTGAGGTCCTGACATGTGTAGGTTGAGTTTGTCAAACCATCAATGTTTAGATTATGGTGATTTAAAGAAAGTATTCTAAGATTTAAAGAGGAACCTTAAAAAGCTATTACTATGTGGTCACCACTGTTTTCAATTAGAAATATTTTGAGATATATATTTCTATATAATGAGAACAAGATATAAGGGGAAAATGAGATGCTCATGGACATTCCATCTCATGTGACTGTATTTATCAAAACAGCCTTGTTCTCATTGATTGGACTTACACTTAAATGCTATGCACTAAGATTCAGAATTAAATCTATACATGAGAATTGTTTACCAGATGAATAAAAATAAATGCCCATTTATATTATTTAAACACATATAATATTTCACTTGATTAATAAGTTTCAGTGATTTTTTTTTTTTTTTTAGATTTGAAAAATACACAGAAAGGTAGCCAGTAGGACCAGAATAGTCAGACAGTTGCGTTTATCTCTCTCTCCCATATAACTGTGGTGGTTTTGGCTGTGGTCCTTTAACAGGGGTAATTCTGTGAAATAGTATTACTAATTCACCAGAATAGAAAAACAAGCAAACAAACAGCACATCAGACCTAACATAATGACACATCACTGTCCAGGAGTAAGGTGGTAAATAATGTCCGTGGACAGGACAGGAAAGAAAGAAGGGGAAAAGAGATTTCAAATAATCGATTGAAAACATAACTAAAGGTTAGCAGTTCTCCCTTCTTCCTTGCTCTCGTTCTGAAAACAGAAAGATTAGATTGATTCAAGCAGGTGTGCTTTGAAATGTCATAAAGGACGCCTCTCCTGGTGCAGCATTGACAAACTGCCTGAGTGTATCACTGGCATTCTCGTTGTGCTAGCCCAGCAAGAAGAGTCTGGGAGTGGATTTTTACTTCCCTGCCCGCCTGCCTGCGAATCGCTTAAACAGTTGCGGCGTGCATGTGTGAGGGGCTTCACTCCTTCACCTGCTGGGTTAAAATGTTCCTCCTCTGGGGCTCTGATGAGTTCCCTCATCAGATGGACAGGAGATGCACTTTGTGACCAGCTGAACGTCATTATTTAGTTGACTGCCGTCTTGTATCAAGAGAGCAATGACCTCGAAATGCTTGATGCCCACACCCCGATTTTCTTGGTGGGGGATTTATAGGCCTGTCCGGCAAAATCATCCTGTGGTGAAGCAACGACATCACTCTGTGTCTTCAAACAAACAGCCACCCCACTGCCGCTAATCAGCGTTCCTGGGATGGCGGTGATTGAAATTTAGCACTTAGAGTGACTTAATTGGCACACAGATCTGTTAAGCATATGCCCCCACCACAGGCACGCCATCTGACGCGCCCAAGGGGTGCCCAGTGCCTCCCACATGCTCATGTTTGGCTAAGGAAGTAAAGAAGTAAGTTTTGAACAGATCCTTGAAGGGGGTCTGTGCAGTGGTTAAAGAGGGATGGCCTTAGAGCACAGGTCCTCAGATTTCTACCTGTCTTGGGAACCTGCCAAGTTTAAGGTTCTTCAGTCCCTTGAACTTAGAACAGACCTAAGGTCTTGGAGTTCCAGTTTGCTTGCTGGGAAAGAAGCAGTCAGAGTCTGCTTATTGATGCTCGTGCGTTTAGTAAAGCAAGCCCTGTGCTAGCAGAGTGGAATTTGGAGGGATTCAGCATTCTGGGTAGTTTGCTGCCTTGGAATTCAAGGTTAGAATGTTCTGTGCTCACTGTGGCTAGAACTGATCCCTTGGCCTTCAGAGAAAATCTGGGAAACTGATGTCAACATTCTTCTGCTGAGTTGGAAACAGCAGGACTGGGCCAACTGTTCTATGTTATTAGTATCAGGAGAGAAATAATGAACTTCAACAGAAAACGAAGCAGATCTACTAGGCTTTTTTCCTTATGGAAGGAGAGCAAGTAAGGACTGAGAACATCTGTGGTTAGGACCACGCTGCTCTGCTGAATCTTCCCGAGTCTCCTGTGCTTTTTAGGTAACCAGGGGGAACCAGGTCATGGCTGTAGGTGCCAAATCTGCAGCTTTCTCCAGCTGCCACATGGGCATGAGTTTCAGTGGATCACAGACTGCCCAGCCTCATCTGTATTTATGTTCTTTGCTGGCATCAGGCAAAATACTGGGCTCCTTATAAATACTTCGTAAGTGTTGAGTTCTGAAAGCATTAACTAAATAGTCTGGCTATCTCTGATTGAAGTTGAAAAAAGCAACAAGTTAAAATCAGAGGAGGATTTGCTGTGGTGCTAACGAAGCTTCAGTTTCAGTGTCCCTAATTGCACTGGCCCCTTCCCAGGATGTGTTCTTTGAAGATTTGAATTCATTATGTTATATTTTGTTTGTTATGAAGGGCTCCCCAAATTCTGTAAACTTCAGGACCCCATAAAACATAGATTTGTTCCTGTTAAAATGTTGTTTCTTGGTCTTTGTGGCTTCTGTCCAATGGCTTTCCCAGAAATTGGGGGATCAGAAGAAATAGATAAAGCCAAACCTACAGAGGAAAGAAAGGAAAGGAAGTAACATTTAAGAATCTCATGCTAATTGAACGGTAATCTGCATTTATTACCTAAGTTAACCCCTTTCTGAGAGATAGCATGTTGAGGTTCAGAAATGCAAGGTAACCTGCCAAGTCTGGTGTAGCCTATAGGGCTGGGACCTTCATCACTGACCTTCCTCTTTCTCAACCAAATGCTCAGTGACTATCTCCTTGTAGGGTGCATATCTGACCACTCTGCTAGTCTTCCCTGAAAGTGTTAAACCCACCAGAATTAGAAATGCCTGGATGGGCAGGTAACACTTGCTGCTTGGTAACAGGAAGAAGGTTAGGGAGGGGACCCGGCTTGAGCCATTTAAGGGAAGACACAGTCAAACCCTTCCCCAGTCAGTGTAAGCGATGCTGCAACAATTCATTCAATTATGTTAAGCACCCATTAAAGGAATTCTAAGCCCTCCCATGGGCCATTTCAGTTCTCTGAGATTGTAATTGTCTGAGACTAACCTTGGTGTCTTCTTTTGCCTGCAGGTGATTCTCATTTTGACGAAGCTCTACGACTATAACCTGGGGAGCATCACGGAGAGCTCGCTCTGGAGGTACGGAAACCGAGATAATAATTCCTGCGTAATTTAAACAGGACGCCCTCGCCTGCTCCCCCCCACCCCCTTTTCCTGCTGGGAAGGTTTCTGGTTACAGGTACCCTTTCTTCCTCCGTTTGCCCTCTGTCTCCCTTAGCCCTGGGTTGGCGTTTATATACAGGAAGCCTGGATCCTTACTGGTTTTTTTATTTTTAATTTTTTTTTTTTGAAATATAGTCAGTTTAACAATGTTGTCTCAATTTATAGTGTACAGCATAAATGTTTATAGACCCCTTCTTTGGTCACGTCAGATCTTTTTGCTAAACCGTTCACTAGGTTGTCTTCATGCATTTCGGTTCCCACAGTTCTCACTGATCTGTGAGCTTATTGGGGCAGAAACAAAAGAATGGGGATCTTTGCAGAGGGATCATCACCACCTCTAGGTCTGCAGAACCCAGACAGGCCACCAGGGCAACACTCTTTCCTGACTTCCCTCCCGTGGGCCTGCGGACAAAGCTGTGCACACACGTGTATACATGCCTTTATCTCTGGGACTCATGCTATACTGCCTCACACATTCAGAGTGTGCAGTTAATACAAATCCTTTAGGAACAGAGTAACTCACTGGAGACCAGCCCAGAAGAAGGTCCTCAGAAACCCAGACAGCTATTTTCTCCTCCTTTTTTCTTGGAGACTATATGTTCTCTTATTTCCTTTTGTTTGTAAAGATTTGCTTCATTTATCTCCCTTCTGACTGGCTCTTCTCCACTAGCCTGTGCCATGTGCACACACCTGAACCAGTCCCTGAAGTCCAGGAGGGCACCTCCTCTGATTGGTCAGGCCTGGATCATGTGATGATTCCTGAGCCTTGGAGAGGATGGAGACAGATCTCAGAGATAATTAATATTCACACACACAGGTACACACTCAGAAGGGACTAAGTGAGAGTGGTTATTTATACTAATAACAGAAAGGCAAGAGTGGTCTTTGGGCAGACCAAAGCTACTGGGTGTAGACCATGTAAGATCAGTGGGGGATTCCATTACCTCTCCTGAAAATGACTGGGAGAGACTGGCCACTGGCTCTCAGGCTCAGTGCTGAGGTCTAGGGAGAATGACTCTAGTCACCTGTTTGTGTCAGGTGTCCCCCCCTCCCCCCCCAGCACCCAGTGTAGTCAACCATGCCTGGGGAGGGAAGGTTGATTTACATAGTAACAGTTTGGTTACAAGGTCTGCCTCTATGGGGAATGCAGTTGTCAGACAAGAGGAGGATCACGGATTGAATAGACACCTGAAAGGAATCTACCGTACCCCACAAGAAGACCGTTCATTAAATTTCATTTTTACCTAACGTCTGTTTTCCAGTAAGCTTGACACTATGTGCAAGAAGCCCCAAATAAATTGTCCTGTGTATTAGAAGAACCCTGGTAGACCAAAGAAAAGGCTTGATTCTGTTCTTTTATTTGTTGTCAGGCATTTCAGTGATTGAACTCCTTCCTCAACTAGAGGAGATCGGTTATGTAGAATTTCTGTCCCAAGGAAATTATGTAACTGAATTAAAGTGTGGGGAGTTTGGTAGGAGCCTCAAAAAGTATAGTTATTTGTTGCATGAAGGGCCTGACACCTGCTGTATTGTTTAAATTCAGTACCTTTTTGTCAGCATCTTTGTGACTGAGTAAGTTTATGCTTTGGTGGATTTCTCTAACGTATGTATATGTATGAAAGTAAAAGTCAGCTTTTATTCTGCAGTGCATCTGCCATAGAAAGTGTCCTTGGCATATTAGAAAATGAAAAGATACGCAGTTCTGTCTCAATGGGACAGAGGCACTGCAGCCATGACTCTCAACCTGAGGAGTCGTGAGAAGGGCTTGTTGGAGGAATGTGAGGAACCACTTTTTCTGAACTGTTGAAGCTCATGTTTAGCAGGCTTCTTTCTCTCTGATGGGGCATTAGGGCTGATACCCCAGTCTAGGAAGAATGTTTGTTTCTGATTTAAAGGGAGGGGTTAGTAAAAAATAAAAGTGACATCATGTGCCAGTCTTATCAGAACCCCCTTCTGAGGGAGCAGCCTCCATGGGCTTAGGCTTGGGAAAGTGTAGCAAGAATGACCTGCTGACTTTTCACTCTTAGAATCAATTCACTTAGAATCAATTTCAATCTCAGAATCAGTTTCACTGTATATATGTGTATAAATACATGTACACACAAACACACATATATACATACACACATATATACTCACACACACCCATATAAACATGCATATATATGTATCATATACACACATACACGTATAATATACCCACACATATTTTGCTTTTCTAATATGCCCACAATAGTCATTTGCCACATATGGCATGTATGACTGTGGGTGTTCTATACTATTGCAAATGCTCATTTTAATACTTTGATAGAAGACCACATACTTTAATGAAAATACAATTTAGAAAAGAGGGAAGGAGAAAGCAAAATATTTAGAATTCTTCACAAGTGCTTTTCAGGGCTGCATTTTTGAGTGACTTATGGTGCCCGTATTTGGTGTTTAGGGAACCTTTAGCGGGTATTGACATAGAGGAAGAGAGAGACAGTCCTGGATGGGTCAAGGATGGGACCAGGAGGAGCGGTCCTCATGGTTCCGTGTCATCGGGTTCAGCCCTGCTTGAAGGAGACGAGGCTGCTAAGTGTTGACTCACTTTCTCCTGCACCAGTTTGTATTTTCTTCTCAGAAAACCTGCCTGTGACAACAATCAGAGGCTCACTAGGGGCACAGGCCAGTTTTTATAGATTCTCATGCGCCCCGCAGCTCTGAGTGCAGGACTTAGCACAGAGGTAGTTCTCAGTAAGTACCTGCTCTTGGACAGACCCGTGGATACTGCGGTGTTATCCCTACTGCATGGTCATTAGCATAGAATTCTCTTTGTCACTCATTTATTCAACACCGAGCTGTTTATTAACTCCTTTACGCCTTAGCTTGTTCTTGTCTAGGGAAGGGAAGGTGGGTGAGAACATAGATCCACCGCATATAGGCTCTGCCTTCCAGGGATTCATTGTTTAGAGGGACAGAGATCTGTGGACAGTTAAAACAAGAGAGGACTGGACAGGCATGCAACCTGCCTTATGTGATATACTGAATAAGGTACTTATGCAGCACCCAGAACTGCCAGATCCCAGAGGATGTGAAGCCTAATGTCAATAGACAAACCGGCGTACAACGGTGAAGTGTTGTAATAAAGACACGAGGATAGCGTTGCTTCTTTACTTTGCTCATGTATATACTGTCTCTTCTTAGCTAAACTTTTCGTCCTTAAACTGAACACTATGCTGGTTTCATGGAAACAGCAAGGATGCTGTTTATAATGAAAATCATGACAACAATAATAAAAGCTAATTTTGATTGAGCACTCACTGTGTGTCAGGCACAATGCTAAGTGCTTGACACACCTTATGCATCCTTCCAATTCATTCTTACAAGGTGCCAAGGTCACACAGTTTGTAAATAATAGGCCACACATTTCCAGGTGTGTTAGTGAATAAACTTCAGTCGTTTCACTGCTGATTGATCTTCTAGAGTCCCATCTGCTTCTGGTGGCTCTTGCCATACATAAGCAAATAACATTTTAATCATATATATATAATATATATGATTATTATATATGTATATTAAAAATACGGTTTTCAAAGCACTGTGACATTTTGAGCAGTATTTGCCCTATTCCAGAAAAGTCCTGGGCAACAGGGAAATGGCCTCTTGTCCAACAAATAGATCCATGCACTTTTCCATTGAGCCTGTATTCTTCACAACTTTTACCCGCTGAATAGTCCAAAGTGGCAGTCGCCTTTGGGGCGCCAGAGTAGGAGAGAGGCCAAGAGGCAACTGACCTTGCAGTGGTGTTCGAGCCTTAAACCTCGCTGCATCGACAGACCCTGGCTGACAGAGTGAGAAACCGCTCTACCAAATTAATGAGCTTTTGCTCCCCGTTGGTCTTGTCATTGATTACACCTTAATCCTGGAGCAAGTTGTTGATTTTGTTTTGTTTTGTGTTGTCCGTTCACCCAGGGAGTCACACGGGAGGAAAGGGGGATGATCTGACACAGAACAATTAACTACACCTCAGAATCTTCTCTGCCTTACAGTGGATTAAGCTTTGAGATTTGGTCGAGCTGGTGTTTTTACCATCTGGCAGCGAGATAAGCAGAAAGGTTGAGACGAATAAAATGTCAAAATCTAGATACAGTATCTCTGAGAAGAAATATATTAATCTTTTTCCCCTCTGTGCCAGGGTAATCAGCACTCTGCTGAGAGGCTTAGCCGGTGGAAAGCCCCAGGCAATTCTGGGAGGGCTAAAGGCTGTTCTCTTAAAGGGACACACAGCCTGCCATGTGTCTGTCGTTGAGCTTGCTGGCCATGTGAATTTTCAGATTCACGTGAAGCACGAGCTTTGGAACAGATCTCCAAAGTTTTGCCCTTCTCAGGTAGCAATGCCTGCTGTGAGGGGACAAAGGAACGCCGTGGTTAAAGTGGAGAGAATGCGCTAGGCTGTCTAGGCGGCTCTGTACTGGGGCCAGATCTGTGTCCTTACCACCGGAGTCGCCTTGTCTCTTCGTTGGCGTTCCACGTAGCCATTATCAAGAGCAGCTCCCCAGTCTTTGTGGAGACGATGGCAGTGGCGCACCTTGAGGCTGCGTCTGTATGGGGTTGGCTACAGCTTGGACTGTCTGCAGAGCTCCAGGGTTTCAGGCCGACAGACGCTGACCTGAAGATGGTGACTCTCGCCAACCCTGTGCGGCATTCCCATTAGCTAGACATCTCTCCCTTCCCACTTTTCAGGGGCGAAGCAGAGGGCGGCTTGGATAAGATTGTTAGTCACAGTTTTGAAAGATGTTTTGCCATCCAATCCAGCTTTCAGTTAGCTACAAATACAAAGACAGAGAACTGGGATAGCCACCCTAAAAAAAAGAAGGGGAAGGGGAAGGAGGAGGAGGAGGAGATGGAGGAGGAGGAGGAGATGGAGAAGGAGGAGGAGGAGGAGATGGAGAAGTAGAAGGACAAGGAGAAGGAAGCTAGAGGGTGCTAATCTCCCTGCAAGAGGACTCTTCGTGTTACGCATATCCAGTAATGATGTTTATCCCTGTGATTGCATGTGTTTAGTGCCTCCCCATTGGCCCCCGGGGGAGAGCCAAGCTCCCCAACAGGCAGGATCAGGGATGCTTTGAGTTCTGGAATCCTTTGAGTTTTATAATTCCCACCCCCATATTTGTGTCATACAAAGCTGCTGTGGGTCCTGTACTTATAAATTCATTATATTAAATCTTACTATTCAAAAAATTTTTCTAAAAAAGAAGATATGCTCACTATAATGTGCCAAACAATGCACAGGCAAAAAAGAAAAAATGTTAGTAGTCTTTTACTTCCCACACAGATCCAGGTTCCCTGAAGTCAGTGATGCTAAGAGTATTGGGGGATACTGTCCATATTGTTAGGATCCAACTCAAAAATACTAACAGATATATATGTATGTCAGGACCACTTTTTTGTTTGTTTAAAGAAATAGGAGTAAATATTCATAGGACTCTGACGAC
Source organism: Camelus bactrianus (assembly GCF_048773025.1). Lineage (NCBI taxonomy): Eukaryota > Metazoa > Chordata > Mammalia > Artiodactyla > Camelidae > Camelus > Camelus bactrianus. Next base: position 36,477,200 of record NC_133549.1, read on the forward strand.
CTGTTATTGTCACTTAAGAATGAGTCTTGGGTATCTGTCCAGATGAATACATTTTACAAAAATGGGTCAGGTTTATAAGCACCAAATAATGTGGATGTTGTATACTAAATTTAACAACTGCATGTTTAATTAACTTGCATAGTACTTCTTGTGTGCCAGGAAGTGTTCTCAGTGCTTTTTATTGTCATGACAGCCCTGTAAAAGAGGTACTATTAGTATCCTAGGTTTACAGATGAGAGAAGTAAGGCTTAGGAAAATGAAGTGATGTGTCCAGTGGTCATGCAGTCGGTGGGTGTCACAGCTGGTTCCTGGGTGTGTTCTCTTAACACCAAGCTACACTGCCTCTCCCTGAGCTTTTTATTGGGTCGTGATCTATTTCACAATATTTGCTGTTACATATAGTGCTTCAGTAAACGCGTCTGTAAATGTGTTCTTACATTTTGGTAATTTTCTCTCTGGCAAGTACTGTGGAGTCCTAAAGGTGATGTTGCTGTATCAAAACCAAATGCGTTTATAATGTCAGTAGATACCTGAGATTACTTTCTGAGATGGTTGGGTTAATTCACCTACCCACAAGCAGTAGCAGACTGTATGTTTCCCTATGATTTCTCCCACACTGGGTATTTTCAATACTTAAACTTTTGCTAGTCTGTTGAGTGAAAATGGTGTCTTGATCGCAGTGTTTTAAGGGCTATTTCCCCAACTCCTAGTGATACTGAGCATCTTTTTATGTTTATTGGTCTGTGGCACTGTTGACCCCCTGTCTCCTTGCCCCCTCCAATCAAAGGTGATTGTTCCTTCCTCAGTAACCCTGTAGCGTCTTATGTATCTTTGTCTTATAATGGTTATCAGATGTATATCTATTGGGTTCTGTTTAACAAATATCTAATAGCCCTCTATTCTGTACTAGGCACTGTGCTAGGTAGACACTGGGAATAAAAATATGAGGAAGAAATTGTTCGTTCCCTGCAAAAACTCAAAACCTCATGAAGGGCAGACACTCAGTGGGTGATTGTAGAAGTGTGGCAACTGCAGTGTAAAAGTTATGCACAAGATATCATCCACGTTTGTCTGTTTCCACACTAGCCTGGAAACTCAAAGACTGCGACCGTGTCTTAGTTATTGCTGTTTGCAGGCACCTAAAATAGAACATAGTGCATAGTTAAGTATCATTAATTTTTTTTAATTTTTGCTTCAAAACAGTATATTAAGTAATGATTTAGGGTTTCTGAAAGTCAAGTCTGTCTCTTACGCTTAACTAATCCTACATTTTTAACTCATGCCTCCCATATAGGAAATGTTTTGGATAATGTGCTACATGATCTTGTGAAATACCATTGCACTGCACTCAAGGAGTAAGAACACAGCCATGGCCAAGTGTGAAAAGACCGGATTCAAGTGGGGCAATCCACTTATGTCCACAGAGCACCATGCATGCGTGTTAGCCCGCTTGTTTTTGTCAGAATCTTCCGGTACACCACCAAGAAGGCTGTTTCCACAAGGGTCTGGCTGAGCCGTCTCAGAGACAGCAGACCTTCCTGAGTCTCTGAGGGTCTGGCCTCAGAAAGCATCTTTACTCTCCTCCCTTGCTGCAGTGATTGGCTGTGCTGGGTTCTCCGCTTCTCGTTTTAGCAAGTAGCAGGTGAGATACACACAAAAGCAGTCACTGCCCTGATGTCTAGTAACTTTGTCAATATGACCCCAGGAAACAATAAAGACAAGTTTACTAGAGAAAAAACAAAACAAAACAAAACATGGAGCAACTGGCATCCCAGTATCCAACCTGGTTATAGATTCAGGAAGTGGTTAGAGTGTCAGTTCTGGTTTTGCTACTTTGCCATTGAACCCCACGTGGTGGACTCGTACATCCCTGGGGTCCCTTGAGATTTAGATCACCGCCATCCAATTGGAGCCCAGTGCATCCATATCGTCGTAATCTCCCAAAGGCTTTTCTCCTCACTGGATGCTTTGGTCTGTCCTTTGAAGTCAAAACTTGAGCTTATTATTAATAAGTAATTAAACCATGGAGATTAAATGCTGTCTGGGTATAGAGCTCTGTCCTGGGCACAAAGAAGGTCAAAAGATACCCAGGACAAGATTTAATTCTTGCCTTCTCCCAACATACAGTCTCATTCAGTCAACATGACTAGCTCCTCCTCATATTTTAAGTCTCAGCCTGAATATCACCTTATTTTTGAAAAGCCATTTATATCCACCTTATTAAAAAGAGGTCTCTTGTGTCTTTCTACTATAGCTCTTTGTTTATTTCATTCACTGCACGTGTCATGATCCACGATTCTGTTTATTACTTGTTTATTGGCTGATGCCACCACTAGACTGTAAGCTCCCTGAGGGCAGAGATACTGTGTATCTCACTTTCTGTTGTATCTCAAATGCCCAGGAAAGTGCCTGGCACATAGGCATTCAAGTGAGATTTGTCAAATTAATTGAATGTGTAAATAAATATGTGCCTGGAATCATGGTAAATGGTGTGTATCCAGATACAAATAAGATCTGATTGTTGCCCTTAAGGAATTCACAGTCTGATGGGAGAGAGAGACAAATAAAGAAGAGATTATATTAGTATGTTAAGTATCATAATAGAGGTACTGTAACATGCCCTGGGTCAGGGAAGGGAAAGCTTCCTGGAGGAAAGGACACCTGATCTGAATCCTGAAGAACAAGTAGGAGTCACACTAGTAAAGGAGGCTAATTGTGTATTGACTCAGTACACACTGTGTTCCAGGCTCCTCTCTGTGCTGAGAGCAGGGTGTACTGAGGAAACTATGTAAGATTGCAACACAATCTGTGTAAGGACAGGGAACTTGGAGATGACTTTGGAAAGATAGAATGGGGCAGTTCATATTCTTCTGTGCTTAATTATTCTGACATCGTAGATGAAGCAATGCACCACTGAAAGGCTTAGGGCAAGGGAAAAACTTGATGAAATGTGAATTTTAGAAAAAACTTATCTTGGTGTTGTGTTGAGAATTGACTTGGAAAAAAACAGAGCTGGTGACCGTGAGAACAGTAGTCAATGAGATAAGAAGGGATGAGAAGGCGCTGACTTTTCTTAGGGCATGAAGGAATGGAGAATGGGATATGGGGTGTGGTGGTGGTGATCTTATAAAGGGAGAATGAACAGGACCAGGTGGATGAGCGAGAAGGTGAAAGAGATATTTCTGCAATAACTTTCCTGCTTTTGTCTTGGATGTCCAGTGAATTGCAAGGTTATTTACTGCATACGCCTGCTCTGCCGACATCTACTGGGCACTTACCCCTAGTGACTGAGAAAAGGATATGGAGACAACTCTTTCAAAGAAGAAGCCATGAAGGGACATAAAGGAAGAAATATGATTTTGCGTAAAGGAGGTCATAGAATAAAGGAATATCTTTCTTTCTTTGAGGATAACCCTGATCATGTGTTATGGGGACTAAAACAGTGGAAAGAGATTGAAAATGTAGAACTTAGGAGGGACTAAAACTGGTAGAGGATTGAGTGGCAGAGAGGGTATGGATTTAGAGCTTATATGGGGGATGAGCCAGCCCTGGTAGATCAAGGTGGGTGAGGGGTGGGCGGAAGAGGAGTGTCTCTTTCACCAAGAAGGGAAGCCAGAGTAGAGCTTGCCTGAGACAAAGATCAGGTTTCCTGGGAGACCAGGTGTTGAGGATGCTCCTGCCATTTGGGTGTCTGGTGAGTGGTAATGAACTTGAGGAGAGGCTTGAGGGTTTGAAGGAGCTGCAGAGGAGACCTGAGGAGGGACAACTTAGGGACATGTAGGTGCTGTGCTGGGCAATGCTGAGAACCCCACCAAGGTTAAGACTGGGGTTAGCAGGGCTGTGCCTCCACCCTAGAGAGCCGTGTGTACTACTCAAGAGGCAGCTGGTTACCGAGTTCCAGAGACGCACTGGAGAAGGACAAGAGTGAGGGATTGGGGAGGGGAAGTGGTAGATGAGGGGATCTGTGCTAAACAGAGAAGAAAGTGAAGGTGGGGACTGAGGGAGGACAAAGAGTGAAACAGCAGGACCTCCAATCCAAGCCGGTGTTAAATGTCTAAAGAACACTTAAGAAATACTATCCAGAGGAGAGTGACTTTTTATAACATTAAACTTAGAACAGATCTAGCCCCCAGGAGACTCTGGGAAGAGGAACTGGTCAGAGCAAGAGGAGTTAATCAGAAAAGCCTTTTATTAAAGCCGCTGTTAAGAAATCCACTCAGCTCTGTAGGAGGAGGAGCTGTTTCCCTGCAGGCATGTGGAACAGCTGGATCTGCTTGTCAGGTCCCCCACGGTCCTGAGATATTCGTGACAGCGCACCTCTGCATCTTGAGGGAACACCCAGCAGCCCTCTCTGATCTGGTTATGATAGATTTTCTCCAAGTGGCACTAACTCCAAGGCTAAGACTTGTGGACCACATCTGGTAGTCACCACAATGTCTTTGTCAAGAGAGAGGGGCCAGCCCGATGTCACCGTGAGGTGATGTTGGTTTCCTTTCTCGTCACTTTTTTTCCTCTTACCACAATTTGCTCTGGAGCCCATGCCAAACTTTGGCTTATTTTGTTACCTCAAAAGAAAAAGGAAAAAGACCCTGGTTCTTGTCTTACCTGAAAGATAAGATTACAGTCAGAAGACAGTGTGTTGTGTAGTGAAAGATTTTTAAAGGATTTATTTAGAAAAGGAAAAGTACACCTCCAAGAACAGGAGGCGGGCTGATCCAAGGGGGAAAAGCGGTGGTCTTTGTTCGCCCTTTTTCTTATACCCTCGCTTAGAGGTGGTCTCTTGATTGATTGACGGCTCTTGCCCCTGGAATGACATCTTTGTGCATGTCCTTAACCATGGTGTACACAGAAAAGCCCACGGTGGGGGGGGGGGGGGTAAACTGCAATGTTAATTACATTACAACGAGCGTTGGGTCATGTCCCGTTAAGTCCTTGCTACCAAGCAGTTGTGGCTGTCAGATTCTAACCAGTTTCTTGCTGGCACTCATCTAGAGGAAGTAGAGCCCCTTTATGCTGGAGGCGGGCACACCACCATCTTCCAGACCATCCTCCCTCTCCTCCACCAATCTGCCCAGTGCCCTCACTAACCTGACTACCTAACACTTTCATATTTCCAAGTCTAATTTTTGGAGTTTAATTTTCTGGACTCTCAATTGACCTTTGGGGTCTTTCTCTTGATAGGTATTTATATATTTTCCTTGACTTTGATCACTCCACTTAGTAGAATTCTCAATAAAGGGTGATCATCTTATGTTCCATCCTTAGTGAACTACTTGTAGGTTCTGTCAAACACCATGTGCCCTCAGAAGGCCGTTCCATAAACAAAATGGGCTTGGGCGGTGTATGCCTGGGCATAAATCCAGGCTGTGCTGACTGACCAGCTCTGAGATGAAGGGGAGGTTCTTAATCTCTCTGTTTCATGTCCTCATCCATCAAAAAAAGGTCTTACTAATAGTATTTATCTCATATAATTATAGTGACATTTATGTTAAATGTACATCACCTACTAAACACACAATAAATAATACAAAACAAACAAACAAAAAACCTTGGATCTTGTACTTCTGTGGTCTTGTTCTTTGCTTATAATGCCTTTTTCCTACCATTCTATTTGTCTAATTGATAATAATGATAGCCATTTATTCTGATGATTTCCTATGTGCTAAGCACCACTCTAAGTGCTTTATACGTATCAAATATAAATTAATCCTCTCAGTACCCTCTGAGTTTGGTACTATGTTGTACCTATTTTACAGATGAGAAAACTTGTGCCCAGGGTCACAAGGATACTAAGGAGTAGAGAAGAGCTCAGAATGAAGGCAGTCTAGCTCCAGAGCCCAGACTTTGAACTCCACATGGACAATCTCTTGTGTGTTCCCTTTACTGACCATTGGTTGTTTGGCAGGACCTACAAGTAGTTCACCATGGCTGTGACGCTTACCTGACCACACAGCATAAATCACTGCTCACGTGCTCTTTCTGCTTTCCTTTTTGATGTCTCACTTTGAATCATTAGCACTTTCTGTGTATTTATTCCCCTTACAGGAACCATCTTGAAGGTTGCCTATTATCTTATTCATCTTTGTATCTCCAGCACCAAGTACAGCTCTTGGCCTGTAGTAGGTGTTCAGTCAAAGAAACACCAGGATAATAGATGGGGAACGATTTTGTTTTTAAAGTTCTGTGTCTTCTTTGGATTTAATTAGTTGATGCAAAGCTTTCCCCATACTGTATATCACAAGTAATCAGAGGATAACAGAAGGTAGTTTACTCAAATGTCAGGTCTTGCTCTCATCCGTTGTCATTGCACATGAAGGAGGTGACAAATATTAATTAGATTTCAGCATGTGGATTGCCACTGTCATGCTGCCTGTCTGTAATAATGCTTCTCTGAGTGTTGGACATGGGTATGATGGTGAAGTGGAGATGGATTTATTCTGATTAGTATCCCCTGGTTTCTTTTACTTTGGCTAGCATTGGAGGATTGTTTAAAAACAAATGTAAATTTGGACCCATTTGAATTCCTAATCTTGAGCACTGCACATTTTGCTGTCACCAGAGAATTAATTTTCCATAGAGGGATATGGGCCCCCATTCAGACCAGGCTCAACTCTGAGCAAAGACCAGGGAAGCCATATCCATGACACTGGTATCCAAGGGTGGAGGCTTTTGCTCTGTGTCTGTAGGACAGAGGGGTGACAGCAGCATTCCTGGAGAGTTTTAGAGAACCCTTTTTCTTATTTCAGGTGAAGTTCCCGAAATACAGTTCATCCATAAATCAAGCTGGGGCATTTTCAGCTCCGTTCTTCTCTTTCCGAAGGGAAATGCTGTGCTGAAGAGTTATTCCCCAGCACGGCTTTATTTCTTTCTCCTGCTGGGATGTATTAGCAAGGTCATCACCTTTGGTTTATTGGCTTCAAACAATCTGTGATTGCAGAGGATTATGACTTCTTAGCTTGCAGAAGCAGGAGATGCAATCAATTCATGAAAGGCCCAGGCCTGATTTTTTTTTTCTTATAAAAAAATGTATATTTATTTCCGCCAGCATTTCTGGGGACCAAGACTTAAAAGAAAGAATTTATCATTGAATGTCCTGCTTCATTGCTTCTTTCAAATAAGAACATTGAGTCAGGCCAATGTGAACTCAGCTCTAACTCTGGGTTTGAAAGCAATAAGATGACTTCACAGAAATCTGTCTTCCTCAACTCTAAACTCTATTTTATTTATTTATATTTTGGAGGGGGAGGTAATTAGATTTTTTTTCTTTCTTTCTTTGTTGTTTAATGGAGGTACTGGGGATTGAACCCAGGACCTCGTGCATGCTAGGCATGTGCTCCATCACTGAGCTATACCGTCCCCCATCTAAATTGAATTAATTGGGAAATGTATGCTCATTGCAGGATGCCAAACACATACCCTTTGAAAGAAGTAGGACCTTGGATTAGTGGTACCTACTAGTTGATAAATAAGTTCTCTTTGGTAGGGCAAGACTTTTTTTTGTCTGAAAATCCTTAGAACTTGGTTAATATTTATTGTGATATCAGTTTTCTGACTTACACTGATTTCACTTCCAACTTCCTGGATTACCCTTTCTCAATTTTCTATTGCCTTTCTCCCTGTTGGGAATCTATCACTTCTGACCTCAAAGAAGTGGCAGAATTAAAAGTCTCCTCTTCCTTCTGCATCAAATGGAGTATTTCCCCTTTCGTGGTTGCCAAAAACAATTGCAAAGACTTGTCTCTTCAGAACTTAAACAAAAATGTTTTAACATGGAGATTGTACTTGTACCAGGCTGCAGTGGGTCTGAGCCTGCAGTAGCCTTGGCAAATAGAGATAAGTGCTTCTAGTTCCTGCTACACTCTTGACAGACATTTGGCCTCTGAGTTTCCCTTCTTGGCAGCTCTGCAGAAGTCAGGGGCTGATGCTCTGAGACTGAGATGACACATGGTCTGTGTACTGTCTCTACCCAGCACCCTTTTTGGTGGGGTCAGTTTCACAGTATCTATAAAACTGGAAGCCGCTTAGTCAAAAAAAGACCATGCTTACTTATTCATTGGGCAGCCTAAGCACATGATCCAATTACTCCTTCAGTCACCAGGAAGCATGTGGGATGAGGCGTGTGTGTGGCGGTGAAGTCAACTACTATCTGGACTCCAGGCAGCAGGAAAGGTGGCCATCCTGGCTGGTTCAGCTTCACTGGCCAGCATGGGCGCTTGCAGTACAACACTGATGTGCCACCGTTGCTCTTGGGTACTAATTCATTTGTGTTCCTCATCTTCTCCAGATATAACTCTAAAAGATATATTCAGAATGAAAATTAGGTCCATTTCTCTTATTCCAAAGACCGCCTGTAGAGGGGCAAAGGTCAAGGTGCAGGTACCATTCCAATTTATAATGGCAGACGTCCCGCTGATGGGTATGTGGTGTGTGAGACCCAGAAATAGGCCTCGAGAACTAGAGAAGAGCAAGATTGTGGATTTTGGTTCCTCTTCCCTGCACTTCCTAGGCCTGCTTTTTTCATCAATTTGACACTTCTTACTACCCATTGTCCCTGCAGCCATTGGAAATAATGCTGCCCTTCCTTTCTTTATGGATTCTTTACCTTTATGGAAAAATAGAGTTGAAATGGTTACTTAATCCATTCAAGTATTAGTTAATTCTACCCTTTCAGGTCCTCATTTTCCTCATCTGATAAACTGGGTGGATAACAGTTCAGCATTTCAGATTCAAGAGAACACACGTGTCTATTTTAAGATTAGATTGTGTTTCCATGGTATTTAATCAAGGGCAGAAATTAATCAAACCACAGGGTGGTCACAAAGAACTACTGTGATTTTGTCTGTGCAGAACCGTGGCCTGCCATATCTGAGGAGTCTACTATTTTGATTTTCCACAGTGCTTTGGAAGTTGGGCCTTGCATCATATTCAAGAACAATCTTTGTACTTGATGCTTCCTTTTAAGAGAATGTAGATATCATTTTCCTCTGGGGCTTAAGTCAGACCTGTCATCATCAAGGCCACGTCTGATCTATGGAGGAAATCAGTTCAGTAAATCCTGGAACAATAGCTCTGCTTGCAGATTCCCAGTGTCCACGAAAGCCTAATCCCCTACAAACACACCTCACACAGGTTTATTGTGAGGAATAATGCATCTGAAGCTCCAGATGCGTGGTAGGGTCTCCTCACGTGTGTGGTCCCTCTATTAATAGCATTTTCCATACATTCTTCTTTCCTTGAAGCCTGAGGGTATTAGTATCAATCCCCTGAAAGATACCCTGGGTCTGAGAGAGAACCTGCTGTCAGATCAGCTAACCAGATGGAAGCTCCTGTTGTGGATTTGAGTGTCTCTTCATTACATTTCTTCTCAGTTGTGTGCCGTTTGCTGGGCACAGGGTCTGGGAGAGTGACTCAGTTGCCAACCTGTTGTTTTGCCTAAGACAGTCGTGTAACTAGTACCCACAAGATGCCAGTCAGGATCCAAGTGCAAAGGAGAAAAAGCTCATTGAAATGCCTACGTCACAACTCATGGCTTGGGGCTGAGTCAAAACTTAGAAAAGAAAGGGATGGCCTATTATGTATAAAATAAATAATCTACAAGGATATATTGTAAAACAGAGGGAATATAGCCAGTATTTTATGATAACTCTAAGTGGAGTATCACCTTTAGAAGTTGTGAGTCATTATGTTGTACACGTGTAACTTATATAGTATTGCACATCATTTATACTTTCATTAAAGTAAAAACCCCTATAAATAGGGATACCAAGGCTTAAAAGCAAAATGACTTATACAAAGTCACACAGCTGGTCAAGTGGCAGAGCTGGACCCCTAAACCAGCTCTCCTACATTCACCCCCCAAAAAAATTGAGATTTTCAGCCATGAATTAGTATTTAAGAATAGTTAGTATTTTTCAGCCATGAATTAGTATTTAAGAATAGCTTCCTGTACCATCCTGCAAAGATCACTCTTGCAAATTTTCAGGAGATAGCAAAGAAGAGTTAACGTTTAGATGTGCTCTAATCAGATGGTGGTAGGCATGTATATTCAAAAGGATGGGACATATAGGCTGCTGGTTCTTAACTTTAATTCTGAAGTTTCAAAGTGCTTTCTAGAAGAGTTAGAAATTCTAAATGAAAATTGAATGTGTTTCATATCCTTGAATTTTGCTCAGACTTTTGCAAATATAATCAAAATATTAAATCTATTAGAGAGAGAACTACTTTGGTTCACCTTTGAAAAATAAATAAAATGTCCTGGTCATGTTGGAGGGTTGGTATGAGCATTCCCTGTGTTCTGATCTTAGCACTGTCACTAATCGTGTGATCTTCAGCAGATTGTTCTATTTCATAGAGTCTTGGGCTCCTCATTTATAAGAAGAAGCGTTTGCACTACACGGACTCTGATTTTAACCTAGCTTTAACATTCATATTTCTAAGAATTGTCACCCCAGATATTTGCCTTGTTCATTGCTGATGGCCTCATATATTTTGGTATACTACTGAGAAAACATTAGTACCCCTATTTCTCCTAGGATTTTTTTTTCTTAACATATTTCCATCACAACTCATTACTAGCTGATTAGAGGCAGACAGACCAGTAAACTCTCTCTGGTTTTGCAGGTTGGAAGCCTTATATTCCCTGGCCACTAAATTAGAGAACCCACATGCCAAGTTAAAACAATAGAAAACAGAATTACTTACCTTGAATGAATCACCTTCTGTCTTTGAACTTTAATTTCCATATCACATATTGGGGATAATAATAATTCTATTAATTAGTTACTGTAAAGATTAAATACATTTTGTTAAGAACTTGCCTGGCATATTTTAAGTTATAAGCAGTAGACACATAACTGAAACTTAGGTCTTCTGATTATAAAGGAAAAGAGGAAAAAAAGTTAGTGATCACTTCCTGAAAAACCTGTGTGAGCTTCAGGTCCCTCATTTGTAAAATGGGTATTTCAAGAATTCTTTCCTTAGTTAAGGTTGCTATAAACATCTGGTAACCAGATATCATGATGGTCCCCATACTCTGCAATTTGTAAAGTGCTATGTGGGTGTTAGGAACCTTTAGTTGGAAGTGGGAGCAGGGAAAACTTGACCTTTGTGCCTTCCTCCATCATGTCAGAGGGCACCCTAGATGCAACTGTACAAGTACCATTGTAATTCACTGGGTGTTAGACTTCTGGAGCATTAGTGTTTAGTTCTCAACTTTTCTGCCTTGTACCACTAGAGCAGAGAACAATGCCTGTCACATAGTGAGTACTCATAAGTATCTCTTTAATGAATTTGTGAATTAATAAATCACTGATTTTATTTTAGTTTCTATCCTATTGATCATATGCCTGGCAATATGCTAAGTATATTTCATACTTAGTGGCTCTTAATCCTGGTCCCATCAGAATCTCCTGCAGAGCTTTTAAAAATATTATATGTATGGTCCCACCCAGAACAAATTGAATCAGAATCTCTGGGACTGAGCCTGGGACATAGCTACCCGAGTGATTTTAATGTATGAGAGACACATAGAATCAATGAACTCTTCATCCATTGTTTTCCTGGGATTTGCTTGACTGGGCTGCTTGCTAATTTTGCCAATCACTTACTTCTGGGCATCCAAGTTGCAGGGAACATGTTCTCCCATCTTGCCATTTGTCATGGCTAAAATTTTCTACATTAACAAGGATGCAAACTTATTATCCACATTAAGAGTGTAATCTCTTTTTGCGTGTAGTTCTGAAACACAGTCATGCTGTCCATGCAAATCGTAAACTTAGATCCCTTTGTACTGTGAAAGAAAACATGCCAATCAGGATGGAGAAAATTAATGTTGACTAGGATCACGGATATGTTGTAAATTGCAGAGGCCTGGGTCTCAGACTGGTTTCAGAATCAAACTGTTAGTAATTGCTTTATAACATTATGAGATGAAGAAGCAGTGCCTGGAAGGTGGTTTGAATTGGAGACTAATACCTATGTTAAATATTTAGTTTGCAACCATATTGGGACAAAACCAGCTAAATATTGCCATCGCCACTAGGGGCAGTGCTCACCTTGAAGGTACTTCTGATTCTACAAGGGCAGAGCATACAGGCTCATTTTGTGGGTTTGTTGAGGATGTCTTTAGAGTAAAACCTTGTCTGGATTCTTTCGAATGATATTGCTTTGTTTCTCATGAATGGTTAACACCTTCATTCTTCTTTAGTTCCTAGTCCCACTAAAGTGTCAGTTTGTCCAAGAAGCAAATATAAGTCATGCCAAAGACAGGTATATACACATGTGGTGAGGACTAGGGGGAAAGAGCTATCACTCTAAGGCAACAACATATACCTTTGCTTTGTCACCCAGTGACAAAGTGAAATAACAACCCAAGATCCCAGTAATAACACAGGGTGACAGGAGTGCTGTGAGGTGCTTCAAGGAAGGATGATTAGATGCCAAATGCATGGTATCAGGGGAGCTATCCACAGCCAAATGTGAAGTTATTTTTACTCAAGGCTGTGATTTCTACTCTGTTTTTAAAACCCTCAGGGCATCTCCAGGTATTTCAAAAAATGTCATACAATTCTCAAAAATAATAATATCTTGTTGAGCATATTAATATCATAGTATGCTTTTAGCACTGGGTATGGAGGTGGGTGAAGTCACAGAGCATCACTGCTCCAAAAATGAGTGATGGACACCTGATCAGCCTGAGACATCGTTTCCCCATGAGAACGCTCCCGGAGTGTAACTATCAGTGTCCTCATGTCCTGTGCTTTCTGGAGCCTCCTGGAAGCCTGCAAGTCTGTGCCTAATCCTTCTGTTCTGGAAGAATCTACACATTTTTTCCCCAGACGTTTTTTTTCCTATTTCATTGGCACCTGTGCCCCAGATTTGCAGTGTATTTATCTCCTATCACCCTTCTGTTTCTCTTTTTCGCTCTTACCTTTGATCCCAGAACTGTTTTAAAAATAATGGATGAAAGTTAATAAACGGCATAGCAGGCAGGAAAAAAATGAGCGTGTGGTGGGCTCATTTTGATAGACTCTCCTGTCTGCAGGTAATTTACCAGGGCAGAGTGCTGACATACACAGCCCCACAAGAAGGACTGATCCCCGGTCTTAAACCAAAATCATTCTTGAAAGTTTCCATTATTCATAAGGCGTGATCCATGAAAACTGCAGGAGGCTGTCCCATGATGATGCCTCTGAGCCAGTGGCTCTCGGGTTCAGGAGTTAGAAACAAGCAAACATCTGCATTTGTTCACTTGGGGAGATTGCCAGCTTTCAGAGAAAGAACTTTGCACTGGAGTCCAGCATGGTGAAATCGAGTTTTCTGCCCTTATTACCAGTATTTCCCCAACCCCCTCCCACGCTCTCCCCAGGGAGTTCTGAGACTCTGCTCTTGCAGCTGCTTTTAGTTCCAGCGCCTCGAATGTATTTCATCACTTTTCTGTCTTGCCTCCGTTGTAAACCCTTGGATGACAGGACAACGTTTCTTTGTTTGTCCCCCGCCTACTGGAGTGCCTGGCACATTAAGTAGGCTCATTAAAATTAATTAAATGACTGACTGAATGAATGAATGAATGAATAAAAATCTAAAAGAATATTTCTGGAATTCTCCAGGTAGGATCTAAGTGCAGTCTCTTCACAAGTATTATTAAACCCTCAAAGTCACTAGGAGGGGAAAGGAGGGACAAGGATTTCCAAGTCTTCTCAAAATTAGGAAAGAAATCAGACAGTATTAATTTTCTCAGGATTCTACTCCCCACTGTATGACTTTTCCAGAATCACAAACCTGCAGTTTGAGAGGATCCCAAGCCAGTATATCTGCATTAATGCACCTCACAGCCAATTCCACCACGGTTTGACTCTGGGAAATTCTGATTGCAAAGCTCTGTCGAAATCTGCTGAGACTGACCTGTCTTTGAAAGGCAGATTCCCTCACATCTGTCCTCGGTTCCTAAGGCTTTTGAGCAGAGGTCTTGGAAGTGTTAGGACACTAGGCTGCCTGGACTTTTGGTAGAAATTTCATTTCAAAGCCGTACCTGATTAACAGGGAGATTAAAACGAACAAAACAAAACAAAACAAGAGTCCTGACTCCCGAGGACCCACTATGTCTTCCCAGATTCTATTAAGAAAAAACAAAACAAGATGCACTTGATCCAAGCACGTGACATACAGGGTGCGCTCTCCTGTATTGACACGGTGCCTGTGAGCTGTCTATTTTCTTTAATGCAAAGACAATAATTTATAATGAGCTGCACAGATGCACACATGCATGCATAAACCTACACATGCCAGCTTCTGCATATTCCCAGTGGCAAAATGAGGCAAGATGAGCAGAGGGTTCTGCAAATAATTTGTATTCAGTTATACAACAGCCACGCCACTTACTTTGCAGAGTAAGCTGATGGCTGTTTACTCTCAGCATAATGACTCTGTTAGGAGTGACCTTTCCTGGTGATTTTCTAGCTAATCAGTCTTAACCCTTTAATTGATTAATTTTCTTAAGCAAAAGAGGCCCTTCCTCCCCTTTTCTCTTAGCCATCATTCATTTTACACCATACTCAAAATGATTAGTTTAGGAATTTTAATGACTGTACACCATTTATTTTCATCTTTCTGGCTGGGATTTCAGCAAATGAGTGTTCTGATATCTAGCGTGTGTGTGTGCGCGCGCATGCGTGCGTGCCTGTGTGTGTACCTTCAAAAGTGTGTGTGGTTATTTGTTTATTATAGACTTTTGCTGACTACTCCAAAATTCAGCCAAGAATAGCAGCTTAAGTGACAAAGTTTGACTTTCCATACACTCAGGACACTAAAACAATGGAGAGAAAATAAACCAGAAAGCCTGCCTTTCTTGTGTGATCTGCTTTTGCAGAAGCTGATTAGGACTCTGATCTGTCTCATTTTTGCTTCATTATCGGAGAGAGGGAAAGAGGAAGAAAGAGCCAGTACCTTTTCTTTTATAAAAAGACCATTTTCATAGGGAGGGAAAATAAACACAAGCCATATCTCAGTGGAGCTCAGTTTTCACTAATGGGCCAAGTCACATCTTTTTCTATTCTAATATCTCAGATCTTCTTTCTTTCTCTTTTTTTAAAAATAGGATTTGAATTGTTCTATTAACTGCTACAGAGAGACCTACATATCATGTATAGTGGAAAGGAGGTGGAAAATGGTTGAGCAATTTTAGAACTTTTTAGAAATCTTTTGTTCTAGAAAAAAATTGTTCTCTTCTGATCTTCAGTATAATCCCCTTCTAAGTTCTTCCCTAAGACTAAGCCACCCTTGAACATGAAGCGGCTCTTAGCCATTGAAGCATATTCGTGGAGACAACATGACACAGAAGGAGCCACTGATTTCTCACCCTGAGTCAGGTCTTTCCTATGGATGTTTTAATGTGTCTTGTCATCAGAATACCTTAACAGCATCCTTTAATTAGATGTAACTGCACGTCAAAAATATTTAAACATACATACACATACACTCACTGTGGAAAAGCATTTGAAAAATATAGAAAGTTTATTTGGTAAGAGAAAAAGCAAAAGTGAGAAAAACTAGATGTAGGGGTAGGTGGATGGGAGCTGTCATCCCCGCCCTCCCCAGTAGGGGGAGCTTTCCTTGTTCTTACTGCTCTGCCTCCTCCCAGGAGAATGGAATATCTCTGCCCATAGTCCCTTCAAATGCCAGATCACATGCTCAAATGGGACCCCTGGGTCTGGAGGGCCCAGGACCTGGACTGGACAGAGTACTCTCTCTCCCATCTACATACTTAGCTCAGAAGAGACTTGGCCATCTATTATTTTGCTTTTATGTTCTCCTCTTAGTTATTGGATAGATAAACTCTGTTATGACTGACCTAGGCATTCGTCATTGTCTCTTGAGTATATATCTCTCCCTTGGAGATTTTTTGGGAAGAGTGGTTATGGTTTAAGACCCTTGAGCTAATATCATTGTAATACTACTGAATTATTTAATAATTATTTTACATCCGAGTTAGCTGTTAAATCTGTGCCTGTTTATACGTCTAGGTGAGATTTTACTGTCTACTTTTGTATCCTGTCTTCTTTCCTAATGTTTTATTTTATTAGTTTTAACCATATGAGATTCCCAATTTTGACTATTTTCTTAACTAAAGTAGAGTTGATTTATAATATTGTATTAGTTTTTCAGATGTATTCAAAGTGATTCAGTTGTATTTTAAGTATATATATGTTTCAGATTATTTTCCATTTTAGGTTATTACAAGATTTTGACTACAGTTCATTGTGTTATGCAGTAAATCCTTGTTGCTTATCTGCTTTCTTTATAGTAGTTTGTATCTGTTAATCCTATACTCCTAATTTACCCCTCCCATCCTCCCTTTCCCTTTTTGAACTACAGGATGATTCTGTTATTGACCCTCTCGTAGCAGGTGGACCCCAGCTAGATCCTTCCCTTGCCTGGTGCTGTTTGCACCATTTGAAAGAGATCAGGTTTGGCAAAGCAGAACAGAAACTTTATTCATTGATCAAGGAATGGAGAAGGGAGAGCTTGTGCTCTAAAGACCCCTTCTCCCCAAAGGGAGGAAAAGTGGGAGACTTTTAGTGGGGTAAAAGGCAGGTGTGTCCTCAAACTGGGGAAAAGGGCAGAGAGTTCCAGGAACAGCTAGGGCATGTGCAGTCCCTCAGGCTCCCTTGCACACGACAGTGATTCTGCCTAGCAAGGTACAAGTCCGCCTCTTTGGGCAGAGATCTTTGCAAGGTGATGAAGTAAAGGGACTTTCAGACACTCTAGGTTTGCTCTGCACTGGTTCTGCTCCTACAGTTAGGCTGGACCAGTTGAGGGCAGTTGATTGTCACGTTTCCTTTGTGGTGTAACTGATAAACATCTTTGACAGACTTCAGGTGTTTTGGAACAAGAATAGAAATAGGTTACAGCAGAGGTCTTCCATCTCCCTGGGATATGTATGGGCAGCAGTTCAATCTGATGATGATAGTGAGTGCTCAATAAAAGATAACTTTACCATTTGCTAAGCACTTCATCCAGATCATCTCATTCAATTCCCCAAACAACCCTCTCAGGTAATCACAGTTGATCCTTAAACAACATGGGCATGAGGGGTACCGACCCACCACACACTCAAAAATCCACTATAACTTACAGTCGACCCTCTGCATACATAGTTTCTCAGTATGTGTGGTTCCTCTGTATCTGTGATTCCACATCCAAGGATTCAACCGGCCACAGATCGTGTAGTACCGTAGTATTTGCTATTGAAAAAAAAATATGCTTAAAAGTGGACTGGTGCACTTCAAACCTGTGTTGTTCAAAGGCCAACTGTACTTTTTTTATTCCCCACTTTTTAGATGGGACAATTAGGGCTCGGAAAGGTAAAATGACTAATTCAGTGTTAAATGGCTGGTAAGGAGGCAAACTAGTATTAAAACTTATCTCTCTTAAACTTCAGAGGTTTTTTATTCAAGACACATAAATTATTTTTAAAATGCACATTCTTAATGGCTGCATCATAGCTCATTACATGGATTTACTTTAGTATTTTTATCTTAAAATATTAAGTCCCCTGATTAACATTTACATTGTTTCTATTCTCTCATTACTATAAAGAATGCTGTGGTGAGCATAACTCTTAGTACACATATAACTATATGCTTTAGCTGGGATTAAATGCATCTGCCACCTCTACATCTACCTCTGTGGTCTCCATAGGTGGTTAATATCCAATATGAACTTTGAGATTTACCAATAATGAAGTTACTATCTTTTTTTACAGTCATTTTTCACTTTCGAAGTGTTTTTAGAATCTTTTTTAATAGCGGAGCCCTAGTAATGTGTTTATATGAAACATTGGGTTTGTGTACAAATTTCTAGAAACATACTATTTTGGAGAGTCTGATATATCTATGATGGTAACAGCTTCTTCCCATCAAGGAAACCTTAACAAAATCATTGGCTTCACTTTTGCATCAAACATACTACCCCTTGGGCTCTACTATTACCCCAAAGATGGAGAGCAATTGTTTTTCATTGTGTTGTTTGGCTGAGAAGGAACAATTTCATCATAAAAATACAGAAATAGACTTGAAGCAATTATATGTGAAATGCTGCATGAACAAATTTCAAGTTCTCTAGACATAAAAGGAAAAACTAATTGTCTGGCCTGTAACTTTCTTATTTCTTCTCACATACAATTGTCCAGTGGAGGGAACAGTGAGGGGGTGGAAATTACTATTCAAGGTTGGAGAGACCTGGCTCTTGGCCTGGGGGTCTCAACTGGTTAAGTATCTGTACTCAAGCTTGAGGCCATCCAGAGGGGCTACTTAAGAGCATGTGTATTTCAAGCCAATTTCATGCTAAGCAGGGAGCCGGTGTAATTTGGGTGTTAAGCTTCTGCTGCCGGAACAGCCAGTTAAGTGTGGTGGTGATCCCATCCAGGGGTCCAGAAGCAGAAGGTGAAAGCCATGACTCGTGGAAACTCATCATGCAGAGGGGACAGCACAAGTGGCAGCCGGCCAGCAAAGGGCCTTGGGCAGAACCTGAGGCTGCTCTGGCTGCAGGGGAAGACAGGACAGGGGAAGGGACCTTTGTGCTACCCGAAAGAAAATGATAGAGAAGACAATCATTTATCCAGGATTGTGAGGCTTTGCCTGCTCCAGATTAGCAATACTGCCAGAGTTTTGATATTTTGTTTCCCAAAGACTCAGTGATTACTGAAGGATATTTTTAGTGTATTCTAGATGTTGTGCACTATAGAATCGAAGAATTAAAGTATAACTTTAAAAATATAGTATTTGAAGTAGATACGTTTTAGAAGGTATGTGTGTATTTCTTCAGTATAAATGTCTTGCAAGTGAGCAAAGGAATCGTCATTGTGCATAAATCAGAACATCTGAAGTTTGTTGAAAGCAGAACAAACATTAATAAAACCCTTAGGTATTTATGAAAGTTACACAAGGAATATATTTTGCTTGTCTGTTCTTGTAGAAGAAAAAAGTGAATTCACACTACAATCATGTTCACTGAAAATGCAAAAATAAAACAAAACAAAACAAAGTGTAGTTAAATGTAAACAATTTTTCAAATGAGCGTGGGATTCCTTCTCATCTGTCTCTGGGGTATATCCGGTGGCAGCATTAACCTCTGCAGAAATAGAAGGAGAGGGTGATGGGCAACTCTTTTGACAATGTCCTTATATTAAATATGAAATAATGTGTATATAACAGTGAGATTTATGGAATTTTCATAATATGAACACATATTAGAGCTTTTGTTAGTTTGTTTTAATTTTGTTTGGCTTTATTTTATTTTTTACCAGATTGGGCAGTTTTACCACATCCAGTAGGCTAAAACATGCCTTTAAATCATTGAACAGTTTGTCAGACACAGTCATCATGAATTTCTCACTAGAACACATTGTTTTTGATAGAAAATAGATAATCTAAAAAGCCTTTGTCAAAAGAATGAGAAGTCACAGACTGAGAGAAAATAGTTGCAAAAAACATCTGACGACGGAGTGTTATCCAAAATATACAAAGCGAGGTTAAAACTCACCAATAAGAAACCAACCCACTTTTAAAAAATGGGCAAAAGGTATGAAGAGACACCTCCCAGATGGCAAATAAGTATATGAGAAGATGTCCATAATCATACATTATAAAGGAATTGCAAATTAAAGCAACAATATTTCACTACACAGTTTTTAGAATGGCTAAAGTCCAAAACACTGATGAAACCAAATGCTGGGGAGGATGTGAGGTGACAGGGACTCTCATTCATTGCTGTTGAGAATGCAAAATGGTACAGCCACTTTGGAAGACAGTTCAGAAGTTGTTTTACAAAACTAAACATAACTTTACCATATGATTCAGCAGTCTTGCTCCTCAGTAATTACCCCAATAACTTGAAATTTTATCTCCACAAAAAACAAAACAAAACAAAAAGAACTCTGCACATGGATGTTTATAGCAGCTTCATATATAACTGCCAAAACTTGGATGCCACCAAGATATCCTTTGTGGGTAAAGGAATAAATAAACTGGTGTTTGCAGACAATGGTCTGTGATTCACTGTTGGAAAGAAATGAGCTGTCACATTACGGAAAGACATGGAGGCACCTTAACTGCACATTACAAAGTGAAAGCAGCCAATCTGGAACGGCTCTGTGACATTCTGGAAGGTACTGTGGAGATGATACCAGAGTCAGTGGTTGCCCGGATCTTGGGAGGGGGAGAGAAGTGGACAGGTGGAATATAGGGGATATTTTTAGGGCAGTGAAACTATTCTGTAAGCTACTACAATAGTGGATACATGCCATTATACACATTTGTCAAAACCCATATGACATACAACACCGAGAGTGAATCCTAATGTGCACTCGGGCTTTGAATGATGATGGTGTGTCAGTGTAGGTTCATCCATTATAACGGATTTACCACGCTGATGCGGATGTTAATAGTGAAGAAAACTGTAAGTGTTTGGAGGTCAAGGGCACATGGGAACTCTGTGTACTTTCTGGTTAATTTTGCAAGGAATCTAAAACCTCCCTTTAAGAAAGCCTATTAAAAAAAAGAACTTACGAAGCCTTGGAACCATTCTCTTATTAGACTGTCTCAGTGTTTTGACTTTCTGATTGACAGTTTTGTCTGTCTGTGTTGTTTGTTTACTCCTATAAGCCCTTCTGCGGGGAACTGGGGATCTGTGCGGGTGACCGAACCTGCCGGAGTCAGACTGTTGAGTTGAAGCTAAGCAGTCTCAGCCCCGACATCTCACCAGGCAACCTTATCATTTCTTCCTCTGTTGAGGTTCTGCTTTAGTGCTCGGTGACAGTTGTATGTTGAGTCCATGACATGTGGAACCTGCCCAGAGGAAATCAAAACCTTGTCCCTGGCACAATATGAAAGTGACAAAGTAGCTTAGCCCTTTCATTTTTTTCTTAAGCCCTAATGTTCACCACCTGAGGAGACCAGTCTGCTCAATAAGACTGTCCATATACAAGTGGCATTTTCCAATTCTTGACCTTTTTATGTATTTCTTAGTGTTTTCCACTTCTGGGACTTCAAAAGTTCAGCAGATCAGAGGGGATTTATCAACTCGGTGTAAGATACAGCACACAGGAAAGCAATTTCTTAGATTTCCCTTATGGGAGTAAGGTGCTTGAATTGTGCGAGGTAGGGCCCTAGAGGGAGCTTTTCTGGAAACCCAGGCCACACAGAAAGAAGGAAGCATTGTTCCGACTGAATTTGTAATGGGCAAAGGAGGGATGTTGGCCCACTTAGCTGGTCTGCCTTCCTGGGCCCCAAACCCTTAGTGTTAATACCCACAGAGAGTTTTAGGTACGTGCAGTTTCTACTGAGTCTGTATGTGCAGTTCCTACCGAGGTGCTAACGCGACAGATTCCAAGGTGAAGTGTGAGATGGGCCCTTGCCTCCCTCTTCAACTGCTGCCTCTTGTGTACTGACTGACAAGGCAATGATTGTTGTAACCTGTTTTAGTAACATTTGCACCCTTCAATCAAATAGAGGAGTTGAGTAAAGGACATAAAAACAGGACGGGAGGGTGAGACCATTTTGTAAGGTGGCTGTCCTTACAGAGAGTTCCAGAGAAACTGCAGCTCCTGCTCCGCATCTACCTTTCTCTCCCCAGTGGTCTTTGTTCCCTGGAACCCTGTGGCGATGGGGGTAACGTGGTGAGAGTGTAAAACTCTTTTTTTGAGAAGTAATAGTGTAGCCTCCAAGGAAAGAGGAGGAATTTGTCACCCGCTCCCTGAAACGTATCTAATATCATGAACAGCCTATAGGAGGAAACATACCGTTTTAAATGTGATTATACCTGAAACTTGGTAACACGCTAAACTGATGATGTACAGTGTGAGGCTGGAGCCATATTTAGCATGACTGTGTCATTTAGCTTCCAAATTGGGACACTTTAGAGAGAGGACACTATGACTAATCATGTTAAAATAACAGGAATAAATTGAGATTGTCCTGAGCAAACCAGGACAGGTATGGTCATTCTCCCCATATTCTGCTGCCTTTAATCTATGGGGGAAAAAAAGAGGTCTTTATTTTGTTTTGTTTTTTACTGGAGGTGAGAGCTAAAATCATATCCTGCTTTGGTTCGTGCCATTTACTATGTAACACCATGAAGCATCCCCTGAACCAAGTAGCTTAGGGAATTTAGTGTTTATTTGCTTCACGCTTGATGGCATTGTGGGTCACACACACCCCTATCAGAATCCAGACAAGGCACTTAAACCGAGGTTTCAGATTATACAGCAATATGTATCTCCCTCGGAATCCGTACGTGCTCCTGGTTTGAGGTCCCAGCAGATTTCTTTTCCCAGGCAGACCCTGCTCAGGAGTAAGAGAGAAAAAAAAATGATCACAAGTGGCAGGAGAGAGGAGAGGGAGCCAGTAGAATTAAGTGTGGTCCTTACAAGAGTCGGTGGGATCAGGGTGGGAAGCATATAAGACTTAAAATCAGAAGAGTTGAATGTAAATGAGTCACCCTGGTACTTAAAAGGTGAGATTTAGCACATATTGAACTTGCCCAGTGAAAAGGGCATTGTCGTCCTACCATCCCCTCTTTATAAAAAATGTGTTTAACTGGATCATATTCTAGAGGACATGAAAATATATTCTATATTATACAACTTTCAAGGCAGTCATTATGAAAGTTCCTGTTAGTTCTTCTCATTTACCACTAAAATTAAATGTCAAAGTTTACCTCTTCCTCTCTCTGCATCTGAGCCCAGATATTGAAACTTCTGGTAAGGAGATAATTACATGTTTTCTTGTCTCAGTCACAGATTTTAGACCACCTAATACACTATTCTGTCTCTATCTTTCACTGTTTGATGAAATAATGTATGTGAGGGTGCACAGCAAATGGCCACGTTCAACCAATCAAAATCAATCAATCAAAAGATATTCATTATTAAGCAGTCACTTTGCCCAGGTCCTCTTGTGTCTGGCAGAAGGCACTGCAATAGAACAGGTGCAGATTCTTACCCCTCAGGAGTATGATGTAGACAGGAAGATGAAAACAATAACAACAACAACAACAAAGTTACAATGATGAAAACTTAATTGGTGAGTTCAGGGAATAGGCAACAAGGTATAAGTTCACCTAGTGTTCCAAGGGTGTTCAGATGAGTTGCAGCTATTGAGAAAACAGTGACTAAGGCAGAAGTTACATAGGCTCCTGGCCAGTTTGGCTCCAGTTCCCAGCACTTGAAGTCAGCACCACTCAGAGGAGCTGTTGCGTATTTTTAGATATGTGTTCTACTCCTTGGCTAGAGTGGAGCAATTCCACCGAGTTTGAGGGACTCTAGAACCCAGAGGTTGCCAAGTCAGTTTGCAATCCATTAATCAACACTGATTGAGTTAAGCATTTAACCCAGAGGTTCTCAGCAGGGTCCTGGGGTGGGTTTTGCTCTCAGAGGCACATTTTTGGTTGTTATGACTGAGGTTTGATGGTTGCTACTGGCATCTAGGGGGTGGAGGCCAAAGATGTGTCTGAGCATCCTACAGCACACAGGGCAGAACCCCAGATCCAAAAATTATTGGATTCATATGTCAAATAATGCCAAAGTCAACAAACCCTGGCCTAACCTAACCTAACTGTGGGGTTAGCTCTCTGGGGGATACAAAACAAGCAAGAAACATGATCTCTACCCTTGAGTGATTTAGAGCCTTGATTCAGAGGCCAGAGCAGTATACCCGTCCACTAGTTGAACTGATTCCACATCCAGAGATATTTATGGAGCACTTACGATGTGCCCAGGACTCTTGAGATTTTAAGATTATTTGTAGTTGTGGTCGTACCTTTTCTCAAGAGGCTTAGAATTTACTGAGGAGGACATATGTTAAAAAGGAAAACACACAAAATTCACTGGGTAATGGGATAAATCATATTTGGAAGGGAAGATCAGTGTTGCCCTGAGAAAGAATGATGAAGACTTTCTTACGGTTTGGAGATCAGGAGAAACCTTGTAAGAACATGGTATTTAAGCTGAGAAAGTGAAGGAAGAGAGCGATAAGCAGAGGTAACCACGTGCCCAGGCTCTGGGGCATGAAAAACCTTTTGATTTTGAGTGATTTGTATCGGGGGGGATGTGCCAGTATGTACAGATGGGGTGTAGTCAAGCCAGTAACCTGGTAAGAATTCAGAGAAGATAGAAATAAATAGGGATAAGAGTCACCAGAGTAGGAGAGGATGCACAGGCAATGATTTAGAGAGAGAAGTAAGCATGTCTGCTTTATAAAGGGAAAGAGAAGAAAATGGGCTGGCTGGGTTCACACAGGACAAGAGAGTAATAAACTGTGATTTTCACCAGAGTGCTTTTAAAATGGGCTCTTTCTATGGTGACACTGTGAGTAATAGAAAAACGGGAAATTTTACAAAAAGTAGATCCTTCTTTGTAAAGTGATTGGCAGGGGCAACTTTATGCTGGGAAAAATCATACAGTGAGAAGCAAGGACCTGGACCTGGAAGGGCTGATGGTGCTGTGGGAAAAAAATGCAACTTATTGCTATCAGCAACTGTCCACTTCATTCACTCAGTAAGTATGTTTGAGTGCCTTTGATGGACTAGACCCTGGAAACATATTGGTGAACAAAATCGGAAAATGGTTTCAGCTTGCAGGGAGTTTACATTTTAGTGGGAGAGACATCACTGAAATCAACAAGAATAAGGATTCATATAGAGTTCAGTACTGAGAGGAACTGATATTTGTCCTTATAAAAACCTAGGAATAGATGGTTCTAGCTAGACAGTAGTGACAGGGAAGACTTTTCAGAGAAAGTGGTAAGCAAGAGGCATGTAGAAACTGACCAGGTGAAGTGGGTGTGAAGACTTGACATGTGGAGGGAAGGATCATGGCAAGAAAGAAGAAGGGAAGGAACGTCAATGTGACCTGAAGGGAGCAGGGTCATGGGAAGTAGGGTGTGAGATGAGACCGAGCTGGTAGGGAGAAGTAGGAACGAGGGAGGGAGGACGGGGGTGGAGTCTGACAGGGAGGAGGAAAAGGGGGCAAATAGGCATTTTGGAAAATTCAGCAGAAAATGCTGCTCAATGATGTAGGAAAACATTGCAGAAAATCAGGAGAGGGATAGTGCATGAGTTAAGGTCACATTGGTGGGAATGCATTCGCTTGTTCCTCTTCAAGAAATGCTCAGGGAATGAAAGATAAGACTTGGGGATAAACCAGTAAAAGAAGATGGAAGTGTCAAGGATGAAGGCTAGATGCCTGGAGGGCCAATGGGATAGGTAATGATACCATTTGCTGAGAGAGGAAACTCTGGAACAGGACCCTTTTCGGGGAAGACGATCCCAAGTTCAGTGTTAGAAGAGTTGATTTTGAGGTGTGTTTGAGACATCCAAGAGGAGCTATCAGATGCAGGTCTGGAACTCAGGGAAGAGTCTGGGCTGCTGATAAGCAACCACCCTGCTCCTGCTTCATTAAAAGCTGACACTCTTCCTCTGCAGAGGCTGGTACCTTGCTCCCATCACAGTTCACGTCTGTTCATCTGCAGGCTTGAAAATGGGTGCAGCCCACCACCCCTGTCAGCTGGCAGCACCACTAATCGGGAACTAAGCAAGCAGCCAGAGAGAGTTTAAATTGAAGATCAGTGTTGAGCTTGTGCTGATGGGGAGAAAGAAAGTGAAGGGTGAGAAATCGGATTTGCCAGCGTGAAGTGAGGGGCACGTCCACTGCATGTAGTTTGGAGAGAAGAGCGCTGGGCTTTGACACCAGCCATTTATATGAGCCCTGAAGTAGCTGATTGACACTCTGCTGTCTCATGAGCTAACTGGATGATAAGATGATACTTTAGAAAGGGATCTTCAAAGTTATCTAGATCAGTCCATGCCTGTTAGAGTTGAGGAATCTGAGGTCTGGAGGGGATGAATGACTTATCCAAGTTCACCCCATTTATTAGTGGCAGAGCCTGGCTACCGTCTATTTCCAGGTTATTTCACTGTTGTACTTGGCTCTGTCCCCCAGAATTTTGATTGTGGGGGGAGTGACATGCAGTATTATTTCACTGCCTTGCACTGTGAGTATGTATAGATGTTAATCAGACAGCCCTAGGCCCCTTTAGTAGGGGGAACATGTTTTGTGGCTTTTCGCTTGTACCCACTTATAAATCACCCCGCTAAAATCCACAATAGCTTGGATAATGATATGAACCTTAACTACGAATTTAGCAGTCTGTTACAACATCCAGCAATTTTAGTTTATCACTGTACTAAGAAGAGAAAGGGGGGAAAATCCAGGACAAGAAACAAGCTAATAAATTTGTTTTTAAAACCAGCATCTTTTTTCCTCCCCCCAGGAAATATTGTAAATTCTGAGCATTTATGGTTTGCTGGAGGAAAAGCAAGCTCAATGTCAAAAGTGTTTTTAATAGCCTTTGATTTACTTTTTCTGCTTATTAGGATGATTGATGACAATGTTTTGAAGCCAATCACAGACTTGGGAGAGGTGGGAGTTCATCGCTGTCTTCCTCTGATTGGATGTGCGTGGGGGTTGGTTTGGTTTGGGGAGGACTTAGAAGCTTCAGAGGGACTCAACCTGCATTTCCTTTTCTCTTTGAGTGGCCTTTTGTCCCCTAAAAAAATAGGGTTTTGACACAAGGACATTTCTTAGGCTTCTGTCCCTCAAAATGCCCAGTTCCAGTAGCCACCCTGCTGAGGGGAAATAGAGTGGCTTGCTCTGGGGGCTTCACCCCGCTTTCAAGATTTACAGGAAGAATTATCCTTCTATGTTAAGTCATGAACTCAGACCAGAACGGGCACTCCATCTGAAATGCCTCAGAGTCCTACTGAAAAGCAAACCAGGCGGTAGAAGCAGTAATTGGCTTGGGTTTCCATTTGTTCAGGCCATAATAACTGCCTCCCCTGCGCAGCACCCAGCAGGGTGAACTGTGAAACCCCTCTCTCCTTAATGGAGAGAATTAAGTTGCGTTTCACCCTGAGCTCATTCTCCGAATCCCCAATGGCCCGCATCACAGAGAAGGCAGGAGAAGTGGGCTTTTGAGATGGAAATACTGTCACTGCTACATGAAAATCCATGAAGTCAGTTCCTGAGTCTTTCCTTACAAGACATTTAGATGAAGAATCATTGTATTTCAGTTCCAGCAACATTTTTCTTCATGCTAAATCCAGCCACAGTGTTCATCAATTTGTTTAATAACGCCTGGGGAGCCTTTGGTTCCAGCGTTGAATAATGAATGTTCCAAGTGCCCACTGCTTTAAATACTTTCTAAATCTGTGTTCCCTTCTGTGCGAAAGGCAAATTGACAGGAAGGAGACTTTCTTTTTCTCATTCTAAAGAGAAGTGACATAGAGGAGTTTGTTTTGGTTGTGACATCTGGCCAAGGAAAAGATACTTTAGAAATACAATTCCTGCTTTTTTTTTTTTTTTTACTGCCCAGGGGCATTGCCTTTGTAGCAGAGGCTCACAATCTGACTATGAATACCCTATATGAAGCTTAAAAAAATATTCAGTAATGCAGGTCCTATACCTGAATGGCTGGGGTAGAATCCAGGTGAGGTGTGTATTTTTAAAGCTCATATAGTTCAATTCTACTTGTGCATCCAGAGTGGAGACCCGCAAAAAGGATTACACTGCCAAAAAAGGAGGATGCAGCTCTCTAATTAATGTAATCACAGAGCACAGTGGTCCTAAACTTCTGTGGACTTAGATGCTCTGGGAAGCCTGTGGAAATGCAAATTCAAATCAGAGACTGATTCCTGTAGATGGAGGTGAGGAACAGAATGTACAATTTAAAAAGATCTTGTGCAAGAAGTAAAAGATCATCGAATGAGAAAAAGTGGCCCTGACTGACTGTCCAAGTTTGTTGCTGTTGTGTTTTGCTCGTCTTTCTTTCGTTTCTTGTGTAGGTGCTCTGACTTACAGGATTTGGTCAAATTAAGCACATGAAGTGGATTTCACTTCTACTTCTCTCCACACTCAGTAGGTGCCGTCTTAGCCTGACTACGCTTTACCTTAAGCAGTGGTTACCAAACAGGCTTTATATCCAAAGAACTTATAATATAAACATGATGCCTGAGCGCCTTCCTTCAACAATGATCCTAATCAAATTGGTTTGGGATGGGGCTCAGATCGGTTATTTTGAAAAAGTTTTCCCGTGTGATTCTGATGTGCCACCGGGATTGAGGGGTGCTGGCCTAGAGAAAGATGCAAAGCCACAGGATTTCTGGGACTGGCAGAGAAATGCCAAGAGCTGTGCTGTTTCTGCAGCACTGACAGCGTGAGAGGGGTCAGGTCCCCGGTCTGTGGGGACGGCACTGCCCGACACTGAGGGCGGGATCCGGGCTCCCTGCTTCTGATGGCGTGAAGCTCGTCTGTTGATGGAATAGGGCTAAGGCTGTGTGACTGAAAGAAAAAAAAATATCAAGAGGAGAAGAAAGGACGTTTTCAGGTTTTATTCTCATTACTGGACTCTGAGGGTGATGTGGATAATTTGGATCACTTTAACAGGGCATCCCAGTGTGGCGCTGGCCAGGGTGCACTCCCTCCTAGAATGGCAAGTGACACACCAGCCAGAGCTCTTGTGGATGAAAGAAACTCTCTTCCCTTTGAACAGCCAGCTGTTCAGTTGTTGAAGTTAAATCTACAGATAACCTCAACAGCAACATCTAGTTATTGGATATCCACTGAAGCTGAGCACCATCCACTCGCACAGGGCTTTACAGTTTACGAAGCACTTTCACGTACGTTTTCTTCCTTGACCTTTACAAGACATCAGTGAACTGGACCAGATGAGGCAAATGGGGCTTAGAGAGTTTAAATGACCTTCCGAGGGCGCACATCAATAATATATTGGACAATATCACAGGGCAATAATTCAAGTCTTATCATTTCTCTATCATAGTTGGAACATGGATGAACATATTTAATTTGCGGATACTAACTACTAAATATAAAACAGATAAACAAGTTTCTACTGTATAGCACAGGAACTATATTTAATATCTTGTAGTAACCTATAATGCAAAAGAACGTTAAAGGGAATACATGTATGTATATAGATGACTAAAGCACTATTCTGTACACCATAAATTGACACATTGTAAACTGACTATATTTCAATTAAAAAAATGTTAGTTTTCACTGCTTATTTTATGCCTATTAAGCAATGATTAATAGCACATGAGAACTCTAATTTTATTGTTACTGTCATAGATCAGGCCTCAAAAAAATAGTGGAGTTGATTTAAAGAAGAAAAAAAGTGAAGTAAATAATAGCATATGTTGTGATCCAGGGATCAGGTAGAACCCTGGTGGTGACACACACATGACCATAATGGGGGCAATACTGCTCCTGTCATCCCATCGCTGTGTGTGTATATATGTTCAATAGATAGTCATCACCTGATAGGTTAAACAGAGAAAAAGAATACAGTGTGAAAACAACTTTCTGGAGCTTTGTTTGCCTTCCGTGGGAGACACTTATATTAACTGATGTCATTGGTAGTAAGATCCATCTGCATACCACATATTTCTTGTAGTGACTGATGGGGAACAAAGATGGGATGAGGACTCATGTGTGATTCTCTCAGATGAACACCAGTGAGAGTTTACTCTGTGCCAGGTAACTGATAGTCATCTTTCCTGCATCATCTCATTTATTCCTTATACAACCCCACAGTTCAGTATTGTCATTAGCCACATTTTACGCATAAAGAGACTGAGGCACTGAGTTGTGAAGTAGCTTACCCCAGATGTCACACTCATAGAAAATCAGGCTCCTCATATCAAGAGCCCAATTTACAACTGCTTACCTTCACCTCTACCACATTACAGACATTTTCCATATGCAAAGGGGAACAAAATCAGATATAAGTTTGAAGGTGGGGGCTACAGAGAACAAAATCTTCAGCAGAATATATTTAGAAAAATTTTGCTTTGCTAAAGTGGAATGATATGGCTAAAGAAAAAAAACTCTATTAAATATGTGGGAGTGAGTGGAAATGGCTAGAGAACTTTTAAAGTCATTTTCCCTGCCGTGATGTAAACATGGATTCCTTCCCACTGTGTGCCAAGCTCTGGAGACTTAACTCTTCCCCCAAATCAGCAACTGCACCACGGCGGTACCTGCAAATATATTGTGCAGATAGATATTTTTGAGTCTCTTTGTGTGGGGGGGCTGTGTTGTGGAGGGGTGTGTATGCAGAGCTATCAAGGAAAGGGGACTGAATTTCACGGATTAGAGGGAAAGAAACAGCCACTGGATGTAATAAGTCAGAGAGATGGAGAAACCAGCTTGGAGCTGGATTAATTTTGAAAATTAAACATTCTGAGAATGCATTGAAATCTTGGGAAGGATGTGGAATAAAGCGAGTAGGCTGTTAACTGAGGTAGATAAGCACTTTCCACTACCCCCTACTTGTACAGTGGTGCGCAGTTACTAGCAAAGGCGTATCTACGTGCTGTTTGGCAGAGGTGAAGTGGGGAATGTGTATGTGGATTTCAGAGTGGAAAGGATGCCCTGGTCTGGCGGTAAAGGATCTCTCTCTGTAACCGTGTATGTGTCTGTATTTCTCTCTCTCATCTTCCATTCCAGAACGTATCATCTCTCCCCTTCTCTTACTGTCATTTTGTATTCTCCTACTCTATACCTACAGCCACTTTGCCAGGAAAAAGATGGTGACTTCTGACAAAAAGAAATGCATTCTCTTCACCCCAGTGAAATCAGCCAGGGTCTTCAGCATGAGAGTGATGGATTGAGGGCAAGCAAGGCAGCTGGGCAGCCGGGCAGCCAGCAGAAAATTGAATGTTGTCCTCAAAGACCATGTGTTCTGTGGATGTTCAAAAGGCTGTGTCAGACCTTCCCCCCGAAACACCAAGTTGGGTAGCATCCTCCATCCAGGGAAGGGAGGGGGTGGGGACAGCATGCAGCTGTGCGCTTGGTGGCTGTTGTATGATTGGCTTAGGTGCACCATCTCGGGAAAAGCTGACCCTGGAAGACAGGCATATGTTTCTTTCAAAGCATCTGAAGGAGGCAAGGAAGACAGAGTGGATGTATATACCATTAAAAAAAAAATGGAGTAAACGGATGTTTAAAGATGGAGGGACAGAGCTGAATAGTGGAGTCTGAAGATCCCTAGAGCAGACATGTATGGTTTCCATAGACGCAGGCTGGTATGGCTCTTAAAGTCATCCGTGAACCACCTGGGAGCTGACTGGGAGGAGCAGAGCGGTGCAGCACGCTTACCTGGGATGGCTTGTATTGCCTCATCTGGAGCAGTTTTATTTCCATGTCCCTTGGATGTTCAGCGTGTGCTGTGTGTAAGGGTTAGTGGCCCTTTGGAAAGGAATGGGCAGCGCGTCCCACTGAGGATGCATCCAGCTGGGTGTTGGAGGGAACAAACTCACCCACACAGTGAAATTCTTCAGCTGTGCAGCTGATGCAGAAAACCCTCCCCACATCAACCATGCCAGCCCAGAGAAGGGGCGAAATTGGACACTGGGATAAAAGAGAATCAGTGCTAAGTGTTCCTGGAAGCCCTCCGTATTGATAGGCAAGTGACGCTGGCTTCAAGTTTGACACCTAAATTCTCCATAGTTGTGTGTTCACGAAACACCTTAGTACAACCCGGTGGTTAAAAACACCTACCCCATGTGTTAGACATTTCCGAGACCATTGGGAGGTTAGGACAAGGGCGTAAGCTCACAAGTCACAACCCACAGAACTGCTGGCTGACAAAGCTGGGGAAAATGCAAATATTTAGGTGTGACTGTGTGTGTGTGTGTGTGTGTGTGTGTATACATATATATATACACACGCATAAATATATAGGCTGTCATGCTGGGTATGGGGGGAGGGAGGGCAGAGGTACAAATATAGAGATATATATTTATATGCATATAAATCATGGATTTCTGACCACTAAAGGGAGACCTCCACCCAATAAAGTGGTTGGGTAAGAAGTCAAGGCAGGGGAACTACAGTGGTCTGTGGCTAATTCAGCTTCCCTGGGTAAATTTGGAACCAGCACAGTGCATACAGTATGAGTAGAGTTTCTATATATGTGGCATATCTTTTTTGACTTTACTTATGGGTACCCTTATTTTATTTTTGTTATCAAAATGGGAATACCTTTATCACTTTTCAGATATCAGAGTAATGTTTACCTTTTAAATATTAGAACATTATGAAAGCATGTGAAATCTACTGTAATCCCAGCAGGCTACCAATTATTTAATAATTTGTACATATATGGTTCTTCACTTGTATATATGTAGACACAGCTGGATAACGTTTAATCATAATATATTTGATCTATAGCCTTTATTTTTTCTCAGATCAGTGTATACTAATCCTATTTCCATGTCAATAAAAATCAGTCTACTTAATTATTTAAACAGGTGATGATATTTACTTAATGAATATATCAAACAATATTTATCAGTGCTCCTATCATTGGATTTTAGGCTTTCTGATGGCTTACTATGGCATGTAATACTGGGATAAAATCCTTTGACCTCACTATTTCACTGCTAAGAAATAATGAGGAAATCTTGCAAAGATTCATTCAAAATGTTGTGAACAGTTTCTCCCCAGAATAGTGGCACTGAATATGCACCTATAGTAAGTTGTCTGAGTGCCTGTTTCCCCACTCACCTGGCAGAAATGGGTATCGCCATTCTTTTTCAATCTTCGTCGATGTGCTGGCTTGGCAAGAAGGCGTGGTGAAAGAGAACTGGGGTTGGGGGTGGTCTGTGTGACGTTTATAATGTCAGGAGGCTGATTCTTTTATATTAGGGCAAGTTGGTCACTTGGCACATCCCTCAATCACATCCAGCCCCTTCCCCAGGGGGTTACAGCTGAAGATTGTGCACTCTATTCATTAGAGATGCTTTGGGATCCAAGCCCAACTTTGAATTTCCATGCTCTGGCTCTCAGGCTTATATTTAAACTAGGCTCACTTGTTATTATCACTTACAGTTGTTGAACCTAAATGTTTCCCCAAAGGAGGGAAAGGTGTTGATATGACATAGATGCAATTGGGTCTATAAAAGGATAGAAATTGACTTAGGGATAAACTCAGAGATAACACTAGAGTTTGCAATAGATTATAGGAGGGACTGATAATAAATTGTGAGACTCTTAAAGCATTCTAGAACTCTGTAACTCCAAAATTCAGTGTTTCCAGGATTGATGGTGGAGCTGGCTAATGTTTGATATAATTCATTCTTTTGACACACACACATGTGCACCGATGCTTACATTACAGAGAAAGAAAGTGAGAATCAGAGAAGTGGAGTAATTTGACCAAAGTTACTCAATGAATTATTGGAAAATCAGAGCCCTGAAATCCTAGGCGTATTTGCCTTTTGTTTCATTTTCCTTGATAACTGGCCATTTTAATTATGAAATTACTTGGAGTGAAAGTAATGTATATATTTTTAAGTCACTTACAAATTAGCCTTACACTAATAGCCTTTGTTGGGGCAAGAGGGAGATAGGAAAGGACTAACATCATGTTAACTTTTAATAATCTTGCCCTGTAATTCTGGTAAGGCTTTAAAATTTTTCTTCATTAAATTTTGATAATAATATGTTTTCTTAGAAATGTATTTATTTGTCCTAGACTTTCATATATTTCAACATCAAATCTAATAGAGGACTTTATATATTGTCTTGAATGCAATGTATTCATCTTTTCTTTCTCTAATTTTATTTATTTATTTTTCTATTAATAAATTCACCAGATTCATATATTGGTACTTAATATATTATGTTTCCCTAAGAAGCAGCTCCTGGATTTATTGAGCAATTTTAATTTTTTTTTTTTCTCTTCTCTAAGTCATCCTTTTCTGCCTTTATTTTTATTATTTTCCTCCCCCTGCTTTTGTAATGATTGTGGTTATTTTTCTACCTTCTTAAATTTAATATACTTTTTTACTTACATTTTAGCTAATTATTAAATCATTTTAGGTGAAACATTTATTTTATCTGAGTAGAGCTGTATTATATCCCAGGTTTTGATAGTGGTGTTTGTATTTTCATTATTTTCTAATTAGTCTATAATTGTCATTTTTATTCCTCTTCAGTAGTTCTTTTTGGAGAGTGCTTTTGATTTCCCAGTGTAACATTGCCTTTATTTAAAAATGTGTTTAATTTTACTGTGTAGAGCTAGCAAATGATGTGGCCCAATACAGAAGTCATGGGTCCCAGCTTTCCACTTTATTGTCTAAATACAAGCTGGCCAACAACGGTCTGTCAGTTGGACCCATCTCCCATATGTGGGAAAGTTAGGAAGACTTTCTCCAAACTTGGCATGGCTTAACTGTAATCTTACTTCCTACCTCTGTTGCCTCTTATTTTCCTGGGATTTCATGGGTTTGTCCAAAGTAGGGGAGGGAGATCTCGATGCCATTAAAACCCTAAAGTTGTGTCAAAAACAGTTAATGATCTATTTCAAGTCTCAGTGTTAATACCCAGGATGCTTGCCCTCCGCTGACTCCTCATCAGCCCAGGGGGGTGATTTGTCTTATCACTAAACTCCTGTGGTCCTTTGGTGCATCCTTCTCTTTGTCACTTTGTACTTTCCTCTTCCTGGGGCTGAGATATTGATGTGTGGATCCCTTCTCTTCTAATAGCAGATAAGCTTCTAGAAGGCCATGATGGGTTCTTATATGTCTTAATATAGACTCAATCATATGCCATGCACAGAAAAAGCACTAAATAAAAGTGTTTTGAGTAAATGTTGAGACCAAGTTTAAATTTTAAACTTGATACAAATCTGCTTGATTTGGAAAATTCAGTGACCTCCTATGGTGGGATTAGGCAGAGCTGTGTCATTACTGTATGGAGGATTTCCCTGGTGTCAACTATTGGAATTATTCTGGAAGTTTAAAGGAGTTGGATGATGTCCGTGATTCCAGTAGCAAATATATGAACTTAGGCAATCTCAATTAAATTCTCTCTGCTTTGTCCGTAAGTAAAAGGAGGCCATGCTTTCCTAGAGCTGAGAATCCTGATTTCTAGACTCAGAGTCAGGGCTTGGGAAAGAAGGGTGATGTTTCTAAATTATTAAGAGAGAAATAATGGCACTGATGCAAAACCTATCACTTATCTCAGACAGCAGTAAACAGGCAAATGACACTATCTAGCCCTACGTTTATAACCATGGACATAAATTATTAGAATTATGAATATCTCCAGTCCAGTCCATAAAATGAAATTAAACAAATGATGAAAGGAAACCTTTCGCAAGCTAATGAGAAATCTCATAGTAGGTAGGATTTGATTTCTTTGTCCCACTGAGAATGTTGTTATTAATGTAACTTAAAGATAATTAAAAATACATTTGGTTTAGTTGTTGCTTTCCCTTCAAAAATCTTTAGTTTTCTTGTCTCTGGGAAAGTCCTGCTGAGTCAGTTTGATCTTCCAAAATAAACAATGTTCATTAGTTTGCAGAATTTTAGGCAAAATTGTTAAGAGAGGATAGCATGGGAAATCAACACAGAACCAAGTCACAACAGGATTGTCTTGGATAGTATTTTTTTATTTTCCAACAGTTATTCTGCTACAGCTTTTGGAGATGACAAGAAGCAGCTGGCACTCACAGTGAACCTCATTTTTCTCAATTCAGGAAAGCAGTTTATTACTAGATGCATAACATTGGCTTTGCTGCTTTGTATTCTTGTCAGTTGCCACCCTAATTGAAATTGCAGAAACACACGTCTTCACAGGGGTCCATGAGCCCCTAGAATCAGCACATGTCCATTAACCACAAGACTCTCCAATGGTGGATGTTGTAACTGGAAACATTAAAATGGATAAGGAAAGGAGGTATGCTCCACCCAGATTCAGAGGGTGAATTAGACAAAGAGAACGCTACATAAATTACTATTTTTATTTCACCTTCTAGTATTTATTCTTGATTCAATGCTTAGTTTTCCATTAGGCAGGAAAAAACCACTCAGAGATTCACTTCCCAGACATTGCCAATTGGTATTTTTAAATAACTTCACATAAATATAAAAATCAGGCATGTGTTTTGAAGAAAGTTTGGAAAATTCATAAGTAAACAAGAAAATGTCACTCATAATCTCATTACCAATTTTAACAGTTATGAATCACCTGATATTAACTTCCTGTCTTTTTCTCTAGGTTTATTAACATTAAAAAAATAAGTTCATACCATATATAAAATTATAAAGCCTGCATCTTTAAAATTTTTATATGTTACTTTCTATGCCATTTTGTAGCTTTCAAAGCCTCGAATTTTAATGTTAATTTTAAGTATTCTAACATATGGTTGAATCGTAGTTTATTTATTTGATTGTCATTCAGGTGATTTCTTTTTATTGGCTATTATAAATAATTTTGTGGTGATTTTTCAGGACATATTTTTGTTTCATGTACATAAGTGGGTGTTGTATGCTTAAGGTAAATCTGTAAAGAAAAAATACTGGATTAAAGGTTAGGGAATATTTTTAAAAATTACTGCATCAAATTATAGTCTATATTAAGGCTTCTATTATAAAATGTCAAATTAATTTTCAAATATGTTCTACCAATTTATACTCCCACTGACATTATACACAGTGCCCATTTTACTAGTTAGAGAAGCATTGCACATTATCTTATTTGAATCTTTGCTTATTTTTAACAGAATGGTGAAGTCTCATTTTTAAAACTTTGTGTATCTGTGATTGCTTAGGAAGTTGAACATTTTATAGGTTCTCCTCCCTGTCTTTCACATTGTAGATAAATTTCTGTGTCTTACATACATTTCTACCTTGAGTGGTTTTCATGGATGAAAACAATCTGTAGAAATGTATTTTGCTTTGTATGTTTCATCGGGTTGCTGCCTGGTTATTGTGGATGAATCCCTCGTATCCTAGGTGATCACAGTGATCACGGCAGCACTGTTCCCAAGACTCTTGTAAGTGACCTCTCTGTATGATCCTAATGTTCTCTTAGGGAAGGAGTTTAGCTTTCAACGCTCCAGAATTACCAGGCTCAGCCATTTTGGGTCCTGGGCTTCTCCACGGATTAGGCTTTTGGATGGAGGGCACCATCAGCAACTGGTGTGTAAGCTTTTTAATTAAAGATGCTCACAGGACCAGTAGAAGAACTAAGCTGGTGGGGGAAAACCCCTCAAGCAGCCCTCCTTAAGGTAGATTGTCCTTTCAAATGCATATGAAGCTTAACCTCTTGGTACCTCAGTTTCCTCATATGTGTAATAAAGATAATATTAGTTTTCTACTTCATAGAATTATACGACTGTTTTTAAACCTAAAAAGATATAGTATCAGATACTGTCTTAGTTGTGTTCCCCTAGAAACAGACTTTGACAGTGGAATACTAGTACAAGTCATTTCTTTGCAGATGACTCCTGGAAACAAAATTTGGAGAGTAGGGAAGTGAGACAGGCATTGGAATCATCCAATAAAGGACAGGTTATCAAGCCAGTCAACCCTGTGGGCAACTGGAGCTTCATCTCATTGGAGAAGCCGGGAGTCGGCGTAGAACTGACACCCCTGAGTTGTCTTATATATAAGAGGTGAGGGAATTACATTATTTATAAACCAAATCTTATCAGTCTGATTGAGGGCTGCTGCAGGGGGTGTTCATCCTCTGTGACCTCCTGCCTGCTTCTGAATCCCTGGTGAGGAGGGGGAGATCCTGCAACCAGAGAAAAGCCACAGGCAGTTGGAAGTAGGGCTATTAATACACTATAGTGGTGAGGCCAAGGGGATGTGGGTAGAGAAATGGCAGCTTTGTTATTATTCCAATACCAGAGGGGCTAAAGTTCCCTGGAAAGTCTATAACCTGAACATTACCGTGACCATCATGGCCTAACTCAAAAACAAGCAATATAACTTCTGATTTCAACTCTGGTGTCAGCAAATATTGTTGCCAGACACAGTGAAAGCCACTGGGCATATCATGACTAAGACATGATTTCTGAACTCAAGCAGCTCACAATTTTGTTATTGGAAACAGGGGAGTAAGCCAGCAAATAGTATGAGAAACACACACTGTTTCAAATGCAAAAACAAGGTGCAATGAAAATTCATAGGAGAGACAACTGTGAGAGCTCATGAGGGGAAGCCGTGGCTACTCACTCTGTGGTTTGGGGAGGTACAGAGAGTGATTCAGTAGAGGTGATTTTTGACCTTATTGATATATGAGTGGGTGATAGCCTTGCAAAGAAGGAAGGGGTGGACATCCCAGAGAGAAGACTCTATATGGTATATGAGCCAAAATGTGTAGTAATGAGTAAAGATGGCTTAGCCTGGGTTTTAAAGTAGTTCTGTATACCTGGAAGGAGGGGTTCATTTGGTCAGGTGGTAATTATGGTTGAGTCTTGAGAGCAGTGCTGGTGCCAGGTCATAGAAGACCTTGTGAAAGAAGGAAGTTGTGAGTACCTCGTGAAAGCCTTTGGAAAGACTTTACACAGACAGCTCTTTGTCTTTTGGAAGATACTTCCCATGTAGAAATGTGATCTTGAAAGCAAGGGGACTAGTTCACAGGCAACTATAAAAATGTTGGCAAAAAATATAGTAAGCTCTGGTGGTAGAATGGATTTAAGTAGACAGGTGGATCAAAAGGATGTGAGGTAGGCTGTGAAGGCTGACAGAAAGATGAGTGAGAGGGAGCAGCCCTAGATGATTTTCAGAATTTCAGACCAAGCAATTGACTACGTGGCTATGCCGCTCATTGTGTGGATATTGGAGAGAGAGATTGACAGTTTAGGGGCGGGAGACCCAGATGATGTAATAGGGCAGGGTGTTGCTTACTTATCTTTCTTTCGTGTCCACCATTCCTTCCCTCCCTCTTTCCCCATCAGTGCTTAGTTGAATCCTCAGTCCCAATAGGGTATATTTCACTTTTCTTGCCAAACCCC
Source organism: Camelus bactrianus (assembly GCF_048773025.1). Classification (NCBI taxonomy): domain Eukaryota; kingdom Metazoa; phylum Chordata; class Mammalia; order Artiodactyla; family Camelidae; genus Camelus; species Camelus bactrianus. Next base: position 36,516,085 of record NC_133549.1, read on the forward strand.
CATTATTAAATACCTGGAGCTCAGTGTGAAATCCATACAGGGAACTTCATGGCTGCACCTTGGGTTCACGTGTAGACTGAAAGGAAGAGCAAATGGTTTGGGATAGGGTTGGTTTATAATTACTACAGAAAACAACAACAACATGATTTGGTCATGGAGGCTCCTCTCCACAGTACCAGTACCTACCAGTAGGACTTTAGTTGGACACTTCACCACCTGGAAAGATTGTTGTGAGAACTGAATGACATAAGAAGTAAAAATCTGCCTGGTAAGCCCTTGAGGACTATGCAAATATAAAGCAATTAATCTATAATTAAGGAAAAATAATTCAGTAAAAAGTCATCACTACTCTGACAAGAATAGTCAAAACCAGACAGTGGGTCCCTTACTTATGAACTAGGGATAGAGTATAAATAATTGTGCTTTAAGATTTGTAGGGGAAAATGATAATAAACAGAAAGGTGGAAATGAATGAGTTAGAATAGAGCACGAAACTATCAAAATGATAAATAAAATCAGGACCGATTTCTTCGGGAGAAAATAAGGAAGGGAAGACAAAGAGAATAAGAAGAATGATGTAATCAGGCTTGGGGCCCCATATGTCTTTCACTCCTGCACAGGTCTGGCTGTGGCTCCTGTCAACCACACTACCTACCTCTCAGCATTGTGACTGGATCTGCACCCTGAGAACTCGCTCCCCTACACATGCAAAAAAGTTTATCTTCTGATCTGTGATGGTGGCCGTGTGTTTGACACTGGGACACAGCTTCCTGTGCCAAAGAGATTTTGGAATTACTGGTCTCTCATGAATAAACAGAGGAAGAAGAGCGTGGATGTGGGCAGTTAACGAGTCTCTAATCTACCTGTAAAACTCCTGCCTAGAAAGCCCAACGGAAGGACAGAAATCCTGCTGAAGAAATTGGCTGTCAGAGATCTGATTAGCGGGCTCAGTGGTGTAGGTGGGTTTATTTTAAGTGTTTGGGACATCGTTGGCCAGAAAAGCAGCTGATCAGTGTGAATTTAAAGAAACCGAAGAGCGAAATGACACAACTAGAGCTGGAAACATGGAGACATTTTCAAAATCCTTCCATTAAAGAATCAAGGGTGTGAGAGGCTCTCACAGGGCTCTGGGAGCTTGTTGAGGTAGCCGTCACAGTGTTGCTGTTTTAAAGTTATCTGTGCAAATAAATATTGTCAGGCAGTGTTTCCTCTTTGCAAGCAATGGGGACTAACTCTGGCTCATTTAATTGAAGGAGTTTTCTTGCAGAATAACTGGTACTTATAGAATCAATAGGGGTGAAGTCCCAGCTTAGGAGTAGGTGTTGGCCAAGCTAGCACCAGACAGCTGGAAGCAGGAACTTCAGTAACCATCAGGTCAGCATACTGATAGCAGATGTTCAAACTCCAACTGTCTCTTCCACTCTTACATTTCTTACTTAAAGTTCAAAATCCCAGGCTAGTATATCCCATTGGCTGAGCTTTGGCTACAGGTTCCTTCTGTGGCTCTACAGAGTGGAAGGGAAAGGATTCTGACCCCTTTGAATTCTACACGGAGAGGCAGACACCTATTCTAAACACTCAACCCAAGATTCTTCCCAGTGGTGGAGAGGCAATTCCCTGTAAGGGAATTTGGGTGTTGGAATGGAGGGGTGGATTTTGAGTCTCTCTCTCTCTCTCTCTCTCTCTCTCTCTCTCACACACACACACACACACACACACACACACGCAGGAAGGCAAGTTTCCAGTGTGGAAGTAGTATGGAAATGGTAGAAAAGTCGAACAACAAAATTTATTTTTTAATGATGAGATTGTCAAATATTAGGATTTCAGGCCAAGGGGTAATGAATAGAAAATGTGTATCCCTATTTATGCAGGATATAGCTTAAAGGTAAACTGAAAGATTGACAGAGGGTCAAGAAAAGCAACAGCAGGTCAATTATGGGCAATTAGATATCCTCCAAAACCTTCTGACATTTCTGGGCTTGGGCACATAAATAAAATAGTACTGGGGGGCATGACCAGTGGAAATAGAGTAAGGAGGGTGTCAGAATACCTGAGTCTGTGACCTGGAGTCGTTTCCCTTCTGTCCATGAACTCGACATAAATCCAGCTCTAGAATCTGTTCTGGGTGGGTGATGTAGTTGGGAAAAGTTTCCAGAGAATGTAGATCCAACATGGCTACCCAGTTCATTTTTAATCTTTAAAAAAATTGTGTTAAAAAACACAATATAAAATTTACCATCTTAACCATTTTTAAGTGTATAGTCATTAGTGTTAAATATATTCATATTACTATAAAGCAGATCTCCAGAATTTTTTCATCTTGTATATCTGAAACTTTTTACCCATTAAACAATGACTATACTTCCCCCCTTCCCCACAACTTCTGGTAACCACCTCACTACTTTCTGCTTCTATGAATCTGACTACTTCAGATTTCTCAAATAAATGGAATCACGTAGAATCTGTCTTTTTGTGACTAGATTATTTCACTTAGGGAAATGTCCTCAGAGTCCATTCATTTTGTAGCATATCACAATTTCCTTCCTTTTCCATTGAATATATATCACATTTGTTGAGGCATTTATCCATTGGTGGACATTTGGGTTGCTTCAACCACTTGGCTGTTGTGGACAGTATTGTTAAGAACCTGGGTGTGCAAATATCTCCTTGAGATTCTGCCTTCAGTTGTGTTGGACGTATACCCCGAAGTGGGATTGCAGGATCACTGTAATCACCAATCATGAAAATTCCATATAATTCTCTTTAAATCATCATGGTAGTTCTATTTTCAGTTTTTTGAGGAGCCTCCATACTGTTTTCCATAGTGGTTGTACTATCTTATAAGTCCATCAACAGTGCATAAGGATTGCAATTTCTTCACTTCTTTGCCAGCTTTATTTTTATGTTTTGAAGAAAAACGATTCCACCTAAAAGTCACAGACTGTGTGGAAGCATTAGTGTCTGGAGTAGGAGGGATCCCTAAAATGCTGTTTCCCATCATTTCACGGGAGCCCCCAGAGGTTTCAAAAACCCCGCTCCAAAGGGATGGTGCAGAGTAAGCCCAGAGGGACTTGAGGAAGGTAATCAAGAAATCATCTAACTTTGGGGTCTTTACTACACTGAAATGATAAATGAACTAAGATGAGTACAGTCTAAAAGCATAGACCAAGTTTACCTGGATATCCTTGTCAGGAATATTCCCACCTGACATCAGGATTATATCTGTTATGAGAAAAGCTAGTATGTTGGAGTATTTACCCACATGTAGGTAGTTCTCCTGGTAGCCATATGAAACACATACTCTGATTATCCCCATCCTGTGGGTTGAGGGAGCTGAGGCTTGTGGGAAAACAACTTGCCCCAAACTACACTGAGTGTCTGTGAAACCAGCGGGAGTTCGTAACTCTTCTCCCAGGGTTTGGGAGTCTTCATAATGTCAGTGACATGATACAATAACAAGTCACTTTTTGTTTTATCTGTTTAGAAAGCTTTGTTTTGCTAGTATTACATATATATCAAAAGTAGGTATAACTTTGAAACTGATGACTTTCCTTGGTGGAAAAGGTCTGATTGACAGCTCCCTCAATTCCTGTTCTCCCTCATAAACTACACAGGTTTCTGCTACACAATCTTTGTAATCCCACCTGGGAGATCTCCGGTGTTGCTGTGATCAGTCTTGGGGTTATTTTTGAAAGTTCATTCCTTTAAAGGACCTGACCGGAGATCACCACATGCCATTTAATAATGGTGGTCTCTCCAGCCCATATAATGTCTTTAGAATGTTCTCAAAATGGATTGAAACTAGTGACTTAAAACAGAAGTCTCCTATACGGGGCATAGAACAGCAACCTCCTTCCCCCTCCTTCACCACACAGGCCTCCCCATTCTCTCTACACTCACACCACACACGTGCACACACACACCGCACATGTGTGTACACACACACATCCCCCACCGACTCCCCACATGGTGGCAGATTTTCCCAATTTGCTATTCAGAAAGTTATATTAACTGTGAAAGTAAAATATGTCACATGACCAAATGTTAGATAAAAATGAATTTGCCACCTGCTGCTTCACTCCTGCCCCTCTGGAAAATAAAAGGAATTGAATTTGCTGAGAAATCCCTCTGACTTATATTTTTTTTCCCTTTTAAGACGCTCCATATGTCAGGGAGAGAGCCACAGCTGTAGTCAGTAGTTGAAAGTCCATCTCTGTAATTAATGAAGAACTTCTATGCAAAGAAAAGCTCCATTTTATAAGATAAACTTCCTGTTTACTTGCAAACTCATGTTTTATGTCAGAACTGATGATGTATTCAACCTCACGCTACACCGGCCTGAGGAGCTGGGAAGATTGTTACCCAGTTTTGAAGACTATAAAGTGTTGAGTGAAAATGTTTAGTTTGTCATTTGAGCTAAACTCTCCCTTCGCGCTTCCTTTTATTCTTTTCCACTCACATTTTCTTTTTTCTCTGTAATTCTTCTAGGAAAAGAAAAAAAGGAAATTACCTTTCCTGGGCCTTGGAAATTATCTGCAGCATTTTCTACTTATTTTCACTAGACTAGATGTAGCATGTGACAACAGCATCTTTTAATTTTAAGACTATTAGGGATGTTCACAACTTTGGAGGCGAAAGATTATATTGCATTAATTTTATTCATTACTTTGTTTCATTCATTGCATCCATAATTATTGAATGTAGTATGGCTGAGGCATTGTGCTGGGTGTGGGTAATATGCTAATGATCAGAATTATGTATATCTTTTGCCCTCATAGAGCTTCTAAGCAAATGGGGGAGGAAAAAATATACAGATAAGTAGCTTTAAATGAATATATCTTTATACAGTCTGAGCGAAAGTAAATATTTTAGATAAAAAGAAGTATTTCTTACCCATTTTGTTGATTTTATACATTATAATTTTTTGAAGTATTTATTGAATGTGACCAAATTGAGTATCTGATGACAAAAGCTTTATCCTTTGAACCAGGCTCTGAGGGAGAGGAAAAGCTCCATCCTCGGGTGAAGTTAGGGAAATGGTAGTTGATAAAGTTTTCAAATGGATCTTTTTTTCCCCCTGTGATCCTATAAAGAGAGTTTTAGAAATAATTTTTAAATTATATTTAGGACCCCCCCTCCTAAAATGTTCATTTAAAACACAGAGTTTGTAGATAATATATGGGGTATAATTTATCTAAAGCACTTTGGAATGTTAATGCTACATCCTATGAACTCTAGAAGGGTAAGAACTATCCTTATTTATATTTACATCTTGCCTGAAGGAGACTCCATGAAAGACTGTGGAATAGTTGGAATGGGTGCCTGTAAAATGAATGAGTAAATGGATGGATGAATCATGGGCTTTGATAAAGTCCCAACATATGTTCCTACAACCTTTATTATTTAAGTTTAAAGGCTTTGAACCGTGAGAACACTTCAGTAAATGCTGGCACAGAGTAGTGAAATGTGCTGGGTGTTCTATAGAGCATAAGAATCATAGAGTCCCTGAGCCTTCCCAGTTAATACCGCGCTGTGATTAACTGAAGGAATTCTCTAGGGACCATCTGAAATGGGTAAACAGTCACTTCTGTTTAAAATAAGTCAAACTCTAGGTGACTTAGAATAAAAGGTAGTTTTCGAATCAGAGAACTGGCATGCAGTTGCAATCCTATCTGAACTGTTGTTTCATTCTAGGGCCACCAAGGAGAGTTGGTGACCCATTGACAGGTATCCCAATTGCTTTGACTACAGGGGAAATCTTGGTCCATTTTATTCAATTTCACATCTGTAGATTAGCCTAGCAGCAAACTTGTTTAAAGTATAAAATGCTTGGAGACTTTACTCAGATACAGAGAAGGCTTTGTGTCAAGCATAATCAGGGTCTTGTGCAAAATGTCATCTGGCATAGAATGCTAGTTTTGAAGTGAATTGGTCAGAATTAAGGCAGTGTTGATGCTTAGCACCTTGGAAGAGCTGCAATGGAAGGAAAGGTTTATCTCTGCCCAAAAGGAAATGAAAGAGCAGTACATCTCTTAAGTCAGCTAGTCATGGGAGTAGACTGTCAAATAAAGCTAGAGGTCTTTTAATTCTTCTTTATGTCTTTAAAAAAGAGTGGATGGATGGGTTTGTCTAGTTGAAGCCCTAAATTAAGACAAAAGTCTGTGATGTTGATTCTTTTTTCATCTCTTTTAATCTGTTATTCTGTGTAATTGTCAAAAAGGAAATCACTGTATTCAATTTAAAGATCCAAACTGAAACTTCTGATGACTTGAGTATAATATGAGTAAAGGGAACTCTAAATTCAAATCTGTTTACTCATTCATGTATTAGGCACCTACTGCACACAAGCCTTATTGTTTATTCTGATCAGTCTATCAATTTATTCTAACTTGTTTGTTTCTGATCCAAAAATACTTTTTCTTTAAATTTCTAAGGGACCACTGGCTAATAGCACAATTTACCAGGTGCACTGTACAGACAGCTTCCTACCCCCCTCCAGACCTATCATCAGCTTGATTAATTAATTTAATCAAACACTCCAGTGTGACAGTTCATCCTAATTAGCTAATAATATTCTATTTCTCAGCACGCTTGGGACCTGGATATTTTTGTTGTGTAAAGTAACACAGTCACGATATTGCATTTCTGTTCTTGAAGGCCTGAGGGCTACCCAGGGGTGGGATGTGTTCAGAAGGTGTGCTCCACTGAGAGTGAGTGTTGGCAGCGAGAAGTGAGTGGGCCATGGGGCCCAACCTTAAGTGAACAGGCTGTGGGGCCCAGGCCAAAGTTCACAATAGCTTACACCTGGTAAAAGGTAAATGTACGCATGTGCCAGTAGCATAAACACTACGCATGCGCCAGTTATGTAAGCCTTATGACCAAAGAAGTAAAGGTACGCATGCGCTAGTAGTATTACGTAAGCAGTATGAACAAAGAAACTAGCAATGCGCATGTGTGGGCAAAATAGATAAGAGCAGGGCAAGTGCGCCACGCGGGTGCGCGCCATCTTGAACTAAAAGGTGCTGCCGCCGCCGCTGCCGCCCGCGGCACACACCACCCACCTATAATGCAGTAAAGTGCTGTTTCGCTCCATGTCAGCTCCTCGAACAGTCTGTTTTGCGGTATGGCGGCTCCTCGTGCATTTTCCTGTGGGGCAGCTCACCTTGAATCCCTCTTCAGTCCCCACTTGTCTGACAGTGAGTTAGAGAAAATGGATCGAAAATGATGCTAAAAGAAGACGCCTTGAATCTGGAACACAGGCTAAGTGCTGGCTGTTTTGCTGAAGCAGTCATGGTTACTAGGGTGTGGCATTGATGCCTTGAACTCAGTTCCAGAGGACAACTTACTCAGCCCTCACTGAGATACGGACCCAGGATTCTATTTTAAGCATAGTTGTCTAGAGAAGAAAAAAAGTCACTTATGTAACCACAAATGGTGCCAGTAACAGGCATTCTTTTGGGGTTCACAGTACAACAAATGGGGCCAGTAACTACACTCTTCCCAACTTAAACCAAGAGTGGATTTTGTTCGTGTCAAAGCTACTGGTGAGTAGAATTAAGAAAAATCCCTTACGTTTCTGTTAAGCATTCTCCCTTGGTAGCCCACTGATTTGTTTGACCCTCTTGTGTTCCTTTGTCTCCCTAAGATGCCATTTAGAAATGTTTTCCCATCACTAACACCTCTCAGGGCTGATTTCACGTACTCATTGCCAGCCATCACATTTTAATTACATGGGCCTTTGTTTTGTTTTCTCCTTTTCAGTAAGGCTCTGCTGAGGAAACCTTCCCCTTTCTGGGCCTAATCAGGTTGTCAGATCAATTAAGGTAATTGACAGCAGGTTTATCACTTTCCTTAATCAGGAGTGTAGCCATTTTATTAGAGGAAAACAATCCCCAGATGATTTAGAGATAAGAAAAAAAGATTTAATCTGTGTAAATAGAGGGAAGAAGAAAGTCAACCTAAAATGTCAGAGTTCTGAATTAAGAGAGAGATGGACGGGAAATAGAGTCAAGGGTCTTGAGAACCAGCCTTCACTGAAGAATGATGCAGTGGTCCCCAGAACTGAATGTGCATCAGAATTACCTTCAGGGATTATTGAAAAATTCAGTAGGTATTTGGGAGAGCCCCCAAATCCGTATTTTGACCAACACCCCAGATGATTCACCCCAGAAGGTAGTTCTTCGCACAGTACATTTTGAAAAGACGCATTAGTGCAAAGCTGTTGGAAGAGCAGAGAGTATCACTGCCAAGCTAGACCTGGGACAGTGCTTCTGTTGTTTTAACGTGCACACAAGTCACCTGGGGCTCTCCTTCACTAGGTACGCGTTCTCTATGAGACTCTACTGCTCACCAGCTCGCAGGTGGTGATGTCATTGCTGCTTGGCAGTGGAAAGCATTTAAAGATGCAAGGCCCTTGAACCTTGGCCTATGCCTTTTGATTCCTCAGCGTCGTGTCCAAAGGAGAGTTGGCGGGGGCAGTGGCCATGTTGTCTGCCCACTAGAGCTACTAAAGGTCGTAAGGCAAGGAAGTTGGGCTTTCTGCCAATGTCTGAGTGGTCTGGGGAACCGAAGAATGGGGCTTAGTCCCAGGATGCCTTGGCCTCCTGTCTCAGAAAGTAACATCTTGACTTTCTCCATCATCCTCTAAAGCTATAGAAGGATTATGTCTAATTTCTGAATACATAAAATAAAGGCCCCTTTTTAAAAATCTATCTCCCACTGAAAGAAAATGTTTATTGGAATGACCTTGAAGTTGTGCAAATAATTATTCTCCGGTACTTCTTGTGGCACCTAGGCCTCTTTAAAAACAGCGCCTTGGAATCTTAAATACTTTTAAATTTCCTCAGATGCCTTCACATCTGTGGTAATTAATTTCTTAAAAATGAGTTCTGTTTTGTTCCTCCAGTGCCTAATATAATGCTTGAAGTAAGGTCTAGGACATGGGTTCTTCTGTCTTTAGGAGCTTGCAGTCTAATTGAGGAGAAAGGACATCATTCCCTGCTTTGTATCACTGGCTTTGTTTTTTGCATGCAAATAGCACATTCAGTCCAGTAGAAGTAGGTTGTCTCTATCTGAGGTAGTCATTGAAGTGACACTGGGTTGATCATGGAATAAAAACCTGTGAAGTTGGCAAAGGAAAGTATTGCCACCCTCATTTTATGTAATGTCACCAAGGCTAAGTGATTTCCCAAGAGTAAAACTAGGATTGAAAACTTTTATTAAAGAAATTCTTATGAGTAAAGGGAACTCTAAATTCAGACCTGTTTACTCATTCATATATTAGGCACTTAGTGCATACAGGCCTTATTATTCACGCTGATTTTATTTGTCGTCTATGACCTGTGAGTTCTCAGCAAAACCCTGACACCACCTCTGTGGTCAACAGGGAAGTCTTGATTACTTCCCCTGTGTCGCTCATGGCCTCTATCTTTTGACTTCCTTTCAGTGCTGTTTCTACCATGAAACACAAGTGGGGCTGTAATCTCCTTAACATACAGGGACCAGCCTCAAGTACCTTCTAATTGTGGAGCTGGCCTCGGGCAGCTTGATCTTATCAAGGAGGAGGCTTTAACTCTTTATTAGGCCACTAATCTTTTATTTTTTTCATTCACTCTATAAAATATACACTACCTCAAACCAACTTCTGAAGAATGGAGAAGTGCTTGTGTTCCATGCATTTTCCTCTAAGATTCCAAAAAACATTCTTGAATTCTATTTCTCTGATCTTTATGACACCATGGAAGGCAGGAAGGAGCCAGCACTGTCCCCATTTATAGTTGATAAAACAAAGGGCCAAAGAGTTGGGAATTTGCTTCAGGTCACCCATGAAGGTCAGTGATAGAGGAAAAACTAGAAGCCAGTCCTGTTGACCCATAGTTTGTGGCTTTTTCTACTAGCCACTCCATTTCCAGGTATAGTGTATCTGTATGAGAGAGAAATAACTCGAAAACACAGGGTATTCAGAAAATTGCCAGCACTTTAGGAAACAATACATTTGTAATGAAAATTATAGTCATTTAAACATTACAGACTGTAGCTTCAGAAGGTAAATCTCTGAAGTGCTCAATACTAGATTCTGTTTCTTTTTAGAGTGATTCTGTAATTCACATATGAGAATATTTTGTAACCCAATTATTTGTCCTACCACTACTAATTACCACTTATTGAAAGTCTACTGTGTGCTAAGCACTTTCTGTCTTTTTCTTTATTGGGAAGTTATATTTTAATCTAGAGTCTCTTGACTGTGCCACAGTAATAACATTTTTCATTTTCCTATAACCCTTTAATCTATCTAAGATTTGTGAATGTCTGGTGTGATTTTACCATTTTAATTTCTCTTCTTTTTAGCCCAAAATACTATAAATCATGGTGTGAATTATTGCTGAAATAAAATTGTGGTGTTACCTCAAAATAGGATCAATCAACACATTTCTGATTTAATTTTCAACTTAACTTATCACCACTTCTATAGTTTTAACAATATATTTAGTTTCCTTGAATTTATTGAAATAGCACAATCATGATCAATTCTTAATCAATATTAATCAATAGTCATTTATAAGCATTAATGCATTAATGCTCTCTCATGTGACTGATTTGTGTGTCCTATGCTAATCAGTTTGTAAGACTTGTTGTAACTGATACTTAATTTCAGAAGCCTTCAACCCTTTGGTCTTTGCAGACCACTGTGTTTTAAGGTTAGCCTCTGAAACCTTGGCCTTTCCTACATCCCTGGTTATCCCTTTCTGAATGTTCTCTTTAGTACCTGACATAGCTCTCGATACATGATAGCTTAATAAGTAACGGCTGGTTATGGAAGCCAACTACTCCAGTCCTGGCTTTGCTCAGTTACTTGTATTGTCCAGTAACGCTGAGCTTCCCTGTCATGCTTTAAGAGTGGGTGCTTCCACTTCAACCTGTCTTTATTTGAGGGCATCAGTGGTTCTAGATTCTGGAAAGAGAATGGATCTGCTACATAATCTCTCTTTATGCTTGGAAGTCAGTACATTTAGTTCACTTCTAATGAATGATACCTGCAGAGCAACTCCTAGGATCTTCAATAGCATCCATTCCTCTTTCATGACCAGCCTGGTGAGGCTGAGTTGCAATGAGCTGAACAGATCGATAGTAATCACAGGGTACTTGGGAAAGACAGCCTCCTCTATAATCTTGGGACAGCTTTGTCAGTGTTGCCAATCAAACCAAGACGAGGGGGGTGTGTGTGTGTGTGTGTAGAGAACTTGGTTTTAATGATTTTTAAGAAACTAATCTCCCCCATGGCTCCCACTGCCTTATCTTCTTCGTTATCAGAATATAAGGATGTAAATGAGGCAATGAGCATCTCTGCTTCCCCTGCTCTGAGGCTGCCCTTCACTTCTTTGCCCCAGCAATGCTCAGAGAGAGACTTTTTAATTCTTTGGATTTGCCAGAACAATGAACGCAGTCTTTTTGTGAGACCTGCCAAATCTCAGTCCTTTGCTGTTGACCTTGTGGTCAAAAATGATCTTCAGATGTTTGGCCATGAGCCTTTTTCTTTGGAGTGAAGGAACCATTTAATAATTGAGGGCCAAAACGCAGGACATCCAGTCCTGTTTTCTCTGAGGAAATTGAAAAATATACTTTTTCTTTCTCTTTTCTCTAAGCTCCCCCTTAAAATTTTTTATTATCTTTTCAAACAAAATAATTCATGTATGAGGTACAAAATCAGAAAATACAGAGAAGCAAAAGGGAAAAAAAAGAACCCACAGTATAGTCACTATAGCACCGTTTAAATTGACTGTTTTTGATATTCTTTCTGTTCCATAAACCTTCCCCAGAAATCCAAAACATAGATTTTCTTTAATCCAAAGCACAAATTGTCTTCAGCATAACATGGGAACCAGGATTTTTTCAAACTTCATTCTTGATGATGAGTACATGTTAATTTCCAATTGTTCAAAGATGCTTTGTATCCCCAGAGAGATTCATAAGCTTTGATAAGGGCTTAAAATCTCTCTCTACTTCTTTCCTCAATAATACATGCTCAAATGCTTGTGGAATTGAACTGATTTTAATTATCCAGTAAGATTATGTTTTGTTTTGTTTTTCCGTTACCATCCTGAGATAGCTTTTTAGTATGGAAAAAAAAAAATTCCTAAGTCCTGAATGAATAAACTTTCAGGTCTTCTTTAAGAAAAAAGTTCTCAGTCTCTTGTTTTCTTGGGTGGTTTTCCTAATTGACAACCAGGGGTGATATTCAGCATTGAAAGTGTTTGTACTCCAGACAAGTGGAGGAAAATTTAATTTGTCTGGTATGGGCTTTAACTGACAAATGTTAGAAATTGACCTTTTCAACAGAAATTTACTTGGAAGTCCTAAGTGAAGCTCTGCTTTAAGCTAAATTTGTCACCAAGACATGATTAAATTCTCTTAAATGTAGCTCAGTTGCACAGATTATTAATGGGAATTGAAATCTCCCTAAATGGTAGCCATAAATTTCTAAGAGGGAAAGAAAGAGAATGTGAAGGTTAAGGTGTCTCATTCGCCAAGTGGATAATCTTATGTTATCTTGGAGCTCTATTTGAGGGGAAGAAAGGTGTTTATTCCACAGCAGGCTGTGGCTCGAGCCTTCAGAGTCTTGTATAAAGGGGTGAAACGCTGAGTTTTTCATGTCACTGGAATCCAAGGGCCCCACATGTCATTACATGTGGTTGGAAGGCCATACATGTTTAGAATGAGAGAAAGGAGAAGAGAGGAAGACAGAATGAGGGGTGAAGGAGTTAAGTTTTGATAACCTTCCTAGATGCTAAGTGCTCCAGATTTCAGGAGAAGAAACAACGTTATAAAGATATGGCCTGAGAAATGACTGATGTTCTCAGCAGGGAAAATAACAATGTATTGGCTCGGAACTCCAGCTACGGTTGCATTATGAAGTTTGAGCGAGGCTTTGTGCCTTGATTAGAGATGCCAACACATAAAAACAGTGAACAAACCAGGTTCTTCCTGCTGTGACACTGTATAAAGGGTCAGTTTACCTGTGCAAGGTCAGAAACATTGTAATTTTCTTTACATGGTGAGTCACAGAATCTTAAGTCAGAGGTGTAAGTAGAGTTAGCAACAGGGATGCAACCAGGACCATTGGTTACTAATTATTTTTTTATGCACATTAGCTCCTGTGTTCTCTGTTTAATCTTTGAACATGACAGAATCTGCAAGGTGAACTGAAAACTCTTTCAAAGGGAAAATTTAAAAAAAATGTGAAGGTGTTACTAACATGGCTGATAATATATTCTTAACTTATGAACCTCACCTCTCATTCAGAGGTACTCTTAGGGTTTATAACATCTTATGTAGATCAGACACATATCTCAGGTTGTTGGCAAGTGGCTCTTCTAAAATCAAATCAAATTGAAAGACATCTGCTTACTCTGAAATGTCAATGACTTTACACAGCTATCAAGAGGAGCAGGCTGGGTGGATATCTCCCAAGCATGCTTGAGACACCTTATGTCAAACCTCTTCTGGGTCTTTCAACAATTATTTCTACACACCACCTGGCTTTTTTGTACCAAGTGATATAAATTCTAATGTGTGTGTGGTGATGGCAGTTCAGTATAGTCGGAATGGAACTTGAGTCTGTGAAGGTTTTGCTATTTTTTTTTTGGTTTGTTTTTAAATTTAGTCATTCAACCTCAGCAGCCATCAAGGGGTCATTTGTACAGAGCTTCAAATCCAACCACAGCCAAAGCTCCCTACAATGTAATTTGATGTTTATCCTATTCTTACTAAAATTCTTTCGGAAAGCTCTTTGTCAGAAGAACCTCTGCTTTTTTCTTTTGTCTTTTTTCTTTGCTATCTCCCTCTCCCCCATTAGAGAGAGAGTGAGTGAGAGAGAGTGTGTGTGTGTGTGTGTGTGTGTGTGTGTAATCTCAAGATAAACAGCAAAGGGTCAGTAACTAGTAATTCTGGTCTAAAGAATCTAGAACAGGGTCAGCAAGCTATGGCCAAAGTCTGACTACCACTTGCTTTCGTGAATAAAGGTACTGGAACACAGCCACACCCATCTTTTTTATGTTGTCTGACTGCTTTTCTGCTACAATTACAGAGCTGAATAATTGTAAGAGAGACCCTGGATTCAGTGGCTCATATTAAGTATCTGGCAACGTATAGAAAAAAGGTTGTCAAACCCTGATCCAGACTGTATTCCCGACAGTTTGCCCAGGTTGGTAGAACCAGGTGAATTGTAGCCATCCTGCAGGCATCTTGTTTAAGATGAGAATGGTACATAGACAGCCCAGGAGCAACCACAGTAAATATAGAGGCAGAAAATTTAGGCATTTCTGCCTCCGTTGAGCATCTGAAAGGGATAGTAACTTAGATTTCACTTTAGGTGAACTTGCCCTTAGTGATCCCAGAGGGAAACGGACCAGTTCATCTTCATTTATATGTTCAACCTATGTCTAGGGCCTGTGTTCAGCATATGTTGTTTGAATGAATACAGACATATCAAAGGGCAGTTGGTACTACAATTAATACCAAACCAATGGGAATTGATAGAATGCGAAGTAAGAAATCTATTCTAGAAGTGGTGAGTTAGTCAAGTGGCAGGAAATTTTCATCTTTTACGCTCTTGCTGTTAAGCTTGTTGATCTTTGAGTAACCAAGCTATGTCATTTTAATTTTTTTCCTTCTCCGTAAGTACATGTTGGGATAGATAATAGGCTTGAGTTTCATTAGGTGGGGTTTGAGGAAGGCACTCCTGGTATAAGTGATGTTCCCAGAACAAATGACTAAGAGATGCTAATGAATTTCCTTTTCTGGCCTTTAAAAAATAATGGGATGCAAGCTCTTCTTTCTGAAAAGGTTAAAGACCAGGGGTGGGGATTAGTCAACTTAGAATCTATTTATCACCTTTGAAACTTCTGTTTCTAACAGGGAGCAGACAGAAGAATAGATATTTATTAAATAGCTACGATATGTCAAAATCATAATAGTTCTTTTAATCTTCACCACAGCTAAGCATTGGGTACTATTGTTCTTTTGCAGAGAAAGTAAAAATGAAAGGAGATGAAGAATTATCAGTAGCACCCTGTGAGTGAGCCAGCCAGGACATGAGTGAACGTCTAGCTGTCTTCTCCCAAGTCCAGGTTCTTTCCGCTGGACCGTTGTAGTCTTTCTGTTTGAAAGTACTTGCTTTCTTTTGTACTTTTTGAAGGGATTTACTCTGCTTTTGAAAGTGAGGCTGCTGCTTGGTTCCTAGAGTAGTAGCTGATTCTGCGTACTGGCCCAAAGAGGAATGCTGATACTGTTCCCACTTTCTTCTTTTTTTGCTTTTGTTTGTTTGTTGGTCTACACTTTGTTCATCCTTTGTTTGTGGAGTTTCAGACACTCTCAATCTTTTCTCTGAATAGGTTGTTCTAAATTTAGGAAGCTTATTAAGTTGTAGGTTCCTGAGCATTTCTAGGACCTGTTGGATCAGAAGCTCTGGGGAAGAGACCCAGGACTCTGAGTTTTTACTAGGCTCCCTTCCTCCACCTTCCATCATAAATGTCAGGCAGACTGTCCTAGAGAGTTGGTTCTTTAATGCCCTTCAATGACATAGGATTTAGGGCCTCCTCAGCTTAGGAAAATCTCCTAATTGTGTTTTTAGATACATTGTTTAACACAAAAAGATTATTTTTTATAGTCGTTTAGTTCCAAGGCTAGCCTTTGGCTCATAATATTTTTAACAATATAGTGAAGTGCAATTGCTCTTTGTATGATTTGCTGTCAGGAAGAACAAAGCACACTTGTGTAACAAGTAAAATGGAGCCTTGTACACACTATCATTGGAGCCTGATCAGTATCTGTCCTGGGTTCCAAATAAGGACAGTGGCTCCACTTTGCATTCCAACCACCCTAGCTACCAACTGCCTAGCTCTTTAATTACTAATCTTACCAGAACTAATGTCTCACGTGAAATTGTATTGTATTTGTATTGCTGCCTAACAGATTACTGTAAATTTAATCCCAGAAAAAGCATCCATGTATATACATAAGCTCACAGTTCTGTAGCTCAGAAGTTCAGGTGAACCCTGCTACTTTGCTGCTCAGAGTTTCACATGGCTGAAATTCAGGCGTCCTCTGGCTGGGCTCCCATGTAGAGGCGCGGGAGAAGTGTTCTCTTCCATGCTCCTGAGACTGTAGGTCTGAGGTCACTGTTTCTTTGGTGGCTGTCATCTGGGCCTGTCCTCTGCTCCCTGAAACCACTCACATCTCTTCTCACATTACCGTCTCCGTCTTCAACCCAGCATCATCACCAGGAGTCAGTCCCTCTCACAGGTGCTCCTGACTTACTCTCTGTTTATTTTCTTCTGCCTTTAAGAGCACACATGATATTGTGTCTGCCCAGATAATCCAAGATTATCTCCCCATTTAAAGATCAACTGATTAATAATCTCAGTTATAAATGTAAAATCCCCTTTGTCCGATAATTTCACGTATCTGTTAGGAAAGGACATCTTTGAAGGAGGAGGCAATATTCTGCCTACTATGCTCACCTATGCACATCATTCAATGTAAATAAAAGTAAATATCTTAACTGTAATGTAGAGATAAAAGAAATATAATGAATGCATTTTAAACTGTATTTTAATACGTCATTGTTTATACAATACACTGTTAGAAGTAAAATTATTAGAAGGAAGAGTTATGATGAAGGTAGTGAGTAGGGTTGGCAGCCCAAGTTCCACGAGGTCCTTATGAGATTTTTAGAAATAATGAGCATCCCTTGGTAAAGTTCTCAATCAAAGAAAAAAAAGAAAAAGAAATGTAATCTTCCCTCGAGTTACTTGGAGTCATACTTTGTAAAATTTAGTATATATTAGTAATGGGAAAAAATTATGCTTATATGTAAAATAGAATTTGGCTTTAGAGATACTTTTCTACTCCATGAAAGCCTAATGGGGCATTTGAGAATTACATGTGATGACACCTGGCATCCCTCAGCCTCCTGCTCTAGACACCCTCAGTCACGATGACAGTACTAACACGCCCGTGCACTTCTGTAGAGTCCCCTAGGGGATAGTGGCACCCCAGCTGAAAAGTACTGGGAGGAAAGCTCACAGATAGAGATTGGCTGAATCTAGATATTTTAAAGAAACCCTGTCTGTTCTTGGACTGCTCATAAAGGTTAAATAACTGCCCCAAAACAAATCCCTAGGTTACATATGACTTGCCTGTGTCTACCACAGGGCCATGCATAGGTAGGGAGTAAGGGTCAGGGAGACCTGACATCTTCAGTTCATTTGTGGGCAGTGTGTTGGGATTGTCTAAGACAGAGGTTATGAGTATGGACTTTTAGTCAGTCAGAGTGACATTTGAAACCAGATTCTGCCCGTTGTGTGAACTTGGCCAAGTTCTCGCAGTTCTTAGAGCCTTGTTTTCGCCATCTCTCAAGTACAGAAGTCTGTCTGTAAGAATACCTGGCCAGGTGCTCTAGAAGAAGCCCCTGCTTTATTCAGTCATGCCCATCCCACTGCGTCTCTTCTCTGCACCACAGCATCACAGAAAGTTCTGCACAGGACACTTGATTCATCTTTGGGGGGTGGGGCTTGTTGAACCTGTACACTTGTGTTCCCAGAGAGACTAGACTCTCCCAGAATCTGCATATTCCCTGGTTCTTCTCCAGAATTCTAATCCAACAGGTCCCAGAAGTCTGTCATGACAAGTAGATTGAATATTTATTTTATTTTCCACTGTTGACAAAACATTTTCTTTTTTACAGAGGGCTGTGCCCATTTTTTTGAATAGAGTTCTGCCTTTTCAGAAGCAGACTGACAATTGGATTTTCTCCTCAAGCCCATGAAGCAGCTTGAGTTTTGTTCCCTGAATTTTAGAGAAGATTGTATATTAATAATTTGTATAAAACCCCAGCTGTGGCAAAAAGAAAAGTCCTCTCTCTAGATTTTCAAACACATTCTAAAGCAAATAAGGGTTGAAATGCCTTTGGAAGCATGAAAATAGTAACTGATTCTCATTAATCTCATCACTGTCAGAAACATTAATTACTTAAGGCCTCATGCTCGGCGCTGTGCAAAGGAAACTGTCTGCATCCGTGGAAATATCACTCTGGGAAGCCTCTTAACTGTATGGAAACATCACATCTTCAGGTACCAGGATGGGAAGACAGATTAGGTCGGTGTTCACGGTGGTGGTATTTCCAAGAGATACAGACATTACCTGGTGAAGTGGAGGGAAGTTGAGCTCACAGCTAACCCTGTAAATGATACTCAGTAAGAAGTCACTGAGGGTTGAGTGACTTAAGTAAGGAGTCTTAGAGATGCCTTTCCTAAGGCGATCTCTGAACAGGATTTTGGGAGATCCTACTTCATTTTGAGAAAATTAGGCTCGTGTGCCCTGATGTGGAAATGCCAGGGCATCCTGCCTGTCATTCCTCTGCCACCCCTCTGTGGGGCTGTGACACAAAATCTACATTACTGACCATTTTTCTTCTGGGAAGCAGCCAGAGAGCTCATTCTCTTCAGCACTGTGCTGACATTAATCTCTGGCTGCATGCTTTCATTTTACTTCCTGTAAAAATCCATCTGGAGATCCTGTGCTTAACCTAAGGTTAGATGTCAGGGACACAAACTACCTATTCTTGTTTTAAATCACAATTGTTGCTATAAATAGCAAACTTAATAACCTGGTAAATCCCTGGGATGCAAAGTGATGGATGAGCTTCTGCTGATTAAAAAAAAAAAAAAATCCACAATGCTAAAACTATGGCTCAAGTTGAAGTTAACAATGATAATAAAGCATAACTAATACACTGCTGAATTATTCATGATTATAGAAACTACACCCTCAATGTCAAGCCATGCTCCTTGGAATGTACTGTAACCAGAACATCTCTGAAATTGTCTAGTCCTAAGTGGAAGGGAAGCAATAGGGGTTGAATCAGGATTGTGCTAAAGAAGAGTGTAAGTTGAAGAAATTGCTGAGTTATACCTAGAACATGTTATACATAGTGAATTGAAATTATTATGAAACATTAATAGAAAAAATTGTAGATTACTATGTTTGGGTGCACTTGATAACCTGATGGTAGCCTGCAAGTATTCCTCACTTTTCAGTTTTTCAGTGAAGCTCAGGAAAGACTCCTGGCCTGAGTCCCTCATCCAGGCCATTCTTACCACCCGGCTGGACCCTCTGATTTTTCCATTTTCTAGTTTATTCTCCACCAAGTAGCCAAAGTGATCCTTTAAAAAATGTTGATTTCTGACTTGGCTTTGGCCAAATCCCTCCTCTGCCCATAATCTCACACTGAAGGAAATCTAAACCTCTTACCCTATACTCCTTACATGATCTAGCCCTTGTTGATTTTTCCGTATTCATCCCCCTCTAAGCTCTAAGCATACAATTTTCTTGTGGTTTCTTGGATATACCTTAAAGCCTTAGCACTATGTTTCTTCTAATTCCAATGTACACTTATATGAGGTCTTCCAAGGCCATCCAGTCTACAGCGGTGGCCACACTGTCAGTTTTAACAAGACCCTCTTGTTTTCATCCGAGTACTTAATGCAAACAAGAAAATATCAAATAGTCTTAATGGTGGGATTGATTGTCTCTTATGCTAAAATGAAGGCTCTGTGAGACCAGAATCCTTGCTTGTTTTATCAGATATCTTATCCCCAGTATCCAGAACAGTGTCTGTTATATATTGTCCTCAGTTCACCTGGTTTGTTGAGTGATAAGCTCAGTTGTACACACACTTTATTATAAAAGCATTATATATACTTTTTTCCCTGCGTTTAATTTTACTACTTTAGTTGGCTGGACTAGAATCATTGTTTTCTTTGTCTAGTAGGTGACTAAACGTTCACTGATCTGATCCATTCCCCTCTCTCAGGATACATCCCGGAATGCAGATAGACTAAAATTTTGAGACAAGAACCATTTCAGGCACTATGCTGACTTATTCTGGGGTCCAGACAGGGTTTTCTGTGATTATGCAAATCTTTTGGCTCTCAGATGCAGTGAGCTCATTGTTTATTAGTAAATATTTATAAAGCACTCTGTATTGACTGTTTCCCAACCAGGTTGATTAGTGATTCCTCCCAGCAACCTTGTGAGGTCAATCATCATTATTAAAGAACAGCCCAGAGAGGCTGGGCAGCTTGCCCAAGGTCACTCAGCAGGTCTTTGGCAAAGCCTGCATTGGCAACTTCAGAGCCCATTACTGTGACAAGTCCTGGCATTTACTCCTCTTGAAAGGGTGACCCCTAATCGCTTTTCTTGTAAGGTAGGCATATAAACACTAAATGTTCTAAAGTGAGAGAAATGTGAAGGCCTTGAGTTGAAGGAGTTATTGGTGCAATTAGAAACTGGAGCCAGATATTGAAAATTGAAGATGCTGCTCAATGGAGGTGAATTGGAGGACATATTGTTTTTGAGAAAATGAGAGAAATGGAATTTGAAAAATAGGACTGTAAAAAGCAGGGATGTATGTAGAAAATCAATTTGGGTGGCCTTGGGAGATGAACAATAATAAGTTATAGGCCCAAGAGCTTTTAGAAGAGTCTGGGTCATGGTATCAGAAACAAGTCCTGTTCAGAAATAAGTTTAGTTCTCTAAAATAATATGCCACCAACTCACCTGGATTAGGCAGTGTTTCCTGATGTTTTGTGAGGATGAAATCTGGTTTACATAGTATTTCAGCCTTTGAAGTCCAACATACAAATTTCACAGTCCCCATTGTGATCAACATGTCCTACTAAATATCCTCCAGGGATGTATACGAAGGAAAATGATCTCAGTTTTAAGAAATCATGTTGCATCTCACTTTCCATTATTTTTTTCTGTTTTTTCACTTCCTTTATGATATAAGGTAAGTAGTTCTTGAATAAATGGCACTACATACTGAAATTAAAAAAAAAAGACAAGTTCTATGTGGGTGAACTGTTATGTCCTATATAATTTTGGTCCTTTGGGCTTTCAGATTTTGTCTCTTAACTCTGTTCCTTGGAAGCAGATTTTCCTGAACTAACCAGCAACCACAGTAATAACTGCTTATGGTGATAAGTGCTTACTCCATGCCAGGCATTTTCCAGGAAGCAGCTCACTGAACCCTTCTAACAATCCCATGAGACAGATAGCATTTTGATCCTTATTTTACAGACAGGGAAACAGCTCTACGTGCATATCTAAAAACTTCACTTTATTAAAACCGTAGTGAGATCAAGCTCTTCCCCCTCTCAGAACCTTCCAAAGGCTGAATGTGGCCTTCAGGGCTCAGTGTGGTCCGGGTGCTATTACCTTGGAGAGGGACCAACCTCGCTCCTCCTTGCTAATGTCCTTGGCTCCAGGCATGCTCATCTCCTGGATCACCCTCACCTTGGACCTAACTCAGTGTCCTTGCACTTGCTTTTCTCTCTGCCTGTAACACTCTTTCTCAACATATGCAGCACCCCCACCCCCTTATACCACCCAGACCGATCCTCTCTGACTGTGCCGTGTAACGTAACACACCCCATCTTCACTCTCTGTCCTCTTTGCTTTCCTAGGTGTTTACAAAAGGCCTTTACTTTCGTGGTATTTACTGTCGCCTGAAAAATTGTTTATACATTTGTTTATGTGTCTCTAATCTGTCTCTTTTTGCTAGAATGTAAGCTCTACAGGAACAGCAATTGTTTTGCTTTTTTCTCCTTTCTCTGTTTTGTTGCCCATGCCCAGAACAAGGCCTGGAACATGGGAAACCCAGCACAAATAATTGTTGGATGAATGAGTGAATGGACCATTACACTGTATCACAGCACTGTTTTTCTGATAATTAGATTAACTGCGTATTGTGTCTGGTCAGGAAGAATCGAAGCCTTTGCAGCATCTGTTGCCGAATATTCTGGTGCCACCAGTGCCCCAGAAAGATGCAAGCCGAAGGAGGTCTGAGTGTTTTCATTTCTATTTGTGTTCACCTTGAAGCATCTAAGAATGCAGGGAAGGGACTATGGTAAGGTTTTGGATGGGACTGCCAACTTTTCCTGGATTACTTTTCTTTTTAAATAAAATTGGAAAAGCTGAGGGAAGTGGGACCTGGCAGTTCTCCTGTGACTTGGGAACAAGTGTCCGTGTGGCCTAGAGGGGTGTGTAGGTTAGAGCTCCAGCTCCACTTGGCTGGACCATCAGACTCTCTGTGAAGGGATATTGCCTGTGGGTCGGTTAGATATCACTGCACGCAGACGGGCAGGGGTGAGGGTCAATGGCTGAAGTGTTACTGGGCTTTTCTCTTTCAAATCTTCATTCCAGGAGGGATACTGGAGTACATTCTCCATAAGCAAGGTGTATCATTTCTGATTTTTAATATCCATTTTGATTGACTGTCATCCTTCATCCAGTCCCTTTCCCAGCTGTAACCACAATTTTCAGCCTGACGTGACTCTGAGTATGGTTGTACATAGTTTCTTATACAGCTATGCTTCTGTTTTTTTTAAATTTATCGGTTTTGTTTTGGAGGAGAACTAAGTTTTTCATACGTAGAATCATGTTTCTTTCATATAGCATTAATTAGTTCTAAGATGGCTAAGCTTTATATATTTTTTTTCTCTGATGAGATAAAGGTACTTTGGCGTGTTTGATAACCTGTAATTCTGAGAAATGACTTAACACAGCCATCAGAAAACCTGGGTTCTCATCATGACTTTATCTCAGCTAAATGCTTGACTTACTTTACACTGAGTCTCAGCTTCTTTATCTGCAGAATCATAAGGTCAGACTTATTCTATTGTGTGGAAATGATTGATTTCAAGAGGTTGTGTGAAAGTGTTAAAAAGTTACTGAAAGAGGGTAAACTAGAGTGTCTGTGGGGGTGGGCTGGAGTGGAGGACAGGGTTTCAGTGAGTCTAACTCCATGTGTCTACTGTATAATTAGAGGAGGTCTTAAACTCCCCACTACTTTAATTTTGAAAAAAATGAAAACATTGAACAGAAATGAGATTATCTCTAAGACCTTACTGAAGCTCTACCATTTTAGAATTTTTAACTTTCCTCAAATAATAGGTCAGGACCCCCCAATACATGGTGATCATTTAAGATATTGCTATGATAGGCAATAATGAAAAAAAAAGTGTTTTCTGACCAGGCTCAATCATTTCATCCTTAAAGAAGCTAGGCAGAGAACAGATCATATGTAACAGATAAAGAAGATATACCTCCATCTTGATGCTCCAAGTCCTGGTTGTCTCGTACAATGTGGGGATGATATTTGTCTCTAAGCCCCACCCTAGGCTTCACTGTGATTATAGAGTTCCCCCAGACTCCTCCTGCTACAGGAATTCTTGAATGTTACAGTCACATCTAGAGATCAGATGGTCCAGTCCTCTCCAATTACATGTGAGGAAGTAATTTACTCATTTTCCAACTTCACTTCACTTCTGGAAAATTAAAGGTAGCAAAAGCTTGGTTGCACACCATCATGGTTCCCACCATTTAAGAAAAAAAAATTAACAAGATGACCTTATATCATGACACCCAGAGAACAGCTTCTATAATTTAGGATAATTGATTCATTTTAATATCAGGGAATCAGGTAAATCCCATTGTCACCACTAGATGATTAGCTGCTTATGCTTCCAAAATACAAATAAAAATGATAAAATCTGTGTGTGCTAATGGAAAGGCCAGGAAGACTGAGTAACATTGTCTTCATTGGATAAATATTTTACTTATTTTTGAATATTTCCAGGTGAGACAGTGTTGGTGCTCCTTT
Source organism: Camelus bactrianus (assembly GCF_048773025.1). Lineage (NCBI taxonomy): Eukaryota > Metazoa > Chordata > Mammalia > Artiodactyla > Camelidae > Camelus > Camelus bactrianus. Next base: position 36,539,810 of record NC_133549.1, read on the forward strand.
AGCCAACCAGAGTACAGGGTGAGAGGAAAGTGAAGCAATCCGGCAGGAATAGCACATCACAATAAGCAGCTGCAGGTTAAATTCATTTTCCTGTAAAGATGCTAACACAAGGGCTATGTATGTCATTTCGTGTCTGGTACTGTACATTCTTCACAAGTAGGGGAAAGGCTGCAGTAGTCTCTAGACTAGATCAATGCCTTTGGAGTCTTGGTTTATTAGATACTTGGGCTAAGGGTCCTCATTCAACTAGAAAGTTGATTTAGGATGATAACTGGCATATATTACAAACAACTGTGGTTCATCCTTTCGGATGAGAGTGATCTAACTTCTGGGAGCTCCATTGGAAAATTCCAGGCAAACTATTCCATCTTTTCAAAGAGCACAAGACTTGAATGGATGAGTCACCTTGTCTCTGTATGAAGCTGGCCTTGGAGACTGTCTGAGTTTGAATCCAGGTCCCACTCATCGATGCTGATTGGCATTGGCAAGTTGTTCTTCTTTCAGTCTTGATCTCTGTGTCTGTAAAATTCTGTAAAATGTGGACCATACCAGTACTTAACTCTTTGGGTGTTATGAGAATTAAATGAGGTAATCTTTGCAAAGTTAGCTAGCAAAGTTAGCCCAAGCTGTGGTATGTTTTAAGCATTGAGTGAATGCCCACTATTATTATTCGTAAACTATTTGGCACAATCAATTATGAGTACAGGGTAATGTAGCCTATGAAGATGTAACCTCAGCATGATAATGGAAACTCTGTGTTGGAGCAAAAATGCCTGAAGGACTAGGGCCGTATCAAAAGAGTGAACCCTTGGAGGAGAGTATATAGCTCAGGGGTAGAGTGCATGCTTAGCGTGCTTGAGGTCCTGAGTTCAATTCCCAGTACTTCTGTTAAAATAAACTAATAAAATAAACCTAATTATTCCCACCCCCAAAAAGAGTCAATGCAGAAAGGAATAAAGAAGAATTAGAATAATAAAAAGAGAGAACCCTTTACATTGCTGAGCAGACATGACTTTCTCCTCCTAGATTTATCTTTACCCCTGTAACTGATAAATGCATAGTATGTTTTGCATTGCTGTATTTATGTATATTATTTTAATATGTTAATGCATAGAACATTTTACATACACATTTGTATGTGTGCTTCCTTAAGTAAGCCCCTAATTTCTCTTATATTTATGCCTCAGAATTACCACATGACTCAGACTCAGCAGGGAACCCTGAAGTTTTCTTGCTCCCTCACCCTGCAAAAAGAAATGCAAAAAAACACATGAGAAATTTCTCAAATTATATCTTCTGATAAATTTCAGGGTAGTGCCTTCAGTTCAATCAGCCACATTGTTTGAGCACCTTTTTGGATTGTAAGGAGAAGCTAAAGTGGAGAGAGACAGACAGAAGAGGAAGCATAAATTGCTGAAAAGCAGATGACCGTCAGGTGAGGGGAGTAGACCCAGACAAGGGTAATACATAGAAGAAGATAAAAAGCGACATAAGAGAGGTTCAAAGGAGTTACATGGGGTTTAAAGGAGAGAGTCATTCCATTCGGCAGAGGGATGTGAGAAAGCTCCATGAAGGAAGGGGTATGTGAGTCCAGCCAGGAAGTATATAAATGAATTTTGATAAGTGGAAAGAAGGGTGAAAGGATAAATATAAACTAGTCCTGCCTTCGGAGAACATAGTCTATTAGCAGAGAAAACTGTGAGCACTGATAATTTCGGTGTAACGTGTAAGAGTCTGGGATATCGCAAAAGAAGGGATAAAGGCTGCTGGTCACCTGGCGTTGTCTGGAGAGAAATCACAGGGAAAGTGACTGTGAAGTGGACTCTTGAACGATGACAAGGGATGTGTGTCCTCTGCCCTCCCCACCCCCACCAGCTTGTCTCTGTAGCGGTGGATATTCTATTTGCAGAGACATGGTGGCAAGAGGGAGGGGGGCATCTGTGACGAGGAACGAGTAGTAGTGTCACCTGGGCTGCTGCATCAGGACCTGCTGCTGCAGAGATGGCAGCAACCCACCCGCCCCAGAGAGGGAGGGCGCAGACGAGGACAGCCGGGGACAGACAGTCCTGCGTGTGTGTGCAAGTGCGTGGGTTGGGTGTGCGTGCGTGGGTGAGTGTGTGCACAAGTGTGTGTGCATGTGTGCGTGCTCGCGCGTGTCAGAAGGATCTCGCAGACATCACCTGGTAAGAAAAATACTCTTCCCTGTGCCCGCTGCCCCAAAACTGAACAGAGACCTCTGTCTAAATTACTCGGCCCTCCCTTTCTTAAGCAACATAGTCAGAGACCTGGGTATCAGTACCAACTGTGGTTACTTTTATACTCAAAAAATGAACTGAAAGAAATTTCAGAGGTAAAGGTAACCCCTATCTTTAATGTTAACTGTAATATAGATCAGTTTACTTACTGCGGAAATGTACGTGGGTGGCGATTCTTGTGTTTGAGATTTGCCACTTTCCCACAGAGCAGCATGCAGATCAAAATCGGATACATTTCACGTTTCTCTTAGCTGCCCTGTGTGACTAGAAGCATCAAGAACGCATGCAATAATCCAAAGAAAGGAAGAACAATGCCACAGAAAGACCAGAGGAATGAGAGAGGACTTCTACAGCTTATCAACACATAGGGACTTCCTCTTACATTTGAAAAATAAACACCTTTTAATTACAAGTGAAATTCGTTTCAAATTCTGTGACACGTGACAGAGTGGAACTATCTGTCTAGCACATTGACATGCCTTCTCCTAATCCTGCTGTTTAACCCCCTTTGCTCTAATTCTGCAGGTTAATCTGTAAAGCTCAGGGAATCCAAGAAACAAGAGGAGAGCTGGTTCGGCTCACGGTGCATCTTAATGTCTCAGCAGCACATTTAAATTATATGTTTAGGCTGACAGGCAAACGTATTTCAGGGCAGAATCCTTAGAAAGCAGGAGACAGTTTCCTTCAGCTCCACGTCATCGTTTGATGTAGATTGCCTATTATATTCTCGGGGTATTATGAAAAATGGATTGGGAGATATTTTCTTGACAGTGGGTAGACTAATGGAATCTGGTGACTGTATTTAAAATGTGCAGGGGTTTGTTATAACATGGTAATAGAAATATCAATTGCACTGACAGGTTAAAAAAAAAAGCTGTCAATGAATGATAATGAAGTTATTTAAATGTCGACTCACTCGCAAACATTTTCCAAACCCTAAATTATTCTTACTGCTTTAACCTCATGCATCCTAAGTGACTCAGGAGCAGAGCCTGAGGTGCAGCCAGTGCACCTTTGCCTTCGGAAACTATTTTTAGGCCGCCAAATGCACCGGGAACAATGGAAGTGGCTGCTCTTAATGATTGTAGGAAAGAAACAAACGACAGAAGCCGCAGCTGCTTGATTTAGGGGTAAATGCTGTTCCACTTTCAGGACATCTCATTTAAGCTGATTTGCGTGATGCCTTGATGCTAGTCCCCAAGCTTCCCTCTAGAGCTTGAGTCCTGGGTTTGTGACTTTGAATGTCATGGTGTGTCTGGGAGAGAGGATCTTCCCTTTCTGGGGCTTGGAGGTGGAGGAGAGGGTCAGGTTATTTAGATACTTTCTAAAGCTTGGCTCATCTTTGATTCAAAGAGTGTGTCCACCCGGCTTCATGAATTCATTTGCCTTCTGGAGGCAAAAGGCATCTGCTCTGCACCAGCATTGTTCTGGGGACTTGGGGGCCAACAAGGATGTGAGCTACCCTTATGGTACTTAAGAGTAGTCAGGAAGTAGATGCCTGGCAGAGGTTCTCCAGTAAAAAGTAGGGAAGCACAGAACATGCTCACCACCCAAGTCCCACTTCATCCTGCGCAGCTGATTCAGTCTGCTCACGGCAGGGACTGCAGTGGTTCTTGTTAGACCATGTGAGCCTCTTAGTTTTGCCTTAGTAGGAGTCCAGTGGGCCACACACAAGAAGAGCAGGCATCTGTGAAGCCGGCCACTCAGCCAGGAACAGTTGGGCTTCCCAAGTGTCTGGGGCACTCTTTTTAGGGTGAAGAAGACAGCATACAAAACAGACATCTTTCCTCTTCTCGAGGTGCTTACATTCTGGTGGGGGATGGAACATGCTGGGAGAATGAGAGGAGTCACTATTTCATACAGCACTTGTGGGGTCCGGAAAGAAGTGAGGGGCATCTGTCAGGGTGTCTGGGGAAAGAGCTTTCCAAGGACAGAGAATAACAAGGCTGGAGTGGGCAGGGATGGGGAGGAGGCAGAAAAAGGAGAGGAACTGAGAAATGGGCATCTCACAATTATATTGCAAACCTATTCGATACAAAAGTAAACGTGACTTTGTCTAGAGCAAGTCTGGAGTTTGTGGTGGAGAGCAGGACAGTTAGCGAGTGCCTGAATCCAGTTCTGTTTGGCTTCAAGTACTTGCTCTTTCTCTGAGACTGTGACATCCTGGTAATCTTCATGAGACATCATCAGATCATTAACAAGTTGACGCACTCACTTTGTCCATATTCCTAGCCTCCCCAGGAGCCAGGGTGGACCAGATCCAAGACTGACTTTCTCTTCCTCTTACTTACATCACTGTGAGAGTTTCTGCTTATACTTTTCTTCAAATGGATCCTCCCTGGCAGGCCCTGTCTTTACAAAGTAAGTGAAGCCAGGTTTTGGCCTACACCACCAGGAACTTCTAATGATTTCAGTTCCTATTCATTTTACCAAGAAATGCAAAACTAGATTTTGTAAATGCATTTACTTTTCCTCTTGTAGCTTTTGAGAGAAACAGTGCAGCCTGGGGTTAGGGATGCCCAGTCTGGAGTGGCAGCCTGATTGGGGGCTGCACCTCCAAGTTCTGTGGCTTTAATTAAGCAGGTTGGTTTTCCATCTAGGTCTTCCTGGTCTCTGCATGTGACTAATACCAGTGTCCATCTCATGGGATTCTGTATGAGCTGAGGTCACATGGTAAGCACTCAATAAAGGTTCATTTTTATTATCTGATAAGTTTCTTAAGCATAATAGTCTACTCAACAATGGATTTCTGGGACAATTGTTATAGAAGCAGAGTGCAGGATCTTTAACTGTCAAATTCCCATTCTTAGCCTTACCTCTGTGATCCAAGCCCCACACAAAATGACTAGCGCATGTCCTTTAAAATATGAGAGGCTATAGATAAATAAGTTTCTTCTGTATAGCACAGGGAACTATACTCAATATCTTATTGTAACCTATAATGAAAAAGAATATGAAAATGAATATACGTATGTATATGTATGACTGAAACATTATGCTATATACCAGAAATGGACACAACATTGTAAACTGACTATACTTTAATAAAAAATAATAAAAAGTAAAATATGATAGGCTAAATGTGGTTACATTTTCAAATGGTAATAGCTTCATGAATGTCTTAGTTTCTGAGCAAACTAACGCTAACTCATTTTCACCGGTTGAGATTTTCCTGGAAGGTGCATGTAATGGGTTTGAGTAAGTGCTGGGCAAAGAATACAAAAAAAGAATGAGGGATAAAATGAATAACAAAAGCTATCATTTGTAGATTGTTTATTACATACCAGCCATTGTACTCAGTGCTTTTTATGGATTAATTTAGTTTACAAATGATTCTGTGCTTATTTATTATCTCATTTGATGGTATAAGATTATAGTAGAGGAAATCCAATCACACGTTTTATTTCTGCCACTCCTTGTGGAAACTAGCCATGCCTTGAATTGGTCCCTTCTTTCAGTGTGATAGGAGACTTTGTCATCTTAAAGAGATCACAGGGTCTTGGAAGGCAGGTGCCATGCCTTGAATGTGGTTTCTCCACCCTTCCAAGAAACTCATCTCTGTTCTATGTATATAGTAAATTCTTAAATAACAAAATACTTTCAAATGTTCTGAACCTATTTAAGATATGTTTGTAAAAAAGTAGAGTAAGGATTAAAGATCAAAAGCAAGAACCTATAATTCTTGATTTAATCATTTGCTATTTATTTTCCTGGAATGCTTAGTTTTTAAGCGAAGTCTAGCCCAAGTCTAGATGTTGACAGAAGCTATGTTTTTCTTCTGTAGATAAGTCAACTTATAAACAAAACCTGAAAAAAATGTGTGCTTTGGAATGTTTTAAAAAAATGGTACCAGTTGCAAATTCAAGGCTGCTTATATTGCATCTTAAGTACGTCTTTCTATGATACGTATTTTTTAAGATTACTTCCTCTTTTTTGACTTTGCAACAGCAGTCACTTTATGGTTAGCAAAACTGGCATTTTCTCTTTGCAAATTTAATTTGTTTTAAATATTTTTATTGCTCCCCTTTTCTTATGAAACCAAGATCCATAATCTTTCTTTAGCCTTTTTTTTTCTTTTTTTTTGCCTTTGATATGGTTTTCCAAAGTATATTGTTCAGGACACTAATCTCATTAGATATCTCTCAAGAATGAATCCTATAATCAAATATGTTTTGAAAATGCTTCATGAAATATGCATGTAAGAGGTTCACAGTGTATATTAGAATAATAAAATTTATATATGTATATAAGAACAGTAAAATTTGTAAGTTCTAAAGTAAAGGAACATTAAATTTTGCCTAATCAAGCATTTCCTAACTTTTTTTTTTTTTGATCTTGAATAATACTCCTCTCCCCCATATCTAAGGATGATACTTAAAATATTTAACAGCTAGTTCACTGGCTCAAAAGCCAGCCTGCTGCTCTGCTATCTGTCCCTCATTTGCTTTTTCAGAGCCCACATCCCAGGGAGACTGAATTTCCCACATTTGGCTATGCAGGCATAACTAGGACAATATGTTAGCTGTGAAGGGGGGTTTGCAGATGGGCACCAGGAGTTGCCTTCCAGCGTTCAGTGCCTCCACCAAGGTCACTGCCTCCTCCACGGGGGCTCAGGTATAGCCTGATTGGCATAGGAAGTGACCAATCAGAACAGGTGCTGGAGCAAGTTTCTTGAGGACCTCTGATGTGCCAGCCCTTAAGCTTTTGGTTGCTGGGACTGTGAGGAGATCTGGGAGTTCTCCAAGGAGAGGCCATGGTGGTGAGGCTGATGGAAGTAGCTACTCAGAGAGCTTTACCAGCTGGCTTGGAAGTGTTGAGTAGGTTCACTCCTGTATCATTGTACCAGCCTATCAAAGCTGATTGTTAGTTTTACCCATGACACGGGTCAGCACTCTGTCTAATTCTGGTTCTGTGGGACAACCATGAACAATTGCTAGTCTATGCCATTTTGGGTGTTGGAAATGCATCCTTTTTTTTTTTTTCTCATTCTACCTATTGATTATTACAATGGCGTAACATTTAAACATGTAGTTTTGTTGGAATGGAGAATTGACAAATTGTAATTCACTTTTTGAGCTTTAAGAAATCAAGGGACAAAAAATAGCACATAAAGTAATGGCGGATACTTTGAAGGATCTGTATTGGTGATTTTTATAAGAGAAAAGTACCCAATAACATATTGTAAGCTCTCTGGAAAAAAAAGTTGTTAATGTCAGTCTGAACTAGTCACTCCATTACTATCTTGCCACATCGGGATTTCAGTTAAATACACACACACACACACACACACACACACAAATACAGGGTTTGCCCTTGTCATATGTTTTTTTGAATGTAAAAATATTCATTGAGTAGCTCAAGGATCAAGTTAATAGAAATCATAAGAAACTAATTATTATGCCCTTATGGAATTAACCCTACTTCTCTAGCCTCCTTTCCCATTATCCCATTGGAAAACTAAACCATTCTGTCATCTCCAACATAGTCCTACTGATTTCCACCTATCACCAGGCAAATTTATTAATGTACAGATATTTGCACATTTCATCTTCTTCCCATCACCACCCCCAGAGATTTTGTATCTATTTTTTTGTTGTTGTTCTTGAACTTGTATTGTTCCAAATACTAAATAGAAAAAGTTATCCAATAAAAGGAGCTAGTGAAATTTTGGAGATAAGCAAGTCTTAGAAGAGAACGTTGACCCAGTAAGGCCAGGGTAAAAGTGGAAAAAAAAATGATCAAACACCAAGATTGGACTGAGTAAAGAAAGAAGTCTCAGATATTTCTTAGAAAGTAGGAGGAAATTTCACATCAACGTGAGTTTAAGGAGAAAAAAAGATGAATGTAGAAGGAGAATTTAGTCTTTTGTGATTCATAAATAAGATCTTCTGTCAAAGAGTTTTGGAATGTTCTTCAAATATTCTTGGCTATCAGCCAGTGTTTGGGCTAGAGCACAGACTGGTCCTGAAGAAAGCCAGTTATATGTTTGGGTTCTCTCATCCACTTTCTTCAAATACAGATAGTATTTCCTACTGTACATGGTTGTAATGATGATCTAATAAGATTGATCATCTGAAATAGATAATAGACTTACATGGAGAAGGTGATTAGGGCCTATTTATTCAGTCTGAATAATAAGTTCTTGACCAATGTTAAGAAAAGATGAGAGAATTTCCAAAAAAATTGCAGGGTCACTGCCAAGAAGTAATATACTCCCAGCCTCAGATTGCTTAACACTGGAAAAGGCCACTGAGTAGAACTGTGAAATTTCACTTATTATTAAGACATTTTCTTATTCTTAAATAATGGGAAAAGACAGAATGACCTTTGGAGGGACTGACCTGCCATATATTCTATGACTCATGAAACAAAAAACAGTTTGTACATAAATCAGGAGAACCTGCTTTTCCACTGTGCCAAGGATAAAGCAGAAGTTTGGAAATGTCAAATCTAAGTAAAAGCTCATTATTTCTTTGGCCAATTTAAGCGACACCCTCATTCTTAATCTTAAAATTAAACACATTCTTTATGAAATGCACGTACGTTAAGGAGCAGTGGAGAGATGGAGTTTTAATTTTTACCAATTCAATTTAAATGCAAATGTTAACCACTCACATGATGCTACTGTGTACATAATTAAGCATCATTATATACTACGTGAATCATTTAGAAACCTCTGGAGGGCTATCCTACTATGTAAAACATACATTATACTGACAAGCAGGCAAATGACGTATACATCTGTCCTCATTAATGCTCCTTTTGAATTATAGGTCAACTGATTATGGGACAACCTATGAGAAGCTGAATGATAAAGTTGGGTTGAAAACAATTTTAAGCTACCTCTACGTGTGTCCTACCAACAAGCGTAAGGTAAGGAATGCATATTCAGCATGTTATTTATTCATGGTGTGACTTCTGTCTTGGCTGGCTCTCTGAGCCACCTAAAAATCCATTACAGGTAAGCTTTAAGAGATGTAAAGATGAGTTGATGGATGTTAAGGTGGTAAAATGTCTGACACATCATAATTTTCAGATCAGCAGCTGTGAATGTAGGAGGGAGCTGGGTAGATATATCATTAGCATTTCCAAAAGGCACTACAGGGAATGAGTCTTGTTATTGGATGTTTGGACTCTTGTAAGGGGTCTGACCGATCAGGGACAAGAATCAGAGTCTTGACAAAACAAAAGGTGGGGTTTTCATAAGATGTCCCTCTGTTTTCCCTTGACATGGAATAAATAGATTGGCTAGAATTGAAGTGAATGCATTGTCCTACAGCAGGTTGGAGGTTTCATTTCTAAAATTTGTTCAGCCTGCACACAGATGTCAGGGTGGAGACACTGCTGGAAGGAACCTTGGAGATCATGATGTACTACACCCTAATTTTACAAATAAGAACACTGAGGTTCAAAGAAAGGAAATGGCTTGTCCCCATCACAGAGTTACAGACACAGTTGGGACTAGAATTCAGGTTTCTTGATTGGCAGGCATTCTGTTTCTACTACATTATACTCCTCCTATGCAGAGGGAGGAGTATAATTATCTAATCTTCAGAGAAAGATGGTACTTTCTTAGGAAGAAAATGTTTGCTGTTAAATGAGAAAGACCTGTCTCGAGGAGAGTAGTGCTACATTCATTATTGGTTTCAAAGATCTGCACTATCAAATTCTGGATTCTGACATATACTCTGTAAGCATTATATATGCCTTATATAAATGGATAATGATATCCATCAGGAAATAGAAAAGTGCTGTTCATTAATGTGTCCTAAGCCATATTCTCATATGATGGTAACACTGACATCCAGGCTCTTGTTTTAGATCTGTCAGTAGGTACGGTTAGTGACCGTGGGCAGGTTCTGCATTTTCTTATCTGGCCTGTGGAAGGTGGATTAGTACATCACTAACCAGTTATCCTCAACTCTGGCTGTATATTCAAAGCTCTAGTTGTCCTCCAGTGGGCAAGCCTCAGCCCCACCCCTGTTGCTCTGGTGTAGGGTTCAGGGAGCTATATCTGGAGCAAGCTCCCACGTGCTTCTGGTATGTATCTGGGGTTAAGAACCACTGATGTAGAGTGTCATGTTTCTTCTGGCCCTAAACATGTCAAGTTCTTCAGTAGAAGTGGCATAATTTCCCAGCTGTGCATGGACTCTGGAGTCAGATGGCTTGAGTGAAAACCCAGCTAAACCAATTAACAAGTGCATAACTATGGTGATTTACTTAATCTCTCGAAGCACGGTGTCATCAAATTTAAATGGGAATAATTGTAGTACCTACCTCATAAGGGAAGTTAGGATTACAGGAACTAAGGCATTTTAAGTGTTTAGCACAGAATAGGTAAGTCTTAATCAGTGTTTTTCTCTCCACTTTATTCTCCTTTTCTCATCTTCCTTCTCCTCCTTCTTCATGTAGTTACTATAAGTAATAGTAGTGATTATCCTGTATAAATAGCAGTCTTCAGTAGAACTTTCCTCACTGATAGAAATGGTCCTCTATGCTGTCCAGTGCTGTGGACACTAACCACTGAGGGCTATTGAGTATTTGAGATATAGCTAGTGTGACTGAGAAACTGAATTTTACATTTCATTTAATTTTAATTAATTTGAATGTAAATAGCCACATGAGGCTGGTGGCCGCAGGATTGAACAGCACAGTTCAATAATGTCAGCCTCACAGATTTAGTGATTTACCCTTTAGCATTACTATCTTCTCCTTAGGCTGATTACGGTCCGTCAACAATTAGATATACACCATTTTGATCTGCTGTATACAGCCCTAAATTGAGGAACTGAACTTATATCCTTTATTTTTATAATGAGATTTAGTTATGTTTGTTGGCTTTGGATCGATTCTTGTAATCCCTATTGATTTTTCCTCTAGTTCACATTTTTAGTAAATTTTATTTAACAATCAACAAACTGTAGGCACCAGAGGGTGTAAAAAGAAATAAGCAGCTTTCCACCCTCAAGGATCCCTTTTCTGGTGGGAAAAGCACTCTGAATTTTTGTGATTGAGAAATCTCTGACTCTGCTTCCACCTTGCAGGTGACTTTGGTTGAGTCATTTACATTTTCCCATTTGTAAAGTGAGATAGACAAAAACAAAGGAATTTGTAGCTGGAAGACACCTTCAAATTGTTCTCTTCTAGTGATAGTCTCTGTTTCATTGATGCCATTAGAAAGGAATATGATTTTTAAAAATAAGATGTCAAATATTGCAGTGAGCATAGGTTTTTCTGTAGCAGCAGAATATGTAGTGGTGACACCTTGAAGGAGACTTAAAGATTCTTAGCAGGAGCAGGACTTGAAGAGTGAGACTTTCAAGTCCAGATGTAGCACCCAACACTGGAAGCAATGCTTAGACGTGGTACAGAAAGGAGCCCTACCCTCGAATTCACTCATGTCAATCAGTGCATCAGTATCAACCAAGCTGCATACTTAATCTATAGTTATCTGCAGGACTTTAAAAAAGGACATTTGGCCATGGACACTTGGCTGAAATTAAGACTTGGCTGATCCTTTTTCCAGAGAAAAGAAAGCCATTACCCATGACTCTAAGAACAGCTTTCTCTGCACAGGTTACCTTCCAGAAGCAGAGGCAGGCCTGAGCTGTTTAAATCACAGTGTTTATGGGTGAACCTAAGAGAAGGGATCTTTTCCTCCACAGATAAATGAGGCCTTCAGGGTCACTTTCTGAGATGCTGATAGATTTAAGAAATATTGGAGGACGATGAAGGTCTTTACAATGCTGCGAAAATCAATAAAGTTGACATAGCAGTATATTTGTGTTCAGTTTTTCTACTTATGAGCTGAATTTATCACCATGAAATATGTACTTCCCCCTCGCAAAGGGACATACTTGAACCAAAGAGATAGTACCTGCCCAACATTTTAATGTGTGAATATATTTTCCCCAATCAATAAGAGTTTATGTTACAAAAAGAAGGAAGAAGAAGAGAAAAAATATCTCAGGCTCCATTAATTATGCAGGACAAAGGCATTCACGTTTGCTCCAGTTCTCCTAGGACTTCTGCGTCCTCCGGTGAAAAGGCGGACTCCTTTAAAGGGTTGTATTAATTCTTTTTGGTCTCTGGGGTGCTGTCTGGCAAGTTAACATCTTTTGTACCAGATACTTCTCTCTCCTTTTCACTCAGTGAGAACAACTGGAATAAAACTGACATCAGGGTAACTGTCTTGCATTCCCAGAAACCTGTTTTGCCTTTGCGTTCTTGCTATTTTTAGTGGCTTGCAAGGACAAGCACAGTTCCTCAATCAACACGTCTCCAACAGCGGGCATCATGCCCTGGCTTTGCGGGCAGCTTGTTAGGGGCACTACTGGGATCAGAGTCCAGAACAAAACAGGCCCTTATTTACAGTTTAAATTGATGATCATCCATTGGCTGTTGCTCTGCAAGCCTGCTGTAAATTACAGCCGCTTTCCTTGGAGACATCTGTTACAGTAAAAACTGTAATCTCATCATAGGTCAGTCTAGGAAATTTTGACTAACTAAGAGACATAGAAAGCTGGCTCCCAGGTATTACAGTAGCTCAATATACTCTTTTTTGAAGGAATACTACACCTGGCCTCTGATATGTGAGGTAGGCTCAAAAGAGCAAGGATGAATGGGTCCTAGTGCCTGAGGAGAGGCAGGCTATCCGTCACTATGGCTATGGCTCCAAGGAAAAGCTCTCCCCCACCTCTGGGTCATGATAAATCCCAAGGCTTGTAGGTTTCTGCAGTAGTTTATTGGCTACATACATATAATCTTCAATGAGAAAAGATGATTTAACTTGCACCTGAAATGAACATCTGGGATGTAGAGGGTGATGGGAAGAACAAATACAAATGTATCAAAGAAAAAAAATCAATGCTGAAATCTCAGTCTTACTCTTAAATTCTCACCGAGTGTGTTTGTTTTCTGACTGAAAAGAAAACTTCTTTATACTGTGCATGTATCTATCAACGCGCGTTCCCATCACCCCCCACTAACCTTAGCTCTTCTCCCTTCACGTGGTCTTGTACAACATCTTCAAGGATTAAAGAATACAAAATCCCAAGTGGAATTCATTGGAGGAGAGAAGAAGAAAAAGAGTGTTTTGTTTTTTTTGAACTCTGAACAGCCAATTCATTTAGTTGTTCTATCCGTGTACTCTCTGTACGCTGTGCTCCTAGCAAAGAAAAAAACCTAGAGGTTATTTGTTCTTTGTATTTCCTGTGTCCCCCTCATACCCCAGTTCCTTCTCCTTTCAGTGTTATCACCACCTAATTAATATTGTTCCTGCTGAGAGAGCCTTCTAAGACTTTCATCCTATAAATAGGACCCTGGCTCCTCAGAACACATTGATCATTTTTGTGGGTCTCTTGGTACCTGTCAACGTTAAACACTGTTTGCATTTTCTCCAGATGTTTAGGTTTTAATTACTCTACTGTATGTGGTTTTTTCTCGATAAGTGTATGATTATTGAGTCCTTGCTTCTTCTCTTTGTATCCTCGGCATGCTTAATACCTCCTGTCATTTGCTTGGGTGGTCTGTATCATGTATGTGACTTTTGGGGACAGGGAAGAAGTGTGGCTGATAGTGTCTACCAGCTCCTCTTAAGAAAAATGATGGAATCATTAAATCAGAGCCTTAAAGATGTTGGAAGTTTTCAGATTCTGCTTTTGCATTTAACAAATAGGGAAACTGAATGCTGAAAGATTAGTGTCTTGCCTAAGGTTGCATTCAACTGGCGAATGAATAGCTAAGATCATTAGACCTTTAAAGTCAACCCCAAATTTCACCTATCCCATAAAATCAAATCAATTCCACTGAGATTTTCTCACTCCCCCAATCTCCCAGGCATTTGCCTCTTTTTTCTAGCACTTTTCTCTTCTAATTATACTTGCTTTTGACCCTGTCTAGCCCTCCTTTTAGAACACAGCATCCTAGATGGGATAAAGTGCCTTGATCAGCTATTGTCTCAAACATGCCGAGCCAGGGTCTTGGGGTTCAGTCAGTGTCCAACACATAGATAAGGATTTTAATTGAACGTAGGTTGGGTTTTGGACTCCTAGGCTGGAACTTGAAAAGAAAAAGTCAGTGTGACACTAGCTTTGATTCATTTATTTTCTTTAATTATAAAATTAATTATTTCAAGTGAATAAACAAGGATAGTTAAAAAAAAATCCCTGTAGGTTATAGTCATTTCTAGGCCATAGTGTATAATTTTGTCTTTTCTAGCCAAGAAGAGCATGATTAATATTTAAAATGCTAGGACTTTGCGTAGCACTCACTCGACATTATCTGCCGAGGCCAAGGGGAGCTAGTGTATTGTATAATACATCAAAAGGGGCGCATGACATTTCCCTTGGCGGGCAGGCAACACTTGCTCTTTCCTGCCTCACTCTTTTATCTGTCCCTTTGTACACAAGATCATGCATTTGCCTCTAATCTTTTGAAAAAATAGCGTATGTTTCGTTCATAAAGAAATACAACACATGAACTCAGAGACAGTGCAAGTGACATTCCCAGACTTCAGTAGAAGTGACTTTTTCAGCAAACGGCTGCTTCCTTTCCTGCACTTAACCTGGGCAGTGACGGCTAAAGGGAGAAATCATCTCCTTTGATCCTTCCTGGGAACAGCTGAGTGTCTAGACTATTTCATTCCATCAAGCATTGTTCCTTTCTTTTCTTGAGCATTCAGAAATCAAATCAAATCCAAGAAAGCATAGTGCATCTACATTTTACCACCCTCTGGGTGATTTTTCAACAGTCCTCCAAGCCCCCGGCTTTCAAACAAGCTGTAGAATAGTAAGTGCAAAGTGCTCTGTTTGAAACAGGGACAGAGTTCAGGAACAGTGCCCACTAGCAGACTCCCTCGTCACCCCAATGTGGCCCTGGGGAGCCCTGTGGGACTCTTGGGCAACACAGAACACAGTTGGAAAAAAACCAAAAAACACTGATGTAGGCCATTCCATTTCTGTACATGGAATTACTCCTGAAATAACCATGTACCTCATACTATTTTCCATAAATCAAAGCACCTATGATAACAGTCATAGATTAAAAAAGCTAATCAAGCCACAGTCTTCAATTTTAGCACAGTATGTTAGGTACCTAGTTGACTTTAATTGAATCTGTGTCTCTCTAACACTAACGTTAAAAAAAAAGAGAAGACATTCAGAATGTGCCTGGTTTCTCAGAACATGTCAGATTAACTAGTAATTCACTGTTTTATTTCAAGCAGCTTTAAGTAGAACTAAGTATTTTGTTGTTGTTGTTGGAAAGAAGGTTCGTGCATAATTAACATCACATATTTTGTTATTCCTCATTTGTAAGATGTTGTGGTCTATCACATATAATAAGCATCTGATACATTAAATATTAATCATGAATTGCTGATCTAAAAAGAAACAACTCAATTATCTCTGTATAAGGATGAAGTTTATGCGATGTTGACGTTATAATTCAGAGTTTTAATAGCCATATTTGTGTTTTAAAAATATACAGGTAATAGCTGAATCGCTTTGCTATATACATAAAACTAACATTGTAAACCAACTACACTTCAATAAAAAACAAAATGAAAAAAAAAAAAATAGTACAGGTAGCTAGCTAGCTGTCAAGTAGGTAGACTGGTGATAAGCAGATCCCCAGATCAACCTTTTCTAAATTAAGACAACGTCCTCTAGTTGATGTCAGGTGGTATTTATTTCCCAAACAGGGAACAATAGAGCTCTGTCGTTTGGTGTTACTTCTATTGAGCAAATGAAGTTAATCAAGGTAGAGAGAGCCTGAGTTAGTCTCAAAATATTATGAAGTAAGATTGATCTGGAAACTGCATGTTTCTTATACCACTGAGTGGGTCTCAAAAGGTAGGTTGCCTCTATGGCCAAGTGCAGAGAAGTTCTCAAAAATGAAAGAAAGCCTGTAGCAGAGGCTGATCATTCTTCAAATATGCCTCATAGACTATCTGCTTAACCTTCTTTGGGGGAGCAGATCTTTTTTATTGAGTTATCCACCTCTTTATTTATTTATTTTTGTCTCATCATCTGTCCTCATTAAAACTCGAGTTCTCTGAGGTCTGCCTGGCCTCATGTTAAATGCCCATCCATTACCCTTTTATGAAGGTCAAATGCATTATTTCAGGTTGGTTCCAAGTTACGCTCATCTGTGGAAAATGGTCAGAAGTCTTTTCAACATGCTGGTCTGTTTGCTTCCAGCATACTCCCTGTGGTTTCTCAGAGGTTTCCATCATTCAGTGTTTGACACACTGTATCTAGAACATTTGTTTCTAGTGAGTAGCCGTGCTGCTCTCGTGATAGATGGAGATGAATGCTGGCGGCTACAGGAAACGTGCCGTATTTCCTCGGGTGGGGATGTTTCACTCCAGTATAACAGATTTGCTCTGAGCTTTCTCTTGGTCCTGTCAGGAAAAACAGAGTCAGCGTCGATGAATCTTTAATAAAACCACTTTTTTCTTCCCTGGAGAAATTTAAGAGAATACCTCTGGCCTCAGGGGCTAAATTGTTTCCGTTTAAACATTCCTTTTTCTGACCTGACCTTCCTCTTGACCAAATCGTCTTTTGATGGTTTTTCTCTAGGCACCCACCTCCCATTTTACTAGGTCCCTGGCTGCTAGTGTGTTTCTCCTTCCATAGCCATCCTAGTCAACGACTTAGAATAACTTTTGCAGGACAAAATACCATAGCTTGTAGGTGACAACATGGGCTTAGATCTTCATAGGTAAAACGGCCTGCAGTCTGATGACTAGGATGGAGCAGTCTCTTCTTTGCTTACTTGGGGCTGTGTGTGCTTGTTTGGGGACTAGAATACTAAATATCTCCAGGATTGACAGCATCTGTCACCAGGAAATGAGCAGGCCTTTAGTGGAGAAAAGGATGTGGATGGAGCCAGAAAATAAAGGACGGGGAGAAAAATAAAACACCCTGAATACACAGTATCTCACAGGTAAGAGAGAAAAGGTGCGAGAGGACAGGCACAGATGTTAAGCTAAGAGGGAAGACAGCAGAGATCACTACAAAGCATTCAGAGTAACCAAATGGTGATGAGAGAAAGCTAATACACAGAGCACAGTGAAGACAGAAGGTTAAAGAAAAAGAAATAATAAAAGCATAATTTTTTCCAATAGGAGGTTAAGAATCTCTTGAGATCGCTCAGAGAGAAGAGTGCTGGCTAATTTACCAGGAACTTATTAAAGCTTTCAGAGGGAGTACAATTTACCTTTATCTCTCAGTTCTTCCTGAGTGCTTTCAAAGGGGGAAAAGATGTTGATGGCTGTGGGCGAAATTGGTTTTGCCAGGAAGAAGCACACAATTATGACTCAAGTGTGGAGGAGCGGCAGGCCTGGATCTGGGCTCTCCAGCTCCCCAGCAGCAGATTGAAATATCCTGGCTACTGCCTGTACTTACAGGATTTTTGTCCTTTTCTTGCTGTCTCTCCCAGCTCCTCCCCCATTCCTCTATGGAATGACCTCCTCTGTTTATGTGTACATCTTAAGAGTTTCTGCACTTGTCAGGTGCACAACTCAGCATCTATTTGCAGTCACTGTGGAGCCACACTTGGCTATTTGAGGGCCGTCATTGTGAATTTTTGCCTGGTGGAGTCATTACTTGTGGTGTAATGGTTAATCTAATGGGCCCTGGAGCCAGTCGGCCTGCCTTTAAATTCCAGCGAAGCCAGACTAGGTGTGTGCCCTTAGCCGACGTTTCATTTGTTGGTTTGTTTGTTATACAATGTCCTTACCTCTACAATAAAATAAAACGATTGTGTCAATATCAAGAGGTAGTTATGAGAAGAGGTAAAGCAAAAAAGAAGTGCCTGACATACAGCAGGTATTCAATAAATGTTAGTCTCATTCGTTACCATCTTTATCCGTTTCTTACTATATGGCCATGCTTTATGCTATCATTTGTCAACTCAGTGAGAATTATTAAATGCTTATTTTGTGCCAGATCTTTTTTAAGAACTAGGAAGTAGAATAGAAATAAAGACGTTGTCTTTGCTCTTAAAGATTGTGCAGTCTGGCAGAGGAGATGAATGTATAAACAGTCCACTACAGGACTGAAGTTATGTGTCTTAATAGCTAAGTACATAGAACTCTGTTTGGGGGCACTCAAAGAAAGCTTCGCAGAGAACAGGTATTTGTCAAAAGTGAGGGGAAAAGAAGATGAAAAGTGTCTTTCAGTGTATGTGTTGTGAGAAACCACTGTTGAGAGACCATAGTGCATACAGAGCATTGATTGATTTGCCAAATATAAGTGAAAAAGTGTGTGCCTATTTTGACTGTTTGTACCTATCTTAACATGTTAATTTCTATTTATATCTGACTATACTGACTAATTAGACACAAGTAGAAGTCCTCATGGCCCAATTGAATTATAATTCTAACATAATAATGTAAATTTTCAAATTCTTATAAATCTTCCTATCTTTATAAAATAAATAAGCAGGCAGTGGCGACATTATTAACAATTAATACCAAAAAAATTTACCTTATTATAGATTTGATATATTCAGCATTTATCTTAAGTAACATTTGGCCATCCAGAACTATTGATGAGATTTGGAGGTGCAATTTTAAGAAATCAATTGACACATATTTTATTGAACACTGGCTTATGCCCAGTGCTTTGCAAACACATTGGTAAATATATATAGATATATATTTATGTGTATAGAAAAGTGTGACTCTTGCATTGCCCTTGTAGAGTTTACTTTCCCTCTACAGGGATGCAATTAAAGAACAGTACAAGACAGAAGATGATGGATGTACAGTATGGATGTACAGTACAGTACAGATGACAAAGGCTCTAAGAATTTGGAGAGAACTGTCATCTGGGATAGTCAGGAAGACACCATGAGAGGGCTTTGATTGATCAATGAAGCAAACCAGTATGACACAGGATCATGACATTCACAAAAATATGTATATGTGTAATTTAGTTCAATCAACATTTATTGAGTGCTAGTTGTAGAGATACAAATGTGCATAAAACGACCCAGCCTGCTAAGACGAGGAGATTAAAGTGAGAGGTACGCAGGTAGGGATGAGCATGGCATTTACATTAGTAATGGGTATGGTACCTTTCACTGCCTGAAATACAAATAATCTGATTAGCATATATGTCCTACTCTTTTGCATCCTAAAAGTGCTCCTCTGACAGATTATTCACCCTAATTGTTGATTTAAACAATCCAGTCCCATTAAACTTACTGAACACTTAGGAGAGCGTCCGGATCAGGGCAGTAGGTAACAGGGGGGAATGAGAAGAATGGAGTGAAACGTGGCAGTGAGAGAGGCAGTGTAAGCAGTCAAGGAGGATCAGTCAGGTCCTCCTGATTTGGTGGGTCAGTGTGCACTTCTGGTGTTTCAGTAACTTGTAGTTCATCTTTTTCTCCCACTACTTTCTAAAAGGGACCTAAATTCTCTTGAAAGAACAGCTATGACTTAATAAATGCTGATGTTTTCTCTTTCAATAAACCCAGATTTCACTAGGATGACTGTAGCTCTAGGAGCCAAATCATCCATCCAGCTGGACTCAGATAATTACAGTGTTTGAATTCCAGGAAAAGAGCTGAAGGTAAGCTAGGGAAAAAGACATTGCATCTCAGGAAGGCACTTGTCTGATATTGGAGGCAGTTTGCTTTCTTTTGAATTTAAGTTATGTGGTTTGTTTGTGTGTGCCTACCTCTTACGCTTTATGAATGCATTATTTAACCAACACATTTACATATTTTCTCAACTGGCTAATGCTGTCTTTGTTCCATGGGCCCAAGCCCTTTGTGCCTCCATTTGGAAGTGCATTACTGACATTTACAAACTCCCTCAGAGGACTCAGTCAATTACCACCATAGATGCCCATTGTTCCAAGACAGCTGACCTTTAACCCTAGGCACCAATTAAAATCTCTTGCTTCTTACCCCTGCAGTGCTTGCTGTAATTCTGGCTCTGTGCCTGGTGTCACTGGTGGGATGCATTCTTCTTAGCTTTCTTCTTCTTTTTCTTTCCAAAACAATAAGAGCCTGACCTGAGAATGGAAATGTATGTTTTCTCTGGAAGAAAAAGGGGCAGACCACAAGACTTAACAAGTTTTCAGTTAAATCACCTTTTTTTCTTTGTCAACACAAATGAAGACCTTAAATAAATAAAATAATTAGGCAAAAATTGGGACATTCCCTGCAGGTATATCCCAGATTCACATATTGGCAGAGCGTGCCAGTTACTTCAGGATAGTGACTTGTTGTTAATTGCAGGGCCATTCTGCCCCAGGCAGAGCTGGCCTGCTCCGTGGCAGACTGACAGAAGGACTGAAACTCCCGAGTGTGGAAGTCAGGCACGGAGTCCTCTACGCGTCAAATTATATGTTATTACCACAAGGCTAGGATGGTAGCCTTTTAGGTAAACTTTAGTTCCTCTCTTTAAGGGAATTTGAGATCAGGGCATCTAGAGCCAGAAGTAGTCTGAGATCACAGAATTTATCGTGAGAAGATCAGTATCACTGGCAGACCAGAAGCCTTAAGACGTACTAATTTAGAGAAATAAACTTGATGATGTATTCAGAAATATATCGTCTCCTTTATAACTCTTCCTACTCTTTACTTGTATTTCCCCCATCTTCTGTTATGAGGCAGATATGATGCTGCTGACATTTTAATGAGGTTTGAGCCAAATTCCACCAGCCCACTTATTTTGGTAGAAGTTGTTATATGTAAACACAGTGGCCTAGGAAAAGTCTCTCTCTATTCAGATTAAGACAAGAAGTCCCAATTTGCTAAAAGTAAATGGAGCTTGAAATTTGCCTTTCCCTGTTTAGTTTAAAATTCCAGATCTAAGCGTTAAAGCTGGACAACAGATGCGGTCCTCTTCTTGTAGAAATAGCCTCTTCCTCCCACCTTTTCCCTACACTGTTAGGACGAACCACCAGACTGAGAAAATGGAATTAATTCTTTGATCTGCAGAGAAAACAGTTCCTGCAGTTATATTATCCTCCCCCTCTTCCTCCTGTCCTTACTGTTTGAAATTTTATAGACTCACGAAGATTATATTGTATGAGGGCTTAAAATTTCCCGGGAAAGCACTTCACTTTTCCCACCCCATGGGTCTTGGTAGAGCCTGGGAGTGTAGCATGGTGAGTGGGGATCATCTGGCTCCCTGGAGATGCATGCCAGCCTCCCATTTCCCAGCAACCAATGGGAGCTAGTTAAGCTCATATGATAAAGCCCAGAAGATTATCAAACTCAAACCATTTCGCTCCACTTATTACAAAGCAGAGTTTCGCCCATGGTTCATTATGTTCCTCCTGTATAAACCCAACTCAGGGGAATTACAAAGAACTCTGAAATAAATATGCAGGAGAGAAAGGTATTGAAATTGGATATTACCTGTGTACAACTGCTTTATTTGTTTCTTCTTTCCCTCCTTTCTTCTTTTCTTTTTTCCTTCCATCTTCCTTTCATTCTTTCTCTCCCAAAGCTCATTTATATGAAAGAGGGAGTGATGAGACCACCTTATATATTTAAAATAGAATATATTTTCAAAAGTTTTACATAAATCTGTGTGTGCATGTGTGTATAATCGTCTCATCCTTACAAAAACTCAGTGAGGTGGGCAGGAAAGGTTATGATATTTTAGCCCTGAGACCTAGTTAGTAGCTGGTGGTCTTTAGGTAGAACCCAGTCTTCGCATTTCTGTTCTGTTTCTTCTCTTTCAGTTTGCCATTCTCCAAACATTGCTCCGGTTTTCTGTCTGGGAAGCTTACTTTTTGCTAGTGTTCTTGAGGCTAAGTGCTGATTCCTCTATAGACCTTTACTAAATTTCATGTTTTAAATATGAATTATATAATCCCAGATAAAATGCAAAGCACAGAGAAAATGTAAAGGCAAACCATATGTCACATTTTAAGTCAGCTTGTATAAAATCCAGCCTCTTGCTTATCATTTCTTGATAATAGCCTTGACAGCTTTACAGGATAAGCCTGATGTTCGTAAAATCTGAAAAAGACTCCATATAGAGTCCAAAGGAAACCTCATTTTAGTGCCAGGTCCCAGTACTGGCGCCCAGGAAGAACTCAGTCAATGCTTGCTGATAAAAAAAATGAATACATTGATGAATAGATAAATGAATAAATAAAAGGAAGTTTGAGAATTTTTTTTCTCAATATTTCTTAGATTAGAGCTACTGACAATAATCGGGACAGACCTGCTATGGCAGGAGGACAGGCAGTGACCCTCACTGTACTTTTCCTCTGTCACGACAGTCCTGTAACTGGCACTGTCCCTCACCCTGGCTCTGAGCTTCCCTGGGGGCCCAGTAGGCTGCCTCTGTTTACTCGCAATATGTATTTGTGTCCTCTGGGTTGTTGTTTTCCACTGGAGAGAATGCAGATCAGGAATGTACCTCTCCCAGCATCACACCTGTGGCCTGTGACATGCAGAGCAAGACAACTGGCCAATGTTTGGTACAGGATCTCCTTAGAGGTGGAGTCCATTGTCCTGAGTGATGCTGCTTGGAGAAATCACAACTGAGAAGTGGTCCTCTGTCACTACAGGCACACAGTGCCCTGGACTTGTTCTTCCCCTTGTGACCTCATCATCGCCTTTAATCTTTGAGATACTGTACCATCTTTGAGTCTCTAGGCACACACTTTTTTTTTGCAGGAACTACCACTTCCTCTCAATTCCTTGGAAAAGAGATCCTCTTCTTCTAAGCAATTTCCAGTAGCAGCAGTGGGGAAGAAAAAAAAATCTGCTTTTCTAAGATTAAACATATAGGCCCTAGTGAATAAACCTCTTGAATGCCCCACCCAATTTTTTTTTCTACATCAAATGTATAAAGGAAACGATGAAAACTATGAGAGGGAGAAATACAATGGGAAGTATTAAAGAGGATGCCTTGTTTAAGCCAGGGAACCAGAAACCTCCCTTTGCCTCTTAAGTTAGGTGGTATTTGAAGTAACCCAGACTCACACTTTCAGAGAAGTAGCAGGACAACCATGGTTCATGCTTCTCAAGGCCATGATTATAATAAACTCTACACTGTCATATATGCATACGTGAAATGAACTGAGAATATTCCCACACATGATGATCATTGATGCAGAAATGAAACAAAACAAAACTTCAAAAACCGGGTAAGTGCCCTAAACTCTGTTTTAACGTTGAGAAAACTAAGGCTCATAGAGTGGGCCGTCCAGATGATATAGCTCGTAACCTCACAAGGACTCGGCAACGTGGAAATTTCCCTAAGCTTCTTGGCTACCGTTCATCTTCCCTGTATATTAACTAAGGAGTATAATCTCTCTAGGGCCACAGTTATTTCTTCTAATGGTGCATGTGAGATACTCACTTCTGCTCAGTGAAGCAAGCAGAAACGGTAATTCTGTTTTTCAGCCACTTATAGAAGAATGCGGTAGCTTGAATGTTCTGAAACCTTTGGATTTCTCTCTACGTGTGAAAATACTTAAAGATAGGTCCGCCTGACTTTCAGAGATCCAGGGAATGGTGGTCAAGTTAGTACTGAGGTTCTTAAACCTCAGCCTAGAGAAGAGTCATCTAGAGAGTTTGTTCAAAATGGAGATGCTGACGGCCTGTTTCTCAGAAATTCTGGGTCAGAAGCTCTGAGAATCTGCATTTTAAGTGGGTACCACCTCCCCATCCCCCCATATGCACCTGAGGCCACACATTCCTGAACAAAGATGAGCTGTACTGACAGTAACGAATCATTTTTCAAGGAATCTCTTGATTTCATTTTTCTCGATAAAATAAGTAGGTAAAACTCTTGGTGTTGGTGACATGAGTATAAAATACTTGTTATGTGTTTGGAGTCACCTGCCCTCTACTGGCCAACGGAAGATTTGATGTGAAATAACTGTTTCTCTCCATTTGTCCCGTTGACAGGAAAACTGGGTTTCTGGATTCCTTATTCCCCTCGCAGGGAGACAGCATATTATGCATTTGACCGCTGGGTGGGATCAAGGTCTAGAGCAGGCAGGTACGCTCAGGGCATCTAAGGAAGGGGTTAAGCCACAGTCTTCAGGAGCAGATTAGGGAGGCAGGTGGTTGCAGACTGCATATTACCCTTCTGCTCTTTTTCCTAGGAGTGAAGTAGGGGCTAGAAGAAATCATTCTTTGTTGCTCCATGCCCTAGGGCTGCTTACTAGCAATTTAACTTTGCAAAGGTGTGGGAGGCTACTTTTACAGTGTTTTCAAAGACATTTGATAAGCTCAGGGAGGGGGGCTTCTTGAAATTTTCTTTTTTGAGCATTCCACTCCATTATTCCAGAGTTCTAATTTCATATCCTTTGCACAGCAAGTGGCTCTATCTTGGTATGAAACACAGGCAGCCCACACAGGCTTATTAGGTACAAACTGCTATTCAAAGTTCCCATGAGAGTGGAATATGAAAAAAAAAAATGCAGTTTTATTTTTTTAAAAAACAGATTTGGGAATCAATTCTAACATGTGTTGTGGTCTGCAAGATGAGGGAAGAGAGGGATTGTCGTTGCTTTGAGTTTGGGCCAGTGAAGGGGGAATTTTAAGGAAGCGTGGATATGTGAGCTTTCACCTCTCACTGAACTTGAACATTCCCCACCTTACAAAAGAAAGACAGTTGGTAGTGAGCATGGATGCTTTTTATTTCATGTTTATGAGGTTTCTCCTCTCCCATCCACAAACACTAGATAAGTGAAATAAAACAAACAAAAATAAACAAAAACAAAGGAAGAAAATGACTCCTGTTTGAAAAGAGACAGACATAAATGCACAGAGAGGGTTCTCTCACTTTAGTCCAGAGCCAGGTAGGTGCTCAGATCAGCCTACCAAACAGATCCTGGAAATTTTGTTCATCGTGAAGGGGTTTATGAAGGTGGTAAGATGAATGGAAGAATAAATGGATTGGATCCCACCAGATGCTCCTTTTCTAGTGCCTTCCTTTGTACTCAGCAGCTCAGCCCTCCTCTGACCCAGCACTGCCAAAGCTTAGCTGTCACTCATCTCTGTTGTGCAGTTTGGCTGTCATGTCTTTCAAGTTCCCGCAGTGACTAGTCAATTGAACAGGGCTGGCCCGGGGATCCTGGCAAGATGAGAGGGTCTTTCCGGGAGGCCATGAAGATTGGATCCCGCTGTCTTCTCAGAAGGGCAGCCTGGCTGTGGAGCCTCTCCGCCAAGAAAAGAATGAGTTCCCCATCCCTCACACCTTCTGTCTCTGCGCCAAGGCCGAAGTCAAGCTTCATTTCTGATGTCCAGGAACTCAGAGCAGCTCTTTAGTCTGGGAGGTTGTTTCTTTTGTTTTGTTTTTTATGTTTTTTAAAAATGGTATACCTTTATAGCCCCCCCCCCCATAAAAAGAAAGGGAGGGAGGAAATATGCCTTGGCTAGGAAAATAAATATGTAAAGATGGAATCTGAGTGTGATGACTTGGCTTGAATCTCACATCTTGTTTTCTTTACAACTGGCAGTAAAACACACAACTGCTTTGAAACCCTCTCAGCTTTTCTCTGAACAAGTTCAATATCCTTTTTATTTCCCTTTACTCTTCTAGTTTAGTTCTAAAGTTTTGTAGGAAAACAAGAAGAAGCCATGTGACTACTGTGTGTGGCAGCGGGAAAGGGGCTGCAAGCATCTGGGGATGCTTTGTCCTACCTGCATTGAGATGGATGCTGAAGCGTGGTTGGTTAGGAGCGTGGCTCCTGGAGGCAGCCAGCCTCAGCAGCACCGCTGTGTGTGCTTGAGGACATAGTCCTCTGTGCGATGGGGAAGATCACATGGATGAGGGGCATGGCAACATGAAATGAAACAACACACACTGTATACCTGAAACGAATATAATAGTGTAAATCAACTCTACTTCAAAAAAAAAAAAAAACACATGATGAATATCCTTGAGTACCTTCACTAGACACAAATTTTCTTTCAAGGTGCCAGTTTTTGGTTTTGTTTTTTTCTTTTTGTAAACTCAAAATCCATTGGACATTTTATTCTGATGTGCCCTTTGTAGGAAAACTCAAAGTGCAGTTGCAAAGTAGGAGATTTCTTTTTCCCCCGTAGAAATCATCTGTACCTGCTGTTGCAGGGAGCTTTTGCTACATGGAGAAGATGGTTCTATTTTAGGGAATTATGACCAGTGGGACCAGTCTTGGAGAAAAGGAAGCCCAGAGGAGTTTGAGCCATTTGTTCTGAGATACATAGCAGGTGGTTTTATTTCAGAACCAGTAGTAGAATCCCGAACATCTTACTCCATCTGGAAAATGGACAAAGTACTAGCTCTCCTGTCTCTCAAGATTATTGACAGTAAAATGCAATCATATATGAAAAGATATTTAGATATTTGAAAAATAAGGAATAAATGTACAAGATCAATGTTTTAATAGTTATTTCCAAGACAACTTTTTGGAAAAATGTGACCATGAGAAGAAAGGTGAGCTTTATATGATAAAGGCTTTAGTTGAGGTATGGACAAACACGTGTATGGGGGAAAAAAAGAAGTACAAAGCATATTCTCGGAGGATTACACCTTGCAGGTTTTTTTTTTTTTTTTTTGAAGGGTGGGGCACTCAGTTTTTGCAAAATTGTAAAAGGAAAGCACTACCTACAGTGCAGAGGGAATTTCAGAAAGAAAACAAAGATTCCTAACTAGGATGAAGGTAGCAGAGTCTTCTGATTTTAATTACCACTTTCATTAGCAAAGGACATCATTTATCACTTTGCTGTAAATATACTCTCCTCTGATGCATATGCAAAGCAACATGGTTTTGGGTACCACTGTTTCTTCATATGAATAGGGTTAATAACAGGTATCCTGTTCGCTCATCTATTATATGGTGGCGAGGAACAGAAAATCACAGACACAGAGGGGTGCATATTTATTGAGCTGAGTTAAATAGTCTAATACTGCATTAGTACCATGATCAGGAAACTTGGGCAAATGTAGGATTAATCCTTACAGGATAGGCTTTTGAAGGACTCTTTGAAAGAGAAAAGTTTGGAGCTTGGAAAATGGGAAAATTTCAAGAATGCTTTGACATCGTAAGCTAACGGGGGAATCATTGCAGATGACAAAGGAGGCTGTGGGGATTTGTCTAGCCGTGCATATTCTACAAATGACTGTGCTCCAGAAACTCTGTTTTGACTCCAAAGTAGTTGGAGCTCAGCAGCTGGTATCTGATGGGCAGAGGAACCCAAGAAGACGGCATGGGAAAAGGCTTTTGTCACAAACTGCCTGGTGGAATCTAATTACTTGGAATGGAATCTGGCCAGGGCAATTGCTGTTAATATCACTACCCTTGCAGAAAGTTTCCAGGGAGGCTTAATGACTCTGGGTAGTCAGGACCTCATTTTACATCTCAGTGAAAAGCCTGCAAAACCACAGCCAGAAATCACCAGCCAAGAGAAATCACTATTCTTGTATAGATCTGCAAACTCAACATCTGAGATCTGCCAACTTAACATCTGAGCCCAGAGGGGAGGGACAGGCAATAGGACCTTTGGACTTTTGAGACAAAGATGGCTACCAGAGCCCAGTGCTTTCAGTGAAACAGTTTCTTATAGCATGTCTTAAGTGCCATTGAAACGGAAGTTAACATCTTCAAAAGGGACAGCCTCTTATTCGAGTGTTGTGGTTTTGTCTCTATCCAGACATAAACAATAGGAGGAGAAGGTCTTTTTCTGTCCAGCCCCACATCCTCCCAACTGATGGAATCCCTCTCTCCCTTGCCTCTTGCTTTCCTTCCTCCTTTCTCCAGAGCAGATCGTCATGTTAGCAAAAAACCTCTGATTGTGTCATTGACCTACATTACACTACAAGCGCAGCAGCTACAGAAGTAATCCAAAGAGAAAGATGAGAAAGGAAAGGAAAGCTTGTTGGTTCCCCTGAATTAATCTCATTGTGCTAAATTTCCAAGAGAAAGATGGTAAACATACGTGCTTGTCTCCCATGCCTTTATTGATATTCTGTTCAGGACCATGAAAATTAAGACAGTGTCTCAGCTCCGCTTATAGCATGGTAGTAAGTGAGTGGGACAGGATGTTGAAAAGAGCCAAGCAATTATGCATCTGTCATGGGTAATAGGGGAGGTGGAGTTTCCTTCTTTATTTAAAAGGCTTCGTCTCTCATCAAATGGGCGCTAGTCCCACAGGACTTTGCTTGCTGTATAATTTATAGTTCCAGTATTGCTCTGAATACCCTAGAGTAGAGTTTGCTCCATCAAACACTGTTTTCTCTCTTTCCTTTAGATTATTGTGATATTCAAAAAATATATATATCTCCTGGACAAAAAGAAGAAATGCTATATCCAAATGCCATATGGGCATATAAATTGGTTCTCTGATGGCATGATTCACTACTGGGGACTCTGAATGACAGGCCAGTCAGCAGGCTGAGTGGCCTTGGGCAACTTGTCTAATCTTCCTGGCATGTAGGAATAAAATAGTTAGCATCGTAGGATTTTCTTTTTTTAATGAGTTAAATGGATAGTAACCTTAAGATCTCATGTAAATGCCACAGGGTCCTTAGTAATTAACACATTCTAGTTCCTTTGATGCCTACTGCTATCTGCTCTCTTTATGTGACCTTTACTGTGTAAAACTAAGTAGTAATTTGCAGCTGCTGGCTTTCTGCATGGGAGCCCTGAAGGTAATAGATTCTAAGCCTTACCTCTTCAAGGAGGTAAGTTAATCCTTTAAAATCTCCACAGTTAGTTCTTTATCATCCTTATCAGGCTTTCCAATACTTGTTTGATGATATCTTTTGATCTAACCATTTGATTAGTTATCTTTAAATACAATTTTCATCTAATCTGTAGCCATGATGTTCACTAGCAAGTGAGCACAGTGAGTGAACTTAAATGCTATATATTGCGATAAAACTCCTTTTCAAGTCCTTTGGAACGCCCGGGGAGTGATAAATCTGTAGTGCCTTGGAAGGCTTAAAAGGTTATGACAATTGGATCCTAAGGTTGATACAAATGGTTTTGAAATCCAAGTTCTTAAATTTACAGTTTGCACATAATCTTCAGGCATCAGTGAAAGTTCATTCTGGAAATACTGAATAACCAAGATCTAGTTTGCAAAAATAAATATAAATGAATACCCTTTTCTTGGAGCGCTTTTATCCTATATAATGGGTTATCTCTCTTTAGAAATAATGATATTCTTTCCCAGAACATCTGCTTTAATTCTGAGTACACCTCTGTGCTGTAGGGTTACTGTAATATGAGATGTTCATTAAAATATTCACCTATTTCAGTATTATTTGTGGGTCCACCATACTAGGGGATTTTAGGGCTCTATTTAAGTGAATTTTCTAGATAGGTGAAGCTTATCTTTAGAAGACGATAGTGCCTTTCCTCCTTTTATTTTACTTAAAAATATTTCAAAATTATATTATATACTCACCTTCCTTATTAAACAAAGTATTCTATATTTGTTATTTCCTTCATTATATGAAGTTTAAATGTTATTCTTTGCAATGGTTGTGGTATATAAGTGATATCTATCTTCTTTATTGATTGAATGAATTTTTAAAAATTGTGGGTAACTTTTTCTTGCTTTTGTTTATTCTACAGAAGATTTGTTCTTGGATAAATGCTTTCTTAAAGCTACATTAAGGTTTTCATTTTGCTACTTTTAATAAGGAATTTTCAAACCTGAAACAGGAAAGAAGAAAAGTTTTTATAAAGACTTAAATTGAAACAATTATGTTTTGATGGGGTGCTTATTAAAATGAAGGACTTCTGTGAACTTTTTAACTGGTGCCTTTCTTACTAACCAGTAGCATCTCCCTAACAAGGAGGCTCGTTCTTCCCAAATGCCATACATTTTCCCTGCCTGGCTTTCAGTTCCCACTTTCAGATGATGGCATTTGTTTATCATCAGTGCATCACTGTTAAACTCTAGCTTGATCCACTCAAATTTCTAGGATGCAGCTTTACTGGAGTAATAGCTGTATCTGAAGTTCCATATAGGATCTTCAGAGTAGAGTAACTAGTATATCTGAAGCAGAGAAGAAATGGGTACCTACTGGGTGCAAAATAAAAAGAACACGGAATCATCTTGCTGCACCTGCTTCTATCCCTTATTTCACCCCCATAATGGATGACAGAGCCCCACAGAAAGCAGTTGACATTCCTCGGTTAGCTAAGAGCCTTCTGTTGAAGGAGGAACATGGCCCGAAGTCACACTACATGCTTCTACTAATGACACAGGGCCAGCTGACTTGATGCGGTCCCAGCTCTGGGGTGGGGATGTTCACTGTGGGCTTGAAAGGGCAGTATAAAATATATCTGAAGAAGGGAGACATATCCCAACATGGGTTTTCAAATTGCTTTCAGGCCACTCAACTCTATTTGTCAAGGTTTTATGGTCCGGTGCCAAGCTCCCAGCTCTGTCCAGACATGGCCACGCTCTGTAATTGATTCAGACATCACTCATTGACATCTACTCTACATGAGGTGACAGTCTGGGTGTGGGTAATGTGGGCAAGACACATCTCCATAGTTGGCAATCGAGTGAAAAATGCATATTATATTACACAGTAAATACTTCATCTCTAATGTTATGACATGTAGAAGGAAGGGTTCCTTAAATAACAGCTCATGAGCACTTGACCCAGATGTAAGGTTGGTAGAGGGTTAGGAAAGGCATTCCTAGGGTAGTGATATCTAAGTGGTATTAAGAAAATAAAGAGGAACCAGTTTATTCTTAGTGGGGGGAATAGGGGAAAACATCAGGCTGAGGAGACAGCAGTGAGAAGGAGCATCCAGAAGCTTCCAGAAGGTTCCAGAGAGCCACTTAGAGCTGTGGATGGGGAAATAGAGCTATACAAGGTAGGAGTCAGATCATAAAAGGTTTTGTATACCATGCTGAGGAGTTTAAATATTATGCTGAAAGGGACAGAAATGCATTGGAAATTTTAGGCAGAAAATGGGCATGATCAGTTATCTATTCTGGAGAATCTGACTGGGGCAGGAAGGAGGCAGTACAAAGATTTAGGGGCTTGAGACCAGCCTCTGAAAGAGAGGGTACATATCCTTCCCCTAGGCAGCTGACATCGAGAGAAATAACAGAGCAGATGTTACCTACTACCTAGTGGAAACGCTGGGTCTATATTATCCACCATGGATGAGACAGGAAGAAGTACCTGTAATGGACTGGAATCAAGGAGTTGATGAAAAGAGTGTAAGTCCAAGTATATTGAAATATAAAATTTGAGATTCTGGAAAACCAGGAATAAGATCACCATTATATCCACACAGTCCTGGTGTAGAAGGCTCGGAGGCGGGCGGAACATTCGCCCTGAAGAATTCCAGGAAGTCCCACTTTCATCTGTTGCCCTTCGGAGACTCTGAGATGAAGACCCCTTTCCCGCTGCTGAAACCTCTTTATGCTCAACGTTTACTCAGACTTCTGTGGGAGGATTTTGCTTTGGTGATTTAAACGCAAAAGTCCTCTGAGTCTGGGAATATAGTATTACCTGACCTTAGATTTCAGAAAGATTTCAGGGATATCTGGATGTTTTGCTTTGCTGGAACAGAATTTTTCAGGATTTGTCGGTGCTTGCGTGGCTAGTGTAGCTAGTGTACCTTTCTTCATCTCTTGTCCCAGATGACATTCGGAAGGATGTGGGCTGGGTCCATGACATCCCTGACCTAGAAGTTTCTCCTTCCCAAACATTGTCTCCAGGTGTCCAGATTCCAAAACATAACCCTCCCTTGTTTGTTCTGTAAAACAACACTTCACTATACATTTTCCCCTGGAGCATGAGATTAATTATGTCCATACACACAGCTGTTAATTATGTATCCAAACTGCAACTGATGTGGCAACTTGCTGAATTAGTCCCTGGGCACACTGTCTTCTTTTCTGAATAAGAAGAGATTTTCTTTGATGCAGCAATAATGAGAAGCAGTTTTCTACTCTCTCTCCCCCATCAATTTGTCTGAATAACCAGCACGCCTTTCCCAGCTTCCTCTTTCTAACAAAAAACACCAGGTTTCTAAACGCCCTCCTTTTTTTTTGATGCAATCCCCACAAATTGGCCCCATATCCTCCTCAAATTTAACCTGTAAGATAGGCTGATTGTTAAATGGTTGCATGTCAGTTTCACTCACAGGAATCATCTGTA
This sequence comes from Camelus bactrianus, assembly GCF_048773025.1. Taxonomy (NCBI): domain Eukaryota; kingdom Metazoa; phylum Chordata; class Mammalia; order Artiodactyla; family Camelidae; genus Camelus; species Camelus bactrianus. Next base: position 36,572,183 of record NC_133549.1, read on the forward strand.
CAGTAGATATTTGGAGATTTTGATATGAAAAATGTCCTTGTAGAAATCAACTGTAATAGGAAACTTTCTCCAGTAATTCTCTGCTGCAAGCTGAGATCGGGAGCTGGGAAGAGGATGCACGGTCATCTGTCTCACTGCATCCCTCGGCTGTACAGTTCCGACAGATACTGCATTCAGAGCCTCTTTTTATCAGTGGTTCATAACTTTCAGAGAATGTTCTCCTCTTCCTACCTTATTCACATCAATCAATAAACAATATACCAGCTGGAGAGAAGCCAAGATGTGTCATTGAGATAATGAGGCCTAAAGAGCTGATAGATGTTGGGGAAGAGATACTGAACATTACCAGTACCCAGAACAGCTTGACTAACAACCTTCAGCCATTGCTTTCAAGAGGACAGAATCTCATCACTTAAATGTACAAAGTGTTTGTGAGAGTGAAAACCACTGGCATCAGGATCGTGTGTGTTTCTTTGTGTGCATGTATAGGTGAATGCTTATCGCCTATTATAATAAATTTTGCATATTTCCCCACTATTCTATATTTTCCAAATAAGTATGTGTTCCTTTTATAACATACTTTGTTGTAAAGGCATGAGTATTTACAGGAATGATAATGTGTCATTATCAATCTGTTTTACCAAGACTATGACCCTCATCCTAGAACCATGATTCTCACCTATTGGCTCATTGGTTAAGTGTCTCCTTTTATTCTTTTTTTTTTTTTTTTTTGAACTTTCTTTTTATTGAGTTATAGTCATTTTACTATGTTGTGTAAGTGTCTCCTTTTAGATTTTGTAAGCTAGGTAATTTCACTTTGGTGAACAGAGGTCTGGGCCCAAGGTCTGTGCACCAGGTTGGTTTCCACTTAATGTTGCAGACAGTGAGGCGGTCATGTGTGATCAACGCAGTGGCCCAGCCGTCCTAATCAGAGGAAACAAGATCACCCCTGAATGAAGACTTGTTCTTTCCTTCTTGTGTCATCTGAATTTATGCCAGCTTTTCCCACAGTTTTTTAATTGTAAAAAGTCAAGTTTTGCTGAGCATCTAGCTCATTGTACTTGCTTTTCTCTATAGGCAATGCCTCTCTGAAGACAAGCTTATCATCTCTCTCTCGTAATACTTTCTATGACTACCAAATCTTCAAACCTGTCTTCTGACCCTGCACTTGTACAGTATCTACCCCCTGTTTGAACTTTGTCTTTAATTTCAGGATGCTTAATTTCTGTTTGAGAAGATACAACATGTACTCAGGAGATGAACCAACGATACAAGGCATTACAAGTCAGTGGCTTAGACATATGTATCCCTTATGTGCCTGAGTGGCTTGAACTTTGAATGTGATCCATAAATGCTTATAAATTCAAGATGAGGCTGTCTAGCATATGGTGAAAAAGTTAACACTGCTTACTTTATTTTATTTTTCTTAATTGAAGAATAGTCAGTTTACAATGTTGTGTCAATTTCTGGCTGACAGCATGTTTCAGTCATACATATACATACATATACATATTCATTTTCATATGCCTTTTTCATCATAGATTACAAGATATTAAATATACTTCCCTGTGCTATACAGAAGAAACTTGTGTATCTATTTTATATACAGTAGTTAGAATCTGCAAATCTCAAACTCCCAGTTTTTCCCTCCACTTCTTTCCCCTCTGGTAACCATAAGTTTATTTTCTATGTCTCTGAGTCTGTTTCTGTTTTGTAAATAAGTTCATTTGTGTCTTTTTTTTTTTCTTTTTTAGATTCCACATATAAGTGATATCATATGGTATTTTTCTTTATCCTTCTGGCTTACTTGATGCTGTTTACTTTAAATCTTGGTTTGGCCACTTATTCTCTGTGTGATCTCAGGCTGGTCACTTAATCTCTGTGTCTCAGTATATTAATCTGTAAAATGGTAATATAAATAGTGGCTGAGTGATAGAATTATAGGTTTACATGAGTTCATATTTGTATGGCTGTTAGAATGGGTCCTAGCACATAGTAAGAGCTATTAAATAACAGTGCTATATGAATTAATAAAAAAGTCAAAGTAATAGTTTGATTATGGTTAATACATAAAGCACAGGGATTTAATTTAATGCCCCCTGGGCAATGCTATTTACAGACTCTCTCCCTCTCTTCTCCTCTTTCCTTTCTTCCCTGTTCTTCTTTCTTCCTGTTTTTCTTTTTCTTTTCTTATATTGTCTTAACTGCTCTCCCTAAAATTATGAACAGTGACACATTTGCAGTGTAATGATATGTGCATGTTTAGTGCTCTTCTAAACACTTACTGATTAAATTAATGAAGAAATTATCCTAAGATTAAAAAAAAATCCCTGTCCATTTTATTACCAAATATTGTTTAACAACTTACTACGTAAGAGGAAGTAGAGGAAGATGACGGATTCCATGTCTGGCATGGATACTCCGATCTGGTAGAGAAGACACGCAAATAAAGCAACAACAGTAACAACACTGAGTACCTGGCCTGGGGAGATAGCATGTCACCCAGTGTGCTTTTGAAGGACACAGGAAAGTCACCTCATCCAGCCTGCTGAGGACTGGGGAGACTTCCTGTTTCTTCGTAAGATGGACCTGTAACCTGTGTACTTTCTGGCCCCTCAATCTGTGCTGTCAGTGGTTCATTGGTGAGCTACAGCACATAGATACAGCAAACCCTTGTTGATGGTTTTGTTTACAATCCTAAAAATGTTCTGGAAGACGAGATACCAGCCTTTAGGAAGTCTTGCATTCATATGTTGGCTTCATGTAAGTGTGATTTAGGGGATACTTTTTTATCTTCAGATGTTTCATGGAGGTGAGCAGTTACTTCAGTGGCGCATGAGTCCTACTTGTGTGTTTAATTATTTACTAATAGACCAGCATTTCTTGCTTGAGAGATCGGAGCCATAGCTTAGAGCTAAAGTGTTAGAAAAGGCCGCTTGTTCTAGGTTGATCACAACTAAGAACATATCTAATTGCAGTGGTGCATCAAAATCAGGAGTTCAGTCTGTCTAAGTTGCAGCAAAATACGGTAGACAGGCAGTTCTGATTCCCTGTAATAGGGCTTGATTTATCCCTTTCGCCAAACGCTATGTTTGTGGAAATGCACGTCATCGTTCTGCCTTCAGTCATACAGCTCTTTTCCCGAATCCAAGAATCTTAGTCTTCCCTGCAGAAAATAGAAGAATAAAGTGACAGAAGGCAGTTCCCCTTTTAGGACTCTTAAGAGATAGTAACTCATATTTCAAAAGTATGGTTGAGTAAACTTTTTATGTCAGATAGCTTTATTTTGTGACCAACCTGCACCCACCGCTCCTTAAAACAGATGCATATATGTATTTATTTATTAGGAGGATTGTGTGATTAGCTTTACTTTCTGCATCCTCACGCCACCCTGGGGATGTGCTGTTCCCTCAGTGTCTGGACTGCTCAGTCAGAGTCCCAGCCTGCAAAAGCCGTCAGCTGGGAGTGGCTGGCTGCATGGGCTTGAAGGTGGTAAAAGCAAATTGGCCATCTGTCTGGGGCTGGTGTAGACGCATAACAGAGATGATTCGGGATAATATTCAGATTGATGTTTTACCCCAGGGGTGGTTGGAGGGGTTTTTGTTTTGCACGTTTTTCAGCAGACCTGGTTTAAAAATTCATGGATGCACCTGGTTGTTTGTTCCTCTCCTCTGTTTTTCACATATTCTGGCACAGCCAAAACCCTCCTCAGCAAGAAACTTATTTGCAAAAGGGCTATATACAGAGCTTAGAAGAAAAGCTGTGCAGTTTTCAGGAAAATCGCCTAAGTACAGGTGCCTTGAACTGAAAAAATGGCGTGTTGTTGTTCAGGTCAAGATTTCCAAAAGTTAGCAGCATCAGAGAGTCTACTTTTCAGTCTTAGAGCAGAACATCCTTTAACCAAGTGATACATTTGACAAATGGAAATGTGGGTTTGGATCCTATTGTGCACGAGTTCCAAGATGCTCTGAGGTGTTTGATGCACTAGATACAAAGAGAAGCAGAGCAAAATGGTACTGTTTTTCCCAGTAGATAATCTTAGTGAATCTCTGAATGTAAGGATGATGGATCAGCAAGAAAAACAGTTTTTATTTGATTAGAGAAAGGTGCTATCTCGTCGATGTGAGATACATTCTTGGTTCGAAGTGAGAAGTCTAGTTCAGCTCTGGATGAGCCAAATTAAATTTGGTTCAGATCCAGGGAACTCAGTTTCAAATCAGCTAATCCGTGATAGTTTCTATTTCCCAAACTTCTTTGTCTTTCTCTCTACTTTCTTTCCTTTAGAAAAGGGAAGAAAGATATTTAGCCTCAAGGCTGAGATTTAATAAACAAAGTGACCTTTACATTTTAGCTCAAAGAAGTAAATATAATCTTACAGGTATCAGTGGCAGCTTAGCCTGGATGGGGTGGGATGCATTATGCTTATAATGCAGCACTGGAGGAATTTACCTTCGGGGGAAAAACAAATTTGATAAAGGGACTGGTGAGAAACGCTATGTGTCAAGAAGATGTACATCTTCTTAAAAATTTGAGATCTTAGATTTAGAAACACCTTGACGTTTCAAAAATTTAAGGTTTCCATTTAGCATAAACTTTCTTTCTGCTGGCCTTCTTACCATAGGTTTGATTTCAGAAAATGCAAACTGTCAGTATGTAAGTTAAGAAATTATTCACTTGCCACAAAGAAACAGCACAGACTGCTTTTAAATAACAGGTATTCCTTGCACAGTCTGTTAAATAAGGGCAAAACTTAAGACTCAAATGCCAGAATCTAGTGCCACAAAAAGATCAACTGAAGATGAAGAATGATGTTTTTGGAAAAGGTAGTATTATTTATGAGTATAAGGGATTTGATTCACTAAAATCTAATTGGCCTATTACCTCTCTGGAATATATCTTTCACCCCAGAATAGTTTGTATGTTGGGACTGAAAGAGACACTAGAGGCTATCTGTTCCAACCTAGCGTTTTAAGATTATGAAATATGAGCTCAGAGAGGTTGCCTTTCCTGATGTTCCAGAACCAGCCAGTGGCAACCCATTACTCATTTCACTGCACACTTCCTTTCCTCTTGGCTGTCAAATGATGCACCCACTTTACAGAACATTTCCCTTTGGAACATAACTTCTTTCCTTGTCCTGTAGGGGTGATACGTTTTAACACAATCATATCGGATAACTTGAGTACGTGGGCAAGCATCTTGTTTCCCATAAATGCCGAAGGTAACAGAAAAGACAACATGATACTAAGTATTCAGAATAGATGTGGATTTGGTCAGTCTTTTCCAACAAGAAGAGTCATCAGAGCCAGAGCTTCCTCCTACACTTGTAATCAACACAGCATCACCTGATCTGTTCCTCAGTGTTCTCATTCTTACTATTTTGTGTCTGGTTCTCACTGAAAATTTTTAAGTAGTGAGATTGACCTAAAGCCATAGAAAGCCTCAAGCCAGTTGTAAGAGTGAACTAACAAGTGTTACATGTCTTTTGTGAGCCAGCAGTGTAGACTGTCGATTGGTAGTTCCTAAAGTGTGTTCCTCAGAGCCCTAGTTTTCTAGAAGCTCCATGAACAAAACCAGATGGTGTCTTCAAATACCTTCAGCAAATGTTAAAACTTATCTCCCTTTTTGCTTCAGAATGTGCTTCTCAGAGACTTCAGTAAGTCAAATAAACCTTTAAAATTTTTTCCTTATTCTAGGATTCCTCAAGTTTATATGATATTCTAACTATTAATCTTGCTTAGAAAATGCTATGCTCCTTGCTTTGGTTCCATTTGATCTTAGTAAACACCTAATCTGTGAAACGGATGTCTTAGCCTGATTTCATAGCCATGAAAATAAGGAATCAGACTTACTAAGTGATTTCCCAAGGTCACAAGACTAGTAGTAAGAACTGGGACTTGAAATCAAGTCTGTGTTATCTTCTAGAGGAGTCTCAATTCAAATACCTATTGGCTTGAGCAGGTCATTGGAGATATGACTAGGGATTCTTTGGGCACAGACACTTTATTTAAAAAAAAAAAAAGTGAGACAACATATGAATGGGGGAAGTAAGGAATAACCCCAGTGTCTAATGTGATCTCTCAATCTATCTTTTGATGTCCTATTTTGAATAGCAACAAGGATGCAGAACTTCTCTTTTATTTTAGCTCTGAATGTATGCTGCATTTTGTTATTTTATTAATGACAGAAGCCAACTAGCCTAGCTTTTACTGCTAAGAAGGTGACAGAGGATAATGTGGATGATGGTAAACTAGAAAGCACCTGACCTCACTCTAGGAGACAACAGCTCTAAGGCTCTTGTTGATGATGACCATATGGGAATATGGTCCCAGTGAACCTGGACATTATTGGAAAATTGGCCAATAAACAGTGCTCTTGGGGCTTACGTTAGCTACATTACACAGAACTTGGGTGCTGGTCTGCATCAGCCTGTGAACCATGGAGTTTTAGCCTCTGCATTTCACTGCACTACTTGCCAAGGAGGGAAAAAAAAAGTCTCTCACTGAAATGATTCTTTGTAGCCTTATGGTTTGCTTTGTGGCAATTCCACATGCTGTGGCTTGAGGAATTTGTTGAACATTGAAAAGGCACATGTGCTCATTTACATTGGCAAGTGTTAAATTGGGGAGACATATGTTTTCTTTATTCTGTCTCCTGTTAGATCCTTGGAGAGTGTTGGTGATGAGATTCCAGTGAAATTTCCCAAGTGATGTGCTTCGGAAAAATCTTTTTTTCAGAATCTCCAGTACTTATAACTTTGGCTGGAAAGAACTATAAAGTATGATTGGCATCACTGGATTGGAATCCTTCAATTCCAATTAGAAGGTGCATTGGACCACAGAGATGAATTCTGAGCATGAAAAAAAAAATCCCCAGCTTTAGGGATAGTTTCATCTGGTCTAAGATTGTCTGTTGTGTTCCTGACACTTCTCTTAGCTGAACCATTGCAGCCACCTCTTAAGTGAGCTTCCTGCTTCCATATTCTCTTCTCTTTAACTCAGCTTCTATATTACCTCCAAAGTGATCATTCTCCATGAGCTATATTCCTCTTATTTCCTGATTTAAGATCTTTTTTTTTAAACTGAAGTATAGTCAGTTTATGATGTGTCAACTTCTAGTTTCTAGCATAATGTTTCAGTCTTACATATATATATACACATATTCATTTTAATATTCTTTTTCATTATAGGTTACTACAATATATTGAATATAGTTCCCTCCGCTATAGAGAAAAAACTTGTTTATCTATTTTATATATAGTAGTTCATATTTGCAAATCAAAATTCTCAATTTATCCCTTCCCACCCCCTTTCCTCCCAGTAACCATAAGTTTGTTTACTATGTCTCTGAGTCTGTTTCTGTTTTGTAAACAAGTTCATCAGTTGTCTTTTTTTTTTTTTTTTTGATTCCACATATAAGTGATATCATGTGATACTTTTCTTTCTCTTTCTGGCTTACTTTACTTAGAATAATGATCTCTAGGTCCATCCAAGTTGTTGCAGATGATATTATTTTATTCCTTTTTATGGCTGAGTAGTATTCCATTGTGTATGTGTGTGTATGTGCACATATGAGTGTGTGTGTGTATATACATACACTACAACTTCTTTATCCAGGCATCTGCTGAGGGACATTTAGATTGTTTCCATGACTTGGCTATTGTATATAGTGCTTTAAGATCTTGAATTTGTGTGTATGGCTCAGAATAAATAGAATCTCTTGCAATTTAAGTCAAAACCCTTTTGCATGGCTAGTAAAGCTCTTTTTAACTTGGCTGTAGACCACTTTACTTAACATTGGCCATCCTGAGGAACTTGCTATTACCTGAACACGGAATGCATGTTCACACTTCCCTGTCCTTGCCCAGCTTAACTCCTGGGCCATGAAATCCTTTCCGGCCCTTCTATCAAATACCTACACATCCTTCAATCCATTGTAGCATCAGGTGTCCTGTGGCTCCTTCCCTCATTCCCACAACCAGAAAATAAAAGCGCTTCTTTGTGTTCTCACAGTGCTTTGCATGTGTCAGTACCGCTGCAACTGGACTTTCCCCACTGAATTATGTCTGATTTCCATGTCAGAGCCAACTGCAGAAGAATGCAGTCTAGGAAGGCATTCACTGTCTCATTTATAGTTTAATCCCCAGTCCTAAGTACAATAGCTATTACTTTGTGCCTAAATTATAGCAAAAAGAAAGAGAGAGAGGGAGAGGGAGGGAGAGAGGGAGGGGGAGGGAGGGAGGGAGGGAGCGAGAGAGAGGGAACAAATGGTTGAATGGTGAACATCTGGGCTAGGGTGGAGTGAAAAATTTTTTCTCAAAAAATCCCTTATATTTTAGAAGTGATTTTTTTCTATTTGTTATTGAGATACCTGCAGACAGATTCTAAGAATTTTAATTGTTTTGAGTATTTCCTTATTTTTGATAAAATATCCCATAGACAAGACAGACTCTACAAGGTCCCATTTAGTGCCTCTCTTATGAAATGAATGTACATTCTACCAAAGAAGGAAATTGATTAGTTTACATTTTCTCTCATATTTTAGATAAATTTAAATACATTGGTTAATAACCACTCTGAGCCCAGTCTCACTGGTTGGAAGCTCTGCTTATTTTGTGGTCTGATGTTTAGAATGCAGACCTGGGAAGCAGATTCTTGGGTGTGAGCCATACAAATGCCAAAAATGCTCTGAAATTGTCTTGGAGAAATTATCATGTCCCTCCTTACCTAGTTTCACTCCCTTGAGGTTTGCTTCAATTTCCAGTTGGAATATCTTAATTAATGTTTGTAAAGTGCTGTGTAATGCTTGAATGAAAATATCACATATATATAAAATCTTAAATAGTAGCTTAACAAATTTGCAGAGTTTTGGTGCAGTGAAATATTTTTTAACATCTTACAACTTATGATAAATGGATGACAAGAAAGGTTTGCCCATGAATTGATGATACAGTCAAAATGGAGAAACAATGTTTTTCTGCAACTCATTTATTCAGGGAACACAATTACTGAAGTGCTGTGCAGTTTAGAGTTTCTAATCTCTTAATTGTCTTTAACTTGAAATGCTCACCTGGGATCCCCATGTGTATGTGTTTAATATGCTCAGAATGATACTTTATTGCTTTTTTCTAGAAGCTTAGATGAAGATTGAAAATATGCATAAGTAGATTGTTATAAATAGACTCTGAAGTAGGAATGGCAATTTATATAAATCAATAAGAAAAAGGGAAACAATCATGATTTAAAATGTAGAAAATATATGAACCGGTGAGTGATCTACCGAATGAGAATATTCAAATGACAAATGCACCTGACAAAAGGAAGAAAGGGAGAAAGGAAAGAGAATTTCACTATCATTAGTAATGCATGTGTCTTGAAACAAAATATACTTTTTTTCCCTAGTCAGCTTAGAAAACATTGAGAGGGAGGAAAAAAAAAACAGTTTCAGTGATAGGTACTTCCCAGGTCCCTGCCAAGGAACCAGGAATTAATATTCTCTTTTTCTGAAAGACATTTGGTAATATGTATCAAAGGGGGTAACAAAATTCCTGTTCTTTGATCCATATTCTACTTCGAGGGAATAACTTGAAAAAATAATAATTGATGTACAAAAGTATTAACATACATTAGGTCATGAGATTATATTAGTGAAATTTGAAAATCTTATGAGGGATTAATTGCATAGTGGTATATCTGTATAATCAAATTCTAAGTAGACAATTAAAAAATGATAATACTGAAGAATATTTCATAGCCTGGAAGATGTTTGCAGTGTAAAGTGGAGAAAGGTTTAAAGGCAAAAAGTATCACGTGGCACTGTCTCTTGCTGTTGTAAATGAGTCTCTCTCTCTCTCTCCACCCCCATAACCCCTCTGTGGCGTGTGTTGGTGTGTATGGGTGTATGTGTGTTTGTCTGTCTCTCTGTCTCCCCCATGTTTATCTCTGTGTGTATATCTATATATGCATAGAGACAAAGATTGAAAAAGCAAACTTCAAAATAGACATCAGAAATTGACACATTATAACTGACTATACTTCAGTAAAAAAAAAATAAATGTTAGTGACAGTTATCTCTGTGGAGTGATGTTTGAATGATTTTTCTTTTCTTGTTTCTCAGTACTTTGGGGAGGGCATTTTTCAAAATTTTCTGCAATGAACATGTTAATTCTTACTCATTAAAAAATACTAAATTTTAAAGCAAGTTAAATGAATAATTTAAAAGAAACAGAATTATTGTATCACTGGCACATTTATATTTAGCAAAAACCAAACACTTGCAAAGTAGCTTAAAACCTGCATCCCTGTCACTAGGCACAGTCTGTCTTCATCCTTTTATTCTGAATTAAAGGAAGTAGATTCAGTACCAGCTGTTTGCGAATTGAGAAGGGTCCAGTTTGGAGAGTCTCCCCAGCGGCAAGATGATACTGCACACTGACACAGTTCAGGTGTGGCCTTCAGAGGAAAAGATGATGATCAGTGTGGGCTCTAAGGATGACCCTACCAGTCTTATGGGCTGGTCCTCACAAGTGTGATTCTATAATGTCTAAGAACAGGCAAGTAGCCATCAGGGTTTTACAGGCAAGGCCTCATGTGGTGATCAAGATACTCGAGTGAGGTTTCTAGAAAACATTCATTGATTTTAGAACAGGGTTAACTGTGAGAATCTGTTTTTAATTTAATAAGAAGATGTCATCAGAAGTTACTTAGATTGAAGGTGGAAAAGGGGTTCTATTATATTAGTAGGAGCCTGTCTGACAGTGGACAAGTGTGGGGGTGACGGGTGGGATATGGAGAATGATTTGAACCCAGGAAACTATTTCATATTCACTGGAGACCTCAGTGCACCTCCATAGTTCCAGAAAGCATTACTATATTATAGTAAAATGAATTAATTGAGATATATTTTCACAACTCTGAATTTCAGGGAATGGTAAATGATATCTGGTATATTCTGTCCAGGGAGGTGTGGGTCTCTCTGTGGGAGAGTTTGAGGCTCTCCTGTATAAAACATAGATGTCATTTACATTTAAGTATTACACAGCACTTTTTTCTTTTACTAAATATGGTCACTGTTTTTAAAATTTGCTCAGTTATCTAGAAAATTCACTTTTGGGAAAAAGTCTCTGAAGATTTCAGATAAAGAAATCTTCCTCTCAGTAGAGAGGATTGTGTTTTATCCAAACCATACATTTCTGCATGTCAGTAGTAATATTTATGATGGTACAACAGGGGTAAACCAGGACTGTACAGATAAAAATATGACGTGTGTTCACTCTTTCTGTGATCCATTCAGGGAAAACTAAAGTGTCTGTGAACTGTCTCTCATATGGTCGAAGCAGCTCTTAAGTCAAAATCAATCAGCTTTGTAAATGATGCTATCTTTATGGGCGTGTTCAACCCATTATGAATATGAATCTCAATAGGAAAATGCTCTTATAGAGTCACAAAGTAGAATGGAACTTTTTATAATTGAATTTCATGGTAGCACCTTGATTAGTTATCGCCCTGATTATTAAAGGTGCTAACCTCTGATCAATTGTGGTGACTAGATAGTAGAAGATGTTGGCCTGGATAGATAAAAGATCATGTTGTTTGCAAAGGTTCTATGAAGGCAAAACATTTTTTCTTTGTGTGAACCCTTTTTTGGGAATTCTTTTATTCCTTTTGAATCAGGATGCTGAGAAATACCATTGAACTCAAGAGGTCTGGTTCTGTGGTTATTTTCTTAAAGTGGATTCCCCATTGGTAGTAACTTGGGGCAGCTGAGTGTTTTATAGGTTTGGTGTAGTAGCAAAAGGAATTGAACTATGCAGCAGCATGCATATAAAATAAAAAACATAAAATAAAAATTGTAGATGCTTTTACACGAGTCTGTGCGTGATAAAAATTGAACTTGCTATATGTTTCTGGGACACATTTAGTGTACAGCCATTCACCCTCAGACCCAAATGGCCCTTTGTTGTTTTTGCTGGTCCAAGGCTACCTAAAAAGTCCATCAGCTTATTTTAAGACCCAAGAGAACAATAAATATTCTGTTTCCAATTGCTAGATTCTGTTGTAATTGATATTGGTGCTTTTGTGGTGAACATAAAGGGATAAGAACTGGTTTTACTAGAAATCCATTTTTTATAGTATGAGACCCTTAATTAAATGATAGGATTGCAATGCCTGGATATGGGCTCTCTTATTGAAGAGTCAGTTATGCATACTTTAATGAACACTTAACAGACCTATTCTTCTATAATTTAATCTGGGTGATTTATGTACCCTGAAAATCCACAGACAGGAATTTCTTGACCTTGGGTCTCTTGGTGTCTCTGAGACTAACAATAAAATTCATTTAGGCTTCAATAAATATTCACCTTGAACTGATATCAGGTTGAGAATTTATAGCCTTCAAGAATTTAAGGTAATGGTTATTTCACAGCCAAAACCCAATGAAAAACCTGATAACCTCAAATTATTTATATTCCAGATATATTATGGTTATAAGAAGACTTTAAATTCATATTGAATATAGTAATAATATTTTATCACATCCCCCTTCTTTTAACCGTCAGTGACATATTGTACAGAAAATAGTTGTGGACCTGTGTCTCCAAGATGGCTGCCATTAATTATGCCATCCTCTGTGTCAGTATGTCTGTCCCCCCTTGAGAGTAGAGTCTGTTTTTCTCCTCCATTTAAATCGACTTCGGAATTAGTGATGTGTTCTATCAATAGAATCTGGCACCATGGATGTCCGGAACTTCTGAGGACAGGTCATAAAAAGCCATGCTGCTTCCACCCGAGTCCCTTGAGATGCTTGCTCTTGGGACACTCACACTGGAACCAGCCACCAATTAAGAAATCCAACAACCATGAAACTGTGATACTATGTGAAGTTCAAGCCACATGGAAAGGGTCTGGAACATGGGATGCAACGCAGAGAAAGAGAGAGGCTAAGACCAAATACATGAGGGAAGAAGCCATCTTAGAAGGGGGACCTCCAGTTCCAGCCACTGCAGTTGACCTCATGTGGATTTGAGACTGACTGCCACCTGAGCACTTTCAGAATTCCTGAGCACCAAAACCTTGAACAACATAAATGGTTGTCTTAAACCACTCCTCTGATGTAGTTTGTGGCACAGCAATAAATAAGTGGAAGAGAGGTCCTTTTCTCTTGATACCCCATAGGAGTTCTGCTATTTTAAGATGGAATTAGTCCAAGATATAGAACTGCTGAGAAAACGCAATCATGGGGGGAAAATTATCTTAAAACATCGCACCGCTGTATTGCCTGTTCTGACGGAATGGGAAGAAGAAATGAGAGCAGAGAGAGAAACAGCAGCAGGATGTAATTATGCTTGGGGCCAGCTGATTAAGCACATTCGTCCTGTTCTGCCTCTCAGAAACAACTTGAGATGATCAGTGTCTGTCATTAAATAATTAAGGAACTCAGAAGAAAATTTACATGAAATAGATCTCCTTGTTAACTGGAGGCACCTCTTCCCGGATGGTCCCCTCCAGCCCCATCTTCCTGAGAGCAGCAGTGGAGCTACAGAGGCCAGTCTCACTTCACTAATCTGCAAATCCTATTGGAGAGAAACCCCTGGTGTTCTCCATCGTCTTGTCAGAAAAGCTTTAATAGCCAAATACATTAGCAAGGTCTCATGTGGCTGAGACCTCATTAATCTTCCCCAATGCACCCGAGTGTATTTGTCCGTTTACCAGGAAGCATTAATATATGTAAATAAAATTAAAACATATTCCTGTATAACGATACAAGTACAGCAAAGGATGAAGAATGTGAGTACGTTCTGTTCACTGATTTTCAGAATGAATTCATTCCTATGGGCTCTTCCTTTCATTTTCCTGACTTTCAACTTGACATTTATTCAGACTCTAAAATCAAATGCCCAACTTAGAGATTTTACCCAAAATGGTGTGTCCCTCACCTAAATCAATGTTAAAATATACTGATAGCTTCTCTTTCCTGCTCTTTCTCCTCAGCTCCTCTCCTTTATCATTTTAGTGGAATAAAGAGATTTCTTCTCATTAAATGAACATCATTTCTTGTAAAGTTTCCCACGAGCAAAGAAGATGAATGTCCGTTTCTCCCAGCATCACGGCTCCCTCTGATGGCAGCTAACACTTAAATGATGTAACCTTTTGGCATTTATAGATCTTGGGGGATTTAAGACAGAAGTTACTCTGGGACTCGTAATGACCATGGAAGTGTGTTCTGATTGAGTTTGAGCAGAGGCTATGGATAATGCTGGGGTTTTTAAGGCGGCTCAAATATTCTCAAGGTATTTAACCAGTCTCCATAGTGACTGCAATAATAAAAACGTCTTTCAAATTCGCACATCATTCTTTTCTTTTCAAATACCATTTTTTAAAAGCCAGATGACCCACAATTCTAAGTATTAATGAATATTCCATATTCCCTACTATCCCCTTAGCATGATAATAGTGATTTCTCCAGCAAAATGAGATTTTTTTTTTAAATGCCAGTTAGACATAGGATTCTGTTTATTAGGAAAACAATCACATTGTGATGATTCTTACTGGTTTTAGCATACTTTTTTTTTGCGAACAAGCTTGTAGGAAATGTTTGTTCCTTACCTGTAATGTATCATCAGGTTAAAGCTTTTTGGCCGTTCTATCATTTTTTTTCTCACCAATACTAATGAGAAGACATAAAATCAGTCTTACGGAGGAATGATACTAGATGAATTAAGAAAAGGAGGCCAGGGACATGGTGAAAAGTCTGAATGTGGACCAGGACTCGGTATCTTGATTCCACAGATTTATATTTAAAGTCTCCCCTCCCCAAATTATTTTTATTTCTTCAGAAATACCTTACCCATCTTCTTGTTATTGAATCTCCATTATCTATTTCCTAGTGCCTTATTGCCCCCACCTTTTTCCCATCTAGGCAATATTTTTATGAGGTATTTGTAATACAAGGTTTATCTCTTTCTCTTTCTTTTTTAGAATTCAACTATCATATTTTATCAGAACATACAGTACTAAATGTGACATTGTATGTCAAATAATTACAGTAACATTTGCACACAACTCAACATTGCTTGCACAAAGATGATCTTATTTGATCCTTAGGCAAACACGTGCAGTGTACCCCGTAGAGAGCTTGACCACTGATTATGTGACCTTGAGCAAATTACCCCCTTCCTCAAAGCCTCACTTCCTAATCCATCAAATGGACATACTATCTATCTGAAGTATTTTAATAATTTAGTAAATAATATATTTTAAAAGTTTAGAGAGTGCTGGTACACAGCAGATGCTCAATAAATGTAAACATTTTTTATATCACTGCCCTCAATGATGAAACTGAGGCTCAAAAAAAAAAAAAAAAAAAGAGATTACACGAGCGGAGAGCTCTTTAAAATGGTGTGACAGATGCGGCAGACATGAAACTCGAATCCATCTTCGGAGTCCGGCCCCTGGCATGTTGTGATTCTTGTGGTGTATTTATGGTTTGTTTTTCCTCCTTCTTCTCAGGCATGAATGGGATTCACTAAATTCAGCTTTCTCTTTTCTGAAGAAGTGCACAGATTTAGGATTTGATCATGGCTCTTCTTGGGGAAAACAAGTGCCTGGTTCAGAGCCTCACGCTCAGCCCTGCAGATCAACCTGCCCTTGTGTACACAGAGGGTCACAGTGATGGGAGCGGAGTCTCAGTGAATTGGTGCTTTTCAGTTTGAGATTCTGTAAGTTAACTCAGAGGAGAATGTTGTGTTCAGTAGTCTGAAGAGAAATCAGAAGCCATCTTCGATAAGCTTTCTTTCTTGAATTATTTTCCAAGGAGTGTTAAGCATGTGGTATCATTCCTGGTGAATCTTACTCTTCTATGTACCCTAGTGGGTTTGGTAAGAGGAGTATTGAATGAATGATCATTATGGTTGCATAACAAGTAATAGGTCAGGTCTTCTGACGAGGCTATGAAGAGAAGTGTGAGGGACTGAAATTGTTTGATACACTTCTTGAAAACACTTTTTTCTCCCTGAAAATTTAAAGTCTTTGGGCCCTAATTTAAAAAGAATAGTTTAAAAGTAACTTTATAGCATAAAATACAAAAGTTTCCCTGCAATTTCACTGAATCAGTCTTTAGGTCATAAGTAAATGGTCTTATTGCCCAAACATTCTCTTACTTTGTGTTAATGACTGTGGGTGGAACATTAGGTGAGCTTCACTGAGTTCAGAGGAGAGGGTGAGAGTGGGACTTAAGAGTGATTGCACACTGGGTCCATCTTTCTACAGACTCTTTTCTCTCAGTGTTTACTTGATTGAACCTTTTTTTAAAAATCACTGTCCTCTCTTTTTCTCACTATTGTTTGTACTTCATTGATTTCCTTTCATGAATCATTCTGGGATCCTGGGTAACTCTCCCTAATTGTGTTCTCCAAACAGTTGCCAGTTGATAAGCACTTACTGTTCTCACCCTCAACGCATCTGGGAAGGGTGATTGCTCCTCTCGAGAGGTGAATGGGCAGCTTTTCCACCCAAGTTGGTCAGCCAGTTGTTTACTTGCTCTGATTACATTTTGCTTACTTTTTTTTTTTTTTTTTTTTTTTGGAGCCAGAGGTTTGAAAATAGCCTCTTATACAGAATAAAGTGGTTCCATAACTAAAGTACCCAATTGCTACTGTTGCTGTTTGTCATTGTCATTGTTATTATGGAAAATATTTATTAGGCACCTGAGATACGGGCATCTGGATCTGAGTTAAGCCTTGAGCAAAACAAGAGAGATATCCCCAGTACACGACCTCTTCTTGATTCCAGCCTATGAATGACAAGGAGTAGACAAATGAGCAAACAAATGATGAATGACACATAAAATAAATATTCTTTGCTTTAGGATCAAAGAAATGGTGGGGAAAAAGTATATGCCTAGAGGTGGTGAAGCCGCCTCTTATTAACTCCACCCTGTCTAAACAGGTACATAATGGAATTCCACGAGCAACACACCTAGAAAAAGAATCTGGAAAACTAAATAGAAGGAGCATTCTTCTGGGAGGAATGTCCTGAGTAGATACCTAGAAGGATCAGAAAGCTGCCAGGCAGCCGTTTGTAGAATTAGATTGTGTAGCCATATGTTGAATCTGGAGCAGGTCAAAGAGAATGGCAACGCATTTAGTTTTTGACCATGTTGAGCTTTCAGAAGGAATAATAACAAAAAAAAAAAAAGAGAAGTGACATATTTGAAATCTATAAATTGCATTTCATGTTCATTGGTCACTGCTAGGAAAAGCAGATAAGGTTTCTTCCTTCTCTTGAAGTGGATGATGAGCCATTGCTTGGAGTCGGGTGGTGGGAGCCTGTGTCGCCGTTGTTGACTTTCTGTGGAAAACAGTTCATCTGCAAGTGCAGTCACTGCAGCTTCTGCACACCCTGCAGGGCACGAGTAAAGGAGTTCTAATCACTCCTGGGCTGATCTGAACAGAGAATAATTACCTTCCTGGTAAAGACAGACACTTCCCCTTGTCCTCACACTCTGTTTCCAAGTAAAACAGCAGGAATTTGTTTAAGAGGACTCGGACGCTCAGTGTCACAGGGCTCAGTGAAATGCATTGTAGCAGAAGGTAGGGACAAAGAGGACTCACTCATTTGTTCATTTGTTTGTTCTTCTACAAAGATGTCTGGACCTGCTATGGACCAAGCTTCATGCTAGGCAAACAAGCCCTCCTTTTAGAGAGCTCACTTCAGGAATCCTGCTAAGTTTGGAGGCACGCCTTTTAAAGACCTTTTAAAGTTCTGTCATTCAGATCGTATTCCAGAATGCAAAGGGTTAAACCATTTATTCAAAGTCCTATGAAGAGCCAAAAGCAGGTAAAGAACCAGTGCAAACCAGCAAAAAAAAAGGGATCACTGAACACATTTAAGGAATGTAGTCTATTATTTTTTGAGGCGCATTCACTGACTTGAAATTACTATTTTGATATTTCCTAGTAGAATACTTTTTGAGAAGATAGGACTTTATTTATAAATGATGTCATTTATGTATAAAGATTGGATCACGCTTATTATTTACATTGTATCTTTTTTCTCATGGGCTAAACATTTTCTATTTAGATCTTACTTTAAAATCTGTGCTTATTAATATGTTTACTTTTAATAACCTACAAATGACAGCAAACTTTAACTCATTTGAAATAAAATTATTAAAGAATTTAAATTTGAAGACTGAAATCGTAAGATTGCATTTATTCAATTAGCAATAATTCATAAAGTGCTCACTACGTTTCAACCACTGTACCAATTGTAACCTAATTGTGATGAAGGTTGTGATTAAGTAATTGAAATACATTGTACACAGTGGTGTGTATTAGTGTATGCAATTGTGTGTTTGTGATTCAGGTGGAAATGAATATAGACCATAATATTAAATGAAAAGAAAAGCAATAAAAAAAAACTCCATGAAATGATATGTAGCTTTGAATAAAGAAATAGAAGGGGGTTTAACTCGTCAAAAGGGTAGAATCATAAAGTTTGTTTTTCTTTTATTTTGATTTTATCTTTTTTTATTAGTTTTTTGGGGGGTGGGGGAGGGAGATAATTAGGTTTATTGATTTATTTATTTTTAGAGGAGGTACTGGGGATTGAACCTAGGACCTCAAGAATGCTAAGCATATGCTCTACCACTTGAGCTATATCCTCCCCTTCTTTTATTTTGGATTCTGTTAGCAGTCTTACATTGTTTTTGCAATAAAAATGGCTAAACAAAAGTGGATCCAGACTGACCTGTTTGCTTTGAGTGGATTGGAGCAGAGGTTTGAAAGAGGAATCACTGAAAGTTTTATGTAATATAGATACATCTTCAAGGGGAATTTTCTGACATCTTCTATAATTTCCAAAATGTCAGATTCCCAAATAGAGGGTTTTAGGTGAAGACTATGTAGAGATGGTGAGATTTTGGTCTACATAGTTTTAGTACTCAGAAGAAAAGCCAAAGAAGCCAGGAATTTTATTTATTCAATATTAAATATCCATATGTTTGAAAATATTTACATTATTCTGCCTTCCCCATCCATTATTATTTGGATGTGAAATATCATATACAGTCTGATGACTTAGAGCATTATTATCAGAAATATTTTAAATAAATGATAAATAAAAATCAGCTTGATTTGAGGATGTTCTCTAGGCCCAGGGTTTTTATTTTGGTTAAGTAGTCTGCCAGGAGGAGCAGGTGGTGAGGTCTGCACTTGTGAGAAGAAAGTAAAACATACTCTGGCTTACAGGGAAATAGAAAATCAGAGGGGGGGGAAATTCACTTTGCCTGAGACAATAGATGCTCTGTAAAACTGAGCCTCTTTCTATTATCATGGAAATTACTTTTTGGCAGTGGTGTAAAAGGTGGTTGTATATTATTGTTAATTGTGGTTGGAGACACAAAGCAATATGATCATTTGATGACTTATTTGTTATTTGGAAAATGGCAGCTTTTATGTGCCAGTAAATATGAAATCACCTGGAAATATGCTTGTGAATTTAGAAGCCATCTGACCATCCTTGCTTAATATGTACAATAGACTTTAATTAAACCATGCAAGTTTGTAGTTAGCAGGTTACCTGATGGTTCCGCATCAGCCTCTCAAAGAGGGAGCACTGTCTGCTTGGTGAATGCACGACAGAGAAACATATCTTTGTCAGAATTGATGGTCGGTGGACTGTGGCCTCACCAGAATGTGGAATAAGAGGCAATTAGCCTCCAATTTCATGTGTGTTCTCCATCCTGGCCAGAGTGTGGCTGACAGCCACAGCGTCCCGCTCACTCCACCACGGCCATTTCTCCTCTCCCAAGAAGAGCAGGCTGAAGGAAGAGCAAGGAGCCTTCAATCCCAGCTAACATAAACACAGTTCAGGCTGCGTGTGTCTGGTGCGCAAGCCTCAGGTGCCATTTGCAGTGACAGGACGCTACTTTGGAAGATGACACTAACTATTCTGAGGTTTTAATATGATTGCCTCCAGATGCTTGAGAAAGCCTTGTGTTTGCCTGGCACTTGGCTTTTTTATGACATGGCTCTAGTTTTGTTTTTGTTTTTTTTTCCCTCCCTTTCTCTCTCTTCTTTTCCTGAAATGGCTGCATCCTCAGCCAGCAATCTTTAAACCCCGGGCTGCAGTGATTTGTCTTCATATGGCCACACATTAAGCACATCGTTCATGCTTCTCTGAACCAAACTCAGAAAGTGCCAATTAATAAGTTGATAGGGAAGAAGTCAATGGGTAGCATTAAAGCCACCTGTCTGGAGGCATTAGGTGCTCACTTTGCCTGCGCAAAAGGCAACCTGCGGAGAGTTGGGAATAAGGTGCTTTATCACACATACCCAGAGGCAGAAAACGAGAGGATAGAAAGCAGTTTTCAGGGCATCACCTCCATCTTGCTTCTATCACGGATTGTTCACATTGCTCTGGCCAAGATTAACCATCTCAACGAGAGAGCACAAACCCTCTGCAGCTGTGAATTTTTACACGCGTGTAGCATATTCTCTTGTCGATGGGCTGCAGGTTGAGAAGGGCATCTACCTACTCTTTCCACGGCCCTTCCATTCGTGAGATGCTCAGACTGTTCTGGGCATCTTTCTAAATCCACAGGTCTACTCTGAAAACTTGTTCCATTCATTCCATTAACTTGCATTCATTCATTTGACAAATATCCACTGAGTATATGTCATGCTGAACCTCCTTCTAACTGCTGGGAGTACACCTGGTAGAGAAATACCAGCTATCACTATTCTCATGGGCCTTGTGTTCTAGAGGGGGGTACATAGGCAATAAATAAGTAAGTAAACTACTTCATAGATTAGCAGGTGATGAAAGAACCTTTGTACAATACCCCTGAGGCTTTTGAATGCTCAGCTTTTGACTCGAGACTCAGAAAATCAGGCTAAAGGCAGGATGAAAAGAGATATTGTTGATGTGAACAAGAGGGTTTGTGGTAGGAGAGAAAAAACAGCGGACTCCATCCTCTTTTTGTTTCTTTCTACATTTCGTATGAAAGACTGAAAAGTCTTGCTCTATTACCCCCCAAAATGGAGACTAGATGAGGCTCAGTAAGAAGGAGAGTTGAGGTTAGGGGAATAATGGGAAGCATTTCAGATTAAGGAAGTAACCTTGGGGAAACACCAAGGCGCCCTATAGAAGGGAAGAAAATACACTCCTCTATTTCCTCCTCCTCCCTTTCAACCTGCCCTGCTTCTTTAATTTCTTAATGAAGACAGTTCCATGGCATTGATCCAAGGGGTAGGAGAGCCAACGTGATAGAGTCAAGGTCTTTGTTTAGCCAAGCGTTCTTTGCCTGCTCCCTTTTCCTCCCTTGTCAAAAATGTAGCTATTTTTAAGCTCGGTAAATCTGCAAACTTAACTTTCTGTTGTTTTTCTTTCCCAAACAACTCTCTGCTGCAGATCATGTTGCTCACAGACCCAGAGATTGAGAGCAGTTTACTGATCAGCTCAGATGAAGGGGCAACCTATCAAAAGTACCGGCTGAACTTTTACATCCAGAGCTTGCTTTTCCATCCCAAGCAAGAGGACTGGATTCTGGCATACAGCCAAGACCAAAAGGTGAGCCTTGTAACCTTGTTCGAGACAACAGCACATGGTTGTCCCAGGAAAAGACCGCTACTTAATCATCTCTGAATTTCTTCTCAGTGGTCACCTTTGTTCTGTGCAGTAGCCTGAACTCTGTGTCTCTGGGGCGAGGGGCAGCAACGTGGACCTCAGAGGGGCTTGCTTGAGCTGTGTAAGCATCTGAAACATTATACAAAGGAAAAGCCAAACACTGAGGAAGATATTGTGGGGAAGCAGATCTCAACCTGAAAGCTTCAACCCATAAAGAGCCCCCAACCTCCATGGCATTTAAGACAGTGTTTTGTGTAGGTGGAGATGAGAGCATTTTTTGGAATAAGGGTCCCATGGCTTTTACCAGAGCCTGTGAAGAGTAGGTGGATGCCCTTCAAGTTGGCCCTGAAAAGGTTAGGAACATTAGTGATTTGCTAAAATAGTGAGAGAAATGGCCAGAGAGCAATAATAATGTACATAGATAACATTATTCTGAATCAGGTAATCTCAGGACTTTTCTTCTCTCAGCAGCTGGGTTGAAGGAAAGGTCCACTTTTTTTGTTGTTGTTGTTAAACGGATGTATACTATTTTTTTCACATTTTAATTTCACTAAACACTGAGCTCAGCCTATACTGGCCCTGAGTTCAGATTTTTGAAATAAAGGTAAGTGCACAGCTTTAAGAGTTCCATGTATTAAACACTGCACAATATATTCAACAATTAGAAAAAAAAATCTTTGGGGGAGGGTCTTATAACTATATACCTTTATACTTTTAGTAAACAAGGATAGGGACAAGCCCTGCAATTTGAGGAAAAACCCATTCAGGACAGAGAGATCCTTGGGAAAGTTCCACTTCTTAAGAAAGCATTGAATGAAGTTATGCTGTTATGTCTGTTAGTGTGTGTGTGTGTGTGTGTGTGTGTGTGTGTGTGAGTGCACGTGTTCATACATGATACGTGTACGTATTTTATGGGATAAGTGCTACAGAATATGTCATGTACAAATACATTGTAAAATACATACAGTTCCTGCTTTTAAGGAACTTGCGTTTTCAGGTGGAATATAAGGCAAACAACAGCAAATACAATCAGATTAAAATTAAAAGAAATAAAACATGCACAGGCACATGCAGGAGAGCTTCTAGCCATAAAAGCTGAAAGGAAAATAGGTAAAAATATTAAAATGTTCTTTGTGAAATGCATGTTTCAGTGAGGTCACTCTGAGAATTCTCCTTAGAGAAATTATATATTACAAAGTACATATATTCAACGAAATCCTGGGCTCACTTGAGTGAGGAGGCTATTGCAGGATTTTATCTGGGTGGGGTTCTTCTTCCTCTAGGGAGGGGAATGGTATAAGAAACTTTCCAAAGTCTACAGACAGGAGCATTTTTGAGGAAGCAAATTAAAATTCTTAGGATTAGAGTTTTATTCATGCTGCCCTTGCTGCCAAATAAAATGCACATTAAGCCTAAAAATAGAAAAGATTTACAATTAGTATTTTTTCCCTCTTGAGCAGCCCGGCTACCCTTTCAGCAGAATGTACAATTTCATTCCTGGAGTCAAGCCACAGTGCATCTGGTCCAGGCTGGTGCAGTTACCAGAGGCACAGCTGAGAGGCTCGGGACACAGAGTATTAGTCATTTAATCCACTGGGTTTTTGTATTTTACTTGACAGTTGGTTAATTTTCCCCTGGATGCCAGAGGCACAGTGAGGGCCAGATTTACCTGGCTAAGTGAAAACTATGCATCTTTGAAGTTATGTTGGAGGAAAGGCCCCAAAATGTAACCCTTTAGGTGCCAGCCCTTCAGACAGTGCCTCTGGCACGAGCACTGTGGCAGAGTGGGTGATGCTGGGGGAGTCAGGGCATGTGGGGGTTATGGCCCCAACTCAGCCACGTATAGGAGCAGTACTTGGTGTTGGCTTTCTTTGCCTTAAAGTCTCCTTTCTGGGATAATTACAATTGCAGGTGTACTTCCAATGAGATTGAAAAAACCAATCAAACAACAAAAACAAATACTAGGTACCATGTCTGATTTCAGTGCTCAGTATCGTGCACTGTTGGTATAAAATAACTACACCAAGGGGTATCCAATCTATCTAGGGAAAGAGGATAAAAACGCATGAGTTCATTAGTAGTGTTAGAGGGGCCAAAAGGCAGATAGATCCCTCACTCACACGCAATACCTACCCAGTCAAAGGAGCTGATGGCCTGTGTGAAACTGGCAGCCCGGAGGTTAGGAGATGGAGGTCTTATAAAATGACTTCACCTAGATCTTGATGAATATGTCATCTCTCTGTTGGGGAGGAGGGCCACATTTTACGTAAGAGGAATGTCATAAACAATGATATGAAGTTGTAAAGTTAGAAAACCTATGTTAACAGGATTGTGAATGTATCTTTTTGGCTGAAACTGAAATTTGGGAAAGCTAATTATACATGTACTCCTGGAACCTACTTTTCGGTTTTTGGGACTGCTTTGACTGTTAGGCAAAATAATTTTTGTTTTCCCAGTTAGGAGCCTTTTGAACATTTTAGTCAGTGGAATTATATGTCCAGAGCTATAGATTACAAGGATTAATCTGCTTGCACATTAGGATGCACTGTGATAATATGAGGCCAAAACCAAGAAGACCAGTTAGGAAGATACCACAGTAGTCCTGGTCTGGACCAAGAAATGTCTTTCGTGACCACAGACCAAATGAATTCTACCATCTTAGAGGCAGAAGAAGCTTTAACACCCTGCTCTGTGTGTAGCTAACAAATCAAAAATCTGAGAAGTTAATGAATTTTCCCAAAGGAGAAAACCACTCATTGGTATTACATGTCTAAGTTCAGCCACTGGAATAAAACCTTATATGAAATTTATTAGGGCTTTCTACTCAATTGATGGTGATTTCTGGAGATTAGCAAAGGGACAGAAGCCAGCCTTTTTACTAAGCTCTCTGTTTCTCTGGAAGAGAATGAAGGATAAATCATCCTGAGGGGAAAAAAGTTGTGGCTAACCTACTAATATGAGTCGAGGTTGGAGAAGAACTGCATATCTCAGGGCTTGGATCACAGAATGAGCAGCGTGGGGCCTTAGCAGGGAGGAGTGCAGGCTCCAGCCATCAGATGAGCCATTAGCTGGTGGTGTTGGCCAGAAGTCAAGTGGCGGGGTCTGGGCCACTCATGTGGCTCAGTGATATGGAAATAATAGCTGGCAATCACCTATGACACAGAGCTTTTAACACTGATGAGTTGCCGCGATGGGTGCCAAGGTGGGGCTCATGCTGGTGTTGGCGGCCAGTGACTGTGTTTGCCTGGGAAATGGGAACATGCATTCTTTCGCGTAAGTAACGCTCATCAGTGTTTCAGTGACAGTCACCGCTGCAGAACCCCTAGCTGAGATGGTGCTGCCGTGCTGGGATTCCCTCTGCAGGATGCTGTTTTCCACACGCCTGTGGTGAACAAAATCCTCAGGCAGAAAGTGCTGTTAGAAAGTATCGCACTGAGGTGTCAGCTCCCACTGAGCTCGCCTGTGAACAGAGTCTCCCTCTCCTCTCTCTTCCCTTGTTTGCTGTCCTGTCTTTTCAGGCACATGCTCCCTCCTTTGAATACACAGCCGCCGTTACTTTTCCCTCATTTCCCTGCCATTGTGTTTTCTCACCTTCACTGAGACCCGGGGGCCCTGGGACAGGGTCTGGGTCTCTGGCTCGCAGGAGAGAGCCCATGTGGGCTGCGGCGTTCTGCTCTGACCGCATTTCACGTTGAGTGTCTGAATTCTCGATGGAGGCTCTTTTGATGTGAGCTTTTAAAGAGTTTGGTTGAGCAGATTGTCCTTTCTGGCTCAAGATAGAGTTTTACTGGCCATCAGTTCCGTAGGAAGCCAGATTAAAAAAAGAAAAAAATCCTTTAATCAGAGAGACATGTATATGGCCAAGTGCCCTCCAAATTCATAAAATCAGGATATTTTATTCTTTCAGCCTTTTTTTCTTAGAGAGAGAAAAATCTACCTATGAAATGTCTCGGTAGTCGCCAAGAGGTCAAAGCTTTCTTGAAGGGGCATGTGGTTCTCCCACCACCACGAGAATGACTGAAGAGAAAAGGTTTGGAGGCTTTTTCCCTTTAAAGTTCTGTAGGAAGTAGCTTGACTTCTCAGGAAGCCCGGTTGGGGGACTTACAGGGTATAGATGCAAGCGCTAGACTCCTCGGCCTCTCAAAGGTCTATGTGAGGGTGTGCCCTTGGAAAGCCCCAAGAATTTCCAGAAAAATAAGCATTATGGACATTATGGAAATGTCATGCCCTGTGGGCAGAGGTGTACCTGCCACGTACAGTCACATGCCTTTGGCTTCTTACAAAACAGCAGTGACTCACTATGGACACTATGGAGACTTCCAGGCCATTCGTTACGGGAGCACCAACAGCTCACTTTGCTGGACTGACCTACCTTTTATTTCTGTAATTAAGCAGTAGGCAGACCGAACATTCTGCGTGTTCCTCTCGTTTCTTTGCATCTGGAGACCCAGCAGCCAGGAGCACAGAGAGAGTGCCTCCTTTCCTTGCTGGTTTTCCCTCCACTTTCTCGCTTCTGTGCAGGCTTAGTTACAGCCTCCCAAGGAGGTCTCAGCGGCAGGCTGAGTCTGCCAGATTACATCTTTATTTTAATTTGGCAATAAACTAGTGTACAAACTGTGCTATAAAACGTCGCCTCCAACAGCATCTCTCAGTCTGTCTTAAACACCTCACTAAACATGATGTGTTGGGAAACATGGGAAATGAGAGAAAACAAAGTGCAGATGTGACTGAACGAAACGAAAAAAAAAAAAAAAACCCAGGGGAAGAGTGTAAGACTAGGCACTATGCCTCAGCTCTGCGGAGCACCCCGGGGTGCGGGGCTCGTGGCCTCTGTTTGGGGCGGCCCCGTGGAGAGATCTGTACCAGGGAGAGTCTGCAAGGCTGTGAAACCGACGTGGACGCTACTGGGGCTCAGACCGCCTAGGAGCTTGGAAGGAGAGGCCCCCTTGCCGGGCTTCCCTGGGCTGCCAAGGCCTCTTCCTCAGGCAGCCCTGCAGATGCACCTGCTGCCTCTGACCACAAGCAGGAGGGACCACTTTCCTCCATTCCTCCACAGTGGGCTTCTTCTCCCCACCCTGTGGATGCCCAAGTCCTTCTAGGCCATGAACTCCGTTCCTGCACAGACAAGCAGGACATCTAACTGAACAGAGCAGCTGGGTCTGAGCCACAGGAGACTGGAGAACAGGTGTTTATTCACCGAGGTGGGTGGGGTGGGGTGGGTGGGGCTGTTGGTAAGCTCCAGCCTGCTGGTCTGGCTGTTGAGGATGGCTGGTCCAATGTTCAGACCTTCTCCAGTTTTTTAAGAGAAGTAATCCTGCTTTATTTGAAATGTGATACTTTCTTATTTGTAAGTGTGTATAACTAACTTGAAAATTTAAAACAGAAAGCTGTGCAGGGCAAGTAAACCTCATCTGTCGCCTTGTAGTTGTCCCCAAGTCATTTTTTTCCCCTCATTTTTCTGACTTCCCCATCATCTTTGTTTTTCTCCTGTTCATGGATCTCCCTGTCAGTTTTCTTTTGGGAGACATTAAATTGTTTTGTGAATTTTTAAAAAATGCATCTAAATGAGTGATCTGTGGAGGGAAGATAAAACCTTTAGGACAGTTTAGTGGGCCACCCTTCATTTTGTGGCAGTTCTAGAATGTTCTTGGGTTTATATCACCTCCCTGATTCTGGAGCCTGGTGAGTCAGCAGTCCACGTAATACCACGTGGGGACTTGCATGATCTCTGTTCTCCTCTATATTACAAAGTATCACTGCTTATGAAAGAAAGAAGAAATCCGAAGGCTTGCACTTTGGCCTCAACTTCAGTATTTTGGTATATATGTGTAAGATACACTTAAAACCAAAACATGGGTTTAAAGGAAGAGAACATGTTTTGATAAGGAGACCCTTTGCACATATAATTGAAACCCTGAGTATTAACAGCGGCATTCTCTGTTTACATGAAGGCTGAGTATGAGTTAAAATCATATGGATAGAAAAGGAAAAGTATCCTGCCGATGTGTTTGAGCACAGACAGTGGAACTTGAGTAACTTGCATAAAGGTATTTAGAAAAAAAGAACTAGTTTTAGTTCTCTCTCTCCCTTCTTTCTACCAGTCCTGCAATTTTATTTAAAGTTTCATATCCATTCTTAATTTTTAAAAAGTCCACAACTTCTTTATTTCTTTTTAATCTTTCCTACTTTCCTGACTGGGCCCTAACAGAGGGCCATTACCTATCATGGCTACTTTGAATGCCAGGAATTCTCTGGGAAATAATGATGACTTGATAAGGGAAGAGATGTCAGCATTTTCTAAAACTCAGTCACATTGGTTTCTCACCAGTGATAGACAACACAGCAAGCAAGTTAAGAACAGCAGCTCTCTACGCTGTCAGGCCCTGCAAATGGCTGTGTGACCTTCAGTGGTTACTTAACTTAATAGTTTCTCCAGCCGAGAAGTGGAAGTCCTAACAGTACCTGGCTCCCAGGGCTGCGTGAGGATGCTGAGATAACGTGGTGAAGCACTTAAGGCAGAGCCTGGCACGTAGCAAGCAACACATAGATGGCAGCCGATGTACTATTCAAAGACCTGGGAGGTAGCCACCTGCTGTGTTATAACCAGATTTAGACACAGGGCTACCTTAACAGGAATCCAGTGTCTTCCCAGTCCCTGAAGTTATAGATACTTTCAACAGTGCTGAATATCCTCTTAGTCAATCACTAAAAGGTACTATTGAACCAGAATGGATGGAGCAAGCAAGAACCGATACCTGGTACTCAGAAAATATTATTGATTATAATAAATCAAGTAAGTCAGTAAGCCATTAAATAGTAAAGTATTTGTCTTCACAGTATCTCTATTTGTTTTTTTTGAACAGATCCAGCAGCCCCTTAATGTCAAAAGGGCAAGACTGAAATAAAAGAAAAACAGATCTTTCAAATTAAACCCACTGGGGATATTCAAATGATCTCTGCACAAGCACAAACACTTAGGAAACTAATATCTACCTAATGCCATCACATTTCCCAAAGGCACTGTATTAAGTAAAGAGGCACTCAGTTATTTGTAAGAAATAATGTTGAACATTATATACCATGCTGCTTTGGCAAGATTTCCATGTGCTTGAAAGTTCCCAATGTCAGAGCTGATTTCTAATCTCATGAATATGTAAATAACTCAAGTATCCAAGCACAAAACTGGCAATTAGAGTGGAAACCAGGGAGCTTGCTAAATGTCAACCCCAATGCTTGTTTATACAACAAATTCTCAAACTGAAATGCCATCATATGTAAACGAGGAAGGCCCCTGTTCACCTTAGATACCTGTTTAACCAGTTTGTTTCAGTTGCTACCTGCAACAGTTTGATCTACCTCTTCCCAATGATTTGAATGAAATGAGCTGCACAAATAAGGAGAAATGGACAGTTTAAAACGAGTGATAGGGGTTAAGGTCTGGACAGACATAATTATGCTATTTGGTAGCTATTTAAGCTTTGAAAATGACATTTTTTGCTTTTGCAGCTGTATAGCTGGCTCTTTTGATCTGTTGGACCCACCAGCACTTGTCTGAAAAGATTAAGATGCCTCCTTAATCCAGGCATCAGTCTGGGAGAGTTGGAAGGACATTTGACATCCTAAGAGGGCATGGATCTCTTTCTTAAATGAGCTCAAGGGATATCCAGAAAAAACCCTCTCTCTAAGGGTGGCCCTTTAGAAATCTAGTAATGCTAAAATTTTCCTGTATTCTTCCTTGTCAAGAGTGGTTGCAACTAACAGTGTTGCCAAGGAGAGGAGTCTTTTGGGGAGGAGGAAGTCTTGGTTTTGTAAATAGACACATTTTGTGAATTTGTGACTCTGTGATTTTCATATTTAAATTTTTTTTAAATGTTATCTTTTCCAACTGCCTCTCTTCATATAACAGGATATTGTAAGTCCAAATTACAAAGGGCACATTCTCTGGCCCAGGAGCTCCAGAGGCCCAGCCAGGGTCTCACAGCTGGCAAGAGGAAGACACACCAGAAGTTAGGTACCCTCCTAAAATTACCAGATCTCATTACTGAGCTATATCCTTAATATCAAATATGATCCGATGGAAAGTCACAAATGCCGATCTCCAAGGCTCTCACTCTCCTGACTTGCTAAATTCCAATGCCTGCTTGATAATGACAGGCATGATAAGAAATGACAGGCATGATAAGAAATGGTCCCAGAACAAGAAGACTTGTGGTCCAAAGCCAAACAGCCTCAGCTACTCCAAGAAAGGCCATGCTAAGCGTATTCAACCTCAGAAGCAGGGACACAGTAGCCTTGTCTGTAATCTTTCCTTGCTTCCTGAAAGTCTAAAAGAAAAAAGCAGTCACCAACTCTTCTCCCTGCCATTCCTCCCTTCCTGAGGGGTCTATGGACAGCTAAGCCTGGAGGCAATAATTAGCAGCAGAAAGAGGAGAGAGTGAGAACTGGTATTGACCGTTCACAGCAGGCGCTCTCCTAGGCTTTCACATCGTGTGCTCAGCTTTACTCTTACACTAAACACTCAGCCTTTGGAGCATCTGAGGCTCCAAGAGGTTGAGAAAGTTTCCCAAGGTGATTGGTAGAGCCAGGGGTCTAACCCAAGTTTGACTGTCTTCACACTCAGTCCTCACTGCACCAAAACACTTGTCTCCCTAGAAAAGCCATTGTGATTTTTTTTTAAATTTAATTGCCAATTTTTTTCTGCTTTTATCTAACTATCTTCCCCCTGTGCAACCTACCATGGGACCTGTTCCCTCTGACCAATGCTGTAGTACCCATTTCAAGAGCTGAATTTCTTTTTTAAGATTCCACATATAAGTGATGTCATATGGTACATTTCTCTTTCTGGCTTACTTTGCTTAGGATGACGATCTCCAGGTCCATCCATGTTGCTGCAAATGGCATTATTTTATTCTTTTTTTATACCTGAATAGCATTTTGTAATTTGATACATTGTAACTGACTATACTCCAATTTAAAAAATTTGTTTTAAAAAGAACTGAGTTTCATAGGAGAGGGGGATCTGTTGTTTGCAGAACACACAGCAGAGGAAGGGAGAGGAGGGCACCTGAGAACAAGAGGGGAATTGCCCCTGACTGTGTCCCAGGCAGCCAGCAGCCCCTTGTGATTCACCAGACCAGCTTGTGACACAGGTGTTGTGACTCCTGCACATCTGCTCCTCCAGCCTCACACAGGCTCTAGTCCCTGGGGTCTGTGTGTAAAATCTCCCCCTATCCAGGCAAAATGATGGGAGCTTTCAAAAGTGACCCTCTCTGCAAATCGGTGCAGCCATTGTGGAAAAGAGTATGGAGATTCCTTAAAAAATAGAGTTACCATATGATCCAGCAATCCCACACCTAGCTATATATCAAGGAAAGACAAAAACTCCAATTTCAAAAAATTACATGCACTCCAATGTTCATAGCAGCACTATTTACAATAGCCAAGACATGGGAGCAACCTAAATGTCCAGCAATAGATGAATGGCTAAAGAAGATGTACATATATATATATATATACATATATATATAATATATATATATGCACAATGGACTAATATTCAGCCATAAAATAGAATGAAATAATGCCATTTACAGCAACATGGACGGATCTAGAGATTATTGTACTAAGTGAGGTCAGGCAGAGAGAGACAGACACCATATATCACTTATGTGTACAATCTAAAAAAAAATACAAATCAACTTATTTACAAAACACAAACAGATTCACAGACATAGAAAGCAAACTTATGGTTACCAAAGGGAAAAGCAGAGGGAGTTATAAATTAGGAGTGTGGAATTAACAGATGCACACTGCTATATATAAAATAGACAACAAGGACTTAGTGTATAGCACAGGGAACTATATTCAATATCTTGTAATAACCTATAATGGAAAAGATCTGAAAAAGAATATATATATATATATATATATATATATATATATTCTTATATATATATATAAAAACACACATATAGTGCTTCCCTTATGTATATATATGCAAATATATATATGTATAATTGAATCATTTTGCTGTGTACCTGAAACTAACAGAATATTGTAAATCAACTATATTTCAACTAAAAAAAAAGTTACTCTCTCTTTTGCTCTACTTCTGGTCAAATATTTTTCTTTTTTTCTCTTAAAATTTTATTCTGTTTATTGTTATTATTATTACTATTATTCCCTTTCCTCCTTCCCAGACGCGGAGTCCCTGACTCATCTAGGTACTCATCTCTTCCCTGCCTTGTTGCAGTCACCTTCTAACTGGTGTCTCTCTCCTCTGTTCCATCTGCACACAGCTAATGGATCCTTCTTATGGAGGCACAGCTCCAATTATGTCCCAAGTGACAATTTTCTCCTCCTGCCTATTTTTCTGTCTCAGAATTGCTGAGCCTTATCATCTTTGCATTTGAATAATGGTATGATGACATGGTTATTGAGGGCTACTCATTTTTCTTTTCATCAGTGTCTTGATGTTGGGGGTTTTGTGATATAGGTCCTTATCTGAGCTTCTAATTATTTCATATATCTTACTGTTATTTCTACATCTGTATTCTAGAATGTTTAAGGCCAAGATTCCATGTTATAATTTTCATAAGTACCTCCAAATCTGGGTGAACAGGAAGTATCCACAAATTGAACTGGTCCATTGTCACATATTGACCATTTCTTCCCAGCCAGCCCCAGTTCCATGTACAACTGTGGGGCATGTGACCGACTTCAGTGACAGCTAGGGAATGGCCAGTGACAGGTTTGATAAATCCAGCCTGGGGAGAGATTGATGGAGCCTGTGATGTGTCATTATTCCTGCTCACTTGTCATCAGCAGAGCCTGGAAGCTCAGCCTTGGTGCTCTCGTCTTTTGACCTTGTTGCTACTTGGATCTTGTCTCCATTAGCTGCCCACACGTTTGGGTAGGATTATAGCCATCCATCCTGCTTCAGGGCTCTCTTTATAACCTCTGCTCCTAGATCACAGTCTTTTATGCAACCCTGCCAAACTGGGTCTCTTGCGGTTAACAAAAGAAGAGCTAAAACACGACTTTACTCAGTGCTGGCTCTGTTTATTTGCTCAGACTGACCCATTTGCCCTGGAACACTCTTGCTTCAAATCTTCATACTAGAAATTTATACTGTATTCCCAGTCCCACCTTGGTAGCTTTGGAAAATTCCTCACTTTCTCTTATATAAGCCACTGGACAAAATATAACACATTGCTCTACATTGTGATACCGCGAGAAGCTGGCTTGGAGGAACGTACATCTATCAGGGACAGGGAGCTGGTCTGGGATGGTCATCCTGGTTCACTCACTATCTACCCCTTTACCCACCAGCCAAGAAAAAGACTCGTGTCTGCATTTATGAAGTTTTAGGTCTCTCACAATGTGTTTTTTTCTAAGAGTGAGTCCTGATCTCTCCCATGCTGTGCACCCAGAGCATCAGAGCATGTCTCCAAAGACTGAGGATTTCTCTCGACTGATTTTCTTTCTTCTGTTGAGGCTGGTGGAAGACAGAGCTGGGTATTTGCAGTGCCTCAGGTCTGGCATTGGAAATTTATTAGAAGTCCACCAGGTACCATCTCTTTCTTGCTGATAAGAATGCAGTAACAGCAGTGAGAAGTGGAGAATCATGAGACAGATGAGTGCAGGCCATCCCCAGGGCGTTATTAGGAGGAGGCAAATCAAAGAGAACCAGCAGGGTTTTCTGCCAGCCTTTTCAAGAAGTGTAGTTTGCAAGCCTCCTGCCTCTAAAATGTTAAGGGCAGAGAAACAAAGAGGAGGGAGCAGGCAACCTTGAAAAGAGCTGACCTCAGAAGGTGTTCCTCCAACAAGGAAGCCTCTCCAGGAGCCTGTGTGGAGGAGACCCAAGGACCTGCCTCCAGACGGGAAAGTTGCCACGGGGAGCTTTGTGGTGAAAGCATCCAATCCCATCAACCAAAGACCTAAACATGCTATCACTCTTAGCTTCTACCAAATTATGTTCTTGGACTGATTTCCTAGCTGCAAAAGAAAATTCTTGATGTGTACCTGTCTGTCGGTCTGTAAAGAGGGGCTGCATTGATCCATGTGGAACTATTGAGAAGACTTTCCAGGGATGGCGATGCCTGCAGACGTTTGCATCAACACAAGAAAGTTGAATTTCTTTTCAAAGAAAGATGCTACTCTGCTAGGGATGCAACCAAAATGAGAATGGTGAGAGGATAGGAAACGCAGGTTGGAAACAGCCGTTCTCATACCCTACTTCTCAGCACATCTGAATCTGCTGTAGATTACAGATCCTGAGCCCAGTCAGTGTCTCTCACTCTTGCCCACCCACAATCTAGTTGTCGCTCTGTGGCCTCCCTCTTTGCTCTCCCTCCAAGCCTGTGCCCCTCAGCCAACTTGCAGCTCTACAGACCTCCTGAAGATGGCGCCAGAGATGATTGTACCAAGGTTTGAAAGCTAATAAAAGCAACCCTTGAAATCTTATCCTTTGCAATTAACTGTATTTTTATCCTCACTCTTCTTATAGCAGACAAAACAAACCAATGTGAGAAATGTCAAGCAAACAAACAAACAAAAAATAGAAGAAGAAAGAAAGAGAAACTCTTCTAGGGAGAAACACAGCAGGAAAAACTGTAGGTCTCAGGCAGCCCCAGACCAGTGTCTTGACAGAGGGAAGGGTTGGGTTCTGGGGCTGCTAATAGGACTTGAGTGTAGATGAGCCACAGGTTTGTGCTCATTAAATTGTATTTACTGAGATGGGGACATCGTCTTGGATAGTTTAGAATGATTCTAGACGGGAAGGATTTTCTGCCTGGCATTCCAGAATCCTTCCCCGCATCCCTTTCTAAAGAATCTTCTCCTTCCATATTTCCCCCAGTATTTTTTTCCAGAGTTAGCGAAACAAAACAAAACTAAACCCCTCCAAGAATTGCATTTGGGGGTTCATGACAAGAGGTTAGTAGATGAGCGTTGCTCTCCTAAAACTAGTTCAAATACTCTTTCTCCCTGGCTCTTTCTCTTGGCACTGCTAGAGAAGGCTGCCGCTGCTTCTCTGATGTGACAGATAGTAATGACAGTTCTCAGTTCTGTGTTCTGACAGTCAAAAGAAACCTTGGAACCAGAGACAGGGAAGAGAATAAATCCTATTTAGGTGCTGCCAACACTATGAATTTTATTAAAGGATGTTGACTCCTACACAGAAAGCCTTCCGCTGGCAGCTGAGATGGTCACTGGGTAAAAAAGGTGTGGATGGCGTGCTCTTCTTGGTGAAGGAAAACTTGGCTGCCAGACTCTGCAGGTTTAATTAACACATTAACTCGGGCGACTGTGAGTTGTTTTCTCCTTTTCTTTGTATAGCATCAGGCTGGACAATTAACTTCTTAAGAAAGTTAAGAGAACTTGTTTGAAGAGAAAATGTTTGAAGCAGTAGGTGGAAAAGACAGAGCAGCTCTGTCTGGGGGTGAATATATAAGACCCCGCCTGCAAATCCTTGGGAGTTTCAAATTTACTGATATTTATACTTTTGTTTGGTTTAGGTGTAGGCTTCTAACTGCGGATCCATGAAAGTCAAACCTGTCCCTCTGCTAAATTACCTCTGTCTATCCTTTGGGAAACCTGAGTGTTTTACTAGGTAGTCCATCACTAGGGAATTTGCATGGTGCAAAATCAATGCTTTCCTTCCCCTGCTTGCTCATCTCCTGTGTGCTCCGCACTGTATAGATAAGGAAGAATGGGACTGCAGGCCTTTAAAAACTTTGTGATCTCATCAAAGAGGCATGGAGTGATCTCAGATGTTTTAGATAGGAAGGGATTTCTGCCTTGCATTGATAAAAGGCTCTCTTGAAAGGCTACTAAGAAAGTTAAATATAAATATGTGGACTGTAGTTTGACAGCATCTCTTGTACCATGGTTCTTTGGAAAGGAGGCCACTGGGAAATCTCAGTGTATAGGAGAGGGTTCATAGAAAAGGTGTCCTCTGATCTGGACCTAAAAAGCAGACTGACATTGAGGTTAGGCAAGTCTTGAAGCCACCTCTGTCACAGTGGGTAGCACCAGTGAAGGCATGGCAGGGGGCCTGTGCCCAGGTGTGAATGGAAAGGTGAGAAGGCGGGTCCACTGACTCTAAAGGATACCTTTTAAGATAGGAAACTATAAAGGATGTCACTGAGCTGAATAAGAGAGGCTTGGTTTATTGGATTGTTTGGTGTACCCACTGCTTGAGGGCCTCAGGATGCTCACAAATAACAAAGCATCCCTTTGAAGAGGATGAAAACAAACATCGTGGGACCTACCTGACTGGTCCACAGGTTCTGAATCCAAGCCTAAGGGGATCAATTAAAAAAGACATAGAGGAAAAAAAAATGCATACACACAGATGTCAGCATCCAACAATTCCTCTCCAAGACGAATTCCGTGTGAAGGCAGAGATGACAGTCCCTTGGTGTAACCATAGGAGGGCTCACGATCTATATGTGATTTTCAGGATGTATGTAAGTCCAGCCCTCACACAGAATTTTATTATTTCAAAGCACCTTGATGATCTTACATTTGCGTGTCTTTGTATATAAATATAGATAGTAACATACATTTATAAATAGATCCAGACACACACAGTGGTGTGAACTCTGTTCCCTTTAAGCTCATAGAAAGCAGTGCAGCTCTGGGTTTGAAGGGAAAAAAAAGAAAAAAGATGGAGCAAGGGAAGAGGGAGAAGCAGACAGCCTCAGATCAGGTGCTTGCTGTTGTCATCCAAGTCTGAATATTAAGATGCAAGGTGTTGAGGACAGACTAGGGAACAAGAAGCAGGGCAGTAATCCTCTGGCTTCTTGGGTTCTGAATTAAGAGGGCAGGCGTAGTTCTGTCTTCTGTTACCTCTGCAAGGGGGGTGGTCTCTCCATCTCTCCTTGGCAGTCTTAGAATGAATCAAGCAAGAAATGTACCCCAGAAATCCTTCTCCCCCACGCATGATGGGGCAGAGAAAAATAATAAGACTTGAAAGAAAAAGTCCCATTTTCTTCTTGGCCAGTTGCCCAAATACTGTGTAGTTGGAGCCAAGCGAGCTGTTCGCTTTGGTAGCCAAATATTTCAGCTTTTTTTTTTTGGACTTCAGGATATGTTTTGAGCCAATGGACACAATGTCTTAGCAAGCTCTTCCAAGGGTCAGTAAATACTCACTTGAGCTGACATCTTTCTTGGACATGCTTGGTACATCTGCAGCCTTGGTGAGTCATTTGACCCTTCACTGAGTGCTCAGGCTGGAGAGAGAGGACAACCATGGTACTTAGTACAGAGTGACTCACCATCCATTCACTGTGGGATCTGGCAAATGCAGTAGTGGATGACTGGGATGTGAGTGGGTTACAGACCAGGCACATAGCTGAAGGGAGATGTTCCAAATGATTTTCAAATCAGCAGCCAAATGTCCATGGGAACCAGAATGCTGAGAGCAACAGGAATCTCTGAGTTGCCAGAAGAGGGTTCCATGGTGCTATAAAAATTACTGGAGAGGAACAGGGATATGGAGCAAGCCAGGAATGAAGAACAAGAAATAAGACAAGAAAGACCTTGGAGGAGATGGAGTATGTGGAGGGTTAGACCCTGTCTTACAAGCGGTGTTTCTTTGCAGTTGCCCTTGGAGAATACTGAAGCAGTGTAGCAAGTGGACTTGAAATCTTACCAGCTGTGTAACTATTCAAAAAGTGACCGTAACAACTTCATCTATCACAGGGATGGTGTGTGGGTTAAATGAAATAATGCATGAGAAGCACTTGGATCATAGTAAGAGCTTAGTCCACATGTGCTGCTGTTAGAGCCTGAAGTTCCTCTGCTTCCTGTTTAAAAAACCAGCACTGACTCCTCTCGCCTGCGGGATCAGTCCTGGGCTAACTGGTCATTCAAAGCCTTTTTCAAGTTGCCCTCATCGCTTTCAGCTAAGTTTGTTTAGATAAGCCAGGCTTATTCATAGACTGTCCCTACATATCTCACCCTTGACCCATGCACGTGTTTCCCTTTGTGAGTAGTGCCTGACCCATTTTTGTCAGTTTGAATTCTGCCCTTCATCAGGATCCCGACTGCATCTCCACACATCTTGCCAGCTTCCCTGATTGACTCCTGAGTCTCCTTCCTTTGTATTCTTTTATCACTGGTGGCTGCATGCCTTTCTCATTATTTCATCAGGTTTGGGTTATACTTTCGGCTTTTTGAGAGCCAGGTCTAGATTTGGTACTTCTTTGTATCCCAGCAACAACCTACGTGTGCAAGGGCAAGTCATACAGCTCACCAGGCAGAGTGGTGTAGGAATCCCAGTTTACTCTAATGTTTAATGCACATGTTTCCAACAAATCCCTGATCTTTGTGAGCTTCAGTTTGCTCAGCTGTAAAATGGGGATATTAGTGTCTGCCTTGCAGAACATATGTGGAGAGTAGAGATGTCACGTGGCGCACTCACCTGGCATATGACAGGTGCTTAATAAATGGTAGGTATTTATTATTGTTATTGTTATTATTATTATTATTTTTAATCCAGTGAACTGATGTCTATGCATTCGATGTACCATGGAGTCAGGTGCTGAATAATTTCTCTTCTCTACAGTTATACAGCTCTGCTGAATTTGGGAGAAGGTGGCAACTTATCCAGGAAGGGGTCGTGCCAAACAGGTTCTACTGGTAAGTCTCATTTTATTTTGTAGCACATTAACATACCATCTGGTTAAATGAGCGTTGGAATCTTCTGCTCACCCAGAGCTCTCATATATGGTCTGTTCTTATCCTGATATACACACATCCCCCTAGGGCAGGAGGTGACATTGGAGTGGTGAACATTTTAAGGGAGTGTTAAAGCAGTGTCACAAATTACTTAACAAACCCAACACAGATCATTGAGATTTATGAACAACAAGGGCTTTGTAACTGGAGTTTTGTTGTATTTGGATGACACTTTGAGACAGACACTTAAAAAACATTTTGACAGTGATTTTTATTACTAAAAGCGGTATACACACACATACTGTGTGTTCAAATAAAGGTTTTAGTGTAAATGAGTAGATCCTATTTATTCTAAAAGCAGATTCTCTTCCGTTCCTGATTTCAAGTCTTCCAGACATTCTCATCATCTTATGGGATGCAGCCAATGTTCTTTGTTTCTTACTTATCCTTCCATAAGTGTTTTATGAGTTACCAAACATATATAAATATAAATATCAATCATTTTTTTTTCTTAGTCAGTTTGGACTTCAATGACAAAATATCACAGATTGGGTAGCTTAAACAACACGAGAAGGAAGGAGGCGTAGAAATTATTATTATTATTATTATTATTACTATTATTACTATTACTGCTGCTACTACTACATCTTTTACCACCTGAGCCCATCGCCCCTGATAAAACTAGAGGTGGTCCCCCTCCCTGGGTGACTCAGACTGAAAAGAAGGGACAATGCAAGTTTCTTCTAGTTTTTGAGTTTCTAAGGGCCTAGATCTTGGCTAAGTAAGAACAAAGTACAAAGTATTCTAGTGTAATTTTGACATTACTTATCAATCCCTTTTGAATTTACAGTCTAACTTCTGTAAAAGATGTAATTCTGCCCGACCTTAAGTTACCTAATTTGCCTGTAGAAAAAGCTGCAGGCAAATTGTTTCCCGGCTTTTGCTAGTATAAACAGTGCTCTATAGAACTAGCTCAGACCATAGTT
The DNA here is from genome assembly GCF_048773025.1 of Camelus bactrianus. NCBI lineage: Eukaryota > Metazoa > Chordata > Mammalia > Artiodactyla > Camelidae > Camelus > Camelus bactrianus. The sequence goes on from NC_133549.1 coordinate 36,611,484, forward strand.
TAAGTATCTCTTGTTCACATCATTCAGAATCACTGGGGCAATGACCTTTTAGAAGCCAATGAGCTTCCTGTAACTAGGATAGTGAAAGTCATCTCCCCTTTACTCTTCATGAAATTACACTGCCTCTCATCAGCCTTGGGACTTCCATGTACCTAATAGCTCCCCACCACCACGCCAATTTTCTCACTTCTAAGAGGAATGCATTTTTATCTTTCTCATTTTCAAGCACTGCCCTAAGATTCCTGTGAGAGTTGAAAGCCAGAGAACAGCATTAGATAAATCTCCTTCCACTAGTGAAACTGCCTGGAAAAGGGAAAGATGAGTCATTTGCAAACAAACTGGCTCAAAGATAATACATAGAGATTTCTATATGGAAAGACATCCTTCTTCCCAGTCACAGAGACATCCATAACTAAAGAGGGTTTCTGGTACATAGAAGGTACTCACCTCTTCACTGCTGTTCCCACTCAGGAATGTCTTGAGCTTTGCTTTGGTGTCTAAATGGGCCTCTCCCTTCTCCGGAAATTCAGCTCTAGGTATTGCTGCATCTTCCTTCTCTCATCAACCTTTCTTCTCTCTCTCGCTTACTCATTTTGTCCCTTATTCATGAGACACTTTGCACATTCATGTGTTTTGCCTATAAATTCTAATGTCACTTTTTGAAAACAGGGTCCATGTCTTTTTTTTTTTTCATTTTCTGCTTTACTGGGCATTATATGTGCATAGAAGGGCCTCAGAGAATAAATAAATAAATGAAGGGCTGAAATAAACTAATGCGGTTCCCCCTAATTTAACCTGGAAATGGAGCTGGTGCTTTACCAATGAGAAAGTGTGAGGAACACATCTTTCCTCAAGTCTTGCTTCCAGGTGGCTGAAAATATATGCATGTGGATCTGGCTATAGACGGTAGAAAGTCACAATTCATGGAGGACTGGGTGGAAGTTTGTTCCAACCAATAGAAGCAAAGAAGAACATTGACTAAAATGATAAGACAGGGAAAAAGAACTGAGATGGGAGCATCTCCCATCTTATGTGGTGCAGGGTACACAGTATTTTCTAGCTCACTAAAGTCTTATTTATGTACTGCATTGTGAGGTGAGCAGATCCCACCATTACTTTGGCTGGTAGTAATTGAAACTTTTCTTACCTATTCTTGGAATGGGGGTCTTCGATCTGTAAGCCTGATTAGCAAAACCCTTATAATGGTCATATCATTATCTTTATAAAATCTTTACACATGATTGTGTATTGATTCTAATCAATCTGTTCATTAAATGAAATAAATGATACCCCTCCTTCTGCCTTTGGAAACAGAGAGGCACAGTTTCTCTATTCAAGCCCTGACATTGTGATAAGCATTATTCAAATGTAAGCTATTTAATCCTCAGAGCAATTTTATTAAGTAAGCCTTGCATTATCATCCCTAACAGATTAGAAATCTATGGCATGGAGAGGTTAAGTAATTGAGCCAAGGGCACACAGGTGCAAAGTGGCAGAGTCAAGATTCAGATGCAGGAGATCTAGCTTCAAAGCCCAGGAGCTACTAACTCAGTGGACTCCATTGCCTTTGCCTCTTGGAATTTTTTTCTGGGCTAGCGCTGTAAGCCCTGGAAATCCAGCCCATTCAGACAGATGAGTAGAGAAAACCCAAGAGTCTTTTGGCCACCATGCTTGTGTGTGTATCTCTCCAACTGGGCTTGGCAGATGACCCCCTTGAGATCTTTAAGCTCAGTTGGTTTTTCCAGAGAAGGCATGAGACCTTGTAAATTGCACAGTGCACATGACTGTTGATGAAATCTCCTGGTCTCTGGCCACATGGTCTGTATTTCCTGACTCTGAGCAACTTCCTGGCAGAAGAGGTGTCAATCAAAGCAGTATATTTTGGACTCACTCCTGGAAATCAGTTGCTTCAAATTACATAACAACACAGGGCTATCTAGGATTATTTCACAAGCTTAATTGAAAGACTCTCTCTTTAATCATTTTTGCTTGAAGCCTGGCTGTGGGAGTGTAGAGGGAATTTCTCTAGTGCTAAATTGAATTGATGAGTGACCCTGGGTAATAACATAGCATTTCCCATGGAGAAAAATGAAGATGAATTCCTCTCTCTCCCTCATCATCTAGTACACTTAAGAAGTATCTTGATTTGGGGTGGCAGTAGTAATGCCACCCCTGGAAGTAATCGATGACAATTGTAAAACTATTATGGAATGTAAGAGCTGATCCTTATGTTCATGGTGGTTGCTGCTAGCACTAGCATCCAGACATAAATATGAACTTTCTTCCAAGGAGTTTAAATTGCTTCCAAAACCAATTTACATGTTTAGGGCATCTTACAAAACACATCTTAGCACAATATTGCCCTTAATAGAATAGGTGTCATTTTATTTAACGAACGTTTATAGCAGGTTTGTTATTTACTAGGTCAGAAATCAATTATGCTGGGAGGCAGTACAGCCTGGAGGTTAAGGGGCTCAGAGATACTGAGGTGTGAATTGTAGCTTTGCCATTTACTAAGTAGGAGGTCATAGGAAAGTTAACTTCCGTGTGCCTCAATTTTTTTCCTCTGTAAAATGAAGACAATTAATACCTACTTGATTAAATATGTTTCTTGTGATTTGGTTACATGCCTGGCACCTAAGAATTGTGTTAAGTTCCCATTGACTAATAGTACTGATGTTATTAATTGGAGCTGACTTTTTACATCTGTTAGTTTTATTTCCCGCATTTATTGTCAGGTTGGCTTTCCCCATCTGTAGCAATGATGAACATCATCAGATTTAGTCTTACAATCTAACAATTTAGAAGCTCCATAAAACTAGTCTGTCTCTTTCCTCATATTTCCAGTGATTGAATCTGAGTGGTCTGGCTCGGACCAGGGCTATATAAGGTGGTTCACTACTCGTATAGGTCAGACACATATCTTCTCTGGGAACTGTGACAGGAGATAGTGTTGGGTCCCAGTCAACTGCATGGGTTAAGTTTGGAGAAGAGTAGATTCTAAAAAAGAAAAAAAAAATGGATTCTGTTATCATGAAAAGGGAGGATAAATTTTCATTAGGGAAAAAAAAAAAAAACAGAGATGGGAAGACTGAGTTTCTGCAAGAGAAAGTTCCATAATAGGGATCTGTATTTGTTAAGTAACTACAACTGTCTGGGCACATGATAAATCATGCCATTTGATACTCATAACAAGATTGTGAGGTAGGGATTCTTATTCTCAGTTTGATGAACTATAAAAGTAATATAGTTTATTCAATATAATATGTAATACAGCCAAGTTTTGAAACTTGATGTGTCTGGGTCCGTGGCCCTTGCTTCCAATAGTAAAGATGAGCCCAAAACTCAAGACTTATTTTCTACCTGTATCCCTCCATTATAACTGTTGGCTTTTATCTACTGAATTTTAAACTAAGGTGTTACATTTGACTTTGAAGAAGAACATGGAATAGGGGGCCAGTGGTACCCAAATGCCTTGTATAAGTGAAGCTCCTGTGTAAAGCCAAGCTCACTACCAGAGGCTGATGAATGTGGTTTGTTGGGATCTGATTCAAATTGAGGACTAAGCAATGGAAGGCAGTTTTCATTATAAACCACTCAGCGATCTATTGTCTGTGCAAAAGACAAGGCAATCTTCCCTTAATTAAAGTAGGTTCAGACTTACCTTATTGCTTATGTTGTTCTGACATACAGGGGACTGACTGGCTGGCAACAGGGACAGCTGAATGACGGTTACATATTTTCTGTGCATGATGCACACATGGAAAATTAAGAGTCAGTTCAACAATGAACCTTTTGTTATTCTGGAATGCCAGCCTTGTTTCAGTGATGTCCCTCAGGGGGCATATGACAGCTGAATTATACAGCAGGGAGATACAGGAATACTTCCAGCTCCATACCCAGTGTGTTTGAGCAAGTTTACACATTCTCATTGATTCCCGTGGTTCAGTGCCAGTCAATCTGACTTCCCATTCCACATCTTTGACAAGTCCCATTTGTTGAGTACTTAGGTGTGCCAAGCTTTGTGCTGAGTGCTTTGCATATTTTGTTTTAAGCAATCCTCAAATCAATGATGTGAAATGATTTCTTGATCAAAATTATTTTTCAAGATGTGATACTAGATGTGATAGAAGAATGCAACCTGTTTTATTAAAAAAAAAAAAAGTGACATTGGCTCACAGGTCTGGAAAGTCAGAAAGTCTTTCTTATCTCAACTCTGCTTGATCCAGAGGCTCGTTGAAGCCATCAGCTCTTGATCGCTCCCCATCATCAGCTCCTCTCTCCTCTGTGTGAGCTTTGCTCTCAGGGAGACTGCCTTCCTGGTGGTCTCTAACAGCTTATAGCCTCCCAGATTCGCTCTAATCGAAAAGAAAATACCTTCTTGCTTGATGCTCCAGCTCCATACTTAATCTTCGGATTAAATCTTAAGGCCGCTGATTACGTAACATGCTCATCACGCCTAGACGTGTGAGTAGAAGCAATCCCAGTAAACCATGTGGACAGAAAGTAAGGAATGGTGGTGCTCCAGGAAAAGACTGCGGAATTTTCCCAAAGGAAGGGAGAAGTTAAGTGGGAAGGCATCAACAAGAGGTGGTTGTTGATGACAGATGTTTTAATTCCCATTTTTAGATGAGAAATAAATAAGAAGACAAATAAGAAAACCACTTCCTAGAGAGGTTAAATAATTTTGCCTAATGTCACACGTTCGTAAGTTATGGTGATGAAATTTAAACCAAGGGATGCTTTTCTGGCTAAGGAGCCTGTGCTATTTAAGCATCACGGTATATTCTCTCTAGTGTATTTTTGCAACCCGGTCTGCTAGGGACCAGTCAAGCCTGGCTTGCGCTCTGGCTTTCCTTGGAGCTTCTTGGAGGACCTGACTCCGCAGAGCTCATTTCTTACTCAGAACTGTGTGTTGGCAGATCCTTCCTGTTGGGCTCATATCCCTTGGGCCCTGCCTGCACCCAGTCATTAAAGTCGCCTTTGTCCCTTACCTAGCCTATTGTCCGTACCCAGAGGCCTCTCATCTACCTCAGGCATAAGAGGCAGATCCATAAGCCCTTGCTGATGTATCTGGCGTCGGTCAGAAAACACTCCAGGACTTAAAATAGTTTCTCTCTCTGATTCTGACTCAGGTCACTACTACTCATCATCTAGTCCTTGTTGAATACTGCTGCTGAGCCAATTTCAGGGTTTTATTTTGCCTTGTTAGTTTGATGGTTTGTTTTATATTTACCAGTTCACCATGACCCTCCTTTGTCTTCCTTCAGATATATTGGCATTCAACCCAGCATCTCCAAGACTTCTAAGTCACTCATCCCACAGGGACTTCGAGGATGTGACATTAGATGACTAACTCTTTTCCCTTTCCCCGCATGGGTTTAATGGATTCAATAACAAGAAACTTCTCTCTACTTCTCCATTTCCAGGTTCTGGTTCTGCAAACTGGAAATGGGGTGAAATCTAATGATTTTACAAAAAATTGAAATATAATGTAACATATAAAAATGCTATCACAATAACTTGAAAATGTGACACTATTAGTATTAGATTTGATAGGGAGGGTGTATGGCTATTTTTTGAAGAGATTCTGCCTCATTCTTCACCCACATCTATGAAGCTAGTCATTGTCTGCACAGAGCATCTTAAAAAAAAGATCACTCACTTTCAATTTTATATAAGCTGGCAGTGGAACACCTCACCTTTCAAAATCAACTTTTCCTATAGGCTTCCATATTTCTCTATCCCCTCTATCCCAGCCTTACCACCTTAGAGTCATAGTCAACTCTGTCCTCTTACTCACCTTCTCTTAAATTTGGGGGTTTCCAGGTCCCATCCGTTCTACCTCCATGAAGTTATACCTGTCCTCCTCCTCTTCCATTCTCCCTAGCATCACACTGGTTCAGCAACCCCCTCCCTCTCACTGGGTAAAAAGCCCCTCCATCTGTCGCCTCACATCATACTCCTGCCTGAGGAATCATGTAAGCGTTTCTCTGATCACGTGTTTGTGTCATTCCTCATTGCTTACAACATGCAATTGAAAAGAGTAAGAATGTAACTGGGTTCTTGCAAACCTGGGCTCAAATACACATTTTCTGACCCAGCCACCCTGCTCCCAATTCTGTGTTCTCAGTTCCACAAGTCCAGGTGAGTAATTCTAAGCACTGATTTGTCTCTTGACCAGTCTGTAGTTCTTATCTTTGGGACTAAACTGTTTGTATTTGTTTGTTTTCAACAGTGATTGATTTTTAGCGCCTACTATGTATCAGGACAGTTTTAGTCTTTAAATACAGAAATAATGTGTGAGAGTCCTTGTCATTATTAGGATTACAATATTGGACTTTTATGGTCTTACACTGATGCCTGCCTCTACCATGGGGCCTCTGTTGATCCTTGCTTCTTGTTTTTCTAGGCAAGAAGAATCTCCTTCTTTGAATTTAGATGTGGTTATGTCACATATAAAGTGTCACGCATTATAGCATGCGTTGTATTACAGGTCTGCACAGACAGCTGGTACAGAGAGCACAGGCTCAGAGTCAGCAAGCCCAGCTTTGAGTCTGAGCATCGCTGTCTCCCTGCCTGGGTGATCCTGAGCAGCTCCTTCGTCTGCCCAGGCTTCAATTTCCTTCTTCCAAGGCTTATTTTGAGAATCAAAAAATGGCACACTGCCATAATTATTACTAAGTAACTTTGTACTTCATATGTTCTGCATATCTATCTATCTTCTTATTTCCTCACTTCCCTCTCCTGCTGGAAGATAAGTTTCTTAGGGACCAAGACTGTCTTTAACATATTTCTGTCTTGTGTACAGTAGTCCACAGACACACACATACACACAAAGTAGTGAAATTTATCAGATACACACAGACATGCGTATACATGAACATAAATCTCCAAATTGAAACACATCTTGAATGGACTTCATTTGTTAAATCAGGGAACCATTACAGATGACTTGTCTTTCCTTCTAACCTGAAAAAGTTAGACTTCTAAACCACTGAAGCCATCAAAGCATGTGTTGAAGCAGGGGTGGAATTCTAGACCAGTAAAAGCAACACTTTTCTATGCAGTAGGTTATTCATTAACTCAACAGGCTGTCCTAAGGAGTAATGAGATCCACGTTAGCAGAGGAGTTTAAGCAAAAGAAAGAGTGACTTCATCCTAGACTCCTCTCCCAAGGAGTCATGCCACAGAATATTGCCAGATGCTCTGCACACTTCAGAATCTGGAATTCAGGAGAACTCACAACCCTCCTATCTTTGGAGTATGGACTTTATTCGTACTTCTCTTTTACTCCTCATCCTCCCAGACTGGTTCTTCTCTGGTTCTGAGCCCCTGTGCTCTAAGCTGAACCGTGTGTGTGGCTTTGGGTAAGGAGCAGGGAGAAGTGGCAGAAAATCATTCATGAGATCACATACCAAGAGCTTCGCTGGGGCATTTCTGATACCTGCACTAGGAGTGCTGGATAAGAGGGTTTTCATTATCCTTCAGAGGCCTGGTGTTTTATCTTTTTTCCTGTTAATGAGCTTCACTTGAGTGCTATTTCCCAACCCACGTGTACCTTCCTCCACTTCTGAATCTCTTCCTATGATTAGCAAGTTTGCCCTACAAATTAAGTTAAATTTCCCCTGCTATAGTGTGAGCCCATCACTTTTCTCATGACCTTTGTTCACTAATGGCCATCATTGATTCCTGTCCTCCTTATCTTGATGATTTCCTGTCTCCTCTATCACTGAGCAGCTGTGATTTGGTCATTTCTCTAGATTTCCAGTAAGAAATCTTACAATGGCAGAGTGCAAGAGATGGCAGTGAAAAAAAGTGTAATAGAGGGGGAAAAATCCTAATTATGGCTCCCTAATTTAGACTAATATTAAAAAATATTGACTTATGTCCTAGTGATCAAACCTCACTTAGCCTTCAAATTCAGGAGTCTCTGGGTTTATCTACTGTCTGCGTTTGTGTTGTTTCTCTTGCTCAGTCAATCATTGTCCACCTTTGGGTGTTCCCTTTAGTCAATGAGAGATGGTGTTTGGTGTTTAAGAGTGAAAGCTCTGGAGTCAGAATGCCTTTGTTAGAATCCTGTTTTCAAGGAGGGTAATGATGAGCTATTTAATTAACTTCTTTAAGCCTTATGATCTTTATCTGTATAATGATCATCACAATAGTGTCTTCTTCATATACTTACTGTGAGGATTAAAATAAGATTCCAGGTAAACCCTAAACACATTATACATGATGGATAAATGTTAACTATTTTTTAAAAGAAGGATAGGGACAAGTGGGATATTAACGACTTTCTGAAATGTGCCATCTCGTTTTGGTACTCAATTTAATCATTTACATTTTCCATGGGAATTTTGAATGTGTGCATGTGTTTTACTTTTTTGTTGCCCCAGAATGAGGAACAGTGGATCAAGAATCAGTTTACTGTTTTATTTTGTAGCTTCTCAGTTATCTGAAAACTTTTATATTACCCAATTCATTTAATTTACCTCAGTTGAGTAATTTCCAGAGCCAACTCTTGACCATGAAGATAGAGGAAGCAGTTCCTGCCCTCAAGGCGCTTGCAGCTGCTGAGGTGGGATTGCATAGGGATCCCCTCCAGAAGTATGTGGAAGGACATTGCCCGTGCAAAGCTATCCATCTGCGAACTTGCAGCCAAGCATCTGGCTTGGAGCGTAAGGTTATAAGACTGGCAGTCTTGAAGAAAAACTGGACTTGTACTTGGAAGAGAAGAGCAGGAGGCAAACTAGAACCAGCACTTGTGCCCTGCCTCCCTCACCTCCAACCAGAAGGACTTTCAAGTCAGAATGGCCACTGCTTCTCTCCTGCCTTCCGGATCTCACAAAGATGTCCTTTCAGTCAGCTCTAACGTGATACCATGCAGAGACTCTGGAAAATATAGTTGCAGCTTCACCAAGTGGATCCAGTGCAAAATCACCACAGTCTACCCCTTGAAAACTTGGAGCCTGTGCACATCATTTTAAACCATATATAACTTCCAAAGGAAAGCAAAACCAATCTTACAGTAACATATAGTGGAAAAGAATAGATATATGTATGTGGATGACTGAAGCATTATGCTGCACACCAGAAATCAACACAACATTGTAAACTGACTGTACTTCAATTTAAAAAAATGGTTAAAATTAAAAAATTTTCTTCTGAGAAGTCAAAAAACAATTGTGTCTACCTAGCATGATGGAACCCCCATACAATTTAAAACATGATAAATATCTCTCCAAAAAGATGAAAAAACTTTGCCCATGTCACTTTATCTATCCTTGGGCAATATTCCTGTTCTAGGGACTCTTACTTCCCCTTTATATATTCTGTAATTAAAATACCAACATGTAAGGTCAGCCATTATTAACACATCTTGTGTTAAAAGAGAGGAATGGAGAAGAGGAAGAAGAAAGGAAAAGATTTACACATACAGACACATACACAAATATGTTAGTATTAGATTAGATTGAGTGGGTCTCTAGGGACTGGTTCCTAAGGAAAGAGATTTGTCTGTTAATAGGCCAAAGAGGAGAAGAAATTGACCGAAAGCTCGGATAGTGAAGTGCCTGCACGTGTACCTGATACATACCATGCGTCTTCAAATCTAAAATTTCGTTGAGTGAGGATGCACCCTTATCTTGTGTATTTGTCAGAATAATTCTGCCAATTAAATGTTACCATTTCAGTGATTGTAAGACACCTACTGATTTAAGAGATGTTAAAATAAGAAAACAATGAGCATTTTGAAATTGATGAAATGGGTGCACAATAAATATTTGTTGAATGAGCAAAAAATGAGGAATGAATATTAGAGATGAGGCAACCACTGGTATTTTTTTTTTCAAAGCACAGGTTAGATAGAGTTGTCTAGATAGATAACTAATGAGATATGGAATGGTAAATTCTAGACAGGGGGATAGTGAAGACGCAGAACCTGACTCATTTGACTGGGCAGAAATGAAACACAAAACAGGCCAAGGAAAATGCTAAAACCAACTGTAAGACTGCTAAATCCTTGTAGATGACTAGCCCCAATGTGTTTATGCATCAGAGTCTCAGGATTCTTAGAAAACTTAGGGACCACCACATCTGACTTATGTCTTGCAGGAATCACTGCTGCAAAATTCCAAATAAATGTCTGAAAACAACCTTTTGGATTGGAATGGAACTTTGTCTGTCTATCAGGATCTATCTTTCTACCTAGAGGAAATGGAGTAGTCCCACTCTTTTTTATCGTTGGCTCTGGCCCTTGAAACATTAACACCTCTAAACAGAATGATTCCATAATTTAGAGGAAGCTGTCGAGGTTTTCACAGGCATGCATGGCAAGATGTGCCCTGGAGTAGGGGACAGAACCTGCTGCAGCATCTGTGAGATTTATGGTAAAGGGTTTTTTACACGAGTGCTGAAGTTTAAGGCAGATAAATCCCAGAAGACAAATACCACCAATAATTGAATTACAAAGCCATTATCATGTGCTGAACAGAGCAACTTTATGACTCTATTGTGACAAGATGAAACTTGTTAGAATATTTATGTGCCTGGGATGGCTTCTGCATCACCAACCCAGAGAACCAACTAGCTCTTCCGTGTGCCTCCTACGAGCAGTCAGCCTTCCTGAGGAATTCAGTAGCCAAGGAAAACAAGATGCTTAAAAGAGAGGAATCCAAAAGAGCACACAGCCAAACCTCACATCTGACCTTGAATTTAAACAGCTCCCGGGCCCAATATATTTATGTTGTCAGCTGAAATCAGTCTCTTCCCACAGTAAGAGGTGGCCCTAGAATACATAACGACTCTGGTTACAACCCGCATTGTTTTCTACTTCTGAACAAATGGAGAGTAAAAACATCCAGTAATAAGAGCCATTTTTTTTTCCAATCTTAACATTTCTTTGAAAAATAATATAACTTCATTTTTGTGATTATCAAAATCCATGAATTATAAACTCTTGACCACAGAAATGAAACAGTGGTTTGCCTGCGTTGTAGGATGAAGTGACAACATGACCAACCCATTTCATGTGATGACAACGATTTAGGGAAAACAGATTGTGTGCCTGTTTATAGTAGCTTTGCTATAACTGAGTGTATGCTTGTGAGGCTTGGGTATAGTTTTCGCCCCCTAACTTTTTATTTAGAAGTAATTTTAGAGTTATGGAAGAACTGTAAAGAATTTTAGAATTACACAAGAATTACAAAGAAAAGGTATTCATAACTAAGAGATTAACATTGACTTAGTACCAGCAGCTGAACTGGAGACTTTATTTGGATCTCTCTCCAGGTTTTTACTAATGTCCTTTCAAGCAATCTAGGATCCAGACAAGACTCCTGCATCACATTTATTTGTCATATCATTTTTAGCCTCCTCAAATCTCCTGCCTTTCCTTGTGTTTGATGACCTGGACAGTTCTGAAGTGTGCTAGTCAGGTATTTTGTAGACTGTCCCTCAGATTGGGTTAGCCTGATATTTTCTTGTGATTACAGGGTTATATATGGTTGGGAAGAAAATCACAGAAGCGATGTGCCCCTCTCATAGCACCACATCAAGGAGCGCAGGGTATCAGTATGTCCTGTTACCAGTGATGTTAACCTTGATCACTTGATTGAGGTGGTGTCTGCCGGGTTCTCCATTGCAGACTTTCTGTTTTCCCTGTTCCATACTCTTTGTTAGAAGCAAGTCCCTGAGTCCAGTTTCCACCAGGAAAGGAGAACCAAGCTCCAACTCCTGGCAGAAGGAGTATCAAAAACTTTGTGAACGTTTGTTAAAATCACCATGATAATTAAATACGATGAGAGGGCTACTTTGAGACTGTTACTTTTGCTCACTAATTCTAGTATTCATCAGTTAGTTTTGCCTGCAGCCATTATTCCTGTGGTATTCTAGTGGAAATTTTCCATATCAGTCATCTCTTATATACACATTCATTGGAATTCTTCTGTGAGAAATAATTGTCCTATTTGACCGTTTACTTATTTATAGCATTATTTAGTCACTCAGCCAATGAGGTGACCAGAAAAGACAGTGAATCAGCCCAATTCTGGATTATGTTTTGTTATTTCTTCTTCACCTCAGGAGTCTCTGTGCCTTGGCTCTGAACCCGAGATCTAATAATCCCTGTTAGGCATTAATGTGCCATTAAAGTGCCACCTGCTAATTCAGGGCAAGACCTTTCTGCCTAGTAAAGTTCTTTTCAAAGGGACATTTTAGGGTCTGACCAGGATGAAGAACTCAGGAAATGCATTTTCCCAGAGAAGTGTTCAGTTTATTGGCCGTGGTGGTGGGAATTCCCCCCCAGCAGATCTGGGCTCTCCCACTCTGTTCAGTTGGGCATCTCACACCATCTTTACCTTAAAGAGGGTGACTTGGGGTTATTACGCACACGCACACGCACACACTCTTCCCTTTTTCCATCTCTGTTCTATCCTAGGCATGGGAAAATGCAGGCTTTCTGCTTTTCCCCAAAAAACAAAACTCAACAAACTTCTATAAAGTGTACTGACCTCTGTTGTTCAACAGTGATTTTAATTCCTAAAACAAACTATGCAGGTTACAAATTGACCAATTGAAAAATACAGGGAAATGCAGTACAAGAAATGGGTAAATATCCTAATCAGTTAAGTACTCTTATAAATCAAAAACCTGGATGAAAACAATTCTATAGGTATAACAAGTAATTCATGAAATAAAAGAAAAAGGCAATTAAAATAAAAATATTTAATCTCACATTCAGATATTTACCTATAGAGATAATCAGTACAGCATCCTGTGTAGACCAACCAATACCCTGTGGTCAGAATATTAGTTAAGTAATTTATAGACTATCGTACAGATGGTAGAACAATGCATTCCAATATTATGTTAAGTTATGTCAACAGTATGATGCAAAACTTGTTTAGGAAAAAAAAAAGGAATGCCTACACAAACATCTGGAAAGTACTAAAGGATCGACCACAAAGTGTTTAGGTGGCTATTTCTAGGTGGTAGGATTGGGTGAATGCTTTCTTCTTTTTATATTTTGGTACACTTTTCATTATATTTTAAATGAGCACATATTGCTTCTACAATTAGATTTTTTAAAGCAATGTTATTTAAATAATAATAATAAAACAGTCAAGCATTTTCCCAAGGGGAGGGATGGTGGCAGACGACCATCAGGAGGGCACTCTGAGCCGTGGGGAATAGCCCCAGACGATGCAGTCTCATCTCTTCCTCCTCCTCCTCCGCTCCCCTGTTGTCATTCTGTCATGTCTCCAACCCTTTCATCTACCCTTTCTACCCTTCTTTTTCTCCCTGACTTCTTTCTCACTCCTTTCTCTGCCTGTTCTCTCTTCCTCCTCCCCTGCCTGCCCTCCTTTCTAACTTCCTCTCCCCTTCCTCATCCCCACCCCACTTCCCTTTCTATCACCCTGAAATGTTTTCATCCATAGTGGAGTACTGATTTTTGAAGGCAAATTAAAAGTTTTTGTTGTTGTTGTCGTTCATTTTCCATCACCACATTGGTTTCCTTGGCCAAACAGTTAATGGGAGTTCAAAAGCAAACTAGCACAGCATTCAAAATATTTTCACAGGATGTCACCTCTGTATTTGCCCAGTTTCACGTCCCTCCCTTGCATTCAGAACTCTAGAAATGCTCTGTAAATAAACACAATACTACAGAAGACAGCTGCCATTTGACACCCCAGGAATGTGTGTCTCTGCAGTGAAGATAAATTGAATCACCTCCTGTATCTACCCCACTTCTAGCCTTGCTCCCCTCCCAGTTTTACTGACCAGATCACTTTCCCTTTTCCACTGAGGGCCAGTAGCCTCTCAGGGTACTTTTTCAGAGGTACCAGACCAGCAACAAAGCAAGAGCATGATTTTGTGCAAAATAAGCTGACAGAGTATAGAGAAGCTACTCAAGGATGGTTAGATCAGCCTTATTGGAGGACCAGGGACCTGACAGTCCAGGGTGGAGACTGATGCTGTGTTTCTGAGAAGGGTCAAAATGTATTAGTTGTTTTGCAAGTAATGATAGAGATGCCACCTTCAAACTGAAGCCCTGATACATGAGGTTCTAAACTAAACTTAATATCCATTCTGTTTCCAATCTCTGGGACATGGGACCCTCTCATATATGCCTAAGCCCATGCTACCTTAATCCTCAATATGTATGTCTTAGTTCATGCCAGCTGCTGCAACAAAATACTACATACTACATGGCTTATAAAGGGCAGAAATTTATCTCTCACAGTTTTGGAGACTGAAAGTCCAAGATCAGGGTGTCAGCATGGTAGGGTTTTGATGAAGAGCGTCTTCCAGATGGCAGGCAGCTACCTTCTCACTATGTCCCCCGTTCTGTGTGTTGCAGTGACCTGCGGGGGGACAGCCAGAAGCAGAGGCATCTGTCCGGTGGAAAGGATAGGGAGCGTCTCTGTTCTGCTGTATAAGGGAACTAATCCCATTCATGAGGGCTGCACCCTCATGACCTCATAACCCCTCCAAGGCTCACCTCCTAATACCATCACCTTGGAGGTTAGGTTTAAACATGTGAATTTGGGGGAGACACACTCAGATCACAGCAACACTTAAACCTTGCAGGATGTCAGAATGTCTGAAGTGTCCCCATTATTTATTTATCTTTATCTTTTTAGTGTAAGACACACACACATTACCTTCTAAGTTAACCCTGATTTTTTCTGAGACACAAAGGGGTGAAAAGAAAAGGAATTTTCTTTTTTGTTTGTTTGTTTTTATGAGAAGAATCACTGGAGCAAGTCAAGAACTGGGTTAGTAGTTTTAACCTGACACTGTTGGACAAGGTATTTGCTCTCTTGAAAACTCGGTTTCCTTCATTGTGACCTAACGGTGTTTGGACTAGTTCATCTCTAACAGACTTTTCATCTCTGAAGGAGCCCTTAATTCATACTGTTAACAGTAGTGGTGGCTGAAGGTACTCCTTCTTGTACTCTTCACAGCATTCTTACTGGTCAGTATTCTTATTAGCAACCTTTCTACAGATGGTATGTGGCGTTGTCAAGAAGTTAGAAAGCCTCGATTCCAATTTGATTGTATCATTTATTAGCTGTGTGACCTTAGGCAAGTAAATTGCTTTCAGGGCTAACACAGCCTTTCTCTTATCTCATCATTATTTTTCCGGCATTTGTGTTAATATGTGAATTTTCTAGACACAATATGTATTCTTATCCAAGTTTTTGACAATTGATGAGCAGGACACCAACAAGGGCACAGCCTCGTAGGGCCTGTGTGACATCAGCCCCACACTTAACAGATGGACATCAGCTATTGATCAACACTATTTGACAATAGTCTTTTTTGATGTAGTTAAAGCCCCATATATATATTTTTTCCTATATAACTTTGAAGAAATGATATATATAATATACACCTCCTATATTATATATTTATACACTCTCTGTCTTCTCTACTGAAACATTATATAAACATATGTATTTTATCCTACATAACTTTCAAGAAATGATATATATAATATACACCTGATTTATATCTATATCTCCCCCTGTCTTCTCTATTGAAATGTAAATTTCATGAGGTGCAAGGATTTTCCTGTTTCATTTACTGCTAAACCCTCAGAACCTAGAACTAACATTAACATACTGTTGGTATTCAGTAAATATTTGTTGAATTCATTAATTCATTCAAAAATTTAATTGAAGATTCGCTGTCTGCCCTGCTGAATGTTAAGTGTTAAGGATGCCCCAGGAATGCTTAGTCTAGAGCAGTGGTCTCCATGGTGAGTTACCTGCAGCCAGCACCCACCTCAAGATGACTCATTGAGATGTGGGGAGAAAATATTGGAATTTCTGACTTTCTGTTTGCTTCTATTTAGATTTCTATTAAGTACTCTGGTGCATTTCCACAACTTACTACTAATAGCATGAAGTATTGAGTATGTGCCCATTTTTCCCCCTTGTCTCATGCGTTCAAAACGAAAAATTTAGAGATTGCTGCCCTTGGGATTCTCTTATGGAATATAGTTTCTCTGGGTCAGATTGTCTCCGGCAGCAAAATTCTCAGGTTCCAATTCCTTTGCACTCATATTTGTTCTGCCTTCTAGTCTGAAGTTCGCTGTCCTTAACAGATATGGAAGTTCTCTCTTCTCTTTGTCTTCTGTTGATATGGTCCCTCCAGTCCCAGTCAGGACTTTCACATCCTCCTCCTCTCATTCTGAATTTAAGATCAGCACACACACCTACCTCCTGGTGTCCCTCACATTTTTTTTCCTGTTATACTTTCACAGCTTTAGCTTTCCAAGCATGCTTAGTAAGATGGTATCAGAGTTGTAAGTATTCTGAAATTTAAGAAAATTCCCCGTCTCTTCCTCATCCAGACTTCCCTTATC
Source organism: Camelus bactrianus (assembly GCF_048773025.1). NCBI lineage: Eukaryota > Metazoa > Chordata > Mammalia > Artiodactyla > Camelidae > Camelus > Camelus bactrianus. Next base: position 36,627,856 of record NC_133549.1, read on the forward strand.
TCTTCTTCTCTCTATCCCTTTGTGATTTGCACACATTGTTTGCATCCCCTCTTAGTCTTTGTTTTCCTGACTGTAGGCATTTTTTTATTAATAGTATAGGTTTATTAATATTAAAAGTAATGCATAAATATATCCTCCAGTAATGTTTTTAAATTACTGATAAGTATAATGTTCACTTTGTCTATTACCCCCAATTTTAAAACCTCTTAGAAGCGGCTACCATTATGAAATTTTTTAATGGAGGTACTGGGGATCTTGAACCCAGGACCTCGTGCATGCTGAGCACATGCTCTACCACTGAACTATTCCCCTCCCCCATTATGAATTTTGAATGTGTATTTCCAGTAGCATTTTTTCCTTTTATGTGCTTTTTTTGCTTTGGGTTAATCAGTAGACAATAGTTAGATAAATTGGGTATTTTCATTTAACATATTGCAGTAAAGTAGTTAGAGATCTCTCTCATTAATTTTGTGTTCGGGCATGTAACAGTCTTCAAGATATATTATTGAATAAAATTAACAAGTTGCTGAAAACACAGAGGGTATGATAGCACTACAGTTTAAAAAGATAAAAAGAAGCCTTATTAAAAAAATATTGTGAGCTCCTCTTTTACCTCGATCCCAAACTCTTTGATCATTTTAAATATATTTCTCTGCATCTCATTGGCACTGTGTTTTCTGTTTGGGGATCAGGCTGGTGATCTGCTCAGGTTCCCTGGTGTCTCTAGATCTCTTCATCTGAATTCAGGAGAGAACAGAGACAAAGATGGGGGGGCATCAGAATGGGGAAGTAAGGAGGAAACAGGAAATGCAACCAGTAGTGTAAGAAGCAAAATCATTGCATTACAAATAGGGAAAATGGGGAAGGAGAGGGAAGCCCTGTAGCAAGATGATTTGTCTTGACCAGGTTAGACCCGGTCATGTCTCTGTCTGGAGAGACATGCTGTCTGTTTCCAATCATTTTCATCGCTCTTTCAACTTTCAGCTTTATTTCTCCCCAGCACTTTGTGCAGCAAACATCCTCACCTCCCATGACCCTCCTGAGCTTTATTTTATGTCTTCCCTCTTTCTGGGTCAAACACCCCATTTCTCTCTTTGTTCTCCTACACACACATTTTCTCTCTTTGTCTGTCTGTCTTTTTCTCTCCCCTACATTTTGTTTTAGATGTCATATAACTGAACTGTCAGGCTCTGGCTTGGGACGTAAGGATGATAAAATGCAGAATTTAATGAGCCTAAGGATTCTGGCCATGCTGATCTCAGCAGCCATTATGCATTCGAGAAACTTAGCATCATTTTTACTTATCTGTCTGTCTATTTATTTGTTAGTTGTAGTAGCTACCTTTGTTTCTGGAAAACCAGTGTAACAGTATGGAGACCAGAAGAAAGCCAGCAAGGGTGTTTCTGAGGCTTAAGGGAGGGGTTAACATGCCACCTTCAGGCTGCTTTTTTTTTTTTTTTTTTTTTTTTTAGCTCATTTTCCCCACGTGGGCAGGAGCTGAGACCTCAGGCTAAGCTACTTTGTTCGAGAAAGTTAAAGTTGCAGCATTAAGCAGGACTTTCCTGACAGTGTTTGTCCTGAGAGCGTAACTGTAGCATTAGTGAAGGGGAAAGCCTTGACTACTGAAGAGGAAATCAGAGTGTCCAGCTGCTAATATGTGCCAGCACTTCTCTCTAACAGACAGGACCCCTGGCTTCTGTGGGCTTCATTTGTGAGAGAGCGTGCGGGAACGTGAATATTCATCTCAGGTGAACAGGAGGAGGGCAGGTGTTTCCAACTCCCCAGCGTCCGCTCCTTTGCACATCCCTCCTCATTCCTCTGGAGGCCGTTAGCTGCAAATCTAAATCTGATTAAATGGGTGCTATCCCATCCTGGTGTTGATTTTTTAATACTTGCTCTGTGGTTATCTATATCAGGACATGTTGTGGTTCCGCAGCATTTATTGAGCAGTATATTAAGCCAGTATAAACGCAGACAAAATGCCAGGAGAATGATAAACTAGTGACATTTTTGAGTTTCTTTGTAGAAAATGTCGACAAAGGCTGCATTGGGCTGATTACATTTCAGAAGGGTGATGTTGAGCTGCTAACAACCCGTGCACTAGATCAGAGAGTGTTTCCATTGCATCCTTGACGGTGATAATTCTTAGATTTTATTCTAGAATGGCTCCTCGATATGAACACCAGCTTAAGATACTGGAAGGGTAGAGGCATGAGGCTACCTTTGTCTTGTTTGTATCAACGGAGCTGGATGCAGCATGACCTGAGAGCTCTCACCTTGTACTCTTCCCTAGGCAGGGAGACCTACGCAGAGATAGATGGAGACACAAGTGCCTCTTTTTAGTTATTTATACACTTAAGTGCCTGACTTTCTTCATTGGCCTCCCATGGCTTTTAGCACCAAATACAAAACCTTAGCATGGTGCTCACAGTGCCTAAATTTTCATTTTATCTTCTGCTCTGCTTTGAGAACATTAGATCTACCATGTTGGCTAACAAGTAAATGCCTGGATAGATCATCCTGTCTCTGTCCTTTTTACTTGATCTTTATCTCCGAAGAGAATGTTCTTCCACCCTGTCTGTCCATCGATCAAACTATTGCATATCCTTTAAGATTCAATGCATCTACTCTAAAGGCTTCCTGGACCTTCATTTCTCCTGTGTTTTCAGATACCACCTAGAATATTAGAATCCTTGTTTCATTGGATCAGTGTCTCCTGCATTGCTCTAAAGCTCGTATGGGGTTTTGGGGCAGGAAGGTGTAGCTCAGTGGTAGAGTGTGTGCTTAGCTTATACAAGGTCCTGGGTTCAATCCCCAGTACCTCCATTTTAAAAAGCAATAAAATAAAATATAAAAATAAATAAATAAACCTAATCCCCCTCCCCAAGAAAAATAAATTTAAAATTTTTTAAATTTGAGAGAAAAAAAAAGCTTGTGTGTGCAGGGAATCTGTAGCCCTTGTTTTTATTATATAATAGGACATTGGAATGTTTCACTGAACAAATAAGTGATTTTATTTATCCGTATAGTTGATCTCAGAGCTACTGACTCTTATTTGGTCTGTTGATTTATGATGATAAAGCATTTCTGCTAATGGGATACCCATGATATCCCAAGAAGCTTTTATTACCAACATTAATTTTAATTTTCCTGTAAGGATGAATATTCCCCACCTACCTTCCTAAGTAAGAAAGGGAAAGAAGAGAAGAAAGAAGTCAGCTGTAACCTGAGCCCTTGCTGTGTGCCAGGAAAATGCTAGGTGCTTTAAGATGTATATTCTAGGAAAACTTATTTTAGTCTCATTTTATCCTTAAAAAATAAAATAAAAGCACAGAGATGTTAAGTAACTTACCCAATGTCGCATACAGATACGTTGATAAATGCTAATGTGGCTGATTATGTACTTCTCCTTTATCCAAAAGCATTCAATAAAACTCACGTTGAATAAATATATGTGCCATCCACAGTACCTGACACAGAAATACAGGAAGCTGTTGTTGAGCTTGGCTGTTAATAAGAGGGATAGATAGATGAGTCACCACTTGAAATACGGTCTGATATATGCTATGCAAAAGTACGTGCACTGTTCTGGAAGTCTCAGAAGGGAAAACCAACTTAGCTTAAGTGGCATCCCCACTGAGAAGACTGTTTTCAGCTTCACTCATCTGCGGTTGAGCCACAGACCGTTAAGAATTAAGAAGGCAGAGGAAGGGTAAGAGGTTACTCCAGGCAGAGGCCCCAGTACATACAAGAACATAAAAATGTTCCTTTACTTCCATGAAATTCAGCTCAAGAAGGGACTTCATTTTCCCAATTATTCGTAAAGGCAATATAAAGATACACAAGATACAGCCACCTATTTTCTTTTTATGTAATTAAAGGATCTGGTCCCAAATTTTCCTTCTCACTTTTATAGAGAGATTCTTTCTGAGTCCCAGAATTGAGCAATCCAATATATTGAATTTTATATTAAGTATTGACCAGTGTAAAATTTTCTACATATTTATTGAGGCAATATTCTTTTCTCCACTCTCATATGCACAGAGAATGCAGTGATTAAAAAAAAAAAAAAATGGAACAGCACCTGCCTTTGGGGAGCTCGGTGAAGGAAGAGCAGCATTTATGCAGAGAGATCCAGCAAATCATCATGAACCATGACAGGGATGTGTACAGGGCAATCTGGAAGCATAAAGCAAAGATGCCCAAAGCTGAAGTCAGAGTTACCTACATGATTGAATTGAGATACTTGAAGCCACTCCGAAGATCTCACTCTAAAAATAAGACCATCAAGAGAACATTTTGGATTAAATTTTATGTGTATGCTGCTCTCCTTTGATTTAGTATTTTTTTACTTTTATTGAAGTATAGCTGACAATTAGGATTATACTATACTTCAAGTGGACAACGTGATGATTTGATATATATATACACTGTGAAAGGATTTCCATAATCGAGTTAACACATCCATCACCTCACATATTTACCTTTTTTGTGTGTGTAAGAACACTTAAGTTCAACTGTCTTAGCAAATTGCAATTGTACAGTACAGTTTTATCAATTATTGTCACCGTGTTATGCACTAGATCCTCAGACCTTATTCATCTTATAACTGGAAGTTTGTATACTATTTACCATTCTTTCCCTATTTCCCCGTCCCCCCAGCCCTTGGCAACCACTTATCATCATCATCATCATCATCATCATCATCATCACGAAGCTCAATAGTTGGTCTTAAAACGCACACAAAACCATTAATCACCACAGTTTCAACTAAAATGTATAAATGGGCTAGAAAATGATACTTTGCAGGTCATCTGCAGAGATGTACTTCTGCAAGGAGTGACGGCACCCTTCAAACCAGCACCTCTGCAGACATTTAACATCATTTGGCTTCAGCTCTTGAGAACTTACCAGTGCCACAAAGTAAAAGCAGTGATAATTCTTTATCATCTGCGACCACAGATCTAGAGGCAGCCTTAGGCCTCCAGGAAGAAGGACGAGCACATCAGCAAATAAAAATGCTTGGAAGCACTGTGGTCTGACTTTGAAGTTTTACGTTGCTGTTGCATTGTTGTACTATACACGGGAAAGATTGTAGGCGGGGGGAGGGAGTCGGTTAGCCACAGTAGACTTCGGAAAGACTAAGGACTCTGTTTTAACCCTGTGTCTTTTCATTAATTGATAAGCGGGAAATGTCCCTTGAACCAACAGTTCCTGCCTTTAGAGATAATAAAAGATCTTAAGAGACTACTATTATTATTGATTTGGGGTCATGCACACGTGGAAAGATCCAAGTGTATGCAAGATAATCATTTTGCCTCCCATTGGCAGTAACCACAAGCCAAGCAGATTAGGTTTGCATGCCGATTGCAGCAGTGTGTGTCTGGGATGCCAGCCTTCGCCTGGGAATCATAAGTACTAGTCATTTCAAAGAAGAGACTTGCAGCAGGTAGGGTGGGAGGTGAACAGCATGTTACTACTTACTAATAATTTGCCAAACCCAGTTACCTGCTGAGCTTTCTAGTTTGAGGGTCGTCAGGACTATGTCTTTTTTTTTTTTTAATAATGTTCATGACTGTGGCCTTGTCAGTAGGGGTCACCTGTGAGGCCCATCAATGCTTCATTTGGGAAGTAGAGAGCCACCATCCCGGACAAGCAGTCGCTACAGTGCTTGATTGAAATGATGGTGAAAGTGTCACCATCCGCCTATGTTCAGGTTCTAACCAGATGATATGTCCAAGTGCATGCCCCCTGTCTCTTTGGGGGAAATTATAAAACCCTGGTGAGGACATTTCTGCTTCCCGGGAGAAGAAGAAAGCAGAGTTTAGAGTTTCACGCATAGGCTCTGAATTTCAGGCCGTGTATCAATCAAAGAAAAGCTACTGACAGTGATAATAAAGGGGCCTTAAGGAGACTTCTTAAAATGAAGAGAGACTAGGCTAACCTAGGCTTCAGAGTCTGAGTTGGGAAGATGAGTTCAAATAAGAAGAGTTCTGGGAATGCCTGCAGGACGATGATTAACTTACGTATTTCAAAGAGCTGGGATACCATGAGATACCCTCTCCCTATCTTCCTGCCCTCCTTTCTTTCCTTTCTTCCTTCATTCCTTCAACATTTGATTATCTATTATATTATAGCTCAGACATTTTTTTTCATATATTCACATGAATATAATGTGTATAAAACAAAGCTCCTCCAAGGGCTCTCAGTTTGGTATGGAAGGGGACGAGGGGCTGCTTTTACAAGGGGAAAGATACAAAAGTAATTCTTTATAACAAACTGTTACAGGATTTATGTAAAAGGAGAAATATTTGTTGGTAGGGAGAGAGCAATTTTCCCGATATTGCTGGGAAAAAATGGAGGGAGTGACTTTTCAGAGGTGTCTTAACATAAGAGTCCAAGAAGATGAGGTGACACTGGAGAGAAGGGCTTTTCAGACTGAAGCAAAAAACACACAGAGGTTTAGAGAGGGCTGACAAAAGGAAGGAGGCGTTTTCAGGGAGTGGTGACTCTTCCCGTGTGGCAGGAGATGGGGCGGCAAAAGCAAGATGGGTCTTGGGTAACACACTGGGTTCTGAATGTAATGAGCGCTTGTAACATCTGCCCTTTCTCAAATGGACTTGAGGGCAGGGCTGGGTGGCTCGGGGCAGGCAGAGGGAGACTACTGTTAAGGCATGTTACTGTTTTCCACATGGAAATGGAACAGATTAAATGAAAGTTCTGCAAGTGCTGATGAAAAAAACTCTAGACAGTCCTGAGTTTAATTAATCTTGCTGTGTGAAAGTCTCAGAGATGGAGTATAATTGCCCATATTATTTCTATAACAGAATAATTATTTTATCTTTAATTTGGCTCACTGCAAGATAAGACTAAGTAATATGTGCCTTCAAGACATTTTAAATAGACTTGTGTTTTACTTACACATATGGTTTCTGGCACATATCATAAAGTTAAGTGCATCTGCATTGCTCCCCTGCCATACAGGTTCAGTAATACAGAGAAGGACGGTCACTCTGGGCTATTCTGGCCACTGCATTAGTTGCGTTATGTGTTTTGTTCATAGGGTAGCGTACTAGGTAGTTCTGCAAATTGCAAATGAAAAGATGAATTTAGATCAGTTTGCTATGTAAATCACTGTTCAAATCACCCAGCTGAAGCAGCCTGCCTGGCATCTGCCTGATAAGTCTTGCAAGTTTAATATACTGTCGGTGAGATTGTTACAGGAGGACACATATGACATGCGTGGGACTGATTTGCAAGTCTGAGCTAATAACACGCGATATCCTTTCCAGAGTTAAGCCTGGCCTTCATCAAATAAAGGTTTCATTATCATCTTTATTTGAAATGGGAATTTTGCTGTCAGGCTATATAAATAAATACAGTAGCTGTAGTCCAAGGACTGTGGCTTTAGAATCCTGTGGGTGTTACTCGCCTGTGGGCTTAGCTGAGCATCTCTAAGGCATAAGGGATGTCATTAACATTGATGTTTTTCCATTGTTTAGGTCTGTGATGGGGTCGAACAAGGAACCAGATCTTGTGCATCTTGAGGCCAGAACTGTGGATGGTCGTAAGTAAATCAACTTTTCCGTAATGTTAATAGTAACACTCGTTTTCTTAATCTGCCATGAACTGCATCTGTGTTCAGGGAAATCACAGTGGCGATAATCTAAATCGTTTGGACCTGAGGACTTCTTTGGTCCTTAGTAACCTAGAATTATTTTAATAATTCTTGACAACTGTCATTCAATGAAGGAGTTTTTCTTCGCGGGTGGTAAAATTCCAAAACTTTCTATTTCTAAAGTAAACACTTGTTACTGTGCAGTCGCTGCCATTTTGTTTTGATCTTTTCTTTCAGTTTCCTTATTTTATCAGATATCATCCAGGCAATGCCTCACTGTCTCATTTGGAGATTCACAAGGCACTTGGGTAGGATGGGGAAAACAGATTGATCCCATGTGTCTCCATCATATGCAATGCAAGGAAAAAGTCTGTTGCTGGTTCTGTACAACTCTAGTTAGGTTGGCTGCATTTCTTGGGGACATTGTGGCTTTTGCATATATAGAGAGGAAAGTTGCAGGTCCAGAATCCACACCCATGTCTGAATGACTTGAAAATTCTCCTCACTAATTGTATGATCTTGAAAAAGTTACTTAAACTCTTTATGCCATTGTTTCTTCAATGTAAATTAAGTAAGTTAATAATAATGATCCCTGTAGTAGCTAGTATTTACTGAGCACTTACTCTATACCAAGAATTACGCTTAAGGCTTTCTCTACTTCATCACAATTAATCCTCACAATAACTTGCAGGTAGTTTTTCCTATTCTACAGATGAGGAAACCAAGGCATAGAAAGCTTAAGTAATGCATTTAAACAACAATGACATGAACTTCCTTCCCCTTCTTTGGTCCTGAGGATCTCCAGAAGGGAGATGCATCCCATGGGGGCACTACTAGGTGCAAGATGGGCTGCAGGTGAAAGGGATAAAGGAAAAGAGAAAAAGGGGAAAGTATAGAAGAAAAATGGATGAAGAGAGAAAAGCCAGACAAAAAGAAAGAGATCTCCAGTGTAGAGAAGAGGAAGAGAATGGACTCTTCAGTTACAGCTGAGCAGTGAGGCTGGTGGAGGTTGTTCAGCACTGAGCCAGAGAGTAATGATCTCATTGTTCAGACCTCTGTTTCAGAAATACCACTCACGATTCAAAAACTTCATCATCACCAACACTGTGCCTGTCTTCTCGTCCTCAGCTCTTCTGATGCAAAGGCAGGAAATACCCATCGTTTACCAGCTTCCAGCTAAAGAAGCTGGTCACACCTGCCATCCAAACTCTCCAGAAACCACAGCTACTCCATTACTAGCACTCCCTGGGAAATTTTTTGTGTTCTTTCCCCTTTGGGGGTAATGAATATATCCTCCAGCAGAATCAGTGGGGGACAGACCAGGGTCCAAGCTGACCATCTCCTTTCTCCTTTATAATCTCGGGACATAGAATAATCTCAACAGTTTAGAGCATCTTTCCCACTTCTTTAGTGGGCTCTCTCTGGTGGTGACCAGAGCTGATACTATTATCTTGGGTGCCAAGGTCCAGTTCTCATTACATAAGAGCTGGAACAGTCTTTTTCCTTAGGTGGAAGTTGCCATGTTGTCTGTTTAAAGCTTTGTTTTACTTCCCGTTGCTCTAATAGTAGAGAACAAAGTTCTCACCTTACCTGACTCCTCATTGTACCCTGCGCTCCCCTCACTCCTCGCCTTCAGGCCTTTGGGTTTGCTTTCAATTCTCAGAGCGTGCAAGGTTCTGTGTCTCCCTACCAATTCTAATACCTGCTGCTTCCTCTGCTTAGAATACCTTTCTTTCTTCCCCCATCCCAACCAGTTCAGTGTAACTCATCCCTGGGGAATCATTCAGATCGCAGTTTAAGTATCCATTTTTTTCTTTTTAACTTTTAGTTTTTAAATAATTTTAGACTCACACAGATGTGGCAAAAAAAAAAAAAATGGTGCAGAGTTCCCTGTATCTCTCATCCAGCTTCCCCCAACAATAACATAAGTATAACTGTAGAACCCTTATCAAAACCAGGGAAAGCATCCATTTCTTAAGGAAGTCTTTCTTAAACTCGGAATTTAAACCAGTCGATTTTGTTTGCTTTCATCCAGCTCTTTTATTTTTTTTTATTGTGCTCATCTTAGCTTGAAATTGCATTCCATTTACATGATTATTTGATTACAACTTTTCCTCTGCACCAGCCTTTAATAAGTTCTATGAATGCAGGGATCAGGGATATCTTTGTTCAGTATTGCATGCCCAGCCCATGCCACAGTGTCTACATGTAGATGGAGCTTAATAGATATTTACTGAATGAATGAATGCATAGTTGACCAGTTGTCAGAGTTACCAGCTGGCTACTTAAGCTCACTTCCTAGGTTGTCTGAAAATTTTAGAGCATTGCATCTCAAATTTTAACATGCATTCGACCCACCTAGGGATCTTGTTAAAATGTGGATTCTGATTCGGTAGGGGCCCAAGAGTCTGCATTCCTAACAAGCTCCCAGGTGAAGCCGATGCCACTGGTCTGTGGAACACGCTTACAATAATAAAGTCCCACACCGAAAAACTAATGAAAGAGCTTTAGGGTCTGTCTCCCATGACTACACCCTTTGTTTACGAAGCTCTGCATGGAATCGGTAGCATCCCAGATTGCTTTTATTTTCAAGCTGTGGGGCTACTGCTGCTTTCTGGCTTGTGGCATCTAACCCACATAACCCAAATCCTGAAAACAACAAGGCCATCGCTTTCCCTGATCCACACGTTTTCTCTCACCCAACATTATTCCCGTGCTCCTTGCAGGCATGAAGGCTGATAATGCCAGACTGTCATCTCAGGCTCAGCTTTCACAAGGCATGAAATATATCAGTTCTAATTTTATTTATTTTATTTCACTTTTTTGCAAAGGCAGCATCTTCAGAAACTATCCAAGAGTGAAAATTCAATAAAGGGATTTAATTTGAAAAGTTATCCCTGTCAAAACATAACAGAAAAAAAAAAGACCTACCAATTGAAATAAAGGATCTAAGCATAACGCCTGCCCTGAGTATCAAAAAAAAAAAAAAGATTTTCTTGGTGTCATATTTCCTCTGTAAGTCTGTCTCTCTCTCTCCAAAAGAGTCAGTAACCATAGCTTCAGGTCAAAGACACAGAAAGGAGGATGAAGGAAAGCAAGAACACAGAGAGGTCAGTGTAGCAAGTTATTAGCAAATATACTGAGAGTGTATTTATCAAAATCAGACTCCAGGCTGGTCAGTTGCTCTAAGAATTCCAGTATCTCCATGGTATTCCTCTCCCCATTCTGTGATTGGGGTCCCTCTTGGTTCTCCATTCCTTCATTACTGTTTAGCACAAAATTTAAATATATAGTACCTGTTGTTTATATTCTAGGTCATACGTCTAGTAGGCTATATGCCAAAATAATATATATATGTTTTTTAACTTTGAACAAGTAATTTTTTTTAAATTTTAATGGGTTTAGGCATTTCGTAGCCAACACATTGAGCATGTGACATAGGAAAAAAATCCCTTCTTGCTTATTTTTCTCATCCCCACGGGGTGAGTTGAGTTGCAAATGTTTAGCTGGGTGTGTTACTTGAAGTTTACTTTTAGTCTCGTTTCACATCTCCCTAGATTACAGTTTTATAATTAATTCGGTTTCAGTTGAAGTCTCCATATTTGAGGGCAGGTGAACTCTGGAAAGCTTTTGCTTTATAAGGGTCTGTGAGCGACACAGACGTTTCCTGTCAACTGAGCTCTGAAATCTGGGTGTTATAGTTTACAGCCATGACAAGGGTGTTATTCTTTCCTGTATCATCTCTCTGCCTTGAGAAGCAAGCTGGAAAGAGCAACCTCACTTACAATCAATCACAGGAAGTATTATTGGAACATTTTGAACGTATTTATTGGGTCTGGCATTTGTTATTGGCCCCAGCATCCAGCCGAGGACAAACTGACAGGTCCTCATCCTAGAAACAAAGATTTTACTGTTTAAATACTGTGTGTGTGTGTGTGTGTGTGTGTGTGTGTGTGTGTGTGTGTGTGTGTGTGAATTGCACACACATTGTACACACCTAATACATTAAAACTGCTACCCAGTATACTGAAATAGTAAAAAGGAAATCTACATTCTATTGATCTACCTAATATAAGTACACGTGTGTGTGTGGTTGTAGTGTATGTAGTCAGAGAGAAAATGTCAACCAAACTGTTGACATTGTTGAAAAGCCTTGTGAAAACCTCTGTCCTATTTAATCTTGGTTCTAAGTACAAAATATAGCTCAGGGCCTGGCACATTTAGTGTGTGTTGACTGAATAAATAAATATCTGTGCATGTCACTGTATGGGCACATCTTCTTTTTCTAAGTTTTTATTTATGTATGTATGTATGTATTTTGCATTCTTTTTTTGTTGAAGTATATATTCTGTATCTTGTAGTAGCCTATCATGAAAAAGAATATGAAAACGAATATATGTATGTGTATGACTGAAACACTCTGTACACCAGAAATTGACACGACATAATAAACTGACTATACTTCAATAAAAAATAATGCAAAAAAAAAAAAAAAAAGTACATCTTCTTGAAGAAGGACCTTGAACCATGAGGTGTGCAGAGTCCCGTAGGGAGGATCATGAGAAACTCACTGACTCCCTAAAATTGTATGCCACGTAGTATGTATATGTGAGTTGGAGGAAAGAGACATAACTTTTATCAGAATTCTTAGCATGATAATTACATGCGGATGCACAGTTTTCTATTTATGCTCATCTGTTAGCATCATCTTGTGAGAGAAGTTACAGTACCAAGTTTGAGCTTTATTGCTTCTCCTTTTCACTTTGAAATGAAAGGCCTGGCCAGTGACCTGAATGTTTCTGTACTGGTGATGACCCGTGCTAGCAGGGACAGGGAACAGGGGACAATTACTGGCCTCTGTGTCTATTTGCATGGGTAACTAACCTTGTAACAAGTTGCCAAAGGACTGATCTCTTTCACTGGGGAAAAACAACCTTGACCCTTTAACTAGCTGTGAAAATGAGTGTCCCCAAACTCTTTCTGAAATGAGCCTCAAGCCAGCATTTTATAAGCCGAGATAAAAATTAAAGGAAACTCACAACTTTGTATAACGACCATCCCACTAATTCTGCTCGTGGGTGAGAACTAGACCTCTCATTTCTACTTCTGGTTTTCTACTCCTCCCATCAATTTCCATATTGAATGGCATGCATATCAGTGCTGGGATAAGGCCAGCACTGCTGAAATACTGGGAGGGGTGATGGAGACCTCAGTTCTCGTCAGTCCTCGGCATATCAGCCATGAGGTGGTGTGAGTTTATACTCTAAGCCGTAATGACTTTTATACCAACAGCAGTAGCAACGACCATCATAAAAGGGATAAGCAGTACTCCAGCCATCAAGTGGAAAGTGGAATCCACTTCCTGACCTTCCTTCCCATTCCCAAGACTTGTGTTTTTTTAAAATATTTCTTCTATATTATTTAAGAAATTGTTTGGGCTTCTACAGATAAGCATGTATGTATGTAGACAGACATCCACACTCAGATGTTCATGTTGTAAACTTGTTATGCCAGGTTCAGCGTGGGGCGAATATGATAGCGAGTTAAAAATCTTCCCATATCAGCACATATAAATTTACCTACTTCATGGCTGATCACTATGTAAGAACCCCCATTATACAGTCAACTGTAATTCTGTTAATCACTATCTCATTAACGGACATGTAGATGTCTGGCTGTTTCAAACAGTGCGGATACCTTCACATATGCACGTATATCTTATTTGGTTAGTAAGCATTCAAACGTGTCTGAGCAGCAAGCACTGCTGAAAGCAAAGTTACCCATGGGAAATCCCTGGGTCTGAGAGTACATACCTTTGAAATTCCCGTAGATGTGGTCGCATTGCCCTCTGAAATAGTTGTATCATTGCAGACTTTCTGGATATGAGAATGCCTGTGTTTGCAAGCCCTCAATAGTCCAGGACACTAGGAAAGATCTTTTTAAACATAACCCATCTGATGAGCAGAAACATGGCATATCCTTATTGTTTTCATTTGCATTTACTTAATTAGGAGTGGGGTTAAGAATTTTTATTTTTCTTGGCTATTTGTACTTCCTCCTTCAAAAGATCTCAAATCTCTTTAATGTTCTAGAGAAGAGCAATACTTCAGCATTTTTGTGCAAATCTAAAAAATATCAAAGTTGCCAGCCCTGCTCTAGCCAAAGTCCCACGACGGTACACCAGTTGGCATTATTAGACCCCATGTTTCATAACCTTCATCTGCCTTCTTTGTCCATCAGTTAGTGTATCAATAGCTTCTAGGGTGGGGCCTGGGAGGAGGTTGGAAGTTTCCATTTCTGGTCACCTTCAGATTCTGATAGCTCCCCACCATTCCCCACCATGTTTACCAAGTGCGTTCTCACCTCTCTTACCCTGTCCCCAGATCAAGCATCCCAGCTTAGCCAGTCCAGCGACACCTGGCACTTTGTCTTTCTAACACTGTCTTTCCGACCCCATTTTTCATATTGCAAACGTCTCTTGACTTCAGTGACTATTGATTTCAACTTGGCCTCTCTGATTTAGCAGCCTAAAGACAGCCCTGAAAACCGGCCAGAAAAGCATGAAATGAGATAACACAGGCCTCCCCACACAGCAGTGAAAAACCTGACAGGGACCGTTCAGTAACGGGCTCAGCTGGGCAGCTTTCAGACTGGGCCCTTTGTATCCATTATGTGCCACTTCCCTGCATCCCGCGAGCCGCCCACTTGTGAGGAGCTCTGTGCCCTTACCTCCCACCCCGAGGATGAGAGCGCAGAAGTGCGCGAGAGAGATTTGCCATTCCCAGGTCTTAACTCTGGGACAAAGGACTGGGTATCTCCTGGGTCCTCAGGCTACCCCAGGACTCAGTAGCACCAGCCCATATAGCACGTGTGTGCGGCAGTTTCTAGCGCTTTGAAAAATTCCTCATACTTCTGACTCCTGCTTTAAAACAAAAACAAAAGGTAGCGTCATAAAGATCTCGGTGCTTACTCATTCTTCCCTTTACGCTGCCCTCAAGCAACAGGGATGTTCTCAAGCAACGAGGCTGCTAGTAATGTGCGTTAGGTTCCTATTATTTGTCGAGTGCTGCTGCACTGGATACTTTTTTAGCTGCGTTACTTACAAGAGCTCTTGCAAACAGGTCCTATTGTTATTTTCCTAACTTTATGAGGAAAACGAGGCTTACAGTGATTAAATATTTTTGCCATTACCTCAGGACTAGAATTTGAAGCCAGGTTGGGTTCAAACTGGACCTATTTATTGTTCATGCATTTGAAAAATATTGTTGGACATCTGTGGTATGCCTGGTGCTCTTCTAGGCATGAATGAAGTATAGTAGGGGACGTTGCAAAGGCCCTGCTCTCATAGAGCTTACCTTCTAGATAGGGAGACAGATTATAAACAAATGCATATTGCAGGTGGTGGTAAGTTCTAGGAAGCAAAACAAAGCAGAGTCTAGACAGAGACTGATTGAGGAGAGGGAGTGACCAAAGAAGGAATCTCTGTTAAAGTGGCATTTGGTATTTCAGGCAAAGTCCTTATGGAAGTAAGGGCAAGAGCTGGGTCTGCCGGGTGGAACAGCGTTGCAGACAGATGGAACAGCATGTGTAAAGGAGTATGGGCATGCTTGGCCTGGCTGAAGTGTAGCAAGGGGTGAAGTGACTGGAATATAGAGAGGGCCAGCAATGTGTCATCTCTTTCTGTTTATCCTACTGTGAAAGGCAGAGGGTGTGCCTTATTGATCTTTATTGAACATTTTTCATGTTCCAAGTATGATATTCAGTATTGAGAGTGATAAAAATAGAAAGTAAGTAAAGAAATAATGGACTGAATATACCCATGTGTCTTGGAGGCTGTCCTTTGAAATGACCCTCTGTCCTGGACTTTTTTTTTTTAATGAAGTATAGTTGATTTGCAGTGTTGTGTTAGTTTCTTGTTTACAGAAAACATGAATTTATATACATATATATATACATGTATTTATATACATATATATATATATATATATATATATATATATATATATTCTTTTTCAGATTCTTTTCCTTAATAGGTTCTTACACGGTATTGAAGATAGTTCCCTAATTTATCCCTCCCCCCATTTACCTCTGGTAACCTTAAGTTTGTTTTTTATGTCTGTGAGTCTGTTTCTGTTTCTGTTTTGTAAAGAAGTTCGTTTATATCATATAACATATGTCATATAACCCATATAACATACAGCATATATAGTAATTAATCATAGAACACATGAACACATATAAGTAGATATTGTACATCCCTCCCCCCAAAAAGCCCTGGAGAGGACATTCTGTGTACCTTCTCCCTCATGCACAAAGCTGCTTTCACTTCTTCCTTCCTTCCCTCCCTCCTTTCCACTTCCATTCCTATTTTCTTTCTTTGTTACTATTTGCCCTTTTCACTGTCTCTGTCCCTCTCCCTTTCCCACCCTGCCTCCTTTCTTTGTAAACTCAGTTTGGAAAGTTACCGGAACAAATGTGCTTCTCAGTTTTCCATGGCTGGGTGTGACCCTGTGGCTAACTTTGTGCCTTTTCTCAGCTTAAACTGGAGTGCTAGCCTGGCTTTTCCACAAAACAGCCAGCTGGCCTTCCCCAAGCCTGTCTCTCATTGTCTCTCATGCCCCTGTGCTCCAGCCCAGTGCTCCCTCAACTCTGTAAGATGCAAAGTGACATAAATGCAGAGTCACAGGAGAAGCCCAGGCACAGAGTGGACCATCCATGGAGAGAGATGAAGGTTAGATGCCCCTCACCTGGACCTCTCTTAGGACACTCTCACCCCACTGCATCATCACTGGAGAGTGACTTTCTTTATTTCTCTTAAAGTACTCTGCCCTCGTGTTCTCTCTCATGCCCCCAATTCCTAGCCCTGTGCTTGGCAAAAATACATGATCCCAGAACTTTCCCTGTAGTGATCATGGCCTCCAGAATGTCCGAAGGCTAACAATACAAGGCACCTTTTTAGAAAGTTACACTGGACCAAGATCAAGAGATTTGCTAGAATAAAGCAACGCAGCCTTATTGTTGTGCAGGGTCTCCCTCTTGCTGGGTGAAGTTTCAGATCCAAGCTCTATCTCTCAGGTGCTGTGTGACTCTGAGAAGATCATTTACCCAACTAGGCTTCAGACTTTTTCTCTATATAATGGGGGTTATTAGGATTTTAGAACCACAAAAGGATGCTAAAAATCAGGCTGTTGGCTTCAAGATCTGATAGGGCTTTACTGTCCTTGACCCACTGAAACCCGTTTCCTTCTCACTCCTGCCCAAAGCTCTGCGATGTTGCTAGCAAGTTTGTGTCTTCAGCATTTCTGGGTTCTGGGCACCAAGGTGGCTTCCATGCCCTCCTCGAAGTCCTGGTTATTTTTCAGTTCTCTCCCGGCCACTGCTTCACACTGCCTGCCTGCCCAGAATATTTATTATCTATTAATTATACACTGAGAATATTTTTCATGGTGTTTTAAAAAACCCCATTTTAACACAAACCAAAAAGTGAATATAAAGAAAGACACAGTCTCAGATAGAAATGTCTGTAGGACCTCACAGCTGGGTTCCATGAGATACGGTGAGTGGGGCTGGTGGGGGGGGGGCGGCACTGGGGGGCTGCGATCACAGCCCCAACTTCCACTGAGCACAGTCCAGTTGGACATAGTCCCTTTCAGGTTCTTTTTCGTTATAGGTTATTACAAGCTATAGGATATAGTTCCCTTTGCTAGGCAAGAGGTCCTTATTGTTTATCTAATTTCTATATAGTAGTTTGTATCTCCTGATCCCAAACTCCTAATTTATCCCTTCCCGCCTTTCCCCTTTAGTAACCATAAGTTTGTTTTCTATGTCTGTGAGTCTGTTTCTGTTTTATAAATAAGTTCCATTTATGTCATTTTTTAGATTCCACATGTAAGAGATATCATGTGTTATTTGTCTATCTGTGACTTCACTTAGAATGACTGTCTCCAGGTCCATCCATGTTGCTGCAAATGGCATGATTTCATGCTTTTTATGGCTGAGTAGTAGTCCATTGTGTGTGTGTGTGTGTGTGTGTGTGTATGCCACAACTTCTTTATCCAGTCATCTGTTGTTGGACACTTAGGTTGCTTCCATGTCTTGGCTATTGTAAATAGTGCTGCTATGAATATTGGGGGTGCACATATCTTTTCTAATTAGAGTTTTCTCTGGATATACGCCCAGGAGTGGGATTGCTAGATCATATGATAACTCTATTTTTAGTCTTTTAAGGGATCAACAGACTGTTTTCCATAATGGCTGCCCTAAACTACATTCCCACCAACAGTGTAGGAGGGTTACCTTTTCTCCACAACCTCTCCAGCACTTACCATTTGTCAAGCCTGGCCTTTAAAAGGTAGCTTGCTTTCTCTGGAGCAGCACAGATTTGGGGGAGGGGGGAATTGCAGTATTCCAAGCAGCAGCTGTTGCAGAAAGTGAGGGTGCTTCAAAAGAGCAGCATAGTGTCCTAATTACCTGTGGCAAGGAAAACATCTGTGTGGGAAAAGTAATGAAATTAATTCTGAAGTCTCGCAGTTGCATACATTAATTGATGTTAATTAATGCCAAATTACAAGATGCTTCCTATGGAATCACATCATACACTCACCGGAATTGAATATGGAAAGAGTTCATCATACTTAATGCTATTACAGCAAGCCCCAAGGGGAATAAGAGTGATTGGTCCCTCATTATGAAGTGCAGCCAGTTTCTTTCTGTTTCCATTAGAAGAGGAAAGAGAACACACCAGAGTACTTTACCAGGGGCAGGAGGCTTGGAATTGATCATTTCCCCTTCAGCTTGTAAATTTCACTTTGAACCACTCCGAGCAAGACATGGATTCAAGACCTTTTCCTGGGGCTTTTCTTGTGTCGCTCAGTTGTGCATTTTGTAATTCTCAGCCCAAGAACAGTTCATTGCACAGCTCTCTGCCTCAGTATGTGGCGTGGGGAATGGAGGAAGGTAGAACTAGCAGGGGAATTAGAGATGGTTCTCTAATTCTCATAAGTAGCATCCCACAAGCCCACCGTGACCCCCAGCCCCTTCCCTTGGCTGAGAGGTGCTGACCAGAGATTTGCACACCGGTTATCTGCCTCTCTCACTTCACTGCCTCTGTCCTAGTGTTGACATTTTGTATATATCTCTTATTCATTTTTCCATGCAAACATACATATGTAGCTATCTATATATATACCACTTGCACAAAATAGGGTCCATATGCACATATTTTGGTAACCTACTTTTAAAAAACTTTTATTTTGGAATAATTTTAGATAAGCAGACAAGTTACCAAGATAATGCAGCTTTACCCAGCTTCCCCTAAAGTTAACATCTTACACAACCATGCTCTATTTTTCAAAACTTAGAAATTAATACTGATACAACATTATTAATTGGTAAGCTATTTTTATGATATAAAATATATTAAGCATTTCTCTAAATCCTCAGGTATTCTCTAGCAGCAAGATTTTAATAGCAAAGTATGCATGTTCCATAGTCTTTTTAGTTATTCCTCTGTTGTTGACCGTTTTCTTTTCTCTTACTTTTTAAATTATAAACAACTCTGTTGAGTATCAAAGTAGCTAAAGTTGTGCATAGATCATTAATTATTTCTTCAAGTAGAATTCTCAGAAATGAACCTGAGGTCAAGAGACATTTTAAAAAATATTGATCCATATTGCCAATTTATGCCACACACACAAAAATAAATGTACAGGTCTTTTTTTTTTTTTTCTAGATGTGTCCATTGATACTTACAAGCTAAAGCATACTTAATAAAAATTGGTCCCAAACTTGCTGGGGTTTCTCATGCAACATAACGGAAATAAACCAGATTTGGAATCAGGCCAACCCAGTTTGAAACTCTATATGCCATTTCTATAATCTCTTTGAATTTTATTCTCTTTATCTGCAAAATCAGTTGATAAATTATACTTTCATGGTATTGTGGAGATTAAATTTCTTAGTAAGTAAATGTGAACATGCTTTAGAGTACCTGGCACATAGATGTTCAACAAATATTAGTTTCCCTGCTCTTTTAATTTCTCCCCAAATCCCTCATATTCATAATTTCTGTATAATTGAGTTATAAGTATGAAAAGTTTATTTTAACATTTTCCATCTTATGCTTGTTCAGGGATCTTTTAAGAAGAAGTTGAGGTCTTAGGAAGGAAACTGTTAGACACCAGTACAACTAAAACAAGCACTGTGTATTCATCCAGAAATCCTTATTAGGTGGCAGCCTTAGAAATTCTAATTGGAAGTTATTTGTAATTTGAAGCCCGAGACTTCCTAATCAGGAACTTTTGATTCATTTGTTTTCATTCATTATCTCACATAACAAGCATGGAGAAAGGGCAGCTCCAGGTTCAGTACAATTAGTAACTCAATGATGTCTTCAGGGAACTGGTCCATTCCATCTCTTTGCCATACTCATTACGTAAGCTTAACTGTAAGACTCCTTCATAGACAAGAAGGCTAGAGCAGTCCCAAACATCACATTGAGACATAGTGTTGTCCATAGCTGAAGAGGGTCTTCTGCTGTGCCTCCCTGCAGTCCCTTGAAAGATCTCTTTCACTTCTTATTTACTAGAACTGGGTTTAAATGTCCTCTCCTAGATTGTCATTCTAAGTGAAGTAAGCCAGAAAGAGAAAGAAAGAAAAATACCATATGATATCACTTACATTTGGAATCTAAAAAAAAAAAAAAAAAGACAAATGAACTTACAAAACAGAAACAGACTCACAGACATAGAAAACAAACTAATGGTTACCAGGGGGGGAAAGGAGTGGGAAGAGATAAATTGGGAGTTCGAGATTTTCAGATACTAACTACTATACATAAAATAGATAAATAATAAGTTTATACTGTATAGCACAGGGAACCATATTCAGTATCTTGTAGTAACCTATAATGAAAAAGAATATGAACACAACTATATGTGTATATATATACACACATATATATATGACTGAACTATTGTGCTGTACACCAGAAATTGACACAACATTGTAAATTGCCTACACTTCAATAAAGAAAAAAAAGTCCTCTCCTAAAGCAAACAATGGCTAAAGGAGGAGAAAGACTTTGAGTGTAGACCAAGAGGATTCTTCCCTATGTATCAGAACTTCTGAGTCACATGGAAGACAGATGAGCCAACAGATCCAGTATTGGCTTTTGAGGCAAAGAGACAGTAAGGAATGCATATTGGACAGGTCACCAACAGTACCTGATAGAGAAATGTACTCAAATTCAGTTTTTTTAAGGACCTACAATGTGTCCTAAAGTGATATAATCATTGTGAAATGCAGAAAAAAAGAGAAAACAGGAACATTATAGTTGATAGTAACAACTTTGAGTTTCAAAACATTTAGATTATACATCATTTCAGTTAATTCTTAGAGCCAAACTACAAGATAGTTGGCATTGACATCCTCATTTAATGGATGGAGGTAGCAAGACTCAGGAAGATGAACTGATTTCCCTTGAACTATGCAGCTAGTAAGTGCCCACACCAGAACTCAAGCCCAGGTCTCAGAGTTGCCAATCTCCATTTCTATGACCCCAGGTTACCTTTTGAAAAACCAAAGTCAACTACAAGCTGTAAAAGGTTCTGGTGGAGTGTGAAATTGTGAGATAAACATTTTGTGTGTTATAGGGAGGACCGTTCTGGAAGGGATGAGTCCCAGAAGTTCTCTTCAAGGAGAAACATTATGACTTATGCCCTAAAATGGAACTGAAAGAATGTCTTAAAAAAGGAGACAGGGAAGGGAGAGGAGAAAACTCTTCTTTAGTTTCTCTTTGGAGTTAGTTTCACCAGGTCTAGATGGGTTAAAGTCCTTGAGAGCTATCCCCATCCCCACACATGGCAGCAAAGCAAAGGGACAAAGGAAGATTGCAGATAAGCTCCCCTCCCTCCCTCTCCTTAGAGCTTATCAGCAACTTCATCAGCCATTGGTCAGTTGGAGCAAATGTGCATGCCGCCCCCTAGTGGCACTGCATGTAGAATACAGGCTTACCCAAGTTCTAAGTGAAGTAAGCCAGAAAGAGAAAAATGATATCACTCATATGTGGAATCTAAAAAAAAAAAAAAGAAAAAAGAGGACACTGGTGAACTCATCTACGAACGAAACAGACTCACAGACATAGTAGACAATCTTATGGTTGCCCGGGAAAAGGGAGTGGGAAAGGATAAATTTGGGAGTTTGAAATTTGCAAAGGTCAACCACTATATATAAAAATAGATAAAAAACAAATTTCTTCTGTACAGCACAGGGAACTATATTCAATATCTTGTAATAACCTTTAATGAAAAAGAATATGAAAGTGAATATGTATATATATATGCATGACCAAGCTATTATTCTGTACACCAGAAATTGCCACATTGTTACTGACTGTACTTCAATTAAAAAAGAAAAGGAAAAAATAGTGCTAGAAATTTCCTTAAGGGAAGTTGTTAGAGAATTCTTATATCCAAGTCAACATACAATTCCCTACTCCCATTTCCTGTGATAATCATGTCCTGAGTTTTTCATTTGAAAGAGTGAATTTCTTCATACATCTCTGATATCCTAAAGTCAAAGTCACCTGTTCACTAAGCATCAAAAAAGGTAGAATAAATTCCTTTTTCATTCACTTTTTCCAGTAAAATGACATGTTCTAAGTAATATTTATTTGTTGCATACTATGTGCCAGGAATGGTGTTAGAATCTGGAGGTATAGCAGGGAACAGCAACAAAAAAAGAGGTCTCCATCTGCATAGAGGTTATATACTGATGGAGGGAGGGGCAGAATAAATCATGAACAAGGTGATTTTAGAGTGTGATAAATCCCATGAAGGGAATTAATGGGGTGGAGTGTTATTGAAAGTAATCGTGGAAGACCCTCAGAAGTACCAGTAAGCTGAAATGTAGACCTGCTTTGAGAACAACCTGCGGAAAACCATTTTAGGCAGAGGGAATACAAGTGAAAAGCTTCTGACATGGTAGGACATTTGGCCAAATTTTTGAACATAAAGTAGGTCAGGTTGCTGCAGGAAAAACGGATGTGGGGCGTGAGGAGGGCTGTGTCTCCGGCTTCAGTTGAGCCCCTGGGACGTGCCCTGCCAAGTGTGGGTCCTTGGCTTCGCGCAGGAAAGAATTCAAGAGTGAGCCACAGTTGAGTAAAGGTAGATTTATTTAGAGATACATCAAAAGGCAGGAGAAAGGCCACGAGATATGGGGGTTGGGCGCTCAGATTAGAGTAAAAGTAGGTACACACTCCATAGACAAGAGTACAGGCTGTCTCTCCAAAGAGGGAAAAGAGAGAGGGGCAGTGGCTGAGAGGCACCATGTTGCCAGTTTTTATGGGCTCAGTGGCTTCATATAGTAACAAGTGGAAGGACCAGAGTAACTAGTCTGGGGAAGGGGCTGGGATTCCCAGGAAGTTGGCCATTTCCCACTCTTTGGCTTTTTGTGGCTAGCCTTGGGACTGCCATGGGCCTGTGGGCATGTTATCCACCATGTTAATATATTACAATGGGCGTATAATGAAGCCCAAAGTCTACTGGAAGTTAAATCTCCCACCATCTTGAGCCTCAAGGCCTACTAGAGGTTGAATCTTTCACCATTTTGATGTTAATTGCTGTAGCATTCCTTGAATGGCTGTGCCCTGCCCACTTCCTGTCTCAAGATTAGAAGTATCACAAGGAGAGAAGAGATTAGCTTGAGGAGAGGTTGAAGCGGTGGTGGTGGAAGGTTTATGCAAAGAGCCAAAGGCAGTTTTAAGTAAGGAAGTGACATCTGATTAGTAGAGAGAGCAGAATAGTTATGGTTGAAAAACAGAGATAGCCTCCTGATTACAAAATGCTTCCAGCAATAGGGATCAAATCTCTGTAAGAATTATTATTACTGCTATGTTTATCATCTGCTGTAAAGTCTTCAGGTGAGATGCAGAGTCTCAATTTACTCATCTATAAAGTGAGAGCAAATTTTTTGAGTCAGGAATCTCTTCTCAGCTGTTTTACTTACAGTCACTGGTCGAAGAAAAATCTTTATCTTGACAATGAAACGTCATTATTTATAACACGAGCACTTCTAGCATGAGGTGATTGATGATTGCATGTATGTGTGTGTTTCCCGACTTATCAGAGGTCAGAGTGTGGAGGTGAAGCCTATTAATGAGAAAAAAAAACACTATGAAAGCACAAGTATTTTTTAATATTTTTAAAATTGAAGTATAGTCAGTTTACAACGTGGTGTTAATTTCTGGTTAAAAGCACAAGTAGTATTGCCAACTTCTGAAAATATTTTCCTTTGGGTTTGGAAGGAAGTATTTTGATTAACGGAAATTTAGTATTGTAGGGTGACAAGGGCTGGTAGAGTCACTGGGATATTGTGATGGTGGTGTTGATAACAAGTGAGTAAAATAATAACGGTAATTTTAATAATAATAATAACAACAGTAATTTAGTTAATAGAAAATGTGAGGTTTGTTTAAAGAATTGGAGATAGCAAGAGAATAGAAAATGCCCACTCTGGCTTTAGTACAGTGTGTGTATATCACCCCACCCCCATTTTTTTCTGGTTTTTTTTTTTCAGATTCACAATACCTGACTTGCCGAATGCACAACTGCACAGAGGCCAACAGACATAAACCCTTCCCGGGCTACATTGACCCAGACTCTTTGATTGTCCAGGATGATTACGTATTTGTTCAGGTAGGAAAGATCCACCTCCACTGATTGTCTCAAAGATATTTCCCTTCCTGGCTCCTGTCCCTAATGCAGCCCCTTTTGCCTGCTTACAATCCTTTAAAAGCCAAAAGAAAGAAAAAAAAAGCTTTATTTTTTAATAAAAGGAACATTACCAAGTGTCAGCTTTTCTACTAACATAATAGTAGTTAGTTCCCTGGGGCAGTGCTTGGAGGGCCACGTCTATGTGGGGTCCTTGAGGCATTGCTTCGAGCACTGGGGCTGTCTCCAGGTCACTCTCTTCAGCTGCCTCCCAAAGAAGCTCCCTTGGGTCACCAGCAGGACCCAGCACATGTGTCAGTCTCTTCTTGTCAGAACTGTGAGCCACAGAGCCTCCTCCTAGGGCCCGCCTTAAAAATAGAGTCAGGCCGTAACAGGCAGCTGTGGGAGGCAGAGACCAGGTGGAGGTGGGGCGTAATCAGCCATTATTGTCAGACCCAGACTGTGATTAAGATCGAGAGAATTTAGATGAGCTGTATTCAGACAGTTTGTTCACCTCCAGAGAGAGTGGGGAACAATTTGAGAAGCTGAGGGCTCATGAGTGCTCAGAAGAGAGAGGGAGCAGGTATGCTTTGCTTCTTTTCAGCACCTAAGGAAAAAATTACACTTGTTTGGACAAAGCATTTAAAAATTCAGTTAATGTTTTCCATGTTAAAGGTGACAAAGGTACGATTGCTAAATAGTTCATATACATGTATATAATTTTACTATGATTGAGACACATTCCAGAAATACTATATTTATTTGGATAAGAAATAATGATTTACAATATTTAATCCCATGTATTGGGAAGCAGATGTTTAAAATACTTAATAGCCTAGGTGCTTTTAAAATATTTCACAATCACACACACAACCTTTTTTCTTCAGGAAAACGAATAATGAGTTATTCAGATGACTTCAGCATCAAATTATCAAGTGACATTAAAATGGGAAATTGTTACAGACGTTAGTTCTTTCTATAACTCATTTCTCCATCAGTGTTGCCTCCAGGGTCCCTTCCGGTTTCCCAGTAACAGTTTATAATCCACATATATGACTTACAAATGAGGATCAATTCTGCATTTAGAGTTTCCTACATTTTCTGCCCTGGCCACTATGAACACGATCCTGTAACCCCATCACTTGGACTAAGAGGTGGTCTGGCCACGTAATAGTGAATAGGAGAACGTTCCAGTCACATCTGTATGTGTCTGATGAGCATTCACCCAGAGCATTTATTGACATTCTGAGTATGCCAACTCCAGCTGACATTCAGACTCCAGATATTTATATGGGTTAAGAGTGGCAACACGAATTCATAGAAACAGAGAGTAGAATGGTGGTTTCTAAGGGTAGGGGGTAGGGAAATGGGGAGAGGTTGGTCAAAGGATGTACATTTCTAGCTATAAGATGATTAAGTTCTGGGGGTGTAATATACAGCATGGTGAATGTACTGTATGATATGCTTGAAAGCTGTTAAGAGATTAGATCTGAAATTTTATCACCGCACACACACACACACACGCAAACAGTCTTAAGTGAAAGGATAGAGGTGTTAACTAACCTTATACGTGGCAATCATTTCACAATATATACATCTCAAATTATCATATTGTACACTTTAAACCTGCATATGTTATGTATCAATAATATCTCAGTAAAGCTGGGGAAAGAAAGAATGGCTGCAAAGGAGACAGAGATAGGCAGTGCGTCCCTGAGTTGGAGAACACACCGCTCCTCCCACACCTCAGACCCCAGGGTTCACTGGGCGCTGTGTCCGGGACAGACCTGGGGGAGGGAGGCCACAGTTCTCTTCTGGGAAGCCCAGGTCTGGAATGATTTGGAGCCACGACCCTGGCTTGGCTTTTTGTCTAACATTGCTGTGTGTAGGAATGACATGCTCACAGCCATCAACGTGGCTGCACCAAACTGGAGTTCAGCACCCAAAGATGGGAGGCTCCAGTTCTGCCACTGTGACCCTGACCACTTCCTTCTGATTGGCTTGGGGAACCCGTGTGTGTGGCCACAGGCTTGGGGCTAGACAGCTGAGCTGCTGAGGGACATTGATCCAGTGGACCCTGAGGCTTGTATCATTTAAAAGAAAAATAACTAAAAATGTTTCCTGGCTTCTGAGCCACAGTACAGATTGAAGAATTGTATTTTTGTCCAGTGGATTCAGTTGGGACTTGAGCAACACACATACACCGTCTAAGTTGTTTTTGAGCTGAATGCCAATTCTTTGCACTTGCCCACCGTAGTGCTCGACGCTGTTGTGTTGGCAGCTGCCCCCTTCCATTCAGCACTGCCCTTCGATGACCTGTAGCTGTTGTGGGAGCTCCTCTGACAACCTCTGTGTTTTCCCTCCAGCTGACATCAGGAGGACGGCCACATTACTACGTGTCCTACCGAAGGAACACGTTTGCCCAGATGAAGCTGCCCAAGTACGCTCTGCCCAAGGTATGGCCTGCACCAGTTTCTCCATTTACAGTATTAACTCTGACTCGCCTGTTCCTGCCTCCACTCGTTCCCAAGGACCCTCTCCATCTCTCATGGTCCTTTCTTTCTTTTCATCCCCATTTCTGTTTCTCAAGTTCACTTCTTTCCCTTTTTAATTGCCAGTCTCATTATCTTCCTTTCTCTTTCAGTGGTCCCTTCCCCCACCCCACCCCTTCACCTGGATTTCTTGCTACAGGAACATCTGGGTTTAAACTGATAACTGATTTGCTTTTGCTTTTCAATAGTAAAGATTTTCAAGCGGTATGTATTGATTTTCTAGCAAGACAGAAGCTGTGCTTTGGATACATGGTGTATCAGTGCAAAAGGAATGATGCATTCATACCCCATTTTGTTGTTACTAATTACAGAAAGGTGATGCAGCTATATAACGTCCGTCCTTTGCTTCTCCTCTCAGTGGAACTTATGAGACCAATTGTCCTTTGGGTTTGGAAACACAGCTAATTTTTTTAGATTTTCCCAAAGACTTACTCCTTTGAAAATAGTGGCCAACAAAAGTTTTTAGACTCCCCACTGCTGGCATCCCAGGCTGTCTCATAAACACATGAACACTGAAGAACTGTGTTAATATGGAGCGCCACCTAGTGGAAGTGAAACTGACTTGGGAGCGCAAAGCTGTGGATTTGAGGTCTTGTTACCACTGTGATGTGTTTTAAGTGCTCAGAAATCCTTAACATAAATGGGGGTGTCTTTACTTTTTTAAACTTTTTCAATTGACATACAGTGATTTATAATATTGTATTAGCTTCAGGTGTACAGCACAGTAAGTCAATATTTTTATAGATTATACTCCACTTAAAGATATTACAAAATAATGACTATATTTCCCTGTGCTATACAGTATAACTTTGTTACTTATTTATTTTATACATATTAATTTGTGTCTCTTAATCCTATACCCCTGTTTCACCCCGGCCCCTTCCCTCTTCCTCACTGGTAACCACTAGTTTGTTCTCTGTATCTGTGAGTCTTTTTCTGTTTTGTTATATACATTTGCTTGTTTTATTTTTTAGATTCCACATATAAGTGATAACAAGAGTATTTGTCTTTCTCTGTCTGACTTATTTCACTAAGCATATTACTCCCTATGTCCATCCATGTTGTCACAAATGGCAAGATTTTATTCTTTTTAATGACTGAATAATATGCCATTGATATTCCATATCTTCTTTATCCATTCATCTGCTGATAGGCACTTAGGTTGCCTCTATACCTTGGCAGTTATAAATAATACTGCTATGAACTTTGGGTATCTTTTTGAATTAGTGTTTTTGTTTTCTTTGGATATATACCCAGCAGTGGAATTGCTGGATCACGTGGTAGTTCTATTTTTAGTTTTTTGAGGCACCTCCAGATTGTTTTCCATAGTGGCTGCATCAATTTGCAATCCCACCAACAGTGTACTAGGTTCTCGTTTCTCTACATCCTTACCAACATTTGTTGTTTGTAGACTTTTTGATATAGCCATTCTGACAGGAGAGATGTGCCTTGATCATAGGACAGGGGAGATGTGTGTGGCTGTAAGATGGGGACAAGGTAGGTTTAAATATAGTTACAGTTCAGCTTTGAAATCTTTGGTTGAACAGAGAATGTGAATAACTTTTTTGATTGAGTTTTCATTACTCTTTGCCTGTATTTTTATCAATGACTTTGTAGCATGCTGTCTTGCGCCAACACTAGTTATCTGCCCAGGAAATCCATGATAGATACAGCCTAAGGCACTGCAGGTCTCCTCTCCCAGGAGAGCCAGTGGTGTCCAATGGCTCTGGCTTCTCCAGGCGGAATTCTCCTTCCTGGCCATCACTCTGCCCCTGACCCTAGCAGCGTGAAAGGTGAGCTGTAGACCTCAGCCCATTAGAGACAGTAACGCACATTAAATTATGCTATTAATTCCAAGGAATGATATCTGTGTTAGGAGTTACTGTTTTCGGCTGCTGAGAGACTAACGACAGTGGTAATTGCCCAGAATGATATGCCTGTGCCTGTATCAGTTTAAATGCTCTTTGCTCTTGATTTGGCTTAAAATATTTTTGGAAAAGACAAACACAACATTGGGGTTGTGCCTTAGATGTGAATTGGGTAAAGTCAGTATATAAAAGGAAAACTGAGTGTTGTTAAAATGACCCTTGATAATCTTTCAGGCACGTCTGTGAGGGAGATGATCATGTTACCTGGGTAAGTCCAACAGAGCTGGGTTTTTTTTTTTTCCCCCTTGAGCACTGGAATAAATTTCTATTTCTTTGACCAACAAATTAAATAGTTGGCTTGCAAGATTTACACCTCTAAAAAAAAAGGAATTAATACTCAGTGCAGGAAGATGCTTCTGTTCAAGAGGCATGTGGGAATTGAAGCCAAGTTAGGAAACAGCAGATTCTAGTCACTCATCTCGTGCTTACTCTTGGGACTGTCCTTTTTGAATGGAATAAGTTTCAGCCAAACCAAATGCTGTTTGCTTCAGAATTGAGGCTTGAACTCAAGCTCCTGACTCCCAACCTGGTGTTCCTCCTATTACACTTTTCTACTATTGAAATAAATTAATAGATTCTGTTATTAAAAGGGAGCAGCGCCCCCCAGCCCCCACAAATGTTGATATACCCAGGGGTATCCAGAGAAACAGTCCCACTGACCTAAGCAGCCCTAGACATGGTAGCTGAAAACCAAAGAAGCCTCTTTGGCGCCTCGGCTGGAGTATTAGGAAACGCATACTTTGCATTGCTTGTTCATAGCCATCACACAGATCTCTGTTGACAGTTGCCCCCAGTGGCGTCTCGCCAATCTGGAAGGAAATGTTTTACTTTGAGCCTGAATCGGCTGTCTGTCCCCTCCCCCTCTTTCCCAGATGAGCATGTCCCATTACTCAGTCTCATCTGAAGTCTGCAGTGATTAATTTAGCTTGTCCCCGGAAAAATAGGAGCCACTATAGCAAATGAATATATTATTTGGTCCAAGCTGGTGTTTATTATTTAAGGCAATGAGATGTCTTATTACAGTCCCATTACGCCTTCAAAGCGAAGCCCCAGCTCGGGTGGAGTGATCCTGGCAAAGTGCGTATATTTCACGGCCTGTATCAAAGTGGGGCTGCTGCGTCTGGGAAGGAACAAAGCTTCATACCGACCAAAGGAATTGAGACAAACCAGCACTTTCATGCTCAAGTTTTCTTTAATCATCCCCTGCCATTGTATCAGGTCCTGAAAGATCGTGATTACTCTGAGTGGTGTTTAAAAAAAATTTTTTTTACTTTAATGATAACGTAACGGTACAGATCACCGGAGAGGGCGCTGAAGGGGGGATTGTAACACCACTGTTACCATGAAGAGCATGAGACCCTCGAGACAGGGAGACCTAGTGACAGTGTTCTTCCCTTCACGTACTTGGAGCTTATTTTGAGCTACTCAAGTGAGATTAATGAGGCAATACATATGAAAGTGCTTTGAGCATTTTGGAGGACAGATGCTCTATAAAAGCAAGGTAATGTTATTATTAGTATGGATCTAGTTGTCCAGGTGGTAGAAGACTGATGTGAACTGGGGTGGGGGTGGTGGAAAGGCTGCTCGACTCCCAGCAAGAGACCTTGTTTCCAGACCTCAGTCTGTCACTCACTTGCTTTGAACCTTGGGCTGGTTTATCAGGTTCTTTCTCTTTATTAATTTATTTACCATTTTTCAAATTATAGAGCTTTGATTCCCAACACTTCCTCAGATGTGTTAATAAAATGTGCTTAGAGGTGCTTCATGAAGACTTGGTTCTATGATCAGTAAGTTTAAAAAAGAAATGAACTGCATTCTACGTAGAGAAGCTTGCTGGTATGTTGAAGCCTCGAGGATGTCCTGTGAGCAGCAAAGCTGTGTAATTCAGCATTAATCAAAACATTTTACAAAAGGGCCCATTAAAAAAAATCTATTAAAATCCAACAATGGATGTCCTGCAGGACAAACATTGGGAAACACTCTGGAAGATCTCAAAGTTCACTTCTTGGCCTAAAGTTTTGTGTCTCAGTAAAGACTTTCAATATAAAGTGCCATTTGGGGAGAAATAACATATTTTCCTGATAGAGAAGTAGGTAGGCAAGAAGTAAAAGAAGAGAAGGCATTGCAGTAGTCAAACATTTCAACTAAAATATTTAAGATCAATATCATTTTTAAACAGTCTGGTCAATGTAATTAGACTATGTGGAGAAAGAGATCTGCCCTTGGCCCTTGTCTACAGATGACCATTTTAACCTGTTTTTATTATGTGACTAGTTCTCTAAGTGACTTAAACACTTGATACATCTGTGTTTTCTGTTTCACACCAACCAGGGAAAGGTTTGAGTGAGCTGGGATAGTACAGATGACTTACTCTAGCCCCTAGGATCATTTAATGAGTTGTCTGTCGTGACCCCGATCTCCAAGGTTCACCAGGGCACTAATTTATTCCCAAGATACTGAGGTGGTAATTAATTATACAGGGACCAGGCTAGTGTTGAAATATTGTAACTGGAATTCAGAGATGATGCTACATCCTGCTGACAAGGAAGGAAACATGAACTGGGAGGAGCTGTTTGAGGGTTCTAATGCTAGGGTGAGGATTTTGATCTTTGCCCTATAGGAAATGGGGAGCCACGGAAGGCTTGGGCCTCAGTGGGTGAACAGCTCTTGGGCTGACTCCCACAGCTAATTCCCTCCATTAGGAAGAAAAAAATAAATTGAATAAACCACTTTTTTTTTTAAGTATATTGGTTAGTACCCTAATATTTACAGTGAACAGAAAGGCCAAACCAACCTTGCTTAATCAACAAAGGGGATTTAGGTGTTTACGTAACTGAAAATAGCTCACAAGTATGGAGCAGATGCTAAGTTCCAGGCACTATTTTAAGTGCTTAACACTTACGAGCTGATTTAATCCTCACAAGTCCATGAAGGGCACACTCTTATCTCTGTTTTGCAGGTCGAGATTCTAAGGCATAAAGTTCTGTTCACTCAGCTAAGGTATAGAGCCAGGATTTGAACTCAAGTAGTTTTGCTTTCAAAGAGCGTTCTTTTAACCATGTTGTTTACTGTCCTACTAAGCAAGTTTACAGATAGGCAGGCTTCTTAGATGTCCACATTCAAAGACTCAAAGAATGTCATGGAATTCAGACCATCTCTCTCTACCTTTTAAGCCTGTATTTTCAGGATTGCCTTACCCTCTGCCTCCAAGAGATGTCTCCATCAGATCTAGACTTTATTTTTACTCTGACTGCTTACAAACTAATCCAAATAAGACATGATTCTAATAATTCTAATAATTCTAGAATCACATCTTATTGATTTTGCTTGGGTTATATACCCATCACAGATCCAATCACTATCATCGGGAAATTGAATTTTCTGAATGCTGGGCCTATGAAATCACTTCTGGTGCTGAGGGTGGGAGAAAGTAACAAAGACTGAGTACAGGGAGGAAACTTGTCTGAGAGGGATAAGGATGTTTTCAAAGAACTTGAAGCCACAATTGCCAGGAGAAATGGAAACAGGCACTGGGAGGATATAAGCTATGGCCGACTTTTCTACCAGACCTTGGTTTGCATTATCGACCACAATGAATTCATGAGCTGGAGTCATTTTTTACCTCACCACTCTGGATTATTTTCTGCAAAAACCTTATCAAACTCTAGAGTATGGCAGATAAGTTCTGAGAAGGGGTCAGGAATATGAAGCCCTTTGGATAACCACTTCTTCCTTCTGGGATCATATGAGTTCACTATGATCGAAGCTTAACAGGACTAAGGGACTCGTCCCTATGTTTGTAAAGCAGAGTCACAGCTGAGTTGCTGTTTGATTGATGACAGAACATGAGCATATATTATGAGAAATTTAGGTGAGAAGTTAGGTAGAATTTTCCAGCCCCGGAACTATTGCCAGGGAAGACTGATAGATCTCCTGAAGCTTTTCAGGAATGGAGGGTGATCTATCTGGAAAGATTTGGGCACTAAGCTATGAAACACCAGGAATCTTTCCAGGCTGTCCTACCTTTATGCTTTTGAGTAATTCTGTTTTTGTTTTGTTTTGACTTTTGGTTTTTGAAAGTGATGCTCGTGTGTACCACCTTGGCAGGAGGGGAAGGAGGCTACCAAGAGCAGTGAGCTGGCATTCCTGAAAGGAGATGGCAGGCCTTGGTCTGAGACAGCAAACTCTGGTGTGTGTCCGCTTCTCCCTGAGCACTCACTTCTCCAAGTTTTGAGTAGGGAGCAGAAAGGATTTAGAATCTCCACCTCAGGGATGCCTGCTCACTGCCTCCATATTACCTCTGCCTTCTTACTATTTTCTAGGACAACCAGAGTCTGAATACATCATGAATTATGCAGACTGTTTTTCCCTTCTTTTATTTAAGGTTACCTGCTGAACTTTTCAGAGTGGAGGTTTCAATAATCTAAGTCCTTGAACACCCATTAACCTGAGAATGAGTGCTCTGGGGTTCTCACATGAACATTTTTCCTCTGGAGCTTCTGCGGTTTGCTGAGCATTAGGGCAGTGCTTTGCAAACTTTAATGTAAATA
This sequence comes from Camelus bactrianus, assembly GCF_048773025.1. Taxonomy (NCBI): domain Eukaryota; kingdom Metazoa; phylum Chordata; class Mammalia; order Artiodactyla; family Camelidae; genus Camelus; species Camelus bactrianus. The sequence goes on from NC_133549.1 coordinate 36,661,213, forward strand.
TTAATCATCCATGGACTTTATTAAAATACAGATTTCTATTTAGTAGGTGAGGCTTGAAGTTCTGTGTGTCTAACAGATTTATAGGTGATGCCAGTTGCTAGTCTATGGACCACTCTGAGAGATGCAGGGCTTGTCTGTTTTCTCTCTGCTCCTCCAGTATTTCCTCATATTTGCCCCTTATATGCCTTCTGAGCATGTACTGTGTTGGTGCTTGGCAAATATATCAGAATTGCTTGATTCTCCAAAGTCATACGTATTTGGGAAATCATTCTTCAAATTATTTAATGAGGCAGTTAAATGATAACTGAGCTGCCAAGCATCTCTGTCCTATTTTCTCATGACCTTACTACCTCACCTCATAAGTGACAAAGGGAATAGTGATTAACGCTTAACTGATTATTATTTCACAAATAGGCAAAAGGAAAATCTCTTGTCCTCCCTCACAGCGCCTCGGTGCCTATTCTGGGATCCCTCATCCGACTCCACGCTCTTTGGACGCATGCCAGGCAAACTTACGAAACTCTTCTTCCTTGTCCCTTCCCTGGGTCTCTCCTCAGGACATGCACGTCATCAGCACAGATGAGAACCAAGTGTTTGCGGCGGTTCAGGAATGGAACCAGAACGACACATACAACCTCTACATCTCAGACACCCGTGGTGTCTACTTCACCTTGGCCTTGGAGAATGTCCAGAGCAGCCGAGGCCCCGAGGGCAACATCATGATCGACCTCTATGAGGTATGTCACGAGGCACGTGCGGTCTCGAGCCGCCAGAGGGCCGGGACTGGCCGTGGAGGGCCCAACGTTGGCTGTTTCCTCAGCCATTTTAATTGCTGGCTCCATATGTGGCCTTGTTCCATTTGGGAACAGGAGGGAGTTGCAGAGCATTTTTATTGGTTAATTTGCAGTTCACAAAACAGCTCAGGGAGGGATTCTCTGCTGACCAAGTCCACAGGCCATGAAGCCCCGGAGACCTTGAAGTGTCTGGGGAGGCAGTCAGATAATTAAAGAGTTTGAACAAGTGTGGTCCTAGTATGAAATTCGAAAATAGTCTTAAAGGGCTAATAGAGTGTCGAGGCAGTGGGCAGCGCTCCCTCAGGTCTCTCTAAGGAAAGAACCAAGGGGATGTCTTCGCTTTGCTTCAGAAGACACTCGCTTGGACTTAAAGACCTTTCTGACTACGTAACCTCCGCTGGCTAATTTCCATCTTCTCAGAGGCCTAGTGCGCAAGGTTAGATTACTAGGTCTTTCTTTTCCTGAAAGAGGGGTGCAGAAACACAAAGCAGAGTTTACCAGGTTTCCCTAAGGAAACTCTGACCCTGTGTTTCTCAGAATGACCAAGGTTCAAAATAAAATCAGACACTGGATCAGTTAGCTTTCATGGCAGACACCAACACTTCCATGGCCATTTAAAGCACAGCCCCGTGAAAAGAAAGCTGCTATTTGGTGATGGATGTTAGCCATTTGTCAGGCTGGTGCTGTAAAGGGTTTATAATGGGTTGTAATGAGCCGTTAAAAAACATATTCAGAATTTGGGAAGTGCAATCATATACCTAGATTCTATCCAGAAAAACTCAAAGCTGGCTCAGATATGTTCAGTCGTAATGACGCTATCGTTTGGTTGAGTATAAGTCTGGAGAGCAGAGGTTGTTTGTATCACGAAAAGCGCAATTCCTTTTAATGCTGTTTATATTCCTTCATCTTCAGGAGTTCTTGGGAATTTTCTTTTCGTATCTAAATGGCTCTGTATGGATAAAGACATGCTAACAACTGTATGCCCAACTCAGAGCTCAAGTGTTTGTCACGGCAATTACAGTAGACTAGCATAGGGCACAGTTTGTGTGCATATATTTAGAAAAACACACTGCAAACTTTGTTCTGCACTCACAAGTTTCTTCCCTTTCATTTCCTGCCCAAGTTCCAGATAAATATAGCATCATACATCTCAGCCTCACACTGAACATGTATTCTGGAAAACATTTACATATTCTGGTGATTTCATTTCAAATTCATGTTGGATAAAACTGTGATGTAGAGTCTACATTTTGGAGTCAGGCTGGCTGAGTTTAAATCCTGGCCCTACCACACGTACGTATTCTTGAGACAAATCCAACACCTTCTGAGGCTGAGTTTCCTTGTTTAAAATAAGGAGATAAACATGGTACCTACTTGATAGGATTTATCTGAGGATTAAAGAAGTTAATCCTCTTAAACTACTGTGAACAGTGCATGAAATACAGCGATACTCAACAAATTACAGATAGCATAATTAATATTATATTCCAATGAGTTTAAGCCCCAGTACAGTGTTCTCTCATTACAGTCTTAAATGTGTAAATGTCCAATGAACATATTTCTGCTATTTTGTATCTGTACTTCTTCCCCTATTGCAATTAGCATGGCTGTGTGACATCTTTTAACACCAACTCATTGTCTTCTTATAAACAAGCGTAAACTGCCACATTTCTTTCTTCTTTTGCAAATGTCTTATAAACATTTAAACTTTGTGTGTTTTGCTGACATGCCATATGTTCTCTTGCCTTGATCCAGCACTTACAATGGAAATATCTTGCTTTGTGTAAAAGTCAAATCAGCTGTCCCAGATTAATCACTCAGTTTGCCTCCCCGGTCTAGGCTCTGTCCTTGCTCTCTTGAAAACATTTTCTGATTTTCAGGTTGCATTTTTCCTTCCTGATTATCGTCTCCCCTCTTTTCAAGTCAATGTGGAGTAGTTTCTCTGGATAATTTTGTTTTCTGCCAAGATAGAGACTGTTTTAATTAGTCCCTTGGTGATGGAAAAGATGACAGATTTGGACAGGAATAACTTTTCCCTGTCCTGTTATCTGCAACTGTTTTTATGAATGGTTTTCTGAATTCAAACATCACTAACAGGGAGTGAGAAGAGGAAACAGAGTGACCTCTGGATGTGGCAAACCATTTTTTTGGTTTATCCTTAGGTTTTCCCTTTGTCTCTCTTGCAGTTGACTGTCTGTAGGGAAACTGCTAGCTCTTATTATGATCACTTTGAGCAGTGGTGTGACTACATTATGTAAAGATGCCCTGCATTCCACATCCCGGGCCAGGGAAGAAGAGTCTTTGTTTTATTAGCCTGGCGGTTCACAGTAACTTGAATTGAAATTGATGTGATCAGAACGGCAGTGCTGTATCTGCTGATTACCTAGGTAGAAGGAATATTGGCGGACACAGAACCTGGCACAAACGTTCCTTCAATCTGATTGTTCTGCCTCGCAGAAAGCTGAAAGCCATCCAGCATGAATTTCCCAGTAGAATTGAAATGAATGTTGAGTGGTTGGAGATAAATGGAAAGTAAGAAAATCCATAGATGAGTTAATAAGGAGGAGAGAGGAGCAATATGCAAGGTGGGGGTGACAGAGGTAGAATACATGGCGCACACGTCTGCTGTCATCGGGGGTGGCGGGAGGGCGACGTGCTTGCTTTCGCTTCTGCATGTCAAGTGCCTGCTGCTCTCGTGTGCCCCTTACACTACGTGAGCAGAGGCGAACTGTGGACTGTGATGAGCCTGCGTATCAGGACACGCATTGTCAGTGAGTCTTTGTGGGAAATGCAGAGGGAAGCACAATTCTCATTAAAATCAATCATTTTGTTCACCCACATCTTGAAACCTTATGGCAGATGAGGTTCTCTACACCAGAATGATATGTGTGCATGTGATGAGATAGGGAAATGTCGGGGACAAGAGTCGAGGGCCCATCTTATGCGGTTCTGTAATTGTGAAATACCACAATTTCAGAATTTCCCCTAATGTGACTTGGCCATTGAACATGGACTCCATTCTGAAGAGTCAAGACCTGTGAGCAGGAAAGTTGGATACAGAGCAAAATACAAGGTGGTGATTTTTATTGATGAAAGATCATAATAAGCAGTTAGTATTCAGGATACCATTATGTGCCAGATACTTTATTTTAAAACTTTCATAATTATCTTATTCAATCTATATATTAACTTTATGATGCAGGGATTTTCTTCTCTCCTATTTCAAACATAAGTAAATAGAGGCAGAGAAAATGCAGTCTTTTTTACAAGGTTACAAAGCTTGGTAAGTGGCAGAATGAGGACCTGAATCCTAGAGTATGCAAATGCTTAACTAGAAACTATGTTGTGTCTCAGGAAAGATCAGGATTTAGGCTTGTTATTTGATTAATAACCCTAATTTGGTTAACGACCCTAAGACAGATGCACAATAACGAGTATTAGGCTTTATCTAGCAGTCTAAGAAAATGGACGGGAAGAAGAAAAGGGAGGAAGAGCTGACAGAAACAGAATCAGCAGGTAATTTCTCTGGATCTAGTCACCATCTTCTGACCCAAGTCCTGAGCCTGCAGTTACAGGTACAATCAGGCCAGTTTTGTCTAGTGGTTGTATTTGGGCAACACTATCTTAGAAACAAGTGTCTTAAAATTTGGTCATTCCTGAATAGCACACATTCTCCAGTGGCACCATGTGCGATGGGAAACAGAAGACAGCATGCCCGATGGTGGCCAGAGCAAAAGAGATGTGATGAGTGTGTCTGAGACGTGTGATTCCTAGTGTATGCGTCTGGCATGGATGATGAGAGGGAGTCTGACAGCTTTGGGCAAGATCGTCTCTCCTCTGGGAAAGGGATATTAATTACTGATGATGAAGAGCGCTTTGGCTTAATGGGCAATGACAGTTCACCCCAGCCACACTGAAAGGGTTGTGTTGGGTGTAGCCACCTGGCTGATAAATTCAGAAAGCACAGAATGTATGCATACATGATTGAGGCACAGAGGGCATCAAGAAAGACGTAACCAATGACCAGCATGTGTTCCATTACACACAGGGTGTTCCATACGTTATGGTACCTCTCGTCTCTTTAAAAGAGAAAGCTTAGAAGTTTTGTTGTTGTAGCTTACATTCTGATGCTTGGGGAAAGACTTACAATCCAACGTAAGAGGTAAGGAAGAAAAATTGCTCTCCCATCCAGGACAGATTTATTATAGGACACAGAATGTACCAGCTCATAATTTAAGGCTACTCTCTCCCTGGGCAGGTGAGTACTGCCTGATGAAGGCAACAGGGAAGGAAAGAACACTTCGACTTCCCTGATAGCACAGATACCCGTGGTCCCTGCTGCGTATCTAATTCTCCTGGCTGGGATCCTCTTTTTAGAACAGAAAAACATCCTAGCTCCAAAGCCCGAGGAAGTCATGGTCACAAATACGGTCTCTTTCTTGCCACATAGTTGATTCATTTTTTTTTTAATTCTCTTCAAATTTTGATACTGTAGATTTGTCACTTAAATCTGAGACAGAGAGGGTGGGAGGAATCCATTCCCAATCAGCATCAGAGGCAGAAATAAGCAAAAACCCCTATGCAAGGGTCTTCCCAATTTGGCTTTCATATGAGTTGTAGGACAGATTGAGACAGAAGAGCACCCTCTGGGGTAAATTTTTTTTTTTAAATACAGAACAATGAACAAAAAACCCCCAGGTGTCTGAGGTTCTTTAAATCAGTCTAAGTCCCAGCACCTAAAGGTGAATGTTTAAAAAAACAAGCAGACAAACAAACAAAAACAGATATTTGGGGTTTTTTCTTTAAATCGTCAAAGAAATCTAAGTCCCAGTACCTAGCACATTCTAACTCAAAAAAAAAAAAAAAAAGCTGGATGAATGTATAGTTACTTAGACATTCTAGGTGCTATATTCCCGGTGCTTAGAAGAATGCATGAGAAGTAGTTATGTGTTGAAAAAATATTAATTGAACAATTATTGAGTACATGTACTGAAGAATAAATAAAAGACAGTTCCCTGTAAGTATGATATCTATATATGATATTTCTATCAGGATACACTAGGATGAGAGAGAAGTTTGAAGAAACGGTACGACCAAAAGGTGGAGTGTGGGGGCTGCAGACAGACTGACTTGAAGTTCGGTCCTGAGGTTCCCTAGGGAATGACGTTAGGCAAGTGATTGGCCACATCCAGACTTTGGTTGTAGCACGTGTGGAATGAGGACTCATGAGTCTACCACGTAGGACGCATGGAGAGCCTGATGTGCTCATGCTGGCAAAGCATTTCCTGTAGACCCTGACGCTTCTCAAGTTCTCGATAAACGAGGGGCAGTGTTATTGTTCTGTCTTCTCATGCAGAATTCTTACTACCTATGTTATTCAAAACAAAAATAGGGCTTCTGATACAAAGTGACTTTCTAATTACTAATTGTCATGAAGGAATATGGTGGATTGAATGATAACCAAAGGTTATAAAAGAGTGGGAGACCACAGAGTGAGAGATGACACAAGGAAGAATTCATGGGTGGTAGGGAGCACAGGGAGCACCAGAGACGTTTCCAGAAAGACAGATGTTCTTACATGGTTGGTGAGAGTCAAGGTGTGAGTATCCTCTCTATGAGAGATGAATTAGGGGACAGAGAAGAAGAGTGGGGTCAGTCAAGATAAAGAAGAGGTTCTCGTTTCTGGATAAAGGCTTGGGCCTTGAAGGATGCGTAGGATGTTGAGATGCCATCCTTCGGGTGAGCAAGTGAGTATACTGATGTGCTTTGTGTTGTCTCAAGGTTTGAACTATTAACACTTCGTATTTTAAAATCTAATCAAAATGGTATTTTGGCTTATATGATATTGGAGAATAAGGGATTTTCACGGATTAAGGCCCTTGGCGGAAAGAGGAAAATAAGCAGACCTTCTCCAGCTCTGTCCCCTACTGTCACACATTTCCTCAACTTTGCCAAGTTTTTACTCCTCAAGATAAAGCTGAAGGCCAGGCTGCCAGAGATGAGTTATAAATGGCATTTGATAATGCCAGGCAGTTGGGGGCCAGTAAAGTCACCGCTTCCACACATCAAATGAACCAGCTTCTAAACACGCCTAACCCTGCTCTGACACCTGGGCCAGAGAAGGGAGAGGACGGCGGGGGGGAAATGGGCAGGGGAATGACCAGAATAGGTAATATTTTTATCCCTTCTCTCCGTATTGTCAATTTCTAGAGTGTTGAATGGTTAAGACAGTGCCGTCTGTCATGTTGGGGTCTGCTGTGGAGGGAACACAGGTATGACTGCGGGAAAATTCTGGTTGATGAAATTTAATCTTTAAAGAATTGGCAGTTTAGTCATTTAAATATGTAACAGCCTCTGGAACATATGCAAAACCAGTATGGGGTTCCCTTGTGAGTAGTCCTGATGGAGCTGGTGTAGTGAATGACTAAATATTATTTGTAATTAACATACCATTGCATGTTACTGAGGTAGAGTCCTCCTGGAAATGTGTGTCTTCCTCATTTGTTGAGGTTCAACAATGCATAAGAAAGTGGTCTGGATTCTGTCAGTGGCCCCACATGAGGCTTATTTTCCTAAGAGTTTCAAAGTATTCCTCCCAGCAACTCATTTATACCGCTTACTTGCTTAACAGACTTCTTGTTCCAAAAGAGTGCAAAGTTGGCCCAACTCTAAGTTATCCCAGATGCCCAATTAGCAGGTATAAACTAATGAGGTTTGACTGTGTCAAAAGCAAAGGCGAAACATGCTGGTTCTCTTGATTGAAACCCAGCCTCTTTGAATTGACAAATTCAGAGATGCATTTGTTGAAAAAAAGTTGAAAGTGAAACTGATTTGGGTGTGAAGCCCGATTCTCTGTTATCTTAAGCAATTAAATTTTGTTTATGCCTCTGTTTCCTCATCCGTAGAATCGAGACAATAGCTGTTATGCAGGTTTATAGTAAATATTGGAGGTTTTATTTATACAGTACTGAGTATAGTGGTTTGTATGTGGCAAGGATTGATGCTGTTTTTTCATTCTTCTGCTTAAAATTTTTCGTATTATAATATAAAGGGCCTGAGTTAAGTTAAATGGGTTCACATATGCTTACTAGCTTACTCCCAGTCTATTCTCAGAAAGCTACTTAATCTCAGTTTCTGTTCCTTCATCCTCAGAGTGTAGCTAATGGCAAGTGTATCTCCTGGTTTTTGTGAGCATTAAATGAAATAGCCTATGCATGGTGTTGGAATCCACTATGCAACACATTTCAGACCCTTTTCTCACTGCCCTCACGTTTTCCTAGGTTGTCTGTCAAGCAGAGTCAAATATGTACAAATGTGTTTAATAAATTCTAAAACACATGAAAAATACAATGCACAATGAATCATTTATTACTGCACAGTTTTGTTAACTTACCAGTTGTTAACCACTATCCTAAGGTATAAAAGAGAGAAGGAAATTATATTTTCAGAGTCAAATAACTAATAAGGACTGTTTCTATGGGAATGACATTATTATAGGAACAGAGGAGGGATTCTTTGACAATTTAGGGAATCCACTGCTTCTTTACGTTTAAAAGCTGTTCTCTTTTGCTCAATGTATTTTGGTAGCTTAATAGAGAAATCTTTTACAGAGGAGAAAAAAAAATGTAATACTAACTGGGTCATGAGCTTTTCCTGACCTCTTTCGATTGCTCAGGGCTGTAGGTAGCGCAGTGACTTAGTCGTTAAGAGCAGAGGCGGCGAAGCCACAGAGCTCTGGGTTAAAATCCCAGGCCCACCGCTTACTATCTGTATAGCTCTAGGCAGTGTGACCTTGGGCAGTCACTCTACCTGGGTGAGCCTCAGTTTCCTCATTTGTGAAATAGAATAAGTGAAACTGACCCAAAAAGACCGTTACAAAGATTAAGTGAGATAAATCAAGACAGTGTGTACTACACCTAAAATAAAATAAAAGTAGCCCCTATTTATTTATTATTTGCCAAGCACAGATCCAACAGCACAGAATTTATCTCTAGGCAACTGCAAGCTACTACCAACCTACCTTAGGGGAAATAAGAAACCTCTCTCAAACTTGCATGAGGACCCCCATACCACAAGGGGCATTCTGTCCCACTGTCCAGCGGCTCATTATACGTAAGCACTACCCTCACCCTCTTTGCTCCCAGATAAGTGCTCACGGCTGAATTTGACAGTCTGGTTTTTTTTTTTTTTAAGTAAACAAATATATTTCTTCTCCAATTGATGTATTTTTCAGCCATGTCAATTTTTCCCAGGTAGCAGGGATAAAGGGAATGTTCTTGGCTAACAAGAAGATTGACAACCAAGTGAAGACTTTCATCACGTACAACAAAGGCAGAGACTGGCGTTTGCTGCAGGCGCCGGACACAGACCTAAGAGGGGACCCCGTGCACTGCTTGCTGGTAAGTCTTCGTATCGGGGCAGGATGCTTCACACAGTGAGGGCTGGAGATGGAGGTTAAACAAACAGATGAATGTGGTCTCGGGGCTTTTTGCTCAATTGATAAACGAGGGGACAGGCAAGGGTGTGAAGGCAGTATGTAGAAAAGAGTCACAGCACTGCCTTTTGTGATGGACCAAAACCATAAGAGAACATAAGCTTCTTGCTCTCTTCCAAGGGTCTTCAGTTGCAGCCCAACTTCTGATGAGGACCTCAATTTGTAGTTTAAGGGAGAATGTCATAGTTTTCATCAATAGTGGAGAAATACAGTCTTACTCTCCCATGAATAATCTGTTATAAACCAAATGATACATAAATTCAGCTATAAAGTCGATGAACTAAATGCAGAATTGTGTAGGTGTATTTTCCAATGGAGATGTTTATTCATATTGTCAGAGAAATGTATGCCTCAAACAAAGGTAAGAACCACAGATTTAAATCCTGAGTTGGTACTCTTTATAATATGTTCCATTCCTTTATATCATTGGATAAAACTGGTATTGGCAAACTATGGCCTGTGGGGCAAGGTTGGCCCACTGCTTGCTTTTTTAAATAAAGTTTTATTGGAACATAGTCATGCTTACTCATTTCTATATTGTCTAAGGCTGCTTTTGGTCTCTGATGGCAGAATTAAGTAGTCATGACAGGGACTGTATAGCCCATCAAGCCTAAGATATTTACTCTCTGGCCCTTAAAAAATAAAGTTTGTTGACCCCGGCTTTGAAGTATGACTTTTAAAAAATTGCCTAACATTTGGGCAATAGATAGAATTTATTTATGTTTTTGATGATATCCAAGAGAGGGATCAAAGACGTGTCATGTCTTCAAGGAGTTTGTTGTCTCCTTGAGGCATTAATAAATTAATGAAAACTTAATAAATGAAATATTAACATGTTAATAAATGAAAAGTTATGGGGTCACATTTTAGTAGTTCTGATGCCTGCCCTGTACTTGACACATGAATAGATTCTGAGTGAATGAAGAAGGAGGGGAGGGAGAGGTTAACTATAAAACAAAATATAATTCAATGCTAATCTCTAAAAAACAGTTCTGAAGTTGTATTCCAATTCATGAAAGGGTGAGACTAGTATGTAAAGCTAGCGGAGAGACCTCTTAGTTTTAGTAAGAAGGGCTTGATATGGACAAGCCCATCATACAATCCCAACTTTCATGTTACCCACACTCAGCATGCTTTCTCCTGTCCCAGGAAGTCTGAGCAGTCACTCTGCAGGTTCATCTCATACGGCTGTCAGTGCATCACCCTCCTCCTCGAGAAGATGCCAGCAGCCATAGCTTGACCTTATTAGTTGCAGAGGCTATCACAGTTGTCAGCATGCATCAGGGAAGGAGTCTGAAATTCACCCTCCCACTCAGTTTCTATCCTTATTTACTGGGAACTCACAGGGGGAAAGGGAAGCCGATGGCAGTGAGTGCACAAAGCCAGCTACAGAGTAGGTAAATGCAACAGTTATTTACTGAGCGCTTACTCTGTGCAAGACATGGTTCAGCCTCCTTTTAGAAACATGCTCAACTTTCTTGATCAGCTATTATAAGTGATACTTTGTCGAAGATGCATGGGATGCACGAGTGCCTTGATGAGGTCCTCCATCCCAACATGTGCTTTGGTGATTGAATGTCCATGAGAGAGCGTTAACCATGTCACTGAAAGAGCCTTTCCTGGGTGATCCGGCAGCATAAATGGACCATTAGAAACGTCTCTTACACAAAGCGCTTAGCGAGGTGTTCCCTGCTGCACCCCCAGACCAGTGTTAGGAAGTCTTGCTGCTGTGCCTCCAAGATGGAAATGCAGTATCAGCTCACATCCCCATCTCCACTGGGACCATCCTGATACAAGTCACCATCATTCCTCACTTCCCCTACAGTCACAGGCTGTTCTTCCTGTCTTTACCTGGCAGTCTCTTCTCTACATAGCAGCCAGTGCAATCTTTAAAAAAAAATCCAACTTTATTGAGGTAAAGCACACAGCATAAAAGTACCCATTTTAAGAGTACAGTGATAAATCTTGACAAATGTACAGACCCCTGTACCCACTATCACAGTCGAAATAGAACATTTTCATCACCCTAAAAAGTTGCTTTGTGTCCCTTTACAGTCAGCATCCACACCCTTGGCTCTAGAAAACCACTGCTCTGCTTTTTTTCATGATAGATTAGATTGCCCTTTTCTAAAATTGTATGTAAATGGTATCAATTTGAGCTTTCAAAATTCAGATCTTGTCCCTTCTCCCCTTAAACCTCCTAATGACTTTCTAATTCAGGTGGAGTAAAATTCAAATGCTTAACCCTGGCCCACAAGATTCCATCTGGTCCAGCTTCTGTCTCCTTCTCCTGCCCAATCTCCAGATTCTCTCTCTTTCCTTCCTTGTACATCGGCCATCGTGGGGGAAGAGGGCACCCATTTCCATACTATTAGCTCACCAAGCTCGTTTGTGTCTCAGGCTCTGCATTTGTCATTATGTTATGGATCTGGGTTCTTAGACTCTTTAATCAATAGAAATTGGTAAGAGGCCCAACAAGAAATTCAGGCAAGGCTTTGTTGGGGTTCATGGTGCAGCACAAGGGAGGAAAAACAAGTAACAGGTGCCCTTGCTTGCTTCTCAAGGAGGGGTGAGCTGTTCCCTTAAATGGGGTAGGAGTAGGAGCAGATTGATGCATCAAAAGGTGTCTTAGGTGGTCTGCCCACCCCTTTGGTGGTGCTAGGTGCAGGGATCATGCTCAGTACCCTGCTTTTGCACCTGGCACCTCAGAAGAGGTGTTTTGGTTTGGCTTTTTTGTGTCTCATTGTTCATAATTGCCCCAACTGTGCAAGCGTGTAATTTTCAGTCCCTTATAGTTTCTTTGTATCCTGTTGCTTGAAGAGACGTTTGTCCAGGTGCAGGCACTCCAGTGAAGGGTCCCAGGTTCAGTCTGCTCATTTATATCTCTTAAAATGCTCTTCTCCTAACCCTTTTTTTTTTTTTTGGCATTCAGCTCTTTGCTTAATTACCTTAATCTTAGAGACCTTCCTTGAGCATTCTCTGAAGTTGCACTTGGTCCAACCTTTTTTTATTCATGACCTTTCTCACTTTCTGAAGTCAGCACATGCATTAATTGACTTTCTGGTCCATCTTCCCCTGCTAATTATGAGCTCCATGGGCATAGGGACTGTGGCTATCCTTTTGGTCATCCCACAGAATCAGCTCAAGAATCATACTTGATATGTGGTAGGTGCTCAGCACGTATATTGTTGAGGGTGTTGTGTTTGTTTGAAGCAGACATGCCAAGGGCAGATGTTTCAGTTTCCTATCTGGACTTCAGTGGAAGCCTTTCCTTGCCATTGACAGTCACACTGAAGGATTTTTCATCATCACCACTTTCTGAAGCTCATGGGCACAAGTTGACCCCAAAGTTGACAAAATCAGTAGGCTCGTTAAGATTGAGCAAAGATGAATTAATGAGATCCAGATGTATGGTACCCAAGAGTCTTTTGGCCTTCCTCCCTCACTAACCCTGTTGTTTAATGTAGTTTTAATCTAAGCTCTAGAAAACAGGCAGCAGGATGAGGAGGTGAAAATGGCAAAAGGAAGAAGAGACCAAAATCATTTTATAAAAATTTGCCCAAAGCACAAAATGGGAAAGAAAATCTTTGAGCTACCAGAGACTCAGACTGTTAAAAACTTTTCTTTGGGCTTGGGGGCTGGTAGCAGAGGGGAGATAAAAAGTGATTTTAGATTGTGAGTGCTTGGAAAGTGACAGTGTCACCGAAAGCACAGCCTAGTGATTAGAAGAGATTTTTTTCCAGCAGGGCTGTTACAAATGTGGAACAAGTTCAGATTACAGCCCCAAATGGAATGTTCCTGGCAAAATGTATTCTATAGAAATAAGACATCCAGGGTAATTTGGGGCTGTATTTTTAGGACCCTTAGACTGATTGCCTCTAGGGTTCAGCTGGGATTTCCTTCCTCTGAAGACAGCATTGTACAACTAGATGGGGGTGTTACAGGTCACGGTCTACCTGCCTTCAAAGCCTCAGGATTGGGCTCCCAAGAGGCACGCTGTAAGCTGAGCCTGTAACAAATCCTAGGGCCCCTTAGGGAAAGCATGGTGTTTCATGGAGAGAGGCCGTGACTTCTTTATGGATTCAGTTGGCAGTTTTCTACTGGAGCTAAGCAGCCAGCTACCCCAGGAGACTCTTGACTCTGCTTCCTGCTCCTTTGCACTGGCTGTCACTCTCCAGGTTCTGCTGTATTGAAGTGGGGCTCAATGTCCCAGATCCAGCCAGTTGGCCCAGGGGCCTCCCTCCCTCAGCCATTGACTCTTTACTAAAAATCAAGTGAATTCCATGCTCCAACTCAGGGTCAGAAAGAGCACAAATGTGTGTGTGCAAGGGTGGGTTTGGGGATACATTCAGGCAATTTACCTGCTGCCTTATTGTTTATGAAAGCTCTGATCTGGCTTTTCACTACCTATGGGTAAAGGTACCATGAAGATGAGATGTAAATTCGGAGGTTAGGGGGAAAGAGGAATTGGAATGAGAAGCTGGTTGACTCGCAGATAATCTAACTGGTTTCTTTAAAATGTATTTTTTAATGAAGTATAGTCAGTTGTGTCAATTTTTGGTGTACAGCACAATGCTTCAGTCATATAGGAACATACATTTTTTTTTTCATGTTGAATCTAACAGTTTTTAAAGTTGATTTCTTTCGGAGGAGGGGGAAGTCCTGTATCATTTAGTACTTTTCCATCGACCTGTGCTAGGAAGACCATAGCTAGTTCATGGATCAGTTGAATTTAATGGGCATTTCCTGAACACTTGCAATGGCCAAATGATGTTGCTGGTTAAAGTAAGACATAAAAGAATAAGGCAAAAGAAAGGTAATTGGAGCCTAGAGGTCCACAATGGGCTTCAAGAGTTTGTGAACTCCTTGAATTTATATACAAACTCTGTGTGTGCTTCCTTTGGGTACTTTTTCTTGGGAAAGAGTCCTCAATTTGCATCAGATTCTCAAACTTTGTCCCTGACCCTGAAAAGATTAAAGACTAAGGATCCAGTTGCTCCTAGTATTGACCAACTGATGATACTCCCCACCGTGTGACAGACCATATGTGGGTAGGGACAACGGGCAGCTTCCAAACAGAGATGCTGGTCCCTCCATTCTCTGTAAGTCAGCTACTAGGTCATGGTGGTATTGGTGTACGGTTCTAGATTTTCTTACTATGGAAAGATAAGGGAAATAGAGAAATGTCTTTGGGATTAGCTATGCTTTGACTCTTCTGAATTGGAGCTAACTCTGGAAATGTTCAGATATTCAGTATATGTTTGCTAATGGGAGAAAAGAAGACAGAAAGGGAACGGTGGGCCAAGAGCCTCCTGCCTGGAAAAAATGTGCCTGTGAATTGGAGAGACTTGCCTTGTGTTTTTCAGGAGTTTGCAGGGGCTTGACAGACATTATAAGCAAATCTTTCTGTTAATCTTTAGTGGTTTTTGACAAATACCCAAAACTGTTCAGGTACAAAAGTTTAAGTTAAAAAAGTGAAAATGCATCATTTAACATCATAGGTCTTCAAACATTGATGTAGACTATATAACTTCCTTGAAAAAAATGGAGGAAAGAAAAAAAAAAAAAAAAAAGACCGAATATTTCCCTTGTACCAGCTGGGGGCAATCCAGTACTACAAATGTGAGAGAGGAGGAAAAAAGTGCCCGAAAAAGATTGTTTCTAATGTTGCTGCTACTGCATGAACTGGTGTCTTTTCTTCCCAAGTTAATTTATCTCAGGTCTCTGATAGCCATAGCAACAGAGCAGTGCTGAGCTGACCAATTGAAAAATGCCCTCTTTCTTTTGTAATGACCAGTGCACTGTCTCAAATTACCCTTGACTCAGGTGGCAACTTAGCGTCTCAGCCCTCCAGACTGCTGGGTGATGAAGCATGTGGCTAGTGGCTGGCTTAATATTGCAGGCTGGATGCCCCCTTGGCCAGGGATGTCCTGCTCTATTGGGTGGTGCGAAAGTCCCTCCGTTAAGCCCATCTGTCTAGGTGTAATCCCCAAGGAGACCGCTTCTTAGAATGCCGTGGGGATCGTCACATTGCTCTGATGGATGTGGTGTATACGTAAGTCCACGGACTCCTGGCATTGTTCTGCGTAAAACAGTAAAGTCAGGCCTTTCATGTCCTAACTTGAAAGCAATGCTTGATTTTTCGAGTGTTTATTGACTGTCTTTCGTAGATTCTATGCGAGGTTTTGCGGAAGATGCAACGTAGTGCTTGATGTTTTCTCTTTATTTACAGAGCATATCTCTTAGGGGGATAAAACTGCGTTTCTCGGATAGATGATCCAGGATTGTGCGTGGTAAAATAAACTTGTAAGCCAGAGAATGCGAGATCCTGATAGGCTGCTGTTGTCAGGGAAATTCTCATGGAAAACTGGTTTGATCCCTCTACTTTATCCTGTCTCAGCACCTGCCTGAGTGTTGCGAAACACTTTTCTGGGTCCTCTGCAACATACAATACCTGCTCTTGTTTTTCTGTTGGACAAAAGGAAGCCAAGTTTTGGGGTCTGATTG
This sequence comes from Camelus bactrianus, assembly GCF_048773025.1. Classification (NCBI taxonomy): domain Eukaryota; kingdom Metazoa; phylum Chordata; class Mammalia; order Artiodactyla; family Camelidae; genus Camelus; species Camelus bactrianus. The sequence goes on from NC_133549.1 coordinate 36,677,008, forward strand.
GTTTTTTTATAGGGGTGATCTTCCTTAGTCTTACGGAACATGATAGAGTAAAGATTCCTTTTTTGAAAGATTTCCATGAAACTTTCGTGTAAAACCCACAATATGTTGCCATCATCATTCCTTCCAAGTTTACTCTCTGTGTTCACAGTGAGGAAAAGTCCCTATTGTGATCCACCATTCTGTTTCACCAGTATCTTGGCTGCTTTTATTCCTGAGTTTCATTTTTAGTTTGTCATTCACACTCTCCCATATAAATGCAATCACTGCATCTCTGTAACTTGCTGAATCTCTGCTGGCTGAGACTTACAGAGCAGAATGAAAGTAATAACAGAGATACATCGGTGATTCCAAAAACTCAAGTCGATAAGATTAGAAAATAATCTGCCCAGCAAATGAAAAGAGCTGTGGGTTCAGACACAAACTGGTAGTTTTTGACAACTCAGTACAAGAACTATTTTAAATGAAATTTGTATAAGGTTTATTATCCTGTTTTTGAAAACCACTGATATATTAATCAGAAAACTTGATCAAGATTTTTATGCACAGACAGGTCCCTTCAATTTTCACTTAAATGGTCATTACTAGTGTGTTTTGTTTATAAGGATGACTTCTATGTTGAATAACGCTGAGTCTAATGATACCCTAACACAGATGCTGTATCAGTTGATTGGTGAATGTTAGGGCTGCTTCACGTTTCACACAGCTTCTTCTATAGAACTGAGACCAAGGTCTCAAATGGCTAAGAGACACCAAGTGTTGTAATAACCTATAATGAAAAATAATATGAAAAAGAATATATATAATATAAAAAACTGAATCACTATGCTAAATATCAGAAACTAATGTAACATTATAAATCACCTATACTTCAATTAAACAAAAACATTGATGGATCAAGAAGATGGTGTGTATATATGTATATATGCACACACATACAGTGGAATATTACTCAGCCATAGAAAAGATGAAATCTTGCCATTTGCAACATGGATGGACCCTGAGGGTATTATGCTAAGTGAAATAAGTCAGATGGAAAAAGAAAAACACTGCATGATTTCACTCATATATGAAATATATAAGAAAATAAATAAATGAACAAAACAAACAAAAACAAACACATAGATACAGAGAACAAAGTAGTAGTTACCAGAGGGGAAGGGCTGGGAGGAGGGGGAATTTGGAAAAGGGGATCAACTTCATGGTAATGGATGGAAACTAAGTTTTTGGTGGTAAACATAAGTAGATGTGTAATGTTGTACGTATGAAACTTACGTAATGTTACAAGCCAACCTTACTTCAATAAAAATTTTTAATTAAAAAAGAAAAAGATGCCAAGTGACCTCTTCAAAGCCCTCCCAACCTGACCAAACTTTCCTATCCCATTTATATCCCATTTTTCCTCTGTGGTCTTACCTGCCATATCACAGCTCAACTCTTCCTCTTCTTTTCTTTGTGACTGATGCTACGCAGGCCTGAAGTGTCCTTTATCCTCCTGACCATCTCCTCTGCAGTTCATATCCTCCCCATCTTTGCCTCAGGCACCATTTTCTCCTTGAAACCTCCCCTGATCCAAAGTTGGACATAGTCTTGTCATCCTCTAGAATTTCATATTTTGTCTGTACTGATCTGATGGCTATTAAGATAGTCTCTCTTTATGGTAAGCAATAGAAGATCTTAAATTATATACTCTGTAGTGGCAGGGACCAAACTTTAGTCAGTGTAACTCTTTCATAAGCTACACCTAGTGTTTTATGGATAAAGTAAAAAAAGTGTCTGTTGAATGGCCAAATGGCAATTCTATCAGTAGATTAGACTTACAATGAAGAGGCTCTTTCCTTCATCAACTTGGCAGCTGTCTTATACTTAGTGGACATCGGATATTTGTGCAATGAAAGATGGATGAATGGGTGGGTTCATGAATGGATGGATAGATGGTTGCATAAATGGATGGATACTCTGAATCTGAGCTTTAAAAGACCATTTAGATTACATGCTTTTATGACCCTCATTTCTCCTCTTCTCAGCCCTATTGCTCACTACACCTTCACCTTAAGGTCTCTGAGAATCCCTACACATCAGGGATCATTGCCAGCCGAGACACAGCTCCCAGCATCATCGTGGCTTCAGGTAAGAAGCTTGCTTGGTTTGTTCGCTGCTGTAAATTGTGTTTATTTTAAAGAGCTAGCTATCTGTGCTTGGAACTTAATGAGCAAGCTAAAAATATTTTTGAAAGGCACCCAAACCATTGACCCCGAAGCTAGTATGCTGGAAAACCCTGCTCAGATATAATGTTTACAGTGTATATCCATCTCAGGCAACGCGCACCACTAATGTAGCCTCTCGTTAGCTTTTGTAGAAAATTCCCTTCACTGAGGGTGATGTGCTGTCTCTAGGTAACATCGGTTCGGAGTTGTCAGACAGCGACATCAGCATGTTTGTCTCTTCAGATGCCGGGAACACCTGGAGGCAGGTAAGAGAGTGTCCTGGGCCAGGTCACTAAGGTTAAATGACGTGCAGATGGTCCCACCTGACTCAGTGCCGGGGACTTACTCATCCACGCGTAAATCCTAAATCTTGTTGAAGTATTGATTTTCCTTTTTATTTTATGAAAGGCTTTAAAAAATTGAGTGTAGCAAACATTTACGATATTTGATTTCTTTGATAAAAAGAACCCTTTTTCAGAGCCTTTCTGTAGGAAAGTTTATAAGTAACAGTGAAACCAAATGAGATATGAATAAATTTTTTTCCATAAAAGAAAGCTAGAAGTCTAAAGAGTTTATTATGTGAGGGACACGGAGCCTGGAAGGTAGATTATCTCCCTAACACTAAGCTGTCTCCATCAATTCCCCTTGCCTTGAAGTCAGAATAGGAAAGCGTGCAGTGATATAGAAATAGCCGTTACCCAGGTGATGTGCTGTGATGTTTAAAGCTCATGTGCAGAAGACAGAGTAATAACCGTCAGGGTGCATATGTTAGGGAAAGTAGAAAAGGAATCACTTTAAACCAATGCATTTAGCTTAAATGTTTCCTCTTTCTTCTGAATGAAAATTAGATGCTCACAGCTTATAAAACAGGCACTTAATGAGGTTTAGCAATCATAAGATGTGTGCCTAATGCACGGTTGTTACACTTCAATAAATATGTTTTAATAAGCCACTGACATTTAATTATCATACAATAACTAGCACCATAAATTGAAATCTAATGCACAGGTAATCACGCAGCAGTGAGAACAGTCCACTTTAAGTTTTAGACAGAGATGTCCACGTTGTGGTCTGGTTACCACTTCCAAGCTTCAGGCCCTTCCGTAGATCTGTACTGTGATTCTCATGTTTTGAGGAGAGTGGGGCAGGAGAGAAACTTGCTTAAGAAAACTCAGGCCTTTTGCCTTCGAGGTATGTAGGAACGTGGACTATTAAGCTTTCTATGGAGAATAGTCAGAAAACCAGAGTCTCGGGTTTTTCTCCTTCTAACACCCCAAACAAAGCCAAGAAGTCTCTACTATAGCCCTGGGATACATCTTGGGTATAAGAAGTAAACAAAGGGGAAAACATGATGTCTATGCTGTAACCACAGGCAAGGCTCTACTAGCGGTGTGACTGTGAGAAAACAGCACATGTCTTATATGGAGAGGACTGAGAAATTGTTTTCAGCCTGTCTGCCTTTGACCTCAGATTTGTCTCTCCACATCTGGAGAAAGACCCGGTAACACACATACCCAAAGAAGATGATTCCATTTCGGTCAGAACTGCTTTATGACTTGTTAGAGAGCCCGAGTCGGACGAGAACAGCTGTCCTCTATAATACTTGGAAACTTCGGAATAACTACATGTGGAAAAGACACTGAAATGCTGCACGTCCCAGCACCACCAGTTACTGTCTACATGGTCCTAAGCAAGTCACCACGTCTCCCTAAACCTTAGTTTTCTCATCAATAAAAATGAGAATGTTGGAGCAAACTATCTCTAAGGTTTCTTGCATCTAAAGACGTTACCCAATATGACAGTTGCCCGATATTCTGGCATCCTTATAAATGGGAATCAGTAGAACTTACCACAAAAAGATAGGAATACAAATATGAGTATAAAACTCTTTAAATTATTTAAATTTCCTTTGTGGGGCACCTAGAATCATTGTGTGTAACGCCAGTCGTACATACAGCCCACCTTGGGAATCATTGTTCGTAACTATGTCTGACCAAAGCCTTGGGGAACCCGGTTCTATCGTGGGGAGGTCTTTCTTCTCAGATGAAGACTAAATGTCTGAACCCTGGGTGTGTGTGGATGTGGGTGTGTGTCCCTGTGTATGTCTCCTCTTCCAGATCTTTGAAGAAGAGCACAGTGTTTTGTATCTGGATCAAGGTGGAGTCCTGGTTGCTATGAAGCACACATCTCTCCCGATTCGACATCTCTGGTAAAGGCACCTACTTCCCCCAAGTCATGCGCCTGATGGTTCCGCCTGGCTGAGACCAGTCTGGAAGACAGGCTATGACTGTGGCTGTGCTTGTAGTAAATCGTCAAGCTCTACTAGAATATAACTTACTCCTTTGCTTTATTTAAAGTGAAAAGAAAGCAGGGAGAGGGAGGGAGGGAGAAAGAGCTTGATTCTGCCCCTTAGAGAGGAATTACATGATGATTTTCAAATGCGACAGTTCCCCCAACCAGTGCCCCCAGACCGTATTCTTTTAGCCCAGTCATGGGTAGAATGGTGTGTTAAGGATAATCGCTGAATAGCTTAACCTCTTGCAGCCGCCCTTCCCAAATAGTGTGTCCTGGAGTTCAATATTTGCACTCACTGTGTGCATTCCACACAGAGATCAGCAGTTTATGGCACTTCTGCTCTGGTCTCATTTCTCCTGACCCCACTTCCTCAGCTTCCTTTCTGGGAGGCGATATTCTGCAGCTCTACCTGTAGGACTTCCACAGATGGCCTAACTTCCAGAAGGGTTTCTGATAGACTCCTTCATCTGTGTTTTTGACAGTGGCTCTTTCCACATAGGTGCTTGTTCAAAGTCAAAAACTTGATTTTCCCACCACTGTTGATTACTTTGGTGACTGAAGGGAAAGCTACAGAGATAAGAGAACCAGAGGCTTAGCTTGGGGGAAGGCATCCTAGAGAAAGGCAGAGCAAAGGAAACATCCTGTGTGACCATCAGAGAGGCAGAGTTCTCTCCTACTTTCAAGAGCCTGTCTTTCTGCACTTGTTCACTCAGTAAATCAGTCAGGATTTATGACAGTGTAAAAAGGATACCACTAATGGTTTCATCACATAGAAGTGGCTGGCTCAAGTCCCTCCCAGTAGGTCTCATAAGGCCGTTGCGCTCAGAATCACCGTAAGGCTTGCTGTTGGACTGTAGTGAGGTTTGAGAGAGGGTCACACTGAGATCTAAGATCTAATGAAATATCCAAATTAAAAATAAAATTCCATCAAAGACTTATTATCATTCCCGTTTCACGCAGCTCTCCCCTGATTGATGTTATAATACATCTGGGTCCCAAGTCACGTGGCTGTCTCTCTCCCTTCTGTTGTAATTAAGAACGTGTATTCCTATAAAAGGCTCACTTTGACAATGCCCCAGGTACTTCTGAAATGTATTCTCTCCTGGCTGATAGCATCTTGTCTTTGAAAGGATTTTCTTCTGAGATCCGATGACTGCTGTTTTTTCTGTTGTTAGGTTGAGTTTTGATGAAGGGAGATCTTGGAGCAAATACAGTTTCACATCTATTCCACTTTTTGTGGATGGGGTTCTGGGTGAGCCTGGGGAAGAGACTCTAATCATGACGTAAGTGAAAAACTACGATGTCTTCTAGTCTTAATAAAAATCCAGAAACATGTTGTTTTTAGCTAAGCCTGTTCACCTTGCTACTGTCAGGTGTGAAGTTGCCAGCAAAGGCAGTACGTCTTCATGATTCTTCCCCAGCAAAGAGAAAAGAAAAGTACGGCCATCTGTCTTTACCAGCTGTTAGGAGGCCCACACCGAGGGCTGTCAGCACAGCGGTACAGCCTGTTTCTTCCTGTAGGGAGTGGGCTCAGAGAAATTAGAAGTGATCATTTCCATAGGAAATAAAGCTATCAATTGAAAACTTTAATAATAAACACATTCAATAGACAGAAAACCACAGGCATATAAGAATGATTCCACTTTAAGGCGGAACACAGAGCTTGATCAAAACCCCACAGAAGATTCTGTTTTTCCCTGGCTCTTTACCTAACCCAATTGTGAGGCATTATTAGGGAAACCAGGAGAACAGTCTGTTCTTGTGAAATTGCATTTACGCTCCTTCTCGTCTGGAAAGTGATGATCATTAATTTGTGAAAGACTTGATTAATGGCTTGCCTGCCTGTGGGTTTCAAAACATGAGCTTTGAATTTGAAATACGAAGCTGATTTTTTTTCCCTTCTCCTGGAAAATTGGACGTGGAAAACAGAGGGAAGGTTTTTACAACAGTTGTTTCTGTTGGCAATGAAAATTTCAAAATCAAGGTGAATAGTTGGTACATTTTCTAATTTTTTCTCCCCTACTCCTTTTTTTTTTTTAAACAATAGAAAAGATCAACAGAAATGTAATATGCCTCATAGCTACACTTTTGCCTGTGGTAAACATGGCTAGAATAGCAATGTATTCTATAATTTGTCTTTATTCAATTTTTATATTTGCAAAACACAGATAGAAAAAGAAAAGCTGACAGAAAAGACTACCTTGCAGCTTTTATTCGCATCTGCAATAGGTGATTCAAACACTGCGTTAAATAGCGGAGTCCCTCTGAGTAAGGAGAGTAGCGTGCACAGGGTGGGAAACAGTTATAACTCCTCAGCCTTGCTGCCCACTTTCCCTTGAGACTGGTGGGAAGGTGAAACAGCCTGGAAACCATGGGAACCATGTACATTAAAAGGAGAACCTAGAAGGATAACCTTGGGCCACCTAGAATGCAGCATTTGAGATTGTTTTCTCAGTCTTTTTCTTTTTGGTCAACCATTCTTTTACAACATACAGAAGTGGGCTTTTAAGTCAAACAGCCCGGCATTCGACTCTACCAGTTCTTCATGAATGGACTCTGGTTTTTGCGGGCTAGCAAATCTCTTTGAGCCTCAATTTACCCAAATGTGAAGTAGAGGCAGTGATAGCATCCTCCCCAGACATGTGTTTTACGGATCAAATGATATGACCATTGTGATGGGCTTAGCATTGTGTTAATCCTAGAGTAGACACTTGGCGTATGGTAGCTGTGGTTATAACTGTCAGCGTTGCTGTTGTGATTATCTGTTATCATCATGAACTCTGCAGAGTGTTTGGACACTTCAGCCACCGCTCTGAATGGCAGCTGGTTAAAGTGGACTACAAGTCCATTTTTGATAGACGGTGCGCCGAGGAGGACTACAGACCCTGGCAGCTGCACAGCCAGGTAGGAGGAGAGAGCTGAGGTTGAGTCCTGGGTGGGAGGCCTGGAGAGTGAGGGGGGAAAGCTAGTCATTAAAGCCCGGGAGTCGGAGTTCTCTAGGCTAATATGTCCACGGAGTGCTTTCTTCCGTGTGTTGCATTCCACAGCAGTGAACAAACTCAACATGTATAGCTTGTTGTGAAATCATTTCTGTTTTTATTGTCCTGGGATATAATGAGATAAAATTCAAATTTGCTTGGCTTAGACTTACGACTCAAAATGAAATACCAACTCAGCACGGAGATCCAAATGTAATTTTTCTGAGCGTGTCATCTGGTTGCTGGGAGGTGGGGGGCAGGGGTGAGGAAAGGATCTTTAATTTTATCTAGCAGTGCAAACAACCATAAAATAGCAACATTATGCTGGGTGAGCAGTGCCAGCAAGAGTCTTCCTCCCCGCTGCTGTGACGCCCCAGGATTAGGTAGCGCTTCTTACCTCCTTCCAAGGCACTTGTGTATAAGAACACAGAATTATGAATAGGAAGACTTCCTTCATCCTGGCCCCTCTGCTGTTCAGCTCATATGTAAAGCCTTGGCTGAAAGCATCTCTCCTCCTTTGATTGCCCAAGCCATAAGTCATTCTGCAGGCCTCTCAGAGAACGTATCAGAGGGTCTTCCTGAAAACCATCACCATATTCCGGCTGTGACACATCACATACCCCAAACCTATACTAAGTAATATGCTTATATGTAGGTGTGTAATGCAGACTGTTAGGGTGAGTTTGCTCAAACAAGACAGTTAGCTTAGATGAAACTCTGTTTTTGTCCTCCAGACGCACACACACAGCTGGGTCTGACCGTGGGGGCTGCAAGAGCTAGGATGACCCACTGTACTTGGAGGCTCAACAATAAAGTGATCATTCACTTAGGTTGCTGGCATTTTGGGGTGCACCTGCATCGTGATGTACAAAGCTTTTATTTAGTTTGTGGAGAAACACTGCATTTAGTTCTCTTGCTTGTCTGGTAGACGGACGTAAAATCAGTGCTATAACGTCGTGTGGGCGGAGGCATAATAAATCGGAGCGAAATTGACCTTTTTATTTCTTAACAATACTCTTCTTTCACATGCTTATGAATGACCTAAATCTTTAATGACAGAAATATTGAACTTATTTAGTACAGATTTCTTGGCAATATACTCGTTGCAGGCCGAGCCTTGGTTATCTGTGTGTCCTTCACAGCACTGGGCCTAAAATCTTGCCAAGCCAAGCTTTGCTGAATACATAGAGTTCAGGACTCAGCGCTTCGTAGGAGTACCTGCATCATCACGTTCCATAATAGGGCTCTTGACACTGAAGATGCTGTTAGCACAAAGCAGACGATGCGAGTCCAATAACCAAGGTTTGAGGACATCTCCCTGGACTGTCCCGATGTGGACTAGCGAAAGTCCAAGCTATGTGCCCAACTGCACGAGATTCTTGTCTCCTTACAGGGGGAAGCATGCATCATGGGGGCGAAAAGAATATATAAGAAGAGGAAATCAGAGCGGAAATGTATGCAAGGAAAATATGCGGGAGCTATGGAGTCCGAACCCTGTGTCTGCACAGAGGCTGATTTTGACTGGTGAGCTTGGGCTGTTATCCCATGGAATCATCCAGTATATCAAACCCACATGGGCTTCCGTGAAAACTTAGATTTGAAATAATAGTAACATGCACAGAGCCAAGTGACAAGCCTCATGTTCTTGTGAAATTGCCACCTGGGGACATCACGGCTTACTAGCTATGTACCTGTGAATGTGGAAAAGGGAGTTTCTTTGGACTTAAGGAGGATTCAGAAGATGGCTGGTAGTTATCTTCACATATTTGACAGAGCTCAGGACAAAAGGAGAGAGCAGTTCCGCCCTGAGCTGCTTCGGACAGCAACACTGAGAACAATCAGTGGACTTTTCGGAAAGCAAACATATTTGTGCTCAAGATTAAAAAGACTTTCTAGACTCGAGAGTTCCTGGTAGTGGAACAGTGGCGATGTCAGGCAGTGAATTTTCTATACCTGGAGGTTTTCAATCAGTGAGTAGCTGACGATTGCCTGTGAGAGCTGTGGAAGGCTTTTCTGAATCCAGGGCAGGGGTGGATTCAGTGGCGTTGCAATCTGTGGCTTTGTGGACCTAGCAGTAAGAGAGACTTCTCCCTCTAGCAGGATTAACCTGGTTTAAACTGGAAAAGTACTGAGGCATATGGAAGTTAGATACACACACGTGCCGCAGCATTCTTTCTGGAGTATTCGTTAAGTAGAAAGCTAGCTGTAGGGTGAGTGATGTTGTTGTTCTAGTTTTGGCATCTGGATGAGGTTGAAATATGATTGAGACTGGGTAGGTAGTCACCCCCTTGATCATGCCCATCTCTTTTTGTTCCTTTTCCTTTTTGTCCTTCTGCTTTTTATAAATGTATTTATTCTGGTTTAGAGAAAGCAGTTGCTAAATATGTATATTAGTGTTAAACAATTGAAACTTGGCCAGCATAAGAACCAAAACCATTCATTTAACAATATTAGCTATGGAGCGATCATAGGTCACATACCTAATCAAAATATCAGTGATTGGGTTGAGATACTGTGTACATACACGTCGCTTATCTTAGAAAAAGAAAGTCATCTCTCATGGTTGGCATCTAGGAACATTCTCGAAATAAATAGTACTGGGCAGGCCTGGCTAGTTGGCAGACTGCACTCAGATGGATAACCCAGGGCTGTTCTTCTCTTGTTGATATAGAAAGCAAGCCAAGAGCCAGTCCTGTATCTTTCTGGGCTGAGCCAGAGGCCATCCAGAGCTTCTGTTCCACAGGGGCTCACAAGGAATTCTGCAGAGGCCTCCCCAGCCTTGACCTCTGTTTCAGTCAGCACAGTGTTGTTACAATGACAAAAGTATTTTATCCACGTCTTACCTTTCAGGACTGACATCCTGAAATACATTCACAGGGAAAACTTTCATGGAATTTTTAAGTCATTCATCACATCTCTCTTTCTGAAGCCTGACTGTTCCTCCTTCATTCACTCTATTCAAGGAAGATTTGGCTTTAAAAGGATTAATTATCTTAGTGGTTTAACTTTGGCCTTACCAGTCATTCTCTGGCAGAGAGCAAATTTATTTCCTCAAAGAAAACCAAAGAGAAAAAATAAATCCCGATTCCCCGATTTCTTCTGGAAGCATTTGTTCCTTTGGGAATTTTTTCTACAAGGTTCCGGCGTAAGCTAGTCTTTTCTTGTTGGTATTGTCATTTGTTTATCTTTTTAATTTTAAGCTAGTCTAGAATGAAGAGAACACAGGGTAAGGAAAGCATTTCAATTTCCCCCTCCTCCCACCTCTCACTGCCCCTCAGTGTCAGCCCGATTCTTGCATTCATTTGTGATTGGAATCTGCTACTCATCCCACTACTAAAATGTAAGCAGAGAAGCAGGAAATGAGCATGAAAGAGGACACTGTCAGCTTATCTGGTCAAATGGGACTTTTGTAATTGCATGATTTCTGAAAAGATTTTGGAAGGCACACCATGACCTTATTAGTTTCCACCGGTAGCTGGAGCTTCAGTGATTCCCCTGGTCCGTAGCATAATGAAAGGTGGTTGTCATTGAATGTTCTTTCTTGGCTTCACTCTGCCCTGGACACCCTCCCCGTCCTGACCCCACTACCAGATGACCGTGCCAGTCATTCTCCAGCATTTGGGAAATAATTTCCTGAAATGAACCCTGGGTGTCCTGTAGACAGTGTTTCTGAAGTCTTCCTACACCTGCTGGTTTGAACCAGCACCAAATCTATCTGGTTTGTGCAGAATTCTCAGCGCCAGCTGCCTGGTAACAGGCCCCTCAGTAAGCCTGGTTCTCCCTTCCCAGCCTTCACATGCCAGCATCTCACCTCCAGGACCCAGATGGGCCAGTTCGTACTAATGCTTGCTCATTGCTGCCTGCGATTTGTCTGTGCATGTGGAGGTGCAATTTGTTGCCAACCTCCGCGCCCAGGTTTCATCTTCAGAAGCCAAAATATCAGGCCACTCAGAGGCTCCTGGAGGCAAGAATGAGAGGAGGCTGAGAGAAATGTTTTTAACTAATTTCAAACCAGAGAGAAGATTTAAAGCAGTGAGTCCCAGCTGGCAGTGTTAACTGAGCAGGACAGAGCTCTTCCTTGGGGGAATGCTTGCATCACTCTTGAAGGACATTTCTTTCTCTGCTCTGACTTTGAAGTAGCTGTCTCGTGCACAGAGGGACCGGGCTCAGCTCTCCTTGATAGATCCAGATGTCTTGGAAGAGCACCCCAAAGACATCCCCAGCAATGAGGATTGCGCCACATGTGGCTGAGTTAAACTCTTCAGTGAAGCTGTACACTGAGTGTTGGACTTCCACCACGAGAGCTTTCTCTGGGTCCAGACACCATCAGTGTTGTGTCTCCTCATAATGAGAACAACATCTGCTCTCTGTTTACAGGTGTTTGATTGGAATTATTGGCTATTGAGCCTTCATCTCTACACACGTACTTCTGTTGTCTCCAAGTTAGCATTTCTCAAAATGGGTTCTGTAGAACATTTCCATGGGTAGTTGATAGAATATTCAATGAGTAAAAAGGTTCCATTTTTGAAAAGGCATTGATTCAGGGAATGTCTGGTTTTTGACTAATTGACTAGAGTAGAAGTTGCCTGTGGACTCACATGAAATTATCGTCAGTAATGCTGCCGCCTACTGAAAGGTTTCCCTCGGCTCTTTCCCCAACAGTGACTATGGTTACGAGCGACACAGCAATGGTCAGTGCCTGCCTGCATTTTGGTTCAATCCATCTTCTCTGTCGAAGGACTGCAGTTTAGGACAGAGTTACCTCAACAGTACTGGGTGAGTGTCCTAAGCAGTGGCCTTAGGAGGTCAGCTTCTGCTGCTTTTCAGCGTGTGTTAGACTTACAGAATAACTTCTGATCAAAGACCAGGCCTGTTTCATTACAGCACCATTTATTTGCTTTTGTTCATTTTAATAATGCAGTGCAAATTTTCTTTTTCTTTTTTTCTTTAACATTTTTTACTGATTTATAATCATTTTACAATGTTGTGTCAAATTCCAGTGTAGAGCACAGTTTTTCAGTTATACATGAACATATATATGTTCATTGTCACATTTTTTCTCTGTGAGCTACCATAAGATCTTGTGTATATTTCCCTGTGCTATACAGTATAATCTTGTTTATCTGTTCTACAATTTTGAAATCCCGTCTATCCCTTCCCACCCTCTGCCCCCTTGGCCAAATTTTCTTTAATAGTGCAAATTTCATCTGAGAATAAGACCCTAGTTGCACATAAAGAAATGAAACAGGTTCCTTGGATGAAGGTGGCAGTGATGATAATACATAAATTTCTTCATTTTTGGATACTTTATTTCAGAACTACCTTTTACCCTCATGACATCCCTGTGTGGAAAGTCAAATGAATATTTCCTATGTGTATTTCCTGTTCTATAGATACAGAACCTAGAGTCAGAAAAGAAGTTTATTGACTTTTCAAGAACAAACTAGTGCTACTAGGAATGCATTTCATTTTCTCTGTGTACAGTCTTAACACACTTAAGGCATGCATTTTGATCTTTATAAATCTGGAATCAGGTTCTAAAGTTTTGTGCTTAATGTTTTTTGTTGCAGGGCGTATCCAGTATTATTTTTAAAATATCATAAAAGGGAAAGCAGTCCATGATTTTCTCACAATTATAACTGATACTTACAGATTTAGAAAATCTATTTGGGACTTACTTGGATTTTCATTCAAACAATCTATAAAAAGACATTTTTGAGCTGTTTGGGGAAATGGAATATGATCTGTTGATTAGTGATGTATTAATCAGGGCTTTCCAGAGATACGCGTTTCTAACTCTAATTGGAGATGTATATGTGTATATATAGAGATTCCTTGTAAGGAATTGGATCACCTGACTATGGAGATGAGCAAGTCCATATCCTGAGATCTGTAGGGTGAGCTGGGAAACTGGAGACCCTGGAAAATGGATGATTTGTTCCCAGTCTGAAGGCTGATGGTGAACCAGGACAGCTGATGGTGTGGTTCCTGTCTGAAGGCCAACAGGTTCAAAACTCAGGAAGAGCTGATGTTCCCATCTGAGTGTGAAGGCAGGGAAAAAGTCAGTGTCCAGTTTGAAGGCTATCAGGCTGGACAGATTTTCTCTTTTTCAGAAGAGCATTAGCCTTTTTGTTCTACTTAGGCCTTCAATGGATTGGATGAGGCCCACCCACCTTAAGGAGGGCAATCTGCTTTATTTAGTCTACTGATTTAAATCCAAAACCCTCATCCTTCACCCCTCAGAGAAGCACCCAGAATAATGTTTGACCAAATATCTGGGCACCCTGTAGCTCGTTCAAATTGACATATAAAATTAAACATCCCAAGTGATATTAGATTATATCTAAATCTAAATATTAATATTATATTTATTAACTAAATATATTACATATTTAGGTGTGGTACTGATGTTTTGGCTAGGTGGGAAAAAAAGAAACCTTACCTTTTAGAGATATATGATGTATGACATTTGTTTTAAAATGCTAAAAAAAAAGGGGGGTAGGTATTAATAAATTTTGAAGATAAGTTGATGAGGGTGTGGGTATTTATTATACTACTTTCTTTCATTTATGCTTATTTGAGGATTCTGACATTGAAAAGTTTAAAATAGAAGTAAGGAAATAAGGAAGGAAGGAGGGGCAGGGCAAGGGGTGAAAGTGGGAGGAGGGGCGTAGGCACCTCACCAGTGTGCCAGCGCTACTTGATTGCTCTCTGCCTGCCTTTCTGCCTTTCTTCCTTTCTTCCTTTCTTTTCTTTCTTTTCTTTCTTTTCTTTCTTTTCTTTTCTTTTCTTTTTCTTTTCTTTTCTTTCTTTTCTTTCTTTTTTTAATTGAACTATAGTCAGTTTACATTGTTGTGTTAATTTCTAGTGTGCAGCATAGTGATTCAGTTTTATATATATAAAAATTTTATAAATATATATATATAACTGAATCACTATGCTGCACACTAGAAATATGTACACTCATATGTAACTTTTGTTGTTTATCTATTTTATATATAGTAGTTAGTATCTGCAAATCTCAAACTCCCAATTTATCCCTTCCCACCCCCTTTCACTCCTGGTAACCATAAGTTTGTTCTTCTAGGTCTGTGAGTCTGTCTATGTTTTGTAAGTAAGTTCATTTATGTCCTTTTTTTTTTTTAATATTCCACATAATAGTGATATCATATGGTATTTTTCTTTCTCTTTCTGGCTTACTTTACTTAGTATGATGAGGACCAGGTCCATTCATGCTGCTACAAATGGCATTATTTCATTCTTTTTTATGGTTGAGTAGTATTCCATTGTATATATACATATATATACCACAACTTCTTTATCCAGTCATGCTCTTTGCATTTCTCATACCATCTGCCATACAGAAGTGAAGACATCCATGTTTCCATTTACATTCTTTTGCATTTGAAATTTTAAAAGTTTTCTACTAGATGTATTGTTCTGTTTGCCTTTTTCATTCAAAAATATATCTTAAACATCTTTCCAAGTCAGAGTGTATAAGGTTCCTTGCCATCTAATTTCCTTTAACTACCTAGTTTTCAAGAACCTGGAATTATGCAGTCATCCCTTTTGTGGACAATTTGGTCATTTCCTATTTTTTGCCACTATAAACAATGCTGCAGTTAGCATCCTCATAGCATAATAATTGCTGTTAAAACCCTACAGCAGTAGTTAGAGTCTCTTTTGGCAATCGAAGGTGTTTCTCTCCTAGCTCTTAAAGCAAAGTCTACCCAGCCAGCTAGTTACTTCTTAGCCCTGAGTATCCAGGCATCACCAGATGTCTCCCCCATATGGGTTAAAACACCAGCCTCCTGTTCACATGCTGCCTGTGTGTCCCACACAGGAAAGATTCAGTTGTGTTAATTGCCATCCTCCTTTAAAGGATAAACACCGATGGATTCTGTAAGGGAATGCTAAGAGGAGAGGTAGGTAAGATTCCTCAAATTAATAAACTAAGGCAGGTTATTTCAGGCAGAAAAAAGAAGGGGTGATCCAGGTGAATAGGGCATGCTGGTAGTTTCCTCAAGGACAAGCCCTGATGTCAGTGCCCAGAAGTCTGTAGAATTAAGGAGCTACTGTGCCCTCTAAGTCTTGCCAGTGCCAGTTTTAACCCATCCATGGGCATCTTGGGTTGTCAGTACAAAATCCGTATTAGCTTCAAGTTGGGATGAAGTGCAGAGGAATCACAAGGGCAGGGTTGGCCTGAAAGTTAATGCCTCAGTACCTTTTACTCCCCAGGCACCTCTCTTGCCTCACCCAAACCCTCACAGCAGAGCACACGCGGCAGTCATACACTCAGAGCCTGGACGGAACAAGTCTAAACAACCGCCCCTTGTCAATCGAGCTTAACAGGCAGTCCTGCCAGCAGTCCCTTCCTGAGTTTAGCTGAAAACATGCACTTAAACCTTCCTTTTATTTTTTTTCAAGCCTCACTTTATAAATAGTTCTGATTGCTCTCACAGTCAACTTGTTACCCTGTATATCTGTGTTCTCAGGTTCACTCACGTCACTGTGATGGAAACATTCGAGCATCGGTTATTATTATGCCCAATAGAAATGCTATTTTGAGGAGATGCCAGAAGTGTTTTCAGCTTCCCTGTGCAGAAGCGAATGGTGTGCAGTCTTTGTTTCCATTCTCAGCAAGATCTTAGAAAAGATAGTTGGAATAAGAGCCGAAATGGTTGCAGAAAGTCCCTCCGGGTGGCTGAAGCCACCAGTCCTTAGTGCTTGGTCCAGTGGCATCAGGTTTCCAGTGTTCACACCACGGGACAGCTTGTGAGCATGGTTCTGCCACGTTCTCCCTGCCTCTCTTCACCCTTTGTTTACACACCTTCCACAAGCCATTCCGTGGGGGGCCAGCTGGCTGGTACTGGGGCCTCAGCCTTTTGTTTACAGGGCATGCACTCTAATGGGGGATGTGTTATTTGGTGAAAAACAGTGATTTTGGAATGAAACAAGTAAAAGTTTTAATCCAACTTTGCTGTTTACTGTTGTCTTTAGCAAGTGACTTCCTTTCTTTGAGCTTTAGTTTCCTAACCTATAAAATTTTGCTATTTGCTTCTGGTGTTTGATTAAATACGATATTGTATGTGAAGCGTGCAGCACCATGCCTGGCAGATAGTAGTCACTGTCCAAAGTGCAGACACCGCCATCAGTGGTCATCATCCCAGGGCTCCTCTGGAGTGAAAGTAAAAAGCTGAGGAAAGGTTCCTTTTATTGTGTGTCTATAGTCGGACATTGTCTGATATTTAATAGTCATGGCGATGCAGTTAATCTAAGCCTCTGTTTTCTCATCTGTAATAATAATAACTCACATAGGCTCATAAAGTCACACAATTAGGAACCACCCTACACCCAAACACATGTCTGTCCCTCAGTACCACTCAAGGCAGATAACACATTTACCTGACTAGTAAATGAGTTCTTTTCTCTTCAAATAAGGTGAAATCAGTGTTCATTTGTATATCATCTTGCATTTAGTGCTGAAATAACCCTCCACTCATTGCTTTTTGTTTCTCCACTGATGACTATAAATATCTCAGTTTGCACATACACAAGCACCAGCCTATTTCATTGCATTTATATATGGTTAAATCTTGTTTGTACTGTTTTGGATCCAGGGAACATGACACAAATTTAAGTTTCTAAATTAACTAGAACGTTGTTTGTTGCATGCCAACCGTAAAAGAGTCTGTAAATATAAAATAAAGTGGGCATTGGGCCAATTTACTCTAAGAAACCAAGATAATCTTCTCAAGGGGCAGATTTCTTTTTGCTATTAAGCTAGAGATATTTCAAGATGTGTTTTTAAGAAAAAATGTCTATAGAAATTTCTGTCTGTGGAGTTTCTTTAGAGGAGCCATTAATCCCTTCTAGAAGAATATAAATGAATAGTGACAGCCATTATTGTTCCTCAGGGTTGGTTTCTCAATAGTCAATGTGGATATTTACTCAGAAAACTTTTAAAAAGGTTTTTAAAATAGTATTAATTCAGTATCTATATAAGAACATTTAGTGGGTCCAGGAAAAAGTATATACACATGAATTCTAGCAAAATAGTAATCTCCATCCTGTCAACATACATTTAGAATGATTCAAAAATGCTTTCTATAAACATATTCCTCTCTACATAAGCCATGAAAACACTCAGATGCTGGCCATCCTGCCACTGCTCTGGAGTTGATAGTTCCAGGGTCTTTAGGGGGCTGTCAGTGTGCATCATAGAGAAGAATTAGTCCTAAATTTGGTACTTATGTTTCAAGTCCACAGAAAGGAAATCGCTTGCATTATTTACAGACTCAACACTGCAGGGGCCCACGCAGCCATTTTCTTGAAAAGTACCATGTAGTCTCATAGCAGACAGGTCATAATTGTTGCTGCAAAGTTGATTCTTCAGAATGTCTTTCTTAGGTGTGTTTTCCCATATTTATTATGAAATGGCATTAAGGTTGGAAATGAAAAAGGTGAACATCATTGTATGTGGAGATCTGATTCCCCGGATCGCCATCCATGCCCACATTAATGGTATTGGCACTAATGATCTTCATCCAGGTGGTATGGCATCTTGGCAGGAGAGCACCAAACTCAGTCCAGAGGCCCATAAACACTCCTTGTCTCTTGTGTGACCTTGGGAAGCCTTCTAAACTGTATCTCCTTTTTTTTTTTTTATGTGCAAAACAGAGGGATCGTATTGGATGATCTTTGAGATCCCTTCAGGCTCTGACATGTCCATGACCAATTTGAAATGATTCATTATTCAGATGCCTTGGGCTGCAGGTGTTTAAAAGTAGGGAAATTTTCTTATATAACGTAGTGGTCCAGTTAGTTGACCTTGGTAGTGGATTCCATGAGCCATTCTCATGATTTTTTTTATTGCAGTATGGTTGATTTACAACGTTGTGTTAATTTCTGATATACAGTGTAATGATTCATTATATTCGTTTTCATGTTCTTTTTCATTTAGGTCATTACAGATGTTGAATATAGTTTTGTGTGCTATGCAGTAGGACCTTGTTGTTTACTTATTTTATATATAGTAATTAGTATCTACAAATCCCAAGCTCCTAATTTGTCCCTCCCCACTCCCTTTCTCCACCCCTGGTAACCATAAGTTTGTTTTCTATGTCTGAGTCTGTCTCTGTTGTGTAAATAAATTCGTGTCCCCCTTTTTTTTTAGATTCCACATATAAGTGATATCATATGGTATTTTTCTTTCTCTTTCTGGCCTACTTCACATAGTATGATAATCTCCAGGTCCATCCATGTTGCTGCAAATGGCATTGACCTAATTAAACTTACAAGGTTTTGCACAACAAAGGAAACCATAAAGAAAACAATAAGACAGCCTACGGAATGGGAGAAAATATTTGCAAATGATGCAACTGGCAAAGACTTATTTCCAGAATATACAGACAGTTCATACAACTCAATAACAACAACAACAACAAAAAAAAACCCAATCAAAAAATGGGCAGATCTAAACAAATTCTTCTCCAACGAAGACATATAATTGGCCAATACATGAAAAAATGTTCAGTATCTCTAATTATCAGAGAAATGCACATCAAAATGACAATAAGGTATCACCTCACACCAGTCAGAATGGCCATCATTAAAAAGTCTACAAATAATAAATGCTGGAGAGGGTGTGGAGTAAAGGGAACCATTCTCATGATTCTTGATAGCAAGACATTTAGTTTGGCTATATATCCCACCTCATCAAGTTGGCATTCAAAATGAAGTTGAATTCTATTTACTGTTCAAATTAAATAACTTGTGCTTCCATCCTACTTAACGCAAGAAAAGTTTTCTTCCTCCACCTAGTCTTCTGTCTGAGGACAGTCCCCTAACCGAAGGTGCACTTACTGAGTTTAAGGGGAAATTCCTGAGACCTATTGCCTTGAGGAGAGAGAGTGCCTGTTAATTTCTGGTGTACAGCATAGTGAGTCATTTATACATATTCCTTTTCATATTCTTTTTCATTTAAGCCATTACAAGGAGACTTAGGAGACTAAGCACATTGGAGAACATGGAACTCTGTTCTTCTGAATGTTAGTGTTCTGGCTACTACCTAAGATTGTTGGTGAAATATGGGCACAGTGGGTCTAGAAAGATTTTTGAATCTTAGCCATACACTCTACCCAGAACTAGCTCCCTTCTCTATCCCCAAGGCTTTCTCCATTTCTTGTTTAAAGTCAAGTGTCCTTGTAAAAAGGCAGTTTTCCCTTGAAAACAAAGACACATAGTATAATCCAAGAAATTAAACCATAAATAAGGAACACTAGAGCTCAGTGACAGTAAGACCTACCTTGGTACAAGAAGACCTAGAGTTCCAGCTCTTTCTGGGTCATAACGTGTAATAAGTACTGTTAAAAAGGGAAGAGACAACATCACAGGAAAATACAATTTCTACACTGATTTGTAAAGAATGAAGAGAAGCTTGACAGGAGCAAAGACGAGCCTGGCAGAAGGAACAGCCCAGGCAGAAGGCTTGGAGACTTCAGCCTGGCCTGAGCTCAGGAAGCATGTTGGGCAGTAGAAAGAGCCGAAGCTTAAAACATGTGTTAAGGACAGATCGTGGACATCTACTTTAAACCTGAACTTTGCCCTTTATGAATAAGCCATAGGAAGTTTTGAACAATTTTAAAGAAGGAATCGACGTGGTCTGATTTGATCTTAAGATAATCTTGGCAATAAGTGTGTGGCTTCTGTTTTCAGGGAACTTGCTGTATAATAGCAACTTAATGTTTAATACTTTTAGTTCTAGCTTTTTAGTGCCTTCTGATATTTTAGTATTTGTTAAGGTCTTGCAGTGTGCCAGATTCTATGCTAAGTCCTTATGAATGCATTATCTCATTTAATCCTTCCAAGAACTTTAGGACAAGATGCTGTATGTATACCTATTTTACGGGCAGAGAGCCCAAACATTAGAGTCTGTGTAAATTGCCTGAGTTTATATAATGAGTAAGAGCCTGAATTTAAACTCAGGCAGTTTGGTTCCATAACACTTGTTTTAATCACCAGGGCAGTGATCTTTAAACCTGACTGCACACTAGAATCACCAGGGGAACTTCAAGCAAAAACAAAAGCACACTTCTAAGTGAAGTAAGCAGGAAGTAGAAAGAAAAATGACATATGATATCGCTTATATGTGGAATCTTAAAAAAAAAAAAAAGACACAAATGAACTTATGTACAAAACAGAAACAGACTCACAGACATAGAGAACAAACTTATGGTTACCAGAGGGTAAAGGTGGTGGGAAGGGATAAGTTGGGAGTTCAAAAATTGCACCTCTTGAGGAGTGATGGAAACGTTAGCTATCTTGATTGTGGTGGTAGTTTCTTGGGTGTATACGTCTATCAAAATTCATCAAATTGTACTTCTGAAATATGTATAGTTTACTGTACATACCAAAAGAAAGGTGTTAAAAAAATTTTTTTTTTTAAAACCACACTGATGCCCAGAATTCTCAATTCAACCATAGTTTCTGGGGGAGGGTCTTGACATCGCAGACAGGGTTGTGGCCAATGACACTAGACGCACTGTCACCTTAACATATGCTGAATAGTCACAAACATCTATACCAAACACCTGTACCAAAATCGTAAGTTAAAAGAACTACTGAATAACAAAATCACAGGATATGAAGACTTTCAAATGCTTTTTTCCAGTTTCACTCTGACAAAGAAAAACTATGGCCTTCATCTTTCTCAAGACTGGTAGACAGCACAGAAGCAAAATCAAAGAAGGTAGGGGTAAAAAGGAAAAGGTGACAGGAGTATCAAGAAGGGAGGGGAGAGAGCAGCTGAAATTGGGGTGTTGAAGTAATAAGACACTGGCTACTGATGGGCTGTTGGTAATATCAAAGGCATTATTTGCAGAGTGTTTCCTTTTATAATTGTGCAAAGACCCCCTTGCTGTTACAAAGCACTTTTCTTCTTGGCAGGTTGGAGAATGTTTTACCAACTAAATGCAACCCAGTAATATTCAGAGCTTAGGTCCAACATAATCATAAGTTGCCTTATTATTGCGGAGGTAGCAGCCCCATTTAATAACATATTAAATGTATTATTCATTTATGTAACTCAGACCCAGGGACAGCTGCTGGGATGAAAATAGAACCATTCTGTAATGCAAAAAGCAGGTGTGTGCTCACTTGAGTAAATGAACTCTGCACAATTTTCTTTAAATTTCGGGGACAGTTCTGGTAGGGCTAATGGGATGCCATTTTCATCCAGGAAATAAAATGGTTTCAGAATGGTTTTTAATGAGCATTTTAAAAAAAATTACCAACAGTCTTCTCCATGGCAGAATCCCAGGGGGCTGGATTCGTGCTTTAGATTTAAGCAGAACTCCTGTTGCTGCAGGACTCAGGAAAGGCTGCGGGGATGATTGGTCAGAACAGCGACAAACAAAAGGAGTGTTCTCTAGCTGATGCTGCCAGTGGTAATGGTGAGCCCTTGCCTCTAGAGCTGCTCGCCAAGATAGAGTCACAGGTGCGCTTGGATGCTGAGTGATTAAAAATCATAACCTGCCTTTAATTTGCATGGTGCCTTGCCTCTGAAACACGCAGGGAGTTTCTAGGATGCCATAATCACTGTGACATTGCTGGTCATTTCTTTGCTACCATTGCTGGTACCAGAAAGTCACCATTCTCCAGTGTCAGTACCTTTTTTTTCTTCTTTCCTGTCTGCTCTTATTTTCTTTTTAATCAGCATACAATTGTAAGCACCTACAAGAACTTATAAAAATATCAGATGGAGTGATGTTCAGAATACCCAGACATGGCCATAACTCATCAGAATGAGTAGGGATCTTAGTGCAGGAGCAGCGTTTGGGAGGCTCCCTGATGTGCTAGGTGTTAACCCATTAGTTTCTGGATTGCTAGGAGAAGCAGGGACTCCAAGGATAGGAATCAACATAGCCGGTGGGTTAGGTGCTTGAAGGGTTTGGGGTAGTGGTGATACCCAACTGCTAGGCAGATATTTCAACATTCAGACTTGTACGTCATCCCAGTGTGGATCTCCTGATTTGTCAGCCTTACATGTCTGCGGTACAAGGATGCCCTCAAGAAGTTTAAAGTCCACAGTCACACTCAGGAAGAAAAATCATACAAGACATAAATGATTCCATTATCAAGAAGATTATAAGAATTCCTAGAAGAGTTTAGAGGACAGATAGCTCACTCCATTCAAAGAGGCAGTACAACATAGTGGTAAAGAGTACATGTATTCTAGAGACAAATTATCTGGAGTCCTGACTGTGTGATCTTAAGAAAACTAGTTAAGTTCTATGAATCTTAATTTCTTCATCTGTATATTGAGAATAATATGTCTTTCTTATTAGGGATATTTTGAAGGTAAATTATGTTAAGAACTTAGTACAATGACTAGAACATATTAAGCACTCTCTAAATATGAACTTACTATTTTGCTATCATAGTCAGGAAAAGACAGGAGATAAGCTGTCACTTTAAATGTGGGTAAGTTTTAGGCAGCTGACAGCATTCAGGAGGGCATAGAAGCAAAAAGAACAAAAGAGAAGAAGTACTTTCAAGAGGATTGAAAAGAGAAGTTTGGCTAGCACAGAATGAGCTTGTTGGGGAGACAAAATCAAGAAGAGTAGAACAAAGTTAGCTTGTGGAGGGCTTCATGCAGGGAGATTAGAGGTTTTGTGACTTATGCTAAGGAACTTAGAGTCCATGAAGGTTGTGAGCAGGTAGGATGAATACTAATGTTAACTAAAAATAATTGACAACATTTCAGTTTTTGATTTGCATTCCCCCGATGATTAGCAGTATTGAGCGTCTTTTCATGTGTCTGTTGGCCATTTGCATGTCCTCATTGGAAAAATGTTCGGTTCTTCTGCCCACTGTTTAACCTGGTTGGTTGGTTTTATTTGATGTTGAGTTGTATGAGCTGTTTATACATATTGGATATTAACCCCTTATTGGTAGTATCATTTGCAAATATTTCCTCCCATTCAGTACGTTGTCTTTTCGTTCAATTGATGGTTTTCTTTGCTGTAGAAAGGCTTTTAAGTTTAATTAGATCCCATTTGTTTATTTTTGCTTTCATTTCCTTTACTTTAGGAGTTAAATCCAAAAAAATATTGCTATGATTTATGTCAAAGAATGTTCCGCCTATGTTTTCCTCTAGGAGTTTTATGGTATCCAGTCTTACATTTAGGTTTTTACTCCATTTTGAGGTTAGTTTTGTATATGTTATTAGAGAATGAGATGTCATCTCACACCTGTTAGAATGGCTATGATCAAAAAGAACACAAATAGCAAATGTTGGCAAGGACATGGAGAAAAGGAAACCCTCCTAAACTGTTGGTAGGAATGTAAATTGGTACAGCCACTGTGGAAAACAGTATGGAGGTTTCATAGAACTACCACGTGATGTAGCAATTCCACTCCTGGGAATATATCTAAAAAAAACCAAAAACACTAATTCATAAAGATGCATGCTCCCCTATGTTCACAGAGGCTTTATGTACAATTGCAAAGATATGGAAGCAACCTAAGTGTCCATCAACAAATGAATGGATAAAGAAGATGTGTGTGTGTGTGTGTGTGTGTGTGTGTGTGTGTGTGTGTGTGTGTGTGTTTGAAATATTACTCAGCCATAAAAAAGAATGAAATTTTGCCATTTGCAACAACATGGATGAACTTGGAAGGCATTATGCTAAGTAAAATAAGTCAGACAGAGAAATACAAGTATTGTATGATATTATTTATATGTAGAAACTAAAAAATACAACAAACTTGTGAATATAGCAGAAAAGAAGCAGACTCACAGATATCGAGAACAAACTAAGGGTTACCAGTGGGGAAGAGGGGGATAATGTGGGGGTGGAGAAGTGGGAAGTACAAACTACTGGATGGAAGGTAGACTACAAGGATGCATTGCACAACATAGGGAATATAGCCAATATTTTGTGATAACTGTAAATGGAAAGCAACGTTTAAAAGTTGATTAAAAAATAAAAATTAAAACTTGATAGCATTACATAAGCCCTTGGTAATTGTCAGGGTGCTTTTAAGTATTTTGTGTACATTAATCCATTTAATCCTCACAACTACCCTAGGAGGTGAGTTTACTATTAATAATTGGCCTTGTAGTGATCTACAGTGATCAAAGCACTTTCCCAGAGGGTAGGTATGTAATTTGATTTTCTCAACCATACTTTTAGGTAGTCTTGAGACTTAGAAACAGAGAAAGGACTTTGGTTAGATTTGAAGGGGTTGGAAAACAATAGTCTACAGGCCTGCACACTACCAGTTTTTGTAAATAAAACTTTCTTGGGAACCAGTTGAGTTTATTCTTTTATGCATTGTCTATATCTGCTTTTATGTTACAACCAAAGAGTTGTACTTGTGACAAAAACTGTAAAACCTGCAAAGCTAAAACATTTACTGCCTGGCATTTTATATAAAAAGTTGTCAACTCCTAGTTTAGAAGAGTGGAAAGACTTTGAACTTTGATTACTTCCATTTTGGGCTCAACCAGCACCTCTAAGCAAGTAGACTTGAGAAGACAAATATATGAACACATAAAGTGGTTGCTGTGGACTGCACACAAAAAAAGATGATGAATAGATAACATTGAAACTCAAAAGCCTTAAAGGTTAGTTATTCCAAACCTATAGATTCTAGTTTATCATGAATCTGATAAATTATATGGGATAAATTTGTAGGATAATTACTTTTGTTTCTATTAGAGCTAAAACAAGAAGAAAAAGCAAAGGAGTAGGAAGGATTTACTCAATCTGCAGACCAAAGTCTCCTTAATGTGAGGTTTCAGTAGTTGAGGCCCTATACTACTCCTCATGGAAAATTGAGTAGAAGTTATCAAATTTAGCCAGCTTTCTGCACTATACGATTACTACAGCATCCTGCTGGAGCCATTTCAATGGTGGCGTTTTTTTCATTCACTTTTATTCTTTACTGATAACGGAGATATTTGGGCCCTGCCCCTCTAGCTATCTTTCTCATCCTGGCCCCACACAACTGTGCTACACAACACCCCTCACCCTCTGCTTCCGCCTCCCTCCCTCCTAGATGAACCCCAGGTCCTCACCTTGCCTTATTATGTGTGTAAAGTTAATGATTTCAGATGTGACCATCATGTGTTAAGTGTGGCTCTGTAAATTTGGCATCCATGGTATAGAACGTTGAGTCACATAATGCGTAATCATCTCTCCTTTCTTTGAATTGCACATCCTTCACAGTATATATTATTCATTCTAACCTTTAATTATATAGCCTTTGAGGTGTCTCCTAGATTATCCATGTATGTCTTTTCATCCAGATTATAAACTTAGTGCTGGCAAGGAAGGACCATGTCTTCTGGTCTACTGTGCATTTTTCATGGCTCCAAAGTGAAATGATCTGATTCGTTGACTGACTAAATGAATAATAGCAGTAAATTAAAATGCTAATAATAGATTCAGTGTGTTACTGTGATGATTTGTCTCTCTGCTGGGTACTTTCCATGAATGAACTGTAATCTTCAGAGCAACATGAATGGTAGTTATGTCCTCAGGGCTAGACAGGAGGTCTGGCTCAAAAAATTGGGAGTGATCCAAATTATAATGAGCTGGATTAAATTGGAGCTTTTTTTCCCATTTAGGTATAGGAAGGTGGTTTCTAATAACTGCACTGATGGAGTGAGGGAGCAGTACACTGCCAAGCCACAGAAGTGCCCAGGGAAGGCCCCACGGGGGCTCCGGATTGTCACCGCCGATGGAAAGTTGACAGCGGAACAAGGCCACAATGTTACCCTCATGGTGCAGTTGGAAGAGGTAGGATCAGTTCCCGTCTCCCTTCCACCCTCCAGAGCTGGTGACTTCTCCTAAGAAATCACAGTTCGGTTTATATGTCTTTTTGGTTTTGTTTACGTATACATTTTTAAATTCTAAATTTTGTTTAAAAATTTTATTCTACATTTAGTTCCTTGGTTTTTATGGTGGTGGTTATCATTTCGGCTTCTTAGACATATTTCTTCAATTATTTTTATTTCACTGTAAGTCGTTCATCTCTCTTAATCTCTCACATTTTAGGGATTCTGTTTGGAGTTAACCTTGCATTATTGGCACTTTTAGCAAAATGTTTTCTTAGAACACATTAGCAATATTCCTGGAATAACTTAACACACACACAAACTGAACTAACCTAAAATCTGCTAAAAACTTTTCTTTTTCAAAGGCAGCATACTGGTCCTATATATAGCATCGAGGCCAATCTAAACATCATTGAGTATAATTTCTTTGGCAGTTGAGAGGTTAATTTTTTTTTTGATAGCACCTCAAGGATATCATTATAAGCATCAATTATTATTTGCCAAACTATGGTTGTCTGGAATTTCTGATTATTTAGATGGTAAGACAAGGTGACATTTTTATTATGCATATCAGTGTGTACCCAGGCATGTTTGTCATCTTGTCATTGAGGAAGATGGTCTCTAAAGGATGAGCACTTCGGTTAAATGATCTCAGTTATTACGTCAGGCAGTCCTCCCATCAACCATGTTTTCTGCCTACCTAAAATATGGCCAACACTGTAACAGACCTGGTGAACACAAAGGGATTTTAAAAGTTCATAATGATGCCAGGATTAAGATACACAACATTAACGTCCCCCCTTCTCTTCTGATAGCCCAGTGGCTCTCAGTCTTTAACATGTGTAAGAATTACCTGATGAATTACCAGGTTGAAATAGTGTTCTGGGCTCCATCTCCAAAGATTCTGATGCATTAGGTTGAGGTAAAACCCAAGAGTATGTATTTCAAACAAGGTCACAGGTTATGCATTATGCTTCAAGGGGAAAAAAAAAAAAGAAAGAAACAAGGGCAAAGTCAAGAGGGATAGACCAGTCTGAGTGGCTCTAGAGTGTGACTTGATGGGGAGAAGATGAAGCAGTTAGGACTACATTGTCAGGTTTGCTAAAAAAAAAAAAAAAAAAAAAAAAAACTTAGTATTTTAATTCCAAAGGAAAAACAACTGTGAACTAATGATCTTGAAACTCTGGCTCAGTTGCTGCTGATGCTTTTAGTCCAAGGACCATTTAGAAAACCACCGCTCTAACCGAAGGCTCTTTCCTACTATCTCTTTAGTATGCCTTTTACTCATACCCAATCTTCCAAATACAAAGGTTCCCTGAAGTTCTTTAGTGGGAACTAGAAAGATACAGGCTAATTTAGGCCAATTGGAGTTATTCACATTTCAGGGAAATCTTTGGGGACTTCTACCTGAGGCTATGACAGACTAGCTTGCTGCAAACCAAATATATATGTATCTATCTAGAATGAGAGTGGAAAAGAAAGGGACACACAGACAGACACACAGAAGGGGGAAGATGGGTATGAAAAAACTATCATGACAATGATAATATAGTATGTGGAGAGAATTAGATGGAGTTAAAGTGATTTAAGTTCCAGGAAATGTCTGTGAAGAAGTGAAAGTACTAATTTATATGAGACACCAACATGTTGAGAATGTGTTCAGAATATTTAGGGTAACAACTGAAAAACAGTAAGATAATACTGAGCTATCAAGCTATCAACAGGGCAACTGGACTAATAATAAAAGTGCCTCATTAATCCAAAATAAGGGAAATGGGAGAGAACAGTGAACAAACTACAACTGAGACAAAAAGAACAAATTCTAAAATGGTATATATAAACCCAAATATTATCAGTAATTACATAAAATAGATAATTAGTAATTTTTACAACTTGCTTAAGAAATCTAACCCGAGATTGTGAAGGTATCACACTACAAGTTTTTTCTTTAGTTTTCACATTTAAACCTATGATCCATCGTGAATAAAATTGTTCTAGGCAGGGCTAAAGGTTTATGCACCCAGCATCATTGAAAGATTGTTATTTTCACACTGAATTACTATATGGTCAATTGATTTGTGACAAAATAATATACATATATGTATATATAAACATAACTTTGACAAGTGAGACACTACGGAACAGTAGATAAATTATAATCTTTTCAATAAATGATGTTGCAACATTGAATACAGGGGAATACATGAATCTTGACCCCCTCCTAACACACAAAAGTAATTTTAACTGGACTGTCCATCTCATTTTGCAAGATAAAACTAGTGTTTAAAGGAAAACACAAGAGTATCTTCATGACCTTGGGTTAGGAAAATATTTTTTAAACAGGAAGCAAAACTTGCTGTATATAAAAAAAATGGTTTAATTAGACTACATTAAAATTAAGAATTTTTTTTCTTCAGAAGACACTTTTTAAAAAGATTAAAAGGTAAGTTCTAGAGGGGAAGAAGTTATGTGCAATACATACTTTTAATAAGAGACTTCGACCCAGAAAACTATAAATAAATCTACAAGTCAATAAGAAAAATTCCAGCAACCCAACAGAAAATGCACAAATGACTTAAATATCTCAAAGAGGGTGACCAAATAGCCAGTCAGGGATGGCATATAAAAAAATTCTCAACATCACTACTCATCGAGAAATGCAGCTTTAAACTATAATAAGTTATTACTGTGCACCCATCAGAATATTTATATTTTAAAAGACTGATAATATCAGGTGGTGTTGTTGGGGCACCTGGTCCATCTCCGATACTGTTGGGAGTAGAAATTGGCACTTTGGAGCCCAGTTTGACATTAACTACTACAGCTGAATATATGTACAGCCTGAGGATCGGCATTTCCACTCCTTCGTTATACTCATCAGGAATGCATGCAAATATGCACAAGAATACATGGGAAATGATGTGCATAGTAGAGGAATTCCCAAGAGCTCAAAATTGAAAATAAGCATTCATCAGCATTAGCATGGGGAAATAAATTACAGTATGCTTATAAAATGGAATACCATACAACAAGTAAAAAGAGCAGACTATTGCTACATACAAAATTGGAATGAATCTTGTCTCTAATACTGAGCTAAGGAAAGAAGACTGAAAAAAATGCATATTATATGAGTCTACTTAATTCAACTGCCAAAAGTAAGCAAAGCTAATTGATGCTGATAGAAGTAAGAAAAATTGGAGGGGGTGGCAGGGAAGATTTTGGGGGTACTGGCAATTTTAAATTTCTTGGTGATTAATGAATGCATCTACTTTGTAAAATTCAAAATCATATTTAATGATATGCATATTTTTCTTGATGTATATTACATTCAACAAAAAGCTTACTTAAAAATCATTTTTGAAGTTCCAATAAAATAGAGTACTTTGTCTTTAGGTCTTTAAAAAAATAAGAAAAAAGAAAGCTGTTAGGGAGGGTCTCATTTTCAGGGCCAGTCCTATACCCTGTGGTGAATGTGAGTCCCTGTCTCAGAGACATAGGGAAGCCGGTTATGATACTCAGGAGAATGCCATCTTTTGAAGCAGCAGATGTTAATGCTGGAGCAGTCATCAAAATTAAGATTTTTGTTTTATTTCAAAGAACACAGTAGAGCAAGTTCTGAAACAAGAGATCAGCCCTCGTCAGCTCCAACTTTTGTACGCCCGCCAGGGACAGAAGCCTGACTCTGTTCAGCTTTGCTTTCCACGTAACAAGGATTATCAGGGCGTCTCAAACTTGGCTGAGTGGGAACAGACTGGGGAATCTGGGTCTAAGATCTGTAAATTCATGCCTTCTGGGCCCAAAAAGGGAAAAATAAATCACAAGTCAGTTCATTCCACTTGAGTGGGCAAAGCTGCAGCGGCAGGGATGAATCTGCTGCCTTCAGCTGTCAGATGTGGCCCCTTCATGCTCTGTATCCACGTGCAGAGCACCGAGCGGTAGGGACTGCCCCCACATGGGGAGGCCCTGGAGACCTCGCATTTGATTGTGGGATTCTGGGCTAATGACTCACAAGCTTTCCTTACAGAAACCACCTCAAGTTCTCTGTTAATCTCTGGACTGTATGCATAGGCATGGCTGACGCATGTGGTGAGCGATGCAGAATACAGACTAGTGGAGTGGCTCAGAGGAGCAGGGGAGCACTGAAATTTGACCCAGTAATAAGTCAGATATCCAGCATTTATTGAGCACTAACTGTGGTCGAGTTTGTGAGTGCTTTCATGGATTGCCTCATTTAGATCCCACGGCAGCCCTGTGCCATTAGGTATTACCATTATCATTGTCACTTATAGATGGTACAGCTGAGGCACAGAGAGGCAGGGTAACTCACCTAAGATCACACAGCCACTAAGTAGTTGAGCCAGGAGTCAAATCCAGGCTCTGTGGTATCCTGCCTTTCTACTGCTTCTCTATGATGGAAAGGATATTTTCTGGAAAAGAACATCATGTGGTTCCTAAGGCTCCCTGAAAACACTTGGCTAGGGGTAGGGAGTAAGAAGGATCAAGGAGTAGAAAGAACAGGCAAAATTATTTACGCCCAAGCCAGTCTGGACTGTGCTACTGCTGTATTCTTAGACACTAGTCAATATAGAAACCATGATTTTCCTCTTGGATTTTCTGAGAATGTTCGTGGCTTGAGATCAGTTTGTTGAAAACCCCTTACCAGAGAGTGAGCCTGAATCCTCTCTGGGGTGTCCCTCTTTTTGCAAAACTATGCATTTACTAAATACCTACATTGTATCTGCTGCTGTTTTATCCTTTCTAAAGAATGCTGGAAAATGGAGGATACGAATGCCATACCCAAGGACTTTAACATCCGTGTGTACCAAACTCCTCCAGAGTCTTGGGTATGAATTAGACTATATTTTTAAGTAAGTCTAAAAAACAGACAGCCCTGATAGGTACCACTCTTAAAATATGGGGTCTCTATATCCTCCTCAAAATTTCTATGAGTCCACTTCTCATCTGAATTTGTTGCTCCAAAATTTACTTTGAATAGAGTGTCTGACTTGCCCCCATACCTCATGTCAATTCTTTATAACAGTAGGAATATTAATGCTGTGCTTCTGATGCCCCTAAAACAAGTCCTCCAGGTGCCAAAGGGACCAAGAGGTCCCTGCTGCATTTTGATACGACATTGCAGTGCGATTCTTGAGATGTGGGGAGAAGACTCTCCAAGGCAGTATAATATTTCATCATTTGGGCACCAATGATCATGCTTCTGTGTCTCATGGGTTATTGCTGGCTCAGCTTTCTCTATAGACTTGTTTGCTGCCTACGGGGCTACAATGGGCTCAGAACAGGTGCAACCCCCCTTTTTCTGTCCCCAGTTATTTGCATACAAACCCCTCCATGTGGACTCCCTCTCCTATGCATATCAACTAAAAGCATTAGAGATCTGAGGAGTCAACTGTTCCATTAACTTCTTAAATATATATGTTTATTTGTTCAGCAAATATTTTACTGAGTTCCATTTTTATGCCATGTCCTTTTCATTTATGAGTAGACATATTTGTTTGTGGATCTACATGTTTTGACTTAACTAGGACCTCCGCTGTATCAAGTTTTAAATAAAAATCGAAACACACAAAACAGAAAAGACTAAATATTTTGTATTCATTCAAAACAAAAAGAAAAATTAATTACCGAACCTTACTGTAATGATTTCTTTTTGGCATCTCCCAATAAATGGTAAATATTATTAAGGTAAGAATCATGCCATGCCTGGTTGCATTTCTGGCCTCTCTGCTTACCATGCTTGGCATATTGGTAGGAACTCAATAAATGTGTGTAGATTTGGATAGGCTTCCCCAAAGAGTGTAGATATAAAGCCTAAACTTAAAAGAAAAAGGCTCTTAAAATTTGAATAACATCCCAAACATGTTAAAGTCTCCATCTGAAATCTCAGTCCCTTCCTTTATTCTGTATGAGTGAATGTCCTAATTCTAACATAAGAATCTCAGTGAAAACGTTGCTAAAACCAGAGCAAAGAAGAGAACTTCTTATTGACTGAAGGTAATCAAAGGCTAGGTATACTGATGCAAGCTTGTAACTGCATGTACCGTAGTATGTGCCTGAGCCAAAATTTTGCAGATTTGACAAATGCAAGAAATGGAATCCCTTTCTGTAAATAGCATATGAGGCTACTCTCCACATCTAGGTGACAAAATGACTCCATAACACAACTTCCTCCAACTTCCACAGCTTGGTTCCTCAGAGAACCACATAATTCTGTTGAAGATGATGAAAAGCCCCTGTTTTGAGGAACCCCATCCCTGCTGCTTTGAAGGTTCTCTCCAAATATACCACAATCAAAGGATCTTCATTAGAAGTAACAAGGCAAAGGAGCCCGTCTTGCTTTCATCCCAGAATCACTCATTGTGGCAGATCGAAGAACACACGCACACTCACAATCACGCTCTGTATTTATGCATCATTGTTTTCTTAGGGACAAAGAATATTGATCTAGAGACCAACCAAGGAGAGAGAGAGGAGGACTCCATGAAGTTGTGTCTAAGAAGCCAAACATTTTCCAATGGCACCTGGATTTTAGGAAGCTGATGGAAAGTGTTTTGCAGTGAGACACAGCATCCAATGAGAAGTGGCATCTCTCTGTCCGGAGACTTGCTTAAGATGGATGTCCTCTGGACCACTAATGAGCACCTAATGAGTCTATAGACTTTCAGTGCGACAATTTGGCTTTCTAGATAAAATCCACTGTGAGAACCTGAAGGCACAGGATGGATGGAAAAGGGCCTAATCAGTCCTAAGAACTCAACAAAACTGATTTGGAAGGCATTCATTTGAGAGGACTGCTGGGCTGCAGTAGTGTCTGCCTGTTACGGGAGATAATTAAATCTGTTTTAAACAGCTGTAAGAATAAAGAGATGCAATTCGCTGCATAATTTAAGACTTTTAAATTAAATCTGAGGCAAGGGACTAAAATTAAAAACTTTGATCCGTAGCTCATTGTTTTAATACTTCAATTTACATACAAAGACTGGAACTTAATAAGGAAAATTCATAATTATAACTTCTTCTGTGAGATTTCACTCCAAAACGTGAAGGCTGTGTGCATTAAACGGATTTCAATGAGCTGTAATTTCACATACGTCGAAAGACTTACGGCAGCTGAAAAGTAACCACAAGGTAATGACACTTCGTAAGTATTGCAGGCTGCTGCCCGCCATCCGATGGGGTAGGGGAGATGACTTGTAATACAGTTTTTCCTGTGTGTGTGAGACACTCATCTGTTGAATTAATCAAAGAATTTGACCTACTTTTTTCAGCTGGGAGAAAAGGTGGGGCTCTTAGAGATGGCACAGGGAGTTAGCAGGTAGTGGTAAATCCAGGCAGGTGTCACTTTCTAAGCCAGCCCCGATCTGGCTCAGAAGGTTCAGCTGTTTTCTTCTTCCGCACAAAAAAACAGGAGCTGGCTGCAAGGAGCCGTGGCGATTTAAGAGGTTTTCTCATGTATTATTCCTTACTCCATTCAGTTTTGTTCCCTGTGACTCTAGCAAGGAAACTGAGCCACTTCATTTCTTCTCCCTTTTGGCTTCGGGTTAAAAAGGAAAGGAGGAAATGAGGCAGGCAACACAGGTTGTCTTTAGCCACAGGCTGGGTGCCTGAAGTTCAGACTCCATTCTCTCTCGTCTCAATACTAGTTCACACGTGTTGGGGCTTTGCTGATCTTTTTAGGGTTTTAGATCATAGCTGTTTGCAGAGAACTTCAGTCTGCCTTGACGAGCAAAGAGAGATACTTGGCTCATTACTGAGAGTTCCAGTACAGTGAGCATCCGCAGGGCAGGAGTCAGGAAATAGCCTTCAGTTTGGCTTTTCAATCTTTCAACCTGTCTGCTTCCAGCCCTTCCAACACTGATGACCACCGCTCCTTGAATCAGGGCTCCACCAAATCACACAATTCTTGCCCGAGCGTATGACTTCCTCGGGTTTCTGGCTTTGCACTCTGCCCTTCGGTATTCCATGGCTCTCTCTTACCAGCTCATTCCTCAGCGTAATCCACCCTTAACGTGCAATGGAAAGTCTCCATCGTGTAACAACAGCACTGGAATGAATTCTGCATCCTCCCGAGAGCGGAGATTATTTCAGCAGCTGGAAGGGATGTTGGCATATACGTGTGGATGTCCAATAATGTCAATTACAGGAAGAGTAGAATTAAAAGAATTGCAGGTTACTAGGACTAGAAATGATAGCTAGAAAGAATCACCATCGTTCTGCTCATTTTTAATTTATAGGTAAAGAATTGAAGGTCCCAGTGTAAGGTATATGTCAAAGGGCATTTAACCGAGGATTCTAACTCCCAGGTCACCCCCTGCCTCCTGTAGGGCACCTCTTCCACATATAGTACCTCTGTAGACCTCTGTAAAGTCACTTAGATCTCATAACAACCTAGTAACTTGGCAAAGTGATGAAGTGACATCCAGGGCAAGAAAGCATGTCCCCATTTCATAGACTGTATTTTATGACTTGATTAAGTCCACCAAGTGATGCTAGATTGAAAAGTTTTGAGAGCTATTTTAAAATGTCAAGAACATAACAGAAAACAGGGCATGTGCAGCTGCCTTTTGTCCTCGCCTGCTGCTGTCCTGTGCCAGAAGGACTCGGTTTTCCATTATAAAATGGTGGGTCCAACCTAACCTCAGCGATTGGTTCCTGTTTATAGTCATCTCACTCTTGGTGGAACACTCATATCACCAGGGGTCTTCACAAATGCACTTTGTAGCTTCTGTGGTATTTTTTAGAGCCTGGCATGGTACACTGGGCTCCCCTTACATCACTATTTAATGTAGAATTTGATCTGTGCTGGCATCCTTTTAAAGAGTGTCAGTGACTGAAGCTGACAGACGCTCTCTGGTTTTACACATGAGTCAATCCATTCTTCAGCACCCAGCTGGGAGTGAGCATGGGTGGGTAGTTTGAGTGCCTCCTGTGAACGAGAAGTAGTGCTGAACCTGGAGTCAAGAAGAGCTCGGTTCAAACTAATCTTGTGACTCCAGGCAAATTTTACCTGTCTTTTAGGTGTGAGTCTTTTAGTGTTGAAGATTCATTGAAAAACTATATAGAGAACAGTTGTTATTATTTCTGGACAGTAAACTTTTTTTTTTAAATTGAAGTACAGTCAGTTTACAACGTTGTATCGATGGAACCGTAAGCTTTTGAGGAATGTTCTCTCTCTCTTCCCTTAGGGACCATCAGTGGGGGTGCTAGGACAGTCTTAACGGGCACAATTCACAGAAGAAGTCACGTGCCAGAGTTCAGTCTCACTGAGTAAGCAGCAGGGGGTTAGCACTTCTCTCCATGAACACATGTCCACCAGCTGACACACCTCTTGTTTGGAGCCAGAACACATTGTAGCACAGTGATCTCCTTCTCTGCTTCTTGTTGAGACCTCACTGATCTGAGTCTGAAGGCTCAACAAGAAACTGACCTGAGTCTCATACCCTGGGATAGAACTTGCAGGGCAGAGGTGGTTTATTCTTATCCCACACTCCCCACCCCACCTAAATACCTTCAACCATAAGAAGAACGGGCTGAAATGTCTGATTTTTGCTCTGGCATTCAATGCTGCTTAGTGATATTTTTGTTTAAATATTGTGGTCAAAAGAACATACAGTAACAGCAGAAATCCAAGACCATCGCTGGCTGTATCCCATCACCAACCTAACCAATGTCTGTGTTCCCTCCTGGTTATTTCCTCTACACTTAATCAATATTTAAATGTCGGCAGTAACAGCAGGGACAGAATGTTGTGTTTTACGATGTTTCTTGTGTGATCTAATACCCTACCCCTCCTTTTAAATTTGGTGTAATCTCTCTTTCCCTTCACTTACTCCTTCTCCCTTTTAATCCTGCTGCCCTTCCTCTGCCTCTCACTCCGCTTCATCCCTGGGGTAGTCAGTGTTAACAGGCTGGGCTATTTCTACCACCACCTTTATGCTCACATAAACACATGCAGGCTTATAGTAGGTATACTGGGTTATTTTAATGCATTAAAAAAATAAGTTATACTATAGGCATTTTTCTTCAATGCCGTTTTCACTGCATGAACTTTAAGGTCCCTTCCAAGACTGAATTTCAGTAAAGCCTGAGTCAGGTGGGCTCTCGAGCTTTGCAGGAACCAGCCTCTGACATGTGAGTCCAGTGTCTACCTGCGGTGGGTCCCTGGTGCCTTCAGGAGCGCCTCAGAGTCTCATTTCTGGACCGAGGCTGTCAGTGTTGAGTTACTGTTGCATTTGTTTCTCCCATTTTTCACTGAAGCCGTGTTATAGAAACTGATGGGTTCACCCACCTGTCATTGCTCAGGTTAATCTTGGCTTCATTGCAGCCATTTGATATATTTGTTTTTCTATTATAGAAGTCAGAGCTGGCCTTGGAGAATCCCCGTATGAATTTCACGGGGCTTTCGTGCCTTGCTTGGGCACTTCTTTTGTGCTGGTATTCTCTGTTCTGTGTCTATATTCAGGCACATGACTAGATGGTGTTAGGACTAAAGAACTTTAGATGATAGTCTCAGTATTTCCCAGCCTACATTATGTTTCAGGAATGATGACTTGTCATTTTCTAGATTGAAGTACCTCCCGATTATACGCAGTTTTTTCCCTGACTGCTGATTAGGAATACCTCCTGTTTCCTGCATCCTCTGTCTTCTGTGTGGCTGAACATGATGCTGCTTCACCAGAGGAAGATCAGGGTGGTGTATGGAATTCATGACAACCCATCTTTCTACTTACAAGCAAGAGTGTTGTTTAAGGGAAACGTCAAAGCCAGAAATGGAGTCTAACAAGAAAAGAAAGCAGGGCTTACCTTTGTTAGGGCCTTTCTCTCACTCTGAGAGCCATTACAAGTGACTTCCAATTAAAGTCACTCAGCAAGGACTGAGATGCATGGACAGAGGTAAACCCCAATCATCTTAAACCTGTCTGCACCGCAGTTCTTCTGGTATAGCAAGTAGAAGTAAAGTCTGCCCCTGCTCTCTCCCAGAAGTCCTAACAGCCAAATGAAATAATATAAAAGAAAGCACTTTTTAGATTCCACATTTAAGTGACATCATAGAGTATTTTTTCTTTCTCTGACTTACTTCGTTTAGTATGATAATCTCTAGGTCCATCCATGTTGCTGCAAATGGCATTATTCCATTCTTTTTTATGGCTGAGTAATAGTCCATTGTGTATATGTGTGTGTGTGTGTGTGTACACCACATCTTCTTTATCCATTCATCTGTCGATGGACATTTAGGTTGCTTCCATGTCTTGGCTACTGTATATGATGCTGCTGTTAACATAAGGGTGCATGTATTTTTTCAAATTTAGAGTTTTCTCCAGATATAAGCCCAGGGGTGGAATTGCTGTATTATATGGTAAGTCTATTTTCAGTTTTTTATGGAATCTCTGTATACTTCAATTAAATAAAAAAAGCACTTTGATGAATATACATGTTAGACATGCACATTTGAAATTTCTTTCTTTTTTTCAAATTTCAATATGTGTTGAACAGAACAGACTCATCTGCAAGCACTGTTATGTACTGAGGTTGTAGCCATTAAAGACACATCTCAGCCCTTTATACAAACTACCTTCAAATTATCCAGATGCTTAGTTTTTTAGAGTAGATAACTGACCTTGACTAAGTGTATTGTGGGACTTCTGTGATTGTGCACCAGTCACTAATAGTGCGTTTAGTTCTTCTGTTCCTGGTTTTATTAATGTACCTATAGGACTTAAAATCCTAAAACATCCTGAAAAACTTTCACCATCCTACCAAAATGGACTAGGAATGGTGTCAGCTTGTACTGTGCTATATTCAGATGATTTAAGTCATAAGAAAACCTAATGTCCAACAGTCTGAACCAGAGGACCACAACCTCTGGTACAGCCCCACATCCACTGTGAACCTTCTCAAACCACAGCAGGACCAAGCATCCTCCCCAGAGGCCCTGAGCCAGGAGGTGGGTCTTGGATAATAGCTGAGCATCAGCTTCTTTTCTTTTAATTCTGTAAGAGATGTTGATATCAAAGACTAGGATTCACTGATTTCAAACTCCAGTATTAAACCACGGAAGTTAATTTTGGCAGGTAGGTGAATGTAATTTCCTGTTGCAACTCATATATCAATCTACCATCGTCTCCCCTGAACTGTCCCCTAATCGGCTTCCCAGAATACTTGGGCCTCCTTCCAATGCATCCTTCATATTGTAGCCAGAATGATCATTTTTAATTAAAATTATTATCATATCATCTTCCCTCAAACCCCTGCTTAAAATACTTTAATGTCTTCCCATTGCTTTTAGAAGAAAGATCAAAGTCAGAAACTTGACCCACAAATCCTAAAATGTCATTTTCTCCCCTCCAGTCTAATTTTACATGATCCTGTGGTGTCTGTATCGACAGCTTCTTTTAACTGTGCCATCTTCCTTCTGCCACAGGGCCCTTGCACATTCGGTTCCCTCTGTCTCCATTACCTGGACTCCTCACCTCCATCTCACTGACTCATGTCTTTTGTTTGGTCGATCTTTTTTTTCCCTTTAGGCCTTCTCAGCTCAGTTATCACTTCTTCTGGGAAGTCTTTCTCGAAGTTCTCAACTGGGTCAGACTTTCAGCTCTCCATCTCTCCCTATTGTATAAGCTTACAACACCAGGCACCTCTCTTTCGTATTATCCCCGATAATAACTTTTTATTTATTTGTGCGATTATTAAAGTCCATCTGTCTCACCAATAATCTTTTTGCTCATGAAAGCCCAGACCACATCTGTTTTGTTTGGGTGGTTATAACTTACTTAATAGTGTTTTCCCATTTAGCGCCTGACACAAGATGGACACACAATAAATGTCTGTCGGTTGGCTGAATGAGTAAACGACCAGAAGGCCCACTGAAGCAGGGCGGGCATGCCTAATCAAGGTGGTCTCGGACTTAGGCTCTCTTTCCTTTACCCTGTCTTTTGTTCTCTAAAAGGAGTTGATATCCCTGTCTGGGATGGTAATTGCAGCCCAGGGAAGTCAGAGGCTGATGACAGATGAGCCCCAAAGTAATGCAGTTACAGCTGTGTTAGACTTTCTGAACACCTGAGAGCCCCTGAGGCAGTGGCACAAGATCCAGGTTGTTCCACTGGTGTGGACAAAGCTACACAGCGAGGATGAAACCTGCCGCCTTCAGCTGTCAGACTTACTCCTTCATGCTCTTGAATCCAAGTCAGGGCACCAAGCCTGGAGGTTCCAAGGTGGGCTCTTCCTCCATGCCCAAACCTAGGGTTGGCTGGCAGCAACTCTGTTGAAAATCCAGAAAGCCTGGGAGGAAACTGACCAGAAACAGAACGAGAACTTGATCAGTCCAATTTGGTTGTCCAAATGCAGAACCAGTCAGCAAGACTGGTTTGACATTTACATTTATTAGTGAAGGGAATTCAAGCAATTGCACAACGTCTGGGCTTGTGGATATTTGTTTTATAATATTGAATAGTTTCTTTTTCCTCCCCTAGGGGAGGATTTTTGCCCATGTTCTTACTGAGAGTTGGCTGCCGTGCCCCCCACACACACACAAACAATGCTTGGCTGCGCAGAGATCAGAACAGGTCACGTAGATGCATAGGGTTTGAACTGCTTTTCCTTTCCCTGTAAATTAATCTTTTAAATGTCAGCATTTTAAACTTGCCCTTTTCAAAAAATATGATACCGTGTGAACCTTACTTAATTGAAAATACATTTCTAGTTCAAAGGTTTTTTGTTTTCTCCTCCCCCCCCCACAAAAAAAGGGACAGGCTAACAAAACAAACAAAAATCCTGTTAAAGGATGGGCTGTATGTGAGGGAAGCTGGTTTTTGTCAATTCTTCTAAGAAACTTTGTTAAGAATCTCAACTAACTCCACAGACTATTTTTTGTTTTTACATGTCAGGGATTCTATAAAGCAGACTATCTTCCCCTGCCTACCTGTGGGAAATGTGGAATCATACGATTCCAATCAAGCTTTAAAAGAAGATACAGCAGGTCTTTTACAGCTGCTTTGTTTTTATAGTCATTCGTGTTGGTATCAATTTTTACAGGTTACTGATTACTCATATGTCTTTTATAACAGGCCTTTGAGTTAAGACAGTAAGGTATTAATATGCCTACTTCACAGATTAGGTAACTGAGGCCAAAGGCAGCTGAATGACTTGCATGAAGTCATCCAGCTGGTTAATGGCACAGTAGGATTTGAGCCTGGAGGAGATGTCAGTGCTTTACCCACCTATGACACATGAAATCAAGTCCAGAGAGAGAGATTCAAATCCCAAAATTACCACTAACTAGCTGTAGTGACCTTGAGCAAATGGTTAAACCTTTCTAGACATTTGCTTCCTCATCTGTAAAATGGACAAACGTTGCCTGCTTTTCTCCCCAGACTAAGATTCTGTGAAGAATAAAATGAAATAATTTTGACAGTACAAAATGCTGAAATAGAAAAGAATTAACCATTATTATCTAAAATAATAATAGGGTTGAGTCCAGTATCCCTATCAGGTAGGAAGCAAGGTGTCTCCTATCCTTCCTCCAATGTGGTTAGGGGACCAGAAATAAAGAAAGGGATTCAGGGGTCCTAAACACATGGGCAGAGGTCCATGACCATGTCAGGTAGGCTGAATTTTTAAAACTGTGTATGTCCACCTTTTTGTAATTCATGTGGATGATAAGACCAAAAACACAGCCTTCAGAGGAACTGAATATCGAATTGGTGCTGATCAGCAAACACTTAATTTTCCAAACCTTGAAACTTTTGGTAGTCAGTGCCCTTCAGATTTGGAGAGCATCCATCTTACTAAACTCCTGTCTGCCTAGAAGTGTCCTGGGGATTCTATCACACACATTCTCCCAGCTGTAGGAGGGAGCTGGGGCTGCCGTTATCCCTGAGCCCGGGACCGGGACAAGCCCCAGCCCCTGGAACAGAAGCAGCCAAGCACCGACTCCCCTTCCTCTGATGTTGGGCTGTCTTCCAGGGTGACGTCCAGAGGACCCTCATCCAAGTGGACTTCGGGGATGGCATTGCAGTGTCCTATGTCAACCTCAGCTCCATGGAAGACGGGATCAAGCACGTCTATCACAACGTGGGCATTTTCCGAGTGACCGTGCAGGTGGACAACAGCCTGGGGTCTGACAGCGCCGTCCTGTACTTACATGTAACTTGTATGTTATTACTGTTGTTGGTTTATGACCTATTTTAAATATTGTGTCCCTTTAAAGTACATCCCCAAATTTTTGATCTAGAAGAGGCTCCCTAGTTACCTTTTAGCCAAAGGGGAAAGGAGAGTAAGAGGACCAAGTCGGGAGAGAGTCAGAAGAAACCAGGGAGTGGTTTTGAATCCTCTGGGTTCCGGGTGGCTCCAGGTGGTTGTCGCGCTGGCTGTGCCTCTCCAGGTGCCTCTGAGAGCCCACACCTATGTCTGTCTGAGCAGCTTGCTGATTGAATATGAATTCGTGGGGTTTTTCTGGGTTTTTGGTCAGAAATGTTTGAGAACAACCCACATTAGCACAGGAAATGGAATTTCTCCCCCCTGACTATTTTTTCTCTTCCCATGTTATATAGCTCACTATTAACAGTTCTTTTATACTTTTGTTCCTTTCTTTTTTTTAAGTGTGTTTCCTGCACTTTGCTCTGTGATGGCTTGGTCTTTTAAGGAGAAGGTGGTATGGAGGGAAAGAGGGTCGGCAATGTTAAGGAAGCTGCCTTAAAAAATAGTTGCAAGAAGTGTTAAGGTTTTTCCCTGGGTGAGGAATTCAAAGATGCCCAAATGAGACAAAGGTTAACTCCTAAGCCACGTTTGGTAAATATGTTTGCCCTGAATACCTCTTATGCTAGGTGTGTGCATGTCCCCAAACAGGCATATGGACTTGTTTCAATTGCTAGAGAAATGGTTTACTTTTAAATGAAAGTTAGCTCCTTTCTATGAATGGTCTTGTTCAGATTTCAGTTTCTAGACCAGGAGCATGAAGGCCGGGCAGTACTCCATGCCTCTCACATGGCCCTTGCCCACTGAACCAAACAGCCCACAAGGTACCAAGTTGAATCTCTTGTTACGCTGCTTCTGTGGTCCATTGGGAGAACAAGACTGTTGAAGGGTCCCCAAGAGATTGACTGTTACTGAGGTTTCCTGCTCTATCAGTCATTCTTTAAAAAAAAAAAAAAAAAAAACTTTTTGTTTGTATTTAGGTGGGGAAGGAAATTAAGTTTATTTATATATTCATTTTTTTTTAAATGGAGATACTAGGGATTGAACCCTGGACCTCATGCATGCTAAGCACACACTCTACCACTGAGCTGTACCTTCCCCCTTATCAGTCATTCTTGGTCCCCGTCTCCTGTACTCTCTGGACCGAGGTGCCTCAAAGAGACGCACCTGTCCTCCTTTGGGTTTAAACCAAGTTCTGTAGGATTCCTGGTATGCCAACTCCACCTCCACTTTTCACCTAATGATTTTGAGCTCTTCCTGTTTACCAGGCTTTGTGCTAAACAGGTCCTTTATGTATGTAAGCTTCCTTTTCAAAACAGCCCTAGGGAGTAGGCACTATTAGAAACCACACTTCACAAAACACAGTGAGGCTCAGAGAGCCGAAGTCGCCCGTCAGAATCTGCAGGGCTGCTGTCTGGCAGAACCAGGCTTCAGACTCGGGTCCACCTGTGTCAGGAATCCCAGCTTCTGATGACTGAGTTGTTGTCAGCTCCATGTTGGTTTGGGGTTAGTGAAACCAAGTCTCCATTGGCCCTCATTCCCCTCCACATCTTTGCCGACCACACTGAAGGAATGGGAACACTTAGATCAGA
Organism: Camelus bactrianus; assembly: GCF_048773025.1. Lineage (NCBI taxonomy): Eukaryota > Metazoa > Chordata > Mammalia > Artiodactyla > Camelidae > Camelus > Camelus bactrianus. The sequence goes on from NC_133549.1 coordinate 36,720,137, forward strand.
GGCAGTGTACTTGCTGCACAACTACCTAGGTTCCAGAACGTTTCACAGGCTCTCGTCCTGCTGACGGCCAGCCCTAAGGTGTCCTAGATAGACTTTCTGGAGTCGCCTCTTATTAAGAGAGGCTCCTTCCCTGTACCTCAGTCGTCACGCAGGCAAAAGTGATGCTATCCTAGGAGTAATCATATTTTAAAAATATGTCACAAACATTGGTTATTAGTAACAAAAGTGACTTGCAATACAGATAATAGTACATTTGCTGAGAATGGCCTCCCTTGCAGTTTACCATTTTCCACAGCTTATTCTGTAAGGGGCTTTTTGTTGGCGACCTCCTCTCCTTAAGAATTACAGTCGTTGTATTCCATATCCCATCTGTGTATTAAACAGCCCCGCACGCTAACCAAGTGTAAACAGTGGTTTAAAATTCAGCAATGGGTTTGCCTCAGTGTCTCAGGGTCTCCCACAGAGTCATCCACAGCATCCGGCCCTGGTGGCCTGGTGGACTCTTCCCCGCCCTTGCGGGCTACCTCCCTACCCTAGCCCTCTCCCACGTGTACTGAATCCTGGAAAGGAAGACGGGACACAGCTTGCCTGGGCTCAAGATTAAGGGTTGCTGAAGCCAAGGCTTTAGAAAAAAAGGCGCTGCTTTGTTCACTTGCAATCGCTTCATCTAATTAATCCGGTTGAATGGCTAAACGATTTGACCTTAACCTCAAAGGCAGATGATTTGTAGTGGAAAGTTTTGCGTCCTGGTTTTAATTTTGACAGATGCTTCTTGGGTCCAGCAGTTGGATAAGCAAGCCTCACATCATAGGACCCCTTCCTCAGCCTGGCCTTGGGGTCAGGAATTAACTTTCTGTACTAAGTATATGAAAACGGGATTATTTTTCAAGTTTTCATCAGCGCACCTACATCTGAAAACCATGGCCTCAGCAGGTTCTGACCCGTTTGCTAGGGCTTCTCTCCTGAAGGACCCGTTGTGCTTTACTCTGCATAGAACGTCTAGGCTTATTCTCACACCTCTGCCGTGATGGGCAGCCTCTGGCCTTCCTTTCAGGCAGGGCAAACGAGGATTAGAGAAGTGCTGTGATTTGACATGATTTTACACTAAGAGGAAGTCGCAGTAAAACCGTAATTGACTTACACTCCTCAGAATCGAAACTTGGCCATTTTCAGTGCCACCTTGCCAGCATCTAGAAGGGATCTCTATGGCTTTGTGGGCAAGACAAAAATAAGCAGTGGACTGAGCTGGGACTTGTGAGGTCCAGATGCTGGCCTGAACTCCTAGCCAAGTCACTCCATTTCTCTGAAACTAGTCTTTCTCCCCGGTCACGTGAGGAATATGCATCTTGCTTCACAAAGGTTCTGTCGTGCAACTGCCACTGGGCCCTGTCCACTAGCCCAGCTTGATTTCCCATCATCACAGTGTAGCACGTGCATTTGTGCTTAGTGACTTCTGAGTAGCAACTCTCAGTTCTGTTTGCCAAGCCTGCCCTCCACCCACTCACCCCATCCCACTCCCCTGGCTCAGGGCTCTTCCAGAAAACCCTACACTTGTCTTGAGCACACTGCCTCCACTTCCCCGTTCAGAAAGTTGCTTTGATTCTAAATCAGAGGTTCTTAAATACTGGTTTCCAAAGGTCATCAGAAACGAGTGGAGAGAATGTTCCTGCTGTAAGGTTTCCAGGCCTGGGCCGCTCTCACGGGGCAGCTGGGTACTCTGTTGTATCCTGGCAGTTGAGAATTCCTGGGGGAATGTATTCACTGTGCTCTGCTAGTCTGCAAACTAATGAGACACGTGATGCAGCCAGGATGGCCTTCTGCTTGAGCAGGCTGAGAATTGAGAGGACATGTAGATTTCTGCTCAGAAAGCTGCCCTATCTCAGCCAGTCTCGCCCAAAAAAAAAAAAAAAAAAAAATCACTGAATACTGTGCAAACTTGGAGAATGGGAGGTGAAAAAAAAGATGAGGGGGGATTTTCTGATACTTCCCAAACCTCTCTCCTCAACCACCCCCTTACTTAGGAAGCCGTTTGCAGATGCCTTTCTGTCCCCATCTCAGAGTAAAATGATCAGTTTCCTGAAAACCTGTGTAGCTCGCAACTACTCACATGATCATTATGTTGGCCAGCAAATGCCAGACCTGGGTTTTGTAAAGTGTGGTTAATGAGCCTCCTGCCCTGGAATTTCATGATGAAAAGGTAGTGTCCTGGACGGGGACAGACACACACACACGTCACACACCAGTCACACACACACACACCAGTCACACAGACATCAAACGAGAAGAGAAGGGAAATTCAATTCACACGAGTCAGTTCCCCACTTCTCTCTGCCACCTTGGGAGGATTCAAAAGGTGTAATGCAGCACCACCTGCTGTCCTTTCTGTGCATTGCAGGCACCTGTCCGAAGACACGGCATCTGCCAGCCTGCTCTGCTCTCAGCTTAGTGTGGGCAGCCCACTGGGGGCCTCAGGGCTGGAGTTTCACTTCCAAGTCTCCGTTAGAGCAGATCATACCCCCTGTGCAGAAAAGATAGGCTTTGGGGCAACAGGAACCAGATATATTGAACACTTACTAAGTAAATGAACACAAGAGGAGGTGGCAGTCTGAAAGCTAAATTCCACACATCTGTTTGAATGTCTGATGTATATACGTGCAAGAAGGAACTCACATGAACACACGTGGACATTCTTCAGCACCTAAGGTGCCCTGCTAAGTGTCCTGAATGCCCGTCAGATCTCTTCTCCTTCCCTGCTTCTCCACAGCAGCTGGTCCGGCCACTCCTCACACCTGACGAGCCACCTCCTCCTCCTCGAGGCCTTGGCACTTGCTCTCCGTTCACCTGGCGCTTCCCCAGCCGGTCCCTGGTGCACCTGCATGTTATTCAGGTCTCTGCCCCAATGCCACTGCCTCTGGGAAATGGAAGATGTCAAGACACAGTTGTTCACAGTATATCATTTCCTCCTGAGTAGGGACAGTACCCGAGTACTTCCCCCTGGGAATACGACTGATGGTTTGGAGGCTTCCAGAAAGAGTGGATTCTCTTCAGAGCCGGGAAGGTGAGCAGAGAGAGCTCCTCCCTCTCCATGCCTCCTCTCTCTTCTTGTGCCTCAGGTCCCCTGGAGCATGTGCACCTGTCTCTGCCCTTCGTCACCACAAAGAACAAAGAGGTCAACGCGACGGCAGTGCTGTGGCCCAGCCAAGTGGGCACCCTCACTTATGTGTGGTGGTACGGGAACAACACGGAGGTGGGTCACCTTCCATGCGGGGTCTGGGCAGCTCCACTCAAACTGGTTGAAGCCAAATGGAGAATGAAATGGCTTCTGTAACTCAAGAGTCTAGGGTTTGTCGCAGCTTCGGGGACCGCAGGCTCTGAGCGTTCTGGTCATGCCATCAGTGCGCCCTCTCTGTCCCTCCCTCACCGCTGCATGCCCCCTCTTACCTCTGCCTTCCTCTGAGGCAGTGTCTTCTCCAGCTGGGCTTGACTTTGCTGTGACCCTCAACAGAAGCCTGAGCTTTCTGCTCTCACAGCTTTGCAGAGACAACCAGCTCTTTCCCAAAAGTTCTGACAGGAGTCCCAGACGGGTAATATTGACCAGGCCCGGATCACGGTGCCGGGGGCAGAAATGGAGCTGTTGACATCAACCTCCCTGGGACCACGTGGGCCAGGAGAAGGGAGGGAGCAGCCTTCAAAAGGAAAAGAGGCCAATGGACACCAGACAGGCAACCATGGGTGTCCATGGCAGCCCCGCCTACACGTGGCCCCCTCACCCTGGATCAGACTTGGCCTCTTTTTCCCCTCAGCTTTTGTCCCTCTGTTTCCCCTGAACCTCCCCTGTGATCAAAGTCAGCAGCCATTTCAAGACCACCAGTAGGGACCTTAAACCTCACCTCCTTTCAGTCCTCATTTTATAGAGGAGAAAAGAGATGAGGACCCAACCTCATTCCGCTGTGTCACGCAGGCCAGGTCAAGGCCTTCTCACGCTGCATGGGTTTTTCTCCCCCCCACGCCGGGCTGCACACTCTGCTTCAGCTGGGAACACACGCCAGTCTCAGAAGTTAGAATTTGCTCGCTGATGTCAGGGAAGGCCTTAGGGCTGGGCCCCGAAGCATCCCTCCGCAGAGGGCTGTGGGCCCCACGGCTCTGGGCCAGAAGATCTCCCCGTCCTCAGCAGCATTGCTTTCACCCGGGACGTGGCGCGTCAAAGCAGTGCATCTTCCGTGAAGACGAGTCTTTTTCTGCCCCAGAGCTGCGTTTGGGCTTTAACTGAATGGCTTTGCACAGTCTCAGGGAGGAGACCTCTCCTGACACCAGGCCTGCTGTAGACCTCGCAGTCGGAGAGACCTCTCACCTCTACCGCGGCTGACAGACATCAGTAGGAAAGGAGCCCTTTTGTGTTTTTTCTGAAACAGTGCATGTTAATTGGGCCCAGACTGGGCCCACTACCCACAGTGGAAGAGGAGAAATCTGTGTTATTTGCCTGAAAGCTGGACTCTAGTACTGGGAGGTGACAGTGCTCAACAACTTGCTTTTGTTTTAGCTTGTGCAGAAAAACAAATTCTCAACTGATTACACTGAGTAGATTTCTTATGCTGTGCTTCAGTCTTACCTCTGCTACACAGGGAGTTAAATGAATTTTTATTTTAAAACTAATTAAGGAAAGACAGAAAGGCAGTGTTTGTTGGGGTGAGTCGAGGGAGGTCAGCAGACCAATAACCCTCTCCTCCAGGACCCCGGGTCCAGTTGCATTACAGGTGCTGCTCCAAATCTTTCTGGGGTTTTTTCTTTTTTATGAGTCCTCAAACCACTCTCCAATTAGTACCTTCTTCCATTCCATAGCAGATCCTTCCAGGAAACTGCTGACAGGACCTCTCAGAGGACGCCAAGCCATACAAGGCCATGCCTGTCTTAACTGGTGGTGTTTTGGTGTCCACGGTGGCTGTATTCCATTGTAATTTTATTTAAAAATGGTACACACTGAAGATAAGTAACTGGAAGCTTAACGGATTTTCAGTGACTACTGCTTAAATCTGGATGAATATGAACCCCCTGTTTTGGTCTGATTTTCATGTCACCTTGGATTGAGGGATCTGCTTGATATGAGTAGGTTATCAACAGAGGGAGATCCATCCCACCCAGCCAGGCGAGACCAATTGATCTCCCCAGCCCTGAATCAGGATGCCAGAAAGTAGCTGTCAAATTCACAAGGAATCAGTAGGGTTTCTTAGGGTCATGCCTCAGGGAGCCCCCTTCTGGTCTGGACCTGAGGTGATGGAGGCGCAGATGAAGGCAGCTGCACTGGGGGGCACCAGGAAGAGCCTCCTCTGATTTCAGTAGCTTGTTGGTGGCTCAGGGCTACTGCCAGTCTCCTCTGTAACTGAACAGCTTTCCCCTCACTCTGTGCCCTCATGTATTTCAGCCCCTGATCACCTTGGAGGGAAGCATATCATTCAGGTTTACCTCTGAAGGGATGAACACCATCACGGTGCAGGTCTCAGCTGGGAATGCCATCCTGCAGGACACCAAGACCATCGCGGTGTATGGTGAGCGCTCCTTCTTTGCTGCTCCAGTGTTGCCCTGGTGCTCAGATGAGAGGGTTTGGTACCTCGGTGCTGGAGGCCATCCTGGCTTACCACCTCTACCCAGAGAACAGAGGGTTGTGGTTGAGAAAGAGATGAGTCAAGTCTGATCTCCTCCTTTGGGGAAAATAGGGTTCACCAGCAAAATAATGGTCACAAAACTCCAGGAGTGTTTCCTGCTTTGTTTTTTCCAGGCTGGCTCTAGTGTCCCTAGAGCGACCACACACTCATCTACCTTAAGGAAGAGTGAGTTTCATTATGTATAAGGCTGATTCATCCCATTTGGTATTTTGATGGTATTTAAATAGCTCAAACCCACTATAAAATAAAATGGTTAATACTGAGACTTTTTTTAAGTTCAACTTTGAATCTTGATCATGGAGAAAAATCTACCAATGTCTAAATGCTCTGAAATCTCTTCCATAAATACGTATCATTAAAAAAAAAAAACACTCTGCTCATTTAAACGTGATGGAAGAGTCATCACAAGCACATGCCACACATCATCATAGACTAGGTATGAGTTTGAACAAACCGCTGTACAGAACAGTCTTATAATCAATTGCGGAAATTGAATATAGTCAGATTATTACAGGGGATGAGCATTTACTGAAATGGAAAGGTGGAATCATTGATAGAAAATAAGAGGTTTTTTTTAAGGTTTATACAAGTGGAGCTCATCATTTCTGCATGGAATGGACCTGCACTAAGTGCTTTGGTGGATGGTGAAAACGGGAACTTTCATTGTTAATATGCAAGTGGTACAAATGCATCACAGAAATTAAAACTTAAAAAGCAAGAATTTAAAAGCAGCTAGATAGGGAAATAAATGATGTGCAGAGAGAGAGAGAGCAAGAGGGAGGGTTGATGAGACGAAGATTGAGAGGGACCAAGAGAGAGAGACACAGTAGCTGGTGGTCCAAGCGATACCAATTGCCCCAGACCCAGAATTAATCGATTCTGAAGCAGATTCTGTTTATCATTTCTCATCTTGCCAACTTGACCTTCAAATTCAGAAAGTAATTTGTAAGCATCTTTGAACATGTCTGAAGACACTATTCCTTGCATGGCTACCTGATAGATTTCATCACGTTTCCTCCCCACCCTATTCCTGAAGGGGCTTGATAAGCCCAAGTTGTAAGTGAAGGTGAACCAGGGCTCTGGTTTTCCTACAAGCTCCCATCAGTGAGGTGACCTCTTAGCCAGGTGCCCCAAATGGAGGAGAAATGCCTTTATTTCTCTTTCTTTCCCCATCCCCTGTCTGTGCTCTGGGAATGCATTTAATCCTCATGACAGCCCTCGTGTCGGGTAGCTGATACAATTACTCTCATTTTTTTCAAGGAGATAAATCTTTTTGCAGCTAGTAAGTGGTGGAGCTGGGCTTCCCACCCCGCCCATCCAGACCCCGGGCCTGTGCTCTGAAATTACCCTGTATAACTGACTCTCGTGTCTTTTCCACCTAATGGTCTTTTTCCTCTCTTCCTCCTGGATGTCACCGGTATCACTAATGGGCACTGACCCATTAGTCCAACGGATGTCCTCTTGGTTAAGTGTATCAGCTACCTCCTCATCAGAACCATGGAGAGAACTTTAAATCTAGAAGGTCTTTGGACTTACCTGGTCCAACCCATTATGTCACAATGAGGAAATTGTGGCCCCAAAATGGGAAATCACTGGCTTAAAGTCAATCTGCTGTTCTGTAACAGATCTAATAATAATAATGGTGATGGTAGAGGTCAAAATTAACATAGACAAAGCCCCTACCAGCATCTGTTCTAAGCACTTGATATATATGATCTGTTTGATTGAATCCTGTGAACAAATTTAAAAGAAACATGCTATGATTATCCCTGTTTTACAAGTGAGAAAATGTAAGTGTAATGGACAAACAGAGCCAAAGAATTCTGAATCCAGAGGGAATGTGACTAATCACCTTATATCCCCTGCTATGCTTAGTTCTTCCTCCTCCCAAAATCTTTCTAAAGGCATCGTCCCAGAGAGGGTTACTTTCCATCAAATGGGTGATCTTCATTAAAAACTGGTCTCTTCTTTGAAAGCTTGAGCCGGCAAAGTGGTGGTCTCCCCCTCCTCTAACCAAATTCCTGAGCCATCAGGCACTTTAATTCGTCTAAAGTTGGGTGAGTTGTCCAGAGTTTCATATATAATTAGAAAATTTAATCACAGGTGCGACCTATTAAAGGAAAATTGCATTACAGGGAATTAAACAGGCAAGACTGAACTCAATGGAAACAAATGGCAGGAGTTCTAGACTCTGGGACGAGCTAGTGTAAGGGGCTGGAGAACTTTCAGTGGGATTATCAATGCATTAGACCACATGTGTTTGCTGATTGGTGCTTAGGGAATTTAGGCTTCTACCCTCTCAGAGGCAGAAGTCCTGTCTTTTTTTTTTTTTTTTTTAATGTTTGTAAATGGAGGTACTGGGGATTGAATGCAAGACCTCTTCCACGCTAAGCATGCGCTCTACCACTGAACTAAATCCTCCCCACCCCTTCCCATCTTTCTTGATGATACCATTTCAGAGATGACTCTCAGGTCCTTGAGAAAGGCATTCCTGGGTTGCAGAAGATTTCCATCTCAAAGGTGCCTGCAGGAAAGAATTTGCAGTTGCAAGTTTTCTAAAGTCAGTGCTCTAAGAAAAGGGAGGTCAGGTCCTGCCCTCCTGAAGAACTCGGCCTGAAGTTTAATTAAGCTGAGGGGAACTTTGAGATCTTAATGGTCAGACGGAGAGAGGTATCATATTTGAGAAGCTAACAGAGGAAAGATCATCTACCCGAAGGCACACAGTAGACTGAGGAAAGAAAATTTAGACTGCACGGTTTTCCTTAGTTTGTTTCAGGGCTCAGGTTTGCCTTTAAATACGAAGAACAAAATGTAAATGTGTAGAATTCCTCTCCTTCAGCAGTTGCAAAACGTACATGTGTTATTGCTGTTTACCCTGTTCAGTCCTCCCACACACATCCCCTATTTGTTGAATAAACTTAAGGATAACATTTCTCTGCCCTGCTGGTTAGCATGCTGAGTAATCATGGAGAGAGCCGTGCCATTTTTCTCATTTGTGTCTTTTTATTAAGATAAATATCTCTTGTAGATGAAGTCTCCACAGTTTGGTTAAGAGGTTTGGGGAAAGTGAAAATGACATAAACGTACATGTTCAAAGTGAAAAGTTAGAACCCAGTGGGTAATTCCTTGGTGCTGCCATTTACCAGGCTACTAATTAACATGCATTTCAAGATTCTTCATCGGAAGTGAAGTGGTGATATTCACATAGGTGGCTAGTGACTCATAAATTAGTCAGACTGAAAAATACGTCTTTGGCATAGGCTGGCTGACTGCCTCAAATCCACGCCTCGCAGTGTGAGAGTCCCCCAGGCCTGCCCATGGGAAGGCTTTAGCATGGCTAGGACATGCACAGGTGGGTTTTGTGTTTCCTACATGTGTAATCGGCCTTGCCAATGTCACTGAACCCCTTCTGAAACACAAGGGCATGCTTAAAACAAGAAAGAAATGTTTATTGAATAATAAAGTGCAAAAATTACAGGGGGCCTCCACTGATATTTATGCATTTATTTGTCCAACAAAAAAGTATTAATTAAGTGACTCATGGTCATTGAAAACCTACCATGAACTGGTGCCAAAGGGGCAGGAACACAATACCCCAGTCCTCATTGAACTTATATTCCAGTGTGGGAGGCAGACAAGAAAAACAAAATAATTCAGGGCATCGGTAGAGCTCAGTGGTAGAGCGCATGCTTAGCATGCACAAGGTCCTAGGTTCAATTCCCAGTACTTCCATTAAAAAAAGTTTTAAATTAAAATAATAATAATTTAAACAGCAAGCAGTATGAAGGAGACGAATAGGGTCATATGATAAAGGGTATTAGAGTTGGTGAAAGGGAGGATACCTGAGATTGCTGGTGTGAAGTGCTTCTCCCAGGAGAGACTGAAGGCTGAAAAGGAGCCAAACAGGCTGTCGTCTGGGGAAGTGGAGGCATGCTAATGTGAGAAGGAACATGGCAGAGTGAGAAACATGGGGAAGGATGGGATCGTGGGGTGCAGGGAACCCTGTGGGACACCAGGCAGGAGAGAAAGTCAGTGCTGGATTGTGTGGGACTATGAAGGCCGTGGTAGGAGTCTTAATCTTCTAAATACAATGGGGAGCCACCAGCAGATTCCAGGGGAGCGACGTGATCTGAGTGTACCATATGCCAAATGCTGTGCTGAGTTAAGACCCTCAGGGCTGTGCTCTGAAACCCATGACCGTGCTAGGACCTCGGCCAGGCCATCCAGCCAGTGGCTGAGTGCAGTAGGAATACTAAGGGGAACCCTTTCCTGGGACACTGGGCTCCTCCGGCTGACTTTGGCGCAGAGAATTGCCATGAGTCTGGCTGAACCTATCCCCGCCTCTCCCACTACGTGCCATGTATGCATCGCCGTCAGATGGTGCTCTGAGCTCCTCCATTTTCTGCCTCATACTCTCTTCTAGACAATTCTCACAGATTCATTACTGTTATCATTCCATTTCCTCCCTGGAGGACCAAGACGAACTCAGGGGCTACAGAGACAACTAATAAAATCCTTGAATTAAAGAGCTTAAAATTAAAGAGCACACAAAAACATAGACTGATGACAATTATGATTATGATTATGTAACATAGTACGCAATTATAATTACATAAATGTAATTGTGTGTAATAGTTATCATTATTAGATGTTGATATTGAAAATATATGCGAAACACAGCCATGCCCTAAAATAGAAAACTAAAACATACTGGAGGAGGGTATTCGGTCAGTAAATGCTCAAATTAGAGCTTGCGTGTTGGGTGCAGGGAAAGTGGGAAGGGTTGGGTATTCCAGGCAAGAGGCAGTATGTGCAAAGGCCCAGGGTCATAAACCTACTATGCGCTGAGGGCACTCCAGGCGTGCACGGTTAAGTGTCCAGGAGTGCAGAGGCTGGAACTGGGGACCGTGGACAAGGGCTGTGGAGCTGAGCATGGGCCAGAGCGGAGGGCTTTGCTCTGGAAAATGGGCTGGGAGGTAAGAAGGGTGGGATACTGAATTCTCCCTGTAGTAAAGTCTCTCCAGTGAGTATGGAAGAAAAGGACCTTCCATGAGGGCTTGGCATAAAAGGTAAAGTAGAACAGACTTCTTGAGAGACCTCACTTTTAGTAATCACACTACTGTGTCTCACCAGAGGAATTCCGATCTCTCCGCCTGTCTTTTTCTCCAAACCTGGACGACTACAATCCGGACATCCCTGAGTGGAGAAGGGACATCAGCCGCGTCATCAAAAAGTCCCTGGTGGAGGTGAGTGCAGACAGTCCCTCCTCTCGCCCAGGCACACTCCCTCCTGTCCCTGCAGAGCCTCAGGGAGAGGGGGCCCTTGTGCAAACATGACAGGAAAGGGCAGGAGGCCACGGGAAGTCAGGCACACCTGTCCTATACCCGCATGGCTGAGCCCCACACGTGCAGACACATCACAGGTGCTGTGCAGGGAGTGAAGTTCAATAAACACAGGGTCCTCACCCCTTGTGAATCTTGTTCTGCTTAGAGAATGTGACTGTGGAAATACGTGATAGTCATATGGCAGGTTCATGATTCGCCATGGGTACGTGTAAAATCAGCTATGGTCGTACTACTGAAGGGCGCAGCGTGGCTACAGTTAGTAAGAGCGGCCTGGGTTCCAGCCCCACAAACGGCGGGCACAGCAGCACGGAAAGCCCTCAGCACGGGAGGGTTGGCCAGCTTACAGTAATGTCCCAGTCCTTTCAACAGCACTTCTCTCCTGCAGCAGCCCCCAGAGGAAAGGATTATGGTCCTCATTTTGCAGATTAAGCAACTGAAATTCAAAGAGGTTAAGCAGCTTGCTTCATGTCTCACAGCCTGATAATTGATGAAGCCACAAAATTGAAGGATCTGAATCCAATGTCTGGGTTTTAACATACGAGGCACAGCCCCCCTCCAATCTTGGGAGAGTAAAAAGGTGATGTGGTTATCCTTCACCGAGCAAGTGTCACCAACAGTTTGAGGAGACACCTTCTTTTAGGCCCGTTTCCCCCGGCACACTCCGCTTTAATGTACGATCAAAGGAGTGGGGTATCTGCTCATGTTGCTGCTTGGATTTATGTCACAAACCCAGAAAATCAGAGACGAGAGACTTTTCCCTAAGGTACATTCTTAGACCAAAGGAAAAGTCAGTTTGGGATTTGTTATACATCCTTTCCTGCACCAAACATATGGTGCCTCATGACAGATAAAAGCATTCAGATAACCCCTGCTCAGAAAACAGATCTCACGTCCAGCCTTTGGGCAAAGAGCTGGCCTTCCCCTATTCGGACCATTATCTTTGTTGGTATTTATTTGGGACTTGGAATATTCCAGAAATGCTTCTCAATGTTTTGCATTTTTAACACATTTACTCACAAAAAACCCTAGCTTATGATGTCGATAGTATGATTAGTCCCATTTTACAGGTGAGGAAACTGAACTTAGATAACTTGCCCAAGATCTTACAGTTAAAAATCAGGCCCTGATGTGAGACCATTAAGTTTGGATCTCAATTTGGTGGTTTTCTAACCACTCCACTCCACTGCCACCCCTTCCCTTGTCTTGTTACGTGGAGGAACAGGGGTAAGTGGAATCATGGGGTGAAGAAGGGGTATCTTCATGTGCCTCTGGGTAAATGCAATCTCTGTTTTCTTTCTTAAGGACTCTCAGCATCCATGATGTTATGGGTGACTAAACATTGTGACCACCAGGGGGCGCAACCACCAGATTACATGCCCAACTGGAACAGGCCCTCCTGCCCTTGGAGCTGTTTGTCCCTGGAGTGACAACGGCTCTCTCTCCTCTGCTGTCCAGGAGAGATTGCTTATCCCCTTCAATGATCCCACAGCCCACCTCCTTCAGTCTACAGCAGTCTAGGTCCATGTCTCTGTAGACGACCTAGGCAGCTGTCCAATGTCCCCAGGTGATTTATCAACCAGGCGTTAGCTCTGCAGTGATGTTTTCCAGGCTGATTTCTCTTCACCTTTATTGTCTAGGGATCGGATGCCCTGGGCCTCCACCTTTCCACCAGCTGTCCAGTAGGCTCGAAATGACTGCTCATTAATATTCCCAGACTGCCGCGTAGCATAGTCAGCTAAATTCAGAACAAACGGGTTGGCTCAACATCCCGCAGGACAAGGTGGGATGGGGTGGAGGGAGTTTTGAAGACTCCTTGGTTACCCAGTCTGGAGAGGCAGCTGAGCCAGGCCCTGGTTCCTAGCCTCCCACCGTGTCTTTGAGATCAGTAGTTACACTTGGCCACTTCCTCATGCCCTGAAGTACCGTGTTGCCAAAGGTCCCCTAATAAACCCTGTAAGAGGTGCAGCTGGGGGTCAACTTATTTGTAGCTTTCTTCCTATTTATTCTGTGACAGAATCTGATAGAAAATCAGTTGCATTTTCCTCATCCACTGGGCTTTTTTCTATTGACATTTTGCAACGGAATCTTTAAAGGAATTTCATTCAGTAAACAGTTTTGTCAATGATGGTAGTGGTTTAGACATAATCTTTGAGGTTAAAATCTGGGAGGGCCATGAAGCAGTGTGGGGTCAGCTGTGATGGGAGCTGCTGTGTAAGTTCAGGAGAAGGAAGGCAGGAGAGCACTGGTTACGAACAGAGGCTTTATGGTCAGACCAAGATTCCAAACTAAGTGTCACCACTCACTACCCGGGTGGCCTTCCTCCATCAACTGTCTGTCCTGTAGCTGAGACAGATGCACCGCCCAGATCCCCATTCAGGGAGAGAAGGTTATCTCAGCTGCCGGAAGTGCTGTGAGCAGAGACTTCAGCTGCCTTGCCCCCACGTCGTGTTCCTTTCCAGAGTGGTTCATGTCCAATGATGCAGTTACATAAAGGCCTGGCCACTCAGCTCAACCTCAGATAAATCTGAAGGACCCTTGTCACTTACTTCAAGTTCTTCTGAGGCTGTGGTTGGCCTTCCTCATAGCCCAACTGTTCCTTGCCTTCACTCCTATACACGTTGAACCCAGGAATGTCCCCTAGTAAACACCCCACATGCTAAACTCAGAGCCAACTTCCTGAGGACTCCCAACCTGTGATACATCTTCACTTGCAGAGAGAGGCGTAACAGTACTTGTTCCAAGGAGTCATTGTGGGGGATTGCAGTATATTATATCAAGAAGTTGCTTAGCACAATGACAGGCACATGGTAAGGACCCAATAAATGGGAATTTCTTGCTACTTCAGAAAAGGTATAAATGTAGATTTCAGAAACCAACAATTACCTAACTGGGAAATGATGAAACACATACTGAAATAAGTGGATTTTAAGAGGACTCATGAAGGATCAGTAATATTCTAGCAGCAGATGTGTGGAGAAAACGTTCTGGGGGGGACAGCATGCACAAAAACATTTGCAAGCAAGGGCTGGAATATTGAGAAATTGTACATGATTCTGTTCGGCTGAGCGTAAGGTGGCTGTGTGAGTTGTGGGTGATTAAGTTAGGGAGGAAAGATGGGACTCTATTGCAGAAGGCTTTGAACATATATTTAATCCAGTTGGCAGTGGGAATTTGTGCATGAATTTGAACAGGGAAATACAACGTGAGTTGGACTGTAGGAAGATAAATCTGGAGGAAGGAGCCTGTCCCTGCAGATGGGGAGGCTATTGTAAAACTTGAGGGGAGAGAGTGTAAAGGCTGAATTGAGGTCTTAATGGGGGGGGGACATTTAAACAGACAGGAACTAACAGGATCATTAGTGTGGAGGGTGACTTGTCGAGACCTCATGGACTAATTAGACAGGACACGGAAAGGATGTGAGTGGAAGGCTTCCAGCTAGGGTGTCTGGGAAAAGTGACTCCAGTCATCCACAGGCAGAATGAAGACTTGGGGGGTGAATATGAGAAATTCTTTTTCTGCCATGTTTGTTAGAAGTCCTAGTAAAACAACCAAGTAATGTTCTGACTGGCTGCTGGAGAGAAGCTGGGATTGTAGCCGTGGATTCTAGAACCATCTAGAGAGTGGCTCAGGAAAGAGGGTGTTCTTGAGTGATAGCTATAATTTTAACAGAAGATTCAGCGGGCCAGAGTGAAAGGCTCAGAGTACTTTCTGGAATGGGCTAATCATCCGGGTCTGATGCTGTGGAAAAGTCAGCAGGTGCCTGAGGGTTGCGGGGTGGGGCAGTTCTGTCAGGTCAGGTTCTGTCACTACGCCCGGTCAATTTGGACATTAAGTCTAGTGCTATGAGGAAGGAGGAAGCTAGGCTGGAGAGTGTTCAGGCTCAAAGGGCAGAAGATAAAAGTAATCAAGGGCTTTCTCACTGGCACGGTCCACTTACTTTCACAAGGCAAGTGCTGTTGTTATTCCCATTTTTTATTTGAGGGGATGTAGGCACAGGTCCCACAGGGGTGGAGGTGGCACCAGACCTCAGAGTCTGACTCGTAGCGTGGTGCTGTCTCTCCATCCCTTCCTGCCTGGTGCCCCCAGGACCCAGCTTTCACAGTGCACCTCCAGTCCCTTGTGCCTTCTCACCCCTCCCCCCAGCTCCCAAAAGAATCCTTGGTCCTTTGTCATCACCTTTCCTGCAGGACTCAGGTGCACCTCTGTGTCTCTCCCTCAGGCCACGGGGGTTCCAGGCCAGCACATCTTGGTGGCAGTGCTCCCTGGCTTACCTACCGCTGCTGAACTCTTCGTCCTGCCCTATCAGGATCCGACAGGAGAAAACAAGAGGTCACCCGAGGACCTGGAGCAGGTGAGTCCCAGTGATATTTCAGCTTCTCCCAGCAGTCTGAGCCACAGCCCTGCTAGGATCTGACCACACAGCAGCTCTGGGGCATCTCCACCTGAGAGCCAGGCCACCAGCTGTTTGCAGCATCTTCAACTCTCTGGTCCTCCATTGAGAAACATAATCTGGTGATCGGAATTACAGCTTCACCAAAAAACACATGCCAGGGTGTGTGTTGTTGGCAGTGGCTAAATTACTCACGTACTATCCATGCTATGGGCTACTCTACAGTGTTTACAGTGGATGAGATAAATCTGTGTGTCATGATGTGACAAACTATCCAAGATATTAAGGAGGGGTGTGGAGCAAGAGGCTGAACAACACATAGAAGTTGAACCCATGTATATCTTACTTTACATACTTTCATCACAGGAGTGTCTTGAGAATTAGATGACATGATGTCTTTCTGAAAAGGTACAACTGTTATACAAATCATGGATCCTCTATGTCACCACCATACTAAGATGACCTGAACTGAGTTTATAATGAATGAGTAATTTGGGCTCCGAGCACCTCTCCTGGCTACATGGGGTCCACTTTCTCCTCATCTCTACCACCTCTGGAGTATTAGAGTATCTTTGTGTGTGTGTGTGTGTGTGTGTGTGTTTCTCTCTCTCCTACTCCTTTACATCTTTGTACCTCCCTTTCTTCCTTTTAACTTCAAAAGGTTCTCTAATCTCTGTATGGGAGGATAATGATGATGTTCATGATGATGATGGTGATGATGATGGTGGTTATGATGATGATGATGATGATGATGATGGTGATAATGATGTTGGTGATGATGGTGATGGTAATGATTTTATTGTTGTTTGTATTCTTTACCCATTCAGTTAAAATGATCAGTCTGGGTCTGGATACCCCGTTAGAAACTACATGATTTTGGTTTCTCAATTCTTTCTGGCAGATAGATTAAAAATAGGATTCCTCTCAGACACTAAGTAAATATTGGCTTTTTCCCTTCCAGTACTTGGAGCTTTTCAGTTTACTTAGAATAAACCCATAATCTAGTCCCATGATCTCCAGTCTTCCAAGATGGCTCAGGAACCTCCTATGATAGCCTTACTAACAGCAACCCCAAACTGCAGCATGGCCCACTTCCTTGCACACACCCTCCTTTCAACTGCCGCTTTTTCACTTGGTAGAAGACTCACCTCTATAATTGTCAAGGAGAGCCCCATTGAACCCCATTTCCTAGTGAACTGCAATTAAAGGTTGGGCAGTAGGTAACCCATCAGATTTGCATCTGACTTCGCTCAGCCCTAGCACTCAGCTTCCCATCAGAGTCTACAGGTTATCATCTGCACCTGCAATTCAGTGGAAGAAGGAATGGGTTGGCTCTTATCACAACACTGCTGATGAGACCTCGTGGGGAGGTAGACCACTCTTCAGGGCCTCTAGGTGCGAACATTTACAGTTGTTCCTCCTCTGGAAATCTTATGGATCGCCCATGAAATCCAGATCATAGTCTTCTCAATATGGAAGAGTCTAAATTTAGAGCCAGCTAATTTCCTGGGTACCATGTCATCCATGCATTTCTCATACTTTTCATTTTTCCTCTAAAATGTATTTTCTAGATATTTGCGTGAGGGGAAGTACAGAAAGAAGAGGAGTGTGTTCTGTGAAACTTCTTTTGCTTGTTTGGGGATGTGTCTTGCTTTGACTGCTTTCCCTAGAGCTCTTCTTTCAGTTTGTTCTCTGTCTTGTCTGAGTGGTTCCTCCAAAGACATCCTCAGAAAGTTGAGTGATTGTTCCTTAGCCAGGTATCAGGTATCAGGTATTGATGAACCATTTAATTAATTAGAGATCTAAAAGCAGCAGATTTGACTTGTTTGAAGGGTGTTGGACTTAGCATTTGGTCCACATGTAAGGAGTCCAGCCATTTTATTAGAAAGAGTACAGGTTTGGAGAAATACAAACTGGGTTTCTAGTTTTAGCTCTCATATTTATTGTGTATATTTTATTGATGAGGAAAACTAGGACCAGGAAAGGTAAATAATTCAGCCAAAGTCCACAATCTGTAATACCCATTTCATAGGGTATTTGAGAGATTTTTAAAGAAATGATACATCCAAGCCCTTGGCCTGTCGTAGATACTCAATAAGTAGTAAGTAGATGATGGTTACATGCATGGATATTTTGTGATAGGAAGACGGTATATGGGAAATGCAAACAAATTAGGCCCGTTAAAGACCAGTGTAGTCAAGGGCATGCATTGGAAGAAAGAGGATGGTGACAGTAATGAGAAGAAGATTAATGAATGAAATTGCACAAGAGAACACAGACCACAAGAAATAGAAAGAAGGTATATGAATGACTGTGCTGGAGTGAGGCTGATTCACCTAAGTTACGTCTAAGTTACCATGCAGATTTATGGCATTAAGGGAAACAAAGTACCAGGCAAAAGATTGTAACTCTGGTTAAGGAAATTGCCAATGTACAGCCTTATCCAGGAATCACGCTAAATAGAATGACCAAACAAATGCCAAACCAAGCACATAAGAAGTCAGTGTCTTAAATACTGTGTGATATCACTTACATGTGGAATCTGAAAACACAACAAACTAGGGAGTAAAACAGAAAAGAAGCAGATACACAGATACAGAGAACAAACTAGTGGTTACCAGGGGGCAGAGGATGGAATTACATAAAATCATATTTGTGAAACTTTCGAAAATTGTAAAACACTACAGAATTTAAAGAATCTTTCATTCAATAAAAAAGTAAGACACTATAGATTAGTTCACAGTTAACTGTGGATCCTTCTGGCAATGACATTAGTGCATAGGCTATATTAAAGGCAAGTAGAGAAGTCTAAATACATCAGCAGGTTTTCCTACCGGTGATAGTTTCCCAATAGAAACTGGTACCTCTCAACCCTCCGTAGTGATGGACAGGTACATCCAGACCCACTGGTAAGGGGATGAACTGGATCAGCAGATTAAGGCTCCCATCTTCAACAGTTTGCCTGTGACCACTTCCTAAAGACTAATTGTGAAGCAAACTGCTCAATGTAAGTTGCTGCCCAGAGAGGGGGTTTACTGTGCATAGAGTGAGTACATTCTTACTTACAGAAATAAGTAAATAAAATAAAATCTATAAATCAATCTCTAATTAAGGAGAGTATCATTACTGCCATTGATAAATTTAGTGGTGAAATCAAAATGAAACTGAGGCACATGTCAAGAACCTGCGAAACAGGGGCTGCCCATGGAAATCCTGTTGTTTTTGTCCTAAGTGGGGTCCTTTAATCCCTCTCTCTGACTCAGTCACTTTAAACTAAAGGAATTCAGTTTCTGCAACTGACTCTCAAGTCTCGTGGTGCTCGTATTCTACCACGCTGCGGACTTGGATTTGGATACCACTTGGCTTCTGTAGGCCCCGCAAATGCCTGGGCTACGGCACCAGGAAAAGAGCAACAGGTATTTTGCTTTGTTTTGAGGTTTTGTGTGTGTGTGTGTTTTCCTGATGCAATGAACATACTCAATTCAAACAAATTTAAGGAGAAAATGTGAAGTTATGAGCTTATTTAGTTGGGAAGTCCAAGGATACAATTTACAAGCATGGATGAACTCAGAGCCAAAGTGTCACCAGATTACTCCCCTGTCTTCTACTCTCCCCCTGTCTCCATCTCTTTTCATTGCTACCATATGGGAAGTCTGCCTGAGAATGAAACCAACATGTAAAAAGACAAGAATGGCCACAGGAAGCCACAGTTTTTTATTTAGTCAATTTATCAACCCCATTCAAAAGACACTGCCTCTCCCCTGTTTGCACCCCAGGAGCCCAGGTTGACAGTTCTCACTGGCTCGACTTGGGGGGAAGTGGGCGTCTCTTAACTAGCCTGTAGTCAGACTGATAGAGCTCTGTCAGTGATAACTCAGATGTTTTATACCCTCCCTGGATCAGGGGTTTAAGGAGTCCCTTGTAAATCAAATGGGCTGAGAATAAAGAAGGATATGGTTCTTTAAAGTAAAATGTGGGGGAGAGAGAAGGAATGGGAGGCAAGCAAAAGCAACTGACTTCCTTTGTAATAAATTACACAAAAATTTCAACTGAAAGCAAAGTAAAGCCAAACAACAGCAGAAAGGAGCCCCTTCCTTTGAAGGCTGCTCTGAATCCCGATGGAACTTGGGAAGAGCTGACTTTATTCTCTTTCTTAATTCTCTGGCTCCTTTTTTGTAAAGATACAGCAGAGAACTCCCAGCAGGGGAACAAGTGGGACCCTGGCCAGATGGACCCCAAAGACTGGGAAGGCAAGACCCCAGCAAAGGGCTCTTGGCTCTCATCCCTCAGCATTTTCTAACAGCATCCCCAGGGGAGCAGGGATTCTGGCTTAGATTGAACTATCTTGTCTGTGAAATAAATTGAAAATTTCTCACAGTGAGAAGTACTTGACCTTGTTATCAGAATAACGTGGGCTGGGTTAATCAAGTGACCTCTGTCTGGGAGGGTTCCTACCACTCTTGATTTCAGATCTTCAGAGAGTGAGAAAAGGCTCACTTGCCCTTAGCTGGCCTCATCAGAGATAGCACATCCTGCTTCCTTGAGCCAGCTGCTCAGGTATGGAGCAAACCACCCTCCTCCATCACTGTACTTCCTGGCTTCTCTCTGGGTCCTCAGAGGTGAGCAGATTTGTATCTGGCTCTCCTGGAAGGAAGAACGACCATCATGTTCTGTTTGTGATGCTGTGCTGGGGAGATAGGGAGCCTACATGTTGTCTTGCTGAATTCTTAAAGGGCATGAACACATTTAAAAGAAACAAAAAGACTATGGACAAAATGTCAACCACCAACAATGAATTTCCTCCTCGGTTGTTTGTGTTATCATATACATTTGACAGATGCAGAATCCAAAATCCAGGGAAAAGAAAAGGTACCTCTGGAAATGGAACAGTCTATTGGCAGCATATTTTAGGAATTAAGGGTTCATTATGAAATGTAATGAATGATCTCAGATTATTTTCTGTATACTCATGTAGTCTGCCCTGTCCAGAATTTTTTAAGGGAGGAATTGAACTTTGGAAGTATTTTGGAGTTCACCAGAAAGGTCATTAAAACAGGGAACTATAACTGAAAGTAGAATAGATAAGAGTTGGATCAAAGGAACATGGCAGAAGGAGAAAGAGAGTAACTTAGAGCTGGTGATGGGGAATCCAAGAAAGGAAGTGAATATGGACAAAGTATTTCTTCATTATGTCAGCCAGGAAAAACTTCTCATGCACTTGTCAAGCTGATGCTTTGGTGCTGACAAAGAAGAGAATTGTTAAGTAGAATTTATGTTTTGCTTCATTGTTTCCTCCATGTTTTAATCCAGAAATTATGCTATGTGAGTTGGGAAAGATCTTCCTCTGTTGATTCCAAAAGTAGTATCATTCAACTACTATTTGAAGGGGCCTTAATAAATTAATAGAATCAGGATTGATGGACTAGGTCAGTTCCAAGGTCATCCCAAGCAATTCTCCAGCTAACCATGGTACCAGAATTCTGTTTGTGTTCAGTAGGTTTTGCATTCCTCTGAGCAACCTCAGAGATAAGCATTAGTTGTTTGGCCCCATGTAGCTTTGCCATCAATAAATCCGCCAAAGCCCATTGTGATTTTGTAGTTCACTTAGTACCACTTCTTTGAGTTTCATGTTTCATAAATTACCAACTGCTCTGTCATCCTCGTGTCTCTTTTTTTGTGTTTCAATGTTTGACACTTCCATTCTGATAATCTGAGAGTATTTTCCTGTATTGGTTTCATTAAAAATTATTTAGATGTTAAATATGTTCTTGGTGTGGTAATCATCCCTTCAGTTGACCAAGTATGTCCAGCTCTCTGCCTTCTGGGAACAGGGTAGGATTGTACCCATGAGTCTTTTTTGTAGGCAGAGCCATGTGATTCATTCTAGCCAATGAGTTGAGAGCAAAAGTGCTATGTCACTTTTAGGCTGAAATATTCAAATGCTGGTTGCAGAAACTTGTGATGATTCCCTCCTATGACACTGTGTGTGTTTGAGGGGCTGCTCCGCTAGCCTGTGTCCCTGTGTGACTACAACGAGCACAGCTCTATTGCCTACCTGCCACCAATGTGGAATGTAAGCAAGGCTATAATTCCACTATTTCACGTCCTCGAGATTTTAACATTGTCACTTCAGTCTGACCTAGCTTGTCCTGATTACTACATTTAAATTTCATATTTTGTGAAGACAGTGAGGAGAATTGAGGTTTTCTCTATACCAGGTCCCTTCCACTACCTCCTTTTGATGGTATCTTTCCAAGTATTTGTATTGAGTTCCCGCTGTCTTTTTAAGTGGTCCTTGAGAGGAAGTGTGGGTTGCATTTGAATCACAGACATACATATTCCACCAAACAGGCAGATATGGAGAATAATATGTTGTTTCTTTGGTCACGATTATTTAGTGGAAGGAGAATAGAAAACGAAGAGGGGTGACAGCACAAAGAAGAAATGAAGTTTGCTAAGACAACACGCTTTCAGTGGCCAGGAAAAGGCAAAGAGGTTCAGCTTGCTCCAGGAGGGCCAGTCTCCCAGCAATCACACGTCATTTCATTTGAGTCTTCACGACGCAAGCTTGTGTTCTCTTCAGTTAGGCTGCTCTGTAGTTGCCATTTATTCTGCTCTTTTCATAGCTGAAGACTCCCAAACATTACAAATTATATTAACAGGTGGGCAGAACCGGGCAGTCCTGAGCTCGAGTTAGGAATCGTGTCTTCGGGTGGCTCATATTGGTCAGCTGACTTGGGACGGGTGTTATAAGGTGTGTGCCCTGCAGTTGGACAGAGAGGGACGCAGAATTAACGAAATGTTGCATTTTTTTTTAACTTCCGAAACCTGCTGGGCTGGACCTCCTTCCACATATCTTTTGCTTTCTCTCTTTGTCAGCTGGCTTGAAGAAAATGTTTTCCATTGAAATGCCCTAGGATTAGGAGTCAAACAAAATTGAATTCTAGTCTCAGCTCTTCAAATATTAACTGGGTAAACTTAGGAGTGTTGTTTAAGCGCCATGTTCCTTTCGGTGGAGATACCAACACTAACACCTGAGATATGCTGTGTTAGGAAAAAATAATCAGAAATACGCAATTTTGCCAATAGAAAGTGTTCAATGCATGATAGTACACTTACAAATATACAGAACAATTCACGGACCAAGGAAGACAATACAGGATAAACACTTATACAGGTGGCGTGGGAAACCTTGAAAATACTGTCAAAATCTGTCAGTAGTTCCATACCCATTTATTTGAATGGAGAATTACATGGTTCTAATTGAGATTATTCTTGTATGCAATGTAAATTTCATTCAGTTTTGTTTCTGTGCATAAGTTCTTTCCCACAAAGTATGTTGTCTTTATTGCATGTCCTTTGATGCAAGTTAAGTACATGAAACATATTTCCGCTACCAGATTATTTTTGCATACCCACTTAATTTTCTAAATGATACAGATAAAGCCAATGAAGCAATGCTATAAACCAAACCAATCTGGGAAGTTAATTATTTTCACAAGGGACTCTCCTGGAGATTATAAATTAAAAGTATGTTGTTCTGATGAACGCTATTTTCTGGTTTGCTTATTATCTCTTTCTTGAGAAAGAAACATTCTCAGGGAGAAGAAATAAATACCACTGCAACTGATTGAAAGAAAGAAGTCTCTCTTGCAAATACATAGTTCCCTTCTGTCCACATGATGGACCCTGCAAAATAGGGCAAATCCTTAATTACTTCAGATAAATGTTTCCTGTTTAATTTAAAATATCTTTTATGCAAATATAAGTATGTATATATGTGCACATATGTATGCATATGTATATAAACATATGCATTTCATGCATACATAATTATATATCTGTATTTCACATATATACACACGTTTCTTTGTGTTTATGTTTATTTCATAGCCAAACCATTTCTGATTAACCTCTACTAAAAATCCAGTGTCAGATTCTAAAAAAGATCTTACCTATTGAATGATAAGAATGAGAACAGGAATTTGTGCATTTCAACACTTTACAGAACACAGAGGAAAACCATTCTACACGGTCTGTGTTAGATACCCGCTCTTCAAATAAATGTGGAGCACTCAGGAAGGTTCCTGATGCCCAGGAAAAAGAGCAGTTTGTATAGAGTGAATAAAGTTGTTTTCGACATAATTTTATCACCACCTTGTTTTTCCGCGTGGTTTGCCAAGTGGAAACATTTGAGAGGTGAGCTTGAACCGATCCCAGGTGCTCAACCACAGGTCACTGACGGTCATCCCAAGTTCCTGTTATTAAGCAAAGAAGTTCATCTGCAGGGCAGTTCAGTTCCATTACCGAACCAGGGCCTCTGAAAGGGACCCTCTGTTTCAAAACAAAGCCATCAGGACCTGCTTAATTGATAAAAGGATCAAAGGTGTCCTTTTGGTAACTCAGTGGACTAAATGAAACTCCATGAATATAAAAGGAAAAATAATTTAAGAATTTAACTAGCAGAACGATGTTCAGAAAGCATCTAACTAGACTTAAATAGCATATTAAATACAATATTGCATTGATGACTAGAATATTAAAAATGAATCCAGGAGACCAGATAATAGGCGGACGCTTTTCTCTGATAGCTTTTCACAAATTACTGAAAAGGCTGAGCGAAAGAGGAAATTTAAAGGTTTTCTCCTTTAAACATGTGAACGGTTTTACCTTGTCTATAAAACCTCACCTTATATGTTTCTACCCAAAACCAGGTCCTTTGTCCCTTGATGGGATTAAATATTTCATGGCCCAGAATTCCATGGGTCTGCACGTACACACGTGTGAGCTTGCGGAGTGGTTTCAGGGTCATAAGCATGAAACAAGGGTCAGCCAGTGCGTTACTTAAGTTGTGGTTACACTGTGTTTCAAATGAATAATTTATTATTTTAGGAGAACAATCTTTATCATCAATAAATATCCATGAAGTATCTATTCTGGGAAAGCCACAGGGTATGTTTTGGGGAAGGGGATAGAAAGAAGGAATAAGATGGAGTCTCCTATCAAGAAGTAAAACAGATGGTCATGAATCTCACCACAATGTGTAAAGTGTACACATTTACTTCTTGTAAGTCCTTGTGTATAACAAATGCTCTCTCAAAAAACCAGAGGTGATTTTTCTAAGCTAATAACAGGATAATTTTTTGAGAGTAGAAATTATCTGATTTACTAGGTTTGTCCTGTTTTGTAACAATTTAGATGTAAAGTCAAGTCATGCTTTGAAAAGAATTATATCTGCATATTCTGGACCAAAACCTCAAAATCACAGAGAACTTGTTTATATAATACACAAGTATGATATTGGGGTGTCTTAGTAAATACGGCAAATATTGCTCAGCAAGTTTGTTTACAGTTGGTGTGACAATCTTGGTGGCACTCAATCTGACACTTCTTCTTTCAGATATCAGAACTACTGATTCACAAGCTCAATCAGAACTTGGTGCACTTTGAGCTGAAGCCCGGGGTCCAAGTCCTTGTCCACGCAGCCCACCTGACAGCAGGTCAGTTTTCCCGTCCCTGGGTTCTGGCTGGCGGCTCTAGCAAAGGGGGGATTCAGTTTGTTGTTTCCACATCAGGACTAGATGGTGCCACTGCTAATCAGAAATAGGGCATCAACCTTTGGAGGTTCCCTCGCTTGGCACTTTTGCCTTAATGGTGGACCCCCAAGGCAACAGAATAAGGTGATTTTTTCCTACTTAGTCCCTAGCAAAAACCATGAGTGTGTCATTTAGAAAAAGACCCCTCAAGTAATAGCATGCTTCCTCTTAACAGGAATCTTGAAAATAAAGTTGACCTTATCAATAACTTTTTTCTGGTCTTTCTGCAAAACCTTATTTTTAAATCATTCATGTTACAAAGAATTTTCTTTCTTTTGGTTTTGGGCTAAAGTAGCCCACTGGGAAGAGCTGGGACTTAGGAGCTGCCCAGGGCCGTACCCGGGGCCTGTACAGCCTCAGGTTGGTCAGAATCTTACAGATTAATTAATGTCATTGAACTTCTGTCTCTTCACCTATACAAGGTAATGGGGAAAATCTTCCTAAGTCTACATAGAAGTCTCAGTAATAATTCCAGAAATCCTAAGTACATAGAAATACCATTGTGTTACATTAATAAATTAACGCTATTTACTGAGTACTTATTTTTGCAGAGTACTGTGCTGATACTGCATAGAGTATAAAGGCCAATAGAAAATGGTATTTGTTCTCAAAAAAACATGTAATCTGGTGGTGGTGTTCCAAAGTCTGGTGATGGCAGTGGTGGTAGTGCCGGGGGTGGGGAAATGGGCAGTGATAGGATATCTCAAGGAATGAAATGCAAAGAGGCAATAGAACATTTTTAAGCCCATGGACTTTGGAATTTTGCAGCTAGACCATTGGTTTCAATCTTGGCTCCATCACTTACTTACTCTATAGACCTTGAGAGGAGGCCTAATTTGTCTGTGCCTTAGAGACTTCAGGAGCATCTAGGACAATGGAGTTGTGTAAGGACTAAGTTAATTCAGGTAAATGCACTTAGAGTCACGCCTGCTGCATAGGAAGGTGTTATTTTTCTTTTTACTCTTTTTATTTTTAACAAAATTTTAGAGGAAAATTTAAAGCAAAGATAAATTGTGCCCAGTCAGAATGATACAGGAAAGCTTCATGGAGGAGGTGATCTTTGGGAAGAACCTGGAAAAACGGATAAGATTGAACTCAAGAGATTACATGCCAAGCACCAAAGCACCAAGGAAGGAACATGAAAGCCTCCAGGGCTTTGGGGATGCTGAATAAGTGGGGACAGAGAGCAGGTGTTTCCAACTCCATTCTCAGGTTTCCTGGAGGTTCCTGGAGGTGTGCCTAGATCTAGAGGAAGGCCCAGCAGGTTGGCCACTGGCCTCTTTTCTGCTTGGAGTCTGTCTTTTTTCTTTCTTAGGATTCCATAAAATGTTTTTTTTCCCTAAAAAAAGAAACCAAAACAAATTCTGCCTCAGAGAAACAAATATTTGCAAGTCAGTGTCGTAAGCATGGGATGTGGAGGTGGAATGTGGGAATGTGCCAGGCTGAGAAGTCTGCACTCCTTTGGTGGGGCTCTGCGGAGCAGAGGTGTGACAGATTCAGAGTGTTGCTCAAGGAAGATGACTCTTAAGAGTAAGAAGGATTGAGTAGGGCCGATTTGCTATTCTGCAGCTTGTCATCCTAATTCATCCAACCAACAGGCATTTATTGAGTGCCTGTCTACTCTGAGCCAAGGAGTGTTCTCAGCATGGGCTAGAGTCTCTGCCTTCAGGAAGCTTCCATCACAGGGGAAAGCTAGGCATGGAGCACATTAACAAATGCCACTTTCTGAATCACACTGATGATGAAAATATCCTGAAGAAAATAAGAAAGTGTAAGGGAATAGAAAACGATGAAGCCTAAGGTCTCAGCAAAGGCTGCCAGCTTATTTTAGAGCATGCGGTTATCAAGTCTGGCTGGTTCCCACCGAGAGGGCTGGCCTTTGGTCTTTGGTGAATGGTGGTGACACATGGCAGTGACACACAGCTGGTTGAATTGGAAAACAGACAAAGTCCAGAAACATCCCTGTAGTCAGCCTGATGGCCAAACTGCTGACACACTTTATCAAGTGAGTAGAAAGTAACTTCTTGACATTGGTTGAAATAGGTGTGCTGATTGATTTCATCTCTTTAGACAGTCCAGCGTGTTTAGCCTCAACCTCGTCATCCTCTCCTAGGATGACTAGAGCTGCTTACTCCCTTTGAGTTCAGAGGTTAAAAGCAACCTAGCCTGATACTCCACACTGAACTCTGGGTTTGAAGGGATGTGGGCCAACTAGTCCAACCCTTTGCAGCATCCTCAGCTGCTAAATGAACGCTATCTTCAGGCAGCATACTTTGCTGTAGAGTAGCCTGATTTATGAGAAAACACTCCCCACGGGCCTCTGTTAAGAAGAGGAGCATCAGAGGTCAAGCCGGGCAGAGAACTAACCCCACTCTCTAATTCTGGCGCAACTGACATTTCATACCTTTTTTCCCCTCATATCTCTCTTCTATCAGTTATTTTATGTGCCTGGTTTTTATTTAACTGGTTGTCATAGCATACTCCGAAGATGGTTCAGATTAGCTTACTGAATTTGAACCTTATTTTAAATGATACTTAAGGATGCCTTCCTGTGATGACATCTGGTTTAGAGCTAGGATCAAGCTGAAAAATAGGGAATGGAAAAGTGGCTAATTAGCTGAAACCGGTTTGGCCAGTGGCTTGGCCAGGGAAACCCATCTGTAGCCAAGGCGTCTGCAGATCCGTAGTTCCGTGTGGGAATGAAAGGCCATTCCTGAGAACTTGGGAAAAATTAACCTCATCAGAATAAGATCCAGATGGCAAGAAATAATGCGAAGTCAGGAAGATCTGGAAGATTTATCCAATTAGTATTCATACTTCATGCCATAGCTGGGAGCAGTACTCAGAACCATGGGAGGAGGGACTGGAAAAGCGAGGTATGTTACTGAGAGCTCAGGTAAGCACCCTGAGATTTGAAGGAGAGATCCCCGAAACGTTGATATGTACTATGCAAAGTTCCCAGGGGAACAAAATAAAACTGCATTTTGAGCCAAAAGCCCAAACTCAGACTGAGCCAATTTGGAGAAAGTGAGAAAATTCTTTGGCTTCCAATTTTGGGGGCTGTTTCGGGTTCTTCTCTGTTCAGTCTGATAGTAGGGCCTTTTGGGGGTGTAATTTGAAATCTGATCACCTGGCGTTATTGACCTTCCTGTGATGACTGGCTCAGTGACTGGAGTAAACGTAGACTTACATGTAGATAATCAACTCCAATTTGAAGAGGAAAGGAAGAGAATGCCACGGGCTTACATGATAACTGAGTCTTGGAAACTTTGACTGTATTGATTTTAGCCATGCTTGTCATAATGGTATTAAAACTGGCAGTATCCACAGGTGCAGAATCACTCTCAGCCAGTTTTTCTTTCTTTATCTATTGAAGTATAGTTGATTCACAATGTTGTGTTAATTTCTGGTGTACATCATATTCAGTTATATATATATATATACACATTCCTTTTCATATTCTTTTTTTCATTATAGGTTATTACAGGTTATATTGTAGGTTATGAATATAGCTCCCTGAGCTATACAGTAGGACCTTGTTGTTTATCTATTTTATTTTATATATAGTAGTTAGTATCTGCAAATCCCCAGCTCCCAATTTATCCCTCCTCACACCCTTTCTTCCCTGGTAACCGTAAGTTTGTTTTCTATGTCTGTGAGTCTGTCTCTGCTTTGTAAATAAGTTCATTTGTGTCCTATTTTTGAGACCACAAATAAGTGATATCATACAGTATTTTTCTTTCTCTTTCTGGCTTACTTCACTTAGAATGACGGTCTCCAGGTCCATCCACTTTGCTGCAAATTCAGCCAGTCTTTCATATACAAAAGGCAAAGCTTGTGTTAAGGCTGGCACTCTTCAGTAATTGTGACGAGAGATCAGTTTCCCATTTGAGGTTGTTCCTAAGTTAGCTCTAACTACCTGATCTTTTTTTTTTAAACTGTAAGAACAGGGTAGTAGACTATGTTACCAGGACAGTGGAAGGAATTCTCCTTTCACACACAGAGAACTTGGCACGTTGAGTAGGGGATAAGTGGATGGAAACAGTGGCCATTTCTTTTATTAAGTTGAAATTAACATGTTTCATTCATCTCAGGATGGCTAAGAAGAGAAGGAGGGAGATAGCTGGGGGAAAGAAGAAACAGTGAGGAGAGAATTTGATGCAGAACTTCCACCTCAACTGCTTTTCCCTTCCTCTCATCCCTGCTGCAGGGAGGAGAAAATTAAAATACAATTTAAAAAAAGGGGAAAAAGACCACTGTTCGCAACATTTCATGTCTCATAAGCAGGATTGCTAATACCTTCCCAGGGACCATTCCAGCATGCTGCTGCATTCCATTAATTGCTCAGCAGATGTTCAGCAACCTTCTTTTAAAAATGTTTGAGCCAGAGGATGTTGCTGGTGGGAGAGGCAATGCATAATTGGGTTTGTCTCCGAGGAAAAAGAACTGTCTCCTTTCAGG
This sequence comes from Camelus bactrianus, assembly GCF_048773025.1. Lineage (NCBI taxonomy): Eukaryota > Metazoa > Chordata > Mammalia > Artiodactyla > Camelidae > Camelus > Camelus bactrianus. Next base: position 36,749,589 of record NC_133549.1, read on the forward strand.
AATTTACTAGCCTTATTTTGTTTTTCAAATTCATTTCCCTGTTTGCTTTTATGGGAACACAGGGTAAGCATTTCCAGATACCTGGATGTCATTAGAGACTGGATTTCATTTGTTTCCCCCATGTGTTCTATTTGGGAATTCATTAACTTTGGTATCTAAGCTGAGCTAAACTTTGAACGCTGTCCTTGTTCTGTTCTTAGCTCTTCCTGTGCTTCTCAGTTCCTGTGCAATTTCTCTTGAGGGTCTAACCACTCCTGACAGCTATGTTTCTGAAACCTTCATATAGAAAGGAAAGATTTCAGATTGTATGAGAATAAGAAGAGGATGAAAAATTAAAGGGAGGGCCACAGCCAGAGCAGCTCTTTTTGGCTTTTAGGACCTCGTGGCAGCTGGCAGCCCTGCTTAGCAGACAAAAGGATTAGAAATTAGTCAAGCTGGGGGCTGGACTGGAAAGATTGGTGCTTTGACTAAAGTGTACTTTTGCTCGTGGCATCCCTGATTGGATTATTTCTCCCCCTTCTCTACTTTTCTACATCTCTTAAGTCTCTTTGTGTTTTAAGACTCAGCTCAATGCCCACATTTGCATGGTGTCTTTCCAGAGACCTTTACCTCATCAAAACTCACATGGACTTTTCCATCCTTCTCTGTCTCATCATCATCATCATCATCATCATCATTATCATCATCATGTCTCCTATTAAATTTCCTACAGACACAGTTCACCATACTTTACATTGTCTCCATCACTGTACCTAGCAGAAAACTTGCCCATATCATGTGCTCTATAAATAATTTTATAATTATTTTATAAATAATTATATGTAATTATATATATATATAAATAATTAGATATGTAATTAATTTATAACCTGTAGAGACGTTCAAAATTCCATTCTTTCGGTTAACGTTTGGATTCAGTTTATTCAACTGTGAACCTATCTGCATGACATTCTACTTCTTTCCAAATAACTGGTGAGTGGAGCCTTGCATTCATTTACCCAGTGAGCATCCAGAGAAAACCGATCTCTGTGCTTGCTGTGTGTCAGGTATCCTTTTAAGATGTATGATAATTGTGGTTATACATGTTGTGGGGAATGGGTAGACTGAAGGAAAATTAGAGTTCTGTGCCCCAGAACAGGAGGTCCTAGAGACGGTGGGAGAGGGACTGGCCAGAGGGATGCTCCTGAAAGAGACTGAAGCAGGTTTAACGTAGTGTCCCTGATTTTACTGCTCTGGTCGCTGATGTTGTTTCTAGTATCAGAGAACAACCTCACTCCCTGACAGAGCTCAGGGTCTCACACCTTCGATTGCGCTATTCTTACCTTATCAAACAACCCAGACCATCTTCACATCCTTTGTGCCATCTCCCTTGACTTCTCTTTTGTCCATGCTTTTACCCTAGCTCTCATTAATTGACTGATTGATTGATTGAGCTATAACATAGGGATATGTGATACTCAGATAATTCAGGGAGAGGTTTTCCAGCAAGACTCAGGAAGGCTCGGAACCTGTCGTGGAGCCCTTGGTCTCTGTGGGGACTAGGGGTAGAACAAACCTGAGCTGTTAAGAAAATATCCCTAAAAGGCCAGTAGTTTTCTCATTGCTCCTAGTAACTTGGAACTTATTCAGGGGCATGAGTCCATTTCAGATTCACCATCTTACGTCCCACACGACTCTCTTCCTCACTTTGCAGTGATTCCTTTAAAACTGTGGTTCATCTGGGGATATGAGATGAACCAGGACCCTCACTCAGTCCACCGGCCAGACCTGACCCCCAAGTACTAGCTACAGGAGGCTTTCCTAATTCTAAATGAAGAGGATGAAAAATATCCCATGCAGAAGGTTCAATAAAAATGAGCCTTAATGTTGAATAGGAGTTCACCAAAAGGAGAGAAAATGAACTTGCCCCATTGAGGGGCTGTATTGAGCAGAAACACAGCCAGGTGGCACTGTATGGTTTATATGTAAAGTGATGCTTGTTTGACGTGGGTTGGGGCATCTAGGCACACCCTCGAATATTCCTAATTGGTATATTTACTGAAGGTAAAATTCTGAGCAGAGGAGAGAGGGGTACAACTCAGGGAAAGCAAATACGCCGTGATTTGATACGTCATTTGTATGATAGGCTTTGTCCATCATGCATGCATGCTGTGAGAAAACTCTCATTGATGCGTGCTTAAGATTACGAAGTCTGATATATGTGGAAAAGGGAAAAAGGAGCAGACAAAAGGATTTTTTTTGAGACAATAGGTTTGAGCAACAGTCAATAAATCCTTTCTCTTTGCACAAAGTATTTACCCATTTTACAAGAATTTTTCAACCCAGGTAGCAAGAGATGGGAATTTAGTATACAGAGTTGGAAACCTAAGAATAGGAGCCTCTTTTTTAGTTGCCAAGAAGAGAAATCTCATGGTTATGTTGGATTTGGTGTCATAAAACATACAAATGAAAAACCTTAATCAGAAGCTGGAAATAAGAGGTTGACACTCAGGTGAGAAGACCAGGACCAGATTGTGCTTTAAACTGTGAGCTTTAGTATCTAAAATAGATGAACAACAGCTTTCTACTGTATAGTACAGGGAACTATGTTCAATATCTTATAGTAACCTGCAATGAAAAGGAATATTAAAAGAAATACATGTATGTATCTGTATGACTGAAACATTATGCTGTACACCAGAAATTGATGCAGCACTGTAAACTGACTATCCTTCAATTAAAGACAAAATTAAAAACCTGTGAGCTCTAACTTACCACCTTTTAGTAGATTACCTGGTGAAGGGAATCTGCTGATAGGTGATAAATTAAAGCCCTCATTGCTGGTACAGATATTTCAAGCTACATCAAACTCTGTATCTTTGTTCCTATGATGGCCCATGTAATGAGTAAATTCAGAGATTGTATTTATATGTGGGAGTGGAGGGGTGGGGTAAGCAGCTTAAAAACATGTTGATTCTATTTTGCTAGAATAGATGAGAGCAACCACGAGGGTAGAAGTTAAAGACTGAGAAGCAAAAGGCAACACTACATGTTATCTGAGAACACAACACCTAACTAGATGGAGTCATCCAAAATTACACACAACAGCACTTAGGGTTTGTTTGTTTTTTGCAGTTCACAGGAATTATTTATTAGGGAAATAAACTAAAACTTGGGTGGTAGGACTTCTAACAGGGGGGCTAGAAGAGCTGGTGCTGACTGGTTCCCTCAAAACATTTGGGGTACATGTCACCCTGTTCTGTGGTTGGGTAATCTCTTTATAACCCATGTAGGTAATAATCCCTGCTCTAAAGCGGTTGTTCTTAAGTGTGACTATACATCACAGTTACCAAGGGAGTGTCCTAAAGGCAGAGATTCTTCAGGCTTCACTGTGCACACCTGGATCAGAATCCCAAGGAGGGATATCCAGGAATCGGCATTTTTACCGAGTTCCCCAAGTGATACTTACGCAGCCAGACCTTTCACCAGTCTCAACAACTACTTTTATAGAACATTCCACAGACAGAAATCCATCTGCCTAACAAGGAACATTATACATCTATCTCCAGCGGTAAATCTGATTTACATCTCAGGGCATCCACTAAAACAGAGGCATGCGTTAAAAAAGAAGAGCCCTTGATATTAAGTGTGGGAGGAAATCAGTAATAAACATTAAAATCTAATTCCTCGGCATAGTTGGAGCCAACTTAATTGGCAGAATGGGTAGACGACAGTAGGAGTAGGGGAAAAATGAAGCCTGTCTCTGAATGGGGGATATATGCTATCCATAATCTAGATGAATGGCAGAGGCCAGCCAAGAGCCGTGGCCAGGAAGCGGTTGAAAAATGATTAAAGTGTGAACGAGAATGTTAGTGGCAGATGTAATTGAAGAGCCATGAGTTTTATGAAAGTTAAACAAATGATATTATCTAGGTGTTATTAATCTGGTAGTGTGAGCAGAAAATGGTACATCCGCATCTCGCTGTATTTCTGCACCTGTTAGAGAATCAAGGTACTCTTCTACCCTTCACTTTCCAGGGGGGGTCACTGCCCTTCTGGAGTTTTCTGATGATAAAAAATGTGAAAGGTTAATACTTCTCAGAGGAAGAGCCTCAAATCTCAGGTTTAATTAAAAAAAAAAACTTTTTTAATACCCGGAAACTGCTCTCAACCCCTCCTGTCTGTCTGGCAGTTGTCTTGTGTAAGCTATTGTGTTTAGGAAACCTGTCCTTTGTCAAGGGTATGTGTGGGTTTTAATAAAACTTATCTTTTGCTGTCTTGGCCTCCATGGCTGCTGCTGACTTGTTCAATTTCTTCTTCAGGTGTAATAAAAAGATACTATCACCAAGATATTAGAGAATTAATATTTCCAGGCATCAGTTGCTACCTTTGGACATGTTATGAGTAAATGTCAGTTGGGATAAGGCACTCAGAATTTCAGTCCAGGTCAGGATACATCATGAATTCTGCCCAACAGTTTACATTGAGAAAGACCCTTTCCACTTGAAGGCAGAATTTTTAGCCTGAATCCAGAAACTTTAGAAAACACAATATAATCTAAGCCACATCATTATAGATGCAGATGCCAAACTGTGAGGTTGTGGAGTTCGGAACTGTAAAGTAAAATAAATTGTTGCAATAACATTTTCCATTTAGGGATGGAATTAGTACTAGTGAAATTCTTCCACAGCCAGTAAGTTTTTCTGTCTCTTTAGTCTCTGGTCACCTTATTATCTACACAGTTACCATTTACAAGTCTTTTGTGAGTAAAATCATGCCAGTAGTATTTCTCCTTCCTTCTGTTTTTATTTCACCAAATAATTACTTTCCTCTACAAGTTATTAAGCTGTTTCACAGACACGTGGCCCCAGCGGTTTTTGATAGTTACTAGGCCATTATGGTGTAATAATAAGTAATAACAAGTGCCAACGTATTAAACGTAACCCCCTCCCCAGTGCGGCTAAATGCATGTGATGTTTTCATAAACATACCAGAGACCAGAAGCGAAGTTGCTCTTCAGCATCTAACAGATTATTCCTTCACCATTTTTTTCTAAGATTTCCTGGGCCCATACAAGGGCATAACATGACTATTGGGTAACTGGCCTGAGCTGGCCAGGCCTGTGGATGAACCTAGACTTCCTTGGGCAGAGAATGGCCAGGGGACAGTGGTCAGATGAACAGTTCAGAAACAGGTACAAACATGTATCAGGTTGGAAATAAGCATTAGGATGTAGGAGGTATTGTTCCCCCTGGAGAAGAAGGCAAGGCAGAGAGTCCAGAGAAATTGGCAGGAAGAAAGTAAGTCAGGAGAACACATAGAAAACACAGAGAAGATACCAAGAATCTAGGACAAGCTACCTTTTAGACACCAAGTTTCTAATACCAAGAATGCCAGGCCCTGTCTGCTGTGTCTGCTTAAGTTTTAGTAGCATTCCCTTTCATTCTTAAAGTGTCTTGGTTTAGAAAAGAACATGTATGGTCACCTTACTTATACCCTGCCACCCTGCCACTGGGGACAGAAATCCATACCAAGAATTGCATAATGTAGAGCCCAACAGTAAGAATTACTAATTAGATGTTTAACCAGCTGAAAGAGAAGTGTTTTGAAGAGAGAAGGTATTAGTAAGCTGTTGCTGTGTAACAAACCACCCTGAAATTCAGTGGCTTAACAGTAACCATTTATTGTTACTTATGAGTCAGTGGATCAGCTCAGTAGTTTTTCTGGTTTTGTCTATGCTCATTGGGCATCTCCAGTCAGCTATGGATTCTTGGGTTGGGAGCTCCACTGATCTTGACTGGAATGCTCTCATGTTGGGGGTTGACTGGCTGTGAGTCTGAGTTGGAATAAGTAAGCTTTCCTCCACGTGGTGTCTCATCCTTCAGCTAGCTTCTCTGAACAAGCCCAGGGAATGGTAAGATTCCAAGAGAGAGTAGAAGTGCACATGGCCCTGAAGCTCACAACTGACACACCATCACTTGTCTTACATTTTATTGCCAAATCAAGTTCCACTGCTAGCCCAGACTCAAGAGGGTAAAGAAACAGATTTCACCTCTTGGTAGGATAAGCTTCAGATTCAAGTTGCTCAAGGCTTGGGCAGAGAGTGAAGTAGAGAATTGATCCAGTAATGCAATTAATCTACATGAAGCTGACCACTGTCTTAGAGACTGGAGATGCTTTTAGGTAGTTTAGAAAATTCTCCTGGAATCATCACAGGATTGGGTACTATTGGCAATCAAGGGGTGTGTTGTTTTGTTTTGTTTTGGTGACCCAGAGAGTATAAAGATCAGGCAGACTCTAAAGATAAGGACTGATGTTTTATGAGCGACAGTAGGAGGGGCTTACCACACAGTACCCTCAAACTAGTATGCATAATAATAACTTGTGTAGCTTGTTATGTACAGAGATTTCTAGGACTCAATCTCAGAGACTATTTTTTCTCAAGTGAACCCTAGGAAACTGTATTTTCACAAGCTCTCCAGGTGATTCTGATTCAGGTGGTCTGGATATTATACTTTGAGAAATACTTTACATAGTAAGTGGGATTCCTCATTAACTTGCCACCCTAAAAAACCAAAAGGCATCCTCCTCTTCCTGTCTATCAGTCATGGTGGTAAGTTTGGTCTTTGAGGTACCCATGGTTGTCATTACTTGGTCAAGTGACATCAACTCCCTGTGACTGGATGTCCCTGAAAACTCATCTTCCGTTTAAAACCAGTAACCATGCTTCAGTAGTCCTTAGAGCCTCCCCTGAGCATCCCTATCCAGTCTGGCCTGCGAGATCATGGCTGTATCTCAATAGGGTGTAGCAATCATTATTATGACTGTTATGATTGGGTTTGGATTTGAAAGGGAGGGAAGGGCTATTGGCGAAGTGAGGGTGCTCTGTCATAAAGGCCTGTCAACCCTTTCTGTGGTCTAGCTAAACATGAATGTTGTGATATTCAAGGCATGTATGTAAAGGCTGGCTTGGGTCCGCTTTGGAGGCAGGAGAGGAAAAATAAAATCAAGGTATGGCAAACTTGAACCTGCTGTTGTGACTTCTTGACAGCACTTTTGGATCTGAAATGCCGTACGAGTCCAAAGTCCCAGGGTCACAGAGCAGGTAGAAGTTCAAGGAAGTCCCTTGGACAGAGTGAGAGTCGGAATAGACAGCAGTGAGGGTGTCTGCAGGACCTCACCAGGTGATGCCCACACACTGTTGACTCTAACACTTGGAAATGACAGAACAGGGTAAGGCTGCGGCGCCCCCTAGGTGTGTCATGCAGGTCCCGTGTCCGCAGAGGGGCTGTGCTCTAATGAGTCTGTGAAGCTCCATGGTAAAGTCATACAAATTTCTTTCCTGAAGGACTGCTGTGAACCTTCATATACTGAATCTTCAAGACAGGAAGGCCAGGTATACTGTTTCCCAAAATTATTTGACCATGAAATTCTGGTCATATTTCAGGGCTTGTTCTCTGTACACTTTCAGAAATAGGATAGCAGTGACAGGATGGTGTTAAAACTGCTGGGCGTGTCCCATGTGCCAGACACCAGGCCAGTGCTTTATAAATTCCATCTTACTCTATTCTCACAACTTTCTAAAACAAGCACTAGTTTTATCTCTGTTTTGCAAAGGAGGAAACAGAGGTTCAGTTTGTTATTTAGCTTATAAGCAGCCGAGTAGGAATCTGATTTCAAAAAGGGACCATATTAGTTCCTTCACCCCAAATGTGGAATTTTGGGTTCACATTCCTCTCTCATGCACAACCTGGGACCATTTGCTTGGCACTCACTTTTCACCAGAAGACTCTGGTTATTATTGTAAGCATCGTTATTATTATAAGCAGTCCAGGCTTCATGAACAGAATAGAATGATTCAGTGCATTTCTGCAGGATTGTGGAAACGATGTGTGCAACAGCAGACACAGGATTGTCGAGTCCCCTGCAGTACAGCTATGCCTGTGCTTTACCATGTGTGTGTGTGAACAGTGGCAAATAAACCACCCAATACTTACCTCTTCTCCCTTGTCTAGGCTGCAATCAGAGAGGGGTTAATTTATGCTAATTCCACACAACAAACAAAAGCTCCTTTATCACAAGTTTTCATTCCTCACCAAAACACATGCAAACCCACTGAAGTACTGAGCAAATGTGCATCTGAGGCTGTGTGGAGCAATCACCGTCCCGTCTATATTCGGGCAAAGATCAACAAGCCACCACGGAACCCAGAGGGCAGTGGTCCTCAGTCTCTCACAGCTGCTGCCTGCTCACCTGCCACTGAGAAGCGGCTAAGTGATGCAGAGACGGGGAGGGGGCACAGATAACACACGTTTTAGAACTTGGGATCCAGAAGCTCCTTTTCCCAAAGTAACATGCTAATTCCTTAACAGTGTTAATGTGGCTTGTTTACAAGTGATGATTTGAGTGGGAATGGTTTAGAATGGAAAGATTTAAATTTGTGATGGAGAGAGAGGAGGAGGAGGAAGGGAAGAGAAAGGAAATAAAGAGAGTTCATGTGTGTGCTGGCTTTCTGTGCAGTGAGAGCCTGGCTGGAGCAATTTCCTCTCTTTAGTTTTCCATTTATTTCCGGTGCCAATCCTTGCCAGCAGCCTTAGTATGCTTCCTGGTTGCCGCACAAAACTGATACTCTGCTTATTCTGAAAGAGCATTCGGCTGGGAATTAGAAGTTCAGCTGATCAGGCTAACCTGCCTGTAACCATCCCAGCAGTCTGAGGCTCCTCTCTGTCTCCCTTTGTTCCTGTCAGATTAAGGGTTTGCATTAGGAGAGTACCTTTACAATAGCTTTCCGTTATTATCTCCGTCAGTGTGATGACGGTATTGTGATCAAGTCAGGAGAAAAAGGGAGGGTGAGAGAGACCTTCTCTTTTAGAGTCACAGATAAAATTATATGATAGCTGAGATTTGCTTCAAAATAATCCAGTGTTGGGTTTGTGGAGACTGAATGGGGGTAGAAATAAAATAACATTGTCTGTGGGTTGGGAGTTGTTGAAGGGTGGTGGGTGCATGAGGCTTCATGTCTCCGTACACACACCACCCATGTATGCACACTCGTGCAGATGTATGTGCATGTGCTTGTCATCAGCGTCTGAGTGTGTGACCTATGATTCTAACTGGTCCTTTGAAAATGTAATAATATTTTAACTCTGTCATGTGTTAATTTGCCTCTTGTGCCATACTTTTATCCTTAATCCCCATTCTCAGAACTATCTTTTTGAATTTCTGATAGCTCTTGCTGAAATTAGCCCAGGGTTGAGGTATATAGAAAATATGTGGGTGGGGGGAGCAGGGGGAGATGGCTTGGTCCATCTTTCGGAACGACATTAGCCAGGGAGGCCCTCGCTGTTCCTGTCAGCTCAGAGGAGGTCATCCCCTGCCTTCCGTTGCGGAAGGTGAGCTGTGATGGTGCCTATGACAAAGGGAAGGCCTTTTCTCCCCCACGACTTCCTGCCAGTTGTGCTGTGAGTTCTGAAGTATTTCTGGCTCCTTTGCTGAGGGCACTGTGTTTGCCCAAGTGAATGAGTGAGACCTTTGTTTTTCCATTTCAAGCTGAAAACTCGTTTGCCGTGGGTGCTTCTCTCCGTGACCCCTCCCGTCTTCTCACACATTCACCCTTCACAGCCTAAGCGCTGCTTCACTTACAGAGGAGAGGACACCACAGAGCTTGCTTCATTTTCGTGCTTCCCAAAAGCTGATTCCACTAAGACAACTAAGCCTGCTTTCTGAGAAAGAAGGCTTGCCTTTTGTTTTTCCCCAAAACCGGCATATAGAATAGGATTTCCAGTAGTGAAAAGTGGCTGGGATGTAATCCTTCAAAAACCAGACAGAGCAGAAGCAGCATTGGGTCTTGTCTGAAACCATCAGCATTACAGTCACCTATTCTTGAATGTTTGTACCTGGGTGACCAGAACGCTGCCCTCTTGGCTCTCAACAGAGAAAAGCCGCAGAAAATGGTGCTTAAAGGTCGCCTGCATTTCTGGGTATCAGGCTTTGCTTAAATTGATGGAAGGTAAAGGTCAGTATCAAAGGGGTACGTGTGGCTTGCCTTTTACGCTGGAGCTATGCTCTGTTTGCAAAATGTCAGTTTTTGAGAGGGTGGAAATGAATTGCAAACAAAGTCATTAAGTACAAAAGACTTGACCCTGAGATAGGGGAGGGACTGGAATAGAGGTGCAGAGAGATGAGCTGCACTCGAAGAGCAAAGTCAAAAAGTTGGGGAGGGAGAAGCTTTCATGGATGCAAAGGCATCTGTCTGGTCTGAGAGGAGAAATCACTGCCTCTGAGAGCCTGGCGCCTCCCAGCATGAGCCGAGCTGTCTTGACTTTGGCAAGTTACCAAGACAACGCTGGCTAGCACACCCCTCCTCCAGCATCGGAGCGGCGGCCCTTGTAAAATAGTCACTTAGCCATCAGCTTCCTATGTGCAAGAAATATAAACATGCCCTGTTATTCTCCAGTCCTCTCTCTCACACGACACCTGCTGGGGTCAGAGTGAGAGGGAGTAATATCTCTGGTGGTGGTTTTTCTGGTTTTCTGCATGGCTTGGTGGGGAAAGCATGCATTTAAAGTATAGGAAAATTTAATAGTTCTATTATTATAAATATTGATTAAAAATAATAATAGTGGTAGCAGTAAAATCAAATACTTCTCTAAACGCCCTACTATGTATGTGTCCAGTGCTGTTATCTGTGCTTTATATACATCGCCTCATTTGATCTTCACAAAAACCCAGTGAGATAGGTACTTTTATTCCCCTTGTCACACCAGACGACGGCATATGAAGGTCAAGTAATGGGCCCAGAAGCTCACAGCCAGCACGTGGTAGAGCAGGCCTTGAATCCAGGCAGTCTGACTCCAGAGTCTGTGCTTTAAATTGCTCCACTGCACTCCCTAAACAGGGCTGCTGGAGCATTCTGGGGCCTGGGACCAGCCCTGGTGCATCCACGGGTCGAGCCGTGTGACGTGCATCTTGTGTGTTCGTCCCACGCAGTTCACCCAGAGGCACAGTGCAAGCTCGTCCCAGAGTCACGCGTGCTCATCTGTCTCCTCATAACCACGCCTCTGCTTGCTCCCTCAGCCCCGCTGGTGGACCTCACCCCGACCCATAGTGGATCGGCCATGCTGATGCTACTGTCCGTGGTGTTTGTGGGGCTGGCCGTGTTCGTCATCTACAAGTTTAAAAGGTGCGTGTCCCTCCATCCACATCTCCCGCCTCCCTTCTTCCTGACAGGTTCAGAAGCATTTGTCAGTGATGTATTTGTCCCGTGTGCCCAGCAGTGATGGTTTCTGTTAATGTTTTAGGAAGATCCCGGGGATTAATGTTTATGCCCAGATGCACAATGAGAAAGAACGAGAGATGGTCAGTCGAGTCAGTCACCCCGAAAGCAGGCCCCATGTCCCTCAGACTGAACTCAGGCGGCCTGGCCAGCTGGTAGATGAGAAGGTGGAATCTCAGCTCATAGGTAAATGATGCCCGGTAGCCGTCTGCCGTTCACCCTGAGTAGTCAATGGCTGACTCTCTCTCTAACCCCTTTCTGGCTTGACATAACCCCCTTCTCTGCTCTAACACCCTCAGAGAACAGCTGTGATGCCTCCTTCCCTGCTTCCTCCTTCCTCCTATTGGAAAGAGAAAAAAAAAAAAAGCCTTGTTCCTATCCTTTTTTCTCTCTCTCTCTCTCATGAGTTTATTCCTCTTTTTGCAGAAACTCTTGCTAAAACATTGGGCTTCGAAATATTCATGGGCAAGAGCAGAGCATTTGCTCTGACAATAGCCAAGAAGGTCAGGTCAGAGGCTGGCTCTGGCAGCCTGGAGGGCTGGGCAGGGCTTGAGGGCCAGAGTATATAATGACCAGAACGAGCTACAGCAGCCACATTGTTCCAGAACCTTCGCAGGGGGGTGACAGGCTAATCACCCTGTTTTGTTTTTTTTTTAATCTCGTAGATATCTCAAAACTGTCCCCCAAGAAACAGGGAACCTGAGAATTTTGAGGGCAAGAGGCATAGAGTTTGCAGAACATCTCAGGAGTGGGGCCTCCTGAGACAGACCACTGGAGGGTTAGGCTGTTACAGAGCAGATGGGCAGATTTCTTCCTCCTTTTCACCTGTGCCCTCCCCGAAGTCTTAAAATGGATTTCTGAGTAATTCAATAGCGCTCACTCTCTGCTGGAGAAGTAAGCGTGGGAATCCAACAGCTAGGTCGGGAGAGTCTCAAGGGGAGGTGCTAAGTCCTACTATTGATTGCAGAGGAAACTCTCCAGGAAATTAGATAAACCATGGAGCCACCATTGGGATCCATTTCTCTCCTCCCTTCCTCCTGTCTGGCCTTAGGAGTTACAGCTGTAAATGTTCTTACCTAGCCCCTGCACTGCTAACTCTGGTGGATAAATTATTATGTATAAGCATTCATGCTTCAATCTGATATGATAGCCCAACCACCTAGAAAGCTTTCACCTGTGATTTTTAATCTGCTACCTTAATGGAAATAGAACCCTCTCTTTAAATGGATATGGGGAAGTTCTGTGACTGTATTAAGGAGAAATTTCAATGCAGTGCCTGGCTTGTGTCAGAGGTAATAATAACAGCCCCCACATCTGGTGTCCGGTATTCACAGCGTGCTTCCTTTTTGTTGGCGAGACAGGTGATGAATGAGTAATCGGTTTGGGTTAAAAAGGAAAAGGCTTTTCTGTTTTCAAGTCCAGAGAAGCATTCACCCTATTTACTTCTAAAGCTTCTAAGTGCATCCGGGTGGGTTATTTGGTTTTCAACTGCATTTCCACGGGGTCTGAAGTACAGCCGCTGTTTCCTTGGTTAAAGTAGCGATGCCTGCTTGGGCAGGAACGTCGCCTGGCACGTTGCAATGTCTCTGACACCCTTCTGCTTCCAGTGTCGTTAAATGAGTAAGTGTTACACGTTTTCTCTTAGGAGAGTAGCTTTACCCTTCCCTCCCTCCCCTTCTACTCAACCTGGTGACTCATCTCTACGATTGCAAAGAGCAAGACCAGCCACTCCACCTTCAACGCCAAAGCGGGGATCTGCTGGGGCTCAATTTGCAATTTAAGGAAAACCCCCAAAGGCCACAGGCGACCTGCTGATCAGGAAAGAATTTCGCTCTTGTCAAGTGCAACCTTCTTCATGACCACTAACTCTATGTTTTTTTTTTTTTTCTTTCCTTTTGTTGTTCTGTTTTCCTATTTTGCCAGGAAGTATTTCCATAGTTGCTGAGAATCAAAGCACAAAAGAAATCCCTACCTATGTAAATGTTTGAATGGAGGACGCCAGTAAAAACAAAAACAAACAAAACAAAAATCAAATAAAAAAACAATCAAAATCCAAACAAACAAACAAACACTCACTGCATCGGGACTTTTTAATTCTTCAGACACAGACAACAAGGGTTTTTAGCTTTAAGCCTGTGCATGTGGACAGTCCCTTGAGAACATGCTCGGAGGGGCAGTGTATAGGTGCTCTATTTTCATGGAAAAACACTCCCCTCCCCTTTTCTTCTCTCTCTTTTTTCTGATCGGTCGTGTTTGTAGAAAATTCCTAACATATACAGGCCAAGGACATCTGCATGTATTTTTGGAAACATTCTTGGCTCTAGATTTAACAGCTATTTTAGCACTACCGGCTGATGGGTGGATTAGCCACTCCGGCTCTTTTCACAAGACACACAGACATGCACAGGAGTTTGAAACCCTGAGCTGTTTCTCTATTTCCTCGTTGCCGTTCTCCCTTCTGAGTTATCTTGGGTAGCTCTGTTGGCCGGCAGCGACCCCAAGGCTGCCTTCTCCATTCTGTGAGGCCACGGGCCCAGAGAGGCGAGTTGAAGTTCATGTAGGCAGGCAGAATAGGGAAGGAAGGAGGGGGGCAGGCGTGCCAGAAATGGACCTGTGTTTCCTGTTTGCCACTTCCCATCACGACTGCTTCCCCTTGTAGCTTTCCCAACTCCTGCCCTAACTTAGGTGGAGAACAGAATCCCGGTTACCTGCATTGCATTCTGACCTTCCCATCTGTCTACTCTCCACATGTGTTGTCATGGTCTGTCGATGTCTTGGTATCCCTTCCTTCCAGTCCCCAAGTTATCCTTCACTGCGCCTACTTTTTCTTCCCAAACATGTTGCTAGATTCTGGACATTTCATCCTGACGCTCCCTAAACACTGGCCCAGCCTTGGCCAACCCTGCCTTGGCCACCGGATGTTTCTGACCTGTCAGCTCTGTACACACCCACGCATGCAGCCTCCATAGCCCTGACCAAGCTGCAGCCTGCCCCGCGGGGCTCAGCTTCCTGTGTTTTTTGATCTCTTCCTGTAGAACCCACCTCTCCCAAATATCCCGCCCCATTTCCCACCTGGAAAAACATATAATGTGTGTGAAAGAGTTGAGATACGCAAACCAATTCAAACCTGGCCCTGTATCTTAGAAGAGAAAGCGTACTGATGAATAGTGGTATTTTCACACCTTGACAAAAATCTCCTGCAGTCACATTCCAGAAGATTCTTGTGAGAAATGTTTTGAACGTGTTACTTATGTGGCAGGGCAGTTTCCTCCTGTGATGGTTGCTCTTACCCAGTATTTCCTCTCTCACAGTGGAGTGAAAATATTTGTAAAATAAAACTGATTTGAACCAGAAGAAGAAGCAGGTTCATGGATGTAATGTTTAAGAGTGTCAAAAAGTCTGAGACGAGATGGAGGTCTTACATGAGGATGGGATTGTGATCACGTAGGGTGATCCTCGACTTTTTACACGTGTGCTCTCTGATCTCTGAGCATCATGGTGTCAGCAAAGGAAAAAGGAATAAGCAGAAAGGGGGAGGAGTAAGCTGACTCTAGCAGGTTGGCTCAGAGCAGGAGGAAATCCCAGTTTTCCCAGAGCAATCATGAAAGAAGACCCAGAGAAAGAGGGAAACAAAAGTATGTCCAGCAGAAGCCCTTGGAGTATTATGGACTAGACAAAGCCTAATCCAAAATATAGGAGAAGGTGGCTTCAAAAAACCACTCAGAGTGTAGCCTCCTTCTTGGCCTTGTCCCCAGGCCAACAACAGGGTATAACAGGGCCCTGGGGACAGTGGGGGTATCCTAAAGACCCTGACGACTCCTGTCCTTGTGTAGGTAGGGGAAGAATAGCAAAGCTTCAGTTAGAAGTCAGTCAAGCAGAAGATTTTTATGGTTGAAGACGCCCGGTATGAATCGGGGACACGGATTATTCCTGAGGCAGCTGTCTGTAGAGCTCAATTGATCCCCAACCTGTGGGGCTTCCTACCCCACGGGAAACATCCTCACTCATCCTCTTCCGTGCAAGCCTCCCAAACTTAAATCTGGAAGACAAAGTGTTTGGAAACCTAAAGAGGAGTCCTCAGAACAGCACAGGGAGTCCTCAGAGTTGCAGTTCAATTAATTTTAATTGGATAAATATGAAAAAGGGAATAACACTATCCAGCACAGTGCCTTGCCTCGAGTAAGTGTTAAGAAAATCATTTGTTGAGAGGATAAATGCATGAACATGAGAGAAGACATAGAAAAGGATGGGCTTGGAAGTCCTAATTAAAACTAGAGGTGGACATGAGACGCCTGGCATCTCGGAAGGTGACCAGGGATGGTCAGTGCTAGATGCAGCATCTCCAGGGCCCTCAGGTGCCTCTTCTCAGCGCTCCCTCCCGCCTGTAGGAGATTAGTACAGCAAAGTACTGCTTTTGGAGACCTCTTGGTCTCATGGTACAGCTCTGTGGTTCTCAAAGTGCAGTACCTGGACCAGCAGTTTCGGCATCACCTCCGGCTTGTTAAAAATGCAGATTTTGGGCCCCCCCACCCCCAGACCTACTGAGTCAGAAACACTGGAGTTCGGGCCCAGTAATCTGTGTTTAGAAGCTCTCCCAGTGATTGTGATATACATTAAAGTTTGAGAAATGCTTAGTAGGCCATTCCAGCTCAATCCCAAAGAGAAGGCGGTAATGAGAGCCTGCAATTGGGAGGGACCCAAGTGCCTACCTCCTCGCTAACAGCAGGTGCAGACACAGTGAGGAGTTCGGTGGGCTTGAGGCCAGAGGAACGGGTAGTGAGGGATGGATATGGCAGGTAAGATTCAGGGCAAGCTGCAAATCTGTTACTGCAACGTTTTTCCAAAATCCCGGAAGGCAAACTGTGCATGCTCTCCCCTGAACTCCCCAGCCAACATTTTCTCCTTTGCCTTATCTTTAATTGGATCCACTGTCCAAAATGCAGAGGTTTGCTTTGCTTTTTTTCAGAAGTTCCAAACAGCAACTTTGAGAGCAATGGGGTACTTGGCAGCTGTTCTGTGTTTTCCAGGATTCCAACTGAGCATTGAAATTCCCTCATTTGCCAACTTATTTTTATAGGAAGCCAATTAAAAAGAGAAAAAGAAAGTTTTCTTATAGTGTCGGAACTACTTCTAATTTTAAAATGACTTTTTTGATGTATTTTTTTGTTAAATACTCTGTAGTGTAATGTATAATTGCTCTTGTTTATTGCTTTTACAATCATATTTATTAAACAGATAATGTCTCTAAAGCTTGTGCCTCAGAATGTTTATTTTACCCCAAACCTCGGTGTCCAGTCCAGATACAAAGTGGTGCGTCTCTTCATAAAGGGTGTGTGTTCTGCTACCTGACTTCTACCTGCATTTCATTTGACAGTATAATGTCTGTTGTTTTACTGTTACTTTATTCTATTTAAAAATCACTCCAAACTGGTTACATTGGAATGAGTAACCTGCTCACTCTTGTTCGTTCAGAATGAGAAGTTACTGATATGGAACAAACCCATTCAAACTTGCTCATAAGCTTGTAAGTAACCAAAGGACCAAACTTGTGTGTAATGAACTGAAACTTAGGGAGCGGGAAGGGCTCAAATGATAGAGTAACAATGGCTTTGGTCTTGGAATCAAGAGACTGGGGTTCTCCTTCCAGCTCTACCAGCTGTGCGACCTTGAGCAAAGTGTTTTAAATACAAAAGCTTTAGTGACCTCATGCATATAATTTGAAGGAAAAGGACACCTTCCAGCTCTGGTATTCTGAGTGGGTGAGTCATTCCCCAGAGTCCCAAATAGCTGATTTAAACTTGGTGGAAAATAAAAAGGTGGACTGGGATCCTTTCAGCCCTGTGGCATCTGTTCTTGGGCAAGGTTTTGTCCTTGTGTTAGGTTGAAACATTTGTACAAGCACAGAACTCTCCTTAGCCTTTTCGAAGGCCTTTCCAGGCTCAGAACGGCATTGCCTCGTTAGCACGGTCTCAGCCTGCCTGAGAATTTCTGTTGTTTTTTAGGTGGCCTTTCACTTTTCCATTCCCATAGGCTGAATCTTGCTTTTGACCTACATTATTTTCCAGGCAAGAGCCATACTCCTTTTCTCCATCAGAAGCAGCTTATCTCCCGTGTCAATGAGGGCCCTGGCAGTCAGACAAAACTCATCCCTGGAGATTTCAAACAGAGGGGTTTTAATACAAGGAATTTGTTGCTTGAGTAACTGAAGAGTCAACATACCAAATAGGGGAAGGTGACATAACTCCAAGATTAGCATCAACAGAAACCTCTACCTACCCTGGGCTGGAAGGACAAAGGGATTCCCAGAGCCCGGGACCAGGACCACCAGCTGGAAGCTGAAGTCGTGGAGGACGTGTCTGGCCTGAGCTGGAGCCCCGGAGGAGACAGGGCCATAGCCAGCAATGCTGCCTGAGGAGAGGTGTGGGGAGCTTGCTCTGGGCCTCCCATCTGCAGCCGAACCCACCACAAGCCAGTGGGCAGTGGAGCCTGGGAAATGTAGTTTTCTGAAATACTAAGGAGAGCAGGAGCGGTGGGGAGCCGACTTGAGAACCCAGACGGGTGATTGGCACGGCACCTCTTGCCAGTTCTGCCCACATCAAATCCAACAAATCTCCAACCCCAAGGCACTCATTAAACAGTAGGTGCTCCTTTCTCTGTGACATCCTCTCACATATAATCCTTTAAACAATATATATTTAAACACCATTTAAAATTGGTATTATGTTTACGTACGTCGCTTCCTTCCTCTCCAAATTCTGTGCTCATTTAGGGGAGCAGCTACTTTTCATTTCACTCATTCAGCCTCTAGCTGACAGCACCGGACACGACCATTAGAGGGCGCTAGATCAATGTTTTCTGAAACCCAACCCTGGGTTTTCAGTTCAGTGTTGCCAGCAAGTCCATTTCATTTAGCAGTGATCTCTGAGGGTGCCCTCTCGGGTCCGACTCCCTTTACCCAGCTAGCACCTCTTATTACATCTTCAGCTGTTGTTTGTCAGGAATCAGCACGTCCGTGCGCTTCTTCTCTGTTACCACTCCAGCTGCTGTATTCAGGGAGCTATTCTTAGATATTAATTTAAGTGAAATAATTGCAGTTTAGGGGGAAAAAAACTGGCTAGAAAGTAGCATGAAAAACAAAGGCCTCAGTCTGGTTTCTGACTCATTCTGTAATTTGTTTCCGTATTTCTTAGGGGTTAATAGTATTTGGCAAATGCGTGTTAGGCTGATGCTTTCGTAGTGGGGGAATCCCAAAATAATTCCAGATGGACATAGATAAGAAATAGCAGCTATAGTGTTCATGTTAAACGCATGAAGAGGGGTCTCTGGTTAATAAGCATACAAATGATTATTAATCTGTATGTGGTACAGACTTTTTAGGTGGTGATGCATTTGTGAACAGGGCAGATATTGTTAGGTAAAAATTAAGATAAACATAGCAGGGAGCAGAGTGACTGGGGATAGGGGTGGGAGAGTAGGGAGTTGGTCCCTGGCTGCTCTGAGATCTGAACCCTGTAAAGGACCCGGCCATTCAGAGAGACATACATTATTAAATGGTTAAGAAATACACAAAGGGCACTTGAGAAAGACGTGATGTTTGCTTGTGAAAGTGGGCGCTGGAGCACTTAAAGCTTGTGGTTGTTGTAAAAGGGCAGAAGGAGAGTTATCTGAAGTCCGGCAGGAAGTTGTGCCACCAAATGGCTCTTAACACAAGAGGCAAGTGGAGGTCACTGGTAGATGTTTGGTGTGTGTGCGCGTGTGTGTTCTGTGTGCTTTTACACAGCCGAATTCATCTGGGTGTAGATTTCTGTGTTCACCTTCTGTTTCTCATTGGCAAAATCACACATAAACAAACATAAAATTTGTGTTATCCTTAAAGCCATCTCTAACATATCAAACACATCAGGAAAAAAATAACATCTTCAAAAACAGTTGTATAGCATAACTGACAGTAATGCAGATGTTAGTTTAAAAGTAATTTGAATGTACTGGTAGGAGGAAGATGTTAAACTTGACAGCGGAGGGAAAAGATAAGAAAATGGTGCCACCCCTCCTCCTCCCCGCTCCGGTCATCAGCCTGAGGACTTCCGCTGTGGAGACTGGCAGCCGCCCCACCCCCACAGACCCCAGAGCATCCGAGTTCCCACCAACCCCAACAACTCATATTTAGAAATAGGACTTTGGCCTAAAGAATCTTAAATTGTGATCAAAGCTCTTTGTTAAAGAAGACGATAGTATGAAAAGGTATGAAAGGTATTTATAAGGTATTTCACAAAAAGTGAAATAGATTTTTATAAAGCTTTAAAATACTTTAAAATGGGGGGAAGAGTATAGTGTGATTGGTTTAGCATGCACAAGATCCTGGGTTCAATCCCCGGTACCTCCATTAAAAATATATAAAGTAAATAAATCTAATTACTTCCCCCCCCAAAAAAACCCGAAAATAAAAAATAAGCTTACATTATCTAGATAATAAAAATAAGTCTATGAACAATACTAGGATGCATGTATAGATATCTTGATAAAATCTTCCTACCAATGTAAACATTAAAAATAATTCCATGACCAGTATTTATAAATTAGTTAACAATATATCATATATCCATATAGTAAAGTAGAATGTTTCCAGTAAAAATTATTTTTCTAAAGAATATTTAATGGCCTGAGAAAATTCTCATGTGATGTTAGAGAAAGTAGAATTTAAGACTTCAGGTAGTATGAAAATAATTTGTACAGAAAATAAACAGGGACAAACTGAAAGATTGACATATAGGAACACTACTTATTTCTAACTTGTAAAACACCAGGTTTTTAGAATTTTCTTATATCTTTGTACATTTTCTGTGTTTTTCTAAAATGAACATCTATCACTGGTACAGTAAAAAAAAACACAAAACCCTATTTTAAATAGAATTTACAAGAAATATGAAGTAAATCTAAAGCATATTTGTTTATTATATTAATTATATAATTATTATGACTAGTTCTCTAATGTAATAGGTAAAGTTTACAGAAAAGTTCAAAGTTGTTGACAACATATACTTAAATACCTTTAATAAAAAAGTTTCTCTAGGTCAAAAGACAATTATCTCATTTTTGTCAATTTATATTCATATTGAGATGAAAACATTTTGCTATTACGATACCTGTGATTTAATTCATGAAATTTCATTTAAAAATTTTAAACTGTAACTTTACTAATTGTGTGTATGTGTGTATTATACATGGATATACACACATGCATACACATGTACATGATTAATGAAATTTTACAATATAAATATTATGTAAATGTGTACATTATTTAGGTATACTCACAGGTACACAGAAATGAACCCACTCACCTAAACACATGAGGTAACGGTAGTTAGTTATGTGCCATAAACATATAAAACGTGTCCTTTTAACGAGTCTACTAATTGTTCAGCCAGCAGCTGTTCACTCTCCCATCTTCCGGCCATAAGAGAAGGGTGCCAACCTTATTTAGTAACAGTACCAACATATACACACATGCAGAATTGACGAATGGCTGGGACTGGCTTAGCCAAGTGTCCACTGAGTAACTGGGGTAGGATGTTCTCATTGGCCAAGGCTTGGGCACAGAGGGAACACTGACAACCAGAGGTGTAAGCAAACCAAATTCCTTGTGTGAAGTCCAGATCCAAGCACTGACCTGGTGTGGGTACAGATGAACCCTAAGTCCAAAGCACCAAAGGTTTTTGCGGCTCTAATTCCCAATCCAACAGTTCAGAGTTAGGAATGAAAAGTATAGAATGAGGAAGCTGGGAATGGAAAATACATTAATGGTAATAAAAATAATAAATTAGCTAGCATTTGGGGACATCACTTATGTGCCAATATTTAAGGCCCGGGACACTCACTGTGTTTCATCCACTGGAGTTCCCAAAGAATGGTTTTGCTCTTTTATACTTGGGGAAAGCGGGGCTCAGGAAAGTGAAATGATCACAGGGTGGCAGATGTGTATGACTTCAAAATGTTTGCTTTTCCTTCTGTGCTGTTTTTCTTCCTAAAAGATAAGTAATGTTTCAGACTCATCTGTATGGTTCATAGGTGCCTGGTTAATTGATGGTCTGGGCTGAGTCAGGGGTTGGGTCAAGACTGAAAGACTGGACGGGTCTGGGATTTGGGGAGCTGAGAAACACCACTGGATCTGTTCCCAATCAAAGCCTCTGGTGTGCTGGGTTCAGTAAGAAAAAGTTGCTCAGTGCAGTGAGGACTGTTTTCTGAATCCCTCAGTGTGCTGCATTTCAGAAGTCTTAAGACAGGCAGACACAGTCCTCTTTAGTGGTGCTCTTGGCCAAGGTACTGTCTAGAAGGATGTCCAGAAAATACTCAGTTCTTCCTTCTCACTCTGTAGAGCTTTCCCCCTTGTTGGGATGGAATAGATGACCCTGGGGATTTAGGGAATTAAATCTCTGGGCATTCGGGGAGGGAGGGTGGTGAACATAAGTTGGTAAAATGGAAAATGGATTTCTCTCAGGCCTGTGTACTTTTTTTCTTTTTTTTTGGGGGGGGGCAAATTGCTAGACAAGCAAGCATAAGGGAAGTAATTTACATGAGATGAGATTTTTTTTTTTTCTCATAGGAATAATCTGAAAATACTTTCAGGATATCTACAAGAGCGAGTAACTCTTGAATCTTTTTTCTTTTTTTTTTAATATGGCAGACAAACAAATCAGAAAGTTATTTGGTCTACCAAGTATAGCAGTCCTAATTTCTAGCTGTATTTCCAAATGTGCTGTAAGTATTATTTCTTCTTTTCAGCCTCAATTTTATGCAGCATGTTACAAGGATGTCGGGGCTATGGACAGGAGGATACAAAGGATTTGACGGAAATAAGGGGCAATGAGCTGTAAGGGGAGAGGAGATAAAGGTGGTGATGGGTGGTACCTTTACTCTGGTATAAGGGAAAAATGATTTAAAACATGCTAATACTTCAAGGTAGTATGTTTATTTAGTAATGTGGAAACCTCAGTCTGGAAAGTTTAAGTCCCATGTCCAAGGTCACATAGCCAGTAGGGTAGTAAAGTCCGAATTTCAACCCAGGACTCCTAATGGACATGCCAGCTCTTCTCTCCACTCTACCAGCCCTCCCCTGCAGCCGTCCTACAGGTAAGCCACAGATAGGAGATGGTTTAAACAAGAACACTGCATGTTCACACAGCTCCCTGCTCCAGATATAGTTGTGGGAGTTTACACAAGGAGAAGAGGTACCATTCTTTTGAAAGCACACAACAAATCCTGTCTCAGCCCTTGCTATTGAGTTGCACAAATAGAGACTTGGACGTTTAGGCCTTACTTGATGTGGTACACGGGGAAGGTGGGCCATCTCAGCCCCCCCAGGGGAAAGAACTGGTATTTGCTGCTAACTTTGGTAAACAAGTGGATACAGAGCTAGTGTTTTCCAAATACCAGCACCAGGAAATCTGAAACCCAGTGGCTCACACAGCGCCCGCAGTGCTGCGTGCAAGCTGTACACGCAGACGTGGCTCAGCCCACGGGAGCTTGGGTCCCTTACTGAGTCTCGTGCCTCTGAATGCGGTATTTTCTCAGTGTCCTCATTGCAGGGCAGGACCTTCCAGCCCCACTTTAGCCCGTGGAGTGGAAAATGGTAACTCAGAACAAAGCCTTGTGGCTCTACTATATACGAGTACGTTTGACCAAGAGTGTTTTTGTTTTTTTAACTGATGAGAGTCCACAATTTTATGGCAAATAGGAAAAACTGGTTGATTTGGGATAAACTGCTCATTCATGATGCATCATGAGACTTACGTGGGAAAGAAGAAGAGAGCAAGACTGAAAAGGACTGGGGAGGCAGGACCGACCAGGTGAGTGGCTGCTTCTTCAATTTAATGTCGCATCCAAAGAGGCGTAAAAATGTCGATTGTGTTTGCCCCAATTCCAGAGGTGAAAATGTCACCTAAAGAGTCTAATCAGTGATTATATCAGAAGTCGGGCTGGTGGCTGTAATCCAGGTGACCCCTGGATGTCCTCAGTCACCAGTATCAGTCTTGTAAATAAGACTCTGCTGAGGCCGATCTGACCTTGCAGGACAGGGGATGGCAGGAACAAATCAGGGCATCTGGCTTCAGCTGAAGTGGCTTGTTAGCAAGACAGAGCGGGGGTCTGGAGTCCATGCAGGGAAACTGAAGTAAAGGCCAAATACCGAGATCTGAGCCCTGCGGTGGAGGGAACAGAATAGCTGGGGTTTGGTAAAATTCCCCCAGGCGCACCGGGCCCATAGCTGAAAGCATCCCAGCTCCTCCCAGACTGCAGAAGTGAGCGGGCGACTCCTGAGGTACCCTTCAGTCCTGTAGCGCTGGTTCTAGGACAGTATGGATTCCGCTTCCTCCAGACCTTCTGGGAAAGGACTGTCTGGTAATTTCAGAGCTCCTTGGACAGTTTCTCAGAAAGTGACATGAAGAACCAGCCAAATGAGAGTGACTGGCTCAGATAGATTTGTCTGCTCAGATGGAGTCTTTCCCCCGGCTTTCTCCACACTATTCCCCTTCCTTTGCCATCAGCACTGATCTGGGTCCTAACTCTGTACAGTTTTAGGAGACAGCACACGAAGCCAGTGTAGATGTAACCAACTTTCCTTGAACTCTTTTGCAGGGAAAACTTTTCAGCAAACAAGCAGGTCTGCGTACTCTGTGTATGTGCAGAGGTGCTCTTTTTGGTATAACGTGTGGTAGGCAGTTTCTGGGAGCAAAACAAGAGCAATGCCAGATGGCTTATTAGGTATGTTTCAGTGGTCCACGCTGCAGAATTTCATAGGCATTACAAGCGGGACTGCCCTCCATTCACTCGTGGGAAGCAGGCAGAAAGGAACTACACCTGAGTCCAGATTTTCAGGGCTCAGGGAATCTCTCCGTTAAGAAGCCAAGTCTGCCAAAACTGCCTTGCTAGAATTAGACTCAGAACTCCAGAGCCAGAGGGGAAATTAGAAATTATTCTCTTGAGTGTTTCGTGAGCAGTGATTAGGTGCTGGGCAGCAGGCTAGACTTGACTTAGCCAGTCACCTCATTTGACTGAGGTATTTTCTCGTGAACACATAGCTGCGTTAGAGCAGAGCAAAGTCTCTTGCATCCAGATTAAATCCTTTCCTGCACCAAGTTGTTACCTTCCATTCTTTGCTCGGTGATAGCTTCCCCCACCCCCATCCTTGCAGAACACAGACAAGAGCCTCTGAATGAATAGAAAAGGATCAGGGAGAGATGAGGAAAATGACTGCCACAAACCCAGAATTTGAGGGTGTATCATGGCCCTGGATCCTTGCAAAATAAAGCACTTGTTCCTTCGTTTATTCATCTAATCAGCCATTTATTCAGCAAACACGATCTGAATGAGCACCAAATCACAGTCTCCAAGGGGTGTAGCTTTGAAGAAGCATTCTAGTCCTCAACTAGTAATTTTAAAAAAAAGAAAATCTAACCTTTATTTGTATCTTTCAAGAAATATTATTGGGCATATGATTCATAACTCTGGCAGTAACTTCCAAAAGCCCTCTCCACACGTCCCAGTTTTCGCCTTCTCACAACTGCTTTGGAATCTCTCACAGCCAACTCTTTACCTTTTTCTTTGCTGGAGTTCCTTATTGTGTAAATCAATTTAGATTTCTGTTTAACTCCAATCTCGGACCATGTCTCCACTCCTTCCCTGAATTCTGCATCCCACAATTTCTCTTTCAGAAGGTGATTAAGGGAAAGGGAGAACACTTACACTTGAATAAATCTTGTCTGAGAATTATATCTATTAATAAGTCACCTAAGAATTAATAGGAGGAAGTAGATTCAATACAATCTGACAATATGTTAAACATGAGAAACAAGAGATAAAGAGAAGTTAAACATAAGTATGAAACTTAGGGCCCACAGAGTAAGAATGCTATTTGAAAAAGGATCTCAGAAAAGATAACGATTTCAGATTTAGATACCTTGCATATCAGAGGCAGTAAAGACCGACAGAAGGCAGTGGTGAGGGGTAGGTACCAGCAGATGGTATAAGGAAATTGAGACATTATAAGAAGTAGACAAAAATCCCAGACATCCAATCCTCCTCAATGTACAAAAAAACTCTAAATACATCATTAGTTCCTGGAAGGTGTCTTTATGAACAAAAGGGTATGGTAATGATGGTAATCCTATGTCAGAAATATGCATTTGAATTATTTTCAGTCTCTTTTTGGGGGGAAGAGTGTGGCAAGTGTAGTATATTTTTGAAAAGTTCGTTGATAATTATTTTAAAAGATGTTGGCATTTAAAGAGAGATGGTTCTCTTATTTTAAAATGGAAATAAGAAAACCTCACTTGCGTGTACCCCTAATGCCCCAGTGATTCCACATAAATAAACTAAATGGGGTGTGAACCTTCTATATGTCAGTCATTCTAAAGTAACCAGCAAATCTAGAGGTTTGATTTGTAGATTGTCTTTTGGTAATGACTGGTCATCCTCAGTTTTTCATCTCAGGTTTAACCCACTTCTCACCAGGGCCAGCTACTAAGAAACTGTCCTAGCCATGCTAGTGAATAGGATTACTAAACTGGCTTTCTGTTGATGAGCTTGAAGTCCCTAATATCAGAGTCTCCATTCACAAGTCACTAGTGGATTTTCCTGCACCAAAATCGGTGCACTGGTGTGAATGTGACTCTTGCAGTTAGATCTGGGTCAATGCCCTGGCTTCTCCTTGATTCTGTGGGCATGGACAAGTGTTACTTTTCCTTTTTTTTTTTTTTTGTTTTTTGGCCTTTCCTCTCCTCTCCTTTCTTTTCTTTTATCCTTTTTCTCCTTAAATCCAATTGTATAAAATAAACAGCAACTTTAGATAGTGAACGTTGTCGACCGAAAAAAAAGCACAGTGTAATAGTTGTGAATTAAGTTTTATTTGGGGCAAAATGTGGACTATAGCCCAGAAGACAGCCTCTCAGATAGCTCTAAGGAGCTGCTCTAAGTGGAAGGTGGGGAAGGTCAGTATTATATGTTGATTTTAGTGAAGGGGGCTGCAGTCAAGCACATATTTTGGCAGAGGCTTGCTGCTGGTCACTAGGAGCAGATGTCACCATTAATGATTTTAGTGCTTTTCTAGGTATGAGAGGATGCAAGAATTTGGGCTCATAATCTTCTCCTGAAAATATCTAACTCTCTGAATGCCTGTTCTGCCAGTTTTCCCAAGGACAGAGTGCCTCTTTCCTGATCTCTGCCCTAAACTCCTTTCAGGGTGCATTGCAGGTCAGTGACTGAAGTGGCTAGTGACTTCATTCTTATAGAACCAGATGGCAAGTGACAAATTTTAGTTGGCAATATATAGTTTAAAAATATGTTCTACGGAAAGTATTTAGTGCAGAGTCTGGTGTGTACTAAGAACTCAGCAAATGCTGTCCAGGAATTCTAGTGGTGGTAAGGAATTCTAGTACAAGACAGTGGTACCAATGTCCCTGTATCTGGTTATCTAAGGCAAGAGATGATAAGCGTGACTTAAATGCAGTCGCATCACATAGTAGTCAAGGTTCCCCCAAAACAGAACAAATAGGATGTATTCACAGAGAGATTTATTTTGAAGGGCTCATGAGAGAACAGGGCTGGCAGGTCTGAAATCCACAGGGCAGACCTGCGGGCTGGGAATTCTGATGAGTAGATGTTACAGTCTTGACTCACAAGGCAGTCTGGAAGCACAATTCCTTCTTCCTCTGGGGAGCTCAGTCTTCTCTCTAAATGCTTTCAACTTATTGGATGAGGCCCACCCACACCGTGGCAGTATGATCTGCTGTGCTCAAAGTCAAAATATTCATCGCATCTAAAAGATATTTTCATGTAGTCTTTGAGGCTGTGCTTTGAGACCAGTTGACTGAACAACTGGTCACTGTAGCCAAGCTGACAGTAATTAATTATCACATGTCATCAGTGTAACTTCCTGGAATCTGTGCTTGTCTGGCAGTGAAGTGACTGACTTGTCCCTTTTATTCATCTTTCTCTCTCTGCATCCTTGTCAAGTCACTTACTTTTCTGAGACTCAGACTTATGCCATAGAAGATACTGTCCTTCCAGTTTCTCATGTCCTTTCCAGATGGCCAGTGGGATTGTCTCCATGTAGGAATATTGCTAGAGGGTCACTCTCTGTCTAAGGAATGTCACATGAATATGTGACAGTCCTGAAGAAGCAAATGTGACTTTGTTTTTTTGTCCTTCCAGCTATCAGACTAGTGGAGCTTGGCACCTCAGGAGATTAGAAGCCTGTACAAGTCAGTGCCCACTTTAAGGGTACGTCACATGGCTGGCTCATGTCTGACTACACTATTCTCATAGGACAGTTGACCAAAAACAGGCTTTAATTCATTCATGTAAATAAATGAAGATAATTTAAATGAACACTGTGCATTCAGGGCTTGAGACATCCCCGTGGTGGACCCAAAGGCGCCAGGGAGGAGAAGTCCAAAGTGTGCCCTTCCTGTAGCAGCTGCTGGTACATGAGGACTGAACTAGAGGGTTTTTTTTCCTCACTAAAATTAAAGATCCTGGCTGTTTTTGCACAAGCCCACTATCCACAGGGTGAAAGCATGAAGAAAAGCACTTAAGCAAAGAGAAGAGGAAAAGACTGAGAATAAACATTAAAAAACTGAAAGCAAGGACAAGGAAAAAGAGAAGAAAAGAGAAATTTTTCTGGGCACCTGACACATGAAATCATCCCGTCATCAACGCCACAAAGATGTGGCTCCCCGTTCAGTGAGAAGCATTTGGAGGGCAACAGGGGAAACCCACCACTTATCTTCCCATCACTTCGTGGACCTCCCAGGCGGAAATGCTGGGAGACCCGCTGAGAAGGAGAGGGTGTGCGTTGGGTATTTTGCTTTCTAAGAAACCAAGACGCTGAAGTGAATTTCACTTCAAGTCTAAGTGGAGGAGCCATAGGATTAGAAAACGGCTAACTTGAAGAGAACAAAAAGGTGTTCGTATCTACGGTCAGACTGAGACTAGAGCAGTTCTCTAACATCAGGGAGGTTGGAACACATGTCATGACCAAGCAGGAGGCAGGGCAGTGGACTTTGAGACCACAGGGTGCTCCAGAAATTAGCAGCTCCGTGGGAACCGGGCCCAAGCCAAAGGCAAAGGAGGCTAAGAGCAGAGAAAAGAGGACAGAGTCACACCCCTGACCAAACAAAACAACGATTCCAGTGTCTTTAACTACAGAAGGACCGACGACCTGAAGTGTGTTCTAATCCTCATCTTCCTTCTCAATTCTCTTCTTCTGCTGTACTTAAGAGAAGCATAAATGTCTGGATTTCTTTAAGGAAGAGAGTTTGAAAAGATGGTGAAGTTGAAAGTCTCTGTGGTCACCGTAACAAAGCTGCTACCCTCCTCTTTAGGAATAGGAATGGGACAGGAGATAGAGTATGTCATACAGAGAATGGATAACATTCTCAATTGGCTGAAACATCCACTGTAATAGAGAGTATTCTGGGATGTAAAGCTGAAGAGATGCCTTGGTGATAATATTGTAGGGTGTCTTGAAGACCAGACTAAAAAACACGGGACTTTATCTATTAGAAAGTTTATTTCCAAAGCCTTTGGAAATTTTTAGCACTGACAGAGCATAATCAGAACTCTGCCTTTAAAGTTGACTTTGGAGCAGGGTGAGAGATAGGTGATATATTAGTTATCTATTGCTGCAGAAGACATGACCCCCAAACTTACAGTTTAAAACAATAAATCTATATTATCTCACAGTGTCCAAGGGGCAAGAATCCAGGATTGAGTTAGCCAGGCGATTCTGAATCAGGGTTCCTCAGAAGGGGCTGGTCAAGTTGTTATCCAGGACTGTAATCGTATGAGGATTTGAGTGGGCTGGAGGAGACCCACAACATAGCTGTCTCATGGCTCTCACAGAAATTGTTAGATTCTCAACACACAGCTGCCTGCTGTGTGCCTGCTGTCCCCACGACATCACGGCTGGCTTCCCCTAGAGTCAATGATCCAAGGGAAGGTGAAAGAAGAGGAAGCCAGGCGCTTTTAGTCACCTAGAGATCCTCACACGGTCACTTTATTATAAGTGGGTCACTAAGTCCAGCCTCCACTCAAGGGGAGGGTAATGAGGCTCTACTTCTTGAATGGAGAGATTGCAAAGAAGTTAAGTAAAACCAGCCTATATTGTTTAACATCAGGAAGTTCTGCCTTCCACTTGGTGCCTCCCATCTCAACAGGTATTTGGGATAAGAAAACCAATTATATGTTTAGTGCAATGGTGACAAGGACCAAACAAGCAGATTTAGCTAAAGCAGTGTGATGAAAAGAAATGTCAGGGCAACATATGTGAGATACATTAGGAAGAAATATTTTGGGAAGATGTGCTGTAAATTAGATGTAAACAGTGAGGTAGGAAAGAAAAAAAGACTATTCAAAATTTCCTATTTATAAATGACCTGTGGTCAGACATGGTAGGTGGAACTGGTCTGATGATGATGTCATACACAAAAATAATGACGTCAGAGGATGAACTAAGGAAAGATGAGGAGATCATGAGTTTGCGTTTGGAAAGGTTGAGATTATGATGATACTGGTCCTACCATGTGTTAACATGAGCTGGCTGTTGACATACTAACCTAGAACTGAACTGTGAGTCTGGGAAAGAGGGGTTGATGTGGCCATCCTCTGCACTGAGCTGTAGGATAAACCAGACAACGAATGGGTTGGCCGAGGGTGAAAGAGTGAAGCAGGCTCAGTTTAGACTCAGGAGACATAGTTACATATGAGTTAAGAAGGGAGGAAACAGAACTGCTGAAACTGACCAGGAAAAGAGTTTGGAATCACCTGGGACCCAAGAGCTAGCAGTATTGTGGGAGGAAAGGGAAGGTGGAGTCGATTTACACTGTCAGAAGCTGAGAGGTCAGGAAGAATGTGGATTGTGGGATAACTGCGATTGGAAAGTAAGCCATCTGTGACCGCTAATGGAGGGTTGTCAGTGGGATGGAAAGTGAGGCAAAACCCCCGGGGTATGGTGTTGAGTGATGAGTAGAAAACTTCAGGGGTATTCTGAAAAAGGTTTAAAAACTGGCTCTCTGGGGTGGGGCCAGATTTGTAGCACTGCTGGATTTCATGGTGGAAACACTTTCATCATAGCCATTTATAAGCTGTCAGTGATTTAATCCTTGCCCCCAAGATTCCTAAAAATTTAATGAGCCTGTATGAGCTGGTTGCCATACATCGCTGGGAGAACTGAAAGATGAGCTGGTGTATACGAGGCATTCTTTTGAATGTTTTGGAAACGAACATGGCCACTTCCATGTGTTCCCTACAAATGTGGAACGGCAAGACATCCTCTCAGAAAGCTTCCAGGAATCCTCATAGTATCCAGAGGACAGAGGAAATCTCTGGTTCCATTCTCTGTGCCTCCTTCTACCCATGTTCTGTGGGCGCCTTGGAGATCACAGGGCCACCTGGAGTTGACCTTCCCTTAGTCTTCTCCCTTCTTCCTTTTCATCACTCTTTCTCTAGGACCTCACCTCACAGCAGCTACTTTTTTCCATTACAGATCTTTTGCCTGAACACTCGCATTCTTTATGGATGAAGTACCAAAAAATATAAGCAAACATCTTATTTTCTAGTATCTGTCATAGTAGAATTTTGGTATGTCATGCTAAAGCCATCTTCGACACCAGGGATGAGAACAGTGAGGAATAAAGGGACAAAGGAAGGAGGAGAAGCATGTCCTCCCACACTTAGAATATGTAAAATGAGACTTCATGGTAAAAGATGAGCTACCCACTGCCTCCCTCTGCCGGAACCCTGGTATTTCCCACCATCATTGTGACCTCGGTCAGCAGTGCCCTTGATCCTGAGTTGCCACCCCTCCACCAAGACGCCCAACAGAGACAATACAAAGGCAAGGGCTCTCTTCCCATCTGTAAGCCTTTCTCCTGTGCCGGAGGATAATGTGCTTGCTGGAGACTTTTGAAGAAACTCAGTGCCAGCGTTGATTCATAATGTACATTCTTCCAACCCTCAAATTACCAGACTTGAAAGCTGTGTGATTTTAAAGCAAATTGATCAAGACCAGCACTGTTAATAAAGTGCACAGCTACAGTCTGTATATTGACTATGATCTTGGAGGATATACACTTGGGTATCCCACACCAGTGTTTTTGCACTGAAGCTTAGAATTCTCTCTCTCTTTTTTTTTAATGAAACTTTATTGTGATGATTAACCTGCAGAAATTTTAATTATCCTTTCAATGCTTGAAGGTTCCTGCCGGAGAGGTGCCAGAAGACTCCCCCTGCTAATTAAATCCAACAAATTTCCTTCACCTGGAGACAGAGAAGTGCTTCTTGTTTGTCACATCCCTTTCAGCCAAATAACCACTTAACTAATCTCAAATTGAATATCTTCTTTAAGATTTTGAATTATCCTTTCTCTCCAGAGAGCTGCCGTTGTGTATTATAATAGCATTGTCCAGGGAAAGATTTCTTACCCTCCTGACTGGGGGAAAGGGGAAAGAAACAAAAACAAAACATGTTTCTTCGTATCACTGAGTAGATTTAAATCTGGGAGAATGAAAAAGCTGACATTTTGAAGCAAAAGAGCAGTAGTGGAAGGTAGGAATGGCTCCCGTCACCGCATGCAAGTCCTCGTCCTGAGTTCACAAGAAAGAAAAGAGGGGTTGGATTTTTCCCTCTTTACTGTGACTCTTCTTCCTGAGGACTCTACATTATGGCTTCAGTAATCATGACTAAGTCACCAAATAATGCCCTGGAGCTCCTATAGGCCATGGGAAGGGCAGAGTGACCTGGACACCAGCATATCACGAGAGGGAAAGACGATCAGATCTGGCTCAGTCACCTGCTAGCTTTGTGACCATTGTCATTCACGTAAATGCGTTGAATTCCAGTTCACATGACATCTGAGACGTGTCTGAAATAGTGCCCGACTTTCCACCATTTAGGGCTCTTTTAATTGAAATAGTCTCGATAAAAGCATGTTACGAAATTAACTTGTACCATGTTATTTCTCTGCTCGTACCATGAAATGCTCGTTATTCCACTTGGATGGAAGCCCCACGTCCTTTCAGTGATCCACATCTGACCGTGCGCTGCTGCCCTGACCTCGGCTCCCACTGCTCTCTCCGGTGCTTTTGCTGCCCCAGCCCTGCTGCTCCTTAGAGAAGTACTTTCCTGCCGTCGCCCTCTGTGCTCATCGCTGCCTCTCTTGGCATGTCCTTCCCCTAGTTTTCTGCAGGACGTGTCCTTTCCCCTAAATCTCAGTAGAGCCTTTTGAAATTTCAACACGTCACTGCTGCTGGCACTCCCTGTGTCTCATGTAAACATCTGTGATGATGAATTTGATGTGTTAACTTGGATGGTGTCTTGGGAAGAGGTTAACATGTAAATTGGTGAACTTTGAGTAAACAGATCACCCTCTATAATATGGGTGGACCTCTTCCAATAAGCTGAAAGCCTGAATAGAATAAAAAGATTGAGCAAGAGACAGTTCTCCACTAGACTGCCTTTGGGGAGAAACTGCATCACCAAGTTTCCTGGGTCTCCAGGCTGCCTTTGTTCAGACTGGTCTTGAACCATCAGCTCGCCTGGGTCTCCAGGCTGCTGGCTCACCCTGCAGATTTTAGATACCAGTTTCCGTTACTGTCTGTGCCAATTCCTTATAATAAATTCCTCTTCTCTCTCTCTGTCTCTCTCTCTATGTGTGTGTGTATATATATGCATATACTATTGGTACATACATACCTCCTATTGGCTCTGTTTCTTTGAAGAACCCTAATATAATATCAAATTAACAAGTGTCAGATATCTTATTTAACTGATAAATTCACTGTTGAACCAGGAAGATGTTATGATGGCATCAAATGGAAATGGTTTCTGTGAATCAGGAGTCCGTGTATGGCTTCATTGGATCTTCTGTTTAGTGTCTCACCAGGCTGCATTCAAGGGGTTGGTCAGGGCGAGGTTATCTATATGGAATAACAGCTGGGGAAGAACCTGTTTCCAAACTGACTCATCTTGTTGGCAGAATTCTTTTCCTGTGGTCAGGGAACTGAGGATCCTGGCTTATTGCTGGATGGCAACTAGAGGCGTCCTCAGCTCGTAGAGGCTCCACACAGTTCCTGGAGACTGACTGCAGTTCCTGGCCGGGTGGGTTTCAATAATATGGCCACTTACTTTATCAAGCCAGCAAGGAGAACCTCTAGAATAGTCAGCCAGCAAGACAGAGACTTCTATAACATACAGTAATCGTGCAAGTGACACTCTGCCACCTTGTCACAGACACCAGTCTGAGGAGGGGGTTTCGTGCAGGGCTTGGATGCCAAAGGCGTGGATCAGGGGGGTGTACCTTGAAGTCTGTCCCCCATGTAGTCAAGGTCAATCAAAGGCTCAGGCTCAGGAATCATAAAATCCCCAGAGAGTCCACTGGTAAAACCCAACGTCTCATTGGAAGGGCGCCTAATAATCTTTTTGTTCATTTCAGTGTCTTCTGTGAATTTTCTAAAATTCTTCTCTGCTTTATTTTGTCTTGGGACTTACAACTTTATAAATGACAACCATAAAAACAGAAATAAGACAAATGAGTACAGTACACCATATGTGTCCTTTGTCACTGGAAAGTGAGCCCCGTGAGGGCAGCCTCTGTCCCTTGCTCACGGCTGTATCGCAGCGTCTGGAACAGGGGGGTCACTAGGTATGCAGTGATGTTTGGGGAAGGAACCAATGAATGGTTATGCTGTTTTGTAAGGGGTGTTGAGGAACGTTAAGACATTCTGCGAAGAACACTGGGTTAGAATCCTGAAACGTGGGAGTGAGAACTGCTCTTAAACTGATTTCTAGCCTATCAGCTGCCCTGGCCAAACCCCCTTTCCCTCAGATGTAAGTAGGAATGAGAAAAACTGTATAACAAGGCTTTTCTAAAAATGAAGTAAATAAAATTGAGATATCTGGTTTTATCTCTGACATGCGAAGAGCTTAGAAGTTGGCCTTCCCCTTTTTACAACAAGAAAAAAAACTAAACAAACTGGAAAAAAAAAAAAAGGCTTTTCTTGGACCATCAGAGAACTGAGGTCATAGGGCAAACTGCCACTACAAATCCTGAAGAAACAGATGAATCCCCAGAGTCCTACCTGAAAGATGCTGACTGGGAGCAGAACCCATTGGAGCCGTAAACTGGTGGGAACACACCAGTGGTAACTCTGATGCGGAGACTCTGTGGATTAGCATGAGAACAAGAAACTCCTGTCCGAGGTCCTCAGTTTTGAGGGTCTCCAAACTTCACTGAATTTTACCTCCAGGAAATGTATCAGGCTCTCATGGTAAAGAACCAAGGAGGACACTGTGATGGCTCTGCTAGGGTTAGGGAAAAGTAATCCCTGGGGGAAAAATCATCCAGAACTTTCTCCATAACAAAAGCTCAGTCTCCAGTGGAGACTACTTCACCAGAATCTTAACTGGCCTGGATTGAGGGGATCTCCCCAACTCCAGACATCTAGTTTTCTTCTTCACCTAAGCAGGGGAGGGCAATGCTAAGCAAGGCTTGTGAAGCTCACAGCGCAGGGACACAAACCCACAACAAGACTGAAACAAGATTACTGAGCTGGGAGTCCCATCCCCAAACCCTTACCGTTACACCAACCGGGCTCCAGCTTAGTAAGAGTGGACTACAGCTCAAAGAGCTGCAAAAACAGACTCTTTCTAAGGAAGGGCTCTGAGTCTAAGCCCAGAGACAGCAAAGACCAAAGGAACACACCACCAGGGACCCTAGATCTGAACAGACACCTCAACAAAGAATATACACAAACAGGAGAGAAACATATGAGATGTTCAACGTCCTACATCATCAGAGAAATGTAAGTTAGACAATGAGAGACAACTTCTCACCTATTAGAATGCCTCCATTCCAAAAGGCTGGCAGCACCAAATGCTGGTGAGGTTACAGAGCAACAGGAATGCTTGCTTATTACTGGTGGGAATGCAAAATAGTACCACTCCTTGGAAATCAGTTGTTTTTTTCAAAGCCCAGCATAGTCTTACCATATGTCCAGCAATCAGGCTTTGAGGTATGAACCCAAATGAGTTGAAAACATGTCCACACAAAACCCTGCCCTCAAATGTTTATAGTGGCTTTATTCATAATTACCAAAAACAGGGTGCCAGCGATTCTAGGGAAGAGGAGGGGGGTTTGAATAGGGTGGTGAAACTATTTTGTATGATACTGAGATTTGTATGAGATTGTGAATACCTAACATTATGCATTTTTCAAAACCACTGAACTTTAGGAAAAATGAACCTAATATATGCAAATTTAAAAAACTCATGTAGGAGTTCAGAAGAATCCTAGGATGGAATGCAAGATGTAAAGTGAATTAACATTTATTCTTAAGTAAATTATCATATTTTTACTAATGAAAGAAGACGTGGTGAGAGAGAGAGAAAAAGGAAATTGTTGCTTGCCTAGCTAGCTGTAGGTCCTTCACTTGTGAACACAATTGGTCACCGCAGTCATCCTCTCCGGTGGTCCTTAATATGGCTTCATTTTACAGATCAGAAGTTTGATGCTCAAGGAAGCCTAGTCAGTCCCCTAGAGTTGCACACTGAATACGACCAGGGCTGTTGATTTTGAAGTGGGTAACTCCTAGACCCCGAGCTCTCCCCTTCTCATATTTGGGGCATAGACGTATTTTCAGTGACTTGGAAGAAACAGTTTTTGTTGTTTTATAAGACATGTGCCCATTTAAAACTTAAATTTGAATATTACTATTCTACACTATTTTTCTCCTACAAAACTCTTATATTTTCTCAATATCATTATTTTTCCTACATTTCTTCCCAGCCCCCTACCCCCAAATAACAGAAAGGCGAACAATGGAGAAATGGAAATGTAGGCACTAGCTTTGAAAATAAGTAGTGAGACATCAAAGAGGAAAGTGCATATTTGAGGGCAGATGAAAAGAGGCAGCGATGCTGATGGGATCCATTTGGGAGAGGACAAAGGGGATGAGTTCCAGTGGCAAAGCTGCACCTCAGCACGTTATCCATCAGTGCCCAAGAATGAGCCAAGCAAAGTTCCAGTGTGGCCAGGCCCTTTCCTGGTAGCCATGGAGCTGGTACTGGTGGTGGGACTATTCTGCCTAACGGGACTGCCTATTTTTCCTACCAGGTCTACTAGCCCCTGGTTTTCAAACTAAAAGAAAAGGATGTATGACTTTCTGTAGCCTCTATTCAGTAGCATTTTGCTACCAGAGCAATCATAGAAATGTGTGCAATTTCCATAAGTAGTGACTTTCACCATTGTTTTCCAGTATCAGCAGGGAACAGCCGCATGGCACCTCAGGATAGACGTGAAGTGACATTCCCTGACCTGGAGCACTGAGGCTCTTAGAAGCCAGAGAAGATGTACGTAGACAGAGACACATCTCTTGCTCCCTGATTTTCAGAACTGCCTTGCTTTTCTCCAGCTTGTGAGGGAGAGAAGGGAAGAACACTTTGGAGGAAAGGAGAGGATGTTTTGGGGTTTGGTTTTGTTTCACTTGTTTTATTCATCTTCCATTTAGGAGGATCGTCTTTGCCTGGAAAGAGCCTTTACTCCTCCTTACTTCCCTCTACAGCATGGGGCTGACATTTACTGAGAACCTCCTCTGTGCCTTGTGGTAGGTGTTTTATGTGTGTTGGATGACTTGATTCTCATAGTAACCCAGTGAGGTACAGTCTATTATGAAGCCATTTTACATGAGAAAAAGACGAGTCACAGAGAGGTGGCACACTTAAAGTCATACAGCTAATTCGTGATGATTCAAACGCCAGCAGCTGACAATTTAACACTCGTAATCACAGCACCAGAATCACATAGGACCAGACAAGCCCCATCCCTACCACTGTGAGATTGCTTAAATCACTTTGCTACCTGAGATAACCATCATGTCTTTTGTTCTTAATTTATTTACTTTTTGTTTTTCATTTATGAGAAAAACCCATTGAAGCCAATAGGCAAACTCAAGTTTTGTCCCAAGCAATTTACCTGCTCATGGCTCTCTTTCCTTTGGACTTTGAAATAGCAATTATCAGTTCCTACTTATTCCCAGAGATATAAGAAAGCAAAACATGTTCATCTTAAATATGCAAAGCATTTAATGGAAACATCCAGCACATTAAAGACTATGTAGCAGACTTGGTGTACTCATGTCAGGGTTCCTCTAACCCTTGACATGGAAGGCAGGGTTTAGGTCATGTCTGCAATAGACATTCTGGAAGTGGGATCTGAAGTTTTGGCAGAGAGAGGATGTACTGAGATACAGAGACATCTAAAGAGATGTGGTTTTTTTTTTTTTAATATTTGATTTCTTTCTTGCATGTTATTTTTGGAAGTGGGAAAGTTGGTTTTGAAATAGAAGAAAAATTTAATATATCTTCTTAAGAACATGCACTCAGAGTTTCACTTTCATGAGAAGGGGCATAAAAACAAAGAAACAAACAAACGAAACACCCAGACACTACCACTAGTATGTACTTCACTTAGAACCTTGAACGTCCAAACTCAGGAATGATGCAGTTGAGCCAGGGATGGTAAGGGAGACAGAGCTTAAACACCAACTACTTAATGAGCATCTCTTACATTCCAGGGATTTTGCTGCATGATAATAAGTCACAAAGGAGATCAAAGCCTTCTGAGGGCCCTCTGGGAATTTGCAAACAGTTTGGGGCATGAGATAGAAACATATGAAATGAGGAGAAAGAGCTATGGAATTAACGTAGCATGGTACAGTATTATTTTCAGATCACTTTCTGTTGTCAGTGACAGAATGCTAGCTCAAATTGACTTAGCTACAAAGAGGGGATTTTGAACCCCTGGAATTTGCACAGGCAAATCCTGTGGTTCAGAAAGTGTCACCTGGAAACTACCTCTGTCTCTCAGTTCTACTTCACTCTGTATCTCTAGAATGACCCCTAGAACCTCATCTTTTTTTTTTTTTCAGCTTAGTAACTGCAGCGGAAGGAGTACATCTTTCTCGATAATCCCAGAAAATCTGAGTCTAGTAAGGTAAACCTAGCTTGGGTTACGTGCAATCCTCGAATCCATCTCTGTGGCCAACAGAAAGAAGTTCTCAGATTGACAAGGCCTAGGTTGTTTGCCTACCTTCAGCTGGAGTGGGTGAGCATCCTCCAAACCGCATGAATGAGGATTGGGAGTTCCCAAGATGAAAATCAGATACTCTGTCTAGATGAGGGAGCCATGGATGCCGCATGGGCATAACGACAGAATCCTCTCCTTTCACTGCAGAACCATAGTATCTGCTTTCATGTGGCCCTACTCAGCGATATTCAGGCTTGTCCCAGTAACATTAGCCTCACAAGGTGTGCTTAATTTGAAGATGATATGGGTGTTTTCTTTGGCCTGAGTCTAGTGTGCAGCCTTTTTTCAGAGACAGTTGGCTGACTTCCAGCCCAGGACATTAACTTTTAAATTACTCTCAGTCAGCTTCCAAGTTCAAGTCAAGATGTTGATTTTAATCCCATGTAAAGACCTCTAAATCCCTGGCTACTGTAGTAGCAACAGTAGAGTTTGCATTTTCTGCAGACCTAGCTGCCTCAGATTGATGGCTAAATTAGAGCTTTATTTTTGGAGCCCCTCCCAATGGTCCTGATTCCCTTTTTTCCTGTCTCCCACTCAACAGAGTTCTGAAATGAGGTTTGATTAGACATATTCGTTGATAAGAAGATCTAGTGTTGAAGCCAACAGAATGAAAACATTGTTATGAGATCTGGAAGAGACCTCCATTCTTGCTTATTGCTTCAACTGCCTTTATTACATACATCTGTTGTCATTTTAAAAAAAATTGGTAAAAAACATATAGTATTTACCATCTTAGCTATTTTTAAGTGTACAATATAGCAGTATAACAGTTCTCAAAAATGTTTTCATTTTGCAAAACTGAAACTCTATACCCACTGAGCAACAACTCCCATTTTCTCCCCTTCCCCCAGCCTCTGGAAACCACTCTTCTACTTTCTAGTGTCTTTTCTTATAAGAGAAATAATCCCTAATCATATGAGAAATAATCGAGGGGCCAGGAATGCTTAATTGGGACTTAGAG
This sequence comes from Camelus bactrianus, assembly GCF_048773025.1. Classification (NCBI taxonomy): domain Eukaryota; kingdom Metazoa; phylum Chordata; class Mammalia; order Artiodactyla; family Camelidae; genus Camelus; species Camelus bactrianus. Next base: position 36,788,940 of record NC_133549.1, read on the forward strand.
TATGCCCAGGAGACTTGAGAGCCATTTGCATGCATCAAATATATGCCATGCATGTCTTTTGAATAGACTGCTTCAAATCTGATTTGGACGCAGGTAGGATGTGAATGATTCAGAACAAATAATAAACTCTGGATTATTCCAGTGGCTAGCATAAGAGTCAGGTGTTGGAAAATACAAGAAGAAAGAATTTGGAACAACATAAGAAGGCTTTTTGTAACAGAACTGTCTTATCATGGGATGAGATTCCTTTGGGAGGACGAAGTTCCACACCACTACAGATGTTCAAAATATAAGCTGTTAATAAAACAAAAGAATTTTCTAAAAGGTCATCAGATACCAGACAAGGATTAACTTAAATGTTCCCTTTATTCTCGTCAAACTATGAAATTTTTGTATGGCTTTGGGAAAGAGATAAGACTATAGTTTATTTGCTATTTAGCATGACATAAATACAAAATTCAGTGTTTTATTTGGGGTCTAGCAAGCTGAATATTCAAACTCTCTTGTGAACATACTCAACCATAGATAGTATACTGTATCAAAATTTAAAATACATTTGGTAGGTAAGGGGCTTTCTTCCATTCCTGGCCATAATATAGTATAAGAACTGTCATAAACAACTATAAAACTGGGCAAAATATATTAACAGATCATATTCATACATTGAACACTAGGAAATACTGGCATATGATACATGAGAGAAGGGAAGTAAATGAAGTGAGTGCTGCAATTTCCCCTGCTAAATGCATAGGGACAGTTTCTGAACCTTGGGTGCAGGGAAGGGCAAAAGAATAGGGCCTGGTGATCTTGCTGAATGGAGGAGATAGAGGTCAACATTCAAGGAGACAGCTGCATCTGCAAGTGCACATAAAACTCTGGAAAAGAGAGCAAGAGAAAAAAATCTAGAAATCTGCACAAGTATCCTTTGGAGTTATTGCTGAGTAATAAGCAACCCTCATATAGGATGAAACTACAAAGATGAACAAAATAAGAATCACAGAGTGTTAAGATGAACTAGACTCAAATCTCACAGAGGGTAAAGAGATGTTCAGGCTTCCACCAGCCAGAATGGTAAGTTCATTGTGATGCCCCAGAGCAATATGTGAATTCTCTAGAAATTTCATGCTATAGAAGTAAGGCTGCACCATCCTAGAATGAAGGCTTTTATAGATCTATACCCACCTAAAAAACGTTTAAATCACACCATGCATGGATCACATGGATCCACAAGTATCTAATTGCTTGATAGAACAAATCTGTTTAATGGAAGACAACCAAATCTAGACTCATCAATGCAACAGCCACAAAAATTAAACTATAACCAAACATGCCAAAGACAGATAAATGCATTTCATAACCGGGAGAAAGATCAGTTATTAAAAACAGATTCATCAAAGAAGAAATAAATAAATGGAGAGATACTCTATGATCATGGATAAGAAGACTCAATAGTGTCAAGATGTCAGTGCTTTGCAGCTTGATCTATAGATTCAAAGCAATCCCAATAAAAATCTCAGCAAGCTGTTTTGCGGATGCTGACAAACTTATTTTAAAGTTTATATGGAGAGGCAAAAGACCCAAAATAGCCAACATTATATTGAAGGAGAAGAAAAAAGTTGGAGGACTGATACTACCTGACTTCAAGACTTAGTATAAAGCTATGGTAATCAAAACAGTGTGATATTGGTGAAAAGAATAAGCAAATAGATCAATGGAACAGAACAGAGGGCTAATAAGTAGACCCACATAAATATAGTCAACTGACCTTTAACAAAGGAGCAACAATAATAAAACAGAGCAGACAGTTTTTTTTAACAAACGGTATGGAAATAACTGGACATCCATGTGCAAAAACATAACACTAGATGTCCTTCACAAAAATTAACTCACAATGGATTATAGACCTAAATGTAAAAACCCAAAATTGTAAAACTCCTAGAAGATAATGTAAGAGAAAAACTTCGATGACCTTGGATATTGTGATGACTTTTTAGATATAACACCTAAGGCATGATCCATAAAAGAAATAATTGATAAGCTGGACTTCATTAATATTAAAAAACTTCTGCTCTGCAAAAGATAATGTCATGAGAAGGAGAACATAAGCCACAGAATGGGGAAAATATTTGCATAAGACACATCTGATAAAGGACTGTTATCCAAAATATACAAAGGATGCTTTAAACTCAACAATAAGAAAACAAACAACCCAATGAAAACCTGGGTCAAAGATCCTAGTAGATACCTCACCAAAGAAGATAAACAGATGATAAACAGACATATGAAAAGATGCTCTACCTCATGCATCACCAGGGAAATGCAAATTAAAATGAAATATCACTACACACTTATCTGAATGGCTAAAATCTAGAACAACAACGAAGACTGGAAAGGATGTGGAGCAACCATAACTCTCGTTCTTTGCTGATGGGGATGCAACATGGCACAGTCACTTTGGAAGACAACTTGGTGGTTTCTGAAAGAACTACACCTGTTTTACCACATGATCCAGCAGTCACACTCCTTAATATTTACTGAAAGGAGTTGAAAACTTCTGTTCATACAAAAACCCTACACAGGGATGTTTATAGCAGCTTTATGCATCATTGCCAAAACCAAGGAGCAGAAGATTTTTAGGATCATGAAAATACTATATATGATAACATATTGATGATCGATCCATGTTGTTCTACATTTACCTAAACCCACAGACTGTACAACACAAAAGGTCACCTGTAACATAAACTATGGATTTTGGGTAATAATGATGTGTTGATGTGAATCCATCACCTGTAACAAACATCACTTTGGTGGTGAGGCTGATAATGGGAGGTTTTAAATGTGTAGGGGCAGGGGGTATATGGGAAATCTTTATCTTCCTCTCAACTTTGCTGTGACAGCATGAAATTATAAAGGATTAGAAATGGCAGAGAAAATATAATCAAACTTGAATAAGGAGCAAAATAATTTATCCAAAATGGCACATGAGACAAAAAGAAAACCGAAAGAAGAACATTGCTCCAGTGACCTATGGAATAATACCAGTTGTACAGCACACATGTCATTTGTGCCACAGGGGGAAAAAAAAAGCAAGGGGCAGAAAAATATTTGAAGAAACAATGACCAAATTTTTCCAAGTTTGATGAAAACTAAAAACACACAGGTTCTAAAAGCCACACCAAAGGACATCATAATCAAATGGATAAAAACCAATGACAAAGGGAAAATATCGTAAAAGCACCAGGAGATCAAAAGACAAATGAAATACTGAAGAACAAAGGTCAGAATTACCACAGAGAAAAAGGACACATCAAAAGTAGAACAAGGATGATAATTTCTTGAGATGTCTTATTATAAATTATGCAAGTCAGCAGATAATGGAGCATAATTGTAAAGTACTTGTGAGGAAAAGCTGATAACCTAGAGTTCTAACATCCAGCTAAAAACAAATTCTTCAAAAATTAAGGTGAGATGAGAAATCCTCAGACAACAAATGCTGAAAGAATTTTATGCCTGCAGATTTATACTATGGGGAGTATTTAAAGAATTCTCCAGGTAGAAGGAATAACACCAGAGAGACTGGATTTACATAAATAAATGAAGATCACCACAAATGATAAATGTAGAGGACATTTTCCCACATTTTAAGTGTCTTTAAAAGATAATTAACTATTAAAACAGCAGCATCAATTTATTATGGGGTTTACTCTCTATATATTATTTTGTTTTTCATACTAGTCCTCTGACCTTTAATATTACTGCTGGCGAATCCTCTAGAGCAAGTTTCCAAGGTGTAGTATAAAATTTACTGATGATAAATGCACAATTTTGGATGCTACATAGATGACTTTTAAAAAATTTAATATGTCTGTGTTTGTTTTCATAGACATTATAAAATATATAAGCAGAACATAAATTTCTATAATTTCATAGATGATGTTTTTCCAGGCAAGGCTTGAGAAGGATACTGAGTCGAAATGGAGATGTAAGTAAAAATTTTAATTAATATGTGGGGACCACAGGTGCGGCAAAAGTCATCAAGGTGATACGGAAATGCTTGGATTTTGTGGGTGGGAGAAACTACTTCAAGACACACTAGGATGATTTATCACCCTAGCCTAAGGACTCTGAATTTTAGCGTTGTGTTACCCTCTGCACCTCCTTTTCCCCCCTCCTCCTTACAAACACAAACAACCCCCAACTCATTGGCCAGGACCTCAGACACACACCCACATACACTTCTAATGTAAACCTTCCAGCTGGCCAGTGTTGTAATGAGTGAATGACTTACAGGTGAACCTAATGGACTCCAGCCCTCCAAGCTGACCCCCTGACTCTCCCAGGTACCAAAGTCTGTGGTTTATCAAGAGGAGGCTCCAGCACATGGATTTCAGGGTGTTTGGGGGTGATTTATGAGCTTACAAACCAGGTCATGAGTAGGAAATACGTGCCATTTATCAGCTCTCCGGAGTCAATGGCAGATGGAGTAAGAGCCGGCTCCAAGGCCTAATAAGCAAACTCTCACCTGCCAAGGAGGGGGCAGGGAACAGGGCTCACCTGTAGCCAGAAACAGGGACTTCATCTTATTTCTCATCAAATACTGCTTTTGCCAAGTAATATTTTTCAATTCCAGTTGGGAAAAAAAGGGCATGTCAAAATTAATGTCAAGAATTGATGTTACGAATAAAAAATTGTGCCAAATTAGCCCTTCAGATTTAATTTGATGCGTAGCTTGCTGCCAAGGAACTTGAAACTTTTGCAGTTGTTGGGAAATAGTTACAAATGGCAAACAGATTCCTCCATCACCTTCTGTTCCTCTCCTCCCCTCCCCCCATAGCATCTCTGGGAGAGGCAGCTACAGGCTCTGGGTGTGTGTCAGAGAGGGGTGGGGACAAAGATAGCTGTCAAAAGGACCTGGGGTCACTATAGGAAATTGTTAGAGTGTTTCTAATTTGCATTTCATATGAAGGATTTTCAGGTCGAGGTTTTAAATAGGAACTACTTAAATTCAGATCAGTATGTTAGAATTCACATTCTTTGAGACATAAAAGATTTTGGAAAAAAATCAGCCTATCTTCATAACCTGCTCTAGCCAAGAACTTGCAAGGACAACGTTGTACGGCGTTTGTCTCAAATTTGTTTTAACTTTTTAAATTCTTTTTTTAACAATCAAGTTAAAGTTAACTGAACTTTTTGCTTTTTGTTTTTGTTAAGCACTATTCTGAAACAGGCTGATTTATGTCACATGGAACTTAATTTCTTCTTCTTTATTCCTCGCATTCTGACTCCACATCAAATGACTCTTTGATAACGTCAACTTAATTGTATGAACTTGAACCACCGAAATGGGGCTTCCATTTTTCTAAAGTATGTTACCCCAAAAGGTAAATATCCTGGTTCTTTCATACCTGAAAGGCAAGTTTGCAGTCGGGAGATGGCGCCTTATGTAGAGAAACATTTTAAAGATTTATTTAAAAAGAAAGGAAAAGTATACCCACAAGAACGGGAGGCGGGCTGATCTAAGGGAGGAAAAAGCGGCAGTTTTTGTCTCCCTTTCTCTTACATCTTCGCTTAGAGGTGGTCTTTTAATTGATTGACGGCTTCCCCTGGAATGCTTAGTCATGTTTGGCCCCTTTGCGCATGTCCTTACCCGTTATATACAAAGAAAAGCCCACGGGAGCGGGAGGAAGGGGAACCTAAACCGCAACGTTAATGATAATACAGTGGACATTGGTCGTGTCCCGTCAGGTCCTTTCTGCTACCGTGCAGCCGTGGCTGTCCGGTTTTAACCAGTATTTTTGCTGGCACTCATTTAGAAGAAGTCAAGTCCGTTTATGGTGGAGGTGAGCATACTTCCCTCTTCCGGACCATCCTCCCTCTTGTTGCTGAAAGATCGCCCCCGTCCCTGACGAGCCAAAGAAGACAGTGACTAACAGGAATTCTGGTCCTTCCTGCTTCCACTCGCAGGCCAGGATACTTCTCATGGCACGCCTCTTCGCCTCATACCGCAGGGCTGGAGTCTGTATTCCAGAGAAGGCGCGGCTCTGTTCCCTCTAGAAAGGATATCTTGAATGTTTGGTGAGCACACTTGGCCTCAGAGAAACTCCTGAAATTTTAATGTGTTTTCTTGTCAATCAAACAGAAGTCCAGACTCCTGTTGGGCTTCTGTGCCCTGGAGCTTAACTGCCTTCAGCATTGCTGGTTTGAGGTTGTCCTTTCCTAATGGGCCGCCACGGACCGAGTGAGAGTGAATCCTGGCTGCCTAGTACCCCTGTGAAAAGGGAAGGAGCTGCCCACCGGCAGGGAGACAATGCACATATCAGACCCTTGTGGTGACAGAAGATCCAACAAGTGAAATATTCAGAGGAAGCTGAGCTAGAAGCCACACCCCAGGAGCCAGGTAAGTCACCTGTTCATTCATTACTTTATACAACAAATGTTATGGACCACCTTCTGTGTGAATGCACTCTACTAGAATCTGGAGAATATACAATCAATAGCTCATCTATTCTTATTTTAGAAACTGAATTAGGAAGCCTCACCTAAAAAATTTCTAGAAGAGAAGCTATCACAAATAGAAAAAATTAGTGCTGAGAACCAAATGTGAGGCCCAGGGTAAAAATGTTGTATAATTTCCACACAGTGCAAGAGTTATTAGGGCTCTGGTTATGACAAATTGCAACACTAACTGACAGATCTTGTTCACTTATTATGTGTCAAGCACGTGTATTAGCTTATTTAAATTCTTAAAGTGGACTATGTATTTCCCTGTTTAAGGACGAAGGTGCTACACCTTGGTAAGTTTTAACTAACTAGCCCAAACTCGCACAGCTATGAATTACTGGGGCCAGGAGTCAACTCCAGGGATTTTAATTAACAGCCAAACTCTGACAAACGAAGTCTGCATGGAAGACTTGACAGTGAACCAAAGATTGAGATCTGAGTCAATGAGAATGAAAGAGAAGGACCAATCACTGGGGGGAGTAGGTGGAAGCGGCAGAGACCTCCATGGTTTCAGAAGCTTATAATTTATGCCCAAATGACATCTGTTGGGATCACATAATTGGCATGCTGATGGTGCACTGCGGCAGGGCCAATCCTAACATACATCTGATTGTTTATGTCTTTCTATTTTTAGGAGGCAGAGTTTTATTTTCATGATTACTCTGATTTGGGAGTATATTCCATATTTTTAAATAAAATTTAATTTCAGTAAGAAAATGTTATGCTAATGGCAAAATTCATAAAATTTTTTTATGTTAGGCTATATTATGAAACGTGAAGTGTGATATGTTTTGTTTTGTTTTTTAACTTTTGTAATATTTATTAGTGCTGTCTTCCAAGCTACCAGATATGTTCATGAACTATTATGACTTTATAAAGAAACTGTTTTAATAAACACTACTAATAAACCCTTTGTTTATAAAAAGTAGAAATAGCAAAACTCTTCCTGTAGCAATAAATTCCCCCTCCAAAAAAAATATACCCATAGGAAACTACTTTGTAATTTATCCTATCTAACCATTGGCCTTACATGATTTTAAGTTTAATAAATATTTGATGGCATGAAAACAAAAGGGTGGTTGTTTGGAATATTGTGAACTGGCTGCATAGAAATAGATGTGTTCCATATCAAGACAGATGAGTTAACAGGGTTACTGTCCATTTGCTACTTCAACTAGAACAAAAGAAAGACAAGCCTGTTGAATCACTACACTTTTACTCCTCTGCCCTGGGCTCTGGGTAATATCACTGATCAGACCCCCTGACTAAGGAAAATCAGTGTGAAAAGAAAAAAAGGAAAAAAAATTAGATCTTTCCTCCAAAAAAAGATGCTCTTCATCAAAAAGCAACACAAAACAAATCAGTGTTGTCATTTTTGAAGAGTAATTCTTGTGCTGTACAATAGAAGACAGAAATGAAATGAGTTACGTAGCTGAAGCTAGAGATCATCTCGTCTTACAGGTGAATAGGACTCTATTCTTTTTCTATATGGTGTGTGGTATGTTTTATTTTGAAATTTGATACGGTAATGTAGCCCCTTCTTCAAAGATGTGAAGCCTAGGTTGAGTCAAAGATTTGCCCAGGCAATGTGGATGTTAGTGACAAAAGTAAGTAAGACTAGAGGTCTTCTGGATTCTTCCTGGTCAAACTAGATGGTATATGTTCTTTCTAATTAATAGAAATAGTAGATGTGTGTGTCACCCACATTATTGGATGTCTCTTATTTTAAGGAAGTTTTCCAAATCACCACTTCCATTCTTTACAATTAAAATGTATATTTGCTAAGTATTTCTGTCTTCTTACACCCAAGAGTTCCTTGAACACTGGGATCATGTGTTAACCATCTCGGTGTTTTTCACAGCTTCCAGTATACACCAAGGTCCTTTGCAAGGATGTCCCGCTTTAAAAGGTTGAATGAATAAATGTATGTGTGATACTGAAGCAGAGAGGTAGCAGGATACAGTTAATCACACTAGGGTTAAAGGATAAACAAACCTAGCTCGGTTATCTACCTTTTGTAGAATTTAGGGCAAGCTGCCTCACTTTTTAAATTTTTCGAATTTTCTTTTTTTTTTTAATTTGTAAAGGGGAGGTCCTAGTAGAACTTAATCTCACAAGATTCTATGAGAATTGCAATGGATTAATACATGGGAAATGCTTGGTACCATCTGTGGTATTAGTAGGGTTTTAATTAATTGTTACTATTATCTAAGCCTACTCACGTTTAAAAAAACAAGGGTCAAAAAGTCTTGTGTTGCCATAGTCGGTTACTGACAAGTTTGAAGAGTTAATGTTTCCCTTGAGCCAAAAGCCCACGTCTCTCCAAAACAGCCATTTGAATTCAGCACTATGGCTAAAAGGTGAGGCAAGCGTTAACTCACAGAGAAGTGCAGTGTGTGCACTGAAAACACAGCCCTGAGTTTTCCGTCGCGTAGCGTGTATGAGGTAATTTGATGTTTGATTCTCCTGTTACTAACGCAGGAGTGATGATTCTTGTAACTTTGTGTCCTTCCGCCCCCGCCCCTGCTGCAGCTCAGCTTCAGGGCGATGGTTGGCAGTGACGTGGTACTGAGCTGATGACACTGACCAGCTTCCCTCCTTGTAGCTGTGAGTGTCTGCTTTGTGTTCAGATCAGTGAGAAGAAGGCCTCACAGCTCCTCAGAATGACATATACATCGCCAGTAATTACTTTCGGAAAACGAAAAAGGAATTAAAATCAGAGCCTGAGTGTAGAAGGGGGTGGCAGGTTTTTGGAAAAGTGTATTGGCAATTTGAAGCATGAATAATTAATTTCTGTCTTGAGATTAAGTTCAGTCTGTGTTTATGATCTGCTAAAAAAAAAAAAACCTCTAATGGGTTCTAAATAAATTCAGTATCAATTTAAACTATTAGAGGAAGTTAAATCAGAATAATTAGGATATTAAAATACTTTGTGCATTTCCAATCACTGCCTTATTGAGGCTCTGGACCTTTTCCAAGGAACAATAATAGCATGAATATATTAGGATGTTTGCTTCCCTTAGAATGTGACTGTTTGCTCATGTAAAGATGATTGGGTTGGGGGAGGGTTGTAGCATGTACAAGGTCCTGGGTTCAATCCCCAGTACCTCCATTAAAAATAGTAATAATAAATAAGCCTAATTACCCCCCCCCCGGAAAAAAGTCCCCCCCAAATATAGTTAAAAAATTATTTTTAAAAAGATGATTGAAAACTTGCAGGAGACAGAAAGCCAAACTGATGTGTTGATATATTCAAGGGAGTAGGTGCTATATACATGATGAATTATTTTGTAGATACAGATTGAAAACAGCATAGTGACAGTTTACTGCTAAGATAGTTGAACTTGATTATTCCTTATTTGTAGTAATTGCTTCATTACATACTGTAGTAAGGATGGCGTTATTTTTGTGACATTTTCAATTACTGTAGAATGAGTTGGTAAAATCTGAGTAAGATTAAGGTTAATTCCAATGGAACCCAGAGCTTGGTCATCTGTTTATTTTGCTTATGGCTATCAGTTCTTGCTGTAATTTAATTGGAGATCAAGGATTTGCCCTCTGTGGTACTCTTTTAGGCTTACCCCCACCCTGCTTATTCCTGCTGGGAGCACAGTAAGCATGGAAATTAGAACAAATGCAAAGAATTTTGGGATATATTTTGCCCTTTTTCTGAAGCAACTGCTTGTTTATTTATAAATAGTTTTGGTGAATCTATTTAGTGACAACCATGGTGCAATGCCCATCAACATTCAAAGAACCCTCTGGGTTTAATTATTTTAGGATTTAGAGGAATTGGTCTGTGAGTGATTTCCCTGAATTATTTCAATTTTTTTTATTGTTGTTGTTTCTTTGTTTGTTTCTTTTCTCTTAAGCATTATTCAGCTCACCTACATTTAGGTTTGTATTTTGAAAAATATTACTAATTAGTCCAACATAAATACGATTTGATATCGAAGCACTGGCTACCAGAGCGCCAGACGCTTACTGTGGCAATTTAGTCCTTGCTTTCCTATTTTCTCCCAGAGGGAGAGAGAAGGAGAGAAGACAGACTTTCAGGGCAATTTAATGGATCCTCTATCTCCAGCAGATCATGAAGTATAATTCCTAGTTATGGTTCAAATGACCCAGCAAAACAGTAGTAGTTTGAGCACCAAGCAGATCAATGAAACTATAAACAAAATTTAACAAGCAATTGCTAATTATTCTTAGTAAAATTGTGAAAATGTTTATGTATCCTAATGAAAATGAATAATGGATACTTAATTCTCCCTCCCTCCCCCTCTCTGTATATATATATATGTGTGTATATATATTTACACACACATTGTCTATATATATACACACTCCATATATATATATATTTTTTCCCTTGCTTGAAATACCCTTCCCTATTTGTAATGTTAATGGAAGTGCACTGTTTTCTCTGCCTCATTAGAAAGGGGTTGTTAAGCTTTCAAAACAGAAATCTTTATATATTCTAAAATAGAGCTGAGCATCAGCAATTGGAAAATTGTATCTTTAAAGGCTTTGTCTCACTTCAGAGGATTCAATAGGAAAGAGCGCGAGGATTTTTTTCTGAGTCAGTTTTCATGATACTTCTAATAGAGAAGCAGTGTCTGCATTGTCGGACTGTGCCACTCATCTGTGCCACTTTCTTCCTTCGGGGGGTCTCCCTATGCTTTAATTCCTCATGTGCACAATAAAGCTAAAACCATCCTCTTTCACTCTCCCTCAGGATGTGGGTGAACAGTGTGTGAGAGAAGCTAGAAAGGTTGTCAAGGGGAAGTTAGGTCAGTGAGGTGGGAAAGCATTGAGTTTGGGGCCAGAGAGTCCTGTGTTTTCTTGCTGACACCATGACTGACCTCAGACAAGTAACTGTATTTCACTGAGCCTCCATTCCCTCACTTGTAGAATAAGTAAATTAATAATATCTACTCTGGAAGTTTCTCTTAAGAGCGATAATGTATGTCGTGTCTATTACAGCATGTGGTAAATAACGTGCACTCAGTAAACACTGGCCAGTGGTAGTACAGACAGTCAAGGTCACAGTCGTTGCAATAGTAACTTTACCATCCGATGGCTGTGTCATTTTGCTGTAGGTGATCATTAACCATCTATTCACAAATTTTATTATTTTTTAAAATTTCCGAGTCTTTTAAAATAAGTGCGAGCTAGATAGCTTGGATGAGTGTCTTAGAGGAGGTGTGATGTGAGGAAGTCAGACTCCCGGTCAGGGATGCAGAAAGCACTGTGGAGCTGGAACACCTGAGAACACATGTCCTATCTAAATCAGCCAGGCACTACTTGCTTCTAGCTGATTTTCCTCTTTAGCAAACAAAGATCTCAGTGTTAGCCAAGCTTTTTTCCCAAGAAAGTCCAGAAATCTGAATAACACAAAATATCCCCCTTTAAATGCTGGCAACAAACTAAAAACTACTGTGCATACAACAGTGTCAGGCTGAACACAATGTGATTGCAGGACAGATTTAGCCTGTGGACACAATTTGAAACCTCTTATCAAGATAAGAGACAGCAATACAGTTAATATTTATACAGCATATACCGTATGCTCAGTGGACAAACTTTTGTACTTGACATCTAGGAGCATACTTAAGCCTTCCAATGATGCTGTAAAATAGGTATTAGTAGCCAGTTTGATTATCATCAAGTCCATTTCACAGATGAAGAAACCCAAGAAAAAGAGAAGTTAAGTAACTTACCCAAGGTCTCTCAGTTCCTTAGCAACAGAACTGAGATTTGAACCTATGTAATCTGACTGCAAAGGTTTTTGCATTCAGCCCCGGGTTTACAGACTAAAGTAAGGAGTTTTTCTCATTTATAGGAATCATTTATTAATGGGATCTTTAAAGACAAAGTTCTGTAGGATTTAAATTTCTCTGTAGGCATACATCATTCAGTGATATTTATTGAATATGTTCAAAATGCAGAGCCTTGAATAAGGAGCCATGATGGAGATGAAGGTGTATAAACCGTGGACCTTGTCTTCAAAGTTCTTTTAGTTAGTAAGAGAGGAAATGTGTAGCTAGCAAAGTATCATGATATATGGAGGTGGAGGGGGCTCCAGGGGATGTTTCTAAAGGTTTTTTGGTATTAAAAGGGGGATTTATTAGTAGTTAATGGATGGCTTGTTAGACATGGTGGCATTTTACCTACATCCTGAAAAATAGGTTATATTTCAGTGCACAGATATGAAAATACTAGGGGGTCAGTGAAAGCAAAGATTTTATGGCAGCAAAAGCTACATTTTAGCAAATACAAGGAATAACCCAGTTACTCTATAATCAGAATTTGTAGAGGATTAGAGGAAGATGAATGTGGAAGGACACATGGAGGCTAAGGTGTGCCTGCTAAAGTGTTGTTTTCTCCCTGCTGTCATTATTAGTCTGTTCCCTGATCATCACACACACACACAGACACACACCCAAACAAACAATAACAGCAACAAACTAACATGAAGTTTCCATAAGAGCCAAAAATATATCAAAGAATTCAGCACGGTCCGTTTTTGAAATGATTCACTCCTAGCACCTCACAACAGAATTGTGAACTATCAAAAATAGAGCCATAAAGAATCTCCTTTCCTTGCGTCATTTATAAATACACACTATAGGAGATAGAGATATTTCAGAATGAGACCACTGAAGGGAAGACATATTTTAGCAAAAGGGAAGGAGGTTATGAATGGCCATGAGTGCGTGCTGAAAATGGGCCACTACCTCCACTGAATTATAATTCTCACTCCATACGGGAGTGGCACAGACTTACTGTAATCTGTCGCAAGCACAATACCCTTGTTAGGTGTTCAATGTCGTTTCAAAACTTCTTATACGTGTTCACTTCTTGAGTAGAGTGTTCATGCTTAATGGTTACCACTAAGTATATAGAGGTGGTTCTTTTCCTTTTTCTGATATTTAACAATTTATTATTTTTAAAATAGAAAGGCAGTTTCAGGTCTAAACTGATGTGAAGCTACCCTGACCCAATAAGCAATGCTTAACAGAAGTAAATGAAGACTGCGAGGCAAGGTTCTCTTTCATTTTGGCTCTTAAATCTCCTTGTTAAATCATCTCTTCACATAAACACGTGTATAGAGTGTTAAGCACAGGACAGGGCAGGGGAACCTCTCTGTGCACTTGGCTATGATAACAGTATTGCTTGTGATTATTTCTGCCAGCAGCAGCAGATCTCCTTTAGGCTGCATTGGAAAACCTGTACTCTAAATTTGTCTTGGTCATTAACCTCTCCCAAGATGGTGCTGGATTCACGAAGTCTGACAAGGCAGAGTTTGGACAATGCCCAGTGGCAGGCCATTGAATTTCAGCACCAATCACTGGGAATCTATTTATTTGCTGCCAAAGCCTTTAATTTGCTGTGTTAAATCACAACTGTAAAAATTGTCAACCCAGTTTTCCCCATCAAATATAAAACATTAAAACACAAATTACATTTTTAAAGCACGTGTTTCTTATTTTTTCTTCTTTGCTTTCTATATTATTTTCCCTGGGGGTGGGGTGGGGAAGTGGTTCAAGATGGACCTGTCTTTGAAGTTATTTTAATTTTTATTCTGTCTAGTCCTTTCCTGGACTCATTTAATCTGCTTGATTTTTAAGTCATGATTATATCCTCCAGATACCAATTCATGACATCCTTCCAAAGAATTGTTCATTAAACTCTAATTTTTACCTTCTAATGCTGGCTTTTTAGCTAATGAAATCTGCAGTAATTATAAATATCCATCTTGCAAAACCTCAGAATTATTGGCATTTATATAGAAAGTCAAGCAGTGAGAGAATGATATTAACATTGAAGCTAGCACTTTCCTTTTCATTTCAATGAAGTTAGTGTGTATATATATATAGTTATGCATATTTAAATAAAAGAATCTAGTTTAGCTTTTTTCAATATTTTTACACTGTCATTAGAGCTCTTTTGAATGGTACCCAGGGGAGACCACATCTAATTTAAACTTCATGGCAGGGAAGACATCAGGAAACTTCAGATTCATTATTTAGCTTGATGATCTGAAAAGATAGGGGAAAGTTTCTGTGAAATTGGGCTCTGATCTACCCAAGGTGCCCTGTAGTGATAGCTTTACCTCATTTTTTTATGAACTATCAGATGAAATTTTATCAAAAAAGACAAATCATTTCTGAAAAGTTGGAACGCTCCCCTAGCTCACGAGTTTAAGCTTTGCATAAGCAGAATAAGCTCTAAATTTCCTTGGCACTAACAATGAAAGAGCGAGAAAATGCATCCTGATTTGACAGCAGTGAATCTGCAGCGAGCCCCATGCTGATGTGTGTCCAGTCTGTACAGTCCAGAGTGAAGATCCGCTGATTGATGTGGAAAGTCCACAAAATACGAGCTCCACTGAAGTCGACTGTCTCTTGGAGGGGAAAATGGACATATTAGGTTGTAGTAGAAAAAGGACGGACTTTGCCCGAGGGTCTTGGGTTAGAAGGTGGCAAAACCGTGATTCAAATCCAGGTCTGTTCTATGCCGAATTTAAATAATGTATGTGAGCCTCCATTTCATTATCTGCAGAATGAGAATAATAAAGCCTCCTTCAGTAGTACTGATCCAAAGGTTAGATAAGCGTTAGCCACTATTTATTGAATGCTTTCTATATGCCAGTTTACTGTTTTCATTTAATACCAATTGTGCCCTGAGGACTAGAACGGAAAATTAGTTACTGTCCTTCAGTGATTGAATAAAGCCCATTGCCCACTGGAACAAAGCATAAAATGAAGCCCATTGTTCACAAGCAGATAGGCTTCAGTTTCTTTCCCTTAGGCTGGTGCTTCAGACTAATGCAAATATATACTTCATATAACTTCCTTGGAGATAATTGAATGGGAAATAAACACTTCTGGGCCCCTGCGCTGAACTTCAGCTTTGGGAGGGCAACTGAACTGACGTCAGCATTGAAGGATACTTCTGATAAAAATACTTTTTATTCTTCTAGCGTAAAATGAGAGAAGACTTAACTAGATTGATGGACTTCCTCTTATTCCCACATCAGACTTAACTTCAAATATCTTGGCTAAATCTGAATGTTTTCTAGCCAGTATTTTATGAGGGATTATGCCGACTGACCTCTTTGAATCTCACTGCAAGGAGTCCTTAGTCTTCGGAGACTGAGTAAATCCTTCATATTATCTGCTTATTTATTTCTGTTTTAGCTTTAACGGAAAAAATGATCATTTTCTTAGGACTTTCCATACAGTGTGTCATATTCATAGTAAGTCAAAATGTATTGTTTTAGGACCACCAACTCATAAGATTTTGGAGGTTCAGTGTTGCTTATTCATCATTTCTTTATGTAGAGTTTACAGCCAGCACTGTATTTTTTTGTGTGTGCATATATAATACTATAAATATAGTATTAACATATAGTTAGTTAATTGGTGTGCATTCAGAAATCTGCAGAACAAAAATAAAGAAATAATTTGTTCTTTGTCTTGCTTTCCAAGTTCTTAGAGATGATTCAGGAAGACATGATTAAGTTGGTGGAGAGTAAATAAAATTTAGACATAAAAAGTACAATGTATTATTAAAAACAACAGTTTTCACTTAATAAATGATTACTATGTGCCAGGCACTGCACATTTATTATTACATAGAAAAATCACATAGGATCTTCACCAAAATTCAACAAGATAGATACAATTAGTCTCTTTCTAAAGGGAAGAGACAGAGATTGTGAATGATCACATGGCTTTAAGGCCACTTGCCAGGTTTATGGTAGAGGTAAGACTGGAACCAGTTGAAGCCCAAGGAATATCCACAGTTGTGGACCATCTTCTACACATGGAGAAAAGTCAAACCCAAAGCCAAGAGGAAATCAGTATAAAATGAGATTAGCTAGAGGAAATGTGTATTCTCTCTAGGCATCAATATATGTGCCTGTTTTGGTGTGCAAGCTGCTATGATGCTATAGCTCTTTGAAAAACAAGGTATTTAATTTAATATGTTTCGATGCTGATAGTGGAATGATGCATTTTGCATAAATATTAAGGCCCTTGGAGGTCTATGGATTAACGGATATGAATTCATTTATTGGGTAAAATAAGAGTATGTCTGCACTTAGGGGACATATTAAACGGAGAGGCCATTGAAATCCTAAGGTTTAACACTTTGTTTTATAATCAAAGAACTAAAATTCGCAGTGTTCAATTCTGTGGACACATTTTAGGAGGGGAATTGAAAAACTAGAATGTGTTTAAACAAACACATGATACTTAACATTTCAGAGAAACATTATAGTATTTTTTATTTAGTGTATTCTATCCATTCACCCATCCCTTCCACACGCATTTACTCTATGACTCTGCCTTAGAGGTCTGTGCATATATTGCAAAGCCAAGCAGCATGGAGCTTACAGTCTGCCCAGTACTGAAAAAGCCCTAAGTGTTGAGTCAAAAAAGTGGGTTCTAGTCAATCAACAATCATGTGACCATGGCAACCAATTTAAACTCTCTAAGTTAACCTTGCAGTAGACACTGTTTATCGTCTTTCCCTAAAGCCATTTTCCTCCCCTTTTCTCTTCAGCAGAAGACTGATTTTGTTCAGGTATCAAGCTGGGCAATGCCCTTGCGGGAAGGTTAACTCCTGGTCCAGCTCCAGAGGACAAATCATTTTTATTTCTGCCAGTCATGATAGTCTCACTCTCCACTCTCAGCCATTGGTTTAGGGAAGGACATGTGACCTATGGCTGCCCAGCCAGAAATAGGGAGATGTGGCTGAGTGCATTCTGGGAAATATCTCCCATCCCAATGAAAGCGGAAAGGTTCCAAAGGAGAGAGATTTTTCCCCCTTTATTCTTAGTCTTTCTGTGTCAAAGGCTATCAGGTGCATGTGATATTGGCTGTAGCCACCTTGGAAACATGAATGGAGTTATTGCTAATCAACATGTATTAACAGAAAGATAGAAATTGTCAGGGTCATCTCACAACCTCAGCCTATCCATTCATATTACCTAGCTTTACTGTTCTTCTTAGTTACCACTACATGCTTGAACATTCACAAGTGTGTATACATGTGTGTATATATAGGTATACAGTATATATGTGGGTGTATGTACATATATTTCCAATTGTCACTTACTTCCAAACCCAAACACAATTGGAATAAAAGTTCAAGAGAATACCAATTATTTCGTGCGCGGCTGAATCCCCAGTGCAATAAATGAATGAATGACTCTCTGACAACATTCCTGAGTTGCTTTACATGCCTCTAGATTTCTTATAATATAAAATGAATAAATCCTATAATTTAAATGGCCTTTTTATCCAAGTGTTATGTACTGACAAAATACTGTAATTTATATGATACATAACTCAGACTATTCTAAACCTATGAAACTTTGTATAATATGGTATCCTGTTGATTTAGTTCACATAGTTTTAACATTAGTAAAGTTGGAATATCTTTCCATACTAGTAATTTCTACTTGTATTCTCCTTGTATTAATTACCTACTTATTCCCATTGTATAAATCAAGGAATTTTTTAAAAAGGACATATTGAAGGATGCTATCTAAAAATAATTTATCTTAATTTGTAGTAATTTATTACTACAATTAATCAATAAGAATTCTTGTGCTGGGCAGTGGGGAGATTTGTGAAATGGCTCATTCCCTTGGATGCTAGTGTTTGTGTGCGCCTTTTGTGTTTTGTTTGTCTTGTATTTCTGTCTTTAAAAAAATGGGGACAGTTTCAACTATCCCTAAAGAAAGTCTTCTGAGGCACATTTTGGATAAGTGACCTGAGAACAGCTGTGAACTAAGAGGAAGATGATGTTAAAAAATATATATACACACACAATAGAATTAAATACTGTTCTTGTCCTCAAGATGTGTGTCCTCAAGCTGAAAATCAAGCTGAACACACATATAATATAAAAATCAACAAATGAAATAAATACTCAATGCTGCCTCAAACATATAAAGAGATATCGTAATGGTTATAAATGTACTCCCTAGCCATCGGTATATGTTCAGGTTTGTGCTTGTCTCTCTACATTGTAATTATTTGTTTACGTGTTGATCTTCCCACTAGAACACAGTAATTTAAGGAGCTGGACCTTTATTTTACTAATACTTGGATCTCTGGCAGCTGGTAACTTTGTATCTCAAGGACAGAATGGTATTTAAAAAGACAAAAGTAAGGGAGGGTGTAGCTCAGTGGTAGAGCATGTGCTTAGTATGCATGAGGTCCTAGGTTCAATCCTTAGTACCTCCATTAAAATAAATAAGTTAAAAAACCTTATTACCTTCCCCCCAATTTTTTTTTAATTAAAAAAAAATTAATAAAAAGACCGAAAGGAACAAAGAGTATCTGCGGCTTGGAGAACTGGATGACATAAACCACAGACAGGGATGGTTGTTGAATGGTTATGGATTGGTAAGGTATGAGCACTACAGCAAGAAAAGGATAAAGTTAGGGGAAAGAGAATGGTAGGAAGTCAAGTTCGTAGACTATAGGTGGTGGGAACCCTTGAAAGTCAAGACAAGAAGTTGAAATTCACAGGTATTGCCGTAGGGAATGAAGAGCTTTGGGCAGTGGAGTGAGATGGTGGAGACAATCACCAAGCGTGGGGGTTGGACAGAGAGGTGCAGAATGAACAGGAAAACCAGCTGGACAGATCTGTGTGTCCCTGCTGTCAGCAACACAGCAGTGACATCATGACTTCCAGTAATCTGATTCCACCATCCATGGTCCAGCCTACAAAGGCTGGTAAGTTAATGAAAGTAGGTATTTGCAACTCTCTTGCACTCTCAAAATTGGAGGATCCATTCATTCATTTATTCAGTATACATTTCTTGAACATTTGTCATGTAACAGAGACCATACAGTTTGGGAGGATTCTAACGTTCAGTGGCTGATTAGGGCTATGGAGCTGAAGCACTCTGTCTCCAAATGTTAAGTTCAAATTTCTAATTTTACCTATAAAATTTTTGAGCAAAGGACCCTTCCTTGTATAATGTCTTAGAGTTGTTTATGCTTTTTATGCCATGGCATCAAACTCAGTTGTGTTATACCGTCATGGCACAATTTTGGGGGTTCCATCTGACAGCATTGTAGACATGAATGTTTGCTAAAGCAACAGTATTATCCTAGACATTCAGTCTTCTAAGAGGAATGAAAAAACTCCACTTGTAATGCATATTAAAAACTGCAGAAATAGGGCTGAGCAGAGAAGCTTAAAATATGCATCATTTGCTACTGCTGTTGGTTTCACTCTGCTAATGACATGAAATTATATCCCAAAGGTCAGTATTAATCACTGTGTTGACTTCTTCTGGAGTAGGTAGACTGCTATACATTAAAGAATTTCAAGGAAAAGGAATGTAAGCCTAGAGTCGTTAGCACACAGCTAAGGGAAGAACAAATACATCTGAGGCTGTCTGGCCTTTGTTGGCCTTGTGACTCCACGTTTCTAGGGATGCTGTTGCCTTGATTTGCAAATGTAAACATGACAGGAAAAGCTGACTGTTTAAAGAATAAGTCATAAGACAGAGGATATCTATAGTATGCTAATGTGAGCATATGAAATTAACAAGACTATTCCAGCTGAGAGGAAACATGAGATCACCATAACAGTGGTAGAATTTTGCTGTGGTTATTGTTTGTTGTGTTCACCTACAAGAACTCCACTTTCCTCTAATTCTTCCTGATTTTCATAAGGTCACAAGTAAATTACATTTGCCTTAAGATGTGCCTTTTCTGTTTTTTTCCTACACAGTTTATATATCATTTATAAAATCAGGAAAAAAGTTATAAAAATGTCATTCAATTCAAAGTTATTAAGGTCTCCAGGGGGCATCCTACATGCTTATGAATTCATGCTTATTTTTATTTGTTTTGCTTCTGTTTCTCTTTTGTTTCATTATCTTGTGCTGAGGCCATCAAACCCTTGTTAATATGTCGTGTCATCTCTTTTCTTTTTCTGTTTTCGGTTCATGTTTTGCTCATGCTAACGTCCATATTCCACATTCTCCAACACAGGAGACCAAGAGAGATGCTATTTTATTCCCCTGCTTTTGATTTATTATGTTACCCAGATTACAGAGCAGAGCTACCTCATCTTCTCAGTGCTTTCCTGAAGTTCAGTAACACAGTTCTTTTGTTTTTACTAATTTGAAGAATTCTAACCAATCTACTCAACTGTCAGACAAAACTTCATGAACACTGGGTTTTAAAGCTGTAAGTGATCAATACCCTTCTCTACTCAAGATCACTTCCTCTTCATTATTTTATTTTTCTTGGACCAGTTTAGTGCTCCTCAACTCTCCTGTCTCTGGAGATAAGTCATTTCTCAAAGGACTACTGGATCCACTATATAAATGGTTTTCTGGAGGACTTGTCTCACCCATCTTCAGACAAGATAGGGTAAATCAGAAGCCATGAAAAAATACAATTTAGCTTTCAGCTTCGAAGCATCCACATACACAGGTGCACTATGATTAGTTCATGTATTTTACTATCAATATTTTTTTTCACTGTGTACAAGTGTCCACATGTAGAATAAATTGCAATTGCAGTATTGTCACAGAGACCCTGAATAGTGCTTTGTCATATATTAAGCATTTAATGGTTAATTATAAACAGAATGAAGATCAAATTAGATCAGTGCTATTTTCAACTTTAAAATTTTAATAATTTAAATATTTAATGAATGTATTTATGACTTGAGTCTGATTATCTTGGTATATACCTCCTTTGAAGTTGCTGTAGTTTGTATCTTCTTACCTAAGCAGGGACTAGGGAGAACCCAGAGTGGTGTAAGTAGAGGCATTTCATTGCTGGTACTTGAGTCTAGGCTGTGAGGGAAGAGCACATCTACAACATTCCAGTACAGCATGCAATCTCAAAAGTAGGTGGATGAGCCATTATGTAGTAGGTCAAACCTCAGACCCTATCCTTGATAGAATTAGTTGCATTGGCATCACATAGCTGCAATGTCCGTGTTAAAATAGTCCATATATTCTCGAATATCCACAATTTCAGAATTATGGAAACTTTGTATCCCTTTGAAATTATTTTATTTTAAAAATTGAGAGTGAGGCTGAAGGCACAACTTGTTAGATGCTATAACCAGCACTCAGTGACCCACAGTGTGGGCCTGATTTATTATGCAAATAAAGAGCCAGAATAATACATTCTGTTTAATCATGCAGGAAATTTTTTTTGTTTGATGGAGTGTCCAGGCACACAAATGAATATTCCATGAATCTAAAATCTACTTCAAAAAGGAAGGTATTTATATGGGGTTGTAAGAACAAGGTGCCAAAGCTGTGATTTACAGAATATGCTTGGTCGATGTTAGAAAACAGTTTGTCTTTAAACAACTGAATTTTATAATGAGAAAATTACCAGAAGCTTTTAGCTACTCAGGTTATTTAAGGGAAAGATGAATTCATCCATTATGAGCTATATAAAACCCATTGATTACTTGACTTGATTACTTAAACCTTATGGCCTGAGAATCTTGTCTGACTGATATATCCCCTCTTCACCCGGAATTTATTATTGAAGAATGATTTTATGATACTGCAGCATTTCAGGTAAGCACTGTTCCCTCAACAAACATGAGGAGATAATTCACACAGGCAATTGATAATATATTTAGAGGCTAGCAGTGTTTCTTGGTAGGTGTTAACCATTTCCACACCAAGGCCAAAACCCACATCTCAAGTCTAAAACCTGAAAACAGGGAGAACCATGACAAACTATGTTTCTAGCATTTTTCCACCTTTCAGCAAAAATTCCTTTTAATAGATAGACTAATACACATATCAGAAAAGAGTAATTCAGAAAATGTTGAGTATGTGAATCATTTCTAGGATTTTGTTGATGTGGGTTCCTTGGAGAGGCGAAAATAAATATTGTAAAGTTAACTTCCTCCTTTATGTTAACCTTTAAGGTAGTACTGTATCTGTATCTTACAGATGAGAAATCTTCAGAGAAGTTAAGTCACTTTTTCAGTGACATTCAGCTGAGAAATAGCAGGGTTAGGCTTTCAGAATGGATTCTCCTTCGTTTTTACATGCCCTTAGAGAAGGAGCATCTGTGATTTTTAGACCTGATTTTTAAAAACTATAAGAAGAGTATCATGGTAAGAATTATATACAGGAAACAATCACCTAGAATATAAAAATTATAGTCATATATTGTTAAAATGCAAGCATACTGTGAACTCATATCTTATAATGGCTGTCTTCTAGTTCATTTCAAAAATCAGACCAGTGATTATGACCAAGTTAATAAAGACTGTAATATTCATGGCAATTATCTAAAATGCAAACTGAATAGACTTCTTCCAGATTCCCTGCTATCTCTCCAAACCATGAGAGATTGATGAATTCTTTTAAGAAGAAAATTGGGGGGCCTTTTTTTTTTAAAGAACATAAAAAGATACAATTTACACTCAAACTGGGAAGTTTTAAAGTTGTGTGACTTGTAATATCTGAAGAAAGCCAAGGCCAAGATTAACTTATGATATTCTTAAAATTATGATGACCATCTGCCTTCCAGTATGTTAATATTAAACCAATCTCTAAAAAGTGCTTCTCATTACTGAAGTAATAATAATGCAGAATGTTGTGTAAATTGTGTTTATACGACTGCTGCATTTTAAATAGACTTTGATGCTTCAGGGCCATCCTTAGGAGAGACTGTTCCACCATATCTTGAAACAATTCTCGCTGTTTACTGCATCCTTTCTTGTCATATCCTTTATTCTTTCTTTATTTTTTGTAATTCTCCCATAAAGACTGTTAAATACAGACATAATTTTTGCTTTTAAAAGTTTGTCTATTTCTACTACTCTATTCCTAATGAAATTGTATATTTCTTCTGATTTGATCATTAGTTACCATGAGGACAAATGAGCTACTTTGTTCTGCGTGATGGGGAGTTTTCTGGTTCTGTGGTTCGGGGAAGAAGAGGATCAGATTTCACAAAATCCCCTGCATGGTTGTGTTTAAGAAGGGCAGGACTGAGAAGTAGATCCTCTGATGATCTTTGCCCAAGGGGCTTTTGCTCTTACCTTCTGTTCTGTAGCTGTGCTATTATAAGCATATCCTTCTTTCCAGGGTACTCCGTGTGCCATCCTGGGGCAGCACCAGATTTTGGGAAACAAAAGCCCACAAATGGGGCTTGTACAAGGATCCAGTGTTTGGTCAAACTAGTGTAGCGTTACTGAATGCGATTTCATGTGCCCGCTGCACAGGGAGGCCAAACAAACCAAAACGTCTCCGTTTGGAGTAGAGAGAGGTTTGCTGCAGGGCCAAGCTAGGAAAACGGGTGGCTTATGCTCAAGAGACTCGAACTCCTGATGGTTTTGGGGAGAAGTTTTTAATGGGCAAAATTTGGGGTGAGGGCTGCAGGGTGTGTGACTTTCTTCTGATTGGTTGGTGGTGAGGTAATGGGGCGTGTCCCAGGAATCGTGTGCTTAGCCTCAAGTTACCTTCCTCCACCTAGGTGGGCGCCTTAGTTCCTGCAGAAAAACTCAAAAAACATTATTATGCATATTCCTTCAGGAGGAACCAGGGCCTTGCCCCATCTCTGCACTATGATTTCTTGACTGCTCCTCGTCTATTTCTGCTTTCCCTCCCTTCCCTGATTAGCAAAATTGTTTGAATCTGCCCTTTGGAACTCAGGGAAGGTGTAGGAGGCTGAATGAAGCCTATTTCCAAACAAGAGATGGAGACATGGAAAGGATTTGTACCCAGGAGGGCCCCACTAGGTCCTGCTTGGTCTCGGTACCGCTGAACCTCAGCCATTGGACTGGGATGTCTCTGACAGCAGTGCGCACTGATGTTTTGCTTTTGTATCTCCAGCGCCCAGCACATGGTAGGAAATCGGGACATTTACATTGACGATGAGACTGGCAGCCCCACTTCTTCCCTCTCTACATCCAGGTGTGCTCATACCACCAGTTTGTGACCCCTTATGCTTAAATTAAGGGACTGGAAACGTCTTTGGAGTGATAACCAGACTGCTTGATGGAGCTCTTTGGAGAACAAACACCCCAATTTGGGGTAATTCTGTGTGTTGTCAAGGAGACAAATTTGGTGGAGGTGTGGTGGAAGGAATAACAGAGGAAGAAATCAACTGCAGTGGATTCTTTAACAGATGTAAGAGCACAATGGGAAGGAATAGCCAGAAACTTAAAAGGGATTTGAAACACTTTTGAGACAGAATGAAAGGGGGCAGGTCACAGCCTTTCAAGGAATGACAGCAATTAACACCCAAATGGTGGAAGATTCAATTCCCAGTTGGCCTTGAGGATTAAGATGGTGGGAGGTTTGACTTCTAGTAGACCTTGAGCTTCATTATATGCCCAGTGTAACATATTAGCATGATAAATAACATGCCCACAGGCACCTTGACAGTACCAAGGCTAATGCAAAAGGCCAAAGAGTGGGCGCTGGCCCAATTCCTGGGAATCCCAGCCCCTGGCCCAGGGTAGTTGGAATGGTCCCACCTGTAGCCATATGAAGCTACCAAGCCCATAAAAACTGGCAACACCACGCCTGGCCGCCCTTGTTTGCTCTCTCCTCTTCAGAGATGGCCCGCACTCATCTATGGAGTGTACCTACTTTTACTTTAACCTGAGCACCCAACTCCCACACCTCTTTCCTTGCCATTTGAAACAGCCTACACTCTATGCAGTATGTATTTCTCTAAACAAATCTACCTTTATTCAACTGTGGCTCGCACTTGAATTCTTAACTGAGTGAAGCCAAGGACCCACAGTTGGCGGGGCACGTCCCAGGATCTCAGCTGAGGCCTGGGACATGGCCCTCCTCGCGCCCCACATCCGTTTTTCCCTGCATCACTTTCAGATGCCTTCACAGTGTTATGAAGGGCCCATGCTGTGAATCCTATAAAGAATAGTAAATAAGACAAACAGTTTTTTTGGGAGTTTGAAGCTTCTGGTTAATCACATTCATTTCCCCTCCAAGTTCCAAATCAATGGAGCCAGCTTCACGTCTGCCCGTTTTGATTAAAGAACATAGCAGGAATGTAACAGAATAGGTTTCCTAACATACCTTCTCTCCTTTCCCAGTTTAAGATTCGGGGGGGGGGGCAGATTGCATCTGTAGAGCACACGCTTACAGAGCTGGCCGCATGGACCATAGTGGCCAGCCCTATACTTTATCAAGCACAGAAAGGCCAAGATTCCAAGATTCAAATGGCGCAGTCAGCCTTTACCATATCAGTTCTGCCTAAGAGAGAAATAAGGACCAATGGCTCTACTACTTGAGGGGCCTCACCAAACAAATAAACCATCACCCCTACTCAGTGGGGGAGCAGCTAGTAAGAAAGGAAGGAAGGGGTAGTAGGTTCTTTCTTCCCATTACATCTGAGCAAAAGAAGGCCCTCATGTAGAGGCTGGAGGGAATTGAGAGGAAGGAAGTGATTTCTATTTAACATGATTTTCTCTATTACCGTTGTGGCCTCCCCTCCCTTATCAGTGACATAGGGTTCAAGTCTCTGTTAGCTTTTAGCATGATTTCTCTCTGGCTACCATAACCCACTCTGATGACACCAGGCAGTAAACTCCAGCCCTTGGTTATTCCGTAGTCTGGATAGTCTTTCTAGTAGTCTCCTTCCCTACACCCTGTAAAGTTGGGTGAAAGTATTTCTTACGAGCTGAAAGTATGAAAACTCTAGAAAAATCCTCTTCAAAGATTAATCCTTCTTTGGATCTTTTTTCATAATTCACATAGTCCACCATATTGGTATAAAATTGGGAGAACACAAGCTACAGAATTTCATCTTAGTAGTGTTTAGGTAGTTCCTATCTCTCACTCAATCACACACATCCAGCCAAAAAATTGTGATTGCATAATTTGTAAACCTTTCCCTATGCATGTGGACTGGAGATTGTGTGTGTGTGTGTGTGGAGGGGAGCTGTTCAAGAATCACTCTTTATCATGTGACGCACAGGACAGCAGCAGCTACAATTATAAGCCGATTAGGTAGGTATGTAACCGACAACACAAATGCCCTAAAGCTGTGTTCCACTTGTTTCCATTGTGTTTAATGTGAGTGGCATTCTGCATTTCTCACCAAGTGAGGCTTCTAATCAAGGCACAAATGATCTTCTAATTAATTGTCTTTGATCCTCTGGAATAAAATGTTGTTTTGTTTAGGGAAATCGAGTAGGTGGTGGAAGCATCCTAGCCTTTACCATAGGGCTTCTTCCTCTTTGCAATAGCTTTGTCATCAGAGCCAGAAAATTAGTGCTTGTACATTGCGAGCCTCATGTAATCCCTGAGTTCATCATGCCAGAATCTTTACCACGCAGGCATATTATAAAATTCTGAATTATGACTTCTCATTTTGTATCCAGAGGCTTTGACTGTCATCACAGATTGTAAAAGCATTCCCTAGCCAGTGATTCTCAAGTCTGACTGCACATTATAATCAACTGAGAGGCTTTTAAAAACCACAAATGCCCAAACTCCTGTTCCTGAACAACGTAATAAGTAGGACCCATGATAGGTGATTCTGATATCCACCAGAGCTGGGAATCGCTGACAGAGACCAAAGGGCAGCAGTATTTTTCTGTAAAGGGGAAATATCATAGGCTGGGTCACATCCACTCAACTCTGTTACAAGTACACAACTCTGCCATGAAAGAAGCCATCAACAATATGTAAACAAATGGGTCTGGCCGCGTCCCAGTAAAACTTTATTTAAAACTATGATACTGTGATTTATAATAAGAAATATATATTTGGTCTTGGTCTTATTTCTGGCACAGAGCTCCTAAAATCCTTGGAGTTGCCTAAGTGAAGAGAGCACAAAGGTGTCTTTCAAGTTAATGATGTGCGTTTTGGACCACACCCAAGGATGGGGCTTGTTTCTAAGAGAACCGACCACGTGATTACAGGGTAGGCCCTTTCAGTCCCACCCCCCTGATTTCCGGGGAGGGGAGAAGAGCTGGGGTAAAAGTGATGGTCAGTGATTTAATCAGCCATGCCTGTGTAATGAAGTCTCTACAAAAGCCCATGAGGACAGGGTTAGGAGAGTTTCTGGGTTGGTGAAAATATGGAGGTTGGGGGAATATACAACACTTAAGAGTGTGGAAGCTCTGTGCTGTTTCCCCACACCTCACCCATGCATCTCTTCCAATCTGGCTGTTCCTGATCCATATCCTTTTATAATAAATTGGTAATCTAATAAGTAAAATGTTTCTCTGAGTTCTGTGAGATGCTCTAGCAAAAATAATTGAGCCTGAGGAGGGGAATCCTTGGAACCTCCAATCTGTAGCCAGTTGGTCAGAAGCCCAGGTGACAATAACCTGAACTTTTGACTGCTGTCTGAGTGTGTGTGTGTTTACAGGGTGTGGTGGAGGGTAGTCTTCTGGGACTGAGCCCTTAACCTATAGAATCTGGTGCTATCTGTAGGTAGATGGTGTCAGAATTGAGTTAAACTGTAGGATACCCACCTGGTGCCACAGAGAATTGCTTGGTGCGGGGTACCTTCCCCCAACACACACACATGTTGTAATTGGGTCTCAGAACCGTTTCAAGTAACCAAGGCAACAAGCCACATTTGGCCTGACCTTAAGGATTTGGATTAGCAACTCATTAATCCTGATTTTAGCCTCAGAATTCAGTAATTTAATAAATGAGCACCCAGAGCTGTGTGTTCATGGACAGCAGAATAAAAACAGCATGAGCTTTATATAAAGTGAAATATATCTGTGTTCCCAATCTGGCTTGCACTACCACTCCTTGCTGTATTAAAAATATGGGGCTGTCATTTAACGTATTAAGATGCACCTTCCTCTCTTTGAGAATAGGAATAACACTGCTTAACTCAAGGGATTCTGGTGCTGCTGGATTTCTCATGAAAATCCAGTCATTTTCCTAGCTAATAATACCTCATATTTATTGAGCATTTACCAGCCACGGTTCTAGTCATTTTATATTCGTCAACATACTCTCCTCTGAAAAAGAAAGATGAGAACGGCACAGACTTGTCTTCAATGACTTGTCACTGCAGTGGAGAAAAAAACACATTCATCAATCGCTACATTGCAAGACGGAACGTGGTCAAGTGGTAAACGCTAAAGGACTTGCAGCAACATATTAAATCTTGAGGGTGGAGCGATCACACACACAGGTGGGTTAATTAAAATCTTCAGAAAAAGCAACTGGTAACAGATGCTCGTAGCTGAAGGCTGGGTATAACTTCAGTTTGCAGACCTCGGAGGAGTAGAAGCAAGAGTGTAGGAAAAAAAAAGGCATGGACCTGGGAAAGCATGGGCTGTGTTTAGAGATGGATGCTTGTTGTTGGAATTGTACTAATGCAGTAGAAGGTGTTAATGTAAGAAAGCTGTTTTTTTTTTTAATGTCAAAATACTGCCTTTAATTGTACACATTTACATATTGGTATTGATAGAAGTATATAGATTTTTGTGTTTTTTTTTTATACCTAAGTGGCATTGGGTATTTATACTTTTATTTTTTATAATATTTTACTTTGTATTTTTTCCTTTTTATGTAAACATTTTTTATTGAGGTATAATAATCATATAGTGAAATGAAGTTTACACTGAAGTGTATAGTTTGATCAGTTTTAAAACATACATTCATTGATGTAAATCATGCCTCTATCAAGATACAGACTATTTCCATCACTCAGAAAGCTGAATTGTGCTTTATCCAAGCTCAGCCCTCTTACCGTCACACCACACCAGAAGCACGTGCTTTTCTGGGCTACAATCTTAGATCAGCTCTGCCTGTTGTGGAACTTCATTTCAGTGGCACCAATCAATAGCTTATATTCTTTTGTATCTGAATTATTTTTCTCAGAAAAATGTTTGGGAGATTTATCCATGTGTAACAGTGGGTAATCCTCCATTTTATAATCATGTCACACTTTTTTTTGCTACCGTTTTACACTATCATTAGCAGAGCATGAGAATTCTAGTTTTCACATCAAATATAAACAGTCTTTTAAATTTCAGCCATTCTAGCAGGGAACGTATGGTTTTGTGTTATAATTTTAACATCATCTTAACAAGTTAACCTCTCCGTAATCATTTCAACTAGCAATTCCTCTAAATGCTCAGCCAGAAACCTTGGTGTCATTCCTGACTCCTTTCCTTCTCTCACACCTCACTTCCGATGTATCACAACTCCTGTCAACTCTTCCTTCAGAATATCTCTATCATTCATCCACTGGGAAAGTTAGAGTCTGAACATTCAGGGCTCTACTTTCCAGGTTAGGTAGTGGAATTTAATATAAATCAGTAGAGAAATATTTAAGGTTTTTAGAGGTGAGTGTTATGCTTTGATCTTTGATTTAGAAAGATTAATCTGACAAAGGAGGGAGGGAACTGTGGTCTTGTTCCTTTATTATACTCATTAAGGAGAGCTGTAATGATTAAATGACTTAATATAAGTAAAGCTCTTAGAGCATTTATCTGGCCAAGAGTAAGTACTATGTAACTGTTGGGAATTATTATTGTCCCATAAATAATACTGAAACATTATCCAGCCTTTTCCTTATTTATTTATTTGTTTTTTTGGTGTGTCTAGTTTAACATAGCTCTAGAAGGAAATTATAGATGTACGTGCATCTTAAACATTCTTGACTGATTATAAGACAGTGTCAAAACATGGAAATAAGGCAGAGGAGGTGGTGAGAAGCTCGTCAGTGTCATACTGGTGCATCAACCAGGCCTGTCCTTAGATTATTAAATTTAGACCTAATAAAACCTTTGCAAATGGAGCCACAAGATCCTTCAAGCAAGGGAAGAACCCATGTGCCTGGAAGTGCAGCAGTGGAATGTTCCATAGATTCAAAAAGGAGAGAGGAAACCAGAACTTAATTTAAGCTTTCCAGCTATGAAGTTATGAGAGTCTTAATCATCATGGTGGGAGCAGAAATGTGAAGAACACAGATTCAAGAGTCTTGCTGAGTCTACTTCATTGTTCAGAAGTAGAGGATGATTGAATGGGAAGAAATAAGGAAAAAGCCTAGATCAATATTTTCTAAACAGTGATGTCATAAGCAAAACTTGGGAGGTCTCAAGGAGGAGACAGTTTGTGGTGAAATTGTGGCTGATTTGTGGTAGATGCAATCTGACCATGTTCTATTGGAGTTATTCTGAAAAGAGCCTTCCTGCAGACAGTTGTAAATGTGGAAATTAATCAAAGCCAAATACGAAATAAACAGGACACCTCTGAAATGTTGAGCAGAGAATTCCTACTACCCCTTCCTTCCCTGTTGGCTCAAGATTTGGTCAGGGCAAGGCAGATGGTGAGGGATTCACCTGACCATGCACAAGGCCTAATTCACTCCAGCAAGTCACCCATCATTTCTAGCTACCTGCCTGGGGTAAGGTTTTTCTCAACCTGTCTCCATTTAGGGGAGAGTTCTACTTAATACTTGTTTGAGCAGATCTGTTTCACATAGTAAGTGAGTTAATTTTTCCCTTTTTCTCATTTCATGATTGATATATTTGATACTTTTCTTTAATTTAGTCAAGGAGAATGAACACCAAAAATTTGAAGAAGTCAAAACAGTTATAAAATATTAACACGGGAAAATGCACAAAAGGCCCTCACAGCAATCTGCGCCTTTTCCTAGGGAACTGTGGACTTACCAGTGATAGTCTACTGTTTAGTACTGGCTGAAGGCCTCATAAGAAGCAGGGTAGATGAGTGAAGGCTGAAGGTGTTGAGAGCAATGTTCAAGGGTAATTGAGGATCAGGAAAAGTTTCTGAGATGAATATTTGCACAAGCAAATTCTTTTTAGTGTGTAATGTACACCACCCTCCAGTAGAGAAGACTATAAAGAGACGGGCGAGTTAGGAAGCTCATGAAATGGGACATGAGATTGTGAATAATGGAAAAATATGTGAAAGACTGCAGAACTCGAATTGGTCATGTTTAGCAAATGATCAGTTGAAAGGAAGGGACAGTGAGAAACATAAATCAAAGGTGGCCACAGTTTTTAAAGCTGTGTGGCTGATGAATGATGGTACAATTAATCCCAGGAAAACTGATAGGAGATATGATTTTGTTCTTTGTTCTGGAGCATGAAGACCTTTGAACATGAATGTTAGATCATCAATTAAGGACATTTAGAGAAAGGGGAGATGATTATGAAGTAAAGAGTAGAGAAAGCAGAACAGCTTGGGTTGCTCTTTGGGTTTGACTTCAACAGAAGGAGGAGATGTCTTTGTTTTACTGATGTGTTCAGTGACCACTTTTTTAAGTCTAACTTCTAGGAAGTGTCATTACAAGAGACAGAGCATCTGTGGTGAGTCTTTGCCCCGCTGGGAACACCACATACATCCTTGATGGGTCACTGATTCCAGATCACCAAGGGCAGGATTGGGCAGTGTGTTCATGCAAGGAGTGGAAGCTACCAGAAAACTGTAGGCTCTTTATTCAATGCATATACCACCTCTGAATATTGAGTGCTTCTTTTTTTTAAATGGTTTTGATTTTTCTTCTCAGGCAATCTAAGACTCCTCACAACATGCTTGCCATTTTTGTTGTTGCAAAAAAAAAATATTTATTAGTATCACTGTAGTAGTTCAAGAAAAGCTCAGGTGTTCCTCCCTTCTCAAAAATATCTGTAAGGGCCAACCCTCCTCTATTTTTACTTTCCTGTTTTATTGAAAAATGTGTTTTTGTTGTTGTTGGGAGAAGCTGCCTTTTTTTTTTTTTTTTTTTTTTTTAGCTAGGCTTTGTTGTACACCTGCAAATAGCCTAGCAACTGCAATGGCTACCAAAATTAGACTATAGTTCTATTAATTGTAAGATGATGCTCCTTATTATGACCTTTGTTTTTAGGGTGAATGAACTAAATCCTCCACTGCCTTTGGCTACAACCCCACAACCCTTCCCCCCTAAAAGAAGAGAGTTACGCCAAAACAAAGCAAAAACACAAAAAAAGCAGTTGAACTCATGAATTCTTATGCAACCAGTTTCACACAACTAAATTGGTAATCAGTTGGAATAAATTCAGGTGGTATTGCTACTTTAACATTTTTGACCTGTAATTTATTTTGTAGCCTAACTTACAATGAGCCACTTCTCAGTTACAGTAATAAAGCTGACGCGGGTATATAGTCCCTCTTTTTTTTGCAGTTATACTCAGTTTGATTTCATTCTCTGGCGGTTTTGAAAAATCATCCTTCCAATGAATGATGTCAGAATCTTTATCCCCACAGTCTACCTCAACCACGGCTTATACCAATGTCCCTTTACCAGTGGCTGTTGATCTAGTTACTCTTAAAATAACCAATTGTTTAATTGAACTAACCAGACTGTGTTGGGAGCTTAAGGCACTTTTATGCTTCCCAAGGAGGATTTATTATCAAGTTAAAAAAAACCCATTCTATTCGATAGTAACAAATACCTTCTGTTAGCTTCACTCCTTTTATTTGTTTTTTTAAACCGTCAGTATCAGTGTCTGGTAGGTTTCCAGTTCAGTAACAGTTTCTAGTTCTGCTATCACTCAGAACATGCACATCCTTACTTAGCTGTATCTTTATCCTGTTCCCTTGAAAAAAGAGAAGCGAAAGAAAAAGAGTTGCTTCCAGATTCTATGATGAAACAAATGGCTTCCTGAAGAGGCAGATTAAGTAAAGCCCATCTCTGTTTCGTTGCAACTAGCGAGGCACCTTCTCACCAGTAATTATTGTGTGGCAGCTTTCATTTCAGAAGGTACCAATAAATGGAATCACACCAATCCATCTCTAACACTACTGGCTGGCACGTCAATGAAAATAAGGGAAATTGCAGGTGCAAAACAAATCCTGTGTCTGAAACAAAACAAACGAAGCATAGCTGGTCCCTAAGAGGGTTTTTATCAGCACAAACAGTATCAGTTTAGCTATTATGAGTCACAGAATTAGAAATAAAAAGGTTCTTGTACTTGGTAGGTGTGCTATAAAAACAGAACATACCGCCACATAGCAGGTGTTGCAGGTGACCGTTTTAAAACAAACAGAGGTTCTCTCTTAGAAAATGTCTTTGTTCACTTGAGGCTAATGTTATCTCATCAGGAATAACACACTCATAATTAATTTCTTATGACAACTTAGCGTTTCCTACTCTTAATTGAACGCAACCCAACTCAAAGGGGGTTAAGCAAAAGGGAATTTCTTGCACAACTTCCCTTCTCAAAATCATGTTCCTGAAAAGCCCATAATTGGAGTTGGCTTTATTCACAGCTACATTCAGGGCCTCAGGTAATGTCATTGGAGTTTAGTCTATTTCTCTCCACCTATTAGTTCTGTCCCCTTCTTAATGCTGTTTTCTTAGGCTCCCAGATTGCAGTGGTGTAATAGGTCCAGGTTTTTAATCTTAGCCAGTAATCCTCACATCTGCATTTCACTGATGGATTTCAGGCCATCTCTGAATCAGTTACTCCCCCTGAGTGACATGGAGTGTATCTGATTGACCAGGTGTGGGTCACTGTCAAAACTTGGGGTGAGAGTACAAGACGGATGGTTTCCTGTTGGAAAATCAGGGTGAGGTTACTGGTCTAGGGGTGAAGGGATGCCAAATCCACACAAACAATGTCAAAAATCTACCAGCCTTTGAAATGTTTTAACTAGTGGCTTTCCTTAACTTCCTTTGTGAAGAAAGCCTCTTTTATTCCTTGGGCAGAGCAAGTCCCTCACCACCTGGCATTTTCAAAGCACTCAAAGATGTCTTGACCACAACTTCTCTTACACTGTCACATCATTATCACTGACATTGCTGTTTCCTTGGACGTCTTTCCCTTCCACAGAAGTGTAAGGTTTTTGAAGGCAGAGAAAAAGTAGCCTTTTCCCTCATGTATGAACTTAAGCAGCGCCCCCATGATAGAGTCTCAACACACATTCGCAAATGCTTCCTTTGATATTACGTATTCAAACCATTGGCCTTCCTTTTTTTCAGCAAGTCCAGGTTTTCTTCCTCTGAGAAGCCTGTTCCAATGGTTTTTAGTTTTACTCTCTATTTTCTAAAATAAAGATATTTTTAAAATTTTTATTGATGAATTCAACACATCAGGGAAACGATGTTATCATCTTCATAAAGTCTTTCTTAAGCACCCTGGTCTTTGTAGATACCTGCTGATAAAGTGTGTGAATTAATCACATCCTTTCTTGCCATTTTAACAACATGTTAAGTGTTTTTATATAATGTATGTCTGTTTGTCTGTATTGAAATATCATCTTACCTTATATTCTTCTGTAGCTCTTCAGAGCCATTATATGAAGGTTTGGTTAATATATGGTGTATTGAAAAGTGTGAAACAAAAAATTGAAAGGAAAAATTTATTGTCAAGTGTGAGATGGCTGAAAACACCTCAACTAAGTAGATAACGTTTTGTGATACCAACTAAAATACCAACAATCAGATCTGTCTGAAGGTGAGCACAGGTGACATTTCTTCATTTCCTGATTTTCTAGCACAGACATGTTTTCTTTATGTAATTAGAAAAAAAGGTAGGTTTTAAAAAAATTCCAAAGGGAGTATTTTTGTTTTTTATTATTCATGTTTACTCTCTTATTATAATTTTGTCAATATCAATTATTCTTTTATGTGTGTGTGTGTACATTTGTGTATGAGAGATCACATAAAATTTGTAAATGT
Organism: Camelus bactrianus; assembly: GCF_048773025.1. Classification (NCBI taxonomy): domain Eukaryota; kingdom Metazoa; phylum Chordata; class Mammalia; order Artiodactyla; family Camelidae; genus Camelus; species Camelus bactrianus. Next base: position 36,824,099 of record NC_133549.1, read on the forward strand.
AAACTACAAATTCGGAATTAGAGGTATTTTAAATTAATAATGGCTATGTACTCTTGGGTTTACTATTATATTAATTCTCATATGAAACTTAATAAGTAATGATTCCTTTGCGTGTATTTCTCCAAAGATAAAGGATAGTCTTTAAGTAATATAGTGATTATTGTAAAACATTATATCATAACTCAGTGGAGAAATAGAAGAACTAAAAATTGGATGGTATTTTCCTAAGCTCTGGGTTAAATGTTAGGCAAGAAAGGGTTCACGGTTAACTTGTGCTATGCATGTCTGATGTGTCTCAAATGCCCCATATTCTTCCATTTTGATTAAAGAGAGACCCACAAGCCTTAGCCTTTCACATGTTTTAAGTGGAAAACATTTTTATTCTACTTATATGTCCTATTTATTTTCTTGGTTGACTAAAGAAAGAAATAGGAGAATCAAAGGATTACATACAAATTTTCCTGGGTCAGTGTTCAGTTAAGATTCCTAGAGTTTTGTGATATGTACTATAAGAAAGACAGTTTATAGATGACTGTGTTAACGGTATGTGTTTCAACCTAACTGCCTTGTCTATATGAATATATTTATGTGATTTATACAATCATGGAAAAAAAAGACTGATTGTCTATATTAGTTACTTGGCTCTAAGTATATGAACAATACATAGTAATTGACATCAGAGATTTTAAAATTTCAACTGATATAATAGAGTTTGTCATGTGCAATCATGGTGGGTTCAAGAGACACTGGTGGCTGTGCTGGGGTTCAGTGGACAGTTGACTCTTGAGTTAGGTCAAAGGGACCAAGAAGAGTTTACTGGTGGCCAAAGGCAGGAGGAAAGATATGCAAAGGGTGAGGGATATCATTTTCCAATAGCACATCGGTGCGAGAACTGTACTCATTAGCATAACTCTGATCACAATTAATGCTCTACAGTTAACAAAGTAAAATTAAAATTATTTGACATTGGTCATTGGCTTTTTGAAAAATGTCTACTAAATATAATTTTTGTTGTAACAGGTGTGAAAGTCTTGTTTCACTGTTGTTTACCAATGAATGTGTCTTAATATATCTTGAAACTTAAATTTATGAATATAAAATCACAAATAATCATTAAACTATTCTTAATTTTAATTAGCTATAGCAGATAAATATGCTTTTAAATGATACAACAATTACCACAATTTGTTTAAATATAATTTTAAATACATGGGTTAGCATTTAAGATTTGGATGGACATTTTGTAATGTAACCTGCAAATGTAATGTTTTGCTCTTTTCTGATTCTGGCAGTTTTTTTTAATGGGCAGACTTGGAGATACATTACTGGTTTAGGATTTGTCCTAAGATTATAAAACCTGGCTTAGCTACTATCTAAGCTAAGATTAAAAAGGGATCATATCTTCTCCACTCTGGATGTGTCCTTCCATGTAGACGGATATCAGTTAGTACAATACCTCTCACTTCTCTTTGCCTCGTTACCCAGTGTGTCCACAGGAGATGGAGAGAGAACTGACTGGTGAGGTTGAAGGGAAACTTGGTATGTGTAACCCAGCGTCTTTCTCTTCCCCCTATTAGGGTGATATACTCAGAGTGACATGCTCTCTCTTCTGCTCTCCATGCCATGTTCCCTATAGGAACATCAGCCTCTGAACTGGGAGGGGCAGAAGATACCCTGTCCAGGGCTACCTGACACTAAGTGACTTGCTGTTTGGTTCTGAAGGTCTTTGTTAGGTTGGTCATTTGCTCACAGATAGATATGGCTACTTGCCCAGAGATGATGATCAGATTTACCAGTAATAAAAATATTTATGGTCCCTATGTGATTGACTTTCTATAAAAATAGTTAGTTCAGAACTCTGCTAGAAACAGGGGAGCTTCTATTTGGGATCCTTAAACCCTACCAGTGGAATTGGCCTAAAGGATCTGTCTTACTCTATAGTCTCACAGGGGCAGACCCTGAGACAAAGATTAGAGAGCAAAAAGTTTAGCAGGTAAATGAGGGACATGAGAAAGAAAAGTGAAGATAAATAAAGGGCATGGAACTAAGCCAGTTTCCAAGATGACCACTTGGAGCTTTCTCCATTTGGGGAACTCAGGAAACACTGAAGACCATAGTCCCAGAGTGATCCCACCCCAGAAGTGAGGAAATTGGACTATTCATACACCAACTTCCATCAGTCATTATTTGGGAGCGCCTCTTGATGGGCGTTGACTCCTGACCTTCAGGCCAGCAGTGCGCTGCCCAGAGAGGCTCTGTAGCCACAAAGAGAGGTGCATGCAAAGATATTCACGTGCTGGCAGTTGAAATTCTAGCCCGTGTGCACTGGAATTGAAAAGGGTAATGTGATATGTGGGGGGCCCAACAGGGTTTTCTCTACAGCAGGACATGAAGGCTTTTTGTTAGGGTCAACTGTATCGTGGACATAGGACCCCTCAAGTAAAACAGGATCGTGATAGCTCTGATACTGAGATCTCTTGAAAGCTGTCTGTTATGTGACTAATAGGTATGTTAAACTTGATTACAATATTGAGTCTCTGTTTAAAAAAAACAATGTACAAAATTTGGAGACCTGTGTAAAGTCAAGTTGATGTCCCTAGTTAGCTCACACTGAATGCTTGCCAGGTATCAGTCATAGTATTACTTCTCCTCCACGCTTCCGTATTCAGACCTCAGCACTCTGAGAGGCAGCCCTCCGGTGTTACCTCTACACGCCGTTGTGGTACAGTTGAGATCAGAGAGATTTTGAACTCTAGCAGAACTAGATTCAAATTCTAGTTCCACTGTTGAATAGCTACTCTTTCTGGGCAAGTTGTTTGAAGTCAGTGACCTTCAGGGTCCCAACGTATGTAATACAGATAATATTAAACACCTGACAGATCTGACAGTTAAATGTACATACATACAGTACCAGCAGAAAGCCTGGCATGTAATAGACATTCAGCAAAATACGAGTTTTCAGCCGCATGGGGAAATGGAGTATCAGAAAGGTAGGCTTTTAAAGATCATATAAGTGATAAGTGTTGGAGCTAAAATTAAATCCAGATCACTGACACTATATACAGATGTCATTCCACAACATCAGTTGTCAATAAAAATCTGTGTCTCTGCTTTTTCCCTCATAGGTGCCTTTCCATTGATTACTATAATTATGGGCCCTGAAGCATAAAACCCAAGACCTCCCATTGAAATCTATTATCATCCAATATATGTTTCAGAAATTTTAATAGCTAATTAAGTGATTTCAGCACAGACTTTATATTTGAATCTTAGCTTTATTTGAAGTGCTGTTCTGCTCTAAGCACCTTGCACTGGAGCTGCCATATATTTAACCCCATCAGTAACACTTGCATTTTATTAAAATGGTGTAGTGAGGAATCTGGGCTCTGAAACTAGACTGTTTGGGTTTGGATCCTATTCTCCCATGTGCTAGCTGCTTGTGTAACTCAGTATCCTCATTGACAGAATATGCAGATTCCTTTCACCGTAGAGTTACTATAAAGATCAAATGAGTGAATACATATATAGTGCTTAAAATGATGCCTGTTTCCATAGTAAATGCTCAATACATGTTAGTTGTTACTTGGGAGAAAATCTTCCTAAAATACTGTGTGATATACCATAAAATACCATAAAATTAATCCATAAATAAATGCTGGGTTAGAAAACTTGACTGGGAATTTAAGTCCTTGGATTGGTAATTGAGAAGAAAGAAAGAAGAAGATAATCAGGACTAGAAATGAGTCTTTAATAGTCAATAGAAACCTATGCAGACAAAGGACAAGATGGAAAGTACAACCAAAAGAACTCAGAACCATTCCTGTATTGGCGTAATATTTCCACAAACCTCAAGTCAGGAGCAGGGCGGTTGGTATGATTATTTAGTGGTCATTAATTTTTTTTTTATGGAAACAAAAGCAGATAATTAATTAAATGGGTACTTATGAGATGATATCAGATGTGACCAAGAGCAAAAATGCTCTTTGTGACAGATCTGATAACATATTTACCACCTACTCCCAAGGTGGTATATATTGTGAATGAAAGTTAGTCCCAGGAAGGAACGAGCCACATCACCAGGAAATGTATGTCCAGTGAGCCTCAATGATAGAAGTGGAGCCTGGGTCAGGAGATGGTGAGGCGAAGTTTCCCACCTTGTTTGGAATCACCATTTCCTTTCTGTCCCGTTATTTCACCTGTTCAATTCTGCAACAGCAGTGAATATGCACCTGGGGATTTCCTTTGTTTCTTTCCTCCAGTGATGAGTTCCTTTAGTGTATCCAGGCCAACCTGGAACCTGTGAAATTCCTTCCCACTGACACATGTCACTTAACAGGTCTAGAGCTGGGGATCTCTGTCACAGAATGTTTGGGGAGCCTCATAATGGCTCAGAATGTTCAGAGACAGAACCAGTTGGCAGGCTGCCACAGCCATGGAACTCCGAGGACCTCTGAGGGCAGTTGTCTAATTCTGGGAGCCAGCCTAAGAACGTCTTATCTCAGAATCCATCACATTGTTACATGAGCTGAATTTATTGCAATGTGTATGGGTACTGGGGGAACATGGAGGGTGCTTTGAGAGCTCTTCATAGAGAAGACCTGGGTCAGTCTGGGAAGGAACATAAACTGGCCTGCAGGAGGAAGAGTGAAATATGAACATGTCAGAGGTAGAACGCTAAAGCAGGAAGTCTCTTTTGGCATTTGAGAAGTTAGTAGAACTTTGGTTCGGCTCTATGAGGTTAGCCTGTAGGTAAGTCTAGTCATCAGACTGCCAGAGAATAGAGGTCAATAGATCTCTGCAGCCAAGTTTAGAAGAAAATTCTGCATTCTGTTCACCCATTGGCTAGTCTAAATTTATGCTCTCTCCTAAAGCAGTGCTTCCAAAAACATCTTCTGAGTGGGATGCGTCTTGCATACCTCAATAAGTAGGTGAGAGGGCATCACAGAGATCATAAGAGAAGCAATCAGATGATGCTAAGGCCTGTAAATCCAAGCTTGATCATCTCCTGACTCTTTTGGGTGGATGGGGGGGACACACTTTTTTTTAAAAATGGTGGTGCATTTATTTTATGTTAATCACAATGAAAATGCAGCATACTAAATAAGCCACAATCACTGTTTTGTTTTTCTCTTGTGCTCTACTGTCACTTCCTAGTAATACCATCTTCTTTTGTCTACTGTTTAATGCCATCTGTCATCTATCATTTATCATTTAATGCCAATCTCATGGGAATCAGAAGGGTCAGTTATAAAATGACCCAAATGAAATCATGGATTTATATGCACTTTCTTTGTGATTGCAGATGAAAATGCAATCACAGTGGAAAAGACTGAAGGAGGATGAGAAGCTATGAATGTCAGAATCTGTCCTCACAGGTGCACTTGTAATGGAAATGGCAGCTTTCTGGGAGGAACCCACATCCATAACCAAAGCATTTGTGTGCAGAACATAACTGTAGTTCTGGAGTTTTTGTCTTTTCATCTCTTTGTATCCCTAGTGTGGCTTAAATGACAGGCACTTGAACCTCGATAAGTCATCAGCTATTACTTACCCACCATCACATAGTAAATTCAAGAATAGCCACACATCTGCAGAGTAACTAACACCATGTGGAAATGTTATGTTTAAAAGGGAAAAACTATTCCACTGAATTAGCTTCTCTGTCAGGGTAAGGTCTCTGGCCAGTCCACGGGACCAAAATGTTCAGGCACAAATTTTAAGTGTAGAGCATTTAAGCCATGAAATTTTTTTTTTTGTGGTTTTAATGAGGTGATCAAGAATAGAAAGTCTTTTGGGTGGAGTCAAAGCAGATTCAGTAAGAAGAGAACAGGGAAGTGTTTATGATACAGGGATAGTACCATGATGACTTCTGAATGGGTATAATCAACAGAAACAGTCAAAACTGGTAATCTGGGCAAGGAACAAAGTGTGTTTTATCTCGTGTTTCAATCATCTTCCATCACGTCTGCCCTGGAGCTGAGGCACCAGCCAGGCCCATGCCATCCAGAGTCAGCTATGTTTGGGAAATCAGTTTGTTAAGATTACTGTAACTAGAAGGTGCATGATCTGTGCAGAAGAATTCAGGACCCAATTTATACATTGCTTTGTTCCAAAATGTGGTTGTAACTCGGTTCTTGCTAATTCTTAATACATTTTCTTCAGAATGATAGTTCTTTTGTCAGGCCAGGACCCCTAACTGATTTAACTTACAATGCATCTGTGCTTATATAATGCTGATTTGAGGTTGAGTCTCTGAATCAAGGCAGTGAAATAAGAGGAAGAGGAAGAGGAAGAGGAGGTGAAAGGAAAGGAGGAGGAATGTGGGAAGCAAATAAAGTGAAAGCACATAGAGACAGAGAGCACAGTTTCTCCCCAGCTCTCTCACCTTCGACTTCTCTCCCCAGGCTTTTATATGTCGCTGAGCCTCCCACTGTGACTGCCACCATTGCCTGCCTCTGATCCCAAGGTGCCTTCTGCTGCAGGAGTTTACACCCCTCCCATGCTCCATCTCCTTGGCACTTCTGGTCTAAGCTATTTGTGAAAGAAAAGTAAACTGAACAAATGTACACTGAACTCAGAACTACTGATGAAATGAGAACTTTTCCAAAGGCAGTTCTGTTTTTCAAAAACTATTTAAGCCAAAGTATATTTAATTAATAGAATTTCGGATGGTTTGAGGATAAGTGAGGAGGGAAGACATTTTAAGAGTTGGAGTCCTAGAAAATATACAGACCAGTGCTTCTCAGGAGACTGTTCATAAGCTAGCTGTCTTTTCTTTTCCTTGCTTTATCCAAAGAGTCTCTAACATTTCTAAGGATTTTCAAGAGAACCTCTATGTTATTTCTAAAACTTTCTCTTTTTTCTCCTGCTGAAATATTACTGCCATTGAAGGTGGGACTGTTAAGTCATCTTTGTGTTTCCCTTCCCTCCATTTTCCAGTCTCTACCTAACAATAAGTATTCAACATCCAGTAATCTTCAAATGTGTAATGCATTTTCTCTACTTCCCTTCTAAGGGTCAATGCATTAAAAAATATTTTTTCTATTGTCTTTTAAAGAAAGAAAGCACAGCTTTTCTTTTCCTCCTAAAAATAGAAAGTCATGGTTGCATTTATTTGTGATACAAAATGAAAGCCTCCCATGGAAGTATAAACAGACATATAGATCTGCTTTTATAACCTGGACCATTTTTCCTTGATGTGGAGTTGAGACAGCTGAAAATCCATCCCAAAACTGAAACCAAATTGATCTCCTCTTCATGTTAATAGGAACTTTGTGAACAGGTCTCTTTTAAATAATAAAATACATCAAATTTTCAAAGAGCTCACTGTCAGTCTCATGACATTTGATATAGGAGAGGCTAGGATGAGAAGGAAGACATCCAGTCATAGGAAAGATCTGTGGCCTGAAATGACATTGGAGGGATTCAGTCAAGAAGAAGATAAAAATAATAAAAATAATCAAAACCCCTCTGTGTATCAGCATGTGGTCCAATAGGCAACCAACTCAGCAAGATGAGGATTAGCATAAGGTAATGAGACCAGAATTGAGGCCCTAGAAAACTGAAAAGAGAGTCATGAAGAGATTCTTTACCTAGGCAAGATAGATCAAGGTAGAATAGGAAAGAAAAGAGAGAATTCCTGTCAATCAGACACCATATTCTCCTAGAATTGGCCCCCATCCGTACTACTGAATAGACGTCTCTGAGGCCCGAGTGTCATAAAAGCCAAGATACTTTATAGATTTTTCTCTGAGTGTCAAGATATTTTTTTTTCTTATATAACTCCAACAACTTAGAAAGAATATGACTTAAAAAAAAAAAGATGAATTAAATTTCATTTGCGAATGGATCAGTAGCTATGCCGAGTTGTCAGTTTTAAAACCTGTGAGGAAAGATGGAAGCATTGGCTTCACAATTACTGGAATTTGGGTAACATCACTGAGTGCTAATTGCTTCTTCACAATTGAAGAAGGGGTTTGTTAAAATTGATTAAGTTGGATTTAACACTCTGTCCACGAGCAGGTAAATGGAAGTGACTTGTTCTAGAAAGGAGGTGCTATTAAGAGAAGCAGATTGTTGTTCATGGTGGGACTCCATAAAATAGGCGTAAAGAGGTGATGAACAATTAAAAGCCAGTAACGAGTCACGTCCCAGGGGAAAAATGGGAATTTATAATGTGCTTTCAAGATCTTAATGAGGAATTTATAGGTATTTCAAGCCAAGTATGATTATTTTCCTTTCCTTTAAAAACACATTGACTTTACATGGTTCTTTGAATATTCTTTCCAAATTTTCTCTTTGCTCATCAATTTCCATAATAATATAAGGTATCCATGGCCATGGTCAAAGCAGAGAGGATGAGATTTTCAGATTCTTGTCTTTTTCAGTGAAGACACTGAACCATGGTACACTTTATTTCAAGGAAGAAAATGTGTTAAGTGGTCTTAATTTTGTTCCTAGAGTGATTATAGATCATTTTGCAGTGGGTCCGTCAGGTTTTCTCAGGGTTATCTTAGCATGCAATCATATTTGGAATAATAGGAGAACTTTACAGTACCCTCTGTGCAAGGCTTAGCAACAGAGATGAGGAAATGAAGTCAAGAGGGAAGCTCTTTTCATTATCAGAGTATCTCACACTTCATGTAGTTTCTTTTCTTATTTTGGAGAATGAGGCATTTGGGAAAATTCATGATATCATGTGTGTGCAGTTCTTGCACTGGGATAAACGTGCAAGGCAGACTTCTGGCGGCTGTCTCTGAGATGCACTAAAGAGCTGCTCAGAATGTCCCCGAAGATTTCCCAGACTGGATGAAACATGCAGAGGTAATCTGGGGCTCTATGTGCCTTTGCAGGTTTGCATATTTATAGATTGTGAGTAGTACGCCCTTTACTCATATGAGCCCAGGGTGGAATCATCATTCCCTCCAGCTTTCAGCATGTGGTGAGAGTAAGAAGGCTTGGCTTCCTCCCTCCCTGCCTCCCTTCCTTTCTCCCTTCCCTCTTTCCTTCCTCCCTCCCTTTCTCTTTTTTCCTTCTTTCCTTCCTGCCTGCCTCCCTCCCTGCATCAGGCATCAGATGACATAAGAAATCAAAGGCACTCTAGATCAGATAATCTGGGACTTGAGGTAGTACGTTATTTTGAATGCTTTTGTTGAAGGCAATGGCGACTAACAAGGTTGAATGTTACTGGAGCCCTGGGATTCTGGAAAACAGCGAATTTAAGAAATCCTCTAACCCTTTTATGTCCTGGGAAACAGCTTCCTACAAAGAACCAGATACAGACCTTCTCAATTCCCTTCTTTTTGGCTCCTAAATGATTCAAATACCGATCAGTTGGAACAAAATGTTTTTTTAATCAAATTTAATTTTTTACCTTCCCCTAGGCCCCTGAACTTTGAGTTTTCCTCAGCCTGAGCCTACAAACAACTTCTCCTTCACAGCCCTCAGGGAACAGGCTGGTCTCTGATCTACCATCCATCAAACCACTTTCACCCCACTTCTCTAACCTATTCTTTTCTAAACTTGTTTATTTCTCTCTGTACAAGAAAACTCTCTGTCCAGCCTGTGAGAGCACTTGCATATCTTAAGGTCTGAGCACACTCCTGATTGAACAGTCCACCTTTCCCTATTGTAATAGACACCTCTCTACCCTCCCCTCCTGACCGTGTAATAATCTTCTTGAATAGTCTCTCCTTACTAAGTCTGGATTTTTTTTAATTTGATAGATAAAGTCAAAAGGAAATAAAGGATAGGCAACTCAAGGATATAAAGTAACTAATGAATAAATAGGTCTCAGAAAGGACAGTCTAGGTAGAGTTAAAACTTGATGGAGAGTTGGTATAGATATCCACAGTTGGAGCTGATCACCTCTATACATTTCTTGCCCTTTTATTCCTCTCAAGAGATACATTCCAGGGACAGAGTTAACGTTACCTAATTCGGGTCAACAGAGAGCATGCTGAGCTCCCTGATTGGAAGTCCCACCAATACTATATACAATAGAGGAAAAGTAACTCCTTGAATAGCTATGATCTTGTTCCAAGAAAGGAGAAAAATGTTGGGGAGGTAAAGATAACAGTGGTTTAAGATAGGTATGATCCTTACCTGGGGAGCTTGGCATATTATTTTTCAAACAAACGGAAATAGAGTATATGAGGGAATTACAGATTTAGGTATCCATAAAAATGTGGCTCTATGCCAAGAATTTTCATGGCTAATCTGCAAAGTAGTCACTTGGTGTCACTTTGATATATATGTTTCTATTCTTTTTCAAACAGATATAAAATATTAACAATTATAGTTGTGTAATATAAAGCTCTCTATATACTTGTATTATCTCAGGAGCCCAGCCTGTGCTCCAGTTGAAGGAGAGATCATAACTACGCAGTTGACTTCTTGTATCCAGCGTATAATCCATGCAGCTACATAAAAGAGATACAATGTCCTTAAAGATTTCCTGACAACTTTCAGCTTTGTATGCAACTGTGCAGAATTATTTCTCTCTGGCCTTGCATTTTCTCTCGTTTATTTTGGCAGTGTACAGGCATGGGCTAAATTATGAGCGCTTTCCCCAGCCAAAATGTGTATTACATTTCGAATATATTTCACACTGAGCTAGAGTTTGGTTTGTAGGGTGAAGCCTCGTTCTTTTAGTCAAAAAGCAAGATACTTCAAGGAATTGCCTCTGTGTGAGAGTTAGGGAGAGAGTGAAAGTTTTTCATTTAACTTTAACAGTGATTTTGAGGGGCAGATTGTCACTAAGACTTGTTTAGAAATCACATACATATTTTTAATGTAGGGCAGTTGCTAGAGCTGTTATCGAGCTAAGCCTGCTAGTTAATTTCATGTTAGGCCTGAAATGAAATTGGCAAGGTAAGTGTCCTTCACTTCTAAGGTATATTATGGCAGCAGAAGTCAGGGTTCAGCTTGGCGATTCACAGACCATATGAATCATCTCAGATAGAGCTAATAGAAGGCAGTTGAGTCAGAAATCATTTAGATTCATTGCTCAGACATAGCACTCAGTAAGCTGATTGACAGAGCCATAAGGAAAATAAACCAACAAAACAAAACAAACTACCACCACTGCCAAATCCCTGTGGGAAGACCTAGAGGAGAAAGGACAATTAGGGTTAGAAAAATGTCACACTTCTGGAGCTTCTAGAAAATGGAAAGTACCACTCATATTCATAACAGAGACTCAATAAACTTGCATATTGATTAGAGCAGACTGGCATATCTGCAAAAGCAATCTTACTGTGCCTCATTCTTCAAGTAGACTTTGGAACTAGCATTCTTGGTTTAAATGCTGGTTCCACCATTTGCTACTTGTATTACTTCAGACGAGTTACTGAAATTCTCTGTCTGAGATTTGCACCTGGAAAATGGGAATAAAAACAGTAGCTATTTCATCATCTGTTTCTGAGCGAACTAAATATATCAATATATCATAGAATGCTTAAGAATGTCTGCCACGTAGTAACTTCTAAATGCTGGCTATTCTTATTACTATTATTGTTACTGTTATTCCATGGGTACCCACAGATAACAATAATTGTTTGCCTTGGGAAAGTCTGTTACTCTGAGTTTCCATGTAATATTTTAACCATTGATCTCTATGCGATTATTTCTAGTTCACAGGAATGCTTCAAAATATGACGTCATGTAATACAACAACACTATGAGTAAGCAGGTGAGATTATTTTCCATTTTATGGTTGAGATAATGGAGGCCTGGAGAGATTAATTGACTTGCCCTAAGTTATTTGTACCATTATGATTTAAACACAATGTTTGTGGTAGTAAGTCCTGTATACTTTCTACCATGATTTCCAGAATCTCCCCAAACATAAAGATGATTATAGAGTTTCTGTCTTGTTGAAGCTTTGAAGTTAGTGAGTAGGAAGTCATTCATTAAATCTCTCTTTCCCTCTCTCTCACTTGCTCACTCTTGCTCTCTCTCTCCCTGATTCCGTGGTAACTATGGGACTATATAGCATTATTGGATTATAGTCTATTTAAGTCTGTTTGAGCAGGAGGCCTTGATATATTGCTGAGAGCATTGCACCCAAGCGTTTCTGCTCCTCTGGTTTATGGAGAGCCACTTATTTTCATATATGTGCCAAAGTGATGATTTTGCTAATACCTCTGGGGTCATCTGATCGGGAGATGAAGCCAGAGCATGACTCAAGCACCTGCTCTGGGATGGAACCAGCTGGAGATCTTTAAGAAACTTGTTCAGACTAATTTCTAATGTCGTGGTATTTCTTAATAGCATGAACTACAATGCCAAAGCCTTTTGCAGTGGTTTATTAACCTGTCAGAGGCATATCTATGAATAATAATGAAGTCAAGCAGGGAGTATTACCTTGCAGCTGAAAGACTGCATTCAAGAGATGTTCCTGCCCTCAATTCCATCCCTTAGAATGTAATCAAATGCAGCAATAGCACACTTCCTACCCCCACGCTTCCTTGCTGCCTTGCATCCCCCCGACAACTCATCACCAGTGTCCAACAAATAAATAAATAGTAGCATTAGATTATCAGCAATAACTTGTTACAAGAAAGGAACGATTCCTTTCATTCCCCAACACCACAGATATGCTCTCTGTCAGCAGGAATTTCAAGCACAGTGTCAGTTACCCTGGCAGAACAAGCTCAGATTGACAGGAAATGTCGCACATCAGCTTCTCAAGGCTCTATGAAAGCTTTTATGTATCATTATTCACCTTTAACTAAAATACAGCTAAAGCTGACACTCAGGTTTGTAATGAGATGAGCATCACTGATGTTTTCTGTATATCAAGACAGGAAACACATTCAGAAAACTCCCAGAGAAGAGGAGCCATCATTTTTAATAGGAAATAGCAAGTCATCGGGTACTAATTGGTATCTACTTTATTCAGCCCTTGGCGAGACTCTGCGTGGGAGTCTTGGAACAAGTAAATGAAGCAGAGTTACCTTTTAGGAATCTGTGACTTCTCTGCGGAGGTAAAATGTATATGCTGGAGATAATTCTTACAAAATCTTAAAGGAACTGAATGCTACATTGACACATACTCAAGAGTGTGTGTGGATGATAAAAGGAATACATGTTTTGAATAATCAGGAAGGGGATAGCTATCTTGGAGGAACAAGTATGGTCGAGAGGAGAGATTAAATCAATTCCACCTGATCACCTACCACGGAGAGGCTATGTGCTAACCGTGTTGCTTATATTGGCTGGGGGAAGGGTCAGAATATCATCAGGGGGAATATCTCAGTCAGTGGAATTAGAGGTTCCAATGTTTCACTTTCCTATAATAGACATATACATTGAGGCTGGTAAAATGATATATGGTGGACAGCTGTACCTTCCTTTCACGTTGGTCGTGGCCACCTGACTTGGCAAATGAGCTGTGATGGGAGCAGAAGCTTGACACGTGCCCTTGAGGTTCAGCTCGCTGTCTCGTGGTCTTTGATCTGCTACATAAAGCAGGTTGCTGAAGTAGTCCTTCTTCTACCCAGACCTGAAAGGGAACGTGCGTGGAGCTAGATCCAAGCCAAGCACTCAGGACCCCGTTATCCTGAAGCATAGTTCCCCAGCAGAGCTCGGATTAGTTCCACTCATTTGTTTTTAACCTGCAGATTAGAGCAGGAGAATAAATGCTTCCTGTTATAAGCTGCTAAGATACTGCAGTCTTTTGCTGCACAGCAAATGCTAAATTAAGGTTGCCTTTCCGTAAATTTTAACCTAAAGGGGAGATCATGGTGTGTGTTCAAGTAACTATAGTATTTAGTAAATAGGATGAGTGTCTTGAAAGAAGTGTAAAGTATTCTGGGGAGCTGGGGTCACAGAGGAGGTAGGAAGGCTCAGGTTTACAAAGACTTCTTGAAAGTGACAGCAATACCCTTAAAGGAAAGGTGGGCTTTGAGCAGATTGTGAAGGGGCAAGCGAAGGATGGACAAGGGTCCGTAGTGTAAGCACCTGACAGTTGTTTTTTTCATTGCAACCCACGTGGTGGACATTAAGCCTTTGCCGAGGCATCCACTTCAAAGACAGCTGTTAGAAATAAACTCGTTACCAGATAGCAACACTAGGTAAAGGGCCAGGATGTCCCGCCCCGGAAGTCCCGCCCCGGAAGTTCCCTTTATTTCCGAGATCTCTGGCTGACTTCGTGAGAGACCATGTTTGCTCGCTTTTCCCTTCTCGCTTTTATGTTTTAAATTCCCCGTAAAGAGTGAACCTGTGAAACCCTAGGCCCCAATAAAATCAGAACCCGAGGCCTGCATCTCCCTTTCTCTACCTGCGACCTTGCTGTGTGGCCCCAGGCGTGCCGTGTACCCTCCAGGACTTGTGAGTAATAAGCTTTGCTTTTTGCTTCTTTTTCTTCGAAGTTCCGTGATGGTTTTTCTTGCTGAGGTGTGTCTTACAGTCATAATAAGAACCACAAGGGATTGTCGAGTTACAGCATTGGCTCCAAAAAGGGAAATGTTTGTGGGGGCTCTGCTGCGGCCCAGGTGAGTTGGCCGCCGGCATTTCTAGCCAACGGCATCACTATGGAAAGGCTAAGACCGTGGCGCAAAACAGTATCGCAGTTCAGAAGGTGGAAGACACTAGGAGAAGAAGGAAGCGTATATACATGGGGGGGTGGTGTTAATTTCTGTTGCTGAACCAGATCTTTTGCCCAACGTGCTGTAAGCCAAACGCTGAGACGCTGAGGTTGGCAGTGGAGAAGAGGTATATTCACAAGACAGCAAGCAATGGGATGGGAGAACGAATTTCAAATCTGCTTCCACTGACAGGGTTTCGAGATGTTTAGGGGATGAAGAGACGGTGGTCTGAGGCATGGGGAAAGGTGATTGGAGTTAAGAAAATTGAGGTAATTGGAGTTGTGAGCAGGTGCAGCTAAGCTACGTGCTTCTTCATGGGACGCATGTTCAGAAAATGGCAAAGTTTGCGTGTTCTGAGGGTGGAGTTTTTGCCCTTGTGACATCAGAAGTCCACCAACTGAACACTTGCGTGCCAGTGGAGGGTTAGTGGTCTGTATTGCGGGCGCCCAAGGCCTGGCAGTTTCACGGATTCGGGCAGACGGTAGTTATCTCTAACTTGCCTTTATTGTGGAGCGGCGTACACAGGTTTCAATAGCGGTGGCAGCGGTGGTGAAAAGTCCCGGGTGCCTTACATAGCAAGGCAAACAAAGCCGGCATCTATCCAGCTGTGACCTATAGGCTAACCAGTGCACTTGCGTGGGGCAAGTCTCCATTACCTAACAATGCATGAGTACTGCGCGTGCGGGATAATACTGCTGAGTCACGGGGCGCCGGCACTGGCCGTCCAGGGAGGAGGGAGCCTGGCGGACTCCGTTTTCCCTGCATGGTCCCAACCAGTCTTAAACGGCGGGGGCTCAAACTGGACAGCAGCTGACTTCCAAGTTCCTGAAAAACAACCTGGGTAAACATCTTAAGACTCCTAAGTCTGAGATAGTATCTGTAGAAGTGGTGAGAGGGTCTTGTAACTTACTGTTTGGGCTAAGTGATGCTTAGAGGAGATAAAAGTTTCATAAAAACTATTAAAGCCAGCTTGATCAGGGAAGGCAGGTTACAGCTGATTATTAAGCAAATTATAGTTTAACGGGTCTAACTGATGATTACCCCTGGTTTCATGGCTGCCATAACAAATTAGCACAGATTTAGTGGCTTAAAGCGGTACCCATTTATCATCTCGTTGTGTAGGCAGAAGTCTGGATGCGGTGTCATTTAGCTAGGTACTCTGCTTGGCGTCTCACAAGCCCATAGCAAAGTGTTGGCAGAGCTGTGCTCCTTTCTGGAGGTGCTGGGCATCCACGTTCGGGCTTACTCAGGCTGTTGGCCAGATTCCACTCCTTGCAGCTGTAGGACTGAGGGTCCCATTTCCTTGCTGGCTGTCAGCTGGGGCTGATCTGCTCTTAGTGGCTGCTTGGGTTCCTCTCATGCTTTGCATGCTGTCTCCCTCCACAGCAGTGGTGGGGTCTGCGGGTGAAGTCTGCCTCCTACTTCCTAGTATCTCCTCCTTCCTCTTTTATTATCTCTCTCTGACTCTTGTGCTTTTCTGTTCTGCTTATAAGGGCTCATAAGATTACACTGTACCCACCCAGATGATCAAGAATACTTTCCCTATTTTAAAAATCAGCTAAGTAGTAATTTTAATTTCATCTTCAAAGCCTTTTCACAGCAGTACCTAGGTTAGTGTTATTTAATAACCAGAGGACATAAATTGAGGGTGGGAGGTGAGGAGACTTCTTTAGAATTCTACCTACCACCAGTGATACATAAGAAAATTAGTCCTGTGAATAAAAAGGAGGAAACAGGTTAAGTGAGTATCGAGAGATAAGTGTGGAGAAATAGATCAGGGCTTGAAGTTGGAAAGCTTTATGTGCCAGGATGAAGGTAACAGGGAGCAATGAAAGTTTCCTGGGCAGAGCAGTCATGAAATGAGAATTACACATTAGGATAAGTGACCGCAGAACATCGGCAGTGCATTTTGTTTGGAAGGAGTTTCAGAAAAGAGTAATTCCAGTTTACAGGTTATTGCCATTGTGCACGGTCATTTTAAAAAGATTGAATTTTGGTTTTAGTAGTAAATAGAGCAAGAGGTACAGATACAAAAGCCCACCAAGGTCAAATCTAAGACTTTGGCCCCTGAGTAATTAGAATGGAAATTAGGAGAGGAGGGAAGGTTCAGGGATATCTGTGATTTTAGGCATCAGTAATTAGAAAGAAAGGAATGCCGTTAACTGAAATAGGGAACACGATGCATGAGAAGAAGGTGAAGTTTCATTTGGATGGTTTCTGAGAGGAGTTTCCCAGGAGGTGATTGGAAATACGGTAATCAGGGCTAGAGATACGGATTTGGCAGCCCTCTGCAGAGAGACATGCCAAAGTTTGGAGGCACTTAAGACCAGTGAGAGAGATTTGTGAGGCGATGTGGAGGGAGCGAAATGAGAGGTTGAGAACAAACGTTGAGGAGCGTCTGTCTTGTGAGTAGAAACAGGAGGAGAGTCTAGTGAGGGACACTGAGAAAGGCATTGAAAAAGTCATAGAAAAGATGCCCGGAAATCCCAGTGCCACAAAAAGTGAATGTGAAGGAATTTCAGGAGGGAAGTGATGGATAATGACATAAACTGAAGAAAGATGAGTTAATTCACATCTCTGGCAAGCAACAGGCATTTACCAGAAACCAGTTTGTTCTAACAGATGGAAAGAAAGATCTCATGTGCATGATGATCTCAGGGCTGCAGAAAACACATGTAGCTGTGTTTTTAACTGTACCCTTCGTTTGCAGAAAACTGCTAAGTGTTGCGCACTAAGACTCTCTGATAAGGAAATGTCTCTTGGCTTCAAAAATACCTGGAGAATTCAATGGTGAGGAAACAAATTACAGATTTCTTTTCCTTAGATTTTTAGAGGATCAGTTTTTCCTAAAAAGCATTGTTTCAGCTGCTAGATAGAACCAGTGATCTTTTCCCGAAAAGAACATTTTCAGCTTGGAGTGGCATGTTTTTGACATGTCTCAGGTTAGTGTTTGTCAAATATTTCTGATGTAAAGAGAAGAAAAAACAACCAAAGTGATTCTTAATTGGTTACTAGCAGCCGACGAGAAAGCACACAAGTCCTCTTCCAAATCGTACGAATCTCTGAAGTACCACCCACCCACACTTGAACATGTTCCTGAAAAAAAATGCTTCTGAACAAAAATTAAAATTGCAGTGCTCTAGCTACCAAATGTAACAGGGAAAACAATTGTCCAGATTCTTATTTGTGCCTAATTTGAACATACATATTTTTATAGCAATTACTAAATGAAGTAGCTGGTGTTATTTGTTTTTCATTGGAGTTTGCAATCGAACATGAATTCTGTGCTATTTAGTGAAAGCACGGGCTTCAGCTTGATTCTCCCAGGCTGCAACAGACATATGCATGGCCACTTACCTGTCCAATAGATTCTAACAAAACTCTGCTTTTGTTTGGGTCATCTGCTCTCAAGCATGGCCATATGTCTCAGCCCCCAGGAATTTCATTCTTCTTTCCCTGTGAGTGGTTTGGGAATGGGTGTATATGATACACTTCTGGCCAAAGGCAGGCAAGGGAAAGTCTTCTGGGGACACCGGTGGGAAAGCTTGCCCAACTTGTGATAAGAGACAAAAGAAAGAAGTGGTCCCTTTTCCCTTGCTGGAAATTTTTACGCCTGACAATTCTCTCTAGAGTTGTGGAAGCCATTTGGTGACCCTCAGAGCAAAACCAGTGAGCTGAAAATGGCTCAGGGTGGAGATGAATGGTGTACATGTCCTTGACATTGTTGAGCAGATGAATGAACCACGTTGGAGCTGCCCTACCTTGGAATTTCTTAGGAGCTATTTTCCCGAATATTAAGGACGTTCTGAGTTGGATTTTGTTTCATCTTAAGTGTATCAACTGATCATCTGCCTTCCCAGTCTCTCCAAGAAGACCATAGGATATGCTTAAGGAGTCAGCACGATGGAATAGGCAGAAAATCTGAAAGTCTAGGTCATGGAATCCTTTCAGCACTGATCTGTGGAATAATATTCTGCATTTGTAGTGAACTAAAAGCAGAGGAAAAAAGCCCTGTCATTTCTTGTTGACATAAAAGCTTCTCAGATCAACTTGAAAATGAGGAAGTATAGGGAAAAACTCTGAAAATGAAAGCACAGTAGGATGACTAACAGGTGTTATTCAAATCACATGTCAGGGATTGAATCAAGCAGGGTCTAGATTGCTGTTGTGGTTTCAAAGCAGAAGGTTCTGGGTACAGAGTTCACAGCAAAGGGGCCAGAGTAGAAAGAGTATGCAAACATCAAAACAGTGAATAATAAAACTTTCTAAACTTGTGCAATTTCAACCAATTCATTGAGCTGTACTTTGACCAGAAACCAGAGATCTTAGCATGAGCTTCTCACATGCTTAATTGGGGTAAGATGTAGTTTAGCACACACTGAGACATGTTATTAATCTTTCTGAAGATAGCTTTCACCTGAACAAGTAGTGTAAATTAGAAATTGTCTCAAAGATGTGCCATTTTTTTTTGATGCAAGCCGAACCAGATGATTGGATTATAATTACTGGCTAAAATATAATTGCCAAGTAACTATGCTTCCGATACACTTCTAAGACTTTCCTGAGGAGTCGAGAGATTATGTATTCTTGGACATAAAGTCAGTAGAGAATGCATATGAAAAGCACTTACTTCCATCAGTTTTATGTTGAAACACCACAAAAGGAAACCTCACATCACAGATGTAGGGAAAAGAAAAGAAAAATGAAACACTGTATAGCACTGATATCAGGGTGCAAGTTAAGAGAAGTCATAAGCAATCCTTATATCAGCCTAATGGTCAGGGAAAATTTTACATCGCGTCAATTTAAATTTTTTTTTTTGACAGGGCTTACATTGAAGTTTAGAACTCAGATGATGGTCTGTTTATCTTTAGAAGTTTACTTACTACCTTGCTGAAGGCAGGGAATAAAGAAGTCAAGCTTGTGGTGTGTGCACATGAGTGTGTGTTTGTGCTGCTGTGTGTCAGGAAAAAGTGAAGCTTTTTTGGTTTAGGGTAAAGTAGGTCTTCAGCTTTGACCAACACATTTTACTCACATGCAGGGGTTGTGGCTACCATAATGGACAGTGTAGATTTAGGGAGCTGTGGGTTCGTCACCAGTTGTGGGTTCTGGCTGGGAGAAGTCCCACCGAGATGGAATGAATTACTTGAGACTCTGGAAAAGGTCAAGAGAGCGAGAGGGAGTTGGGAGCCAACTCCACGAACCTCTCAAATGCCCCCACATTTATTGTGTACAATCAAAGAAGAAGTCACTGACAGTTGTGTGATGGAATGCAGGAATTTAGGGAAAGACAGGGTGGGGTCGAGATTGTAGAGTTTGGCTCAAGGTCAGAAGACCCTTTATGTTTTGGTAAATCATGTCCACGTTGGCATCAGCTGGCATCAGCGAGCCTTACAGCTTATCAGGGCGGAACGTATGAGAAGCAGCTGCTTAACATTTTTCTTGGACTCAGGTGGCTGTGCCTGTCTTAGGTTGCCCTCCTCTGGGGATCTTACCCGTCATTGGCTAACCAGCCTTCTCACCTCTGAGTCTGCAGCTTTTTATAACTTGTTTACCATTCCAGCCCAAGACTCATTCCTTTGGGGGCCTACAGTTTACCTTTAGGGAAGTCATTGGCAGAGGGGAGCAAGATACATTCTTATAGATATGTTAAAGCAGACCACCAGCCCAGCCAGTTCCTTGCTTTGGGGATAGAAGACTAACGGCAGGCACACCCAGCGCTTAGAGCCGAGGGCCTGGGTCGTTGCTTTGCAATGGGCAGAGTGCTATCTAAAACCTCAACTATGCAAGCAAGGCAGTTACTAAGCACATTTGCTCTTCTTTAAGGAGACAAGCGGCTGGGGTCTGTTACAATTTGTTAACCCAATCATGGGCTCCCACAGGGAGCATATTAATTAGGCTGCTTTTGATGAGGTCACAGAAAGAATAACTCAAAATAGACAAGAAATGCAGAGATTGGATGAGGTTCTGAGACATCATCATTAAAGAGTCATGTTCTTTCCACAGTTTTGTTCTGCATTCCTTAGGAAGTTGGCTTTGTCCTTGAGGCCACTCCACAAAAACAACCAGAATCCCACTGATCATGACTTGAAAATCTACTGCATGCATTTTCCTATTTAAGCTTTAAAATTCTGATTTGCTTTACCCAAATATATTGTGGGGTGAGGGGAGGCTCATATGCCTTTAAATCTGAAATCTCCTTCAGAACATTGGAACCAAGATGCAGTGCTGACATTAAATAATTCTGAGGAATTCTGGTTTCTCATAGGAAGATATGGTTGGTACAAATGGTAGACTAAACGTGAACTTAATAGCAATTTAATGTGAGTGAGCAAAGAATTCACAAAAAGATAATGGAGAAAGTTAACTTCATTCAAATAGTTATAAAATAGTCACATGAATTTAAGATCTCTGAAGTTACGATTATAGTTTGAAAAACTTGCAATATCAGGAAGTTTGGACTTTTGTTTACCCACTAACAAAATGGCCAGAAAAACCTTTCAACTCCATAGTTCAAGTCTTCATGCCGGATTATCCAAGCAGACAGTTAGTTTAATAAATGTAGCCATGGGTAAAGATCTGGAAAATAGAGGATATTAGCATGCTTTTGGCTTACACAATGATGATGACAATTAATCACAATTTTTTATACTGTGTTGTATTAAAAAAATTCACACGCTACTATGAGTATTTGGGATGGCCTCTGGATGAATTTTGATTCAAGGAAACAAATTTAAAAACCTAGAGGTATTCATCCACGGATACATTTTGACAAACTATCACTGATGATTTTAAACAACAAACGGGCTCCATTTTCACGGTTTATGAAGAGGGTACTTCAGCGTCTCATGGAGCCAGTCAATCTAGAAATGCCCAGAGAACAGCTGTTCTAACAGAATTTTGGCTCATTGGGTTTCTGTCAAAACTCAGAGCTACAAATAGTGCTCTGAAGATAGGAGGCGAAGGAAAGCTTCAAGAATGAAAATGATTTTAAAGCTCAAAATACCTCACATTGACTTTGGTGCAGAAGGTGTGTGTGAGAGAGAGTTTTTTATTCTTAGCTCATTCAGAGTCCATTATAGAATCTGTAACTTCTATCAAAAGTCTTCTCATTAGGAAGTCTAATTTTTTTTTTTTTATCTTGAAGGAGGTGGAGTGGGTGGAGGTACCCACCAAAAGTAGGTTGAGGCAGTATATACAGTGGTTAAGCATTTGGGCTTTAAAACCAGGCTACCCAGGGTTGAATTCCAGTAGTGTTGCTACTGGTGGTATGATCTTGGGCAGGTGGCTTAAGCCCTCTGCATCTTGGAGCAAAGTGAGACTGGCGATCGTGCCACTTCCTAGAGGAGTTGATGAGGGTTAAGAGAATAATATACACAAAGAACAGTCCCTGGTGCATAGTAAATACTCAGTACCATTCAACAGCTCTTTCAATTTAGTTTATTACTAAGAAGTTCCTTTGCTTGCTATACTCGGCTAAGTCCTATTTTTATCTCTTTGATTTTTTAATATAGATAACATTCAGGTCTTTAGAACTACTCAGATCATCAAGACATATAAGTTTTAGCAGTCTTGATGACATTTCAGCCTTAAGTGGGTAGGAGTCCCTGCATCCACTCTGGAGAGCTCTCCAGCATTCTACATCGGGGGATAAAGACACCTCTTTGAGCGTGAGAAGGGCCAGCTTGCTGCGGTAGAGTTGGGCAAAAGTTCTTCAAGTAGTTGTGAAGTCTTTGTGTGAGGAGCCAATATGTTATTAGATAGGCTTTCATTTTTCATCAGAGTTATATTTATTCCTAAAGACATTTTCAATTCCTGAAGGACCACTCATTTTACTTTGGACATGTAGCCAGAGAGGTTGTTACAGCACTCAATTCTCTTACATTCTCTGGATATAAAACCCCTTTTGGATAATATCACTGACTTGGAATAAGCACTAAGTGTTTTGTTAACATGCTAAAACTATTAAACCACAGGAGACAGGGAGCCCTCCGGAGCCTGTGATCTCTCTTAGTGTTCTTCTTCATGGCTGAATCTTTCATCCAGGGAATAGATCGGATTCTTCTGGTACCTTTTAAAGATAGAAAATTTTCAGGGTGTTTGAGGGATGCAAACTTGGGTAGTTTGACCAACACAAGATCAGATTTCTTTTTTTTTTTCTTTTTTTGAGGTGGTACTATGTGAACAAATGCTCTTACATATTTATTTCCAGTTCCTTTTAGTGAGGCTTGAGAGTAAATTTATATAAAAACAGTTCTGACTATGGTTATCTTCCAGAAAGATACTTTTATATAGCTGTTTAGAAATGGGAGGTATTAGCTGGCATTAACTACCTGATTTTTTCACAAACTTCATGTCTTCAGCTCTTTTTTATTTCAAGAAGATTTAATAAAATATCTTTGGGTGAATTTCTCAGTCAAAGCCCTCATGAAATGGAATTAATGAAGCTCAAATTTTTAGAAAGGGTTTTGTATTGAATTAGAGGTAGGAGAAATGACGTAACCAGTCTGCACAAAGAAAAGTGAAGGTGTGTGACGAGGAAATCATGTAGCTAGAATGACTAATGAGCTTGCTCTTGCTTTAAATTATAACATTATGCCTTGGAAAGGGGTAAAAAAAAAAAAGCTTACAGTTGTATTGCTTTATCTTTTGATGTTATTGATTCCATTGTAAGACCTACAGCAGTTACTCTCAGATCTTTGTGTTCATAAGAATCACTTCTGATGATGATTAAAACGGCAAGTTTCTTTGTTCCACCTAAGAGCTACTAAATGAGGAATCTGAATTTTATGCACAATAAAGTTTGAGATAAGTGGCATAAAGTATCCCTGTCTTCTCCCCCACTTTTCCTTGTTGTCAAATTTGCTTTTGCTAAATCTAACTGGAATCTTCACGTCACATTTCTTTTTTAATCTCCCAAGCTTTACTGAGATAAAATTGACAAATAAAATTGTATATATTTAAAGCATACAAGGTGGTGATTTGATATATGTACACATTGTGAAATGATTACTACAATTAGGTTAATTGTCACGTTCATCACCTCACATAATTACCTGTTTGTGTATGTATGTATGTATGTGTGTGGTGAGAATGCTTAATATTTAATGATTAATACTCAGAAAATTTAAAGTATTCAGTATCACACTAACTATGGTCATCATGCCATATACTAGAGCTTCAGAAATTATCCATCTTATAGCTGAAGGCGTCTACCCTCTTAGCAACATCTCTCCATTTCTCCCACTCCTCAGCCCCTGGTAAGTACCATTCTATTGTCTATTTCTAAGAATTAGACTTTGTTTTACTCTTTTTTAGATTCTATATATAAGTGAGATCATACAGTATTCTTTCTCTGGCTTATTTCATTTAGCATAATGTCTTCCAGGTTCATCCATGTCATTGACAATAATAGGATTTCTTTTTTTCTACAGACTGAATAGTATTCCATTATAATGCATATAACCATATCTTCTTTAGGCATTCATCTGTTAACAGACATTTGGGTTGTTTCCACATCTTGGCTATTGTGAATAATGCTGCAGTGAACATTGGGGTGCAGGTATCTCTTCAAGATCTTGATTTCAATTCCTCTGGATAACCCGTAAGTGAAATTGCTGGATCATATATTAGTTTTATATTTAATTTTTGGCAGGAACCGCCATACTGTTTTCCCTAATGGCAGTACCAATTTACATTCCTACCAGCAGTGCACAAGAGTTCCCTTTTCTTCTCATCCTCATCAACACTTTTTATTTGTTGTCTTTCTTAAAAAAAAAAAACACCCTTTTAAAAGGTATGAGGTGATAGTTCACTGTGGTTTTGATTTGTATTTCCCTGATGATTAGTGATGCAGAACACCTTTCTATGTACTTAGTGACCATTCGTATGTCTTCTTTGGGAAAATTGATTGAGGTTCTTTGTCCACTTAAAAAATCATATTTGTATTTTTGTTTGCTATTGAGTTTTATGTTATATGAGTTTCTTACATGTTTTGGATATTAAGCAGATATTTGGTTTGCAGATACTTTCACACATTTTGTAGGTTGCCTTTTCATCTTGTTGATTGTTTCCTTTGCTGTGAAGAAGCTTTTTAGTTTGATGTAGTCCCACTTGTTCTCTACTTTTCTTTGCTTACGGTGTCATATCCAAAAAAATCATTTTCAAGACAAATGTCAGTGAGTTTTTCCTTATATTTTCTTCTGGGGAGTTGTAGTTTTAGGTCTTAAATTTAAGTATTTAATCCATTTCAAGTTAATTTTGGGAAGTGGTATAAGATAAGGGTTCATTGTCATTTTTTTGCATATGAATGTCCAGTTTCCCCAAGACCATTTATTGAAGAGACCCTCTTTTCCTGATTGTGGATTTTTGGCACCTATGTCACAGATTAGTTGACTGTATATATGTGGGTCTATTTCTGGGCTCTCTGTTATGTTCCATTGGCCTATGTATCTGTTTTTAACGTCAGTACCATATTGTTTTGATTAATATAGCTTTGTTATATAGTTTGAAATCAGGAAATGTGATGCCTTCAACTTTGTTCTTCTGGCTTAAGTTTGCTTTGGCTATTTAGAGTTGTGGTTACTAAAGGGGAGAGGGAAGCAAGGAGATGAAAATTAGGGGTATGGGATTAACAGATACAAACTACTATATATAAAGTAGGTAAGTAACAAGGGCACACTGTATAGCACAGGAAACTTTACCTGTTATCTTGTAGTAACCCATAATGGAATATAATCTGTAAAACTACTGAATCACTATGCCGTATACCTGAAACTAACACAATACCATAAACTGACTATACTTTAATTAAAAAAAAAAAAAAGATAACACCACAGGCAGTTTTGAAATGGTGAGCATTCTTTACCCAGAACAGGGGGCGTTTGGGAGGATGGGAAAGCAGTATAGGGTGGGGAGAGTCATTTCCAATTAAGTCATGTTTTGGGAGATAACACCTATTAGGCAATGCTGGAGATGAGTCTAGAGAAAGGTGCAAACTTTTGGGTGCTATGTTTAGGACCTTGGAAGGCAGACAAGAGGCTCTTTGTTAGGCACGCTCACGCCAGCGATGGTACACAACTGCACTGCAATTGTGTACCATGGTAGGACATTGTGTCAAGTGGTAGGACATTTTGCCCTTCAAGTCAGTCTGCTGTTGAGGGAATAAGACAGTTCTTGCTCCTGCTGTAGATGAGGGCTGGCCCCTTTTTGAAGTAATCACTCGTAGTCTCATCTCTGAAAGAAACAGGTAATACGTGGTATTTACCTTAGCTGGACCTTCATGCAGTTGGTGTAGAGACTTTATAGCATGCACTAGTGATGCTGCAGTACAGAATGTCTACCAGCACAGCCCAGTCAATGGGTTAAGGGGACCTATTCTGCATAGAGACAATAGAGCATGATGATTAGGGATTTAAAGTGTGCATTCAGATGCCCAAATCTGAGCCCTGCCACCTTCTACCTGTGTGACCTTTAGTAAATTACTTAATCTCTCGAAACCTCTATGTGTATTTTTTTTAAAGTGTGGATGAAAATACACCTCCTTCTCAACAGTACTAAGAATTAAATGAGGTAACACACTATAATGAGTTGAACTGTGCCACCCACCCTCCTCCAAAAAAGATACACTGAAGACTTAAGCCTCTCAGAATATATCACCTTAGAATGTGCCCTTATTTGAAAACAGAGTTTTTACAGAGGTAATCGAGTTAAAATGAGTTCATTAGGGTGGACGTCAATCTAATATGGCTGGTATCCTTATAAAAAGGCAGAGTTTGGACACAGAGACAGACACATAAGGGATAACAAGCTGTGAATGAAGGCAGATCGGGGCAAAGTATCTTCTAGCCAAGGAACACTGAAGGTTGCTCTCAAACCACCAGAAGCTAAGGAGGGAGGCATGAAACAAATTCTTCCTTACACCTCTGAGGGAACCATCCTTACTGACACCTTGATCTTGGACTTCTAGTCTCCAGGACTGTGACACAAAATGTTTGTTATTAGCCATCTAGTTTGTGGCATATTGTTACAGCAACTCTAGCAAACAGATACCTGCACATAAACTGCCTGGCACATAGTAGGTGCTCAACGATTATTAGATTTTCTCATTGGTCAATACTGTTGTGTCACAGTCTCAGCTTTCTTCTCAGACCTGCTTTGTCCAACATTGGTTATTTGCTGAGTGCACATTGTTCTTTGAGTCAAGGGCAGGAAAACCAGAGGTACGATGCAATGTGTGTAGCACACGTACCTCCTATGTATCTAGACAGAGCCATTCTGGAAGCATGGAACCAGTTATTGACCAGTCCAAGGTAGGGTTGGAATGGTGACAGCAGAGAAGAGCAAGGACTTCAGAGATGAACACACTATGCATGGCATCTTGAGAAATTGCAAACTAATCAAGTCAAACAAAACAACAAACACAAACACCAAAACAACTTATTTGATTTTGGAGGAAGGGGAAATTGAGCATCTACTGATAAGAAAAAGGTCTGCTTACCTGGTAGGTGCATATTTTTATTTCTCCCTGAAATTATCTATTTCTTATATAGGATTGACCATAACTAAAGATAGCTATAAAGAGAAGAAAAAGAACAAATAAAAAAAATAGGAAAAAAGGAGAGAAGAGGAGGAGGAGAAAGAAAAAGAGAAGTGAATGGGGAGGTCAGGCCTGTATAAATGGAAACTCTTCTACTGTTAAGAAGGCACTTGAACAGAATTTCTCACAAAGTTGGAAACTTTATCAGTACAGTTTCTTCTCTAGGAGCGACTCTTGCTTCAAGGTTTGTGAGCCCATTCTTTCTGAGCTTAACAGGGCTCTGACTACACACCTGACCAATAGAAAAGGGAAAAGGAAGAGAAAATGGAAGTATGTGTGTGTGGTGGTGGGGGATATGGAGGAATGATGAAAAGAGAAAGTAAGGGAACAGAGAAAATAAGTCGAAAAATACAAGAATTGATAAGTAAGATTATACTGTATAGCACAGGGAAATATACAGGATCTTACGGTAGCTCACAGTGGAAAAAATGTGACAATGAATATATGTATGTTCATGTATAACTGAAAAATTGTGCTCTACAGTGGAATTTGACACAATATTGTAAAATGACTGTAACTCAATAAAAAAAAAAAAAAAGGAAAAGAAAAGAATAGGCAGTCATTGTGATTAAGTCCCCAGATTTTATACATGAGCTCTGTGATTTTGGACAAATTCCTAACCTCTCTTAAGACTTTGCTTCCTCATTTATGAAATGAAATTAATAATAGCACCTATATCCTTGAGTTATTATGAGGGTTAAGTTAGCTCACATGCAAAACACATTGTTTTTATTATTACTGTGCTGGGTATTCATCGAGATGAGATGATTAAATTGTGGTGCATCTAAATCTATGACATCACTAAAAAATATCTGGTAGAGCTTCACGTGCCAATCAGGCAGGATGTCCAATATCATAGTTAAGTATAAAAAAAAACTTGAGGGGGAAGGGTATAGCTCAAGTGGTAGAGTGCATGCTCAGCACCCAAGAGATCCTGGGTTCAATCTCCAGTACCTCCTCCAGGTGGAAATCAATGAAGAAAACTAATTACCTCCCCCTCACAAAACAAACAATACAAGCCAAAAAACAAACTTTCGAAGATAGTTCACAGTATCTGCCCATTTGCCTGAAAAACAATAAATTTTATCGAATATTTGTGTATATATAGATCATTTCTGGAAGAATGATGAAATTGGTTATGTTTCCTCTATGAAAGTCATCTGGAATACCATAGATCATAAGAAGAGTTAAATTTGACTATATTCCTCTTTGTTCTGTTTAAAATTTTACTATTTGCACATATATTTAAATTAAAATTAAAAGAAAAAAAATGAGCTCTTGTCCTATAGGTTGAGAAGATTAAATGAGATATATATACACACATACATATATATTTATATTGTTCCTGGCTATTAAAAAGCCCCACCACCCACAAACATCATAATTATTCCTATAGTTGTTCTTCAATATCTGCAGAATACTGTGTCCAGGATGCTCTGTGGATACCAAAATCCATGAATTCTGAAGTGTCTTACATAAAATGGCATAGTATTTGCATATAACCTATATATGTCCTCGCATATACTTTACATCATCTTTAGATCACTTGTACTGAATACATTGTGAATGCTATGTAAATAGTTGCCAGCATGCATCAAATTCAAGTTTTGTTTTGAGGAACTTTCTGGGAAGTTTGTTTGTTTGTTTGTTTGTTTTTTTAATACTTTTGATCCATGGTTGGTTGAATCCAGTTTTGCCAGAGCACCCATTTTCATGTTACAGGGTTAGTTAGAGCTTCGAGATTTGGGTCTCCCCATGCTCACCATGAGAGTCTCCACTAACGGGGTTTCCTGGCTCCTAAAATGTCTCCTATGCGGAGCTGTGATCCCACTCCATGTTTGGGTAAACTTTTTCAGTTTAACGGGGAAATCCCAGAAGAGGAGTGCATGCTTTGGCCCTGAGTTTACATGTGAATTTTGGTCCTCCAAACTAGAATGTCAAAAAGAGGCAGATTCTGTAAAGGCTTGGTTTGTTGCTATTACACAACCCTAGCAAAACCAGAATCATTATAGATAGTTTGAAAGTGTTTAACTTCTGCACTGGATAAAGTTCTGTTTTTTCCCCTAGTGTTAAATTAGAGCAGAAAAATGAGTCTTAAGAGGGCAATCCTTAGCCAGATGGCTAACTTAGGTTTTTGATCCTCCATAGACACCTTTTATTTAAGGATTTATTCAAGGAGCAACTGTGAGTCAATCTATATTGCACTTAATTTCAGCAGACTGGTGCTAGTAAACCTGTTTTGTTTTGCTTCTGCTGTACCTGGACCAACAAGAACCTAACTTTAATTGGTGATTTGTGGGAAAGCAACTAGACAAGAGCTCATTAGTGGCTAAGCTGGTAACTCTGAGGCCATCCACTGTAAATGAGTTGAGAAAGTTGCCTTCCACTGAAAACTTGCTGTCATGGTACAATCTAACATCATGACATGTAAAAACAAACAGAAACCCTTAACAGTGAGGATAATACTTTGTTTTTCTTAAATGTCTATGCTGTGTACAGATAAATGCACTGCTGCAGTAGACCTGGGTGTGGCCATGACATCTGTCCCTCCTCACTGGGAAGATCTCCATCTTGGGAAGACACTACCCTAAGAGCATGAGAGACCCAGGGAAGAGTAATAATTCTAGCTTTCTTTCCCTGGTGCCTTGGGTTCTTCTTTCATTATGCTGTAGTTTTTAGTTGGTTAATTGTATTTGCCAGTTTGTACATTGCATGGCAAATAGATACATTTACACTAAATGAGCTTCCTATCAATTGTTGTTGGTGAGACACTCAAGGCATTGAGTTACCTTGGAACCAGAGAAAAGAATAATGGGTTTGGTTTCTCCCTTAAGTTATGTTGGGAAATAGATGTGGTGGCAAGATAACGGTTAGATTTAATTTTCTTAAGGTTGTACAACTCAGATAACCTGAACTGTTTCCTAGGTAAGTCTGTTTATGCCCTTAAGTGTCAGCTAGAAGGTGAACCTCAAGTTCCTAAAACTGCAGCTTCAGACTTGCTTAGTTTAATGCTCCTCTAAGAATCATATTTTCATGCATTTATTCATGTATGCATGTTTGCTTTCAACCCACATTTATTGAGTACTTATCAGGTTCCAGGGGCTGGTTGAGAACCTGGAGGTAAAAATCTGAATGACAGCACAAAATCTAGTATGAAGGATCTTCGGTTTAGGAAACACAAGTAAATAGATGATTCTACAACACTGTCTGAATAGTAAATGATGTTTTAGGAATATCGGGGAGGGGCACCTCATTTAGACTGGGATGGGTCATGGGTGAGGGAAAGTTTCCAGGGAAAATTGACATCGAATAGAGTCTCAAAAGATAAGTGGATGGCTATATAAGGAGTTGTTCATATTTACTTTCTTGAGGCTTAGGATTACTTCTTACTACTTACAAGGATGTGGTGAAATTAAAATCCAATGAAAAAACTCATAAGAGAAAAACGTCTATTGCTGTAAAGAAAACATTGGATGTAGAGTACTTGACAGAGGAGAATCTGTCATGAGACTCTGGGTAGAAAGGGAATATGAGAACAACATACCTGAGGTTTTTTTTTTTTTTTTATTGCAGTATAGCTGATTTACAATACTGCGTTAGTTTCAGATGTGCAGCGTCGTGATTTGGTTATACGTATGTATATATGTGTGTATCTATATTCTTTAGTTCTTATCCTTTGTAGGTTATTACAAGATACTGAATATAGTTCCCTGTGCTATACAGTAGGACCTTGTTATATATCTATTTTATATATAGTAGTGGCAACACTCCTGAGTTTTAACTTTCCCTGGGGCATAAGGATTAACTTTTAGTGACCAGAAGAATCACTTGGGATGCTTTATAAAAATAATGATGTCTGGGTTCTCTCTTCCATGAATTCTCACTTAGTAGATTTGGAGGGAGGCCCAGGAGTATGAATTTGTAGCAGGTCACCCCGGCAGGTACAGGGTTGCCCTCCCCTGAATTTGTACCACACCCAGCCTGTCTTTATAGCCTTCTACCAGCACACCCACTTGAGGCTGGCATTTTCAAAAAGAATGCTTTTAAATACCAAGCAACCACAGAAAAGGCATAAAATAAAAGAGTCACACAGTTAGTTAAGCTTCAGCAGCAAACGGTCCTGCTACTACTCTAAGTACCATCTAGGCTTCAGACTTAAAACAGCTTTACGAGGCTGTTCTTGGAATTCTTTCCCACCAAGCAAATTTCCCCGTGAGACAGCTCACGACTTCTTTCCTGCGCCTAAAAGTCTGTCACTTACTCATTTTACCTCTAACTCATTTGAACATAAACATAAAGATGTATTTACTTTCAGCTTTACTGCCCACCTGGAGTCCTTCGGCTCCACTTGGGTTTCCTACTGAAAGGCATGCCCACACCCTTAGCTGAGTACAAAGGATGTGTTAATAACTCACCTCGGTGACTCTATTCACTGTATACAGTGAGGGGCCTTTGTCGAATCCTTTCTAATGATAGTGTCACAGGTTAGAGATTCCTTCACTGTGAGATCATTGTGCTTGTGACAAAGCACTTGTATGGACACCATGCCAGGCATTTGCATGCTGTGCCACTGATTTTGTTGAAGACTAAATGAAGAAATACAGTAATTGTGAGTCATTCAGAGGCACCCGTGTCTCAGGATACTGATATATGGTATTTAGGAAGACGAATGTGGTCTCTTAACCCAAATCTTGCATCTGACATCAGGAAGAATGACTTTGTCAAGGTGCTATTTCATGAACTCACTGAAGTTAAGAAGTTAGCTTACGTTGTTAGCTTACTTCTTGTGATCTCTTCAGAGATGATTGATTAACGGGGCTTTGTTGGAATGGTAACTAGGCTACGGTCTTTCACTTTGAGAAATCAGAAGTGTCAAAGTGAAATTATGATAGAGGTAATTTGAAGATACATTCATTTCACAAACATTTAAGAGTGCTCTGCCTTGAGATTTAAAAATAGAAGAGTAAAATGTCCACTAAGAGCTCGTAAGTGGACCATATTTACATAATACAGCAATAACCACACTTGATTAAAAAAAAAAGCTGCATTTCTGCTGCTACATATAAAGTTGTAGATCTTTTGGACTAAGCCTCAGGCATTGAATGAGGACCTTTCTTCAAAGTAAGTAGGTCTGGAGAAGTATTTCAGTGATGTAAGATCTAAATTGAAAATGCAGTCATTAAATTAAAGTCTGGGATTATGCTGAAAAGTTCCCAGCTGCCCAACCCAAACTCAAGAGACTAGAGTAGGAAGATTTATCATTTAAATTTGACACAAAATCTTCAAGACAACACACACTCCACTCCTATTCTTGAAAATTCAGATCTCTGATAGGGACAATGCAGTGGGGGCAAAGCCTACCACAGGGCCACGTGCTGCCTTGTCTCTCTTATGTTTCCCTTTGATGCGTCGGAGACTGTATTCCAGAGATGAATCAGATGGGCTCATTCTCCCGAGAAGGCTGCTCAATTAGGAGACTATGATAACCTTTGACAAAGAAAGATGAAATGCTGATGAGCCAACACAGGAATTAACATTTAAAAATTGCCTCTGTACCAGCTCACAGTATTGGTAACAACAACAGTAATTATCTTCGTTATTTCAGAAAGCTGTTGGTCTCAGAGTGGGTGTGGAAAGTTAAACAGGAGGATGAACATCCTCTTTTTGATTGACATTTTGGA
Source organism: Camelus bactrianus (assembly GCF_048773025.1). NCBI lineage: Eukaryota > Metazoa > Chordata > Mammalia > Artiodactyla > Camelidae > Camelus > Camelus bactrianus. The sequence goes on from NC_133549.1 coordinate 36,856,969, forward strand.
GGCAATTCTTTATTTCTCTTCTCAGCCTAGATTTAGAGAAAAAAAAAATCTTTGAACAATCATAAGCAAAGTCCAAAAATACATGAATTCTATTAAAATAAAGCCAGCCTAATTCAGAGTATTTAGTTATTGCCAAATTACTCTTTCTCTCTCCACAGATGCATGGAAAACATTTAAGTTATTTGAAAAAGCAAAATAATAATACATTGCATGTCTTTTCGTCAGCATGAAAATATTAATATAGTCTCAAAAGTAATTCAGCATTATTCACTGAGGATTTTTTTTGTGTAAACACTGAAAACAGTAATAGGTTTAGGAGTCAGTGAGTCAATAAGACAGATATGATCTCTGCCCTCATGAAACTTACATTCCATTTTCCCTGGATCTCTTAACATGTCCATCTCTGGTTCCTCTCCGGACAGTCTTATCAGTCTCTTGGCTTTAAGATCAACTATAAACTGTTGGCTCCCAGATTATCTTCCATCTGGACCTGCCCCTTGACCTTCAGATTCCTGTATCTGACTCCTTGATTGACATCTTTAATGGGACGGTTATTTGTTATCTCAAATTAACCGTCTAAAATGGAACCTCTGTTCCTCTCTCTCCACTCCTGTCTCTGTCAGTCTGTTCTTCCCTTCCCTTCTCCATCTGCAGAGTGCTGATTTCATTCTTCTGGCTGATCTTGCTAAGAAGCTTGGGGTTATCTGTAACCATTTATATTCATTCTCTCTCTCATTGTCATATATTTCTTAGACCCAATCTACGACATACTCTATAATGATAGCCATGAAATATATTCCCAGTTCCATAGCTTCTAAATATTATCTCTACCACTACGCTATACTCAGCCACCAGGTTTTCTTATCTGAAATATTGTAATCACTACTGATTGGTCTCAGCTTCCAGTGTTGACCCTTACAGTCTGTTTTCCGTAGAGCAGACAGAAGGGACATTTTAAAAAATGTTAGATCTTGATACTTACCTGCTCAGAACCCTCTAGTGATTATCCATCTTATTCTGGGTGAAAAGCAAAGCCCCAGTAATGACCTCCTGCGTGGCCTGCCCACATCCCTCCAGCTCTATCATGTCCACATCCTTTTTGCTTCCTGTCCACATCCTTCCACTCCAAGCACATTTTCTCCCCCCAGATTTTGTATTTGGTCTTCATTTTGCTTGGTATGTTCTTCCCTGCAAACACTTGGCATAACCCTTCTTTCATTTTATTTAACTTTTTAAAAAATTAATTAATTAATTTTTTTACATTTTATATAACTCTTTAAATTTCACTTTATTAGAGTGGTCTTTCCTGACCCAGCTCTCACATTCACACTCTGTCTTCTACCTTTAAATGTTTCTTAGCATTTCTCATACTTCTAATCACCTGTAATTACAGCTGATCCTCCATTATTTGAAGATTCCATATTTGTCAATTCTCCTACTTGCTGAAATTTATTTATGACCTCCAGTCAATACCTCCAGCATTTTCATGGCCATTCAAAGACAGGTGCGAAATGGTGAAAAGTCGCAGAGCCAATGCAGCCGTTCCTTGCTGAGGCTGAACAGGGTGATGCTCTGTCTTCTTACTTCAGGTCTTGTACTATAAATGTGTCCTTTTTGCAGTCTGTTATGGCCAAATTTTCCTCATTCTTGTTCTTTTTGTTATCGATTTTGCTGTGTGGAACAGCTTAAGTGGGTCCTAGTGTTCTTAAGTGTGAGACGGCTCGGATGTGCCTTACAGAGGAAGTACCTGTATTAGATAAGCTTTGTTCAGGCATGTATTCAAGTGTTGTTGGCCCTAAGTTCAGTGTTGATGAATCAGCAATATATATTAAATTAGGTGTCTTTACATAGAAACACACATAAAGCAAGGTTATGCATTAGTTGTTTGATGAAGGTGTTTAGACTAGGTACCTAACACCTATTTCCTGCAGGATCAGTGGTTCAGTATTCACTGATTCAGTGCTCGTGGTGACTTCATGGAACACAACTACTGTGGAGAATGAGAACTGATTGCATTTTGTTTTTCTATTCCTTTATTCCCATCCCCAATAAAATATTAACTTAGAAGAACAAGGATTTCATGTTCACTATCGTGTATCCCATGCTTAGAACGCTGAGACATAATAGGTGCTCAATAAATATTTAATGATGTCTTGAAAGGAAGAAAGATAATTCTGTTGTGTGAGAAACACAATATGTTAGTGTTGTGATAGTGCAATAAGCTAGTAAAAACTGAATAAAAGATGCAGGTTGTGATTCAGTCTCTGGAGGTGCTGAGCAGGGTGATGAGGGGAAGGGGCAGGCAGGGCTGCTGTCATTCGATCTGAGACCTAAACGGGAAGGGTAAGCCCGCCTTGAGAAGCACTGAATAAAGAGTATTTGGGCACAGAGAATAAGAAGTGCAGACACACAGTGAAAGGGATGGCGGCAAACATTTAATAATAAAATGAGATGAGGGCAGTGAGAGTAACTGGGAGAAGGAAAGAACGGAAGAAGCAGGCTGAGGCCAGACCAGGAAACTGTTGCGTGTTTTCGATATCCTAAGAGAACTAGGAATCCATTGAAAGATTTTATGCAATGTGAGTTGATAAATCTGATTTACCCTCCAAAGCAAAGAAAGATCAAGGAGAGACTGATTGGTTAGTAAACTAATGGGCCCAAGTTTTAGTTGACAAATATTCTGTAATTTCCAATTAGCTGTTCTGGGATGGTGTCTTAGCTGGTTCCGGGGCCTGTACTGGCTGCTGTCGGGCTGCTAGTTTGATTTCTTACAAGAAGACTTGGAGAAGCTGCATGGGAATTTACACTGGACAGCATTGAACTTTGATCAAAGAACTATTATTATTCTCCATTTGGGAAGGCCTTCTTCTTGAAACAATTGTTCAGATATTGAAGAAAACAAAGAGAGACACTGGAGAAGTGAAACACTTCCATGGTCGGAATGATCTGTCAAATGAACTTTGGTGATCTGGAAGTCAGGGAGGGGCAAACATTGTAACCAGACTTATTCAGTTTTATTAGGGATGATGTATTTTAAAATTCTGGACAGTGCTCAGCCCTTAGTGTGTGCTGAATTTTTGATAGTTTCGAAGTGCATATGTAAGAAAAAGAACTTTGCCTTCGTAATATATGTCTCTATAAAACAGTTACTTAGGAATACATGAGTTTGAATTTTGTTGGTTAGCTGGTGGTTGTTACTGTTGATACAATGTCTAAGCCATAAAGGATCTCAGAGATCATGCTACTCACTTCATTACTGCTAGAAAAGTTACCAGGATTAGGATTGTCTAAAAAGTTTAACTTACATGAAGAAATCTGATTTCTAGTGGTCTTTGAGATCACTATGTTGAGAAGCATGCTGATGCAGAATCTGATCTCAAAGAGTACTGTGATCAACCACTAATGTCTACTCTAGGGTTAGGAGGGGGTAACTATGTCATGTGCCAAAATTTGTTCATGCCTAAAGTAAGCTATCCTGGGAAAATAATTTCTGCTGGAGCAGTATGATGTACTGAAATGAGCGCAGGAATAATATCAGACAGATCTGGCTTCAGATCCTTGTTACATCATTTCTAACTGCATGTGCTTTCATAAAGGACATAACCATCACTACTTGTCTCTATCCAGGAAGGGTAATAACATCTGTCTACCATGGGGTTCAAACAAAAATACTGAATGTAAGTGCATAGCTTATGGTTGTAACTTGATAAACATTAGCTCTCTTTAAATCCTCATTTCCTACTATCACTGGGGAAGACTGTTTATTTCAAGGACTCAATGGTCATTTTTAGCAAGATGCTCCCTTTATCCCTTTTTAGCAAGATGCTCCCTTTATCCCTTTTTGTTTATGGACCATCCTTAAAACTAAAGGCTTACCTCTGCTATCACCTTCCTTCATGGATTAACATTCCATCCCTCCCTAGAACCTCTCACTCAGTTCATATAATCTGTTTATTGTTGTTCAATACACCTCTCATTAGTGTTGAAATCAAGAGACATCCACTTTGTGTCCATTCTGGTCCCCTTCGTATACTTCTAAGAGCTCTCCTATTAACAGCCCCTCAGTTTTTATCAAAAGAGAGGACTTCGATAAGTATAAAATATCAAAAACTTAATTCTTTGTTTCTCGAAGAGATATCTGTACTTTGAATTGGTACAGATAGAATTGAGAAAAACACTATTAGAATAAAGATACAGTTATTAAATATAAGTATTGTAGGTGTTAGGAAAGAAATCATATGTACTATAAATCTGGGGTAGACCGTGGCTGACCCTATATTCCATCATTCAGCATGTTTTTGTTGAATGCTTCCTGTGCACCAGGTGTGGACTAAGCACCGTGTAATACTAGAAAGGAGACTGCCCTTCGTAATTATTGAGGGATAGAGAAAATGGGCAAGACTCAGATTCTGTTTCGTATTTGGCCAGTGGTTATCACTAAACTTAAATGGTAAGTATTACGAAAGTACTAAGGTCTGGAAAATCACTTTTATCTGCAAAAATGATCAGAGACGGCTTCATGGCAATGGGTGCATTTGAAATCTGCCTTAATGAATGGAAGGATCTAAATAGGGATTAAATTAGAACGGGAAGAAGTTTATATAGACATCGTAGTAACTTATGAAAATGTGCCAGATATGTTCAGGAAATGATAGTATGACTGGATTTAGGGTGTGTGTATGTACAGAATAGGCTTGGGCTAGATTACAGAGGGTTTTAGATGTTAGGCGTTGGTGTTTGTGGTTGATTTTTAAAAATAGTAGAGAACCATTGATTAATTTTGAAGAAGGATAACTGTTAATAAAACAGTGTTTCAAGAAAAAAAATCTGGGATTTATATATAAATTGCCCTGGAGTCAGAAATAATAGACTAGGAACATCCCTCAAGGATAAGAAAGGAACATGTAGGACCTGAGTTAAGATAGGGTTAGAATGTAAATGTGAATTATACTGGGAAGGGAGACTAAATGAGATTTATGAATTATACTTACTTGCATAAATAATTTAGATCTATACTTACATATTAAAGTAAGGCTTGGAGTGAATGTGCGTGTACCTTTTACTCGGATGTGGCACAACCACATTGGAAATGCATTCCTAACAAATTAAAACAGCAACAGCAAAACTTGTTGACATTTAAGATTTTCAATGCGGTTGAATTGTGAATAAAAAAAAAAATCTGCTTCCCATCTCTAAAATAGTACATTAAATTTATGTTACAGAGAAGGAGTGAAAAAAGCCATTAGTCATCTATGCAAAATACGCGTGTCAAGAGAATGCGCATTGGATGCCATTTTATCACATTTTCTCTACCCAGTGTTAGGTCAAGGGAAATGATTTATCAGCTCGTGCTAAATTGCCAATTCTCAGATAATGTATACCTCCAACTCAGATCATTTGAAAGGATTTATCTCCCTTGGAACACTACATACAAAGTGGCATTGTTTTTCTTCTGTGACTTTGTTTGCAGAGGAGACATTAAATACACAAAACTATCGATTTTCTTGTTTCACAAATGCTTCCAAAGCCTTAACTCGACCTTATCCAACCAAGGGCGACCATTTTACATTTGTCAGTGATCACGTGCAGTTTCAGAACACTTTACTCCAGCTGACTCTTTGTTTTCTTTTGCCTTTTGCGGATGATCAGGACTTAAGTTTAGACTGAAGGCAGAAAGGAGAGTATGAGAAACAGCATCAGACATCTAGAACCATTTATGTATAGATTTCTGCAAGATTTTATACTAGATTTTATACTATACTTCAAATCCATGAACACTGTATGTGCTTTTATCTTGATCATCTTTAATTTATTTTATAAGTAGTTTATAATTTTTAGCATGCTAATCCTGTACATATTTTCTTAGATTTATAACAAAATATTTTATTTTGAAGTTATTTGAAGTGGCATTGTCTATTAAATATAAGTATAAATCATGCATTGATTGTGTACAGAGATGTGATTGATTTTGTATGTTGACCTTGCAGCTTATGACCTTGCTAATCTCACTTATTAGTTGTAAGAATTTCTTTTTGGTAGATTTGTTGGAAATTTTTCAGTAGGCAGTAATGTCATCTGTGAATAGGGACGCATTTCTTCCTTTCCAATTTGTATTTTTTAAATTAATTTACATTAAACAGTACAATATTGTGTATTGTTTATTTTTCTTGACTTATTGTTAAGCTAGGATTTCTAATATGCTGATTCGGAACAATGAGAGGACTTTCTTGCCTTGATATTAATACGAGAGGAAAAACATTAAGAATCAAGTATGATAGCTATAGGTTTCATTCTCACATAGATGGACTTGATCTTTTTTTAGGAATTTCATTTATAGTTTGCATATTTATATCAAAGTGATATTTGATTTTGTTCAATGCTTTTTATGAGTCAGTTGACATGGTCATGAAGTTTTTTCATTAGACTATCAATATGATGTATTACATGATTTTTCAAATGTTGAATAAGTCTTGCATTTTTGGATAAAACCTCCTTGGTTGTATTATTATTTTTGTATGTTGCCAAATTTAATTCACTTATATTTTATTGAGGACTTTGGCAACTATTTTCATTAGATTCGTTCTCCTGTAGTATTATTTTCTTGTACCATTTTGTCTGGTTTTAATATCATTAATTCTGGCTTCATTATATGAGTAGGGAGTGGTCCCTTTTAGATTTTCTGGAAGAGTTTATATCAAGCAGATGTAATTTCTTAGTGATTGGTAGAATGCACCAGTGAAACAATCTGGACCTGAAGATTTCTACTTCAGAAGGATTTTAACTATGAATTCAATGTGTTTAATAATTAAAAGACTATTTAGGTTATCTATTTTATCTTGAGTGAGTTTGGGCAATTTGTGATTTTCAAGGCATTGGGTCATTTTATCTGTATTTTCAACTATATACACAGAGTTTTTGTAGTAGTCCCTCATCATGGTTTTAATACTTAGAGGGTCTGTAGTAATAGTCTCTCTTTCAATCCTGATAAGAGTCATTTATGTTCTTTTTTTTTTTCTTGCTCATTCCTGCTTGGAATTTACCAACTTTATTGATCCTTTCAAGAACATTGTTTTTCAATTTTCAGTTTTATTACTTTCTGTTCTCTGTTGATTCTTTTCTTTTCTTCTGCTAGCTTTGGGTTTATTTTGCTCTTTTGCTTCTCTTATTTCTGAAGTGGAATCTGAGACTCTTCTTCGAAAACTTTTTTTTTTTGTTTTCCTAGCTTTATTGGTATATACAATACCCAAATAGAGGAGCAAATAGAAATTGTATATATTTAAGTTGTACAGCCTGTTTGAAATATGTCTACATTGTTAAGTGATCATCATAATTAATCTAATTAACATATCCATCACCTCAAATAGTTGCTGTGTCTGTGTGTTGAGAACACTTAAGATTTACCCTCTTTTCAAATTTCAGTTATACAATCTAGTATTAACCATGGTCACCATGCTGGACATTAGTAACCTACAACTTGCATCTTGTGTAACTGAAACTTCCTACCCTTTGACCTACATCTCCCCATTTCCCTCACCTCTTTTTCAATACAAACTGTATTGCTATAAATTCCCCCTGTGCACTACTTTAGTGCCATCTCATAAAATTTGATATGTTGTGCTTTCATGTTTGTTCAGTTAAATGTTTTCTCATTTCCTTCAACTTTCTTACTGACCTAGGGTTATTGAGATGTATGTTGTTTAATTTCAGATTTAATCTTTTTGTAATTGATTACTAGGTGAATTCCATTATAGTCAGAAAACATATTGTATGATTTCAAGTTTTTGCAGTTGTTAAGGTTTATTTTATGGCCCAGAACATGCTCTATTTTGGTGAATGTTTCATGTGCACTTGGAAACAATGTGTATTCTACCATTGTTGATTGGAGTGTTCTATAAATGCCAATTAAATCCAGTTGGTTGATGTTGCTTAGTTCTATGTCTTTGTTGACTTTCTTATCTATAAGTTCTATTATTGGGAAAGAAGTGTTCAACTCTCCAACTATAGATTTGTCTATTTCACCCTTCAGTTTTTTTCAATTTTTGAAAATCTGTTATTAGGTGACATTGTTATATCTTTTTGGAGGACTGACATTTTTATCATCATGCAGTGTTTCTCTTTATCCCCTTTAATTTCCTTTGTTCTAAAACCTACCTTGTCTGATCCACTCCGGCTATCTCCTTGCTTTAAATTGCACCATTTATTTTTTTCATTTACTATTTATAAGGTAAATATTTAAGGCTATGTTTTTGATTTCTGCTTTAATTGTTCTGAGACATTGTTTTCCTTTTTGCAATTACAATCCTTATTAAAGTTAGAGGTATTATTTTCTTTTATCTGATACAATTTTAATTGTATTGAATATTATTTTGAAAATGCCATTTCTATTTCTATTTTGGAAAATCAATATTTTATCTTTTGGTAAATGTGTGGTCAGTTTTAGTACATGTTTCACAGATATTTGTAACAATAACATTTTCTATTTCAGGATTTATATATTTAGCAGATACCACATTATTTGTCCATTTTCCCCTTCTGTAATATAAGTTTTTGACGGGCCCATGGCTTCTTAGAAAAAAGACAATGTGTTCAGCCTCCATGCAACTATATGATGAAATTCTGGCCAGTGGGATGTCAGCATGTCATCTATCAACCTCTAGGGACTTTCTTCATAGATGTCATGCATTGCTAGCCTGTTTGCCAGTTTTTCCATTCTACAGCTTGAAATATACATACAATGGCTGGAATTCTATCTTGGATTGTAAGAATGAGGGTAACTCTTTTATCATAGTGGAGTAGAAAACCAGAGGAAATGTGGCTCCCTGAAAACTCTGAAACAAAAACACGTACCAGGCCTGGACTGATCAACTATATATATATATTTTAATGTAATTGAGACTTTTATTTTGCTTAAAGTACTATTGTTTTAGGTTTTTTGTACCTACCTGAACCTAATTCCAATTGCATCCTTATTTTGTTTTCCAATGTCTTTATTTTTAGTATATTTGACATGTTATGGTGATAGGCATCACTGCCTTTAGTAACTTTATGAATTTATGTCTGCAGTTTTTATAGGGCATCTGTAGTTGTTTCCCTCTTTTTCCTTCACTTACTTATGAATGGGCATCTTATGTCTTGTCCATAATAATTAGCTCTTCATCACAAATCACTTAAAATACACTCCTTGTTCTCTCATTTAATTCTACCAGCTCTATTTTCATCTCCTTTAGTCTCTGTCTGGGATTTCGCCTTTGTCATCATTGAATGTTATAATTTTTGGATTCTTTGATATTCTTTACTAGCTTAACATGGTTTCCTAGACTGCTTATTTTTAAGCGAGAAGAGGAAGAGTTTGCTCAGAGGAAGTACCATGACTTTGAAGTAAGACAACTTTACCTGTGGCACTTACAAATGAACTGTGATAAAGGACAAACTTTAGAAGGGACTGTATCCACCATGTCTTAAAGACCTAGAAGAATAGTTTTGGATGAGTTACTTTATTACTTTGCAGTAAAACATGTGCAACTTGTGACCTATGAATATTTCAGTTTCTTCATAGGGCAATTACATTCAGCTGAGGTCTTTATTTTTTTCCCTGTCAACTCACTTTTAAAGTTTCACAAGTGTTTTCTTTATTTGTACTCAACCACTATTCAAGTCTATGGGCTAGGGATCAGCACTGTGCCAATATCTAGTGAGGGGAACAAATAGCTAAATTCATAAATCCCTCAAACTTCCCAATGGTTAAAGTAATTGACTCTGAATACCAAAAATGTTAGCCCATTCTAGGGAAAGATCCACCTTTCCAACTCACCCTTTAGGTAAATCTTTTGGATTGTAGATAGGAGACTATGACTCTGAAAGAAATGAGAAATTCAATGCTATCATCACACACAATTACCAGCTTTGTGAATATTCCAGTTGAAAGATAATCTTACACTTTTGCTTGACTTGAGCACAAATGGAAAAAAAATTAGATGATTTATATGTTGAAATATTATTGATCACAGTTTTGCCATTTCTCCTTAAAGGGTCTGTATCAGTATTCCATGGCTGCTGTAAGAGTTCACCACAAACTGGATAGCTTAAAAACAATAGAAATTTATGATCTCAAAGTTTTTGAGGCTAGAAGTCCAGGATCAATGTATTAGAAGGACTGGTTCCTTCTGGAGGCTCTGAGGGACTGACCATTCCATGCCTGCATCCTGTGCTGGTGGCTGGCAACCCTTGGTTTTCCTTGGTTGTAGCAGCATAACTTTGGCCTCCATCTTCACATGACTTTGCCCTCTGTGTATCCCTGCATCTCAAGTTTCCTTCTGCTTTTCTCTTATAAGAACACCTAAATCAGGATGATCTCATCCTAAGATCCTTAGTAACATCTGCAAAGATACTTTTTCCAAACAAAATCACATTTACAGATTTTGGAGATTAGTCCATGGGCATAACTTTTTTGAGGATCACTATTCAACCCATTCAGTGTGCCTCATGTATTTTGGTTATTTGTATTTAGGTTATTGATATTCAAGGGATTCATTTTCACATTCAGAAGAAGTCATAGGACAGGAACAGGATACGTTCCATACAACCAAGGCGGGGAAGGTACAAGTTGGAGCACTCGTAGCAGGGAAGAGATGCTCTCTAAACACAGACCTCACACGGTGTGTTACAAGCTTCTGAATACTGCCACTCCTATTGTACAGAGTGAATATGGGAATTATATTTCATGCAAAGGAATTGCTTTACACAAAATCATTATTTTCACTCTAGGATTTCCATGTAACATTCAAAAATAGCTGTTGATTAAAAACAGGTAAGGGTACACTTGGGTAAAATAAGCGTGCAAGGTTTGAATGATCTACCATCTAAGGTGTTCATGGGTTTTGTTGAAAAACTTACTGAATCACTGCTGATGGTTATTTATGAAAATTTGCTGAGAACTGGGAAATGACAGAATTGAATGCCAACATTGTATCCATTTTCCAGGATAGAAAGAACCGCTATCATGGTAATTATGGTTCAGTGAATGTAACTTGAATTCTTCAATAATGGGACAACTATTAAAAAGAAGAACCTGTAAAAATCTCTCAAAGGTAACAAAATCATGAACAATAAATAGAATTGGTTTATAAGGAAAAAAATTGTGACAGATGGAATTTAATAGCTTTTTGATAGGATTACCAAATTAATAGACTGGAAAGGAAGTGATTGTAATATGTTTTTATTTTATTATATGTGATCGTCTCTAGTGAAATTTACATCAACTCAAATTTGCTGGAAAATGAGTAGTGCCTTGTGGATTGAAAAACTACTTAAGGTCTGAAACAGTGAAAAATCAACAGCAAAATACCTAGTTAAATATCTAGTTTGGGAATGAGTAGGCTATTCTGATCCATTTGGGTTTAAAATAAAGCTGAATTTTAATAACTCATTTGAGATCTCAATTTTGTTGGTAGAAACTTGTATCAGTTTAGAAGAATGAAACATAACACATTTATGCATGCCAATGAGACTAGCACTCAATGGCCATTTTTCCTTTTTTTTTTAATTTAAAGAGAAATAGGAAAAGTGATAAGAATTTGAAAGTAAAGTGATCTAGCTTTAGGTAAAGGTAAGACTTGATTTGAACTTGGGCTTCAGTTCAGTTCTGAATGCTGCATTCTGAGAGGCTCTCAGAAGTTTGTAGTCCTTCATTTCTTAAAGAGATATTTTTAAAAGATATTTCCTTGTTTTAGAGTATCTGATTCTTAAGAGTTTCCCTTGGGACTGTTTGATCCACTATAGAGTAAAGAGGTTTTTAAGTTTGAAAGGAAATGAACTATACTGATACGAGTTAGGGGTTTGGGTGGGAGACATGGTGAAAGAGGATCATAGACCTGAAGAATTGGAATTGAGAAAGAATTGTGTCAAAAGTATCGCATACAAGATAGTATAACATTAAGCATAATGTTCACGAAGTATTTTAAATGACATTATAAAATTGGAAGATAAGTTACTTAAAAACCAAAATGCAAAGGTTTATATTAGCATGTGTTTAGCTATGTAAACAGTATGCAGAAAAAAGTGAAGGAGGTAATTTAAAATTAGTCATTATTACTGTGTGTTAGGATTGTGAATGATCTTTTTGTGTGCTGATTTTTTCAAATTTTCTACAATAAAAATGCAATACAGCATTAATCAACTTTCTGAAAAAACATTATTTTATATGTACCAATGAAGTTCCTTTGGAACAGGACATAAAATCAAGGGAGTTAAGAGCAAGCAATTTTTAAGTATTTATTATGTGTTAAAAATGTGGCAGGAGCTTTATGTACATCTTTTCCTTTAATCTTTAAAACAATCTTTTGAGATAGATGTCCATTCTAATTGTCCCTTTGCAATATGGCTTTGGGTTGTGGTTAACACATTGATTGAAAGTTGCCAAGTGAATAAATCAAAGACAGTTTAGAAAAGAGGAGAATGATTAAAGAGCTTCAGGTGCTGATTTATGATGTGAGACAGAGTTTATAGAGAGTTCTGTCAGGCATAAATGTGGTCAAAAAGAGATAAAGTAAGGACATAAAATGACACAATTATTTAAAGAGCATAGAGCAGGTAAAATTGGTGGAAGGTATTGAATTATCATGGGATACTGAAGCATAAAAAAATTTCACTGTGGAGTCATATCTGATTCTAATGAGGGCTATAATTTAAACAAATATTTGGTATTTTAAAATTAATACTTGTTAGCAAAGCTTTTGCTTTGTAATAGCAAGAGAAGTTGGACAAAGTCTAAGAACAGGTGTGAAATACAGAAATCAGAGTAATTTCTATTGGGGCACTGATTAAAAAAGGGAAAGAGCCCCTAATAATGGATCAAGGAAATGGATGCTAAACCCATTAGAAGATAACCTGATAGGGACCATTATAAATGATGCATCAGACTGACTATACCTAAGCATATTTATCAGGTTTAGGGTCACAAAAAAGAGAGTCAGTGAAAAATTACGGGTCAGTGGTTGAAATGCAATAGATAACGTACTAAACCACCTATGAAGTGTTGTTGCCAACAAAAGTAAAAACAAAACAAAATCCCAAACAGCCCTAAATCTAATCATGCTTCTAGATTTTCACTTCCTAGACCATTCAGTTCCAAGCAACATAGAAAGAAAGAGCTTGGGGATGGAAATCAGAAAAATCCACAAAATAGCAGAGAACAAAAATCCAATTTCTTTAACCTCAATTGTAAGGAAATAAAAAGCAAGAAGAGAAACATACTGATTTAAAGAAAAGTAAGAGGGAAAATATCAATTGCTGTTAAGAATGTGAAGCAACAGGAACTCTCATTCATTGTTGATGGAATTCAGAATGTTACTTCCATTTTGGAAGACAGTTTGCCATTTTCTTACAAAGCTAGATAGTCTTACTATATGATGCAGTGATTTTGCTAATGGGTATTTGCTCAACTGACTTGAAAATACCCGCACACATCAAACCGCAAGCAATCTTAATAGTGGCTTTATTTATAATTGCCAAAAACTGAACGTAATCAAGATGTCCTTCAGGAGGCGAATGCATAAACAAACTCTGGTACATCTATACGATGAAGTATTTAGTGGTAATAAATGAGCTATCAAGTTATGAAATGACTTGGATGAATAGTAGATGCATATTTCTAAATAAAGGGAGATAGTCTAAAAAAGTTACATACCGTATGATTCAGATTATCTGACATCCTGGAAAAAGTGAACACTGTAGGGCAGTTAAAAATAAAAAAATCAGTGTTGTCAGGAATTTGAGAGGAGGAAGGAGGGAGGGTTGAATAGGTGAAACAGAGGACTATTTAGGTTGGCCAAGCTCTTCTGTATGATACCATATGTGGGTATATGACAGTATGCATTAGTCAAAGCTCATTGAAATTTATATTGCAACATACACAAGTTTAAAAAACCACTTAGAAAGTGGGAGAATTCCATGGTGAAATTTAAAATGTGAAACAATCTAACTTTATTACAAATGAATGAAACAGCTCACTGAAGGGGGTGGGGAAAAATGGTGCTAATCTAAGTAACTTTGGAAATTAATGGAGCTTGTAAACTTAACAAATTTGATGCTAAAATACATGTACACTGTAACTAAGGAGATCTGAAGTGTGGACTTTAGCTGAAAATAATACTATATCAATATTGGTTTATTAATTACAACAAATGTACCATAGTAATGGAAAATATTAATACTAGGGGAAACTGTGACATATATGGTAACATTTGTACTATTTTTCTCAAATTTTCTGTATACCTAAAACAGTTCAAAAATAAAGTTTACTAAAAAAAATTTTAAAAGGCAGTCAAAGGTAATTATACTAAATCTGTGATACCTCTCTGGATTGTTATTTAAAGAAACCAATTATATGAAAAAAAAATAAGACGACGAAATTTCAAAAGTGACTGGATATTTGATGATATTGCAGAATTATTTTGAATTGTTTTAAGTATGATAATGATATTTTGGATTTTATTAGTAAAAGACAATTTCTATTTTTTAAAGCGTTATATCCAGAAGTATTCAGAGTAGAACTGACATGATAACCCAACTGGGAAGGAGGAAAGGAGAAATAGGAAGTTGGCACAAAACAAGACTGACCATATGTTGATACCTGTTAGAAGTTGGTGATGGGTTTTGGGAGTTTACAGTCTTCCACTTCTGCATATATTTTACATGTTTTAGAATTGAAAAAAGTCTTTTTTAAAAAAAAAGCCTGCGAAACACAAACGTGAAAAAAAAAATAGAAGAAGAATCAGGGGAACCTGAAAAGCCACTGCAGTGGATTTCAGGGCACATGGTACAAATACAGTTTGAGTTTCATTCTTAACTTCCTCAACATCAGATAGTGTTATGTCCAAAATGGTTGTAGCTGTCTAGAAATAAATATACTGCTCACATTTAGGATGATTTCTGAGGGCAAAGGAAGCTTAGTCTCTGGAAAATGTTTGATTTGACCAGTTTGAACCATTTCATCAAAAGCATTTTTGTCTCAAACATCCATCGCACTGATCTAACAACTGACTTAGACACAATACATTGAAATAGTTCATGAAAATGAGTGGGATAAAAGCTTTTGTTTTATGAGCTTAATGTTATTTTTTTACAAGAACAGGTGTTTTTTGGGGGGGAGTTCTTTTAACTTTCTTATTCATCTATGCTTAAATATCTTTGTGTATTTTATATATATATATATATAAAATAAAATATAATATAATGAGTCTGTATATGGAATAGAAGTCCTTTTCTCTAAAAATCAACTATGGTGGGTGATCATTTAAAAACTGCTTTATGCAAATTTGAAAGATAGTAATGACTACTACTTACACCCAAAGTAAATCCATAGACACCCTTAATATTATGAAAATAGCTTTGTTTTCATTTGGGAATAGAGCTATAGGGAATGTGGTATGACCAATTATGACTAGTTGATTTTTTTTTTTCTTTCTTTTTCGCACCTGAAATGTTTTGCTAAATATTAGGGAGGATATGGCCAGAGTAGGAGGAAAGGCTGAAGTTTTGGCAAAATGCAAGTCATCATCATAACAGTCAGTTGATCACAAATATATTCTAATCATTCACTTGAAAACAGATATTGTATTACCTTACTGTAGGCAGAAGGTAAAGTTTATTCATTGAAATCTGTCCAGTGACATCTACTAATATATAAAAATATTGCTTATGCTGTGTAATTTTAGAGCTACTAAGTACTTAATTTTTCTCTCTCTATATATAATGTCTATCTCTATTTATTAATCTCTGTAGAAGTTTACTTCTTGGATTGGAAGCAATTTTCTCAAGATCACATAGTTAATTAGTAGCAAAAAGAAACTAAAATCCCAGTCGTCTTTCCACTCAATTTCAATGTCTCTGTTGAGCTTTGAATATCTTTACTGTACCCTCTTACTGTGATACCTTTTAAAGAACAAGCATCATGTAGAATTTTTTTACTTCACAACAGGGCATGTGTTTTTGTATGTGTGTTCACATGTATGTGTCTATGTGTATATTTGCTTTGCAAAAATATGACAGAAAAGGAAGATGGAAAAAAAACCTGAATACTGAATAAATGTCAAATTTACTCACACTGAGGCTATAGATACGATTTCACCTTTGGCTAATACCTCCATCAGTAACTGGTCAGAAAATTGTGTTTAGAGTTGTTGTCCACCATAATAAACATGAAAACATCTTCATAAATTTGTTATCTAACTCCAAGATTTAGAACACTAAATGCTGGCATTCAATCCTCTCTTGGCCTCCATTTTCAGGATCACTTAATACTACTCCTCAGCATAAAACACATTCAGTGTTTTTCAAATATGTCTTAACATTTTATTCTTCTGTTTGTCAGTTCTATAAATACCTCCCTTCACACTCCCTCCTTTCACCAGTAGTTCTACTCTGATGTCTCTTTTGAGCACACCTTAGAGCTACCCCTATGCTTACATATTATGGAAGATTTCTCTGCCTTCATAAGCTCCCCATGACTTTTTCCTTTTTCTGAATCCCTCAACCAGTAACTCATACTAATAAATGTAAGGCTTTCCAGACTGCTGGCAATATGTGGACTAAAACTAAATATTAGGTGTCTTTGTATAACGAAGCCCAAAGTAGATGTGATATAAATGTGAGTTAGTAAACAATAGACATTTTTTTCCAAGACAGAATGGTGCATCCTAAACCCCAAATGGTTAGTTGGTTAACAAGAAAAAGAAGCAAGATCATGAGCCTAGAGCAGTCATTTCTAAAACCCATGAATCATGGATCAGCCAAGAGGATTGCATCATAATCACGCTGAGAGCTTAAACAAAATATTCAGAGCAGCACCCCAGAGGGTCTGATGCTGATTTGTGGATGTGTCCCAGAATTCACAAGTGTAGCCCAGGAGGGTTAGCACTGAGGAAGGTATCTGTGTTCATATAAAATTGATATTTTCTGGCTTTAGGCAGAGGTTTTCCACCATAGCTGCACATCACCTGGGATACCTTCAAATCAAGCTCATGCCTGGACCTCACCTCTGGAGATGTGGGTTAATTAGATGATGCCTTGGTATTAGCATTTCCAGAAGCTCCCTAAGTGGTTCTCATGTGCAGCCAGGATTGAGAACCACTGAAAGGACACCCTTTTTACCTTCAGTTCATGAAAACCACTTGAAATACATCACTCTGACCTCTAATTTAAGTCATTCCCCATGCTTTTTCTTTTCTTTTCTCTTACGCCACCCCACTTTCCACTCAAACCATCGGATTCTTCTTTCTGGAGTAATTTTTCCCCCACTTAGTTTTTAAGAATTTGTATTTGATGAAAATGCCTAGTGCAATGGGTTTACCTCTGAAGGCTGCCTGCAGGGGGAGGGAAGTGGACTGTGAGGTTTTTATAGCACAATTCCACCATCCTATTTATCTTCTCAATGAGCAAAGAAAGGAGCTTACAAAATCTTTAAAAAATGCTTTATATTATCAAGATAACTGCCTGTACTTACACAGTAGTATGAACTAATTCTTTGTTCATTTCAAGGTCACCATTAAAGATAGCTTTGAGAATTAAAAAGGAAAACAAACACCTATGGGTCATGTTGCCTCTTTTCCTGTTTCACCCCCTCAGTCCACGAATGCCTTTTTCACACCTGAGACCCTCATGCTTGCTTTTCTGAGTTTATCACTTTTGCCAGAATTGAGATTTGGCTTGGGAAGTGTTTCGATGCTAGGTCAAAAGCAGCAACAAATGTTTGCTTTTGAATCGTTCTGCTCTCAATTTGAAACAGGCGTGTGATGTGTAATTTAACCTTTCAGAATGAAAGTGAATAAAGTATAGTAGTATATGTATTATTTTTTAAGTGAGCTAGGTACCTGGGGGAATTTCTGCACCCTTTGCCTCCTTACAGATATGTACAGTTGACGATATGACTCCACTCATTCCTAGTATATCACAGGTTCACGTGTTTTCAGCCTCAGATAATTGCAGTTGAAAAAAGTGAGAGGGAATGTTCTATTTTGGCCTTCAATTAATTGGGTCCTTAAGGCACCAGGGGCTGAGCCTACTAGTTTTAGAAGCAAAAGAAAGTCATGCCTGGAATACAAAGACATATAGATGCATATGACCTTATGGGAGATTACAATTTGGTTGCTCTTCATTTAGCTTCTGTCTAGGGGTTGTATTTGTATTCCTCCTGCAGGGGTTTTTGATGCAAGGGTTATGGTCTGACCAATGGGATCCCGGTGATTAAAAATTAGTTTCAGCATGTTCAAACCAATTAATTGGCTGTTATTGTAGTGATATTCCTGAAGGAATCAATGTATATTAGTTATTGCAGCACATAAAGAGTCCCAGAAAATGTATCCCTTATTTTAAGGTTTATTTTGATGTCTCCCTTGTTAAATAGCTTTTTAGATCTGTTGGAATGAGTTTTTGAATTTGAAAGTAGCCATAGAGCAGTGTGGTAGACAGACCTTAGGGTCACATCCAACTCTCCTTGCCTTTGGGGCACCCTTCTGTGTGCCCCTCCCCCTGAGAGTAGGCAGGACCTCTGGCTTTTGTCTAACCAATAGACTGACAAAAGTGATGGGTTGTCTTTTATATGGCAAAGATGATGGGCTGTTACTTCCATTTTACATTATGTTATGTAAGACTCCATCTTAGCAGGTTGAGATGTGGGTTTCATGAAGTAAGTGTCCATGTTGGAAAAGCCCCATGTGGCAAGAAACAATACTTTTAGGAACTATGAGTGGCCTCTAGGACTTGAGGATGTCTTCCAGCCAACAATCAGCAAAAAGCTTGGATCCATCAGTTAGTCATACAACCACAAGGAAATGAATTTGCCAACAATGTAAATGAGTTTGAAGCTGATTCTTCCCCAATCAAGCTGTCAGGTGAGAACACAGCCCATATGATCTGTTGCTAAAAGCTTTGTAAGATTCAAAGCAGAGGACTGAGATAAGCCACGTCCAGACTTGTGACCTATAGAAACTGAAAAAGAATAAATGTGTTTTGTTTGAAATCACTAAATTTGTAGTAATTGATTAGCAGCAATAGAAGATTAATATACAAAGTGACCCTCTGGAGCCTTTTAAACTAGTAAATTATCCTAGCTGGCATTTGCTTACCTGAACTACGTAATTAAGAAATTGCGATTTTAATCATCAGCAACATGGATGAACCTAGAGATTATCATATTAAGTGAAGTAAGTCAGAGAAAGACAAATATCATATGATATCACTTATATGTGGAATCTAAAAGAAGTGACACAAACAAACGTATTTACAAACCAGAAATAAACTCACAGACGTAGAAGACAAACTATGGTTACCAAAAGGGAAAAGGGTATGGGGGAGGGATAAAATAGGAGTCTGGGATTAACATATGCACACTACTATATATAAAAAAGATAAAGAACAAGGCCCTGCTGTATAGCACAGGAAACTATACTCAATATCTTGTAATAACCTTTAATGGAAAAGAATCTGAAAAAGAATATTTATATATATATATAAAATTGAATCACATTGCTCTACATGCAAAACTGACACAACATTGTAAATCAATTATCCTTCAATTAAAAAAATAAAAGGAATTACAATTTAAATCTGCCACAACATCACTATCTTCTGAGTTGGCAATGACCATTATTAAAATTGAGAACTTTCATTTCTAGTAGACATCAAACTTGGGGTAAAAAACACAATTTTCCTGTCATGTTCTTACCTGTTCTCACTATAACACATTAGCATAATGTGATTCTTTTTTGCTGTTTGTTTTCATAAATCTTCATCATAGGGAGTAGATAATAATCTTCATTTCTCATCAATGAAAGTATTGTTTTCCATTTGACATTTCCATGGACCACTTTTGAAAATTAACAAGGATTTCATTGCAGAAGCTAGGCTTCTGGGGCTTAATAATTTATTTGCTTGTTATTCACTGTTGGATTGTTACAGCTCAAGGCAGATGACTCAATCTTTAAAGTAGGACAAGGATATAATACATTTCCAATCAGTGGCTGGAAGGAGGGTTGTAGCCTACATAATGTAAAATTCCGTTAGGCACATTGGTTGGTATAGAAGAGGTCTGCACTGTTGCATAGAGATGTAGATTTCCCGAGTGTTAGGAAGACATTACTCCATTACTTTGTCCAATCATATTTTTCTGTTTATTTTGCCAATCTTAAAAATATAATTTATGGCAGATCTGTAATAAACAAGTTTTCTTAGATTTGTTTTATTTGAGAATATCTTAATTTCACTTTCATATTTTAAGAGTAGTTATGCCTGATATAGAATCCTTGGTTGACAGTCTTTAAAATTTTTTAAATTTATTTTTTAGCGGTTTGACTATGTTGCTTCACTGGTCTCTGTGATTTTTGATATTAAATCAGTCATTAACCTTATTGACAAGCCATTGTAAATACAGAGATACTTCTCTTTTGCTACTTTAAAGATTATTTCTTTGTCCTTGTCTTTGACAGTTTGATTATGTTGTGTCTAGGTGTAGATATCTTTGAGTTATCCTACTTGGTATTTGTTGAACCTCTTGGCTATGTATATTAGTGTTATTCATATCATATTAACCCCATAGTTTATAGTTGGTTCTTTTCAGACTAATTTCTAACTATTTTTGACATTATCTATTTGGTTAGATATCATTTTCATATGTCTCTTCAGTTCTTTAGACATGGTTTCATATAGGGCTTTATACATGTTTTATATACCTGATTTAAAGACTTTGTCTAGTGAATCCAATGTATTACCTTCCCCAAGTTCAGTTTCTGTTGATTGCTTTATTTTTGTCTCTATAAGGCATATTATTTCTTTGCATGACTTACAAGTTTTGAAAAATGGACATTTTAGATAATATAATGCGACAACTAGAAATAAAATTCTTCTCATTTTCCAGTGTTTATTATTGTTATTGTGTGTTTAGTGAGTTTTCTGAATTATGTAAACTCTGTACTCTTATGTGTGGCCACTAAATGCGCAGTTAGCTTAGCAGTCAATTAATTGAACAGATATTTCTCTTGATGCCTGGAACCACTAAGTCTCTCAGTCTTTGTTGAGGGCTTCTTGTATCTGTGGTGTTTCAACACTCAGCCAGGCAGTTTACAACTCCATGTTATCCTTCAGTTTCTGCTTGCTCAGAGACTCAAGTTTAGCCAGAAGGGAGAAGGTAGAGCCTTCTCAGGTCTTGCCTGAGCAAAAGCACTGCCTTATACATGGCCTCCTAGGTTCCAAGAATTATTTTTGAGCTTTTCAAATCCATTTATGAATATCTCATTCTTCAGTTTTCTTAAGCTTTTTGGTAGCCAATTATGTATCCTGTTGTATAGTACTTCAGGCAGCCACAGTGTTCAACAGTTGTCTCTGGTTTTCAATAAATGCCTTGGGAAAGAGGCTTTTTATACTGCATGTGCTGAGTCAGGTCAAATAACATCAGCTTTGCAAATGTGGTCTTTCTGGCAGCTAACAGACAGGTCAAGTAATGAGAATTCCCTGGCAATTGGGCTTTGAGGGGGCTCTAACCTTGTTCTGCCTCTTCTAGGTGGTGGTGGTGGTTGTTGTTGTTTTGTTTTAACTGACTGTGGACTATCAGTTTTCAAGGATACTGCAGATCTGAGAAAGGGGACCTGGGAATATTGCAAGTTAAATTGTCACAAATCTTGGAGTCCTTACTGAGAATCAGCTATTTTTACCGAGTAAGCATTCCCCAGATTGCTGCAAACCTTTGGTTAATTTCCAGAGTCCTAAAAAAAGTTTCGATTCTGACCATTTTTGTTCTTGTTCTTGTTGCTTTTATGGAAGAGATAATTTGGCTTGAATTTGATCCTTACTCCACCAGTTTTGCTGACATCTGCACCATTAAATGGAGCTGTTTATATAAGCTTTCACAAGCTTATTATGATTTTTTCACAAGGTGTTTTAAATAATTATAGTATATTCTAGAGACGATAATTTTGACAGAGACAGAGAGGTTTCTATAGGTACATAACCTTCCACTAAATTACTGTCATTGTGAGCTCTTTAATTTTAGTTTGTGACAATGTCAAAACATCTCTATAGGCTGTCTGCCTTTTTTTTCTGTTGAGTTGCAAGAGCTTTTTATATATTTAGGATATGTATCCTTTTTGTTTTATATGTAATTGTTTGCTTGACCGTTAAAATTGTGTATTAGTTTAAGGTTCTCCAGAGAAATATAATAGAATGTGTGTATATATAGTAAGATATTTATTTTAAGGAATTGGCTTATGTGACTATGGAGGCTGGCAAGTCAAAAATTTGCAGGTTGGGCTGGCAGCCTAGATGCCCAGGAATATGTGGTGCGGTTCAAGTCTGAATGCCATCTGTTGGCAGAATTCCCTGTAGCTCAGGGGAGGTCAGTTGTTTGTTCTGTTCAGACCTTCGACTACTGGGATGAGGCCCACTCATGTTATGGAGGGTAATCTGCTTTACCCAAAGTCCACTGATTTAAATGTTAATCTCATCTAAAAGTACCCCCACAGAAGCATCCAGAATCATATTTGACCACACATCTGAACACAATGCCCCAGCCAAATTGACAAGTAAAATTAAATATCATGGATGTTTATATCATTTGACCTTTCTGTCATGCATAGTAAAGTCCTTCCTGTAAATACTGCTCTCATGATTAACATTTAAAATTTTAATCTGAGTGTGATTTACTGAGGTGGATAAAGTGAGGCCTAGATATAGTTTTATAATTTTTAAGCAGTTAGGCAATTTCTTTAGCATCAGGTGGTAAGCAGAATAAATGCCATCCCATGATGTTCACATACTAATCTCCTGAACTAGTGAATATGTTATCTTAAATGGCAAAAAGAATGTTCCACATGGAATTAAGTTACTGATCTTGAGATGGGGTGTAACCCTGGGTTATATGA
This sequence comes from Camelus bactrianus, assembly GCF_048773025.1. NCBI lineage: Eukaryota > Metazoa > Chordata > Mammalia > Artiodactyla > Camelidae > Camelus > Camelus bactrianus. Next base: position 36,879,876 of record NC_133549.1, read on the forward strand.
ATGGGTCTAATGTAATCAAAAGAATCCAGATAAAAGGGAGGCAAAAGGTCAAATTCAGAGATGGTGATACAATGACAGAAACACAATTTGGAGAAATACACCTTAAAGATGGAAGTATAGGCCATGAGCTAAGTAATGCAGGAACCACTTAGAAGCTGGAAAAGGATGGGAAATGGATTCCTAGAGCCTCCAAAAGGCTCATTGCCCTGCAGACACCTTGATGTTAACCTATTGAGACTGAGTGTGGACTCCTGACCTCCAGAAATGCAAGAGAATGCATTTGCATTCTTTTAGGCCACTAAATTTGTGGTTATTTGTTAAAAAAAAAAGCAGTAGGAAACTAATACACACCATTTATTGAATAATTCATCATTTTCCTTACCGATTTGATATTTGGAATTTATCATGACTTGTCCAGGGATAACATTTAGCAAATGACAAACTGGTATGTTTTAATCGTAAATCATGTTCCCTTTTAGCTTTCCATCTCAGAGGCCTATCAGGCCTTTTGCCACAAGTAGGGAGAAAGTAGATACTTGACTTCTTTAGCAAAAGGATCAGTGTCCTTAGCAAGACAACCAGAGACATTCCCGAATTTCTTTTACCTACAGAGAACAAAGCCCAGATGCAGTTTTCATGTTTCTCTTCTCTTAGGGAAGAAATATCCCTCCACCTAGGATAGCTAGACATGCTCTTGCTGCCAAATCCTGGAGTAATAGGCCACAAGGGCCTCAGAGGAAAATTAACCTTTTCTATCCCAGATGGGATTAAAAGGAAGGAGGGGAAAAGAAAGCAGTAGGAAGAGAGGGGCTCACACATGAATCCTGTCTACTTCTCTAGGGATGAGTGGAGGGGAAAACCAGTGGCACAGGTGCATTCTTTCACCTTTTGGGGAAACCTCTCTGCATAGCTTCCCCACCTAACGTGAGACCCAACTGGAGCTAAGGTGGGAAGGATACTGCACAGTGAGGAGAGTGGATTTAATAGTCTGCACCTGTGAGCCTTCCTAGGCCTCCATGTATTTTAATACAGATTTGAGGGTCAGTAGATCTGCGTTGATGGTCATCACACTCATCACAGTAGTGGTGACAGCCTAGGCCAGTGGACAGGAAGAGAACATCCCAGGCTCCAGAAGTTCTTGATGGCAGGCTGAGTGGAGGGAAATGTCGTGAGCAGATAGGGTCCACTAGGTTAGGGAAGGCCTGCTGAGTAGGCCCAGGAACTGAGAAAAATTAGGCCGCATGTTTATCAGCTACTACTGGGTCTGAGCTGCCATGTTTCTCAAGTGGATCATCGCAGTAGACTCTGAACTGGTTTCCCTGTTTCTGCTTTTTATCCTCTTATGGTCTATTCTCCACATATCAGCCAATATTTATTGACTCTATGCTCAAAACCCTCCAAACCCAGTGAGATGCTTTTTCTATCTCACTCAGAGTAAAAGCCAAGGTCTGGATATGACCTCTCCTTCCGACATCTTTCATACCTCATTCCCTACCACTTGCCCTCTCAGTCATTCCTCTTCTGTTCCTCTGGCCTCCTTTGTTTTCTCTCTAACGTGCTAAGTATACTCCCACCCCAGGGCCTTTGCACTTGCATTTCCCTTTCCTAGAATATCCTTCCAGACATACACATGACTCATACTTTCATTTCCTTCCAATCTCTACTCAAATATCACCTTATTAGAGAGTTATCTCCCTGTGACTTTAATATAAAATAGCACCCATGTGACGACTGACTTTCCACATCCCTTTCCCTGCTTCATTTTTCTTCTCATGTACTGTCACCTGACATGGTATATTTGTTCCATTATTATTTTTTGTCTTTTCCCACTAGAATATGGGAAGAACAATGTCCAGGGCATGGTGGAGACTCCATACATATTTGTTGATTTCAGTGAATTAATCAGCTGCAACCAACAGAACTTGGATAGAGAGGCGAGGATATGTGTGTCCTTTAATATTAGGGAATAAAGTACAGCCATTTGAGATGCCTCTGTTTTTGAATTAAATTTCATGTTGAAGCAAGGGCCACATCTATGCATTTCTAAATTTTGGCCTTGGACTCAATGTTTAGTCAATAGTTTTCTATTAATGACAGAGAGAAGAACATATAAATTCTACCTTAACCTCAGAGAGGTCAAAAACAAAAGAGCTCTGTCGTTTTTGTACAGCAGGAATGTTCATGCCATCTCATTGTTATTACAAATCTTCTGTAATTTTCGTTCTCCCAAGAATACTGCATGGCTGATTCCTTCCTCTCACGTTACTTTCTTTTGCCTCTGGTATGATTAAGAATTGCATGAAAATTAATAGGAATCATGAAGTACATTTTTTTCCATGAAAATTACTTCGGTCTGTGAACATTTAAATGCCACAATATGTCTGATCCCATCCCCAAATCACCCAAAATATGTTTACAAATAACACAGAGTGATTAGCTATTCTTTAGTATATTGGAAAATTCATAATAATCCTTTCTTTCTCCCAAAGCATTGATGCTGTAAGTCATGTAAGTAAATGATGCTGTGAGGGATAAGGCTACCTAAAACAGACTGTTCCTCCTGAGTCCTCAGAATCCCAATTTATTGACTGGACCCAGAGGGTCTTCAAACAAGTAATGTTTGAAAATTATTTCTCAACTGTATTTGAATCTAACGGAATTACAGATATAAAGAACAGTTTTAAGGAGAAATGCCACGTGTGACAGTAAGACAGAGCTACTTAATCTGTTTCTATCTTTGTTTGCCCATGAATATCTCTCAAAATAGCATAGTTCCTCAAGACCAGATCAAATTTGCAGATGAACAATGTGTAATGGAAGGCTCAGCATGGGACATATTTTTTTTTAAATCTGGTCTAGCTCAAGCTGGAAAGCATGTGTGCTGGGTTGGAAAGAGTCTTGATCTAAGGAGAAGGGAACCAAGTGTTCCATTTCAATTAAATCACTAACTGTGGCTTTTCAAATGCCTGTGGGCTTCAAGTTCTTTATGAGCAAAACAGTGGGGTTGGATGAATGACACTAGGGGCCCAATTGTGCTGCTGGCATATCATAAGGCTGATTAAATTCCAAAGAGTTGGCCCTCTGATTAACTCATATTTCAAAAGAATTGTGCTGCTTGAATTAACTTTCATTTGAGGAGGGAGTGTTGAGGCCTATGAAGGAACTTGACCTATTTGGGGTTACTATCTTATCCTTAGTAGGGTATGGTGACAATTTGCCAAAGTGGACCTGGTGATGAATTCTTTTGGTTCAACCACATACAGCCTCTGAAGTCCACCTAAAGTCCTCTCCTTTCTGAACAACTGCATGACATCAGAATTCTGCATGACTCCAAAGCTTCAACCAACTGGATTCTCGCTTTCAAAATATACTCCCCAATTTAAAAAATCTGCCCAAAATAGCATTTAAAAATTACGTGCCAATATTTTCTCTTACTAAAAAATTAAATAATAGAGAAATATATTCATTTTTTAAAAATTTCATCAAGTGCCTAGTTTTGAGGTAAAATTCCAGGTTTGAGTATCGAATGACATCATTTTACAACTGTGAATACTGTGATTTGTAAGATCAGGTTCTTGCTGCTTTTGTCCTGCTAACAGCAGATTCCTAAAGTTCCATGAATTAAATTTCAAATATATTTCTGGGAATATGATGATAAAAAGAAGAATAATGACCGTACACTGATGAATTTATTGAGGGCAGTTTGTTCCACTTAGCTTTAGATTGTCAGCATCTACTCTGTTAAAAGCATTGGATTTCAATTTGTAACATATTAGATGTATCTTTAAAACAAATGAGCTTTGGAGACTATCAATGTCTTACATAAGCCCCTACATACTAACTTCTATACCACATTTTGCCTACAACGTATTTCTTCTCTGAAATGTTTAAACAACTTTCTGAACTCCAGATGATTCAGATCATGACTTTCTTGAGCCATAGCAGTATTGGCCCTAGCAACGTAATGTATCTCTCCAACCAAAGTGAGCCAGAAATGTTCTGCAGTGTTCCATATCTAATTCCAGGAAACAATCTTTTCAGTTGTCCAGAATGTAATATTGTCTAAGAGAATTCAATGAGGATTATTTTATGCTTATGCAATATTGCTTCAGAATAAGAACAGATGATACATCTGTGTATAGAAGTTACTTTTCCAAAGGCACCCTTAATTCTAAAATCCAATTAAAATGCCCCTTGTAGAAGCCCCTTGGAACTGGAAAAATAATAAATCAAAGTATATAACATTTATCCAGCTTCTCTGGATGGATTTTGCCAAGTTAGGATCCTCAAGAAATAGTATTTCAGAGGAGAGCTCTGCAAACCTAGGGAGGATGTAAGTCAAGAAAGGCAGGTCCAGCGCAGGATCTAGCTGGCTAAAATAGGAGGAAGGGTTATGCATTTTCCTCTTCAGGTAAAAATATTTTTAGAGGAGTATTTTCTGAAGAAAGGAGTTCTGTATCCTGGCAACTTAGCGATGGCAAAATAAATTAAGGAGAGGACGAGCAGGGCATTGGTCGCAGCAAATGACTTTTCTGTGTCTGCAGTGCCATCTCTGCTTGGACCCGTCTTGCTCGGTGTGAAAAGCATTTAGTTAGACTCGAAGTTCTTCTGTGGCAGGTGCTGGACAGAATAACATACTATTTTGATGCTAAAGAAAAAGAGAGTTACATTTTGGTGGGTTGTGAGGAAGAGGTGAATTCTCACCAGAGGCAGAAACTTGGATCAGTTAAGATGGGAATTCTAAATAATTTGGCCTTTCTCTTTCTGCATGTGTTCGTTTGCTAGGCTACCATTGGCACCAAACCAAACGTGGGTCCACTTGCCCACACGAGCTAAAGCCAATCTTCTGACACCCGGGTGTGGTGAAGGAAACTACGGTGTTTATTGTAAGGCACCAGACAAAGCGTCTGGGACAGCTAGTGCTCAGAAAGCCTAAACTCTCTGGTGGGTCTCAGGAAATATTTTTTTTTAATTCTTATTTTTTATTGAAGTGTAGTTGATTTACAATGTTAGTTTCTGATGTATAGCAAAGTGATTTAATTATACATATACATACATATATTTTTTCGGTTTCTTTTTCTTTACAGTTGAATATTGAGTATAGTTCCCTGTGCGATACAGTAGGTCCTTATTGTTTATTTTATATGTAGTTATGTGCATCTAGGAAATCATTTTTAAAAGCCAAGTGAGGGAGGGGAGTCTCAGGGTCTGTTAGATTGGTTCATGCAAAATTCTGATTGGTTGATGGTGAGGTAATAGGGCAGTATCACAGGGGTTCACACTGTCATTCCTCAGGCTCCAGTGGGTCTGGGGGCTATGTGTTCATGGTCATTAAGCAGGTAACATCTTCCATTTGATGCGTAAAGGAACTCAGGAAATGTGCATCAGATACTGTGATCTAGGCACTTCAGAGAGGAGCTACAGCAGAAGACATGGGGGGAGGAGGGTCTGTCCCAGGAAGGCCCCATTGGGTCCTACTTGATTACACCAAAACAAAATACCACTGGCTTGGCGACTTAAACAACAGGCATTTATTTTCGTACAGTTGTGGAGGCCACAAATCCAAGACGAAAGTGTTGGCAGGCTTGGTTTCTCCTGAGGTCTCTCTCCTGGGCTTGCAGACGGCCACCTTCTCGCTGTGTCTTCACGTGCCCTTTCCTCTGTGCGTGTGCATTCCTGGGGTCTTACCTCCTCTTAGGAGAACAGCAGTCCTATTGGATTAGGCCCCAGTATAATGGCCTCATTTTACCTTAATCATGTCTGTAAAGACTGTATTTCTAAATACAGTCACATTCTGAGGTACTGGGGGTTAGGGCTTCAACAGATTACTTTTGGGGGAAGGGACACATTTGCACCCCTCTCCCTGCACAAGAGGTGAAAAATGCAGATTTGTTGTAAACACTTAAGAGGAGATAATGACCTACGCTTGAGATTCAGTTAAGAATGTTGAAAAGACTTTTTTTTAGAATGCCTGCAATAGCCACTTACACCAGGAAACCGCTAGGATGTGAGTCTGGAACAGGGACCAGCCTTGTTCAGTTTGTGGTCTTCAAAGAACTGTGGTCCCTGGAGAGTTGCCATTCTCGGGGACAATCTCATCCCACAGTCAGAATGGTCTCACTTGCCAGACTCTCTAAGAGCAGAGTACTCTTGATCTCCCAGTCTCCACATTTGCTTCATACAGTGCACTCCAATGTCTCTGCCTCTAGGGACCTCAAGCGTCAACCAGAGAGGACCAGAATAACTCCTCCAGGTATAGCCATCCAATAGTCTCATTCCTTCTTCCTAACACACACGGTAATTGTAAATACAAGTTTTCAAATACTTTTTAATTTAATGTTTGCCTTTTCTATCATACTATGAGAGTCTCGTTGACAACTGTACACCTGGTACAACATCTATGATATAACAGATGCTCAGTGATTATGTTCTGAACTAATGAATGAATGAAAATTCAGGTAGTGTCCCTGAGTCTCTTGCTGTGTGCTCAGTATCATGGTTTTCCTGTGAGAACTCTGCTGTGTGATTCCCAGCCTCAAGGAACAGGAAACCTGGAAGACAAAGCAAAATTAGTGAAATGAAATTGAATGCTTGAATGTATGGTGCTGATGAAATGACGATGGGGAAGAAAATATAAAACAAGCAAAGTTTCCTGAAGTAGGTGGGATGTGAACTGGGCTTGGAAGGGCAAGTTACGACTAGAGAAGGAATGGAGGGGGGTTAAGCTTAGATAAGGGCACAAGAGTGAAGACAATCTGTGGGACTTAGCCAGGCAAATGTATTTGCTTTCATTTTTTGGGATTAAAGCCCTATCTGCATTTCTGAAATAAAAGCCCTTCAAAAACAAACAAAAAAAAGTGGCCACACTTGCTACTTCTTTCCCATCACCATTATTACTCGGCAGACAACAGTCACTTTTTTTTTGACAAATTACACACACACACACACACACACACACACACACAAAAGTGGGATTGAAGGAAAAGAAACTTGATCCTTGATGGTAATGAATCCTAAACTTCTAGATGAAGTGGCACCAGAAGGATAAAACTTTCAAGTCTGTTTCAAACTGAAAGCCAATTGGCAAAGTTTCTCCAAATTAGCTATTATATTATTGGTTTTCTTTCCTGGGAAAATCAATCTGTACATAAAAATAAAAGAAAATTAACCTAAAACTAATGCAAATTAAAACATGTGAAAAAGCTCCAGAGAAGCTCATGCTAGAAAAACTCCAGAGAAGTTTTTGCTAGGAAAAGAGGAAAGAAGAGAGCAGAGAAGAGTAGCAATGTCACTACCAGTCTGACAAGGATAGACTAAGATCCATAAGAGCAGGGGCTGACTGGGTCCTTTCATTTCAGCATCACCTCCCATGGTCTACCAAAGAGCTTCGCACATATTGATGCTTAGTAGATACTTTATATGTCAGTATGAATATATGTATAATGAATTTACCATCTGATAACATTAAATCTCTGTTTGTGTCAATAAATGCTTTCTGATAATTTGATCCATCAGGAGCACAAATAGGATTCAAGGGGGAAGATTCGGGCAAGGATCAAAGTTGGTAATTCCAGGTAGCCTGGACCTAAGATCTAGATCTCAGACAACTGAAGAAACAAATTAACATGGGATCCTGGGGTAAGATTAATATTTCAGATGTAACTTCGTGGAGGCCCACGCAATCAGACTGGGGAAAATCAGACAATCTGGGGATGAAGGCTGAAATTCCATCAACACTCAGTCAGAGGGCATTTGAGCTAAAAGCCTCTAATCCATTGGCTGTTTTTTTTTTTTTTTCTCCTGTGTGGCTCCACATTTTCTTCCTTTATGCAACTCTCTGTAATTATAGGTGATCCTAGTTCTTAGGGGAAAAAAGTCATACTTGAAGTTGGTGTCTGTAGCTCAGTAAGACAATTCTGCTTTACCATTTAAAGCATCTGTTCTTTTGGGTGGAGGAGGGTTGTACCATCCTAAAATTCAGGCATCTTCCTTATGAGGCGGTTCTACTAATGGGCCTGCTGATCAGACCACAAAAAAGAAGTGGAAATAAAAAGGATATAAGGATTCTTTTTCCTTTCTAAATTAAGCCCACCAGGACTTTAAGAAACAAAAATTTTGAAACAATCATATCCCAAATCTCCTTCTCTGTTCTTTCCATCTCCCTGCCCTTAGACTGACCTGAGCCACCATTATCTCTGACTGGGACCACAGCAGAAGCTTTCTCGTAAGTCTCCTACTTTCAGTCTTACTCCCTTCTAATCTTTTTGTTCACGCTCCAATCAAAATCATCTTATAATATAAATTTCATGATGGCTGTCCTCTAGTAAAAATCCTTAAATAATTTCAAATTTCTTTGAAAGGAAAGACAAAAAGTCCATGATGGTGTACTTGCCAGCCCTGGAGATTACCTGCTGATAGTCACACCTTTTCAGTGCTCTCCCACACTAAATGAGGTTGACCTGTGTAACAGGATTTTGTGGAAGTGACACATCGTGACTTCTGAGGCTAGGTCATAAAATACATTCTGGCTTCTGCCTTATTCCTTTATTCCCTCTTGAATCTGGAGGGAGGAAGCTATCAGGTCTTGAGGACATTCAAGCTGCTACATGGAACAGTTTATGAATGAGGAAGAGCTGCCAACAACCAGTGCTTACTTCCCAAGTATGTCTGAGCCACCTTGTTAGTGGAGGCACAACTCCACTCAAGCATCCAGATGCCTACAGCCTGGATGAAAAGTTGACTGCAGCCTCTTGAGATACTTTGAGCCAGAACCACCAAGCTCACCAACTCCCAGATTTCTGACCTCCATAAAACGTATGAGATAATACATACATAAATTGTCTTAAGTTGCTAAGTTTTGCAATAGTTTGTTGTTCTGTAGTGTATAAATCACATACATGTCCTAGAAGAACTCAAATCATCTCTTTCATATCTCCTCCTTTTACGTTCATTAGGTACCACACTCCGCCTGACACACAAAGCTTCAACCATGCTGTTCTTCATTCAATTCCTGGAACCCACCATGTTCCTTGTTGACTCAAAGCCTTTGCTTGTGTATTTCCCATCTTCAGTTGACCAGATAACTCAGCTTCTACTTTTGTTTCAATTAAACTTCTTCAGAACTTTCCCTGACTCTTCCGACTAAGCAAGATTCCTCCCTACAGACTATACATATTTTTTTCATAGCATTACAATTTTATTTTAAATACTTAGGGAAATATTTGTATATTTTGTCCCTCCCACTGGACAGGAAGCTCCACGAGGTCAGGAGCCGTGACTGTCTTGCTCACTGTGTCCCTGGTACCTGGTGTAGTATTTCACATTCAACAATCATTAATTTTTTTTGTTAAAATAAGAGGAAATAAGAGGAAAGCAAAGCTTCCTTGATTGGTGAGTAAAATGTATAGTTATCGATACTAATTGATTAGAATTATAATATGCAAAGAACTCTTACAATATATTTTAAAAGTCAAATGATGCAATAGAAAAATGGACAAGGAAATGCATAGAAAATTTACAAAAGGATTGTGCTTCCAGCTGATTATTTTATTTCAGACAAATTCTCTCACTAAGAACAAGGGTAAAAGCTAAAGAGAATATTAAAAATGAATATTTTTGAAAGAATGAGAGAGTTACCAAAGACATGGATAATTTGATGGGGCAATATTTAGAAGACAACAAAGGAATTCAAAAGAAATAAGGTTGATCTTTGGTGCTGGCTTTTCTCCTTGAGATAATTTCTAAGTGTTGGTTGTCTCTGCCATTTTTGAAAATAAAAATCAGAGCTAAGAAACTGAGCAGAGCTTTAAATAATCTTACAGTATCTAGGAGAAAGAAACATGGAATTCATGACCTGCCAAGGAGGAAGGGCCCTAATAATTAACATAGGCTTGGTACCCTGATGTGCTACATCCAAAGAATAGAAGTAAAATGGAAATGGAAAGCCCTTCAAGGACTGAATAATTTTAAGTGCTGCTTAAGACAGTGGGCCTCTGGCCGAGTTACATATCTAGGAGCAAATTAAATGCATCCAGAGACTTGAAATTATACTTCACAAATTTTTTAAAAGAATTTATTTTTACAACAGTTTTATGTACACAGGATAATTAAGAAGAAGGTAGAGAGATTACTCACACATGCATTGACTTCCTTGTTTTCAGCATCTCCCCCGAGAGAGAGGTACTTATGTTACAATTGATGACTAGACATTGATGGACGCACCATGATCACCCGAAGTCCATGGTTTACATTATGGTTCAGTCTTGATGTTGTTCATTCTGTGGGTGTGGAAAATGTGTAATGGCATGTACCCACCAGTATAATATTGTAAAGAGTATTTTCACGGACCTCAAATTCCTCTGTGCTCATCCTAATTATCGTTCTCTCCTCCCAATCCCTGGAAATTATCTTTTTATTGTCTCTGTAGTTTTGCCTTTTTCAAAATGTCATATAGTTGGAACCAGGCAGTGTGTAGTCTTTGTCTTCTTCCACTTAGTAAGATGCATTTAAGTTTCCTCCACATTTTTTCATAGTTTGATAGGTCATTTATTTTTTTACTACTGATAATACTCCATTGACTGGATGCACCACCATTTATGTATACATTTACCTATACATTTACCAAGATGAAGGACATCTTGGTTCCTTCCAAGTTTTGACAATTACGGTAAAACTGCTATAGACATCAATGTGTAGGTTTTTGTGGAGACGTAATCTATCAACCCCTTTGGGTAAACACCGAGGAGCATGACTGCTGAATGATAGTAAGAGCGTACTTAGTTTTGTAAGGAACTGCCGAACTGCCTTCCAAAGTGCCTTTATCATTTTATACTCCTGCCAATAATGAATGAGAGTTCCTATTGCTCTAAATCCTCATCAGCATTTCGTGTTGTCAGTGTTACAGATTTTGGCCATTCTAATTGGTATGCTGTGATATCTCACCGTTATTTTTATTTGCACTTCCCTGATAACATATGAGATGGAGCATCTTTATATATACTTATTTGTCATCTGTATATCTTTGGCAAGATGTCTGTTAAGATATTTGGCCCATTTTTTAATCTGGCTGTTTGCTTTCTTACTATTGGGTTTTAAGGATTCCTTGTCAATTTTAGAAAACAGTCCTTTCTCAGATGTGTCTTTTGCAATTATTTTTTTTCCATTCTGTAGTGTGTTGTCATTCTTCTGACATTGTCTTTCACAGAGAGAATTTTTTCATTTTAATGAAATACATTTTATCAGTTATTTCTTTTGTGGATTGTGCCTTTCATGTTGTATCTAAAAAAATTACAAGGTCCTGGGTTCAACCCCCAGCACCTCCATTAAAAGAAATAAATCACTGCCATACCCAGGGTCATGTAGATTTTCTCCTGTTTTCTCCTAGGAGTTGTACATTTTATATTTAAGTCTTTTTTTTTAATTGAAGTATAGTCAGCTTACAATGTTGTGTCAATTTCTGGTGTACAGCATAATGTTTCAGTTATACATATACATACCTATATTTGTTTTCATATTCTTTTTCATTATAAGTTACCAGAAAATATTGAATATAGTTCCCTGTGCTATACAGTGGTAACTTGTTGTATATCTATTTTATATACAGTAGTTAGTATCTGCAAATTTCAAACTCCCAATTTATCCCTTCCCATCCTCTTTCCCTCCTGGTAACCACAAGTTTGTTTTCTACGCCTGTGAGTTTGTTTCTGTTTTGTAAATAAGTTCATTTGTGTCTTAATTTTTTTCAGTTCCACATATGAGTGATCTCATATGTTATTTTTCTTTCTCTTTATGGCTTACTTCACTTAAAATGACATTCTCCAGGTCCATCTATATTGCTGCAAGTGGCATTATTTTATCTTTGGGTTTTTTTGTTTGTTTGTTTTTGTTTTTTTACCACTGAGAAGTATTACATTGTATAAATATACCACAACTTCTTTATCCAGTCATCTGTTGATGGACATTTATGTTTCTTCCAGGTAGAAACATTGCTTATTGTAAATAGTGTTGCTATGAACATTGGAGCATGTATCTTTTTGAATTAGGGTATATACCCAGGAGTGAGATTGCTGGATCATTGGGTCCGTGGTATTGAGGAGGAATTACAGAGAGATTAAGGGTACTGAGTTTGAGTAGAAAAGGAAGATAAAAGCAAAAGAAAGAATGAAAGAGAAGGATAAAGTAGAATGAAGGTGTTAAATACACATGTAAGAATTGTCACAAAACGAATGGTTGCTACCTTAGGCAGATGGGATTTTAGGTCATTTTTACTTTATTTGCCATACTTTATTTCATTTGCCTTTTAAAAATGAGCCTGCAATGTCTACATAAACAGGAAAACATAACAAATCTGATTTCAATGGAATGGGAAAAGTTTTTAAAAGAAAATTTTATGATTGAAAATCTAAAAATGTTCTTGTCCAAATTGAAGCAAAAATCTCATACTTGAAGGAGCTATAAAGAATTTCAAAAGGTGACCAGCTTGAAAACAAAAATTATGTAATTTAAAAAAATTGCTGTTGGACCACAGCTACTTTAGGAGATATTTATTAAGGAAAATAACTAACTAGGGGGAGAAAAGGTATAACCATGAAAGCTCTTTTATCTAAAGCTTTCTATTTTGAATATATGCATTATCTGTCCAAAGAGCCAACCCAGTGTTGAGTGTAAGATGCCTTCGCTCTTTTTTCTTCCTCTGAGTAATGAAACTGTTAGAAGCCACAATAAAGACTATGCGTAATGCCTGGTGAAATGGTGAGCTGGGGATTAAAGAACAATCATAATTTGCTAATTTTTCTAAAATGCTTTTAAAAATCCTTTCCCATTAATCTTTGTGATACATAAAGAAGGGAGGCAGGCTGGCAAAGTTTCAGTGATTGAAAATGATGCTGGTGGCCTTCTGCAAAATCTGATTACAGCTTTGATGATTGATAGGTTGCCATTAGCACTGAAAAGGAAAAAGCCTAGAAATTGAACCGAGTAAATCAAGCCAAATCTTTCTAGTTTATAGTGAACACTTAGACATGATTCAAAAATGTTTTAACCAAGATTTCATTTTCTGTAAATATATGTTGCCTTCGCATATGAAGCATTCATTCCAGTGACTTTTTTCTGAGCTACACTTTAATCTTGACTTCAAGAAAGTCCACCTTGCTCTGCCACCTTCCCCAGGCTTCAAGGCTGGTGTGATTTACTTAAGTAACAGTGTACCACTCTATTTGTATACCTGTTTTCATTTGGCAGCTCCTAAGGAAGGCATGTTGCTCTTGCTGCAGAGATGGGGATACTGGGAAAATTGAAAAGGATAGTAAAGCAAGGAATCTACCTTTTGCTTGGAAACTTCCTTGCATTTGCTAAATGCCCTGTGTCAGTGTGACATAGGACAAGCTGTTACAGCTCATTAGTCTGAGCATTAGTGTATTGATTGTACATTCAAACCACTCCGTAGCATCATGGACCAGAAGAGAGACACATGACACAGGCACTATTGTAGCAAATTTCCAATAATCAGTCAGAGGAATTATGAATAGTTACAGAAAAGCATTTGTATATTTACATATGATCCTTGCATGTGTATGAGATACTTCGTATTGTTTGGAAGTATTGAATGGCCAACCATGTCTTTATTAAACATAACAAACCAACATTTTCTGTATACCAGATGATAACAACCGACTAAATGTCATCATTATGAGCACTTATTATATATGCCAGCATGGTGAAATCAGTGTTTATAGAGCACCTTCAGCGTGTAAGACTGTAAGCTCTTTGAAGGTAAAGACCATGTCTGCATTGTTTATCTATGAGTTTAATAGAATGCTTCCTACAGAGTAGTTATGCTTCATGCAAATTTTTTTTAATGAGTGAACATATTAAGCTATACAATTCTTATTGAATTGTCAGTCTTCCTTCCCCCAAATTTATGATTAGGTGTTTTTATTGATCTTGTTTTAAATAAGTTGAAACTGAGACATAGAAAGGATTTTTAAGACTCCATGAATAATCCGATTAGTGACTTAGAGTATTGTTTTCAAGATGATTTGAAAACTTGAGGGTATAGATAATCACTAGGAAATTTTAAGAGAAGTGAAGTGGCCAGAAAAGAGGTGTTCTAAGAATAAACTCTAGGAATGGTCCATGAATCTCTTTGACTTTCAATACACTTGGTATAGTTCTCTGTTTTTCAAGTTACTGAGAGTCGTCTGCATTTATTTTCTGTTGCTGCTATAACAAACTACCACATGCTCAGTGACTTAAAACAACAGGAATTTATTACCTTTAGGTTCTGAAGGTCAGAAGAACAAGATGGGTTTCACTAGGCTAAAATTTAAGCATTGACAGATCTGTGTTCCTTCTGGAGACTCTAGAAGATAACCTGCTGCCTTGTCTTCCAGCTTCCAGAGGTCACGCACTTTCTTTGGCTCATGATGTCTCTTCCATCTTCAAAGACAGCAGTAGCCAGTTGAGTCTCACATAGCATCTCTCTGACTCTAGCTTCCATCATCACATCTCTTCCTCTGACTCTTCCTCCCACTTTCACTTAGAAGGACTCTTGTAATTGCCTTGGGCCCTCTCAGATAATCCAGAATAATCTCCTATCTCAAGATTTTTTTGGCTGGACAACAACTGAACAATCCCTTTTGCTATGTAAGGTCACGTATTCACAGGGACAAGGGATTAAAACCTGAACATCTTTGGGGATGGTCATGATTCTACCTACCACATGGTCCATAAAGAGAATTGAAAGAAGTTAGGAAAACATCTAGGCTTTATTGGACATTCCTCAAGAGGTTAGTCAATCAGCACTGTTAATGCGAAGTAACATAATATTAAAATAGTTCAATGAGATGTATTTTGAGTAAAATTAAATGGTAGCTAACTGAGTGCAATTTTGCCCATTTGGGATTCTAGATTATAGGTAAAGATGTAAACTATTGATGAAGTCTCATGTTGTCATGGACCTGAGGAAATCACTGTGGAAGAATGGTTTTATACATTTTATTTCATACACAAAGGTGTTTATACTTGTGAAAATGGTAGGGCTCCACTTTCTTCTCTTCTAAAGGAGACACTCAGAGGTATATGCACACGTGTGGTTAGACCCTTATGACAGCTCAGATCATCTTGATTTCTCTACAAGAATCTCTGGAGTGCATTAAAACTAGACTGTAGAGATGTCTGTGTAATCACCTTGCAGCCATTATTTTAGTCCCCCAAAGCAGACTGTTCAGCTAAGTCAGGTGACTTTTCCCAACATGATTTTCATTATATTACTTTCCTGTTCAGATTCTTCAATTTCTGTTAGTTACAGGCTTACTCAGACTTGCATTCAGCATTCTCCTTAGACTGATCCCAGATCAGTGTTTGAACTTTCACTACTCTCTTAAGGGAGCTTTTGTTTTTCTTTGCTTTACATTTTATGCCACATGTACTAAGGGATCTCAGTAGATGCTCTGGAGCAAAAGGCACATTCATGGAAAGATCTCTGGACTTCTTTTTCCCACTTCGACCAGAAGTGTTGTCTGGTTTACACATTGGGTTTCATTACAAGTTTACTGTTAAGTGAAAGTTTCCAAAGGACTATTGGGGGAATTAATTATAATGCTTATTGTCTATGAACAGTTTATTCAGCCACATGACACCCCTTACTGATGAGCGAACATCTCACACATGAGGACTGTTTACATTTTGCTTCTGTTTTTTCCCTGCTCCTAGGTGATTGTTCCCTATTAAGAACCCCTGCCTTTAAGTTTCATCTTCCGCACAAGACTGTCCATGATCACTTCAATACAGAGTGATCTCTTCCTCTGGAACCCTAAGTATGACACTTAATCATATCTTTATGGTCTGGTTTTTGTTATCTCCTCAGTGCTATGCATATGGCTTGGCATGCAGCAGATACAGAGTCCATGGTTACATGATGGAAAGAAAGAAAGAAGGAAGGAAGATGCACAGAAGGAAAGGCAGAAGGAAGAAAGGAATTTGATATTGTGTACATTGTGCTAAAGCGTCATTGACCTTTCATTTTTTGGTTTAACTTTTCATATGCAAATGAAAATCTACCCAACTGCTTTAAAGGAGAAGAGAGAAGACAGCAGGTTAACACTTATCAAATGCTCTATGATACTCTGGGTGCACTATATGATTATCCTGTTTAATTTAATAGCAATCTGGGGAAATTTCACCAAAGAGGAAATTGAAGCTGGGCTAGTTATGCAGCATTCCTCACGTCACACTGCAGTGCTTGAATCTGAATCTGAGTGTGTGATTTCTTAAGGCTCTCCCGAAGCTAGTCATTGCTTTCTGAATCTCAGAATGTCTGGCAGGAAGCAAAGACTCATTTCTTTTTTATGAATAAATAAATGAATTATTGTATGCTTTGTTAAAGAAGGAGGCATTCGTGCCTTTCGATAAACTACTATACTTCTGCCACCATCACCACCACTACCACCATCCCCACTGCTTTACTGTTAAGAGCCCAGACATTAGGACCATCTTGCCTTTGTTTCAGTTTTAATTCTACCACGTATAAGCTGGGTATCAAAATCAAGTTACTCAGGCTTCTTCTGTGTCTCAGTCTTTCCATTTGTTACTGAAGGAAAATAATTGCACTCACTTCAGAAGGTTATCAGGAGGATGAAATGCAGTCAGCTCAGTTCCTAGACCATGATAACAAGGAACATTCACTGAGCAGTGATTACTACCACCGTGCCCACCAATAAATGCCAGCCATGGTGCTTAATTCTCACTACAAATCTTCTAATAGCCCCATAAACTAAGTCCTGTTACTGTTCCCCTTCATAGATGAGGAAACTGAAGTTTAGAACAGAAATTGTTTGCCCAAGGTCACTCAGCCGGTAAATGAAAAGATGGGCTCAAACCCAAGCCTGTCTGATTCCCCTAATCTAAATTACTCACTCTCTGCTGAAGATTCGGCTTCTGTCTCACTGCGCTTTGGGGCCTTTCTCTGTCATCTGTGTACAGCACCTTGCCCAGTATGTGCTGTCTCTTTCATTATGTTCCCTGTTGTCCTGATTCACTGTGCGTTGGCTGTGCCCACTGAGTGTCCCTAAGACTCACCTATTTTGTTTTCAGATCTGAGAGGTTCCACCAAATTGGGAAGGTTGTTGGTTATTGTTATTGCTCTTCTTGATTCTCATTCTTTTGGTTTGTATCAGCTGTTTTATACACACACACACACCTCTTTCTGCTCTGGGTTACATGAGAAAATTATGTGTTATCAACATGGGATGACATCAGTCAGCATCATGGATTTCTCTAAGTATCTTCATGGCTCAGGGGCTATCCTTGCCTAAAATAAGGCTCCCAGGAGAACCTCCCAGGAGAGTCCTATTTAATTTTCTCTAGCAAATGCAACTTACTGTAAGTAATGTTAGTGGGGCTATGGGCCAAGTATGTTAATCTATTACCCAGAAATTGCTTCAGCCTAAAATGGGCTGATTTCCACTACTGTAGAACACTTGTGATCTCCTCAAGATTCACCCAGTGATACAGGTATAAAGCAAAATATCTGAACTAGGAGGCTGTCCATTCAGAGTTGAAGCAGTGAACTTGCTTACCTGTCTTAATGCCCTCTTTTATCCAAAGTAAGGAGCGAATCCATGGACTGTTTCACTGATGCCTGAGGCAAACAAGGCAGGTGTTGTGTAGGTTGCCTGCTGTGTGCAATTCATTCATTTTTGTGCACTTAGTTTTTCCCAAGAGTTCGGGGCTAGAATTTTGGAATAAAAATAAATACAGATTTTCAAGGGAATTGGAATCCGGTAATAACAGATACGATGCTATAGGACTTAGCATACATTTTCTCGCTTAATCCTCATAATAGTCTTGAAAAAAAACATGATTACTTCAATTCTTATACATGAACGATGACAGGCTGAGAAGGCTTAATATCTGGTATTTCAATTAAGGACTATTTGAGTCTTCAGTTCATCCATCTTATACTGTGTCGCTGCCTCTGCCAGGGACCACTGAAACCTCTGGGACCTTTGTGTAGCATAGTGCTTAAGATGGCAACTTTGGCATCAGATAGTTCAGGTACCAGCTCTGCCACCTGTAGCTGTTATGACTCCGTGTGTGTGTATATTAGCATGTGTGCTTACACACATATGTGATATATTACACATACACCTACATTTTAGGGTTACCATGAGAATTAAATAAGATTGTATTAAGCCTGCTATAAACCTAGTGCATAGTAGTAGATCTTTGTTAAATGGCAGCTACCATTATGTTACTAGTAATACAGGGAGTTTCTGTTGCATTGTCGAGGTTATAGTAAGGAAAACCTTGCTGTACAGTGTAGCTCCATTTTTCCAGAGAAATAAGAAAAAGAAATGGAATTAGCTGGTGGGTAAACTGCCATTAACAGAAATGAAAAAGTTACACCCTTTCCTCCTCAATCCTTCTGGTTTTATTATTTTTTAGTAGAAAGATACTTTAAAAAATGATAAAAAAACAAAGCACATTCTCATCATGTATGGCTAGTTGACTTGGGGAATAATTTTTGAATATTAAATGGGAAGCATTAAAATACTGGTGAAGTTCCATTACAATGCTGTGCAATTATTTCAATGAAATGAGTCATGGGAACCCGGGAGGGAAATGCACTGCCTTCTTGCCCCTGTATGACTTTGTGGCTCATTTTCCCTAAGAAAGAGGAAATACCACCCCAGTAGTACTCCTGGGGAGCTTGAGTAAATGCAGGGACAATACTGACCTCCTTTGCCTTAGTGATTCATGAATGTAATTTCTGACTTGGAGACTGGGCATGGAATACAGCTATTCAGTCACTATTTCAGCAAGTCCTTAGTGTGCTCCTCTCTGCAGCCCCTTTCATCACATGGGAACTGTAGTCTTGAATGAAGCCCTTCTTGTGTCCCTCATTCAGTATAGGTCACATTTGCAGTCACCTGTCATGTGTTTATGATATATACGTGAGTAATCTAAGGTCATACAAAGTACTGTTATAATTCTGCAAAAAATTTAAGGCATGTGAGAAAAGCAAAAGAAAATACAAAAATTGGTTCATATTAACTTTTTTGTACTGGTGAGATGTTGGGAAGTTTTGGGTGTGTAGGTTTGCTTGTGTGTATGGGTTTCTCTATTCCATCATTTACAGTATCATTAAACCTCCTAGGCCATAATTTTGTCTCTGCTGGGACTCTTAAAAAGTCATCTTCAACTGAGTTTTACTAGCTCTGCTTTATACATATGATGTCATTTAACCTTCATTACTCATTATTTTTTAAGTTTTCATTGCCCACTCATTCCCAAGGTGATTCATTCAGTCTCCTGGCTTTAAATGCCATCTATTTGCTGGTGACTCCCCAATTTAATTTCTAGCTGTGACCTCTCCCTTGAGCTCCATACATAAAAATCCAGTTGCAGATTTCACATCTTTTATCAAATGTTTAATATCCATCTTGATAGTAACATGTCTCAAACAGAACTTCTGATGCAATCCTGGCAAACATACCTCACCATTTTTTTTTTAAACAAACTTCTCCTTTCTGTAAAATTTCAAGCACCGCTTTTCAGTGTAAAAAACAAAAACAAACAAACAAAAAACCCCAGAATATCCTTGATATACATAACCAATCACAAAGCTTTACAAGCTTTATTTTCAAAATATATCCCAGTCTGACCATTTCTAGTGTTACCACCCTAATCCAAGCCGACCTTCTCTTTGACCTGGCTGGCTATGTTGGTCTCTAATCTGCTTTCTGTTTCTTCCCTGGCCTTCCTCAGGTCAGTTCTCCATGTTAATAATCAGGGTAGCATTTAAGAAACAAATAAATCAGATCCTGTTACTTATGTTCTCAGAACCGTTCAGTGGTGTCCCATCACATTCAGAATAAAATTCTTACCTTGACTGAATAAGACTCTTATTGGTTACACATTCCATCCTTTTTTAAAAAAAATATTTTTATTGAAATATAGTCAGTTTCCAATGTTGTGTCAATTTCTGGCGTACAGCACAATGCTTCAGTCATATAGGAACATACGTACGTTTGTTTTCATATTCTTTTTCACCATAAGTTACTACAAGATATTGAATATAGTTCCCTGCGCTTTATCTATTTTATATATAGTAGTTAGTATCTGCAAATCTCAAACTCCCAATTTATTCCTTCCCATCCCCTTCCACCCTGGTAACCATAATTTGGTTTTCTATGTCTGTGAGTCTGTTTTTGTTTTGTAAATAAGTTCATTTGTCTTATTTTTTTAGATTCCACATATAAGTGATATCATATGGTATTTTTCTTTCTCTTTCTGGCTTACTTCACTTAGAATGACATTCTCCAAATCCACCCATGTTGCTGCAGATGGCATTACTTTATTCTCTTTTATGGCTGAGTAGTATTCCATTGTATAAATATACCACAGCTTCTTTATCCAGTCATCTGTTGATGGACATTTAGGCTGTTTCCATGTCTTGGCTATTGTAAATAGTGCTGCTATGAACACATTCCGTCCTTGACCATGTCTCCTTCCCTCCTCCCTTGTCCCTCCTCCCCAACCCTCCTCCCTACTCCCTCCTTCCTGTTCCCTCTTCCCCTTCCCCTCCTCCCCCTCCCCTCCCCTCCCCTCCTATCTTCTCCCTCCTCCCCACCCCCCCCCTTCTCCCCGCTCCTCACTCACATTGCTTCAGCCACACTGGCCATCTCATGGTTTCTCGGGCACATCACACTTGTTTTCCACTCAGCAACTTGCTATTCTCCTGAATGGAACAGTACTCCCCTACATCTTTATATGGCTCACTCCTTCATTTCATTTACAACTTTTTAAAATGTTTCCTCCTTGGAGAATCTTCACCTGACTAACACAGCTAGAATACCCACCTCCTTTGTCCACTACCCATCTACTCGTTACCATTCTTTATCTATACCAGGAATTTTATACACATATATTCATCCATGTAAACACACACATATTCATATACTAATTTATTATTTGAATTACTCAGTATATTTCCTTTGTATGTTTTTCTTATAAAACTCCTTCTCCCTTCAAGATTGTAAACACTTCCAGATCTGAGCCCATGCCACAATCTGTACCTACTGCAGGGATCAGCACATAATAATTACTTAATAGATGCTTGTCAGATTGAATGGAATCAATATAGGGCCCTTCACATTTATTACTCATTTGCTTGTATTGATTTTTAAATTCACTAAAAGATTAAATAGTCCATCTTCACAGGTACATACAAAGTGTTAAAATAGTTTAAAAAAGAAATAGAGCTTTCTGTTGAAAGCCAGTCCTCACTTGGAGGATTCACAATGGCAGTTTACATGGGTAACAACCTTTTAAGGTAGATACTGAACAGATATTTTTATGGCCAACTTTGAGTTAAAGAAATTGAAAATCTACATTGATTTTAATATCATAAAAATGAATACTAGAGATTAGCTAACTCCACTTAGAGATAAACTGCAGCTAAGAAAAGCTAACAGAAATCTCAAAGTCCTTATAGACTCGTAGTGGGCCAATGCCAAAAAGATGAAGGATTGGCAATGTTGAAGTAAAAAAGTTATGTTTCCCTCCTATATGTTTTAGGGTTTTTCCATGAGTCTGTCTTGTCTTTTTTTCCTGGAAAGGCACCATGCTGTGGGGTGGGGGACCTGGAAGTAA
This sequence comes from Camelus bactrianus, assembly GCF_048773025.1. Taxonomy (NCBI): domain Eukaryota; kingdom Metazoa; phylum Chordata; class Mammalia; order Artiodactyla; family Camelidae; genus Camelus; species Camelus bactrianus. The sequence continues at coordinate 36,901,530 of NC_133549.1, forward strand.
GAATACTGTGGATTACTATGTGTTCATCAAGACATCCACAATGACATCACAGAGCAAGTTTCAATTAATAGATGTTGGTGGCAGTGCCAACTATTACGTCAGTTCCTTTTTCCCCATGTTTCTTCCAAGGTGTCAGGTTTCATCATAATATTTAATTATAATATACTGTAATGCACCTGCTTTGGTATAAATGTAGTTAAAGCAACATTTCTTTTTTGGATATATTGTTTATCTTGTTTTACCCACTCTGACCACAAGAGCCATGTCTAAAATAGCCAGGTAGGATGTACCAGTTTCATTGAGTTACTTATTTTTTGACACTGAAAGTGATCTGAGGTTCAGAACTCCATGCAAGTAACAGGAAGATGGGTTGAGACTGAATGAATCCACACTTTGGAATCAGTGCCTAGACTGTGCTACATCATTCATACTAGCACGAGTGAATGCGGCGACTCTGAGTGGTGTACAGAGGGTTACTGCTTTTTTATTCTTCCCAGGTAGCTGGCGAAATCTCTTAGCTGGGGATAGCTGAGGAAAGCCTCTGTTTTGATAGAACTTGAATTTCTACTTAATTCCTTCTTCATGGCCCATGTCTAAGCACCAGGCAGGCCACACTGAGCTTTGACTTCCTCATACTTTCTAATGATTTTCAGGAGATTCTTGCCATTGCTTAACGGTATACTTATTCAGAATTCACTGTAAGCTTTGGGCATGTTTTGGTTACAAACTACAAAAATCTACTCAAAATGCTTAGACCACAGAATTTACTACAAGGACTTTCTCCCAGAATCCTTACTTAGGGAGTGGAATCAAGTCTCAGGGAGATCTAATACCTGAGGCTGTAAACCTCTTAAGAATCAAAGCAGATTTAAAGAAGGGTCTCTCTTTCTAGACACCCAACTACATCACTGCTTTTGTTCAGCATTTCTTCTTCATTCTTCAGCTCCTGACTTTGTAGATCTAACTCAGATGACTAGCAGAAAATCAATTCTGATTTAAATCAACAGGACAAAGTGGATTGACCACCTTGGGTGAGATAACCACCTCTGCATGAATCAGCAAAGACCACACTAAAGACTGTGAGAACATATAGCCTACAGCCCATTGCTTAGGTTGAGCAGAGGCAAGTTTCACAGGAGGGAATCTGGGGGCTAGGCAGACACTGCAGAAGGTGCATCTCCTGGAACGTGCTACCTATCAGATTTGCAAGGAGGCTTCGCTGAACTGCAATAAATTAACATTTAGTCCTGCATGTTGCTATGTATTTATGGGGGAATGCTTTGCTCTGTGTGTGCCATCCAGCTTCCTACCTTTCTCTGTGCACTGAATGTTCGTTGTTCCCTTATCAGCATCCTCTGGCTCTGCATGGTCAATGTTTACACCTCTTCTGTCCTTTATTGAACAAACATTCTTTGGTTGTTCATGGCTGATATCTCTGTTACAGAAATAATGGACTTACCTCAAATGAATGCTTGTTTTTCCTGCTTATAGGCAAATGCCCAGGACTGATGGAGAAAAAACAAAGTGATATTTACTTTATGTTTATTGCCTATCTCAAGAGTAGACATAGCTCTCTCCAGCAATCTGACTATACATATCAATTATGTATATTTTCCCATTCTCCGAAGACTATGTACACCCTGATTGACTCTTCTCAACCCTCCTCTATTTCAGCAATCCCGTATCTTCAGCTGATAACTTCTCTCATAGTTTACTGAGCTAATAGAAACAGTTGGTACTTCCTCATGTTTCCAGTGTCGTATTTACCAACTGACCTGCATTTCTACTCATTCTGACCACCCTTATCTTACAACGGCTTGATGTGGCATAGCTCCTAGACTCAGCTGGCACTTCCATAGGGACTCCTGAATCAGTCTTCTCCTGCTCAAAAGCCTCGCTCCTGCTTTATACCCGCTCTCCCCAGCATCATATTTTTCCCTTCCTTTTGGATAATTTCCCATCATGATGAAAGTCTGTCCACATTTTTACTATCTAACATGCATTCTGTTGGCTCTGCTGCACTTCCTCTTGCCAACAACCTATTTTTTCTATTCTTTGTCATGAGATTCTTAAAAGTGTGATGTATAGTTGCTATTTCCACTTATTATTTTGCATTCTTTTATCCGCCCATTATAATTGTGTTTCTGTCCCTACCACTCCGTTGAGACCATTTTGGTCAAACTTGTCAATGACATCCATGTTGTTAATCCAGTGGTTACTTCTCGGTTCTTAAGCTCTCAAAAGCACTAAACATGGCTGATTATTCCACAGTTATTCAAACATTCTTCTCTTGGCTTCTGTAGCAGACACGCTCCTGTCTTTTCTCCTGCTTTGGTGGTTACTTGTTCCTGGTCTACTTTGCTAACTGATCCTCCTCTGCTCAATTTTTCAATGTTGCATTGATCCATGGTTCAACCCTGGGCGCCCTTCTCTTCCTAAAACTAATCGCTCTTCCAGGGTGAACTTCCTGCCTACGAATACCATGTATATGCCCTTCACCTTCAAATTCACTATTCACAGTGACCTCTTCCCACATCCCTACATCAGTATATAATTACTATACTACTGAGATTTCTAATAGATGTATCAAACAAGAGATAGGAACTAGAATTCTTGACTGCTGCGCATCTTCTCTCTACTCATCCTGTAGCCTTTCTCACCCAAGTAAATATTGAAACCACCCACTCAGTTGCTTATACCAACCATCTTAAGAGCAATCTCTAGCTTGTATTTCACTCTTCTTTCCAAATACACTGCTCAGTTGTTTTGACGCCTCTTTTGAATCACACCAGGTAATCGGGCATGCACCGACTTCTCTGTCTCTACCCCTGTCGTTCTCAAGTCACCATCCTATCTTGCCTGGACTTCTTTAATAGATACTTGGCTTTCAATTTTTTTAAATACAGATATTTTGTATTTGTATTTTGTATTTATCTGTTCCATGTTGTGTTTTAAAAAATTTACAAATAATGACTCTTTCTGCTGAAAATAAAACCCTCCCATGGAACTTTGAAGTTTAATCTAATCCCTTACTCTGATTTACGAAGTTCTACAGGATCAGGCCTCTGACCAGCTCTCTGAAATCATTTCATACCAGTCTTTCCCAAGTTTATTTTGCAATCAAGAAAAACAACACACACACAGTGTTTTCTGTGTTTTCAACACACCAGTCTTGCTCATATTTCTGGGTCTGTCTTAGTTGGTTCTAGCTTCTATAACAAAACATTAGAGACTGGGTGGCTTAAACAATAATTATTTCTTAATGTTCTGGATGCTGGAAAGTCTAGGATCAAGGTAACAGCAGACATGGTGTCTGGTGAGGGCCCGCTTCTTGGCTTGCACATAGCTGAATTCTTGTTGCATCCTCACATGGTGACTCTCTGGCCTCTTCTTATCCCATTCACAAGAGCCCACTCTCATGACCCGATCATCTTCCAAATGCCCTGCCCCTAAATACCATCACTTTGGGGATTAGGAATTCAACATGTGAATTCTGGGGGGACACAATCAGGCCATGGCAGGGGCTTTGCACTAGGTGTTCTGGGATGCTCTTCCCCTTTATTCATGCCTGGCTACCTTTCTTTTTTAAATTTTTTAAAAAAATTTTTAATAGACTTTATTCTTTCAGAGCAGTTTCAGGTTCACAACAGAATTGAGCAGAAAATACGGAGTGGTACCTTTCTTGTCATTTAGATTTCTACATTACTATTGCCTTCTGAAAATGCCTCCTTAGACCCTCCAGTCCTTTTCTCACATATTACACTGTTTTCATCACCTGCAGATCACTTATCTTTTGAGACTGAAACAGCATCTGTTTTAGGTTGTATGCTCGATAAATATTTGTTGTTGCTATTTTTTGCACAACACTATTGACATTTCATAGGCCATGGATTTGTTTATTTTGTTTTTTGAAGAAGTTAAGAGCAACATCTAATTTGATTCGAATTATAGTAATTAAGACACAATACAACTGAAACAACAGTGAAACTGAAAATAAAGCAAATAGAAGATTGAACCCTAAACTGAGTGTTTTCAGAGGCAGCATGTAATTAACCAAAGTGAAATAAATATGCTTTTGAGAAAATTGGGTGGAGATGAGACTCCATAATGATTATAGTTCTTAGGGTCCTGTTTTTACATCTTATTAAAAATAACCTTTTTTTTTTTTTTTTTTAATAGTGGAAGATTGTCTTTGTCTTTTATTGCCCATGGACTTCCAAAGTTTTGTGGTATGTTCTTTGTTGGAAGATTAAAACCAGACTGGTACTTTGGTCTTTTGCCTCATGTCTGGCCCTAATAGCAACCCAGGCAGGTGGCTTTTGGGGGTTATGGTCAAAACACTGAAGTATCTGGGGAAGTCACCAGGCCCCATAATGGGAAACTCAAACAGTGAGCTGTGGTTCTCCAAAGAATTGTTCTTTCTTTTACCCAATATGCTCATGAGTGTTTCCTTCAAGAATTAGTCAAATGAATATGATGTGAGATAATTAGATCATTTCTGTATCTATAGATTTAAATACCATGAAATAGTTATTTTCCACCTATAGCAGAGATACATCATTTATATTGTTCTGTATATTGTTTATATTATAATTCTTCACTTCTCTTCTGATAACATTTCAGCTCTCTCCTGAGGAACCACCCTGTTACCCCACTTTGAATTTACAGGCTTTCTGTGGAGTCTGCTAAGTTACCAGCTAGAGGATTTGGTGTGTTTTTGAGTCTGGCCAATTAGAATATCACATGCTCATGACTGTAGTGATTGCTTTAGTGCTAGACAGATAATCAGAGTCAATAAAATGAAATGGGACTTTATTGGGATTGCTGAGGGAAAAGTGCTCTTTTCTGTTTTTCTCATCTTTGTCATGAAAGAATAGAGGCTGGATCTGCTGCCCCAGAGAGAGTGAGGGTGCAGGTGAACAGGCCCAGTGGGCAGAGAGGGATCAGGTCATAATCCCCAGCAGGCCCCACTCCTGGCCCTATTTGTCATGGGACGTAGTGCATTTCCGTGTTGAGTCATGTTTTCTGTTACCTGCCACTGAAAGTGCTTCTCTTGAAATACTCAATTTAGGGTTCATTTTTCTGTTTCCTGGTATTTTTGTCATCTTCTCTGCCTTCCTTTATAAATTGGACTCAAGGTAAACATTTAATGTCCTGCTCATTTTGATGCCACAATAACTTGTGTTAATTTCCAAGTTGTATTTGTAGTTGTAATTGTGGTAATTTGGCCATGTCACACTATACTTTTAAGGGCACTGAACATAGAGAAAATACTTATTTAATAAGGTACATTATTGTGAATTATCTTTTTATACTACTTTGTTTGGATATCATGGCATTATATCTTGAAGAGAGCAACAAAGAAGCTTGAAAACCAGGTCTTGTCATTACAGACTTTGGTTTCCAGCTGGGAAGACAGGATTGTTTATGTGAGGCAGTTCAGTATGGGAAATTACTTAGTTGTCAGAATGAGAGGTACCACTGAGGTTGGTGGTTCAAAAAAGGGCTAAATGAATATAGTTTGGGGTGTGCAGAGAATTTGTGGAAGATTAGAGACTTGAATTAGACCTTAAAGGTTAGATAGGCTATGTATAGTTGGAGAAGCTTCAAGAGACATTTTGTGGCCATACTACCCAAAGCAATCTACAGATTTAATGTGATCCCTATCAAATTACCCAGGGCATTTTTCAAAGACCTAGAACAAATAATCCTAAAATTTATATGGAGTCACAAAAGACCTAGAATTGCCAAAGCAATACTGAAGAAAAAGAACAAAGTTGGAGGAATAACCCTCCCAGGCTTCAGATAATACTACAGAGCTACAGTAGTCAACCAGTGTGGTATTGGCACTAAAACAGAATGAAGATCAGTGAAACAGAATAGAGGGCCCAGAAACAAACCCTCTCATATATGGTCAATTAATCTTCAACAAAGGAGGTAAGAATATATGATGGAGAAAAGACAATTTCTTCAGCAAGTGCTGTTGGGAAAGCTGGACAGTCGTATGTAAACCAATGAAGTTAGAGCACGCCCTCACATCATACACAGAAATAAACTCAAAATGGCTTAAAGACTTAAACAAAAGACAAGATACTATTAACTTCCTAGAAGAAAACAAGCAAAACAGTCTCTGACATAAATCTCAGCAGTATTCTCCTAGGGCAGTCTACCCAGGCAACAGAAATAAAAGCAAAAAGTAACAAATGGGACGTAATTAAGCTTATAAGCTTTTGCACAGCAAAAGAAAGTATAAACAGAAGAAAAAGATAACCAACAGAAGGGGAGAAAATATTTGCAAATGATGAGACTGACAAAGGTTTAATTTCCAGAGTATATAAACAGCTCATACAACTTAAAAAAGCAACCCAATCCAAAAATGGGCAGAAGACCTAAACAAGCAATTCTCCAATGAAAACATACAAATGGCCAATAGGCACGTGAAAAAAAATGCTCAATATTGTTAATTATCAGAGAAATGTAAATCAAAGCTACAGTGAGGTATCACCTCACACCAGTCAGAATAGCCATCATTCAAAAAGTCCACAAACAATAAATTCTGGAGAGGCTGTGAAGAAAAGAGAACCCTCCTACAGTGTCAGTGGGAATGTAGTTTGTTGCAGCCATTATGGAAACGGTATGGAGATTCCTCAAAAAACTAAAAATAGACTTACCGTATGATCCAGCAATCCCACTCCTGGGATATATCCAGAGGGAACTCTAATTTGAAAAGATACATGTACCCCAATGTTCGTAGCAGCACTATTTACAATATCCAAGACATGGAAACAACCTAAATGTCCACCAACAGATGACTGGATAAAGACATTGTATTATATTTATACCATGGACTACTGCTCAGCTATAAAAAAAGGATAAAATAATGCCATTTGTAGCAGCATGGATGGACCTGGAGATTGTCATTCTAAGTGAAGTAAGCCAGAAAGAGAAAGAAAAATACCATATGATATCACTCATACGTGGAATCTTAAAAAAAAAAAAAAAAAAAAAAAGACAAATGAGCTTATTTGCAAAACAGACACAGACTCACAGACATAGAAAACAAACTTAGGTCTACCAGAAAGGAAAGGGGATAAGGGGATGGGAAGAGATAAATTGGGAGTTCAAGATTTGCAGATACTAACTACTATGTGTAAAATAAATAAACAACAAGTTTCTACTGTATTGCACAGGGAACTATGTTTTATATCCTATAGTAACCTATAATGAAAAAGAACATGAAAATGAATATTACATATATATGTGTAGGACTGAAACATTATGCTGTACACCAGAAATTGACACAACATTGTAAAGGGACTATACTTCAATTAAAAAATAAGAGACATTTTGGTGAGGGGCAAATAACGAAACCTTGTTGCCTTTGGAGAACAAGGAGGCCAGTGTGACTGAAACAGAAGGTGCCCCTAAATAATATGAGCTATTCTTACCAGAAAGTGCCAAATTAGTCATTTGAAGAATGTGCCTTTGTCAAATCTCAAAACGAACCTACATTAGAAGGCCTTATTTACAGTTTATGGTCCAGAAAATTGAGGATTTGTGCAGCTATGTGACTTGCCTGGATCCAGCGTAAATGTGGTAGAGCATGTGCTTTTGAAGGTTTCCCAGGCAAAGATGCCAGCTCAGAGAGAGCCTCTGATACCAGTCTGAGGAGTCTGCTGAGAATTCTCTGGAGGGTCTTTCAGGATTTTTCTTGTTGCCCACATAGTGAGGTTCTTAAGTAGAACTGGGATTTTGGTGCAAATTGAAATAACATAAGTAATAAAGCATCTTCATTTGGGTCCGTGATGCCACTCCAATAAGAAAGCCTCTCATAGTTGGAAGAAGGCTTCTTTTGCTTTATTTCATCCCAGTTTCTCTCAGAGCATCCCTGGATCTGTTCCCTAGCTTGTTCCCACAGGTTAGAGTGAAATTAGAATCGAAACAGGAAGGTTAAAGGCTATTTTTCATTAGATGTATTTAAAGTCTGTTTGTAAATTTTTCTAACAGCTGCAAAGTGGCTTTTTTACGTGTCCAGTAATTGAAATTATTTTCTAATGCAAGTCTTGTCATACATCATTAAGATAATCCTCCTACCTCTAGGCCAGTTTAGGAGTGGCTCAGACATTTGGACTGCCCTGCTGAATAAATCTAATTTGTTAACAGCTATCAGAAATGCAACATTAGCTTTGGTGATTCCAGAGTGACTGCTACATTCAGATGTTCAGAGCCCTGGCAGCTTTGGAGCTGTTTTGCGGAATCTGTCCTTGTCGTGGTTACCAGGGTGTGGGAATGCTAGTCTCTTGTTACTTATTTTAGGACTTAACCTTTTCCCCCGAGGTCTATGTCTCTGTCTCTCACCATTAAATTCAGAAATGGAGAATTGCCCACAGTGCTGTCTGCTGTAGCCCTGGTACCAGTGTTGTTGCCTGTAGAAACCCTCTCTCAGCCTTGCTTTGATTTTCCTGATTATTTCCATTATCTGTTGCTGCTGTCATAGCAGCACTTTGCTCTTTTGCATTCATGGCAGTTCTGAGGAATCAGTAAGCTGAAAACACATTGTTTCATTTCCGTTCAATTTTATTAGGAATACTGATTACATAAACCCTTATCAGTATAAACATACTCGAATTAAGGCAGAGGCAGAAGCCAGGGATAGAGGGACTATGTCAGATGCCAAAAGCAGGCATCGCAGTACTCATTTGAGGAAGTCCAAATCTCAAAAGAGTAGAGGCGATCGCCACAACAGACAAGTCAGAATAAAGCCAAGGTGAATCCAGAGCTGAAGAGTGAAAGTTAATTCAGGAAAAAGCTAGAAAGCCAGTGTGGATTAAAACCCAGCACACACTAGGCATTTTCATCAGGAGCAAAGCCACAGCACTGGGCTAGAAATCTCCTGGGCTGGGCCCCGATGCCACTGGATTTCATTTTCGCTTGTACAGTTCATCTGTTCCACATTCAAAAGCTTCCACTTCCAGAAGTCTTTAAGACACCAAATGATTTACAGCGCCCTTGATTGGGAACTGATGCAGGGTGCTTTGCATATATTACCTCTAATCCTTATAAGAACTCTCAAGGTATTTTCACTTGGGTTTTACTGATGAGGCATTTATAACTCAGAGTCATTTAGTAAATCTTTCTTGGGTTGTATAGTTTACTGGATGGCAGACCCAGGATTCATACCCAGTTGTATCTGAATCCAAAGTTGGTTTGTTTTTTTTCTGAACTCTCTTACCCTGCTTACCTTCTATCTAATGAAGTTCCAGGTTAGAATGTCACCTCCCCAGTTGGATTCAAAGCGATTCACAAGCATATCTATTTTATATATAGTAGTTTATATCTGTTAATCATGTATTTCTAATTTGTCCTTCCCCCGTGCCCTGTCCACTTTGGTAACCATAAGTTTGTTTCTATGTCTATGAGTCTGTTTTGTATACGGATTCATAGGGAATTATTCCCAATACTTTGTAATAACCTATCATGGAAAATAATCTGCGAACAAATAAAAAAGTTGAATCACTATGCTATACACTTGAAACTAATGCAATGTTGTAAATCAACTATATATCCATAAAAAATAAAATTTTTAAATTAAAAAAAAAACTACACCTGAGCAGAAGACAAAGAGAAAAAAGATGTAGAGTTCTAGTAATTAAATTTATTATCTTTTCAGATTAGCTAAATAACTTTGCAAAGTCATTCATCCCAGTGTTGCCAAAACCATCACGCTGGATTCCTAGGCCAGTATTCTGCCCCTAGACCTTAATTTCTTTGGGTCTTGCACTGAGTGTTGAGGCTTTGTGAATTTGGGGTCCTCGCCATTTACATTCTCTCCTCTGTCTTCGCTGACAGCCTGCACCTACACTTTGAATCTGGAAATGCATTCACTGATGGACCAAGCACTTTGACCTTATTCAGGTTCAAGGGAGGTTGCCTTCTAAAAGAATATCCCTGTAGGAATGATTTCAAATTAGGGAGGTCATAAATGAACGCCTGGTGTCAAAACTGATCCATCATACATGAACAGGCAGCATGTGATTACATTTTTTGGTCGTTGTTGACGCGAGGTAGTAATAAATTCCTTTAGCCTCAAGGGATTTGTTGCAGCTTGAGTTCTGCCATGGAAAATTTCATCAGTCTAGTAGCAATGAAGTGCTACTCTCAAAGAGGCGTGCAAATGATTTCTGATATTGAGAAAACAACCCACAGATCTTGTCATTTGCATGGAAATTAGTTGAAGCCTTAGAGCTGGGGACTATGTTTTGTTTTGGACATCGTTGAAAAAGGGAAGACGCTTATAAGATGCCAGGTACCAAATAATTTAATATTTTCATTAAATCAATGGTAATTTTAAAACTAAGAAAAGTAAAAGTGATGTAATTCTCAGTTTTGCTGTTTTATTCCATCCACCACACTGCCACCTAAATGATGTTTCTAAAACAGTAATTCTCAGGATGTGGTTCTCAGAGCACCAGCATCAGGTGCTTTAGTATCACCTGTGAACTTGTTAGAAATGAAATTCTCAAGATGCTCCCGCAATCTATTGAGTTAGAAACTCCGATGGCCAGGAATTTGTTGTCTTCTCAAGCCTTCCAGGTGATTGCGATGCTACTAAAGTTTGAAAACCAGTGCCCTAAAATCTAGACCTCTTTGTGTCTACTGGATGTATTCATCAGGACCAAGCTGTTTGCACGTGTCAGGAACTCAACCTAAGTTTAAACCAAGAGGACTTACATTGGCTCCCATGTCTGGGAAGTCAAAAGATACAGCTCACTGCCCTAGAATTCAAATGTTACCATCATAGCATTGTTTCTCTCCAGCTTCTGGGTCAGTTTTCCTCAAGGCTGTTTTCTTTATAGGCAGCTTCTTTATCTGTAAAGAGAGACACTGGTAGCTCGATCGAGGCTTATGTAATACTCATGGACCTTCTTTCTGAGAGCTTCAGTGAGAGTACCAGGGGAACTGGCCTCTCCTGGGCCATTTGCCACCCCTGAAGAAATGATCAATGTGGCCTATTAGATGGAGTATTTTGATCAACCAGATCTGGGCTGTGTGCCAGTGAGCAGCAACAGTACCATCTGAACCACATCTACTAAGTTCATTTTCCCAAAGGAAGAAACGAGAAATAACAACAAAAGGGACAAAAGTTCATTATGAAATCATTCACTTACATGGTTGTGGATTGAGTTCTCCCTCCCAACAAATTCATCTGTTGAAATCCTAACCCCCTATAACTCAGAATGTGAGCTTACCTGGAAACGGTGACATTGCAGACGCGATTGGTTTAGTTGAGGCCATTCTGGAGTAGGGTGAGCCTCTCATCCCACATGACTGATGTCCTTATAAAAGGGGAAAGTTTGGACAGGGACACACACAGCGAGACATCAGCTCAGCAAACTGAAGTTATGCTGCCACCAGCCGAGGAGCTATCAGAAGCCAGGAGAGAGGCCCGCGTCCTTGAGTGCAGCTCCCTTCAGAGACTGCAGTGCACTGTCTGTGCGCTGGGTCTGGGGTATGGAGCATAAGGCCTGGCAGGGGAAGCCTTTGTAATTGCCTATGGTCAGGACTGAAAAAAATCACACTTAGTCTTTTTTTTTTTTTTTTTTTTAACCAGGAGCCAGGTTCCTTGGATACCATTACTACTCCAGAGTAGAGGAGGCAAAATAAGAGAATAGTGCAGTTTGAGCTCAGCGAAGGTCATTGCCATGGCCACCAGAAGGAACGCTGTCAGGCCGGGAGAGAGCATGGTGGGAGGAGCAAGCCCTCCAGTGTCCTTTCCCGTCTTCTCCTGCTTACTCCCCTGCCCCCACTGGCTCAGTCCAGTGGACGGGTACGGGGTGAGGGAGCTGGGGTGATGCAGCTCTGAGTTGCCGGCCGCCCACAGTACAAATCAGAGAACGGCAGGGAGTAGGGAAGAAAAGACGCATGATCAGCACTCCCATCTTTGGGGAAAAAATGCCGATGCTTGGATCACATCTGTAGAGATTCTGATTTAATTGATTAGAAAGAAGCTTAGGCCCTTGTGCATGTTTTGTGAAGTTTTTACATGAAATCTAACTGACACAAATAAGTTCACAAAATCTAAGGCTCAATGAATTATCATAAAATGAACACACACCCCCATGTAACAACCACGCAGACCAGGAGACAGCATGATTGGCATTCTAGGTCCTCTGCAAGCCATCATGTGCTAACTTGCCCTCAAAGGGCAGCACCCTGCTGGTTGCTGGTACCAAGATCAGTTTACTTGGTTTCTGAACTTTGTATCCATGGAATCATATAGTTGACATTCTTCTATGTCATCTTTCTTTCATGCAAGTAGAACCCATTGCATCTAGGTGTCTATCCCGGTTCTGATAGAACAGAGCTTGGCGCATGGCGGCCAGTGTGGTCTACCAGCGATGCCCGTCCTTACCAGGGCAGAGGGCACTGCGGGACTCTTTCAAGGGGAGAGGCACTTCGTGTTTGGGATCTTAAATAAATCAGGGTTCCCATTTTGCAGTTTTCTGGCTGTTAGCTGTCACTGGTAGGTGACAGCTCTACTTGTGCAACAGCATTAAATAGATGTATCTTGGCAGAATTGATACTGTTCTTTACTCCTTCAAGCCAGATATAGTATAGCCTATGTCAGGGATTCAAAGTCTGTGTTGATATCTCTAAGATGGGATGGGTAGACTGATGCATGGAAAACAGCTCACTCTATCAGGCGGTATAAGATTTATATGAAAGGAAAGCTACTGATTTCAGAGGCACTATATGTTCTTGAAAAGATTTTACTTTCAGAAGAGCAGAATGAACTTTTTTTTTAATTGAAGTATGGTCGATTTACAGTGTTGCATTAGTCTCTGGTGTACAGCATGGTGATTCAGTTATATATACACACACATGCATTCTTTTTCATATTCTTTTTCATTATGGTTACTCTAAGAAATTTAATATAGTTTTCTTTTTCATTATGGTTACTACAAGAAATAGTTCCCTGTGCTATACAGTAGGACCTTGTTGTTTATTATTTTATATTTAGTAGTTACTCTTCAGGGTTAGAGGTGGAAAGACATTTTCTATTTTATGCTGAGAACAAGTTGTGTAAGTGATTTGAGTGCAAGGTGCGGGGTTAACGGTTACTAGTTGATGACTAGCAGATTGAAATGAGGAGTAATGTGATTTTTGAGGGAAGCAAAAGGTGTCACATAAATGCAGAACTGGGATAATGATTTCTAGTCATACAAGGTAGATATTTAGACCTTAACAGATTCTAGACTCCACCTGTATACTAAAAAATGTGGCAAAGGATACAGAAGTTCTATTATAAAGAAAGATGGCTTATGAATACACACACACATACTAAGCATGAAGAATGGGACTATTATATGACTCCATCTAGCCATATTTAATTTCAATGATGGACATTAATTTTAGGTTTTAAATCTAAATACATCTTAATTGACTTTTTTTTCTCTTTTGACCAAGTCAGTGTTGTGTAACTAGGGCCATGATGTCCAGCTCAGTGGCTAAAATCCTGTTAGTCCCTTTTTGCAGATAGCAAATGTATTTAGAACTTAGCTTGAAGAGAACGATTTGTGACAGGGACTTCTCTAGGGGTATTCTTATATTTTTTCAAGAGAGGAGTATTTATGAAATGCAATCTGCTCTGTCTACAGAATTCTGAATAAATACCAGCCTTGCAATTGCATGAAGACTTCGTAGACACAGGCAATTCCTTCCTGGTAGAGTCCCTTGATGTAGCAAAGGGTCACGAGACCCTTTGCTTACGTGGTTGCTCCTAAGCTGTTTTGTTTTAATTACACATAAAATCATGCTAATGTAGTGAATTTCCTCTGATGCTCTGACTACAAAACTAAATCAGCTAACACTTTAACAGGGAGCAGTGAATCTTGAGATTGTTTTGAATGATGAAATTTGCTGTAAATCTTTCTTAAAGCAACTCTTTTTTTCCCAGAAATTATTCTTAATTTGACGGCTCTGTGCCATATACTTCTAAGTCTTAAAAACTTTCTCTGACTTTAAAACTCTTTTGAGAGTCGTTATTTTGGGAAAACCCCCTAATTTTATAACTAATGTGATGTTCACCATTCTCTTACCAAGGAAAATGTTGCATTATTGACAAAAAAAAAAAGTCTCTAACGCTTGAAATGATTCTAAGGGGCTTTGAAGGCAGTCACACTCTCCCAAGTCTCCTTTTTGCCTGCCAACCATGCACTCACATTGAGGCCTGGGAAAGTGAAGTTGGAAGAGATTTGGAAGGCTCATATGAAGGGAGGTAAGTCTATCAGTTAAAGGATTGTTTCTAATACACACAATCTGAGAGGCAGTAGTGACTTTTAATGAACACTTTCCCCCATCAAAGTAAGGATGAGGTGCTAAGGTCTTCTGTGTCCAAGACGTTAGGATATGACAACTTCCAAAATTTGTAAGATGCTTGATGAAGAGTGGAAATGATGAAGACTAGAAAATTATAATGTCTATAGAGCGGTGTTCCCCAAACACCCGTACTTGGCCCATGACAAGTCTGTGGTGCTGCTTTCACTGGCCTGTAAGCAAAGTGAGAATGTTGTCAATTCTTCTTAATGCTGTTATCATTAATTTTAAACATTTTTCTTTATGATTTCCCTCTCCTACATTTTTGGTTTTAAAATTATTAATTTTTATGGCATATCATGTTGGTCCTTGGTGGGTGTATTATTGTTGCTTTTTTTTTTTTTTTAATTCTACCTGAAAATGTTTTAAAAGCAGATGACTTCATGTTGGGTGCCATTCACAAAAAAGAGATATGTTCTATAAGTCTCAAAAGACTTAAAAGCTGCTGTTTTACGGACTCTGTTCTGGATTATCAGAAATATAAAAATGAATGGGGGATTCTATATTTCCACTCTGTAGACTGTAACATGCAAGTACATTGTAGGACAAAGCACTTGTGAAGTATATTTCCAAGTCGTATTCTCAATCGATGACTTAGATAGGGTACCATCTTTCTGTTGGTCAGTGTTCTCCTTGAGGGAAGGGGTCCCAGGAATATTTCTGATAGTTTCACACTTGTCCTTATCCACACCTAGACTGCACAAGGAGGAGTTATGAATTGGTCTGGTTTTTGCCTGATGTGAATACTGTATATGGATGTACCTGGCTGTCTCAGGCTCTGTACTCCATGTGGCCTGAGTGCTAAGAGCATCCTGTCCCAGTGTGGATCTGACCATCATTCCCTTGCCCCTCTCCTTCTGTGGCTGTCTACCCAAGTGTTTGCTGGAGTATGACAACACCTGAGGTGCGTTTTTCAGGTCAGTGGGGAAGGAGGCCTCTTCCATAGGGTTGGAGCTAGACTTAGAATGTAGTATCATGATACATAGCTCTTCTACTCTGTGATAACACTGTTTCTTGTTTCTTGTTTATATAGCCCTCTTGTGAAAATTGAGGGTAGAGAGGCATTTTGGGACGAGACTTGGGTATTTCTAGATTTTATGGCTATGATTCTACCAAACTGAAACTGAGGTCAGATTAAGAAGTTATACACCCCAGTCTGATGACAAATGTCAACTCAGCTCTTTTTCTTGAAGCAAACATTTCTATAAAACTCCAGAACAGGGTTCTGAGATTATTAATGGCTGGTTTTGTGCTGGCTTTCCCTTAGGAAACCCTTTCCTTACTCCATTAATCTGTTTATAGTCTCCCTCCATTAGTTTACCATTTACTTAATACTCTTGATTCTGATAGGATATGTTACACTTCATTGAAAGGTTTTTTTTTTTTTTTTGAGATTTATGTGTCTTCTAAAAGACTATAAATCGTTGGGTATGAGGGCTAAATTTCATTTATCTTTGAATCTCCTGCCTGACATGTGGTAAACATTCACTGAAATGTGTTGAATGAGGACAGAAAGAAATAAATGAGTAATTTAATTTCGTCAAGACTTATTACCACGAAATTGAAATAAATATTTAAGTATATCAGCAGATATAATCACCTTGTCCTTAAAGTTTAGTTCCTTCTAATTCTAGTCCTATGAGCTGGGGATAGGAGCTTTCTTTTCCAATTCTTGTAGGTTCATAGATTGAGTTTTTTTTTTTAGTTTGAGATTCTCTGGAATAGCTGTAAAATTGTCAGTCATTACCTTTGAGTCAGACTATCACCAGTACTTCCTCTTGTCCTTATGATGACTATATATGACTGACTTTTTTTTGCATTTCAGAGCAGTGTGATTGATACACAGCAACTGAAATAAATTTACACCTTCATTTGATGTGACTTTATTTGGTAGTAACAGCAAGTTCTTCTGCCAGTGCATAGGCTGATTGACATTACCCAGGAACCTAGAATTTCACAGTGTATTTTCATCTCTATTATAAGCTTTGCTAACCGTAAAGTTTCTTTTTTCTTCTTCTTTTTTTCCCCCAGCACATCTGTTTACCTTATAAAGGCATTCTTTATAGCTTGAAGCAGTCCCATGTGGATCATTTTTCTGAGACAAATACCCCAGCATACAGAGGAATTGTTTTCTCTTTTTAGTGTCTATAAATATCTGTGTTATACTTTTTAAATGTACTGCAAGTAAGAGGAAGAAATCTGGAACTAGTTATCTTTTTGCCATCAGTAACTACAGGTTTATTCATGCAGAATGGGAGGGTAGTATGTTCTTTCAGTTTTTGATAATCTTTTATTTATTTCTGCTGTATTTACTAGTGCTACAATTTATTGAAGTTTAATTGGTTTAAGACAGTCAGCCTTGTTAACTTTTTTCTTTTTCTTTGATGCATCAGCCCTTCATAGTTAATTTCGTAGGTTTGCTACCTTCTTATAAACCCATACGTAAACTATGTGAAGTTACCTTTCTGTGCCCTAGTTTCCTTGCCTATAAAATGAAGATCTCAATTAAAATTTCCTCCAATTCTAATACATTATGAATCTGTGACTATGTTTTTCGCAATAATCTCAACTAGTTAATTTAGGATCTTGATTCTTTTATGTGTTGTATTCACAACACCTTCAGGTTTGTGTCCTTGCAAATTGGATAAATATGGCCTCTAATACCTTCAGCGAAGCCGCTGACAAAAATACTGAGTAGGATAGCCTGGGAGCCAGGCTCAGTGGGGAGTCCATTCGTTAGTCGCTGCCCTTTGGACATGGTAGTTCAGTCAATTGCAAATCTACTAAATTTTCCTAGTTTTAAATTCATTTTCATAGTTTACAGACAGATATGAAGAAAGGATTTTCAAATGCTTTTACTGCAGTCCAGCTGGACCCCGTGTACATCAGTGTCTGGCTTAACTGTCTTTCCTCTCTGTAACAAGTGGTGGGGATCAGTTTGCTACGGCTCATTTTCAGTTACTCATGTACTTAACAAACCCATTCATTTTTCCTCTTAATACTCACAGACTACTCCATTATAACGTCATTCCAGAAGTCTCCCTGGAAATTACCTAAAGTTTAGCAGTCAGAAGTTTGCAAAATTTGCCTGATTGATTTTGAGTCCTTCAGAGACATAAGCCCATCTCCAGTACTCCCCCCCCCCAATCGTTCCCATTCTATTTGAGTCTTCCAAGAATCTGGATGAAACTTAGACAGCTTATGCATTTCCCTCAGCATCCCAGGATACTGTCCTTCTAAAGCTGAGCCTGGAATTGTAACAGTTTCTTTCAGTCTCTTCACCTACCTTAGACTTCTGAAACCATTTACCGTAATTACTTGCATATACTTTTCTTCACTGGAGAAGGAAGAAAATGTAGGAGTTGTATAGTTCAAGTGAATTTTTATCAACAACCAGCATTTCAACAATTGATTCTTTCTGTGGCTCTCATTTCCTTAATCCCTTTTGCAAAGTGGCTTTAGTTTTGCTGACAGTGATCTTTATGGTTTATCATGATATCCTTCTTTCTAACATTTATTTGAGCTCACTGCAGATATTTTACACAACCACCCTGGTTTCCCTTTTCTATCCCACTGAGGTACTTTACAACTGCATGGGTAGAATAATATTTCTTAGAGCCTCACAGTCCTCTCCATCCAACTTCCTTCCAGAGTGAAATGCCATGAAATCATTCCTATGACCTGAATATTAACAAATTTGCCTACTTAAAAATCCATGCTGATCATTTGATAGTAGGGGTCACATCCTTATATCCTTACTAGAGCCTGGTAAGTAAAATTAATTGTGAATAAAATTTATTCACAATTGTTATTTCAACATCCATTAATAATTTGGTCACTTAGATTTAATACGTGTGTATAAATAGATACGTATTTTAGATATATATTTATTTAGGCTGGGGTCTCAGTTTCTGTACATTAAACTTTCTCAACTTTAGCACTTTCAAATTTTGGGCAGGATAAAATTTTTGATTGTGTGGTGTCCTGTGCATTGTAGGGTGTTTAGAAGCATCCTTGGTTTCTGTATATTAGAAGTCAGAAGCACCTTTCCTAAGTATGATAATGCTTCCATAAAATATTTTTTCCTCTTATCTTTTATCTTTAAATATCTTTTTTTAAATTACACTTCTGCCCTCTGATGAATGGATTATATAGCAAATGTATACATTAAATACACAGCCTCTTAACCTCTCTTCAGGGCAAAATTAGAATTTTAAGTTGTTATAAGATATATTTGCCTTTAAAAAGTATGGGTTTTTGAAGAGTTAAATACTGAAAAACAGAACTACCAATATGAATAAAGGTGAAATGAAGGGTTAATATAATAATATGAAAATTTGAATAACATACATATATCCTTTGGTGTGATATGAATGGAGTTAATCAAGAAGGTAGGAAAAAAAAAAAATAAAGAAGGTAGGACTTCAGACCTTAAAGGAAACGTTAAGATCAAATGGAGAGGCAGAGAGAGCAGGAAAGTCACAAATGCTGAAACTGTGAGCAAAAGCACAAAATTCTAGAAAGAAAAATATTTGGAGGAGGTGTGCATTGTTTATTTCCCAGTTCAGTTGGAGAAAAAGTCTTACGAGAAGTGATAAACATTTTATTGGGTAATAGTTTAGTTTTCTTTAGCTGCTATAACACATTATCACAAACTTAGAGACTTAGAATAACACATGTTTGTGCTTTTAACAATTCTTACTTCACTCAATATTATAATCTCGAGGTCCATCCATGTTGCTGCAAATGGCATTATTGTTATTTTTTAAAGTATTTACTATGAATTTTTTTTAACTAGAGTACAGTCAGTTACAGTGTGTCAGGTTCTGGTGTGCAGCACAATGTCCCAGTCATGCATCTACTCACATATATTTGTTTACATATTTTTCATTAAAAGTTTGAAAGTTGAATATAGTTTCTTGTGCTATACAGAAGTAACTTGTTTTTTTAATCTATTTTTATATATAGTAGCTAACATTTGCAAATCTAAAACTCCCAAATTTATCCCTTCCCAACGACTCCCTTTCCCTGGTAACCATTGTTTACTATGTCTGCAAGTCTACTTCTGTTGTGAATGAATTCATAGTGTCCTTTTAATTTTTGTAAAAGATTCTGCATATGAGAGATATCATATGGTATTTTTCTTTCTCTTTTTGGCTTACTTCACTTAGAATGATGATCTCTAGGTCCATCCATGTTGCTGCAAATGGCATTATTTTATTCTTTCTTATGGCTGAGTAGTAGTCCATGGTATAAATATACTACAGCTTCTTTATCCAGTCATCTGTCGATGGACATTCAGGTTGCTTCCATGTTTTGGTTATTGTAAATAGTGCTGCCGTGAGCATTGGGTTGCATGTATCTTTCTGAATTAGAGTTCCTTCCAGATATACACCCAGGAATGGGATTGCTGGATCATATGGTAAGTCTAGTTTTAGTTTTTTGAGGAATCTCCATACTGTCTTCCATAATGGCTGCACCAAACTACATTCCGACCAGCAGTGTAGGAGGGTTCCCATTTCTCCATACCCTCTCCAGCATTTATGGTTCATGGACTTTTGAATGATGGCCATTCTGACTGATGTGAGGTGATACCTCATTGTAGTTTTGATTTGTATTTCTCTATTAGTGATATTGAACATTTTTTCATGTGCCTTTTGGACATTTATATGTCTTCATTGGACAGTTGCTTGTTTAGGTCTTCTGCCCATTTTTGGATTGGGTTTTTTTTGTTGTTGTTATTAAGTTGTATGAACTGTTTATATATTCTGGAAATTAAGCCTTTGTCAGTCACATCATTTGCAAATATTTTCTCCCATTCCATAGGTTGTAGTTTTTTTTTTTATGGTTTCCTTTACTGTACAAAAGTGTATAAGTTTAATTAGGTCCCATTCATTAGTTTTTGCTTTTATTTTTATTGCCTGGGTAGACTGCACATGGCATTATTTAATTCTTTTTTATGGCTGAGTAATATTCCATTGTATATATACCACATCTTCTTTATCCCGTCATCACAACCAGCCATCTTTTATGCTGTGTCCTCACATAGAGAAAGTGGTGAAGGGGCTCTCTAGGGTCTCTTTTATAAATGCTCTGATCTAATTCATTTATAAGGATTCTACCCTCATGACCCAAGAACTTGCCAAAGACCACACCTTCCAGTAACATCACACTGGGGATTAGGTATTCAGCATAAGAATTTTGGGAAACACAGTCTCTAGCATGGGTCCAGGAAGTAGAAGAACCACAGCCACAATAAGTAACGAGTTTAAAACTGAGGCAAAACTTGCCTTAGCCAGAAATCCTTTCAGATTCTGCCTCTTGCAGTAAGAGTCAATAATTCGTGTTTCCAAATCAAGTTAACCTAGGGCTCAAGCTCTCATGATTAGCATTTTCCTCCCAGACTCGTGGGACCTGGTACTCTGCTGATAGGAGAATCAGAGTATTGGATGCAGAGTATACTTAATGATCAGCAGTTTTCAAACCTGCATTGCAGTCTCCTGGGGACAAAATTAAATATGTATTCTCAGACCTGTGCAACCTATGTGTCAGAATCTCCACTCGGAACAATCAGGGAGTCTGTATTTTTAAACAAGCTCCCCATACAATGTCTTTAAAGAGACTGGCACAGATCAATGGGCTGACTGTGGAAATGACAGACATGTATCCTTATTACACAGAGGGAAATTGAGGTCTAAGGTATTTTCCCCAAAGTCACATTTAAAGAAGTCCTCAGCCTAAGTGTCTGCAATCTAATCACTGGTACATGACAGTTTGGAGTCTAGGAAGAAAGACCCTGACACATAATCTTCTGGACAATGAAAGTTTCAGGCACAAGAAAAACTTTTCTCCTTTGCCCCAGAGAGTTTTCGACCTGGCATGACAAATAGCAAAAACTAAAATGTGTCACTCAAAGAGCTGATGTTATATGCCTGTGTAGATATATGCTTTCATTGGCTCCAAAGCATATAAGGACAATTTCTTGCCTTCATCATGAAGAATGTCAGGCCACCTGATCTAAAAACTCCTGGCCTCCTGGTTTCCTCCCTACCTCTTTTTTTGCAAATAGGTCTACTGTGCTTTGAATGTTAGGCATTCAAGACTTTCTGTGGCTTGTAATGCATTCTCTGAAATCATTTCAGTGAATGGGGAGTTGATTAGGATGATGCATTTGAAATGTCAGAGGTCATTCTACCTCATCTGAAAGGAATCAGGAACATTAACAGATGTGTTCAGAGATAATGAAAACTGAAGCAGATCTTCAGAAATCCTTGAAAATCACCTTAGTTAGTCAACTTTTCATTTTCTATTTTTTCCCTTTGTTGTATTAGACTATATAAGTAATGTGGATAAACCCATGAGGAAATACAATTTAAAAAAACTATCAAACTTAAGTTCTAATTACACATTTTGTTTAATGCCTCTGTCTTCCCGCTTAACTTTGCATGTAACGGCTAGAACACTTCTTACGCCATTTTGATTTTGCACTTGAGGACTAATGGTAATGTCAGTTCTTTAGGGAACCATTGATTCCCCTTATTCAGCAAATACATACTCTGCCCGTATGTGGCAGAGAGACACTACAGTGGCCCCCGTGATCTTGACCTCTTGATGCTCGTGCCATTGTGTGATCCCCTTTGCTTGAATGTGGGCAGACCCTATGACTTGCTTCTAACCACAGAATATAGAGAAGGTGAGGGAATGTAAGTGACTGTGTATGTGATTATGTCTCATAAAATACTTGTGTCCATCTTGCTGGAATCATTCTCACCCTGTGAGAAAGCAAGTGGCCACTTTTGGGGGAACCTTACATGACAAGGACCTGTGGGCAGTCCCTAGAATGAGAGCTGTCTGTTCCTGCTGAACAGCCAGCAATAAAGTAAAGCCCTCTTTCTACAGCTGCAAGGAAGTAAGTTTTGCCAACATGAGTGTCGGCTCACATACTGCTAGTGCTGTGGCTGCCAGTAGTGTCCTGTTGGTCCTTCCCAAAGAAATGGATGGAAACTTAAACAGCAGTGTTCTCCAAGAAGAATTATTTCTGTTACATGTAATATGCAATTTGTTGACCTCAAAAGTATTGCTTTACAGATTGTTCTGGAATTGGAAAAGACAAATTAGACATCCCTCAACATCACTAGTGAAAAATGAGCTTTTTGACATGTTAACTGTCTTCAAATACATGATGTTTTAAAGAATGAATCTTTAATAGAGTATAATTGAATGCAGAGAATTATGTACTTCTTTTTGCTTATTTTTATAACTGTCTTTTATTGTAGAATTAATTCTTTATAATCAGGGAAGTAACTATATTGTTTTTATTTTTTGAAAAATGGTGTTAATTCTTAAAATATTTTGATAAAAAAAAGAGATGGAATGTATGTCAAACCACAGCTAACATCATGCTCAATGGTGAAAAGTTGAAAACGTTTTCATTAAGATAAGGAAAAAGACAAATATGCCTACTTCTGCCACATCTATTTAACATAGTACTAGAAGTTCTAACTGGAGCAATTAGGCAAAAACAAACAAAAAATAAATAAATAAAAGGCACCCAAATCAGAAAGGAAGAAGTAAAATTGTCTTTGCAGATAAAATGACCTTATGTAAAAAAATTCTAAAGATACCATCAAAAAAATCTGTTAAAACTAATAAATTCAATAACTTGCAGGACACAAAATCAGTATACAAACATTAGTTGCATTTTTATGCACTTAGACTATGCAAAAAATATGAAAAGGTCTTCAACATCACTAATCAACAAATAGATGCAAATCAAAACCACAATGAGACATTGTCTCACACCTGTTAAGTTAGCTATTATTAAAAAAATAAAAGTTACAAGGTGTTGGTGAGGATATGGAGAAAAGGAAACCCTGATGCACTACTGGTGGGAATGTAACTGGTATAGCCTTTAGGGAAAACAGTATGGAGTTTCTTCAAAAAATTAAAAATAAAACTAACCTATGATCCAGCAATCCCACTTCTAAGTTTCTATCCAAAGAAATTGAAATAAGAATCTCAAAGAGATCAGTGCATTTCCATGTTCATTGCAGAATTATTCACAATAGCCCGAATATGGAAACAACCTCCATGTCCATGGACAGATGAATGCATAAAGAAAATACGGCATATACATACAATGAAATATAAACAAACCTTAAAAAAGATATTCTGTCTTTTGTGATAGTACGGATGAACTTGGAGGAAATGCTGAGTGAAGTAAACACTTAGAAAGGCAAATGTTGTATGATCTGTTGTATATGTGGAATCTAAAATAGTCAAAATCATGTAAATAGACTGTAGAATCCTGGTTGCCATGCTGTGGGGAGAGGGGAAAAGGGAGGTGCTGGTAGAATGGTACAAAGCTTTGGTTCTGCAAGGTAACAGAGCTCTGGGGGTCTACTATATAGTATATATGTATATACACAGCATAGTATAGTAGACCTCCAGAACTTAGCTTATAGCTAACAATACTGTATTGTATACTTAAAATTTAAGATGATAGATATTCTGTTAAGTGTTTACTACATATGCACAACAACAGCAACAAAAGTAAAGTAGATGGGAAGAAACTTTGGGAAGTGATGGACATGTCTATGGCTTTGATGATGGTGATGGTTTCATGGGTATATACTTTTCCCTAAACTCATTGAGTTGCATACATTAAATACATAAAGCTTTTTGCCTGTTAATCATACTTCATTAGGGAGTTAAAAAAAGAAGAATTATCAACTAAGAATTCTTCATCCAGTGAAATTATCAGGGGTAAAAGGAATAAAAACATTCTAACACAAAGGAAAACTAAGAAAATTTGTTGCCAGAAAATCTATTCTTAAAAAGTAGCTAAAGGGTAGAAATACAAGAATCACCTTAAGGACGTTAGTCAGAACTAGCAGTGTACCTCAACTAGATGCTAACACTGTGAAACGTAGTTGAAATGTGTAACCAAAAAAACGGGGAAAAAAAAGGAAAGCTTTTTGTCCTCTATTACATCAGAGTTCTTCACAAAACAATAATGTTCTTTAGCCTCTTCTATTGCAAATATATTCTTCAGCTAGTGATTTTTCTTTTGGTTTTGTCTTTTTTTCCTATTAATTACAAAAATATGCTACACTTTCATGCAGCTAGATTTTTCTTTTTCAGTTTTGTATTTAGAACACGTGTATCCATTGGAAAATGAGATAGATGGATGTACATCTATATGTTCTCCAATCATTTGAGTTTTATTGTTTCCATTTTGTATTTTTAATTAGTCTTCATTTCTGTGTATGGTGTGAAGTAGAGAAATTGATTTTATTTTCTCAAATTAATAAACTGTCCTAAAAAAACTTAATAAATGCAAACAACCTTCCTTCCTGTATGTTTAAAAAAAACTGTATTTTTAATATGCTAAATTCCTTTCTGGGAAATTTAATTTATCTTTCACTGACCTGTTTAACACTAGTGTCACTATTCTTTTTTTGCATTTGAAAACACAATAAACTTTTTATAAGTCTGTTTCAAAACAGCCTTGTTTAGCCTGAATATTTAGTTTTCATATGGATTTTGATACATTTACTATTTCATAGACCCTGTGAATTTATTTTTTAAAAATTTAGTCCCAGTAATCTTATATAGGTGATTTAGTAAATGACATTTTTCCAGTGTGTGTGTGTATACATTTTTAAACAGATTACTGGAATTGGATATGAAAACTATTACCATATGATTATCATGTGACAATCACCGTAAAGCATTCTCATTGACTCTAACGTGACTTTTTTCTTAATTGTTTTTTGATTCTTGTGATACATCTTTATTTCAAAGTCTCTTCCTTTGGATTCTAAGTGCTCTGTTTTTTGTTTTTATCTTGAAGAATGCTGCAGACACTGTATCATTTTTTTCTGTTGATGATTTACCAGTTTGAGTAGAGTTGGAACAAAACCAAAGGTTCTTGATCTTGTTCCAACACTATGTGAAGAGATTCTTCAATTTCTTCTAAGTTGATTACACAGGGAATGGTCACATAGAGTCCTGCTACAAGGTCTACATAGAGCAATTGTCGTGGTGGTGAGTAGAGCATTATGGGGTTCTTTAATTTACACAAAGTCAAGATTTTTATCTTGTTTATCTTACTTCCCAAATTTGTGCTGTTGGAGATAAGTGGAGACTTGTTATGTTTTATTGTGTACTCAGTCATCTAGAGGCTCAGGTGGTTGGAGAGGAGGAGGAAGCTGGAATTAAAGGCACTCACATCAAGAGACCACACGAAACCACGGGTTTGGTGAACTCAATATATCTGATAGCCATTCTTTGCATATTATATGATTCTGTCTCATCTCTTTTACCATATATTCTAGACTAGATCCCTGCCTGATCAGGATACATCTAAACCCCTGCTGACATTTTACTTGATGTAACCTCAAAAGCCCTCCATATTTCCACTGGAGATTCTTTGAAGTGTTGTTTAGTAAGCAGTTACACTAAGAGAGCTTCTAATTGTTGGTTGCCTGTCTCTTCCGTGGCTACCCTCCACTCTTGCCTCTCCCTTCTAAACTAGAGTGTATTCATGGGTTTTGTCTGATCCTTCCCCATAATTTTACCGACTTTGGATTACTTTCCAGAAAGACTACACGTGAATACACTCTTGAGATCAAGAATACTGAATGACTGATACTGCATCATACCAGCTGGAAAAAGCAGTGTCTGCAAATGTAATGAGATTTTCAAATTTTAATCACTTTTCATTTTCCTTATGCTGCGTAATACCCCTGGAACCAGGCTTAAAGAGATGTGAAGCTACTGTCTCTTTTGTGGGAGTGATGGGAGTGGGGTTCCTTTTTGTACTAATGATATCTACAGTTTTACTTACTTACAAAGCAGTGATCATTATATCCATACTGATTTGCATTCTAAACATGTGTTTTTTGTCACTTGCTTTAAAAAAGTAATCATATACAGGAGACATGTTTGCAACATGTGGTCATATTCTCAGTGGCCAGTGTTGATTGGAACTTGAAAGGACAGATGACTTGGGGTTAGCATCCATTCATAAGTTGATTATTTAAATTACCTATTGAGAATTTGAGCTGAGAATAAAGATCAGAGTCAGGCAATAGTGGAGGGGGAGGGGGAGAAAAAAGGAAGAAAAAAGGAGAAAGATTTGCTATCAACATTTCATAGGGGAAAAATGGTGTTAACAAAAGTATGTGGAAAGAACATAATCTTGCAATAAAAATGCATTAAAATGAGCATTCTTGATATAATGAAAAACTATACCTTGCTTAATTTTCCTTATTTCACAGTGATCTGTTAATGACTTCAACTCGTATAGAAGTAAGCTCTTAAGGCTAATGTTTTCTTACTCATGTTCTGTCTGGATGATCTATCCATTTTTGTAAGTGGAGTATAGAAGTCTCCCACTATTGTTATATTGCAGTAAATGTCTCCATGTAAGTGTTTTAGTATTTGCTTTATGTATTTTGGTGCTCCTATGTTAGGTGCATAAATATTTACAAATGTTATATCTTTGTATTGGATTGACCCCTTTATGATTACGTAAAACCTGTATTTGTTTTTCTTAGTCTTTTGTTAAAGTCTATTTTTTCTAGTATACATATAGCTACCCTAGTTTTCTTTTGACTTATATTTGCACGGAACAGTTTTTTCTGTCCCTTCATTTTCAACCTGGGTACATCCTTACATCTGCAGTGAGTCTCCTGTAGGCAGCATGTAGGCAGCATATAGATGGATTTTTTTTTTTTAATTCAGCCACTTCATGTCTTTGGCAAATTTAGTCCATTTATATTTAAAGTAATTATCAATAGGTATGTAGTTATTACCATTTTGTTCATTGTTTTCTGGTGGTTTTTATAATTTTTCTCTGTTCCTTTCTTCTTATCTTGCTTTCTTCCCTTGTGGTTTAAAGACTTTTCTATAGTATTATGCATAGATTTCTTTTGCATTATCTTGTGTGTAGCTACTATAGGTTTTTGTTTTGTGTTTACTATGAGGCTCATATATAACATATGTGTATATATATATATAAGAGAGAGAGAGAGAGAGAGAGAAGAGGGCGAGAGAGCGCGCACGCTATGTTTGAATGTATTCTAAAACTTTTTTCCTCCCCCTCTAGGTTTTATGTTTTTAATGTCACATTTGACATCTTTTATGTTGTGTATCCGTTAACTAATTGTTTTAGCTACAGTTATTTTTACTACTTTTGTCTGTTAACCTTTATACTTGGTTTATAAGTGATTGATGCACTGACTTTACTGTATATTTACCTTTACCGGGGAGATTTTTACTTCCATGTGTTTTCTTGTTACAAATTAGTGCGCTTTCTTTCCAGCTTTACCTTCAATATCTCTTATTAGGCCACTTTAGTGTTTTTGAACTCTTAGCTTTTGCTTGTCAGAAAAACTATTTCTCTTTTAATTCTGAGTGATAACCTTGCTGGGTAGAGTATTCTTGGTTAGAAGTTCTTTTTTCTTTCTTTTTTTTTTTTTTTTTTCTTTTTTGCCTTCCAGCATTTGAGTATTTCATGCCACTCTCTAATGGCCTATGAAATTTTTTTCTTAGAAATAGTGTTATGGGGGTTTCCTTCAATATAACAAGTTCTTTCCTCTTGCTGTGTTTAAGACTATCTCTTTAAATTTAGGCATTTTAGTTACATTGCTTCTTGGTGTGAGGCTTTTTAGGTTTATCTTGCTGGGAACTCTCTGGGCTTCCTGCATCTGGATGTCTGTTTCCTTCCCTAGGCTAGGAAAGTTTTCAGCCATTATTTTTACAAATAAGTTTTCTGCCCCTTTCTCTCTCTCTTCTTCCCTGTCTTCCAGATCACTGACCATTTATTTTGCTACCTCTACTCTGCTGTTGAAACCCCTCTACTGTATTTTTCAGATCAATTATTCTTCAGTTCTGTGACTTCTGTTTGGTAGTTCATTAAAGAGATAGAAATTATAATAAAGTCCTCATTGTGCTCATTCATTCATTCTTCTAAGTGTGGTGAGCATCTTTATGACCATTGCTTTGAACTCTTTATAAGTACTTTACAGGAACTCAGGTAAATCATGCATCTCTGTTTCTTTAAAGGTTTTTTTTTTCCTCCCTCCTGGGGCTTTATCTTGTTCTTTTGTTTGGAACATACTCTTCCTTATTTTGCTTGACTCTATCTATGTTTGT
The DNA here is from genome assembly GCF_048773025.1 of Camelus bactrianus. Lineage (NCBI taxonomy): Eukaryota > Metazoa > Chordata > Mammalia > Artiodactyla > Camelidae > Camelus > Camelus bactrianus. The sequence continues at coordinate 36,930,069 of NC_133549.1, forward strand.
TTCAGTGTATTAGGTAAGTGAAACAGCTCTCTCTCCTAGTCTTGGAGGAATGACTTCATACAGGAGATGAAACTTGTTATTTAATCTTGCCCTAGGCTTGGTTGTCTCTCAAACATTTGTGGTTATCTAAGCAGCCTGACTTATTTTTGATAAGTCCTAGTTGTTGAGGTTGTGTCAAGACCTGTGAGTGTTCCAGAGGGAGAGATCTCAGTCAACACCGAGTTTCAGGCTGATTGGAAGCTAGATCCTCAGGCAGCAGGTTTTAAGATATGCAAATACATATAGTCCTGTGGGACTGCAGTTACATTCTGACTGTTTCTGACCCAGAAGTGCAAACCTGCCAGCCACCAGAGCCCTGCAGGGGCATCTCCTGTGTGGGCTGCGTGTGCCTGGGGTCACAGGAGTGACTCGGTGACAGTGTGTGCTCACTGGTGCGAGCAGATTAGAGGAAAAGTGCAAAGATGATGCCCCCCAGTGCCAGCGCTAGCAAGGTAGAGTGAGAGGGCACGAGTGGTGCCTACCAGTGCCACTGTTTCCAGAGAGAGTCCCAACAGACTCCTGCCCCAGCTGCAGATGCTTTAAGATTAGCAAATGAATCTTCTTTACACATGGTCTAAGCACTTTTCAAACTGCTGCTTTTGTGCTGGGTCCTGGGACAAGTGAGTCTGCGTGTGAGCTTTTTGAGAGTGGACTCTCTGTTACCTATAACACTCTTGTTCTCCTAGGCATAAACTCCATTGGTTTTCAAAGCCAGATGTTTCAGGATCTGGTCTCTATGGTGCTGGTCCCAAGGGTTCGGGTGCCTGATGTAGGGCACAGACCCCTTTCTCCTCTGGGATAAGCTCCATATTTGTATTTGATTCCACCCAATTGTGGGTTGCCATGTTGGGACGGGGGTTTTTGGTGAGACCTTGTCTCAGCTTCTCCTACCTGACTCAGTGTGGTGCTCTTATCCTTTGTTGTAGAGAAGCTGTTCAGCTACTGTTTAGATCTTTTTCAGAGTGGGTTGTTCCGTATGCAGCTGTATATTTGTTGTGCTTGTGGGAGAAGGTGCATTTTCAAGATCTTCCTACACTAACATCTTGAACCGCCCCTCCCTCATTGAACTGCTTTTTAAAAAAAAATTAATCAAACCTCAGCAGGCAACAGATGGAAGAAAAGCCATTTGATGTCAGATCAGTAGCAATGTGCCCAGCACACAATATGCAGCACAGATGTTTATCTGGAAGGGCCATGAAGTTGGGAAATGAAAACTTGGAAGAAAGCTGTTGTGTTCCAAACCCTCTCCAATACCATATTGTAAACAGGCAGGACAGCCTCCAGTGGGTAGCATGAATACCTGATTCTCTTACGATTTTCTAATAATAGAGGGTGCACAAAGTGCTTGTGCTCTGCACTAAAGCCTCGAGTCAGATGTCTTTTTTTTTTGTTTTACATTCAACATTTTATTGTGTCATGCCTTATATGATGAGAGTCCAAACTGAATCTCACAATCCTCTTACTCCCTTTAAAAATGTAGAGTTTAAAACATTTGAGTGTCTCGAGTATCTTATGTTACAGTCACCCTACAGAAAACCATTTTTTCCCCTGAATAGTTGTAAGGTTTTAAAAAATGTGTTTGCTTTTATTGATGAGCTAGCATTTTGTATTCCAGTTTCTTAAGAGTCTGTTCTTGACTCAGCAATGAGAAAAAAATATTTGAGTTGTCACTTGGCCCCATGGACATGAATAAAATTTGCTCAAAGTTGGATTTCTATTTCCTATATGGAAACAGGCCCACCTCCATACTGGTAAGGTCTGGGGTACAAGGACATTTTGGGGGGAGACTGTTCCATCTAATGCCCGCCTCTTTAATTCCCTTCCATGGTTCCAACCTGTACTGTGGAGAGCCAAGATGTTTGTGGATATCTCAGACCATGAGTCCCAGTTCTGCCAGACAATGGCTTCTTGAAAAGAGGTACCCCTTGGATAACTCCTAGAACTTAAAGTTATGCATATCAGTGACATGTTCAGCTTTTAGGAGGATAGACTGAAGAAAGGGACTACGTGCCACAGGAAGCACGGATTTCTGGAGACTTGAGTACTGGCAGGACAGCACATGTGGGCTCCAGTGGGGCTTATTTCTTTTGCCGCACAGACTCCTCCTCCTGTAGGGAGGGACACAGCTAGAAGGGTGCTGTAGTGGGAACCTCTGCAGCATAAGGCCTAGGACAGTGACCCGGTTGCCCAAGTCTAAAGTTGTACTGAATGTACATTTTATTCCTTTGTAACACAAGGAAAAGAAAATGAATTATGGTCATTCCTACTTGAATGTAGGTGAGTGCCCACATTGTACTTGTTGATCAATATCATGTCAATATCAGCCCTGTCATTCTATATTTACATGTTTTTTATTTGTGGGGGACACTGCCCCAAGGTGACCCCCAAATGATCCTCACCTTTGTATAATTCCCTCTCCTTGAGAATGGATGGGATCTGTAATTTACTTCTAACCAACAGAATATTGCAAAGGTGATGAGATATCACTGGTTATGTTACACAGCTAAGATGATGAGATGCTTACCTAAGACAGTCTTGGGAGGCTGCAGAGAGAGAGACTCTCCTGCTGGTCTTAAAGAAGCAAGCTACCAGCTTGTGAACTGCCTATAGAGGGGACCACGTGGCAAGGAACTGGGTAAGCCCTTAGGAGGGTCTCATTCTTAAACCTGCAAAGAACTAAATTTGGCCAATAACTACATGAGCTTGGAAGATGACCTCCTGCTCCAAAAAAAGATCACAGACTGGCTGACACTGACTGCAGCCTTGTAAAGCCCTGAGTAGAGAACCCATTTATGCCGAAACCAGAACCCTGACACTAAGAAGATAATGTGTGTTGGTTGAAGCTACCAGGTTTTAATAACTTCTTATACAACATAAGGAAACTAGTACACCAGTTCTTTCGAGTTTAGGAATTTATTTTTTCTAGGCTTTCTTGTGTTTAGTCTATCATACAGGTTTTATGGTCTGTTAATCACTCTATTCTTGTGCATATACCCTCATTGTGTTGGCTGGCATTGGATAACATCCTTTAGGAATGCCAAATTCCTTGTATTGCTTGCAGAATTTTTTTTTTAATTTACCTTTTTGATTTACTACAACTGAACGAAGATGATCATGTTCAAAGACACTCTAAAATTTTTGAAGACCTTACTCATGATTTGTCCCATTTACTTTCTTATCTATTCTTCAAGTGCATACTCATTGCCCTGATACCTTCCCAGTTTCTTACTTTGCCCCTTGACACTGGCAGAAATACTTTCTTCTCTTCTTTTGATATATAAACCACTTTCTTTGACCTCCTAATTTTGAGATTTCTATTTTTGTTTGTTTGTTTGTTTTGGGGGAGGAGGTAATCAGGTTTATTTATTTTAGTGCAGGTACTTCAGATTGAACCCGGGACCCTGTGCATGCTAGGCATGCCCTCCACCACTGAGCTGTACTCTCCCTTCTAAGGTTTCTATTTTTGACTTAGTTCTGTACTTAACAATTGTATATGAGCTCTTTCTTTCCTAATTAAATTATATTTTCCTAGGGTGGAGGGAGAGGCAGGGGCAAAACTAAAATTATTTATGTTTATATGGCCTGTCCTTAAATCCAACAGTGCCTTGCTCTAAGCCTTGGGTAGAGTGGGTTCTCCTTGCTTACTTGTATATGTAAGTGAAAGTGATGTTGTTGAATTGTATAGTTTTCAGCCCAACACTCCTCAAGAGGATAACTCACTTTTTTTTGGAATCTAGCAAAACGTATCAGATGATGCATGTCTTGTTAAGGCTTAGGTGATCTTTTACATCCTGAAATAGACAACACCTTATTGTTAGACTTGGGGACTTTAATTCAGCAAATCCTCATTTGCTTGGAAATTTGGGTGCAATTAAAAATAGCAGCCTTAAAGCACAGTTGAAGTGAATGATATGATTTGATTTATAATGTGTGTATGAAAAATACAGGTATTTTTAGGACAGATAAAGGCTGAAATCACCTGGGAGTCTAAGGAATAGCTTGTATTTCTGCTCCATTTCTCTCCTTCACTGGCAAGAGCCAAATGGAACCTCCTGTGGGTTCTTGTCATTCTTGGTTGAAGCCCTAAATATTGGCCGACTGTCCCCACACGCAAGGTAAAAGGAAGAATTGAGAAAATAATCAGGGTAATTCAGGCAGTGTGTGTGCTTAGGGTTTGGTTGACCCAGAATGGAATGAGTGCTCTGGATTAATGGACTCCACACTGCTTTTGGTTTTATAACTAGAGGCACCTTAAAACCTCTGCCCAATTGTATCTCTGAAAGTGAAGCCTATGTCTCTTTATGAAAAGTGTCCAGCTTGCTTTAAAGATCAACCTACTTAAAAAGCTTATAACCCTCAGCCATACTTGAACATTTTCCATTAAAATGTAGACATTCACTTCAATAATACTGATAATCTCAGATTTGAGCAGTTACATGGAAATAGTTCAGGGGCTTAAATGTCTTGTCACAATGGGGAGAAATTACCAGAGATGCTATGGGTAGAGAAAATAATGTTATAATCAATTTGACTTAAAGTTTTAAGAGCCTTCTTTCTTTGGATTAAGTGTGCCATTAATGGTTTGGGGGAAAGTGTGTCTTGCTCTAGTTTTCTGTGCAGAAGTAGTAGGAGAAATGGCAGCTGATTCCAGATCCCACTGCCTCCTTTTATATAACAGATATGTTTACTCTTTGTGATGTTGATTGGAACATCCATCCTGGGATTAATGGGGACAGTTTAAGCAAGTTTTCTCTGTAGTAGTTCCTTAGAAGCTAAAGGGGATATTCAGAAAGACCTACTGTGATATCCTCATTTGATTTTAATACACATTTGCTTCATCTGGTCAGCATGTTGCCAGTAGATGTAACTGGTTTCCAAGTTCTTGTCCCATTCCAGAAAGAATGCAGAGACAAGATGCAGTGGTTAAAAAAGTTAAGCAAGGATTTATTAAGGGATAGATAGCACACTCTCAAGGGGAGAGCAGGCAGGCTCAGGTGAGCGGCTGCCCTGAGTTTCTTTGGAAAGCTGGTTACATAGGGTATAAAAATGAATGAGCAGAATATGTGTTAGGGAGGGAAAGGTCTGGGGTTGTGTTCCCTGATTTTTACCCCAACTCCACCTTCCCACAGGGAGGAAAGATTTGTCCTTATTTAGTCTGAATCGGAAGTGTCATGGTGTCAGTGCATGATGGGTACTTCTAATCTGCAAGGCTAATTTTATTGAAATGAGGTCACAATGAGCAAAAGGTTACATTCAGACACTGGAAATTCCTGCCTTTTTTCACCTTTCTTTGTTGGCCTCTAGGCCACTTATCACCCCAAAAGTTGTGACCACTTATCAGCCCAGAGGTTCCTGCTTTTCTTTCTCTGCTTACATGATGCTGCCCAATTCCTGCCATTTGGCCTGCATCCGCCTTTCTCTGCTCATATCTAGCTATCTGCCTGCTCTAACAAACAGAACAACTTGCAAAGGCAGAGTCCATGGAGTTCATGTATAGAGTCAGCAAATGGAAAATTTCTTAGCCGAAATAGTTGTTTAATGTAGGAAGGAGGGAAAAATTACCCAAGATCTATTTATAATTAGCATTTAAAGAAAATTTTTATTTTATTGAGTTATAGTCAGTTTACAGTGTTGTGTCAATTTCTACAATGAGCATTTAGTAATTCTAACAGAATGTCAGGTGTCTAAACTGGCATCAGATAAAAAACAACAGGTAAATCTTGCTGACCCATCTCTCTCAGAATCACTGTGAATTTCTTCTCTCTGATTTTGGATGTAATTATTGATCAAATTTGAGACCCTAGTATAAAGTTTTTAGTTTTATTTTAGTTTTCCAGTTTTCTTTTAATGTAAGAACGAATTCTCTTTGGTTATCTAACTTCCATGAGAACTGCTTCCTACATTTAGTTTTCAGGAAATTTCTCTTGTTCCTTAAAAAAAGTTGCTACTTCATTGCAAATCAGAAACATTTAAAAGAATATAAAGACTTTAATTATATCCACCCACTGACTCCAACAGTTCTATTTCTTGCAAGCTACAAAGGAGAGAAAATTGGGCCCCACTTGCCTATGATAAAATTGATACCACTCTTTACTTACCTAGAAGCTTAATGCCTTTATCTTCATTGAAAATATAGTAAAACTATTTTTTTCTAGAGCACTTAAAAAAAATTCTCAGCGTTTCAATTATGTCCTTTTATCTTTCAAATTAAGAAAAAAACACATCCCATTTAACTCTATCTATTGAAAATGGATTATGATTTACTTCTAATAGTACATAGAACAGTCAGTCAGTTAAAGGAAATAAAACAGAGAGATTGAATTAGGAGATGGAGGTTGAGATTCCTGTGTGAAAACATTGGTAATCATTGACTGGCCAGTTGGTTGATTGATTAATCTTGGAACATATTTATTGAGCATCTGTGTCCCAAGCATGAGGCCAACCCCTAAGGACTCACTAGTGCATATTATTAGACGTGGTCAGTCCCTGCCTTTCCCAACTTCTGGTCTGATGGATTAGAAAGATATTCACAATGTATTTTTTAAATAAGTAGATAATTATGAACTGAGATAAAAATTACGAAGGAAAGAAACACCACTCTTCAACAAGTTACTTACAAAAGAACTTGGCTTTCCTAAGAAAAGTATACTTGTGATATTAGTAAGTGATGAGTAAATAAGGAAGGGAGTGATGAAAGAGGACTGGTTGCTGCCAGAGCGGTTTGGACAAAGGCATATGAGTTGTAGGAGAAGCTCACAGTGGTTGAGAGAAGGGTGTGGGGAGACTGTTGGGGAGGGGTGAGCAAGAACTTTGCTTTGCAGGCTGTGTTAAGGGTTTTTACTTGATTTTATGTACAACAGAAAGTCTTTGCACAATTGTAAGGAAAGGTTACCATAATTAGCTCTAAGCTTTGACAGTTAAAAACTTTGAGATGAAAACTTCCATAGTATTCCAGAATCTACTTTTGAATTCTTGACCAATATTTGCTAGAGACGATGCTTACTCTCATATCCAGTGAATGTATATGTTGTCATATGGAATTGATTTGTGCCAAAAATTGAACTGTGCTCTCACGGTTTATAAGAAGAGTTCTAAGAGAGATAGAACAAATGATAAATTTCCCAATTTTCTTATATATACTGCCTATGTCAATATAAGTTTGGAATTTTGTACATGTTATTTTATTTCTGTTTTTCTTCATTTTAATCTAAGTTATAATAGCATCTGATAAGGGCTAAATATTTATGTGACAGTTTCTAGCTTTGTATCAAATTGATAAACCTAAAGTTGTTACCAGTAACATCAGCATATTTATTTTATTTTTTAAGCTTTTCGTAAGAAGGACAAAATACAATGAATTATTCATACCGTTGCATACGTTGGTCGTGATTGTGGCAAATACACTCTTAAGGTAGCCCTGATAATCTGTTTCCTGGTATTCATGCTATTACATGATCCTCTACCCCTGAGTATGAACAACATCTCTGATTTTCTTTTAACTGGTAGAAGATGGCAAAGTGATAGGATGTCCATGATTATTTGTACTATTGTGACTAAATGATTACGTTACATAAAACTGTAGTTTTCCTCTTGCTGGAGTCTCTCCCTCCCTTGCTCCCTTTGAGGAAGCAAGTGGCTATGTTGGGAAATCCTACATTGCAAGGAACTGTGAGTGACACCGTGGCCTCCAGTTAATAGTCAGCAAGACACTGAAGCCCCCAGTTCCACAACTGCAAAAGACTCAGTTCTGTCAACAACATGAGTGAGCTTGGAAAGCAAAAACTTCCCCACTTGAGCCTCAGATAAAACTACAACCCTGTATCAGGTAGCCTTTACTGAAGCTTTGTGAAACCCTGAGGAGGGGGTCCAGCTTAGCCAAATTTGGATTCTTGATACAAACACAGTGAGATAATGAATGTGTGTTGTTTTAAGCTGCTAGTTTTGTGGTCATACTGTCATGCAGCAATGGATAACTAATACAAGGATGAGGATATTGTATGTGGCAGAAAATTTCACCACCTAACAGATAAAATGTTACTGGTCAGTAGATGCATGGAAGAATGAATTCAACCTGAGAAACTTGATTTAGGAGTATCCATGCATTTCTCTGAAAGAGTTTGTGCACAAGAAAATCAATTGTATGAATGCAGAAGACTAGTTGCCTGTTAACTTGGGCAAATCACAGTTTCCCTGGTCTTACCTTTTTCATCTCTAGAAAGAGAATATTTGCACTATTTACATGAAGGATTAGTGTAAGATTATATTGAGATCATTGAAATTAAATAATTGTTAGGTTTGCTCTTGTACAGTACTTTCACATATAATACACGAAAGCCAATGACAATTTTAAAATGCTAGTTTTCTAAGTGGAAGTATTAATATAGTGTTAGTGAGTTCTCCTCTACTTTCTGTGACCTACTATTAATTATATGTCCAACTTGGACAGATTCTCCACTTAAAGTTCTTGATTTTCTCTCTTGGTTTCAGATAAGAAGAGATTGGTTGTTAATGACTTTAGTAACACATTGTGGCCCTTCATTTTAGCAAAGGCAGGTGGATTATTCCAGGTTTAAATTACAGGACTTCACGTGGATGAGTTACCTGCTTACCCGTAAACTCTGTTCTTGGGTGTGGTACCACTGGAAATCCTCTTTTGTGAAAATTCAACATGTCCCATTTGTTCACGCCTTGTCATTAATATCCGCTTTCACATTTGCATGCTTGTCACAAAAAATGAATTTATTTTCAATCCTTTACCATTTGTACAAATGCCGCTGTCACTGAAGGGTGAAGATATAGACAGAAGTTAAATGCATAACATCACAGATGTTTTTTAAAAACTTTTATTAATGCAGTTCACAGCACAATTAACATAAATAATATTATTCTTAGTCCACTGGTTCCCCAAAGCATTAAGTTGCAAAAGCAGATAATGGGGAAAAAGGATTCTCAGTACGGTTAGGAAAAAAAAGTCAGCAACTGGGTACAACATGTGGTTCAGCTGCTCCTGTAAAGTTAATAATAACAATTTTAAAAAGAAGATGTAAATTATGAGACCTTTTTATTGTTGTTGTGTTTTCGCTATTGGCTGTTTTTTCAGCTCATCAAGCATCCTTGCTGTCTGGGTGAGCTGTCTGTGGTGTCTCCATTGCGCTGATTTTCTTTTTATGTCAATGACCAACTCACATGGGAAGAACTAAGCCTCGTAAACTAAAGTTCATCATTTCACAAAGCAAGGAGAGTGGGAAAGCACTGCGTTTAAATTATGAAGTGTCCTTGATAACTGTGGTACTTAGAAATTGATCATTTTGGATTTCACATTCACTGAATATGAAATGTGTCCCTTGTAGAGCCAGTTAGGAGCAGGAAAGAACATAAGCACACAATTACTGGGTTGAACATCTTGACTATATCTGTAAGACTTAGCTGTCCCAGTAAATGGGAATTCATCACAAAAGAAATACATCTTCTTTTTTAACGTAGATTTCTTACTTCCCTAAAGATTAAAAAAAAAAAAAAAAACTACTAGAAAACAACATGATTCAGGTAGCTGTGGAGAAGTAATACAAAGGAAACCTTAGTAACACGGTTCTTACTATGTGCCAGGCTCTCTTCTGTTGTTTCTACATGAGTTACCCACTTAATTCCTTACTACTAATCCCACCAGGCTTGTAGTCTTACTATCTACATTTGACAGATGAGGGATGTGAGACAATGAGAGATTAAGCAACTGAACCAAGGGCCAGAGAACTGGGATCCAAATCCATGTAGTGCATGAGCTGGGAATCAAAACAGAGGCAGGTAAATTGCAACCTGAGCTAACCATGAATCTCTCATGTTGGGAGAAGTGAAGCTGACATCTGACTCTGCCACCCGGTAAAGGTCTCCTTAGCTCCTTCTCAGGGAGGCATTGCATTTCCAAGTAAAGCATTCTGAAATCCAGGAATGATGTGGACAGGACTCAATTTCTTTCCTTGGATTTTGGAACACCACGAGGGAGAATGTATATATTGCAACAGTAATTTTCTAAAGCCCCTCCCAGGAGTCTCCTGTCTTCCTTTCTACCCCAATATTTTTTTCCTTTCTTTTTATTCATTTATTTATTTTTTAATTGAAGTATAGTTGATTTACATTATTGTGTTAATTTCTGGTATACAGCATAGTGATTCATTTATATACATATCTTCCTTTTCATATTCTTTTTCATTATGAGCCATTACAAAGTATTAAATATAGTTTCCTGTGCTACACAGCAGGACCTTGTTGTTTTTCTATTTTTATATATAGTAGTTAATATATGCAAATCCCAAACTCCCATTTTATCCCTCCCCACCCACCCCATAACTGTAATTTTGTTTTCTATGTCTGTAAGTCTGTCTCTGTTTCGTAAATAAGTTTATTTGTGTCCTTTTTAAAAATTAAGATGCTACGTATAAGTGATACCATATTCTACCCGAATTCTTGAAATGTTAAGACACTAGGGGAGGGAGAAGGATATTGAGAAAGCCAAGCCAAAATTCTTACTGTGCAAAGTGGGGAGATAGCCTGCAGTGGTCACTCATTACTAGCCTTTGTTTGGTTACAACGTTATTGTCGTATGTTTAAAGGAAGTGATGATCATATGTATTTTGAAGACTTCCAGGTTTGCATGTTAGATGTGAGAGCTTGACCAGCTGGCATTAGAAACAAAAATGCACGGGCTTAAAGTGGCTTTATAGCTTTTTTTTTTTTCATATTACACAATTCTTTCAAGTTGAACTAATGCTGTTATAATTAGTAAGCAGTGATGAATGTAAAAATGGACAAGATTTCTAATAGATGGATTGAAGCTTGTCTGCCCAACTATCAAGATAGGTTGGTTTAGACAGTAAAGCCTGCTCTGTTGTACTGATGTTTATTTATAGACGGTTTTAAGAGGTTCTGTGTAAGACATACTGGTTACTAATACCATTTTACTGGGTAAGAGTGCTTCAGTAAGTTTGGAAATGAGGTACATTTCCATCCTTACTTGTAAGTGATTTAGATGAACATCTCCTGAGCAGGCATATTCATTTTACCTGTATGCCTCATATCATTACTTTAATCCAGAAAACATAAACCTGGCGGAAAGGTCACCAGTAGTCAAAGTGTATAAGGCAGCTTGATTCTGTGCTTTATCCAAGAAAAATGCAACTTGCAACCAATCTCTAACTTTCACCAATAAGAAATTTATATTTGGTTAAATCCACATCAAAATGAAATACAGTTTCAGAAGTCCAGCATTCAAATCATGGTTCACTGTTTTTCATATTATCTTACAAGTTAATTGTCTTTTATAGATCTTAAAATATATTCCCAAAGACAGAAGAAAACCATTAAGGTCCAGAATCTCCAGGGCATTATATAAGAATCTAGTGGGTATACTTTTCTATATGTTACTTTACTTAATCTAAACTTAAAACAGTTCTAGACGAAGGATCATCCTCATTTTCAAGTTAAGAAACTAAAGTCTTGCCAATCACATATAAAGAAAGGATGGTATGTTATGCTCCACCTCAAATATTGATACATTACTTGGATAAATTCTTTATCCATGTTTAGATAATTACCTGTTATCTACATATATTTTTGGATTCTTCTGCATGTAAGATTTGTCTATTTTCTCCTGTTTTGTTTCAGCATTTATTTATATCAGTATTACTTATGGGTATTTATTTTACACTTTGGGCTATATCCAATACTAGTTAATTTTTTGTTGTTGTTGCTATGAGTCTGAAATCCGTGTGTTTACAAGACCATGTTCCCTCTAAAGCCTCTAGGGAAGGATTCTTTCCTACCCTTCCAGCTTTTAATAATCCTCGGTATTCAGTGATTTGTGGCAGCATTACTCCAATTTCTGCCTTTGTCTTCATCTGGCCATCTTCCCTCTGTCTCTATCCCTGTGTCTCTTCCCTTCTTATAAGGACCGTCATACTGGATTAGGGACCTCCCTGATGACCTCATCTTAACTTAATTACATCTGCAAAAACTCTAGTTCCAAATAGAGTCACAGATAATGTGGTGGTGGGGGGGCACATTTAGGACATAACTTTTTTGAAGGGACACAATTCAACCCATAACAATCAGCACAGTGCTTTCAGAATTGTTAAACCTTATCCCTTTTAGAAACAACTTGCTCAGCTAGAGTACATTTCTTATGTACAGTTTCTTTTACCTTTAGCCTTACATAATCCATTCATTTCCTTAATTAGACCACCACCTTCCCCTCCATCCTCTTCAATGTGGTTAATTCATACATTTAAAACTATGTATTTGCTTATTTTATTTATTAAATTATGCTTGAAATATGATATTAGTGTCCCATGTACACATAGTGATTTGGTATTTTTTTAAATTACAAAATGACCACCCTTATAAGTCTAGTTACCAACTGTCAACCATACAAAGTTATTATAGTATTATTGACAATATATTCTATTCTTTGTATTACATTTCCGTGACTTTTATAAGTGGAAGTTTGTGTCAATTAATCCCCTTCACCAATTTTACCCATCCCTCTGATCTGCGTCCTCTCTGGCCACCACCAGTTTGTTCTCTGTGTCTGTGAGTCTGTTTCTGTTCTGGTCTTGTACGTTTTTAATGCAGTGCTATCATTTTTTCATATTTTGCATTCCATACCCAGATACCCCAACTTCATAAATAATTTGTTTAGATTTTTGCATACATTAGGGTTCATTCTTTGTCCTGTAAAGTTCTGCAAGTCTAGTTAAAAGCACAATATTACGTAGCCACCACTGCAGTGTCATCCAGAATAGTTTCACTGCTTCAAAAATTAACCTGTGTCTCACCTCTGCAAACTTTTTCTTCCAGCCTCTGTCAACCACTGATCTGTTCACTGTCTGTATAGTTTTACCTTTTCCAAAATGTCATCTAAATGAAATCAAACAACATGCAGTCCTTTCAGACCGTCATCTTCTACTAAGCAGTATGCACTTGGAATTCATCCATGTGTTTGGTGGCTTGAGAGCTTATTCCTTTTTATCACTGAATAATATTCTGCTGGATGGATTGTACCATAGTCTATCCATTCACCTATAGACACTTTGGTTGCTTCCAGTTACGGTGATTTTTAATAGAGCTGCTGTATACATTCATGTTCAGGTTTCTGTGTGGACACAAGTTTGCAAATTAGTTATGTAAATAACTAGAAGTCCAATTGCTAAATCATATGGTAAGACTATGTTTAGCTTTATAAGAAACTGGCAAGCTGCCCTCCAAAGTTGAGGTACCATTTTGCATTCTCAGCAATTAATGAGAGATGCCGTTGTTTGGAATTCTCATTAGCAGTTGGTGTTGTCAGTTTCTTGGATCTGAGCCATTCTAATGGGTGTACAGTGATTTCTCATTGTTTTAATTTTTATTTCCCTAACGACAGGTGATGTTGAGCATCTTCTCATATGCTTGTTTCCCATTTGTGTATCTTCTTTGGCAAGATGCATGTTTAGATCTGTTGCTAATTTAAGAAATTGGGTTGTTTGTGTTCCTATTTTGGAGTGAGTATGTTTTAAATGTATGATTTCAAACCATAGTGTAGGAAGGATGATCTGTATGGGCCAGGCACTCTGACAAGCATTAGTTAATTCAGCCTAAACCTATTTTTGTGACTCAGGTGTTATGCTTCCTGTCTTACACAGGAAAGATTTAAGGGTAATAGGTCAAACTTAATATTTAGAAGCCACACAGCCAGCAAGCGGTAAGATGGTCTTTCCTAATGGAGTCTAAGAAGTAGTTTTTAGACCTGTCAGACCTAACAGCTCCCTTTTTTGTTATAAACATTTTTATATCTCATTTACTATTAAAAAGTGATATTTATAAATAACATGACCTACCTAAAAACATCATAGAACAATATAAAACTCCAAATGTAATATGAAGGAAAAATAAGAGGAAAGAGGAATAACAGTAAACTAAAATACCATGTGTATACATATAAATACTTACACATCATTATATTAGATTATAATACTAAATATTAGTAGCAGCACCCACATAATTAATAAATTTAGGTGTGAAAGATCAGAAACTTTTCCATGCAAGACACTAAGGAAATTAAAAGATAATTTATATGAGTAAATGCTACAATAAAATAAAATGTCAGATCAAGTATTAGCCAGCTAGATTTACTTAAATATAATGCAAGAAGAAAGATAATGCTTACATGAAATAGGGAAAGCAAGTTGGCGTAAATTGTAAAATCTAGAAGTTGAGAAATGAGGAAACATAAAGTCTTTGCAAACAAGATGTATCCAAAAGTCATACACGATGTGGAAAAATTTTTATTGGCTGAAACTGTCATGCATTGCAAGACATTTACCATCCCTGACACCCAATTACTAGATTCTAGTCCTAATTCCCATTTATTGTGATAACCCAATACATTAAGACACTCTCCAAATTTCCTTAATGCTCCCTTATTCTAAATCCATACATTAATTGTTCTAACTTGTAATCTGCAGTTTGTGGATTATTGTGACTCAAGTCGAGTTGTAAAATTTTGGAACATTTCAGAATGTTTTGGAAATTTTAATTAATGGCAATGGGAACTGTTGACAATCAGTAAATAACAGAGCTTAAATTTCCCAGTCAAATGGATCTTATCTTGACTAGCATATGAGCTTTATAACAATTAAATACACTATATAGAATAGAGTCAGATACTTTAGATTTAGGCCAAAGCTGGCTCCCTCAAATCTTAAAATTGTTCCTCTGGTTCTGTCTTGTGTACCTCTCAGCCTCAAAATCCTTCTGTAACATAATACTGAAGCCTGGACTATGAAAAAAAAATTGATTTCCCTTTGATGAGCATCATTTAGGTATTTTTCTTGTCCTAAGAATTGCGCTAGGTAGATGTGAAAGATACTAATACAGTTGAAAAAAAAAACCCACAAAACAGTTCTTCCTTTCAACTTTTTAACTTCCTTTACTCTCATCTCACAGATTAAGGGCACATGACAATCACAGTCTTTATTAGCTAGTATAGCCTTGTCATGTCTGGATTTATCTGAATTTTCTTGGCATGACTTGTGTTTTCAACTTGGGTCACCTCTTCTGCGTACCTCAGATACACAGGCACACCCTAGAGATACTGCAGGTTTGGTTCCAGTAATAAAGTGAGTTACACACTTTTTTTTTTGGTTTAGCAGTGCATATAAAAGTTATATTTATACCATGCTATAGTGTATTAATAGTATAATTGCATTATATCTAAAAATCAATGTACATTCCTTAATTAAAAACACTTTATTGCTAAAAAATGCTAACCATGGTCTGAGCCTTTAGTGAGTCAATCTTTTTGCTGGTGGAGAGTCTTGCCTCAGTACTGATGGCTGCTGACTGATCAAGGTGGTGGTCACTAAAGTTCGGAGTGGCTGTGGCAATTTCTTAACATAAGACAACAGTGAAATTTGCCTCATCAATTGATTCCTCCTTTCATGAATGATTTCTTTGTAGGATGCAATGCTGATTGATGGTATTATACCAACAGTACAATTTCTTACCAGTTTGGCGTAAGTCCTTTCAAACCCTGCCACTGCTTTATCAACTAAGTATAGGTAATATTCTAAGTCCCTGATTGTCATTTTAACAGTCTTCACAGCATTTTCACCAGGAGTAGATTCCATCTAAGTAAATCACTTTCTTTGCTCAGCAATAAGAAACAGCTCCTCATTTGTAAAGTTTTATTATAAGATTGCAATGATTCAGTTCAGCAGGTCAGGCTCCATTCCCCTAATTCTAGTTCTCTTGTTATTTCTACCACATTGTCAGTTACTTCCTCCCCTGAAGTCTTGCACCCCCCCCAAAGTCATCCAGGAAGGTTGGAATCAGCTTCTTCCAAACACCTGTTAATGTTGACACTTTGACTTGACTGACTCCCATGAATCAGGAATGTTCTCCATGGCATCTAGCATGGTGAATCCTTTCCATTGGCTGTGCCCAGATCCAGCAGAGGAATCAGTATCTATGGCAGCTATACTCTTATAAAATGCATTTCTTAAATAATGAGGCTTGAAAATTGAAATTATTCCTTGATCCATGGGCGGCAGAATGGACATTGTGTTGGCAAGCATGAAAAAAATATTCATCTCATTGTTCATCTCCATCAGAGCTCTTGGGTGACCAGGTGCACTGTCAATGGGACTCATGAGGAGTCTCATATTCTGAGAAGTAGGTCTCAAGAGTAGGCATAAAATACTCAGTAAACCATGTTGGAAGCAGAGGTGCTGTCATTTAGGCTTTGTAGTTCCATTTATAGAGCAGAGGCAGAGCAGATTTAGCATAGTTCTTAAGGGCCTCAGGATTTTCAGAATGGTAAATGAGCATTGGCTTCAACTGAAAGTCAGCAGCTGCTTTAGTCCCTAGCAAGAGAGTCAGCCTGTCCTTTGAAGCTTAGAAGCCAGGCATTGACTTCTCTCTAATTGTGAAAGTCCTAGATGGCACTGTCTTCCAATACAAGGTTATTTTGTCTACACTGAGAATCTTTTGTTTAGTGTAGCCACCTTCATCTTCTTCTGGATGACTTCCTGCAGCTTCTCCATCAGCACTTGCTACTTCACCTTGTACTTCAATATGATAAAGACGGTTTCTTTCCTTAAACCTCGTGCCAGCTTCAAACTTTTCTTCTGCAACTTTTTCGTCTCTCTTAGCCTTCAGGGAATTGAGGAGAGTCTTGCTTTGTCTTAAGGGGATGTTGTGGCTGGTTTGATCTTCTATCCAGACCACTCAAACTTTCTCCATATCAGCAATAACTTATCATTCATGTGTTCACTGGAGTAGCACTTTAAATTTCCTTCAAAAACTTTTCCTTTGCCTTCACAACTTGGCTAACTGATGAAAGAGGCCTAGCTTTTGTCCTGTCTTGGCTTTTGCCATGCCCTCCTCACTAAACTTAGTCATTTCTGGTTTTTAAAGTAAGAGATGTGTAAATCTCCCTCTCACTTCAACACTTGGGATTATTTATTGGCCTAGTTTCAATATTGTTGTGTCTTGGAATAGGGAGGGCCAAGAAGAGGGAGAGAGACGGGGGATGGCTGGTCAGTAGAGCAATCAGAACACACACAACGTTTATTGATTAAGGTCCCCGCCTGATATGGGCACAGCTCGTGGCACCCCAAAGCAATTATAATAGTAACATCAAAGATTACTGATCGTAGATCACTATAACAAATAAAGTAATAATGTGAAAGTTTTTTAAAAAATTGTGAGATTTACCAAAATGTGACACAGAGACACAAAGTGAGCAAATGCTGTTGGAAAAATGGCACCAATAGACTTGACACAGCATTGTCATAAACTTTCAGTTTGTACAAAACCCAATCTGCACAGCTCAATAAAGTGAAGCCCAATTAAATGAGGTATGCTTGTGTAAATTTATTTTTTGTTCTCTCAAACAAGTCTTCCTTTCATCAGTCCACGATTTTAGTCTTCACTTTTAAGGGAATATTTTGTCACACTAGCCAGACAAACAGACTAGAAGAGTAGTCAGTCTAGAGTGGGATGGTAGGAGGGTTGGAGGGTTTGGGGGACCTATCAAAGGAAAGGAAATGCCCACTAGGTGGCAGTAGCTCGCAAAGCTTTATTTGGAAGACCTTCTGAATATCCTCATAGCGTGAGGCCATCTAGAGGTGACAGGAACAGGAACTGGGTTACCATCCGGATGGGATGGAGGGCAAAGAACTCCCAGGGAAGGTAGATCAGAGAGGATGCTTAATGTCTAGGTGGTGTTGCTTAGCAGCATGGTGGGAAGTCTCTGGGTCATAGAGCCCCAAAGGGCAGCAGAAATGTGGGGTCTGTGTAGCCCCAAGGCTTACTTCATCTTCAGCTAGTTTATGCAGGGTAAGCTTTCATGGCGTATGCAAAGCCGGCAGGCTCTAAATGACTAAAACTCTGCTTACTGGGGTTATGTTTAAAATAACTGTATGTGTTAGGGTTTGAGTTTGGTTTTGGCTGTCTTTTGAGCTATTGGGTCTCAGTCTGTGGTGAAAAAACAAGCAACCTAGACACTAATATACGGAGGCCAACCTTGGCCTATTTATGTAACAGGGAGACTTTGTTGTATGGTGAAAAGAAGGTGGGTTTGGAATTAGAGACGTCAGGAGCTGCCGTCCTTATTTTATCTCTTATGAAATGTGTCACCTCTGTAAATTTCATTACCTTTAAGAATCTCAGCTATCTCGTGTGGATCAGTGGTGTCTTAATAGCCAATGAATAAGAGTGAGATGAAGATTAAATGAGATAACACATGCTAAACACCAGGTACATAGTGCGTGTTTCATCAATATTAGCTGCCTTTATTTTTTCTTAATTTTTAAAACTCCTTTTTTTTTATTTTTATGTTGCAGGGAGGAGGTAACTAGGTTTATTTATTTTTAGAGGAGGTACTAGGGATTGAACCCAGGACCTTGTGCATGCTAAGCATGTGCTCTACCACTTGAGCTGTACTCTCCCCCTCTTAGCTGCCTTTGTGATCCTTTCCTGGACTTTGGGGTTTGTCTTCATTTGAGTGCTCTTGGGTAACAGAGCTTCATCCAAAAGCTCACATGCAGATAGTTTATTTTGGGAAGTGATCTCAGGGAACAGGAATAGGGATCTGAAAAGAGGCAAACAGGGAGAGAGGCAAAGCTCAGGCAAAGATGCATTCTAGGGTCTGTTTTTATGGTGACCAGCTGTGGAGCATATTGAATGTGCCTCAGGACTACTTATCAGAGGAAAAGAAGAAAGGAGAATTTATCTATGGGCACTTCCCTCCACCTCACCCAAGTGGCATGTTAACGCCTTCTCACTTCTGGTTTGCATGCCTAGGAGTGCTGGTTGGTTTCCGCAACCATCTAAGAACACTATCACTGCAAAGCCAGAGGCGAAAGGGCAGAAAGCCAGAGTGTTACTGCCCCTGGGGTGAGATGCTTTATAGTCACACCTGTGTGAAGCTGGTTGCTGCAGCCGTGGTTGGAATACAAAGTGGCCAAAGGGATGGAATACAAAGTGGCCAACTGGGGAGCACATGGTGTATTCAATAGAGGATGCTAACTGAAACAGAAGAGAGATAACAATTTAATGATGGGCAAATAGTTCTGGGAAAGAATGGGGTTATTTTTAATAAAATCATGAGCTAGCTTATTGATTTTTCGATGCAGAAGCATAATATTTTTGTAGGCTACCTGCTTTACAATTCTTCTTGATAATTTTTGAACAGGACTAATTTTAGATTTTTCATTATCTATTTCTCTGTATGAAGATAAAGTGATAAAACATATAATTCTCTCATTCTGTTAGATTCCCTTGGTTGGAAAGGACTGAGGCTTTTTAAAATTTTATTTAAAGTATCAGCGATTATTTAGGAGGATTCATACGTACAATAATCCAGGTCACATCTTGTGATAAGCATGGTTCATTTGTGCAATTGTTTCTGGCTTTTCTGAGGAAGGAGAGGGATGGAACATTTAGCATGTACGGGACAATCATTTTTGATGAACATATGCCCAGGAGTGAGCATAAGCTGGAAATTGGGCATTTTCTGTTTCCTTGGCCATTTTCTCTTATGGTGAGAACACCACATGGAGCCTCGGGGGACTATAGAACTTAAAGAAACGTATTGTTCACACAAACTTTTTTCTAAAAGTGAGACAGCCACTTCATCTGGTACTCAGAGAAACCATGATATGCTCCAAAGCTAGAAGGAAAAAAAAATTCAGTCTCTGTATTGGCTTTCTCCCAAAGGATTTTCAACTATCTTGAATTTTTGTTTTAGGCTTTGTATGTTTAGGATTTATAACTGTCTTGAACTTTTGTTTTAGGCCCTCACTGTGAAATCTAAATTTTGAGTAAATATGTGATGCAACTGACAAGCCAAACTAAGGGGAGGGAAGGAAAACTAGTAACACCAGTGCAGTTGAAGTGTTTCAGTTTTCTCCCTTTATTTGTTATCTTTCTCTTTCTATAGTATTGACCTTTCTTCCACATTATGCTTCTCCTTTCTTATAATTTTGGTTTAGTCATAGCTTTGACAGTAAGGACCTGTCATGGTCAAATTCTGTTCCAAGGCATCCTTTGATCATCCTTTCTTCTGCCAGTGACCTAATTCAGAATGGGGTCTGTGTGTGTGTGTGTGTGTGTGCGCGCGTGTGTTGTTGGCTTGAATTCCTCAGAATGGGGTGTGTGTGTGTGTGTGTGTGTGTGTGTGTGTGTGTGGCTGGCTTGAATTCCTGAGACTCAACCCATTATTTTTAGGCTTTCCTACCTCAACCGTTGCTGACACACCTGAAAGTTTACCATTTCAGGGTATCATTGGCCTAGAGTGCCACCTGGGGATAGGACAGGGTCCTAGAGTCTAGAGCTTTCTGAACAACAAACCGGCTATGGGTGAGACACTTTACACAGAAGGGGGCTGCGGTTCTGGCAGATAAGCTGAGAATTGGCCTATTTACCAGTATTGAGTACCAAGAAGGAGGGTTCTCCACTTCACTGGCCAGTAGTCAGCTAATATTCTATATTGCATTCAGATAAAAACACAGCTGCAACTGAAGATTCTTTAGCAAGAATTCTGAAGCCAACGTTCCTTGCATTTGTCCCCCCCTTTTTTCACTTTTCCATTTGTCCTCAACCTTAAAGACCTATTTTTTCTAATCTCTGACATTCTCACTCAACTCTCTCTTGATTAATAATAAGCAAACAAACAACAAACTTATTCTGAACTTCCTTCGGGAAAACCAGTGGAGTCAGAATAACTTAAAAGCTGTGGGTATCATCATTAAAGTTCCTTCTGACAGTTAAGAATATCCTAAGCTGATAAGGACCAGGGCTCAGCCTCACTCAGGGCAAGAAGGAAATATTAGGTGGTGATGTGGCCACTGAAATATGATAACAAGTATGGACAATATTTGGTTGGCTTTAATAAAAGTTCATTATCTGATCTATTACATGAAAGTTTAAAGCTTCTACTCTTTAGAACATTGTTCCTAAATACTGAGAGAAACAGTATTACTAATTATGATAAATTAGCCAGTTTCTTGAGGAAAGTGGATAAATTTGAAGTGGACTATGGATAAAACAAAAACGGGATAAATGAGATGATATGTTGAATGAAAGAAGAGAGAGAAAATTCATCAGCGTTTAATTTCTGTGATTTTCTTTTTGCTCATTAGATATGACTGAACACGTTTTTGTAGAATAGAAAATATACCCTAGGATTTAAGTTAGAAGGTTTGGGGACCTTTATAAATTCTTTCACTCTGCAAGTGCTTCAGGACATAACTCATTCTCTGAGAGACGTGGTCTGATTGTGTTCTCAAATGTTACAATTTGTTCAGGCATTTAAAAAAGTATATTAATTAAATTTCACATCTCTTTCCAACATGTACCATACTATATAGACTGTATAAAAATGTTCTCAGTGTCATTACAAAGTAAAATGATGCAAAATATAAATCATTGAGACAAAATTTAACATGTACTTACCCAATTATCTCCTCATCTTTGAATAGTTGCTAAATGTTCACAGTGGGGAGAGAAGAACCTATTTGTGTTTAAGATGTGGGGCAAGTAAAAAAAAAAAAAACAAAAAGAGAAGATCATGTATAAACAATTATAATATGAAACAGTATATATTAAATGTCATAATAAAGGTAGCAATAACATGATTTCCGAGTTAAATATGGGAGAACTTAGTTGATGCATAAAATTAATGGGATGAATCAACACAGTCTTCTTGATAAAATAGGTATTTGGATGATCCTCAAGGAAGGGGTAGAAGTGAATGGGTATTGGGCAAGAAGGAAGAGAACTATAGATAAGAAAAATGATGCATTGAAGGTTGAAGCATAAAAAATGAAATTTTTATGATGGATGTGAAGTTGACAAAGTAAAATTCTGGACAACAGGGCTAAAAAGGAAGACTGATGTAGGCATGTTGGGTACTTTGGGGCATAAATAAATTAGAAGAAGGATCAGCAGTTAATCTGCTGACATGTAAATTCTCTTTGGCCCCTGAGACTGCATAATATAGTTCAGTTACATCTTAAAGACAAAATTTTCCTCTGTGCATCTGAAATGGCCTTTGAGAGAGTCAGTATACCCCCAATAAGAGAGAATACAGGCTATTCTATACTCTATATATTATTTTTAATGTCTATTATTCTTCACAAATTAGCAGGAATAGAAATATATCCTTATTATTTGATACAATGAAACTGCACTTCATCCCCCGCACTGTCTGAGTTATCTGAAAGGAGCATCTCAAGGCAACTGGAAGTTATGTTTTCAGATCATGATCCTCAGGAGAACAGGTGGAGGCCAGATCAGAGGAAAAGATGCTGTTTCAAGGGCAGCGCCAGCATCTCTAACTGATAGATGCTCAGCCAGAGATTTTTGATGCTTGGAATGAGTAGGAAAATATTAACTGCTGTAAACTAGGAGATATGCCATCATTAATAGGCTACAAACATCGGTTGTCTGGGTTTCCCAATGAAGTATGGAGGAAGAGATGCAAAGAATATTTAGAAGACTCAATAAAAAATTAAACACATTCAAAATTGCATGCTGAATGCTGACAAAACTAGAGAGGTTGTGAGTAGTTTTGGCAAGAAAAAAACAAAATAGTACAAGCAATGTTACCTGGCTAAAAGGACACTTTGCAAGTCAAATGGCAGTGTATAGATCTTTGCATTATTCAATAAATATTCACTGATGATGCTGCAAATCAGAAGATGGTTTGAAACTTATGAAATTAAGGAAATGTGTTTTTAATTATTGGATTTTTCTCTAAATCTAGAAAATTTCATCCATTGTCCTTAGATTCTCATGGAAAAGTACACTGTACTGTTTTCTGGGTCTCAGTTTTCTCACCTGTGAAATAGAGTGTTTGGATGAGGCTCAGAATACTATAACCCAGGGGCTGAATCTAGCTTGTTGAAAGTCTTTGGAAATAAAGTGCTACTAAATACAGTCACACCTATTCCTTAATGTATTGTCTATGGTTGCTTTTGTGTGACCACAACAGAGAAATGGAGTTGCAACAGAGACTGAAAATACCTACTATCTGTCCCTTAAAGAACAAATTTGCTTCTGGATGGGATCTCTCAAGTCAGTTAAAACAACCCAAAAGTCTAGGAGTATGTTCTGATGTTAATTAGAGATGTTGACTACTATGCAACTATTCTTCAGTGAAAGTCTTACCCAATATGACACATTTGTATTCCTGACAAACACTGGATTGAGAGGTTTGTGTGTGCACATTGCAGTCACTTAGCAAATACCTTGAAAGCTATAATTTCTGCTTCCAGAGCAAAACAAAGTCTAAATAACCATTGTTCTTTCTCTCCTTGGGAGTGCACAATTATTGCTGCATTAAACTTGATTAGTTCAGACTTCATTAACTTGATATTTGTTATAATTCAGGGAGACTGGGCTGTGATTTACATTAATGCCTTTTTTTTCTAGAAGGATTTGTTGAAGATGTACATAATAAAGGTTATAGGGAAATATTTTGCCTTATAAACTGAACCCTCTTGAATTAAGTTGTTGATCACAATTTTGCCCCCACTTTTTCTGTTTATTGTTGAAACAAATCCCAAAGAATCTTCTCTTGCAAACCTTTGCCACTTGAATTAGACACAGAGTGACTGGTGCTTTAGATTCAAAACAGCCAGGTCCCAATTCCAAGTCTGAAAATGCATCAAGTTCCTGATTAATTCTCAGAGTCCCCCTCCCATCAAATGACCCTTTGACCTTCCTCCTATCAAACGGTGGGGTCTGTGCCCCTTCCCTTTGACTCTGGATGACTTACGACTCCATCCAAAAGAGATGGTCTGGTTAACTCATGAAGCTTGGTCAAAAAGACGATTCAGCTTCTGCCTTGGTGTCTGGAACCCTTGCACCCGGAGCCCTGAGCCACCTGGTAAGAAGTCTGCCAACACCGGGGACAACATGCTGTGAGGAAGCCACACCACTCAGCAGTTTTGGTTTCCAAGTCATCCTGGAGCCCGACATGTAGAGGAAGGAGACCCCACATCATCCCATCCTCCAGTCCTCCAGTCGTCCCAGGCTTCAGGCCTTCCCCAAAGAGACTCCAGACATTGTGGAGCCAAGAAAAGCCATCCCCATAAATAATAAAACATAAAATGAATCCTAAAGTGGTCATGGTTTTAGGTCACTAAATTTGGGGGTAGTTTGTTTAGCAACAAGAATAATACAACTGGAACATCATCTGCATATGGAAATTATGATACACGTGATGACAGCTGGGCTGGAAGGACGAAATTAGCTTAATACGTAAAATACCCACATGCCTAATCTGTGGTAAGTAGTGATGGGGTGGTAAACAATCACCAAGTCTCAAGGCTTCTTCACTGAGGAGTTAGGTCCAATTGTTCCCTCCAAATTTATCTGCTCTTTTGGTTTGTCAGTAAACAAGGAGTTGTAGCATTGGTTGGCAGAGACTTTGAGTGAACAGCATGAGATTTAAATGCACCGTGAATTGAAGTGACATTTTTTATCCAAAGCAATTCCATTCGAAGCCGCTTCATTGGAGAAGGGCGCCAGCACTGATGAGATCCACTGTGCCTTGAGACCACTCTGTGTAGACAAATTGTCCTGCACTTAAGCCTGAAAACAAGCATTCTGGTAAATAATTCTTTGCTTCGGGATCATAATTCAACTCACTATTTGTTCCTTTTGAAGACATTCATACCAGCTTTGTTAAATAAGGCAGTAATTCTTTGATGATGTGGTGTCATCCCAATGGTTATGATCTTTCCCTTAACTCTTAACAGATTACAGTGGGGTGGGAATACAGAGATGTACCAGAGACTCGAGGGAAGGTCGAATTCTGCGGTGATTTGTTTTCCAGGAAGCCATCTTTGTCGTTCTGCAGACGTTAGCAGAGATAAAGGAGAATGTTGGATTTGGAGGAGTGATGGTGACGTGGGTTGATTAAATGCCAAGCATTGTTATAGGCACTCCGAGTACATTTTTCTACTTAATCCTCATGATCACCCTACAAGGGAAATATTATCTTACATACATTATCCAGAAGGGGAACATGAGGTATAAGTTAAGCAACATGCTTAATGTCAGGCAATCTGAGACCCTTTGAAGTGTGAGGATGCAGCTGTCTCTCAGGGGGAGCTGTTCAAGCCCATAAATCAGATGATTGAATAGTGGGCGGGAAGCGCCCTGCCATATTCTTTTAGAGTATTTATAAGTGGTTTCAAAGACTTTAAAAATAATTTTAAAAGAATGCATGCTCAATTAGAAAATGTGGAGGACGTTAGCTGATAAAGAGGAAAATGGACGCTACCTTTAATCCTGCCCCCTAGGAAAAAAAACATTGTCAAGGTTCTGAAGGACTGTGATTGGTCACAGTCCTTTTGCTATGACTTTCATGGACTTAAAAAGTCTTTCTCTTAAACTGGAAGTAGTGCACATTTATTTCTGAAAGGCAGACATTTATAAAGTAAAAAGTTAAAATCACCAGTAATTCCACAGTCTAGATATGTTAACATTTGGGAGAATTTTCATAAAATATATATGCATCTATTCATTTATATAGATTTATATATTCATAGACATAGACATAAGGATATGATTTATATGATACATTTTCTAACAATTTGATATCATACCTGATATATAATTTTAATCTCTTTATAAACTATTATTGTCTTGTTAGAGAAATCATTCATTTAAATCAGAGTTATTAAGAGAAAAAAGAATGGGATGATGTAGAAAAGAGAAAGGATGTGGTGAGAGGAGTAAAGACAGGGAGGGATATAGGAAACATAGCAGGAGAGAGAAGGTAAGCCAAGTTATATGAGTCATATGACTTCAGCCTTAGTTATAACTTGATCATTCATCTTCATCTACTTATTTTTTCTATTTAAATCTTTGTGGAGCATCATTATCAAAGACTGTCCACAATGGGAATAGATTTATATTGTACTTAATAGCACAGAAACAGACCTATAAGTCTTGTGATTATAGGGCATACCCCATTATCATGATCACCATCACAATCATCATTATATACCACTTGTGGAATGCTTAACCCGGCGAATTATTCAGAGTTTCTGTGAGGCGTTTCATTTAATCTTTACCACCTATAGGACAGGGACGCTTTTAAATTTCATATTACAGATGAGACATCTGAGATTCAGAACTATTACATAAATTCCCCCAAGTTCTCATAACTAGGAAATGATGCTGGGTTTTGAACCTAGATTTTCTAACTCCTTAGACCATGATTAACGGTCCTGGATGTCACACGCTTTTGATCCTCTTGATCAAAAGGTAAAATTGAAGCCTAGGTGTTTGCTAAGTAGATTTACAGCAATAACAGAGGCCACAGAAACATAGAAGCATCACCTTTTAGAAACGGGAAGACTCTTGGTTGACAGTATAATGTCCTCATGGTAAACATGAAGAAAATGGAGCACAGAAAGATGAAATGACTTTTCACCCACCAGGTTGTAGACATGCCACGTGACTTCCAGGCCAGTATCCTTTAGACTAAAAGTAAATCATAACATAGAATGGCAGGAAGGAGTGTTCTGAACTAATAGCTCTGAGACTGATTTGCAAGTTCAACTCTGTCGTGAACATGTCATATGACCTTAGTCACGTTACTTAATCTTTCAAACCCTTAGTTTTGGGGGGTGGCCCAAACTTTTCCTTTTCCTTTTCTTGTAGAAAGAATAGGGTTAGAATAAGTGATACTCAAAGTCCAAAAGTGCAGGCTTTCAACCTAAACTTGGAATTCAGTTCTACCAGTTACAGATAGACCGTTCCTTGAGTAAGTCATGTGACCTTGCTAAGCCTCATTTATCTTACCCTTAAAATAGAGATGATAACGGTCCTTACTTTGGGGTTGATGTGAAGATAAAGCAGTAATCTAAATAAAATGCCTGGCATCATATGAACCCCCTAAATAACGATCTAAAGTCCCCTCATGCTCTGGAATTGAGCACTGCAAATCAGGAAGCAGCGAGTCTCTTACCTTGTCCCCAAGGTGACCTACCAAAATCAACTCTGAACTACATACAGCTTACAGAAGTTCTTCATTTCAGCCTCCCTGCGTGTTAGGCCTTTAATTTGAGAAAGTAAATTTTAGTTCAGCTTCTGTAGAATCATGGAGAGAGAGGGAGAGTGAGCATTCACAGAGATCATTTTGGTAACTGCCCTTCACAAGGTGAAATCCCTTAATTAAGCCTGTGCGAGCTCTTTTCCATTCTTAGAATTTCTGTTGAAACCTGTAAGTGTTGATCCAAATTTACGGATTGCTTTACTTTCCTGGATCTTTTCTACTTCAACTCTCACTTTTTTCAAGGTAAAAACAAACCAGATAGGCTATTGTCTTCATCACTGTCAGAGTAAGAATTATCATGTGACACTCTTATCTGATGCTATTATGACTTTCTGTACTTTGGATACAATACATTTGGATATAATACAGTACTGCCTTTGAACAACATTGTCCCAGCTTTTCTCAATTACAGAAACTATTGGCATAGCTTGATGTATTGACAGTAACTAATTTTTGCTTTCAGCTTTGTTTACAAATAGTGAAAGAAAGGAGAAACAATGCAGCAGTCATTACTAAGGACATCCTTCAAAGACCATTTGATTGTTGGGTTTTGAAGTGTTTTTGTAAGCCTTTCATAAGTTTTGAGTTTGCTCTCAGAATATTCCTTGGAGATTCAGACATATTGGAAGGGTGGCAGATAAATGAGGTAGACTGTCTTACACATTTATGAAGAGAAATCGATTGGTTTCTATTCCATCAAAGTGATTAACAGGTTCACTAAACAAGGTTAAGAGACAGAAAGTTGACAGTGAGAGACTCTTCCCTCTGTAGGGAGGGTAATAGCTTAGTGGTAGAGCGCATGCTTAGCATGATGAGGTCCTGGGTTCAATCCCCAGAACTTCCATTAAAAAAAAAAAAGACTACAAGACTATTCCTTCTGCCAAGAATGTTGAATGTCTTTTATTATATACAATAAAAGATTCCAGGTGCCTCGCTGACAACCACTTCCACAGAGCTAGGCTCTTTCAGGTGATGAGGACAGATTTACTTAGAGGTTCAGGTTAATTTTAGGGAAACAAGTGGCAGTCAGGATGCTCAGGAGGCTACCTGAGTAACTCATCAGTGATTTCTTATGGAGCAATAACATTTACCCAGAATACCCCTGTAACCCAAAAGCCATTCTAGCAATGTGTTACTATCATCAGTCAGCTTGCCTTTGTGCTACCTAGACTGTTTGCACAGCAACTCCTAGTACTAGTTTTTTGTATCATTACTTTGTAGCAGTTACTATGTCATGCATGTTGTGGGTAATATGTAATCTTGCTTGTCAAATACCCTAAGACAGAGCTTCTGATGAGGTTGGGTTAAATGTTCAATATGCAGTGCTGAATGTCCTTTAGGGCTGAGTTCTTATCCTAGGAAATCTTACAAGCTAATGTCTTATCTATAGATGACATCCTTTGGCTTTAAATCAGTAGGTGACTGCGTAATTGTGTGACAAAGTATAAAACATTTCATCCTTTAAGTCAAGGGACCTCTTCAGCTGCTTCATTGTACAGGAGCTATATAACAAGTAGGTATATTGACACTTCTTTCTGTTTAGGGCAAACGGAAAAATTGAAGATACTGTTACTGATAGTAGCAGTGTTATTACTGCCACAATTGGTAGGGATTTTATCAATCACCTCCTCTTACATTAAAAACTTTCTCCTTTATATAGGTGAAACTTGCTGGTGCACATTTATGTTACTCTATATCTTTACAAGAAAATAATGTTCTTTTTTTCCCCCAACACCGAAGAGGGGAGTTTATGCTTGCTTTGTACATGTGAATCGATTTGGGCTTTAGGAACTACCCTGGTGGTTTACTATAGGTAATCTGTCCTAATTTCAGGAGAGCAGAAGGCAGGGATGGCTAAAACTGCACTTTAAGATAAAATATCACTTGGAGCAAATAGTCCCAGGGCTTTTATTTTGTAATTTGATTACTCTGGTTTAGCACAAAAATCTTTCCTTCTGAAAAACATATGTGAATGTTCTTTAAATATGTAGAATTCTTTTTCTTTCTTTTTTCTATTTTGTCAGCACTTCCATTCCTTTGGATGTCAAATACACCTGATTAGTATAAGTTGATGTGTGAGTTTTATTCAGTTTAAGACAAGAGGGGAAAATCGTAGTTGCATGATTTAGAGTTGCAAATGTTAAAGCACATTAAAAACATATCATCATACGTCATAATTAAGCTAAGAAATGTATTTGTAGAATGATAGAATTGAGGCTCCTTTTTCTTTTAATACAGTTATCTGTGGTGTAGTGAAAAGTATCTTTGTGAATCTGAATCAGAATACCTGGATGCTGGTTTATTTAGACTATGCCATGGTTTCTGTGACACTGGAAAAATGTCATTTCCTGTTGTGATGCAAGTTTCCTTATCTGCAAAATATTTTGATAATATTATTTCTGTTCCCTCCAAAAATATTTAGAAACAGATAATACTTTACATATATGTATATGTATGTATGTATATATATATATCTCATTGAATTGACTCTTACCATCACAAAAATGCTGTGAGAAATCATTAAAAATTATTAAATGCACTTAGATTCTTAATTTTAAAAAGTCATAATAAGATTATATATTCAGACATTCATAGGGATTTGAGGATACATTTAGCCTCAATACATATTAGTATCTTTCTGGTACTTTCATGTTTCTTTCTAATGGGCCCTTTTTAAATACTGGGCTTCTTAATTGAGTTTAGGACTGAAGAGCATCTAAATCAAGAAATAACATTCTCAAGAGAACCCTTGTATACTGTTGGTGGGAATATAAATTGGTGCAGCTACTGTGGGAAACATTATAGAGGTTTCTCAAAAAACTAACAATAGAACTGCCATATGACCCATCAATTCCAGTCCTGGGCTTATATCCAAAAAGCCCCACAACAATAATTTGAAGAGATACATGCACCCCAATGGTCATAGCAGCCTTATTTACAATCGTCAAGATATGAAATCAACCTAAGTGTACACCAACAGATAAATGGAGAAAGAAGAAAAGTGTGTTCCACACACACACACACACACACACACACACACACACACCCCGTGGAATACTTCTGAGTCATCAAAAAGGATGAAAATTTACCATTTGCAGCAATGTGGATGAACTTGGAGGGTATTACGCTAAGTGAGAAGTCACAGACAAATACTGTATGATATTATATGTGGAATCTAAAAAAATACATTAAACTAGTGAATATAACAAAAAAGAAGCAGACTCACAGATAGAGAATGAACTGGTGGTTACCAGTGGGGAGTGGAGAGGGACAGTAGACTGGTGGGGAAGTATAAAGTACAAGCTGTTGTTGTAAGACAGGCTACAAAGATGTACAACATGGGGAATATAGCCAATATTTTGTAATAACTAAATGAAGTATATAACCTTTAAAAATTGTATAAAAAAAGAAATACAGTTTAAAGATACAAATAGGTTAAAAGGGCAAAAAAAATAAATAACATTCTCCTCTATGAATCCTATCTCAAATTCGTTTATGACCTTTTTACCCTTGCTCCACAGCTGCCCTGAACTTAGCACCATTCACAAACCATTATATACAAGACTTTCTAGCCGCATTGAATGCTGAAGATCAGCTCTCACAGGGGCAAAGTTTTCAAACATTTTGCAAATTTCATCCAGAAGGAAACAGACAAAAACTTCAGCAATCGCTGTGATCCCTTAGGGGTGAACATGACGGCTGTTTTAACATCTGGGAAGTCATGTCTTTCATCAGCTCAGCAAAAGAGCTATAGACTGCTGAACATACCAGAAAGAAAGTGCGCATGAGTCAACTGTCTTAGAGCTTCTGCGAGACAGGTTGATCTAACAGCTTTGCTGCTCCAAATGGTTTACAACTATGAGCTGTCAGCAGGCTGAATATAAGACCTGGAAATGTTTCCAGATACCCGTTTTTCTGAAGTTTCTGCTAGGGTCTCAGATTAGGAATGTTTAAGGGGAATAAAGTTGCATACTTGATTACTAGTATTAGTGATCTGAAAAAAAAAATGCTACCCAATCAATTGGATTTGATGAGTGCTGTTTGAAGTATTACATAGGCAAGGGGAAGGAAAAGGGCTCTTAGAAAGTTTTATGGGAAAAGTTATGGACCAGCAAGCAATAATAGACATTTAATTAACCCTTGATAAAAGGAATATGAAGGATTTTGCCCCATTTCCATCACTGGACCGCATGTATTTTCAACAAATGTCTAAATATACCTTCTAGGATATCATTAATTCATTAAATCATTCATGCCTTACACATATTTATTGAGATCTTATTATATTGATCATCTAAATCATTTACTGTATGACCCTAGGTTAAATACTGAAATACATATTACTTCCTCCTCCACTCATCCAGCCTTTTAGGGGAGACAATTATTAACCAAAGAATTCCAAGCAAAATGAACAGTATGTGCAAATGTCCTTAAGTAAAAGGAACATGACGACTTGAAAGAAATGTGTTGAAGTGGACAGGCAAAATCAAGGCAAGTCTTTGTAGGCTGCCTTAACTTAAATTTTATCTTAATCATAGTCAGAAATTTTGGAAGCTTTAAATGGAGACAAAAAGAGACATGATTAGATGTTTATTTATCACAGATCATCCTGGCAACTGAATGGAGATTTGGATGGGGGCTTGTGGGACAAGGTGGAGAACTGACTTAGGGATATAAGTGAGGAAGCTGTTGCTGTGGCCAAGAAAGGAGATGATGCTAGTGATGTGACCAGGTGTGGAGATAGAGAGGTGTGAACAGACAGACTGAGTCAGTAGACTGGGACTTGGCTGTCCGTTTAGGTTGTGCATAAAGAACAACCGAAGTTAAATTTCTCAAATTTGGAATTATTTTAAAGCAATACTTTCACTGAGTGTTAGTATAAATGGCTACAAAATATTACTAATTTCTTTGACACCTGCTTCGTATATAGTATATATATATGAAATACTGCTGTGGAACATCATTTAGTAATATCTGGCTCTTTCTGAAGCTTGAATAAAAGCTAATGGTTTTCATGTGATTATAAAATTGTATTTAATACATAATATTAACTTCTTATTCCTGTATAGTGGAAGTAAGCAAATATGGCTTATAGGCCAAATTCAGCTAATGCTCTGTTTTTATAAATAAAGTTTTATTAGTACACGGACACACAACTTTACCTATTGTCTACAGCTGCATCAGTGTTGAACAGTTACAATGGAGACTGTATGGCTCACAGCGACTAAAATATTTACCGTCTGACCTTTTACAGAAAATGTTTGCTAATTCCTGCTCTCTTAATACATGAACCAATCTTACAATATTTGTTTACTTAGTTGATTAGAACACTCTTGACTGGATATTTTACAACATAGAAAATGAATCATTGTGGAATTGTGAATTATTTTTTAGTATCCATCAAAATCTGTATTGCATTAAAGGTTTTAAAAAGATGTGTTTAGCACTGAGAAATAGTTACTACAAAGAAGAGAAGAATTACATTAGCCAGATCAAATTTTTAAAATACAGTGCCATTAAAAGATCTCAAGAAATGGAGCTTTTGTATGAAATTTGATGTTACTTTTGGATGTCCATCTATCTCACATTTAAGAATTTCAAAGACCGTCTTAAATATGGCAAATTGAAATGTTAAAAGATGTTGATTCAAATGAATGTTTATAGGTGTTCTGCTTATGAAACAGTGAATATAGATACATAAATGTACATGCTTCTTTTTTACACACCCACCACTTAGCTGAGATTGAGTTATATATGTCTTACGTATATTGATAGCTGCTAAAGTGTTTCTGATGCTTCCTAGATATAACTTGGCAAACAAGAGGGACTTTTAAAATTGTCCCTAAAGGCCTCTCATCTTGACTGCTTGTTATAAAACCATTAGCCAATGTCAAATCAATTTTATTGGTTTCCTACAAAAATAAAGTTTAGATTTGAATTAACTTTTTACCAAATGATTCTCACAAAGCATGAAATTATCTCAGTGCTGAGAATCACCAACTGAAATTATACCCTTGTCAAAATTTTCATAATTAGTCATTATTCATGGCAACTAGCTCTTTTTCCCCTTGAACAATCGGAGCTATCTGCATTGAGGGAGGGTGATGCTTCTGCTCACCAATTATTACTGGAAGCTGACCCTATGAAGAGTCCTTTGGTGGCTGAGAAACACCTTGTGGAGTGTGTTAAGCATATCCTTAACAATGACAGCAGTGATAGCTGCATTCCCGTTGCTAATAAGTACCATGACAGCATCATTCGAAGTATCCCATTAGATGGTAACATTATACTCTATCAGTGACCCTGTTAATAGTTGCAAAACAGTCATTGTCACTATAATTTTATCTTCATCAGTCAATACTGTCCTTCAATATACTAATGCAAAGTAGGTCATTTTTTCATATTATGAAACTAAAAATATTTTGCCAAAGGGATGGGATAAAGCAAGAAAACAGTATCGATTTAAAAACATTGAGGGCAAGAAGTAAAGAATTAGACTTTGGTAATTCTGAAGGAGGACTTTGGTAACTTCAGACTTGAGTTAATTCTCTTCAATTGCATCAGATCCTAAAATTACTTACTATGTTTCATTGAATTTTAGAATAAATTATTCCACAACATATCAAAAATCTTATTAAGCAAAAGAATGGTCTCTGTATTTCCATTCTTTTTTTTTCTTCGATTGTCAAACACCTAATATAAGCCATCCCTGAGGATGCAAAGGTGAATTCAGACCTAGTCTCTGATATCAGCAACTAATTAACAATAAGCCAGGAGAAGGTAAAGGGATAGATAGGTCAGGCAGAGGGGACCACGTGTGCAAAAACTTGCTGTGAGAAAGAGGGTATGGTGCATATTATTTTTGTGCCTTGATTAAAAGTCATGCTCTTAGAAGGGGCCTACAGAGCTCTGTGTCATTGAGTCCCTCCTTTCCTCCTGATACTATTTTTCTGGTTACAGTAAGTTAATTTCCATCCCGTGACTTTTGCATCAACAGGTCCCTAAGCCTGGAAAGATTTTTTTTCAGGCCTTAGCAAGGTAAATTCCTTCTTAAACTTCTGATCTTTGCTTAAATACTGCTTCCTCCGTGAGCATATCTTCATCCCTGGACTAACTCCCACTTCATCACTCGGTTACCACATCTTCTTTATTTATCTCATCACACTGACTATGTGTTATAATTGTATTTGATTATTAGTTCACTTGCTTCTTATCATTCTCCCCCGCTAGACTTTCAATGTCATGATGGCAGTGTGTCATTGTGTTTCATAATTATGCTCCTAGAAAATAACACACTGTTTGATTCATGGTGGAAACAAATACTGAGTTAAATACATATTCAAAAAATCTAGTCGATAAAATCCAGTGGTGATGTTGGACAGTTCCTCGAAGTCAAATCATGTAGACCATAAAGGCCTTATCAATAATGTCTTTAAAATTTATCTTTATTGCAGTAGGGAGTTATGGATGGTTTTAAGCAGGAGTGAGACTTTTAAGCTTCATGGACCCTTTTCTCCTTTTCTCTCTTCAAGTTGTAAATACTTAACAATGGTTTTTTTTTGTTTGTTTTGTTTTTTTTTGTAATCCCATAGCAGCTTCCTGCTTTTGAGTCTTCAATGGATTTCTAGTCAAGAGCTGACTACTGCCTTTTATGTTATAGTATAACACTGTTCTGTAACAGTTGTTCATTTTTCTTAGATGCGTTGCCAGGACATTCTGAGCAACTGGAACGTAAGGAGCGTTTCATTCTGTGTTTCACATAGTGTCTCCTAGAGTGGGTGCTCAATGAATGTTTACGAAATGGTGATTGGATATAGTAGAGAGAATTTTGATACGTTATTCTCCAGGAGAGTGTGGGCAGAAGGACTATAAATTTTGGCTGAGTTGCCTTTGACAATAGATTTTAGAACCTTTGCTGCTGGCATGATGTATTTTTCACCCTTTGTATACTACTGACTTGTTGAAGTTCAGCTCAAGGGACAAGTTCATTGCCAAGGAAGTCAAGGCCTTGTAATAAAGGAAACTATCACCTTATTAGCTGCATACACAGATAGATATAATTAAGAAAAAAAAAAAAACCCCAAACCTCTATTTCCCCTGTGTTAGTGTGCCAATAATTTTGTCCTAATTCCTACCAGTATGTGCTGATATTTCCAAGACCTCTGGGTGAGGTGGTTCTGGTTCATCCTAATCCTCTGCTTGTTTTATAGATTCTGGTCTTCTGTCTCTGTATTCAAGGGGACAAAGGCCTCTTTATTTCCATAGGTATCTGTCTGTGATGTAGCCTACTTGTGTGCTACGATAACATAACTAGAAAGCAGCCCAGTCTTGAGTGTGGCAGGGTTACTTGGACTCATGAAAATGGTCTTGGTAGAGATGAGGAACTGGTAGGGTGTTTGGTAGCTCAGAATAGTCTGTGGTTTCTATCATATAGTCTGACAGTGTAGCACTTAGACAAGCCTTGTTACTGGTGATTTATGGTGCATATACGTGCAGAAAGCCTTAGCCAAAGGAAATCATTTGGATATGGGTTAAATCTTCAATATCACAGAAAAAAATGTTAGAAACTAGATTTTCGATTCTTCTCTGAATAACATTTAAAAAAAAAAAACCCCACTGAACTATTTATTTTCAATTCTTTTCTTTAATTAGGAAGTCATCAGAAGATTTCCGTATTTCTTTTTAGATGAAGTCCTTCCAATGAGCTATTCTGTTTAGTAATCCAAAGAGGGAATCATGATTTTTGAAAATAATGCCTTACCCCCCCCCCCCATAGTCAGAAGGCAATATCATTTAAGGAGGGAGGGTAATTTTACTTCCTTATTGTTTCATAGACTGTATTTACAACATTCAGCCCCAGGGTAATTACAGTCATACAAACCTTAGAAACAATTTCAGTTTGGCTTTTTAGAACACATTCTCCCCACTTTCATTACTGAAGCTGAACAGTATTCTTCCTCTTTAAATTGGTCTTAGGGGTGGAAAAAAAAAAAAGAAAAAACATGTTTCTATGGTGACTTCTGTGACATAATTTGCTAAAAGTTGGCATTTTGGATTGAGGAAACAATTATATCTTGTCTTTAATTATGTTAAAAGTCATCTTTGTGTAGCTCTGTCTCAGATCCATGATGATTAAAATGGCAAAATAACTTATTCTTTATCTAAAGCTTCTAAGTCATTAAAGCCTCCTTTCCCTAAATAAACACACCATTTCTGGTTTTAGCGACGAACAATAATCAACTAAATTAAAAAAATATTGAATGCCTCTGGGCACAAATCATCAGGCTTTGATAATGTGGGTGATACAGAGATAAAAGAAAGGTGGTTTCTGCCACCCAGGAGATTAATACCAGGTTGGAAAAAAGCAAAAGCATAATTAATGCTGAAATGAGGTCTACCCTGATCAGTTCTTTACTAGAGGTAGAAAAATTCATCTGTATATTGGAATATGAGTCAGAAACTATAAGGCTGTTTATATGAACTTGTGGTACTGGTTGCACAAAGAATTTGAAAATGTGAAACCGATTTCTTCTCATTGTCAAAAATCTCTTAAGAAAAGTAGGAACAGTTTCTATGAAAAGTAGGACTTCATTTCCTGCTCACAAAAGACACCAAGGGTGGTTGAAATACTTCTCTTTACATCTGGGCATCATGATATGTCTCTGGCCATCAAAACAAACAAGGTGTTATTTGATTGAGTGTCACAGAAGCTTGGCAAACTTCCTGACTCTCTCTTTGTCCCTTAACAGTGTAGGTAGGATCTATTGTACAATCTCAGATAATATCCTGGGAAATTGATAGGTGGATACAATTTTCTTCTTGACCTTTATAACTTTGTTATTCATGTGACTATGTAATGACAAGAATGAGAAATACATAAAAGATGCCTATTTGTGTGAATTAAGTTATTTCATGGTCAGTGGTAATTATGTGGCATATTTTCCTCTCACCCATAATTGACAGGGATTTTGAAGTTTGCAAATTGCACCTCTAGTTAGAAAATTAAGCAATGTTACTAAAAGCTAAAATGTACTATGAAATGTTTAAAGGACCATCATCTTAATAGAATAATTTGAACCAAGCTTTCTTTTCTGAAACTTGATTTTCTTTATGGGAATATTCACTGAAAAAGGGAGAATGTCTATTTATACAAAGTAAAAGTCAAGACTTGATTAAAAATACAATCTCCTTAGCCAAACCCTGGAAGAAGAGATACAGCAGAAGGACAAAACATCACTGAAGATCTTCAGAGCACCTGAGAATTCATCAGTAATGTTCATGGATGTTGAAAATAGATATTTTGAACTCCCTTAGAGGACTTCATATTATCATGAGAATCTTAAAATCTCCTTTTGTGCACTGTACCAAGCATAGGATGCTGGACATCTGTCCCAAAAAACATTACCTATCTTATCTCAATCCAATTGGGTTAACCCAGTTGTTAACTCAATCTACAAGGAACTTATTAGCAAGATGTTACACAGCTATTAAAAAAATTTTTGCAAAAGTATCAAATTTCTCATCAATATCTAAAACCCTTACTGGAATAGGGGTATGACAAGAATAAAAACAACTGTCACTTAAACATATCCCCTGTGACAGGCAAGTTTGTACATGCTTTACATATATTAATGTCTAATAGATACAATAATCTTGTGAGATATTACACTCTCACTTTGTGGATGAATGACGAATAGAAGTGCTCTGTAATTGCCCAGTCCTACAGCTAGTAAGTGGGAGAGCCAGGATTCAAACAAAGACAGATTGTCTCCAGTGCTCATGCTCTTAAACCATTATGGTATATTTCTTATAACAGAATTAAGAAAATAGTTCATGATTGGCAGTGAGAAATACTTATGTGTGCTATTTAAATGGTTTCTTCTGTGGTTTATCTAAAATACATCATTCTGTATTTGTTTTGCTTCCTAACAAGGCTGTTTAGTTCTGTGGTTAAGGAATCCTTGCCTTTATTAAATAAAAAACAGTATTATGACACTTGTTCATACAGGAAGGAAGACTTTGTCTAAGACTATTTCAGTAGGGGAGAGAGATCATGCTCACCCCAAATACAGCAAAAGCAGCTGAGGATTTAGAGCTAAGGAGCAGGGGAAGAGGTCAGTGGAAAGAAAACAGTAAGAAGAGATGAGGTTAGGGGATTCTTGCTAAACTGACCTGACAGAATTCTTACTAAAAGTAGGCCAAGACTTAGACAACAAAGGTGGGGAATGAGGAACTTGATCAGATATTAAGGATGGGGTGGATTCTTGCTGAGACTGAGCAAGGCAGGCCAAGGATGAGGCTCAGTGGAGAAGAGAGCTTAGAAGAACCCAAGTGAAGTCTGGTCAAGGAGAGACTCTGTGTGTGTCCCTGCTCTGGTTCAGTAACAGAAGAGACCTTCTTCCTTCCTTTGAGCAACATATGTCCATGTCATGTTCAGTCATCTCTGTTCATTGAGGACCAGCTGAAACATGTGTTGGGGCTTGGTTGTGGAGGATATTTGCTGGGTGGTGTGGTCCAGTAGGCATTTAATGAGGAGGATTGCTATAAAAACAAAATGAAAACAAACATTAATGACTGAAACAGACCATAAACCCTGTCTCTGAGTCTGGGGCAGGATTTCTGGATGTTGGGTTAGAAGCATCTTTAGTTGGTAGAATGAGGACAGCAGCAGCAGTAGGACTGATTTCCTGGTTTGCAGTTTGAATGTCTGGTGGTGGCATAGACATCGGTGTCATAGTCAGGTTTTCTTCCCCGGAACAGAGCGTGGAAGATGCAGGTGTTCCAGTGAACTTCCTTAATGGCCAGTACAGGCAGGAAGGTTGCCCACACTTGATCTGTTGTGGTGATGAATTCTTTGACATTTCTATCCAGTTGTCCAGCCTTAGCTTGCAGGGCTTATTTTTATCTTGGGAAGAACAGCTACCAGTGGGAGTCCCAGGAAGGATGTTGGAAGTTAAGTTTTAGCTCTAAGTGATGCCAAGACAGGAAAGTGCAAGAAAAATTGGAAATGTTAATTTAAAGGTTGTAACCAGATTCTAAAGGAAAGTTGAAGAATTGAGAATTTGGTAATGACTAACAAAATATGCAAGATGCCTGAATCAGCCCAGTTTACAGTACGATAACAAATAAAAAGGAAAAATGTACTTTACCAAGGGGTGAAAAATAGCTCAAAGACAATTATCAGGAGTAGAAACTAAAAACCCACAAGGAATGTGTCGTAGTTTTCTATTGAAATATAAAATATATCTCCAGAGACATGCCCTTTCTGACTAAAATAAAGGTGATTTTCATCTACAAAATAAACTGATCTCATTTGCTGTGGTCTGATCATGGAGACCTCGTTAGATGTGGACTGATACTTCAGTGCAGGCTGAGTGGTAATTGACTGCCTAGTCCAGATTTGCTTTGTTGGAGCTTTTTGTAAGGAATCTCAGGATAAACTTGAAAGCCTCTTGAGTTTAGGAAACAAAGCCAGAGTCTCACCCCCAGGTTTCACCTGCAGTAGCGTTGGATTTTGGTGAACTCCTCTCTCCTAGATGTCCCTAAAATACCCTGAGTTCCCTGAGTCTAACCAGAAGTGGGCTTATTTACTCACCTGTGAAGCTTGAACTCTGTAAGCCGGATACTAAGTCAGTTTTCCTAAGAGGATTTGTAAGTACTGGCTCCACAAAGTCAGCCTTAATTCCTCAAAACTGGCTATTTAGATTTTATTCTATGAATCATCATTCTCAAATATATTCCAGTCAAAGCCTTGCTTATATAACCAATTTTTCCAATTATGTTCTGTTACAAGGAGGACATATTCTTATTGTACTTATGCAAATCATTATGCTGCCATGAAAATGAGAGCACTCAATAAGAGTTTCTGGATTCTAGGGGGATCAGACTAGAAGGAAAAAATGAACTTTCATTTTTCTCTACATAAGTAAAATCTACTCATTTTTTGTGAGTTATAGAGGGGTTACTTGTATAGCAAAAATAGGACAATAAAGGACCAGTTTATTCAGTTTTTTAAATTCTTTCCAACCAGTTTCCAACAAAAGTCATAAAAAATCACAGCCATTCTTTTATCTGTTTATTCAATCTCATGTAATTAAGTTTGGTTCTGCTTGATCTTGGTTTAGCAGTTTCATGAACCCATCATCATCTCTACTAGAATTCTGAAAATTCTTAGTCCAGTGGTATGGTCTCAGAGTTATTAACCAATTCCATCAGAAGCCTGTGCCCCAGAGCACCTGTCATAGTTTTATTAAACTAACAATATTAAACCCAGCCTTATTTGCCAAAGATTTACTCAAGATTATATAAACTGGAAAAGAATTTGTGTTTGTTTCTGTATTTCTGAGAGTTTTAGGAATATTTAATTTATATGTTTTTATCTCTAAGCCAATCAGAACAGAACTCCTTCATGGGATGTTATGAATTAATACAGAATTATCATCCAAAGGTAGATAATACACAAATACACAGACAGTCACAAATGGAGATCTTATAACTTTTATTGTAAAATTTAAAACACGAGTCAGGTAAACACAATAAAACTCACTGGTAAAACAAAATAAAATAAAGTCTGTAAAACAGTTGGCTCTTATGTTTGTCCCAAATCTTACTTTATCATAATTGTGTTTCGGACAGGTGGAACAAGTTAAGATTACCTGTTCAATATTGAGACTAAAGCTTTTACGAATATTTCTAGAGGGGACTTAATATTTTCTTTTGCCCTGACAGGGAGTCTCTTTAGGATATCCTTGACTCTCTTGAGAGCTCCTGTTAGGGACAGGCACCTCAAATTTAAGTGACTGCAGGGAGTTGAAGGGCACGAGCAGGAAGGGAAAGGCCTGGATGGAAGCATGTAGGAGGTAGGAGTTTGAAGGGGACAAGTCAAAGGATTCGAGGCAGATGAAGGAATGATCAAAAGGATGAAGGAGGAGCAGAAGCAATGGAGAAGAACAGATCTTAGAGGAGCCAGTTTGGGGAACACATGCAAGTTCCAAATTACCTGTAGTAAAATTATACCAATGAGAATGGAAATTGACAGAGGTCATGCCTTAGTGGCTGATACAGAGTCCTCAGGGGCTTGTGAAGGGGGTGGTTTCAGTCTACTGAGAAGCTCCCATGTTCATAACTACCTGTACCTTGCAAACAAGGAAGGCTGGGGCTGACTCTCACCCAGGCTCCAGAGTTTACTCTGAATCTTAAGAATCAAAATTTGACTTCACTGAACTTCAACAGGCCTACAGAGTCCTGGCTCTGGAGTCAGACCTGCCCGTGGATCCCTGAGCAGTTAGGCATGAGCAAAGACAAAGGCTTCAAAGGTTCGCACTTGGAGTTCTGGGTGGGAGGTCCAGGAGTCCAGTGATGAATCTGATCCTGTCAGAATCACAGCACTGTAACTCTGGACACTTGTCAAAGTGGTAAGGGAGTCTTCAAGACTATTGTATTTGTGTCTTTTCTTTTTTTAAGATTCCACATATAAGTGATATTATATGGTACTTTTCTTTCTCTTTCTGGCTTACTTCAATTAGTATAATGATCTCCAGGTCCAGATCCAACCATGTTGCTGCAAATGGCATTATTTTATTCTTTTTTATGGCTGAGTAGTATTCCATTGTATATATAAACCATAACTTCTTTCACAGACATAGAAAACAAACTTATACTTACTGGGGATAAAGGGGGTGGGGAGGGATAAATTAGGAGTCTGGAATTTGCAGATACTAACTACTATATATAAAATAGATAAACAACAAAGTCCTACTGTGTAGCATAGGGGACTATATTCAATACCTTGTAATGGCCTATAATGAGAAAAAAATGTGAAAAGGAACATATATATATATATATATGTATAAATGAATCACTATGCTGTACACCAGAAATTAACATAATATTGTAAATTGACTATACTTGAACTAAAAAAGAAAGAATTATTGCAATAGTTGTATTGCAATATGAAAGAGGGACCAGGCTCACCTCAGATTATAGCAAAGACAAGTAGCAATTTATAGCCAAGGAACAGAGAGATCAGTAGAAAATTAAGAGGAGGCATCAAATGTAGGGGGATTCTTGCTAAACTGACTTAATAGGATTTTGCTGTAGGCAGGCCAAGGACTTAAACATCAAGGTTGAGGATGAAGAACTTGGTCATATTCTAAGGGTAATAGATATCGAAGATAGGGGGCTTCTCACTAAACTGACTTAGTCGGATGCTTATTAGGACTGGATCTTAGTCTCTTCATCCATTTAATGGTGCTAAAATTTATAAAGACTTCAGAAGAATGTTGTAAGGATTGAACAAGATGATGTATAAAAATAATTTAGCATAATACCTCACATATAGTGAGCATTCCATAACCTTAACCATTGTCATTAGTATCCTCATCATGACCTGTGAGCAATATATTAGGTACTGCTTGGTAGGTGTTCCAGATGGTTGTCAGTCTGCAGACTATTACTAGCTATGATGAAAGAAGTACCAAAATTGAGAAAAAGCATTTAAATAATTTTATAGCAATTTGCCAGAGTAATTTTATGCCGATTGAATCTAATAATAAAAAGGACTTCCGTTTTATATGCTTTTGGTTTTTTATTTCATTATTCTAGTAATCCATATTTATTGTACTTTATAAAAATACCCATCTGTAGTAGATTTGAAGTGGAAAACAAAAGGATAATTTTTCTTTGCTATGAACAGTTGGAGAAATGCTGGTCTAGACTAGAGATAGAAATTAGGGACCTGTTTGCATATTAATTTTCTAAATGGCCAAGAATGTGGTGGTCTGTGTTGAAAAATCACAATAACGCAGCTAAAATCTAGCCTTTCTTTGTCCAACATAGGTTTCTGTTTTCTAAAGTGTTTGTTTTATCTTTATACAGAATGTCTCTGTATACTCAGGATATTGTTAATATAGTCAAAAACTTAAGAGTTTGCTGTACATGCATATCATCATCATCATCATCATCATCATCATCATCATCATCATCATCATCATCATCATCACAGACTATTTGGTGAGGTAGTACTGGGTATCTTTGACTTTTGACCTGGCTTGTGCTGTAGAGTATTTTGCAAACTTAAACTCACTTGATGAAGTGCATTTATGGCAAAAGAAAATTATTGCTTTCCCTGTCTTAAGCAGATGAGTGAACATAATTGAGAAATGACTTAAAATCTACCTACACAATTATTGAAATTAAATTCTGAGTCAATCCCCTGTTATTTCTTCTCTACAGCACTATGTGTGTGTTTGCTCCCCACCCGCCCTTACTTAATCACTGGTAGTCATAGCATTCTGTATATACAGTCTTAATAACTTGTTCATGGATATAAGCAGTCAGAACTGCATATTGGTTAAATTTCAATTCTAATAAAATAAGATTTTTAAGAAATCTAAGGAAAGGGTTCTCTGAATTATACCTTAAGAGTTTTATTAAATTTACTGTATTTGAAATGTTCTGCCCTGCTTCTTTTCTCCTGAGTGAGTGATGTTACTTGTAATTCAGAAGGGAGACAAAGGGAAAATGCTTTCCAATGTACAATAAACTACAATTTTACTTGTACTAAATTATCTCCTTTCAAGAAAGCCTTTTTTTCTTCCTACCGTGAGCTAATGTTTTTTTTTCCTAGGTGGTACTTTAATGTTTTTACAGTTTGCATTTTCTTAACAGATCTTTTCTGACACAATCTTGAAAACACCTTTTGATCTCAGGTTCATAATTATCCATGGAATCTTGGTCCTTTTTTCACAGCACAGCAGTTTCCTACAGGAGACAGTAAAGAAAGATATAGTTAACTAGAAAGATTCAAAGTCCTTGATGACTTTAGTGTGATCATAGGCATTTAAGGAAGCTTTTGTGTTTGACTGTCCTTTCATGCCATGTAGGAGTAAGGCTGGTTGTACTGATTTCACAATTGTCTTTGTATGTCTCATTATCATATGAGATAATGGCTATAAAGTCAGTTTAGAGATGCATTAAATGCATTCAAAGTGCAGATTATTAATATTATGTCATCAAAGAGAGACTCTGGGAGGTCTTTTTTTTTTTTCTTGTAAGAAATACATAAATCAATTCTGAGCTAGCAGTGTAAGTTTGGAGGTCGATATCTGTAAGCAATTCATTACTAAGGAGGTGCTGTTCAAAGTTGGGTCTTAGCTATCATTACACTTCTACAACCTTGGAACATCTCTCCCCAAGGCTGAAATCTGGAAGTTCTTTCAAAATCCGTCCTCCCTCTGCCTGATCCCTCTCCACCTATCTGGGGAGGTGAGTGTAATATTCTTACTTATTTTAAAAATTCAGCTTAACTAAAGGGAAAACACCATTCAGAAATCTATGGTTACTGACAGTGTACTTACATTTGGCCAGGTGGGTGCCAATTCTTACTTTCTCAGGACTATTAGTAGTCCAACTTGGGGTCAGAATATTACTTCCGAGAGCCACTTATTTGAAGAGGCATGGAAATATTTGGGGGAAGGTACTAGAATCTTCTGGAAGTTTCTTTGACATGCAAATCATTCTAATTCTGTCTTGAACTCACTTCCATTGTGTCAGGTCATGTTCTAGGCCTAGCATACGTAGCACTGGCAAAACCCCTTGCCTGTTTGCAGTTCATGTTCTGGTTGGAGAGTATAGTCTTTAAATAAAATAAGATATATTGATACAAGGTGGCGATGGTGCAGTGTCGGCAAAAGCTCCAGCAAAGTAGAGGGCACAGAATGTG
Organism: Camelus bactrianus; assembly: GCF_048773025.1. Taxonomy (NCBI): domain Eukaryota; kingdom Metazoa; phylum Chordata; class Mammalia; order Artiodactyla; family Camelidae; genus Camelus; species Camelus bactrianus. The sequence continues at coordinate 36,974,939 of NC_133549.1, forward strand.
GGAGTGGGGCAGTGGAAAGAAGGTTACAGTTTTAAGTTAGGTGTTTAGGAAAGGATGGGCTTTGAAATGGAGAACTGAGCAATATGAGGAAGGAGTAGTGTATCTCAGAAGAATTCTTGGTAAGATTAGAAGTGACTGTAAATGCTCTGAGGTGGGAATATGCCTGCAGTCGCCCATAAACGGGCAGGAGACCAGCGGGCTGGAGCAGAGGGAACGAGGCAGTGAAAGATGACAGGGGGTAGAAAGAAAGCAAATTGTGTAGGGAGCTGTAGGCAGAGCCAGAGGGGAGGTTGATGGGGAATGACGTCAGTACCAAAGAGTGTAAGGAAGTGAGGGAAATGGAATTTAGCAAAGGGAAAAGTTGAACCATGACGTAATTGCAACAGAAACTCAGAAAATCACAACTCTAGAGCTGAGTTGATCCTTCTGGGTTGTTCCAAACAGAGGCAAAGAGCCTGGACCTTCGCACTCCTGCATTGACCAGTCAGTCACTGGTTGAAAGCTGCCTCTGGGAAGGGAGTCCAGCCTTGGGTGAGGCTGCTTCCTTTGGCCAAGGGTAATTGCTGGAAAGAGACTCACCTATACGCTATTAGTAGCCTGTACTCCCAGCAGCTGGGGGAATTAGTGTCCTTTTTCTGAAGCTAGATCTTCTGAAGGACACCCCATAGCATTCACTTCAGTGAGGTGTTAGGGATTTTTGAGCAAAGTGTTGAAGTTATCTTCCTAGTCTGGTAAGAATCATTCTAGATCTGTATCAATATACAGGGTACCAAGAATAGAAACAGGGAGATCCTTCTAGAGGTGATTTCAAAAATCAAGGCAAGAGACATGATAATAATAGAAGTGGTAAGAAATATTAAGAAGCTGGATGTATTTTGATGTGGAGCCAGCAGGATTTGAAGACAGGGCAAATACACCAAACTGTCATGAATGACTCCAAGGTTCATAAAGCAACGCAAAGGATGGAGTTAACATGATCTGAGAACGTGAAGACTACAGGAGCAGGACACGTTAGATGGAAGCTCAGGGATCCTATGGTACATTAGAGTAGAATATTCAAGTGGAGATGTAAAGAAGACAGCCCTGTACGTGAGTTTGAAAAATAGGTCAGGGCTGCTGATGTTTGTTTGCAACAAATGAAGCCTTTTTTGGCTGCTAACCTGGGGAAGGTGAGGTCTTTATTTGTCTATACTATGACTCAAAAACCTTCAAGGGCTTCCCATTAAATGGTTCAAATTCAAACATTCTAGCTTAGACATTCTTAATAATTTAAATCAACCATTTAAGTAATTTTAGTGAAGTATTTCCAATACAAGGAGAAGTAGAGAGTATTATGGACACCCATATCTGCCACCTAATTGTAACAAATGTTTTGCCATTTTAAGTTTAAATTGCACTTTTACTCTTATTCTTGCTCTCTTTTCACAGCCTTTTTATGTCCTCCCCACATCATTTTCTTTTACTTCAAAGGTAATCACTATTTTGGATTTGTTGTTTATCATCATCATAAACATTGTTATCACTTACCAATAATACATATGCAACCACAAACAAACCATATATAAATTTTAAATGTGTGCAGTATAAAATATGTAGTGTAGTAATATATTCTCTGTGTTGTTACATTTTATATGAATAGTATCACAGTATATTTTCAATCTGCAACTTTATTTACTTAAGATTACTTTTTTGAGACTTACCTAGGCCAATAGGTAGTGATATATGTGTAAATACAGACATAGCTCTAGGTCATTTGCATTTGTGCTTATGGTAATCCATTATATGGCTTTACCACAATGTATTTATTCATTTTCCAGTGATGGATATTTAGCTGTTTCTGATTTTTCACTATAGCAAACAATGACATAAAAAATATTCTTTGATACGTCTCCCTGAATATTCCTTGGAGTTTTTCAGGAGTGCATACTTAAGAAAAGAATTGCTTGCTAGAAGGAAGTTACACATCTTCTGCTATACACGATTTTGCCATAATACTTTTTAATAATAGTTATACACTCTCCTCAGTAGGATATGAGAATTTCAGTTACTCTATTTTTGCCAACATTTGGCATATTTAAACTTAAAAAAAAAAAGACTTATGGTCACAATGTAATATATTATTGTTTATACTTTTATTTCCCAGACTTCTAGTGAAATTGAGCACACATTAATTTTTCATTGGCTATTTGTCCTTTTTTTCCTGTGAATTGTATATTGAGATCTTTGACTATTTATTTGTTATTGATTTATGGGATATAAGGAAGAGAGAGATTTGTATATTCTGTACACACACAAAAATTTTCAATTTAGTGCATTGCTAGTATCTCTTTTAACATTGTCTATGATCTTCTATTTATTATATGAAGTTTTACCCTTACATAGTCATTTTTAATGGGTCACTCTGCTCTTATACTTTATACATTTTCTGTCTTTCTAACATATTCTCAATGTTCTGGTTATTAAATACTTTGGACATTTTTTTAAAGTTTGTTTTTTACATTTATATATTTAATATCTGGAAATGATCTGGAGATTATTTTTGTGAACCATTTAAGGTGCTAATACATATGAGTAATTATTTCAGTGTTACTTATTGAAGAATGCCACTTGTAATAATATCTTCAAGTTTTAATATTTGTGAGTCTTTATTCCCCCCGTGATTGCTAGTCTGGTTTCTCGTCAATTTTTCTATCTCTGTGCAAACACCATTTTATTTTGATTACAATTCTGTTGTAAATTTTGATATATAGTATGGTAGGTTTTCTCCTTCCATTCTTATTCTTCAAAATTGTCATATATTCTTGGTCTTGAGATGCTAGATAGCTAGCCAGATAGATTGGGGGTAAAAATAGATAAACTAATCAAGTTTCATGAAATGCCCTATTTGGATTTTAATATAATTTGCATTTATTTCATTCAATAGTTAATTAGGAAAGCACTGGTAACTTGAATATTTTGCAATTTTCTCTACAAAGTCTTGCACTTTTCTTGTTAGATTTCTGGGTACCTTTTTTTTTTTTTATAGTTTTTGGTGTTAATGTGAATGTGTTTTTTTTAAAATTATTATTATTATAAGCCATAACCATAGCCCTAGGAAGCAATTAATAACCATGCTTTAAAAATCTTCATTACATGATGATTAGATGTTTATAAGTCCATCCTTTAGTAGATTATAAACTCTATGGGTGCCATAAATGTTGTGTCTTCAGTAAATGTCAGATGGGTTGGAGTAATGACTTGCATTTCAGTTACTCTTGCTCTATATCATGAAGAAGTTCTTTGTCGTCCATTTCTCTGTGCTGTTATCTAATCTATCAAATGAAGTCAGTGAGAAATTAAAGCTCTCAGGGTCTGTGATGGGCTGCAGATTCTTCTGCCTCTGCAGTGTGGACTTGACTGGGTGAACTAAGGAGTGGTCGTGTCTGTGTCTCCTCCACAACACTTAGGATTTACTGCTGGAACCTGATTCAGCTCTGCAGTTCTGTAGCATTCATAATAACTGCTGCTTTGATGGCTTCCTTATGGTGACTTGTCCTTTCCTGAGATGAAGATGGTAAGAGGTGGCCACACTGCCAATCAAGGGCAAGCTGTGAAGTGGAAATGGTCTGAACTTGAACATGCAAACACTAAATCTTTAGATGTTTCTTCAGTTATTTTCCACAAATGAATTATTTCTTGATTTATTCTGCACTGTCTCTGTTGCAAGTGACCTCTGGGGAGGTCTGTCTTCCTGTCAGGTGGAGCATTTTGACTCATGAATTATCTTTCTAGAGCAAGGATAACATTAACAAACAGAAGAAAAACACAACAGTGAAGAGACAGTTGAATTTGCAATTTAAATAAAATTGCAAGATGGGGCATTGATTTATTCCAAATGTCCTTTCAAGGTGGGCAAAGACCTTAAGCTTGAGGACTTTTGATTTTTATGGTGCCTCTGCATTATGAATAAAATATTCCTTGGAGAACTAGAATAATGTACCAGGTTTGTAAAGAGACCAGGTTTGCAAAGAGACATTAAGCAAGATCTCACAGCATTTTTGTTTTGTTTTGGTTTAAGAGCCTTTGGTTTTTTCTCTCAGGAAAGGTAAGGTCAAGTTGCCACTCCCGTGTTTGTAGTCTGTATCATTTGGTCTGAGTGCTTTTCATTAATCTTGTCTCTGATGAATTTGATTAGTATATTCCTCATTTTATTCTTCCCTTTCACTGCAGCAGATAATTAAAAGTGCTCTGATGCAGATAAGGAAAGGCTGTCATAGTACAGAAATTCTCTCCCCCAACATGAATGTTCTCTTTTCTCACCAAGATGAAAGGGGAACATATTAAGGTAGTTGTAGTGTGTAACCCTGAAGCTAAGGATATGTTTATTTATTTAGTTTTTAATAGTCTCATATACTTATCCAGGGAGCAAAATCAACTTCTTGTGGGTAATATAAGTAATTTTCAACAACAACGATAAAGATCTTACTATCAAAACTATAATAATAAGAATTACTAGTAACATTGGACACATCTATTTCAGGAGCTGTCTACGCTATCTCAGTAAATACAACTTTTTTAGATAAATACTGTTATCCATTTTACAGATGAGAAAACTAAGACATAAAAAAGACAAATTGCCTTCTTAAAATAACACAGCTAAAAATAGGTGACTTGGACATCTAACTGACGCTCTTCTGACTTGCAAGTCAATACTTTTAAGTATTACACTTTCTTTCCCCATTAAAATCATGGTAAGTCTATGTAGAAAAGGAACATGAAGAGTATTACCATACATTTGACTTCATGAATGACACAAAACATCATAAAAATAATATCTTTTTCTATAAAATAATTAGAAAAATTTGGACTCATTGTAACTTCTAGTTTTTTGCAGAATATGAGATTCAGTTACATGTTGAGCACAAGATAAAACACTTCTGGGAGTTACAGTGGCCAGATTGAAATTTCCCATTAAGAGTGTCCTGAAGCTCACTGAAAAAAAAAGATATTCTGTATTGGACCAGTGTACCTTCTTTAGAATTCTCTTCCTCACTCTCTCCCTTTCTCCCTTCGTTCATTCCTTCTTTCCTTTCATCCATCCATCCTTCATGACTAGGGATACTGGAGTTATATCTTCCAAGTGATGGTTATTCTTATTATAAACTCTGTTCCCTAAAGGAATGTAATTCTACTCTTAATCTATTACAGGCAAATTCTCCATGGTGTCTGAAGTTCACAATTTATTGTCTTCTTGCTTTCTTCTATGTTTGCTATTTATAAAGCTTTTGCTGTTTGCTATTTAGAGCTTTTAATTCACTGAGCTGGCTAGGCTGTGTACTGAGCTAGATACTTGCATCATCCTGCCTCCTCCATAGGGCTTAAAATAAAGTGCACAGCCAAAAGCAGCCATGCAAGGAGGGATCAGTGTGTCTGGAGTGCAGGAACCATCCACTAAGATCTTCCTCTATTTATCTCTCCTCTCCCTCTCCCTGGGATGATTGTTTACTGTAGCAGAGAAGAATGTTCTAGGCAGAAAAACTTGATTTAATGAAAAGGTTTAAACAAATATTCCCTTTGGTAGGATTAGTTGCACTTGTAATGCTGGCAGAAAAGTCACTCTGAAATAACAATGCTATTGGTAAAAGGGCCCAGAAAAGGGGTGGGAAACTGTTTTTTCAACTGAGTATCTGAAAAAGATACTTCCAGTTTTAATTCATGCTTTGAAGCATTTTTAAGGCAAGCACATCATTTTAGTAAGTGTGTCAAGGTAGGAACTTGTTAACTCCAGTTACAGCCATAATTACTGGGACATCGATAACTCAAAGTCATCTTTCTCTGGTTGACTTCAGTTCCTTTGCTAAGTGCTATTATCAGAAATTAACACAATCATCATGTCCAGTGTTCAATATTAGATTGAATCCTGGAATGTATATGGATATGTTACTTTGTTAGAACATCTGTGATTTACTGATAGTTTAATGTAAGTTCTTAATTTCTAAACTCAGATTACAGTGCTTTGGGGGACCAGCCTGTCTTTTAAAATCAAGCAAGAATTCACAATATTGGCTAATACTTCAAAGGTTACACCAAATTCTCATTCTTTAACTTTGCTCAAGGTCCTATTCTTGATATCAAATTCTCTACTTATTAGAAATATTTCATAAAAGGTGAAGAATCACCATTCCATTCTCAGGGTCCTATTTTATTAAGAATATGATTAAAAACAAAACATAATTATTTTTTAAAAGCCTCAGTAATTAAAGAATGTAATCATTATCTTCAAAAAATTGCTTGTCAGAACTTAAAAAAAAAAATTGAGGACTGGGAGACTGATTCACACTGTGCCAGGCATGAAAAATTACGTGATATAAAGGGGTGCAACAATCTCTCCAAACATTCCTTTCAGTGTCTCATTTTAAAAATACCTTTGCCTGATTGAAAATGAATTCTAGAAGTGCCATTTCTGTAATTATTATGGATTACTTTTCTCTCCCGCAAAGAAATCTTCCATTCACTCTCAAATATTCTGATTTCTCCTGGGTTTGAGTTATAATGATGTGGCCTCAGGATCCTAGGTGGGGAAGGTTGTGCCAGTCTGGGGCCCTTTCAGTTGAGAGAGGAAGGCAAGACGTTCCTTAGCTTGCCCTCCTTCCTTCTCAAGTTCTTGGGTGACAAGGAGTTTGCGTGACCACCAAAGTCTGTTATTTCTCCTTTCACTCAGTTCTGGATCTTCAAAGGCTTATAGATCTCAAATTCCTAATTCAATAGCAAAAGAATTTCTGTGAGCATCATTGATGTAAACATCGAATATCCCTTTTGTTGCAAGAGCTTCCTGATTTTAACCCTGATTTTTTCCCTTTGCATACTCATAGATCTCTCATTTTATTTTCTCATGGCATATTTAATAGAACTCATACATACTTAAAACTCATTAATGCAATTATACTAAAATACTCAGTTGACAGAAACAGTAAGAAAGCCTTGGAGATTTAGATGACATTAGTTTTTTTCAAGATTCTTTTTTCACTTTCAAAAACATCATCAGTTATTTCATCTTTGCAGCATTGCAGTGTTGAGCTGTAAAACAATCCTCTTTTATGTACTGCAAACAGTTCTTTTTTGGAAGACCAGTGAATTTTTAATTATATATGCATATTATAATACAGACACATACAGTATGCCACAAAACAAATATATGCATTTGTATGATGGCTCGTGTTAATCTTTGATGGGCTTCTTACAACAGGAATAATTACCCAAATGAATTATTTTTTTTTATAGTTAATGTCACTGAGCTTTAACATATTCAATTATTTACAGTTTTGTAGACTGTTTAGGTGATCAGCAAGTGTTCATTTTTAATTCTTCTGCAAAAGGTTTATTAAATTTGAAAGAAATGTCCAGCTTGACATGCATCACACTGTCTATTTCAGCCTCATTACCTGGGCTATTAGATTGCAAGCAAAGAATATTTAAATACCTATTTTTTATCTAATTGCTAAAGAAGCCTGATAAATTTAAATTACTGGCACACTGGAAAAAATAAGATAAATTGAGAAGTAACAGAATGATTGATTCATCTCCTCCAGGGGAAAAAAATAAAACATAAATGTGTCAAATCCAGTTATAGAGAATTGATGTTTTATGTAACTCCTTTTGAAGTAGAAATTAAATTTCCTTAAAAGGTTATATTAAGAAGGAGATGGGATGGAACTGTGAACCAACACACCATTACTCTAATAAATCTGGGGGAAAATACGTTTTGAAAACTTTTCTGAAGTATGGTATTAAATTGATTTATTCAGTCCTAAGCAGTAATTATGGAATGTGCTTATCTAGAAACCCTCTGCTTCTATTGATCCTCGTGTCTTCTGATGAAAAGCTCATAATTCATTACATTCTTGAAGTTTAGAATTGTTGGAATTATTTATGACCCATGGTCCTAGGTACCGGAAACGAAGGCAGTTGGAGTGATAACTTAACACTGTAGCACACTGACTGTTTCCCTGAGCCAAATGGGTGGCTGATGGATCCAGGCAGCATATACATAGAAGATGCAGGTTTCTGGTGGGAACCGGAGGAGCCGTTATCCTGCCTGGAAGCTAAGGAATCTGTAATTAGAGTGTTAGACTTTCATAATCTGCTTTTCCCCTGAGGTGCTTTCTCAGTTACAGGAGGGGAGCCCTCATTTTATCGGTTCACTTAAAATTGTAAAACACCCTGAAACATCCTCTGGAAACCTAGTACTATAGATTTCTGTTCCTACGGGTCCTTGGCAGGCACATCACCAAGCATTATAATGAAGAGGTTATGGCAGTGTTACGGCATCTGCTTGGTCGAGTTCATATTTTCAGTGTCTATGCCCTTAAATCTAGATTAGATGCTGTTCTTCATTTTAGAATTAATATTGCATTTGCCATCACCCCAAACCTGTTTCTTTTACCATTTGCTGTTTCTTGTGATGGCACTCAAATCTATCCAGTTGACTAGTGCCATCACATCTTCTTTGACTTTTTCTATTCTTTCATCCCTTCTATCCAGTTAGTCACACGGTCCTATCAAGTCTGATTCCACATGTGTCCCCCATCTGTTCTTTCCTTTCTGTTCTCATGATCACTGTCAGATTTCAGAACTTCATTACATCTCATCTGGACAGTAGCAGTCTTCTCCTAAATTATCTCCCTGCTTCCAGTCTCTTCCTCAGCCAGTCCTTCCTGCTGCCAAATTAATCTTCCTGAAGCACAGCTCTAATTATGTCATTCTCTAGCTCAGAAACTTGTAATGGCTCCTCTTTGACTCATAAATTAAATTTAAAATTTTCTACTTGGCCATCATAATTCTGAGTAATTCGAATATACCAACCTCACATAGAGCCTGTGTTTTGCCAGCCAGGCCAGTAGTTCCAAGACTTGGGATTTCATGGATTTTTAATAATAATAATAATAATAATAATAATAGTAATAATAATAGTAATAATAATAGTAATGATGATGATTGTTATTCTGATTTGGGGATGTGGAAATACGTTTAATATATAAGATTATAATGGATAAGATTAATATAAAAAGTAAAAATACATAAAATATCATCTATAATTATGTCATTATTTCATAAAATAAAGGCTTAACTGAAAAAAATCAGAAAGATGACAAATTTGGAATAAATAATTGCTTTTGAATTGAACCAACTTGTCTTTAAAAAACACTAACAATTATGTACTTATTTCCCTCGTTTTATCAACAGCCTATAAGTAACTCTCATGCTGGTATAAAAACCACAGAACCAATTCATTTCCCAGACATATACTGTGATTTCTCACCTTAGTTGGCATCCTTCTATATGTTGAAAGTTTTTTTAGGGGAGAGACTGTCTCATTTTATTTTGGATTGCCAAAGCCATACACTTAAAGAAATGATATAACTTCCCAAGCATTGCTGCTGACTCATTCTAGGTATAAAGTTATTGAATAAACTGATCACACGTCATCCTTCAGGGTGTTTGACTATAGATGACCCTCTGGTCACTCAGTGTTGAATGAGTGTGGATCAAAATTTGGATTCTTCACTAGGCTGTGGGTGAGAAACCAGGACTCAGTGAACAACTACAAATTTCTATTACAAGTGCCTATTGAATGCCACGAACTTGATCATTTTGAGAGGCAAGTCATTTGATAGCATTCAGACAGAGGTTTATAGTCAACACATGTTTTGTCAAGCCATTAGGACTCATATTCACAATAGAAGATGATATAAAATGACCTCTGTCCCAGGAGATCACAACTGTTGTCGAGGGGCAGCAAACTTCTTCTGTAAAGGGGCAGATGGTAAATATTCCAGGCTTCTTGGGCCTCATACTCTGTGTTACAGCTGCTCAGCTTGGCGGTCCTAGGGTGAGAGCAGCCATGGGTGGTGTGTAAGTGAACAAGCATGGCTGTGTGCCAACAATACTTCATTTGGTACACGGACATTCGAGTTTCACATGATGTTTACATGTGGTGAAATGTGATTCTTCTTTTGAATGTTTTTCAACTATTTAAAAGTGTAAAAACCATCCTGAGTTCATGGGTCATGCAAAAGCAGTCAGCTGGTTGGACTTGACCCGTGGGTCATGGTTCACCCAGGCCAGTTACAGATACAGCACTTGCTGGGATAGCTAGACCCACTGATGTTGATGAAGAGAGCTTACGAGTTACGTTAGTGTCAGGATAATCGATTTTAAATGAGGGAGTTATCCTTACTCTTCAATACTGTGATTCTAATAGAATCTGGAGCTGTTTCTGAAATGGTCCTTAAATATAAAAACTCCATTCAGGAACCAGCTGTCTATGGGGTAGAGTTGGGGAGGTGGGTTGATTTTCTCCTCATGAATTGGTATTTAGATTCTGATGTTTTTTTTAAGAACTGAGGAATTAGGTTAAGTTGGCTATCTGGGAAGAGGAACGTGGGCTGTAGGGAAGAATGCCTTTTCAGTTATTCTTTGGGTTTGTTTGGTTCTGTGTTTTACATTCAAATACTCAAGTGTTTTGAGAGTCTATCTCCAAAAGGAATATACTGTATCTAGATTTTAAATATTCACTTCAGGTGGAAGGACCTGGACAGGAATTTCTATTATGTTTTCTTAGGAAAAAGTTGGTAACATTTTTTCTTGGTTGAAGTTTTCCATACTTCTTTTAAGGTACATTTTTAGGCAGTATCTTGCCTTTTTTTATACCCTTCTCCTGACAGTGTTTTCCTTGGGGTCTTCTGTTCCATCTTTGGTGAGCAAATCTAATTCAGGTGTAAAATATTAATTGTAGTCTCTGGTGAAAGGGTAAAGTCTTTCGCCTGAAGGAGATCTGTAAAAATACACGCACAAAACATGAACTTTATTGCTTTCTTTGGTGTTCACCCTCACTGCTTCCAAATTCTTAGAAGTGAGAGGAACCACTCCCTTTGGTTTTAGATTATTGCTTAGGTTAACAATTCTGTATCATTAAATGTTTAAATCCTTGGGCGACTTAAAAACTTCTGTGAGCTACTGCCTATTGTAGAACACACAAATTTAATAAAAACAAGCAGTAGGAAAGGAAGGAAAAGAAACCACCTCATTCATATTTTCTAAAGTATCATTTTTTTTCTCGATACTTTTCCTTCCATCATAGTCCTTCTCAAAATCTTTGTTTCTGTCTAAGCTCTTGCACATGGAGCCACCATTCTTGGACTTCTGTCCTTTTAAGAACTTAGAATTTAGTTTCTTAAAGCAGTCCCTGATGTGATTCAGAAAGGAAAAGATTCAACTAGAACCAGCCTCAGAAGCATCACTTTACCCAAGTGTTCTAGCTTCTACTTCTAATTTCTTATACTTAAATGGAACTTCACCCTTTTGGAAGTACACTTTAAAGCCTGAATTTTAGGAGGTGCATGATGTTGAAAGCAAGCATTTACTAAGCATATCATATGGTCTAGTCATTTCACAGGCTCTGAATAATACAAAACAAATGGGAGGAGGGCTGTGCTTTTAAAGAATATGTAATATAATGATCAGAGAGGACAAAACAAGAGGACGTGATCTGGACTAAAGTTGTTCCAGTCTGAATTCCTAGTGCAGACAGTTGCTCATTTTGCAGTCTCGGGTGTATTACCTAACTTCTCAAGATTTTTTACCTAACTTTCTCAGCTTCCTTATCTGTAAACTGATAAAACAACTCAAGTTCAATAGTGAGCTCTGAGGAATTAACAAGATGAGGGATGAAATGTGTTCATTATAGAACTCAGCACAGAGTAAGTCCTGAAAGATGGACTCTTTTCTTTTCCATTATAATAATTTTTTATCACTAACGTTGTTAGAAAAGAACAGGTAGACAGAAGCACGTGACCTAGTTTGCTGCTTGGAGGTATGTAGTCTTGCAGGTATGTTATACAGTATTACGTATTATATATAGTGCATGAAGTACTGCAGGTACATAGTATTAGGGAAAGCTTTTTGGAGGAGATGTTGCCTAGTTTGGGTCCTAATTTATAGGCTCTCATACCAGTCACTTAAATAACTTAACCAGTCTTCACCTGTTAGAATGGGGTTAATGAGTCCCACCTGGACATACACTGTACAGAGCAATGTGCATTTCCCTCCCTCCCCTTCATCCTCACAGCAGTTTTATATGTACGGCCTGTATCTGCACAAATGTGTCCAACCTTACTGGATGGATTCTAAAAGTGTTTTCCTTAAGCTTTCTCTAGAGACATTTAGTATACAGGATTGAAATGGAAATGTCAAAACAAACTAGAAATGAAACTTCTCATAAAACCAGTAGTCTGTTTTCAAGTTTGAATACTGTTGAGAATTTCTGAGGTCTCATGAAGATGCATAGCCTAGGGAGGGGAAGGTGCAGTTTCTGATAACAGACAGAATGCAGGTTACAACAGTCTTCATAACTATTAGTTGAGGATTATGCAAAAGGACATGATGGAAATCAAAGGTTCACAATATGCTTTTCCAAATCAGAACAAAGTTCTGGGCAAGGCACAAGGTCCTCAGACATCCGTGGATGACAGAGATCAGCTATGTAATCGAGCATCTTGATTCTTCATTCATATTGGCAAATGTTATTTTTGTCTAGTGGAAGTGACAGAACACTTCCCACTGGGAGAGGTGAGATGTGTCTAAATGAAACCTGTAATTCATATGATGATAGCTACTGCAAGTGAAAGAATCTGATTTGCCTGGAAGCCTAATAATAGGCAAGACCATGGGGGCAAAATAGCACAGATTAGTCATACATTTTCTACATTTATGGAGAAAAATCTGTGTTTCTTTTATTTTCACTCAGAACCATGCAGAGAAGCTAATGTTCCCACTCAATCTACGATGCCCATCACCCCTTCTCAGATACATATTTGCATAGATACAGTTCTCTCTTCTAAAGGCTGATTGTGTTAATCATTCTGACAAAGTTTCCTTCTAGTCTCAGCTTTGTCTTTGATTCAAATTTATTTTCTTGAACTTGATTAGCCAACACTTAGCTACTCTTTTCCCTGAGCACCTGTACTCAAAGACAGTTTCTCTCTTTGGACCTCCATGACCTCATCTATAAAACACAGGTGGCCGAGATCCCTTTTAAACTAACATCTTATGTTTCTCCTCTGTAATTCTCCAGGCAGCATTGGACACTGATTTTATTTATATACTTGGAGCTGCCTGGTCCCCACCACCACCACCAAAAAAAAAGGCCAAAAATTAATTTTATGTTGTGCATTTAAAAGTTTTTCTTCTGTAACAGAAAAGTCAGTAACTTACAAGGGCATATGTAAGTTCTCAGTTTAATAACTGTCAGTTTGTTTACTGTGAGGTGGGCAGTAGAGCCTACTTTTTGGAGAACTAATTCTAAATGATTCATTTTGAGAATAAAAAAATGCAATTTTCATTATTAACAACTTATTAAAAGAAAAAGGGTAATGAGCAAAATTCCACAAGTTCTGATTTTTAGAGTAGCTTGGAGCAACTCCCAGAAATGTAGATGCATATTTATTGTTGTTTTAACTCACAGGTCCTCTTTCAATGTTTGATAAAAACCTTTTTTTTAGCTGTACCATTTATTGTTATTTCGTTATTCTTCTTATCCCTCTACCCCTTTCTAAAAATTAAATGGTTTAATTTCTATTTCTCTGCTTCTCTTTTCTTCTAATTTCTATTGCAGTTCTCCTGGCCATTCCCCAAATGAGTTCTCTTTCTACAAAACTTATCACAAATAGAATATTTTAAAAATATATTGCCTTTGGCATAAAGTTGCAAAAAAGCTTTTATTTTGTTCTTTTTCTTAGATGCTTAAAAAAGTCAACAAAAAGTAATAAAAATTACAATCATTGGTTTTCCCAGGTAAAGATTTTCCCCATATCTGTAATTATTAGTGTTTCTAGTCCACATAGACGTTCTTAACACCAATTAAAATACTTTTAGGCTACAATAGTTGTTTAAAATGCAATACCAGGGAACCCATTATTGAGCTGCTGGAATGTGTCAGGTGATTTTTCTACATGGACAACGTTACATTTATTATCACGTGTCTAATTGTTTTTCCTGAGGAAGGTGTTGTTATCTTTGTTTCATAGGAAGCCGATAAGAGAATGGAAGTCTAAGCACAGATTCCAGGGTGATGTCATTAGTTATCTGGTGATGGTTGGAATAGTGGAGACGTATAACTCTAAAGCCAGGTGTAAGGGCCCCAGAGCACATGCATGGTCCATCTGCATCTTTGATGCTAACCAGCCCAAGTATATCAATGTAGCAGATTTGAGGGATTTTTAAATTCTAAAACATAGCATCTGTGGTGGCTAAAAATTAATCTTTGGCAATATAAATATTACCTTCTTTATTAACAGGGGCATTCTTTTATGGGGCAAAGAGCTGTCACTCAATTAACTAAAGCATCACAGGAACGGTGGGACGAATGATGCCCTGAGTATGGTTTTAATTTAATGGTAGAGCCCAGAGGCTCTATCTTCATGAGACAAATACTTGTGCTTTCTTGAGGCTCGCAGGTTTATCACAGCATTACTAAACTGCAAGCAAACATTCTTCTCTTTGGCTTCTACCAGGATTATTTTATTAATCAAATTTATCTCGAACTCTACTTTCCCCAGATTATATGATCATCCACCATCTTCAAGGGAAAAAAACTAAAACTCTACTGCTCCCTCTAGCCACACAGATTTTGTTAAGTTTTCCTTTCTATAATGAAGACATAAAACTGTACTTTTATGCTTGATGATTTGCTTCCTAAAACTCTCCCTTCAACCCAAGAGTATAATTGCTACATTTGAGTCTCTATAGACCCGAAGTGTTTTAGAAAATAGGTAGGATTTCTTATTGCTGAGATTGTGACAAAGAGACAGTAGAGGAAGCAGTTTGAGACTTACAAAGAAAGGACTTATAAGCTTGTTTCTAGTTAGACCAGGATTGAAGATCTGATCGACAAGTCTTTTGTTGACTTCAACATTGTGCCCCGGCATGTTCTGAGACACCCGCATTACCTGTCCTATAACTGAGGTACATCGCTTGTCATCTTTACCCAGAAGGTGTAGGAAATCCTATTTTAACTGAGTTGTATGAAATAAGACTTAATCACTGAGCTACATTTTTTCACCTGGTGTTTTGAAGAGAGGTGGCTTCATTATAAACTCTGGTGGATTGTAGTATTGCTTCTGCAAAACAGTTAATGGTTTTCCGTCATACTTTGGTGAAATGGGTGTAAAAGTGGCTTTGCTAAGAGCAAGGATCTGTAGTTCTGTGCAGTGAGTAGACCCTGAAAAAATGCTTGCTTGGATGACTATCATGAAGAGTTGAGAGGGGCCCCTTTGCAGAGTTCCCGTAATACCTGTATGAACAGTAAAGGTTCTTCAGATTTCCCCACAAGACTCACTCCAACATTACGGACAACTGTGAAGTAAAAGCCATTGTAAATATGAGACTGTTTGCCTTAGGGAATTTATTCAGTTTTCCATTTCTTCCAGCCCTTACTTTCCGCTGACTGTTACTTACCTTCTAACATGTCATCAGTTACCTTTGTCACCTCACCCTCATGGTTGAATTCTTGGCTTGTTCCTCCCATCCCATCCTAACTTGGAAGGTTGGTTACTCAGACCCAGATTAATTACAGGCTAGGAACCCCTACATTGTATGAAAAGGGGAAACAGACATTTGTAAGCTCATCTCATTTAATGACCGTGGTGCAGGTTGGCCCTGAATCAGTTAAGTAACACAATTATGAAAAGTCCCATGGGAAGATTAGAGACATGCTCAGAGCCTCAAATGCATACAGTTAGTAAAGATGTATTTTAATTTTGCTATGAAATGTGGTCCCACAAAACTGCAGGCAACTTCAACTTTGGATAAATAAAAATAATACGTAGGTCAAGCCACTAATTCTGAATAGAGGGTATTGGTCAGCATAAATTACAGGATTATCAAACATCTGTGTGGTCTTCTTTTTGGGAGAAGAACAATTTCTTTTTAGCAAAAGGAAAAAAGAATCTTCCTAAAGTTTTCTCAACTGAGAGAAAAATATTACCTAAATTGTAAAGGAGATTTCATTACAAGCATACTGTCAAAAACTCAGATATAGACCAAACTAACATTTTATTTTCTGTAAATAGAAAGAAGTACTTGGAATTTTTAAAATTTGATCTTAGAAGCAAAAATACTATATTTATGTATTCTTGGGATGTATCTGTACCTACATGTATAAATACTTCATACTCCTTAATTTTTTTTTTTTTGGTAGATAAAGTAGGATGCAGGGAAATTAAGAAACATACCTCAGTTCTCACAGTTAAAAAGACAAAGAGTTAAACTGATATTTTTAAATGAAAATCAAAATTTGAACCCAAGTCTACAAAACTCCCAAAAGCCACTTTCCACTGCATCATGTCTTCCTAAGACAAAAGTTTTGATGGAACTTCTATCAGAATTTTCAAGACAGTGAAGACATATGATGAAAAAGACAACTTCCAAAATAATCAAAAATCCATTTTCAATGAGCCAGCGAAAGCACTGCCAAAAATAATGCTGTACTTAATAGAGGAGGAAAGTCCAAAATGATGAAGTATGTTTGGGATCCTCTGAACAGGTTGAATAACATCAAAGGCTTAAGCTATTTTGCCAAAATTAAAATGCAGTCAGATTTACTTTGCCTTGAAATTAAATGTTTTTAATGGATATCTTTTTACAGTATTTAATTTCACACTATTAAAATTAGTAATAGTAGTAGTAGTAGTAGTAGTAATAATAATAATAATAATAATAATAATAATAATAATAATAATATACTTCATGTATCCAAATCATAATAAATTCCTCAAGACCCTCCATGGACTAGGGTAAAGGGAAAAATGTAAGTTGGTCAGCAGTGATTTGAAATCATTGGATTTAGGGGCACAGAAACCATCTCCAATACACCCCAAGAACAGATGGTAATAATAAAATCAGTCTTCCGAACTGGTTGCCTATCATTTCAGATCAGAAATCATTACAGCTCTGAGGGCAATAGGAAAGATATTTTTGTAAGTGTTGCATTTTAGAGTTAAAAGTCAGGGCTGCGATTTCTACTTCATTGTTCCACCTCACCGGCGTTAATGGGCAATCGAAGTAAAACTGGCTCGTTTGGTTCTCACTGTAGAAATGGCCTGGTCTCAGTGCAGCGATACAAACAAATGTCCACATCATCACTCCAAAAGGTTCGAAAAAAATGATGTACATCTTTGCTGAAGATTTTCTTAAGGGGAACTACACAACCCAGCACACAACAAAACGTCCTGAAAATCCTCTCTACTCAGTAAGCCTCCTCAAAGTTTTGTGCATGTGAAACAGCTGCCTTGTAAAGCACAACTCTGCTAATTATAGCTTTCAGTCTACACAGCAGGCTCACTTGTCTCTTTAGAGATGACAGGTCCCTTAATACTTTCAACATTGCATGAAGTTGGCACCAGTTAACTACGAAGGAGGCATGAGAAGGACCCCTCATTCCATTTCTTTTTAAGTCTCATAATTGTGTACTTAATACAGTTTCTTTTTGATGGAAGTGGGTTACCTGATCACACAGTCCTTGCCTTATTTTGAAGGGATTCCATCTCCTTGTGCTCCACCTTGCTCAATGTCATCACATCTCAGACCATTAACTTGACCCCTTGATGCCTGGGCATATGACCATGAACTCTAATATTGCAACCCAGGCATTCTTCACCTGTTAGGGATATCTTTGGCAAGAAGAAATTCATTCAGTGACATGTGTGGGAATCATACTTTCAGTCACATCTATATTCGGAGCAATACAAATTGAAGGTTATATCTATGTGTGTGGGAAAAAAAAAGATGCATAGTTTTTAGGTATTTCTGTGTGGACTTGAAGCCATTATACATAAGGGGAATTTGACAGAAGTAACACGTGGTAGGTAAGTGGTCCCATTCTCAGATTGCACTGACTGTTCTCCTAGCCAGGCAGCAAACAGCATAGGGTACTTCCCTGTCGTCATTGTCGCCTTCTTCTTTTTTTAAATTGACTCCAAAATGTCTAGGATTTCAAGAAAAGGTAGTAAAGACATTTATGAGGTTATTAAGAGAACCGTGAATACCGCTGCTGCACTTACTTCTAGAGGTGACAGAGGGCTCTCACGGGCACATGGCAGTACTGAGAACATGGCAGTTGTTCACATTCCTCTCTCCTTTCTCTTTTCTTCAAAGTGTTATGTGTTTGTTTTAGGGTGGGCACAGGGATCATCTTCTGTTCCTGAGTTAATGGAGAGAGAGGAAGCTGTGAATCGACAGAATATAGAGCTACAGAGGACATTTGGGAGCCTCTCCTCCCCAGAAGAGAGAGCTAAAGTTGAGAGAAGTGAAATGGATTACCTAGTGTCAAACAACAGGGCAGAGACGGTCTCTCCCTCCCACTAACATCCCACACATGCCTAGCGTGTCCCTGGTACAGAGTCTGTGCTTTGTAAATGCTCATCGATTGAGTGAACTGGTGAATGGATTTGTTAATGGCATAGCTGCTACCAGCACTCAGATGCTCTCATTCCTTCTGTTTTCCCCTGTTCCAGCTCACTGTCAACTCAGCTTCGTCTGGGTTGCGATCCTCTTTCAATCCTCCCTGCTAAGAAAGGGAATAGTCATGAGAATAAGATGAAAGGTAACAAAAAATAAAAGTTTGCAATTTTGGGGTGGAATTACTGAATGTGAGGCACAATTGTAGGAAAACTGCTCAAGACAAATGACCAGAAATTATGTGAATTCCAAAAACTTGCTAGACTAGAAACTGGGGTGAAGAGTTTAAAAAATGGCGACTATTTGATACAGTGAAAAGAAATGACAGCTATTTACACTTTAGCGATGTACTCAAATCAAAAGACCAAATTCAGATGTGTACCGAACATGTTTGTGAGCTTCACTTAGCTTTACTGAGGCATGTGTCTAAGGTATTATCTTTGAAGCCAGAGCTTAAGTGGAATGCAGAGTGTCAGATGATCTAAATTCCTAGTACTTTGATATGTAATCAAAATATCAAATTAAAAAATGTATACACATTATTTTATTTTTGTGTTTCATTACACATGCAAAATGTATTCAATTTTATAAATTAGTACACTTAAAATACATGAACATATTTTTAAAAAACACTAGAAATGCTGTTTTCTAGATAAAATTAGTGTTGGCATTTTCATTTATATGCATCCACATTTTTCCTACATCAATATGTGCATTCTTTTTTTTACTTTTGAAAAATTAAAATGATAAAATATTAAATTCCTTTTTACCCTCTCTTGCTTATGTCTCTTTCTTGCTTAGGGCCCTTTCTCTCTTCTAATGTCACCGGTATACAAACTTGTTGTTTTGATAACAGACAACTGGTGTGGGAATATTAATGAAGCAATTATTCTCCTGAAAAAGGCACAGATATTCTGAACTGAGTCATGCTTTCATAAAAATACATACTCTGCGTGTCAATGTGTGTGTGTGTGTGTGTGTGTGTGTGTGTGTGTAGCTGCTCCAATTTTTATTTCCAATTAAGCATTTCTAATTAAGTAGATATTAAAATGTTTTTGCAAGCTCCACATGTGAAAAAGGGAGGTCAGGATTAAGAGTGAAAAGAGAGTTCAGAATTAAATATTTCCCCCCAGATCATCTATGAAGTGAAAAATTTAGAGCTGAATATGATAGAATATTTGTGACAAAGTAAGACTCCTAAACTGCTCAGTGATTTGGCAAGAAATGCAGCTTTGAAGTAAGGAAATGAATTCGCTAATAAGTGATACCAGATTTTCAGTCAGGGGCCATTGAGGATTTGGAGTAACTGGAGGAGTCTTTCTTGCCTTTGGAGCAAAGGAAGAAACATGAACAATTACTATACTCAGGAGACCATGTGAGATGTTTTAGAGCCGGGCTGTCTGATATGATAACTACTAGTCATGTGAACCTATTTACATTTAAATTATTTAATAATAAATATAATAAAAGCTTAGTTGCATTAGTGATTTTCCAAGAGCTCAGGAACCCACCTGTGACCAATGGTCACCATGTAGGAAAGTGCATATTTAAAGCAGTTCCTCACTGCAGTTAAGTTCTATGGGACAGAAAGGTCTCTGCTGAAGAACACAAAACTCATATCCTCCATAGTCCAGTTGGAGAAAGAAGACATACATACTTAAGGTTAAGGTCATGCATAGTTAATTGCTAAAGGAATGAGAATGATGATTTTAGCTAAGTTGATGTCAATCATGGAAGTCTGTGATCAGAAGTTCAGACATCAGATGGCACTTGCAGTGGGCATCAGAGAAAATTTAGATTTGGAGTAGGAGAGAATACAGGGACGTTTTTCAGACTTTAGGTCCAAGGGTAAAAAGGGGGGACACACACTAACTATAAGAATTTGCCATTTTCTTGTTGTCCGTGCTTATACAATGATTTTTTTTTGAACCCACGATGTCTTTCTGTAAATTTTTCAAGCCATATAGACATTTCCTGAAGGTTAGTTAAATTAGCTAAATTGTCTATTAATTGTCTTAACTGGATAAACATAGATTCATTAAGTTGCAAAACACTTAAAACAAATAAGGATTTTCAGATGCCTTCAGTAAACCATTGACTTTTAAAGTCACCTCTTCTATCAGGACGTCTTATTGCATATGGTGAGTAACCACAACAACAGTAACCACAAAAGCAATGTAAAGACTAGTAAAGCTTACCTTTTTAGTTTTTGATAAAAATAAATATAACTAAGTTAATTGTAATATTTTCTTTCTTTAACCCAGTGAATGATCTGTGCAACCCGGGTTGAATACGACTGCTGGAGAGATGAAATTGGAGTCATTGCCCCCATACATAACTCAGGTAATCATTTGCTGCAGTAAAATGGTGCATGCCACCTATACTTTCGTAAGATTTAATTACCTTTCATGAGAACAAGGAATACTGACACTGAATTGGCTTTCCTAAGAGCTCAGAGAAACAAATGGAACATTGGATGAAATTATTGCATGTGAAACCTTTCTTTCAAGAGAACCAATTGCCGTAACTGAAACGTCTCACAATATTTGATTTGCTTTTGCCCTATAACCAAATGTTTCAATTAAACTGATTTGTGTTGGCGTGGCTGAGATCGTTTGCAGTGCTTTGGCTAAGTTATCACAGACCTCAGCCTAGAATCTCAAATTCAGACTTCAGAGGACCCAGCCCAAGCTGTGTGCAGCCCGCAGATGGAATGTAGCAGGGGTCTTTATCGTTCCCATGTGGGAGTACTCATTAGTGACTGTAAGCACTTTTTTTTTTTTTTAATACTTGAAACAGAAATTCTTCCACAGAGAGCTAATCAGCATCCACAGCCCCAAACAGAATTCCAGAGCAGTTTTTCTATTTAAAGAGGTGTCTGGTTTCACACATAGTAGTGGAAGATGAAAATACTCTTTCCGCTTGCATTTTGAAGCTATTCAAAATATTGAGATGTTGTACATGCAAAGATGAAGTTGAAGTTCAACTCTCTCCTTGGGACCCTTTAACATAGTTAATATGTTTCCCCTGAAGAAATAATGAGGACTGAGTTCTGATGTATTTGTCCAAGTATTCTGAGATCTGGAATTTTTACCCTTTAATGTAAATTAAAATTTGATCATCTGGGAATACCATGGAACGCAGGGGATCCTAAGTTGCACCTAAACTATGAAGGAAGAGTCCACCTCCCACAAGCAGCCCTGATTCGGGAAAGCAGTGCGCTAATGGCGTGGAAAGGCCTTAATGGAATGCGGTGGCCTGCATACTGCTGGGCACTCAGGGTAGTCTGGACCACGAATCGCAGACTTTAAAAACTCCATAACTGTAAAAATGTAATCTGCCCCCCTAGGTGACAATCTTAGGCTAAGGGAGGAGAAATGCCTTGGTTCCAGGTAACATAACTATTTTGAAAGGGAGCCAAGTTTAGAATCAGATCTTAGGGACCTCAGTCTTGTTCCCTGCCAGTATATCACAAAACCAGCTTGCCTTCCAAATTTGGAATTAGCACCCTTTGTAGTTAGTGATTCTGCTGACTGAAAAAGCAGCGCTTGCATCCACCTTCACTGCGGTTCAGTACAAGTAATTTAAACACAACCAAGCTTCTTTCTCTGTGGGTTCTGCGTTGGGATTGAATTCGATCCATGGTTGGCTGAATCTGAGGCTATGGAATCCGTGCACACTGAGGGCCAACTACCATGTCGTTTTCTACAGGGGACTTAGTGAATTTTGGTATCCCGTGGGGTCCTGGAACCAAATCCCCTGCTGATACCAGAGGGACGACTGTGTAAAACAGTTTGACCCTGAATTAATTTCTTGCCTTTAACACAGTAGCAGTTTAAAACGTCTGCAATGGGCATAGGTACATTCTCCAAATGGTGGTGTGCTTTATGAGGTTAGGGACTGAGGCTTCCATTTGGGATGATACTTCCTGGATTGTGCAAAGTTTTGTTCAGTGTAAGCTCTTTGACATCGCTCTTTGGTGAGGCATCAGTTCCTGAAGCCTGGAGGATCTGCCACCCGCCCCTGTACCCATGATCCTAAGACAGTATGAAAGAAGTTATAGTGCTTGGCATAGAATATCTTAGTAGTAGAGTTTAAATATGCCTTTGAAAGGATGCTTTTAGAATTGTTCATCTCTCTTTTTTTCTTCCTCCCATCTCTACTCTGAAATATCAGAACAGATATTGGAGATTTTACACATTTTGGTCCTGTGAGTTTGTGGACCTAATGTTCATCTCCAGGGCAGCAAAACTAACCAAGCAAAGGTCACTCTTGTCATTGAGGTTTATAAGGATTCTTTGAGGCAGAACCTTTTGTCTCCAGTATGTAACAGTTCTGTGGGACAGCCGTCCTAAGATCTTCAGAGCTGGTTACCTTATTGTCAGTACTTGCAGGACAGTTTTTTTTTTCCGGTCGTTTTTAAAGCAAGACAGGATCTCCAACCTGCCCTCTTTTCTAGTAAATAATAATTTTGCTCTACTATGGGTACTTGACAGATTCTTCCCAATTCCAGAGAGTGTTTGATAATTACCATCACTACACAAGAGGGATCATTTCAAAGAGAAGAAACAGGGGTAGAAGATTGTTGGGGCATCATTTTCAGCTGGCCAAACAAGATAAAAAGGTGATTAGTTCCTAAATGTGAAGAGCAGTCAAAATCTAAGCACATAGGAAAAGCTATTATTGAAAAAACAAAATAAACTAGCATCACAAAAGGCATAGTTTGTTGTTGTTTTTTCCTGTGGTTTCTGTGTCATCATTAGTTTATTCATAGAATGTGGTTGCATGTCTGGTCATCTAAGTAAGTTTAATCACAAAAGATAAGCGCAGTCTAACTGAAGATTGTTAAATATGGTAGGGAAAACTAAAATAATCTTAGGTCATACTAAAAATCAAAGGAGGTTATTTTAAAAGATAACTGATTTCTATATTGGTGGTGTTCTTTGACTGAATACACTTTTTTTTTTTTGGCAGTCCATTTTGGAATACCCTTAAAATTAAAACTAGTTTCATTAAGTCCATCAAATTCAAGCTGGATCCAGGTTTTATGGATCTTTTTACAGCCCCAAACTAACATAAAAAATTGTTCTCCAAAAGCAAAAACTACTAGTTGGCTTGGTAAGAGACCCTTGTGTCTTACAGTCTGACAGTGCACCAGGGATTAGCATGCGTAGTCTTCCTTGCAAACCAAATACTTTATTTGTGAATAAAAACCCTATGCAAAATTCTGGGGCGATGAAGCAGTAATGATTATTAGTTTTTAGTTTTGGTTGAATAGATGTTGATTGAAGGAAAACTCAGCTGCTGGAATTTTCAACATTAATATTTTCCAAAGTTGCAAGAAAATCCAAGGCATTGTGACCATGTTAACAAAGTACAAAATAGGCAGAGGGCTGAAAGACAAAATTGGGGAAAAATAATTTCCTCCAGGGCTTTCTGATTTTTTAAATTAATATTTTTAATTGAAGTATAGTTGATTTACATTATATTAGTTTCAGGTATACAGCATCATGATTCAACATTTTTACAGCTTATATTCCATTAAAATTATTACAGAATAATGGCTATAATTCCCTGTGCTATACAATGTATCCTAGTTGCTTATCTGTTTTATACATATTAGTTTGTATCTCTTAATCCCATATGCAGTTTTCCCCTCTCCCCTTCCCTTTCTGCTTTACTAACCAATAGTTGTTTTCTGTATCTGTGAGTCTATTTCTGTTTTGTGTGTGTGTGTGTGTGTGTGTATTTGTGTGTGTGTGTATAAACACACACACACACACATTCGTTTGTATTATTTTTAAGATTCCACATGTAAGTGATATCATACAGTATTTATTTTTCTCTGTGACTTATTTCACTAAGCATAATATTCTCTAGGTCCATCTACTTTGCTGCATATGGCAGAATTTCATTCTTTTTCATGGCTGAGTAATATCCCATTACAGTTATATGTGTGTGTACACACATATGTACACATATTCCTTATCCATTCATCTACTGATGCACATTTGGCTTGCTTCCATATCTAGGCTGTTGTAAATGGTGCTGCTACAAACATTGGGATGCATGTATCTTTTGAAATTAGTGTTTTTGTTTTTCCTGGCTATATACCCAGGAGTGGAATTGCTGGATCATGTGATCATTCTATTTTTAGTTTTTTGAGGAACCTCCATACCGTTTTCCATAGTGGCTGCACCAACGTACATTCCCACCAACAGTGTACAAGGGTTCCCACTTTTCCACATCCTTTCCAACATTTGTTTTCTGTAGACTTTTGTATTATTTGCTTATTTATTTGTTATTATTTTTGTTATTTGTTTATTATTATTTGTAGACAATCTGACAGGTGTGAGGTGATATCTATGTTGTTTTGGTTTGCATTTCTCTAATAATTAGCAATGCTGAGCATCTTTTTATGTGCCTGTTAGCCGTCTGTATGTCGTCTTTGGTAAATGTCTATTCAGATCTTCTGACCATTTTTTGATTGGGTTGTTTGTCTTTTTTGATTCTGATTTTTTTATGTTTATGACTCATTACTATAATTGAGCAAATGGCTATGGAGAATGAAACAAAGAAAAAAGGTCTAGGAACATAGTGGGTGGAAAAAAACCTAATTAACCTTCATGTATATATATACACAGTATTCTTCCATCTAGTGTTGCACCTGATATTCTGTATTATATGGAAAGTCAGCAATACCTATCACCACTTTACAGATGGAAAACTAAGGTCTCAGAGAAGTTAGGGCCATTTATTGAATGGATGTTTTAGCCAAAAGCAAGAATGCAAATATCCTAATAAGAAAAATTCTTTCAGTCTGAGGCAATCCAGTAACCGACCCTTCTAATTCCAATTAGAATTGAACTCCAATTCATTTGTTGCCAGTCAGATTCAATCAAGAAATGTACTGGGAGCCTCCCATTGTCTGGTACAATGTTAGGGATTAGAAGTGAAGTGAGAGACAGCTCTTTCTTTTGTGACCACAGAGTTTAGTGAGGGAGACAGACAAGAGAAGCAACAAGTGCAAAACATGGGGGTATAGAGGAGTAAGAAAATGGTTCCATTGGAGCAAAGATTCATCTCTGTATTACCGTAATGAGAGGGTAATTACCATGTTTCAGACATTGTGCAAAGCATCTCTGTGTGCTCTGATTGTAAGGGTTGCCATTAATATTGGTTCACTAGCATACTTCTCAGCATTCCAATCAGAGACTCCCAGTAGTCGAAAGGTCTCAATCAGGAATGGGGGTGGAGACTAATTTTTATTGAGCACCTACTCTGGGTACTCCTTATTTCACACAAAACAAAACCAAGGATGAGGTCATGGAGGATATCAGAGGCAGAAATGGCATGAGTCAGAATGCACTGAGGCATGACCCTGGTCTTAGAGGGTCTTGGGCTCAGTTAACTTGCTTGGAAAACAGTAATAGAAGCAACTTCACTGGCCCCTGAAAAGCACCCACTGACTACCACCTGGATATGCAAATATCCACACAGCCTGCAGCACTGGTGGCGTTTTAGTGAATGCCAGAGAGAAATCAAAGAATCAGAATGTTAAAAAGCAAACAGAAAACCCTGATGAATTGACACACAGGCTTCAAACACTGTAAACTTTTTTTATATTGAAGTATAGTCAGTTATAATGTGTCAATTTCTGGTGTACAGCATAATGCTGTCAGTTATATATGAACATACATATATTCATTTTCATACTTTTTCATTATAGGTTACTCAAGATATTGAATATAGTTCCGTATGCTATATAGAAGAAATTTGTTTTATATCTATCTTAAATATAGTAGTTAATATTTGCAGATCTCTGACTGCCAACTTGAAATGATCACTGGCCTTTCCCCCTAGAGGAATTAATAGCATTAGGTTCTGTACATTCCTGGGGCTACATGGACTGACAGGTAGAATTTGAGAAGTTTGGGGAGGTGGGGGTCTAGTATTAAAGAAGTATGGAGTCTAGGAGATTTCTTTCTCTGGCCGACTGCCCCAGGAGATTTACTGGAACTTTGGTGAGGAAGGGAGGATTAAGTTAAAATATTTTCAAGTAGCCTGAGAAGCTACAACAGAGATTTCTACATCTCTGCAGGCTCATTCTATGTGAAATAAAACAGTAGAATAAGTCCAAAGACTTTTCTTACCACTAACCCTGTGAGATGCCAGTCTGGGCTTTAGGGGAATCTTGCATTCTTTTTGGTGGTAGTTTAAGTGTTATTCTTTCTTTCTTAGAAGGTGCGTTGCCAATCATAGCTAATCCCCTGTGGTATTTTTGCATTTCATCCTTCCATAGAAATTTGAGGACTAGAGCAGATCATGTATGTCTGCCTAAGGCAAGATGTAGCAAGGTAGATCTTTATTCTCTCCCGTAATGAGCTTGTAAGAGAATTTTGTAGTTATGCAAGAGCAAAAGAAGAGAGAGAGAGACATAAATATATTATATATTTATATAAAAATGTGCAAAATATTTAAAAGAATATAAAAGAAAATTTATAAAAGAATATAAATATATAACATAGTATATATATATTTAATGTATTTATATGAGACAGATTTAGAATGTTACAGAAAGATTCTTTTTTTAATTATTTACTTTCCAATTAAGATGCATAGAATCTGGGGTTATGGAAAATATACTACATTGTATCCTGCCATGACAGGTAATTCTAACACAACACAAATCCAGCAAAGAGCTCTAGTAGGGAAACAATGCTTTTAAACAAATCCGTCATCTTGCTTAGATAGAGAGGCTGCTTTGAATGCTTCAGGAATTCATCAGCCATCTTTGTCCAGACAACTATATCCAGTAGTCTAGTTACCTTGGGAACTTGTCTCCTCATGACTAAGGTCAAGAAGTAACTTGTATGATATGAGGGGAAAGTACATCTGAGATGGATGGTTCTTTCAAGTTGGAGTTCATGCCTCACCAGGCCTGTGAGACATAGACGCATGATGATATGTTTCGAGTTGTGTTCAGTGGTAATTATAGCATACACTGGGAGCATTTAAAGGGTCACAGGGTGTCACTGCAGCAAATGGTTGTTTTACTTAATTCACTAGGGGCGTGGTCATGCTTTATTCTAACTCAAGAGTCTGCTACGTGTATGGTGCCGTATTGTGAACTTGACTCGTCAAATCTGTTCGTCTCCATAACTGGTCTGCACAATGACCTTTACCTCTGACATCCCAAAGGTACTTAGCACAACATTATTGTGTCCCCGAGATCTTATGTATTTTTGCCTTTCTTAATCTTATTTCACTGTCCTTCCATCTTCCTCTGCTTCAGCCATATTGGTTTCTTTCCATTCCTTGGATATACCCTCCTTTTCCCTGTCTCAGGGCCTTTACACATGACATTCTTTCTACCTTGAATACCCATCCTACAAATTTTTCGTGTCTGGCTTTGTCAGTATTCAAATTTCAGTTCATATATCACCTCCTCAGAGAGCTTTTCCATGATTAGCTCTATTAAACGTCCCTGACCCTCCCACCCACCCACCCACGCCCACTCACACACACACACACCAGCAGTCTCATTTCCCAGTTTTAGTTTTTGTAACATTTAGCACTGGTTACAATTCCTGATTTTTAATTTTTTTATCTATCTGTGCTTGCTAGAATTTAAGCTTTATTAAACAGAGACCTGTGTGTCTTATTTATTGTCATATCCCCAGAACTCAAAACACTGCCTGGCATATGGTAGATGATCAAAGTTTGAACGATTATAAGTCTAATAAGATAAACTGTAGAATTACTGCCACCACTGGCCTAAATTAGGAATTTCTGCCACATACTCTGGGAATAGTTAGTATCATCAGTGAAGTAGTTTGCTTTCTCCAAGGACTCTTCCCTTAATTCCATACCTTTTGGATGCAATAATTGAACATATCCAGGTTTTGAAAAGAGCTGAACTTAGTAGGGTGCTGTTATGAAAGCAATGCTTTTTCTCACCTTTTCCCACTAATCTGGTCTGTGGACCCTCTTTTCTGCAGTATTAATCTCAGTCAGTTCTCTTGGCTTTCTCAGTCATTTTTAGACAATTAAAAAGAACTTTGTTCATGTTCAAGCATTAACGACATGACATAACAACTCTAAACTTTTAATCTTTCAACATTAAAACTTCTTCCCTCCCTAGGATCCAGCCTGCTTCGAGGTTGGGAGACTGCAGTAGAAAAAGAGCTCTTGGCTAGCTTCTTTCCTCTTTTCATTTGCCACCTCTCCCATTAGCTAGCTACTGATTCTTGCCCTTCCAGGGTTGGACCTCAGGGAGAAGAGCTTAGAAGGAAAAGGGCAAAGCTTTTCATGGCTCATACAGATGCACTGCTATGCCTCTAGGCATGAGTTGACCAAAGATGATTCTTCAGGGACATTTTGCAGGTTCTTCAGATATCTTCCAGGCTTCAGATCTCTCGTCCTGGGTACTGCCTCTCCTTTGGCTGGCCAGTACGACTTACCCTCCACTTGTTACACTGGAGCCCCTTCATCCTTCCCTGTGGTCTTCTTCAGGACTCTATAAGACCTTAGTCTACTTCACTTTCTGAGGATCCACATCAAATTTTAAGAAAATAGGCAGATTTTTTTTTTCTGTAAAATGTGAAGGAGAATGCAACTTGACCCTCAACATAAACCTCCATACTCCAAGGTTCATGAAGGGACACCTGTAGTCATAAATTCTCACCTTTGGACACTCAAGTGTGAGTCAAACACTGGTCACTGCGGCCCTTATATTCCAGAGGATACCTTTCAGGCTCACTGAATGATCCCCTGAAATTCTACCTTGATTTGAATTGAGGAAGAAGGCTGCCCCTTCCTTTCCGCATAGTTGGAAATATAAATAGTGCGGGGACTGCTCTCTCCAAATAAATTCTCTGTCTCTGTTCTGAGAGTCTTGGCCGGGCTCTGCCTTCAGAGTTTTCAAGAGTACATCAGAACTTCAAGCCACTGATCCCCAGACTCCAGAGAAAATGCAGCTTACTCTCCAAAGAGTACCTTCGAAGCCTTTTTTGTTGAACATGTGGTAATCGAAAAGCCCACCAGTCATTTCCTCTGTGAAGAGAGAGAGAACACACAGGAAGTTAAAAGCTTTCTTCAAATCTATCCTTCTCCTTCCAGCCTCCTCACCTTAAGTCTTTATACTCCTGAGGGGGATGTTAGGTTAAGGCAATCTGGACAGTTTTACAGTCTCTTTGCATGCCCTGACTCACAGGTCTGCCACCTTATTTCTTGATATGAGGATGATTAACATTTATTGCACTTGTCTAGGCCTTTGGGGAATCAGCCAAAGATGAGATAAAGTCTTGTTTTAAATCCTTGTTGTGTTAAAAAGTATATTGTTTAATCATACTGCCAGTAATTTTTCCCCCATACTGCCATGTTTCTGCTCTTACGTGAGTTTACAACATTAACTAATGACTGAAGATTGTCTTTCTGCAGTGAGTAATGCCTGCTCACAAGTGGAGGGGATATTGAACCATTGTTAATGACTAGATATCATATAAAGGCATAGATGCAGGGAGCATATACAGGTAAATGAGACTTAGTGGTGAATGAGACAAAATAGGAAACTGCTGAATATTTTACATATTTCAATCACAGGAATGGCACTCAGAGTAGAGCTGGAGTTTGATCAAGTAGAGCAGAAGTTCTCAGCAAAAGCTGAACCTCAGATTTACTACCCTGTCAATGAAGCTCCTTGACATTTTGAATATAATTTGAAAAAAAAAAAAACAAACCCAGCAACTTATTACCCTGGTGCTTTGGAAACTTTCTCTAAATTTAAACTCATGGTAACTATTATCTGTGCCTCTCATTAGGCACTGATATTTCAGTTCAATAAGGCATCATCTTTTATATATCCATGTATATACATCTTGTTTCCACATTATTTTCCACTCAAAGTGGCAAGGAATATGTCTTTGTATTCTTCCATAATGTCCTTCAGTTCAAGCTTACAGGTAGTAGGTGCTCAGTTAGTGACTACTGGTTGATGACTAGCCTTCCTTTCTTTGTTCATTAGATCCACATTATGTGAAAAATATGAGGGATCTTCCCATACTAAGTAGCAAGAGTCAAGTCACAGTCACCAAATGTTACCTTAAAGAGGCTTCCACCGGCCAGTGATTTGGTATTAATCATCTATAAATACAGTAACGGGAACAAATTAAAACACATCAAGATGTTTAAATCTGCCATTTCAATAAGAAAAATGATTATTCTTAAAGCCTAGTAGCAACCAGTTCATTATTTGGAAAACTGTTAAATAAAGGGAAAGAGTCAATTATTTATCCTGCTTTTTCTATACCAGTTATATCACAGAGTAATCAAATAGATAAGTAATGAACAAAAAGAAATGATAATGCTAAATCACCACCATTTTCAGTCTCTAATCAAGAAATGAGTCTAAGCATTCAACATCAAAGACTGCCTACATCAAAAAAAACCCCAGGAATAACCAGATACTTCCTGCCTCCTGATGAAAAAAACACATCACTTACGAAAGAGTCTTAAAAAAGACTTAAAATCTATTCTAAATCTGCTCAAGCTTCTAGATCCAATTTCCTTTTTATAGGAAATACAGAGGACAGAGGAGCATGTTAAACTGTATCATGGGAGGGCAGTGAACAAAATCTTAATTTTCTGTACTCCACAGGAAAAATTACACAGTTTATTTGATTAATAAATTGCAGGAGAGAGAGGAAAGCAAGTGAGAGAGAGAACATATAGAGTAAAAGAGACTTAAAATATATATCAACCAATTCCAGTGTGTGAGCATTATCTGAATCCTGACTCCAATAAATGGTAAATATAACTGAGACTCTGTAAGACACTTGAAAATTTGAACACTAGTTGTGAATTTGGTTATACTAAGAAATAATTGTTAAATTATTTTTGGTGTGACAGTGGTATTTTTCTTATATCTAAAGGTCCTTATCTTTTAGAGATATACTACTGAAATATTTATGAATGTAATTCTATGGTGGATGACATTTGCTTCAAAGTAAGGAAGAGATAGTAGATGGGGCATAGATTCAACGTGATTTACCGTGAGTTTATGATTGTTGAAGCTGGGTGAAGGGTAAATGACAGTTCATAAGCTCATAGATGGTATTCTGTCTAAGTGTTCCAAGTTCATTAAAAAATCTTTAAAAATACTAGAAGAAAGATAATATATTAATTAAATCTTCCTTCATAAAACCTAATGTGTTAATTCCCAGAGAGAAAAATTTGTATATTTGTTTTATGTATTTGTTTTTTGGTTTTTTATAAAAAAATGCACTACAGAGTAGCAATACAGGCAGGGACTTATAATCTGGTGTATGGGTCCAAGAGTGATTCAGGAATTCTGTAACCACCCAGAATTATGTGTAAAATTAATTTCAGATGTGTGTATTTTTGCATTTTAGAGATGAAAGAACTCTAAAAACAAAGACTGTAAGAACAAACAATTCATAGGTATGATTACTTTTTTAGAGAAACACTACAGAGAAATGTTAATTTTTTTAGTATGACTTGGCAACTGAAATGAAAAAGAATACATTTTCAAAATGATTTACTAAATCATTGAGAAAATGTTTCTATCTGGTTCTGCTTTGTCCAAATTCTTACCATCAACACTTAACTCTTCTCTAGAGTATGTTCTTTCACTCATTTAAGGCAACCTCCTTCTGCGTCATAGCCGCCTCCAATATCCCTTGGGCAGTGCTGAACTACAAGAGCTCTTATGAGCAACTATCAGATTTCTAGGTGTACCACTTTATATACATATATATATACACACATATATGTATGTATATAAAAAATTTTTTTTCCCCTCCAAGTAAAGGATAAGTTCTCTACTGGCAGAGACCATGTTTGTGCTGCCTGTGTGTTCTAGTTGTGTGAATGTGGTAAGAAACATCACTATTTATTTGCTAAGAATTAGATATTGTAGAGGAAACTAAGGAAACACCATGTTTGAAGCAACTATCTGTATAATCATTACTTGTTTGATTCTCTAAGTTTTCTCATCTATTTTTACTCTAGTTCAAGTTAAAAATCAGACACACATGGAAATATTTGATGTAATGTCTTTAGGCAACATTCTTTTTTTTTCAATAGTTCTATTTTTTTCCTTGTTCTTTTTATTCTAATAATTGGATATTTTTAAGCCTAAAGGGTAAATTCTAAGATAAAGTTACGAGAAAACTTACTTAAGGGAGGAAGGTTTTCTTGTAAGGTCATTTTGAATATGATCTTTGTTTCCCTTTTCACAGCTTCACTTACAATTTTTTTTAAGTAAATACATTCACAGCTTTACTAGGCTATCACTAACTCTTATTCTCACATTTAAAACTGATTTTAGAAAAAAAATAATATCTAGGAAGATTCTCATGAGTTTTCCCATCAGCAGGGTTACTTATTTTTTTTTTGCAGAGAAACAGCTCTGGAACACAAAGGCATTTGAAATAGGCATCCTTGATACAAACTGCAGATTACTTTCTCACGACTCCTGGTTGTGTACTCCCAGATCAATAGAAATTCATGGGATCTGAAAATTAAATCTTGCGGTGCATTTTTTTTTCCATTCTGACTTTACTGATAAGGCTATAATCCTTCTGCACCATTTTAGCAGCTTCGGGTGGAAAAGTATTAACACTGACATTTGAAAATGAACGTGTTAGGTTGGAGAGGTAGAGGAGATGTTAGGACTTTGCAGCCCAGTTACCTCGGTCCTGTTTAAATTTCATGGACTGCACTAAGCACATCAGAGGTATTTTGCTGAAAAGCCCTGTTCATGCCCAGTTTGTTCCTTTTGCACTACCCAAATGCAAGGGCACAGACTCCTTTAAAGAATGGAGAAGTAAAGCTCAGTCTTCTCTGATGAGGGGACTGCTGATCAAGACCACTAATACTGAGAGCTCTCCTACAAAATCCAAGGCATGTTTGTAACTATGATGACCATAAACTCATTTCTGAGGGCCCAGTATGGCATACTTTATTTAAAAATTAATGGATTCTGAATTTAAACAGAATCCTTAAAACTCTGTATGTGCTTTTGGCTGTAATATACCATGCTGTAAAAAACAAGGTGTTTCCATAACACTTCTTCCTCTTGGTAAATCACAAATCCATGAAATGCCAAAGAGTCTGTGATGCATTACTTCAACCAGTCTCAGGCAGAGGGTATCATTAGAACATGCCCATCTTTCTTTGGTAAATTCTTTGAAAGGGACCATTTTTTATATCCTATTTACCTCAGTCACCATAAGAGGTTTAACATTCCCTGTTTCTACACCTAGATGGATTTTTTCCTGTGGCGAATATGTATATCCCCCATTTTGATGCATTCTCACACTTTTCTTTGTTCCCCCCAAACCCTCAAGATCTCATAATGTGTCATCTTGAAAATTCCCCATCTCTTTAACTTCTTCAGTTACTGGTCTCTTTCTTCTTGCTGTGAACAGGGTGATGGATGCTTCTCTCCTGAATCCACTGCTTCACTTGCAGCTCTATGATGCTGTTTTTTTTTCTTTTTTCTTTTTTTAACTCCCATAGTCCTTATACCACAAATCCCAGAAAAAACATTGCTTCTTGATCCTAGTTGTCATTTCCAGATCTTTCTCCCTCAGAACCCCCTGTTCCTTTGAAGGGCTTGGCATCACACTTAACTACCTGCTTACCCCTTCTTACTGCTCTCATCTATCAGCCTTCCAATTTTAGCACCAAACTCACTGTTTTCCTTTTGAGCCCTTGTTCCTTAGATTTTTATCACTTCACCTCAGCCATAAAGTCCTATATTCATTGCTTAGTCATTACCAGTCATAACTATATCATCTCTCCAAAATCTCAATTTCAAATAATCTGACCACCATGTCGTATATTTTATGCTCATTTACCGCGTTCCATCATGACAACAGCTTGACTCCTTTTGAACTTCTCATCCATTTATCCTACCATTTTTTTTTCACTTTTTCTTGGCTTTATGTCCTCATTTCCCCTCATACCAGCTTAGGTTCCATAGTCCATCATTTTAGTTGCTTGCTTTGAACGTACTTGTAATTCCCTTGTACCAATGCCCACTGATGAACTCACAAAAGCCCAACATTTTTTAAACCCAGCTCTCTCCTTACTCTGTCCCTGCTCCCATAAAGCAGTGCCTAGAGAAATCACACACTCTTACTACTAAGGTTCAATTTTCTTTGCTATTGCAAATTTAAACTGAGGACTCAAAAAATGTCTCAGAAGTGCCCAAATACCCTTCTACATTTTCCTAGTCAAATCATTTCACTTTTTTTTTTCAGAATGTTTTACTTATTTTCTTTCTTCAAACCTCATATCATGTACCATATCCCCTTACTCCCAGTGCAGAATTCATGGAAAATGAGAAACAGTATCTTCCACCATCAAATCTGCCAGTGTATGTTCAACTACACTCGCACTCTGAGCATTCCCCCTCATTGCTACCTACGTGTGGCATGTCTCTGTTCCTGTCACTAACCAGATTTTACACTTGGGCTCTGAGTTCCACTGTTTCTTGTTTACTCAAG